>NC_091494.1:27094109-30016978 GCF_947461875.1 Haliaeetus albicilla
AGACCTCAAAGCAAAATGTGTTTAACTTGTGACTATGTTTTTTTCCTCCTCACTTTGTCTTCTGTAAGATGTGCCTCCTGGGGAATAACAGAGGGACCTGCTTATTTGGCTAATACACACTCTTCCTTCTACACAAGGACCTTTTGAGAGGGAAAGTCTCTTTACTCTCTGGTACTTTACAGCTGTTGTTGCTACCATGAATATTAAGGATTAGAAATGCTTAGTGTTGTAAGACTGATTATTTTGGGTCAAATTTTCCCCTTGGCTGTAAGGAGGTCCTAAAACTCACAGGAGGTGGGAGCCAAGCCTCTCCCCTGCAGCTGTGCTGTACGGCCTGTCCCCATGGGAACCCCCTGATACTGGTGCAGAATTCCCCACCTACCTTAATGACGATCAGAACAGCAAGGAGTGATGATCAGTAGCTCGCCTATTCGTGCAAACAGATAGGGCACAGCAGTGCTCCCATAATGGCAAAGCTTCTGGATGAGCCATAGTGTCATAGGATATGGGAGGAACAGATCTGCAAGGGTGGGATCGAGCTGCCTCAAGGATCTTCGGTCCCCGTGTAGGTTCATGCCACAGTAATAATTTGCTGATGTTGTTGCAGTTGAAAACTCTGGGTCTTTTTTCCCTCAAGTCCCTTAGTGTGTCTTTTTGTGTGACAGACAGTGGTTTGGACTTTTGGCTCCTAAAATTGTGATTAAACAGCACTGTGGAAGAGAGTGTTTCTTGAAATTGGGTCTTTGCTGGCAGCATGCTTACCCCAGTCTTTCCCCCTGGAGCCAGCTAAAAACTCCAGAGCCTGAAATGGGAGAACCTAGAAGATTTTTAGATGATGAAATGGAGACCTTGACTCTTTATAACAGTTGCTTATTATATTGGTAGTCGTTGGGTTTTGTAGAACTGTTCCACGTTCCACCAAAACACAGCAGGAATCCAAAAGTTAATGTTCTGTTCATTCATAATCATTAGTTTGTAGGAGTTATTGATGGCTGAACTAGTTAAGAGGTTGCTTCTGTATTACGTAGGTATCATGGACTTTTCTCAAACTCTCTAAGGTGGTGCACTATGGAATAAAAACAGTCCGTGGGAGTTTTTAGATGTCCTGCAGTAGTGAGATTTTTAGAGCTGTTTTTAAATTCTTAGTGAAATATGTGAGACACAGCAGGTCACTTTGGCAGTTTAAAAAGTCCATTTGTTCATTTTCTAGGACTTAAATTTATTTGCAGAAATTCTGCAGAATGAGTAAGTGATTTGAGAAGCAGGATAATTGTAACAAAAAATGTCAGGCACTGTTGTTCTTCTCAAATCAGAGTAAACTATGCCTGACATTTTGTTGTTGTTGTTAAATTATGTTATTGGGCTTTTAATGGCATTGGTTCTGGGACTATTTTTTTTAATGTCAAAATTAGTGAGGAGCATTGTGTGAATAGGAGAGATGCCTGCCAGGACCTTTATTTTTTTAACATGTGGTAACTTATAGTGAAATCTGATCCAGCTACAAATAAGACACGCTCATTTAAGCAACAGTCCTAATCGTAGCAGCATCTCCCACCATGATAAGACTCCTGCTTCTGGTGCAAAGATGAGGATAGAGTAGTTGTTAATGTAGTTCATCCTGCAACACAGCCAGCAATAAAGGCAGTCTGCTGTTATTTGAGAGCAGAGAGTAATTTAATATTCTAGCACTCAACTTAGTTTGTCTCCAACTCACCGAAATGTTATATGGGAAGCACTGAGCAGTGCAGATGAATCCCTATTGAGAAGGACACGCATCGCTTGCTGTGCGCGCAGTCTTTCCAGAAACACTCCAACGTGAAGGAGAATGGAGTCCTGCTGGAAGCAGGAGCCATTGCCTGGCTTGGAAGATGTCCTAGATGTGGCCCTACGTTTCATGATCATGCAGCCAAAGAATTTGCAATGCAATCCACTCAGCAATGGGATTATGCTTCAAAAGCACTAGGTGCATTTAAAAAAAAAAGTTTTTGTCATCAGAATCTGTTCCAGATGATAATTTAGAAATACAAACAACAGACCCCCCAGAATAATACCATTAATGTTGCAGACCCGAGAAATGCAGGCCACCCAATTTCACTTCGTAGGTTGACTCAGAAACCTAAAGTTTGCAATAAAATCAGTATGCCTTTTAACCTTTCTTGCTGCTGATGGTCTCAGAATGCTTCCCATGATTTTTTTTTTTTTAGCTGACAAAAAAGTCTTTACTGCTCCCTGCTCAGCTTCCAAATCTCCAGCAACCTCCCAGACAACCTACACGGTCCAGTTAAGTGTTCTCTTTGCTGATGTCTGCAAGAGTCACTCAATAAATCAAATTCCACTTCCAAGCAGAGATTATGAGAACCATAACCTTGATTATAACTATGCATTTTCCTTTTAATGCACTAGAAAATTTTCCATTTAAAAGGTAAATGAGGGTGTTCTGAATTTTCAGTTTGGTAAGCCATGGGTTACTGGGTTCTGTGACTGCAGCAAAATGGGGGGTTAGGTTTTCAGGAAAATCAGAGCTCTGATCATAGCGTATTTTTGCATTCCTGCCAGTCAGTTGAGAAGTGGCATTGTTTTCAGGATTCTTCCAACCTGTAGTTACTTATTTCCCTGTTATCTTGATGTCAAAATGTATTACATAGGAAATTACTGTTTAGTTACTTCCTCAGCTGTTTTCCAGACGTAGTATTTCTAAAACCTTCTAAAAATGTCATTTTTTCTGATTGCTAGTCAGATCAGCATTTAGTAAAACACCTAGATGATTGCAGTTTGTGTATGAATATCCCAAAAGGCCAAACCTGACAGCTCTGTGTTTTTCAGCATGTCAGCTTCCCATCCTTTCAGTCGCGTGGTTTTTGGCTTTAGAGTTCTCTGCTCTGCATCCAGAGAAGGCTGGAGAGACAAAACTTGCACTGTGGAATGCCTCCAGTAGGCAGTCCTCCTGACTTAAGCAACTCCTTTAAATTTTCCTTAGGCTCTCCAGGGCTATTTTGTTTGACCTTTATTTAGTTAGAGTATCCCTTCTAGGAAAGCAATTATTGCCAGCCCCTTGGGTGGTTGCTGTAAACTGGGTTTTGCTGTACTGGAGCAGTTGTGGTCACAAGCTCTGTAGTTAAGCATCAGCTCTAGTTTCTAACCCTTTCTTCTTCATAACCTGAAATAAATTAATTTTGGTTTCAAAGTTTCCATAGTTTGTCTCAGTGTAACAGTGACTTAGGTGTTGGGTTTGGCTTTTTTTTTTAATGTATTGAATTAGGGAGAAAAAGAACTTTATTTTTGTCCATCAGTTTTTGTTACTGCAATTACATTAGAAGCTTGAGGAGTGAAGACTTTCAAGAACAAATCCTATTTTTACAAATAGGAGGCAGCATTGAAAAACCTGCCTATTTTGATGAGTCGGGCAGAAATTTAAAAGAAAAATTAATTAGTTGTACTCATGAATCCTTACTCTGATAGCTTCATGAGTAAGTAGTGAGAAGCTTTCCATGAGTTTCTTGAGCATTTCTGTTAAGTGCCCCCACAGAGATACTCAGTCTCACAAGACTGCAGTTTAATCTAGCTCAAGGACTTTACAAACTCCACAAATCAAAGACCTCTTTTTTTTTTCTTTTTAAATTCGTACTCTAGAAACATTTAGCAGCATCAGTTAACGCTAGTGTAGTGTTAACGCTGAGCTATGAAGCATTTCAGCATCAATAAATTTTCAGATTTTCCCATGGAAAAAATAGCTTGCACTTAACACATGTATCCTATATAGTTGTTTCTATTCCCTTCTTTTTTTACCTGTTTAAATATATCCATCTATTTATTGCTATGGCATAGCCTTAAAAATTCACAGGATGTTCAGCTTGATCAAATAACACAATGAAGACTGTTGTCTCTCAAGTGTTGAATTTCTTAACCTTATGCATCAGTGCTACGTATTACTATTTCTATAAATAAATAAAATAAATATAAATAAAATAAATAAATAAATACAAATGAAGTAAAAAACTCCTAAGGCTCAGAATGAAACCGGACTTTATTTTTTCATTATGAATTTCACTTTAGATTCTCAGGTATCGATTTAAATGTATGAACACCTATATTTAACCCTGAAAATTTCCAGAGTTTTGAAGATTTCCATGCAAGAGAAACTAGGGTTAGGATGTACACACGTGTGTGCACATGTGTACACAAACCCACCATAATTTGTCCTGTGGATAAGTTGTTTTAGGGTATACTTTTATTGAGACAGAAACTGTGACCTTACTAGTGTATGAGATTCAGAGACTTGTATAGGAACAAGGTAAAACCACAGGTAGGAATTGCTGAATAATTACCTTTAGACCAACCTGAGCAAGAACCTTCCCAAGAGGGCAAGCTCATTTAATGGTTCCTAAAACTCAATCTTGTGGATGTCAATGGTCATGCTTGATTATTTGCAGCAGTGTTTTATGAAAAAGCAATAAAAATGCATTGGGAGTGTACAGAGGAAAAAGGGAACAATAAATGGTTTTAGTTTTTCAATTGAGTCCCTTTGGTGTGAACAGGTAGAGGCTACGTTTCATGCTGCTGTGCCTTAGCTATTTGAAATGTGCGTATGTGTGTGTATCTACCCAAAACACTGCTGTGCTCTGCTAGCTTATGATCGACAAGAGACCAGCAATGAGAGGAAAAAATTCTTATGTTTGTTTTAGAGAGAAAGCAATTACAGTTACGGTTAAAGGATTAACCTGTTTTTCCAGCTACCTGTACGCTTATCTGCAAGGCCCTTTGGAGAGCCACACTAACGAGTACAAAGCTTGGCGAGAGGTAGAAAATGTCATGCCGTACACTCTAGATTATTCCTGATGTTAATTACACTCTTCCACTTCTTTCCTTCCCTCTTCTGGGGTCTGAAAACTGTCCCACAGTAGCAAATGCTGCAAAAGCGACAACCGAATAGCCCCAAGTATCCACTAACTTATTTAACCAGAAATGTCCGCGTGCCTTCGGTGTGAATGTAGGTTACGCATACGTGCTAGTTTCAACAACTTGGGGAGCAGGTAGCACTGCTGAGAGAATAGCTGGTTCTCACGTGATTTGAGGTGTTAAAGGTAGGCTGAGTGTTTTGGTGGATAAAACACTGGCCTTTCGACCTTGCTTCCCGTCCAGCTAGAGATCTGGAAATAAATGAGTTTACTGCTGACACTCCAATCCCAGCAGACGAAACTTCACACCAAAATGCCCCCACGTATAATTTGTCACGTTTGGCATCTGCTACTAAGAAAAGAGCAAGAAGCGACCTGGTGCAGAGATGTAATCATCTTTCACCTTCCTGCTGGGGGTGGGAGTATAACGGGGACAATCCAGAAATGCTTTCAAGTCTGGGCCTCTGAGCCACCTCTAGACATCGCTGTCTTCTGCAAACTTGTTACTGGTAGGAAATCACCTGCCATTAGGTTTGTGCAAGGCTTTTGAAGTAGATTGGCTAGAAAGTCAGAAATGGATTCTTTTTCCTTTTTTTTTTTTTTTTTTTTTTGGAATGTTGTGAAAGAAAGTTGTCCTTGTAAGAGTAAATCTGAACATGTACAATACTGTAATTTGCTGGTCTCGTTGAAACAGCTCGGTAACTGCAGTGCATTTGTTACATGTAATTGCACCTGGCAGCATTTCTGGTGCATCTAAAACTTAAGTTTGTCTGAAAAAAATCACTATTTGGCCACAAAGTAAAATGCAACTACTGTATAAAAATATGTGTATTCTTTGAAAGCTTTAGTAAAAGAGAAGCCGGGGTGCATAAAAATTCTTTAATCCTAGAGATTTTTTAGGCTGAAGTGATAAGCCAGAAACGCTTTGTAAAGCACACACATTATTTAATAAATACTGCCATTTCAGCATCAATGGACAAGTTGCAGAATAGGAGTATCTGCCCAGAGGAGATGATAATTTCAAAGACAGGGTGTGCTGGGGAAACCCAGAGGAGAGAAGAACTGAAGTTTGGTTTGCTGGGTTCTGCTAACTTCCCTCTTGTGGCCATAGAGCCATAGGACCATGGCATTTCCTTCTGCACAGGCGTTCACACTGAGGAGAGAGTATTGCAAAATAGCAGTAGCTGTGGGGAATGGGAAAATTTAACCCTTCACAGAGAGGAGTTAGCAGATGAGAAGAGGGAGTAAAACCTATTTGTACCGAGCGTGGGGATCCATGGGGAATACCAACCTCTGCTGCCCACAAAGTATAGCTGAGCTCGTCTTCAAGCCTGCATGGCTCTGCAGCCTGGCTTTCTTCTGGGAATGTGTTGATGACAGGCTGCCATTGTTCTGCACCGTGGCTGTCCGTCAGGCTGGCCCCCGAAGAAGGAGGTAGGAGGAATACAGGTTTGATCTTAACACGTAGTTGGGGGCTTTGCCATCGCCTTCTTGAAGGTTTTAGGTGGAAAGCTGTATTTGCTATTTTCCTGTTATAGGGAGATTGTGGGCTTTCTCTTCCTTCAGAAAGGATGTGATAAATCTCAGACTTCCAGTTGCTTTGAGAAAATATTTCACTCTCTAGAAATTGTCTGTTGGGGTAAGACCTCTGAAGGTGTGTAAAGCATGGGATGCTTTTGGTGTATATTACCAGTCAAGAACCACTCCCATATTTCATTGACATGAGTGTTTCCAAAGAAAGTAAGGAACTCAGAGCTGTATCTGTTGAATTTGCTTCTTGAGTTTGTCCAGGCAAACCTCCAAACTGGACAGAAAAGAGGGGAAAGGTGCCTTGTCCATATTTATTTGTGGGTTTGCTGTTCATTATTTATTTCCTGAGCCTCAGTTAGCATCTCTGCTACTGCTCTGCTTAGTGAGAGCAAACAGATCAGGAGATATTTTGAATAATAGGTTTGAGAAGTAGGTGAGGATAACACTCAGACTCGTAATTCAAGTTCTTATTGCATCGGTGCAAAGGTTTGGTTGACTTCTGGACGCAGTGTTAGGTGGTTCATTCTTCCTCTGTTCAGACCTCTGAAAAAAAAGAAGATACAGATAGTAATGTTATCATTCTCTTCAAAAGAGAGGGCTTTTGGACGGATTTTCTCAGTATTATCGTTCTCAGGTCTTCATTTAGATAATGTGACTTGCCCTAACTCCATGGAAGTCAATAAGGTTTATACCAGAGCCTTGGCACTCTATAAATTAAATATTAGGAGCAATGTTTGAAGTTTAAAGCCCTCCCTCCTCCTGCTAGCTCAGATTTTCTGCTGCTGTGCTTTTTTCTTTATGCCTGAGCACCTTGCTGACAAGTGCTAATAACAAAATGCCAAGAGAGGGTCCAGTCGGAGTTACCACACATTAAACATTCTGAACTTGTCCTTTTGCTCATAGATTGTGCATAATTAATAATTAAACGGTTTCAGTTGTAATGGGTTGACCTTCTTGAACTGTTCATTATTCACAAGGCAAAGGCATCACTCAAACTTTTTTCCTATTGCCCTTCCCCGTTCTCACTGTGTGTGCACAGTTTGGCTGGTTTTGAGAAATCAGAGGCTGATCTTGTCTTCTCCTGCAGCAGATCCCAGTTATGGAAGTGTTGCTTGGATGCTTAGGGTAATAGCCAGTCTTGGGAATAAGCTGCCTGGGGATGTAAGAGGCCAGTGGTACCTTGACCCTTACAACCGTTTGTGTCTTTACTCCCATTTTAGCAGCATCCCCAATATATAGGTCTTCATGATAGTGGTTAAAATGTATGGCATTTAACAAAGATGAAAGAACCATTTCCCAGTTTTAAATGAGTATACCTATTACCCACTCCTTTAAAATCTAGGTTTTCTACTTTTTTTGCCTCTATAGTATGATTTCATTGTGCAGGTGGGTAAAATACGGCAGGCCATCGGAGTGCAGCTGGACTGTTCCCTATGGTTACATCAAATGTGACTATATTGCATCACACAGACGGCGTAGACTTGATAGAGACATGTGTAGCTTTGCTTTATTTCCTCATATTCCCATCTCTTTGAGTGTCAGCCAAGGTCCAGGGAACTTTAGGATACCACATAGGATGTATTTACTTTGTATAGTTTTGGAAATTTTTGCTTTATACCTGGTACAACAGCATTGTGATTGCTGAAGTTACAGAGGTGGCAATAGCAGCACTTTCTCTCATTAGAAATAGCTCTAACGACAAAATAATCTCACCTTTCTACTACTCAAATGGTCTTTTATAGAGCAATATCAGAAATTGAAATATTTTGGTCGTTGGTTTCCCTGGGCAGATACTGAATGGAAGTTTTCTCCTTCTAAGGTAAAATGCAGCATTCGAGGCAGCTTTTCAGTGTTCACCTTTGGAAGCAGTTGAGGGTCTGTACTTTCCTGGTTCAGCTAAAATCAAAATCTGCTGCGTTCTCCTTTATCTTACTTCTGCTGTAAAGCAACAATTGGCTCATAGGTACAGGAGTGAGATTAAGCTTTTTGTCTGCACTGACCTTTTTGCCCTGAAACACACTTGCCAGCAAGTATTTCCTTGAGATTGATGCACTCTCCCAAAAGGCTTTCAATTTGTCAGGCAAATAGCCAATAAATTTGTGGGCATCCACTCTAAACTCCTTGGGAAGACTGCATTAAAGCATCTAGTTTTCATACTGAGATCCAGTTGGTGTTCATCTCCACCCACCCACCCACAATCTTTTCCTGAGCTCCTCAGAGCAAAGCAACCAAGGCATGGCAATGACTGACAGGTCTACAGCAGAAAAGAGTAGGCCTGGATGGGGTTGAAATACCTGCATTGTACAGAAAAATGTGCCAAAAAAAAACCCCAAAAACATTTACTTTTATCCAGGCGAAATTTTCTTGCATGCTTGTGCAGGAGCACCTTGTCTCCTGGCTGTGACGCAGTACAGGAGCTGCGTGGTCAAGGCGATAATACTGCCGTTGGAGCAACTTCTTCCCTTGCCTGCATGAACCCTGATGCCAGCTTAGCTTGGGATAGCCAAAGGGAGATGCTGGTGGCTTCAGAGCAGTTCATCAGCTTCTCCTCCCCTCTCATAATGAAGTTTCACTCTATTATGGGTCCGTCATATCTTTGTGATTGCAGAAATTATCACCTACCAAATTAGTGTGAAGTGCCGTATGCCTATTCTGTTCCCCAGCATGGACCGATCCGAGCTGGCAGCCCCATTACAGGGGCGTTTGTAACAAGCTCCTCACTTGCATTTTACTTAGAATAAACAGCGGGGGTAGATTGCTGGGCAGAGTCAGTTGCCTGGGGAATGGGCTCTGATAGCTTTGCCCTGTAGTTTTCAAAATGGTCTGTAACATGTGCCCAGGGTATTTCATAGAATTGTAGAATACTAGGTTGGAAGGGACCTCAAGGGTCGTCTGGTTCAGCCTTTCTCGGCAAAAGCACGGTCTAGGCAAGATGGCCTGGCATGCTGTCTAGCCGAATCTTAAAAGTGTCCAATGTTGGGGAATCCACCCCTTCCCTGGGGAGATTGTTCCAATGGGTGATTGTTCACACTGGGAAAATTTTCCTCTTGTGTCCAGTTGGAATCTACCCAGGAGCAACTTGTACCCATTACCCCTCGTCTTTTCCATGTGACTCCTTGTAAGAAGGGAGTCTCCATCTTCTTTGTAGCCACCCTTTTAATACTGGAAGATGGTGATGGTAAGTTCATTTCCTACCCATTCTGCTTTGCGTCTGTCCCACCTGGGAAAGTGGCTTTTGCCCCTCAAGGTGCAAGCCCAGGAAGGCTCTGCCGGACAAGAGAAAATGTTGGGGAGAGGTAAAACCTGCTAGGCTCCGCGCTGTATAAGCAAGCCTGACATTTTGCTCTGCGTTTTCTGTATTAATACGAGTAATTTTCATGCGCAGTTCTTTGAAGTGGAGAAAGTTTAATTGCACTGCTTATTTCCTTGTGTTCCTTCCACTCTCCAGTGGAAACGTTCCTATATTGATGTCATTTATAAGTTTAGAAACAATAACCTCTCCCTCACCCGGTCTAAGTTCAAAGAGAATTTGGGCATGTTATATCAAACGCTCCTTGTATTTAATAGAAGTCTTTGAAAATTGTAAAGCAATTTTGGCTTCTCCTTTTACTCTTCAGTTACTTTTGATTTAATTGTATTTTCCAGCAGTTTCCAATTGTTGGAATTGGAAACAAAGCCTTAATAAGAGTTCTAGTTAATTTTCTGTCTTGTAATTACCGATCTCATTTTTCTGATAATTGGCCACAGCAATTATATGTATATTTACTAATCACATAGGAGGCTCTGCAGTTGTGTCTATCTGCCACCATTGATAATGGCACACACATTGCAGAGGTGCTTTTATCATCTTCTTTTTTCCACTACATCAAAGCTATTTCCTCGCATTCTCAATAATGAATACATGCATGCATTTGACACAGTTGTGTGCTAGAGAAATTGTTTGGCTCCCACCAAATGCTGCACGCTCTGAGTTTCTTGCCTGCAGCGCTGGAAGGTTGTATGTAATGATATATTGCTCATCCAAATGGCCAAAGCACTCCAAAGCACAGTGAGATTAAAATAAGTCATTCCTTTGTTAATTTAAATAGGTGCATGTATCATACTTTGCAGGGTACTTTGTGTAGGGATGTCAGGGAGGAAAAAAGCCGCCGAAAGGTATTTTTAATAGCAAATGAGAATAGATGAGAATGGAGTCATTTGCAGCTGCCTGTTTTATGTGGCTCTCTTGTTCCAACTGTAGGTCTAATGAGATGACACTGTTAAAGTACTCTGCAGTGTAATTTCATTACATCCTGAGCTGTTACACTATAAACACAGTGGAGCTCTCTGTCATTCTTGGAAAAACTCCTAAATTCGTAAAGCCCTTCTTTGCAAATGGTGATGTTGTTTGTTCCCTGTTTGTATGTTTTTTCTTGTGCTCTTAATTTTTTTTTCTTTCATAAATATTGGGTGGGTATTTTCTACCGCTAGACTGGTAAATCCTGCATTTTTCTCCTCTTAAAAATTCTTTCGCCTTTTAAATCTAGAACAGACAACATATGAGGACAGCCTCTAAAATGAATAAGTGTAAATAAACATGAGTGTAAATAAATAGCAAATGCAAGTGAAAGAAACAAAGGTCAACACAAGAATAATTTCACAGCTCTTTGTTAATTACAAGACCATTTGTGTGTTACTTAAATAATCATTAATTTCTCATTTACACTTTCCCTACCTTCCTTTTTACCCTGTGGCTATCATTGTCCTTTTTTCACCTCCCCTCAGTGTCTTTCCACATGTTTTTACCCATTGTGTAATACTCATTAGTTGAAATTCAGTGTTTTATAACACATTCTCAGAAGAATTTGTACCTTTCTCCCTCAAATTCTCTGTGTGAAAAGGGGGCTTTGTCATTTCCTTGCCTTTTTTTCCTTTTTTCCCATTTGTTTTGTCGTTGCTGTTATATTACTCTCCTTATAAAAAAAATTATCTTCTCTCCTTCTGACTCTGCTTCTTGTTTCAATCCAATCCCAGGAATCGCCTGTCCTTCCAGCCGGGGAGTTCTCTGAGCCATTTGTACACTTCATCACTCAATGGTAAGCTCAGTTTGCAAACATGCCATGCCCTCAATGTAAATGATACATGCCATTAACTCTGCAGCTCTGTGAGACCTTATGGCTTTCCTTGCATCCTTTCTGGGAGAAGAGGGACTTGGGGGCCTTGGGCAGATGGGGCAGCAAAGCTAAGCAAACTGTTTAAATTATGTAAACGTTATTTACACAAAGGGTCGTAAAAGTACTTACAAGGGTTTTTCCTGTTTTAATAAACCTGCCCTGAATGTGGGTGCAGTCTTGTGCACTGAGACTCCCAAGAATTCATCTGGGGGTAAATAGGCCACAAAGACTCATGTGTATAATATTGTTCAGGGCTTTTTAAAATATTACTTATAACATTGCCTCAATATTTAAAAAGGCAAGCAGCCTTGATTAATTCATTGGCTTTTCAGTAAGTAATTTTTACTGAGAGTCGTATTTTAAAACACACCACTGGGTATATTTTCTTTCCTTAAAACTGAATAGTTCATTGAAAATCTTTTAAATTAAAGGAGGATTGGGGAGAGGAGGAATTTGTAGACTAAAAAGTACAGAGTGACTAGAGAATAGAAATCTTGAGGGTAAGCTATCCTAAAGAAACAAAGTGAAGGGAAAATTTTTTTTTTAACTGTTGCATCCTCCCCACCCCTCAAAAAAAAAACAAAAACAAAAACAAACCCAAAAAACGGGGTCAGCCATTTATGTATGGCAGAAGAAATAAGCTTGAATTCTGTAAAAATATGTGTTTGACGGAGAAACATCCCTTCTGCAAACATGCACTTCCAGAGCTGGATGCTCAGCTGTGCTAAATCAGATGGAGCCATCTCAGTGTGTGCTACTGCAAGCTGCAGCTGTGTGGCCGAGAGGGAATCCTGCTTCAGGGATGCGTCCTCGGCCCCATGCAGATCCATAGGTCAGGCTTCACAGAGCTTTCAGGTTCTGTAATGTATGCCAGGACCACTGCAGCAAAAGTTGCCTAATAAAATTGAATTTTGAATACATAAAGTAGGAGAAAGTACCTCTCAGGACTGACATAGTATGTAACAAGTAATACAGGCACAAAAAGCAGTCTGATTATCAGTTAATTAAAGTAACTAAATAATTAAAGTTTGTGTAACACAGGCCTTCGTTTTGAATAGTTTCAGTTTACAAAGAGCAGCACTATTTGGAGGATTCTGCAGTGCAACTAACTGATGTGTGTGGAGGTCTACACTTTTTATCCTTGCAAAAAAATTGATGACAGACTGTTTTAAAAAAATTCTCATTGAGGCAGAGGGAGGGATAACCTGTGTTAAAATTTCCACAGATGTCAAACTGAAGCATAACTGATGGTGGCTAATAGCCTTATTTTCCCTGGGGATGCAGCTACTTTGGACTGTCAGATTAGAACTGCTACCAGCCTACTCGTCAGACAGCTTGCATTACTTGCTAATGCCTGTATTATTTGATGCTTGTAGTTATTTGTAGGGAAGGTAAATTGTATCGTTAATACTTCCAATTTACAGCACAGATCATCTGGTATTTTCGATACAGTGTTATATTGGCTGTACTTTTTAGTGGGAGGCACTACTGTTTAAAAAAGCAACTAAGAAGAAACTATATACTATTTAAGCAATCGATTCCTTATGAGTATTAGAGATGTCAAGTGAACGGCATATCAGACTTTATGACTTTATGCCAATTACGCCATAAACGCTGGCTGTTTAGATGTAATCCAATTAGTCAGTAGGCAGCTCCTGATGGTCACCTCTGTGCCATGTTATTGTGTTCCTTCATGCAGCTAAGCACAGCCTTCAATAGCTAATTGCACCTGTTGCACAGAAAACTAGGACTATTTGGATGAGAAACATGATCTTGTAAACAGGTTAATGCTGTGTAATGAACTATCACCCTGCAGTGTAATGGAAATAAATGTGGAAAAATTAAGGTAGAAACCCCAGGGTATTGTGCGTTCTCCTGAAGCTGTTTAGTGTTAGAGTTAAATTTCCCACCTGTTTGTATAATACTTTATGTCGAGCTATGTAATAATCCCTAGCAAAATGTACTGTGCCTTCTGAGCTGACTGGTTTTCAGTGATCTCTATATTTATACACTTCCACGGTTACAAACAGTGTAGACCACTACATCCCGTAAGGGAAGGGATGGGAGGGAAGGAAGAAATCCATTAACATTTTGGTGATTGTTGGGAACCTTGTCTTCCATTGACACATGATGCAGTTAAGAAGTACATTTAAATTCTTCGCTCTGTGTCAAAAGAGGGCATTTTCAGTATTTAAGCTGGTAGAATAAATAAGCAGTTGCTTATATGTGAACATTTTATTTTATGACACATAGCATGAAAAAGCAACCAAAGGAAAGGCCAGCACCTGAAGATTTAATGGTAAGTGAAACTTCACAGCCCCTCCGTATGTATTTATCTGTGAATACTTTATATCATGTATATAGAAGTGTATCCATTTTTTTCTACATTTTTCAGTATGTACAAATTTAAATCTAAACTCTTTCTGGCTTGTGCAGCAATTACATATTTACAGAGAGCACACAAACTAAAGGTGGAATTACGATTCCGCTGAAGTTGATGGGTATTTTGCTGTTACCTTCATCGTGGCCAAAACTTCACTTGTGATTTGGGGAATTAATACAGAACTTCCACAGCCAGTATCAGGTTTCAATCAAAAACATTTTGATGCTTAATACACAGTTTTTTCAGTTTGTATGTCCAGGGATTACAGCTAAATGTAGGTCTCTCTTTGTCGTCATTTGCCAGTCTTAACCTTTCAAAATCTGAAGATTGAAAACAGAGGATATGGTCAAAATAGTGTATTTTTAATGAAATGCAGGAGCCACTGTTTTCACCTGTATTCATGTAAAATGAAATTAGATTGGCTACAGAAGATTGAGTTAATATGTAGCTTTCGTCTATCCATAGAAGGGCTGTCAGTGTTGGAATCTGAGCTCAGAGACCACTTCTTTTCCTTGCAATTGTCATTTTTTCAGTAAGGCAATAATAGGGTACCTGCTCTCAAGCTGGTCCCTTGTGTCTGTGCATTTGGTGCAGAGTGTTGTTTTGACTGTTTTTAAGCAGCTAGAAAAATACTATCTCAAACAATTATTACAAATATTTACAGTAACTTATATGGTAGATAAGAGTTGTAGTCCCCTCTGACTCACATCAAATATCTTTGATTTTTAAATGTTTCCTTGCTTTTCTTTATATGCTGTGTTTCCTGTAACTTGGAGGCTTCCTTAAAATCATCATAATTTATTTTCTGTGCATTAAATATCTAGGAATAATTTTAACAAGGTAAGGACATTTGCATCGTCTCATTTCTTGCTTACATGCTGCAAACTGCAAGTAGCATAAACAAGTATTTCTATTGCAGCTATTCTCTAGTTAAAGGCTAATCTCTGAAGGTGCCCTGGGGCAGGTATCTCACAATCCAGACTAGTCTCAATTTAGATCCTGGTTAGTAAAGTATTTAACTGTGAATCTAATTTTAAGGATATTAACTTCAATAGATCTACATTTGAAGTAAGGCACCTGCTTAAATACCTCGGTAAAATGAGGCCTTAAAGTTTATCAGAGCCCCTCCACTTCGTGGTGTTGTGTGTTTCATATGAAAGGCTTACACTGCCTTATTTTGTCTTTTTTATTAACTTTTGATGGTTGGAAAATTCTTGCAGTTAGTCACATCTGAGAAAACTTGGAACAGGTTCTAGAGATGTAGACACATTTACCTTGTGCACTATTATGCTATGGCTGGATAGCTTAGCTATTAAAACAACGGAATAGGGTTTCATAAAACCTATATCTGTTTGTAAATGCATGTTTCAGTGATGCAATAGGCCTGCCACTTATAAATAAAACATCTGCAGATTGCACATACCCCCATAAGTATATATGTATGTTTGTAAGCAATAACACCACTCCAGGGTGTAGAGTCATAAAAATGAGGCCAAAGGGTGAGTGCCTGCAGTACCAGGGAAGTGCACAGATTTATCTTTACAACTACATGCCCTGGAGTGTGCTAGTCTCCTTTTAAGGAGGTATTTTGTAAAATAATTTTAAAATTATAGCAGCGCAGGAAAAAAAAAAAAAAAAGCCTTCCTACTTTTTAAACAAAATCTTTTGTTTAATGCATTTTTCCCCTCATGCTACTTTCTATTCAATTATAAATGAACTTGCAACAACAAGTACTAAAGCATGAGGTAGATGGCTGCTGAAATCAAGAAGTGACCCAGTCCTTGCCTGCAATGTGGCTGACCCTCATAAGCTGCCCTAAATTCCTTCCCCCAGCCTGATGGGACCAGAGCACCCTGTGCTTTTCTGTAACAGACTCACTATTACCTCAGTGGTTGCTCGCCAGTCAAGCCCTTTACATTCTTGCACTTAGCCAGCCTTGTCAAGGAGCACTTTATTTATAAAACTCATATGCATATATACATTAGCATAATATGTCTATATACACAGCGTATCTGTACATACATATACATATGTGTATATAAATTACCATACTTTGTTGGAAAACAGGGCCAGAACAGAAGCTGTTACACATCCTCTGAATTCTAGAATTGCTCACCACAATATCCTAATTCTACATCATCTGTTTCTGAAACCTCTGTTGTAATTCTGACGGATATCTCCCTGTTAACTGTCGGAGTGGGGAGAGTGATGCAGATACTATCAGTGAAATCCTGGACTTGTCAAGGTCAGCTTACTGTTGAGTTAAATGAGAGCAGGATTTCACCTTGTTCATTGGGTTTGGTTTTGGGTTTTTTTATTTAGAAGAAATGTACTAGCAAGGATGAAAGGTGTAACGCGTAATCATTGTTAGCTTCAGACAAAACAGTGGAGTGCGGGCTTTCTCCCCTATGGACATTAACCGTACTGGAAGTCACTATTTTGTAACCAATTTAGTATAATTAAAGACTGAAAGCAAAATGAAGGGAGCAGAACATCAATCTTTTTCTACTCTCCTGATAATCGGTGAATTGTTAAATGCACTTTAAGAGCCGACTAACAATACCTGGAGTGCCAGATTGGCAACTCCAGTGAAGTCATGGGGTTACATCAGGGATGGATTTACCCTGTCTATCATGTTAGGAAGCCCTTTTTTATAGAAGTCACTATGCACATTTTGTCAGAAAATAGGGCCAAAGCCAAGGCTGTATGAAATTCCTATATAAAGTCAGGCTTTTTAGTACCATAGATATTCTTGTGCAAGTGAACACTGAATTTCCATAACAGCTGGCACAAATCAGGTTCCTGTATTTACCCTGACTCACTATGCCCTTTCTTCTATATACCCATCCACAAAACAAGATACATCAGTTGCTCTCTGTATACATAATCGATGATTTAATTGTTTCAAAGTATTTCAAATTAACAGACTTGTTCCACAGGAGTGAAAAAAAAGTAATTTCAGCAAGCAATGGGAAAATTGTCCATCCAAGGAAAGGAACAATCTTTATAATTCACCAGTGGTTATTCTGAACCTTGTGCTTACAGTGTCTGCTCTTTTGTCTCCAGTTTGTTCCCTCTTAAGAAGAGAAGGGCGTACAGTCAATTAAATTGAACATACTTCTGTTTCAGCACAGGGAAGACTGTACAACATCTTAGCATATTCCTCTGTCTCTCCTCTCTCCCCTTCCAACAAGAAAAGGAAAATCTCAACAATTCTTCCGTATAAAGATTTTTTTTTTTTTTCCCCCGTGAACTCCCTGTTTTCATCTAAAACATGGAGTTTTCTGGCATCAGAAGCCTGGCTCCCAGGGACATGCAGACATGCATGTATATTTAGCAGTTGTGATGTGGCGGTACGGGTAAGGTTTAAACTCCTACTCGTGCTGAGTGTATGGGTAGGCATCCGCGGGCTGGTTTGGCTCAGGAAGCTGTAGATCTGACTGTATTTACGGTATTTTTCAGAAGCTTTCCATTCTAAGCTCTATTTAATGGAATCTATGCATAGTAAGTAATCAGGTCAGAGAGAAGCAACATCCCCTGTTTGAGATCAATCGCTGGCTAATACTTTATCTAGGCCACTTTATTATCTCATGCTGATTCCATTCCCATTCTCCTCCTCCTTTGTAGCATGCACTTCAGCTGTGGTAAAAGTACGTATCGCATACATATTAAAAACATATACCCATTCTATCTGTATGTAAATGTGTGAGACACAGCTGGATATTGCAGGAGTTTGATTTACTAATAGTTATTATCTGTTCTAGCTGTTCAGAGGCAAAGAGAGTTTCAGAAAACAAGCTAGCGCAGAAATTGCCTTTATGATATCACTATCCTGCTTTGGTAATTGTTTAAAATCTCTTCTTTAGCTGGAAGCTTGGCCTTTTTATTTTGCAGATTGTATGTGCTTTTCAGAAAACCAGCAGAATTGTTGAAGTCTCTTGTCGAGTTTTTTGTTAATACAGCATTGAACTCTACCATGCTACGTAAGGCTATTTAAACGAAAGCGATTTACTTAAAGAAATTGTATTTGAAATACCAAATGTCAAGCACATAGCAGTTATTCCTTTATGCTTTCCCAAGGATGCATAAAAGTACAGTTTTTAGGATGCTGCTTGGATTTCTCAAGGAAAGTATTGGGCAGGGAGAGGCAATGCTTTTGGCCAAGGATACAGTCACCTTCTGCACTTGATTACTTTTGCACAGATCTAACAATTTTTGTTCAAGTCTCCCAATTTTAAATAAAACTACTGGCTTTTCTCCTTTTTTAAGTTTAAATAACTGATGCTTTTTATGTTGGTGTTTTATTAATTTAGAAGATTGGATGATAAATTGTACATCATCCGTGTCAAAACCACTGACCTGCTGGAAAACGTGTTGTTCTTTGGTTTTTTTTATTTTAATGCCTAGTGCAGTTTTGAAATTTCCCATTTCTATGCATTCAGCAATCCTTCTCTCCATTTCAGGAATAGCATTTAGACCAGGCACCCTGATCTCATTAGTTACAATGGGCATTTTTTCAGATAGACTGTTTGTTTGTATATTTAAATGTGTTAAGATATGTGTCAAGATATTACAGACTCTCAAAAATGGATTCTGGATGGCTGTTCCCCCATCTCCAACAAGCATAGGAAATTAAAAATGCAAAGCCTTTAAATTTTATTTTATATATATTTATTATATTTATATATATATATAAAAATTATATTTTAAGTAGCTATATTCTAGAAGGTCTGGACAGTAGCACTTCTTACCAGGTAGAGCTAAACTTGTTTGCAGCTCATTGTGTTAAACCATTGTTTGTAGCTCTTAGGAAACACTTTTATGGTTTAAACAAACAAATGGAGGATCAGCATAATCCTACCTGGATTCTCATATAAACCTTCAGAATAAAGCCAATGAAATACTGCCACTTATGTTTGTCAATAAAAGAGATTTCCCCCAGCAGCTAATTTGGCTTTTGCATTATAGCAGTGGCATCACTGACTGAGTATCAGAGATGGCTGTACAGGTTGGGTTTTTTGATGCTGTTAACTTTTGGGAAAGACCAGAGAGCCGTCTGCACTTTGCTTTTCACAAACACATCCTGTAAATCTTGTGAAGACAGCTTTACAGATAAATGTTTTCTGTCTGCACCTATCTAGATGTTTATGTGTCATTGCTGGATCGCAGTGAGCCAAGAATTTTTACTCTTTGGCTACTTAAAAGCGTTAGGGTTTTTTTCCTGAGCCAGTACAGGATCTCCTATCAGTGATGATTTGTCCAGCATAAAATTGTCCGTGCTTGAGTGATGGATAGCTTTGTTTGCAAACATTTAGACTCTCCTCTGTCACAATGATCCCAGTCGTTCACCCCATGACAAGGAGAAATTCTGACAGACACCAAAACACATGCCAGATGTGAAGGAAAGAGCGCTCTCCTCATTTCCCAAGGAAAAAAGTACAGAGCCAAGTATTTTAGCTGTTGTAAATATAGAATCATAGAATCGTTTAGGTTGGAAAAGACCTTTAAGATCATTGAGTCCAACCGTTAAATATATATGATAAATATTTAAGTGTATATCTTCAATCTATCAGTTCAGACATACAGTGGACAAGGAGTTCTGGATCAAATCCTGGATACACTGGAGGCGATGTCAGAATTTATATTGACTTCATTGACGCTAGGATTTCACACTGGGGTTCAGGATGCTCTTGTTACTTACTGTCTGTCATTATCTTCCTTGCTCAGGGTAGGTCAAGAGTTGGAAAAAAATATATATATTCTTTCAGGTGGCTGCATTGCTCGACCTATTGCCCACTCAGCTGAAATGGGGAAAGGTGGGTTATGGATCTTTCCCTCTCTCTCTTTCCCTCTGTCTTTAAAAAAAAAAAAAAAAAGCCGTTTCTGTCCTTAGGGGTATGATTTGTTCTTCTTTGTCACTTGAGAAATCAGCTATCAAAATGGAGAAATACATTCTATCAGTGTCACTAAATCCAGCAATTACAGAAGACTAAGATTGTGACAAGGTTAACTTGTGAGCATGAGAGTTTTAAGCTGTTACATTCATTCACTGTCTTCTGCAGTCCCGTTGTTCATGCGACCACGGACTTTTTACAGAAAATGTGAAGATCAGACTTTCTAACGTGCCCTAAAGCTCTGCAATACACTAGCACTTTCCAGTGAAATGTTGAAAGAAGTAACTTGAGTTGGCTCGAAGAAGTATTGAAAATCTAAAGAAATTGGACAAAAACAAATTGGCAACGGCTTAGAGTGATACAGTTAATATTTTTGGTTACTTGAGTCTCCTGGGCTTTGCAGTTTAATTTGAGCAAATGTTTCATTTGGCACTTCTGGGGGTTCTGTAGTTCTCCAGGCACAGAGACAAATATTTACATCTCGCTCATTTTGATAGCAGAATTGCAAATCTTTCAGTTATGATACATAGAGAAGTTGTGCATTTGTCATGTTCATATTTTTATGTCAGCTGTCTTCCCTACATATTTATTAAAAAAAAAAAAAAAACTGTTACATGTTCCAAAGTAAGAGCCATATCTTTAATTCCCAGAATATTTTCCTTCCTGTTCATTCCAAATTTATGAAGGAATTTGCTCTAACAGGCAACTGTTGAAATCTATGTACGATATTTATTTGTGTAATGAAACAGGAATTTTAAATTTATTCAAACACACTGCGTTGATTAAAATTGCTGGCATTTGTGTAGTACCAGCTACTTGTGGGTCTGTACTGCGATTAGCACCTCAAGATGCTCCTGCAGTATTAAATAAGTGTAATAATTGCCTATGAATAAGCAGAGTATAAAGCAGGAGATAGAGATATGGCTTCTTAGTGACCTGTGTGCATTATGCCTCAAATCCCTTAATCAGATTTGTGCCGGTTGATTCTTGCATCCGCAGAAATTCAGCTGGAGGATCAGGGCCTAAAGTAGTAAAAAATCAATTAATACTACTTTCTAATTTGTGCGGTTGACAAAAATGCATATAAATAGGGGGACATTTTTCTACTTAAGAGGGCTGCACTGAAAGATTTTTAATTGGATTTTCATTGTGATTGACAGCATTTGATTATGACAGTAACTTTATTTGGCTGGACTGTTATAGCCCTCTTGTTGGGGGGGGGGGGGTGTTGGGGGTTTTTTTTTTCCATCAAAGCTCTTTTTTATCCGCTGAATCCCAGCGGAGCAGCAGTGCCTGTGAAAGAGCCTTTTAGCACCTTTGTTGCAGCCATCCCTGGTGATGATTGGACCCAGCTGGTAGTAGATAAGAAAATGTGCCTTTCACAAAGAGGTTGCATCTCCCGTCTCCCTCGTTTCAATAATTTTAAGAGCCCCAGAAACCTGTTGAGGATTAGAAGTAGCTTTAGATGTGAAATGAGTGTTAAGTATTAGTAATCGGGAGATTAGGGCCCCGGGGACAATGGGAGATAAACAACTGCAATTAAGGCAAATCTGCCAGAGTAAACAAAATTTAGCAGAAACAGATGCCCTAACCATTTTGGGGGATTGATTGGAGGGCACCGAGGAATCGATTTTTGTCTTGTTTACACTTCCAAACCCCTGTGATAAACTGGGAGGCTAAATATTTCATACAGCCTGATTTTAGTTAATTTTTTTCCAGCTCCTCACAGTAGGCCTGCTCTCTTCTAACAGTGACCAGGCCCGAGTTTATTCAGCATTCACAGGGAGCAGCTAATTGTCTATGAAGGGCCCCTGTGTTTAAATGGGCTTGACAGGAATTTAAATTTTGTTTCAATCAACCTCTGTGCTCACAGCCTGCTCCAGTTTCTAATTTTTAAATTAAACATGGGGTTTTTTTGGTTTGTTTTTTTTTTTTTTTTAAGCTGCGGCCTCTCCTCCAGAGCCGGCTGCTCGTGCTCCCACCCAAGGCAGCTGCCGCAGCACGGGAATGCGCAGGTTTATTAAGGCCGTAATAGCAAAGCACGACGAGCCGCAGCCGTGGAAAAGTTCATTGTCCCATAAATGTGCATCTGCCTGTTTGGATTTAATGGGAGATGCTGGGGTAAACGCTCGGCTGGTGTAAATCGGGACGGCTCCACCGGCGTCTGCCTGCACGGCTGGAGAGAGCCGGGGTTTCCACTGGGGAAAGGCTCCCGGTAGGGAACGGTGGCATTAAAATACAAGTCTGAGAATGGAAATGGTTTTCGTGGCCTCGGTCGTTTGTTCAGTGACCTTGTGAGAGATTCAAAGGAATTTTTTCCCCCCCCCCCCCAAGCCAACTAGCGGTGATATATTTTGCTTTCTTCTCTGTGTTTTCAGCAGGGCTCCGCATGTTTATTCGGACATTGTTTCATACCTGTGCTTTTTTGGCTCCTGAGACGGGGTGATTTGACAGTATGTTCATGTTTGATCATTTACAACTTGCTTTATTTAGTCTCTTTACTAAATCTGGCAAACATGAGGATGTTACTTTGCACTAGATGCAGACGGTGTGTAGGCATGTAATGCAATATGATCGTACGGGGTACTTTTAAAAACAACTTGTTCATTTGCAGAAACTTCATCATGGAAATGCTAGCGAAGTGCGGGCTGTTTCATTCTCCCTTTTTGCTTCCAGCCAGATCATTTTCTAGGGTTTTTTCGGTTTGTTAGTTGCTGTTATTAGAGTGTATATGTGTGCAGACATGTGTATGCACACAGCATTTTTTACTCCAAGGTTTGGGTGAAAAACATTTAGGAGATTGTTTCTGTTTACTCCAGCTTAGTGATTTTCTTTCCATTTTCCCTGTCAGTAGAAAGCAGTTTCTCAAAACTTGGAGACAACAGTCGTTTTTATTAATTACCCTTCTTTCCCAGTCCAGGGGAACGCTTAGTCCCTGTTTGAAGGAAATATTATATCAACTTTCAATATCCGACTAGCTCTGTTTGGTGTCAGCAAGACTGTTCCTGTGCTTGCAGTGATACATGAACTGAAGACACTTCTGCAGGTACATCTACATTAACATTAGAGTTCAGGTCAGGTGTGCCTTTTTGGTGTGAATCTGCAGCTCTTTCAGAGCTACCACTCTTTCATTCTCATCACAGAGAGGTCTTGAAGCTCATGAATTGAATCAATATCAAATGAAACCAAACCAGAAGATGTGCTCCAGGCACACACCTAATGAGCTCCAGCTACTAATGGGCGCTGTGTCCGCAGACCAGACCAGAGCTGGTCAAAAGTAAAACCTCTTCCATCCCTGAAACACTGCACCAACCGTTACACTCTGCGGATCTGCTTCTGTTGTCGACAGCTTGCTAATGTTGACATACTCTATCAGCCTTGGGCCACTCTCTCTATTCCTCTTCTACAGCTCTTCTTAACCTCAGCGGCACTTGCAAAAGCACGCTCCAATTATATTTCGGTTGCCTTAGTTTTTTTTAAGAGTCATCACAAAAAAAATACCTTTGCTGGGAGTTAGCTTGTTTTGTTAGCTAAGCACCAAGAGGCATGCCAAGCACAGTTATTGGTTTAACAGCAAATATCAAAAGCAAAACTGCTGTGGAAAGAATGATCTGCAGATGGGCAAATAGTCTCCTCTGTGTCACAGCCAAAACCAAAACTCTGTAGTAAATTTAAGACTAGTATATGCCACTGAAAGAGAACAGCAAAAATCAGGCCCACCCGTGTGTGTACCCGTGCACACCCTGGGGTCCTGCAATAGGAGGGGATTGAGTTGTTTGAAGTCAGGTCCACGCTATAGAAGTCAGAGGAGCTGCACTAGTTCCTGCTAATCTGACCTGAAAAAAAATTCCCTCTTGACCCTGAGTCCGGTGATGAGTTACCAGCCTGGACACATCAGTCAAGTGCACAAGAGGTCTCTGAGGACTGTTTTTAGGGCCACTAGCACATTGTTTGGCTATGGCCAATGTTCAGAGCTTCAGAAGAAGGTTGAAAAAAGGATTTTAATCATAATGGAAGGATCTGTATTGCTGTTTAAAAATGGAAATTCAGGTGTGATGTGTGGACAGTTCCTCTTCAGGTTAAGGTTTTCAGGTTTAAGTTAAACTGTTCTTCCTCTTGGTCCATCCATTACACTTGGGGACTGCCAATATTTAAAGACAAATTCTGTAAATTTCAGCAGAATTTTGGTGCAACAAAAAAAACTAAACCAGCTGAAAATCACTTGGGATTAACTTTATCACATAACAAGTAAAAGTGCATTGGTAAAAGTTAATCTACAAACAGATAAATAATACGAGGGGAAAAAAAAAGGAATCCCCCCCCAAAAAAAAGGATAAACAAGAAATATAGCTTCAAGACTGCACCGCTTAGTAGTGTTATCCATTTATCTTTCTTTGATACATTTTGTATCATCTTTTCACTGTCTTAAATATCATCAGAGGGATAAAATCATTAGTGTGCTAATCTAGATAGCCATAGTTCTAACACTGACCTAGGCTAATCTGCCTTTGCAATTTCAAGAACTATGTTTGACTCCTCTGAAAGTAACCTTAAATTGTAGTCTTGTAAGAATTCCAGAGCTGTATCCTTCACTCCTTCTCCTAATGAGGTTATGACCAAATGCTCATTATAATTGCTTTAGACTCCTTTTAATTTTCAAGCTTATTAATCATAAGAAGAGTTATTTAAAATTGCATAAATTAATCTTAGATTAAAAGCCCATCAAAGCCTCGAAACAATTAAGAATAAGTAGGATTTCCCTGGGGCAGCAAGTTTTATTTTAATAGTGTAGTCAGGTGGATATCAGAACATTGAAGTATGGTAGTGATTAATGTATGCAAAATTTAAATGAGAGTTTTTAAATGGCAAATCTAAATCACATATTGACCTAACTGTAGGCTTTAACTGCATTGTCTGTCATATATTTAAACTGTTTAGTAATCAACATTTTAATTACAGTGTATGTTAGGGAGGCCACGCAACAAACAAAACTCACCACTTCCCAACACTCTGCATGGAACTGTTTAGCAGGCTGGGGCTGTGCTGTTAGCTGCACAGAATAAGGAATGAGGAAAGAGAGCAGAAACTTCAAGGAGACTAATGATACTTGATTTTACTTATGGATGTGTTCTTGTCCTTGCTTCATCTCTGCCCAGAAAACACCACCGATGGATGCAGCTTTCTGGCCCTCCTTGCTACCCCCACCGTTCTCTAGGCAAATTGGTCCTTTCTGCTCTCTGAGCTGGCAGAAGCTACAGGTGATGTCCTCATGGGGGTGGGAAGTTCTGTGAAAACACTACCTTCTGGGTGCCTTTGTCTTCTGACTCTTGGAGTCCCTGTGCCCTCAGCCTGCCTCTGCCACCCAAGCTTTGCAGGCTCCTGCAGACCTTTTGAAGCACTGTGTCTTTGGCCCCTGCTATGGGAGATTTCACTCTAGCAGCCAGACGAGAACAGGCTCTTAGGGATGCTGAATTCCTTACCAAGCACAGCGAGAGGCAGTCCTTGCCCTGAATAGTCGCTATTCTGGGGATAGGAACTGGGAGAGAGAACTGGGCCAGTAAACACTTGGTCCCAGATCAAACGCAGCCATGAAAGTACATAGGAAAAGCTGGTACTTTGTGGCTAAACTTGATGTGATTTGATATATGCAGTCCCATCGCTGCAGGTGCTGCATGGAAGAGACAAGGAGGCTTCATTTCTGGAGGAGAGTGTCTCTCAAAGCAAGGGTTGACCTTGCTGGCGCTTTGGGACACGGGGGTCATACTTTCTAGACATGCATACTAAGCTAAGCCTCCCAGCCCCTGCTGTTTCAAGCACTTCAGGCACTCACCTTTGTTTTTTTTAAAGGGTTACCTCCCATGGTCAAAACACATCCTAAAATTGCAAAAGTGAAACAAGAGATGCAAGAGCTAGATCACACTTAAATAGTGTCCCACAAGCTCTTTTTGCCCATGTACATATTCTGTGTCTCCATGGATCAATGCGAGTGTCTGAAGCCTTCAGATTTTTTTACCCCACTCAAGCCTTAGAAGCAAGCAATGGAGGGAAGCCTGCTGCATGGAGCAGCCCCTGAGGAGGACTCTGACACCTTCTGTGCCTGTGAATTAACAATGTTTTGGGAGTCAGCAATAGAGTATTGGCCTGAGGATTCCTCACTGCTATTCCTGGCTGTGGGAGCAGAAATCGGCCTTGTGGATAGCTAGCACAGATAATTAGAACAGCATTTAGTTTGTCTTGTCCTTGGAGGCAGGAGCTCTAGATGTAAAATCCGCCACTACTGGAGGCAGTGGTAGAGTGTTGAAATCTTAGATGTGCTGAGGTCACTAGAGGGGGACACCGGGTCAGTCCGGGGTAGTTTGGGTTACTCAGCACTTCGTGTTTCCAGGCATCCTGGGAAGATAGTACAGCTCCAGTGCTGAGATTTGGATTTGTCCTTTTGGAGGTCCAACTTATGTTCCCATTAAACATGTGAATGGGCAAGAATTTTCCCTCGAGTATGTGCCCTCAGTTAATGACAAGAGCTGTAAATAGCATAGACACATTGGTAGCGATGGGAGAACTAGCTGGGGTGATAACTGTGGTGTGCTGTTTTACAGCCAAGTTCTTATTTTGCAGAATTGCAGGGCTTGCGCTCCTTCAACCAGCTAGGGATGAGCTGCCAGCCAGACTTTCTGATTTAACGTTTGTGCTGTGGCCATCTGATCAAGCTTGCCGTTAAACAAAGAGGACACCTGCAGTGGAGGAAGGCATGGGACATCCCAGCTGATTCAGGAGCACGAGAAGTGTCATGATTTGATCACGTTTTATGCTGAGTTACTGCAGACACAGGCTGGAGTTCTGCCGAATGGCTCTCAAACGTGGTGATGTTGGGTGGAAGTGGGTGCAGATGCAAACAGACAGGTCCCAGGTGTCTTGCAGGCAGCGATGGGGCTGTGCAGAGCTGGGTCAGAGGATGCTCTTCCTAGGCCTCAACTCCTACTGCCAGGGAAGCCTTACCAGTGTCCTCGGGGATTGGGGGATGGCAGGGAAGGGGAGCAGGTTTCCAGTTTTCATTTTATTCTTAAAAGGTGCCCCAGTGCTCAGAGGTGCCATGTTTTGTGCAGGAAAAGCTCTGTGTTGATGTATCCAATGCACCACAGAGACATTCAGTGCTGCAAAGCAGTGATGTGCCATTTCTAATATTGCCTAATAAACTGCTCCATTGTCTTCTCCCTCCCCCCTTTAAAAAATGGCATCAAAATTGCATGTTAAGCGGAGAGTGAGCTTCCCTTAAAGCAGCCTGTAGCCATCAGTAATATTTATTTTCTCTATTTGTTTTAAGCCTGTGAAGACTGTGGTTTCCTCCATACTGTCCTGATGGAGCCCTGACCAGCAAGCGTGCAATGCCCCTAGCCCTAATGTGCCATTAATGATAGGTTAATGTACAGTATAATGTTTTTTGGACTATGGGTTCATTACACTTCTGAGTGCAAGGTCCTTCTGCAGAGCGCCCAAGGTCCCATTGCATTATATCATGCAATAAAAATACCCTTTTCATATCACACACTAATAAACTGTATTTGAAATGCTGTCTAAGGGCACTGCCATTGTCTTGATAGTCTGTGTCTGCAACAGTTGGGATCTTTTTATTATGGTTTCTGTTATGCTGAATTCAAATTTTTAAATGAAATGCATAATTTGTCTGTGCTTCTTTGTAATAAATGGAGCACAGTCCTTTAACTGCACAGTCTGGGAGGATTCCTGTAAAAGAGAGCATTAAAAGGATGGCACTGTTGCAACCAACAGCAATGCTGCTTATTTCCTAATGTACCTTGCGTAAGCATGAGGGCCTTTATTGTCATTTCTAATTTGCTAGGTCTTGTGGTTACGTTTGGGTGTCATGTCATCGTTAACATAAGACCTTGGTCCCTCAAATGGTGTCCCTACTTCCTCCTCTGTATTCATATGGTTTACGTTAACGTCTGTCTTTGCAGCTCGTTCCTGGCTGCAGGGAAGACGGGCTTTCAGCATGTTGACAGGCAGCCCCCAAGTGTTTGCGGCAGTGGCTATAGCCAGTGCTGGCTGTGCTGGTTCTCCTGCCCGTGGCATTGGAGCGGCAGTAGTGCTCCCTCAGACCGCATGAGCAGTACAGCACAGGGTGCCTCGATGGCACAGCTGGCGCTGGCCTTGGCCGTGTAGGATTGAAAGTCAGGGCTTGGCTCTTCTTGCCACGGAGGAGAAAAGAAGGAGGGAGAGCAGCACCCTGGGAACTCAGTGCTGCTTTTGCTGTTGCCAAAGCAGTAGGAGATACCGAGGTGGTGCCATGGGGGCACCTGGCTGTGATCCTGGCAGTAAGCACAGTCCTTCCAGCCCGGCTGTGGCATGGGCAGGAAAGCCATGGCCCTGCTCATCTCCCTGTGCAATCTGTTGCTCAAGCCACAGCCACCCCGTAGATCAAGGGGATGAGGGATGGTGTTCCCAGGTTCCTCCCCTAACCTTCATGTCCTCCTGCAGTGGTGCAGCTCTCTGTGCTGGCTCAGGTGCCCCTGGGCAATTCCTACCATGGCAATGCAGTGAGCAAGTACTGACCCTGGCGTATAATCCAGGAGAGCTCAGAGTAGGTCATGCTGCCCTCCCCAATTAACCTCTCACTGCCCCAGTGAAAAAAATACAAGATGACGATGTTGTGGGTTAGATCTGGATGCGCTGTCAAAAAAGAGCAGTATCACTGAGCACCATTTGGAATTAAGGTTCCTGTCTGTGTCCTCCCCGTCCCCCTCATGTTCTCTGCCTCAGGAAGCACCACCTTGTCATTTTTGCAGATTCAGAAGGAAATTTGTGACTGACCGGTATTTCATGTTGGCAATGTACTTTGTCGCCATCCTGGCTAAGGTTCGTAGCCACCTTTTTCATGGACCTTTTAAACCAGTCTCACAGTAAACACTCACTTGTTTTATGCCTGGAGAGTCCTCTGAAATCACAGAAGCATTGCTTAAGGGATATTATTTATTGTCTGCCTCTCCTTTGGCAGCGTTTAGGAGCCTCAGTGCTGGTCTAAACCTCCTTGGTGCTCTCCAGACAGAAGGATTTTATAGTCAGTGGCAGAGGAACCTATTTATGGGTGAGACTCTTGTGAAGCTTTGATCTTCCCTGGACTTGTGTATGAGAGGTGGTGTAAGCTGTTACGTATGCATTAGACTAAATTGCTGAAAGGATTCCGGTAGCCCAGATGCGGGGCTGTGGGTGATGCACAGGTCTTGTATTAGGGCTGTGTCCCAGGGGAACTTCGTCTTCCCTGGACAGTTCACCCTCACTCCTACCAGCGATACCAGCAAGCAGATCCGGAGCAGAGCTGCATGTGGGCACCTGGTGCTGGAAAAGGCCCATGTGTCTGCAGTCCTGCTGAGGATGTGGTGTAAAGTCTGTTGCAATAAGCTCTGGGTGGGTTAATATCAGAAACGAAGATTCCTCGGGCTGGAGGAGAAGGCCATGAAAGCAAATTGCTGAATTTTAAGGGTAGGTAAAATTACAGAACTTTTACCCTTGAATAATGGCAATTTAACTGACTGGGCTAAATGATTGATGGTTTGTGAGCAATGAGTTCGAATTACCAGGGTTGTGTGTTCAGGGGGGCACTGCCCTTTTAATTTCATGTCAGATATTTAAATCGTTTACATCACCCTCTGTGAGGCGCTCCCCTTTGAAAGAGTTAACCTGTCTGGTGGGACACTGCAACTTGAGAAATGTACCCTTTATCAAGTGAACGAGATGCGACAAGTTCATTTAAAAAGCCTGGTTTGTCATTGTTTATCTAATTTTCAGAGTTGACACACAAAATTAGGCTGGCTGACACTCACTCTGGGGCTATCCCTGGACCTGTCCTGCCTGACCTTTTCGGCTCCAAGCTGCTGTGCGCTCGCCAGCGGCTGCTTCCCCTTGGCTGCAGAAATCGCTGTGCAGCTGTGCATCCTACTGAGCCAAACCCCTGGCCAGGGTAAGGCAGGCCAGTACCTGGCCAGTCTGGGGAAGCAGTTTGGTGGTGGCTTTTCAACCTATTTTCTGCTGCTTGGGTCTGCTGGACGTACTGATTGCCAGGTATTTTTAAGGCTGGGTATTTAAGAATTGGCAAGGAGGTGGTTACTGCTTTGTAATGAACATGCATAGAAGTCTGAGCAAATATGAAACGCGTGGGGATGGTATCAGGTCTGTCATGGGGACGTCCCGCGATACCTTCAGGCTTCTCTCATGAGCATCTCTTTCCGTGCTGTCGTGCTTCCCTCCGTGATTACGCCTGTCAGTGTTGCAGTGAGCTCCTGCACATTACTGAGACTCAAATGTTGGCTGAACCATCACTGGTAGGGCATGAACAGTCTCCATTACAGTGATTTTACTAAGGAAGGTTTAATATCAGTCTCTTACTTGCCAATTCACAGTGGACGTAAGTGCCAGTATAGAAGAGCTGTGCTCTCTGCTGATGTTAGCGTGCTGCTGGAGCAGGAGAGCTGGGTACAGCTCAGCACCCCGACTGCTGCTGCCCAGGGGGATGTGAATGCAGGGCTGATCTGTGCTGGAAGCCAGCTAACTTCCCCACATCAAAAAAACAGGTGGATGGATGCTGCAAAAAAAGCATGCACACCACACCAAGCAGAGAGTCTAATCTCACCGGGGCAGTGAGAAACCGGCTGCTACAACAGAAAACACATTTCAAGCTTCCACACGTTTAACTTTTTTCAGTGTTACTTTGCAAAGCAAAATAAATCTGTATGGGAATATTTAAATACAGCAGGTTGCTTGTATTTGTTTTAGAAGATATTGCTCACTGTTGAAGTCAGGGCTGGGACTTTTATTTGTGGCTGAGACACTCAGTGGCCAGAAATTATTAATAGTGTCCAAGCTGTTGTGACTTTCATTTTTTTTCTTTCTTGAGGTGACAATTTATCCCAGCCCCATCCTGCAGCCTGAGCATGCACTAGACCTGGAATGGTGCAGCTGCATTTGTCCTTTAGCAGTTTTGATTTTTACCTGGTTTTTTTTCCCTTCTTCCTTCCTTCCCTCCCTGTCTAATCTCCCTGCCCCTTCTCTCCACTCTCCCTTCCAAAGATATCTCCAGTTTAAGGCTCTGGTTTCTGAGGTGTGCGTGTTTTGGACTGCGGGCCTTAATGGTTGCAGTACTCTGGATGCCCGAAAAGGGGGAAATGGGGGACTAGATGCTGAATAGTGGCAAAATGCAGACAACCCGTCAGGATGACTTTATGAAGAAGTCGCTAAGAGCAGAAGAGACAGTGGCTGGAGACTTTGGAGAAAATCTTAAATGTTTTTCCTGAGACGTATCTGGATGCTAAGCCAGGCGCAAGTCCCTCTTACATAGTTTGTACTGCATTTTCACTTCAAATGTTGCTGTAAGCAGACCAAAGCCAAGTTTGATGGACTTGTGCATTGTCCACAATTCTGTATTGCTCTTTGATGTATTTTTTTTTATTGCAGTTGCAGGCATGACTGCAGCAGGCAAGATGCTGCTGAGCAAGATGGGGTCTAGCAAGGTCAGGTATTAGAAGCAGCAAAGTGGTTTTGGCGTAGACTTCAGCACAGGCCGTCCATGGACATTGCACATCCTTGGGCCACTTGTGACCTCCTTGCTCTTGGTGCCTGACCTGAACATGCCATGGGCTGTCCACCCAGATTTGTAAAGACAGGTCCCACTGACACTAGTCTTAGTTTTGGTGGAAATCTCTGTTCTCCCATTCCTTATTTAAAAACAAAACAAAACAAAAAAACCAAAACCAAAACAAAACAAAAAACAAGCACCAGATTCTGAAAAACAGCTTCTAGTAAAAACATCCCTTCAGTCTGAGAAAAATCCTCACTAGAGCAGTATAATCTAAAAACAGGGGAAATCTAAAGAGTAGTTTCAATTTAAACTTATTCCTAGGGAGAAAAGTGAGTGTGTAAAATCCCAGGCTTCAGTGAAATAACCTCACAAAACAAAGCAAATAGGGTGAGCAGTATGGCTAGCTGATGTTTTCAACCTTGCATAGCCTGCAATTTCGCTTTGCATGTTGTGAGTAGCTTAAATGCAAGGATATACTGGGTGTGAGATGTGTTCCTCTGCGGGGAGTCTCTCCATCGTAAAGGAGATTCATGGTAGAAGCGGACTGGCTTTAATAGCTGTTTTTTAATTGCCCCAATGCATCTGCTCTTCCTTGTCTGTGGGCTCTTGATTGTTTTTCCCTAGTTCTCACTACTGTCCTTGACCGTTGTTTTATTTAAGAGGTGAAACAGCTACTTCTAGGATACTGGCTTATAATAAGCATTTACCTTACTCTTGCACCTTTTGCACCCCAAAATACTGAAGTGCTGGACAAACCACGCTTGCACTGATTCTCACAGCACTCTCATGAGACAGCAGACTCATTTATTCCCTTTTTAACTATGAGGCTGAGGGAGATTAAGCAGCTTTGTGAAGGTCATGCTGGAAAGGATGTGGCAGCTTGGGAATAAATGCCAGGACTCCTGTCACTGGGTTCCCCACTGTGCCCTCTTCTGAGTTGTTTTCATAGGTAGGAACCAAGTAAAACCAGGAATATTTCAGATTGAATTTCTTTAGTAAAATGATGAAACCCAAACATATGTGGGATGTCTGGAATAGGAGGTAAAAAAAGAAGGGTGCTGTCTTTCTTTAGTGTTGTTCCTGATGTTAGACATTCAAGACCAAAGCTAAAGATTTTTAGTAGCCAGGTGTTGGAAGAAAAAAGACATTGTCCATATGCTCAGTGCCGCAAGCATCTGTGTACTTAAATGCATCACTTTAAGATCATCCATCTTCTGTTGGTAGCATTGAACTGTCTGCTGCCATCCTCAAAGCTCTCCAATGGACTCTGGTACCTCTGGATACATTGTTCTTCCTTGGTGGACCATTTTCCAAGCAACAGCTGAGTGTGAGCACACACACATCTGCCTGGATGGGAAATTCAGAGCGCTCTGACAAATTTAAAGTTACTGTCTACAGCTAAGAATGACTGAAAGGAAGCAATTTGCTTCAGAAAATTGAATATTGGGGGAAAACATCTATTTCTGTACCAGTTACAAAGAGCAAACTCAGAAAGGTCGATTACAATGGCAGGTAGCAGCTGCCCACAATTTCAAAGGCCTGGAGATAAAATGAAGGGCTTGCAGCTTGAGCCTGGTGGGAAGCACTAACAAATCTGAGAAGGGGAAAGCAAGTTCTCTGAACTGACTTTGCTTTGGAAACCTGTAATCACACAAGAGTTGCACTGCAGCCTCCCATTTGCAGGAGTCGGGTGATCTTGCATCTGCAGGCTTCGGCATCTCAGTGATTGTTTTCTGTGGGATGTGCACATCCACACGTATGTGGGCTTTCACACAAAAGGAGTTTTACATCGAAAAACTCACGAGCTTTCTTCAGACTGCAACCATGCCGTTTCTGTTGTAGCTTCATCCTAGTCACTGCGGTGTCTTTTAGATTCTGTAGGCTTTTGGTGTGGCTTTTTTTTCCCCTATTTCAAATTTGAGTTACAGACTGAGCAGGCTGACGCTTTCCATGGGGGAAAAAGCAGGGCAGCCGCTGGATTGAAGCCTGCACTGCAAATGTAAGGCGTTCCCAAAGGCTGTGTATTGTGTGCAACTGGTAAATAAAGAAATCCAAGAAGGAGCGGAGGCCACCAGCCTGACCTGTTCATGCTGATACTGGAGAGGAAACCCATGAGTGTAGTTTCTCCCTGTTGAGGCTGAAATACCGACTGTTGCTGTGATAGACATTGCAGGGCAATGAATGAACGCTGGAGAAGAAACACATGTGGGGTATGACCAGTCCTAGTACATCTTGCACACCCAGTCACCAGCACCGTGCTCTGCCTGTGGTGTAGTTCTTGCACTAGCAGATCATAACAGACCTTTCTACATCGTGGGTTTTGCTAACACAGTTATGCCAGCAGCTGTTGAAATTATTCATATACTCACTGATGATCAGCAGTGAGGTTTGTTGGGAGGTGACTGGAATATAGTTGTTTAGATTAAATTATCTTCTCTCTGCCAAGGTCTGGCCATGAACCTATGCGGTCTCTTACACTCTGATGAGTGAATGGGGAAAAGTTTCATTTAAGTAGTTCCAAAGTAAAATCTGTTTCATTGCTGAGAGATTAAGCCACTAAATGTCCTGACTGGTGCAGCTGTCTCCTACCACCTCCCAGCTCTTTATTAGCTTACAGGCAAACTTACTTCTCTTTTTTTCCCCACTTTCAGGGTCTTTCTCTCACATTTTTTTAACCATATCCTCTTGTCCCAAGTCCGCAGGCTGTACCACCTCAACTCCCACTAGTTTAATTGTGGGAATTAGTCCTTTGAGATGAATGCAAATGAGAACTGGCTCCCAACAACTATTGATGAGTTCACCTTTATGTGTTTATTAGCTTTGTCTTGCCTCTTGCTATGGTGTTCCTCCATCTACATGGAGAAGGAGCCACATCTGCAGTGCTCCCCAACCAAGGGAGTACAGCGGAGATTGCAATGTGAGAGGAAATAAAGACCAAGTAATATGCTAATTTCGTGGGCTACAGGGACCTGTAGCTGCCTGTTTGGGGACCCTACTGGCATGGACATTGCTATGTGTTGGTTTTCTTTGAGCTTAAAACACAATATGGCAGAGCTCATCGGCACCTCTGCTAATCCAGGCAGCAGAGCGGCAGTGTCTTTCTTGCTGGACCAGGACCCTTTTCAAGTTGATGTGTTGGGTGCCAGGAAGTTGCTGAGATGGGAGATAAGATTTGAGCTGGGCTCTGCTACACATATGCAGGCTTGTGTTGCGACGACTCTTGCATTGCCCCTTCCTTGCATTGCCTTTCCCAAAAGCCTCTGGAGGTGCAGCCAGTGTCCCATGGATGCACACACAGAGAGGGAAAGCTGCTGTTCTGCTAAGTCCTGGGGTTGTGGCAGGCAGGGGCCCGTGCTGCAAAGAAACTCAGGCGCAGGGCTGTTCAGCAGCTTTCAGGGCACCTGAAGCTAGTGTGGCGGAATAAACCACTTGAGACATTTGTAGAACTTTATGGCGTAGTTGGTGTGTCATGTTCTCCTCGTGGTGGGCTTCTTGCTCAGCGAAGTCACTCCACCAGAGTATTCCTTCTGTCTTTCCTCTATGAGGTTAACTGGGAAAGCAACTGAGCTGGTCCCAGTAAGATCTGAAGAAGGGCTCTCCACGTCTCAGACTTCTCCCTACAAAGTTCTAGCTGAGATTTCCAGCCATCCCAAAGAGTTGAAGCAAGTGTCTCGCGCTTGCTCCATAATTCTTGAAGATAATGGCATATTTTATTCCCGTGGCTCCTGTGTTTGCTGGCCCTGGCCCACAGAGTGTTTTATTGCTTGGAGCTGATGCCGCGAGGATTTATTGTGCTCTATTTAGCCCGGTGCTGCTTCATTGCTCCACTCAGTGCCATCCTAACCCAGCCAACGACCAGGCTTCCCGGGCCCCGCGTCAGACCCGCTCTCGCTCTCCGTGTGCCGATTGCTGTTGTTCACCGCCGCGGCTGGCGTCAGGCTGCACGCGCTGGTAATTCCCACATGTACGTCACCCTTCCCAAAGGCTCCCCGACAGATCTACTCTGATTCCTTTCAGGCGTTGTTTGCAAGAGCTATGAAGTTTAGTGTTGCAAAAACTGAGCTGCTTTTGAGTGATTTGGAGTAGAGGTTTTCATCATCTGTGATGATTTCTCCTGGCGATTGCTTTCTTTCAGTCATTTATGTAATTGCCGTACTCGGTTTCCTGTGGATTTTTATACTTCATTTGAGATTCATCTGAAGATGGCATGTTCCCATCTCTAGGAATGTGGCCAGATTGAGACATGAGCTGCCTAAGCTGGCTGCTGAAATTGCAGGCCATATTTTTGTTTCATCCTGAGATGCTGTTCTGATTTTCCAAGGTGTCTAAGACACAGTCTTCCAGCACCTGCAGTAGCCATATAATTCACGGCCGAGAATATTTTATAGTTATCCCTCTTTCCATTGTACTTAATTCCCACAATAGCTTCTCATGAAGACCCGCTTCAGTTATACTTAGGTGATATTTTCGTTTCTGTATCAACTGATCACTCCAAATGACATGTGCTAGCATGTATGTGCATGAACAAATCCCTTTCCTTACGGACGCTGTGAGTGCTTCAGAGCCTGGCGCCTGCTCCTGCTGCATCTGCAGGCACAGAGCTCAGTGACCAAGTAACAAAAGGAATTCAACACTTGGAGGGATATTGTTTTTTTCCTAGGTAATTTGTAGGACCATCTATTTAAGGGATGCCTGTGCACAGGGTAAGGCATAAGGTTTCCACTGATAAAAGTCAAGGGCGCGAAGGTAAGCGAATGTGGCATTTGTACAGCTGCGTGTTTTCATATGCCCAGTGGCACGGTTCAGTTTCTGCCCCACAAACAAAGTAGTCCATGTTGTGAGCGCAGACTGCCCTTACGCTTTCCTTTAGACAAAGGAGCGTGTTACATTAATACATGTGAATGAGCTGCACAAGGGGGCTGTTGAAGAGAGAAATTTTAAGAGATCGCAGACCTTTACAAGCAAACCAGTAGGTTAGTGTTTTTGTGAGGATATCTTTTTACCAAAACATCATTTAGAAGTTGAACAGCCTGGCAGGCCATGCTAGAAAGGAGCTGGTTCAAAACACAATGAGCTAATCGAACATTTAAAAAAAAAAATGGTATTTTAAAGGAGTGCTAGGCTAAGGCCTCAGTAAAGAGGCTGGGTTCCCCCAGCCCTCCCTTCTCTGTATGAACGATGTACGTGGATAACATGGATCCAAGAAGAAGTTCACTGGTTTGAATCACTGGTTTATTGCATTTTTATGACTGTAACCACAGGATGTTCTAATGTATTTTTTCCAAAAAAAATTTAAAAAAAAAAAATTGGGGGGTGTCACAGGAAGGGTTGTGTTTATCTTGGCTAAGTCTGCCTATCCCGCTTTCCAGGGCCACCCATTCATCGTGCAGTACAACGATGGGAATGCAGAAGTCGTGTCCATGTGGGTGTGCAGGATGCTTGAGGAACGGCGATCAACCCAAGGACCACAGTGAGCTGGACTGGCTCACAGCAATGCACAAGACAACAGCTCATCCTGGACTAGCAGCACCAGCCCCACGCTTCAGACTCTCAGTCTCTCTGGATCATATTTTACTAAAAATATTTTCTAGAAGCATCAACAAAATCTTTCTGGATATTTGTTGCTGCCTTTCCCTCAACACCACATTAAGGGATTTTCTTCCCACATTTCTTTTGTTGCTGAGCAATTTAATGTCCTCAGATTATCTTCAGTTAAATTGTACACAGCCTTAAAGCAAGTATTTTATATCTATATTTTTTTGTTATCGAATGTATTGTATATTTCCTGGCTCCAGAGTATTTTTTAACTGTTAGTCTTTTGCTATTGTATGAATGACACGCTGAGTGTTCAGAGGATTTCGGCAGGAGTTGTTGGCTGTCTTTGAGTGCAGACATCCACAAAATGCTGATTTTAAATGTAAAACAAAAGCAAAGAATGAAAAAAAACAAAAGTAGCTGGACTTGCCCATCCTGCAAGGAGGTGAGGGATTGCCCTTCCAGAGGAAAAGCATGGCGGAGAGATCAGCATCACGCTATCAAATGACCGGTGGTGCCTCTGCTGCCAGTCGCCTGCTGCTGTGGCTCGGGTTTGCTGGGAGGGCCAAGCAAGAAAGACAATGCAACAAGCTGGTGTGTGCAAAGAGCATCCATGCTCAGGCACTGCAGGCTGATCCGTAAGCGCAGAAAGGTTTTGCTGATGTGGAAAGAGGTGAGGCGAAAGAAGACGGCACTCTCCGCAACAGGGAGTAGGGGTGCCGCTGGGTGAGCACCAGCCAGAGCTGGCAGCCCCAGAGCCACGCACAGTCGCCATGGGCTGTTGGCCTCTGGCTGCAAAGGGAGAGCAGCCCCGAGCACAGGGAGTTTGTGAACAGCAGCAACACGGCGTGAGGTTCTGCCCATGCCGCACAAGGAAGCCAGGGGCCACGGCACAGGCTTGCATAGTGTCCCATGAGCTGGGGGGCGGGAAGAGAGCCTGCACAGAGGGGCCCAGGCCATGGGGTGCCACTTGCCCTCGTGGCCAGAGAACAGGCTGCAGGGTTTTACTTACTGTCACAGCAGTTCGCAGCTTGCTTGGAAGCGTCTTGCCTTTCTCAGCTCTACCTTGATTGCTTATTTTCTTACATCAGAGTTGCTGCACGATGGGTGCAGCTGGGTCAAGCAAAGGCTCCCAGGTTTGCTCTTACCATAAAGGAAAGAAGAACAATTGCAATGTCTCTGCTGTGTTTCTTACTCCTGCAGTTTCTGTGTACATTTCCACAACAGACTGACACAGATTTAACCAGTCCTTATGTTAAGATGCATATTAAAAAAAAACACAGAAGAGAGGAGGACCATGAAAGGCAGGGTTGGTGTGTGCGCCTTGGGTGGGGGAGGAGGTTGGGGCTTTTGTTTGCTTGTCTTAGCATTAGAAATAAACTTTTGCTAAAAAAAAAAAGCTCAGGTAGTTTATTATATACCAGCAGCTTAAAAAAAACCCAATTCGCTGAAAAATTCCTCCTGAACCACTGCAAATCCTAGATGTTACTCTGGAAGCAGCCTGGAAAAGACTTTGTTTCCTTCCTTGGAGGGATCGTTTGTCTTCTTTTGAAGTATAGAGGTTGCAGGCATGAACTTATAGACTAAAGTTTGTCTTAATTGCTCTGATGTCACAACCTCCCTGGCAGATAACAGTACAATGAATGACTCAATGGCCCCCATACCTCCAGGTCCTTTTTCTAAAGTGAGACAAATTTCTTCCCTGTGAGCCAACCAGACTATAGGCAGCTCTTCCATTTATTTATCTCTAACAGTTTGCATTAGCTTTCTCTGGATAAAAAGTCTCTCCCTTGGAGTTAGTTAAAAAGTCAGTAAAACCAAGGCTTTTCCTCTCACTTTCCCTGGCAGGGAGGTCGGGAGGGTAAGACGTCACCCTGAAAATCTGTGCGGGATGCCAGCTGATGGAAACGTGAAAAATCTCCTGGCGAACAGGCTGACAGTGTTATAATTCACTGGCATGCGTATTAACCTTGCTGTCTTCATCAGTATACTTAATCAATCCGCAATCATGGGGGAGGTTTGGGGCCTCTGTCATCTTTCCTTCCCCAAGTCCTTGAATTCAGTGCAGCCGGGGGACAAGAGGAGGACGAGTGGCCGGGGATCTGCTCGGTGGCACTGCTTCTGCCCTGCTCCACTCTCAGTGCCGGGTTAACGCCATTTGGGGAGAATTAGGGCTGGATGAGAGAGCAGAGTGGGCAGGTTGGGGAAAACCCAGTTCCTCTTCAGCTCTGCCAGCCGTGCTGCCACGCCGAGTGTTGAGCAGCAGCAAGGTGGGGTCTCCCCAGACTGCCACCTCCTGCCTTGGAGATGGTGGCTCTGGGTGGTGGGTCCCCATGGGAGGTCTGGACACCCACAGCCCGGTCTGTGTTGCCGTGTGGGGGCTGCTGGGCCCCCCACACCCCGCCACTGCACCTTGCTCTCCCAACCCGCATCCTGGCCCTGCTTTGCACGCACGTGTGCAAACCCCTGTCTGTGCCCACAGAGCCCAATTAAAGCAGTTCAGCCCAATTCTCACCACCACCCATCAGCACCAGGGGGCAAAAACAAGAGGAAAGGCGCGGGGCAGGGGGGAGGCAATAAAATTGGGCCAGGATCTGGGCAAATTTAGCTCCACTGGCTGCCCCCACCCACGGCAAGCAGCTCCCCAGCAGGTCCGCACCCAGCCCAGGCTTCTCTCCCTGCAGCAAGTGCCTGCTGACCCCATGTCTGTACCAGGGCAGCGAGAGCCAGGGTGAGCCTGCTGTCGGGCACCCCAATGCGGTGCAGGGTCCCCCCCTAAACCCAGCTGAAGGGATCCCCTGGGGTGCAGCACTGTGAGCAGCACGACAAAGCGGGGGCTGCTGTGCTGTGTTTGGGCTAAGGAAATCCTGCCTCAGTGAGGGGGCTGTGTGCACGCAGAGGTGACTTTCAGATCGCCAAGACACGTGAAACGTGCCCCACGATCTGCCGCCAGCCTCGCGTGTAACATCATCCTGGCCCTGAAACCCCTCTCCGGGGCTGGGAAACGAACTGGCAGGGAGATTCTCCTGGCTGCCGGACAGGGCTGGAAGCTCTGGGTGCTGCAAAGGGGCTCAGCAGTGCTGCAGCTCTCCATGCAGGTGGGAGCTGCGCCGGAGCTTGGGCTGCCTGGGGACATTGTCCCTCTCTCCTCCTTCCTGGTGCAAGTTTTTTGAGTCTGAATCAAGGCATCTCTTGGCTGAAAAGCTTGCAGAAAATGCAGCAATATCATACCCTGCAGCTGAGTCCTGCTCAGAAGATAGCATGGGGCAGGGAGGTGCATAACGAACACATTAATTCAGCAGTGGATGCTCTAGATGTACTGAGTGATCCCCTCCCATCCTCCCCAGTCTCACCAGCTCGTTTAGGGACTCCACCAGCAGCCCCACACCAGTCTCACTGCTCTGTCTCCTCGCCCTGTAACCTCAGCCATGGTGGTACCGATAGACCCAGTCTCCTATGGGAGTGTGTACGTGGAGCTCACGGGCTCTGGGAAGAACTGGTTATGTCCCATCTGTGCCAAAACTTGCAATATTTTCAGTTTTTCTCTGCCTGTGATCCTTGCCAGGCAAAGCTCATCCTGTGAGATGAGCCTGGGGTAGTTTGCCCTTAAACAGAGCACAGAATTAGAAAATACTTTTGTTTCTTGTATCCCGTGGCCAAATACATCCTGCTGTCAGCTTTCCAAAGGCAAAGTGTCAGTCTTTGTTTTCCGAATAACAGCCTGAAAAGCTGTGTGTGTGTGTGTCTGTACACATGCATACATCTGGCAAAGAAACCAGAAACGGGGAATTACAGCGGGCTGCAGCGTTGACGGCTGCGAGCAGTCCCCGACCCATCCCTCTCCCTGGGCTTAACGTCTGTTGAGCAGGGACGGCAGCAGCCAGTGATGGCTAGCGTTAATAACTGAGCATTCACTAGAAACATCTTCGTTTGATCCCTTTGACATCCAAGAGCATAAAAGCAAAGCGGAGAATTGAATCTGGGAGTGGCGTATGGGTTTTCCTGCCTCACAGAGCTTTGTGGTCCTGCAGGGAAAGTTTACCATGAGACGTCAAAGGAAAAGGGATGGACCGCAGGGACCCCCCAGCTCTACTATGCAGGGAGCATGTGAGCCATGTCTGAAGCAAAACCTGGGAATCTGGGTCTTAGCTGGGAAAAAAAATCCCTACTCCCACAGGGAGCAAAATGGGCTGACTGAGAGCAAAGGCTCTGGGAGCGCACAACAGAGACAACTGTTTGGCGACAGAGGGACTTCAGCTGTGGGTGAGGAGGGGGGCAATGCCACCGGGGCAGCCACCCGGCTCGCTCGGCTTTCTGGCTCCAACTGTGCTCCCTCTGCCCAGCGCTGCCTCCGGGCAGGACAGCCCAGGGCGGCCATCAGCATCCAGCCCCATGGGAGGTGCACCTGGGACAGTCCCCCCCAGGGAGCCTGCAGCCTCGGCCAGCAAGGAAGAGGAGGGAGGAGGCGGGTCAGGGGGCTGCAGAGCCAAGACACCCCAAGCTGGAGCTCTGCTGGGGGGGGCTCCCCAATGCAGAGAGGACTCCAAGGCTGCTCAGCCTCCTGGGGACAAAGCATCTTTGTGCAGAGGCTCTTCCTCCTGCTCCCATTAAGATGTGCAACCGGCAGAGAGAAACACTTAAGATACAAAACAACACCCCCATGAGACCCCCTCCTCGCTCAGCTGCTGGGAGCCAGCCCATGCAGGCTTTGGTGGGCTGATGGGGCTGAGTTAAACACATCACAGGTGACCCCAGTTCTTTGAGAGCTGCAGAACTAACTCTGGCCTCTCAGCTTCTCTGGAGGGAGCTCAGGAGACCCTCTTCAGCCATGGAAGGTTATTTGTGGGTGACTCCTGCCCCGTGCAGCCGGGTCCCTGCCCCACTGCTATCCTGGGGCTGCCCCCTGCCTTGCAGACACCCAGGCAGGAACCAGCCCAAGCCCAAATGCTGCAGCTGGGTGGGCATGATGTCCCTGCGAGGGGACAGCTGGCAGGGAGGGGGAGCCGGGGCCCATTGCATGATGGTGAGGTCCCAAGCTATAGCAGTTATTTTAGGATAACCTGTCTTCAGCCTTCCCTGGGGGACCCCTCAGGCTGGGGCGGCTCACGGGCAGCATGAGGCAGAAATCTGGAGGGATGGGGGGACCGTCCCCTGAACTTGCTGGCCTCATCCTTCTCCCCAGCTCACCAGTATTGCACCACCGGGCTGCCCAGCCTGGTCTGTGAAAGTCTAATAGGAAAAAAAAAAAATTTAAAACCTGTAACTATACTAAAGCGTTTTGGTCACACTGAAGAGAAAGAAGGTTGTGCTTTAAGAAAAGAAAAGCTCAGAGGTCTGTGCCTTTCCCTGTGGGAAGCTGCAGCAAGGAGCCCTGCGGTGCGGCTGCCGAGGAGCTGCGCTGACCCAGGGCTGCTTTACCTTCAGAAACGGGTATGGCCATAAACTACAAGTGGGCACTAAGGACAGGATTTATAGATTGAGCCTTACTGGCTACTGGAGCGGCTGCTACTTCACCGGTACCCACTGCGGCTGCTCTTGCCGCCGAGTCCTGCAGTGAAAGTTCAAGGTTTATAAGTAGCCGGTCAGCTTGGGAGACGTTTAATGGTAAATGGATGTCTGGGGGCTTTTACAGGCAGGAGGAGGAAAACTTCTCTGCAGCCAAGACAAAGCTGCTGGCAGGGCCCCGGACACAGGTGAGTGCAGCTCTATCCTGGAGGGTCGCGGTGCCCGGCTGTCCCCGGCATGGCACGGCCTGGCAGGGCGAAGGCAGAGTTAATTGCTGCCCTCGGCTCATCCCGCTCCATCTCCGGGAAGGCGCTGGTTTAACCTAATCAATAAAGTCATGTCTATCGATCGTGTACGCTGCGTTCCTCCGTAGCCCCGCCGCCCCGCAGCTGCTCCGGCTGAGGGAAATTAGGCAGATTTAGAGCCAGCAAGGACGGCATGGGGAGGGCTTGGGTGGCCAGAAAGGTGAGGGGCAGCACTGCCATGGGGGGGTCAGGGGTCGGGGGACAGGGGACAAGGAGGTGACAGCAGTCTGGGGGGAGGTGAACAGTGGGGAACCTGAGACACATCAAGGGCTGCACACTGGGGAGAGCCAGGGTGCGTGTTGTGGGGACAGAGGGTGCATGGGGGGGGGGCACGGTGGGCGTCGTGGAGTGCACAGAAGGGGGGGACGTGGTGGGAGGGCCGGGATGCATAGATGCGGGGGGGGGGGGGAGGGGTGGATGGTGGGAGAGCCAGGGTGCACAGAGGGGGTGCATCGGGGCGGGGGGCAGGCATGCACAGCCCAGGCACTTGGAAAGGGCCCTGGGGTGCACTGAGAGGGCCCCGTGCGCTCTCCGGGGGTCCCACGGCAGGAGCCCCGGGGGGTCCCGACTCCCCCCCCATCCCTGCCCGTCCCTGCCCGCCCTCCGCGGGGGCTCAGCACGCCAGGTCAGGCGGTGTGTGCCCGGCCTGCAGAGAGCCACCACCCGCTCCCTCTGTCAATGTCCAGTAATTAAAATGTCACCGTTTAATTTTCAGGCCTCTCGGAGCAATCTTTTCCTAATAAAGAGTCTAATCGAAACGCTCCTTCCCCCCGCCTCCCCGGCAAGGGCCGCAGAAGAGGCTGTAAAGGCGCAGAGCCGCTGCGGATCGATAGAGAGAAGCCCGGATTGATCGGCCTCTAAAATTAAATTTATTGGGGTCATGGTTTTATATGGTGCTGATACAACTGTTAAATGGGGAACATTCATTTCCAATAGGAGGCGTTTATTAAACTTCCACTGAATTAGACCGCCGTGATTTATGTGGCAATCTCGGCACAGCCCTCCAGGAGAGAGGGGCCTTTCGCGGCCGTCCCCGCGTGATTATTTATTTATACACCCGTGACACGGCTCCCTAAGTTTTAACCTAAATTATCCGCCGGCCTTGCCTGCCAGCGGCACCGGCCCGGGGCAGCGGGGAGGGGGCGGGGGGGGGTCCCGTCGGGGCGCACCGCGCTGCCCGCCGCACCCCCGGTGTCCGCGACCCCGCCGCGCTCCTCCGCGCCCCTTCCGCGGCCGCGCACCCCCGCGCCCCTTCCGCGGCCGCGCACCCCGACCCGCTCGGCGGCCCCCGGGGGGGCGGTCGGGGCGGCGGCGGAGCCCGCAAACGTCCCGGCTCTCGCGTGCGGCGATCGTTGAGCGTTAATTAGAAATTCATTACAATTAAAAGCCGCGCGCACACGCCTTAATTACATCTGATTTTTAATTCCGAATCCGTGTTTACACAGTAAGCGAGACGTACCTCCTGATTATCCCCAATACTCTTTATACTGTACTAATTATGTAAATTAAACCTAATTAACTGACAAAAACTGCAGTCAATTCAACTGTTAAAAGATACGGCGGCTGCGAGGAGCGGGGTGCCGGCGGGGAGAGCGGCCGGAGCCGGAGCGGCGGGGCCGGAGCGGCCGGTCCCGGAGCCGGTCCCCGCCTCGGGGCTCCGCGCTGCCGCACCGCCGTCGGGGCGAGCCGCGGGCCGGCTCCGCCGCTCCCGGCACCGGAGGAGCTCTGCGGGAACCGGGGCAGCCGCACGGCTCGGGGAAGAGGGGGGTCGGGGCAGAGCCGCAGCCTCCCGTCCGTGTGTCGTCGTCCCCCCCGAAACCCCCGACGTGCCGCCGCAGGAGCGGCCCCGGGAAGGGGGAGGGGGGTACCGGCTGGGTCCGCACCGCCGCCCGCTCCCGGGGCTTCGCAGCCCGGTGTGGCTTCGCAGCCGGTTCCGCAGCCACTGCGGGTATTTAACACCGGGGGGGATCACCTCAAACCCGGCGGGGAGAGGGGCAGCGGGGCTCGGCCCCAGCGCGGAAGCGTCTCACCGCGCTCCTGGCTGGCTGGAGGATGGGGGGGGTTGGGAGGGTGGCGGGGGGAGATAAATAATTAAAAGGCGAGGAATAATTACCGGCTCGGGTTGCGATCATTGCGGGAAGGCCGCTCCGCAAGGCCCGGTCGGCAGCACCCGGTCCGCGTCCCCCCCCCGTCCCCCGACGGGACGTCCCGCGGGGAGCCGCGGCCGCTTTCCCGCGTGGGAGCGTGAACCGGGGCCGGTCCAACGGCGGCGGTGCGGGAAGCGCGGAGGAGATGGGTGGCTCCGCACCTGCGTTTCGCTCCGCGCCGGCTCCGCCGCATCCTCCCGGTGCTGTTGGTGATGGCGGGGAAGGCGGGGGGGGGGGGGGCACACACACACAAAAGTGATAGCTGGGGGCGATCCGCGCCGTTATTAACTTCTGTTTGATCAGTGTAATTGCGCCGATCGCGGCCGGACGCGATGATTAATTACAGTTTAATTAACGTGGCCGTGACGAGCGCTGCATGCGGGAACCCAACCAGGGCAGGGACGCAGCTACGGGCCCCCGTCACGCCGGCAGGACCGGCGGCCACCGGAGAGGGCCCCCCCCCGCCCCGCTCCGGTGGCCGCCGGTCCTGCCGGCGTGGAGTAGGTCCCCGTGGGAAACGAAAAAACACGGGCGCGCCCCCCCCCTCCCTCGCCTCCCGGCGATTTCGTTGCCGCCCCGATGTCCACCCCCCGCCCTCACCCCCGGTACCGGTTCCCCCCCCCGCGCCCCGCCGGCGGAGCGCGCATCCCGGTGGGGGGGGGCGGGGGATGCGCGGTAGCACCGCATCCCCGATTTCGATGGGGCCCCTCCGCCACCCCCCCCCGGCTCCTCTTTTCGTTGCCGCCCTCTCCCCACGCAAACTTTCAACGAGCATCGCTTTCCCCCCCCCGGCGGGATGCCCACACCGCGGGAGGGGAGGGGGGGGCGAAGCGCGGAGAGGCGCGGAGCGGCGCGGAGCCCCGCGCAGGTGCGGCTCGGGGCTGATCCCCGCTCTTACCTCGGGCAGCCCGGGCGGGTCCCCGCTCGGTGGCGGCCCCCCCCCCCCCTCCCCCCTTCTCCCCCCTTTCCCTCCCCGTTCCGCCGTGCCTTAAAGCCGCGCCGTGATTGACTGGAGCGCATCGGTGATTGACGGCCGCGGGGTCCCGGAGGCAGTTAATGTAAATATGCTGGTGCTAAGTGGGTGTGTCTTCCCGTTATTTTAGCTGTCACCGGATCAATGTGCAGCGTCTCCAAGTACGGTACCGGATCCTCCCTCGGTGGCGCGGTTGGTCACTCGCTCTTGTTGCATCTCGCCCGGGCGGACGCGGCGGCGGGGCGGGCGGCGGCCCCGAGGCGTCGGTGAAGGGCGCGTCGCTGCCCGCCCGCCCCGCGTCCCGGCGTTTGTCCGCGGTAAAGGGCTCGGTGGGGACCGGGCTCCCCCCCCCCCGGCCCCCCCGGCTGATGGCGGCCCCGGTGCCGGGCTGCGGCCCCTAGCCCCGAGGAGAGCCTGCACGTCCAGCCGGGCTCCGCGGCGCGGTAAGTGGGAGCGAGCGGCGGACGGAGGGGATGGGGGGGGTGGAGGGGGGGAGAGGGTAACGGGGCGCGTTTTCGGGAGGCGCTCCCCGTTATTTTGTGTAATGACCACGGAAGCGGCTTACCTCCGTGAGCCCTCCCCGCTAAGCCAATTTGCCTGGCTCGCTGCTGCCCTTCTGCTGCTACGTGCTGCGGGTCCTGCCCGCCCCGGCCCCCTAATCCGCCCGCTCCTAATCGCCTGCCGGAGACACGACAAAGGGGCTCCCGGCCAGCCGCCCCCGCGGCCCCGCTCCGCCCGCCACCGGGCACCGAGCGGCAAGTTTCGGCCCGGCCGGCCCGGCCTGGGGCTCGGCCCACCCCCACCCCCGGCCCCCGGCCCCGGCGCCTCGGGACGCGCCGGTCGCATCCTCCGGCGCATTTCGTTGGAGCCCGCCCGGGGCTCGCCGCAACCGGCGGCCCGGCCCGGCCCGGCACGGCTCGGCGAGCCGGCACAAAGGGAAGGGACGCGGCACCTCCCGGGGACCCGGAGCGGGGGGAGCTTGCGGGGGGGGGTGGTGCCGCCCCCCATCCCCCCCGGGACGCCCTTGCCCCGGGCGGCCGCTGCCGCCGGGCTGCCGGAGCCGCTCAGCCGCGGGTCCGCTCCCGGCGGCGGATGCAGCGGGGCTCGGTACCGGCGGCCGCGGCGCGGGGGATGCGCTACGGCTCCGCCAGACCTCTCCGGCCGGCCTGCCCGCCCGCGGCGGGGAGGGTCCTGCGGCAGCACCCGGGGCGGTGGTGGTGGGGGTCTGTCCTGCGGGCCGGGGCCGGCAGCGGCGAGAGGGGACGAGCCGGTCCGCGGAGCGGGGTTCCGGGAGCGGAGCGGGCCGGGGCCGGCGGCGGCGGCGGGGCCCCGGGAGCGCTTCTAACCCGCGCCGTTCCCCGATTTTGTTTTGCAGGGGCGTTTTGGGGGGGAATGGAGGCGATCGCCAGTCAGATGGGAAATGGGAGAGATGCAAGCTCCTCCCCAAATTCAAAGCAAGAGCTGCAGCCGTACCAGGGCTCCAATACCCTCAAGCCCAACCAAGTGGGTGAGACCTCTCTGTACGGCGTGCCCATCGTGTCCCTGGTCATCGACGGGCAGGAGCGGCTGTGCCTGGCGCAGATCTCCAACACGCTGCTCAAGAACTACAGCTACAATGAGATCCACAACCGGCGGGTGGCCCTGGGCATCACCTGCGTGCAGTGCACGCCGGTGCAGCTGGAGATCCTGCGGCGGGCCGGGGCCATGCCCATCTCCTCCCGCCGCTGCGGCATGATCACCAAGCGGGAGGCGGAGCGGCTCTGCAAGTCCTTCTTGGGCGAGCACAAGCCGCCCAAGCTGCCCGAGAACTTCGCCTTCGACGTGGTGCACGAGTGCGCCTGGGGCTCCCGGGGCAGCTTCATCCCGGCCCGCTACAACAGCTCCCGCGCCAAGTGCATCAAGTGCAGCTACTGCAGCATGTACTTCTCCCCCAACAAGTTCATCTTCCACTCCCACCGCACCCCGGACTCCAAGTACACGCAGCCCGACGCCGCCAACTTCAACTCCTGGCGCCGGCACCTCAAGCTCAGCGACAAGACGGCCACCGAGGAGCTGTCGCACGCCTGGGAGGATGTCAAGGCCATGTTCAACGGCGGCACCCGCAAGCGGACCTTCTCCCTGCAAGGGGCGGCCGCCGGCGGGCCCGGCGCCGGTTCCCCGGCCGCCAAGGCCGCCCTGCACCCGCCGCCGCCCGCCGGTCCCGAGCTGGCACCGGCGCACAAGAGCCTCCGCTGCAGCGGGCAGGAGCCGGCGGGCGAGCGCGGGGCGCTGGGGCTACCGGCGGCTCACGGCGGGGCGGCGGGGGCGCACGGCGGGGCGGGGGCGGTGCGCAGCTACCCGGTGATCCCGGTGCCCAGCAAGGGCTTCGGGATGCTGCAGAAGCTGCCGCCGCCCCTCTTCCCCCACCCCTACGGCTTCCCCGCCGCCGCTTTCGGACTCTGCCCCAAAAAGCAGGAGGACGCGCTGGGAGGCGCGGGAGGCGGCGAGGCGGGCAAGGGGGGAGCGCTGCCCCCCGGCATGTTTTGGGGACCCCCGCACCCCCACCCGCACCAACCGGCCCAGCCTCCCCACCAGCCCGGAGCCGCCAAGGACGCCGGCGTCTACCCCTCCTTCCCCGTCTTCTGGCCGGCCGCCGGCAGCCTGCCCGTGCCGCCCTACCCGGCCCAGAGCCAGGCCAAGGCGGCGGCCACGGCCGTGGTGGTGGCGGCGGCGGCGGCGGCGGCGGCGGCGGCGGCCGAGCCGCCGCCGGGTTTGTCGGGCCGCCACGGCGAGCTGGAGGGCTCGGAGCCGTCGGGCAGCGGGAGGAGCAGCGCTACCCCCCAGGAGGGAACCGGCACGGAGGGCGAGCGCTGCCCCAGCGCGCTGTCGCGGGCGGCGGGCGAGGAGGAGCGCTCCGGGGACGAGGCGCTGCTCCCCCCGCTGCCCCTGCCCAGGAAGGGCAGCTACCTCTCCGCCTTCCGCCCGGTGGTGAAGGACGCCGAGAGCATCGCCAAGCTCTACGGTACCCGGGAGGCGTACGGCGGCGCGGCCCCCCGCGGCCCCGGTTACCTCTCCCCGGACTTTCTCAGCGAGGGCAGCTCCAGCTACCGCTCGCTCTCCCCCGGGGGGGACACGGCCGAGGAGCCCGAGGTGGACGTGGAGTCCAACCGCTTCCCGGAGGACGACGAGGAGGATGCCGCCGCCGCCGCCGCCCCTCTCCCCGAGGGACGGGAGCCGCCGCCGCCCCGGCTGCTGGCCGGTACCGAGGAACCGCCGCCCGCCGGGGCCGACGGGCCCGAGGAGAAGGCGGGCGAACCGGCGGCGCAGGAGGGCGGCCAGCAGCCCGACGGCAGCCCCGAGCGGAGCAGCAGCAGGGGAGGCTACGAGGTGCGGGCGGGAGGGGGGATGTCTGCCCTCGGGGGTCCCGGCGGGGCCGGTCCCGGGGTCCCCGCCGCCCTGACTCGCTCTTTTGTAGGTGTACGCGCCGGACAGGGGGGAGCACCTGCAGCCGCTGAAGACCGCCGCCTCCCTGGGAGCCCCGGCCGCGTACCTCTGCACCCCCGAGGCGAAGGGTAAATCGGGCCCGGGGGCGGAGGGGGCGGGAGGCCGGTGCGCATCGAGGGCGCGGCCCCGGGCGTCGCCCCCCGCCGGCTGCTCAGCCCCGGGGGGGCTCCCGGGCCGCCGCTTTCGTTTTGGGGGCTTTCGGCAGAAAAAAAAAAACCAACTAATGCAAACGGTTTCGGGATGGGGGACGGGGCCTGGTCCCCCCCGCCCCCTTCCCCGGGCTCGGAGATGCCGCCGTCGGACGCGGCCGGTGCGGCGGGGATGGGCTGGCGGGGCCGCGCCCGGCACGGCGGGGCAAAGCTACTTTCCAATAGCAAAGCGATTAGGATGTCCGCTAAGAAGGTTTTAACGAGGGCTTTGTCCGTAATTATGTAATTAAGGATATATCAGGACCATACTTTCATTGCTTATGGTTGAAAATCGGTTTATTAACTTTAAGAGCAAGATAAAGAAGACAATCACTCCGCGGCAGAGGATTTAGAGACCAGAAAATCCTATCAGGACCAAAGGAATGTCTCGCATCCCAGCCCTGTAAATACCGACAGAGGTAAGCGCCGGTCCGCGCTCCGCAGCGGCCCTTCCGCGGGGCGATGCGCGGTCCGCGGAGCCCCCCGCAGCGGGGCTGACGGCACTCTGTGTCCGTCCCCGTGTCCGTCCGTGTCCCCTCGTCGTCGTCCCCCCCCGTAGGAGAGGACGGCCTCGGCATGGATGTCGCCGGGACGCAGCTGGTGGAAAAAGACATCGAAAACTTGGCCCGAGGTGAGGCGGGCGCTCGTCCCGCGGCGGGGCGGGGGGCTGCGGGGCCGGGGGAGGTGGGGGGAGGCTGGCGGGACCCCCCGGCCTCTCCCCGCGGCTCGAGGTATTTGTGTTTTCTGCAGGAGTGATTAACTCCTGTGATTAATGTAACGTAATGCGATTAGCGCCGCGCTGAGCCGCCTCCATATGGAAAAGTGCGGGCTCCCCTCAACCCCGCCGTGTATTTTTAAACAGATGAGTTACAAAAACTGGTCCTGGAGCAAATGGAGCTGAGGAAAAAGCTGGAGAGGGACTTCCAGAGCCTGAAAGGTACCGGCGATTCCCGCCCCCCCCCCCCGCCTTGCCCCAGCCGGGGAGTGGTGTTGACCCCCCCCTTGCCCCCGCAGATAACTTCCAGGACCAGATGAAGCGGGAGCTGGCGTATCGGGAGGAGATGGTGCAGCAGCTGCAGATTGTCCGAGGTAAGGCCTGGCCGAGGCCATCCGGCAACTATTACTTTTATTTTTTTAGCTCCTTTTTGTCTCGCTCTGTTTTTTTTCTTTTTTTCTTTTTTTCTTTCTTTCTTTTTTTTTTTTTTTTTAATCGATACCCTTCCATGCACTCCGATTCGTCTTGGGGTTTCGAGCTGCCCCGCAAACGGCTGCGAGGCATCATTACACGGGAGCGAATGAACCTTCCCCTCTCGCAGCAATTTCCACCCGGGCTAAATTAAAAACCGAGGCGTAAAATTACCTGGGAAGCCATGCCCGACTTTGCGCGCGTCGCGACCCCCCCGTTCCCCGTCCAACCCCCCCCCGTCCCCGTGCTGCGGACGAGCACGATGCCCTTCGGCCCAGCGCATCCCCGACGGGGCGGCCGTTCCCTGGACCCCCCCCCCGCGCCCCGGCGCGTTGTGATGCTTTCCCCCCCATCCCAGATACGCTGTGCAACGAGCTGGACCAGGAAAGGAAAGCGCGCTACGCCATCCAGCAGAAGTTGAAAGGTACCGGGGCAGGACGGGGGGGACACACAGACGTCTAAGGGGGTCCGACACCCACCCATCCCCACGTGGGGGCGGCCGGGGGTGACGGCTCCGTCGCTTTGCAGAAGCCCACGACGCGCTGCATCACTTCTCCTGCAAAATGCTGACCCCGCGGCACTGCACGGGGAACTGCTCCTTCAAGCCGCCGCTGCTGCCCCAGTGAGCGCCCCCCCACCTCCGGACCCCCTCTTTCCCCCGAAGCCATGCGGGCAGAGCCCACACAAGCCATTTCCACGAGGAGACACTTGTACATAGACGACTCGGAGCCCGGCTTTCCTCGGACTGGCAATACGGCGGGGAGCGGCCCCGGGCCGGCCGGAGGGGGAGCCGGGCCCCCCCCCCCTCCTGCGCCCCGCGCCCCCCCGGGGGCCCCCGCTCCGCCTCTCCCCCTCCCTCCCTGTGTGTCCGCTTCTTCGACCCTTGTCCAGACTGGAAACAAAAGTGGCTATGTGCAATGGATATAAATGTACTGTGATTCTCTTGGTACAGTATTTGTTGGATTTTTATTTATTTATGATGTATATTTATCCCCCCCCCCCCCGGGCCCCTTCCTCCCCCACCACCCCCTTGTAAATTTCTGGATGTAACAGCACTTTAACGGGCGGTCCGCGACTCCGGAGGCAGAACAACGCTCGCCCGCTCTGGGGAGAGACCCCTCTGTACGTGATTTTGGTTCTTTAATAAAAACCGACTTTAAGAAGCCGCCTGGTCCGTGGGGCTGTCCCGGGGGGCGGGGGTCTCCTGTCCCTCCCGCCCCCCGGGCACGCCGCGGGAGGGGCTCGCACGGCCCCCACGGCCCCCCCCGGGCCGACACCCCCGGGGGTTGGGGGCTGCCCGCTCCCCTGCGAAGTTCTCCTTTCTCCCTCCTCCTCCGCTCCGCAGCCGGGAGCTCATTAATGCCCATTTATATGCTCGTTTCACACATGAAAGTATTACATTAATGAGCTCTGAGAGCGGGTGTGGAGGTGCTCGCACACCTATTAGCCCTAAATACCTGTTTTCAGCCTAGGATTAACCTACCACGACATCTCGGTGGGCTGGGGGGGGGAAATGCACCTCGCACCGGGGTCCTGGGGCGCTCCGGGGACGGGAGGCACCGGGGGGGGACACACGCACGTCGCACCGTCGGTCCTACGGCGCACCGGGAGCTGGGGGGGGGATATGCACCTTGCACGGCGGTCCTGCAGCACAACGGGGCTGCGGGGGCCGGGACCGGGGGCGGGGGGGGGATGCACCTCGCAGCGCTGGGCAGCGGGGCTGCGGCTACCGGCAGCATCCCGGGGACTGGAACCGGTGCGGGGGGATGCACTGGGGGGGCTGCGCTTTGCCCAGCCCGGCGCTGCCCGCGGGGTTGCTGCGGTGTGAGCCGTCCTCGGGAGTTCCGCAGCGCGGATGTGTAGTAATTAGTTTCTGGGACTCTCATTAGCCGGAGCAGCGGCCGTTCCGCGGCCTGGGCTGCCACCGCGTGGGCACAGCCGGCGGTGCAGCCCCCCCCCCCCCCCGGCCCCGGGAGGGGGGGCACAGCGATGCACAGTGCTCCGGCCCGGCATCCCCCCCCGCTCCGCTGGGCCTGATCCGGCGGCACCCTGCGAGGTCATTTTGCGAAGGGATGGGGCCGGGTCCTCCAGCCACCGGGTGCTCTTGCATGGCCGCATCCTGCCAGCATAGCGGAGTCCATGTCTGCCCAGCAGCTCCTCTCGCCAACCAGCTCCGGGCTGGGGGTCTCTAGAGGTGCCTCCCAGCCTAAATCCCCATGTAAGTCCCCGATCAAACCCCCTGTTTTTTATTAGGCATTATGCCCCTCAGCAGTTCAGCGTGGCTTTTTCCCCTCAGCAGGGCCGGGGCAGTGGGTGCCTGACCCTGGGATCAGCTGTGCTGGAGCAAATAGCAGTAGCCCCCATCACCTATGGGTGAGGAAGACCATCCGAGCCACAGCTGGCACAGGTGAACGTGATTGTCTGGGCTGAAGGTTACAAAACCTTTGGGGTGGAAGTGCAGCTGACTTTCTTGCGTTCTCCTTGTTTCTCTGAGCATCAGGCAAAACACTTGTGGCCTGTTTGGGGGCAGGCACCCTTTTGCACTGTGTGAGCTGCAGGTGTCTGCGATACGTGACCCTGGGCGGGAGCAGTGGGGCTGGGGTTGCTGGTGACATCTTTCATGCAGGTAAGCTTATGGGAAGAGGGATCACCTTGCTGGGATGGGGAAGGGATGCATAAGACCAGGGAGATGATAGAGAGGTGAATAAAAAAGTAGAGTCAAGCTCTGCAAGCTAAGAGGTGGGTTGCCGGGGGGAATGAAATAGTCGGGCCTCTTTGGAGCTTGTAAGGGAGCAGCTGAGCCTCTTTCCTTGCATGTTCCTCTGCACTGCTCCAGCTGGGTCATTGCTGGCACCTCGTGGGCTGGAGGTAGCACAGGGTGACCCTGTGGAGGAGCCACAGAGGAACTTGGCCCGGGTACCTGGCCGTGTCCGCTGGCACTGCGGGGGGAAGCGTGCTGTGCTGCTGGCACTGCTGCACCTCGGGGGGACTCTCGCTCCAGACCCCAGCCCCTGGTCAGGGCCCACAGCCAGGCTCTGCTGTGCGGTGCTTTCCCAGCTCCCACCTTCCTCGTGCCGGGCTGCTGGAGCCATGTTTTCCCCAGCAGCTTTCCGGCCCACAAGGTTGTCCGGCCTCCCCTGCGCTCACCTGCCTGGGCACACTGTGCATGGGCAGCAATGTGGGTGCAAAAATGAACTATTATGTTGTATTAATATTTTCACACTACTTAAGCTCTCATTAAAATGTACTTTGCTGAATTTAATATGCGACTTCAAATGACACAACGTATTAAGTGCTTAATATACTAGAAATTATGAAACTATTATAGTCTAAGTAATATGAAATAATTAGAGTGAATTAAACTTCACCAGCAGAATGAAGGAAAGGCTTCAAATTTTTTCTTCTGGTTTTTTTTCAGTCTTAAAATAGTTGAATGCAGTAATAGCCCCTGAAAATAAACAACCAGAGTTAGGATTTTTAAATAATTAAAGCAGGAAAAAGCCTGGAGTGTCTGTATTTGAGCCTGTGATGAATTCTGAATTGGGGGAAGCAGAAGGTCTGTTTGCTGTAGCTGATGGAGTTGTTCTTTCAGGCCAGTGGCAGAGCAGCTCCAAGGAGCTGATCACCAGACCTCCAGCCTTGCCAAGGCTTCTCCCCATATGCTGTTTTCCTCTTGTACGCAAGGCTGTTTATTTGGAGGCAGGCGGACGCGATGGCTCCTGGTGACAGAGCAGTGTCTGCTTTGGGTTTCGCTGCCACGCTGCCTCTGAGCTGAAAGTCCCCTTTGCAGAGCAGCTCCCTTCTTAACAGGGGTGCAAATGCCAGAGACCCCCATGTTAAAATCTCAGTGTCTGGATGGAGCCTGGCCTCTCGTTCTCAGAAGTGCTTTGAGCCATCCCGCTGGAGTTGGGGTTGAATTGCAGGTGCTTTACTCGCAGGAAGGGGATCACCCTGGAGCGCGGGTGGGCTCAGGGGCTGGTAGATGCTCTCCGGCAGCTCCGCAGCCACAACGCAAAGTGCCCGACCCATCAGCTGCCGGGTTTAGGCCAGGTATTTGCACTGAGGTGTGAATGCACGGGATCGCACCACTACGGCATACGCCGGGTGCCGAGCACGGCGGGGACCCACTCGATCGGTGTCTCACAGGCCCCAAACCGCCACCGTTGACCTTGTGCAGCGTGGGGTCAGCTCGGATGCGGGCTGTCTCTCCATCGGCGGCGTGGCCGGATTGAGAGGACGCCAGGAGATGGCGTTCCCAGCTCCGCTCTGCGCAGAGCTCCTCGACGGAGTTTGTCTGGTTTTTGAACTGAGGTTCTGTGCAACTTCCATGGAAACGACTAAAATTACCCCTTGAGAAAGCAAGTCTGAGCCTGGGGTGGGGGGCACAGGGAGAGCAGCCCGGCGGAGAGCTGGGCAGAGCTCAGCCATCACCTCTCTGCAAGATGGACCTGCAGAGGTGAAGCTGTCGAGTCTCTCCTGAAGCAACGGCTTTGGGGACAGGAGAAGAAACGGGCACTTACTGTCCCCATGGACTTTAGGGACATGGGCCTTGTTGCTACCATGTGGGATGGTGGCCATCAGTAAGTAAAAACATGCTTGCACAGTATTCTGCTGGAGGACTTGAGGGGAAAGAAATGAGCAACGGGTGGATGTCGGTCCCATCTGTGCAGGGCTGGGGTGCTCAGGTGGCATGGTGCCATGGGTGGGGGGCAGTCCTGAGGGGCTCGTGTGTCCCTTGCAGGTTTGCTGACCCCCCACAACCCAGGGGAGAGGAAAAAAGCAGCTTTCCTGTGAAATCCTGGTGTCAGGAGAGACCCAGGCCAACCAGGAGTTCACAGACCTGATTCTGGGGACTAGGCCAGTGGTATTGTTACATGTAACCTAAGCTGCTCTGTCCTGAAGTGAGGACAGGCTCTTCTTTAGTAAATGCATAAGGCTCTCACCAGATTTACAGAGCAGTATCAGAGAAATAGTGCTGTACTTGGGTGAACACTAAGGCTAACACTCGAGTTAAAAGTGAAGAAAATGGTCCTTAATTTGCCTCCCTGAGGATTATTTAGGTTCCACCAACTGTATCATCAAAAGACACATTTGCTTGGAAAGTCTAATCATTAAGTACAAAGAACTTGGCAGCAAGCATCTAAAAAGTGTTAATTTTTAATATAGCTCTTTGATTTCAAGGGACTCTCTGCTGTTGGTGACAGGGAGGAAAAATAATCGCCTGATCAACCTTTTTGAAAATGTGTTGTCTAGTCTTGGGCTAGCATGGCATGCTTTATGGAAGATGTGTTTGTATGACTCATCTGACTTTGAGCGTGCTCTTTCAATGCTGTTTTATTCCTATAGCATGTATTATCTTGGACTGTGGGCCAGTGAGTACTGTGCAGAGACACAGGGAAAACATGTTTCCTTTTCCAACAACCATTCAGGCCCAGGGTGGGTCTGGAAACCAGCAGGTTACATCCAGGCTGGAAGGGACCTGTGGCTCTAGTCCAGTCCCTGCTCAAAGCTGGGCCATCAAGTTGCTCAGGGCTGTGTTCAGCTGAGACTTGAATATCTGAAGGAGCTCCATGATCTCTCTCCACTTCCAGTGCTTGACCTCCCTCATGATAAAAAACCCCAAGGTTTTCTCTATCATCCACTCAGAATTTCTCATGTTTCCTGTTGCCTCTCACTGTGCTCCTCTGAGAATAGCCTGTCTCCTCTGTGCCCTCGCATTTGGGATTTGCAGACAGCAGCAAGACCTCCCCTTTGCCTTCTCCTCTCCAGGCTGGACAAATGCAAATCCCTCCACATCTCCCCATACATTGTGTGCTGTGGCCCCCAAACATCTTGGCCCATCAGGACCCCTCAGGTCCCTTCCTGCAAAGCTGCTCTCCAGTTGGTCACCCCCACCTTGCACTGGCACGTGGGCTTATCCCAACCTAGGGGCAGGACACGGCATTTGCCTTCACGAGGTCCATGTCCATTCTCCAGCCTGCCCCAGTCTTTCTGAATTGCAGTCCCGTCGTCCCCAGCATCGACTGCTCCTCCCAGTTTGGTGTCATCTGCCAACGTTCTGTCCCATCATCCAGGTGGCTAATAAGGACAATATTGATCCTGAGGGATGGCACTGCTCACCGTCTGCCAGTTGGACTTTGTACCCCAAAAACGACGTTTGAGCCTGGCAGTCTGGCCAGTTTTCCTACTAGCCCGCTTATCCAGTTCGTATCTCACCACTTTGGCTATGAGGATGCTACGGAAAGCTGTGCCAAAGGCCTTGCTAAAGTCAAGGCAAATAAACCCCCTTGCTTCCCCCTCATCCGCAGAGCCAGCCCTTTCATCACAGAGGTCAGCCGGGAACAATTTGTGCCTGGTACCCTGTGCTGGCTGTTCCCAATTGCCATCATGTTAGCCTTTTGGAAATGCTTTCCAGCAGGATTTGCTCCATCACCTTCCGGGGGTGATGCTGGTGAGACCAACCGTTCTGCACCGCTCTGGATCCTCCTCCTTGCCCAGACCACAGCTGGGTGTCATATTTGCTTTTTCCCAGTCATCAGCATCACTGTGACCTTTCGGAGATGATCCAGAGTGGCCCCTCAGTGACGCTGGCTGGTCCCCTGGGTGCTGCCCGCCTGGCACCACAGACGTTTGTTTGCCCAGGTGGCTGAAGGGGACCTGAAATGTGCAGTTGTGACCACAATGTGCCATGAGCTGTTGGCTGCCTCAGCCTCACTTCAGCAAACTCAAAAAGCTCTTTCTTAAGGGAAAAAATCCCGGCTATTTCAGGATCTGGCTGCAAGGGGCTGGGGACAAGGTGTGTGTCTAGCCCTTGCCTGGCTGGAGGTTCCTCCCTCCTTCGTCTTAAGTGTGTTGTGTAAATCAGTTTAATTTGTGCAGTGAAGTGCATGTATGGCTGGTGCCCTTTGGGTTTAATTTTGGTATGTTAGGGACAACTGTGGACAGGACAGCAAGGAGTCGTATGTAAACAGGCTGGAGCGTCCACATGCAAGGAGGCACGGGTTTAATTAAATTGTTGGAGGTTTGGGTGCAAACAAGACTTTCTGTGCTGTGCAGATGACAGAAGAGCGTACAGCAGGGTAGCTCTGCCTTGCTTACAAAATCATTTATTTTCATGTAACAAAGTGAACGCTGCGGTTTTCTTGGAAACTTAAAACATATTTTCCCCCCTTATTTTTTTAAGCTGAAAATTCTTTCCTTTGATCTCCTTTCTGACTCTTAATGAAGTTGTGGGATCAGACTTCCCGCATTGCGCCTGTTGTTTTCGCTTCGCTTCGCTGCCTGACCGTGACGGAGCTGGCGAGGGGGGCGAGCTCGCCTCTCCCAAGTATTTCACACTTCCTAACACCAGCCCAGCTTCAAAGCATGCTACAAACACGAAAGGCCCACGCCTGCCTGTGTGAAGGCCAGGCTTTCACTGAAGTCCGTAAGAGCTGAACATGCACATCCAAAGGTATAATTTGACACTAACAAATTAAGTCTCGCTATTTTTCTGTGGAGGAATTGAGCTGCTATTGCCACAATGCAGGTGTATTAACTGGGGAGGGGGCGGTGGGGGGGACCAGTGCCTGTGCTGGAGAAGGGATATTTTCCAGTCCATCACGTGTTGGAGGCAGCGATGGGATGATCAATCCTCAGGAGACTCACCCCGGCAGTCTCACTGCCCAGAGCCACTTGTCTTGTGTTGCAATTAAAATAATTGGTAGCCTAGGAAGGGAGCAGTGGGCACGACGCATTGCACAGCGCTTGCATGCAGAGCTGGAGGAGCGTTGGTCCTGCTCTGCTGGTTGCCAGTCAAGGAGCCCTACGGGGGGGTCTTGAGGTCCCCTTGCCCCCATCCCTGCTGTATCTTGGTGGTGGGTTCTTCGTGCCAAACCTGTCCCGAATTGCCACCGGTGATCTCTGAACGCCTGCGCCAGCCAGGAGGATGCAGGCAGGCAGTGCTGCAGTAGCTCTTACACCGAAGGCAAAGCCCTTTTGGGAGAGGATGGGAGCACCTTTTTGGGAAGCCTTTGCTGCTCCTGCTTGTGCTACCCCAGCTCTGGAAGAAAGAGCAGCCTTCAGCTGCTAGGGCCGTTAATGTCACCTTTCACAAGTACTACGCTTGCAAAGGAACCTGCCAAGTATAGCACATTTTAATTTGCTCTTTTCCCATGCATTCCTGGATTTATGGCTTAGTTCAGTCTGGTTACTGCTTGCTGTATAGATGTAAAGCTCTCTCCAGAGGGTCACTCCACGCCATAAGCTTTGTGGGTTCCCTCGAGGAAACTGATGTGCTATTCCCTGAAAAGCATCCACCTAAAGAGGGGTTTTATATTTGATTTTGCAGAAATTTGAGCTTTGAAAGCTGGCAAGGAGATTTGTCTATCCGGTGATTACATCTAACAGGCTTCTGTCTGAACACAGATAAGTTACTCTCTATTCTCTGCATACCTTTAAATGCTTAGTTGTTTTTAGGTAGTATGGATTTGGGAACATATTAATTGTGTAAAAATGAATTAAAAAAAAAAGAGAAAGAGAAAAAAGAGCAACTTAGAGAAAACGCATTCTCAGTGATGCCTGTACCAGGTTGAGAAGTACATTTGCAGTTGCTTGCCATCTGTAGCAACTTGTCCAAAGCAAACATTACCAGTCCATCCAGGTTTGGCTGCATAATTGCCATAAACCATTGCAAGGGCATCCAGAACAGCACAGCCCTGGAACTACTTCTAGGATTAGGTCCTACTCCCTTGAAAAATAAACCTTGGCAAGAGCTCAGTTCTCCCTAATAAAAATTCCGTTTTCACAGCTCTAATCAAGTTTTCCAGAGCTGTGGTCCAAATTAGAAACTGCATGCAGAATATCTGACCCAGGAGAACAAGATGGAGTTTTTCATTTAAAGCAGTGCCAGGCTGGAAATTTCCAAAGTTCTCAGTGGTTCACCTACGGCAAAACTGTGGAGTGTGTCCTAATAAACCCGTCCCTTCCATGGCAAAGCTCCGTCAGACCCAAACTCCTGGTCGCTGTTCACATGTAGAAGAATCTCCTTTGGGGGATTCTTCCAGAAATGGCATCTCTCTTCACAGACGAGTAGATATTTCTGGATTGATTTCATGGCCAACCATTAATTTTTTTTTTTTTTTTTTTTAAACTGGGGAAGGTGGTGGGGAAAAGAGGCAATGGAGCTGAAGCCACCTGGCTGTGTGAGCATCCAGAGTGCCAGTGGGCTCCATGCTGAACCCTGTCTGCCTGGATGGCACCCCATGTCTGCAAACTTCTTTGAGATCCTCCAAAATTGTTCCATGAGTGGTCTTTGCAAAAGATGCTGTGGTTCCCATAGGACCCCTCCTCATTTGTCACTTACCTGCCCTTCTCACCAGCAGCAGGAGGCATTAGGACATCGTTGAGCTGTGATCGGTGATGGTTCTGCAGGCTTGGTCCCACTTTCCAAACACCCCCCCGCCCCAACAATACCGCATACTTCTGCATTTAGAGGAGGGAGAGTTCAGAAATCCGGGACTGTCTCCAGGAGGGTTACAGGGACCGGTGGCTGGGTTTGTGCAAGTCATCTGGAGTTCAGCGCTAAGTGTTAGAGGAGAGCTGCTCGCAAGTGAACAGCAGAAGCAGTTTTATGTTTAATCATTTAAATTGTTTTCTACCATTGTTTTTCCAGCCCTAGATCCAACTGCCCATCAGTAGCTTTCAGTGCAAATGCATTTTTCTTTTCATGTGGTAAATGGTCCTCTCGCAGTATTTGGGAAACAATGAACCTATTAGTGTCTTGAAGAGAGATGATCCAGTTACATGTAAACACGGGATAAATCTCTGCTGGTTCTGTTAACAGTGCACAGGGTTCAAGCAATATAAGTTTATTTTTTAAATGCAAATGCAGCAGTGATCCATGCAGCACGGATCACAGATGAACTTGGCCATCAGTAAATGACAGCGGAGACTGTAGGAGAAAGGAGGAAACCACAGTCACAGTTCATCTTTGTATCTCAGGCTGGCTGGGCGAAAAGATGTACAGAAACATAAAAACCCCAGGCAAGATCATTGCTTAAATGCTCACGTGGGCTCCTAATTGTGGAAACATGTTGAATTATGTGATACGATGCGGTTATATAACACCTTTTATGAAACTCTTGGCATGAAAACAATGCATAAAAATAACAGATGTGGCAAATCACAACCATGTTCTGAAATCTTTCTGTAGTTCATTTTAGTGAAAACAATGGACTTGATTTAAATTGGGAAATTCCCCCCCCCCCCCAAAAATGTCCATGGGCAAAGAAATATTTGAAAGAACAGTAAAAAGGCTAAAAGTGCAAACAGGGTTTCTCCTAAAGAAATCTGCAAGCGGCTGTTAACTCAAGGGCAGCACAGCAAAGGGCGTGGGAGGGGATGGATGGTCAGGCCCTGCTTCTGCGACTCTTGCTACCTTCAGCGAGACTTTTCTTGTAAGCCAGGCAAGTAAGATGTGGTCCTAAGATGTGTCCCAAGGGAATGACAGTAAACCGCCTGATTAACAACAGACTATGCAATTGTCTTTCCAGGACCATCACTTCAGCAAAACCTAAAGGGATGCCCGAGATGAATTGCAAATGCATGAGGGTTTCTGCAAGGGAATAACCAGGCGGGTGCCTGGCCGTCCTCTCCAGCCTTTCACCATCCCAGGGTGTTGCATGTTCACCATGCCAGGGTATTGGCACATGAGAGATGGGTTTGGAGTCCTCCACGGGAGAGGTCTCGGGTGTCAGGAACATGGCTTTTTCCCATGCTTTTGTGAAACTGCATTGCTGGTAACAGGCCTCGCTGCTCACAGCCTGTAATCAGAGCAGAATCTGTGCAGGAGCAAATGCTCTGTAACTCCACCGGCTGATAAAGAGGAACAGGCTCCAATTGAACACCGAGAATTTACTCCTGTTTGTTGTGGTACTCGGTGTCCTGAACATGGGCACTCCACAGCTTGGAGCACCTAAAACCAGACCCAGAGCTTTAAACCATGAGGCAATGCCATGCTGCTGCTGTGCATGGAAGAAGAAATTGGGAATTGCTGGGGGTTGTTTGTTTTTTTTTTCTAAATCCCCTTTCTGGCTATTAGCCTCTTATACAGCTGATTTCTACATTGGCTCAAGCCCTGGCCCCAGTTGCCATATGGGACCATCACTGGTATGACGGCTCCGTAATAACTGTTCTTCCCAGAACTGAATTTGGCCTCAAGTCTGCTCCATAATGTCTCATTAATTCATTATTCATTGTTCGAGAGAGCGCAGATTTGATCGCAGGACCGACTGCTTGGTTGTTTCTGAGCGATTTGGCTAAGAGGTGCCAATTATTTCTTGGTATAATTTTAAAGAATTTTGGTTCCCAGATGGAAGAAAACTGCAGGACATCTTCAATGAAAAAGGGAAAAATAGTATTAATAGCCTATTTTCATTAGTAGAGAAAAAAAAGACCTTTCAGTTAAAGGCTTCCAACTTTTTTAAAAAAAAAAAGGAAATTTCAACTGAAAGAGAGAACTTACTGTTTTGAAAGAGTTTGCTGGGTGGAGACGTCAAACTGAAAGGATCTTGTGCAACTGTGCCTTTTTAGGTCTAATACTAAATTCACCCATTTATTCCTTTGCTTTACCACAGGAAAATCACTGAGGAATGCTAAGGAAAAGACTGATTTTTGGACTAGCCAAAAGCATGTAGCACCTTCCAGGATCAGACCCGGACATCTCTGTCTCTAATTTTTGTCCAGAGAGCTGCTATTTCTGTAGCAATTCCCATCCTCCAAGTCCTCTGTAAGTGTTAAGTATTTTTGCATCCAGCAAATGGAACAATAACGGAGGACTTAATTTTCCCATCTGTCAGCTAGTCCTGAACAAATTGTACGTCTTTCTCTTTAGAGAGAAATCTTAGGTAAATGAAAAGGTTTAGTGTTCATTTTCATGTAACAGAGGTTCTGAAAGAAATTCTGTCATGTTTCTGGCTGATTTTTTTTTTTTTTAAACATATTAGAAATCACAGAAGACTTGTTCTTGTAACTCGGAGACGGTGGCTCCATCTTGGGTAACCTTGGCTCACACTGTCCCAAAGTAACGCACATCACAGTGGCGAAGCCTGAATTTGGGGGGGAAGCCGATGCTGTATGTTAAGGATGGTTAGTGGTGTCGGTAAGGGAAAAATGCAACCCAGGGCCTTCGGAGAGATTGCTCCGCTGGTGCAAAGCTCGAGGGCCAGGAGCGTGTGGCAACGCTGCGTGCTCCGTTCTGCCCTGCTAAGGACGGCTGAGCACAGGCTGGTCTTTGTTGTTTCCCAGCCTGCCAGACAGCGTATGGTACAATGCTGTTTGTCTTGGGCTTGACCCTCCGAGGCCGTACTCCAGCGGACAACGCTACTGACTTCGGTTGGTTTCTGTGTGGGAGGGTGCCGATAACATCGCTTAAAAACCTGTCGGTGGCCTCTTGTGCTTGCAGAACTTGTTGGTGTTGACTCTGTGCAGGTGACAGCAGCTCTAGGCCATGTAGCGCTGCTCTCTTCCCTTCAGTTTGTGACAGAAGAGGTGCTTTTGGGTGCAGGTTTCCCCCTTCTCTCATGAGCTTATGTAGCTCTGTGCTTGCTTCCTCGTAGACATTGTCTGTCCTCCCCCTCGCCACCACCCCAGCGCGACCCAGCTGGCAGGCTCAGATAAGGGCTGAATGGGGAGATAAGAAGCTCTTTTCCTTCTCTTCCCTCATCTGGAGCACCAGCAAACGGTGAGGCTTCGCTTTTGAAATCCCACAAGCTCTGTTAAATACATGGGAAAGTGGCTCCCAAATGAAAATGGTCACACAGCCCCCCTGTCTTGGAAAACAGATTCGTCAAATGCAAATCTTTGGTGAAAGAAGTGCAATGAGAAAAAAAATTGGAACCAGGTTCTCCCTCTCCTCAGCACACCACCATGTCTTTTAAGAAGCCACCCTTGAAGCTCCAGGATAGTTTTACCTTTAGCAAAACCATATTATGTGATGTGGCAAAGACACACCCTGAAAGAAACAGGTAGGAATTTGGCTCTGGAGCTATTTCTACTGGAAAACAAAAGAGTTTCTGTGATAGTCCAGAACAAGTGCCAATTAAAGGGTATGAACTTTTTTCATACTGTGTTAAATGCAGAATATTATTAGCAAGGTTCATGCAAGCTACCAGTAGCTTTTTCCACCCTTCTTAATTAGGCAGGCTAAGTGCAACATGGTGAAGTAGTCCAGCAAATTGAGACAACAGGGCAAATAAATAAGTTTTTCTTCTTGTCTATCAGTTTCTCCCTCGGCAATGCATTTTTGGAGTGATGTCCTTGGATGCAGCAATGCATCCATAACAGGACTTTGAACGACAGAGCACAAGGAAACTGTGGCAGGGCTCTGGCAGGAATCCTCTGGGCTTTACGGCTAGTGTGATTGCTGCTGCAACATGTGCTGCCTTACAAAGGAGGCATGATAGCTTCATCACACCAGTGATAATGAAGTAGAAGAGGACATAAAGAGGCAGCTATTGACTGGCTCGGGTCTTCCCTGCTCTGAGCCTTGGCGTCAGAAACTGCCGCTGCTGTGATTCCAGCGTCGGTATCCATAGCACAAGCTTTAGAGCGGATCAGGTTCAAGTAATTTTGCTGGGTTGTGCTGTCTACTCGCTAGCTTGTGCTGCCAGTAGAGCTGCAGCGGGGATAAATTATGATGTCAAAACAGAGAGATGTTGTCACACAACCATCTCCCCTTCTGGGGTCAAGGTTCTGCTTTATAGCTTGGAAACCCATTAGTCCATTTGAAAGCATATGGCCAAGAACTGACAAAAAAAAGTCTTGTGTGTTTGGGTCAGAGCTACAGACAAAAGGCTCTTTGTGCTAAGAGCTGACAATGACAAATAAAGAGGAACCTGTTGATCTAGGAGAGAAATGGAGGATTATGAAAAGATCACATGGTGAGAAAAAGACCTTGGCTGTTTGTCTGGATGTCAGTCTTGTCTGTCATTAAAACACTTTCTGCAGCTATGGCATATTTGTTAATAGAAATACTGTCTCCTGCTCATGTGTTTTTTTCTAGCCTAGAAAATGCTACCTGTGCCTAAATGTGCCACCCTCGTGAGACCACATCAGAGAGGTGGTATGCTCTTAACTGGATCCTTGCCATGTGCTAGGCGTTATGCAGTATAATTAAGGTTTGCAAATCTCTCTGATAGCTCTGGGAGCACTAGAAACAGTAAATGCTAAAAAATAGTGTCTGTCCAACCATGATACATAAATACAGGACACAAAGAAAACCCAATAACAAAACCCCTATAATTCAACAAAGTTATTGGAAGTAAACCAAAAGCCATGTCTAATGCTAATAATAAGCATATTTCCCAAAGGTAACATTTGATTTCTATCCAAACCCAAACATATTTGAAGCTCTGCCTGAACGTCGTTGTATAGCAGATTAACTGGGACAGTTTAATCTGTGAATAACTTTGTAAAGCCTTCAGCCAATTCTGAAGAAACAGTAACAGTCTTGACAAGACTGGGCTACAAAACACTTCACAGATAATGTGTTTTTTTTCACAGTAAGTCTGGAGAAAATAGAGAACGGCTTTGGTTTTGTGGCACACACATCTGGCAAGTGCATAATTCTGATCAGTGTGCAGAGAACGTGCTGAACAGAAATATTTATATTGAACATTGATGGGCTGCCTAAAATGACCTCCAGAGTCTATGAAGTGCACCATAGATTTTTGAAAAAATCTATTATAGCCCATTATGCTCTGGAATGTATCCGAGTCATCACCGAAGAGAGTGCCAGCAACTCTCTGCATTTGCTGTAGCGAAGGAGACCTATGGAACCATGGTTAATTCAAAATAAACTGGGGGTGGGGAGGAAATAACAACAGAATGCTTTTTCTCTGGTTTTATTTATCTTTACAGCTGAAGAGACTGTGAGGGGGAAGGTGACTGGAAAATAAAACACAAAGGGAAAGGTCCCTTGCTGTTCTTCAAGCACTGGTTTGAAATCAATGCAGATAATGCACTTGGAAGGACTGTCTCATGTACTGGTTTTCAGTAAATTGCTGGGCTTTGCTTCCCAGTGATAATGTGATAGTCATGTCTGTGTCAGTAGGAATATACTTTTAAAAAAAAAGGAAAGAAGAAGTGTGCAATTCCTTGCAAGCAGCGTTTGGATAGTTTAGTCTGGGATGCCCTGAATTCTATACATTGACTGAGAAATATCTAGGGCTGCTGCATATCTCTCCTGGTGATACAGCATGTTTCTCAGTTCTCTGTAGCTTACTCCAAAGACACAACAAACTATACTTAAACACAATATCCTCCTGCAGAGAGAAATGTCACCTCCTGCTCACCACAGCCTTGCACAGCCTCTCTGGCACAGCAGAAGTATTCTCTAACCACTGCCCTTCCTTCTTCCTTTGCCATCTTGATTTTTCACCCCTGGTAGTCAGTGATACACTCCCAGTGACTTCAGTGCTGCTGGATTAGGCTTAGGGTCCAATTATCCTCATTAAAAGTATAAACTAATAATTCGTAGTTCGAAGCAGGTTTGCTATGGACAGCACTACTAGGGATTTAGTGCATGATAGTGGAGTTGGTGGTTAGGTTTTCTTTTAATAGTATTTTTTAACTGGAGGCAGATCTGTTTATATATGCTTTGGGAGAATAATTTTATGGGTAAATATGATCTTTATTAATATTTTCTTTGTTAATTCATTGACGTTAGTAAAGAGCTTTGAAGATGAAAGCACTGTATGCAATAAATATTAACATTATTCCAACTTATTTTAATGTTGCCAGCATTCCAGCTCCATCATCTTTCATCCAAGAATCTCAAAGTGCTTTCCAAATGTTAATTAATTTCCTCTCAGCAGTCCAGAGAGATACCTATTATTATCATCCCCATTTCACAAAGGAGTAATTTTGAGTGCGTGTTACCCCATGACTTGGTCAAAATCAGGTAATGTGGCAAGAGTCTGTTTGGGACTGATCCAAAAATTCCTGACTCCCATTCTCCTGTTCTTGCTGCTAGACAGCATTCCCTTCTTGGGAGTGGGGTGTGACACTCACTGGCGCAGTGCTTGCCTGCCTTTGTCAGGTGCTTTTACTGGTTGCTCTTAAACCAAAAAAATAGACAACGATAACGTGCCACACTCAGGACAGGTGAAAAAATAAAACTCTTCAAAATCAGAATTACCATAGCTATTAATGGTACTGAGTGGGCTAGGGTGAATTTTCAGTATCTTTTAATGTGCAAGAGTAAATCTTAATTGGATGCTGTTTTGGAGTCCTATTGGACAGTCAGAATCTTACAATCCGTACTCAAAAGACTATCAAAGTGGAAACCTTTTCTCAAATGCAGCACAGGTGAGGATATATTGTGGTGGAGAGTGCAAGTGAGCATGAAAGGTCTGAGCTAAATAGCACATGCTGCAGCTGAAACTTTTCTAAAACACTCTCCCCAAACCAGAGGCTAAGTTAATGATGAGACGAGAAGACCATTTAGAGACAGCATGACTCCAGCAATCCATGAGAACAATGCAAAGTTCAAAAATAGCAGTATTGACTGGTGGAAAAACAACATACATATAATTTTCAGGTAATTACTACAGTATAATTATCTCTGTTGTTTTCATATGAGCCATCTGAAATGAACTCTGCTTGCTACTGGAACTCAGCTTTATTTACAGTGTTCCCATGACTAAAGTGATTCTTTAGAAATAGTGATTAGGTAAAAAAATAAAGATGTGAGTACTTCATACCAGATACAGTCTCTGTGCCAGCAGGCATAGCCTAGCTGCTGGCACTTTATTCAGCTTTTTATCCACCTCTACTCTGAACCACTTTAGGCAAGATGAGAGCTAAAGAACTGGAGAAGATGAGCATAATCTGCTCCTATACTGCCTATATTACTTCCATGTGTGGTCCATAATGGAAATTGTAGGACAGGGAGGAGGAAAGAGACTCAAATTGTAAGAGATCTCTGTCTTTTTCTAGATCCCTGTATGTGACTGATGCCCCATGCAAAATTGTTATAAATTAGGATTGTATGAAAATGTCAGCATTTTACACGTACCATGTGAGCAGAGGAAGCGGGGGAGTAACACGGCACATCATAACAAGGACTTACTCTCAATCAAATTTCTGGAAAAATTAGCACCTTGGGTTTGGGTTTTTTTTTGTTTTGTTTTGGGGTTTTTTATGTGTGTGTTTTTGTTTGTTTGTTTGTTTGTTTTTCCTCACAGAACTTTGCTTATTAGGAGTTATTTAATATCTGTACAAAGTAACTTCTTAAGCACTGGGACCTTGCAGTCTTACATATAATCACTTTTAGTTGGAATGAGAGTTTGTCGCAGGTAAAACCTGGTTTTGTTGATGCTGTAAGCCTGTACAACTTAAAAGTCTGCCTCACCTCTCTGCAGATATTTTGGAAATAGATGTAGCTTTCTGTAGTTTTCTGTCCTCCTGTTTGAATAGTTCTTGGCCAATTTCAAGATTCTGAAGCATCTGACACTCTAGGTATTGGCTTTGATACGGCACCACGCACTTCACAGCTCACTATGGATTGGCAATGGCCTGTTGCAGTTGCTTTTTACTCTTTCTTCTTGTACTGCATGCACACATTATGAAAATGGGTGCTAATGACAAAAAATCCCAATTGTGATTCAGTAAAGTGGAATTTTGTTGACAAAAAAATCTGAATTCAACTCAGCCAAAGGAAATGCTTTTACAAGTGTAGATGAATACCTCAGGAATGACCATTTCTTCTCAGAGAATAAACTATTCCAGCTTTAATTAAAAAAAAAAAAAAGAAAAAGAAAAAGATAACAATTCAAACTAAAGCCCAGAGAAAAGTGAACAAAGGTACATACAGAACTAGGTCCATTCAACAGTGGCAGTTGTCCTGGGGTAAAAGTTACAGAAGTTAATTTTAGGTAAGCTAAAATAAATGCTGCAAGGCCAGTAGGATGCTGTTACCTTCTTAGCTTGGACTGCCTGTAACACGTATGCCTCATTTCAACACAGAAGGCAGTCCCCTATGACATAAAACTCTAGCGTAAATGAGTTTTGCTGTTGAGACTACTGTCGTGTATAAAATTAAACATGGCATTTTGCATGATACGTCTGTGGTTGGTTCAGAGGTCATCCAGGCACTTTTCTTTTCCTGCACCTGTGCTCTATGAAGGTGCAAAACCTGAAAGGCACCGGGCAGAAAGCAAACAATCGCTGCGATCTGTAGGCTGTGCGCAGTGTGGTCGGGCAGCCGCAGCAGGCTGATCCCCCGGGGAGACGAGCGGGAAGACTTTGCTCTGTTCATCCTCACCTTAAAATGTAGCCTCCTTTTGACATGACAGATACTTCATTTGACTCAGTCCAAATATAGAATAGCTTAATTATGAAGGACAGGCCTTAAGAACATTAGTGGAGCGCTATGAGCAAGCACATATCACCCATTGATATTGGAGCGGAAAAGGCTAAGCAAATAGTTTTAAAGAATGGGCTAATTGTTGTGTCTATTACTATTGTCTTGCAGCTGCAATGCTTTGTATAGCAGTAAAGTACATAGGGAGCTGAGCTTGACTTGGAATGTGTAATTCCAGACAGGCAATACAATATAGAGGCATTCAAATATCAAGGAGTGCAATTAAAATTTTTAAAGATTTGCAAAAATTGCAATGGGGAAAGAGTTTGTACCATGGCCATGGTAGGCTTTGAGTACTTGGTGTTGTAAACCGCACTCATATGTGTACAGCAATAAGGCAAGTTGATATTTAAGAACTGAAAAAACAGGAAATAGGCAAATAAAGCTGGGATGTGTCATGCTGTAACGCTGCATATGTAATTAAAGATTATAGTAACTAATTTACATATGCTTTCCATATTGCAATACCATTGTTATACCAGGAGATCTAAGGATATAAAAGAGGTGACATTAACAAAATGGTCCAGTATCTTTCCCTAATTTAGGATTTTATGTGATTAACTCCCCCTCTGTAAATTTTAATAACACAGTCAGCAAAGATGTAATGAATCTTCCTTTTCTAAGCAAGCAGCAGCCCTTGTTTTGGGTCAAATTCGAGATGTGATGGTAACATAACATGATATAATATAATTTAATATAATATTGCACTTGGATGTGAATTAAGGGGGAGATGTGTCTACCAGCCAACTCTCAGTCACTCAACATTGCTGAACTTACTATGCAGCATATTGAGCAATGCCACGTATATAGCTTATAAAGAATGAAATGGACTTATTTTATCTCATATACCGGCTATTCCGTTTCCTTCACATACAGCCAAGGAATTTTCACTAAAATGTGCCTCTATGACTTTTTTTTTCCCCCAGAAAAGGCTATTTCAGTGACACTTCTAAATGTTTTTTATGCCTCCAACAATCTCAGGAATAAAAGATGTTTTTAATGGCTTGGTCACGTTTTTCTATCAAGAAACAGAGTCACTGAGAATCTATTGTTAAACAACTTAAGTTATATTCAGGATCAAAAATGTCCCCCATTACTTTTGAGCAGAGAGTAAGTTTGGACTATTAGACAAAGACGGAAAAGTCTTGGAGACTTGGACTAATGAAAACAACATGTTAGTAGAAAAAATGAGTATCTGTTTTAAAAATGTTATTGTGTCTGAACAGGGTTTTAAGCAAGTGAGTTACGTGACACAGTACATTTTTGGGGAGGTTACAGAATAGGAAAATAGAAGAAATGTGGGTGGAAGGTATATTCTGGAAGTCATTTATTTTGCTGCGATATGGCAAAAAGGGGGAAATGACCTTCTGAAAACTGGGAATTGAAAATATCAAAACTTTGAATGGTTGAGGAAAACCCTGATCTTCATTTTTCTCTCTCTCCTGCCCACCCTCCAAAGGTTAAAAGAAAAAATATTGTGGTTTTAGCTCAGAAACAGAGGTGACTGACAACTGGAAGCCTATTTTGGAGGTGTTCTTACCTGCTCCAGTTGCACCTCAGTTGCACTACTTGATGGGCATGTCCTTTTGAAATGAAGACAGAATTGTGACAGACCTGAGTGTTGCCGTCACTGACAGAGCTGCAGCAGAGCTGGAGCAACTGAGAGCACCTTTGAAAATTACTGTGTGTTGACAAAGTCTTTTCTTGGCAAAGAAACCATCATCTAAGTCTCAGGAATAGAGAGGAACAAAATTTCATTACATGTAAATAATTGTCTAAAAATAGAAGCACAGATTGCTTTTCACATTAAGTTCCTTCTTCATACTAAAGTATATACCACATTAAAAAAGAAGTGACTATCAGAAGTCCAAACTGAAAAATAAATGGCCTGTATTAGCTTTGTCTGTAAAAATACTTAACAGTATTTAGGGTGAACCATTCTGAATTGAATATTCTGTATCCTCTCTTCTAGTTTGCTTCCTTATTTTAATGTATCTGAAGACATTCTCAGCCTGTTTTATTTAAAGCAAGTTTTGAAAGAGGACACTGTGGTTTATGGCCATGTGTCAGGTTTGATAGTGTTATGCCATGATTTAGCAAAGCACTTAAGCACATGTCCACATCCCACTGAATTTGGTAGGAAGTGAAGAAGCAGAGGAAAAGCCGTTTGCTGTGCAGCAAACCCCTTTCGGGGGGGGGGAGGGGAGAAAGCAATTGGGAAAAAAAAAAGGCTTTGTCTTTATATGATTATAGATCTTTTGCCAAATTCTTTAAACTAGACACAAACTCATAGATCATATTAGATCATGATTATTAAACATATTCCATCATTCAAAATGAAGTATTCTAAACTGGGCTGGTTCAGACCACTGAAATAGATCAGCTAATTATGGTACATGTGGGTGTACTGGGTAGTCATCTGACTTTTATTTTTTTAGATATCTTGCCTAGCGCCCTGCCCCCTCCCAAACCCAGCATTTTAGACACTATGATAAGTCTTCATTACATGCAGTATTAAGCCAGAGTATCAGAGTATTATTACTCATCAGCCTTTTCTAATTGCTCCTCATTTTCTGAATGCTTCATTTGATATGCCAGTGCTGAACACCAATAACTGTAAGAGAAATCAATGAGAACAGTGGATACTTGGCATATTTGCAATAGAAATGGGATGTGCGCATGACCTGGAGAAGAAAGACGGGTACCAGCACGAAGTCAAAAGACGCACCTGGGTTTTCTGTCAATCTGGTCTTGAGACAAAGCTGGGGAATGTTTCTGGGTGAAATGCTTTGAAATGAAATGTTTGGAAAGAGATGTGGGTTGTTTTCCTTTATATAAAGAATCAGGACTTTATTCTTACCAATAAACAGGTATCAAAAAGCTACTTAGTAGAACGATATTTGATTCCACTATCACAGTCTTCCCTCAATGGAAACTACCTAATTTTAAATTGTGGCTAACTATTCAGGTCACATGGGAGACATAAATTATAATTCAGTAATAATCATGGGTGGTAATTTCTTTACCACTGATTCCCTGTGTGGCCTCAAGCATGCTTTCTTTAATCTGCAGAGTGGGGACATGAATGCTTGTCTTGCAATGCAAATAATATAAGCAAGTAAGTGCTTTCTGAATGTACAATGATGAATTTTGTAGCAGCTATGCAAAAAGACCAAATTTTGTATCTCTCACTTAAAAGGATGTACAATATTGACGGTGTACAACAAATTTTTTCTGTCCTATGCATGAAGGCAAGGGCCAAGTGGAGAAAGTGTCATGGCAATCTGTAATTATAATAGAGTAACATGTAGGTAAAAGGAAGCTGAATCAAGCTAAGGTGTGTGACTTAAATGCTAGTATTTAAGCCGATCAACTCCACAACTGATGAAGTAATCTCGCCAGTAGCATTTTTGGTATGTATTTTTCTCCTCTGCATTATCTGGTCTGCTGTTGCAAGAACCTACATTTTACTCAAAAATGATACGACACGGGCGCGTTTGGATCTAAAAGCTCTGCTCTGATTCTGTAGGCCCTCCTAAAAACACTTGCATTGCTTTTCCCAAGTATGAGGAAAACCCGGGCAAGCTTACGTTGATCCCCTGAACTTCCTCTGCAGTAGCTCAGGGAAATAAAAACTTAACCTTTCCCGCTTCGTGCTGCTGTTCGTACAAATCGGGAGCCGGAGGACGGCTGATGGCAGGACATTGTCTCAGCCGGTCCTGCAGCCGCGGTGCCACTCGCCGCGGCCCAGCAGAGCGGTTCGGCCGGAGCCAGGCACCCACCCTCGGCGTCGGCGGAGCTCGGCCGGCCCGCTCCGCCTCACTCTCGTCGGGAGAGCGGGGTACCCAGGCGCCCGCTGAGAGACCCCAGCCTAGTCCCGTGCTGTGCCACTCCTAAGGCACTTATAGCTGCGGACTAAGTAGCAGGAAGCGGAGTTGCAAATTCCAATTTTAATCAACTTATTACTACAGGAATGCGTATCCACCTCTTCCCTCTGGTGACCCTATTCGAGAGGCCCCCCGGCAGCCGGGGGCTCTACCTGGCGCGGCTGAGGAGACCCGGGGCGCGGGCACCCTCAGCGGCCCGGCCTCAGGAACGCTGCGCGCTCTCCCCTCAGCGCCCCGTTCCCCTCACGGAGTGAGCAGCGCGGAAAGCGGGACAGAGGGGGCCGCGCTACCACGGGGAAACTTGCCAGGCAGGGCGGCAGCGGCGGCGACACGCTGCCCCCAGGGCGGATCGGAGATCCCCCGCCGAAGACTCAGGGCTGCCCGCAGCCCAGGGGAGGAATCCTGCGGGCCGCTCCCTGCCAGAGACCCCCCGCCCGGCGGAACGCAGAGAAGGGACAAAATGGCGCCGCGATTCAAACGCTGCGCGCTGCGTGCCGGCGGGGGGGCGGCGGGGGGGCGGTGTCCCGGCGGGGTTCACTGCGCCTGCGCCTGGAGTTGCAAGATGGCGGACAGTGCGGAACTAAAGGTAAAGCGCAGCTTCAATTCCCTTCGCGATGCTCCTCGCTGCCGCGCTCGGGGCCGCTGGGGCTGTGCTCCCCTCCGCTCCGGGGGCGAGCCGAGCCGCTGCCGGCGCCGTGCGGCGCCCCGCGGCGCTGCCTCGCCGGGGTGGCTACGGCGGCGCCCCGCCGGCAGCGGGGGCTGAGGGACGGAGCGGGGCGGGGAGCGGAGCTGTCCTCTTCTCTGCTCGCCTCCCGCCCGCCCGCTCTCCGCCGGGCAGCCCCGCCGGGCGGCAGCGGGGGAGAGCTCCCTTCAGGGCCGGTGGAGGGGGGCGGTTGGGCTCGGGCCGGGCCGTCGTGGGGGTGAGGGCGGCGGCGACGACGACGGCCGGGGGAGCCCCCGGGAGTTGCCAGCGCTGGGCAGCGCGGCTCGGCCGCCCCCGAGGCGGGGGACGGTTCCCTGGGCTCCCCGCAAAGTTTCCAGGGGACTCCGCCAGCGGCGCCGGGCGGGGAGGGAGCCCCGAGGAACGGCTCTGCCCGCCGTTGACAGGCGGCCGGCTCCTAACGAGCGCCCTCGCCGCCCGGCTGGGCGGGGGAGGGGGGGGACCTGCCGGGGGAGCCCCGCTTACCTCGCCCCGCTCCCACCCCGGTAAATAAAGGACGTCACAAGCAGATGTTGAGGAGTTACGTGATGTTAAGCTTGCGGCTGTCCCTGTCATCCTGCGAAACGCATCGAAACCTGGTGCTCCGAAGCACCCTCGAGCGAAGTTACAGCTCCCCGAGTGGGTGAAGCTGGGCGGGGAGGGGGGGTTAGATGGGAGTCTGCCTGGGGTGGAGGAAAGGGAGCAGCTCCCCGTAGCGCATCCCATCAGGTATTTTGAGGAATAGTAGTGGTGGAATAGTGGGTGGCAGGGTATGCATGCTGTGCACCAATAAAAAAAAAAAATCCAACAAAAAAGACCCCAGAAAACTTTCCAGTCACTTTGACAAGGTGTGTGGGGGTGCAAAGTCTGCCTTGCACACCTGGCGATGTATAAAAAAGTCTGAGAATTTCATTGCGGTTGTCATAGGGTCGTTATTCATCAGGAGGGCTTCTGTCTCATACTTTTAAGTTAATACAGAGAAAGACACAAATCAGAAATGTATTAAATGTGCAATGCAAACTAGAGAATATGTAAAGTATGACTAGGGAAATATTTTGTCTTTCCATAGAGTTTCGGTAGGTCTTAGTTTTCTGTGTATCAAAGGTTTCTTGTGCTTTCATTTTTAGATGCTTAAAGAGCTGTCAGGATGGAAAGAAGTATAAAATCTTGTGTGTGTTCTAACTTTTGGGGGTCTGTGTCTGCCAGGTTAGGATAAATAGATTCTCCTTTAAATCCTCCTCTGTCCTTTGTTTTTCTGGGAATCTTGCAGAGTCTATTGGTTGAGCTGTGTTGTCCCCAAGCCTTTTTTTTCAAATTGTGCTTCCCACATAATGAGGTAAAGGGTTGAGATGTGATTCCATTGTTAAACTTTTGTTAATCTTAGTGTGGCAAATGGAGTAGTGCGTTTTGGTAACTGACTTTAAGAGTTTTTGATGCACGGTAGCCAGCTTGGGTTTATGTGATGCCTTTACAAGCGAGACTGACTCAAATAGAGTTAAAAGAGAAGAGAGCTAGTTTTACTATGAAAATCAACAATTTATTGATCTTAGGAGCTTTGAAACCTGAAGCCTCACCTCTTGTCCATCGTGGAGCCTCCGGGCTCTGGGTGGGTATACTCAGGTTGGAGTGCCATTGGTCTGCACAAGTGTAGCGTAGAGGCCTCTCCTTTTCTCCTTTTCTGCAGCTTTACAGGTGGAGCTTTCGTAGAAGTGTATTTGTGTCTCCCTGTCATTCTGGACTTCTTTATTGATCCCTTTCAGAAACCTGCTTCTTGAGAACCGATAGAGAGAAATTATGATTTTTTTTTTTTTTTTTGCTTTCAAGTACTGTTTTTGCCTCAGGGATCTGAAGGGTAAATGCCAAACTGACTCGTTTATTTTCAATTTCACTTTGCTGCTCAGGATATGTTGTGGTGCTTGCAAGCTGGGATTGTAGGATGGTAGCACTGCATTCTGTGAAAAGTTGTTGTTGGGTTTTTTTTGGTAGCTATGGGGGCTTTGCAGTTTACATAAAAAAATAGTTACTTCATAAATTCATGTTTTGAAGAATTCCAATACATTATTTTCTTTTCTTTAGACTGTACAAAGAGGTGTGTGGGTGTGTCCTTCTCTATCAGGAAGAAGAGGGAAAGACAAGGGGGCATGAAATTTCTGCTTAGAGTTTGTAGTTGTCACATACTGGTTTTCCAGAAGTAGTGCAGCTCAGTTATTAGGTACTGGATGAGGTGAGTGCTCCTTGGAAAAATGTGGCTAATGGAAAGCTTTTATATCGTAGTTGGGTGCAGTGGGTATTTTTAAGCAGGAATGCATCTCCAGAAAACGTGTCTTTAAATTCTTTCTTTTTTTGAAAGTTGAAAGGTAACCGAGGGAGGGTTTGTGATTAAGACTCTGCTATTTGAAGAATGAACAGTGAAGTCCTCTAATTATTTTAATTTTCTTAGGTAAAGTCTTTTCACCTCTCTCCTTTCATTAATTAGCAAATGGCATTGATTTCAGATTTAGTGACCTTTAAAAACTAAAATAAAATGTAATAGTTGCACAGTAACTCACTTGCCTTGCCATATAGTCTGTCAGAAAAACTTAGTCAAGTTTCTAAAACTTTCTTGCCTTCCTGTGTAAAGAACCATGGGGGTATATGTGGGTAATGTACACACATGTAAATTGGGGAGTGTGATATAACAGGTGGTGTTACCAAATGCACAAAGTAAATGAAATAAAAGTTCTTGCTTCCTCCAGAAAAAGTGATCATTCTTACTTGCCATAATTTTCATAGAATTCTAAATCATGAAATAGCGTTTCCTGTAATGTATTTTCTTACCATGATCAAGAGTATTTCAGTCTCTTGCCCCATTTGAGAATGTTTGTCCTGTTGGGAATAAAAAAATCAGATAAATCAAACATAGTTTGCAGATCCCAGACTTGTAAGGTTACTGAATTCTTTGGGACTCTTGAAGGTTTGGATAAATTGAACCAGTATGTTTTCATTTCTGCTGATGAAACAAGGTAACCGAAAGTCTGTTTTTCTGTGGATTACCTCCCTAACTCTATAGGCTGAGGCATATGTGAATTTTCCTCATCTTAATTACTATTCCTGTATAATTGCATACAGACTCTAATTTATCTCAAGGTAAGCTATTTAAAGCTCTTTCTAATTGGAAGGAGTACACTTGAGTGATTAAATCTTTCCTTCAATATTTCTTACATCTCTTTAAATTGGTTATTAGATTGTTGTGATCTTTGCCTTCTACTCAAGTCTTTTGGAAATCATTACACAGTTTGCAATAATCAATTCAATTATACATGGATCAAAGAATGAAAAAGAAAAGCTTATGTTCTAGTATTGTCATTCTTGATACTGTCCTAAGAAGCTGGTTTGGAAAGCACATGCTGGGAGGTTTTCTCCTTTGTTCTCTCTCCTTTTAAGAAAGTGCCTTTGGGGATTGAAGAGATCCCTGGTGTGTTTCTTGTTAGACACAATTTATACTTAAAAAAAAAAAGTGAGCCTAGAGTTTGAATGAAAATTCATAATAGCATTTCCACACAATGGTGATGAAAACAAACCATTTAAAAATACTCAGTTGGGAAATACTGCCTGCCCGCCCCCCCCCCCCCCCCCAAATACAGGGAAGCAGTTTTTTGAGGGGGAGAGGCTAGTAGCACAGCTTCCAGGTGGTGGTAATAGTGACAAATGGATCTCCGGTATGGAAATGCAGTTGTGTTAAATTGCATCTCCGGTATGGAAATGCAGTTGTGTTAAATTGCATTGTCAATGCTAATAATCGTAAGCTACCTATTTCAGTGTTCAATTAGAATTTTAGTCTTCTGTAATATGAACTATTTTTGCTTAATCCTTTTTTAAGTTGTTGGGGTTGCGTGTTTCTGTGATTAAAGTCAATATAATCCACTTCTCATTGTTATCTCAGTCCATGGATTACGTTATTTTCATGCCTGTAATTTGTTGTATGTCAGTATAATTGTATTTTTAACTGTATTTTGGTCTAGGTACCTTTTTTGAGCTTTTGGTCTTCAACACTGGATTGCGGATATCAGATAAATAAAATTGGCAGCTGTGCATCACTGCTTAACTGTCAAAGCCCCAATCCATAACACTTCTTTATTGCCAATAAAAAACAGATTGCATGTTGTGTACACGTAAACATACTGTCAGCACACTTCTAGTATAAACCCCCCACGAACATTAGGTGCCATCCTGGAAGTATTTGTAGGCCTGTGCAGGTGAAATTCTTATTCCTTGACACTTGTGAGAAGGAAGGAAGGTATAAGAACCTGTGGCTCATAGTAGTTATTTTTAATGGATTTACAGTTAATTTCTCTTTTGGTTATAAAGGTATTTAGAAATTACAGTTAAAAGGCTTAGAAGCTAAGAAGCGGGTAGAAGATGCATCTTATTTAGCTTTATTCCATGAGAATAAGAGAAAAATGTTACCCTAGGGAGGGGAAGAGCTCAGGACTGCTTGGCCATTGATAAGAATGTTTATGGATCAGACAGACACATAAGACAAATATTTAAAAGCATCCCATGAAGCAGGGTGTAGACGGTTAAGATATCTTCAGATACTGCAGTTATTTATAGGGATGTAGATGACTGGTATGGTTTATACTCTGACCTGCATTCATATAGAGCACAAAGATAAGTGCAGACTTGTCACTAATGTGTTTGGCATGGTGGATTTTAGTTCCTGTAATCGGTTCTCGTAGAAGTCAACATCTGATCGTTTTTCTCTTTAGTGCCATTATAGTGAAAAACAAAACAGAACTTCCAAACACTTGAGACGTGAGTGCTCCCTGTAATTGTTCTGAGATACCCCCAGCTCTCTCCGATCCTCGGAGTGCCTAGCTGCTGCATTTCTCTGAAGCGTCTCTTGTAATCCTTGTTGACTGTAGTAATACTCACGAGTGAGTTCGGGACTGAACACCAGGGTTAGTTGGCTGGTGGACTCCATCAGCGTGGGGTTCATTGGTCTCTGCTGAAACTATTGAATTTGAAGTAATAGTACCTTTATTGCTGTGAATCAACATTTTGAAAGGGTTACTTTGTGGGGCCTTGGGATCACCCAGTGTCCCAGAGGATTTGTGGCTGGAAAACGGATTGGATCTCTTGCAGCTTTTCTCTTACATGGTGATACTGGTGTTTGGCCCTTTGGCTCCATAAGGAAAGAATTCTACCTACAAACCTTAAGTTGTCTCAGAAATGGTTGTTTAATTTTGCTGCTGTGCCTCCACTGTAGAAACTTTTGCTTTGATGAAAGATGTTACAGATGCCCTTCTAATGGACAAATGCTTTATCGCCCTCCATAAAAAGTAGTAAAAGCCTTCTGAAAGCCACAATTTCAGTGAAGAATGCAAACATGGTTTTTATGTTAAAAAGTTGTTGATAAATACTTTGTGTGTCTTTTGTAGTCCAGCTGCCTCAGCTCATGCTGTCCCCTGTAAGTAAGAACTTCACCTCTGGTTAACACACAAATATGCCTGCAAGAATCACAGAGAAATTTTTGCCCTGTTCTTTAGGGGGGAGAAAAGGGAAAATGTATTGTTTGGGTGACTGCTGTGACACACGCTTGGGCAGCTGAATTTCGGAATCCTCTTGATCAAGCTCGGGTATTGATTGTCTCATTGCTCTGTCACTATTCCAGCTCTGTGTAGACCAATAAACGCTAGGAGTGTTGGTTTGGGCTTTTAAAAATGAAGATGGTTGGATTTTATGATGCAAAAATTGCATGTAGTACCTTCGATGGTGGTCTGTTCATGAAAATAAATGCCTTTCTTAAAAGTAGATTCTTTTGCTAGTTAAAGGGAGGGGGGATGAGGAGAAGAAAGGAGCTCCAGTAGCTTATAAAAGGGTGCTTATTTCTGTAATTTTACTCAACACTATCAAAGCCATTTTGAGCAACTAGTCACTGCTGTAAAATTTGGCTATTTCAAAGTAAATTAGAAGCTTTGGGGCTACAACAAAAAGTAGAAGATGTTAAACCTTTGAAAATGAGAATATATAGAGTTGAAGATGGGGACGGGAGATGTTAGTTTACCTAGCCTTGTTCTGATCTTCCAAATTTTCAATAGCCACCAGAACCAAATTAAACCAGGTAACATTATTTTATTGTTCTCTGTGTGCTGTGTCTCTGTGTCTGTGGTACAGACCTTTCTATTGTCATTTCTTTTCTTGCTGTTTTGCTGAGACTCCTGCGTCTGTTGCAGCTGTATTGATCCAGGAGTTTGTCAGCAATTTGCTTAATCTTACTTTCCTGTTGGGATTAGGGATGGGTATAGATGTACTGCCATGTCTCCCCTGTTATATTCTGTCCCTTAGCATATACTGGAGGGATACCAGAGTGCTTTGTAAGCAAGCATTGTATTCCAAGACTAGGGGAGAGTAAGAATTAGCAGAAGGTGGGTATTATGGGGCTTGTCTAGAATATATGAAACAAAGAAATGAAAAGGTAGTATACAATTAGACCAAAGGTCAACCTAAGTTTGACCTTTATGTCTATAGGAGATGATATACAAGAGATTTGTATAGGAAGTGGCATGATAATTAATGGAGAAGGAAAAGAAGCCTTTTAAAGCCATTGCTTGGTAAGGATAGAGTCCTAGGCTCTACAGCAGAGCAAAGACTCTGTGGGTATGCTAAAGTTTATTTAGCGTGGAAGGTAGGTAAGTGTTACTTGCTTTATGTGCATCACCGAAGATTGCTCTGTAGTGAACTTCCTTGTTTTGTTTAGGAAATGGTAATGAGCTTTCTGGATACATGCTAATAAACACATATGAGTTCTGCCTCCTCTCTGCTTCTGCCAGGACTGCATGGGCTGTAGGAAATGCTTCAGTTGTCATTTTCCATCTTAGAAGTACGTCTAACAGCAGGAGAGAGTAAGAAAGGGGGAATTTCAATCTCTACTCTGCTTTGGAGGTGATACGCAGCCAACAACTTTTCCAGAATAGTAAGCTGTGAAGCATCCCTTTATCTCTGTAGATATTTTCTTCCCTATGCCTTGCATGTCTGTAGTGTATACTAAGAGTGCTTTTTCCCCAGTTTCCAGCCCAGGTATGATTTGTTGTGCTGAATTCTTCAAGAGTTCAGTAGGACTCTCCTGTTAGCTTTTCTTGGTGTTATTTTCAGTTTGACATCTAGTTGCTCCCTTGATCCTGACCATAGATTGTTTGGTAATTTTGGTTGGAAGGGACCTTGGGAAATCTCCAGTCCAACCTCCCGCTCAAAGCAGGATCAGCTATGAGGTCAGAATAGGTCACTCAGGACTTTATGCAGTCTGGTCTTAAACCTCCAAGGATGGAGACTGCACAACCTCTGTGGGCAACGTCTTCCATGGCTTAACTGTTCTCATGGTAAAAACAGTTTTGTTTTGTTTTGTTTTTTTATATCCAGCCTGAACCTCTTATTTCAGCTTGTGCCTGTTGTCTCACATTCTCCTGCTGTGGACCTCTGTGAAGATCATGGCTCTGTTTTCTCAGTGACATGAGAAAATGTTGGACATGTCCTTCACACGTTGGAAGGTTCCCATTAGGTTCTTCCAAAGCCTTCTCTTTGCCAGGCTGAATAAGCCCTGTTCCCCCAGCCTCTTGCCAGATCATCTTGCTGTACCTCACATCTTTGACAATAAGATACCAGCAGCTTGTTTGGGGATGGGATTTGGGCAGATGATTCCATGCTACAGATGTAGTTCTTGAGGATTTTTTACTCCTGTGGATTTCTGTTGGTGGAGATGTATTACAAAATCCTTAACATCCTCAGAAATGTGCAAAAGTAGTTCCTGAGTCTGTTGACTGGTATCAGTGGAAAAGGTGGAGGTTGCTTCAAAAAATTAGCTTTCAAAAGCGGTGAATCTTCTGAGGGCAGATGATGACAGACAGTAGGTAGGCATCTCTTCACCAGGAGGCTCCATAGGATTCTTGTCCATTTTGAAAATTGGTATACCAAGCTTTCCCACTCTTTCCCTCTCTCCCATTAAATGCATGGTTATTAAACAGATGGAAAACTGAGCTCAGTCTCCTTACTCTGCTTGGTTGCAGCATTGCCTTCACTTCCTGAAGATGCATCTTTTGTGGCCACAGCCATTCGAGTGTGCAAACATATGTGATAAATGTTCTCAGAAATTTGTGTTGGGCAGGAGTTAAGTCATAATCTTTGGGCAGAGCTGAGATTAGAGGCCCGGTTTTCTAAGATGGGTTTATACTAGGAAAAAACCAGTTCTCTTCCAGAGATGACAAAGTGTAAAACTACAGAGTGCTTTAGGTACACTAGAATTTTATGTTGAAGCTGTAGGGGTTTGTATTCACAGTGGTTCTTCCACTGGGCACATACTCAAGCTGCCAGCCACAATTGTGGCTTTACCTTTCCATACTGTACAGCTCATTATTGAGCAGCTGTAGGATCCATTGTATGCAGGTGGTGTTGTTTGCAATAGGGTGCCTTAGGTCCATCAGATTTCAGCCTTGGCCCTCTTCACTGTGTATTTGCTTGATGCTGCTGTTCTTGAGGCTCCCAAGGGGGGGCAGATCAGCAGCTGAGCCAAAAGGCAGAGTTTAGGAAAATAATTTATCCCTAGTTGCTTCTGGGATTAAAATTGATCCTGTGTATCTCTGCAGAACAACTGGTAGTCCTGGGAGTCATTTCACTGGTCTAGTCTAATCTTGGTCCTTCTGCATATTGGTTTGATCAGCATAGCCATCTATGCAAGGTTCCTCCAGCTTTGTTTTGCATGCGTCAGTGCCAGAGCTTCCTCCTGAGAAAGTGCATCTTTTTTCTTAAGAAGAGCATCTCAGCTTTTTTTTGCTGTGTAAGCAGATAGCTTACTTTCACTGTCCAGCCACATGAAATTTACTGTGCCTTAAAGCGGGACAGTCATTTGAGAATCGGGGCTGAAACTTCCTGCTTACCTTCATGTACAGTCTTCTGCAAGATGTTCCTCCTGCCCTCTGTGTAGAGCAGGGTCTGAACTTAGCAAGGCTGCTCTGTTCAGCTTTTCAAATGAAACCATTATTAGTTCACATGCAAAATAGAGTATAGAATGGAAATAGCAGTGAACATAGTTTTGCTTGGCAATTTAGCATAGGTGCAGCTCACTAGTATTTATTTTTTTAAAAAGTAGATATAAGCAGGGGCCAAATACAATAGGGATAACATGTTTGGTTCAGGTGAAACCTCTAATCTGAGCCACAGGAGTGTGTTGTAAAAAGTTGTGTGGATGAGAATGTTTTCTGATACATTAATTTCTCATATTGTTTCTTGAGACTCCCTTGACAAAATGATCTCACTTCTGTGCAGATGTTGTATCTTGTTTCCCTGGTGCAAAATAAGAGTCTTTGAAACTGTCCAAGTATTTGTGTAGATTTTCATCTTATTGAAAAATCTGTTAGAGACAGCTCTGCTAAGGCTATCTGTGGAGTTGTTAGTGCACCTATAAATATATTGCACCAAAATGAGAAATGTAGAAACTTCAGCAGCGGTACAGAAACAAAGCTGTTCTTTTCTGTAGGTTCCGTGTCGATTTAGCAGTATCTCGTCAGTGAATCTGCTGAGGCCACTTGATGGCAGGGCTTCAAATTTTTTTAATCAAGTATCAGAACTGTTGTCAGTTTGAATTAAAAGTATTTTAGATAACGTTTTTCTAAAGGGTGTACACACAGGTTTTCATTCAGTTAATTTCCACTTTTGCCTCTTTGGTGTTAAAATTTGACTCAGTTGAGAAGTAACATTTTTAGAGGCTCTTGACAATGTCACTTGGGTTACTGAGGAAATGGCTAAAAATAAATATGCATAATAAACTGAATCTTAAGAATGTAAAAGTAGCTGTACTGGTTCAGACCAAGGGTCCATCTGGCTCAGTATTTTCTCCTACAGCTTCCAGAAGTGAGTGTGTAGGGAAAAATGAAAACAGGACAAAGTATGAGAGATAACTGTCACCTCCCTGCAATATTCTCCTGGTCTCCAGCCATTTTCAGCTCAGTCCTCTGAATGCAATGGGGGCTACTAGCTGGACAAGCCATAATAAATCTATTTGCCAAGTGCCTGTCCAGGTTCCTCTTGAACCTATATAGGCTTATTTTGTTCACAGTGTTTTGGTAGGGATTTCTGTTGTTCTGCTGCTTGCTATGTGAGGAGCCTTCTCATTTTGTTTTGAGTCTGATTCCAGCCAGCTTCATCCACTGGTCACTATATTGTGTAATGAAAGAGCCTGAACAGCTGATCCCTGTCCACTCTCCTTGTGCTGTTCATGGTTTTCTAGATTGCTGTCATATATCTGTGCCCATGTTCTCTATTTTTTTTATGTTGAAAAGTCTTAGCTTTTGCTATTTCTTAATTAGGGAAGTCATGCTGGACTTCTGTTATCCTTCTGTGAACATTTCCACTTCTAATATGTGTGTGTGTGTATATATATTTTTTTTTAAGATCAGATAATCAAAACCTTGAGACACTTTGAGATCTGGGTGAACCAGGGATTTATATAGTATATAATGATTTCTCATTTGCTCTCTGTTCCCTTTCTAATGATTTCTAACAATGATTTGTGTGTTTGACTGCTACTGAGCTGATGTTTTCATATGTCTGTTTATCTTGGGCCCAGGAGCTTGCTCTAGTGTGGTAAAGGTCATCCCAGAGCCCATCACTTTGTATGTAAAGCTAGCTCTGTCTGGTCTGGTTTTCCCCATAGGCATCACTTTACATTTATGTACATGAATTGCTCTGTCACTGAGGTCTTTCACTGATTCTGCAGTTTGCCTTCATCCTTACAACCTTGTCATATTGTTAGCAACTTTGTCACCCCACTGATCACTTCATTTTCTAGGTCGTTAACGAATAGGTTAAGCTACATGTGCCAGCACAGGCCCTTGCAGAACTCCATGCATGACCTTCCTCTATTGTTTGGTCTTGGAACAACTCGGAAACATTGGTAATAGAAGAACTTTGAAGAGCAAGCTAAGGATCTATGGCCTGCTTTTTTAAAAAGAACAGTATTAATGCTGTAAGAATATCCAGCTTGTGTGTGCGGACTGGATTTTCATAGTTTCCTTTGTCCTGTACTATTCTGTTGTTTTTAAACATATGTAGAACTCTGAGGTGGTGCCAAGCTGTTTTAAGGGGAAGCAGAGATGTGTTGAAACTTGTTTCCTATGTTCAGTTAACTAGAAAAGTTTTCTAAAAATGTGCCTTTGTTTTTCAGAGTACATTCACATAGCTTAGTAAAGGGCTCAAGCTAAATATTAGTTGATTAACTGCAATGACTCCTTCATTCCTTGGGCTTGTGCATGACTGATGTCTTGATGCCTCTATTTTTATTTTTTCCCCAGTACTGGACTGGCCTTTGCTTTTGACATAGAGGCTGAGCAAGGTTGTGAAGTAATACGATGCTTACAACATCCTTACCTGGAAGTGGAAGCTATATGTTACTTAGTGAGTCTTATCAGGAGGCAAAAGGGTGAAGACACTTCGTACTAAAATGCTAGGCTGAAACCCAGAAAATGCTTCGTTTTGTCATGAGATCCTAAATAATCTGCCCCCTGCCCTGGTCCCTTGGCCCGTATATGTAAAAAGGGACCGGTAGAGTATAAATTCATGAACATGTGAGAGTCATTCAAATTACGTTAATGAGCTGCAAAAGCCTTGTATATATGCAAATTCCTATTCAGAGTGGGATTTGGATGAGTGTGGTTAATGAGGTGGGGCAGTAGTTTGGTCAGTAAGGATGAAAAGGAGCAGTGACTGGAGCAGCATCCTCCCTCTGCCCCACGAGTGGTGTGGGAGTTTGGGGGGAGGCAGCTCACTGCAGGGTGGGAAAAGTGAGGGAGTGTTTGTATCTGCAGTCAGTACTGCAGAAACACTGCACGTTTTCTGTTTTCACTTGGTCAGGATTTCCATGGAAGTTTTAACTTTGCTATCAAAGTTTTCTTAGGCAGCTCTTTCAATACTGGTTGTTCTTGTGGCTGAAGCCAAGTTAAATGCAGTATCGTTTTTGGAGTTTACTTGCAATAGTTTTCATGTATTTTAAATCATAGGTGTGGCTGAAACTTGGCTTCTAAAAATGTTCATTCCATCAAGCAGTTTGTTTCCATGCAGGGCAGGGGTTATTGTGTGAATAGATTAATTGAATTCAGTCTTACTTTGGTTATAAGAAAAATACAGTGCTTGAAGGATGAGGTGATGAGGAGAGGGACAGTGTATAAAATTGATGGCACCGGGAAATGAAATACCTCTCTTCCCACTGAGCAAGCGTCCTTAGTATCTCTCCTTAACGTGCCAGTGTGACTGTGAAAGAAATATTCCTATAGGCCTTGTCTGTGCTATATGTGGGCCAGGAAAGTATTGCATAAAGGATGTATTCTTAGCTTTCTAACGCGCTCTTAATGTTTTGTCCTGGGATTAATCATTGTGAGCTAATGGGTTCTTAAGCACTGCATGCTTGTCTTCCAGCCTGTAGGTAACACAATGCAGCTAATACATGTAAAAATACAGTTTTCTGGTGTGGATGGCACTGGGAGGAGGAAGGACGGAGTAGCCCAAATTCTGAGGGGTGAAGTAGGATGTGGAGTTAGGATCAGCTTTGTCAGGAGTCTAGGCCTTGCCTAAATTGCATCTTCTCAGTTTGTCTCTGGCTGCCTGTTGTCATTTGAAACTTTTTTTTTTATCCTCTTTTGAATGCTGAAGAAAAGCAGGAAGGTCTGCTTCCTCTCCTATTATTCCATCATCTTTTTGCATTTTTACATAGTGAGAAGAAACCAGTCGTTGTGGGTGATATGAAAAACTGAGCTTCCTGCTTTCTCTTTCTTTGTCCCCATGCCTCTTTTAGATGTCTTCCCCAGGATATGCATTCAGCATTTGGCACTGCTGCTGCCCCGTTGCTCTCTTTCCAAGCTGCGCTAGTACTTGGAATGAAATCAGTGTGATTCTTGACAGTCTTACTGATGCTTTAGTGTCGTGAGTAGCAGCCAAAGAAGTCATCCACGTCTCATTAACTTGACTGACCTAGGATCTTAAATCCCTCTCTGTGGGAACGAGGTTGAGTACTGACATAGTAAGAGTTTTGAAATGGGACATGAACTGCTGACTGCCAGTATTTTCACCTGGGCTTGGACAAGTGACAGAAGTTTTTTTTTATCCAGCTACTGATTTCTTTTCTGCAATAATGAATGTATTTTGGCACTTCAAAATTGATCTGTCTCAATATGTGATGTAAATGTTAATTTATGTCATGTTGTTGCATGTAATAAATAATCACATTTTTTAATGCATCTGTACAGTTAGGAATAAATTAGGCTTTCGTGTTCATTTAACTTCTCTATAAATAGTCAGACCTATAATTTGTGTTTCCTATTGTGCTGCGACAGACAATAGCTCTTCAGAGTTTGAAAAACTGACTTTTCTTGAATTACTGGGTGGCTACATGTGGTTCATGCATAGTTTTCCTGCTAGCACTTTGCTATTATGTGGCTACTCTCTATTCTAGATACCTTGTTGAGAGAAAAAAATGAGCTAGCATAGATAAGAGTGATTTTACTGGGTGGTGTTCTGATCTGGTTGCATAGCCCTTTGTGTTCCTAGGGTGGTCATAGGTAGTCATGTTCCACTGACGAAGCATTCCCACATTGATGCCCTCTTCTCCTGTCCACCTCTGCCCATGTTTCTGAGGTTTACAGTATGTATTTTGCAATTATTTGCCTTTTTGGAGTGACTGTAGGACCAGATATGTTGTATATCTCATTTGTAGTTCTTGATTCCCTTCTCTGACTTTGCCTTTGGTTCTGAAAAATACTCTTATCCACAGAATCTGAGGCTGGAAGGGACCTTCCAAGGTTGTCTAGCCTACTAGTTCCTGCAAATACGCTTATTCAGCTGAAGCTGCATGAAGAGCTCTTCATCTGTAGTGATGCCCAAGTTCCTCTCCTGAACCATCAGCTACCTAATGAGAAAAACACGTGCAAAATTTAGGTTTTCTTCCAATTTTGACTGCTTTGTGTTTAGCAACTTTGAATTTCATATGCAGTTATCTCTTAACTTGATGAAAGTTGATGACTGGGAGGGCCATGTAAACATGTGAATGCTATTTCTTGGTCTTGCTTTTAGACTGGTGCCTAAAAACCTGAACCTGTTGGTTCACAGATAGATGCTTTGATAAAATATAAAGAGATAGTAATTCTTCTTAGACCAACTGATACGGTTGAAAAACATTTCAGATGTGCAAATTCTTTCTCTAAATATAATAAAAAGTATTACTTTCCATCAAACATTGCCTGTCTTGCATCCTTTTGTTTATGGCCACTGCAATATTGATAGATAAAATATGGGAAGCAGAGAAGTGTTCAACAGCTAAGGAACAGAGAAAGGAGTCTTAGTCCTTTGGTCTCCAGCAAACATCTAAGACAAGATTTTTCTAGGAAGGACTAGGACTAAGCAAGCAGAGTGCAAAGAACTAGGATCATCTCTGCTTTGTAACGATGGCTTGTGTTTCAGAAATAAGTAGAGGAAAGGCAAGAGATTGGGTGTTTTCCTCCTGAAAGAGGAGGAAGACTTGAGCAGAGAAAACGCTTATCTTGCCTGCACTTTATGAAGACTTAGAAAAACTGCACTAAAGGAGTGATTTTGAAGAGCTTCACTAGAACATGCTTGAAATCAATACTTCATCAAAGTAGACGCCAATTGATGATAATCTATGCTATGAGAACGTTGATGTATGAAACTTGGGGCTTCCCTTTCTTTCATGCCGTCATGGTTAGGCAGTCTTCACAGAACTAGTGAGAAGATACGTGGTACGTGTAGTGTGCCTTACCTGATACTCTGAGGAACAGTAATTTAAAAGGAAGATTTCTTAGTACTGTTCAAGCTTTTAATTCATCTCGATGACTTTGCTATATGACTACTTAAAAAAGAAGTATGTGGTTTGGCTTCCTTATGTAATTTCTATACATGAATTTGAGGACCTTGTGAAATAAATTATGTGCAGAATGACTAGCTTTTTTTTTAAAAAAAAAGACTATATGAATGCCAGTATGATTGCTTGATGGATTATTTGTTTTCAGCTTATTGACACAGTGGGAACTTTTGGCTCCGTTGCTTATTTCTGTGATAACAATTAAGACTAATTGTTAGTAGTAATAAGTTACTATTTTTGGTGGACCAGTATTAGAAGGGAATAGGGTGTTTGGGCAGTGTATTTCATAGGTATTTGTTGTCAGCAGATTTATTTCATTTGTGTTCTGTTTCTTCCTTTGGAAAGGGAAATATTTTAATGATAAATTATTGAGTATTTCCCATATCTGATGTTTTATCTGATCTCTTAATTTTCCTGTTCTTCTCCCTTCCTTCCGCCTTTCCTTCCTCCCCAGTTTTTGTTCTAGATGTTATTAACTATTGTTGCGGTCTTTTGTATACTCCTGTGGTTACAGATAAAAGCACTACCAGCTTTCTCATGCATCTTGTGAGACAGTGTATTAAGAAGGTGATACTAGTAACATGGTACCCAGTGACAAGGCTGATGGCAGCTGTGGGCCTGTCAGAGTTACGGCCATTGCTGTCTTTAGCTCTGTGGACAGATCCTGCTTGTGTGATGGAGCTCAGCGTCTCAGAATTGCTCTTTTTAGGTGTAATTCACAAAGCCTGGGGATACATACCTCAGAACAGAATTTTTTGAGAAGGTTTGCTTCAGAGTCTAAAAGAAAAAACTAATTTTATCACGTGCCATTTTGGCTTTAAAATTTTTTTTTTTAAAGTGAGAATTGTGAATAGATAACTCCGGTTTTCTAGTTCTCCTTCTCTCGCGGCATTAATGTAGCAATTGGTTACTTTTAAGGGAAATGAGATTCAATTATATACTGGCTTCAGCCTGCTGTTCAGTACTTTGCAAGTCAGTATCCAAATTTAATATGATTGTTAATTAAAACTTTTTGAGATACCAGAATAATAGTCAGTGATGACGTAGTCTGTCTCCTGTGCTGCATCCTAGAAAATCGGACAAATGAAGGGAAAAAAAAGTTGATAGTCTATCTAGAAGTGTTTTGGGTATATTTGACTTTATAATCTCATATCCTGAAGTGTTACCTCATTTGAAGCTAATTAAATAGCAAAAGTTTATTTGGTTTTAGTGGACAACTAACTCTTCAGCACCAGGTGGTAATTTGTGGCATGTGGAGAACAGATCGCTTTGCAGTTCTGTAAGCTGCAGAAATATTTTTTTTTTAATTTTGGAGGAAAATATGCATTTATTATGGCAATAATTTGTTTTAATCCAGTGATGCTTAAGTTGGTTAACACATACAAAGAAATAATGTCTGTTGATGCAGTAGAGATTTAAATAACTGCTGCAAGCAAACATCAAACACTGAATATAGGAATGTAGATCTTGAAATTGTTGTATGTCTTGCTGCTAAGAGGTTCTGTAAGCTGCTTGTGGAAGCTGCCTTTTTATCCATGTTGCAATGTAAGTACATTCATTGAATTCCAGGTACATTCTTCTCCAGCTTTCCTTCAAAACTGACTTCCAAAAGCTACATGTGTTTTGTGCAGGTATTTTAGATATTTAGGAAGTAACTAGAGCTTCATTCTCTAGTGTTCTGCTGAAAATGAACGGCTGTAAGGATTCTCATTTAGTAGACCCCCTTTCTGTAAATCCCAAATTAGTCAAATTGTTTATGTAACCATTGCTTTTGTTTTAACTGTATATTTAAAAATGTATGTTCTCTTTTTTAAAATCCCTGAGGGAGGGGAAATAAATGTGTTTGTGACCTCTTGTATGGCTTCCAGAAGCTGAGATTTCTTGATCTTAATTTTTTTCTTTTTTTATACAAAGAGACAATCTTTCAGACTACTACTGAGAGCTGTATAAGTTGTTGTATTTTGATTATACCGCTGTAGACCTTTTGTGTTATTTGTTAGATTATAATAGGACATACTGTGTTTAGCAAGCTCTTTGGACAGCTGTGTCTACAGCTGGCTTGGGCTTCACTGAAGCTTATTGCATAGGAATTAGCTTTTCTGTCAGCTAGTTGAAAGGCTTAGTTAAGGATAAGAACGTTCTTAATAAAAAGTAAATTTGTCTGGCAATGACCCTCTCCCAAATAGCTGAAAATAATTGTCTTCATTATTAGCCTTAGGTGTAAGCTGTTTGTCTTTAGAGGGGCACATTGTTTTGTATCCAGAGATTGTCTAAACTAGTATTTCTGCAATTAGTTGTCATGAAAATCATGCTAGTGCGTAGCTCTGTACAAATAATTCCCATCTGCAAAGATAAATACACTAGGACAATTAAGTTGAGTGTGGCTGAAAAAAACTTGAGTCTCCAAGAGCTGAAATGAAGATTACTACTGTGTCAGCAACCTTATTTAATACCAAAAGTAATAATATAGTTCACCTAGTGAATAAAATCTCTTGAGAACAGTAAAACTTTTGTTATGGATTAAGATAAAATGTGACTTACTTTAAATCAAATACAATTTAGACGTGACTAAAGTCTTGGCAGACTTTCTGCAACAAATCTAGCTTTTGCAGTTTGAGCAAGTTATTGCACCAGCTGCCTGCCCCACTTCTCTGTTACGGCAGTGTTAATGTGCAGCCAGGGAGGCAGGGCAGGTCACAATGTGGTTTGCAAGCCATCATATGAAAAAAAAAAAAAAAAAAAAAAGAATGCCAGAGATTTAAGTGTTCAGGCACTGAAGTGGCATTTTGGGTACGTGGGCACACAGTCGGTTCTGCTGAATCTCTCTTCCAGAGGAAATAACCTCTAGGGAAAGGGGTGGAGCGGATGTCTAGGAGGGCAATTGCCTACACTAATTTGCCAGGTTATATGTGTCAAGGCTTTTCAAAGATATTTCACATGTATGATAGCATAGCAAAATACCACAGACATCTGTAAAAAACATAGGACAACTTTTAGCACATGGGGATTATATTAAAAATTCCAAACTCGGCCTGCCTGTTGTTACTAGCAGCCAGTTCAGTGGGGCTAGAGCTGTCGTACTGTTTTCTTTCGCAACATCCTTCCACTTGTCAGTGAATTTTCTTACTTTTATCACTGAGGGTTTTCTTGTCTCCAGTAAGCCACCGACATCTCTAAGAACTTGGTAGCGTCACTGGTGTAGGATTAGATGGAGGCCCCTGAACTGTGGGCTGGAAGGAGAGCTTAGATTTGTGTTCATGTATGAAACAGCATTGCTCTGACCTAACTAAAACTTACTAAATTTGAGGTTAGTCAAGTTTTACCAGCATGACAGATAGAAGCAAGCAACGTTTGCCAAGAGTGGTTAAGAAAAATGTTCCTTGTACTAGTTGATCTGTGGAATTAAGAGTTAAGTGGTTATGGTATACTTGGTAAGTTGTTACATGAACTGAATACAGAAGGATGGCAGTGGGAAATTGCAGGACCTCAAGTTCAGCAGCTCTTTAGACTGAACTGTTGCAGTTTTTAGATGATCACTTCACTTCACTGCCAGAGATCCCTAGTGTTAGCAGGCGCTTGAATCTAAGCTTCATCATTTGGGTAGGCTGGTTCAAGGGTCATAATGTTTATATTAACAGATACGCAACCATATAATTTGCAAGGAAATATATTGTTTGTGAGGATGCCAAAGTAAATAACACCTGATAACTTAAGCTTTATAGTGTACTTTCTCTGCTAGCATGGGAAGAAATATGTTACCTGGTGAAAATCATGAATACAGTGTTTGACCTTAAGGAAGCCCACATCTGTGGAGATACGAAGAGTAGGTCAGTCCAGGCTATTTTTGGCATTTGCAACCTATGGACATAATTTTGTTGACGCATTTTTAATGGATTAAAATCTATTTTTATTGCCAGCTAGACGAATGCTTAGATTTGGTCATACAGTTGTGACATGTTCTTTATGAGCACTGATATACTGTGTAAATATAGGGTTTCTTTGAGTAAGAAATACCCTGTCTCCTTGCGTGTGTAACAAAAGGCAAATAATATTTGTACCTGCCATTGGTTTGTACCTATTCTTTTAGTGCTGCCCTGCTTGCCAAAACATTGTACGTAGCACTCTAGGAGACAGATGAGGTTTTCATTATGAAAACCAATAGCCTCCTTAAAGGTTGTAGTATCTTGCATGTTTATGACTGTTCTGTGCTTTTGCCTCCCCTCCATTTTGAATTACGGTGGCTTCAACCTTTGAGTGTTTTGGTTGCATTAGACAAATGCAGGAAGTTACAGCCTGTCATCGAGGCGCTTGAGCTTCCATGAATTGGTTGTTTAACTCCCTCTTGCAGATTTTCAGTAGACCGACTTCAATTTTTATAGTTTAGCCTTGATAGCTTCCTTGTGTGAGTCTTGTGGATAGAATTTAGGACTAGGGAATGTGCGTTCATAAAAGATGAGAATATTTTTGCCTTTGTGATTTCCCATTTTCACAAATCTTAAATGTCTTAGAGCCCAAGAGTTTAGTCTGTGTAACTGTAGAGAGCTCATGTAGCTCAGGTATAGCTTTCTTCTCCGAAGATTTGTATCAGGGGTTAAAGAGGCTGTTCATAGCATGCAAGAACTCTCCTGTATTTTTACAGCTGGGTGTTGGAGGCATACTGAGATTAATTCAAAACCATTTCCATGCTAATCTAATGCTTCCTAGTCGCTTGTATTAGAAAAAAGAACAATTTTGATATTTTTTTTTTTGAAGTGCATTTTGGAATTCCTTGAATAGTAGTTTCCTTGTTTCATAAGGGGTAAATTTCCATTTGTGTCGTCCTTGAAGACAATGTTTGAGCTTTGTAAGTGTGAATGTGTGCACACTGTTAATGCAAACTGTAGCCGGAGCCGATGCCTCTGGATGCTGGGGCCAAAGGTGCTGTGCAGGGTATCAGTGTGGAGGCTCCTGTGGTGAAGACTTTAAAAGAGTACAGGGGTGTAGTCAGAAGGGTTTTCTGTCTTACGCTTTTCCTTTGAAGTGACTTGTTGCAGTGCTTGTCCTCTTCTGTGATAATGATTCTTAATTTCTGAGACTGTTAGTAAACTATTGCTAAGCACTGTGTCTCTAGTAACACAAGAAATTTACTGTCACTGTCTTAAATTGCTGATTATAAACGGGTGACGTCCTGTTCGTTATCTGTTTTTTCATTTCTTCCTTCTCCTTTTACTTACTCTCTTCATCCATCTTTTGAGTAGCATTTGAGGTCATTTTTTTCTTTTCTTTTTTTCCCCTTTAACTTTCATGTTAATGCTTAGAGAATTGTGGAGGACCTGTTGTATAGCTTTAGGCACAAAATGCGGTGTGGTACCTAGCCAAATGCTTCTTGTTGTGCTGGCAAATCTTTTGAATGTGTTTTGGAGCTTATTCACAGCTTCTAGTTATCATAAACATCCGGAAATAACTTGTTAAATTCTCCAGATAGATCCTGGGGCTGATTACTGGGGATGTAAAAATACCATTTCTAGAAAGCATTAATCAAATTGTTGGAACTATTAACGCTGCCTCTGATGGATGAGTATGCTGTTTTGAAGATAGTACCTTGTGGTGCTGGTATTTATGATAAATTTTTGCTGTCTGGTTTTCACCTGTCAGGCAAGTCCCTCCCTTCAAAAAATGGGAAAAAAAAGGTGAAGGCTCACAATCTGTGGTGTTGGATCTCAGCAGATAACCTGTATCTGATCCTTCCTTGAGCAGCAGGATTTACAGCTTGTCTCCTGCATTTCAAACCAGTGTTTTAGCCCCCATGTATTTTCCAGTCTAGAATGACGTTTTCTGCCGGAATCTGCTTGTCTTTTTAGTTGTACTTCTCTGAATTATGTGCCAGTGAGACCCACCACACAGAGTTATTAAAGGAATTTCATATCTAGAGGCACTAACATGTAGATTTTATTTGTTTTTAAACTTAATTCCCAACCTTCATAGATCAGTGAGACAAGGTCCAGTTCTTGAAAGCAGTTTTCTTTGGTCTGACCTGTTAACCTGACCTGTGCTAACGATGGGACTTCTCTAGCCAGAAAACTGCCCAGCCTGGCCATCTTTCCTTGATGGGTGGAATGACTGGGCTTGCGTGGAAAACCATTCTTTAAAAATAAAGATTTCTCTCTGCTATTTTCTTTGCAGAGAGAAATCAAAGTAAGTGACACTTAATGTTGGCTGCTCTGGTACAAGTTAAGGTTCCTGGTGAAGTATTTACTCTGAATGCCTAAACAGCATTCACAAAGCAGAATTGTCCTGTTGTGTGGCATAGACACTCCAACCAGACATGCTTGTTTATTGAGAGAACTTGGTGAGTCAGGAGCTACAAAACGTTCATTGATGCTGCAGCCTGATGCTTTTTATTTAGTAGTCCTTTTGTGGATGTTTTTGGAGAAAACTCTTGTTCCTCCTTACCTCATAAGTGTCTACATGCAATTTTTGGTTTGGGGGACTTAAACAATTTTCACATCTGTTAGCTTTTAAAAAAGTGTACTAACTCTTTTGAAAGAGAGCGCTGTAGGTAGAACATTCTTTCCTATTGATAGTCACAGGAGAGAAGTAGGTGGATGATGTAGGATGCCACCCATGGATTGCTTTTGCATCCTTAAGCCATTTTCTTCCAAACCTTATTGGTTGTCTGAAGTAGGCATGGAGCAGGAAATAGTCCTTGTTTCCAGATGAGTTGCTTGAGAATGTTTTCTCAACACACAGAAATAGGGGGATGCACCTGCTCATGTGGCTGTAGCATGAACTGCATCAAATGGTTGAGTTCACACAATCCGACAGGAGAAAAGTGGCACAGATTTGGAAACAAGCAACTGGGAGGTGGGAAAATAATCTGGCCTCTTTGCTTCTGTGCATCTCCTGCCTGACACATACAATTAGGTGATTTATCATAAGACAGCAAAATGCCCTGATGGTTTTGGGGAAGGATGGACTGTGGTCAAAAGCCTTGGGTGAGGGGACGTGGGCTGAAGCGGGAGTGTATATAACGAACCAAGCAATCCCCATGACTAATGCAGCTTTTGCGGAGGAACACGTTTGTGTTGTGTTGTCGGGCAGGAAATGTCAGATGCATGTTTATAGATTAGAGTTACCTTCTAAACTCTGTGTAGGTCTTTACAGTGAGTCAAAATAGAAATACTCTGCTAAACTGAGATAAGTTGAGTTTCTGTAAAGCTTGTTCATACTTTTTTATACTTAGAGCAGTTTTTCTACTGTCCTCACCCTCTCTTTGAATTTTAGATATTGCCTAGATATGACAGGTACCAAAACGCACAACATCAGAACACCTAGTGTGCTTGATACTGCAATTTGTTGTATCTGAAACTGGCTTGTGGTCAGCTTGCTGTGTTTCTCCTGCTGAAGTTAGGCAAGTGGCAAGTAGCTCAACCTTTTCATAGCTAAATAGCATCAATTTCTTGTGCACTAGTGTGAGGTTTGTAGGAACATGTATTTACCTGTATGTGAACACTTAACTAAACACCTAGTTATCTGTAATTGCCGTTTGCAAGCTATCTTTCAATCTGTCCTTGGTAGCTGTGTATATCCTTTTATTTTTGTTTGGTTGGGCTTGTTGTTGTTGTTTTGTTACTTTCTATTGTGTTAGGAAAGAAAAACCAAAACATTTTGCCAATTCCGATAAACAGCCAGAGGTAGGGGCAGTTACTTGCATTGTGGATATTTGATGTTGTTGGGAGACAGACTCTTTGTGGTGGGTTTTGTAGCTTGCTGCAGATGCAGGTGTACTGCTGAGAGTGATCTTTTCACTACTCTACTTCAGGCAACAGGAAAAAAAAAGCAAGATTTCCTGAAGCAAAACGCTTTGTGTCTTTGCCCTTCAGCTTTGCTAGTGTAACTAAGCCAGCAAGGTGTTTGAATTGTGATGAGGTGAGATGTGACAGGAAAAAAAAATTATAAATTGCAGCTTTTTCATGTATTTACTTTATGTGTTTGACAGCACTTGGTTTGTTTCCCTGCTATAATTATCCTGCCTGTTCTAAGATTAGGGTACCAGTGTGACATGGGCCAAGGGCTTGTAGCCTGGATAGTGCTTGTAGAGGCAGAGGCACTTCTGCTGGTAGAGCTGGACTGTGTCCTCAAATAAAACACAACTGTGTTGGAGGAGGGGAGAGGAATTTTCATGTTCAGATTGCAGCAACGTGAGAGACTTTTGCCAGCACGGCTGCCTGTCAGGTTCTGCTTCCCCGTGCCACTGATTGACACAATCCACTGGCAAAACTCTATGGATGTGTGTGTGTGTGTGTGGCATTTGTTTTAAGGCATTGCCTCTTTTTACTTATATTTGTGTTAGAAAGGTTCCTATGACATATGAAATTGTAATAAACCCTCAAGCCTTTATTGCTGTTTTTTTTCGTGACTGCATTTTTACTTGATGTATCTGTTAGTGCCCTCAACATTGCAAAAAAAAATGTTCTTGTCCTCCTTTGTAAGGAATGCGCTAGGGTGGGGAAGATCTGGGGAATTTTATTTGTTTTGGGTTGTGTGTCTGGCTACATGATAGACCCTGCTTTCTGTATGCTTGTTTCTAATTTGCCTATACCTTCAAAAAAATGGAAAACATCCAACATATAGCAGGGGCTTCTTTGTTAGCTCAATTATTTCTTAATCCTCTGTGTTTTTTGCAATTTAGGCCTGTGAGTTTATTACAAAACAAGAACAGAATGAAACTCTTAAGAGGTTCTGGCTGTTCAGGAAGTGACTTTTAATGGTGATGGCAGTAGGCTTTAAACCCTTCTGCTGTAACTGCTCATTCTGTTGAAGAAATGTTTGTAAAGCATTATAAGTAGTGTTTTTCCATGTTTCGAATCTATTTGTTTCACTTTCCTTTCAGCTGTCAACACTTCTGATTGTAACTGAAATGCCTTATTCTTTTAAGACATCTCTGTTTCTTATAAAGTAACTCCCCTGTTCTCATTAGTAGCTCCCGTAGTTAAAAGTGTGAAGTAGGTTCTCGGGGTATTCAGAAAAAAAAATGCCAGCAAACTCCTGTTATATCAGAAATGTTTGTGGTAATCTGCAGCAAGGTTTATCTAAGATTTGCAACAAGGTTATTCAGTTCTGTTGGTGTGGTTCAACAGAGCAGATTTTAAATCTGTCTGGGTGCATACCTCATTAAATACATGAATCATATAATTTGGGGCTTTTAAATAACACGACCTATTTCAGTACAGGGAAATAACTTCTTGTGGACACCTGTGCATTGAAGATCTCTTGCAGGTGCTGGAGGTTTGAGGAATTGATGGGAGTTTTGGGCTGGTTTTGCTAAAGCTAGGGATAGCGTACTTTCTAATATTAGCACTTTAGGTTTAAGAATTAATGTGAACATAACTTGAGTAATGTACGTGTCTGAATACTTCGCACAGTTTGAAGAGCTGGAGAGGATGGGAGCATTTGTACTCTATTTCAAAGATAGTTTGCAAATGCTAGTTTGGTTATTCAGTGTTCATTGGCTGGGAAATTGCAGAACCCCGATATGCTGAATTAGCTGTTTTAGTCCCAAATATATACTTCAAGTATTATTTTGAGTTTGATCTTTTGGGATTGACTACAAAATATTCAGGGTATTTAATGGTTTCATACAGAAGATGCAGATAGCCAGTCGTGGCAATGAGTTCTAGGCATTTCACTTCCTTGTGGTTTCTTGGGAATGCAAAATTCTGCGGGAATATGATTTCAGCTGGTGTCACAGGCCTTGTGATGGCAAACAAGACACTGTCAAGCACTGAAAGAAGTTTTAAAATAGAAACTAGGCTCATAAGTTGACTTTCTGGCTCCTGCTTGACCAGCGGGGAAGTACTTTGTGCACACAGGCGACTGCTGGTTTTGCTACTTTGCATAGTGTTTTTCTCGGTTCCTGAAGAAGTGAAACAGTTTACAAGTCTTACTAGTTTGATTCATTAGACCATATTGGGAGACAGTAGAAGACTGTGTAAATGAAGAAACTAATTAATAGAAGTCAAAGCCCTACTCCCCCATCCAAAACAGAACATGCAGCTTTGATGTGAGAAGTAAGAAAATTGAATCGGAAGAAGTTTCCTTTAATTCAGTAATGATCATATGTGGTTGAACACAACTCAGATTATAATTTCTCTCTTTTTAACATTGGTCATTTCTCTCCTTTCCTTTGAACCTGTGTGGATTAGTTATGCTGCATGGCAAAAAGTGAGGAAGGGACTTGAAAATGAGGTAGGGTTCCAGAGTTAAGGACTGGCACAGCTTTTAAGTATAGGTACTGAAGATTTGGATATTGTCGATATGTGACTCTCTATTAATCTAGCTGGAAGTAAAAAAATTTGCTAAGATTAGAATTGCTAGCAGAACAGTGATTAGAAAATGGTTATGTTTACAAGCTTTATTTTGTACTGGCAACTTGTCCTTCTCTCAGTTCCACCCCCACCCCCCCCTCCCGGTATTGCTGTCCTGAATTGTGTATGGCAAATGGAAATCCCTTTAAAAATTACTCATTACAGACTTTTGAAGTAGATATATGTCTGTGGACAAGTACTGTTTTACATTATATTTTGGATAATCAGTGGAGGAAGAGCAATAGTGGTGTGCCTTTAAAAACTGTATGCTTAATGGGATTAAGCCACGTTCTAATGTTAGTGTTTAAGATGATGTAACTTGAATACTAATTTTTTGTTTTGTTTCTTTTAAGCAAATGGTTATGAGCCTTAGAGTTTCTGAACTGCAAGTACTTCTGGGTTACGCGGGAAGGAACAAGCACGGACGAAAACACGAACTTCTCACAAAAGCACTGCATTTGTTAAAGGCTGGCTGCAGTCCAGCTGTACAAATGAAAATCAAAGAACTTTATAGGCGAAGGTTCCCTCAAAAAATCATGACACCTGCAGACTTATCTATCGCCAGCGTACACTCGAGCTCCATGCCAGCAACTTTGTCTCCGTCTACCATTCCACAGCTCAGTTACGATGGCCACCCTGCCACGTCACCATTGCTTCCTGTTTCGCTTCTGGGACCTAAACATGAACTGGAACTCCCCCATCTCACATCTGCGCTCCACCCTGTCCATCCTGACATAAAACTTCAGAAATTACCTTTTTATGACTTGTTGGATGAGCTGATAAAACCTACCAGCTTAGGTAAGGTTGCAAAAGTTGTAATAATATTTGAAGTCTTTTTTTTTTTTTTTTTTTTTTGAATAGTAATGGATGAATTCAGCTGCTAATGCAGTAACTGGTTAAATATTGCATCACACCAGTGTTTAGAGAATTGCTATTTTTGGTAACTTTTGGAACAGATTGTTCTACATGGAGAGACGTCTTACGTAACACTCATTAGTTGCTTTAGCTGAGCCACTAAATATGGTTCAAAGATCCGTTATATCTAAGGGGTGAGTTTGAAAGAAACAACTTTACAAGAAACAAACTAAACCATAGAAAAAGGAAAAAACCTGTCTGCTTTCAGTAGTTCTTATAAACCATAGAGTTTAATTATTTAAAAAAACAAAATAACAATACCCCCGAATCCGTCAAGCCCACAAAATCTTCTCATCTGTGCTGGGAAAGAATGCCAGGCTAGATACTTGCTGTGATCTATTACAGCCTGAACATCTGAGTTTAGGAAGACTTGTGGTTCTTTTGCAGTTGTGGCTACTTTTCTTTAAACTGTCTGTTGTATTAAGGTATAAATCACTTGTGTAGCTGCTGAGAATAATCTGATGCTTACAGAGCATTATATAACAATGTGTGATTTTTCTGGCTCTGACTCCATGTAGCACTTAACAGCATGGTTAACTTTTAATACTCTTAAATGCTGCTTAAATACAATAGTCCTGTTGATTTCTGGAGGGGCTGCTTGCATGTTGGAACCTCTGCTGTCTTGAAACCTTGGAAAAGATTCACTGTGAGAATAGCTGGTAGGAGGAGATTTGTGAGAGTAGATACAGGGAGATGGTGGGTGAGTGGAAAAAAATGTCCTTTGCGAAAGAGCTCCCTTGTAAACAGAAATGAGCAGGTACTTTACATTAACAGTCTGAACAGCTACAGGGATGTAGGAGGCCTGATGTGTGAGTGGTGATGGTGGCCTGCACATTTCTGAAGTATGTTGCACAGTTGTTTGCATATTTTTTTGTTTTAACTGTTATAACTGAGACACTGAGGGAAAACCAGATAGCTTTTGATAACCTTCTGGTTCAGGTATTCTTTTAAGAGGTATACTGTATCTGTTCAGCTTTAATCTAAAACCTAATTGATTAATAAGCATTCTAGGCAATGCTGGTGGTACAGGATAATTAGGTACTCAGTATGTGTCTCCGTCACTTCTACATTATAAATACTTAAAAATAATGCTGTAATTTCAATAAGACATTCCAATGCGGGAATTATGGTATGCATTTATTCCTAGATGTGGTAAGAACACTTTGCTGTCAGCTCCATGTCTGACAAACTGGCCCCAAATGAAGAGATCACAATTGCCGCCCTGTCATGTCTTATTGCTTGAGGAGTTTATATACAATAGGATACATTTTTTTTCCCCATTGTGGACTCTGAGTGTCAAGGTAGGAAAATGGAAGTGGGTGAAATTCCAACCAGATACCTTTATAAGCAATCCCTGTCCTTTCAATTAACTTAAGGGTCTGCTTGTTTTTTTTTTTTTTTTTTTACATGTGAATCCTGTCTGCAGATGTCTTTCTGTTTGTCCAAAGTAATACTATTAGAAAGATTTTTTTTTTCTTGTGCTTTTGGGAGAGGAGAGAACTTCAGTGTCCATGCATATGAGAAATGGTTGGTTGTTTCCTTTTGTAGTGGAAAGTAATGTTGCTACAGATTGTAAAATTGCTAACTATAAATGTCATGAAGGTATTTTAGAGTAATAAATATATATATGTTAATGAAAAAACCTGTTGGATTAATAACCAGTGTTATGCAGCTTTATACACTTCCAAAACAACTTGGAGCAATTGCGCATACAGCTTAGCAGTTTTAAATGCAAGTGTGGAGCAGACTTGTATTAATTTTTTCCATTTATACAGTTACTGGTACTCTAACTAAAAAGTCTTAAATGATTTGTTGAATATTTGCCCCAAAAGGTTTGGGCGTCCTTGTCACCGCTGCAAACAATGAGGATTTCCTCAAATGTCAAATTTCTAGATTCCCTGGCTTTGTTTTCAAATGGCAGATGCATATTACAAACACTCAGAACTACTTATTGGCATTTGGCCAGTGCTTCAGCATCTCCTGCTTGCTTTTTCCTATCAGATTCCTCATGGGGTAGGGATAAGAAACTTCAGAATTTACTTTGTTTCCCTCTACCGCAAGAATGAACTGATGACCTGATGTGAGGTTTTGAATAATTATCTCCCTGATTAAAATGGAACCTACAGGAAAAGAAAAAAAATATGTGTGAAAGAGAGAATGAGTGCTCTTTCCACTGATTTGAGGATCTTTAGCTTCTTCTGAAATGATAGTCATTATGTAAAAGTTGGGAAAAGCACATCTTTGGATGTGATTCTGCCTGGTCTTTCCCAAGTCAAGGTGGAATTGCTTGGAAGGTTTGCTACAGTAGTCTTCTGTCTCATCAAGAAGTGATTATTAATTTGAAAAACAATAATTTGATGAAGCCTTAGGGAAGGGAGTTGGATAGCAGGGCACTTGAACATGCATTCTCTACCCAAATATTTTACGTAGGTGGGTAGTACACAAGCTAATGTGAATAACAGATAAGGAAATTAAATTTGCTAACTATTATTTTTAATGTCAAGAACAAAAGGAGGAAATGGATGTTACCTTCATACACTTGCTTCCTCAAAATGTAGCTCTGAACTGTGACTAAAATTCAGATGCCGACTGCTCGCTGGGCTGGATTCATGGCAAGGAGGAAATGTGGTGCTTTATCCATCTGTACCCTTCTCACCAACAGCTATTGAGGATCTTTACTTGAGCATGGCTGGCTGAAGCATGTGTGACAAGCTAAGGTTAGAAGGCCGTTGGCTAACTTGTTTTAACTTTCTTTGGCTTACAGTAGCCCATACAACTTGTAGCAGTGAGTAGGATGCTTGCAGAAGAGCAGACTTGCCTAGGTAGTTGAACTCGTAAACTCAGCCTATGCTACCTCAACCTGCTCTTGTCTGAAGAACTGAAAATAGCAGCTAGGCCCTGCTGACGGTGGGACTCTCCTCCTGCTGTTACTCTGCTCAGATAGCAGAGTCTCTTGCTTCCTTCCGAGTGTTTCAAGTACATGACTCCTGCATAGCTCTTTCAGAGCTGTGTGGCTAATACTGACAATTATAGTTATGCTGGCTGTGCTGTCAGGAGATGACAGCATTTTCTTTACTCCCAAGAAGGCTGTCAGTTGGGCTTGTTTATCTGAGATGAAGAGCTATCTGTCCATGTTTAGTGGAGCTGTCGAATTTGATCCATATTTTATTAGTCATCCTTATTGCAAAATTGAGAAAGCTTCTACATTGGATGTTTTTGTGTACAAGCCAACTAGGAATGCTCTATATTCTGAAAATGTATGTTGGTAGATGTATCTGTACACTGAGCTCTTGCAGTGCTAGTGAGAAGTCTGAGCATTCTGCCCTATGGTTAACCATGATTTGATATGATTATATGACTGGGTTTTTTTGAGGAAAAGCTATCCAGTTTGGCCTTGATGGAATATATGAAAGTTGCCTTATTATGACTTCTCTGTTGTTTTTTGAATAGGAACTCCTTTAAATAGGAGAATTTTGGTTGTTGATTTCTGAAGTGAAGCTGCAACTTTCACTTAATTTTCCCCTATTTTCAGCCCCCAGTGCACAGATGCTGCTAATTGGTTGTTTTTTAAGCATAGGGCCAATTTTCTAGAAGTACCTGCTAACACACAGATAACATCTCTTTTGTGTGGTAAAGTGTGTTCACTACGAGATGAGTAGAGTACCAAAATTCTGCCAGATTATTATGGAAGGGACATTAGATACTTCAACATCATCTTAAAAATACTTCTTGTTACAGCATATGTCATTCCTAACATTTTAACTAGGTTATGGGTCTTTACTTACCTGTAAGGGGAAATTAACCTTTTATTTTCAATTTAAAGGATTAAAGAGGCTGTGGGCTGTGCTACTCTTTTAAAAACTGTCTGACTGGGATACGGATGATCATCCTACAATTTATTTGCTTGCTTCAGGTTTAAGCAATATGGAACACAACACTGAAACTCAGAACTGAACCTTGGAAAACGAGATTTTTTTGCCTACAGGTCACAGTCTCCTGGAAGGAGGAGACAAGCATCAGGCTTTTGGGGGACTCAATCACTTACAGAAAGCATGCTGCCAGACTCCAGATACTGGCTCCATCGGGTTAAATGAGCTTCCAATGGCTCTACTGAGGCTTGTCTTGATTTGCTTAGGTCTTAGTTTAATTTCTTAATCTGTGGATTCTAATAACAGGGTTTCTCCAATAAGCAGAATTTCACCCCTGGTGCCTGCCCTCAAGAATTATGTGCTTACTAACCAGTGTTTGTGCTTCTGACTTGCATGTACCTTGAAATTTTCTTTTTGACTGTGATTGATCATGGTAACTTGGACACGCTGTGTTCTTGAAGACAGATCTTGCAATTGATCTGACTAAAGTCTTTAGGGTGACTGTAGTTCAAGGTACAGCTATTAAATTAAACAATTCAGTGCACTTAGAAATCTAGGTTGGAAACTATGTAAGTTTTGTTTGGCAAGTATTTCTCCCTTTCATATATCAGCAAGCTGATCTGTTGCTCTGTGCAATCAGTATCATGGTTTATATGAAAGTCATGCTTTTACTGTCTTCTGTGTTTGTTATTTTTTTAAATGTACTTTGTGGGAGGAAGTTCAACAAAACACTATATTCTCAACTCGGGCTTGAGCTTTCTGACTTCCGGCTCTACAGCTTTTAATTGTGCAAGAATAAGCTGAAATATTAGTTCTGTCTTGTTCATGTGCTGTGGCTGAACTAGAATTACAGTGCACGTAAGTTTCTTTTTTTGGCTTCAGCTTATATTTGCATGTGGTATGCCTCAAGTTCACGTATAGAGAATCTTTCCATAGTCTTGAGTCTGTTTCTTTTAAGTATGAGAGCTTTAACCAACCAGGTAACTCTTGTGCTACAAGAAAAGGAGTATAATTTATGACAGCTCGCTTTAGCTGATTGCTCAATCTCGTGCGCAGAACTGAGATCACCCAAATTCCAGGACCTTACAGGATATGGATGTTTTCAGACACTGCTGCTCTGATATGAATGGATCTAGGAAGCCACTTTGCTTTCCAAGATCAAATTAGGATATCTTTTTTGATAATTGATAATTTGATAAGGAGTTGGGCTTGATGATCCTCGTGGGTCCCTTCCAACTCAGGATATTCTATGATTCTAATTAAAGCTTTTAGTAGAAGGAATTACGGCAAACCATGTGGTTGACTCAAAGCATGTGAGTAATCCACTAATAATCAGTGAACCAATCTGAGCTTGGAGTGGTATCCCTTTTAAGCGTTTGGAGAGCTTGAGGCCTAGCAGTGGTGCTCACATAGCATGAGAGAGGAAGCTGTGCTATTGCAATACGTATTTTTTTAAGATTTCCACTTGCAACCAAGATGTTGAGATCTCTTAGCAGCTGTTGGAAATGCTGCTGGAACTTGGAAGTCTTCAGTAACCTGGAGTCTTTTAGAGATACTTTTATCTCCCTTTATGATGGCTTTTAGAAAAAGATGATATGGGTTGTGCTAATCCTGGTAGAGAGCTTACTAGGGACTCTGTTATCTAATCATGAACTTTAATTTTTTGCCTTTCTTGTTAGGCTTATAAAACTTGCTACTTTCTTCATGAAAGTAAAAATGCAGTATAAGTAGGATACCCCATGTAGGGACACGGCAGTGCCAGCTTTTTAGTACTGCCCATTTGGAGTGTTTAGCTGCTGTTCGTGCTCTTAGGAATAGAAGCTAAAATTTTCAAGTCTGAATGGCAGCAGTTGAGTTCTGGGACATATGTTTAGGTGTCTAAAGAAATCAAGTGACTTAAGAGTATGGAGGATCCAGTGATGTTCCTTCCCTCTGGTAAAATGCTGGAACAGATGTGCAGTGGAGGTCTGTGGGCCCAGGATGGGCAGTGGTGAGAGGAGAGCTGGGGTAGGTGGGTATTTACTCCACAGAGGTAGGTTGGGAGGGCAGAGAGTTCTGGCACTGAAGGTCCACATGAAATTGTTCCTTAATACTAACTGTAGGTCTTCAGAAATCCTCATTGCTCAGAAATTCTCTAATACATGAGTGATTAAAAAAAACCCCACATAAATATCTGTCCAATTGCACAGAGTTTCCAGCTGATCTATTCTGTTTATACAACATATCATAGAGAGTTATAAAACACGTAATATTTATGAATTAATTGTAGCCCTTGGAGTATTTCCAGGCTATTTTCATATATATATTTAGGCACTATTTCAAATAAGCTCGTTCACATCTCTTTACTCTTTGCCTTTCCCACCCCCGGTGTAGCTCTGTCTATTCCTTCTGAGTATTAAGTGTTAAAAGCTTAAGTTGAACAGAACCTAAAAATGATCTTAAGTGATAAATGCAGCAGACTGACCAGAACCAGAGTTCAGTTTTTCATCTTGTTTAAGCTGAAGAACGTGGCATTGTCAATTCACAGTAATGCAGTGTATTTGTGAGTGTAGTGCAGCTGTAACCCACAGAAGTGGGTTAAGAGCTAGTCACCGCTATCAAGGAAAGAATGATTTGTATGTTCTTTAAAATGCTTCCCTGCAAGTAGTTTTGAAGTGTTAAGGTTACACAACATCCATTGTGATAAGTGATGGAAATGAAGTGAAATGGCCAAGATGTCACAGCAAGCAAGTGACAAAAATAGAAATGGGAATCTGGGATTTCTGCTGGTGTTGGATGTGAGCTTGGTGTGGCCGAGCTCCTGAAGCCCACAGCTTGTGCAGGGCATGCTGTGCTTCTGCACAGCCCTCAGCCCTGCTTTTAGATGGCTGCCATGCAGCTGATCAGGGTGAAGGGTCCAGTTTTAGCCTGGTCTGACATGGCTCTAGCGATTAGCAAGAGGCTTCTCCTGCCTTCCAGGGGAGAGGGTGGCTCTGAGGAGTGGTCTAGCTGGGACTGACCTGATACTACAAACTACAGATGCATTTAATGGGCAGCAGGAAATTAAGGGTATGGTGGGTAGTCATTTAAAAGGTACTGCTGCTTGATTCTAGAAGATGGCAGGAGCTCGGTGCTAAGAGGCTGTGGTTAATGGTAAGGAAGTGTTTATGTATAAACACTTGCGTTACCCAGGAACTTTATAAATTGCGGTGGTTTTAAAAGGGCTAATGATGCATCCCGAGATATTGTAGATCCCCCATTAAGGTGTATCCTTTCATTGTTTCTCTCCCATGTAGCTGCTTGGTTTCTGCTTTGATACAGATATTGCACTATACTGTACACAAGCATTTGATCTCACGTCCAAAAGCAGTTTTATAAATGAACCCTGTTCAGGATTGATAGAAGAGGTTGTGGACAAACTACATTATGAGGAGCTATGTGTATGTGGTATTGTGTAATGGATTTTCTGGCTTCTGCTGCAATTGAACATAATTCAAAGCCTGTCTGAATTTTACCTTTTTAAAAGGTAAACATTTTCTGTGCCTTAATCTAAATGCAGTAATTTTGGTGTAGCTTGGAGGCAGTGTATTAAATTTTGAGCAGTGATATTTGAAAGAGGATTGAACATAAATTGATACAATGCCTTCTGTTGTTTAAAAGAAAAAGCAAAATGCCTGTGCTGCAACAAAATGAGGTATCTTACCTATCTGGGGAAGATAAGCAAGAATTATTTATGTGTTGGGTTGACAACTTCTACAGTGTTTAGGTTTCTCTGGCTAATATTTTGACAAATTTAACTGATCAAAATTATGTACTGTATTAGGTTAGTGAATAACCAATTAGATATCTCTTGTTTATCTTACAGCATGTAGCAAAAATATGCTGTAGCCCTGATACTCTTACTTAACATAATTATTTTTGCCTTTGGAAATAAACATGCTATTGGAAATCATTGGTAATAGGCCAATTCAATGATAGCTTTTCTCATGGCCTGAGCTTAGGTAATTACTGCAGTGTAAAGTGCAAGTTTAATTTTAGTCCAAGTATCTTTCTGTATTAGAAGGTAACATGTTCCCTTCACTATTTAATAAGCTGCACTTGGTGATGATAGATAGAAAAGATTAACCTTAGTATATTGGCAGTATGATGGTCAGATGCAGTTGCATTAGGAAGCATCACCACCTCAACAATGTGATAACAAAAGTTTCATTAAAGATTTTAAGGTATCTGTTCTTGAATGGAAATTTAGAGACTGGCTTTTTCTCAAGACAGCAAGAGGTATTTTACTGCAGAAAGATTGTGTGGCTATTTTTAGCTGTGGGTACTGGTGAGGTGGAACAGAATATTTTTAGAGCTGTAGAAAATGCAGCCACTCAAGCTGGGTTCTTTTTTTCACTCTAGCGCTATACGGTTTTTCCAAAATAAAGAATAAAATTGTTAGGAAATGTTTTTTAAGTACCATTATTGTTACTTATATAAGTAATATATTCATTGTCTGTATAGATACACACATATGTATATATACATTCATATAAAATTTTAAGTGTTTTGGTCCTCTGAATGATACTGTCATATATTAAAATAGTTTCTGCTCACATTTTGAAAATTCATTACCCATGTGAAATATTTATCAAAATATACAACCAGCAAGGCGTAATTGGGTCACTCTCACTTAATAAGTACCAGTCCCATGTGCTGTTTGGATCATTACTTGAATGAGGTAAGCATGAAATAATTCAGGAAACTGTGGTGATAGTGAATTGATAAAGAACAGCTTTGAAGAAGAAACTCTGCTCCGTAATGTTTTTGCAGTGTTTTAGGCATTTTAGAGTGTGTTGTACTAATGTTGGGGACCTGCACAGACAATGGACCTGAGATTGTGCTGTTTTTTAATAAGTGTATGTACATGTTTAGAAGAAAATACGGATTTTATTCATTGCCTTTCCTGGATTTAAGCTGGATGAATGAAGTAGTAGTAAATACTTCCCTCCGCCCATCCCCCTTCAGCACCCCCTCAAAACTGGTGAGATTTTGGCAAGATGAGAAGTGGATTTTATACGGCTTGTCTGAAACTGTTCATGTTGACACCCATTTAATTACATAAGTCTGCTTGAAAAGCTTTTTATTATACTTTCAAAACCTGCCCTTTCAAATTTCTGAATTATTTAGGATTTTTTTTAGCAGCAAGGTAAAGCGGTGCTTGTGATTCATGGTGTTTTTTTTTTTAAATTATTGTGCCTTTGTTCTTTATATGTAAATATTTTTTTTAAAAGTCCATTAGGCATTTTTGCATTGTACCTCCTTTCTGAGATGGCAGTGGAGATGTGGCCTATAAACCACTTTTGACTAATCCTCCAGGCTCTGTACCATTCAGAGAGTGCTAAAGAAAAGGTTATACAATTTAATAATTCATAGTTATGAAAAAAAAAACCCCAAACCAAAAAACAACCAACTCCAAACAAACCCAAACCCCCACAAAACTGGCAACTTTCTTAAGGGTGTTCATATTAACTCTGTTGTCCTGGCTAGATTCCAGCTTTGTTAGATTATAAATTCTATTTTAATCCACTTGGTTTTCAATTGGGGATCTATTTTTGCCTTTCTTTTGTTAAATAATAATAGTTGTTTGCAGGGCATGGTTGCATGTTTCTAGCCATCAAAATTATTTTCTTGTATAAAACTATATATTTGCATATTTATGGTTTTAATCATACTCCAGAACTTTAAAAGTAAATGATGTGTTTGACTTGCCAGGATCTGTTTGGTGTTCTTAAACACAGCAGATACACCAGATGAATTAATAGAAATCTGTTAGCTTTTCCACACTTAAATTCCAGATTTCTGATGTTTCTGCCTTGAGAAATCTGAAGTCCTTAGAAATAGAGGAGTTTCTATAGTCATAGATAAGCTTGGAAGCTTAGCATTAAATAGTAAAGCTGCTAAATTAGCGCTCTTTAATGTGTTTTGTTGAAATTTTCATGCATTGTTTGTAGGGTAAGTAGATCTAGAAAGAGTAGATACAGGTATAAAAAGATTGCATGAAAACATATGGGAGAAGATTAGAGAAAAACCACAAAGAAAAAACATTTCTCATCTCCCTTCAGAGTATGCTTTTGGGTTTTTTTTGCTGCATTTCCCCCTTCCTCCTAGGCAAACCCCAGATATGTGAACAAGGTGCTCCTCCTTAACCTGCCCCTTCCATGTCCCCTGTCCCCCACCAAGACAAACCCCCTCACGGCCTTGGTTTGCAATAGCATGTGAGGCAGCAAAATAAAGAGGCAGTTGGTTTTCAAGTGTAGTAAACGGAGTCTTTATGAAAGGTGTTGACTTTTCCTTGCCATATTTAACTGACCTCTGCTTCAATTAACTTGCCACGATTTTGCAACTGGAGGGTGTATTTTGCAGGATCTTCCTTTCCACGGCCTGGCTGCAAATGCCATTACAGTGTGGGGAGCCGGGTTCCCTGCAGCACAGGTGGGTGGGAGGTTGTCCTGGTGTGTTGGTGTTAGAGTGGCAATCGTGGAATTCTAACCGAAAGCTAGAAAATGAAGTAATGCTTTTAACTGCTGCAGCCTTTGTAAAACTTAACTGTGCTTTCAGATGTGATAGCCTAGTATTTTCACTGTTGTTCCTGGCCTCTTTTACAAGTTGTTTTCTGTCTGTGTTAAACTGATTCCATTTGTGCTTTGCATAGTTTGTTCCTGCCATTTCTTAATATTGTGCTGCTGAATGTAAAGATTAAAATTATGTCTTTATAATTGGCTGAAATGTGCCTGTTCGTAAAGGTTAGATTTGCATATGGTGGCACACGCTGAATTGGGCAATTAGTGATTAAATTTGCTCTTTTTCTGGTTGGTAGTTATATGTCCAAGGGGCAGAGCTGTATCCTAATACTAGTTGAAGAGCCTGACCGTAACTCTCTTATAGAGTAACGTAGTATCTTGTCTGTCTTCCTCTGTCTGTACTGCTCAATCTGTCAAGAGTTTTGAAATCTTTTGATTGGCTTTTGGATCATCTTTGCCTAATTAACAAGTTGTTTCTTCCTTCTTTGCAATTTGGCTGTGCTCCCATGGTAATCACAGTGATTGCTTGTACACAAAAGCAATGTATTGAAAATATGGCATGTGTATATTAATGCTGTTTTACAGCTAAGAAAACATCAAGCAGCATGTGATAAAGTACATTCTGATCACTGGGGACCATTGATCTATCAGCTCATAGACTTTTGCTTACAGTTATTAAGACAAGTGCATATGAAGTTAATAGTCAGCATAAGAAATATTGGAGGCCTTTTTTGTTCTTAGTCTAAACAGACAGTGTTAAAACCAGCCAACCAACCATTCTCCCCTCAACTCCAAAGCCTTCCTCCTTGCCTTTTTCCATTTTAGGTGGATTCTAGTTAAGAATAAATTCATTGACTGCAGTGTGCACAACGCAGTTATTAGTAATGCTTACATTTCTGTGGTATTTTAACAGTTACGACTTAGAAGTGGCTATTTCTGTTGCAAAAATTTTTGATTCAAGCACAGGCTATTTACTGTCTTATAAATGTGCTAGGACTATAGCTTGTGAAAAAACCTGGAATTATGAAAGCTCCCATGTCAGCACTGAAGAATGTACTTTTTAATTTTCTGCCATTTTAATGTATAATGCTTTAATTTGTCCAATGCGAGAGCATGATGAAACAGAATATAGAAGTTAGAAACCCACTTTTCAGGATCACATATCACTGTTTAGCAAAAATAAGTCTTGCATTAATACCAGCCGGTAATGAACAGAGGAAAAGGATTTAATTTTGGAACCTTTGCTGTTTTGCTAACAGTTACTTTGCTTCTCCATTCTTTCTAATGCTTGCAAAAATCCGTATTACCTGCTTGACTCTTTAGATTGGGGATGCTGCAGAACCAAAACAAGCAAAAAGATGAGCAGTTGAAAGGGAAAAAGATTGCTTGGGAAATTTGGGTTTAGACTTTTTCTTTTGGTAACTGCTGTTTAACTTCTTTGGATAATTAAGTTTTAAATGAAGGTAACATTAGTTAAATGTTCAGCAGTCTTGGCCTTTAATTAAACATGTTGGAGTTCACAACAGAAGTTCACAAAGACCTTCCAGAACTTTTCTAATAAAGCCAAAGCCGACAATTTCTAGGATAAAGCAAATAATACATGGGAGGAAAATAAACCCGACAGATTAAGGCCACATTTAACCATGTAAAAATACGAAATAATAACTTGAATTTATTCAGTTCTCTGGTCTGCATTGCATTAACTTTGCGAATTCATCTTTTGTTGATTACAGTATATAATTCTGATCTTTCTATTTATAACTAAAAATAGGTACAAAATTACATTGAAGACCAAATATTATAACAGATTTTCATTTTTAATTGTATACATTGTGTTTATATTTCCTGCAAATTCTTATATTGTGATAACATGACTGGCTGTCATGTGAAACCCTACGTGTTTCTCACTTGAAGAAATGTAATTGAAAATGTATTAAAATAAAAATAGATGCTGGGTACTGCAGGCATGAGTGTCTAACTAAACATAAACTTGAGGCTGCATGCTGCACCCTAGCCCAGATGATGCTTTTGGACATTACAGTAGAACTTAGTATTGAAAAAAAAGATATATGCATATATATTAAAAAACATATAAAATTTAAAAAGTTATTTATATAATTTTATGCTTTTTGAAAGATTTACTATTGCTAGTATTTTCACAAAAGTTGCTGTTTGGTATGTATTATGTATTCTTGCCCGTCTAGCTTTAGAGCAACTGATAATGAACTGCATGTGGTTGTTGCATAAAATGTAATAAAATGTACAGATCTTGTAGCATTGTCATACAAGAAAGATATAAATGTAATTTTGTGAGATTGCTGCTGTTAATATTTATACTAAGGCAATGTCTATTCTATTGTTGGTTCCAACCTACCACATGCTGTTTTTAACAAAATATCTGAAGTATCACCCTGAAGTACTCACTCATCTGTCACTCAAGGATGAGTCAGGAAGTGTATTATAGTAAAACAAAACCCGATAAATTTATCGAGTGTTTAATACACAATATAGTTATTCATAACCTTTTAAAATTATTAAGAATAATGAAATTGAATGGCAAGCTTCTTATAACTTCATTACAATGTGTTGATGAGCATGTTGAACTGTTCTCTGAGGAGATGCTTCTCTTTTTTAATTTTTTATTTTATTTTTTTAAAAAGCCATTTTCATTGCCATTTTGTATGGTTCTGTACTGCAAAGGTGCCTGTAGCCCTGGTGAAGGGCTATGTTTTAGATATAATAAGCACTATTTTGGAGATGTTTAACAGTACTTTGATTTTCAGCAGGTGCATTCATTCTTAAGTAGTGTTTGTTTTGTTATGGAGCCCTATGGCACAGAGTTGAAGGACTTTAAAACCAGATTTCATACTTGCGTATCTTGTGAGTTGTTTGCATGTTATATATTTGCTGCATTTAACTACATAAAATACCTTACTGAAATGTGAGAAGTTGCAAGTGTTGTATTTCTCAGTCACTCTGTATACTTTCACAGGCTAATCTGTGATCTTGTGTGTTAAAGGAAGCAAAAAAGTGATTGATGAGAATTCCTAAGAATTTTTTAAATTTAATATCAAAGAATATTTAGCATTAAGTTACCATGACTGATGGAAAGTCTTAAGCTGATTTGTCTCAACTTTGCTGTTATCTGTATCACTGTTTTTAATGTATACTTTATATGCATATAAAGTTTGCTTATTGTATTTTTATTTACAGGAGGGTTTAAATGGCAACTTTCTTGTTGACTCTGAAGTTGTTTACAGAAACAAATGTGTGTTGTGCTATTGGGGTTGCTATAAAAATGTGTGTATATATATGTAGATGCTTCAATGAAAGGAGATCGTTCTGTTAATTACTCTCTATTTGCTGTTTTTAAAGTGATGATCTCTTGTTTTCTTCTAGCATCAGATAATAGTCAGCGATTTCGAGAAACCTGCTTTGCATTTGCACTGACGCCACAACAAGTGCAGCAAATCAGCAGTTCAATGTGAGTAAGTTTAATCAGTAATACAGTATTTAAATAAAAATAAATAAAAAAGGAACTAGCTTACCATATCTTTCATTTTGAAACGTGATCTTAAAGAACACAGGTGTGTGTGTAGTGCCTTAGAGAATACTCTTCTGGGGAATTCTTTTCTCCTCTGTATGTAAGCTGATGAAGAGGGTGAGGAAGAGGCAATTAAATACCACCACTGTCCAGTGAGTATTGGGCAGGTTTCTCTTGTACCAAGCACTGTACAAATACATAACTCTTCTTCCTGCAGCCCTTTCTCGCCATCAGTCAGATCCTTTGTCAAGTTCTATGTTTATTTATTCACTATAAAGGTGTTGCTTCATAGTGACCCATCAGAGTTTTCTTTCTAGTATACAAAAAAAAGGAAATGGTAGAGGACAGATGGGAATGTAATTGATTTATTTGCCTTGAAAAATAAAAACGTATCTTTTAGTGTGTCTTGAGAGTGGTGGTTTGACTGACCAGAAGAAGGAAAGTGTGGTATACACTATATATACAGCGGAAAGTGTGGTTTATATACATTGAATGTACAGCAAACTCTGAGAGAATATTGATGAACCTGTTGTGTAAATGGTATGTTTTAACCTGTGTTCTGTTGTTTCTAGGGATATTTCTGGGACCAAATGTGACTTCACAGTACAGGTCCAGCTAAGGTATGTATTTGTATCACCTGTTCTTGATGCTGCTGTTTTTTAAAATATAGCAGATACATGCTACCCAGCAGGTCAGGCTTTCCTTTACGGAGAAGAGTCTTATCCTGTTGTTTTCTTTAGAAAAGTTTGCTGTCGGCTGCTTTGAAAAGGGCAGCCTTAACTAATTGTCCTTGTTACATGCAGCTTTCCTGAAGTTGCTGGTGGCCTGATACCTGACATGTCAGAATACTGCATGTACTTAGCTATAGCCAGCTGGTTTTCTTCAGTTAGCTGGTTTAGGTTGTGTGTACACTCCCTTCCTTAACTCCACAACTGTTGGATTCCAGGTGCCTGGGCCTTCAAAATCTATGTGCAGGGAGGGTTGCTTTTCCTAGCAGAGATGTCAAACACAGTACATCCTGGGCATGATAAGCCAAGGCAATGGGAGGCAAGATTTTGGGAATCACCAGGTTGGGTCTTAATCTGTTGGTTATTTTAGAGGCTTTGACAAATTTATCAAGTTTATTAAATCCTATGTATACCTGCAATTCTGCGGAGGGCTGTGAGCAGAGCTGACTTCAGAGCTTGCTCCTGTCAAAGATGGCTGTCTTGCCTTTCATCCCTCTGGTCATGTCTGCATGGTGAGCTGTTAACTTGCCCCACAGAAAGTGATTGCTTTTGGGTCTTGCTTGTTAGGATACCTTCTGCTGATCAGCAAGTCGGGTTGGGTGGACATAGGGACAAAGAAGGCATGAGGGAAAATGGGAACAGAAGGTAGCTCCCCCTTTTTGAGAGCAGCAGCCTGTTAGGCTCAGCTGTGTTGAATAGCTATACCCTGCTGTGATGGTACACTTGTGTGGATGGGGCAGGTCCCCTGGAAGAAATCCAGTGGAGCTGAGAGGCTCTTTTTGGTCCTTTGAATGCCTATTGTCTGCAGTCTTGGCCTACATGCATTTCATAGGACAAGGAAGGGTGTGTCTTTCTTTGGTTCCAGCAGCAAATAAGCGTGTTTGAACTTAGGTAAATAAATAAAACAGTCTTAAGTGAGAGGCTTGACATAGGCAAGAAGATAGCATTTGATGCTGTGGCTAAACAGCTGTCTGATTTATTGAAGTTGGAGGAGGGACAGTTGAAGAGACTGTATATTTTGTCCTTTGTGAAACCCTGGTCTTCTATCAAGAGGTCAGGCTGGAGAAATGGTAGGAAAGAAATTTGGATGATCTGTCTTTTGTAACAGGAGCCTGTATCTGAGTGAGTCAGAGTCAGTCTGAGGAATGCAAGAAATCTGAGAAGGAACCTACAGCCATCTTGATGCAAACCTGTAATTTTGGGGGGCTTTCCTGCTTAATCATCTGTACAGCTAATTTGAGGACTGTGTTTAGCAAGATTTGTCGAGCTTTCGTAATTCTGGAAAAAAAATTCCTGCTAGGAAGAGATGATCTTTAAATCACTTTAGAAGTGAAAGATGATGGAAGCTCTTTGCTTTTAGGTTTTGTTTATCAGAAACCAGTTGTCCACAAGAAGATCACTTCCCACCTAATCTGTGTGTGAAAGTAAATGGGAAACCATGCAGCCTTCCAGTAAGTAAGATGTTATTTTGATATACATATTTGGATAGCATCATGAGGAACTGTCTGTCAGAAATTAGCCTTAGAATTTATCCTAACCTTTGTTTTCACATTTTGGAGCATTTGAATGAAGATGGATAGATGAATGGAAAAGATAGTTAAGTAAATTGTTTCTCAGGAGGCCAGCCAGTAGGTCCAGAAGATTAATTTTCAAAAAACATGACAGTAAATTTTTATGTTTGACAAACATCCAGTGAGGCTCGCTGAAATTTTACTCTGTTTTGGAGGTCATCTGTGCAGGGAATAGACCATCACTGACCAACAGGACTAAAGAGAAAAATGCCAACTTACAGTACTGGTGTAGCGCACAGGATTAGACTGGGCAATGTTAGCCAGGCAGGTTGAACAGCAGTACTGAGAAAGGAGAGATGGCAAAGGTGCCTTTTAGCATGCTGTGGGCAGGGTTAGGATTTGGAAAGTGCAAGGAGAAAAGGCTTGTAAAACACTGATACTTTATTGTCTGATGTAGGTTATATATATATATATATCTATCTTTAAATTGGAAAGGGATCCTGGTTCAGGTGAGACAGAGCTTTTACTGGGGCATGGTTGTGGTGAGAGGGGAAGAAAGCAAAAGCAGTATTTATTTTTTTTTTTGCTGAGGGGAAAAATACTTTGATTTCTAGGGCTACCTTCCACCAACCAAAAATGGTGTTGAACCAAAGCGACCTAGCCGACCAATCAACATTACCTCACTCGTCAGATTATCTACGACGGTACCAAACACAATTGTTGTTTCATGGACTGCAGAGATTGGAAGAGTAAGTAACTTTGGTACATAATGCTGTCTAAAGCTTATTAGTTTCTGCTTTGGCATCTGTTTGAAAGATTTCAAAGATAAGCAAGTTTAATTGTGCAGAAAATACTTAATGGTTTAGCAGTAGACTGTTCCTTCTTTTGTTTGTATTATTTATGCTAGGCAGATGTGACATGCTCCCTTAGATCAGTAGCCCTCAAATTGGTGTGATCCCTCTCTCTTCACCCCCACCCACCTATCTCTGTGACTCACTGAGGGCCCAGATAATAAGATCAAGGCATCCTATAAAACATTTGTTTGTTTGTCTTAACTTCAGACTTCAAGCTCTTCCTGATTTTAGGGACTTGACAAACCTAGTTTTGGCTTCAACTTGTAACTAGCATGTGACATTCAGTACAGAGTGGTCTTTTGTAATTGTAAATGTGGACACAAAGCATAGTGACTTGGCAGGGCCCAGGAGATTTAATTTGCCTTTTTAACATTTCTGTTCTCACAACTGCTATAGTTATACTTAATATTTAAAAAGTCATGTTTTTATAACTTTTTTGTGTCTGTGGGGAGAATGTTACAATTGGTATTATAGAATTGCTGATGTTCCACTGGACTAATTAAATCTGGAACATGCTGCAAAAAGTTACTTCAGTAAATTAGTCCATGAATTAGCGCACTGCTTTCACTGATGGCAAAAAAGCTGCTAGATAAGCATTACAGAGTCAAAATGTACTTGAAAAATGGTGGCTTTGCCATTGCAACCATCCTGTTTTTAGAGGTCCTGAGACTTGTCCTGAGATGAAACGTTGTTGAAGAATTTGTCAGTGCGCAAAGCCCAGGATTCCTGAACCAACATGGAAAAATGCTTACAGCCCAGTCATGCACAAGTCAGTTATAAAACATCACGATGGTGTTTCACGATGGATTTCTTGTGGAGCGTAAAACAGTCTCCATTCAGATTATAGAATAAATGATGGCTGAATGATTTTTTTTTTTTAAACCTTCTTTTATCTAATGAGGACTGCAGGTATCAGAAATAAGCATTTAAAATTGAACCTGTTTTGGTTTATGTTGCAGAAGTGCCTGCATGCAAGTTGATGAATCCTGGTTATTACTCTGCATACAGTACTGCAGTTTTGCTTAAGAATACCAGAGAGGATTTAGGGAAAAGAAACGTTGCAAGTCTGCATGGACTCTAAGCTAGTCTCTTGTGAACTAGCTCATTTCTTAGGCTTCATATATATTTCAGTTACAAAAACCATATTGGCTAACTACTAGCTTACAATACAAAACTGAAGAGAGTGACAGATTCTTAGTGTATTTCATGAGAATTAGATGCCACTCAGAACTTCCCCACTCACGAGATGTAATGCTACCTGAAGTGATTGTTTGAGACCCTGACAGTTAAATGCGAGGAATTATTTTATATTTGGATGTGCCTGTATAGTACAAAATTTGAATTCCCCTCCTTCCCTTCCCTTAAGAGTCAGTTGCACGTCTCAACTGGTGTACTCTACCTTTCCTGAAGTCATAATTGTGATTTTTACACAATCTGTTTCAAGAGCCTTCTGTACAAGATGCCTTGGGCAAGTTCCTAGCTTTGTAGATTCAAGCTGTCGGTAAATAATTTCACAATGTTAATTAGCATTTTTCTAACTTCTATACTAATTGAGGCATTAAACAAACAAGTTAAAGCAGTAGTGGTTTTTAACGATGTGAGAAGCATTCATTGTAAGAATAAAATATTTAAAATGTGGTATTTCTGATGCTATTTCAATTTGTGTGATTTTATGGTAAGATACATTACTGAAATCCCATCTTTGGATTCTGGTGGCATCCTAAATAAAGGATGGTAGATGTCACAATTGTATGCTTTTTTGTTTTGTTAGTGGGAACATACATGGCAATTGCTGGGGGAAGCCTTGAGTGCAGCTGCAGGTTTAGGAAATGCTGTTTATATCAAAAAGTAATTGATGTACCCTAACATGAGAACACAAATTTTGTCCTTTCCATTTTGGGAGTGGGGGGAGAAGGGGATGGTGCTGATGAATGCATAGTACAATGTTACATTTTTAGAAAGACAGTCACTACCTGCTGTTGTTAGTAGCTTACAAGAAGAATGAGAGCTTCAAAAATCTCAGGCTGTGGTTTGAAATCAGTTAGCAATGCCAGGAAGAGCACTCTGCCACTCCTGCTCGTCCCTTGAGGGAAGGCTTACCCTGCTTACAGGGGAGCTGGCAGAGTTGATGTTCAGTCTGCATCTGACCTGCTTGTATGCCAAATTATTTTCTGTAGTAGCAGAAGTGAGCATCCATGGCTTTTTGCTGATGCCGATAAGGAACATTTGCATGGTCTGTTCTGTTGAGACTGATGGGGGGAAGTGACCTAACCTATTCCAGAGGGGAAGGACAGTCAGTTGGGAGTGGTGACTTCTTGCCTCCTCTGGCTAGATGCACTAAAGTGCATCTTGGCCCCACTGAACTCTTGAACTCTTTACTGCCTTACTTCTGTTAAGCTTCGGCAGTGAAGTTAGCATTTCATAGACAGTAAGTGCAGGAAGATAAGAATAAGAAAGTTCAACAGTGCTTCCAGGCTGAGTAGGAAATACTGCAGATGATGCATCTTTTTATGTATTGCTTTTGAAGAGCCATCACTGCCGATTTACATATTTTGAAAATGAAATAAGCTTTTATTAAAAAAAAAAAAATTGATCATATTTGACCTGACAGCTTCCCTTAAATGTATTGACACAACTGCAGTACCTAACACTATTGATGTAAAATTACCCTTCTTAAATGGACTGTAGACTGCATGTCCTGAGTTAGATGTAAAACTTCCAAAAGTGTCCTAAGTGCTGTTTTAATAGCTTGGTTTGCAGCTAAATCTAACGTCAGTGAAGCGTGAAGTCACTTTTGTTGCATCTCAAACTCCAGCCCTGTGAACTTTCTGAAGCATGATGGGTTTTCTCTAGTCTGAAAACTCTGCCATCTAAAGTCTTGTAACTGCTTTAGAAACACAGTGCCCTGTAATCACGTAATAAATTGCCTAAGCATTGTATAAAATTCAAGCTGTCTTTTGATTAAAACAGTTTTTACTTTGATCTTTTGTTCTGTTTTCTAGAACTATTCCATGGCAGTCTATCTTGTAAAGCAGCTGTCCTCTACGGTGTTACTGCAGAGGTTGCGAGCAAAAGGAATACGGAACCCTGATCATTCTAGAGCACTAAGTATGTCTGATGTACTACTTGTTTAAAAAGGAAAAACAGCTTTTGTAAAAGGAGATTTGAAATAGGACTGTACTAACTGAGGTTTGGACTTCCTACAATTCTGTGGGTTTTGAGAATCTGATAGTGGTGTTCTTTGTATTCAGTTCCAATTCAAAAACTCAGAGGCCTTTGTTTGTACTAGGAGCCAGTCCAGGAACCCTGTTGACACTGTGAAGGGAAAAATGCAAGAGAATCTCTTTCAGTTCAGCCATACTGCCTTTGTTTCTTCAGAATAGAATAACTGTATTTATATAGTTAACTGGTAATTCAGTACCTCACGCAAGCTGAACTAAATGCCTGATACTGAACCTTGATGCTGACATGCTGGAGGAAAGTCTCCATCAACACAGTTTTTGTTCCTTTGGGACGGTATTGTGGAGTCAGCTCCTGGAGAGAGAGTCTAGCACAATACTCCTCCCAGCCCCCTTCCAAATTTAAGTGTGAGGTTTGCTGCTTTATTGTTTTCTCTGACAAGTGCATGTTGGTATAAGTTTGTATAATAAAAATGCAAGAAAAAACTGCTGCATGTTTATTTTTCAGGGAGGGGGTGAAAATACCAACACCTCACAGCTCTTAGTCATACTTTTTAATGCTCAGATAACATGGGTTATACACAGCACAGGACCTTCTCCAGAAGGGAAGAAGTTAGTCCACCAGTAAATGCTACAAAGCCAGTGGTATATAGTGCTGGGCATTAGCTTGTGCTAACGCCGTATGATGATTTAAATGCACAAAAATCTAGAGAGTTGCCAGGTGGCTACTGCTCTGTGTATACAAGGTGAGAATGAGTGTGTGGGTCTGGTTCATAGAGCAGGAGGAACATGGAACTGACTTGTTCGTTTACCAAATGACTGCTTATAAAACAGTCCTTGTAAGTAAAAGTAGAGGATGGGTAGAGATGAAAGACTTCTGTAAGTGCTAATACTGCACTGCAGTTATTTAAAACTCAAATTTTATCAGGGTACTTCTGACTTCCCATTTCTCAACTTGCTTTTCAGTTTTAAATCACAGATTGCTTGATGAGTATTTAAGAGGTTTACAGTGGTGCTTGTCCATGTGAGAGTTACTAACATTTTTTTAATGTACTTAAAGTTAACAGTCAAGTCAATGTGGCTCATCTTGTCGGTAGATTTTAAATAACTGTCAAGTACAAAGTTGCATATATATGAAAAGAGACATCTCTGTATGAATATGTTTTCTAGGGACCTTGGTTTAAGATGAGTTTTTCCTGCTTTTTGCTTTCTTAAATCCTGTTGTTTATGATCTTTCTAGAGAGTAAAGACTGCTTACGTTACATGTTTATTGTGTGAGTCTGAAACAATAGTCACTGCTGCTTGCTTCCAGTAGATATGGCAAACTGAAAGTTTAGCATGCAGTTTCAGACTTGTTTTATTTCTCTGTCATCCAATTTGTGTCTTAAATCAACTGTAAAATAAACCTTTTCTTCTTTCAAATAACAGTTAAAGAGAAACTGACTGCTGATCCAGACAGTGAAATAGCAACAACAAGCTTAAGAGTTTCTCTTCTTTGTCCAGTAAGTTTTTATTTTAATTCCCTCAAAACTGATTCTGATCAAAATGTGGCTGTTCTGGGACATGTATTTGGTAGAGGTTAGCTTGTGGTTTACCTGTGTGTTAACTTTGTGGGGATAGGATCTAGTGCTGAAGTTATTTGTCACTGTGCTTAAGCACATGATATACCCCTGAAAAAATGAGTATTTCATTAACTTGAAAATGCTATTCAAAATTATATGTAAGCATACATTAAATCTGTCACTAGATCATCTGAGTGTGCAGTTTGGGTCCTTGATTGTGATAAAACTACTCTCAGTGGTAAGGTAGGTGAATCTGACTATTACAAATAGCTCTTCAGCCAGTGTCTCTAGTCAAAGAATTGAGCATCTTTTAACTGAAGTTGATTATATGCATGTATACACATTGAGTATTTAATAGTCTTAGATTAGAAATGAAGCAGTGTCAAACACAATTTTTTCCAAATTTGAAGTGGGAGAACATGGTTCCAATGAATGTGGAAGTGGCAGAGTTGTACTGTATCTTGACCTACTAACTGTTTTTTAACTAAGCAGATGCAGAGATAAGTGGTAGTTTATACCTGGGTTTGTGTTATCGTTGGTAAACTGCACAATATTAATATTATGTGCACTTTTTTAATCTTTAGAATTTAGTGCTCTTGTTTCAAGTACCATGCACCTTCAGAATACTTGCTCTCTGTATTGATTGACACAGTATCTTTATTGCAGTATAACTTTTTAACCTCTTTTCAAAATTAAGGATATGTCTGTTTCCTGGTTTGGCTCAATCTGTTCAAGCTTGACACGAAATTTTCACTTTCGAAACCTAAAGAAGAAAACTGTCTTATTCTTGCAAAATTGAAGCTTATTTCTTAAGTTATTAAATGTGTTCTTAAACTCTACCAATGTAAAGATAAACTTTATATATATATAAGCTTTGCTTTGTAAAAAGCACAATTGACATTGTGGTTACTTTTAATGTATGTATTATGTTATTGTAAATCTTTAAATGTGGTATTTTCATGATCTTTAATCTTAAAACTTTCTCCAAATCAACATTGATGCTAACTAAATAATAACACATTTATAAGGAGGATAAAACTCATCTGCAAGAAGGATACAGGGATTGCATTTACAAAGTAAAATCCAGATCTGTAAACTTAGAATCTCATAACCTATAATCTTACAAAAATATGAACTTACATGTCACATCGAAACTGCTGCAGATTTGGAACACTGAAGTATTTTGGGTCCACACCTGGCAGCTTATTTTGCTGAGTTGTTATAGTTGAATTTTTGTTGTGCTGTTAGTACTTTGTTATTCTAGAAAGCACGACGATAGTCCTGTTGGTTTTTTTGTCATTTTTTTATGCACAATGTTCTTACCACTTAAAATTAGTTTCCTATACAGACAAAAATAGTAATCCCTTAGCAGGAATTAAATGACTGTAAGAGTTTAGAAGTGCCTATGTATTAATTCATTACCTTAAATTAATCTTCATGCATCTTCTGGAATTACAGTTTTACTTCAGTTGTACTTGATTAGTCAAAACTGCCACTTCAGGCAGTTATGTTGCTTTATAGATCATTCTGTGGGAGTTTTCTGGCACATTTCTGTTTGTCTTGATTGCCTCCATTACTGATAAAAGTTTTTCTGCAGTGCTTTTAGATGCATTTTTCCCCCTGCTTTTAGATGCATTTTTTTCCCTGAAGACTGCAATTCAGATAAGTTAGTATTAGAGCAGAAATATCCTCTACAATATTGCTTTTAGGACTGCAAGTTTGCTAATACCTAAATATGTCAAATTCTATTTTGCTTTCTCAGAGTTCTGCCAGGTGTAAAAACAAAACAGCAATCAGACATTAGGATGTAGCTCTTCAGAAGTCCTACCTTTGTCAGTATTTCCTCTTTAAAATTTACTACTTTTCTGATAGATGTACAAACTAAAGTCTATAGCAGATTATTTTGAGCATATTTGTCTCTGTATCATTTTAATAATGTCTACAAAACATACACACTTGACTTTTTTTCCAGTATGTTCCTCATTCAGTGCTGATTTCACTGTAGCTCTTGCAGTAATCCATCATTGCAAAGACTCTCCTTGCTCAGCAAGGATCAAGAGTAAGGGTACCAGAGATAAGGGTACCATCCCATCGTTGGGACAGAGGCTGCACGTTTCAACCTGTCCGATGAATAGAAAGGTTATTAGCATGATTCAGACTGTCCTTGGGTCTGAATGTAATTTTATTACAGCCTCTATATTTTTACTTGCTAATTTGTAAGCATTTGGCTCACGGAAGATTTTTTTGTAAATATTTTGTGGTTATTTTCTAGTGCTTGAATGGACAGTCTATGCTTTGAAAGTACACATTGAAAGTGCTGATTTGATCTCCAACAGCAGAACCAAAAATTAAAGAATGACGCATCTTCAGCTCTGTTAATGTGAGGGTGCTGCTCTCCCGTCTCATTTGTTACGGGTGTGATTCTCTCGTGCGTATACTTCAGTAAAATAAATGGAATTGCATATCCAGATGGGGGTGGCAGGTTTAGACTCTATAACCTTTGTTTTGCCCTCAAAAAAGTGCAGAGTGAGGCAGCTTCCTCTGAATTTGTTTTGGATTACTGCTGAGCTTTTTTTAGCACAGAGGCCGGCTCTCCCTCTGAGACCGTGGAGTATGGAGAAGAAAGAAGCTGTCCTTAACTATTGGCTGAATCTATCCAAGATACAGCAGGCAAAGGGGCTGGACTGAGTCTGTATTTCAGGAAGACGCTTGAATTCGTGTTCTTTTTTTCCCTTGAAATAAAAATAAATAAATCCACAGGCTCTGCAGCCGGACCAAATATTTAACTGAACAAAAATTCCAAATATAGCATTTTACCATAGGTTTTCCAGCTTTGTTTACAAATCCTTAACTCCTGTTTTGGGTGCATTTTTTAGCATGGAAGGATAGCAATGTTTTGTATTCTTGTAAAAGAAATCAATGCAATGTTTCTTTGGCTGCCGACAGGCAAGAATCAAAACAGTAACAGGGTTGGAAAACAGAGTTTTTCAAAAGTTGGGATGCATCTCTTCTTTTATGACCTTTTCTTTTGTCAGTTCTGACACAGCTTGGCCAGTATGGCAGAACTGATACAGGATGTTCAATGCCAAAAATGAGAAAGGAGACATCAACTTGTTAACGCTGAGTATGCTGATTCTATCTGCATGTGTATGGCTTCAGTTAAATCAGACTGCTACTTAGAAATTAGGGCCACAGTTTTTATACCAAAACCTTGTGAAAATGTTTCTGGTTTAAATCTGCTTTTTTACTCAGGAGACAGGTATTTATGTTCTTCCTGCAGCATGTGTCTTCGACCTTCCTTATTTTTATGTTGCATCACATAGAAGCATCCAGGTTTTATCTCTGGTACCCTTACTCTTGATCCTCGCTGAGCAAGGAGACTCTTATTGTGCCCAAAAGACAAATGAGCCATTGACCTACCATCTGGGAGATAAGAATTCATAACAGACATGGATCAGGGGGCCTTGCTTTGTTGGGGGTTGATTATATGATAGAAGTAATGTGCTTGGTCATGGATTTTGGGGGAGGGGGTGCCAAACACATGGCACATACAGCACCTCCTGCTGTCTGAGCTCTCCACCACCATAGCTGCAGACTCCCCAGGGAGTTCTCTGCTCTCCTCCCATCTGGTGGTGAGTTTTGTGACAGTGACTGAGAGCCAGAGGGAAGAAGAATAAGCAAGATCCTGCAGTCTAGCTGAATTTGCTGAGAATGGGGTGGAAGGATTTCTGCTTACGGGGGATGCAAAAAAAATAGCATCATGGAGGAAGTAGTGGACTGTGAGTAGAGCCTTTGTTCTTGATACCGTTTTTTAGTTTTCTGATATTCTGAGATTGAGTGCCATCCTGTGGCACCCATCTTGTATTGCTCAGAATCAGTATGCATGACCATGATGCTTGCTTAAGCCATACTAAAAACAGTACCTCCTACTATTCACTGCTAGAATTGGCTGAAGGTTTTCAAATGAAGTCATTGTGCATGTTTTAGTCAAATATATATAACTTCAAAATACTCAGTATAAATAGTTCTTAATAAATAATTGTTTTGTTGTTTTCTAATGTGGGAAAAGTCTTCTTCAGACATTCCTACTTTTTACCCTTAGTATGGTCAGTTAAAGCCCCTCCTAAATTTGCAGTGTAAGAACTTTGCCAGAAAACAACTGCTTGGTTTTTTTGAGGAGAGAAAACTTTTTTATTTCAGGTTAATATGAAATGCCTTTCATTGTCTAATCAATTTTGCATTCAATGTAATCAAATCATATGTTAATGTTTTTATGGTCTGGGTTAGCATTGATTTACCTAATCCAAACTAAGATATTCCTGTTCCACAATTTAGCCTGAACACTCACTGTGTGTAGCACTCCTATGTTACCTGCTCAGCTTAAGCACTCAACTGTGCTTTTTGTATTAAACTTGTGGAAGCTTTGTGCTGGCCTACAAAATCTCGCTGTCCCGGCCTTCCTACAATCTCGAAGGAAAGGATAGTCCCCATCAGAACGCGTACTTTAGAACTCATTTGCTCCTGTCTCATCTTCTGTTAACATTTGTAGGCCCTTTTTAGTGTTGAAAAGATAAGATGGTAGTATAGGGGATAGTCAGCTAATTGTACTTTACACAAGAAACAGGGAGTGAAATTTCAGGTTAGCTCACAACTGTATATGTAGCAGTGCTGTTTATCACAGCAGGAGGAGTATAAAATAGTTTCTTAATAGTTAACAGGTGTGACTTACTTTGTGAGTAGTCACTTTCTGACAGTGCTTTGGAGAACGTATGGAAAATGGTGGAGTTAGAGAAGCATGTCAGGAAATGATCCATAATCCTGCAAATGCATTTTCTGTATGCTTTCTTCTGTGACTAAAGTTAAACAAGTAGTTCTGGTAGTGCCCTGATGACTGAGTTATGGACAGCAGCTTGAATGCACACTTTAACTGTGAGTGAATGGGAGAGGGCTGACCCATGTTCATCAGCTTTTAAAATACTAATGAAGAACAGTTCTTTTTTGTGGTTCGTCCAGGACACTGGTATGTTACAGGTGCTCAGTGCACTCTGTATTTTGTTATGGGAATATAGAAGGATGTAGTCTTCAGCCTCCTTGATCAAATGTAGTTAAAAATGTGATTTTTAGTAGCTTTTTCTTTTATGCGATAATCAAACCTACAGGAAGGAGGGAACAGTGTATGTGGCACGTATTTTAATCAAAACTTGGATTTATGAGAGTTCTTTCTGGAGTAAAACTCAACCCGACTCTGTCTATTTTCAGACAGAAAAGCCCTGTTGGTTAATTTAATACCAAGATGATGTAATGTTGGGTTTTTTTTCTCTTAAAGCTTGGTAAAATGCGGCTAACTATACCATGTAGGGCCCTGACTTGTTCACACCTGCAATGTTTTGATGCCACTCTGTATATTCAAATGAACGAAAAGAAACCAACCTGGGTTTGCCCTGTCTGTGACAAGAAGGCTCCCTATGAACATCTTATTATTGATGGGTAAGTAAAACTTGAATCAAAATGAAGGATGTACCTTACACTCTGTGCTTACCGTTCCTGTGCTGCACAGAATACAGTGCTCTGAAATCTTGGTTATTTGGCTGTGACTTGTTTTAAGTTACCACGTCCTTTCATTTCCTTGCTGTTGGTGAAGAATTACTAACCAGGTACCTCTTCATTCAGTATTCTGGAATAATTGTGGTCATCAAACTGTTAAAGTTAATAATAATGAAAGGTATTCCTTCCAATCCTAGGTAAATTTTTGAGCTATCCTGCCTAAGATGGTTGTGGGTTTTTTGTTTTTGTTTTTGGATTGCAAGGTGAAAACAGCACGTTGTCTTTTCTTTTAATGGAGCAACTGCACAAATCTGGCATGGTTGATAGCAGACATTCGTGTTAGATCAAATAAATAACTGCCACCACCCCAAATGCATGTACAATTCCATGTACAATTTCACACTTGGGGAGTTGCTATACATAGAAAGTGACATAGAGATTGATTCCCTAGTACTGCCTACCTGTAAAACATTTAAAAAAAAATAAATCTAGCATTGGTTTCCATGAAGAAATGCCAAGTATCTATTCCTGGGTTTGCATTTTAATTCCTTAGATGAGAATCTTCTTTCCAAAGTGTGATAAAGGAAGAGAACAAGTAGAGACTTCTGAGAATACTCTCAGAATGTTTTACTAGAAAACCAAAACCAAAACCCCCCAAAAAACCCCAAACAAACAAAAAAAAACCAAACAAAAAACCCAAACCCACAAAACCCCCTAACAACCAAACAAACAAAAAAAAATGCCCAAACAAACAAACAAAACCCCCACAACAAATAGAACCCCATAAAACCACCTCACAAATGATTGAGTCTTTTCAGTGAGTACGTGCTTCGTTTTGGTGACCTCCCAGTGGAGCATAAGGTTGCTTGGGATCCCCTTTAAGGCCTTGCAAAAAGCTCTTGAAGAGACACTCGGGGCTCACACATGCTGCTTAGGATTCACAGACCCTGAGATTTATAGGTCCTCTGCTTTGGATCAAAGAACTGTGGGGTTCCTTGTTCTGGGTTCCAGCCTAAAATAGTAGACTAAGAGTAGTAGTAATTAAAACAGCCCGTTTTCTTTATTTCTTCTTGTGTTGCCAGGTGTGGATGTTGAAGATTAGGTGATATAATTATAGCATCCCAAAGAGAAGGTTCTTTCTAGAAAATGTTTCAATCTGGGAAGGAGTGAACTTTCTCACTAATTAAACCAAAGCTCTTTCCTACGCAGAACCACATGAATAGTCTTGGTCAAAAGCTGGAATTCCCACTGGGAGTGATGTGGTGCCAGGATCCTAAAAGTTTTAGAAGATGCAGCTAGGAGAAGAGGCTGCAAGTTTAGATTCCCATGCTCAGCTTTTGTTAGGAAGCTCTTACTTATAAAGAGGTTTCAGGAAATACTAATCCTTAAATACTCAGTTATATAGACTCCTTTAAGATATGGGCTTCCTCAGTTAAATATTGTCAAAGATAAATATGGGTAAGGAGGAGGTTTTTTTTTTTAATGCTAGTTTACATTCTTCCTTTGCTTTGGGAAATGGAGAGTTCTGTGTCATGAGCTCTGCAGGATTCTGCTCTTGTAGTTCTTTTAAGTGGATGTGCAGATTTTTATTTTAGATAATATTTTAAAATTTTCAGTGGCTCCTTTTTATCAAGGAAGCAGATGAGAGAAGGGTAGAACAATGAAAGCTTTCGACTTTTTAAACACTAATTCAAACTTACACTCACTAGTAAAGATATTGGAGGAAGAAAAAGGAGTTAAGCTCTTTCTGAGGACTGATATTAGATGTTTTTGATTGACAGGTTGTTCATGGAAATCCTGAAGTATTGTACAGATTGTGATGAAATTCAGTTTAAGGAGGATGGATCGTGGGCTCCTATGAGATCGAAGAAGGAAGTACAGGAAGTAACTGCATCTTACAATGGAGTTGATGGTAAGTCATGTTTTGGGGTGTATGAACTCAATGTCATACTGTTGAACTGTTAAATATTGATGTTCCTTTAACTTTTCAAAATGCTCATTTTTACATGTATGTTTGTAGCTTTTAATGATCATTTGTGAGAAAGATTACTTGAGTAATACCTGTTTGGGGCTGATGGTACTTTTAAGTTTTTATCAGTGTTATGTAATTTTGTTGTCTTTTATTCTAAGTTGTAAGCTTTATTTGTGAAGGCATATAATAAGCTGTGATGTTACGATGATTGTAGTGTTGTTGTAAGCTACAGCTTATAATGTTGACTTCCTTTGTATAGGATGCATAAGCTCTTCCTTGGAGCATCAGGTGTCTTCTCACCAACAGTCAAATAAAAATAAGAAAGTAGAAGTGATTGATTTAACCATTGATAGCTCATCAGATGAAGAGGAGGAAGAACCATCTGCAAAGAGAAGCTGTCCTTCCATATCTCCAGCATCACCGTTAAACAATAAGGGGTGAGAATAAAATATGCAGGCCAATGCAGAGAGAATATACTCACGATGGAGAGTAGTAACAAATTTCAAAAGAAATTGTATCTAGAAGTTCTGTATTTGGATTATATCCTGATTTAGTAGCTTATAGCAAATGGATTTGATCTTGGGTCACAAGGCCTGAGAAGATTGGAATAACAACTTTGAGTTGTTAAGTGTGTAACACGATACAGTTTTTCAGTTGCATTTGTGAAAATGAGTATAGAACGGCACAAAAGGTTGTGGCTTACAAGTATGTTTTTTGCCAATCTGGAAATGTTTTTCTTCCATAGAGAAATATAAAAGCAGCACATACGGAGAGAGAGAGCAACGAGAAACATGGGTGTGGTATGGGAGTGTGTGGGTTTTGCCGGTGATTACTGCCAGTAGCATAGTAATACACAATGCCAGAATAACCTGATTACACCTAAGCAGGCAAGCTGTTAATAACACCCTGGTTACATAAACATGTAGGGATGAAAACTGAGGCTAAACTGAAGGGATCCTGTTGTTGAAGTGATTACTACTACAGTAATGTAAATGACTCAGTGATCACTTAAAACTCTTCAAGACCTTTTTGGCTGTCTTCCATTGCTAATGATCTTGTAGAGTATAAATGTTGTGTTGTTATACAGATTTGTATGTGTTTTTGGGGGGTTCAATATACCTTTAGGATTGTCTTGCCCTGGCTTAGGAGTATTTGTAACATATTTATAGCAGAGATCCCAGTACCATTTATAGTGGGAGTTATCAGTTTCTGCTGTTTAAGACCGAACATTCCTTTGCTTTTAATTTTGCTAAACTTCAATTATCTTGGACTGAGTTAACTTCTGATAAAATGTCATTGTGAGAAGAAAGCTTGGGGAACGTGTGATGCTCATGTCTCTTCCACTCCCTCCCCCTTCCCCCCCTTCCAGTCCCTACAAGATTCATTGAGGTGCTGTAGTGATGTGATGCTTTCTAGTGAAGCTTTGAAATTAGTAGGGGGGGTTGTTGGACATCTGTCACAAAGTTTATAATGTGTACTGAGAGGTTGACTTTGTGTTAAATCTGAAAATAGGCATACCCTGTGTGGGACAGCAATAGAAATATTCAAATGCTGTTCTTTTAGCATTAAAGCCAAGACTATATTTTAAGCTTGTAACAAGCCTTTGTTTCTTCCAGCATTTTAAATTTACCCCATCAAGCATCTCCTGTGTCAAGAACACCAAGCCTTCCTGCTGTTGACACTAGCTACATCAATACATCACTTATCCAAGACTACAGGCACCCATTCCATATGACACCTATGCCTTATGACTTGCAAGGTGAGCTTCTGGTCTAAGTACAGCTCTCCAAGCAATAATAACTATTGTAAAAGGATTCAAATGTGCAGTTGTTTGACAATCCAGTAGTGAAAAATATTATTTTGCATCCACAGAGGATGAAATGGTATTTAAAAAAAAAAAAAGAAAATTTAGGTTAATATCTTAAGGTTTTAAAAGGCTGATGTTTTGCAGGCTCCAGTAGTGAAGAGAATCTGAAGTGTCATCAGTATTATGCTGGTTTTATTTCAAAATAAATGGTGGGAAAATGGGGAGGTGCTTTTTTGTTTTGAGAAGCTTAATTTTTTTTCTTTGGCTCTTTACAGGTTTAGATTTCTTCCCTTTCCTGTCAGGAGACAATCAGGTAAGTAAAGGAAAATCAAGTCATATGGCAGATACTCTTTTCAGAGAAGGACTTGCTGGCATGGATGTATAGGCAAGGAAGGAGCAGATGCACGATGTAGGTGTAAATGCAAGCAGGCTGCAGCTTTATTTTATACACATAGAAACTGTGACCAAACATAAGCATTGTCTAAATATGGGTGTAGGATAAGGCCTTAACAAAAGATAAACATTTCAGTTTCTGAGGGTTAAGCTCAGTCAGCCGCTGTTGTATTGTGGAATGACCCTTGGCCATGGCTGAAGGTCCACCAACCACCTCCTTAGTTTTTCATATCAGAGGTCTGACTTTGGCCATGTGTCAGTGCTGGGCCCCACCACTGGGACTCTTGACAGTCCCTTACACAATTCAGAGAGTCAGGGGCAGCTCTCTGGTTTTTCTGAGGCTGCATGCCTGTTCATACCATATTTGCCGCCTTTCTGTAAATACTTACTGAAATGGGCTAGATAAGTGCTGGCTCCGCCAGTTTTGGGAGCTAAGCAGGTTATTCTCAAAAGGAGGCTGGGTTGGCAAGTCCTTCCACTTGATCACTTTTCCTCCTGTGCCTCCAAAAAAAGAAGGGGGCTGGGGTAGCTCACCTGTCCTTTGTGCCTTCGTGTCTGTTCTGCAATCTCAAGTAGGAGAATTGCACTAAATGTAGAGGGATACTTTTCATATCATAATTAAGACCAGAGCCTGCACTGTAGAATTTGAATTCAGAAAAGCTATCTTGATATTCAGTAAAACATACATATGAGAATTATTCTGAAACAAGTAGTGCAGAAGTCTGATGCTGCACTGATACAGCATAATTATACCAGTGCATAAATGTTGGGGAACAAGGCTGAATAGCCTGCATGTATGTTTCATCATAGTGGAAAGAAACATGAAGAGCAAAATCACCCTACAGAGAGACTGTATTTAAAATCTGATTCTTGATAGCTAAGGTTCTTGCCTTTCAGGGGCTGCCCAGCAGAGAGTATAACTTGGGATAGCCCTTGTTGCCATCTAATGGGACTAAGCGTGCTATTTCTAAATGCGTTTTTCACAGAAGTATGCTTTCCTCCACCAACGGTGATTAGCACATAGTTTCACGAGCTGTGGTTGGTCTGTGACTTTTGAGCGGAGGAGAGGGATGGCAAAATGTTTCTTTGAATTTTGGGGAATTTTTCCACCAAGGCATTTTTTGAAGAGGTAAAAGAGTGCTGCTTCTTACCATTTCTTACTGTTTTGGGTGTCTTGCAATACTGTTGCCTTTCTAGTGTTTGCTCTTACTAATACTAGTATTTCCAATTTCTTTTGGCTTCAGAAATCAGGGACTGCAGAGGTAGAAGTTCACTGCATCAGTCCACTTACCTTACAGAAAGGTTGAGTAGACGGGCTGGTGTGAAATCCAGAAGCTGTCAGAGCTTTAGCATACAAATACCGTCTTTTGTGCTGGTCTGAATCAAAACTATCATGTCTGAAATGTAACTTGAAAATGTTGTTTTTCCCCCCAGCATTACAACACATCCCTTCTTGCCGCTGCAGCTGCGGCAGTTTCTGCATCAGATGATCAAGAACTCTTACACTCTCGTTTTTTCCCATACACTTCATCTCAGATGTTTCTCGATCAGCTAAATGCAGGAGGAAGCAGTTCTCTGCCAGCCACAAATGGTAGCAATAGTGGCAGTAACAGCAGTCTTGTTTCCTCCAACAGCCTGCGAGAGAATCATGGTCATCCAGTTGCAAGTAGGAGCAGCACGGACACGGCGTCTATCTTTGGTATCATACCGGACATTATTTCGTTGGACTGATTTTTGGAGTAAATGAACTCGTCAGAGGAAATCTTTGTGCTTGGTTTTACTTTATGTTAGAAACATAGACAAGTTTTTTTCCTTTTTTAGGGAAAAAAATTTATGTGTACAGAGAACAAAAGTATATTTTCAGTTTTACTTTTGTATATAAACCTAAGATGGCCTCACTGGTAAAAATAAGAAAAAAAACCACAAAACAAAAAAAAATTAACAAAAACAAGGAGCTTCAGTTCATTTTTATGGATGCTGAAGATTTTACACCTGTGCATTTGTCATGGAGTTACTTTTTTTTTCCCCCATAGTTTGGACACAAATGGCATTATTTTCTTCACAGTAACATAAAAAGAAAAGGAGCTGAACTTCTAAAGTTCAAACTTGTTGAGCGGGTGTTTTCTCCTCTTGGAGACATTTACCTTTGGTGGTGGGATCTAATTCCCCATCCCATATTTAGTGCAGAATTTATTATTATGCTTAAAGCGGAATAAACCCTACCCAAACTGTTCCACTGCATCCCCTCTGTTTGCAGGACAGAGCCTTTCAGGAGTGGGTTTGGTGTTTCAGGATTTTTTTTGTCATTTCTGGTTCTATGTGACCCTCTATTCGAACGATTTTTTTTTTTTAATTCCATGCTTTAGTCAAGCATGTTGCAAGCTCATTAGTGCACCAATTATTCTTGAGGGCCAGACTCAATAAAATCTCAGGCTGAGGAAAGTACTTGGCTGTGCTTATGTGGGACAGGACAAATTTTATAGAATCTAGCCCCAAATAAAAGCATTGACACATTGGACTGTAGGGTTTTGTTTCTAAGAACTTACTATGAAATCCTTTTAAAATAACTTAAGATCCTGATCAGCAAAATATTAAGCATGTCTCAATTTTAAATTTGTGGAACTGCTTGTGCTTTAAAATTAGCCATGCGTGTATAAATGGCCTATTGAGTAGAGGCCTATCCTGTTCTGTCTGGAGAAACCTACTTTTAGCTGCAGTAGATCAAATTTCTGCTTAAAAGTGAACTTGTCAACAAAAGGAAGAAAATACAAATACCAACACACTATTGCATGGTTTGTGCAGCTGATAATGGTCTTGGTACAGTGTCTCCTGAATTCACATTTGTCAGAATTAATATTTAATGTTCAATGTGAGTCTCTTAAACCAAAACCGACCCAATAAAAAAGCCCCATCCTGTAGCCCATGTGCTCAAATGTATTGCTACCTATTGAAGTCTCTTAGGGTAGTGGGTTTCAAAATTCAGTTTTCTCTTTTTGGCCTTGTAATTATTTTGATTTCCCTGGTTTTTCAGTACACTTATGTTGAACTTTGAGCCATACTTACTTCCTGGTTTCTTCTCTCTCTCTCTCTCTCTCTCTCTTTTTTTTTGAAGTTGTGCATGACATAGGAAAATCTTTTTTTAGAACTGATGGGTCATTTGGGCTGATCCGTTCTTATTAAAGAGTGAAATGTGTAAATAGCTGGAATGCAGTTTTTCAGGAGATTCTTTAAAGTAAGAGAAGGGGGAGGGAAGGAAGTGATTCTCTTGTGTCCCAAAGTCCATGTCAGAGAGAGTAAATATTTCCTCTGGTGTGAAAAATATTTTTATAACTGGTTGAAAGTGCAGGTAACAGGTTTATCAGGAAAGAGTGTTAAGGAATACTAAAATTAGCAGATTCTTGTCTGAATTTTTAATGTCCAAAACTGTTGATTGCAGCTAGTTGCTTTGAGCATTGACAAGGGCCACCTTTTGCCTATGAAGTTGTCTCAAAATCTTGCATTGATTAAAAAAGAAAAAAAAAAGAAAAAAAAAAGGAAAAAAGAAAAAAAAAAACTTTAATCCAAGTAGCATTAGGTATTGCTGTATGATCAGTCGTATGGTTATTTGAAAGGTTCACATTATGTGGCATCAAAATCGTTTTTAGTGTTTTTACAGCATCCCTCTGCCACTAAATAGTTGACTTGAATTTTGAAAACAAATGTTTTGTGTTTATATGTATATGTGTGTGTATATATGTATTTATAGATCTGTGTGTGTGAGTTAAAAGTGAGTTAAATAGTTTTTCCCATGCATGTGTATTTCATACATATCTGGCTGATATATATATTTCACCATACACCAATTTTATAATTTATTAAATGTCAGTTAAAAAATAAATAAAAGGATAGAAAATGGGAAATACTTATTTTTTAAACTCAGTCTGATTTTGAAGTGATTAAACCTACACTAGGAATATATCTCATACATTTTAGTCATGAAAAATAACCTGGTAACTTCAGAGCATATGCTTTGCTATAATACCATTTGTAAATCTAGAGTACAACTGCCATCAGTGTAACTGGGAGCGTGCGTGTCCCCAGCTTCTGAAACACCTAAGAGAAATTTGGGAGAGCTTGTGGCTGTTTTACCGATGATTGTGGCAACATTTCCATTGACTGTATTGTTAAAGATGACCTGAAGAGCAGCTTATGTCACTTTTGACAGTGGTATTAAAATCTTGTTAATTCACATATAAAATTAAATGTGGCGAGTGTGTGGTAACACAGAATCTGGCAACTTTATGCCTGTCTTAGCTTTTGGAAAGTGAGGTCAGCTGATGACGTCTTCCATTTCCTCAGAAGTTACCCTGAAGGGGAGGAAGGCTGTTCAGTTCACCGTTGTCATTTTTTAACCTCATTGCTCTACAAAGAAGGGACAGAAATGTTCTTAAGTCCTCCTTTGTGGTATTAATCCCATATGCTGTGTGAGTATTCCTGTTTCATGCTAGGGTGTTCTTTATAGTTGATAATTCTCTGTGCCTCTGACCACAGTTAACATTGCTTGGTAGAAGTCTCAGTCTGAGTTCTCGACAAGTTCCCTGCAAATGTCGCTCCAAAACTCAATCTCTGTTAGTTCACATATTGTCAAAGGTGCAGTAAAGCAACCCAGGGTGGCCTGGCTTGCGGTACTGCTCCATCCGCTGCAGATTGCAGAGTTTCTGTGATCCTTAAACTAGCAGTCTCTTGTCCTCGGATTCTTCCACTAGAGGAGCGGGGTGTGCACACATGCGCACGTGTGTCTGTGTTAGGTATAGAGCTCTGTGTGTGCGTATGTACATACACACCCGGGTGTGAGCACGTAGCTGTTTGAATAGCAGGGTGGAAGTGGCTTTGAATTGCTCTTGAGGGCATTACTTGATGCATCCTTCAGAAGATGAAAAACCACGCTAAACTGTAACCTATGCCATGCGTTAAAAACTTCGTAGTCCTTCCATAATGATAGATGTGACAACAACTCCAGGCTTGCCCCTTCCTCTCCATGGCAAGTATTCAATAAGCCTTTCAAGGACGAGGTGACTGATAGATTTTCATTGGACTCTCTTGGACCTGCCTCCCAGTGCAGAGCTAAGGACTGTGAGGAGAATGTTTTGAAAATTAATTCTTCGTTGCAGTTTAACATTTCAGGTTTTTAAGCACATTTTAAATAGAAAGGATTTTGTTTTGTCAGTGTAACTGTTTTTTTTCTTTTTTTTCTTTTCTTTTGTTTTTTTAAACAGAGCTTAGATTTCTAACAAGGGAAAATTGCTGGTGGTCCCCGAAAGTGCTGCTGTTAATTGTTTTAATTAACAAAGGGAAAAATGTATATAAGCAGAATATTAAAATTACCATTAATTCCATGAATTTAAATCTGTCATTCATTGCCTTAAAACTTTCTCTTAGTTTCCATATGGCATGCCAAACCAGTAAATGGCTTTTAAAAATGTATAGTAGACCAATGTCAGTTTGTATAAAAGTACCAAGTGAAAATATTTATTATATGCATTGGAAAAAAAAATGGTTTACCTATTGAATGTTACCTGTTTATGTAGAAATCTTTAGATGTAATAAAAAGCATTCAGTTACGTTGTGTTTCCTGGGGGGAAAAAAAGGGGGGCGAGGAGGGTGTTTTCTGTGAACTCAGAGTTGCAAAGGTCACTTTTGAACAGGAATGCTTTTGCTTCTAAACGTTTTGTGGCATGGAGTGTCTCACACTTGTCTCTCCGAGCTCTACCAATGCTGCTTTGTTTTGTGAGTGTGTGAAGTGCAATTCCTTTTTGCTAGCTTTTATTTGGGTAATGTTTACCCACCCAGAGAGGGTAGTAACCGCCTGTTATGATACAGATGCATTCTGGAGTAATCCAAAGTGATTTTGAGCTGATCAATCCCCATGACATACAAGCTTTTATATTGTCTGCAGCTGAAAGGATTTGTTAATCAACTGTTCTGGTCAATAGGGAAGAATTAAGCTGTGTATTGGATCATTTGTAATTTGGCTATTGATGCATATTGGAAACAAATGCTTCTAAATGAACTCCTTGTTTCATAAGCTAATTACGCTCATGCTCAAAGCAACCGAGGTTTTTGCTCGCCTTCATTGCTGGTACTTCTGTAGCAAAGGTCTGGAACAGCTCCGGAGGGCAGAAACTGAACTCCACGCTGTGGGCAGACCTCCAACAGGCACTAGTGCGGAAAGGCTCAGCGTCAAGGTAGGTGGGTTTTTTGTCCAAACACTGAGATTAGCTGTGAACAGTGGGAAGAGAGTTACAAGGGAAATCCTATCTTCTGCTGATATTTGGAACCTGTTGTTGGTTTTTCTAGTGAATCCTATCTTTAGTTCACTGTATACTGTTTTTCTGGAGTGTTATCTGAGTGTTGAGCTGCTTGTAACTAATTTTCATGGAAACAAGGGGGTTTTTGTTTTGTTTTCTGTCTGTAGAGTAGGAAGAGCTAATATAAGAACTGAGGGATGTAGTAGACAGGCATGACAAGGTGTGTCAGTTTTACATCAAGCAAAGTTTATTTCCCCTTGAATCATGATCCTTTGCTGTTCAGAGGGCCTTTGCTTAGTATCTTAGCATGTCAGGATCCAAGTCTGAGCTTACTGGGTTAGTCGGGGACTGCTGTCTTCTGAGAACAGCAGGCTCTGCAGCTTGGCTCTGCATCAGGAGCGGTAGGGCACAAAACGGCCATTTGTCTGAAAGATACATCCTGGATCTGCTTCCATTTCTTGCGTAGCATTTAGCATGTCATTTAATCTTTTGTGGTTTTTTACCCCATGTAATAATATTCCATGAGAATAATCTCTGCTTTACCCTTCTGGAGACACTGTTACTGATTTGGAAGAGTTATGATTGGCTCGTGCTTTTTTTTTTCAGTTTATAACCAAGTTTGTGCTAGTTGCAGTCCTGGCTGATTCCAAGTGTTGCAGCAATGTGTGATGGTTTTGGTGATAGCATTAGTTGCGGTGTTCAGGCTGTGCTGGGTGCCTCAGTAGGGGATAAATGCATTGTGTCTGAAACGGCTGTGATGATTTAATTGCTGGTCATTTCATAAATTGAGCAAAGAGTGAGTTAGTTGCTTCAGTGATAAAGATTCAGAATTAAAAAAAGGAAGGAGAGGCATCGGTGGAAGGAAGGGAAGCTGAAGGGAGGAGAAGGGGGCTCCCATGAGTAGAAGCCACGGCAGGAGCCTGTGCTCTTCCAGCGTACTTCACAGGTTGCTGCTTAGGCTGTGACTGTGCAAGGATGGTCTCTGCACTCCGGAGAGAATATGCTGTATGTTGTCCTGAATTTCATACCAGTCTGAGGACCTTAGTTAAGGCTGCCAGGATATAGATGGAAGAAGATCAGTAACGACTGCTGTGGGTCACGTTGATTTTAATCAGTCTAAAGGCAAGGGAGATGGGGTGTTTTTTTCCTGTTGTAGAGTAGCTGAATTTTCATGGCCTCTGTTTTTCCCTGCCAGGCTGTCTCTGGGAGTGTGTTCTGGGCAGCTAGCCCAGAACTTGGTGACACATACATTTACCAAGCACAGCATTTTCAGTGTGTTGCCTCAAAATGCGGGGGCAACTTAACTGCACAGAGACTTGACATTGCAAGATACTGCACCTTAATAAATAATGTGACAGAAGTACAACAATACAGACATCTTGTATGTTGGAGGAGTGAAAGGTGAGGGGAGGAATGAGACAGCGATCATAGACTGTTCCTGAGCTTGGAGACTGGGAGTTGTCCTCTGCAGCCGGTGAGCATCACTAACTGGGGGAGTTGGAGAATTGCTGGCTGTTTGTCTCCTGTTGCTCTGGATAGTCAGCAGGGATGTGGCCACCCCGCAAGTGGGGCTGTTAACTTGACAACTTCATGACAGGGGAACATCTGGTTGGGAACATACCATGGATCCAAGGAATACTGGGGAGCTGTGCATAGTTATACTAAATTTACCACTGTCGTGACATAATCAAGCTTCCCGGGTCATGTGTTTCTACACAAAGAACTGTGCCTGGGCTTGGGCGTGTGGAAGCAGCAAATGGTTATGAGTGATGCTGACTTCTTGGAACACAGTCACCATGAGACCTTAACTACAAGTTATCATTTATGCTGCAATCTGTAGACTTAAATGCCTTTTTAAAATAAGAGGGTTTTTTTAAGCACGACACCTGTTACACAAGGGAATGTTACATTCAGTTTATTTAAGTAACAGCTCACATTTTGTGACAACATTTCTCCAGAAATGGGGTGGGAACCTGTGTAAGTGTAAGCACTATCATGAAGGCAAAATAAGGATTTGTAAAGGCAAATGATGATTCCTGAGTCCAGGTAGTAACTAGGAAGAACTGAAGTAAAAAAATTGCAGGTCCTGCTCTTATCAAATCTCTTGTTTTGAATTTTAGTAGTCAACTGTAGGAAGACAAATGATGCGGACAAATTCTTCATATTTTATTGTTCCATTTGGTCCAACTTTGGCATCTTTTAGCAGGTCATCAACTGAAAGAAAGAGTAAAAGAAAAATGTAAGTCTGAGTGGCATATATATTAGGGATGTCATGATCTTCAAAAGAAGAGCAATGCAGGATTTGGGTTTTCAAATAATTTTTCTTAGAAGTAATAACTTCTGGGATCAGTTGGAGGTGCCATCCAGATGATAGTTTTAAACTAGCATCAGTTGGCACTTTGATGTTGTTGTGTAACTTTCTGGAGCAGAGATGTCCATCTCTTTGCCACAAGGAAAAGATTCACAAATTTAGTCCAAATCAGCTTTTCATTGCTCTTGGTAGGAGTGGCTTATTTGGCTTGAATAGCAAACCTGTCCCTGTTCAATTTAGACAAAACTAAGTGCTCATGCAGATTATGTGCTCAACTTTATGTAGATTTGTGTGCTGTTTGTTAATATTGGCAGGCCTTTAGTGTTTGAAAGTGAAGAATACCTTCTCAGCTGGGGCTCTAAGGCTCTCACTGAAAATACTTCTGCAGATGTGGTAACTGTGCAGTTGGCATCTGGCAGTAGTGATGCTTTTCATTTCAGCTTTGGGAACGCCATGGCAGTGATAGCAGTTATCTAACTTAAAATGCTCTCTTCTGTACAGGCTAAACCATTAAAAGGTGTTTTTCCTGTCAAATAATGTCAGTAAAATAGAAGTACTAAGAAATGACACATAGAAAAGTAAAGTTAAATGTTGCTGAATGAAGCTGCTACTGGGAATTAGATGCCATCTTCCTTTGGATGACAGGAGAGGAGGTGAATTCCCTTGCTTGTTTACTTTACCTGTAACATATCTAGTGGGTGGGTGCTAAAACAAACATCAGAGAATCCCAGCAGCTTCTATTTGATAATGTTTTAGGCAGCAGTTAGTTTCCTTTGATAAGGTATCTAATACAGTCCAGAAGAGGTTTTTGCTTGCATGCTTGCTAATGTTGAGGGGCGCGTGTCCAGTTTCACAAGTGGGTTGCCCTTTTGCTTTGGGCCAGCGATGTGTGAACAGGATCGCGGCTGGATGCTGTGCGGAGGGATGGGGCAGGCAGTCTGTTGGAGAGGAAGCTGTTGGGTTGTACACCTGCATTTATCATTTGATAATTAATTAGCGGGACACCTTCTAGGTGTTTAGAGCTTGTTGATAGACCACTGAAACAGGGATCATACGTGGTGTCATGCTCCATAATCTCATGCCAGTATGGGTTGGAGTCACCTACCAAGGGTCTTGCTCGAGTGCTCTCCCTTTCTGAAATGGGTGCGGGCAGGTTGGTGGAGGCTGGTCTGTGTGTTTTCTTGTGAGCTACTTGGCTGAGGTTACCAGAACGGCTGTTCAGGCTGAACAAGCTGTGGTTGTTTAAATAAGACTCTGAGTACTCGTACTGGAGCACAGAATAATAGCTTTGCAGTTGCCAGTTGTGAAATCCAGGGGGAAGGTCATGGGAGGGGGGAAGGTTTAGGGCAAAAAAAGCTGTTTTACTGTAACTTGTTGTGGAAGGTCTCTATGAGCAGCATAACCTGTTTCCTCTCTCTGCTGTTCGTGGGGGTACTGGATGAGACACTGTTTTCCCCTCTGCCCCTGTTTGCAGGCAGGTGTCAGTGTATATAGGGGGTAAGCGCAGCCCCTGTGGGAGCTGCTGCCAGGAAGATTTGGTTGCAGCATGGGGTAAATGAGGGGCTGTTGTGAGAACTGCTGTTACTGTAAGGTAAGTAACAACTTTCTTTCCAAGAGATCTAATCCTCCTTTCAAAAAGAATAGCCTGATGGTAATCAAATGCTTCTAAGAACATAAATTCAAAAAATAATTAATTTTTTCCAGAACATTTAAAAATAACACAGAAGAAAAATGTGTCGGTTCTCATTTGCTAAAAGTATGCTAAATTAAAATGAAGGCTTTTCTGGAGCCACTGTAAATGAAGGTACGTGCCAGTAGTTACTGAACAATTGCAGATGCTAATGAAATTGAGTCTGTTCTGGTATCAAATATTTATAGCAGCTTTAGCAAGCTGGAGTTCAGTGTGTCAAGCCAAAGGGGAAATTCCTTGTTGAGAAGAAGCATCGCTTCCTACATTAGGATCTATAGTGCCTTGTTACAAGTTTTGAGTAGATGTGCAGCCTATATGCCAAAGTAATGGGAAATCCCCCTGCACCTCCCAAATCTTTATTTAATAGTGGTTCTTGCTAGGATGCCTTTAACTAGGGTTAATGTCTCTATGTCTTCACTGTTTGTTCAGCTCTCATAATAGCTCTGAAAGTGTTTTCAGATGTAAATAGCTGCAAACAAATGAAGAAAACACTCAGAAGAAATGCCTTGTTGGTGTATCATTGGTGAAGCTGGTGAGGAGACTGCACTGATCAACCTTACTCTGATTAAATCTAAATTCTACTTTTAACAGTAGAAAGGACAGTTCTCATACCCTCAAGGAGCTTAATGGAGTCTGTACAAACCCCATAACCCTGGTAAAACTCATTCCTTGCCCGTATCAAGCTGGTGATGGGTTTTTCTAATGCTGTCTTTGGCAGAGAGTGAGCAATTTTGAAAGCTCCAGAGCCTGCTCCCTGCAGTGGCATTGGAGGGGTGAAAGCTCTGCAAGAGCTGGAGAAGAAGCCAAAGGTGGTGTGGTTTGGAGCAAGGAGGGGACAGGACAGCCGGTCCCCAGGACTGAGGGGCGGAGGGGTGTGCAGAGCACTGCCCTGCCTTTCTGCAGGCCTGGGCCTGCTCCTGTAGCCTGTGAAGGCTGGAAAAGTGGTGGATGCATTTTAAAAGTTTATAGACATACATAAAATGCCTACAGCAAAATCAGCTGTCTAAAAGGTTTTGATCACTTTCAGCTTCCTGGAAATTCCCTCCTGTTGTGCCCCTTGGGGTCAAGTTTCTGACAAGGAGGACTTTTTTTTTAATTATTTTTTATTTTTTTAAAAGAAATTAAAAAGTTCCCCTCTCTCTTCCAAATTGTGCTGGCTGCAGAGCTCACATTGCTCTTGGGAAACTGCCAGTGCCCTGTGTGCTCCTTAGAGCATCCCTGCAGCTGGGGGGGCAGACGCTCTCCCAGGGCCCTTCGTGGGACAGGCACTTGCTTTATAAATACAGCGAAGCATCTCAGGGTAAAAAAAATCATCGTTCAGGAAACAACCTGAGAAAGGGAAAAGGTCTCTTGGTTAACGGGCAGCTGGCTTACCTCTTCTGCAAGGCACAGAATCTCTGCTTAGCGATCGTGGCGTGGGCAAAGGCTGACAAGGGCGAGGAGACTTTGCCGTCATGTGAGTTGAATTAGCTGCAGCGAGCTGACGTTGCTAACGCGCTCGGCTCGGCTTGGGAGTGCTGCCTGCTCTGAGCGCCTGTCTGGGTTCAGCTGGGGGCTCTCGTTTACGTGGGCAAAGTGGTGTAAACCGCAGCACAAGCTCGTGGTACGGCTGTCGTGGGGAAGAGACCGGCGCCGGTGGGGTGGACGGGGGACACGACGGCAAGTTGCAATGCCCTGGTGCACTGCACGTCTTGGGCGTGATGGGGAGGCCATCCCTTCTCCCCCCTCCCCCCGAGGGTCACCAGTGCTATGTCCTGCTGGCCCAGGACCTTCCTGGCTTCCCAGCTGGAAGTGCCCGATCCCAGGTTTGACTACAGAGGAAAACCAGGAAGGATATAAGAAGATGGGGAACATTTGATACATCTTTGAATTGCAGAATACCTTCTTCCTCGGAAAGCTTTTCTCCTAGTCTTGTAAGTTTGGCTCTCAGCTCCGAAACTGAGATAACGCCTCTTTTCTGCCTGTCTATCATGGACAAGGCCGTGAGGATTTCCTTCTCAGGTTCCTCTTGCTTCATTTGCCTGTACATTATATTCAGGAAAGTGGAGAAATCCAGCTCTGCATTTCTGTCTGGAAAAATAAGAGCAGATTCTTTAGGAATGGCTCAGTTTTGTAGTCTGCATCTAAACGTAAGCATCCCCCCCCCCCCCCCCAGTTCACCTTCCTGGGGCACCTTTTCCCTTTTGCCTGACTCTGGTCTGGACCAGGGTGGATCCACTCCTGGGGGCTTTCTCCTGCCCGAAAACCCATTTATAGCTTTGCTAGGCTTGTGCTCTGAAACCTCGTATCCAGAATTTTTAGCCCAGCCCACTTTATCTGGTGATTCTTCTTTGGTCTCTGTGCTGTGCTTTGAATTTATTTAGACGAATCTGCAGATTAATATCTTTTTGTGCTTTTCTACTTCTGCTGATTGGACTGGGCAGTTTCCCAGCCTCAAAATCCGTAATCAATATGTATGCCTCCCACTGCTCTTGAAGCTTTTCTTTTTTAATGGCACTATTTTAATCCGTATGCTGGATTGACTTTGTTCATCATCTAGCACATCAGACTAGGTTTTTGTGACTGCTCTTGGTTATGCTCCATTGCCTGGCCTGTTTGAGTATCTATTGAGTGAATATTATCTCTGGGGCTCCAGGAAGCCTCCTTGTTTTTGCATGTAGTTTTCTGACCACAGAAAAGTTGAATTTCTCCAACCGTAATCCACTGTGTTTTATTCATATGCAACCGCTGCGCTTTGCTTACCAATCTTGTGGAAGTGCAGGTGTCTCTGCACCTCTCCTGGCGTCGGGCTGGCTCCCAGGCACCGCATCACTGCCATCAGGTCAGAGGCTTTTATCTTGCCTTTTTGTTTCTTGTCGTACAGGGAAAAACATTCCTTGAACTCTAATTAAAAACCAAAACTCTGTTATGCCATGTAAGATTACATCGAACTGCCAGTGACGTTTCTTCTCCCGTTGCCCGATCGGGCGGCGTTGGTAGGGTTCCAGCAGGGATATTGTGTCTGGTTTGGGGTGTCTTGTTTCAAGGAGGATGATGGACAGTGGGGGAGGACCCCGGGTAAAGTGCCAAGGGCAATTAAAATCCAGGCTTGTGAATAGCTGAGCTAATTGGGGTCCTTCAGCCTAATGAAGCAAGTCTGAAAGTGGAGTCAGGCTTCCAAATACGTAGAATACTGTTAAGTACTTTTCTCTGCCTTCATGAAGGGTAGGAGAGGATGCTAAAGGAATGAGCCTTAAGGAGCAGTGGAGGATGCTGGTTGAGTCTGGCACTTGCCCCTGCCTCGGCCTGCCACCGGCTGGATTTTAATAAAAGACAAAAGAACTGATAATGCCGCATTTGACAGTCTGAGTGCTGCCAGCTGCGTCAGTCTAGCAGAGCGTCCCTGCTCGCCCTGCCGCCATCCCACTGCAGCATCTCCCTCCCTCGCTTCTCCCCGCGGTCCTCGCCTGCCTGCTCACCCTCTCCCCTTCCCCCTCAAACACTGGCTTCGCAGTTTTCAAATAAATAAATAAGGCTTGCAGCTGACCTAGATAAGGCTGCCGTCTCTCATCCTCCCTTCCCACTCTGCTCCCTCCTCGTCACGCTCAACGCCAACGGGCAAGTTGTGCTGCATGGGGACAGTCCTGTCTGCAGAGCAGCCAGGGAAATAAAAAATCAGCCTGTTTTGGTGCATTCACCCTCTACCACCCTCCTCATCCTCTCTGTCCCTAGACCTTCTTGCAGGCGTGAGTGTGGGGTGCCAGGGCCCCGTGGGTGCTGTGGCCTCCCCCTGCCCCGGCCGCCTCCTCCCCTGCAGCAATCCTGCTGAGCCCGAGGGCGCTGCAGATTAACAGATTTGCAATAATACTCTTATTTCAGCTTTCTTCTGCCATTCCCGTAGCAAACCCTTCCTTGTTCGAGTCTGAGGCAGGGGTCCCCTTTCCCAGGGACAGCCCTGGTGTCTCGCAATGAGAATTTGTACTTCCTGCACCGTCTTCCTCCTCTTCCTCCTTCACCTTTACTCCTGTCATACATGAAACCTCCACTACCGCAAATGATCACCTGAAACTTCTGGTCCCTGCTAGCTTGGCCAGGGCTGACGTGTTTATGGGGTTGGGAGGTTGCTGGTTAACTTCTGGTCTTGATGCAATCCAGCGTGTGGGTCTGCGGGTGGTTTCAGCGCCCTGCCTGTGCCCAGCACTGTTTTAACAAAATCTGGGAGATTTCTCTGGTTTCAGAGCAAGCAGATCCCCTCAAGAGCTGGGAGGAGGACAAGTGGGGGAGCACAAGCCCAGACAGAGACACTCTGGGGGGAAATGCCATTTTTTACATATATATATAATATATATAAATATAAATTTGTTAAGCTGATCTTGCTAATAAAAACCAGAATAAAACTGTACATACCATTAATTTGATCCTGGGACAGAAATTTTGCCTGTAGCATGAAGCAGAGGAGATGAGAAAAAAAAAACCAACACAGCTTTAAAATCTGGATGGGATGAGGAGGGGTCAGCAGTTTGTATCAGCTGAAACGCTTCACTCACCATTATTTTGGGGGCCCTCCTTGTGTTTTATGCTGCCCGTGGGGATCCGAGGTGGCTGCAGCTACTTTTCTATTCGATTAAGGGCTAAAGTCCACCAGCCCCCGGGTGGAGTACGGCCGGGCTGTAATAAATACCCTGCTGCTATGACTACGAGACCTGATCCCTGCTGGGGCTGGATCCTGCTGCCAGCCCAGCTCCTGTTCGCATGCTGCTGGAGAGAAGGGGGCTCTCCCCAGCCTCCCCAAAACCTTGGGACTCCGGACGGGACCCCGAGCAGCGATGCTGTCAGGAGGAGTGGGGCAAGAGCTTCCCTCGATTGGGGTTTAAGGGTGTTTGGGATCAGGCTGGTTAAACACAAAAGGTTTGATAATCTCAAAGAGCTGCACACCTTGCACTAAGCTTAGCTGCTGGGAGACAAACCCAGCCTTGGTGAGGTGGCTGGGGAAGGGCGCGGGGGCATTTACAGCTTTGCAGTTCACTTCTGGAGGGGTTTTGCTGGTGGGCAGCAGAAGGAGTTAATTCAGGCTTTGCTGAGCTCAGTGCAGGGCATTGGGCATCCCTGGCCATGTGGCTGTGTGCTGCCTGGAGGGTTTGCAGGGGAAGTGGGTTTTAGATACGCCCTCTGCAAGCATGGAGGAGCTGGGACATTGCAGACAGGCTGAGAGGAGAAGGGATTTTTGAGATAGTTTAAAAAGCTCCCCATTGTCTTAGTTTTTATTTATTAGCATTTATTTAGCTAATCTGCTTGGGAGCAAATGGCCTCTAGGACTGCCAAGTCTTGTTGCAGCCCTCAGGAGGAACTCGGAAGGGGGATGCTGAGGAAATGATGCTGAGGGAGAGGGAGGGCTGCAGCATGCTGGAGAGCTTCTGGGGTTTAACGCTGGGTGCGTGGGGGAGGCAGAGCCTCCAGCTGTTGTGAACTAGCTCAGACAAACAGCCGTGTTTGCTCACATCTTCTGGTCCCTTCCAGCACTAGGGCTTCTGCCACTCAGTTGACATTCAAGACATTGAAAAGCAAGTATTAGACATGAATCTACAATTTTGTCCCATCCTGTCCCCTACAAAAAAAAGTTGAGCCAGCAGCTTTGCTGGGTGCGGGATGGGCGATGCTTTCCTCCTCCGGATCCGCTGGTGCTTGAAGAAAAGAAACCCAGCGGTTGTGCAGGCAGGGCTAGCACGTGAGCAGGGGGATGAAGTACCTGATGCCAGGTGGTGGTGGAGGTCCAGGCCCAAGAACAAAATATTTAGTGGCTGTAGTGACCACTGTAGCATGGACCAGACCCTTCCCAGGGTAGACCCTGCTCTGTTACAATGACACATTCAGGGTCCTTAAATCTCATGGGATAAAGATTCTCCATTCAAAGAACAGAGCTGCTTCAAGAAGCAATGCAAGTCACAACTTTTACCAAATATTTTTTATTCAGTATGTTTCGCTAATAGCTTTTTTTCTTCTACCACTTGGATTCTGTCACACAGGGCTCTAATACAAGTTTTATAGACATAAACCATCACAGGGATGCAGCTCGCGTTGCAGGAGCTCAGCTCCATCACCTGAGGCTGGAGAAGTGGTGAGCGGGACCCCATGAGAACCGGGCCGATGCTGGAGCTCACCCCCCTGCCTGATGCTCTTTTTGGGCTGCGTTCGTGGGGAATTGGCCCTTCTGCCTCTGCCACCAGTCTGGCCCTTTCTGCACAATGCCTGTGCTCAGCAGCGCAGGCACTGATGGCCAGGACCCTGGGAGGACTTCTTGGGGAGGCATGGCTGAGCAGACCTGCCATTCAGATCCAAGGTAGGGCGGCTCAGCCCATTCCCAGCATGTTTACTTGGCTGGGAGAAGTGGATACACCTCTCCGCGCCAAGACATCGGGTGGGCGAGAGTGCTCCGACTTCCCAGCAAACCGCTCCTGTTAAAGGCCGGGATGCTCTCTCAGGTGGTGATGGTGGGATGGGTGTTCGCCAGTGCCGTGGACCACCATGCGGCTGGGATGCTGCGGCCCTACTCCGATACGGGAGGGATTTGGTGCTGTCCCCTAAGCACCTGAAAAAGTCCAGCATGGAACTGCATTGTGCAATTGTGAGGGCTGGCTGGTGCAAAGCCAGGGGAGACTCCCCTGCCACGACCCTGGCTTTAAAGCGTTAAGTAAGTCAGAAAGACTATTTTTCCCTTTTGTTCAGACACCTCCTCCCTAGCTAGCTCTAGTTAACATACCATACATCTTGCAGCTACTGTTGGTCAGGAATTTATTTGAAGTACATCTACATTAGAAAAACTAGATTTTTTTTTTTTCTTCAAATCACTCTTAAAATATCAAAACTTATAAACTTTCCTTTGCTGCATGGAGGTTGTTCATGTGCAGGGTATAAAATGCCCATGGCTCGGGGATATAGATCACGCCAGGGTACTTCTTCCTGAGAATTTTGTCATTCCACAGCCAAACCACCCAAACAGCAATGAGGACCAGTGTTATGATGAAGGAGTAGAACAGAAAAAGCCCATTGCTGTCCAGGACAAGTCCTTTGCGTTTCTGGTGCATCACTAAAGCCATCATGGCAAAGAAAGTGAAAATGTAGAGGATGAAAATCTGACCCTCTGTCACGAGATACCTACAAAGCAAAAACAACTGTTAGTGCCCCCTGGGAGAAAGCATTGAGCGACAGCAGCCCCCAGCACTTCCAGCTTTACCTGGGGTGAACATCTCCCCCTTCTCCCTACTCTACATCCAGACAGATGAAGCTGTGCTGCTTTCTACTGCCAGCTTTTAAGCTGTTACTTGTTTTCACGTTTCTTACCACTAATTTAACAACTGAGCTATGGGCTTCATTAAGAGAATGGGTAAAGAAATGCATGCCCAGTCTGGGATTTGAAAGGGGATTTGTGAATGGGATGCTTAAAGGCAGAACCAAAGCCAGACTGTGGCTCCCACCTGTGGATGTTGTGCTTATTTAGTCCAAAAATCCACTGCTCCCCCTGTGCTGTATCTGGCAGTGGCCAGTCCTGAACGGGTGTTAGCAGGGGGAAGAAGGAATTACACTCCCTTGTTCTTAAATCGCTAGCACACAAACTGCACAGATTCATGCTGATATATTTAAAGGAAGTGCAATGGGGTAACTTGGAACTGACCAAATCATCTTGATGATTTTGACTATCAAAAATTAATTTACTGTACAAAACCAGTCTCAGCAGGGGGCAAAGCCACAGGCAAGAGAGAACATCATCTCTGAGGATGAATGAAAAGTTGTTTGGCTGCCATCAGGGAAACCGTTTGGGAAGATGAGGCTAATGAAAATGGGAAATAAATAAGACCTCTCTCAAAAGGCTATTTGGACCCGCAGGGTGAGCTGAGGAGGCAGCATCCGAGCATCACACAGGCGGCCTGGGCTCTCTGTAAAATGCCTGGACAACTGCTAAGAGCATCCCCACTGCCACCAACAAGCTGAGACCTGGCGGATGGGCTGCAAGCACTGGGTGACCATCCCACCCAAAATCATTGAGGAACTGTCTAACAGCACAGTGAGCGGCAGCCTTTGGCGGGGGGGCAGAACGGCAAGTACCATGGAGGCTGGAAGCCGGAGCTCCAGCAGTAACAATATGACTGACTGTGGTTGAAAAAAACACCCTGAGCAGGGACAGGAGTGCTGAGGGGTGACCCTGAAGTTGTCCCAGCTTGCAAAGGCTAAAGCACCTACAAATTTCAACACGATTTGATTTGATTTGATTTTCCAGACCTGCAGAGCAGAAGCTACAGCAAGTTCTGCCCTGGAAAATGGAGAACTCCTGCCTGCATGCTGTGGGGCTGCCTGCATTACTCCCTCTTCATCCCTCACCCATGCAGAGGGGGCAGAAGCCACTTACCAGTAATAAAGGCTGCTGGGCCCCATCAGAAGCAAGGCAGCCACTGGCATCCTGCTCTCCTCTTCAACAGGGGTGAAGCAGCCGGTGAAATATATAAACAGTATCAGGAAAAAAGGGATATACCTACAAACATAAACAACTCCAATTGGTGGTGTGACACTGGAAGGTGTTTCAGCCACCCCCCCAAATCCAAACTGTGCACACAACCAATTCCTATGCTGAGTCCATGAATTAATTTGGTGAAGGAGCAGAAGCAGAGGCCACGCAGCCTGCTCTGACCACATGTGCTTAGGCAGGTGAAACAGCAGGTAACTGGGGTGTGGGGTCCTGTGGTGCCAGTCAGGGCATCGCCTCTCTGCCAGCATCACAGCTTTTGCTACAAGATTACTGCTCTGTCCATATGACAGACGAAGGGCTGGTGGTGCCTGGTGCAGGGCTATTGTATGTCCTGGCTGCACCGAGTGCTCCTGCAGATGACTTCTGGGGCTCTGGCAGGAAAAGCCCAAGTTTGCTGATTAGGTCAAATGCTGGGCTCAAGTGCTCCATCAAACAATTGCATCCGTTACACTCTCAGACTCTAAGAGGCTGTGTAAGAGTGTTGTGTTAAAAGCTGAACTGCAGGAAAGCAGGACGTGGACCAGGATTTCAAGAACCTAACAGAGCCCTTTTTTATTTAAAAGGACGGGATTTGCTTGCTTCACAGCGCTCAAGGAACAGTAAATAAACTGGGAAAGCCTGATGGGGAAGAGATTTCCCTCTGCTCTGAGCAATCTCAGGATTATCTGGCAGCAGATAAAGGGCCAGACAGTCCTTCCTGGGGTCTTTGGTGCAGGCAGAGCAGCAGGACATAGGACACGTCTACAGCGCCTGGTGCTGCTCATGTGGGCGGGAGGGTGCTGATGGGACCTGCCACAGCCTGCAGGCCCTACCAGCATTACCTGCCCCTGGGTCAGCAAATGCAGCCATGCTGGATGAAACATGCTGTCCAGCTGGAACAAGCATTTCTAGAATTGGCTTGGGGCAATAGTGCTGAAATCAGACCCTAACTGAGCTCCCTGGATCACCACGGTCAAACGGTCTCTGTTACTGGGTGGCACTAGTCTCGCCATGTGAGCAACCCTTCCCTCTTGCTGGAGGGTCACTGAACAGATGCACAGCAAAGGAGGGGAGCGAGCAAAGGGCTAGAGAGACTGGGCAGAGTCGGGTTGTTTTGGGTTCAACCTCCAGAGGAGCAAAAATGTGGGTGGTGACAGTCAAGGAGTCTGCGGAGCCCTCAGACCTGTGCTGTAACCTGTCTCTTTATCTGGGTATCCTGTGGAAGGTGGCTGAGGGGTGAGACCTGACAAGCCGTTCTTCTGGCCCCTATGGCCGTCAAACAACTGCTACATCCTAGAAATATCACTGAGACGGAGACAAAACTAGGGGGAATGGGTGATTTTCTAAGGGAGAGATCCACTGTAATCACACTGGCTATGAGAACATTATCCTCAGCCAGCTCTCATCAGCTGCATTTTATTTTTTTACGTATTAAGCTACGATCAGATCAGATCTGCCCTTCCTTGTATTACGTTCTGAGGCCACTAGATAGACTGTAAATTGCTTACCACATTGAATGACCTAAATATTCATCATAGTAGTACAGCAGCTCAAAGGAATCAATCTGTAATGTACCAAAAAGAGATTTAAAAGGGCAGAGGGAACTGGATGCTATTGAACAAGAACAAGCAATTAATATATTTTTTAAGTGCTTATATAAAATGCAGCCTCTTTACCAGTGTCTCTGGCTTCAGGTTCTTGATGATGGGATTCTCTCTTACAGACAGATGGTGCTGGTAGCCACTGAAAATCAGGCGATGGTTTACGGAGTCTCCAACTAGGTGGATGCTGGCTCCCATGACAAACATGATGATGCTGACATAGACCATTGATCTTGGTAAGGTTTTGGGGGATCTCTCGATGAGCTAAAAAAACATAGAGATGTGTTGAACAGTGAGAAGGTACCAGCAGAGATACATGACAAGTTCTGCCCTCTTCGACTTCACGGTGCTTTGCAGAAAATCATCAAAAAACCAAGCAAGAGGCCTGCAGAAAGCTGCAGGTGTAGCAGGGAAACAGTTGTCCCCCTCGGGAAAGCGGTGCAACCGCACCAGAACGAGCTTCCCTGATTGCAGCTACTTTCCCTAAATGCATCTCCTCAGACACATTTGCATCAGCCTACATGGCTTTCAGGCTTGAATACACACTTTATCCCTGTTTGCAACAAGAAAACCACATTTTTTGCCCTTGTTAAACCTTTCTGCAAAGCAGCACCCATAACCTGAGTCAACGCTTAGACCGAATCAGTGATCCAGTACTTCTAATACAGCACTTGAAGTAATTTCTTCACCAGATGTGATCAAAACCAATTAATGAGAAACAAAAAAGCAACTGCTTTCTCTAGTTGCTCTGCTGAGTGGATCTGCAAGGCTGGCTGTGCCCTCCAGTGGCAGGGAAAGCCTCCAGCAGCACTCCAGCTGAGCACATGCACTTCACTCCCTGGCTAAGAGACACTTGCTCCTTTCTAATTCTCTGCTGGATGATTTTCAAAGGCCTCTTGTTGAACTGTTTGGGGTTTTTAGTTCCTTCCTAATGGAATTGGACTCACCTCTCTGTGTATTTGCTTCTAAAGAGGAAGCTGCGTTTAAACCCATATCTAGGAATACCTAATTGCTAGCAAAACCAGTTGAGGCAACCTTTTGAACAGCAGCTTTAGCGATGAGCTCTCCCTGTACCATCTCATGGTCTGCTTAGGTCTGGGTGGAGGCAGGCACGTGAGGCCGGCAGGGAGCCCGATGTTCCTCAGAGCCCGGGGTGAGCTCCTGCAAGCCTAGCTGGGGATGAGGAGCAGGAGCTTCTCTCCAGAAAGGAGCTCCCCACTCAGCTTGCAAAGCAGGGAAGACCTCAGAAGATGTAAATCCTAGCTCCAGCAGTTCAGGCTTTGGAGGGGACGCCAAGCCGGCCTCGGGAACCATGGGTCAGGGGGGACGCATCAGCCCAGCCTGAGGATCAGCTGGGCCACCTTCGCCTCCTATCTCCCTGCTGCCAAATCAGCTTTGCAGCCCTTCATAAACAGTGAAAAGCTCCTTATTTGTGTTTCATTTTGAGGCTTAACTTTCCCTTTCTCTGTATCTGCTGTATGTATGTCAGAGGAGTCAGAGAGGACAAGAAGAGCAAAAGGTCCAGGAGAGCTCTTGTCTGATGGAAAAAGACAGTGGGACATGTCCCTTGAGGGGACACTGGGCAAAAGAAATGCATCCTGAATAACAAATGGGTTTTTTCTGTGGACCAACCCTTCATGCTGTGCTGCCAGGGAAGTCCAAGATAGAAAATTTTAACCTGATGAGTACCCAGCCTGCAGAAATTGGCTGTGTCAGACTGTGATGGGTCAGACTGAGCTTCAGAGCTTTCACATCACCCAAAGGACTTCGATCCTGAATATTCCTTTTTGGCCATACCGGCATTTAAAATCTCCCAGACAGACTCAGGAGAGAGAGAATCATTTACATCTTAGGACATAATTCAATTTCTAGCTAATGAAGGTTAAAATATATTTATAATTGCTTTCTCATATCTTCTGGCTGCTAAGTATTTAATATAAGAAGATTTCTAATGATATGACAGTCTTTAACCTCATAAATGGTTTATACGATCCAGTGGCTGGCAGCTGAAGCAAGATAAATTCAAGCTAAACATACAATTCTAATGTCGAAGAGCAAGTGTAATTAAGCTCTGAACAATTCAGAAAATCTACTATAGTTCCAGCTGTCTCATAAAATCTTTTAAGTCATGGATGGATGTTGTCTAAAAATACGCTTTGGCTCAGCCAGGGAGAAGGGCTCTGACTCCTCCTGAATCCGGAGTTCCCAGGGAAAGTGATTTGCTTTGTATATGCAGGAAATTGAGTTGCATTAAGATGGTCACTGCGTTGCTCTTTAAAAGGTGGCATCACAAATTCTTTCTGAAGTGGCAAACCTCTAACGTACAGTAGGGCCAGCTCACTTGCAGGAGTTTGTGAATAACTAACATTTGTTCACCAAGTTCCTAACAAACTCTCAGCCTGTTTTTACATGAGTAATATTAAAAAAAAATGCAACACCTGCACCTCAAGGTTTACCTTTAGCAGAAGAAATGGTGTGATAACATTGTAAGCCATGTGGAAATAATCTCCAGCACTTGGTTTATTTAGAGGAAACCACTCCAAAGGTAGGATTATCTGAGGAGGGGGGAATAAAAAGCACATCAGTATATCCTCACCACCCAGCTCGTGATTACAGCCCCATCACTGGCTGAAAGGCAGGGAGAGAGAAAATTCTTGCTTTGGACTGCTGCTGCTTTCTAATCGTCAGCTTGACTTCATGTAGCTGTTAGTAACGAAGTTGGGCAGCTCTTCTTGCAGTAAGCATCCCTAAAAGCACAATCTGGAACTAAGTGCTAAACGCACAGGATATTTACATCTCAGCCATTCACTCCTGCAGTGCTGCCCAAAGACAATGCCGTGAAGTTGTGTGGCTGAGTGAGCAAGCAAGGCATTCGGGGTCCTGCAGCAGTGGATCTCCGTTAACCCTCTGCCACATGCAGATGCCAGCAATGAAAAATTACATTTGAGGGCAGTGGCCACTTCTGCCCTGCACGATCTGGAGACCAGGAGTCCCAAGCTCCGGAGATACAGGCAAGGTATGGGAAAGAGCAGCAGGAACCTCTCCAGGTAACTTTTGTTATGAAAATACCAAGTTGAGGGACAGATGACTTGCAACAAGTTTCCCAGATACCTTCCCTGTGACTGGAGCAACACGCTTGGTACCAGTTATACCAGTACACCACAGTGGTCCTCGTCTCAAGGACAGCTCCTCAAGGGAGTCCCTTTGGTGTAGAAAACAGCCCATGGGTCTACAGGGGACCACCACGGCTCTGCCTCCCTGTCCTCCACCCCAAATATGTCGACCGCAAGCAAAACAGCGTGCCTGCCTCTGCCACACTCACCATCGCAATGGGACGCCCAAAGTCCAGCACCCAGTTCTGCAGAGTGAAGTAGAACCACAGATCAAAATGAAATGGGGAGGTCTTGAAGGTGTCCTCGTTCTTGCCTGCTCCATGCCTAGAGATGATGGAAGTGACAGTGTCAGCCTTAAGTCATATAACAGGTTTCCGAGGAGGCAGGGAGCAGACTCTAGGTCTGCATCCCCACAAAAACCCTGTATCTCCCTGGCTGCCAGTGCATCTCTGGGCTTTGGGATCTGTGGAATAACAACAAGGCTGAGAGGCCAAAATGAGGAGGACGCAGTACAGAAAGACAAAGCATTGTTAATAAAAACTGGCATGTCCCTGAAAGGAGGCTCTTCCTGGCTGAGAAGTGAGCACAAAAGCAGCATGAAAAGCTTAAGTGCTGAATTAAGTGCAACTATTTTTAACTTTTGCATGACAAAGCAAAATTCAACTCCCATGGCACTTCTGCTGAACGCTAAAAATGCATTGATGCCTGGTGGTACTCAACCACAGGGATGCTCTGGACGCACTATCACCTTCATCTTCCACTCTGAAGATCCTCCTCCTCTGCCTTTGCAGAGCAAGGCCTGATCCAACCCCGCTGAACTCCTTCCATCAAAGAACCCTCCAGCACCACCAGACCTTCACCTCCCTATGGGAAAAGTGGACGAATCGCTCTTCTGTGGTGCTGAGACCAGAACGGCATCAGCCGGATCAGCCATGAGCTCGTGCTACCCGAGCCCGTGGTCCAAACCCGACGGATGGAGGAGGAGCATGGTTGTACCCTGAACAAGTCGGGGTGCCCTGGATGAGCCAGGAGAGTTGCAGCTCCCTGGAAGAGGCCATCAAACCCTGGACCAGCCGGGATAACCCAGGTAAGCCAGGATGCCCCCGGACAAGGCTGTGGGGCCGAGTGGGGGAACCCTACACGAGTCTGGGGGACTCCGACCCTCCGGGATACTCTGGACAACAGCAGCATCCCGGACGGGGTGCCGGTACCCAGGATGGGGCAGGGGATGAGCTGGGGGGGCTGGGGTGTCCTGGGGGACCTTGGGGCAGGATGAGCTGGGGGGGAGGGGGGCTGAATGGGTTGGGGACCCCCGGGGAACAGGGCGGGGGGGAACCCGAGGGGAACGGGGAGGGGGTGTCCCGGTCCCGTGCCCGTGTGTCCCCCCCCCCCGGCCCGGCCCCGCCGCTCACCTGCCCGGGTAGAGCGGCCCGGCGGGCTGGGGGGAGCCCGGGGTCGCCGCCGGGAACGGCCGCCGCCGCGCCGCGCCCTGCATGTGCCCGCCCGGCCCCGGCCCCGGTCCCGGTCCCGGCTGGTCCCGGTCCCGGCTGGTCCCGGCCCGGCTCCGCCCGGGCCCCGCCTCGGCGCCGGGGGACGAGCGGCGGCTGCGCGGCCGGTGGCCCCGGGACCGCCCCGGCCGGGCGGGGAGCGGGGGGAACGGCGGGGCGGGGGCAGCTCAGCGCAGCCCAGGCCGGCCTTCCCCTCCCCGTGCAAAATGCAGGCAGTTTATTGTATTTCCCTTCCCTCGCCAAAGCAGGAGCGGATAATCTTTGGTGGTTTTAAAATCGAGGAAAAGGAGAAGGACGGTATTTAACTCCTTAATTGCTCTTTCTATGAAAAGCTCTCGGCCCTGACGCACAGCCGCGTATTCTCCATACGAGTCCTCACCCGGCCAAGAAAAATGAGATTCGGAGGTGGGAAAAGGCTGGCACAGTATGAGGTGGAAAATACAGCCCGTCCCACGCAATCACTGTAGTGTTTTAAGCCCGAGGTTTGATGGAAATAAGGTGGTGGAGCACAGCATTGGCTCTGCCACAGGTTTGGCTTATCACCACGAGCAAATCACTACGTGTGGCAGGTCTCGTCTCTGTTCTGGAACGAAATAACTTGTGTTCTGCACCGGCACGGCGTAAAGCACATGGACATTGTTACTCCAATAAGTCGGGAGACGTGGATGCCATGCTCTGCTCCCTCTCCCCCGTTTTGCCTGGATAAATGCCGTTGGGTCGGGACAACTCATGGGCAGTAAAACTGTGAGGCAGGGAAGGATTTGCACCCTCTGGGACTTAATTTGCACCCCCTGGGACTTGTAGTTTAGGGTCTAAATCAGGAGATGCAGAGCTCCTTGAGCGGAGATACAGCTTAAGATGTGCCGCTGGTCTCAGGGGAAACGGGGATTTGATAGACTAAGTGGTTTCATGCACTGAAACCCTTTGGCTTCTGACCCTGCTCCTGGGCAGCTCGAGGACTGTTGACGCTGAGCATGGTGGAGCTCAGGGGCTTACACAGAGCTGGGAGCTCTGCAGTAACTACACTGACACATTTGCGTCTCTGTTTCCCTGGCCGCGCGCGGCAGTGTTGCTGAGATGGTAAATGGGGATAATAACTTGAAGCTGCGCCATAGCCTTCTGCTGAGGAATTGTGGTCCGGGCCACAGCGAGCTGGACCCACCAAAGCTGATGAGGCTCTAAGAAGCTGCAGAACAGAGACCTCAGTCCCTCTGCTCAGCGGTTCTGCCAGGAGGGATGGCCAGTGGTAGCATTGGTGCTTCCTCAAGGGACCCTCTCTGCGCCATTCATGCTAACCCATGGGGGAACACGAGTGGCAGCTGGGCAGGATTTGTTGGGAAAAAAAAATAATCCTTGAAAAGTGGAGGAGATAGTTGAGGTAATGGAGACAGGTTCCACTTAAACTTACCATGAACCCTGCTTGTCACGCTGTACCTTACATGCGTATGTGGCTGTTAAAAGCTGATCCTCCTTGACTGAACACCGCAGAGCTGACCGCGGCCTGACTTGCTTCCCTCTCGCCTCTCCAGGGCTCCTTTTGGCAATGCTGGCCGTGCAGCCGGGCTGCTGCTCCCATACATAATGCACAGCCTGGCCTGCACGAAACTTTCCACAAGAGTTGCAGCTCCAGTTGCATGATTTTAAATTAACTATTAATATGGCTGATACTGTATCCCCTTGAGAACAATGGCACACAACAGACAGTGGCGCAGGTTGTGTATCACGTTACTTACTGCGGCCTTTATTGGTCTCAGGTAACCAGTCACAGCGTGGGGCACCTCCCGAAGGTCTCTGGGAGTTGATCTGTACAGAGGAAAGGAGAGGCGGCCAAGCAGGTGGGTTGCATTTAGCTCTCGGTTAAGCTGATACGTGTGCAGCGAGGCTGGTAATGGCGTCCCTGAAACCAAGGACAAAGCTCCTGCGTGTGCTGAGACTGGGCACGACAGGCTTGTCGGGGTGGAGTCATGGCCGAGGCGGTGAATGCTGCCGGTCCCTTCTTTAAAAAAACCAACAAACTGAACCAAACAAAACCCAACCCAGCCCAACTGATCCCAGCTCAACCCAGTCCAACCAACCCAGCCCAGCTGGACCCAACTCAGCCCAGCTCAACCCAACCCAATCCAACTGAACCAGACCAGACCCAACCCAACCCAACCCAACTGAACCAGACCAGACCCAACGCAACCCAACCCAACCAACCCAATCCAACTGAACCAGACCAGACCCAACCCAGCCCAGCTGAACCTATCTGAACCCAACCCAACCTAACCCAACCCAGTCCAACCAACCTAGCCCAACCCAACCCAACCCAACCGGAGCCGAGCTGGGAGGGCCCGGCCCAGTGCCAGGCCACCCGAGGAGGGCAGGCCAGGGGAGGCCGTGCAGCCTCCGGCCGGACAGCGGGCCGTGAGGCCCCGGGGGCGGGCGGGCAGCACCGGGGTGCCCGGGGGAGGGGAGGCTGCCTCGTCCCCGCCACCCCGGGGTCGTGAGCCGCCCGCGGGGCGGAACGTCCGTGCGCTGCCGCCAGTTGCCGGGGGGGTCGGAGGGGGAAACGGGAAAGGGCGCGGCGCTTCCGCTTTCCCTTCCGGAGTCGGCGGCGGGGGCGGAGCGGCGGCGGACGCCCGTGCCCGCCGCGCGCCCGGCAGGGCCCTTCCGGCGACCCGTAGCGGTGCCCCGCGCGCGCGCGGCGCGGCCCTCTGCGGCCGGCGGAGCGGCGCCGGTCCCGGTCCCGGTCCCGGTCCCGGTCCCGGTCCGTGCCTTGCCGCTGTAACGGGTCCCGCCTCCCCCCGTAGGGCGGGGCCGGCGGCCGGGCCGCGGGTTCGCGTCCCCGGTCGGGACAGCTGAGCCGCGGCGGCGGCGGCGGGGATGGGCCGCGGGCCCGGGGCGGGCGGCGGGGACTCGCGGGACGGGTGAGGCGGCGGTGGGCGCTGGGGCTGCCCCGCCTCGCCGCCGGCCCGCAGGGGCTGGCCGGGCCCGGGGGGCGGCTGGCCCCGACGGGGCCGCATGTGCCCCCCGCCGGGCACCGAGGCAGGACGGAGGAGGAGGCGGAGGGAGAGGCCGCCCCGGCGGCGGGGCAGGCCGGTAGGCCCGAGCGAGGCCGACCCGGTCGTCGGGGCCGCAGTCGGGAGGAGGAGGAGGCGGCGATGGAGGGCCTGGCCGGGTACGTGTACAAGGCGGCGAGCGAGGGGCGAGTGCTGACCCTGGCCGCGCTGCTCCTCAACCGCTCCGAGAGTGACATCAAGTACCTGCTGGGCTACGTCAGCCAGCACGGCGGGCAGCGCTCCACCCCGCTCATCATCGCCGCCCGAAATGGCCACACCAAGGTGGTCCGCCTGCTCCTCGAGCACTACCGCGTGCAGACCCAGCAGACCGGCACGGTCCGCTTCGACGGGTACGTAGAGCTGGCTGCCGCCCAGCACTGCCCCGACCAGAAATCGGTGTCGGTACTGGCACGGTGTAAGGGCTCAGGACCCCGTCGTTCGCCCAGCTGGCCTTAGGGAGGTTGTTTTCGGAGCCGTAAAAACGCCTTTGGCCTTCCGAGATCCTCCACCTGAAACTGTAGACGGAATAATATTCGCCGCAGCCTAGAGAGCTCCTCAGTGAGCTTGTCACCTCACATTTTCTCTTGCTGTGCTGAAACGGCCTTTTCTGTGACATTTCTGTGCCGCGGGTGACAGTGAGCATTGGGTCAGGGTCAGGTGCTAGCTGCACACTGGGAGCTGGGCCTTGTTTTACTCAAATTGAGAGTTTTTTGGTGTCCAGCCCAGACAGCCCGAGGAACATCCCTTCCTGGCTGCTGGCAGCCAAGGTATGGGATGGCTGGGAACGAAATGTGACATTTTAGGATGGGAAGGGAAGAAAGGGAGGGAAGGGGGTGCCAGACCCTCAGATGGGACCTGGCTGGGGCAGCGGTGCTGATGCCACTCTTTGGGGAGAAGCCTGGCTGTGATGTCTGGGTCCTCAGGCGGTGTGCTGCCACAGCACAAGGAAAGAGGAATGTTGTTTTTAAAATCTCCTACAGTGCTCATCAAGTTCTTGCCCATATGTCGGCCTTCAACATAAGGCTGACTAATCGTGAAGGTAGATTGGTCTTTTGAACAGCTTCAGGTTTTGCAGGTAGCTTGCACCAAGAGGAGAGCTCGCATCAGATACTGAGTGAGAGATCGTGATGGGTCCCCGTGGATATCTTTCATCTGGTTCCTACTTGATGAGCTGGAGTTGTGCCTGTGCAGCTCCACCTTGCCCAGGGAAAGACTGGCTTGGTTCTTACATGCTGAATGAAGGGGGAGGAACCGACTTCCCTGTGTGGTTTGGTTTGTTTTTTTTATTTCTTTCTTCCTCTTCCAGCCCTTTTTTTCCACAAGCAAAAACTGGTTGGGAATACCTAGGGTGAGGTCTGCCCCAAATTCAGTTAAAGGAAGGGTTTCTGTTGACAGAAAGCGATAGGAAGGGCTGTCAGACCCCTCTGCCACTGAATTTTCTCCTGCTGTGCCTTGATGGGATGGTGATCTGCTTACCAGAGCCTCTGCCTGGTGCAGATTAAAGGAGGTGTTGTCTGAGACACAATGGGCACAGTGGGAGTCGCAGCCTGGTGAGAAGAGAGGCAGCATGTGATCCCGGCATTATTGTCGTTCTTGGGATAAGGTGGCACAGGCACAGCAGCTCTGCTTGTTCGGGCTCCGGGGTTTTGACTTGTAAATATATACCTCTGCACCAATAAATTACCTCCTGTTCATTAACAAATCCTAGGCCCTGACTTTCCTCTGGTTTTAATATTAAAGTATTTTAGTGTGATTATTTACAAAACAAGGAACCTCTTACTGTGACTAAAGGTGTAGACATCTCTGAATGCCAGAGCTCTTAAACGGCTTCTGGAGTGTTGTCTAGAGGTGTTGGATTTACAAACAGCCACACTTCTATTCCTGTTGAGCTATGTGAGAGCTTCATAAAATGATAAAAATCACTGTTAAAGTTAGAATTAAGTCAGTGTCTTATGATATTTTAACTTTGGGAAACGTGACTGTTTGGACATAGGGAAATAAGGTATTCGTCCCTCCTCTGTGATTTGGGATGTGCTTCAAGTGTGTATTCTCTGCAATGTGAATGCCACCTGTTTCTACATTTAAGTGCTGCTTCAAAAACCAGGAGAACAGAAAGGACATCAGCCTTTAGCTTTGTAGTTACACAACGTGCTGTATTTGGGAATGAAAACAACTTAAGAAACTGTCATGCTTTGCTGAAGTTAACTGTCCCCTTGTTTACCAGTGCCAGCAAGCTGTCTACAAGGCTATGATGTAAAACAGATCTCTGAAACAGTCCGGCTCAGAAGAACTTCTGCTTTTTTTATTCCTGGAGTTCCATTTGAGTAACCAGACTGCTGGTTTACCGTGCGGTCTCTCAAACAAGAAGTATCGGCGCAGCAGAAGTGGTTGCAGTTTTGCAGCTCAGGGCGAGAGAATGAGCGAAGTGATATGAAATTCTTCAGCCAGCTTTGCTGCCAGGGCTGGTGTAGTGTATAGCTGTACTGTTAATCATGTCTGAGTTTGTTTTTTTGTGTCAATATGTCAATTTTGAGTTTTCTTTCTTTTTTCAATGTGTCAGTTTCTGGCACAAGGCATCAAAGAAGCGGTAATTTTTGTAACTATTCTTCCTGAGACCTCCATAGGCTGAGGGCTGGAGCTTGCAGGTAGGATCTCCAAAGCAGCCCAGGAAGTACTAGTGCAAAATGTGGCTAAATCCCCTGGCTGCTTTGAAGTTTCAGCTTCCCACGCTTCTTCCTTTGAGAGTCCTGCGTGCTTGATAAGTCTCTCATTCTTTTACCTTGGCTATCCCGGTAAGTTCCTTCAAGTACAAAAATAGGATGGCTATAAAATAGTTTTTAATGGCTGGGTGCGTACGTGCCTGTTCCATACTGCTTGGCTGGCTGTAAAAGATGCTTTTGAAAGAGCGTCAGTTTAACTGCTTGTTTCTGTCTTCACATTTTCAGCTTTGTCATTGATGGAGCCACAGCTCTCTGGTGTGCAGCAGGAGCCGGCCACTTTGAAGTAGTCAAATTGCTGGTGAGTCACGGCGCCAATGTGAATCACACTACGGTGACCAATTCGACTCCCCTGAGGGCCGCGTGTTTCGATGGCAGACTGGACATTGTGAAATACCTGGTAGAAAACAATGCCAACATCAGCATTGCCAACAAGTACGACAACACTTGCCTTATGATTGCGGCTTACAAAGGCCACACGGATGTGGTGAGGTACCTCCTTGAGCAGCATGCTGATCCCAACGCCAAAGCCCACTGCGGTGCCACGGCGTTGCACTTCGCGGCCGAAGCTGGCCACTTGGAAATAGTGAGGGAGCTGGTCAAGTGGAAGGCGGCGATGATGGTGAATGGCCATGGGATGACTCCGCTGAAAGTCGCTGCCGAGAGCTGCAAGGCTGATGTTGTAGAGCTGCTGCTTGCTCATGCCGACTGTGATAGGAGAAGCCGGATTGAAGCTCTGGAACTTCTGGGTGCCTCATTTGCAAATGACAGAGAAAACTATGATATAATGAAGACTTACCACTATTTATATTTAGCGATGCTGGAGAGGTACCGAGACAGTGAGAATATAATTGAAAAAGAAGTTCTTCCACAAATTGAAGCTTATGGAAACAGGACTGAATGCAGGACTCCTCAGGAATTAGAGTCTATTAGGCAGGACAGAGATGCCCTTCACATGGAGGGCCTCATTGTGCGGGAAAGAATTCTGGGCTCAGACAATATCGATGTTTCTCACCCCATTATTTACCGTGGGGCTGTTTATGCAGATAACATGGAGTTTGAACAGTGTATCAAGCTATGGCTTCATGCATTGCATCTAAGGCAAAAAGGCAACAGGAACACTCATAAGGACCTCCTGAGGTTTGCTCAAGTCTTTTCTCAGATGATACACTTAAATGAGCCTGTTAAAGCCAAGGACATTGAGAGCGTTCTGAGGTGCAGCGTCTTGGAAATAGAACAAGGCATGTCCCGGATCAAAACCACCCAAGACTCTGACATCCACACAGCCATGGACAACTACGAATGCAACATTTTTACCTTTCTCTACTTAGTCTGCATCTCTACCAAGACCCAGTGCAGCGAAGAGGATCAGTCGCGAATCAACAAACAGATTTATAACCTGATTCACCTCGATCCCAGAACTCGGGATGGCTCTAGTTTGCTGCATCATGCTGTCAATTCCAGTACGCCGGTTGACGACTTCCACACGAATGATGTCTGCAGCTTTCCTAACGCACTTGTCACAAAACTCTTGCTAGATTGTGGTGCTGATGTCAACGCTGTGGACAACGAAGGGAATAGTCCACTCCACATCATTGTCCAATATCACAGGCCCATCAGTGACTTCTTGACATTGCATTCCATCATCATTAGCCTGGTGGAGGCTGGTGCTCATACAGACATGACGAACAAGCAGAAGAAAACCCCTCTTGATAAAAGTACAACAGGGGTGTCTGAAATACTCCTTAAAACTCAAATGAAGCTGAGTCTCAAGTGCCTGGCTGCCCGAGCAGTACGGATCTATAACATCAGCTACCAAAACCAGATCCCCAGAACTCTGGAAGAATTTGTGAAGTTTCACTAGGCAACTTAAAATCTTTTGTGGTGGTGCTATCCTGGGATGACATCAATTGCAGACAGCAGAATGCATTATGTGTACATGGAGTTGTTTTTCTCTATTGTTTTGGTTTTGGGTTCCTCTGGATTCAGTCTGCAGCCTCAGTTCTCATGCAGACCATGGGCAGGGAGAAAAGCCACATCATTTTCTTGTAGTCAAATCTGATGTTTGAGATTTTGGTCATTTCTTTTGATTAAAAGAATCGCTTCGTTATCTCTTGGTTTTGTAAACAAAATGAAAAGAATCCCAATGTAACTTGTGCAGAATGTTTTCTTTCCGATAACGCATCTCCACTTATGATTTGCAGCCAAGTGCTTTAGGTAGTTATTTACAAAGGCACCTCTGAAAGCCTGTGTCACCGCGCTACCGAGGCAGTAGCTTTGCAAATTTTAAAACTTCTTGGAGTGAGGTGGGAAAGGGCAATTAGAAATTATGTGGTAGTTGGTTAAAAGTGAAATGTCGACATACAGAGCAGTCCATTGCTCTCATACCTCACCATCTTTTTATGCCTTTCAGTTAATGCTGAAGACGTTGGTAACGTTTTAAATTTTTTTTTTTTTTTAATTAAGTTTTGAACAGCAGTTATCAACAGCTACAGACATATGGAATGCTCTGTTAGGAAATACAGGTTTAAATTCAGCTGTGGTATGTTCATCTAATAACAGTTGAAATATCAAGCTCTTCATTTACACTACTACAGTAAGTATTGAATAACTTTTGAAAAAGGAACTTGCACATTGACCGAAATGAACCGGAGTCATGGTTTCTTTTTATGTAGCTAAGTTGCTCATATATAAAGATCATGCATGGATACCTAGAAAATTTATAGGGTATTTGTGTTTGTGTGTGTCCCAACATTTCAAAATGCTTTTAACTTGTTTTTTGTTGTTTCAATAATCAACATGCACCTTTTTGACTCAAAGTATGTAAAACTGCACTCTTGGATTCCAAATGCTGTATCTTCCTAATGGAGTAGTCTGTCGCCAAAGAGAGTCTTCCTTGAAACTGCTTGAAACTGGCTTTTCCAATAAGCGTGGAGTCTGTGCCTCCCTGAATTGGACTTGAGGATTTTTCATGATTTTTACTCCTTTCATTATGAAAATCTCTATGAAACCTGATTTTTAAAAAATTGTCCTATCATAAGATCTTTTATGGTAAGCAACTGATTGTATAATAATGCTGTTGCTTGAGAAAGTACTTCTCCTTGGTAGAAGTTGCAGATACTCCGACAGTAAAATGTCACTTGTTTTGACAGGCTACTGAAAACTCTGTTTATTTTAAATGCAGCTTTTTAACTGTAAGATGATGAAAGAATGTTCTGTAGGTTTTTTTTAAACAATCTGGGTAGAACTTTAAGGCGAGATTTGGGCACACGTTTCTATTTGTATTACAAATAAATAAACATTGAATGTGGAATTAGCTTGTAACTGTTAATTTTTGTTTAGTGCCAAGCAGAATAGTACTGCTTGGATTGTACGGTACCATAAGCGCTGGCTGTTGCATCTCCTTCAAGGGAAAAGCTTCAGAAATACTGTGTCTTCTAAGCTGCAAACTTTGCTCTGCTAGAAACTAGGACCTAAAATGAAAAACATGTCTGTCACTTTTATCTCAGGTAGGTTGGGCTACTGCACTTAAAACCCCATGACTCTTGCAGTCGAAGGTCAGGCAAAATGGCAAAGCTAAATTCGGCTGCCTGGGGCCTTAATGCAACAAGTGGATGTTGTCAAATGGTTGGGAAGGTGTTAGTGTTTCTGTAAATTGTTACCCTAAATGTGTTCGTCCTGTGTGCTGAGATGTGGTCATCAGAAGTCATCAGGAAAGCTGCAGTTTTGCTGAGAATTTACAGTGGTGATTTTTAGCCTGCTTGTTGGAAATGCAGAAAAATGTTTAAGTCGCTGTGGCTTATCACGAGAACCGGGGAATGCTTTTAGTCTCCCATTTGGGGATTGTGTCCCTTACCACTAAAGCTTTGAACCTGAAACTTGAACAACTTGAGACCATGTACCAGGTAGTTACTATTTAGGTAGTAAAGTTGCTGGTAGCTGACTCGGTTAAAAATTAACCAGTATATGAACTGGTGTGTATGGTTACAGAAGAGAAGTCTTCTGTTACCCTGTGCCATGTGCTTCAAACAGGGCTCTGGTGCCTTGCTGTTCCTTTTTGCACTTGCACATTTATAATTTGTGATGTGCCTGTAGTTAAAAATGAGAGTCAGCGGTCCTTGAGTCTGTTTGACTTGGGAGAGTGAGGGGGAAAGAGGGGAGAGGGCTGAACACTTGCAGTGACTCATACTGCTTGCTGTATAACAAAGCGTTCTGGATTGGAAATCATTTCGAGTTGCTGTATCATTGATTAAGACTGTATTTCCTTGCACTATTTCTTTTTTTCTCAGGGCCTGTTTCTGATGTGGGGTTATCTAAGTGTTGTGTTCTTGTGAAATACCTGTATAAAACTGTTCTTGGAACAAACGTGCATGCTTGAAATATCTGTAGGTAATAATAAGGTGACAGAAGCTGCTCCTCCCATAATTCTGCTTTTTTAATAAGAAACAGAATGTTACACCAAACGACCTTGTGGAAAAGCTGCTTCTTTCTCCCTTCCTGTAGCTTTGTTCTGATCCTTTCCCGCTTTTGGCTCCGTTGCAGGATATTTGCTGAGGTTCTGCTTTGTTCTTGCTGTTCCTGGGATGATTTCAGTATGTGAAGACCTGAAGAGAGAGGATGCTGTTACCTAGAAGCAGCAATAAAACTTCTTGTCAGTAGATTGCAAAGCACTTTCTATAAAGAGGGGGAAGGTCTGTGCTATGGAAGGAGCAGCTGATGCTAAAGCTGCTCCCATCTCAGGTGTGGTCCCTGGTCTTTGTCCCAGTTCCTGATGAAGACGGGTTCCTGCTTGTCTGCAGCCCGGGAAGGTGGCGTCATGGACGTGCTGTTCTGCTGCCTGCGCTCTGGCAGTGAAACCTCTTGGCCAAGGGATAGGGGAAAAAAAAAAAAAAAAAAGGTGGGTGCCTGTTTCTGCACACTGGTGGATGCAGCAAAGTCCATCACGGCTCTTGGCGTCCCAGGACCATCCCTCTCCTTAGTCTGGAAATTTCTTTTTCAAGCATTAAAAGCTGGAAGAGTGCGCTTGGTGTCTTTGTGGGAGTTATTTAAAGCTCTCGATAAAAATCTGTACAAAACCCACTGGTGCTCCTTCCACTGGGAAAAAGGAGCTGTGTGACATCACCTCTGCCAGGGACGAGGCATGTGTGTGCCCATAGGTGGTGGTCTGTTATTTATAGAGCTGGCTCGGCGCAGAGAGCTGCTGTTGGAGAGCAGACTGGCTTTTAAAAATATACCTTCCTGAGGCCAGCCCACACTCGGTGGGATGCAAACCCTTGGCAAACCTGGAGTCTCGGTCCTGCTAGCCGGAGGGATGTGAGCCCGAGCAGAAGGGCAGTGCCACTGCAGATGGAGAGAGCTGCAGCTGGCATTTTACATGCTTGTCTTTGGGCCAGCTACGCTTAAACCATGGTCCTTAGGTGGTGATGAGAGCCCTAGCTGGTCCTGGCATCGTGTAGCTGCATGAAAAGCTGAGGTTTTCACTTATCCCATAGGCTTCTGCATCTCTGTGGAGGCAAACGTTGCTCAACTTTACCTCAGAGCCTTGGCAGCAGCAAGCAGGGAAGAGCACTTGGCTTAGTAAAGAAAATGGTTTTCTGAAAAAAAGTCACTTATTTTTTTTGAAATGATGGGACTCAAGTTTTTGTGTTTGGCAGGGCTTGCATACCAGCCCCATCACTGCCACTGCTGTTGCTGCTGCAGGGTGCCTGGTGGGGGACCAGTGGCCCTGCAGACGTGGCTCTGCAGGGACCCCCACAGCCTCGAGCCCCGTCCTGGCTGTGGCAGCGGTGCCTGTTTGCTCTTGTCCCCCTGCTGCGCTCACAGCAGGGTTTGCCGGATCGGGCCCCGGCTGGGGCTGTGCCACCCTGGTCAGGATATGTCAAGGTGCAGAATTAATTAACGAGTTAGTTTATCTGAGGATGGCGAGAGCTGCCTCTTGTTGAGCGGGTCAGATGGGGCGGCTTAAGAGAGCTTGTTTCACTGAGGCTTCCCTGGGCATGAGCGTGAATTTGTGACCCGAAGTACCAGTGTGGAGCAGCTCGACCGCTTTGCCTGCGCTGTTGTAAGTTAAATTGATAAAAGCTGTCGGTGTAAGTAGCTTTAACCAAGTTCTCAGCAGTAACAAACCCTCTTTGTGTTTTCGGAGAACAGCTGATGCTTTCACGCCCGGTTTGGGTAAAGAGCAGCCTGCAGCCGGGCTCGTGTCCCACAGGGTGGGCATCCTCCCCAGGCACCCAGAGCCCCTGCGCTGCAGAGAGAAATTGGAATTGTGCTTCTGGAGAGTTTTGCCTGAATGGGAATGAAAAAGTGCAGCTTTCTTTCCTGTGAGGGCACAGAGCGGCTGTCACACACCAGCCATCTGGCTGCGGCAGAGGTATGGCCGCACACTAGGGACGGGCATCGGTGGGCAACAGCCGCTGCTCCACGCCCTGGGACACTGCTGGGCGGGAGCTGTGTATACAGGGACAGTATAGAAATATATATATGTATATGTACACACATACACACACACACACATATACGCCTATACGTATGTACCCACACATAGATAAGCATATACACACACATCTGTACACACACACAGAGATCATAGCGGGTGCACAGTGTCCCCTGTGATCACAGCTTCCCAAATATGAAGGTTGGAGATGCTCTCTCAAGTACATACACACACACACTTATATTCATAGACCACACACATATATATACACACACACACGTAGATACACATATATGTAAATACACATACGCAGAACCTGGATGGTGCACTATCTTGCCTGTGAGCATGGTTTCCCAAAGCTGGAGGATATATGTCCACATGTAGAGGGAGAGAGACTGAGAGTACATAAAAAACATATATATATATACACACATATGTCTATGTCCTTATATGTGGCTCTGGAGCCGGACAGCAGCAGGAGGGCACCCACGTCCCTGGGGATGCCCTGCTGAAGGATCCTGCCCAGCCCTTGCTGACCTTCAGCTCTTTTCCTTGCAGCTGGTGCTGCAGGTATTGAAAGCCTGGGGAGGAAGGGAGGGACTGTGCAGGGGCTCAGGGGGAGACGAGCGGCCACTCTTCACGGCACCAAGGGCTGAGATGCTTTTGGGCAAAGCCTTGAAAAGTGGTTAGTTACTTTTTTCCTAGGAATAAAAGGTTGGAAAGATGCCATCAGTAGTTCTCGTGCAACCTATGTGCTTTCAACAGCGGTAAGGCAATTGAAATTGGTTCAGCATGAAAAGGGAGAAAAAAAACCCAAATCTGCGAAATTTGGTCTCTTTGGGCCCATGGGAGCGCCAGCAGTGCCAGCATTGCCCTGGACTCATGGAGCCCCAGGCCCCCACCCTGATGTCTGCACTGGCATTTTGGCTCTCCGGGTTAGCCCTGCACCCCAGCTGGGCCCCCTGGGAAAGCTGAGACCTGAATCAGCCAGAAACTCTGCCATTAACAACTCCCATTCAAGGTGAGGATGCCAGCAATGAAAATGAGATTTTTATTTCCCCCCCCCCCCTTTTATACAATAAGCGGGGCTGATTCTGCAGCACGCCTTCCTCTGGGCTCACAAAGGCTGCAACCCCCGACCACTCATCCCACCTGACAGCATCCCTTTAAAAACAGGCTGCAAAAAACTTGCATCCCACAATAAATAAGTGGAGAATGTCTGAGCCCCGTTCTCCTCTGCTGCATCCCAGAGGCATGTGAGCAGCTCCCCCCTTTGTACCCAGCTGAGCCGTGCAAGTGAGCTAGCACAGAAGGGGAGTAGAGGCTATTCATTTTTAAAATACTGTATTTTTAATCCTTAAAAAATACTAGGACAGTATTTAACAAACTTCATTACACATCCAGCAGACATATGCTTTCTTTTCATCCATAAAATTAATATTAGCATAAATAATTCTGTTATGCAAAAAGAAAGATTTTTGTCAAACAGCACCGATCATCCGGTTTTGCGTGACACCAAGTATGTACAATTATAATACACGTGCGGACCCTTGCTGGACACAAGCTCTTCAAAACTGCTCAGTTTGTAGCAAACACTTCAAACTGGTTTTTGATTTTTTTTGTTTAAATTTCTGAATTTTTTTTTCTCCTTTGCTTAAACAGGTAAATATTTTTAGAATAAGTATGTACAGCTGGACACTGGAGATTTGCATTAAGGTGCTTTAATTTGCTATCATTTGTATTCAGTGCATTAAGAAGGCGGCAAATTAAAATCTCCACCCAATTGCTCTGATTAGCGAATGCCACGCAGTTTGAGAGCCGTGGCCCAGCAAAGCCCGGGGGTTTGCTACAGCCCAGCCATGGGAATCAGCAATCCTCATTTTAAAAGGATATTATTTTTTACAGATTTTTGCAGCCCCATAGTCTGCCCCAAGTTACAGGGCACGTTGCTTCGGTGGCCCCTCCGTCCCCGCACTGCTGCCACCTCCTTGCAAACCCAGTTTGAAGCTCCTGTCGCTGTGGCATGGGGCCACAAGTAGGAGTTGGGGATTTTTGGTACGTGTAGGGTGGTTTGTTTTGGTGGTTTTTTTGGGTTGGTTTTTTTTGGCTTTTGGACCTGTTTAGGTGATTTTCACACAAAGGGGTGTACTCTCATCTCGATGCAAACCCAAGTTCAGCACCCAAATCCCTCGGCATTGAGGCGAACCTCTGCTCCGTAACCGGTGAGGGGCTGGGAGGGAATGCGGGGAGGGGGGAGGAACCTGGTGGCCCCGGCACCATCACTCCAGCCCCTGGGTGCTCCGCTCCCGCTCCGCCGCTCGCCTGCGGCTCCCGCTTTTAAAAAATCCAAGCTGTAGGGTTTAAAGAGAAACAAAAGAAAACCCCACCATTACTTCAGCTGATTGCTGGGAAGCGTCTCTCTTTTAACGGGATATTGCCAGGAGGTTTAGACCCTGAATATAAATAATATGGAAGCGGAAAGAGGTTAGAGGAGCTTTTTGTGATGTTCGGTGGTGCCGAGGGGCTCATGGGGCTGTGGACATGGAGCTGGGGGGCCAGGGGGGTCCCTCCTCACATGGGGGTCTCCACCGAGCCCCCAACACGCGCGGCTTAAGGGCTGCTCACCTTCCAGAGCACGAGGACGAGCAGGGCCAGGAGCAGGAGACCTCCTAATGTGCTCCCCAGGATGATCCAGATGGGGATTTGCGATTCCTCCGGTTTGGAGATTTCAAATGTTATCTGCAAGGAAACGGCATCAAAATATGCTGCTGCTGCTGGGTGCATGAACCAGGTGGGCAGGGGATAGGGCATGGGGACACATGGCATGATAGTGGGGATGTTGAGCATCCCCCCGCTTTGGGAGGATGCTGGAGCTGCTGGGGAGGATGCCCACCGCACACACCAGTGATTTGGCTCAGGTTTTCCCTGCTGAAGCTGGTGGTGCCAGGACCAGAGCTGCCCGGCTCTGGCCACAACTGCACCGAGTTGCTCCAGGCTCTGCAGAGCTGGGTGCCTGGCTTGGATTGCTCCAGCCCTTCTGCTGGACACAGGGTTTTTCCCACTGGGGTCAGAGCAGAGTGTTGCAGCATCTCCAAAGCTGCTAGGTCCATGTGTGACCGTCCTGCCCAGGGACTCACCTGGCGGCTGGGGTCCTCCTCGCGGAAGATGAAGGGGCTCCCGAAGCGTCGCTGGAGAACAGCGTTTGTGGTAAGCTTCAGTGACTTGAACTTCAGCTGCGCAAAGAGATGCTGGACATGAGCACCAGCCATGGGAGAGGACCCAGCGCTCTGACCAGGTGTCCCCCCATGGCTTTGCTCCCCAACACAGCTTTGCATCTGTGCCAGGGATGCTGTGTGCTGCATCCATGGGGGAGGACGATGCAGGTCAAGTAGTGAGTGTGGCTAAATTGCAGCAAAAAGGACTGCTCAAGATTAAATTCCCCATGACGAGGTGCTGTGCGGGATGTTAGATGCACACACCAATAGAATAAATGGATTTGAAAACAAATTAATCCCACACATACCCAGGTTCCCTGGCAGGGAATGCAATTACAGGAGAGAAAAAAAACACATGTTATCATGGTGCGAGGGCTCCTTTGGGGGATTTCTCCTCAAAAGCCGTGCATCTGCTTTGGGAGGACTTACTGCTTTTAGAGACTTCATCCACAGATTGCCATGCAAGTGCAAGTTCATCTCCTCGTTGGGGGCTAATTTCACATTGCAGTCGATGGAAACAACATCGGAGTTGCTGTGGTTCTGCAAGGGGAGAAGTTTGTGGTGTGGGAGCATCACTGCCGAGAAGGGGATAAAAGCCTGCTGGGCTTCTCCCCTGGCATACACTGAGGGGAGTGAGATCCAAACCCCAGCAGAGGGGCCATGCACCCGTCCTCCCCCATGGCCATGGGGCATCCCCATCTTGGGGGATTTCTCTTTGGCTTGGGGGCTGCCTGGGGTGGCAGAGCTCATCCCGGGGCCAGGGTCAGGCCCACGAAGACACGTACCAGGTGGGGGGTGCGGGAGAGGTCCTCCTCGGCGGGCGTCCTCTGGTAGTCAGTGGTGTTTCCCCAGATGTTGCAGGTCACGTTCTCCTGCAGGAGAAGCTGATGGGCTCCGAGCATGGGGATAGGGACCATGGCGGCCACCTCCCCACATCCTACCCCTTGCTCAGCACCTGTCCTGGTGGAAGCAGGGGGGACCCCAGCACCCCCCAGGCTTTGCTGGTGCTGGAGGCTGAGCCTCTCCCCAGCAAAAATCAGCCTGGCAGAGACCCCCATCCAGGACTCCAGCCACGTGCGCAGGGGTTACACGGGGACTTTGCCAGAGCTGCAATACAAAATGCCCCCATTGAGGCCAAATCCATCCATAAAGATGCTGTCTCCTGTGCTGGGTTCTTTCCATCACCGGCACGTGGGGCAGCGGGAGGCTTGGGGTACCCCAGGGTCTGCTCCCAGCCCTCTCACCACTTTGGCGGTCACTCACACCTCCAGTTTGCCCCAGGCACAGCTAATGCTTTCAAGACCCTCAAGAATTCATTGCATACTGGAGGAAGGTCTAGCTTGGAGAAATATTTGGACCAAACCCTTTGGCCGCTACCATTTTCCATGTTTCCAGCCAAGCGAATGCAAAAGGGAGAAGCTCAGGCATGAGCCAAGGCCGTCCGTGCAGGTGTGAGCACAGGGGGGAGGGTTTGCAAAAGGATGGGGTGACCCGCTGTGGGGTGTCTCCATCCCCACCCCTGGTGCAGAAGAGACCCACACATGCTTAATAGGGATGAAACCCCCTTCCTACCTGGTCCACCATGAATTCAGTCAGGAGCAGGAGGCGGTTGCCTGCCCGGGTGGCCACGGGGACAGTGAGCTTGATGGTTGCCCCCTCCACAGGGAAGAAGCCCAGGTTCTGCAACTGCGAGGGCAGAGGACAGGGATGTGCCCGGGATGCCGGTGTCCCATGGGATGGGGATGAGCAGGGTGACTGTGGCACATTTCACCTCCGGGATGGTGCTCGGGGGGTCCCTCAGCTGGTTTAAAATCCCCTCCTTACCTTGAAGGTGCAATGAAAGGGAGGGCCGATGCTGTCGTATCTCTCCAGGGAGCTGTTTGACCTGATTTCATAGTAGTCCAAGCTTGACATTCTGTTGTGACAAAGAATGACAAGTCATGAGGTGGGCTCGGAGCAAACAGAGCATGAAGCAGCCCCACGCCCAGCTGCCCTCTCCGCAGGCAGATTCCCCAAGGAGAGGACTTGTGGTCTCTCTGGCCCCATTTTTAGATGGAAACCATGACCTGGCTCCACCTCATGCAAAAAAAAGATGGGGGATTTTCACGCTATTCTGCTTCTGCAGTATTTTCCCCTTTCTTTGTAGAATTCTTCTCACCTCTTTAATATAAGAGAGACATCCAAGACCCTGGTCAGCTGTTTGAATGTCACGTATAAATCAGAGGAGGTACATCACACCTCTGTTTTGCAGCTGGAGAAGAGGGGAAGGAGCCAGGAGCATTGATGGGTGCCCGTGGGAGGCTGGCCAGGATCGGCTGCGATGGGACGCATGCTAACCGGTGCCATGACACGAGGCACATGGCCCAAAACCCCCAAAACTCTTTGAAATTATTTCCTCTTTTTGCCTCCAAGGTGCCCAAATTTGAATTTTTTATGCTGTTACTTTTCCCCCAAGTTCTCCCTTCTCCTGTAAGGGTGATTCTGATATTTGTTAAATTGAGAATCCTCCTGCTCCCCATAAATTTTAAGTATTAAAATGGTTTTATTTTCAGTGCCCCACTGCCTCTAGTGTAAAAAAACAAAAAAAAGAAAGACTGAAGGTCTTAAAAATCTGCTAAGAATTACAGCAAGTGGTGCCAGAGAATGTGCTTCTGGGGTCCACATTTTTTCTTATAATCAGGTTAATAAATTATCATCTGTGCCTTAGCTCCCTGCTCTCCTTGGACCGAGGATGCTCTCTGCTTTAGTTACTGTTGATGCCCAAACCTTCCACACACATCCCTCAGCTGAGCTTTTGGTGAGATGATTTTTAGTGGGATGGCTACCAGCCCAGGTGCTGGCTAGTAACATGTTACAAACGTTAACTATTTTTTCCCCTTAAAAAACAATTGCCCTCACATCTATTTAATAACACTTGTGCATTTAAACATTAGGAAAGCACAGCACCTTTTTGCTCCTTGCTGTTGATTTTTATAAGGACCCACTGAGTGGGATGCCCCTGATTTTATAGTTCCTTCAGCCCCTTTTCTAAACAAATTCCCCAAATTAAAGCTCATTTGCCCTGGGCTCTGTTTGAACACAGCTCCCATGGGGCCAGTACTGGTTTTCCTGAAGGACACCCTGCAAGCCATGTCCCCCTAAAAGCTGCGTCCTGTTCCAAAACACTCACCTGGTGAAGAGCAGGTCGGCTTCATACTTCAGGTGAAAATTCAGGTGGGCGAAATTGTCCTCCTTGGTGCTCTCCTTCTCCTCGCTGTCACTGAAACATCAGTGGGGCAAGCGGGGAGTGAGGTGGGAGCCGGCTCCCCTCTGATTTTTTTGGGGGGGGGGGGGAGGGAATCATGGGAAGCAGGTGGGGAAGGGTTGAACTTTTGCTTTTTTGGCCAAAGTGTAAAGAGAAGCAAATTTGTTCTGTATTTTTTATTAGCCCAAGGCCATAAAAGTAGATATTTGGAGAGAGGTTTCACACCCAGCAGCCTTAAAGCAGTGCAGCAGCCCCAGCAGAGCAAATCCTCAGACGCTCTCTGCCACCACGACTAACGAAAATGAAAAATATGTTAATGAGATTTCAGTTGGCTGTCAGAAAACTTTACCTGCGCAGGGCAAGTGAGCAAGGAGAATTATGCAAAGCTGCTGGGAGATAGTTTTCCTGGGAGCATTTGCAGTTGTGAAGGCTGTGAAGAAAGCAGCAGTGGCTGGAGACCTTTTCTGCTCAGCGCAGAGCCTGGCAGTGACTGCATAGCTTCCACATATACAGAAAAATGAGGGCTACAAATATACAGATAAATAAAAATAGCCTGATTTGTGAATATAGGGCTGCACACTCTGTAATAACCCATGGCAATCAGATTTCCTTGTGGTTATTCCCCGAGTAAAGCCTTCAGCATCACCTATGGGTATGGAAGAAGGAAACCCAACACATGCAGACAATGTCCCATCGACCTCACAAACGCGTGCAAGGGAGAAAGCAACCATTAACCTGTTGGCGATCAAGTAGATCTCCATGCTTTGAAGAAAAATGGACTTGCTGAATTCAAAATCCAGGCGAAAAGCTACCTGTGGAAGTTGGAAACAGATTGGAGAAAACATTAGGGGGAAAAAACCCAAAACCTGAGTGCTGGCCAGGGGTGGTGCGGGAGCTCTGTGGGTGAAAGCATCCCCCTGATCCCACTGGGAGATGCTACCAGGCTTCAGGCAGAGCCTCAGCTTTCCAGGGAGACAAGAGGCCATGCCAGGGATTTGCAGGATTTGCTCTCAGCCCTGCACATTGCATTTTTTTGCTCTGAGATTGGAGAAGCAAGCAGCCCCTCTTTGGAAGAGAAACCCTCCGGGGGGCCTGCAGTGAGAGGCCGCTCACTCCCATCTGCGGCACGGGGTCGGCTGGCGGGGGAAGGCAGCCGGAGGGAGGCCAACAACAATAAAATGTGATAAATGTCACATCTGCAAGAGCTGTGGCAATGACCTCAAACTGTCTGGGACTGCACAGCTGAGTATAATATTAAAGCTCCTGCTGTTCTCGGGCCAAATTTCCATTTCCAGCTTGTCTTTGTTTTGGCAAGACCTGGACTACCTGATGCCACGCAGATGCATTCTCAGCCCCCGTAGGTCATGGGGAGTCAGGATGCTGCACTCTTTGTACAGCCACAGGCATCCGAGAGGGCTTTTTTGGGAGCTTTAAAGCCTAGCGAGGTGCCTGGAGCTCATCCATCACTATCAAGCTTCTGACAAGGAAAGGCTTCAGACAGATATGGGGGCTGGAAAGATTTTATCTTTAGATACCATTTGTATTGGCCCCTTTTCCCACGGGGGTGCAGAATGGGCAGGTGGGATTTCACACAGAGCCCCGGTGACTGCAGAGAACAGCATCTCCTTGCTTTTCCTTCCCCACCTTCATGCTGCATGTAATGTTTGCAAAGGGTTTTATGGCACATAAAAAATTATGCTCCCTGGACCTGGGCTTACCCCGAGCGCTGGGAACCGCTGTGAGCTGCGGTTTGGAGGGTGCCACCAGCCCGAGGGGGCTTGGGCAGGTTTGGAGGAGGGTCTGGAGGGACCCAGGGTGTTCAGAGCAAGGAAAACCTCTCAGGCAGGGAAGAGTGCCTCATCCCGCGAAGAAGGAGCTCCAAGAAGTTACCATCAGTGGCTTGAAGCCAATATTAAATTGCTCCAAAGGACTGGAGTCAAATTCTTTGACTGGGAGGAGCTGGGTTTCATTTTGGTACTCTCCCAGCATCAAGGCAGTGTCCTAACCATCCCATCTCCCCTAATGTGCCTTTCAAACACCAGAAACAGACAGAGAAAGGGAAGAAACCAAATGTTTATCTTTAAAAATCCTGTTCAAAGCTGCCCGGCCTGAAGACGGATGGATGCAGCCCCGCAGCTGTGCCAGGGCAGAGGGTTTCCTGTCCCATGGGTGAAGCCTCACTTGGGCAGGAGGGAATAGGTTTACCTTGGCCTTGGCTCGGAAGAACGGGTAGCTCACATTACACACTTTCTTGTTGGGGTGTTTGTCTTCCATCACGCAGTCGATGTTGATGTCCGTGTCATCCTAGAACAGGACGCGACTTGTCTGTGACACTGGGCATGAGCCCCATGACCTGGCTCTTTATGAAAGCACCAAATGCACCTGTGGGGCTCAAAACAGGCTTTAACTTTTGGAAAAAACAACAAAACCAACCAAGCAACCAACCAACACTGCTTGCTGCAGGCTGGGAATCCTTCCTATGCAGCCGAATTTCTAGGGCCGTTCCTGGAGAGGGGCTTTTCTAGCAAACAACTTCCAGCTTTCTGATTTAAATCCTCTTTAGAAATTTAGCTACAGCAGTGAATGAATGAACTTGATTATCTTGGCACTTAATTGGGAGGAAGAATATTTTTCAGTGGTGAGGAGTCACAGGGAAGCATCAAGAGATAACATGAGCTATTATTCTGCATGGCCACCAGCTAAGGAGTAATATTTAATTTCCTCGTCTCAACAATTACATTCCTGCTGCTTGAACACCTTCCAGCTCGCCAGTCAGGCTGGGGAAGCTCCTGCCCATCACAAAGCCCAAGCACATCCTGGGGTGGGATGTGACACTGACCCTGCTCCACTGCCAAGCTGTAGCAACCCTACAAGAGGTTGTAGCCTGGTTGCATGCAGGTGTCCATCCCCACCATGAGATGATGAGCTATTCCAGTTTTTGGCCCTGTGTGAGACCACGCAAGGGTCTTGGTTCAAGCTGCTGCCACCAGACAATCCTACTGAGGAGCCGAAACATCCCAGCACCAGCCACAGGGAAAATGCCTTGACAGCCATCAGCAATGGCCTGGAGCTTTCTCCCACTTATCTGCTAAGATTATGGACTTTCTGGGTCCACAGCTACTTTTGTTTGGGTCTTTGTACAGCCTCTGACACAAACATCCATCCCCTCCAGTTGGCAATTTGCTTATTTATAAGGAGCGGCAGCCAGAAACCCATTAGCAGTGATGCTTCTGTAACCAGCTACAAATATTTCCTGCAACCACTGCTGCATGGTGCTTTCTGTTACTGAGCATTGTAGGGTTTTTCCCCCTCACTTAATTTGGAGAAATGTCTCAGAAAATGCATTTTTCTTATTTCGTGGGCAACGTGCCCCACAATTTTCCCTTGGCACAGCTTGTAGAAAAACAAACGAAGGACATGGGATCTGCGGGTGGGTATGAAGTCATTGGGGGGACGAGGGAGGGCTCGGCAGCATCAGCATATTTCCCAAACCTCGCTGGGAAAAGGGAGGAATCGCACGGAGACCCAGTGAGTGGTGGGGGTGAAATATTGAGGAGGGTGGGAGTCCATGGGGCACAATGGGCTCATCCAGGGGACAGCCGTAGAGAAGTGGCATCACCCAGCTCGATGCTCAGTTGTGGCCACATTCTCATTATCAGCCCACACTTCCAGGAGTTATATCTCAGCTGCAAAAATTTATCCCTGACGGGAACTTGGCCATGTGCAGCAAGTATTTTTAAACTATTGGAGTAGAAAAAGAAAGAGGGAAATAATTTCATCTGCATTTGACCTTCTTTCAGGCTCTTAAAATTCAAACATTTTTTGTATTTCCAAAATAAAGAGCTGAAAGGGCTGTAAGTGCTTAGAAACTAAGCCCATAAACATGTCTGATTTATGAGGGATGGAGACATTTTTGGGCTCTGGTTTAGGACACAGCTTTCTCATCCGGCTGGGATTAGAAGTGCCTCTGGAAAGCCCTGGATCTCCCCTGGCAGCCTTACCTTGGGGATCAAGCTGGCGAACTGGAGGTTTCTGGAGAAGGAGATGTTGAGGACTGTGCTGTAGGCGTTTTCACCTCGGTTCTCCAGCACCGTTTCCACGACCACCCTCCTCCTGCTGCTCTCAATGACAAAGACGGAGGTGTCGAAGGAGAGGGTGAAGGCCGAGCAGTCCGGCGGTGCCCTCCGCAGAGCCCGGCGGCAGTACTCCCTGCAAGAGGAGCGCAGTGGTGCAGGCAAGCGCTGCCTGCAGCACCGCTCCAGACCTAGCCCCGGGATTTTTACGTGCACAGTGCATACGAGAGCACAAGGGAATCCCTACTCTCCCTCTGTTGTGCTGCGCTGCTGCCGAAAGAGGAATCACAAATTCTTCCCGTGGACCATCGTTTTGCTTGTGAGTTTTGGCTAACGGTGCCTAGCTCTCTCAAACCAGTTAGGAGCTCTTAGTACATCTGGGGTGTAAGGAAAAAAACATAGATGCCATACCATTAGCAAAGGGTAAAGCTGGCATTTAGTTTCAGCCTGGCTGAGATCTCTTTCCCGGCAAGTTTACCAGCACAGACTCTGTAATGGCAGCAGCATCTGCTTTTGCAGACTTGATGGGTGTTTGGGCATTTATTTTCTTTATGAAAAATAAAAAAGGAAAGGAAAATGTAGGACAGTGCCACCTTCAGAGTCACCTTCTGCCTTTAATGGCGGGGCAACCAGGGTGCCAGTTTGAAGGAATGGCTTTATTCCAACAAGTCACCTCAAAAATGGTTTTCTCAGCAGAAATCACCTCCATATTGGTTTCTTTTCTAGGGCACAGTCCAGTTCCCAGTGATGCTGTTGGGAAAGCTCCACATGCTTCAGGAGGAACCAAATTAGAGGTCTGGCACCCCAGTAGACCACAGCATCTGCCCATGGTTATTTGTAGGACTCCAGCCACTAAGATCCATACCTAATCCCTACCTACAGCTCACTTCAAGCTCCCACAGCACAGCCCAACCCAGCCCAGCCAGGGGTGCTGGGGGCCCTCACCCTCTCCCAGTCAAGCCCCGGGTGACAGCCTCAGGACCAAGAGCTTTACAGGAGACACAGAGCAATAAATGCTGAATTACAGGATACAAGTAATCCCCAGGTAGCAGCACTGGCTATGAGCTTAGTTCGGAGCCCACTGCCATAGACGGGAGGCGGAGGTTCAGGCTCCTGCGCTCCTAGATAACCTTTAAAAGCTCTTTAAGCAATGAGTTGTAGCGTATAATTATTTCTGCTGCGTGAGTCAAGCTTGTAATTGCCAAGTGGGTAATGCCAGCCTTGCATTTATTCCCCGCTGTTATTTACTGATTTGTCTCCCTGGGGCTCATCACCATGGCATCAAATATTAGTTGTTTTGTGGATTCTCTAAAAAACCACCAATTTGTTCCAGGTCGGGAGCAGGCAGAGGCTCAGAGACCCACTGCGAGTGGAGGTCCCAAGGGGTACCTCGTGGTGGTGTTGGATGAACCTTGTGGTGGTGTTGGGTGAAGAACCAGTTGCAATGCCATTATCTATGGAGCGTGGGTTGGGGCTGGGTTTCAGAGGCTCCCCCCCCATTTGTGATATTGGTTGGAGGATGCTCTGAGCGACCTACTCACATGGCACTGGGCACATCGCTTCTGGCATCCAGGACCAGATCAGGGACGCAGTGCTCATCCTCATTGCATCCGTTCCAGAAAGGGACCTGAAGGGGACACCAAGAGCAGCTCAGTGATGATTTGTGCCCCAGGTTGTACTCCATGGAGAAGGGACATGAGTGGTGATCCCTGGCTGCAGCGAATGCCCAACACATTGTCATCATGGGAAGGACCAGGGATTGCAGCCCCAAGATAAAGAAGCAAATGTTACATCCAGAGATAAATCTGCTGACCAACTACCTGATAAAAGGCACCCTGGGAGGTCGGTGCTGCTACCTACCGAGACCTTGAGCGAGGTGGGCCAGCCATCGTCCAGCATGGGGCCATTCTCAGGGTGCTCCAGCTCGTAGTCAATGGAGAATGTCACCGGCTTCACATAATCAGCTGTGTCCTGCGGCGGACAGAAAGCATCATTGAGGAGGACAGGGCTCCTGCTTATAGAGGGGCAGCATCAGAGAGCAAGGTAAGGCAGAGCTACAGGCACGTGTGATTATTTTATGAAATGAAAGCTTTGCAATCTAGTATCCTTGGTGTGTAATCATCCTGTCTCCCCAGCTAACCCTTACCTAGGGACAGGGACAACCCAAGCCCAGTGGTGCTGCTCAACAGCCGTCCACAAGTACATGTCTGATGATGCTGGAAATGTTTCACCCCAGAGATGCTGGCTCTGAAAGGTGGATGCTCCTTGGTGGGGGCTGTCCCCAGGGGGGACAGAGCTGTCCTGCAACCCTTACCTGGGGCTCATCTGGCCAGTAACGAAACTGTACTTTTCCTGCAGGTCTATGAGCTCTTCTCATGCATTGCCTCAGCTGCACGGGGTGCAGTTAGATGCTCTGAAGCAAGACGCTTCTTGTGCTAAATCACAAGCTCCATCTTGAGCTCCAGACTCAAATTTCCCAGAAGTTCACAGCAGTTCAGGCCAGGGCTTGGGGCCAGGCCAGTCTGGCAGCTTGGCCCTCCCTGGCCTCTGCAATATTCTCATCATTCACTGGGAATGTTTGATTTTGGCCAGGTTTGTGCATCAGCTGTTCCTTGCAAGCGATGCAGAGGGTTTCGCTGGCTCCTGCACCCAGGGAGGGGGACCCAGAAGGTTAGAAGGGTGCAGAGGGTGAGAGCAGTGGGGACTGGCACAGAGGCATTTGGTTCCCAATGGAAAAAACGTGTTTTCACCAATTTTGGAGCAGGAGGACCAGCCTGACGCGGGTGTCAGGAGTGCACGCCCTCCCTGAGGGCACGGCTAGCAGCTCGTGGAAAGGAGCACAGCGCAAGCTGGCGCTGCAATGAAGTCAGCGCTCAGGGACCCAGCAGCTGCTGCATACCGGCAGCTCCATCCCTGACCACATCAAACCTAGCGCGAAGAAATCCAGGCATGGGGATGAGGCTCTTTTCCAGGCTTATGAAGCCATCGAGACTCCTCTGACAGCATCCCGGGGCATCACTATTTTTGCACAAGGTGGAGAGCATCTCCCCCCAGGTTGGCGGAGGAGGAGACCCCAGCCTTGCTCTCCTTCACACTCACCAAGACATGGAACTGGAGTGTGTCGCAGTGCTCCTGCCCGGCAAGCAGCACCAGCCCCTTCTGCATGTGCCGCTCTCCGCTCTCGTCCAGGTGAGCCCGCGGCGTGTACCTGCGCTCATCGATGGTGGCATTGTACCGCAGCGCTGGAAGGAGAGCAGCACCCTCAGGGCTTCTCCCTGGGGTTATGCTCACTATATAGCAACACTGGGTCAAAGAATGGGCTTTTGGGCACTCAAACCCCTACTGCCTCGCTAAGGGAAAATCAGGAAAATCAGGTTATAGTTAGCGTTGCCTGTTTCTAACAGATATTTCTTTTTGGCAAAGCATTGACTCTCCAGGTCAAATGAGGAGCTTTAAATACAAGACACTGTGTAAAATCTGTGCAGGATACATAATTATTTGCCTCATATATTCACATGCTGGCCTGTACCAGTTCTGGAGGTTTTGTACCCTGGAGCACTCTCCTCTTCTATGTGCTTTACTGGAGATCATTCTCTTCCTGCAGCGCTGTTGAAAACAAACCGAAGGTTCCCAACCCAGCACCAAGCAGGGTGGGATCTGCACCCACTACACAAGTGTGATGCAATACGTGCATAAGCAAAGAGCAACCATCAGCCCCCAGCATGCACCGTCCACAGGGTGGCTCTTCTGGGCAGAAAGAAGTGTAAAATTAAATAAATAAAGAAATCCCACTCAGCTTTTTGTCCTGCAAGCTCCACAGTTATAGCAGGGAGGAGGAAAACACTGGATTCGATAGTACAAATTGAAATTCATGCTCTAGGGGATGGGAGTTTTTCCTGTGGCTTCGCTCAGGACCCGATTTTCTTTTGACAGTGTTTGCTGCTGGTTTACAAGGGGCTGAGCCACTATTGCTTCCCCCTGCGTCATGGGCATCCGCCTGGTAGACTCAGGGTCACAGCAACATGCAAGGACTTAATAGCAGAGCTGGCCAATAACTTCAGAGAGATTCCCCAGGATATTAGGGAAAGACGCACATATGGTCGGCAGATGTGTCCTGCCGCTGCAGTGAGGAGGATGGATGAGCTCTGCGGGACATAGTCCGGGCACGACTCCTCCTGTCCCACTGGCTGGCAGGGTGGTGGTGATATCTCCATCACACGTACCATGGCCAGATCAGCTGCAGGAGAGCTTGGCCCCAGGGTGTAGGTGAGAGAAGATGTTCAGCATGGGTAAGGTTGTATCCTCGGAGTGTTTCTTGGCACTGCTTAATGGCAGAGCCACCGTCCCTGCTACATCAGCCAGGATAGGGACAAATTTGTGGGTAAAAAGGGATGTGGTGGGTGGCAACGTGCATGCCTCCAGACATGCCAAGCTCCTGGATGGTTTCCCTTGGCAGAAGCCGGGCACTGCCTCGGGGTTGGAGACCTAAACAACGCATGAATTGGGGTTTTTGTTGCGTGAGCAGCCGTGCCGCTTACCCACGCTGGCTGTCTGGAAGTGAGCTGAGAGAAAGACGGCAGTGAAGCAGATGAAGGCTGACATGCAAGTGGCATCCTTCCCATTCCGCTTGCAGTCCTTGGTGAAGATGTTGATTTTGGAGGGCTCGAAGCGGATGCTGGCGTTGATCTGGACCACGCTACGGGACCTGTGGGGTGAGCAAGAGTCAAGAGACATGCTGTAGCGTGGGATGCCCTCACCCATCTGCAGCATCCTCCAAAAGTCTCCCACATCTCCTGATTCACCCTTTTCACACTTTTTCACTCTTATTCTCAACATCAAGAAGGTGTTGAGGAAGACCAAAGGCCACCACAGCATGCTGATCTACTGTCAGCTCATCTATGTAGCATTTGAAGAATAAAATCTCTTGCACATAGTTGCCTCCTGCTTATGCCAGTGAAGTAGGTCAGCGCCGAGAGCAGGATTTGGCCAATTACATGCACATAGCACTTTTCAAGGCAGGCCCCAGGGTGGCCCATCTCTGCTGGGTACAGCTATCCTCCGTCTTAACAGCTTCAAGGGCCTTTCCAAACATTAATCAATATTTGAAAATATTAAATTGTTCTTATTAAATAAGAACAGAGGGAGCCTGGGCAAAGCACCAAAAATCAATTAACTGATTTGAAACTCCTGGGGAACTAATGATGAAATTCAATGCAAAACCAACTCTGACATCCTTCTAGGGCCCAATGGCATTGAAATCCCATGGCCCCACCAGACAGGGAGCCGTTACTGTGAAAAGACAGTTCAGATTGTTGGGACATCAGTTTCCCCCTGAAAAATGTCAGCATATTGCAATGAGCTTTGGGCAGAGGAGGGTGCCAAATGAGATACAGCTAACCACAACAGCACAGCGTTCCCCAGAGAGCCGACGGCCAAGTCTACGAGCCCATCTTCGTTCAGGTCCAGCTGTCCATGGATGCTGCATCCAAAATACATCAGGCCTGGAGCAAGGTCTGCAGCTGCTATCCGCTGAAAAGCAAAGGGGAGAATCCAGGCTGGTTTCCAGCAGGAGCATCCCTACCTGTGAAGGAGGGTTTTGCCATGCTGACCTCCACCACACTACTGAAGGTTCCCCTTTCCAAGAGATTGCACCAAACATAATTCTTTGGGGAATGAGAGCAGTTTCTCTTTGGAGACACCATCCAGAGATTTCTGCTGAATTTACTCTGCATATTTACTATTTCTCCCAAGTGTGAGAAATATTTTATCTAGAGTAATTCACTGCACCCAGTGCTAAGCATTGCCCTTAATTTCAAGCATGTTTTCCATACCCTACATTTGCTTTGTCTTGGACCCCTCAAAAAAGAAAGTACCTGGCAATAATAATTAACAATGCAATACTGCGTGTGAATTTATTGTGTTCTACGAGTCCTTAAAATGGGCAAAAATGACATTTATTCTGATGAAGGACGAGGACAACCGAAGCACCCAGGAGCCATACCTGCTTGTACTTCTTCAGGATGGTCTCTTTGAAGCCAAGGAAGATGTATATTGCTCCTTGGTGCTCGTCCTCCAAAGGTGCCCCGACAACAAGGTCGTTGTAGGAGTCCTGGTTGAGGTCAGGCACGGCGGCGATGCAGGAGCCGAAGCGAGAGTTCTGGTAGCTCTGCAGATCGACGAGGGCACCGCTGGAAACGAAGCGGTTCTGCTGGGCCAGGCAAAGAGAAAAGGCAAAAAAACCCCAAACCCCAAAACAATCAGCAGCAAGCCTGGCAAGAAGAGAAAACCCTCAAAGGGAAGCAAAAAAGATGCAGCGATATGTGAGCAATTTCTTTAAGGAAGGAGGTGAGAGCTCTCCCAGGGCTGCAGGACTTTCTTCTGAGCACGTCCTTGGGGAGGGATGAGCCCCATGCCAGCCCCATGCCTGCTTTGCCTTCCTTTTACAGCAACCTACGTAAATAATCGCATAAAAATTTGTGCTTTAGATACAGGGACTCCCACTGCTCTGGGTGGGCTCTGCAGCCTTGGATATATAGAACACAATCCGCTCGTCGCCCCACGTAGCCCCATATCCTGATGGATTTGGCTCAGAAACTGCATTTTGAGCCAGATTTGAGGGTGGTAGGAAAGCTGGTCCTGCCCCAGAGTGCTGCTGGGCACGAGGGCAGAGGACAGGGATGGCACACATTCCGTCTGTGCCCTGAAGTGGTGGAGGGACGGACCTTGTCTCACCCCACCACCCTGGGCAGGAGGGTGCCCTTGGAGGGAACAGTTTTGGGGGAGGCAAAGTGGATGGAGAAACCCATGTTGCAAAGACCCCACTTGCAGCCCGTGCATCGCTTCCTCAGGGCTGGGAGCAGCAGGACCTCGCCTTGCACCCTATACATCACCTCCTCAGGGCCGGGATGCTCAGCCGGCTGGGAGCAGCAAAGCCTTGAGACAAGGTGGCTCTGCTCCAGCGCAGGCTGGACGCCCTTTGCTGGCAGCGAACAAACCCCCTGAGATTGTTTATAAACAAGGAAAACAGACAAATCCTCCTCGAGTCTCGCAGCAGCCACAACAGCAAGGCGCTGCCAAGCTCTGTTGCCTTTGGGCCGGGCTGCCGTGCCCTGTGATGTTTGGTGGAAGCTGGTGGGTGAGCGCAGCCTGGAGCGACCCTGGGGAGGTGACAGGAGGGGACACAGTTCCTGCGCTAGTGCCCGAATGCCCCGGCCCCTGCGGCATCCCCGGCTCTCCCCCGCAGTGCCGCCACATACCTCCCGCAGGGCGTAGACATAAACCTTCCCCCTTTCTCTGCCCTCGCTGAAGTACATGGGGGCTCCCACCAGCAAAACATCGGTGATGCCGTCACCGTTGACATCGAGGGAGTTGATCTCACTGCCGTAGTAAGAGCCGATCTGGAGGACACAGAGGAGGGGGTGGGAGCAATGCTGCTGGCGCGCAGGGGCACTGCCACCCTCCCCGATGGGGAAATTTCAAGCCCTGTCCCTGCTACGGCCACCCAGTTTGGAGCTGCAGGTGCAGCAACAGCCAGGACATCCCCACCTGCCCATGGATGCACTACACTGCTGAGCCATTTAAACGGAACACTTTGCAGAACGAAAGGGGAGGATTGATGGAGGAGCATGCATGCCACATGGAAAAATCAGTGCAGCACCCTTGGCAGCGTGTGCCCCGGCGTTACCTGCTCTCCCTTCAGTGCCTGGTGGATGGTGAGATTTCGGTTGTTGTGCATGCTGAAAATGATGACTTTCCCGGTGTGGTTGAACCTTGGCGCTCCCGCGACGTAAATCCGCTCATGCTCGGTGGATATGACGGAGGAGACGGTGTAACCTGGAAGCGGGGGGGGGGCAGGCGCAGGGTGAGCACAGCTGAGCAGCTCCCTGCCTGCTCCCAGCCGCTGCCTGGTGATCTGCTTTCCATTAGCCCCCAGCTGCTGACACAACTCTGGCCACCTCCCAGATTGGGAAGCTAGAAACCCAGATTTCTTCAAAGATAAAGTAATTCCAATAAACCCTAGTGCCCTGACCCTGGGCTTTGAGCTGCCTGCTCAGGTCCCACCTGCAGCCTGAGCAGCACAGCTGTGCCAAAAATTTTGGCACTGCCTAATGCAGCCGGCAAACCCCGTGCAAAATCCTTCTCTCATGGAAGACAAGTCCAGTTCCTGGCCTGATAAGTGTTTTACTTCATGGCTCACATCAAGTTAATCAAACACTAGCAAGGTGCGTGCACGCCAGGAGGCTGTGGCACCCACTGCACTGCTCCTTCGAGACCTCGGCAACACCATGTCCAAAGCCAAGCGTGAAAGACTTTGCTGATGCTTGATGTTAACATTGATAGTCCAATAAAAGCCATGAATCCATCAAGACCGTTGCTCACGAGTCCTTATGGAAGTAACCCTCGGTAAGCAAATGATCCTGAGCAATCCCTCTTTCCTACCCAGACGGGTTATTTTCTATGCCGGGATCACCGACACCACACATTGCACACTGGGCTGCGGCACTTGCCTGTGGTTGCAGATGGGCTTATGTAGGAATATAATGCTGGGGCTGCAAAATCCTATTTTTCAAACTCCAGGTTCCTGCACATTCACAGTCAGTTTTAAATGCTACTTAATTTATTAGAAACTCAAAGCATGGCCAGCCATGAAGCTGGATCAGATCACTCAGGGACACATCCTGTTTAATTCTGAGAATCTCCAGGGATTATTGGGGTTTATGGACCCCCTTCCCTGGGCATTGGCCTTACCTGGGGTGTCTCTGTACTCCTAAGCCAAGCATCAGCCTTGAAACCCCCAGGTCCTGGCGCTGGGCGAGCCGGGCTGCTCCGCAGCAGGATGCACCGGCGTTTCCTTAATATTTCTGGATTTCTTACTCCAGGCAATGGGAAAGACAGAGCCCAGCTGAGCTCCCACATACTGTCATGGGTACCCCTTGCACAATTGTAGATGTCCCCACTCCAGGTGCTCGCAGCTGAGCCCGGGAGACACTCTGCTGTCACCCCAAGTGATGAGCCACGTGTCCAGGGGCTGTTCATGTCCCCAGTGGAGGGAAGAGCCCCAACACGCTGGCAGGTGACCCCACAGCATCCCACCCTGCTCCCTGCCACGGGGCAGCTCAGCCTGGCACGCACATCTCCAGAGAGAGGCTTCATTTTGCAAACCAGGCTGATATTTTTACTCTGGGGCTTCAACAGCCGCACATGGAATGGATTAACCCAGCAGGTATTTCCTCCCTAGGCATGAAATTTCATCAGTGCTTTTTAAACCATTCCAGTAAGCACTGCGGATGACCCGGGCTGGCTGGTGTCTGAGATACTTCTGCATTTAAATCACTTTTGTGCTGCACACTGTGGTTGACGCTGGACTCTTCCCAGGTGAGGATGCTCACGTACGCTACATCCCTGAGCAAAGGGCAACGCAGGTCTCGCGCCCATGGGAGCTTGCAAGAAGCCGGGCATGGTACTGCCTATGGTGGGAACGCTGGCTGCTATTAGTCATTTGAGAAATATGTTGTGCTTCCTATTATTAAGTATAAAATCATTAATTCAGCCCTGGCAGCAGAGCCTTGTTCAGCTTTCTTACCTAAATACGCTCCGTGATTTTTCAGTTCCTCCGGGAACTCCTGGAGATAAGATTCCCGCAGGGGAATGACCTTCCCGCTGCTGGTTTCCTTCAGGACGGCTCCATTCCAGTCGTAGGCACCCACCGCCCCCAGCAAGATCCCGTCCTGTGGGAGAGCAGAAGTAGTCTGAGGGTATTTCTTGCCAAGTGAAGGCAATCGTCCCCCTCACTGCCCATATGGGCAAAGTCGATTCATGCCGAGATGGATGAGGGGACCCAATGGGCTGGTTTTGTGTGAGAACACATATGGGGGTCCCCCAAAGCCCAACTCCTAGACTATATACTTAGTGGAGGCTGCAGAGCACAGAAGAGAAAACCAGCAAATGGTGTCTCCCAGAAATCGCATGTTTTACAGAAAAGGCGGGGGGGGAGAGGGGAGGGAATCTCACAAATGGCAAAGAAAAAAAAAAAGAAAGAAGTCAAGCAAACCATTCTCTAAAGCACACCTGGAAAGATGGAGATTTTTAAACATTCTGGAATGATATTTCCACCCCATTCATATCTTTTCAGCATGCTTTTCCTCCCCAGGAAAACCCTGAGCAGAAATCCCTGCTGGCTTTTTGCTTGGACCTGCTGGCCCACAGAGGGCAGAAAGGGACTGACCATGCTTCGCACCCCACCACTGATGAGCACCTTCCTCCATGGCACATCCCAGCACGTCCTTTCCAAAAGGTCATGGCATTGAGAGGAGCTGCTGCAGACTGGTCCTAAGGACAGCACTGGCCTCCCAGCAGCTCCCTTCCCCATGGGATAAACCAGCACCAACAGCATTTTCTTCCTTATGCTCACAGCAATTTAGCTTCATGATTAATAATTTGCCCCAAATACCCATCTCTCCACCTGCAGCGGCTGGTGATGATAGAAAGCACAGGGTGCCTGCTTGCACAGGCAGGAGCAAAAATAAACCCCCCACATTTACTCTCTTACTTCTACAACATGTGATGAAAATCCAGTCTGGGACATTTCCAGGCCAAAGGAGATTTCATTCTTGTTAGTTCCTAAAAAAAAAAAAAAAAGGAAATTTGTATTTAATGGTGAGCTTTGCTTTCTTGGAGGGGCTGAGTGGTGCCTTGGTGGGTTGGCAGGGCACGAGCATTCCCCTCTACCCCACCTGGAGCACAAAGGACCTCAGCTGCAACAAATGAGCCTGTTTCTCCCTAAATCATCACAATTACACAAACTCGTGCTGCTAATAGGTACTGGGAGCTCTGCCATGGTGCGGTTCTCTCCTTTTCTAGCTGCAAGATCACACAAAAATGTGGATTTAGAGGATTTTGCTTCATAATTGCAACTGCGTGAAGCTTCTCACCCAGGGAAGCTTTCTTCCACAGAGAAGCCTTGGGCTGGCTGGACCAAGGTAACTGGCAAACTGGTGGGGAGCTTGTGAGCTGGTTTGGTCAAAATTCCCCCAAACCCTGAGATGCTTAATTTTCAGTGAAAGCCCTCCATCTTCTGTTTCAATTGTTCATCCCGGGATGTGCTTTTCCTATGAAATTTAGATAAATATAGTTTTGGAGACCAATGAACTTGTCACAAGGCAGGCAGAAGTGCTGTCATTTAGAACAAAAATATTTCCTGATATTTAATTTCAGCCAATAAACCATAAACCCTCACATTATTCCCATAACTCCACAATGTCTGCCACCCCAGGGAGTCCCTGGCAGTTGATGTGTGGTTTTTGCCTGTTTATAGCCCGGCTGGGTTTGAATAAAGTTTGATGGGTGAGAAAGATGCTGACACCCAGACGACCCCCATACCAAATTTCAAAGGTTTGCTATAAAGGACAGAGCCACCATAGCTCTGCAAATACCAGTGGCCAGAATGAAGGGTGTCCTTTGGAGGAGAGGGGATCTGTGCTCCTGATGCTTGAGGGATGCAAACCACTCAAAATAAAGACACTTCTTTATAGATGAAGATATTCAAAGTATGTGTGGTGGGTTGACCCTGGCTGTTTGGCTGTACCAAACAGATATTAGGGAAACCCCCAGTGTGACCCATTCAAATTCAGCAAATGGAGAACCAATGGCACATCTGAAGCAACCCACTGCAGCCTGGCCAGCCAGGATTTGTCAGGGAGGAGCATCACTCACCTTCCAAGCTAAATATCCTTTCTCCCAGAGCATCCACAATGTCTTTGAGTGCTGCTTCATCTGTGACATTAAAGAAATGCTTGTCATCTGGGTCGCTCGCTATAAATTTTATCTCGTTCAAAAAGGCTTCGGGATTGATTCCTCTTCTGTTATAATAACCCAGTACCTAGGTTTAAAATAGAAATGCAAGACTTGGGTTTTCATGCGATGGAGAGAGCCGTCCCAAAGCACCTGAGGGGTATCCATATGGAAGGAGCCCAACAGCCTTGGCATCTGACACCCCATTGTGGGAGCAAACTGAGGAGCAAGGAGCCACTGTAATTCCTCCAGGCAGCCCAGGCTGGGCACCCCTCATGCAATTTGGGTGCCTGGTGCAACGCAGGGTCCTGCTTATCCCCAGCCACAGCACCTGCTCTGGCAGCTGAATCCAGAGCTGAGCATCCCACCGCCTCCTGCAAAAGCAGGACCAGCAACAAAGACCCCCGCAAATGCACCGGGAGTGGTGGAGGTGGGCTGCGCTGCCAGGCCCATTGCAATGGGGCACACAGGGCACTGCCGAGCTCTGCGCGGCTTTTGCAGCTGTTTGCTGCTGAAAGGGTCCCCCTGCACTTACTGCGACTGCGTATCTGGTGACATTGTCCTTCTCGCTGTCCTCAATCACCTTCTCCAGGTCTGGGCTGTCGTGCGACTCTCCATCTGTGATTACAATCATTACTCTCTTTGCCCCTTTCCGGCCACCTTTCTGAAATGCTTCCGAGCTGCAATTGAAGAGATGCCCTGGGCTGCTCAGCCTCGCCAGGCAGGTCACTGCCGAAACCGTCGCGGCTGCCGAGACGCACCCAATCGCCCTCATCGTAAAGCACTGAGCGGTGTTTGGTGGGCTGCTTAGCCCTTGGGGAGGTGCAACAGGTGCAGGACTCCCAGGAAACCTTTTAGGACTTTAAAAGGGGATTTTTGCACCGACAGGGCTGGGTTCTTGCAGGAGAGGAGTTTTTAATTCAGCAAAATGCCCTAAATCTGCAGCAGGAATAGCGGTCGGGCTGTGGCAAAAACAGTGCAGGAGCAGGCACTTGTCCCAGATAACAGAGGAGATGGAGCTGTGGGTCACGGCTGTACCGAGCTCCTGGGTACCCGACGGGGGTCTGCAGAAGAACTACAGTGCCTGGGGCAGACGTGGGGTCACGTGTGGGGGCTGAGAGCTCAGCTCTGGGGTGCTTTCAGAAAAAGGATATATTTTCAGAGTCTGCCCCTGCGCCCTCCTTCTGGTCCAGCTGCAACCGAGGACAGGGCAGTTTTGCATCATTTGTAAAACATTAATTGAGGACCAAGCCTTTTTGCAAAAGCATTTTTAGCCTGGCGGTATACCCTGCTTTCTAAGCAGCAAGGAAAAGCAAAGGGGGAGAGAGGGAAGAAAAATAAATGGTGATTTTAAACTTGTTATCAGAATAAACAGGAAGGTGAACGATTTTTACCGAGCAAACTCTATCCCATAGGCAGTCCTGGTTTCTGTACCTCCTCTTTGCTCTATGTGACTGGCAGCCGCTACCACATCTTTTACAGACCTGTAGTCATTTAAATGAAACTCATGGACGACATCTTCTCCGTACTGAACAACTCCGACCTAGGAATTAAAGGAATATCACAAAGGATGCCAACAACCTGCCGCGTAGTGAGGGCCTGCGACACAACGAGCAGGCTTTGTCAACCACATGAAATAACAGCCACCATTAAAAGTCAGTCACTCTGTCCCCATTTCCTCCAGTTTTTCCCTCCATGGGACAATTGATAATGCTCAATTGTACTTCTATTCTCACCCATGTGCAGCCACCCCTGCCCTGCTATAAAGGTTTGGGGCGATGCAGATGTGCTGTGCCCCATTGTGGACCCACAGCATCTCTAGATGGGTCCAAACAGGGGGTTATTTGTGCAAATTGTTGAGGATATCCCTGCACAAATCCCTGCCCAAATCAGCCCACGGTTACTAATAGGAAGAGGATGGAGAGCTCTTCACAGCTGCAACAAGCTGCCTTGGCACAGGACAATACTTCTGTATTTCCGTATGATTTCATCCTCCCCATGCCTGGTTGGGGTGTGGGGTGCTGCTCTCTCCATAGCTCATTTAGGACATTAATGTGAGCATTATTTCCATGGGCTCAGCTTTAATATCCATACAATGAAAGTTTATTTTGAAAAAGCACGGCCCCAAATTACAGCATATTGGCAGAAAAGGGACATTGAAAAGGGCCCCGTGAGGACAGCCAGAGGACTCTGCATGACACGGAGGGATGCACAAGTTGTGCAGGGGCTTACTTGTATCTGGCCAGGGCCAATATAAAATTTTTTCAAGATGTTTATCAGGAAGTGCTGAACTTCAACCCAAGGGTATATGCTGTTTGATCCATCCAGAACTATGATTATGTCCATGTACGTCTGGCATCCTGTGAAAAATAGGCAGTGTGTTATTGAAAGACCTTGGCAATGCTTGCAAAGGGGAGATTTATGGCTTCATTCCTTGCAGTCAGGTACTTGCTCTTATGATTTCTTTGAAAAAAAAAATCTTATTTCAATCATTCATAAAGACTTTTGGGCTTCAATAAGGTAGAGAGAAGCCACAAGCATCCTCTCTGCCGAGAAAAGACTGGATAACTTTCTAAGAATAACACTCAGCGGTATCTTTTCTGATTCAGATTTGGACCTTTATCCGGTCTAATATAGTTGCATACTTCAAAGAGTGGCCCACTGCAGGCAGGATCCGGCCTCTGTTCCTCCCGCGGAGCAATGCTTTATGCCTGAGTCACTCCTCAGCCCTGCCTGTACTCGCCATATAACGCAAGTCGGGTATTTCCTCCCCTTCCCATTAAATCCTCAGCAACGAGACAGCCAAAACCCCCAGCGAGGACCCCAGGGCTATGCTCTGCAGTATGAGCTGTGAAGGATTTAGCCAGTTGACTGGTTTTCAGTAGGGAAAATTGCTCAGTGTCATCTCTCTATTTTGCTTATATTTTATAACATTATTTACAAAAGTTGCAGAAAACCAGAAGATGCTGAATTTCCCAGTGACACACATTTATCAGTTGCTCTTTTCACCTGATGTGGGCATTTATGGGTTAGTGCATCCACAGACTGGAGTCACACATGGGTTGCTCCATCACTGTGGTCCTCAGCTGCATGCCACCATCTTGATTCCCTGCTCACCCTGGGACCCAGCCAACCTCCAGCATCCCACTTGCTAAATGGTAACGTTCTGCTTGTTAACCACCTTCTCTCAAAAAAAACCCCAATTACCCTTTGCAGCGAGGGCTAAAAGCATCTTCTGGCTATAAAGAGGGAAGTGACACTGAAAATTTGGTGGTGGGCTCTGCCTTTACTGCCTCTGTCCCCCAGAAGTCCTGTTTTCCTGTGCCCTGCTCTACGCCATGAGAATTAAACGATACCAAACGGGTGATGGAACTGGGGCGTCACACCCCATGCCTGGCTGGGGCAAAGAGCTTCTGGGAGCCCCAACGGTGCAGGACGGGCTTCTGCAATTTCTTACCACCCACAGGAAAGCCAGGAAGCTTATTTAATACCTCAGAATAAAATCACATATCCAAATTTACAAATTTGGGCCCAAATACTTAGCTTTCAGTCAATGAGCTCTTTGTTTTGTGTGGCCAAGGTCTGAATTCTTTCCCTATTTTGCCTTCCTAGCTGTGCTGATAAAATATTCTGGATACTTTTATTTCTGGTTTTGGAAGAATAAGGTATTTTTTGTCTTCCCCGGGTGTCAGTCAAAAGGAAAATGTTTACCAGATGTCTGTGTACGTAACCCCCTTTGAATCACTTCCCTGCAACCATTTCCTCTGCTCTTTTGCCTTCGCTTAAACACTGACATCGCTTTGTTTTCTCAATGGGACTGAAGTGATTAGAGAACAGAAATTCCCTCTGACTTCAAAGGCAGGGTTAGAGCCGCAGGGCAGTTTGTTTCTCGTACTCTGCAGAGCTGGAGCCACCGTCTTGGAGAACCTGAAGTTGGAGTTGACCCGGGAGCACATGCCCGTGGTGTAGTAGGAGCTCCCGCACTCGTGGGACCAGAGAGGGCTGCAGGCCTGGGGGAGAAAATCAAGCATCGAGGATGGGTTTAAAACTGCCACTTTTTAATTGCTGCTTTGCAAGGCTGTCCTCTCCTTTGGCATCTTTTTCCCCATGGAAGGTGAGGTTTCTGAGCCCCACGGTGCACACAGCATATATAAAAAGAGGTGTATTTGCATGCCTTTACATGCTTTTGTACATGCATCTGGTTTTGCATGCCTTTACACGCTGATATACATGCACCCTGCAGCGACCTCTCGGCGCAGGGAGGCCAGGCTGTGCCGAAGCCCCCGTTCCTCACCAGAAAGCTGTTGTCCTTGGGGTTGGTAGCCAGGCTGAGGCCGAGACGCATGTTGTCCTTCCGCTCGGAGACGTTGGAGAGCGTTACCCGTCCTTCGGAGAGAGGATGCGGTTAGAGATGGCTGCTGGGCAGGGATGCCGGGCACCCAGCCCACGTCCCCGTGGTGCTCCCTGGCATCTCTGGGAATCTCTGGCATCAAGAGGGAACCCAGCTGAACAGCTGGAGGAGAGCTGTCTCTGCCTACTTACACTGCAGACTTTGTGCTTTTGCTTTTCTTTGGAAGCAGTTGTCAAGATAAGAATTGGTTTTTTTCTTAGATGCCACAACAAAGAAAAAGAAAAGTCTTCTAGGGAATTAAGCTGTGAGTCAGAGACGGCATCTCTTACGTAGTCAGTCCTTAGGAAGAAACCTCTCTGAGTGGCTCTAGCATCTTGTCTTTTATTGCCAGGCCAGCAGGCATTTGTGCATTGCTTTTGTTTCCCATGTCATAGCTCAGGAACTGGGAACAGCCCCCAGGGCAGCCCTGTCTTTCTGTTAACGCCAATATCATTTAGCTGTGACTTGAATGCTGCCTAACCCAGCCATTCCTCCACTTCAGGGGGCAACGCAGCTCCCCGTGAGCCAGGGCTCCCCTTTGCTGTTTTGCCTGAGAAGCAAACTGAGAAGGAGGAAATCAGGCAATTAATGGTAAAATTGGGGGGTTGGTTTCTTTGCCTGTGGCCTTTGGAAGTTTCTTACTGAGGTTTAAACTGAGTGGAGGCTCAGAAACTGAGCGCCACAACCCAGAGCTCAAAGGAGCTCAGCCCAAAGCTGAGCACCTTCCAGCAACCCCTTGCTGCTCCCCTACGGACCATCTGGCTGCAGCCCTGGCTCTCGCCTGCACGCCCTGAGCTTGCTCTCACCCGCTGTCTGCATGCATGCTGCAGCAAAGCCAGAGAAAAAGGGGCTTTATCTCACATTATAAATCCTCCAGGATCCTGGCTGCAGATGCTGACACCCTGCTGTCCTGCTCTGGTACCCAGGTATGCTGCACCTTGCGACCGCAGCTCTGCGGTGGGAAGCAGGATGCTCCCAGCCAGCTCCTGCACCCGCTGCCTGCTCGGCATGGGAAGGGCAGGGGCAGAGCCCCAGACCCACATCAGCTCGTGCTTCTCCACACTACAGTCATCTCTGCTGTACGCTCCCTGTCAGCTTGGCATCCCCACCAGGCAGCTCTGCGTCTGGTTTTACTCAATGGATTACTCAGTGGATTGTGCTAACTGGACAAGTTAATTGGGAAAAAAAAAAAAAGGATGTCCTCATGGAACTGATCTTTTAATTTGAAACTTGTTTCCAATGGAAAAAGGATTGCTTTTTAGCAAGATTCAAATTTACACACACAAGAGAGAGATTTCCTTGAAGAATCTTGATGTTCTCATAGCAAATAAAAAAAAAAAAGGAAAAAAGAAAACAATGTTTTAAAAAAATAAAAGATTTGGAGCCAATCAATCAAATATTGCAGATGATCCAAAGTTCCCCCTCCCTTATCAGCTCTGGTAGAAACCCAGGAGGGTTCAGATTCATAATGATGAAAAATAAAGTGAGAACAGCTGCTCCAGTGTTAAAAAATCCCAGAGCTTGCCCCCAAAGCCCAGCGATGCTCCTCAGGACCATGAGAAAGTCCCCGGCTCTCACATTCCCCACTGAGACAGGGACATGCCCTTTGGGCATCCCACTTTGGGCAGCAAAGGGGACTTGTCCCCCCCGTGCCTTGCACTGCCCCGACCAGGGGAGGGCACGTCCCGATGTCGCAATATTGTGCTGTCGGCACGGTCGGTGCTGTTCCAGCCCGAGAAATCCTGAGAAACCAGTCGCTCTATCCCTCCAGGGAGATGGGATTGGGATGTCTGTGGGACCAGAGCACCCGCAGGGTCTCTCCTTCTGTGACACAGCAGTGATGGGGCCTGGGGGTGGTGGGGCTGGTTGATAATTCCCCAAATACCAAACCCGCTGGGAGCTGGGATGCAAAACTCGTCTGTGTCCAGGGAACCAGCTGCAGCGGGCACGTCAGCCCAGCATTCCCTGGAGAGGGAATACAGACACCGCCACGTGCAGTCAGGTATTTGCTAGTGGCACCATTATCCATGGATAAGTTTATCCTGATCATTTAATAAACCAGTTCAAGCTATATTAAATAAGTAACTTTTTTTACTTTATTCCAATTTGCTTGATTGTACCCTAACGCTGCTTAAAGCTCAGCACCGGGAGTAATGTGAACACCTGAAATAATTCCTTATCTAAAAATCCTCCTAAAACATGCAGTCCTCATGCTTTTGGGGACAATCTGGGCAACGCAACAGGGTGCATCTTTACAGACCAAAGCACTGATAAAAAGCATCGTGTTAGAAATGCCCAGTTCCCCTCACTGTTCCGCGGGTGTGTGGTACCTAGGTTGAGTTTGGTGCAGTTGCTGTGGGTGTCGCTGGTCACTGGGCACTTGTAGACATCTCCTGTCTTCTGCTGGCCATTGGTTTCGTAGGGAGCTCCCACCACCAGCCTGTAGGAAAGAGGGGTCCATCAGTGCCCAGAGACTGGATGGGAGGCACGGGAACAAACCCACAGCCACCGCCAGAGGGGAACCCCCCTGCCCTGGGAAAAAGGATTCCCCAGCCCAGATCCCCGGCTCATGGTTTGAGAGGTGTCAGGAGAAGGTCCCTTGCTGGGGGGATGCCATCATTCCCCTGACCTGACTCAGTGCAAGCAGCAAAAGCATTATTTTGACTTCCCCTTCGCACGACAGCAGGCAGCAATAAGCCGGGGCTGATGACTCACTGTTGCTTGGAAGTAATGCCCATCAGATGCAATGGGGGCAGAACAAATGTCTAGCAGCAAGCAAGGTCTGCAAAACTATCTGATGGCACGGGGTGGAGCAGGGGACCGCCATCACCACCTCAGGTCATGACCGGCACCGAAAACTTCAGCATCTGTCTGAGGTCCCGTGGTGGGCACAGCTGGCCCCGGGGTGGGGGGAATGGAGGTGTCTATTCTCACTGCTGCTTCAGGTAGGAACCTTTTCATGCCAGGATTGCCTTCAGGACATGGATGTGTAGGAAGGAGTCCTGCCTAGCGATACCCAAAGGAATAGCAACGAGCTGGTATAGCAGTGACAGCGACTCACGCTGGGATCCACAGGGAATTTTCCCCACTAAAAAGGTGAAAAAGTGAATTTGGAGGAGTTTTGCTCCAACTTGGGGTTGTTCACTTGCGAGCAACCTGGAGCAGTACGTTAGGATCCCCAGCTCAGCGGTGTGTGAGGACCTTGGGCATCTATCTGTTCTTTAAAATAAGAGGAGCTGATAAAAACGCATGCACCCACCAAGGGTGGGTGTAGTTGGGGTGTATCTGGGACATTGCAATCATTTTTTGCACTTTTTCTTGTGGACTTGACCAGAATAGTACAAAACAGCAAACCAAAGGAGGAGGAGAGCAGGACTTGAGGAATTTGACCATTCCTTCCAGGCTAGTTCAAAAATACCCTGAAACACGTGTTATTGGCGTCTTCTGCTCCCAATGTGTTAGCCCAAAATAAATCTGCCCCATTGCTTTTTTACTTGCAAAATCCTATCGGTGGATGCAACCGTCCAAGTCTGGATCGCCAGATAAACAGGACCGCTTTTGTTCTGCACCGCCCTACCCAGCAGCTGGCAAAGCGACCATCCCCAGCACAGATGTTCCCTGTTAGACCAGAAATGGTCATTTTTTCAAAATTCCATTTCTGCAAAGACACTAAACACTCATTCTTTTATTCCATCACTATAAAACGGAATTGCTCACCAAATTAAAAGCTCCAAAATCTAAGCGGCATTTAAGGATTCTCATGGAAATACTTCCTGTCTTACAGCTTCATTGCTAACGAGGAGATTAATTAGGGGAAAATAATAACCATCTGGAGCCATCCTCAGTAGCAACCAGAAGCTCAGGGCAGTCTGGTACCTTCTCCCTGACTTGTACAAGAAGCCTTGCTCATGTCCCTCTGCCTCTGCCCCACTATCAATGCCTGTTTGCTCATGGTCAGAGAGGGGGGGAAGGTGAAAGATGTGAAATGTAGTGAAAGGATGTGGGAGGGGGAGAGAAAAAGACTTTGAAGGTGAGAAGAAATACAGGTTGAGACACCTCAGAAGAGGATGTTCTCATTTTTTAATTCTCAATTCCTAAAGAAGAATTTAACACAAATGGGATCTAACATGAACTTCTTGGTGCAGCTCCACCTGGGTGTGCCTCGCCCCTGGCCCCAGCAGAAAACCCTATCTGGGACTTTCCCAGTAATTAATAGTCACATAATAATATTATCACACTACCCATTAATAAATACTCCCGAACAGCAGCGGTTATTAGGTCAAAGCATCTCTTTCAAATGCGAGACGATCACGAGGGCAAGCCACCCACTGCCCCAGTTCCCCAGCCCTACGTCAGGGCTAGAAGCTCAAAGAAAGCCCAAATATTTACAGACGCTGCCATGAATGCAAAAGGGTTGTGAAGCTCATGAAACCAGAATTTTTGTCTCCCAAAGACAATGGCATTGTTTTCCCTTTTTGGTTAAATTTAAATGATTAATTAGCTGAAGCTGTCAAATTCTCATGGAAACTTGGCAGCTCAGGAAAAGACTTTTCCAGCTGTTTGAAAGGTGCCGGTTTCAGGGATGCTGTAAGTGTTCGCCAAAGTCGGCTGTCAGAGATGCTGCTCTACTCACCAGCTCACAGGTTGCTTACAAACCTCTTCCTTTACTTCATGGTTTGTAAACCTGTGCTCTAATGTGTTTTTTTTCCTTAAGAAAAAGAAGAAAAAAAGTCCCATCCCAAACCACCCAAATCCAACTGGAGCATTCTGCCACAGAAGAGAGCCATCCCCGGCTCCATCCCAGCTCTCCCCCTCTCCACGCACCCTTGGGTCACCCCAAATCTCCTCCCTCGTACTCCCTGGAGTGTTGCAATCCCCCCGCCCCAGCCTGATGCTAAACAAGCAAAGCCCTCTGCAAAGAGCGAAGCGGCAGGCCCTTGCGTCATGGCTTGGCCAATAAATGAAGATTTAAAAGAAAATAAGAACCAAACAAGCCCGCCCTCGCCTTCCTTTTCATGTACTCCTTATGGGGAAAACAAAAGCAAAAAAAAAGGATGAAATGTGAAAAGCGCAGACTGCTCAGAGCAACATGTCTGAGGACATATTTTTAACTTTCATCCTGGGAAAAAACAAAAAAAAGGAAAACCAGGCTGCTGGTGGAAATACCCAAGGAGCTTCTGCTCTGTCTGTGCAGTGAAGGGAGTGGAAACCCAATTTCTGCTTTGCCAGCAAAGCACCCATACTGGGTCTTGCTTCCAGTGCCTTGCCTGGGCTGGGGATGGGACGGCTGTGTCTGTGGCTGCAGGGGGGCAAGCCTCACATCAAACGTCAAAATGATGTGTCAAGCTCAATTTGCATTTTTTTTGCACTGTTTTAAATTATTTTTTTACATGGGCACGAGCAGTGTGCGCAGTGCCAGGGCAACATAAAACCCAAGCACTGCCGTACTTCGGTGTCTAAAACAATTAGAGTCACAGCTGCTCGGTCCTGATTGAATTATTGGGGTATTTTTTTTCCCTTAGTCAAAACATTATCTGGTGAAATTCCCTGTGTCACAGACATTAAATCATGCCAGTTATCTCAGTACTGAACCCAAAAAATTATGTTTGGCTGGAGCACATCTCCCAGAAAAACATCCGTCCCTGATTTGAAGGCATCAAGCGATGGAGAAGCCAGCATTTCCCTGGGAAATTTGTTGCAGAGTTGAGTGCTTAAAAATTTGTGGCTATTCGGGTGTACCTCCAGCATCTTTGCCCAGAGGTAGCTCAGCCCCTTGCCCCATATGCATGATGATCCCACACCCCAGCTGAAGGGTCCACCAAATCCATCAAATTCCGGACTTTTTAAGGGAATACCCCCCCCCCCCCCAGCACAGCAGGCTCCCTGGGTGCATTGCGGAGAGGTTGCAAAGCTCATTTTGATCCTTAAGATATTTTGATTAAATGGAAAGAAATCAGGAAAGGAAGGTATGTCTAGCTGGTGATCCGGGAATGCAGGGATTAGGGAGGAATGGAGAAGCAACTATGCTTTTCACAGGATTTTTCAATCAATGGGACACTTAATCTCCTGTAAAGCAAATTCACTTGCACTTAATTTATTCAAGATGGAACTGGATGAAGAAGTGATTAAGGAGGTTCAGGAAAGGGAAAGTTCAGCTGTGGAAAACTTTAAATGGGATCGGGGCTCCTTGGAGGGAGTGTGACAGAGGAATGGACTTTGAAATGTTTTTCTCCACATTGGCAACAGTGGAAAAAAATACCTAGTGGGAGTCGAAGGAGAGGTAGAAACAGAGGTGGAGTCAATGAGATGGTGGCACAGGAGGATGTGGGACCTGAAAATGAGTCCTTGGTCTGACAGCAGCTTTCTGTGTAGCCACTAGCAAATCATTTCATCAATTTCTGGTCATTTTTTCATCCTTAAATATGAGACAGCTCCACTGAAGAGCACAGGCAATGCAGGACAGCTCAGCTGATGGTGAGGATCCCATCGCCTTGCACGGGCAGCAATGGGCAGACTGCTGCTCCGGCCAGTTCTGCTCACCACGAGCAGCTAAAACCTGCGTGTTGGATATCAGAAGATGACAAACCAATTTTTTTGTCTCTCTATGGAGCAGTCCCATGGGCCAGGGGCAGCCAGGGAGGGAGCTTGAGGCATCCAGGAGAGGAGCGCAGGTTGGCAGCGAGAAGAGACATTGGGTCTGGGAGCACCAACAAGCTGTCCTGATGTGCACTGGGTTAACAGTGTGTTAAATAATATCAACTGGGTACATTCAGCAAGCAGTTTTGAAAAGGCACAGCACACAAAGCCAGGAGCGATGCAAACCTTTGCTTTCCCACCTGGCAGCAGCAAGATGTTTCACCCAGCCTGGGAACCAAGGCCGGGGCGGAGGAGGAAGAGGATGGTTACAACAGGAAAGTATTTGCACTGTCTGTATCAGGTTTCCATTACCCTCAGTGAGGGACAATGTCCCCTGGCACTGCCACCCAGGAGAGGATGCTCCTCTTGTCCGTGGTTGTTTCATTCACATCCCTCTCTCCTGTACGTAACATCATCTCATCCTGATCCATTCCTGATCATCTCCAGCCCTCGCGCTGCTTCTGGGCTGACATCCTTCACACAGCTCTGGAGGGGCTCTTCTCCAGCACCCAGCTTTGGGCTGACTCATGGCCAACGAGCCATTCAGGCTCATTATTTAGTGGTGGTTGCAGGGGAATGTTACACCATTTGCAAGATTGTTTTGCCCATTAAATACCTGATAAATCATTCCTTGGCAGAAGCATTCCCAGTGGAGGCATTAGAGCCTCTTGCTCACTCCCAAGTCTCCCTGTGCTCCCCATATTACCCCAATTAATAGACAACCTACTAATGACAGAGCAGTTGCAGTGCTCCATCCCCATGTTTGGTGAGTTTTAGGCGATTTCTCTCCCAAAACATAGTGCATCCTTGCTTTGAGGTTTGGGTCCCACTGAGCCCACAGTGCCCAGTGCAAGCAACCAGGTCCAGACCCTGACCCACTCCTGGGCATGTGGCTTTGTCCCCATCCCTGTCCCTTCCTGTCCCCTCCTGCTTCTGCACAGGGAGTGCCTGCAGGAGGCTGTCCATCTGCCACCGACATGCACAAGCACCCTCGGTTGTTGTTTTTTTAAAGGCTGATCAACGTTTTCTCTGCTTTATAACAAACCCTCTCATTGCAAAATGAAACATAAACACAACTGTAATTTACCCAGCTGTTCTGTGCACCGGGTCGAGCTGGGAATGGATGCTCCTAATTACACAGCCCGTTCCCACAGCGCGTCTGTAAACCCCTCCCATGGCCAGGCAGGACCTGGCGGGCCATCTCCCCCTACACCGAGTGGCCACATGGCGGGAACAGCCCCAGGGGACCCAGCACCAGGACACGGAGGAAAGCAGGATCCAAGCCTCACGTGCTGCTGCAGCAATTACACAGACATCGCCGTAAGCAAAATTACCGGAGTGCTCCTTAAAATAGCAGACGACGGGCGTGTTGCAAAACATGTCTGAGGAACTCGCAGAATATTGTGGTCAGCAGTAATGATACTTTCTTATTTTTCCTGGTGTAATTTTTTCCCTTTTACTTAGGGATATTGTAATAAGGAAGTGTTTACAGGCGAGGTCCATCAGTGATTCTTGGCCCAGCTGTGGGTTTCCACTGCAGCATTTGGAGCTACTGATCGATGCTCTCTGTAGGCTGCACGTGTCCATCAGGACTCATGCAATCCCTGGCTTTCTTCTGGAGGTTTCCAAAGCAAACGCTGATCTGTGACTCCAGTTCTCACCAGGTGCCTCCTGCTTTCCCCAGTCACCCATTACCACCTGCTAACAGCATTTGACGGGGCGGGGGGGGGGTTTCTCCCACCCACACATTTCTGCATTGGAGGCACCATTGGGTCACCGGCTCCAATATCACAGCACCATCCAGCTGCCCTTCGGTGCTCTGACACCAGGGCCCCAAGCCCCCAACTCTAAATAATGATGTGACTGCAAAGGCCTTTTTATGGGTGAATAATATGGGCTGGGAAGAAGCAAGGCACCCTTCCTCCATATAGATCTTCATAAGTGAGGGTATAGATATTTTGCAGCACACGTGTATTGTGGTGGCACAGGCAGGACTTGGTGTCGCTCCACCTCCAGCCTCCCCCAGTCTCACTGCAGCAGGGGTGCTGGGGTCTTAAGGCTGCACCTGGATGCTAATGTTATGGTGCAATGAGGATGCTTTAAAAAACACCAAGGAGACAATTTTCTTCTGTGCACCAAGGGCCTGGTTGCTGAAGCTTGTCCTTGATGTGCCTCCTCCAGCTCTTCCTAAAAGTCCTGGTGCATCTCAGAGGGGGAAGCCCACCCAGGCATCACAGCAAGCAAAGAACAGAATCATTAAGTTTGGAAAAGACCTCTAAGATCATCAAGTCCAACCTTCAACCCAACACCACCATACCCACTAAACCATGTCCTGAAGTGCCTTGTCTACGTGCTTTTTTAATACCTCCAAGGATGGTGAGTCAACCACTTCCTTGGGCAGCCTGTTCCAATGCCTGACAACCCTTTCAGTAAAGAAATTTTTTTCTACTATCCAATCTAAACCTCCCCTGGTGCAACTTGAGGCCATTTCCTCTCGTCCTATCACTAGTTACTTGATAGAAGAGACCAGTACCCACCTCACTACAACCTCCTTTCAGGTAGTTGTAGAGAGTGATAAGGTCTCCCCTCAGCCTCCTTTTCTCCAGACTAAACAAGGTAGGTTAGGGAATGCTGTTCTTGCCGCAGCAGTTTGGAAAGCCTGGGGTAAACCCGCAGGGTTGGGGCAGAGGAAATTTTCAGGCCCTTGGAGTGGGGAAGGTGAGGTGGAGAAGCTGGGGAGCTCAGAAGCTGTGGAGCTGCTGCTCTCCACTGCCTGGATTTGTTGTGCAGCCCAAATGCCCATTTCTGCATGTGCCTCCTCTTGGGTCCCTTGTGGAAAAAAATACCGAGCGCAGTTTTGCTTTTTCGCTGGACAGGCTGGCAAACCTTTTCCTTCCTCTTCTTGGTTGGTAGCAGGCTGAAAGAGTGTGTCAGTGGAGTGCAGCCTGGGCTTGCCTGAAAGCAGATGTCCTCCTGCAAGCCCTACAGCAAGCAACACAAGACCACATCTCTTTTTCCAATTAGACCAAATGCTTTCTAAAAAAAAAAAAAATAAAAGAAATAAAAAGGCCTAACCTTGCAACTGATGCAAACTGACCCTGGAGTCTGCGATAACCATACTGCTTTATGGCAAGAAAGATCTGCCCTGGGGATGTCAGATATCCCATGTCCTCCAAGGCACTCCAGGAAGGTGCCGGGCAAGGACAGACCAACCCATGGAGCAGCCCCAAAGAGCTCAGCGATGCTAATAACAGAACCTATGGGATTTTCTGGAAAAAAGGCCATACTGTGCCAAAAAAGGGACAACCCCTGAACACAGGAGATGGGGTGGGCTGCTACAGCATCCTGCACCCGGCACCCAGACTGTGCCTGCAGCTCTGGCGTGGTGGGAGGGAGAGCCAGGAGCAGACATTATCCCCATGCTGGAGGAATGCTTTGCAGTTATGTACCCTTTCACCAAAATAATCCAAGCTCTCGGGTACTGGCCAAACCACAGGAGAATTACAGCCAAGAAAGCCTCTCGCAGTAGTAGGGAAATAGCAAACCCTTTAACTGTTTTTCCAGATCAGCACAATTATAGCTTTAAATCCACCAAGCAGATTTTTCTCTCTTCTCCCTCCTCCTTTTCCCTTTGGCCGCACTCCGACTGGAAACGTCATGTCTGTGCCTGGAGCAGCCGCGGGGATGGGGGCTCAGGGCTGCCCCCCTCCAGGGATCCTTGGAAGGGGGAAGTTAGCCCTGGGGTGCTTACAAGGGTGAACTCTTGCTGAGGGCAGTGGGGAACTGTGCACAGGGAGGGGTTCAAGAGGACCAAATCCTGTGCCAAGGCTTCACAGCACCCCTTTGCCACAAAGCGGGGTCAGGACAGCACGAGACATGAACTCAGGAGGGAGAGAGCAGCTAGGGAGCATCCAGCATCCCAAATGCTAGATCTGCAGCCCTTGAAGCCCATCCAGCTGCCAGCACAGCTGGGGTCCCGCTCCCCAGCCATGCCACCTTGCCAGCAGCATCAGCGAAGCCCTGGCCTCAGCCAGCTCGGGAATGCTATATTTATTGTTTTTACGGCTTCTGAAGGCTAATGGATGTTTATTCCCAGGGCTTTCCTTCCACAGCCAGCTCTTCTCGAGCGTCATTTTTTACATAGCTGGAAACTTTCAATCTGCAGACACAAGCCGGCGTGGGGCAGCAGTCCCGGCACTCGCTGCGTGGAGCATCATGGCTGCTGCCGTACGCCCTGTGGAGGCACAACCTGCCCCCTGGACCCCTTTTCCTCTCCTGCTTCTGTACTGGAGCATCTGGTGGCAATGGAAAGCTGAGGGCGGTGGTTGGCACGTCCTCCCGTGCACGTGTGGGAGGAGGGAGCGGGTCCTTTTGTCCTTCTTTAGGGAGTGACACAGCTCCTGCCCATGGGATGATGGGGAGCAATCAAGAAAAGCAATTGGGAGAGGGGAGATGAAAGATGGAGGGAACTTTTTTTCCCTTTTTCCCCTGAGGTTGGGCCTCTAAGAACATTTTTCCCCCAAACTCAATGTGATTACAGTTTGTGTTTGCCACAAACATCCATGTGCGGCATGAGAAGAACGCAGATGGGATCTTCCACGTTTGAGGGACATATGTCCCATGTGCATTTGTGGAAACTCTACATGTTTGAACACACTTATTTTGCCCAAGTAAATCCATCCACAGCAACAAACCTGCCTGGACTCATGTGATTCACACCTTAAATACCCCCAAAATGGCATGAACCAAAGCGTGACTTGGGGGAGAGGAGCAGCTCCAAGCCAACTCACCACTTCACGTCAACACCATGATCATCTCTGCCCTTACAGTAACTCCCTCTCCTTCTGCCAAAACTCCTGCCAGGCCACTTTGCCCCAAGCACAGCAACACGGGGAGTTCCCATTTCTCCCAGGTTTCACCCAAGATGCCCAGTCCTGGGGACTGGGGATGCTCAGACCCTGTAATGCCTGGCACTGCTTGCCCTGCCTGCATTGGGAGCACTCCAGGGCAGGGCAGCCACTGTACGAAGCTACATTGCACGTTAGGATGAGTTTTGGTAGCCTGTTGTCATTTTTTCCATTCACATACTTGGAGAAGACACTTGGGTTGCACCTTCAGCTTAATGAAAAAGGGAGAGAAAATGTTGAAAGGGAGGTCTGAAAGCTACTTGCTGCTCTGGAAGATGGTGAGCAGAGAAAAGCCACCCCACAAATCGATGAGATTTTCAAGCAGTATATATCCAAGTGTTTTTTCCCCTGGAGTTTAATAATCTGAATTCTTTCCTCCCAGATTTTCCACTATCAGTGTTGCCATTACAGCCCCCTTGGGCAAATGACCTGGCTCCTTTCTCGAACAGTTAGAAAAAGGGAAATAGTCACGACTAAAAATATACCTAGAGAATATTATATATAAGTTTGTATACACTCAAATATGCCTTTACACACACATCCATATATATATATATAAAAATATATAAAAGCTGCTTTGAAACCCTTCTAAAACCATCTACACTAGCCAAAAGCAGCATTAAAAGACTCAGACTGAAGGATAGGTGCCAAAGTCCTCAGATTCCACATTTGGTATTTGGCAGCCGGGTCGCTGCACGTTTTGTTATAACCATCGCTCCTATATGAACCACGCTTCTGAGATAACCATTTAGTTTCTCTGAGCTCTTCTGCATTTCAGTGGATTTTATTGAACTCCTCAGGGCCATACTCAAAGGTGCTTGTCTGGCTTCTGCATTACCAGTAACTGGGGTTTCATCTTAGCATCTCCATTTCTTCTGCCTCCTGCCAGCTCCTGGGGTTGGCCAAGGCTCCACACAATTATTATCCTGCTCACTCTGTACGTCCTTGGTTTATACTATAGATGTTTTGTTTGTTCAGTCATTTATCCTTTAACCAGAGTGAGTCACGTTGGCTTCATTTTTTAACTGGGTACACATATTTAATAGACATTTTGTACAACATAATTGCATATTCAAACAGATGCTGTACTTATGTATATACATACACTCATACTGTGCAGAGAACATCTATTTTTTTCATGCAGAGGAACCGACAGAAGAAAAAACTACAGCTGTGTCCTGCCCGATGTTGGCAGGAGAGATGTGAGAAGGGCCAGAAAGAGCCAGAGCTGGTCTTTGCTCCAGTGTCCTGCTGGGAAAGGAAGAAAAATCCTCCCTTTGCCAGTCCCCAGGGAAGCCAGCCCTTCACCACCCCATCAGTGATGGTGGCAGCTCAAAGGCATGAGGAAAAAGCATAAGAGTCCCCAAATGGCATGGGAATTGCAGATCCTCTGCTGAGGTGCAGCCAGGATCATGCCTAAACCAGCACCTATAGCTACAATTAGGCTGAAAATATTTAAAAAAAATGGGTATTTCCCACCAATCTCCGCAGGGCCTCTCCCTCAGAGAGCTCACTTTGGGCAGAAATCTCTGCAGAGCAGCAAAACCAACCTGTGCAGGCACTGAACACCCAACAGCTTAGCTACTGCTGCCATCCCTGCCTGGCAGGGAAACCAAACCTCGAGGGGCAGGACAGAATTGCACCAGATCCCTCATAAATGCCTTGGCCAGGATGTCTGCAAGATGGGCCAAGGGATGGGACAGGCTCAGCCGCATCCATGCCCTGCATGTCCTGCCCAGGGGTGGGCAAAGACAGTCCTTCCTCAGGAGCAAGGCTTAGCTGTGGTCCCAGGAGGGTTTCCCACCAATGGCATCTATGGATATCATTTTTGTCATTTGAGGAGCATGGTGGCACACCATCACTTTGGAGCAAGGCACCTGCGTATCATTCACACCCAGTTACGCTGTTCTCCTCCAAGGGGAGACTTTTAGCATGTTTAGGATGAAATGAGTTACAGAAAAGGGATATTCTCCAGAAGCAGAGGCAGGGAGGAATGTGATAGCAAAGTCAGTTCCTGTTCCTTATCTGCTTGGAGAACCGTGATCTCTGAACAGCCTTTCCTGGGCTTAGCCCTGACCTGGCAGACAGCTCTGTGGAGCTGGAGTCGCTTGCAGGAGCCAGGGCAAATATAACCAGATTTGGGGGGTTTTGGATCCATTCCTGATAGAAAAATATTTCACAGCAGAGGTCTGTGCAAATGAAGAGCTCACATGGCCTGAAGCATCAGATCAGTTATCCTGGAGAGCATGGTCCCCATCCCACCATCTCACAGACACGCCTGGGCTCTGTGCAGAAGCAGGTGAGGGATGGAGACACCAGGCTGGGCTGAGATTCCCTTAGAAATTAAGCACATGGTGCTGCCCAGATGTGCTCCAGCATTGCATGAAGGAAGATGAGGATGGAAGACTTCATGCCAAGCAGAGTAACATCATCCGTTAACATCAGCTGTCACTACCCAGGTCTTGAGCATGGGACGTTGGAATTTGCTTTATTTACTGGAACTACTCAACAGCCGTGTTTATGCTGTGCTCCAGTGGCTTCAGCCACAAGCAGTTGTGCTGTCATGCTGCCCAAAATTCTTTATCCCCCCCAAAAAGCATTTCTTTGGGTAAATATCCACGTTCTCAAGCGAAGAAAGGGTGGAGGGCTGTGTCCTATGCCAGATATTTCTGGCTTCTGGCTTGTTATGTGTAAGCTGGCCAGCTGGGAAACAGTCCCATAGCACACATTCATGGACAGTGAGGATGAAAAGAATCCCAAGAGTCCACCTGGTCCCCGACACAGCCCCAGGCAGGGTCAGCTATAGGAGAAAGCTCCCTGACTGCTGTGTGCAAACCTGCTCAAGGACCACGGGGATGTGCCCCTGAGAGGATGCTCTGGTCCCTGGCATGGTCACGCTTCTGGAAAGACTCATCCCGTCCATGAGCAGCCCTGCATTCAGTCTTGAGCTGAAGCAGTGGAAAAGCTCATCACTGCCGTGCAAATGTGAGTCTCTGAACTTCAGAAGGGATACTGGGTGCTAAAATACCTGCTCAGGACCCATCTCTGCAATGGGGCAGAGGCAGCTCCATGGGCTGCACCCCAGGTAACTCCCTCCCTTCCCAGCCCATCCCAGAGCACACAATCCCAGTGGAAAGCTGAACCTTATTCCACCATTCAAAGCTTTATGAATATTAACTTGGGTCTCTGCTGGACGGGAGAAGGAAACAGTGACGCAGAGAGTGCAAATATCAGCGTGGATTTAATTGCAAATGGCTCCCCGGGATGCAGCTGGGAACACCAGAGCCTGGATGGCCCCCACAGCCCCGATGCAGCACAGGGGCCACAGCATCAGCATCACCCCATTAACTGGATGCATGGTACTGTTTGGGAAAAGCACACAATCCTTGCGGGAAACTGGGGCTCAGAGCCAGCAGAAAGGCTCACCAGAACATGCCTGGGTAGCTGGCCCTGACCTTCCATTAAACAGAAGGGAAGCAGCAAGCAGGGAGGTTTCGGGCCGTGCTGATGGCAGCAGGGGAGACCAAGGTTAAAGTCAAACCTCCCTGCTTCTCCTTGCAATGAAATATCAGCTCAGCTTGAGGACACAGGACAGGGTCCAGCCCTGCACCCCCCACCAGCACCAGCAAAAGTCATAGAAAGACAGCACAGGTCTGATTTTTGAGTTTCAGGGGTATCCATCTGCATTAATTCCATGTTTGCTTGCTGCCTTAAGCCTGGCTGTCATCCACCCATGGGGCAGATCCTTTAGCTCCACAGTAATTGAGTTGCAGGGAATTTCATGGGCTTTTGAGCTGCCCTCATCACTGCAGCATCCAGATGTGCTTCTGGAGAGAACCAAGGGTCTCTGCCAACATCTGCGCAGGATCCCCCAGCAGGGATCAGCCCTGGCAAGGAGCAAAACCTGCCATGAAACCCAAAACCTGAACAAAGCCGATCCGAGTTTCATCTTGCACTCCTGATGGACACAGCCAGGTCTGAGCACTTCTGCAGACTGCGGCACTTTGGTGGAAACTACATAAAATGGGATGGCCTCAACCCAAAATCCAGATGGGTTTCCAGCAACTGTCAGAGGCTGAGGGGCCCCGGGGCACCATGAACCTGCCTGGAGCAAAGCTCCATGCACAGCACCTACCACCGAGAGGCAGCTGGGCAGGAGCCAGAGCACAGCACCCTCCATACACATACACTTATCAAATACAAAATAGACTGTTATCCCCCTCATAAAACTCATTTTTTTGAAAGGAATAGGTTTTCTATTCTCTACTTTGCCCATGCTGGCTTGGCACCAGCATCACCAAGAGCAAACCTCAGTTTCCCTTGGAGCCACAGCACTGCCCATCCCAAACCAGTTGTTGGAAGGGGCAGGAGGACATATTCAGCGTTTTGGGTAGGTTGCTTTACACCCCTACCTCTTCAGAGCCCGGCGCAGTGCTCACTTACCATTTCTTCCCCCCAATATCATGCTGCTGCACCGTGTAGCCAAAATACGCTTCCTTAGAGCCAGCTATGATTTTGGGCCTCTTGGTGTCAATGTTGAAGGTGTCGCTGAACCCTGGGGAGAGAAGAGAAGGATTCTGTTAGCCAAGGTGCTGAGATAGTAGGAGAAAACACTTTTGTACTGTGGTCAGAGACTGAACAAGTCACTCCAAGAGGCTGTGCAGTCTCCACCCATGGAGATACTCAAACCCCAACTGGACACAGCCCTGGACAACCTGCTCCAGGTGACGCTGCTTGATCAGGAGTTGGATGAGACAACCTCCAGAGGTGCCTCCAACCTCAACTATCCTGGGAATGCTGCTCCCCCAAATTGTATAATATGCCCCAGGAGGGTCCTACATGAAACAGAGGTGGTTTTAGCCCGTCACAGCAGGTCTGTGGCACAGCATTCCCACAGCCAGCCAGGATGGAGAGGAGGCTGCAGGATCCAAAGCACACTAGCTCCACCTCACCTGCAGCCACCCAGCGCCCCTCTCTCCACCACTGAGCCTCTAGGGAGTAGCTAGCCCCAAGGTTGCAGCTTTAAATGGGTTCATTTAGGGTTTACAGGCCACAGCTGCACAAGCCCTAGAGGGCAGCTCCCTTCCCCAGCCCACCTTCAAAGGGGCTTCACCCTGGCAGGCACCAACGTGCTCCTCGGGGCCGCTGAGCTGGTGCCTACCCCTGCTACCAAAGCAAAAGTGTGTTTCTGGTTTATGAGAAAGGAAAAAGTATTTCATAGAATCATTTAGGTTGGAAAAGACCTTCAAGATCATCGAGTCCAACCATCTTCCATGCCCACTAAACCATGTCCTGAAATACCCTGTCCACTCACTTTTTTAATATCTCCAGGGATGGTGACTCAACCACTTCCCTGGGCAGCCCATTCCAATGTTTGACAACCCTCTCAGTAAAAAAATTTTTTCCTAATTTCTAACCTAAATCTCCCTTGCCTCAACTTGAGGCCATTTCCTCTTGTCCTATCTCCACCCACCTGACAGAAGAGACCAGCACCCACCTCACTACAACCCCCCTTCAGGCAGTTGTAGAGAGCGATAAGGTCTCCCCTCAGCCTCCTCTTCTCCAGACTAAACAGCTCCCTCAGCCGCTCCTCATAAGACTTGTGCTCCAGGCCCCTCACCAACTTGGTTGCCCCTCTCTGGACACACTAGAGCACCTCCATGTCTTTCCTGTAGTGAAGGGCCCCAAACTGAACACAGGACTCGAGGTGCGGCCTCACCAGTGCCGAGTACAGGGGAACAATCACCTCCCTGCTCCTGCTGGCCACACTATTTCTGATGCAGGCTAGGCCTTCTTGGCCACCTGGGCACATTTCTCCTCTAGGCTGCTGTAAAAGTGAGTCAGCTGAAGCCGGGGCTGCCAGGACAGGCATGGGGGGGAAGAAGAGAGCACCTTCCTCCCCTCTGACATCTCCCCTGTGACAGACAATGCCGCTCTGCAACGCTTTGCTCCTCCAGCTGTGGAGCAGCAGCTGCTCATGGAGGAGATGGCCATCACCATGTCACCACCCACCCCAGAATGGACCACGGGCTGGGGGTACATAGAAAATGTGTGGCCACACCAGACGTGACCCATCTGTAGCCCATCACCCAGCTTGGCTGTCCCCATGGGCTACCTCCTGCTGTCCCCAAGGGTTTTGCAGTACCAAAGAGTCAAAGCTGGGATTCACTTTTCCTGTGCAAGCAAAAGCTGGTGCCACTGGGAAGTTTGCTACGGAGAGGCATGTCGCCGAGGATGGTTGCTCAAGCCAGGATGGGGTGATTTTTAGGCTTTGTCCTCTCCCCAGTGCTGCTCTGGAGGATGCCCCTTCCTGCAGGACAGTGGGAGCAGGATCCCTGGCCATGGCATCCCAGCTCCGGGGAGCCCGGTGCTCACAGCCCACACGGGTCAACCTTCAAGAGCAATTTGCTTGTCAGGGAGCAAATCTTGGGGGATTGGTCTGGCAGCTCCTCCCTCTGCCAGGAGCCGGACCCAGGAGCAGGGTGTGCAGATGGGGGGGGGTCAAGTGAGTCTCCCCAGGACTGGGGTGTTTTGGGGCTGCCGGAGATGCCCCTTTGCCCATCCATGGGTGCAGGAGCTGCCCCAAATTATGCTCACAGCCCTCCCTGGGTGCATTCAGTGAAGAAATTGGCTGGGGGCAAAGACCACCCCCGGGCAGGGGGGAAGAGCACTATCTGTGCCAAGGAGCTCTGGCACTGCATTGCCTCTATTACTGGTGGCTGCAAAACGCTGCAGCCACCCATGTCCCATGGTCCATGTCCCATAGTCAGCAGGTATCAGCCTGTCCTGGTTTCAGCTGGGATGTAGTTAGCTGTCTTCCTAGTAGCTGGTACTGTGCTATGTTTTGAGTTCAGTATGTGAAGAATGTTGATAACACTGATGTTTTCAGTTGTTGCTCAGTAGTGTTTAGACTATAGTCAAGGATTTTTCAGCTTCTCATGGCCTGACCCAAACTGGCCAACAGTGTATTCCATACCATGGGACGTCCCATCTAGTTTAGGAACTGGAAAGGGGGGGGGCAGGGAATCACCACTGGGGGACTAGCTGGGTGTCAGTCGGCGGGTGGTGAGCAATTGCCCTGCGCATCATTTGTACATTCCAATCCTTTTATTACTACTGTTGTCATTTTATTAGTGTTATCATTATCATTATCATTATTAGTTTCTTCTTTTCTGTTCTATTAAACCGTTCTTATCTCAACCCAGGAGTTTTACTTCTTTTCCCGATTTTCTCCCCCATCCCACTGGATGGGGGGGGAGTGGGTGAGCGGCTGCGTGGTGCTTAGTTGCTGGCTGGGGTTAAACCACGACACAGCCCATGATATCCCGGTGCGCATCTTAATCCAGAGACACACACACTTTGTCTCAGGCCAGCAGCATACTCAAACACTCCATGGGTGCAAACTCTTCATGGCTTCTACGAGGAGGTGTATTTTTCTCAACAACATTATTTTCCCCAAGGGTTTGCTTAAGCAGAGGGGCATGGCCCAGGTTCCAGCAAGGAACGACCGTGTCAGAGATGGTGCTGCAGGGATGGATACTGATAGCCAGGATATCCCGGCTCTTCGTTTGCCTTTGGGCAGAAAGTAGCTGCTCGATGGTTCATACAAATAAAAGATCTCAGCATCCTTATTAAGGATGGCTTTAAAAGCAGCAGAAGGATCACGTTTGGTATTTATAGGGGCATAAAGGGGTTGTCGACAGGAGAGATTGGGAATGCTGCTTCCCAGGCAGAAAAATTCAGGATGGAAAGTGTTTTTATAGGTAGGAATGTTAGGGATAAACCTGATTTTTTGCAGTCATAGGAACAAGTCTGCAACATTGGCTCCATGAGCAGAGAACTGCAGAGTCTCGCCAAGGAGAGCTGAGGTAAGGAGCTTTAAAATCCTACAAAAAGAAATTCTAGAAAGCAGGGGGGGGAAAAAGGAGACGGGGGGATGAGAGCCAGCATATTTTGTGGTAGATTGACCTTATTTAGCATTACAAAACAAATTAAAACCTCCTCTGAGTTAACTGTTACCCAGTGGAGAAACACAGGCCAGGACCGGCCACTGAGAGGAGTGATGGGCAAGGGGAGGGGGGGGAGGTCGTGGGGAGCTGGAGGCACCCTGGGGTGTCACATTGCTGCCACCAGCGAGATGGGGTGACACCCTGGACCTGGCTGGAAGAATGGGGTCTTTTGGGGAGGGTGGGTTGTATTTCAAGCAAGGTTCAATTCCAGGTAATGCAGAGGCATCTTTATCACTTGAGTGCGGAGCAAGTGTCAGAGAGGATAGGATGGGTTTTCTTCTGATTTCTTGCATTCAGCAGAGTTTCTCTGATTTTGTACTGCAGAACCCCAAGCAGAGGTTTTTGGGGAGCAGGAACACTGGGACAAGTTGGGGACACCCATCCCATGGTTCCTTGCTTTAGGACTCCATTGTGCAGCTGTAGCCTCCTGCAAAAGGCAGCCAGGCTGGTCATGAAAAGCAATATAAACCACCAAATAAATAGCAAGAATGCTTCATTAAGTGCAAAGGTCTGAAGCGGGGGGAGCAGGGAGAAATGCTGCAAGGGGCTTGTACCGCTCACCGTGCCAGAGCATCCTGCTCGTGGCAGGTAGTGGGGACTGGAGGAGGTGATGGAGCTGGAAAAGCAAAATGATCTGGAGAAAGTTTCCAGGCAATGGATGGCACAGGGGAGGAATTTCAGAAACCCAACAGATGTGGGTGCATTCGAGGCAGTAAGAAAAAAACCCACAATCAGAGAATATTTGAACTGGCTTAAACTAATGGGAGCTTTTTGAGAGGTTGTCAAGGAGATTTAGCAACCCGAAGAACCGAGTCTCATTTTCTTGTCAGGAGTGACATCACTGTCATAAATAAGTGACCAAAAGCCACATGTTTTGCTTGTGATGCTGCCAAGGCAGGAAGCCTCAAATACCTCCTTTCTGAACTGGAGCTTCTGTTGAGTCCAAACTTTTGATTCTTGTCAGGTCAAATATTGAAAAGAAAAAAAATAACACACATTTGGGTAACAATACTGGGAATAAAAGCCACCTTTCCTGCCAAAAAGAATAAAAATAAGTCCTCCCTGTAAAGGAAACCTTCTGGAGGGGGATGCTCTCAGGGCCCCAGCACCATCCTCCTGCCCATACCTCTGCCCATGCCTCCTGCCTCCATCCTTTGGGCAGGCAACCGGATTCACTGCTGGCAAAGGGACTCCGGGAAGGTGCTGTAACGCAGCCTAGTGGCACTTGTTGTGATGCCCCAAGTCTGCTTCTGCTGCCGTGAGATGTTTGGGGCTTTAGCTCACTGCCTTTGCTTCAAACCTTTGGAATTTAAGGAGGTGCAAGCTGGACAGTGGAGGTGCTGGGAAAATATCTTTTTTTTCTGACCGTGAGGAAAATGCACTCAATTTTTTTGACTGCATGGTGCAAACCCAGCCTGTTTCTCTGCCCTCCACTTTCACAGCTCGAGACAGAGTTTCTGGAGAGAGGCTGAGCTGACACGGGGCAGTGACACAGTGGGAGAAGCATCTCAAAGGCTGGGGCTGAGTCTGGCCCATGAGAACCTATGTCCGGATCCACATGGGCTCTTCTGCTGAATTCCCCAGGGTGAAGGCAGCTTGCCTGCTGCTGGGCTGCTGCAGGTCCCCAGGGGCAGCACAGGAGGACACATGGGATTTGGGGACACTACAGGTGACCCAAGGAAAAGGGTATGAATGGGACACAAGAAGAGCACATGCCACGCCGGGGCTCCTGCTTTCTTGCAGGGATGAGCAAGCTGTTCACTGGAGGAGCCCGGGAGCATGTGGTGGGGGGAAAACTCACATCTGCCAAAAACGTGGAGCATGCCAGGGTCAAACAGCTCGGTCTGGCACTTTGAAACTTGCCTTGCTGCTCTCGCTCCCGCTTCCTCTCTCATTGCTCAAGCCCCCGCAGGAGATGCGAGCTCTGCGACGGGGCAACGAGTCCATGGACACCAGCATCGCCGCTGTGACCCCTGCATCCTCAGCATCCATAGGGATGCCACTGGCCACCCAGCGCTGGGCTGGGCTCCTGTGACCCCATCCCCACCACCACATGGGCTTTGGCATCATCGGATGCTCCTCTGCAACCCATCTGCCATGCATATTAGTTTTTCTTTTCTTAGGATTGAAATATTTGTCTTAACTAGAAAACGTTTAAGCTTGATATAGGGTGTTTGGGCAAAAACCAGCAGGCCCTGAGAAGGAGCAAGGGGGTCCAAATGTCCCTGTGCTTCCCTCTAGTTTTAATTCCTATCAAGCGCTCTTTGCTGAATGAGATGCTGAAAGCACCAAATTCCTCTCCAGGTCGCTATCTCAAAGCCAGCGTTTGTCATCAGCTATTAGGAAACAACCCGGGGTTTGGTGGCTGCTGCAGCGGTGGATGGCGAGCCAGGGAATACTGAGGATGAACAGAGGATCAGTCATCGACAGCTCGTGTGTTGTAACATTCCTGGTTACCCACAAAATCTCTGACAAACAGCCCCGGGGCGTTAGCTACACAAGTACCTTGTGCTTCCATAATTCCAGCTTTCTGGCCCCCCAAAAGCCAGGAAGGAGCCATTTGATGGCCACCTTTTGCAGCCCTAAGGAATGTGTTGATAATGCATTTGCAGTGCATTCATTAGCAATAACACATATGGCATCAGGTATAAATAGCAGCAGGTCTCTGACCCCCCCCTTTCCCAGGGAGATGCCAGGAAAGCAATAGATTGTGGGGGGCATTGTTGGGGGGGGGTGGTGGCTTCTCAGAGCCCCATGCACCTCAGGGGGGTTGTTTAATGGACCTTCCCTGGCCAAACCTTGGCCAGTGGATGGACAACTGGTAGGCGGGGAGGTGCAGTCCCTCAGCCCCACTGTTGGGGCTGTGCAGCCACCCAAAATTAAGCACCCACCATCAAAGTCTGGACTGGAGGGTCCCTTGGGAACCCACCTGCACAATCCCAAATGTGGCCCATGGAGCAAGCATGATGGTTTTACCATTTGGTGACCCTTTAGAGAGGGAAGGAGCCAACTACTTTCTCTGGAAAACTAAATCAGCGAAGGAAAACAGATGCATGGTCTGACACAAGGGAAGTCATCACATCTCAGCGCATCCTCCCCGGATCCTTCTGGAAGCCGCAGCTTCCCTGCCAGTGCACGGTGTCAGCAAGAAACTGGGTGATCCATGGCCACTGAATGCATTTATTTTAACAAGCCGTGGCTCAGCACCCCTTGGCTGGGCTCTCTTGCTTTTGACCCAGAACTGCTCCCTGCTTGCACCAAAGCCTCGGGGAAGAGAAGCTGGCCTGATCCAAAGTTTAGGGAAACCTTGGGTTGTCCCCAAGACAGGCTGTGCATGGAGGCATGGCGCTGGGGTCCCCAGCCCTGCAAGGTGGCTGCTGGAAGGGCACCGGCTGCCAAGTGCTGGCATCGCTCGTCTCCTCCCTTGGCACTGAATAATCATCAGGCAATCGCCGGGGATGCCACGGTGCCTCCGGGGACTCCCAGCCCATGGGACGATGCAAAAGTGGGGACAGAACCCACGTGCAGGAGGTTCCCCCAGGACCTCTGGAGAGAGCCAGGAGGGGGGGGTTTCCCTTGGGCAAAGCACCTGAGGGTTTGTGGCAGGACAGGCAGCGCTGCCTGCACGGTGAGGGAACCATTCCCAAGGATGCACGTCCCAACCTGGCACTCTCAGCTCAGCCCCGGGCCCAGGGGCTCCTGCACATCGCGCAAACTTGCTTTTAGTCCAGATGGCAAAACACCAGCATTAGTCCCTAGCAAAATATATTGACCGGTAGCCACAACGCATCCTGGTCTGGAGACCACCACGGAGCGCTGGAAGCATTAACCCTTCTCACCGGCACACGGCATTGCCAGCCACTCCAGGCACACGCAGAAACCCCCGTGGGCAGAAACGCTCCCACGGAGGATTTCCCATGCTCAGCTCCATGGGCTCCCATGTTCAGCCCAAGGCGGAGTCGCCGATTTGCCACATCCCCCAACTCTCCTCTGCGATAACCATCATATATCTACAAGCAGCATCTCTTTAAGGGGAGTTGACCCCACGGGCTCGGTTGCCCATGTAAGCATGGCCGGGTCTGTGCCACCATCTCCATGCTAGAGCGATCGGCCCCGGCAGCTCCACGCAGGCAGCCCCGCGCCCCGCCACGCTCGCCGCCGCCATGCAAGGCATACACACATGTTCCCTATTAAGCAAAGAAAGGCAGCTCTGCTGCGGCTTGCTTTAAAGGATTGAGCAGCAGTGCAATTAGAAAGGGGAAAAAAATAAAAGAAGTAAAAAAAATAAAAACCCACCCTGGCGTGCTTTTCCATCAGGATGTTTAGAAATGTTTGCAGTTGCAGAAGCACTGCAGGCTGCCAGGGAGGCGTGAGCTGGTGGCAGTGCTCCTGGTAGAGGGGAAAAGCTCTTTTTTTGCAGCACCGAGCAGTCCCAGACTGGCTGCTCTGAGTCTGGGCTGCGTGCGGGAGGATGCCAGATGTAATTGCAGCAAAAATGACCGGTGCCGGGGAGTCTCTTTCTGCAAGAAGAGAGCCCGAGCATGCCAGCGAGGGGCCAGCAAGAAGCATAAACCCCCCTGCCCTGCTGCAGCCCCCAGCAGGGTTTGTCCCGCACCCACTGAGCTGTAGGAGAGGGACCTGCAGGCTCACCTCCTGAAACCAAATGCTTGCCTAAACCCACTCTTAACTTATTTAACCCCAAGCAATTTTCTTTTGCACAGCCCCCTCAAGTGCGACAGGACAAACCACCTGTGGGTCACAAAAGTTAACTCTAGGTAAAAGGGTCTGGCTTTATTTTGGGGGATTATTTTTTTCCCCCACCATCTGATGCTTCAGAAATATACTAACTAATCCCGCCTCAACTGCAGCCCAGCCGAGGAGGGGGGCCGGGAGGACGCCGTGCTGTCCGCCTGCCTGCCCGCTCATTCCTGGGGAGCCCATCAAAGATCTCCATCCCTTTCAACTCCCCTTCACCCGCCTCAAAGGCACCCGCCTCGCTCCCTCCCTCCTGCTTCTGGCAAGACTTTTCCAACAACAGCCTTATTAACCTTGGACTTTCTCCAGCACCTTTCCCAAACAAGCAAAAGTTATTCCCGGTTGCTTTCCCCTTGCCTGGGGAATTGGGGTGAGTGCAGGAGGGGGAGTGGGTGCTTACCGGGCAGGAGGCAGAGGGAGCAGGCGAGGAGCATCCCGCTGGGGAGGTCCATGGGAGCACCGGCTGCCCTGCTCCCCGGCCCCGAGCATCCGCGGGAGGCAGCCAGCCAGACTGGTAGCCTCGCTCGCAGAGCCCTTTCCTTATCCCCAGCCTTTCCCGGCTCCCTGACAGAAGGCGAGCATTGGGAGGGAGTGGGAGGGACGAGCGAAACTTGTAGGAGGTACAGCAGGAGAGGACGGGAGAGGGGACAGCCTTCATGCGGCCGCGGCACCCTTTAGGGATCGGCTTCCCGGCAGGGCTGTGACAGCTGGGAACTTCAACCCCACAGCAGCACGCTGGTCTTCTCCCTGTGGTACCCCACTGGGGTCCCCTTGGGACCCATCGCCCCAATGGGGGCTTGGTGATGAAAGATCTGTGTGGGGTCACTGATGGTTGTGGGGTGCCACCTCTGTGGGGTGCCACCTCCATTCAGGTGCCACGTCTGCTGGGATGCCACCTCTGCTTGGGTGTCACCTCCCCTTGGGTGTCACTTCTGCTCAGGTGCCACCTCTGCTCAGGCAGATGCCACCTAAGCCTGGGTGCTACATCTGCTCAGATGCCACCTCCAGCTGGGTACCACTTCTGCCCGGGTACCACCTCCACACAGATGCCACCCCCGGGGTGGAAGAGAGCAGGGCCAGTGCCCAACAGCACCGAGGAGACTGCTGTGATGCCACAGGGTACCATGTAGCTCTGGGGCAACTGGTCACACCACTTAGTTTCCCCAGCACCTACCCAGGCATGAGCATGTCTCCGCTGTCATGGGCACCCAGGAGAGCCGGGTTGAGAAGCAAACAGCAAGGGAGCAAAAGGAAAATTGCTAATGAGTGTTTTCTTCCCCTCTGCCAGGGCCACCCTCAGGCATGATGGGGTGCTCCTGCTGCACACAGCTCTGGGGTCAGTATCCCCAATGCCCCCACAACAGTCACCATTGTCATTTAGGGCCCCGTCACCTCTGGGCTGGGCTAAGCAGCCCAAAACACCTGAAGCACAGCAGCATCCCTAGGGTGGGACTTTCTCCCTCCATCCTCTTCCTCCCCAGGCTGGGGACACCTTTTGGAGGAGATGCCCGGGAGGAAGCTCCAGCAGCTCTGGCTGTGGCGAGGCTTTGAGGCTGGGACACAGCCCAAGTGCCCACAGATCAGACCACACAGCCCAACTGGGGCACGTCTGCTGGGAAGGTAGGACCAGCCACCGCCTTGCTTCCACTTTTTCCAAGCAGAAAAGATAAATGCAGTCTTTGGTTTATTTCCATACCGTAGATGTGACCCAGGAGGTCCTTCCCTACCTGCCCTCCAGCCCAAGCCCTTTTTGCGAACAGGAACATCTCCACTTGCAGTTGCTACCTGCAGCGATCCAGCTTGGTGAGACCAACCTCATAGTCAGGAGAAAAGCAAAGCCAGAGGTCTGCCTGCTGCAGCCACCTCTGTGGTGCCAGCTCTCCTCCTCTCGAAGCAGAAGAGCGAGAGAAGGTCCTGGATGGGGTTTTTGTCCCTCTTCCCACCCAGCCGAGAGCGAACATCTTTTGAGGTGGGTCCAAGTGTCGATGTCTCTGTCTACCGAGTGTCTGTCAGATGGTTTGGGGTCTGCGAGAGGGAGATAAGCTCGAGACACTCTTGGATGGAACAGACTGTCTGGGAGATCCAGTTTCTTTTTATTGTCCCCTCTTGCCTCCTGAAAATAGACATTTGGGGTCTGCAGGCGGGAGAGGACACATGTCTGGAACAGAGATCAAAGCAGCAGTAGGATCCAAAACAGCACAGAGATGTGGATCCTCTAGCTTGTTTGTACAGTGCTCCTTCCACCAGCAAAACACTGCTTGACAGAATTAAGTATTTTCAGTTCTTAACTACGTTTCCCAGCTCTTTCACCCCTATATAACTCTGGAGCAAAAAGAATTTCAGAGGATAGCAGCAACTGAAAGGAACAAATTGCATTTCTGGTTTGGTAAAAGTTAAAAAGTTTTTTTTAGGGGATAAAAGGAAATATTAAAAAGCTCAGGCAGGAAGCACAGATGAGATTTAAAACAGAGTAACCAGAGCACAGAGGGAGGGATCCCTGAGAAGTGGATGCTCAGTAGAAGTCACAGTCTCAGTGCTCTTGCTCCTGGCCTGGGGCCGCAGACGGGGCACGCGAGGGGAAATCCCTTCCTGGGAACTAAACTCTCCCATGCAGTTGGAAGCCAAGCCAGTTATTAATGAAAAAAAAAAATTACAAAAGGCCTATATAATCTTGAAATTTGCATCTTGCTTCAGTTTTCAGAGACGTTATTTGGAAGCAGGTCACTGGAACCAGCTGGCTTTATGGGTTTTGGAGGAAAGATGGGGAAAATAACACCAGAGAAAGGGTCCTGGGTCTCCTCTTATCTCTTCCTCCCCAAACAGAGCAAGTGGGGTCTCAAGCACAACACTTCAGAAGTTAAAAATCTCCATAGAAAACCGAGCAGCAGCAGCTGCCTCCTGCCTCAAACTCCCTGACCTGGAAACCAGCGGAAAGTCGGATTTACAGGGATCCGCTTTTCCATGCCTGCCAAAGGACTGGCCTCAAGAGGTTTCTCTGCGTCGGCTATGGTTCCTGTGCCGCAAAGCAAAAGGAGAAACCCCCAGGAGGTGCTTTGGCTTCATGAGTGACGGCCGTCAGACCCCTTCTGCTTCGTCTCTCTTTGCTGGTTGTCTGCAAGCAGCTTGCAAATCCATGGGGGTTTGTCATTAGTCTAAATAGGACCTAACTGGGATAGCAGGGGAGCGGGGTCTTACTTGACTGATCTTCTGCAAAACTGGTTTAAACTATACAGTCACTGCTGTGGCTGCATCGCTCTGCAGACCCCTCCTCTGCCGAGTTATCAGCATTAGCCCTCGGACATCTTAATGTGACTGAGCCTCTTCACATGAACGAGAAATGCCAGGAGTTCAAAGGAGAAGAGCTGTGCTGTGATAATATTGATGTAATGCTTCCAAAATGTAAACAGCTGTCAGTGGAAGTGATGGATGGGAAAACAAAAAACAAGGAAATACTAGTATTTCAACCCCTTGCAAAAAGTTGTTATGGGGACATCCCATGACATCCAGCAGAAAACTCAGCAGCAGGGCTCCTTAATGTCTAAAAAGCCTACAGAAGATAATTTTCATGTATTCATCATATGATGTTAATCCTGTAAAAAGAAAAAAGCTGGGCTCATATTAAGAGCTGCGTTCCCACTTCATTCTTGGATCCTGCTCCCACTTCAGTGCTGTTTCATCCAGCCCAGGCAGCGCTTTCCAAAAATCTCTGCCTGCAGCGGCGCAGAGCTGGGGGCAGCTGGGGAGTCCCACACGTGCTGCCACAGGCTGAAACACAAACTCAGGCGACTGAAGGAGGGCTATTGTTTTTGGTTTTGTTTTTGTTTTTTTTCCCCATCTCCCAGCTGCTGACTGCAATGAATGCAGCAGCAAGGCGAGCAGTTTTGCACATGAGCATCACGGAGGATGAGGACTGGCCGGCAACGCTGCTTCCTCGTGGGGCTGACACACCAACCATCTCCAATAGAGACTGGCGCGGCTGCAAACAAACAGCCGGTCCCCGCGCAAACGCTTGGAAGGGCGGTAGGAAAAGATTTGCTGCGAGCTCTGCTTGGCTTTCAGCAAGCCCTTGGGATGGTTTTCTTTATGTTGGGTTTTGCTGGGGGATGGAGGGGTAGGGGGGTGCTGAGAGCCAGGATGCTGGGCTTTGAAGGTGCTTGCAGGACCCATCCCCACAGGTTAATTGGGCATCCCACCGTGCTGCAAAACGAACCTGATGAGTGGCATTGAGCCCTCAGGGCCCTCCGGCAGCCAGGAATAAGTTGGTGGAGAAAGTGAGAAACAACCAGTTTCCTCCTCAAAACAGAGTCAAGCAACAGCTTTTGGTGAGGAAGGGCAGCCCTCAGCTTCTGACCCTGAAAAAGTCTGGCTCCTGAGAAAAGTTTCTGCTTGTGGCTCAGATGTCAGAAGTTTGCGACCAAAAAACTCATATTTTCTCTCCAAGCCTGACAGTTTTCAAGAAAAGTGTCAAGGTGCAAACTAAGGCTTGTGCACATTGGAGGTCATCTATGCTCTGTGGCCAAACACCGCTGGGCTTAAACCACCCCATCTCTTCAACAGAAGCATAACCCAGGAGCTGAATTCTGCGCCTGAGCCCTGGGCAAGGTTTTACCTTCCCAACCATCAGCATTTTCTGCAAATGCTGGCACAAGTCAGTAAAAAGCCAGGAGAGAGCAGGCAGGGACAGTTTCAACCCAGGCAGCAAGTTCATCTGGCTGCAGATCTTGTCAGGGAATTACACAAGCCATTCCTGAGCCATTCCCGAGCCATTCCCAAAGGGAAGATCTTGTGTCTTCCCCAAATTAACATCATTGGATGGGCTTCTTATAAGATCTGTATAAGGGGAATACTGCACTGATGGTGCCCTTGCAGGTTGCGTGAGGATGACCGCAAGCTGCATGGCTGAACCAGGCAAGCTTTCATGCACCACTTAAATAGAAAAACCTACAAGTAACTAACTTCAACTTCTACCTATGCATCTGAGTCCCAGCTCAAGCTCTCACCCTGACACCTCCAAACCCTGCATGAGCTCGTGCTACCGACTCACTGGCTGCCTGACCTTCCTCACCTACGTTTTGAAGTCATCCCAGCAGTTCACTGTAGGTTTTCCCACGTGTGGTCATTTTTTCCAAACTTCAGTCTTTCTCTGCAGCAGATGCCTCCTTGTGCCTGACCTTTTGGAGGGTGTCATGTATTGGATGCTATTGCTTCTGGAGTTTTGGAAGAATTAAGCTAGGATACAAGGAATGTAAACAGAGGCCAGGAATGAAAACAAAATCCCTAATTCACTAATATAAACGGAGGAAGGGCTGACAGTGTCATGCGGGGATTTAATCGCAAGCTGCCCTGGGGTGATGGTGCTGTGGAGGGTCCAGAATGCGCCTGGTGCTCCCATGGGTCCTTCTTCCAGTTTTGGGGGAAGGATGGGTGCAGGTTGGATGTTCAGGTTACACATGTTCCCCAGTTCACGAGCACCAAATGCTGCTCAAGACCTGGCTCTGGGGTCAAGATTACACCCGCCAGCAGTTCTGGCATGGCAGGAAGGGAAAAGGCAGCGTGAAGCCGGACTACCAGCAGCTCCCTGGGGGTCTTGACATGCTCAGACCCCTGGGTGGATGCAGTCAGGTGTGAGCAGATTTGTAACCCTTGGGTGATGGGGAGCAGCTCAAAGTGGTCTGCTGAGGGCGAGCACAGGCCAGCAGAGCACGTGGTGCTGTCATGCCTGGCCGTCACACAGCCCCGCTGAGCTCAGAGCTCTGGAGAGTTGGTTGTCCAAAACAAAAGCTGATGTAAACAGAAAGCCAGCCTCTCCCAGAGACTGTCAGCTTCATGTGAAGCCAGGAAAAATGTTACATCTCTATAGAGCGCAAGACTAGGAAGGCGAGAGCCTCCCTTGCCCTGCCAGCACAGTGCCCAGGGGGAGTGACCCGAAGGTTTCCCACTTTGGGATACGCCAGGGTTATTTCTGTGCCCCGAGGTTCTCCCCATCACTTGCGCTACCCCGAGGACAAGAGCAGTGTCCCAGCTGGGATCACCCTGGATACAGCCTGGTCCAGGGGAGCGGAGGGAGACCAGAGCCTGGGAGAGGAGGCGAAGATGCTGAGCTGGGACCCAGGGCACCCTTGGGGGTGTTGCCCATGGAAGCAGGAAAATCCCGAGTTATGCTACAAGACCCATGTTCAACATCTGACTCCTTGCCGGCACAGTTTGGTGTTCCTGCCCTCAGCATCCTGTGTCGGCTGCAGGGTCCTTCCATGTGCACTCACCATTCCCGGCGGGCACAGACCCCCATCCACTCGGTTCTCTGGGGGAACCGAGGAGGAGGCAGCCACGAGCAACACCCAACTCCAGAAGCAAGGTCGGGATAAAATATACGCTAACCCAAGAGAAACTCCTCCGGTGAAGTGGTGCTGCAGAGACCCATTGGCAAAGTAATTTAACCTCCGGAAAGCAGACACTTGGCACCCCTGCTGTGTTTGGAAGAACTTTGGCCCTTAACTCCCAGCACTCAATTAGCATAAGCTGTATTTATTAGCCCTTGCCAAAATGCTTTGCTCCTCTTCTTCCATGCCACCAAGCTTGTGCTGGGGCCAAACGCTTTCGCAGCTGGACCAGGGCTTGCGGGGGCTCAGCGGTGCCAGGCTGAGGTAGGTGGAAAAGCCTTGGCAAATGATATTTTTTTCAAAAATATATACAAAAATCAATAGCTGAGACATTCCTTGTGGGGTGTTTCTTGCTGTCTTGGCAATCGGCACCCAGCATAAACATCCACCTCTGAACAGATGACTTTACACACCGAAAGCTGCTTTCTGAAGTGTGCTAAAACCCTGCTGAAAGAATCGCTGGAGCCCCAGGACCCGATGGCAAGGGCAGGGAGCTGGGAGAGCCACAACATCCCCTGAGGGGACCACGGTGCTGCAGGGGGCCAAGGAAGCAGCTGCGGGGATGGGGTCCCCCCTATATTTAAGGTCACTCCTCTCCCAGCTGGACCCTGGACCCGAGGCTCCCCAGGTGTCTGGCACTGCTGCAGTGACTTCACAATTCAAGCAGCTTTCCCAATGCTGTATTTACAGACCCCTAACCATAAAAGAAGTGTTTGCTACCGAGGAATTTCTTTGCTTACTTAGCCAGCGTATTTTTTTTCTATTTATTTAGTCTCTCCCTGTTTATTTCTTACTTTGAATGAACAAACATCCACCCTGCCTGGATAATGAATTATTAGGATGAATCCCCTGGGGCAGAGCTTGTGCTGAGTAACTGTGGTCTGAATTCTCCGCCTGACCCGTGGCACACACTGTCTAGACAAGTTCCCAGGTACCCCAGCGCAGGCTAGATCCTGCTCACACCTCTTCCGCACATATAGCACACACAAAAATAAATCATATGGTTGGGGTTTTTCCCCTCTATAAGGAAGGCTGAAGTGTCCAGCATTGGCTGGATCCCTGTGCATCCTCAGTGCATCACCCCAGAGAGGCCCTGGGAAAGCCCTTGCATCCCAAGCACTTAACCCCGTCTCAAACCAAGAAAAAGAAATTAAATAACTCCATGATCAAAACAGACTCTTTCCCCTGGGAAATTTTCCATTGCAGAAAAAACCCTCTTGCGTAACTATTCTGAGCTATCTATTATGAATATTATTTTATCTCCTGCTCCACAGCAGTGCTATTCACAGCTGCAGGTTTCTGCTACCTCCATTTGCCCGCATGTAGCAATTCCTCCCTGTCTGGAGGCAATCGCTGTGCAATATGAATTCTAGTCTGGCTGGGGGTGTCCAGTTTAATTCTACCAAAGTGACACACATAGCTAAGCCATTACCATGTAATGGTAAAGCCATTTAAACCTTGATTTGTCAGAGGAGATGCCAAACTGGCTGTGTGCAGTTGGCAGTCCATAAAAATCACGACATCAGAGGAGAGCTTGATTAATATGCTGCTGAACCTCCTGGAGGGGAAAATATGTGATGGTAAAAGTAACTCTGAGCACAAAATCTTTTGCAAAGGAAGGGGGGGGGAAGGCTTTTCAAACCTGCTTTCCTCCCTGTTGTGCGCAAAGGGGAGGCACAGTCAGGAGAAGGGTGCTGCATCCATCTCCATGCACCATCCATCTCCCGCGCACCATCTGCTCGGGCTCCCCACATTTCCCCAGGGATTATACAAGGGGTATCACTTGCACCAGCACAGCTTCATGCTTCACTGGCCCTACCAAGGGGGGAAATAGTGTTAGTGCACACAGGATGGCAGAAAAAAAAACCCAAACAGCTGATGGACTCGGGGTGGGGATGGTGCCCTGGCAGTATCACCCAGCCGGGTCCTGCAGAGCTTGTCGGTTTTGCTGAACGTGCTTCAGGGTTAAGGAAAGGGATGTGAGTTTTTACACTGAGACCAAAATGTGGTTTTTCTCCCCTCTTAAAGGAAAACGGTGTAACAGCCTCTCTTAGCACAAGCTTTGAGGGGATTCAAAATCTTCAGAAAAGGGAAATACAAGTTTGACCTGAAATCTGGTCGAGGCTCGAGATCATCATGGCATGAATCCCACCAGTTCCTCCTTGTTGCTTGCCTCCACGCCAGCTTCCAACACAAGCCCTCCAGACCAGCGGCATTGAAAGGGTGAGCCCAGCCCTCACACCGCTTTTATTGGGAATTCTTGCTCCTCTGGATGCAGGTTAGGAATTGAATATTTTTGGTCATTTCCCAGAACAGTCCATTGCAGAAAATAAGCATGTTACCCACTCCAAGACGCAACTGGGTTGCTATAACAAGCCTTCATACTTTCGCAAAACACTTCCTCCAAGCAGCTCAAATGCCTTTCCAAACCAGAAACGCCATAAGGCAGCAAAACCGGATCCCCAGCTCCCCATTCACCTGACTCCAGGGGCACTTGGTGCTGGCATTTTCTAGACAGCCCTCTCTAAAAAAAGGAAGGATGATCCATTTTTAGACTCTGGAGACAGACTTAACACATTCCAGGCATCTGGAGAGTGCTCTGTTTTGCTGTGCGTGCTCTGGTAAGGCCATTACCAGCCGAGTGCTCCTGCAGATGATGAGTGCCGTGGTACCCTGCCTTGCTGACACCGATGTCCAGCAGCCGGGAGCCGGCCGCATCCCTGCACCGAGGTGGCAGCCCGGGATATTGCCTCTGCCGTAATGTTTGCACTCCGGTGGCAGATCCCTGCTGCCCTCTGATTCATCACCTGCATCAACTTAAGCATCCTCTGATGGAGGGTTCACTCCCAGTGGGGCAGCTGGCAGCAGCTGCCCTGAAATGGAGCAAGTGGAAAGGGCTTTGACTCTTGCAAGGGCATCCCAGGGTGCTTCATGTCCCTGGCGTGCGCTCTCCCAAGAGGCAAATTGCTCTACTCTTCCCTTCCCACCACTAGCGTTACAGAGCAAATACCTTCACACATGGTCCTTTAGGGATTTTAAAGTGTCCCCTCTTTGATTTCCTTTTATGAATCTGCCTGCAAGCAGCTTAGTACCCCTTTGGTTTGTCAGAAGGTCAAAAGCTTTTCTACTGCTCTGAGTTTCAAGCATGGAGGTGTGAGTTCAGCTGCATTTAGTGGCCCTTTGGCCACCGTCTCTGAAGCCAGTGGACTTTGCTGGGAACGGCGTTGAGCCTCCTGTTTCCAAATGCTCTCTTGCACAATGCAAACTCTGCCCACGTATTGAAAACGCCAATGTTTAACAGCGATTAGCTTTAAAAAAAGAAGAGAGAGAGAGAGAGAAGCCTCCCTGGCTGCAGCTCCTGTGAGAGCAGAGGAGATGCACATTGACCTTGGATGTGACAGCCTGGTCACGGCCACACTGTGCCAAGCTGCACCCAGTCAGTTGTTTGGGGCAGCGGAGCAAGGCAGACAAAAAGCATCATCCTCACACTGCTTTAGATTTGATGCTAGAGTCAGTGCGAAGTTTTCTGCTTCTGCCAAAGAATTTGAAAGTTGGATTTTTAAGTAAAGATCATCCAAAAGAAGGTGCTTTCTTTGTTAATGAAATCAGCTTTTACTCCAAAGCTGAATGCTAGCACATTCTCAGAATTTTTTTTTTTTTTCCCCCAGGAAAGCCAGTTCTTTATAGAGAACGTTGACCCTACTTTTCACCGTCCCCTGGCTGCCTGTGCTGGCTGGAGCGTCAGCGGCTCTGCCATGCAGCATTGTCTGCAGAGCAGGAAACACCATCAGAAGGCATCCAACTAAAGGAACCAAACAAAATGGAAAAAAGGAAAATGTGAAAGCATTTAAAGCTGCCGCCATCAGACTGGCTCTCACCGAAACAGTCTTGACGTCTAAACAATGCCTTGCAGATTCTAGAGATCCACATGAGAAATATTTCAGGCTAAGGAACTTATTACCTCAAAAAGCAGGTGGCTTCTTTTCCTCCCACTAGTCCATAAAACCAGCCCAGAGATGTCCCAGGGACAAGATTGCTCTGAAACCACGCTAGCATTAGAGCTGCTCGCTCCTGCTTCTGTCTAAGAATTCACTGAAGGTTTAACTCCATCACTTGCTTAAAATCACATAACAGTGTTGCTAAGTTTTTCCCTTGTCCTTTGCTTGGATTTTGGCTCCCTCCATGGCTTTTGCCATGCAATGGGAGGGAGGAAGAGTCACCCCTTCACTACAGCAGCTGCAGGGAAGAAACGCCCCAGCCATGGGTGTCTGTACTCATGCTCCCCCCCGCTTTTTTTTTTAACCTAGTTCAAGCTCCCAAACTACAGCTTCCTCTGGCTTCTCCCACCCCTTCCCACATGTTATTTTAGCACTATTATTATTTTCCAAGTTGCATTATTACCAGTTTCCAAGTTGTGGCATGTGCAGAAGCCCTGCCTGCAATGGCTAGAGGGGCTTGCAAAGCCCCTGCTGCCTGGTGGTCCTGTACCTGCTCTCCACTTACCCGTTTTGGGGATCACACCCCTGGGACTGTCCCCAGCCAGTGCTCTCAGGGCCAGGCAGGAGCAGGGCCAGGCGGGGATGGTTAAGCAACTGTATTTCAGCAAGTGGGGATGAATCAGTGTCACAGAAATGCCGGCTCATGGGGAAGGATGCAGCATCAGCAAGAAACCTGCCCTGGCTTGTAACAGGAAAAAGATGTTTTGCTGCCCAAACCAGCCCGGGGCCTGGGACAGATTAGGAATAGAGAGAACTCCCCGCCAGCACACACCAGGGACGTGCCAGCAGCTGCAGCGGGCTGGCACCCACTCGGGAGGGCAGAGCAGGGATTAGTCAGTCCCCAGGGCTGCCCACCTTCCTGGCAACTTGCCTGTTTCAAACCAAACTCCAGCATATCCTCTGGCAGACGGTGCTGGATCTCACCCCGGGTCTGCAGCCCTCTACCTCTCCCTGCAGCCCAGACCTCCCGAAGCGGCCAGATGCTGCTGCTGGTGGTCCTTTGCAAGCCTGTCACAAAGCAGGGGACAGCCCCTGACCCAGCCCAGGGATGCTCCAGGGGAGCCTGTCCTCAGAGTAGCCCAGGCAGACAGCACAGGCACCTGTAAAATCTCTTCGCCACTGATAAAATCCTATCCTAAAGAGACTTCATGCATCAGAATGAAATAAAAGTAAGGAAAACAGGCTGTCTACTTTGTATTTTCCAAGTTATGACAAATGAAAAATGATTCTATTCACAAAAGATATTTATACCGAATGCAGTGCTTTAATAAATGACCACCTTCATAAACTAAATAAATCTGTCAGGAAGCAGGTTTTAAGATCTTTCTTTCAGTGGACATATAGATTTTTCTATGCCACCTGCATGCCATATTTGTGATGGAGTCAAGTATTATGTATAAAGGCACCTCTCCTGATGTCAGGATGCTGCTGGGATGGAATAAAACCCGGTGTGAACCACAGCTGAGTGCCACACGCTGCTCATCCCACACGGGTCGATACTGGTGTCTAATATGAAAACCAACTTGGGTTTCAGATGAAAAAGGATGTTTTATAATTTAACAGCAACCTCAGCAAATCTCATTTTCCAGAGCCCTCAAAACCCAAGGCATCGGTGCCCACAGCCACTTCTGCCGATGCTCCCGTTACAAAGCAGCACCGACTGCTTACAGCACGTCCCAACTTTCTCTTCCTTCCATTTCAGCTGCTTCTTGGTAAGACACTGCATTTTTTAAAGTTCTCAACATCTTTTGGTAGTTACAGATTTAAAAAGCTCGAAGTCATCTTATAAACCTAGAGTTTTAATTATTTCCACATCGTTCGCTTTTAAAACCAGCCTTTTCCAGCGGGATGGGCCGATGCACGCTAGGGAGGGCTCGGCGGGAGGGCCCCTCGGCTCAGCCTCCAAGCTCAGCTGAACGTGAGAATTCACAAGTATCCCCTTTGCTTCCTTTTTAATTAAGCATGTAACAAGGAAAGACAACTTTCATCGCCCCACAAGCACTACCCATATTAAAGCAGACTTCCTCCTTTCTCCTGCTCCTCCACGGCTACTGCCAGTGTTGCAGCACATCTTCTACTCTTCTACCTCCTAACCCTGAGCCGGTAGAAGTGGTCCCACTCCTGACTCAAGGAGGCTATATTTAGCACTTTAGGGGAAAAAAAAAAAACAAAAACACCCCCACCAATTTTGCAAACTGTAACTGGAAGAATATGTCATTTTGCAGACGTTTTCCTCCAGGCCAGACTGCTGGGAAAACATGTGTTTCATTAGATGCAGTACGTTGTGCAGGTGGTCAGGGCAAGGGAAGCCAGGCCCATGGCAAATGTACTTGTTTATTGTTTGAGGAAGGGAAAAAAGCCTCAAATGATGTCATGAAACCTCCAGACACTTCACTCCCCCTGCTCTAGAAATGAAGAGGGACTTGCCAAACCCTTTAAAGGTGCTTTTCCCCCCAACACTGTCAGAATTGTATCGGGAGCATTACACGAACACTAGCTGGAGACTGCAGGGAGTCAGGGAGCCCAGGTGCAAGCTTTGCCTGACTTGATAAATTACTGCTGAGGTGGGACACCCACAGCCCCGAGGGAGCAGGTCCTTGTAGGTCGGCTCTGTATTAGAAACACAACAGGAGCTGGTTCCTGTGCCAAAGGCTGAAGAGCCTTCACCCCAGTCCCATCCCCATCCCCATGGCGGAGAGAGCCAAGGCAACACCCAGCCCTTGGCATGATCCTGCAGCCCCTGCATGGCAAGCTGGGGAAGGTTACAGCCAGGGACCCTTCCTCCAGCAGCCGCCTTTCACTGGGACCAGTCAGGTCCTTGCTGGAGATGCTGCACCTGCCAGTTCCAAGCTCAGCAAGACCTCAGGGACGGAGGGTGTCCAGGCAGGGGCTGCGGTGACATCTCACCGCGCTCCACAGCAATCCCGGCACAGCACACTACAACGGCATGTGGACAGCGCTCAAATGGCACAACCTGCATCCATCAGATGCTGCTGATACCCGAGCAGCCCAGATCCAGACCCGGGCTGGATCTCTCCAGTCCAGAAACCCTGCTATAACCATCACTACAGGACCTCTTGACTGTAAAATTACTACTTCAACTTTTTTTCCATACTCCTATCATGTAAAAAAATCTCGGTTTATGTAGCCAAGTCTCTATTGCTCTTAAGTATGATGTATTGTTAATACATTTATGGAAGCAAAGCCATTCCTTTCATTTAGTGTTATAGCCCATGTTATGCTACCTACTCACACCTGAAAACCATTTAGGGGAGCTCTAAATTATTGTTCTGCTGCTGTGCTCGCCTAGGTCTGTTAGAAAAATCAAACCAGAGCGGGTGGATTGGTTTCTTCTCCACAACACTTGGCAGCCTGTCCCAGGCCCCATTTCAGCTGCGGGGATTTATAAAAGAGGAATTTTTTACAGTATTTTTCACTTCACACACATGCACACAACCTCTTTTCATCACCTTTTGAAGTGTTAAGTGGGCCCGGACCAAACACAAACGCTTTTGATCCAGCCCTATGGTTACCCAAGTTGTTTTGCAGCCAGATCCCCCTATCCACTGCGTGGCTGGGCAGGAGAAATATAAAGCAAAGCTGGAACACCCTAAAAAGAAATTTTGCAGATATTTCTGGCATTTGGGGGGCTGCTCTGGACTCCCCAACACCAGAAGTGAACTTGCCATAGCCTGGCAGCAGGGTTTTCTCATGCTCGAGCTGCTTTTATTTCCCTTGCAAAACTCTCCTAGCTCAGGGCCGGGGGAATGATGTGCAAAGGTGGCAGCGGTCAGCATTTTGGAGAACCAGCCTTTTCCTGACTCCCCTGCAAAGGATGCCACAGGATTGAAATTAAAAGCCCATTTTTCATTCCCAAGAGCTCTCTGTGCAGGGCAGGCAGGCTGTGCCCTCCGTTTCCTTCCAGTTTATTGCACTGCTGGGGAGGGTGAGGCTGTTTAAGATTTAGGATTCACATCCCCATGGCAGGACCCTCTAACAAGCTCACCAGGACATAGAGCGTCCTCAGCAGCTACAGCAACAACAACCCAGTTATCAGCACAACTGGCCCCTGATCCCCAAATTTCCTTATTTTGTCATTTCAGCTCCCTCCACTCTCTTCCTCCTACATGTGTGCACATTCACAGACAGATAAACAATATTGCTATTAAAACTCCCAAGTTTATTCACAGAAAAGCATGTAATACTTAAAAAATGAGCATGCTGGCTTCCCTGCTGCCTGCAGGCAGCTCTCCCCTGCCTGCTCCTCTGCGGGGGGACAGCACTGGCTCGCTCATGCTCACTGGAAGGGAAATCATGGGAAGTCACCCTGTACCAGCAGCTGGGCCATAGCATGCACCCCAAAGCCCTTCAGAGATGATCCCAGCTAAAGGAAGGGGGATGTCCCACCTCCTGGGGCTGCTCGGTGTCCCCGGCCCCATGTGGTGTCCAGCCACGGAGCATACACGTGAGCATGGCACGGCACATCACCTCACGCCTGGTCTGGGGTGCGGCAGCCTCTGCCAAAGCTTGCTATGCTCAGCCCTGTGGTCACAGTCACCTTGAGGGGGGACACACACCAGCAAGGGTCACACTGGGGTTTTTGCCCCACAGGTAGTGTTTGAGCCAGGACAACAGAGGTACCTGCTAATTCGGAGTAAGTCAAGAATGGAGATTAAGGCATTTCTCTCTACATAGCAAGGTTTCCTATTTGAGAGATGAAATGGGTATTTCCAGCAAGTAGCTGAGATGTTGACAGCAGAGGAGATGCATTGGCTTGACTTCATCTGAGGGGGTCAACAGCTCCCTTTAACCCTGCATGGAGCCAGATAGGAGCCTGCAGAGCCTGGGGACATGCACAGGGCTCATTTCACTACCCCAGGGATACATTTAAGTAGCACATACAGGAGCAAGCCAACAGTCATGTAACTTCATGCCCATATAAGCAGCATCCTCCAGAGCTGAGCCCCCAGAGCGAGAGCTAACAGCTCACTCCAGCCTTCTCTAACACCACTTAGAGCAGCAAGACCATAAAGTGTTGCTCAGAGGAGAAGCTGCCTCTGCAGAGCCCATGGGCAGATCCATGCAGATAACCAACACCGGGGCCAGGCTGGACCTCCAGGACCCCAACAGCAAAGTGCTCAGAGGCACCTGGGACCCATGGGTGCTGCAGCACCTGGTAGGGTCCAGCAGGCTTTGTTAGAGATACGGCTGAGCTTTGCTGACAGCCACAGACAAACCAGGACAGCACCCTCCACACTCGAGCAGCCACAGACCCCAGTACTCACCCCAGGCGGAGGGTCCTCCAACACAGCCCCACAGCAGCCTTCATACAGAGACATGGATCCAGCCTGGGAAGACACTAGCTCTGGGTGCAAAGCTGGGCAGAAAGATTTTGGTGTCTCTCCAGGACAGACTCCTGCACCAGGGGAAGCTGTAGGACCTCACAACTTCTTGCAACACCAACAAAACACTGCCCTTGGTCCAGCTCCAACCCTTTTAAGCACAGACTGCTAATTAGCACTTGCAGCCTGATGAGCTCATTTATCTTTGGACTCACAGCTGACAGCACACTCCTGCTGCAGCCCCAAAACGGAGCACCAAGCTGCTGGGGTGCTCCCTCAGCAGCCCTGGGGACAGGGACACGGGGGACAGAGGGAGATGAAGCAGCCCTGGGTGCCAGAGGGGAGGACCCTGCCTGGTGTGTCCCGTGGGAGAGGGCAGGATCTGGGGCCAGCTGTGGCTCCGGCAGCTGCTGCGCTGGATCAGACCCAGGTGGCTCCAGCCCAGCTGGGGCTGAGCACAGGAATGGCCAGAGCTCGTGACATGCGCCCATGCTCCAGCAAAGCTGACCAAAACCTCCCTGTTTGAGCTCTCCGACAGGCTCTCTCCTACCAGCAACCGCAGCAGAAGGTGATGAAAATAAGCAGGGAAGGAGAATCAGAGACAAGACCGGTACAAAGCGGCAGCGAGAGACCTTTTCGCAGCAGTATCTGGCTGAGAGGTGCGCTGCACACGGCCATGCTCCCAGCGTGAGTCACCCCGCGGAAGTGGGCTCTCCATCGCCAGCCCCAAACCCACGTTTCCAACAGGGTTGGCTGACATTTGCCAGAAAATTAACCCGGAGCTGCATGAAACGTGTGCAGCATGTGTGGGTGGGCAGGGAGCGCTTCTGGCACCGGAGAGGGCTCAAACAGCCTCTTAAAAACTGCCAAGAAGGGTGAAAGCTGATGCACTTTCTCCATGTGTTACACACAAAGGGTCGCCTTCCCTTGCTCCCCGGCTCGGCCGTGGGTCTGCAGGCACTAGGACCAAAACTCTCTCCTCCTGGGCAGAAAAAGCTTGTGTTTAAATAAACATTTAGCAAATAAACATAGCTGCTAGCAATGATGCTCAGAAATTTTTATTTTTGGGGTGTGAAGCGTTGTTCAGCCAATGTACCCGTAGCACTGCAGAAACGCCGCGCCTGCCCAGAGTCAATGCTTGGAGGGCAGCGGCTGCCATGCTTCCTCTGGGTAAACTGAGACATGGGAGGGTGCAGATGGCCAAGCACCCCTGCGGCCTCCGTTGCCATGAGTTTTGGGATCAGCGACTACCATGTGTAAAATACAGCTGAGCTCTGGCGGAGCTGATGAAACTGCTGGACCCTGGAAACGCACCCCACCGTCCCAGCTCCTTGGTCATGCTTTGTGTCTTTCCCCAGCGGCGCGTTGTTTGCTATTATTTATTTTGCTCCAAAATATTTGTAAAAAGCTCAGGGAATGGAAATGGCTTTACAGCCACTGTGCCAGGCACACGGCTCTGGTCGGCGTTGTGGTGCATTGCTGCCGAGGCTCTGCCTGGCGTGTCCTGTGCATCGTGTGCTGTCCTGTCCCATCTGATGCTGTCACAGCCCCGTGTCTGTGCCGGCACGCTGCCGGGGTGCCTGTCCCCTGCAAAGGCTGAGCAACCCATCCCATTAACGCACAGGCAGTTAGCCTTGATGCTGCAAGCCCTGGCCTCCCGCCGCTAAAATAAGGGGTGATGGGGGAGAGCGCTATGCATTTTGATAAAAATTTGTAATTATTTCACGGCTTTAGTGGAAATTGTGGTGGCTTTGTGCACCTTCTCTCACCCCTGGTCCTGCATAGAGTCACGCCGTTGGATCTGGCTCAGCCCCAGCTCAGCTCCCCACTCCAGCACGGGTGCCCGCCACGGCCGGCACCGGCACAGGCTTCAGCTGATGTGGGGTGCCAGAGCCGGGTGGGATTTGGCCTGCTCTGGGTCAGCTGCTCCAGGGCTGGCCAGGCTGGGGGCAAGGCGGGGAGACCCCCGGGGCGAAGGGGGGGGGGGGGCGAGCCCTCCCCAGGGTACCCGCCCGGCGCAGCACCCCGCGCAAGTCCCGCTGTGGGACCGGGTTCTGCCGGGTCGGTTCTGCAAAACCCCCAGGGCAGAGGGGAGCCGGGGAGCTGGGTGCCCGCAGGCTCCGCCCTCCCCCGCCCCCGCGGGCCCGGTGCAGGATGCGGCCGCCGTGCAGGGAAGCGGCCGGCGCTAGAGGGCAAACGCGGCCGCCCGTGCTGCCGGGGCTGCCGGTGGGGCGGGCTGGGCCCAAAAATGCTGCTGTGCACCCTGGGCTCAGCCCCCCAAAATGCTGCGGTGTGTCCTGGGCTCAGCCCCCCAAAATGCTGAGGTGGATCCTGATTTCAGCCCCCAAAATGCTGGGGTGCACGCTGGGCTCAGTCCCCCAAAACGTTGCGGTGCACCCTGGGCTCAGTCCCCCAGAATGCTGCTGGGCACCCTGGGCTCAGCCCACCCAAAATGCTGGGCTGGATCCTGGTTTCAGCCCCCAAAATGCTGGGGTGAACGCTGGGCTCAGCCCCCAAATGCTGCCGTGCGCCCTGGGCTCAGCCCCCCCAAAAGGCTGGGTGCACCCTGGGCTCGGCCCCCCAAAATGCTGAGGTGGTTCCTGGGTTCAGCCCGCCCAAAATGCTGCAGTGCACCCTCGGCTCAGCCCCCAAAATGCTGTGGTGCACCTGGGTTCAGCCCCCCCAAAATGCTGCAGTGTGTCCTGGGCTCAGCCCCCCAAAATGCTGAGGTGGATCCTGGTTTCAGCCCTCCCCCCCAAAAAAATGCTGCGGTGCACCCTGGGTTTAGCGCCCCAAAATGTTCAGTGTGTCCTGGGCTCAGCACCCCAAAATGCAACTATGTGCCTTGGGTTCAGCCTCCCCAGAATGCTGGGGTGTATCCTGGTTTCAGTCCCCCCCAAAGGCTGCAGTGCACCATGGGCTTAGCCCCCCTAAAGTGCAATGGTGTGCCTTGGATTCAGCCCCCACTCCCCAAATGTCTGCGGTGTGTCCTGGGCTCTGCCCCCCAAAATGTAACAGTGTGCCTTGGATTCAGCCCCCCTCCCCAAATGTCTGCAGTGCATCCTGGGTTCAGGCCCCCTAAAATGCTGTGCTCCACCCTGGGTTCAGCCCCCCAAAATGCTGCACTGTGCCCCAGACTCAACCCTTGAAAGATATTGCAGTCCATCTTGGACCCAGCCCCCCCAAATGCTGCAGTGGCCCTGGCTCAGCTCCCCCCAAAAGGCTGTGGTACCCCAGCTTCAGCCCTCTAAAAATGCTGCAGTGCACCCTGGGCTCAGTCCCTGAAGGATGCTGCAGTGCCCCAGGCTGGGACCCCAGAAATGCTATGGTGTGCCTTGGACTCACCCCCAAAATGCTGCAAAGTGCTTCAGGCTCAGCCTTTTAAAAATGCTGCAGTACCCCAGGCTCGGACCCCCACAATGAAGGACCATAGGAAGGCGACACACAAAAGCTGCTTGGAGAAGTGTTTGACTCGGGGCTTGTTTCTCAGCATTTTCCTTCTCCAATTTGTCCTGGCAAACTAGGTGGGAATGGCAGATGGGGGTGAGGGGTGCAGAGGTTGGGGGTACTGGGGGGAGTGAGGAGCTTTGGTGGGCTCCCATCAGCTGCTGCTTCCCCAGCCCCTTTTCCAAGCATTGCGTGGGGTCTTCCAGCTGGGGAGCAGATCCCATTTCTGGTGACGTGATCATTGTGGGGATCCTTGGCAGGTCACCCACACAGGTCAGTGGGAGCGATTGAGGGGGCCTGGTCACTCTGCCCACCCCAACGGTGTCACACACACACCCTCCCCCCCGCTCCTGAGCCCAGGGAGACTTGGGGATGCTCGTGCTGTGAGAGGAAAAAGAGCAAGTGGGCCAGGCGTTTCAGGTTTGCCTTTAAAATGCATATTGGAGACAACTGCCAAACACATTCACCAAACAACAGACTCAAGCTATGGAAAACCCTTCTTAAATTGCCCGGGCTAGCTTCGCACAGCTCAGGACGCTTGCCAGGATGCTCTGCTTAAAATGGAGTCCCATTTCCATGCCCTCTGCACTGCGAGGAGACCTCCCAACTCCGGCCACTTTCCGATCTGCCACTGTATCCTCTGGGTTTCCAAATTCAATGTATGTTTTTCCCCAGCAGGAGATGTGACAGTGCAGTCTTAAATCTGGACTCCATTTAAATCGAAATCTGTATCAGGCATTTGCCTGTCTGAGCAGCGGTGGTTAGCCAGGAAGACCCAGGCTGACGAGGGTTAGGAAATGAGCTCCCCGTATGGTCCCAGGGGCTCAACTCGGGTCCCCGCTGGAAGGGGACTGCACCCCCCTGTCCTTTTTGCTGCTCTCCTCCATGTCCACCCAGCCTCTCTCTATAGGGGACAATATTACGACCCTGGGAACCTCTTTGAGATTCATCCACAGCTCTTGGGCCCCATGGTACCCAAATGCTGCCAGGTTGGGAACGTCCTCTGTAGGAGATAGCTGAGAGACCTCGGTGCATGGTTTTAACCCAATATTGTCCCTCTGGTCTCTTGTGCTTTAGCCATTGGCACTAGAAGCAGAGAGGAGCTTTGTGAGAGAAGCACAGGGGGTTACCACAACACACAGCCCGCGGTGGGAGCCACAGCTCTGCCTCGGAGCTGGAGGATGGGGGGAATGTGTTGGGAGCATGTTGGCTTTGGGGAACAGTGACAGAGCAGAGCCACCCATGCAAGGAGGGCTTCTCACCTTGGTCAAGCTGGGGAAAAAGCTGGTTTCCACAGGATTTTTGTAATTGCCTTGGGTTTTCCCACTTATTGCTCATTTAAATCTCTCCTGCCTGGGTTTAGGTTTAGAGCTGCTCTGGGACCCCACAGGTTCATCTTCCTCCAGCAGGGAGCAATGGAAGAGCTCCAGAAGACCCCAGCTTCTCTTCTGCACCATCTGATGCTCAGCCCTCTGGTTTTCCACCAAGAAACTCTGTATGGGCAGAAAATAAGGAAGCTGGGAAGTATTTTCAGAAAGGAGGGCTAGGTCATGGTTTGCACAAGGCACTGGACAGGCCTTTTATAAAAGGTTTAGCTGGGGAGCAGAGCTGACAGCAAACTGAGATGCTGAAAGCTCAGCTCACAGCGCTGCCTCTGATCCATGCCAGTCCTTCAGTGCCTGCAAATCCATATGCCCCTGGGGAACCCAGGCACACTGCCTGGAGACCAAAGCACCAGGAGCACCTCTGTAAATAGGAGAAGAGGAGGAAGGACATTGCTGTGTCTCACGAAGAGGATGGAGGCTTCAAACATCCTTTGGGCAGCAGCATTTCACCCAAGCTCAGGAGCCAGCACCCATTCACAGGTACCCGAATGAGCCGTCTGATTTCAGACCTCCTCGTGGCACGTGTTGGGTTAGGGAGGCTGAGCCAGAAAAGCTGCTCTTGCCAACAGCCCCCTCCTCTCAAAGGGTCAGAAAACCTTGCTGGGTGGGCAGCTCAAGGGGAAGCCACCATCTCCTCTGCCATGGCCAGAGCCATCAACATGGAGAGCGATGCTGCACAGGAGAAGATGCAAATCTGTCCTTGAGCTGCGTGTCCGAGAGGTCACTGGAAATATCCTTGCTGGGACACGAGCCACCAAACCCACAACATGCCCAGCCCATCAAAAGACAGCGAACACTTTCAAAAGGCTTCTTTTAAAAAATAATTTTAAAGTCTTTTGTGCCCCCAGCCCAAGCCCTTCATTTAGCAGCAAGAGCCCGGCCACCTCCTGAAAAGCCCTGGAAAAACCCGCTGACCTCAGGGTGTTTTCCACCCCAGCTAGCCCAAAGCCAACAGATCACAGCCATCGCTGGTGTGCTGAGATGCAGGAGAAGGAATGCCTGAAACCACACGAATGCTTAGTGTGGGACACGGTGATGAGCCACCGCAGGAGCCACCAGCCTGGTGACAGGCGCTGCTGCAAGCCAGCAGCTCTGCTGAGCTGGAGAAATGCAGGTGAGGACAGGCAGCCCCCTTGCAAAGCCAGGGACAGGGTGAAACAGGTTCAAAGGTGGAGATCAGCTCTGTGTTTCCAGTGAAATCTGTCTCCCTGAGATGTTGGTGCAGTGTCCCTGCTGAGGGACAGGTTTTCTGTGCTAGCTGGCACCGGGTGAAGCTGAGTTCAGAGTGCTTCATGGGCTGCAAACACCATCTCAACACCTGAATAACCACAGTTTTCTTTGGGTAGAGTGAAAAAAATAAAAGAACCGCAACTCCTCTACAGGTAACTCACACCTTGGCTACTCTGCAATGAACTCGGGCTGCTTCAGACCCACCTCCAGACAGTGACCCCGAGGGAGGACACACAAACATGTAGTTAACTTCAAGCACATCCTTATTTCTGCTGCCGTCAGGAGCTCAGGCATGCGTTGAATCACTCTCCCGTGGCCGGGGGACTTGAGGTCTTCGCTTGCAGTATGTGACCGTCCTTTCCTGGCTGCTGCCTGGCTGCAGGCAGCTCGCCCCTCACTGCGGCAAGTCCTGCTGCAGGAGATGGTGTTGCTGCGTGGGCACTTTGCATCACACACCCGATGCTCAAGTGCTGCAGCAGCCACCGACCTACCTGTATGGAAGAAGCACACCAGGCAGGGTCAAGCTCTGAGTACCCCAAGGTAGTTTTATATATATATATATATACACACACACAATATGTTATATTTATCTCTTTATCTCCCCAAAACACACCAACCCCAAATCTAAACAGCTCTTCACCCTGGCTCTCTTGCTTTGCTCCAGCCTCTGACGCGACGGCTGTTTTTCTCTCTGTCATCTTCTGCAAAGCGTTTCCGATCCATCACATGCTATCAAATTAGCAGCTATGGCAAGAGCTGGCTATAAACAGGCGCTATGTAAACAACAAGCCACAAGAAGGGGCTAGATTTAACTTGCTGGTGTCGAGACGCTCCCTCTTGTTTGGTTTTTCTTGGGAATAGCTTTTCCCGCTCGTGAGAGGAGGACTTTCCTCCCAGCCAGCTAGCAGAGGCTGCTGGCACCCTCGCTGGGGAGGTGAGCAAGGAAGGCTGTCCCTCCTCCTAGCTGGAGAAAACAGCAGTTTCCCGCTGGGGTGAGAAGATGATGGGTGTCAGGAGAGCAGTTTGGGACCCTCTGCTCCCAGCCAGTATGGAGGAGCCCCAGAGCCTGGTGCTGGCCTGGCCTAACCAAACTGGGCTTCTCCCTCAAACCCACACTTCAGCCACAGCTTCCCCCTTGCCAGGGGTCATTGCTACCGGTCCTGGTGGTTGCCTGGGGTTTGGGGACCGAGGGCACTGCTTTGAGGTGGGAAACTCAGCTCCCACCCTCCATCTCCCATGCCGTTAGAAGTGATTTTCCACTGGGAGGAGCTGCCATGTCTCTTTGATTCCCTTCACATGTTGGAGCTCATTGCGTTTTCATTTGTGCACCACATTCAATTCATATTTGAAATGAGTAGAAATAGCTCCAAGTTCCCCTCCTAGTTCCCTGAGCAAAACGGGACCTTATCCAGGACTAATCTGAACCAGATGACTGTAGCAGAGGGGAAGAGCAAGGAGAGTCAGTAATAGAGAGATGTTTGTTCTTGCTAACAGTGTTTTTAAATGGAAACATTTTGCTTTCAAGTAGAAGGGCTTGGGTTTTCAGTGCAGTCCAAGTGCCAGGTTCTACCAAGTTATTGTTATTCCAGATGAACTTTCATCAAAGCAGATGAAAGCCGTCCCTGGACTTCTCTATAAATTATCTGGTATGAAATCCAAACATTAACCTCCATATAATTCACAGCTGCAGTAACTCTGGGGATAATCCAGGACAATTTGCCGTGCACAGACTGTATGTAGTATCTATGCTATATTTATTTCAGTGTAATTTTAGCCAGCGCAAACAATGCGCTGAGCTTTGGCCACCCTACTCCACCAGTCCAGCGATGGGAGCGCCTCTGAGAACTGTAACTCATTTTTGATGGGGCAAGGAGCCAGCTCAGTGGATCTTCCCTTAAGGATCAAGTATTTGCTAAGAGGACCACACGTCCTTCATTTCAGGAGGAATGGCATTGCTGAGAAAGAGCACGGACCTGGAAGACATGAAGGCTTGTTCCACCTGCCTCTGGGGTGGCTCATGCTCGTGGCAACATCGGGACCACCGCCTCCGGCGGCAGCATTGGGACCTCAGATGGCAGCCTCGGTCCCAGTCTGTCCCTCCAGCACTCCGGTGCTAATGGAGCCCAGCCAGCCCCAAGCACTGAGCGGTTTGGTCTCCCAGCCAGCTGGGCAGACACCTCGTGCAGGAGATTTGGGGCCTGACCTGCATCCCCAGAGCAAAGCCATCATGGGCTTGCAGCAAGTGACTTGGCCAGCTCCATTCATGAATCATCTCATAACCAGGGCTCTCTGGTGACACAGTGATTATGTGTTACAGCGTGGCTTTGTTAGTATTCTCCTATGTCTGCAAGCACAGCCTGGTGCAAGAGAGATGTGTTTTTCCGAGTTTCATATGAAGGGCTAAACGCACCCGTGGTGTAACCAGCTCAGCCTTGGAGCTTGCCCCAGAGCCCAGCCTGGCTCAGGCAAGCCAAGTAGTGAGTAATGGGCTGATGAAGTCTCTCCAGACTTACGATTCGGGATGGGTTCGGCAATATTTCTCTCAGGAGCTTTCCATGAACAAGGTGATGTATTGCGCTGAAGACAGAAGTGCGTCTGCAGCGTTACATGTCCCGAATCTCCTGGACACAGGCACTACAAGGACGCTCTTCCTGCAGCCCCTGCCCCGCTGTCCAGGCAGGCAGGCAGGCTCCAATTTTCCCGATGACTTGTTTTAATTGCTCACATCCACAGAGGCAGCATCTCCTTCCTCCTGCTCAGCAGCGCCAGTAAATTAAACACGCAGATAAATAGAGGGGTGGGATGAGCCGCATGGCAGGAAGGAAATGCAGCCGTGCTCTGCGCGTGGGCTCCAGATGCTGCGAGGCGGGGGATAGGGGGGCACAGGGGCCCCCCCAGCCTGGTTTCGGGAGGGCTTCTGTTAATTAGCCCAGCTCAGGCCTCTGAGCATCCATCTGCCTGGGTTTGCTCTGCTGCAGCAGTGGCTATGGACTTTTGCTTGCCCCAAGGGCTGTGCAGTGCCACATGGCCCCCCCCCACTGTCCCTGGGGTCCCCTGGCATCCTCTGTCCTGTCCCCACGCCATCCGTTGCAGAGGCGTGTGCTCACAGGCTTGCGAGCTTCCCATCCCCGTGATATATGCACCAATTTTATCTCAGCAGAGCCGGGAGAGGGAGCCCAAGCCACCCCCACCGCCGCTCCTCGCCCCAGCCCCTGGCACCCACATGGCTCCATGCCCGCCATGGCTGCTTGGCCTGGCTCGGAAGTGTGGCATCACACCGCTCTTGGCATCACCAAGGACACGCTGCGGGTGGGAAATTGCAGCTCCCTCCAGTAAGGGCTCTCTGCTCCATAGCTCTTTGCAGCAGATGTATCTGCACAGGGTTGCGGCTGCATGGCCTGATCCAGCCCCACGGGAGTATTCCCGTTGGCCATCCCGTAGGCATCCTCCCGAGAGCATGGGGACCAAGTGATCCTCCCCACGCAGCCGATGTTTGATGCTGATTTCCCCTGCAGGTAACTCCAGCCGGAGGAGGCCAGGACCGATCCTGCACCGTGCCAGCAGGAGATTTTAATGCTTTGCAGGTGCTGAGCATCTCCCTTTCCTTGGGCACTGCAGCAGGAGAGCGGGTGCTGTCAGTGCAGCTCTGCACAGCCCCGGCAAGCCCCCTCCTCCTTGGCCCCCCCCGGAAAGCAAGTCCAGCCTGGGGCATGAATGGAGTCCCAAAAAACCTTCAAAGCAAAGCCCCGGTAACAAAGCTCCTGGGATCTATCACTGGCTTAATTTTGATCAAAATATAATAAAATCCTTTCCAGTCTGCCAACAGCCAGATGATTTGGTGTCGGAGTTGCTGTGCCGTGCGGGTGGAACAAGGAGCCCATGCTATTTTCCTGGTGGTGGGGCAAAGCTAAGGGCCTGTTCACCCCCACGAGCTCTCAGCAGTGCCCCACGCACCCATTAATGCCATTTTCTGCTGGGACGCGTGCAGAAATGCTGCAAGGGGTGCCCTCAGCCCACAGCGTTGCTGGAGGGCAGCCACAGCGCAGGCACTCAGGGCAGGGAATTGCCCCGTGCTCTGCCGGGCCAGCACTGCTGCAGCTTCCCCATCGCTGCAAAATCCCACCTTCCCACCCCAGCAAGGGCCCAGCATCCCTCCCGCTCCCCGGCAAGGACTTGGCTGGTGGGGCTGCACCGGCTCCCCCAGCCCTCCCTGCTCCATGCTCCCCCCCCACAAAGAGGGTCCCAACACTTTCCCCAACATTTCTGGGATTCCCCCCAGCAGCAGCATTTGGGGTTTGGGCGATGCTGGGGTTTACCACGACATGGAGAGGCCGGGTGGCTGCAGCCTCCCTCCATCAGCTGGATCAGGCCCCCGGGAACCACCCAGCAACACATGCCTTCCCAGCAGCCTTTCCCTTCTCACCATACCTTTGCTGGCTGTCCCAGTTTGCTGCTCCAAGTGAGTTGTTTCAATCAGCTAATTGGTGCTAATTAATCCCAGCAGCTCCAGACGAGCGCAGGAGGCACAGCAGGCCCCGGGAACTGCCGCTTCCACGGCACGAGCGAAGGCAGCCGGGGCACGGCGGCTCCTCTAAGGCTTTGCAAGAGCCTGGTTTCTTCCCATTTGGCTTATCTAGGCCTCAGTATCCCCCGTCTCGGTCACCTCCCAAGCTCTGTCTGGTTTTAAGCATCATCTCTGTCTGCATCGAGCCTTCCGCTTCCATCACCAGGTCCTGGGAAAATGTGTTTTTTTGTTGGGAAGAGGTCATCGCTGGGTGGTTTGGGAATTAGAGGTGGCTTCTTCTACTGGGTAATGTCATTAGCTCTACATTAATTGCATTAACCTTTTTCAGTTTCCAGTCCAGCTCACAGCACATGGCTTGTCTTTAAAAACGGAGTTGATTTTTAGAAGAATATCAGAAGACAGACGTTTTTTTACAACTCCCAGTATTCACTTGTTATCAGATCCACTGGTATTTTATGGGAAGGCTTGACACCAGAATAAAACTCAGTAATCTTTCATCAGACTCTTGGCTGAATAATCTCCTTATAAAAAGGAAATCCTTTGTTTATTGGCAGAGTGCTTTTCTTTAAGGGGAACTGGAAATGCATTTGGTATTGGCCTCAAGTAGTTTTAATTCAGCAACAATAAAATAAGTTGGTGCAACATCTAATCTAACGGCTGGATAAATCTGTGCCTGGGCTGTATCCCGCTGGTTTCATTCCCTTGTAACAAGGAGACAACGAGCTAAAATGCTACTTTTTCTAAGTATTGCTTCTCTCATCTCCAATGATGGGGATCTTTAAAAATGTGAGAAAATGCCTGTGTTTTGTGGCTGGTGTAAGGGTGTGCAAGGGTGCAAGGCCTGGCAACGCAGGCCATGGCTAGCAGGGATGCTTCAGCACCGCCTGGTACCCTGCACTGCTGAATGTGTTTTGAATCGGTGCCGTCAGGAGGGTGGTTTGCTGGGTGGTGAGAAGAGGAAGCAGGGTAAAATTACACAGATTTTACTCCCTCATCGATGACCTTGCGGCACCTGTTTGGGCCGCGGTCTGTGGAGGTACCTGGGCATGGTGGGACACCGGAGACCTAAGTAACCCTGTGCATCTGAGGCCACCTCCAGTCTGGGCCACCCTTCATTCGCCTAGAAAATGGAACTGACAGCTCTGGAACAAAGCAGTGGTCTCTGGTGTTGTCACTTGTCACTGTCTATAATAGGGAAAAAAAAAAGAAAATCGTGTTGTATGCGAAGGGAAACGAGCACACGGATGGATGCTTACGGATGCTGTAGGACCCTGCTACGATGCCCAGCCGGGAGGGACCAGACGGCAAGGTGCGATCCCTGCGGCACATCCCCGGCTCCCGCCGCAGAAGGGCGATGACGGAATACGTGACTTGGTTGCAGTCACCCCGCAGGAGCTGCCGACGCAGCCCGGCGCCCAGGAAGCCCCGCTTATTTTTATGGCTTTGCAGAGAGGAGAGCTATCGCGCTCCCAGCGGGTCCACGCCGGTCTTACTGGTCACCGCCGGACCCCGAGGGATCGACTGCGTGCAGGGAGGCCGCCACCCCCCCGCGCATCCCCGGGGCGGGGGGGGGCAGCAGGTGCCTGCCCGGCCTCTCGCCCCCGGGAACGGGAAATTCGGGTGGGCAAAGAGTTAAAAACCCGCCTTTTCTTCTCCCCGGCGCTGAGCGGCACCCGCTCCCCCCCCAGCCTTGGCAGGCCTCCCCGCCTGCCCCTGCCTGCCCCCCTCCCCCGCGGGAGGCGGCTGCTCCGTCACGGCGGCGCGGGCTGACATCACCGCCGCCGCCGCGCCGAGGACCGACCGCTTCGGCTGCTCGCCCGGGCGGGCGGCGGAGGGCTGCGGGCAGCGGGCTGCGGGCTCCCCCCGCTCGGCTGCGGCCGCCGGCGCCCGTTCCTCTGCAGCAGCGTCCCTCACCCCCGCCGCCCCAGCCCGGGCCTCCTTTTTCTCCTTTATTTTTTATTTCCCCCCCTTTTTTTTCTCCACCCACCCCCCCGCCCATCTTCCTCCCCCCCCTCCCCTCCCCGCCGCCCGCGGAGCTCCCTCATCCCTCCGCGACTTCCCGCATGACTGTCACCAAGGTAAGGACCTGCCTTCCCCGGCTCGGATGCTGTGCCGGCCCCGCGACGTGCCGCCCCCCCGCCCCGCTGCCCGCAAGGTGCCGCGCTGGGGGCTGCGGAGGGGGGGGCGGGCCGGCCACCGCCTCCCCCCGCCCAGGCTGCTGCTTTTTATTTATTTCTTTTACTTTATTTTGTTTTGTTTTTTTATTTTATTATTTTATCTTACTTTATTTTATTTATTATTGTTTTATTTTATTTATTATTATTCTATTTATTATTATTATAATATTATTTTATTGTTTTCCTCGCGTCTCCCGCTTGTTCGGGCCCTCCAGCTCGCAGCCGTGCTGCATTTTTAACCCTTGGAGCAGCCGGCCGGGAGGGCCGGGGGAGGGCTGAGCATCCCCTGCGGGCGGACCCCGCTATAAGCCGCTTTGCGCGGCCGCTCGGCAGATGCTGCCGAGATCTCTACAGGTGGCTGCCGGCTTGTCTGGGGGGGGGGGGGGAGTGGGAAAGACCTCGGGAATGGGGTTGGGGGGGATTATGGAGCACGATGGGGAGGGCTTTGGCGTGGAAGGGGCTCAGCGGCGGCTCAGCAAACCCACACCGAGCAGAGCTCCTGGGTGTGGGAGGTGATGTGGGGCTGCTTGGGTCCCCCAAATCTAACCTTCTGCTGGATCAGCCTTAGAGCTTGGCTCTCCCAGATTGCTGCCAGTGCTGCGGAGGGGAAGGGTTTGCTCTCCAAGGACTGTTTCCCATTTCTCGCCATCCCCATGATCCCTTGTGCCTGGGAGCCGAGTTCATCACCTCCCGCTCACCCCATCCTGCGGTGGGTCAGGGTTGTGCCAGGGTGAATCTGCCATGGGGGTGGTCCAGAGCACACAGCATCCTGCTGAATTAGTGCATGATACGGCAGTGTCTGGAGGAAAGGGGCCACCTCCAGACTGGGGCAGCCATGGGACTTTGGGAGCAGAGCAGTCCAAGCTGGACCTGCTTGGCCCAAGCCCTCCTTCTCACTCCACGGCCCCGACACGAGGATGTCATGTCCTGTCGTGGTCATGCCGATGAGTCTAATGGTTCACAGGCTCAAGGTGAAACAATAGCCCCCCTGCCCCAGGAAGGCCCCCCCAAGTGCAGGGCTGCCTGGCCCCGTGGCAGGCAGGATGTGGCCATAGCTGGAAGGGTCTCGGTGGGCTGTGATTGCCATCCCGGGCATGGGACTGACGGCGTCCCTGCGGGTGTTTGGTGCCACACTGCTGATCCAGGCTGTGGCATGGCTCATGGGGCCGTAGCGCAGACTTGCCGGGGCATTGGGAACAGCACCGAGTTAACTACCTTGGTGCATGCTGAGTGGAAGCAAATGGGACTGAAGCTCTTGTCGTCCTTCTCTGAGCCCTGAGGCGGGACATGCCCAGGGATGGCAGCGGGAGCTGGGCTCGCTTTGCTGCCTTTCACCCCAAATGTCGCTGGCCTCCCTGGCAGGAGGGGACATGCAGCTGGGGCACGCGTGTTGTCATGAGTGTGCTGGGGACATCCAAAGAGCCTCAAGCAGCGCCAGAGCTGACGCTGGTGTGTGCCTAGGCTCCCCAGTGAAGATGCTGCTGGGGAGGAATCGCTCTCTCCCGTCCTTTGTTCTTACCAAATAACTTGCATTTTGCCTGCTTGGCGTTCGCTGGGCGGTCACCGGCATTTGCATTTGTTGGGTATTTCCATGCGCCTCATGCTGCATCGCGCAGTCCCGCAGCCCCTGCCAGCTCGACAAACCCACCAGCATCAAGAAAAAGTGTGTTTCCAGCTCTTCTGGGTGCTGAGAGAGGGATTGATGGCTGGACCTGAAAGGTCAATTGGGTTAAAAGAACTACAAACTCACTGAAATCAAGTGTCACAGTTTTAAGCCAGGCTGACTAATTTGCAGTGCTCATTCACAGATTTTTTTTCTGAGTGCAGATAGATTTATTCAGAGCTACATTGAGAAAAGGCCACAGGGCTGTAAGGAAAGCACCTTCAGTAGGATGGGGAAGGGCTCTGCTGTTAATTTTTGGGGAATGGAAGTGCAAACTAGGAAGATCTATGTCATGCGCACAAAATATACTTTTGCTAAAGCACTGTAAAGCTCTAATACACCTTATAGATTTTATTTCCTGCAATATGGACTATCCTGATGGAAGTTAAAGAAAACCCAAGAGCAGGCTCCTGACCTGTCACAGCATCAGCACTGGGGTCTTTGCAGGCAAATCGGGGCATGGACCACAGGACTGAGGTGGTGAATGTGTCTTCAACGCACTGGTCCTTCCCCTGGGAGTGAGGCTGGCACGTATGGCCCAGGCTGATGTGGTGAGGGGAAAAGAAAGGGGCACAAGCATCCATGATAGAGGACATGGTTTTTCTCTGTGGTTTTGGCTGACAGGAGTCAGTGCGAGGCAGGGACTTGGGGAAGGGTTCGGTGACCCAAGGTTGGGGGAAACAGGGAGGTTTGGGACAGTGGGGCAGGTGAAGGGGAGAGCCCCAGGGGACTTCTGGGGTCTTTGCATCCTGTCCAGCAGCAGGCGTCCAACTAAAACCAGTAAAGCCCACAGCTCCCAGTGCTATCAGGGACAGGCATTTGCGGTGTTCCTGCAACAACTCTTCCCACGCTGGGGCTGCTTCCCAGGCAGTGTGGAAAACAGGAGCCATGGGTAGGATTTTACAAACTTTGCAAATATCCCTGAGCAATTCATCCTTAGAGGAAAACAGATTTGAAAATCAGGTCTGGGTGCCTAACACCAGGCAGAGCTGTCCTAGTGCAAGCCCGAGGCATGGGGAGGCATGAAAAGCTTTTCCTGGTGTGTGTGGGGGACTGGGGAAGGCAAGGAGGGGGCAGGAATATCTGCTGTCAGTATGTGAAACAAGCTGGTTTAATCCGTGTCCCAAGCCACCCCCTTCCCCTCCCACAGGAAGAAATGCAAGCAGCCACATCCCCAGACCTTGCTCTTTTGGGGGAGTTTGCTACCCAGGAGAATTTAAGCAGGTTATAAATAGGATGGAGAAAGGACTGATTGAAATGCAAAAAGAGCCCACGCCTCATGCTTGGGGATCTGCCCGAACTCTGTGACACCTCCCTGGCATGGCATGGCATGGCATGGTGTGGTGTAGTGTGGCGTGGCATGGCGTGGCGTGGCATGCCACACCAGCTCTGCCTGGCTAGGCCTTTCTCTGGGTTCTGCAGTAAGAGCCAGTGAGGTGGTCTTCAGCTGAGAAGGTGCCGTAGGAATCAGGGGCAACTTCATCCCCGCTGTAGATCAGCTGGTCCTGCCAGGGTCTGGGGTTCAGGTTCGGTCTCTGTTGCTTGCAAACAGAAAACCAGCCCAAATGCCTTACTTGTAAAGAAAAGGGTCCGTCTTACGAAGCTGAACAAGTCTGCTTGCAAAAGCAATAGGCAAACAGCGCTGACAGGCCCGGGTCTCACGGCAAATGGGGAATTTCTTGATGGCTGGGGTTTACTGGGGCTGTGTGAGTTAATTCCTCACCCCAGATGACTTTCTGCTTCATACCAGTGAGCAGGAAGAGCACGAAGCCGGGCTGATGGCAAGCGGGCGGCGCGGGGCTCGGGGGAGAAGGGATGTGAGTCACAGGATGGAGAACAGAAGTGGGAGGAAAGAGCCCACGACTGGGCTCTCCAAATTTATTTGCCATCGAAAGGGTAACAGGATCTTTGGGGATACACAAGTGGGAATCCTGTGGTCGGGGAAGGACTAGACAAATTTAACCTCCGAGCAGGGATTGTGCTGGGTGTGTTTTGGCAGGCGGAGGTGTGGCAGAAGTCCCTTGGTATGGCAATGGTGCTTCCAGCTCCCACCCATCGCCAGAGGCTCTTTCCAAAGCCCTAAATATAATTAACCATGAACACGAGTTAGTGGGGGCATGTTAATTTTGGGAATATAGTTTTAAAACGACTGGAGGTTTTTCTAAAAGATGTGGTTTAAAAGAGGATGCCATCTGGGAAGTCCTGTGGCGTGCATTAGCCTGAGTTATCCAATGGTCTCCTCTGGCTTTATTATGTGTTGTATTAATTGGCATTAGTCATTGAGCCATGCTGCCTAAATAACGGCTCGTCTTCATAGTTCAGCAAGCAGATGAAGCCAAAACCAAAACCCAGAGAGGAAATTGCAACTATGGCCTGTCGTGATCAACCGTAGTAAATAACTGATGCCCTAACAAGGGTAAATAGTAATAACCGCAGAGGCCCTTGATTGGGAGGTTACGGTTACAATGCCATGATGTTTCTGATGGTGAGTCGCAGTGTTGTCCGCCTTGTTGGTAAGGGCAGGTTTAGTGTGTCTGGGGCAAACGCTGATCCCATGGAAAAGCTGATAGTGGTTCAATCAATAGGAAGCTTGATTGGGGGCACTGGGCCATGTTATCAGGGAAGATGGCTTTGCAGAAATTAGGCTTTGGACACCACAGATTGACTTTATTTCTGGAGAAATAACGGGTGAAGTCTTCTCTAAGCAGTTCGCTAAAAAGGAATCTGATGAAGCACCGTGCATGCTCTCATGCTTGAGAAACGGCTCCAAATAATAAAACTCATGTTAATGGATTAGGTGCAAGCTAACCCACACCTCTAGAAAATAGATTAATTTTTATCATTGCATGTGGTTTTGCTCATGGTGTTCAGGTCAACAGGGCTCCTTTAACCCTGAACCGAGCTGGGGCTGTGCACCGGGGAGTGGGGCCACGTGCCCACACAGGACTGAGTGTCACAGCAAGCCGCTGGCACGGTGCTGTGACAAAGGGCAGATGCTCTTCCTGGTGGGAGAGGGGCATGGAGGCAGCAGTAAAGGCAGAAACAACCCATGGCGGGTGTGGGAGGAGCAGGGCTTTCTCTGCCTCTTGCTGCCTTAAAATCCGTATATTTTTAGTTGGGGTTCAACGATGTGGCGGTTGGAAAAGCCTCGCTCATTTGGGCTGCCCAGGCAGACATTGCTCGTGAGTAATTGTGCAAAATGGATTCCCAAGGTGGGTCCGAGGCAGGTATGGAGGGATGGTGGCTTTTCTGGAGGGGCTGCTTTGCAGCACCTGATGGGTGGAGATCAGGTAATGGTGCGTGGTGCCACAGCTGGAAGGAGGTAAGGAGGTCACATTGCTTACCAGCCAGACCGGGATGGAACAAGGCAGTCAGTGCTGAATTGTTAATGAAGTACAGAACGAGTTCCCTTGTCTCCAACAGGGATGATGTTCACTAATCTTGAGCTTTGGTGGGATTTCTGAGGGTCGGGAACAAGCATAACAGGCCGCTTTGAGTCTAAAAATGGAAGCTTCCCGTTTCAAGAAGTATTACTCTCATCAAAGGCAACTTGTCTGGCCTGTGGCTTTTTAATGAGTTTTAATTGAGATTCAATGTAGCATTAATCTGGTGCTTTAACATTGCCCGTCTGTGGCCAGCAGGCTCACTGGGTGCTGTAATTCATACCCTGCAAATGCAACTCAGGGTCACCCCCCCCTTCTTCTTCTTTTCATGGAAATTTTATCAAATGATGAATAGTTCAATTCATTACCCAGCTAGAAGAGAGCTCGAAGGAGCTGAATCCTGGATTCCTATCTCCCGAGTCAGTGTGTAATTACCCAAATCTGGCAGCAGGCAAAATCTACGTGACAGAGCCAGCTGCTAGAGTGCCCCACAAATCTGTGAATCCCATCGTTCCCAAGATGGGAGGGGACCAGTGCCAAGCTCAGCTCCCAGAAATCCCGCGCTCCTTTGTTCATCGCAAAGCTGTTGGCAAAGCCCCCTCGCTGCAGCTCTCCGGCCGGAGTCAGTCTGCAGAGCCTCGAGCATTGCCGTGAAAAGCCCTGGGAGCAAAACTGCTCAGAGAGAGGTGGTGCCAGGGCAGTGCTGGAGCAGCCAAGATGTTTCTTGAGTTGCAGAGAGCAGGGAAATAGGGCTAAACCCTTCAGACTCAAGCCCAGATTGGGGTCCTGCTGTGGCATGCAGCTGGGGAGCATGTCAGAGACCCTGCTCGATGGGAAACCCCGGCATCCTCAAGCAGAGCAGGGTGACAGCCACCTCGCTGCACCAAAAATGAGGCTTTCCAACCTGTTGCTCCATGCTCATGTAAAAGCACGGCCGAGGAAGCGCCTGCTCCTGCTCAGCACCAGGACAGGAGGTGTGCCTGCAAGCTGCAATGCGCTGCTCTCCCTGTCTGGGTGCCGACTGCAGCCCCTGTCCTCCCACCGGGAAGTGGACCCGGATTTTCCCCCTCTCGGAGCGGTGGTTTCTTCTGTCGACAACCTGCTGTGAGAATCCCTCAAACAAGCTGTTGGGCCTTATGGAAAAATCCTCACCCACCTTCTGTGCCGAAGGGTGGGGAATAGCCACGGTCCAGCCAAAAAGCCCCGCGGTGCAGCCGGGGAAGCTGCTGAGTCCAGCCTGGGGATGTGCACGTGCCTGTGTTGGGGACAGGGGTGTGCCAGTGCTGGGCATCACTGTCACAGAGTTAATGCTGTTTGGTTTTGGTAATGGGAAGGACCTCAAAGGCTGGTTCCTGGGGTCGTAGGGGTGCTGGGGCTGCCACCAAAGCCCGAGCTGTCAGCGATGCAGGGATGAGGGTCCCTTTGCAGCCATGGCTGTCCCTTCGGACAGCCCAGCCCTGGTCGCCTTCCGCTCTGAGCATCCCTGCTCTCCGCCTGTACAATGGCTGCTATAAATTCCCCAGAGAATAATGGTGCCTCTGTCTGCGTGCAGGACCATCTCTGCATGTCCGTTGCAAGGCACGCTGGCCCTCACAGGGCCTGGGGCAGCTCCAGAGTGATGGGGGCCACATCCTGACCCATCCGTGCCAGCAGCATCAGGAATGTGGCCGTGGTGCTTGGGGGTCCTGTGGCTGCAGAGGCTGCAGGACCCATGGCTGCAGGCAGGCTGGGGCCATCCCCATGCCAGCTGCCAGCACCCAGAGCCTCTGCACCGGGTGCTTTGGGGCTCGATATCCCCACTGGTGAATGAAGGATCGCTCAGCTCACGCTATGAAATCCCTCCTCACAGCTGGGATAACCAGCAGTCTCACCGTGCGGAGCTGGGGGCCCGCGACGAGAGCGGGGGGCTGAAGCTAATCCTCATATCATGAGGAATTAGCTGCCTGCAGCTGCGCTGGCACCAGCGGCTGCACCCCAGTGCATGTTGGCACCCAGCATTTCTCGAGTGCCTCTGGTGAAGCCGAGGTTGAGGGGCTTGGGGCAGGCGACAGCGATCCTGCTGTAATCAAAGGGTTTCCCTTTCTTCCAGGGTCGAGGAGCACCCACGTTTCCCTGAGCCCCGTGTCCGTTCCTGGGTGTCAGGAAGCGCCCGACGAGCCCGCGGAGCAGAGCAGGGCAGGTGAGGACCCCGCGCTGCGCCCGCGCCCCGACGGACCCCAGGGCAGCTCCGGGGGGGGCCGGAGGGGGATGGAAACAGCCCAGGGATATGGTGCCATGCCTAGGGTGGGGGTCTGCCACCAGCAGCCCCTCTTGCCCATCCCAAATTCCTCTGCAGATAGCTGGGCAGGCGGTTGCGTGTCCAGAAAAGCATTTTTTATCAAGAGGAGTGCAGCAGCTGCCGCAGCTCTCCTCCTTCCAAAATTTGACCCTGTACCCCAAAGAAGCTCTGTACATCAGATGAGAGCAGATCCACGGAAGTCTCAGTCCTTGCAGAAATGCTGAGTCCTTTAAGCAAGTGGCCAAAAAGCTGAATGTACAGAAATATTGCTTGGGTGAACATGGCGAGGCTGTGGTGTGCGAGCATCCCGTGCGGGCTCAGCCTGCGGGACACCAGCTCCTGCACCTTCCCAGGGGGGTTCACAGCTCCGGGTCAGTTCACTACAAACCTCTGGCAAAGAGAGTCGCTTTAGCTGCTCTCGCAATTACATTAAGTGCAAAGAAACCCGATTCTAGAGCATTGTGTGCCAAAATGCCAGGAAAAATAGGGAAAAGGCGAGATTGAAGGCTGTGGTGAATGCATGCACATCACAGGGCAGAGGAGGAATATCGCAACCGTTCATATATGAGCTTCCCGGCGCTCTTGTTTGTGCCTGTATAACAAGTCTCCATTTCACTTTTGTGGATGGTTTCCCTCTTCCTGGGAGCCGACGCACAAGGCAGGGCTTGTCCGGGCTCCAGCTCCCCGGCGGGCACTGCGCAGGCTGGCAGTGGCGGGGTCGGTGCCTCCCGCATCCTGGCCCCAGCTGTCCTGTGACCATCTACCCAGGCTCTGGCACTTCCTCACACTGGCCAGGAAACGCATTTCTGAAGCCTGAAATATTTAGAAGATGGTGTTTGTTTTTCTTCTTTTTTTTTGTTTTCTTTCCTTCTTCTCTTTTGGAAAACTTTTGCCCCCAACTGGGATAAACCTCCAAAAAACCCTTGTGGTTTTGTAAGCTGTCCAGGAGCGAATGGCTCTGTGCAGGAGCAGCTGGGATGGAAAAGGAGCCACCGGAGCCTGGGCTGTGGGATGCTGCCCCATGTCCCGAGGAACACCCCGGTGTGCTCATTCCCGGGGAACATTGTGGGGGTTTTGGATGGAAAATAGCAAGTGAGGGAGAGGTGTCTGAGCTGCTCACCCATGCGCTATCTTCCTGCTTTAGAAAAGTCCCATTTGCCAGGATAAATAAGTTTCTATGGTTCATATCCTGTACAAAGCTGGGGCTTGGTAAAGATTTTTTTCAGGCTATGACAAAAGTAGAAATGTTAGTGCTCCCAGCAGTCCTCTTTGCCCCGAATTTTTCATGCTAATGCACCGAAAGCATCTTCCCAAGCAGTTTCTTACCCGTGAGGTCTGGCAGCCACTTGTGTCCCCACCGTCCCCCAGCCCTTTAATACCTGTGCGTGTGGCTTTTCACCTCTTTGCAATTAAAAAGCAGGTGAGTTTAGGAGGGGTTGGATTTATGGCATCCTCCCACCGGAGGTTGTTATACAGGCAACCCCTCTTATTCTGCTTAAAACTGCTGGATCCTGGCTGGAAAAAACCTGTTGTGACCAAGTCTCTTGACTCAGTCTTCTTGATGACGTGTGATGCGATGTGAAATAACGCTCATGGACAAGCGCCTGGCTCGGTTACCCGCTCATCTCAACACGTGAAAAGAGACTTTTTTTCCCCTCTCTGAGTTTCCTAAAAACCTCTGAAGTTGAGAAAAAGCATGCAATATTTTTGCCCTCAAGGAAACATTATTCCAAGAAGCTGGAGGAGGGAGGAGGATAAAATCCTGTGGTCAGTGACCCAGGGCAGCTCTGGGGGCCAGAAACGCTTTGTGCTTCATCAGGATGTTTCCGTCGGCTTCACAGGGTGGGAAGAAGTTGGGAAACAGAGTGGGAGGAAAATTCTGCTTGTTTACAGTATTTATTGATGAGCGTGAGATTTGTGTTTCTTCTCAGCACGTGGGCCCAGGAGAGGTTTGGTTTGCCTCCCCCGGAAGGTTTCCTGGGGAGAAAATGGTCCAAAATGGGGCCCCTGCCGGTACCGCAAATCCTGGTGCCAGGGATGCTTTATGTATCGTTCCCAGGCAGTCCGTGACATCTGTGGGACCATGTGAAGTGCCCAGGGTGGGTGGGAAGCAGCACTGTGGTCAAGGAGCGATGGGGACTGGCAGTGACAGCCTGGCCCCATGGCCAGGAGACATCTGGCCTCGCTTGGTGATTTTTTTTCCCAGCGGCTTGGGAAGAGGAGAGGCTCTTCCCAGGCAGTCAGGGGTCTCTAGAAAGAAGAAATCATTGAAAAGTTGAACTCCAGGGAAATCCCAGTCACTTCCTTCCAGGCTGGAAAAAACTCAGCTGGCAGATATTGCTTCAGAAATGTTCATCTGTCTTTTGTCCTTTGTTTAGACCATATTAATGGGATTAATCCTTAATATTTGTAAAATCAATCTACTGCTCTCTACAAGTTGGATAAACACAGAACTCTCTTTGCCTCTTCTCCTTGTCCGTGCACTAAGGACAAGTGCCTTTCCCAAAGTGAACTGTACCTGCCAAAAATCCCATCTCAGGCCCCCCCACCCCCTGCTCCGGGGTCACCGTTAGGCAGCTGGGGTGCACCCACTGCCCCAATGGGTGCAGAAGCAGACATCTGCTCTGGCTCTTGGCAGCTCAGCCCCACTTTGGGGGGACCAAATCAGAGCAGTGCTGTGGTGGGGGGGTCTCAGCCCCTTGGGAGCTCTGCCCTGGGCTGTATGACTGCCTGGTGTCCCTGGTCTCTCCTCTGCCCAAACGTGACTTCCTCGCAGGGGGACATCATCTCACAGAGCTTCACGGCAGCCCTGGTGCTGCTGCTTTGCTCACGGCTGAGCGTGGGGCAGCCCAAATACACCCCTTGAGCGAAGCCACCGCTCCCGTAGCGCTTGTATCTCGCCATCGGACTCGGTGTCAGCAGTGTCCATCCTGCTCCCCTGCCGACCCTGCCCGGGGGAGAGAGGTTTGGTGTGTGGATTCATTGGTGGGGGGCACATTCCTGGGGCACAGCAGGAGCTGCTGGTGCCAGCCCGCCTGTGAAGGAAGCAGCCAGGCCACGTCAGCGCTGGTGCTCCTGCGCTACAAGGCAATTAAATCCATTATCTCATTGTTCTCTCCAGCAAACAGGCAAATGCAAAACCCCGCAGGTAAGGGCTCGGTGAATTCAGCATCAAACCCCAAGTCTGTTTTTTTTAATGCAACCTTAACCCAATGTGTGCTCCGGGGGCTCTGCTGAGCCCATGCTGCGGATGTCCCACGTACCAGTGTACAGCCCTCCGACGGGCTGGCAGCATCCCCCTGTGAACTGGGCTGCTGCTGCTGGTAGGGAGCTGCTGGTGAGGTGCTGGATGGGGTGAGACCTGAGCTACACCCCACACCAACCCCCAGCACCTCCGTTTTCCCCCCAGCAAAGTTTTTAGCTTTGCCATGTGGTCTGCAAGCTCGTCCCCACTGCTGCTGTCCAGCTGTGCCAGGCAGGGCGAAGCCCAGCGGGACGGAGGAGCTGGGAACATGACAGCCTGTTTTATAGGAACATGCTCTTTTTTGAGGCCCTGCTTAGTGCATTTATTCCGGTGTTTATTAGAGCCCAAAGGTGTTTCCTGCGGCTGGGTACAGAGCTGAAGCCATTTGCTCAGCTTCCCTCTGCCGCTCCAGCTGTTTGTGCCATAAGCCAGATGCATAAATAAGGAGAAAACAAGGAGCTCTGCTGGTTGTTGTAGGATTTGCGTCTCCAAAGTGTTGTCAAGAGCAGGCTGAAGGGCTCTCCCCTGCTCCGTGGAGTGTGTATGTGTAAAGGGCTGGTGGGGATGGGGAGGATGGGGTCTCTTGTCAGTGGTATGAACATGCACGAGCCATGGGAAAGACACTCCAGCACCACGTCCCGGCAGGACACGGTGCAAATGGAGCTGGTGGGGTGAGACGGAAGCAGGAGGACCCTCTCCCTGCATGGCTGATTCACCTCTCCCCCCAAGAGAAGAGGGGGCCGATGGCACCTCATCTTGCCGTGGGCACACGGCAAGGGACGCTGCCTCGCGCGGCGTCAGCTGGCAAGGGTGAGGACTAGCGTGCCTGTGGCACTGAAGGCTGCTGACCTCTGCCTGGCGCGGTGCCCCGGGTCTCCATGTTGGGTCAATAAAGCAAAAAATATGCAATTGCTTATCAGCCTTCAGCTTTTCATGGGGATCAAACCTATATCAGAATGGGGAAGAAAACTTCCCAAGGAGGAGACTCTTTTCTCTGTTCTTGAACATTTATAATTAATTTGGGTTGTGTATAATAAACTTTTTACTGAGGGATCGAAACATGCATGGAAAAACTTGATCTGAAGGTAAAAGCACCTTCAGGATGCTGATGGCATTTGGGACTATGTGCCTGTGGGCAGCCACGGAGGGGCTTGCACGGGTCTGCATGAGACCCCGGGGCAGGGGTTCAGCTGGACCGGTGCTGGGGGGGAGCAGAGCTGTGATGGGCCCCAGCCCGGGAGCCACCGCATTTTCGCAGCAGCGGGAGATGGATGAGGTCCCGTGGCATCGCTGATGTTATCTTGGAGTCATCTACCGAGCCATCCAAACCATAATAACTGCATGGAGGCTTAATGGGGAGCTTTATTCTTCATTATCGACATAGTTATTCTGTAATGGAATGTGCTGTTTTTCCTGCCTCACAAATATCCATAATCTGCTTTTTAGTGGTCGGTATATAATCCTGAACTGACCTCATACAACTATTAAACCCCTTCTTCCCCTCCAGCCCCTGTAACTTTCTCAGGCCGGCAGGACTTGGTTTCGGGACTCTGATCATCATCGCTGCTGTGTTGCTGCATGTTGTCAGCCTGGTACAGGTGTGCGGGGCTCTGGCCAACGTCCCTGATGCCTGGGGCTGCTCCTCGGGGGGAAACGGGCTGGGAACGTGTCAACAAGCTGTGTCCATCAGCCTATGCTGGATTTCATGCAAACTGCCTTTTTTCAAAGTTCACGCAAGGGCTTCTTGCAGAGAAGCACAAATTCTAAAATTGAAGCCTTTGAAAATGTACCATTTTAAAAGTTTGTGCTATGGCAGTGTGCAAAACAGCTTTTTCCCATGGCTCAGCGTGCCCCCCCCCCATTTCTGGTGCTTGCAAAAGCCGGTTGCACTGAAAATGTCTAGCAAAATAGTGTTCTCCCTTCTGTGTTTCCCCAAAGAAGGGGATCAGCCCCTTGCCTGTCACAGCCACCGCAGCCCCGCTGCCATGGCAGGCCATCCCCATGCGGAGCTTGGGGCCGGATCCTGCCCTGGCTGTGGCAGGCGAGGGGTGGTCGTGCCCACACCGGTGCTTTGGGGGCTCTGAGCAAGCAGCTGACTCGCCAGCAAACTTTACTTATGTGTATGAATAGATGTTGCTTTACATCCCGCTGCTGATCCCAGGGTTTCTGGACAGGTTAATGAGCATGTTAACTGGGTATGAGTCAGGTAATGTGCCGTGTACGTAAATGCTTCCATTTGCTAATGGTCTCAGGAGCAAAACCTATTTGTGTTGGAGTTAGTTTGTTCTCTAGAAGAAAGTAGGCGGCGATGCGTAATTATCCTAAAGGGGGCTGGCAGTCGCCAAGGAAGAGGAGATGGGGGTCGGTGTGATGGCTGCTGCCGGTGGCTCGGGGAGCTCAGCCTTGTGCCCTGCCGCTGGTGATGCTCTGGCTCGTGCAAAAATTATCCGGGAGCAGCCCTGTGGGGGTCAGATCCTGCCATGCATTGCCCAACACTGCGGCGCGGAGAAGCAGGAAGGGTTTGTGTGTTTTATCTCAGCCTCCTGGGATGGTGAATTGAATGTTTTTGCTTTCCCTCTCTGCACAGAGCTCTTGTCGAGTCAATGAGAGACCTCCACAAGTCTAGCGTGCTGGGGAGCAAGCACGGCAGCCTGGTGAGTGTCCCGCGCAGGGCATTTTAATAAGGCTGGGACAGAGAGATGCATAGAAACAGCAGCTGAGCCCAAGCAAGCCAAGAGCCCAACTGGCTGGCTCTGCTCTGAAGGTCCCTTGGCATGGGAGAAACCACTTAATTTACAGCGGAGACTCGGCATTTCTTAGCCCGACTGCTTTTAAGTCAAGCTCGGGCTGCAAACGCGCCCGGGTGCCCTGGCTGAAGCATCAATCCTGCAGCAACGCTGAATCTGGACTTTCAGACATATTTGGTGGCTGAATTATGCCTGCACACTGCGAACATGTGTTGCTCACTGTGGTGGAATTGTTATTAAAATGAAGAGCGGGATGTGCCTAAATGTTAAATCTTACCGAGCCTCGTTAGCATGAAAGCCATTAATGTGAACAAAAGCCGTTTTCAAGGTTGAATTGAGAAGCATCAGAGCATTAGAGTACTGGAGAGATTAAAATCAGCATTTGTTTGGCTCTAATCTAATGTGCATGGAACAATAAGCATTTGATGACTAATTTTGGCAATGCTGAGTATCTTATCAAAATATAGCTGTTTAATTTCAGGCTTTTCTTTAGCGAGTGGATTCCAGCAGCATCAATCCTACGTACATGCTTTGCTAACGCACTGGGCATGCACTGAGCAGATCCCGTCTTCCGTGTCTGGAGGAGCCTGGGCAGGACACATCTTGGGGTGACACAGTCCTGCCACAGCCCGCCAGCAGCTCTGCCAGCTCCTGCTTGTGCATTTTCCTCTCCGAGTAGAAAAAAATATTGGCTTTGCTCAAGCAAAGCGAGCGGGGATAGGGTTGGGGCAAGGAGGTGGCTTTGCGGCGCCTCCCCCACCACTTAGTGATTGCAGGGACAGTGTTTTGCTGTTTGCCAGCGTTGATTTAGGCTACGAGCACAAGCCTGCTCAGCCCAGGGCTTCGCAGGTGCACGTCCCCTGCTCCTGGCTGTTGTGGGACCTGGGCTCCCACTCAAGTCCATGACCGATACATACCATGTCCTTTGGGAAGGGGTTTAATCCCCCCTCGGCCACGAGGCTCCTAAATCCCCCAGTGCTGATGCTCAGCGGGTGCGGAGGAACATCAGGAGCAGAGCAGGGTTGCGCTTGCCTCGTGGGGACTTTGGGGATGATGGCTCTGTGCTGGAAGGCACGTGGCAGGGTGCTCAGGAGTGTGGTATGGCAGTGAGTCTGGTAGTGGCTTTTTTCCTCCAAAATAAGCCCTGGAGAACTATTTTGATGTTTTCTTCCCTGCTCTCTGCACAAGGGAGCTGTGAGGAGTGTCCCTGGGCAAGGGCAGGGTGGGATCAGGCAGCCCTGTGCTTCTAACAGATGAAGCCATCTCCTTGGTTAAGACCTGCGGAAAAGCAGCTCTTGTTTTTGCCCAGTAACACTTCATTGCCTTAATGGCTGATCGATACTTGAAATGTCAAACTCGAGCACCACTGACCTTTCTGATGGAAAATAACTTGTGCCCAGCGGCTTCCAGGGATGTGCAGGCAATGTGTTGGCTCCGGAGAGGGGCGAGGGAAAATAACCCCATGCAAGGGAGGCACAGGGGCAGTGAGGGGGTGGGTTTCTGTTGTATTTGGTTTTCTTCGTACAAAACCGTGCCTTGACTTTAACTGGAAAGCCCCAGATGGGGAATGCTCGCCAGAACCTCTGCCTGTGCCAGGAGGAGGCAAGAAAAAAGGGAATAATGTGATTTTGGAAAGGCACTGTCTCCTGGAGTGCTGCAAAATCCCTCCTGGAAGCCCCAGATTTTCTAGGCAAACAATGAGTATTGCATTTCCTTTTCCCAACACACTTTTTCATGCAAATATCTTTTTCATGCTAGTCAGCCATAACCCTGATACTTAACCATGGGCAGAACAGTAAGTCAGACGGTCACGATGAAAGAGCACTGGTTTCCCATTAAAAACCTCTCTGAGGCCATAGGAGATGTTATGTGCCATCACAGCAACCCAAAGATCTGCTGTAGGTGCCACAGCCCCCTTGTCACCCTGCTGGCATGCTGCTGGAGGGCACAGTGCAAAGGAGAAAGGGTTCCCGCTGCGCTGGGGCTGGGGGGGGTGTGGATTGCCACCCCCCCAAAATGACTGCTTCGTACAGGTGAAAGCAGAAATTCATTTCTCTGAAAGCTTTCATGACTGAGGCAGATTAAACGCTGTTATATATAGGATATACAGATTTTTTAGGGATTACAGTCCACTGTGCTGTGTAACTGCCTATTGCAGTGTTAGGGGCTCTTTGCGCAAGCTTTCCCTCCCGGCTGCTGTTGCCAAGACTCCCGATGCTTGAAAAGATGCATTTAAAAATAAACACATTGAGACAAGAGCTGTGTCCTGCTGCTGCTGGTAGGCAAAGGCTGGAGCTGCCAGCAGATCAGAAAAGCCTCCAAAGAGGTGCTGAGTTTTTGCTTCTTGGTTCCTTTTCTTTTTTCCAGGCGAATGGCAGTGCTGTTCCCAGGGGGATGTGGGCAGAGCTGGTCCTCCTGGGTTTTGTGTGTGGTTCTGGGACACGCAGGTCAGATCTGCCTGCCCCATGGCATCTGCTCTGCCCAGCTGATGGTGGCTGCGGGGTGGGTACCAGTCCTTCATCCTAGAGAAAAACCTGCAAAATAAAAAGTTTTTCGTTTTTTTTGTTGTTTTTTTTTTTTTTAATGCAATTGCTCCTGAAGCTGCTCTCTGCTGTAAAACTGAATGGCAGTCTGAGACACCCACTTAAAAGCTTATTTCCCCACCCTGCAAGGAGCAGGAGCTCGCAGGCTGCCCAGGACAGGGCAGCTCTGACCCCTCTGCAGCTGCAGGGTTGCTTTGCATCTCGTCCCGCGGAGCTCCCCGCTCCCACGGATCAGGGCGGATGCCGCTTGGATCAGCTCCTCCATCCAAGAAACGGATGCCTCCATTTCTTGCTCCTGTGTCAGCCCTGTGATTCGTGATGCAATATTGCAGCTCCTGGGATAGACGGGGAAAAAGAGGGAAGTCAGCTCTCTGCAACCTCCATGCACAGAGCAGCCCGCGCTCTCAGAGAGGAAAACTTGCCTGTCCCTTCCCTGGTATGGGGCTGCAGCCGCTCCACAGCATCGTCACCTTAATCCAGCCCTATCGTATATGGAAAATCTCTTGCTAACCGACCTACGTTGCATGCTCCTGCCCGTCTTCTCCCCATATCTGCTTTTGCAGTGGAGCAGGGACAGAGCAAGATCCTAATGCAACTCTGCAAAGGTGCCAGGGAGCGCGGCAGGCTTCACCCGGCGCTGCAAACGCCGGGCTCCTTGCCTATAATATTGTCCCTGGGGCCTTTCCCCACCTTCAGGTCTGTGTGTTTTCCTCTGATTTTGAGGAACAGCACCACAACCAATGCAATGACACACAGAAAACAGTCTGGCGCTGCTCTCTATTTCTCCTTCAATGAAATATTTTTGCTGAACGAGGGATGTTCCCCCCAGCCTCGGTGCCCGGCTCGGCGCCGACAGATATGGTTGCTCCGATTATGAAACCTCAATGAGCTGCTTTGTTCTTTTGTTCGGAGAGGAGGAGCAGGATGGCAGTGCTGCCTGGCCTTCCCCTCCCCCGGGCTGCTGGGGGGAGCAGGGCAAGGAGAGGAAGGGGATAGAGATGCTCTGCACTGGCCTGTATCCCTGCTCAGGGCTTCCCAGCACGCCTGTTTTCTGCTCTAACTGTTGTTGCCAAAGAGTTTTCCACCTTCCAGCTTGGGATTTTGGGACATGCTCTTCCCCTCAAGCGCTTAAATAAGTAAAACATTGCAATGAGCCTAAAAACACCAGAGTGGAGCGGAGAATTTCTTTGCTGTTGCTTGTTTCATGAGGTTAATGTTAATGCTGAATGTTGTGATTGGGGATGTGATTTATTTTATTGCCTCACTTCAAAGTGCTTTACAATATTCTCCTTTTTCTTGTAAGTTCTGCTCAACCTAAAACAAGGGAGGAGTTTTGTAATGAAAGGAAAAACCAGAGTCCAAGAATAATGCAGAACTAGAATGAACCTTGGAAATGGTGGCACATTAGTCCAATTCTGGAGGTGGATGGAAATGACTCCAATAAATCAATAATTTTTTTTAATGCCTCTGAGCCATTGAGAGTGAGGTGATGGAAAAATAAAAATGCCCATTAGCATCAGCAGAATGTAGAGAATTACTCAAAAAGTGAGTTTCATAAAAATTACATACTGTAGGATAGCAAATGCTTTGGATAATAACTTCCAGAATTGCTGGATGTGGCACATTGCATGGTGACAGGCGCTGGTCCCTCGCTGCTGGGAGTTCAATCTGACCTGGGGCTGACCAGGGCTCCAGGGACATCTGCAGCTTTATGCAAGTGCACAAGGGCAAGTGGCACACAGATTAGAATTAGCAGATTTTTTTGTTTTCCAGCATCCTGCATCTTCTCGGAGAGCAGCCGGCAGCAGCATGCCTGTCAGCTGCAGGGTGATGGCTGAGGGGCTCTCAAGCATCCCTGACTCACCCTGAGTTTCTTTTTTTCATTTTTGTGTTCTAGAGCAGAGAGAAGGGTATTCGTAGGGGGAAAATAATTTGCAATGAAAACGATAGGTTCTGAACAGACACAATTTTGCAAAATTCAAGTCAAAACCCTGCAAATATCTTGTAAGTGAGGAGAAAAAGGAAATTTGGAACAAAAATCCCCAAGAGTTTGAAATGCCATTTGTTTCCACAGTTGCTAAAATGCAGATGGAGCAAGGGTTTAAATTCAAGGGCAAGACAGCAAATGCAATGTTTCTCTTTAAGTTTTGGGGAAGGTTCCTGTCCCCTGGCACATGGAGGGCTTGCCACAACAATGCCATCATGGCCAGGTGACGGACATCTCTCCCCACACCCCGTGGGACATGAGACGCTTTGGTCTCCACACGCAAACACCCGTGCAAAGCCCCCGGTCGCTGTTGCTGTCCCCCCCGGGAGGAAGCGCAGGGCAGAGGGGCTGGCCTGGGACCGTGGCTGGGTGACTTTTTCCAGTTTTTCCTCTCCCTCTTTGTCTTGCCTGAGTCGAACTCCTTTGGGGAAGGGGCTGTTTTCCTCCCCGCTTGGGAAACGTCAGCACCACCTGCAAAATACTCGGCGCCGGAGGGGAGTGCTGAGCTGCGTCCCACCAGTGTCCGAAGCATCCCTGCATCCCCCCTCCTCTCCATCCCCTCCTCGTCTTCAAAAGCCTTCGCTTGCTTGGCCAGGAAATAGGATGTTTGTCGAGCGCCGAACTCCAGCGTGCCCCCTCTGAGCCCGGAAACCCCGGGGAGCGAAGGACTCTGCAAAGCAGCATGTGAAGGGAAAATAAATAAGTAAATAACAAAACTATTTCCCATCTGAAACTATATCTCCACCCTGGATTGCAGAGGCTGTGGGATAAGAGATTTTCATCCTCCCGGCTAGAAAATTTGACATGTTTTGAACAGTTTTCCATCATAAAGTGGTGTTTCTTGTGAAACCATGTATTTTGCTGGGAAGACTTCCCATGTGCAACCCATCGGCAGCCATGTTTGCAGTGCAAGGGCGGTGCACCATACTTTGCACGTTGGTTTTTCATTGACTTTCTTCCTCCTGGCATCCCTAAGGTCCCTTGGTGGCCTTGCGTGTGGGTTTGTGCTCTTGTCCACATCCTGGGTGCCGGGCAAATCTTTCCAAATTGGAGCCGGGGTGTCCCTGGCAGCGCTGCCATGGACTCAGTGCTGCAGCCATCATGGGCTGCCAGCAGAAACCAAAGGGCTCCTGCTCCTTCCCCCATCCCCTGGATGCTTGGAAGCCCCATGAGATGTGCCTGCCTGCAGACACTAGCTTCAAAGAGAAGGTTGAAGTATATATAGTGGGGATGAATAAGTGGAGGAATAAATAATAAAATTAAATGGAAAAATAAAGCTGGCATCTGCTTGGAAACTTGAAGTTTTCATCAATCCAGAACTGAAACATCACTCATAAGAACACCCAAATGGGATAATGCAATGGGAAACTGGTCATTTTTTTCAGCCAGAATATCTTTCTAGGTTTTTATTTGTGGGTAATGCCTCCTGCGGCCCAGTGGGCTCCACAGGGAAAGGGCTTCAGGCAGAGCGTGGCAACCCAGGCTGGGCAGATCCCCTCGATGCCGGCAGCACCTCCATGTTCCAAACCCAGAGGTGTGAACAGCAGTGCAGAGCAAGACGCTGCTTTCCGCAGGACACTTTCCAGCTGGAGAACACAGCCATCTGCTGAAGGACCAGACACAAAGATGATGTTTTGAAAGTGGACTTTTCCTGACCACCCACCTCTTGAGCACCTTGCTGCAGTGACGGGACACAACGCCGGCAGGAGCAGCCTGCTTCAGAACCAGATGAACGGCCAAAGGACACTGAGCTCTTTATTTTTCAACCCAAACCCTCCCGTTGGTGCAAAACTGTCCCATCAGCTGCTTTTCCCCACTCCTCCCTCACCGCAGCACCCTCTCCATCCGAAGGCTGATGCTCCCCACAGCCGGTGGGACTGGGACCCCTGCAAGCCCCCCCCAGGTTCCCAGCTCTCCCACGCGGCACAGGGAGCTATTTCTGGCGCGGGAAAGCCTCCGCCGGCTGCCAAACCCAGAAATGTGCAGGAAAGGGCCCAGCCGGGAGCCGCCCGCTGCACAATGCCGGCTCTGGACAGCCCTGAGCCCCTCGCCGGGGCTTTTGCCGGCGTTTCCGGGCTGTCTGCGTCCCTGGGGCCGCAGGGCGATGTGACGCTGTTTACAGGAAATACTGACTGAGGTTAAGGGAAAGAAACTCTGGATTTCTCGAGCGAAACAGGCACTTAAGCTTATTGCTTCCTCCCGGCGTGGCGGGGGCTGAGTGGAGACTTGCCCAGTTTTTGATGAAAGAATAAAACAGGGAGGGCTGGAAAAAAGAGAGATGCAAAAGTGGTGAGGTCCTGGAAGCAGCATCGCTCTTGTGTCTGGGGACCGTGGCGAGTAGGGAGCATCCATAGCACACGCGCGAGGAGCCACGTCAAGGGTAAAATCACATCTCTGGGCTGCTTGGAGCTCATTTGTGCTGGGGCTTTGTTTGGCAGTGACTCGTTAAGCTGAATTTCTGGATGCAGAAAATATTTAGAGCCCCTTTTCTGCTACCTCCCACGTGGCAGGAGGAGTTTCAGGAGGGGGGTCTGTGGGTTTTCTCCTGTGTGGGGATACGCTACAAGGCATCTGAAAAGTTTAGTGGGGGAAGGATTGGGCAAGTGTCCCTTTCAGTAGAATTTGGGGCTTTTTTTGCAATAGGTCTGGAGCAGAGGGGCACAGAGGGCAGAAATGAGAGCAAAGTCAAAGTCCTGGGGTCACAGAACAAATCGAGAGCTTAAAAAATATCAAAATATATTTTAGTGCTTTTTTACCATTATAAAAAAATCAATTTCGCTATGAAAACTCATCTGTTCAGACAAAGGAAAGTGTAGGATTTAGTGTAACTCTTGAAAGCCACTCCTCAGGCTGTGGTCGGGGTGTTTTTCCTTGCCCTGCCTGGCTCCGACCGCTTGGGTAGGTTTGGCAAAGATTCACAGCGCTTTGTTGGACGTGAGTCTGCATTTTTTCAGAGCAGAAACCTTTCCAGCCAAAAATGTCTCTTGCTGTCATTCCGGGTTAAATCCTCAAGGATCTGTGTCCCTTTTCCTTGCAGCCTGGGGATTGCAGCATCGTCTCCATGGCAAACGGGCAGCCCCGGTGCTGCCGTGCATCCTCAGAAGGATGCTCCCAGCATATGTGCTGCTGGTGAGATGGAAAATACAGCTGGGATTTTGGGTGTGATGGGTGGGTGAAGGCAGCGCAGTGGGATCCTTGCACAGGATTTCTGCCTACAGGCAGGTTTCCTGCAGGCAGGGCGTTGAATGCTGCGAGGAGTATTGGTACAGCCGGGGCTCTGCTCGCACGATGTCACTGCAACATGTCCCATGTCATCATCCTGATAATGCATGGTGCAGGCTATTACCCTCTGCTGCTCCTCCCTCTGCCTTTTGCCCCATCGCCATGAATTAAGCCAATGAGCTTGTTTATAAAAGTTAGAGATGGAAACGCTACTGCTTCCAGTCTTAAAGCATTCCCCTTTCCTATTCAGGAGACACTGCTCAAACCCACCATTGCTCCCAATGGTGTGCCCATGGTGTTGAGTTTATTGGGAAGCAGGGACTTGGATTTATTTAGGATTAGAGCAGCCACAGGAGTGTTTTCTGTGGTGTTGCCCTGCACCGAGAGATGCTCTCAGCAGGTGACCCAGTGTTTTAAGTACACACTTACGTGCTTTTGTCGATAGATGCTGGTTATGAAGACGCGAGCGGCTACGAGTCCTCAGGCATGCAATTACCCTGTGTTTGGATAGAGCTGAGTACTTATGCTGCTCTAACGTGGCTTAAACGCTTATGCTCCTCTGCACACTCAAAGTGCCTTAAATCTTTATAGATTTTATGGACACTTGTGCTATCGTAAGGATTGTTCAAAAGAAGAGCGAACTGGAAAGAGCAGTCCTTTTTTTTACTTAGAAAAAGCAAAGTAGTGAGGACAAGTGAAAGCACACTCATTTCTGTGCATGCATCTGCAGTGCTTGGACTTGCTCTGGGGAAGTAGGATGAGCTAGGGGGTCCTTGGGATCCCTGGTCCACTGGGATCAGTTTGCGGGTGCCTGGGAGCATCTCACCACTGGCAGCGATGGCAGCCAGCCTGCAAGTGCTTCTGCGATGCTGTGGGTTAGCCCACGCAGGGACACCCGTGCAAAATAAGCTGAGACAGCTGAACGCATCGTGTACCAACTCTCCGATGCTCACTCCCTGCCTAAGTGCTCTTATTCTGCCCTGATGCATGCTTTCATGTGGTCCAGACTAATCCATTTCCAAGTCGTCACATTAAAAGCCTTAATTCATTTGTCATATGCACATGAAGTAGTAGTGCTGTGTGTTCTAGATAAGGAGTTCATGCTGAAAAAGAGATCAGCTTAAATTTTGCAATAGTAGAGAGCCTTTTAATGCCTTTTGTGAGCTGTACCTTGCACCAGGGAGACATCTAACATTTTTTCAAAGGTGTTATATTTGCAGATCTGGACTGCCCTGATACTGCTGTGCCTTGTCAGGCAAAATCCCTATCGCAGCACAGGTTGGAAACTAGAAAGCAACTGGGAAACAGCCCAGGTGGGGTATTTTTGGAAGGCTAAGCCCTCTGCGTTTGCCCCGCAGATGTCATGGCGCCCGCAGTACCGCAGCTCCAAGTTTCGGAATGTCTACGGGAAGGTGGCGAGCCGGGAGCACTGCTTCGATGGCATCCCCATCACCAAGAATGTCCACGACAACCACTTCTGCGCTGTCAACGCCCGCTTCCTTGCCATCGTGACAGAGAGCGCCGGCGGGGGGTCCTTCCTCGTCATCCCCCTCGAGCAGGTAAGAGGCTTGGCCCTGGCGGAGGCGACTCCGATCCGGAGCCGGTCCCTAAGGGCAGGTGTGCGGATGCACTCTCCGTCCTGGGAATCCCTTCCTGCAGCAGGATGCGTTGAAGCTTCTGCTGTCCTTTACTGGGGTTTTCTGGTGCGGGGAAGGGAGGATTTACAGCTGCCTTAGTGAATTGAGTTTTTTCTTTAGGAAGGAAATGAAACATTTGTTAAAAGCATTTTTGGCATCTCTCAGTGAGCACGTGCCGGCAGGGCGGGTGGTGGGCATACCTCCACCCTGCCCCTTCTCAGTGGCAGAGGCCACGCAGGTTTGTGACCCCAGTATTTCACTGATGCAGCTCCCAGAAAGCAAGGGAGTCCCTGTGGAGCCCCTTGTCCTGCCGAGCAGGTAGCAGGTCCTTGCCCTTGTCATGGTTTAACCCCAGCCAGCAACTAAGCACCATGCAGCTCCTTGCTCACTCCTTCCCACTCCCCATGGGATGGGGAGAAGAACTAGAAAAAAAAGTAAAACTCGTGGGTTGAGATAAGAACAGTTTAATAACTAAACTGAACTAAACTATAATAATAACAATAATAATATAAAATATAATGATAATAATTGTAATGAAAAGGAATATAACAAAAAGAGAGAGAAACAAAATCCAAGAAAATACAAGTGATGCACAATGTAATTGCTCACTGCCCACTGACTGATGCTCAAGCAGTGATCCATCCCCACCCCGGCCAACTCCCCCCAGTTTATACACAGAGCATGATGTTCTATGGTACGGAATATCCCTTTGGCTAGTTCGGGTCACCTGTCCTGGATATGCTCCCTCCCAGCTTCTTGTGCACCTGCTTGCTGGCAGAGCAGGGGAAACTGAAAAATCCTTAACTTAGGATAAGAGCTGCTTAGCAACAACTCAAACATCTGTGTGTTATCAATGTTATTCTCACACTAAATCCAAAATGCAGCACTGTACCAGCTACTAGGAATAAAATTAACTCTATCCCAGCCGAAACCAAGACACCCTTTATTTCAGCTTGTCTGTATAATCTTAGCCCTCAAATTTCACACCCTGGGCAGCCTGAGAGGGAGACCACGGCTGTGCACCCAGTTTTCCTGTTGCAAAACCCCAGGGGCTTTTGCTTTGTGCACTGCAGCAGATGCCACCTCAGACAAGATTTATTTTTAAGACTCCACCACCAAGCCGTAGCCCCTTACCAGTAGCCAATGCCCAGGAGCCATGTGCTGTGCAGAGGGCTCTGGGCTTCGGTTTACAGCTCTACCTGTCTAAAGCGCTTTGCACGGCAGAAGCGATGCACACACCTCTGCGCTATCAATCCTGTTTGCAGCATGTATCCGTTCTCCCCACCGCGCTGGGCTTTTGCTTCCCCAGCTAAGACTTTGCCCAGCTCTTTGCGTGAGTACCCACGTGAATCCGCACATCTCTTGCTCATGCAATTTTAAACTCCTGTAAATTCAGCTGATGCTTCAGAAGCCGCCCCGTGGGACTGCACTTGGTGTGCAGCAGCAGCTCCTGGCCGAGCACTCATCCCCGTAGCAGACGCAGAGCTGCGTCTCTTAGAGGAAAAGCTGGGCAGCAGCGACCTTGAACATGAAATAAATACTACCTTTGCTTTGCTTTGCTGCTGAAACTTGAGCGCAGGGCACTGCCACAGGGTACCACGGTCGCACTGCTGCTGCTGCTCTCCCGCTGGTGCTCCAGCGTGTGGACCAGCAGCTTGGAGCTGGTACCAGCATCCCATCCCTGGGCACCCTTCCCTCGCCCCACGGCTCTTGGGCTGCAGGAGGGGACATGGGGGCTCCGAGTCACTCATTCTCGGGAGCATTTTTGACATTGGAGGAGCTGCGCTCACTCCCCTTAAGGATGCACCTACCCCATGTAACTTGAAGGCACACCGTGTATGAAGACGTACAACGTGCATGGGGAGAAGGTGGTTGTCTGTCAGGCTGCTGGACAGCAAAGTCGCGGTGACAAACCCACCAGGATTTCCATCCGGGAGGGGAAGGTGGCAAAGCTGGCCACAGCGGCATGGGGGAGCGCTCCCCTCCGAGCCTCTCCGCACCCCATCTCCCCACGCCCTGGCATTCCTCTTAGACACTTTCCCCATGTAACATTCACATCTCTTCTGAATTTCTCTTTAATTTCTGGAGTAGAATCGGCTACAGATGGAAGAAATTATAATCAGCATTTTAATTGCAGCACACAGCTTGACTCTCATTAATATTCGAAAAACCAGGAGCTTTGTCTGAGCACTCGGAGTGCTCCAGCCTCCATCTCTGCCTCCCTCCCCACGCCACTGAGCCCAAGCTGGGAGGATGCCCATCCACACACCGCTTGCTCGTGGTCCTAAATCCTGAGCTAATAACCCAGTATTGCCAGCAAATTACCTTTTTTTTCTGGCAAACGTAGCCTGGTCCCAGTGGGATAAGAGCAGAGGGAGCACAATGCCATTTGCAACCTGTTCTGAAGGGATCGTCAGCCCCGTGTGGAAATCCTGGCAATATTGCACCCAGTAAATCCCAGCCGGAGTAGACCTTGGCACTCTGTGTCAAGTGGCTGCACACGCCTTTGTACAGTCTAATAATTTCATTTTTTTTTTTAAATAGGGACTGATTAGCTCATTAAGAGTAAACTAATTTTCTTTGGAAATCAGCAGCCCTCTAATTAATTGGCATCCATATTTAGCTGAACATAATTAAGGTAACCTAGATACTGCAGATCTACTCAGGATTTGATTTGCTGCCATCTGGTTTTTTTTACATTTCTGCCCTCTGTTCTGCTCAGAAATGTTCACCAGAAACCCCTCTGCTTTATGCTTCAAGTGACAATGCATTTGCATACGCTGGGCCATATGTTCCTCTGCCTGCACATCAGAAATGCTGGTTCCTCATGTATTTACGTAGCAATCACGGGGATGCGTAACCACTTGTGCAAGGCTGCGTAGGTTGGAAAGACCCCATCCTCCCTGCGAGCCGTCCCCTGTACTCTCTGCCTTGTGAAGGGACATGTAGACAGAGAGGGGCTGGGCGAACCGGACCTGTGAAATTATAGGAAAGCCAGGATTTGGGCTCTATTTTGAAAAAATCTCTGCAAAAATTCCAGAAACATCAGGAATCATGTGGCTACAATTTTTTAGCAGAGAATGTGCTTAATTGGGAGAATCTGAGATCAGACCCTTTACAGCCCAAACAGCAGTGTGTTCCCAGTGCTGCACATCCCTTAACATTAATGCTGAAATCCAGCATCGCCATCAACAGCAGAGTCACCCATGGAGGAGCCTTTGCCTCTTCTGGGCTTTCAGACGCTCTAAGGTGCTTTCCGTGGCATTTCCAGGCTTTTATCGGTAGCAATGGGGCTTTTGTGTTCCTCTGAAATGAAAGCAATGACTTTCACATCCATGCGTGACCCCAGAGCCGGGATGGGACCGAGCAGCCCCAGGAGCACCCACTCTCCCCCTCCCTGGGGAGTTTCTAGCCCTAAACTGTTGTGTTCAGCTTTGGTCTGTTTAGTTTTCAAAATGCTTTAGCCTTATCCAAACGCGTGGGGAGCCCCAGAGCGCACTGGCCAGGGAAGGGACAAAATACGTGGCACTTTTTGAGGATGCTGCACTTGCAGCCCTGAAGCCCGAGAGCTGCTCTCCTCCCAGTCCCAGAGCCGGGAGAGCTTTTGGCAGCAGTTATTAAATCAAAAAATAAACTGATGTGTTTGCACTGCAGCTCACCTGCAACAACCAGCACCAAGGAAGCTCAGAAAGCCTACCTGTTTCAGGCAGCACCAGGGTTTTGCTGGCCCTGAGCTGGCCAAAACAGCTAGGGAAGAACAAACTCCAGTGGTATGAGGATTTATTTCAGCTGTGCCTGATTCAATTAGCTTCATATAAACTGGGCTGGGGGGAAGGGGGGTTATAATGCGGCTTGCTGGGGTGGTAAGGGGATGCTGCAAGGGTCCCTTAGGGCAGCCCTTGCAGAGGAAGGGTGGCTGTCATCACTTGTGCTGCATCGGGAGGATTTTTGTTTTTATGTGGGAAGAAGATAGCTTGTTTTCCGCAGCCAGACAATGTTATCTGCCTGCACGCCTGAAGGAAGCAGTGAGCAGGAAGGTGGAGTCTCTGTTTACACGTAGGAAGCTGAAGCTGTTGCTCGCGCCAGCGCTGCCTCTTGTAGCCGTGGTCGTTGTGTGCGAGCTGCTTGACCTTCAGTGCCCGTGGCGTGGGGCTGAGCGTGGGGCAGGTCCCTCACCCTGCTGCGGGCAGGGCTGCCTCGCTGCCGGCGATGGGGGGCTGTGCAGAGTGGCAGAAGTGTGAACGTGGGGGTTGTGGGGGGGCTGGCAGGGGTCCGAGTGGGACATTGATGCCCATCACTGCTGCTGTGGGGGCCTGTATAACCCTGCCCAGAGCTGGGGCAGCCCGTGGAGGTGGCAGACCCATTGCTAATCCCCACGGAGATCCCAAACCTCCATGGCAGCCCTGGGGAGGACAGGGACAGCGGTAGGGCAAAGCCCGAGTAGTGCTGCAGGGAACCACTTGCCTATATTGCCTGTCCCTTCTTTACCCAGCACAGGGGGATGCAACAGAGGAGCAGCCCCCATGTCACAAGGAGCAGGGCAGGGCCACTGTCCCTTGTCTGTCGGATTAGTGGGTGCCCCCCCCCCGTCAGCTGGGTGGCAGCTGGCAAGCGGGAGGAGTGGGCTGCGTGCCCCAGGCAGCCTGCCCTGGCTCTGGGATGACTTGTCTTGGCTCAAGGTGCTGGTGGCATCTGTTCTGCCTGTGGCGTTGCCCAAGGGACCCCCCCGTGCATGCCCTACTCTGCGGGGACATTGACTTGCCAAGGTTGGGCAGAGAACGGGCAAGCTCATCACACGGCTCTTTTTCTTGCTTCTCAGAACTGCTGCACTTCAAAGTACCGGGAGGGTTTCTGCAGGAAAAAATACAGAATTTTCTTTGTTTCTCTGTACTATGTCCTTGAGGCTTTTCTGCCTTTAGACTCAGGACCCAGGAGACTCTCTTGGTCTGTGCTACTTTTTTGTTTTCTGTGAATTTTTCTCTCTCTGATTTTAGTCTGCAGGAGACATTTCCTTTAACCTAGAGTTGGCCAGAAAAAAAAAAAGACCCGAGGCTTACAAAAAAGCTGACACTTCAGCATTACTGTTCCACATTGGAGCACAATCTGATGTCCCTGCGTTTATCAAGGAGGTAACAGGAGAGCAGCTGTGGGAAGCCCAGACCTGGGATCTGGCTGGTTTTAAGCACCTGGATCAGTCAAAAAGTGTCAGCATAAAATTTTAATGCTGCCCTGAGAGCTGGTGGTGGACCACAGGAGGAAACAAGGTTTGAAAACCTGAGTCCTTGGGCCAACAGGAGCTTGGGAGAGGAAATACGGATTTTTGCCCCCGTTAATGCTGCTGCATTTGCAGCAAAGCCTGGGGTCGAGCCTGGGGAAGCGAGAGCTCGGCTTTGCCTGGGCCATTGCAGCACAGCCCTCCCTGCAATTGCCTGCCCCCTCTGCCGGTTAAAATGGAGAGAAACCCTGTCCTCGCTGGGGAAAAGTGGCTTTTTGTTACCAATAAACATGGATTTATTTTTAGTGTCCATAATCCAATTTAACAGGGACATTATACGGGCTTTTGTCTTTTTAATTAACAAGCTTGAGCCTGGCTACTGCTTTTATGGTGCAGATAAATACTTCTGCAGCAAGGCTTTGGGGTTTTAATCTGTGCAAATTGTTTGTCAAAAGCTGCTGTGTGCATTGCTTTGCGGGTTTTAGGGCTATAGGGCTCTGTGGGTCCAGCACGGCTGGAGAAGCTCATCTGATGGTTACCCCAAGCGCAGGCAGCGGTGGGGCTGCAGCCTGCCTGAGCAGAAGATGGGATGCTTACAGCTCACAACAGTATTCATATTTAATTTAACAGTATTTCTATCCACACAAGAGGATATTTAAACCTTCATACTGGCAAAAATGGCATTAAGCAATGCTGATTTCTCTTCTTGCTTTATGACTTGTGTGGTTTAGTTGTATAACAAAAAGAGTAACTAAGTCATCTATTAATGGATGTAATTTTTTATGGCGAGTAACCTGGTAAATCTGGGACTGTGTGTTTATCCCAAAGCACCCCAAGCATGGAGTTTGCCAGAGACAGCGATAGCATCATCACTCCTGGGGAAACTGAGGCACGGAGAGGAGAGTTACGAAGTTTGCTCAAGGAGCATGGTGTGGAGGCTGAGATGCCGTCCAGCTGCACTGCTGGTGGGGCTGCGGCGGAGGGTGGGAGGGGGTAGCTTCTGCTGGGGGAGAGGATGGCTAAGGGTGCTTGCTGTATGGAGGATGGCGGCTAAAACCTGCTTGGGTTGCAGCCTTTCCTGCTTTCCGCTTCTCCCCCCTCGCCATGGTGAGGCTGGCTGGGGCACGTGCCTGTGGACCCAAGGGCATAGGAGATACACAGGCAATAAAATCCATAGGACTAAGCAGAAATCTTGTCCGGCTCTGCACCCCCCTGTGTATTCCCACTGCTTGTTTAAAGAATACAAATGCTGTTTTAGCAGGTGCTGGAGGATGCACGGAGCACATCTCCATCTCCTTCCTCTCCCTGTTTGAATTTCCCAGGTGTTACAGGCTGGGAATAGGGGTAGCAGTTCTCGCTTGTGGCATTATTTTCCTGGAGGTGCACATCTGGCTAAATAGCTTCTTCACTCAAAGGTGCCAGAATGTGAGCTGAGCTTCTAGAATTTGTTTACTAGAAAGCTGGCTCTTGGCTTAGTGTTTTCCTTATTGCTCTCATTCACAAGAGCAGTCAGGAGGTTTGGCAGTGTGTTCATGACAACCGGGTTACTCTCTGCAGGACCCAGAAGCAGGTTCAGACATTTCCAGCACCTGGAATTGATGTTTGCATGGATTTATTTGGGCTTGGGTTTTTTAATGGATTTATACTACTGAGAATCCTTGGACCAGCTTCCAGCCAGGTCAGCTGTGTGCCCCATCCCTCCCGGGGGATGATCCTGCTTGGGGACACACATGTGGTTGCCCAGTCTCCTCGGCCTTGGCCGGCTCTGGCCGAACTGGGGCCATGCAATTGCTCCCATCTGGTGGTTTGCAGCTGCTGGAGGCTGGATGAGCATCCTGGCAGAAGGGAGGCTGCTAGGGGAGAGCAGAAAGAGTGGAGGAAAGGCTTGAGGCATCTGTCCTTATTCAGTTGTTGAAGAGAAACATCTCCAACAGCAGCATCCTTCCACCTGCACATGGGAATTTCCTTGGAGAATTATTTGTGCAACTGCACAGGTGACTGGGGCAGCAAGTGCTGACTCTTGGTGCAACACCTCCACTGCCCAGGAACCCATCCCCTTGTGTTCAAGGTCTCACTGCTCTTTGCTTAAGTAACTCGTGTTGCAGATGTGATGTCCAGCTCTGCCTGGAGCCCTCCTCTTGCCTCCCCCTTCCCGTGGGCTCTCAGCCAGGGCTCGTCCCTGCTACAGAGAGATGTGCAGCCAGCAGTGCATTGTGGCAATGGGTTTTCTGGGTCCCTGCCAAGGGTTTGCCCAATTTCTCTCTCGCTTGTGCGGGTTCTGTTTGACTTGGTTCCTAATGAAGATCAGTTAACCTGCAGTGACCTTCCCTTGTACTGAAATCAGCCAGGGATCTGCCCCAGGTCAGGGAAATCTGTGTAATTTCCTCCTTTTTGGCTCTCAAATAGGAGAGACCTTCTTTAAAAAGACAGCAGTAAATGTATTTACTCTTAATCTCAACCACTGGAGACTTGTGTGTACTCAAGGATTTCCTGGGAAACCCTGTAAATCCCCTATGGCTCAGGCAGCGCTTCCCTGATCCTCCTCTAAAAGCTAATAAGGGATTAGGGAGCGTCTGGGGGAAGCTGCTGGGTGGGGAAGGGTGGCCTGGCCAGTCCCCAGGGCTGGTGATGGGTGCTCCTTCCTCGGGGAGGTTTCTCACCCAGGGACACGTGCTGAAGGTGCTGGCATTGATGCCAGATGGATGCTGCTATTGTTTCTGTAAAGTTTCCCTTGGTTTGAGGGTAGTTTGAATAAAGGTTTGTGCTACACTTGTAGAGCTTCATAGGAAACACGAGGATTTGGAAACGTTCTGGGTTTGTATTTCCAGGGAACCTGGTGAAAAGCAGGTTTTATGGAATACATATATTAAAATGATTTATCTGAGCTTCCTGCTGATTGGTTGCAAAGCAAGTGTGGAGTCCTGCCATCATGAGACTGAAGCTTGTGCTGCTTGGAGGGTCTGAAGCGATAAAGCTTCCCATTGCTCAGGTCTGGTGATGGCCAGGAGGTTCACTGAGGTGAACTCTGATATCAAAATTACTCATGAGCTCACGCTGCTCACAGCAACGCTTTGATGATGTAGAGTGCTTAAGAGGGATGCTTCTAAGAATAAAGAGGCTTAGCTCCTCCTGATGATGGTGTTCCCCTTCCTGGGGCGATGCATCCACCCCTCCTGGGCTCTGCCCTCGCTGCTGTTCCAGCCGTTCCCAGGGGAAGGCTTTCTTCTCAGTCACCAAGCAGCAAAATAACTGAATTCAAGAAGCTTAAAAAAATTCATGGTCCTTTCTCCCCTTTGTCCCCCAGCCATAATACAAACAACTTTCTCCTTTTCAAGTGCTCCTAATTGCTCCAGCAAAAGGAGGGCTTTGAGGGGCTGAAGTTGCTGGAAGGTTTGCTCCTTCCAGTGCATGCCATGGAAAATGTCAGAGCTGCTGGAGCCCGGAGAGCCACCCCACAGCATGGCATGCTCTTGCTAAAGAGATGGTATCTGGGTCACCGAGCTTGCCCTAGCCAGGGGTCAGGGATCCAGCGATTAGGATTCACCATGGCTTAATGCATGGCTGCTGGCAAGGTCCCTCTAAGAATGACTAAATGGGAAGCTATGGCATGAATCCCTATTTCATTTATTTTTTTTCTTTTTATTTCCTTTATTTGGCTCCTTCTCCTCTTTCAGGTGCCCCGGGTATGGGCACATCTCACCACTGCTCTTGCACAGGCGCTGTCCCTTACCGCAGGCACCGTGGCAGCTCCTGCGTGCTGGCTGCATTCAACTAACTTTAATCAAACCTCTTGACTTCTTGGGCAGAAGCTATCCCTAGTATCCAGAGTCTGGTTTGTCCTCTTGAAAGCCTAATGAATTTTGACAAAACCCATCAAATCTGCTTTGCAAAGGAAATCACTCAGCTGGTTGCTCAAAATTAAAGTGATTGCATATTAACTTGTGCCATTAAAAGGTCTGTCCGCCTGGAATTTAACAGCTGCTGCATGAATTTCTACTCTAGACAGTGTGTTAATAATGTCATGCTAATGCAAATATGAAAACAGGGGGAAAGCTAGATAAGGTTAAGCGGTGTCTGCTAGTGTACTTAATATAATAAGCGATAAAGCTGTGCTTTGCATCCTGTTAATTCATAGGAGGGTTGCTGGGTGGTACCGGGAGGCAGAGCTTCGTGTTGCACTGACGTTGCTATGTTTCCCTTCACCTTCTTTGTCTTGCTTTTGGGTTTTTCCTTCCCAAATCTTGTCTGCTTGTCCTAGGGGCTGCATCCCTGCAGCTCACGCATTGCTCTGTATGATGCTCATGTGCAGGATGAGACCCAAAGCACCCTGTCCTCTCTCCAGCGCTGAGCTTTCCCCATACATGCCAGCTCCTCCCCAACCTGTGAAAAGAGGGCAAAATTAATTTTTTTCCATGGGAAAACTTAAAGAATACGAAAAATCAGATTTTTCTTTGTAACTTTTCTTGGCATGATTTTTTCAGTGGAGTTGATTTTTGCAGTGGAGTTCGGGTGAAGGCCATAGCTGACCCAGGGGCTCTGCGGGTCTCCCCAGGCAATGGGCAGCTCTCACCCCATGTCCCGAGCATCCATCAGGGCAAAGAGCTCCTCCTGGGTGCCCAGCGCAGCAGGGGCACCCGATGTACCAGGGCCCCGAGGAAACAACTGCTGAATGTTTTAGGTATTGAGCTGGTTTTAGTGAAAAGCAACATTTTCCTAAATCTTCCCCTCCACCCCTTTGGAAAATTCAACTTGGTGGAAAACTAACTTTTTGATCAAAGCTGTTTTCTAGGCTCTGCATCAGAAATACTTTATTTTTTATTTAAATGAAGGACTTGTCTTCTCTAATGATTTTCCTTGTATTATGGCCCAAGTACTTTTGGCACTTGGTCAGTCGATGCTCCTTCTTGGGCTTTGCTTTTCCTGGGACTGTTGGCTCCCAGCACGGAGATCTTAGTGTTTTGGGGGGGGTCACTGGGGGCCATTGCCCCCGCTGTGCAGGTTTGGCATGATGGGGACTTCCCAAGGGGCTGTCTTTGCGTAAAAGGAAAATTTAAAATCCACAAGTGGTGTGTACTTTAATGTATTGCCCTTCCTGTGGGATGCTCTGGTGTTTGCAATGGTGCTTGATGTAATCTAGGCAAAGAAGAGTATCCTGGGGGGATGAAGGTCTGGGGGGATTTGGGGCCAGGATGGGGGGTTCAGGGGACCATCCCTCCGGCTGTGGCATCAACCAGAGCCACTGGCTGCCAGAGGTTTGGGTCACCCTGGCAAAACTGTCAGAAAGTCACTTTGCTTGTTTTTATTCCTAAAAATGTGAACTGATTTATAATAGTGCTGATAAAACCCAAGTCTAGGGCATTAACCAGGAAAACGCCTTTTCAGCTATTTGATAATGTCAGAAATGTTGTGTACATCAATCACTGCTGCTTATCTGGGGCGAAGCTGCCAGGTACATGCAGGGAAGAAAATGCATTAGTGGATGGCAGGATGCAGTTAAGGGTCCAGGGCTGACGTGGCAGCTCAGATCTGAGCCAGGTTGTTGCTGATGGGCAGAAGGATCAAAATTCAGGCTCTCTGAGCCAGCTGAAGTGATGCTGTCGGCAGCTGAAGGAGGAGACAGGCGCAGCTGCCCCATCCCGGCTCTTCCATCCATCCCTGCCCTGACACCCCTGAAATTGGCCCTAATGGAGGTTAAAATCACACCGGCAGGTATCAATCACCGAGGGGAAAATGAACCCTGTGCCATATGGGTAGGGAATTTGCGTAACATGCCCTAATTAGAAAGAGGCTCATGAGTTAGAAATCAGTCTTGCGTTAAGTGCTCATCACAGACTGGCTAATGGGGATGTGATCCTGTGCCTGTCACACGCCGGGGAATTAATGAGCGTTTGTAAGAGACTGTACTGAAGGGCAGAGGGGAACGACTGCCGATGACCCTGTTACCCAGCCAGCGATGGAGCTGAAGGTGTCCATTTGTTCACATACTGAAGGCAGCGAGAGCAGGCACCTATTTTTTTCACTTTACCTCAATAACTGAAATGACCCATATAACTAAGTCCCCGGTGTTTTAAGCCCAGCCTAGTTCTCATCTTCTATATGGGCTGTGTCCAAGGGATGACTTAGAGCTGTTGTAGTAATTTGAGCAAGAACTGGCTTTTCACTCTAATAATAGTGCTGATGAAATTTTAAAATTGATAAAGTGGGCTTGGGGAGGGTTGGGTTTGCCTGTGTTTCTCAGTGGCTCGAGTGACAGTTTTCTGCATCTCTGTCTCTGGCCAAATCCAGGCAGGCAGAGCTGCTCTGCCCGTGCATCCCGTGCTGGTCCTGGCAGGTGTTCACCGGAGCTGCGACTGCCCGTGCAGTGCTGCAGCGGGCACTGTGGCTGCCTGGCAATTAGCAGCCCCGTCTCCCTGGGAGCAAATTAATTCAAATAAACCTTCCCAGCAGCGATGTCGCAGGGGTGAGTCCCCGGGCCTGATCCGGCTGCCCAGAGCGCTCCTGGCTGTTGCCCTTAGCTGCGGATGGTAAAAATGCAGCGTGTTATCCTCGGTGTGTTTCTTTGTTCATGTTAAATGGAGCCAGGAGCTTAATACATTAAAAGGTCAGGGCTGGAAGGGCTATGAAATATTTAGTGGCTGTGTCGTGCTGACCTAGTTAGCTTGCACGCTCTGAGTGTGCCACCACCTCCGGGCTGCGGCAAGGAGCCAGCAGAGGGGAAGGAAGGACGGTGGGGTTGCCAGCCCTGGAGACACCCTGCAAGGTCCCTGCAAAGAGCAGGGGGTTCCTGCAACCCATCTGCGATGGGAACCTTAAGGGGAGGCTGTGCTGAGTGCTGTGCGCCGTCCTCTGCTGCGGAGCTCTGCAGGTCCTCGCTCTGCTGGGACGGCAAGACCAGACCATCCCCAAAAGTCTTGCAAGGATTTCCATCCGTGTGGAAGGAACCCATCAACTGGTGTAACTGTTAAGTTATTAGCTTGGTTAAGCAAGAGTGTTTGTGATCCTGAAGCCAGTGGGGATTTGTTCTGTGGTGTACACAGACATCGCTCAACATCCCTTCTGAAGTTTGGGAGGAAAGTACCAAATGTTTCATGTGTGACCCAACAGCTGATCTGCCTCAAGTCCCTTCCAGCCCTTTTGCCCCTGGTTTCAGATGGTCATGCAGAGATTTCCTACTGCGCTGGGGCTGGGCGGGTGCTCACACAGAGTAGCCCCATGGGGTTGTGTTTGCAGAAACCCCTTCTCATATGTGGATCAGCTGCAGATGCCCTGGGAATACTGATGAGGTAAAACCAATCCTCAATTCAACCAGGTGTCTCCTCCAGCCAAAAACCCCATCCTGGGGCGAGCTACGGAGCTTTCTCCCCTAACAAGGCTCCAGCCTTAAAAAAGACCAATTTTATACCTGAATTTTTTTTCCCCTCTTTTTTTGGTTTATTTTAAATTACAGACAGGCCGGATCGAACCAAACTACCCCAAAGTCTGTGGTCACCAGGGCAACGTGCTGGACATCAAGTGGAATCCCTTCATTGAGAACATCATCGCATCATGCTCCGAAGACACCTCGGTGAGCTGCAATGCTTCAGGCTGGCACCTCCCTGGAGTCATGCAGCTCTGTGAACCCTCCTGCCTTCAATTTATACACCCAGAGGCATGGGAAGGGGCTGCTGGAGGCACTGTGGGTGGGTGATGGCTCAGCCGTCTTGGGAACAGAGAGGGAGTAAGAGATTGGTGCAGAGCCATAGGCAAACCGTGCCAATCCCTGGCTCCTGTGTCAGTGGTGCAGGGGCTGTGGCCGGTGCCCAGCTCCTCTGCTGTCCCCAGTGTCCCTTATCGTCACAGCACTGCTCTTTCTGCATCCCCTGCTGCAGATAAGCTGTACAGCTGTGCACAATGAGTTTTTTTGTGGTTTTTTTTGTTTTGGTTTTTTTTTTTTTTTTTAACAAGCCCAACAGCAATGCTATTATTAATCCTTCATGCTCTTGGGGACCGCAGGGGCTGCAACTGCTCTCGTGGCCTGATCCATCAAGTGATACAAGCAAAAGGCAGCTTTGCAGGCTGGGGGATAATGAATCAGGTCATCTTTACGTAGCTGTTATTTGCATCCTCCTCCTTTTTATTTTCTGGATGTAAACAAGTCCATCCTAAAGGCTGTATCACAAAGGAAAAAAAGCCTTTGTACAAGGGAGAGGATCAAAAACCATCACCCGTTCTGCATGGCAGAAGCTGGGGTTTGGGGTGATCCAGTTTTTAACCAGTTACAAATCTGCCTTGCCTGATCCTTAGTGTTTCACAGTATTATCACCTAATGTCTCATCCTCTCCAGTTCAGTATATTGGCATTTTTTATTAGCTGAAAGCTTGTCAAGGAAGATATCGAGTAGGCAAAAAAATGCAGATCATGGCCATGAATCATGGTGAGCTGTCTCCCACCTTAAATTATAACATTTTATATACAGTCGCTGGGGAACAGGGGTACTGGGAGGGAGGGAGGATACTGGGAAGACTTCATGAGTCATTGTTAAACCTGGAAAATTAAATTAATTGCCCCTGAGGCTGTCTGGTGTTGGGGGGGTCCCGATGGAGATTAGTTGGAGGGGATCAGCCCCGCAGCTGGGTGGGCTCATGGCTCCTGGTGCCACCCCATGCCCAGGGTGCTGCTTATGGGCAGGTCCTGCACCTTCGGGCTCTCCACTCACTCCCAGGAGGTTTAACAAGGTTCAGGCCAACAGTCTTTATCAATGAGAGAGGATGCTCAGGTGCTTGAGGAGTCTGAGCTGCAGAAAACAGAGTATTTGCATGCTATTTGTCACCCGGAGGCACTGCCGGTCCCAGGCTGGGGACACCACCGCCACGGGAGACACGGAGGACCTGCCACGTGCACCGCTAGCCTGGGGGGAGCATGGTGATGCAGCCAGCCGGTCCTGCTCCAGACTCGTGTCTTTTCTCCATCATGCCCTATGCAGGGAGGATGACGTGTGCAGCCTTGTCCCTGGGACATCGCTATGGGTTAATCCTCTCCAAGGCGGTGATGAGGATTTCACATCTCAGCAGCACCCAATATTAATGGCCATGGTTAGATGCTGCCTTGTGGGAGAGTGATCTCTCTTGCAGCCCACCTCGGTTGTCGCTCTGCTTGAAATCCCTCCTGTAATTTCTCCCTTGCTATCAACCCCATATCCATCCATACCCGTCTGTCGCTGCTCAGATAACTGTGTCTGTCCTTGCCTGATGCTCTCCCTTGGAGCACCAGGACTGATAATTCATTATTTGTCTTTGTGGGACAATTAGCAACAGGGCTGATTCTCAAGTTCCTGGTCCCTGCTGCGATGCTGCGAGCTGCTGAAATGCTGTGAAGACTTTTTGGGAAGGAGCTTTTAAAGGACAAACCAAGTGGGAAGACTAAAAGGGGAATTCCCCAATCTCTGTAGGTGTTTCAGGCTCCACATTTTCCTTGTGCTGGAGCTCTCTGTGCACTCAGGCGCAGTGAGCTGATGTGGCGTGCAGAGCTAGAGGGGGGATTTTGCAGCACGGTGTCTTGTTTGCAGGGTACCTCTCATTGTGGAAAGGGACGTTTCAGGTAAAATTTTATCAAGAAGGTTTCTTAGGATGGGTTGGGAGAGGAAGTCTTTGGTTTCACAGGCTGCGTCCCACCCCAGCTGTGCTCTCTGGTGTCAGGGGAGGAGGGGGAGGGAGGTGCTTCTAGGGCTGTTCCTCTGGGTCTTTTTTTTAATGAGAATTTTCCAAAAGCATCATTTCCATCCCAGGATGGGACAAGGTTGTGAAATGCAGTGCTTGATTTTTGAGTTAGCTCCAGCTATGCCTATACTGGCAACAGAATGGCACTAGTACTGCAACCAGTTCTGACACGTCTATTTTCAGGTCATAGTGACCATGGTAATGGGGAAACCTGCCTAAAATAGCCTGTCCCTGGCACTCACCCCCTTTTTTTGCAAGACACGAGGAATGATGCAACTCTGTTAGGAGCAGACCGCAGGAGGTGATGCTGTGCTGCGAAACCCTGGCGATGATTCCCAGCTGAGCGCAGATGCAGGACACATTTAATAACCATCCTTTAGGCTACCTGCACAGCAAAAGGCAAGAAGTAGCTCTTATTTGAGCAGACCCTGACGATGCAGGGACCCTAACGCTGCATGTCCCACCCCCCCGGGTTTGATGCCGCATCCCCCAAGCAGCGAGCATGCAGCAGGCACCTCTGCGGCATGCAGAGCTCGCTCAGAGCCCTTGTGGATGCAGATCGCTGGAGCGAGGCGCAACCGGAGGTTTGGTAACAGCCGTTTCGTAAGCCGCCGCTTTCGTAACCGGTTCCTTTGACACCCAGCAATCAGGGTCGTGTTGCTTGTTCCTCGTGTTGTGCATTGTTTGAAAACCGCTGATGCTCTCAGAATTGTCCCTCCGAGCCAAACCAGCCTCTTAACCATGTCTCTGTCATAACGCCGTTTCCTCTGCATGCCACGCAACCTGAAGAGCAGCGTCTTCCACCTCTAAATGTGCAGGTTCAGGCAGAAAACTCACCACTCCACCTGTACGTCCTTATGCAGTTTTTTCGCTGCGATATTGCAAATTAACTTTTGCCCCCCTTGCCCCAGCTGTAGCTCAGCCCCCGGCTGGATGGGGTCACCTTTGGGGGTGCTGGAGAAGAGAGGGAGAAGCGACCAAAGGGACAGCAGGATCAGTCCTCCCTGGGTAGCAGCCTCCCAGACATTCCCTACGTTTTGGAAAAGCTTTATTTCCAAAGCAAAGCTCGTTGGGGCAGCATGGCCCCAGCCACTGCATCTGCCCAAAGGCAAGCTTGTCTTTTGAGATGCTGGTGGAGGAGGCGAAAGGGAACCTGCACAGGCTGTGTGCTGCATTTGATATGGTTTGGCTTTTTTAATGGGTGTTACTTAAAGCGTTGTGGTGTGTCTGTAACTGATAGAGCTGGGATGAGATGAAGGCTCTGAGAAGGATGAGTGTGCTGGCCAAGGCAGCCTGCCATGGGGAGGAGATGAGAGTGCAAAGCTCAGTCGTTCCATCTCTTCACCTGAACGTGGGGACATGTATGCACCACCAAACGCTGCTGGGTTTCGGAAGGCTTTGAGAAGCCACAGCGCTGGCAGGACCCCAGGTCTCGCTGCTCGTATGGGTGCAGAGAGCTCGGGCACGGAGCAGGCCGAGGTGGGGTTAGATATATGTGACGTGTCACTTCGGCTTCATACCAGAGACCTGCCATGAAGATGAAAGCATCTCTAACCGCTCTTTGATAGTATTATGTGGAGCTGTTTAATTGAAGAGGAGACACTACAGAAGCCTTATTCTGTCCCAGTGCACCGCCTCCTTTTGTTCAGCAAGCACCTTCAGTGCGGAGGCTTTTCTGGCTTGTTTTTAACCCAGGTTCTCCTCACTGGTGGCGGTGGGGGTCTCTCCTGGCCCCGCTCCCCTGGAAGCGCTCCATCGGCTTTATCGGGTCCTTCTCCTCAGCACCCGCAGTCCAGGTGTGATCAACCCCAGGACATCCATTAGGGTGCAGGATGAGGCTGCTGGCCTTGGGGCACCGTGGGGATTCAGCAGCTCAGAGCCCCCCTGGGTGGGTGTCAGGGTCCTCCTGGGGCTCCCAAATCCATCCTGACGCCCGCCCCGTCCCGCAGGTGCGGATCTGGGAGATCCCCGAGGGAGGCCTGAAGAGGAACATGACGGAGGCTGTCCTGGAGCTGTATGGGCACAGCCGGCGCGTCGGCCTCGTCGAGTGGCATCCCACCACCAACAACATCCTCTTCAGCGCTGGCTATGACTATAAGGTGAGCCCTGCCCCGCGCGGCTGCTGCCCAGGACTGCCCTTGCAAAGGCTTTCCCTGCTCGTGACACAGGTGGGAGTCACTTGTGTGCAGGCAGGGCAGGATCCTGCTGGCTGGAATAAAATGACCCACCGTGTCTGCAGCAGACAGTACCTTCCCTCATGCAAGGGTCTTGCACCCAGTCTTAAGGACTATTGTAATTTTGCACAAGCAGCAGCTGCAGGGCGGCCCTGGGAGGATGGAAGGGGGGTCTGTAAGGGATGAGGGGGCGATTTCAGCCAAAATAGGAGATATTAAGATGCCTGAAGCAGATGTGGAGGTTGCAGCAGGGGTGGGGTGTCTCCTGGAGTGGAGATGCCAGGGCAGCCTCCCCGCTTCCCACAGGTCCTCATCTGGAACCTGGACATTGGGGAGCCGGTGAAGATGATCGATTGCCACACGGATGTCATCCTCTGCATGTCTTTCAACACCGATGGCAGCCTCCTGGCCACCAGCTGCAAGGACAAGAAGCTGCGGGTCGTGGAGCCGCGTTCCGGCAGGGTCCTGCAGGTGCGGTGCTCATGCCGGGGGGCTGTGTGCTGCATGGGATAGGGGGGTTAGAAATAAGATCTTAGGGAGGAATCCCACTGAAAACACATAAAAACATTTGCAAGGTACTGTACGTACTCATGATGTGATGTTGTGCATGTGTCAATGTCTGCAGGTAATTCTCTGCTTGTTGTTAAAATTAGGTGAAGGTGTTGGGGAGGGCTTGGCTTCATTCCAAGCACGGGAGTTGGAAGCTTTTCTTCTTTTATTAAGTAAGGATTTGTGGAAAATAGAAATTAGGCAGGGTGTGTGTGTGCAGAAAGTCCCAGAAAGAGCCACAGTTTGGAGGAAGACAGTGGTTTCTCAGTAAAGGTGATATCTAATATTCAGGGAGATGATAGGCATTTTCATTTTGCACAGGGGACAGGTGTTGAATCACCGTACCTCCATCCTGGCTGCCACCCCACCAGCACGGAGCTGATGCTTCACCGGGATGAGGCGGGAGAGGCGTTGGGGGGGCAGCAGGTTGGGGTACCTGCCAAAGAAGGGGCTTTCCTGGGATGAGGGTCAGGTCTGGGGGCCGCAGCGGGGGGGTGGCTGGCGGTGAGCATGCTCCTGTCTTGCAGGAGGCCAGCTGCAAGAACCACCGTGTCAACCGGGTGGTCTTCCTGGGCAGTACAAAGCGGCTGCTGACGACAGGGGTGTCGCGCTGGAACACGCGACAGATTGCCCTCTGGGACCAGGTGGGTGCCAGGACCCCTGCTCCGTCCCCGCTGGGACCCCTGCTCAGCACGAGCATCGGGACAACTTGGTTAATAAAGTGCTTTTCCCTGTTGTGCAGGAAGACCTGTCCATGCCCCTGATAGAGGAGGAGATTGATGGGCTCTCAGGTCTCCTCTTCCCTTTCTATGATGCCGACACTCACATGCTGTACTTGGCTGGCAAGGTACGGGCTGTGCTTCGCGTCCCGCAGCTGTGGGAGCTGCGGCATCTCCCGGGGAGGTGAAGGGGCCGCTCTCCAGCAAACTGTGTGGGGGAGAAGCGCCGTCCTGGAAGGAGGGCTGTCCTGAGCCCCAAGCAAAGTGTTACACAGCTCTTTGGCCACGAAACCCTGGTTCGGAGAGGTGCCTGCCAGTGTTGCATGAGTGGGCAGCCTCCTGCTGGGTGATGCACAGGGCTGCAGCATCCCCAGCCTGTATCCCTCCAGCATTTCCCAAGGACAGGGTGCTAGGGGTTGTTATCATGGTCTTTATTCAACCTCATGTTTGCCAAAGCACTAAACCATCCCTCTTCCCTGCACTCACTCCAGGGCGATGGCAACATTCGGTACTATGAGATCGGCTCGGAAAAGCCCTACTTGAGTTATCTCATGGAGTTTCGCTCCCCAGCACCGCAAAAAGGACTGGGTAAGGATGGCTGTGCTGCTGACCCTTCGCTCTGAACATGCAAAAGGTAGATGATGGAAGGCGCTTAATTAAATGCCACAGGCAAATGGGTTTGGCATGGGTTTGGCAGGCACTGTGCCAGCTCTGGAGCATCAACACAGGGCTGCAGTGCTTGCAGGGCGGTGTTCCCATTGCTGTGCTCTTCCTCTTGCAGTGATTCAGCCAGGCTGGGGCTGGGTCCCAGCCAGGCGCACGCTCGGTGACACCCTTCCTGCTGTCACACATGCCACGGCTTTACCAGGGGACATCAGTCAGCGATTCATGTGATTTGTCCTGAATAAAAGCTGCTCATGCCTTTCCCAATGTCCCTGCAAACGCCTTCGGTATGGCCCAGGTCTATGCCCCAGGTCCCCAGAGTGATGGCAGGGATTAATTCAGCAAGGATCTGGGTCTCCAAATGGAGAACGAGGACCTTTTGGGGTCCTCCGTGCTGGGGAGGTGGATGGGTCCCAGCTGGCTGCCTGGGGTTCGCAGCACCCGGGGGTTATTGTCTGTGCCTCCTCCGCAGGGGTGATGCCGAAGCACGGGCTGGACGTGTCGGCCTGCGAGGTCTTTCGGTTCTACAAGCTTGTCACCCTCAAGGGGCTGATCGAACCCATCTCGATGATTGTGCCGAGGAGGGTGAGTCCCTTGGGGCGTGGGAACAGGCTGGCTGCGGCAAGTGGCATATGGGGGTGTCCAAAGTGGGTCCAGTGTGATGGAGATGCCCCCGCTTGCACCGCTTTGCTGACCAGTCTGATCGCTGGGTCTCTTTGCACCAGTCTTAGACCTCCCAGTCATTACACTTCCCAGGCATGGGATTCCACGGGGGTTTTACCCAAAGCTGAATGGGAATGTTTTTAGAAAATGCATCTCTGCATTGCTCCTGGCCTTGATGCAATCGATTTGTGCAAAATCAGCTTGGTCCATTGCGACGGGCAGGAAGGGGCTTGTCTCACCTGAGGTTTGGGGGCTGTTTCTGGTAAAAATATATCTCAGAGGTGGACCTGGAGCAGGGTTTGGCGTTTGCCTTCCCAGCACCATCTGTAGCTGGAAGCAAACCCAGCTGCCGGCCAGGGCTGTGTGGAGGAGCCGGTCCTGGGCTCTGCCGCAGCTCAGCAGCCGCTCGTCCTCCTACGGCCCCTTGGCACTGCTGCTGCCAGTGGCCAAGCCAGCATTTCCCAGATCCACCACGTGTGCCCTGAGCAGGCAGCGCTGGCATTTCTCATCTAACTTAATGGTGCAAACACCAGTTTATTGCTTCCCCAGATGCCTTGGGTGGGTGCATTGCTGCATGCCAAAGGAGTGAGCGCAATCGTTTGCAGCACATTGCGACGTGTAGTTAAAATCGTGAGCAGATTCACGGAGGCACTTGCTTTTCTTTCCCCGTGTTTTCAGTCAGAAACATACCAAGAGGACATTTACCCGATGACTCCGGGTATGGAGCCAGCCCTGACGCCGGATGAATGGCTGAGTGGGGTGAACAGAGGTAAAGCCCCCGGTGCTGCGCTGGGTGGGCGGCACGGAGCCCCGAAAACAGCCGGGCAGTGGGATGGGACCGCAGCCCTCCCTGACCCCCTCCCGCGCTCTGCCCCGCTCAGATCCCATCCTGATGTCGCTGAAGGAGGGCTACAAGAAGACATCCAAAATTGTCTTTAAGGCACCAGTGAGGGAGAAGAAGAGCGTCGTCGTTAATGGCATAGACCTGCTGGAGAACGTGCCGCCCCGGACAGAGAACGAGGTAGGGCAGCGCGGCCCCGGCATGGGGCACGGGAGGGGACAGTGGCTGGCTTGGGGGGGACATTTTCTGGGTGCAGTTTGGAAAGGCGCCACTCTGCGGGTCTCTGCCTGTACTCCTAAACTGAGGTACCCAGTCACCGCGTTTCCCTGTGACTTGAAGCATCCCGCTCCGTATTTACCACAGAGCAACTGAAAGGAGTGACGTTAAGCTCCTAAACTTTTTTTTTTTTTTTTAATTAAAATCCTTCTCTGGGAACAACATACAGCAGTGCTGGGGAAACATCAGCACTTGGTCCTGGAAGGCATTTCTTTTGCCAGAGCCGAGTTTGCAGATTGCATGTGTAGGGTATCCCCAAGCTGAGGGGTAAAATATTAAATCTGAGAGAGCAGGCAGCATGGCAGATGTGGTCGTGTTGCAAAAGCAGCCGAGTTATGAAATGGCCCCAGCACGGCTCCAGGGGCTGGCAGGAGGGCGAAGCCCTGGGGGCAAGTGGCTGGAGCGGTCCCTCCAGCTCCCTCCTTCCCTTTCAGCTCCTTCGGATGTTCTTCCGACAGCAGGATGAGATCCGGCGGCTGAAAGATGAGCTCTCGCAGAAAGACATACGGATCCGACAGCTACAGCTGGAGTTAAAAAACTTGCGTAACAGCCCGAAGAATAATTAACTTCCAGGGACGTTTTATAAATAAACTTTCTTTGTTTATACTTGCTCTTTAATTTTATTGTATCCACTTACACAGAATATGAGCCAGAAGTCAAGTGACCTGCCAAGAGCCCACTCGCTAACTGGAAATACGTCCTCCTAGTCTTGTCTAGCACTAAAACCGCTATAACCGAAGGCTACTGCATGAGAGGCAGCTGGGGCATCCACGTGCCCCAGCGATGGTCTTGGAGTAAGTAGATGAGCTGTGTCCCCTCCGTCGGGAATAACCGGCACAGGGGAGCCGAGGCGGCGGCGACTCCCTGGGAAGGCGCGATGCTTTGTTGCTATTAATTTTTTTCCTATGCAAAAATGTGACAGCGGGTGCAGAACTGGAACGGGGTGCAGGAAGGGCTTAATTCACAAAAGCACGCTGCCACGGCGGTGGCCCCGGACCCTTCCCATGGTGGTGGTGCTGCTGGGTGGGCTCCAGCATGGCCAGGCTTTGGGAGGAGCAGCCTGTGAGTGTCCCCAGGCTACAGCCTGGGGAAGGGAGCTGCTCCGTGTGCAAGTATGTGTGCGTGCATGCATCCGTGCACATGCACCTATAGCCTTCTTTAAAAAAAAAAAAAAAAAAAAGAGGCCGGGTTTTCTAAGCAGGGATGGATTTTTGCTCCCTCTGCAAAGAGGGATTTACCCTCCTCCAGTCTGCTGGGACATGTGCCAGTGCCACAGGGAGGGGGGAAGGATGCTACCTGGCTCGCCCTGAGGGTCCCCAGGCAGACACCATGGTGCTGCCCCAAGGGATGGACCCAGGGGATGCTGAAACTGTGTGGGTGCTCGATGGGCTCAGCACATGTGTACAATCATGAGTTTTTGTGGATTAGGCCTGTAGCACAGGGAACGACACCAAATACTGCTAGTTTACCTATATATATATTTTCACTAAATCGAGTTGCTGATCTGCCCAGCACTACCAGTGCAACGGTTTCTCCTCTCTTAATTCACATCGTGCCCTGCACCCACTGCTTCCCCCTCTTTACGTTCAATGTGCTGTCATTGCCTATTATTTATGCTACCATGGAATAGTGATGAAATAAAATGTTTTCAAGATACCAAAACCTTGCCCACTCCTTTCTTTCTCTGCTGAGAGGCCATGCATGAGCGCTGGCCCCCACCGAGAGAGGGTGGTGGGACCCAAAGGGACATTTTTGGGTGTGCACAAAGGTGTCCTCTGCTTGCCCTGGGCTGGGTTGGCTGGTTTGGGCTCCCTGGCAAGGCGAGTGCTGCCGGGGGGAGATGCTTGCTGGAGGGACTTTGCTGGATGGGGGAAACAGCCAAAGGCGAATCGTGGACTCAGAGAATGGTTTGGGTTGGAAGGGACATTTAAAGGTCATCTAGTGCAACCCCCCTGCAATGAGCAGGGACATCTTCAACTAGACCAGGTTGCTCAGAGCCCCATCCAACCTGACCTTGAATGTTTCCAGGGATGAGGCATCTACCACCTCTCTGGGCAACATGTTCCCGTGCCCCACCACCCTCATCGTAACAAATATCTTCCTTGTATCTAGTCTGAATCTCCCCTCTTTTAGTTTAAAACCCTTGTCCTATTGCTACAGGCCCTATTAAAAAGTCTGTCCCCATCTTTCTAATAAATGTCCTATGCTGAAACCAGCCCCAAATTTGCAGGTAAAATGCAGTGGTTCTGCAGCTGCCCTGGCTCCCCATGGCACTGCAGCCAGGCATGCGAGCAAGAGGGCAGCGCGAGGGATGCCGAGATGGAAATAGAGCTTTAAGCTTTATTTCCTTCATTTTCTGTGCTGAAGACTGCGTTAGCATTTGGTGTCAGGACTGGAGTTTCCTAGGTTTATTGTGTCTCATAACTGGGAGGAGAAACCACTTTTTACTCACGTCTTGGCTGCTTCGTGCAGAGCAGCAGTGGCTTGGTCCTGTTTGAGGTTATTTATGTCTTATGGCCTTAGTCAAAGGGGGTGTGTTGGGACTTAGAGCACTAAATTATCTCTTGTAAGGGAAGAGCCAACATTTCTCCAAAGCCCCTTGAATCAATACGAAATGAGCCCAATTACAGCTGCGGGTAGTGATGATTAATGAGCCAATTAGCATATCTGCAAACATCAGCACAAATCTAGTGGCGATTGCTGCCTCTGTTGCAGGTGACAGGGACATCTCGGGGGTGCAGGCGACTGATGCAGGATGCGGCCCCATGGGGTGGCTCTGGGTGGGCTTTAGTGTGCAGCACACCTTTGCAAATCATGCTCAAGGGACTCCCAAAATGTTTGGGATTCACTGAAAATCTCCAGCCCAAGTTGTGATTGTGCAGTTTCCAGGGCAAACCCTTCACCAGCTTCTCACTGCTCCTCTTCTTGCACCTTTCCTCCCAAACTCCCCTGTCAGTAACAGCTTGAGCTTTTCCCGACATTTCCTCCTCCACCATCTGGGTGCTATTTAAAGCAGAAAGCCCATTTTTGGGGGCACTTGATACATCTAATTTTAGCACCAAATTCCCTGCACTGCTGCAACCTTATGACTCGACCATGGAGCAGGGGCCCAACGCAGCTGGGTGCAATCCTGCATTGCTGCAAGGACCCACTGCATCACCCCTCATCCCGGTGATTTGGGGTCACTTGGGAACCATGAGACCTGCTCCTGCACTGCCCCATGTCCTTGCCCTTTGCTCTTGATGAGCCTGTGGTTCTCTTGTGGGTTTTTTAGTTGCTTCCGCGTAGTTCAGCATTTGCCAGGGTCTAAATGAGACCAACGAGTCTGTAACCTCCCAGCTTTTTTTCTCCCGTCCTTCTTGCAGACATTACAGTTTCTTTAAAGCCTCCCAACTGCTCCTTGCTCCTGCAGCGCTAGCAGAGCTGATCCCTTGCTCTCCAGGCCCAGCTCCTCCAGGACCCCTCCAGAAACTTTATCCAGCTTCTGTAATTCACAAACATCTAATTTATCTGCATTTCCCAAGCTGTCCCTATCCAAACCCAGGCTGAGGTCTCACCCTTCCTATACTGCTGCTAATTGCAATTACCTCTCCATCACAGCTGACATCTTCCGGGATAACAGGCTTTAAGGAAAAAGGCTTAAAGATCTCAGCTGTCCGTAGCAGACAGTCCCTTCCTTCTTCAAACGGGGCCATGGGGTGATTTCTTCCCTACTTTGTTTTTCCCGTCCATATTAATGCTGTCCCTCTGTGCTCATCCTTATCAACCTGACCTACTTTCTGCTTCCTCGAGATTTTGCTTTGTTTGAGGCTTGGCCTCCTCGTATGTTTCCTAGCTGCAGGATTATTGTTAATTCTCTGTTTTCCAACATTTTGTGAGTGCCTACTTGAAAAGATTTCTGGTGATTAAAAACCCCCTGAATTTATAGTTGAAGATGTAGGATCTGGTTTTTGAAATCTAAAATTAAGCAAATGCAGAGAAGCCACTATGGGTTTTATTTTAATTAAATGGGAGTTTCCCATCGATTTGCTGAGGATGACACTGGTCCTTCCCTTTTCTGACATCCTTAAAATCAAGGGGTGCTTTGCACTCACAGAACTTGGCCCCGCTTGGCTCAGCGGCTCCAGCTTTGCACCCAGGGACCCTCCGTTGGGAGCTCCCCCCCCCGCCCCAGCAAAAAATTATTAGAAATTTTTACCAACCTGGTACAGTTTTAGAAATTATGCACTGCTGCCTTTTGACCTTAAGTAAGATCCCCAGAATCCACCTTTCCCATTCCATCCTGGGAGGAGGCTCTCAAACACCGAAAGGGGAATTTGGTGCTGAAATGGAGCTGAAACCGCACCAGGATTTGTGCAGCGGACAGCTGCCTCTCTGGGTGTCCTGGCAAGCACCGGGCACGTGCCACATCAACCTGCCTGCTAGGACCAAAGGCTGTGCTTGGACGTACCTGCTTCAGCCAGATGTGGCCACTCCAGATGTTCCGCAGCATCTGTAAGGGCTCAGCAGGGAAACACCTCGTCACCTGCCCTACTGTCCAGCAGCAGCCAGCTTCCAAACAGCGCTGGAAAAAATCACAGTAAAATTAGCAATTACAGCAAAGCTGTACTGTTTGGAGCAAGGACCGGTGGTGGTCTCTCACAGGAGGATGCCCAGGGTGAAAAGCTCACCTGGTCCTACCTCTGCTGCCACCTCCCTTCTCCACGCACATTTAGCAAGTGCCAAGCATCCAAGTGTAATGGAAGAACTCCAAACTGAAAACGTTAAAGTCTTGCCAAAAAGTTCTTCACCGTGTTTTTACTGGCTCCGGGCAGGAGGAGCAAAACCAGCAGTGACAACAACCAGCTGATAGCAGAAAAGTTGTATGGTGACGTTATCTGGACCAAGCAAGAACTGCTGAGCTAAACAGAACAGCAGTCAAAATGCATTTGGAGAAGCACCAGTAAGAGTTAATGGGAGATGCTTGGACAGAAGCTGTCAGGTTTTCCACTTAAAAGGGAAGTAGTAACTGCAGCTCCCGAACCACACATGTACGTACTCTGACTCCAGCCTGTGTCCCACCTTGCGCTTATCCCCCCGACAGCATTAATCCCCACCCCATCCCCTTGCCCAATGCATGAAGCAAAATAGCAGCCGATGATTTAAATCTTCCCTCGGTGATTCGTGCAGCCGTGAATCGGGGCACCGCTGCTGCTGCCAGAGCCTCGCCTGGAAGAAGGGCGAGGGCTATTGCAAGCAAAGCCGTGGGTTGCACAGGGCGATTGCTTCACGCGCTGCCGCGAAGGAAGCGTTCGTCAGCGCTCAGCAGAGCGGGAGAATGGAGGAGAGCTTTCCCAGCTCCGTTTTGGGAGGTGGGAGGAATTATTTGGAGGAGCAGAAGAGAACAATGAGCTGGGACGCCAAGGGAAAGCAGTGCCTGCTGCCCTGGCCTGTTTTGGCACCGGGAAAGCATTGTGGTCCTTCTCTCAGACCCACCTACCATCAGCCTGCAGTGAGTGCAGCACCTTCATCCCATTCCCAGGTTTCCCACTTACTTTCTGCTAGAGCCAAGCTGCTGGTCATGGTCCAGAGGGGCTGGCGGGACGCAGGCAGCAGTCGCACGGCTGCAGGGGGGGCTGCCCTCACTGCAAAACTCATGCTGGGGCATCCTCCCCGGCTGCAGAAACGGCCGCTGCCAGCCCAAACCTCTGCCTAGCCTGCACATTCGCTGCTGGTTTATCTGCGCATCGACATCAATAACTGAAGCCAAAGTACCTCCAGAAAGCCGAGAAACATTTTTGCGTCATGATGAGCTCCACGCAGCTAGATCCTTTGTCAACTCTCATTTTTTAAGTACTCTGCAGTACATTTCTTGTCTTAACGCTGGGGACTGAAAATCCTCAGGGCTCCTAGGGCTGAAGTCTGTAGTCATCAGAGATTTCTAAATTTCAGCATGGGACAATTCATTCTTATGGAAAAATAAGACATCTTTAAAGACAACTGTAACAGATTCTTGGTCAAAGCGGGGATTGTTCTGCAGAGAACCAGGGCAGTGATTACACACCAACCAAAGCATTGCAGGGCAGTATGAGACCCTAGACTATCACTGGTTTAGTGATAGAGATAGTTTAGTTTAGGCATCCACTTTTGGCAAGGATGGTCAGTCGTTACATGTGGCTGCAGACCAGTGGATTTGCCCCTCTATTTATCCAAATCTCAATTCAGAATGAACTGGAATATAAATGTGGTCAAGCGAGTCAGTGCCCCCACCTTGGGCAATAGGATGAACGAATAGGTTTCCCCAACTATTGCTCTCCTCCTGTATAATTGGATAATGTTGACAATTATTTGGGCTCAGAAAGCCTTCCTGACCTTCACCAGAGTTCCGTCCCTTACTTTAAACACCACAATTAGTACAGGTACAAGAAAGCATTATCGAATCAAGCAAGGAGAAGCTGTCCTCAAGGGTGCTAGAAATGCAAACACCTAGGCCATTATGTTATTAAGACTATATGGATTTGCAGTCCCCATATGTTCAGCTTGGCACGTAACAATTTTGACCACCAACATCTTGTTCCTGGCTCGCGTACGCTCATTGCCAGGCACTGCACAACCCCGAGCAACACAGGAGGGAGGTTTTGTTTGTGAAGAGGGGTCACAAACAAGGCTGGAAAGCCCCGGCAGGACATTTTAGGTGGTTTGAGCTTTACGACAGGTTCAGGACAACAGGCCAAAATAAAGCACCTCAGGAACCAACTCCTAACGACTTCTCCAAAATAGGAGCCAAGGGAGGGCTCTGCTTTTCCATGAAGAACCTTTTCCCAGCACCCGACAAGTTCCAAGGTAAAGCAAGTTTCATGCTACATGTAACAACAAATGCACAAATGAGAATAGTTTGGGCATCTGGCAAACACCAGGCTCCATCCCCACGGTCCCTGCCCAAGCAGATCGATCAGCCCTAGACTGCTGCACAACCAGAGCTCTTCAAATTACCATGTAGTTAAAAGGCAAACCAAGAGCAGAAAGAGAAAAGTGACACAAAACCCTGGCATTTGAACATGCTGAACTCTGCCATTATTCATTCCCGACAGTATTTCTACCTGGGTTTTCCTGCTGAACTGTTATAAAGCACTGGGGTTTGCAGTTTTTTTCCAAGAGTATATAAGTCACTAAGCATCACTGCAAGTTGCTAAGTATCTTTAGCCAGCACTTATGTACATCCAGAGCACTTGGGAAAACAAGCCCTTGGTTCTCAGCATGACAAGACTGTACTTATATACTATGAAATATGAAATAACTGTGAAATTATCCCCATTGGGCAAACCTTGTTTTTGTTTTCAGTGGCAGTAGGCAGGCAGAAGTCACTTAGTTTTCCCTCTCCCAGCACACACAGTCAAAACCTTGCTGTTCATCAGATGCATTCATGCTTCTTCCCTCTCTCTCATCTCCCAGACCATTAGTGCTTCAGAAGAACTGAACAGCGAACAGGATGTCGCTTCACAGGCAAAGCAGTAAATACCAGGCATGGGTAGCAAAGATCTTACTGCTGCAGTTTTGAGACACCTAATTAATTCCAAAGTAAGCTTTGAAACAATTAACAGTACAAAGAGAAGTGTTACTTAAATGACACCTGGGCCATTCACTGCTTACACAGGGCGAAGAGCTTAAGGGTTTCTGAATGCTTCCACGGTAAGAGGAAAAACACCTTTGCAAGCCAGCGGTGGCTCGCTAGAGCCCACGGGTGACAGGTTAAACCAAACGTCACTTCAGCATTGCTGCATCTTGTGCGTGCAAAGGACATGTTCATCTGGATGTCCTTGTTTGCTATGTCTCTGGGACTTAGGGAGGTTCATCGTGCAGGAAAGGTCAGGTCCAGTTGCTGCCTATTCCTTCTAACAGCTCGAGTAAAAAGCTATGTCTTTGGAAAACCGAGTTCCCCAGTACAAAGGCAAACTGAAGTCTGAGACAGAGCTGGTTTAGAGCAACACAAGATTTGGGTTGTAGCTCTAGAGCTACTGGCCCTGCCCCTGCGTTACCCAGGGCTGGCGGCTGCTATTTGCTTTGCAGGAGCCTGACCCTGCCCTGCCAGTTCATGGTTTTGGTTTCACAGCAGATGATCCTGGCTGGGGAGGGAGCAGTTTGCCCAGTTGGATTTCCTCTTAAAAAAACTCCAAACAACCAAACAAAAACCCCCACTCTACACAACGCTTCAGGATAGTGTAGTTTCCCACCTACAAAAAGGCTTGTTTTTTTCCAAAGAGATCTGGTTAAGAAGAAATACCTGATCCTCCACAGCTTCTCATGCTCTTGCATGGCACAGAAACTGAATTTTAAGTACACAGAATATGCTACTTGCTGTGCCATTCACCTTTAAGACACAACTCATTCACAAGAGAGGAAAACTCACAAGACAGGAAAACACAGAGACCTTGCTCTGGACTGGCAGTAAGTCACAGCAGACAGCCCTTGTCCTGGATGACCAAAGCTCCTAGATATACTAACCCAGAACTCACACACCAAACCACAGCACCGCACTCAGACGAAGGAAATCAAGAGTTCATGCTGGTAACACAGAAGAAACCCTCATTCTGAAAGAAAAATGGCATACCATTATTTGCATTAAAGGCACAACACCTCCCTTGGTTTCACCCAACCATGGCTAAGAGTAGTTTTTATGGTGCAAAACGTATCGTCAAGCTACTAAAAATATCAGGGTATTTACCAGAATAGCTTAGTAAATGCCTTTTTAAAAAGGTATGCAATTCCTTCCCAGTGGCCCATTTTACTCAAATAAGCCACAGAAAAATTGTATAAAAAGATTTATTGAAATTCATCAATGACAAACAGACATAAAACTCAAAGTTTGGCTCTTCTGGGAAAAAAAACTGTTGCAAATGTATTTATACAGATGAAATATTGACTAGGAAATACAAGTCACTTCTAAAGCTATTTTAAAGAGGGATATGAAAGTAAAACTGTACATTCACTAGGTATTTTCAGTCATTTTACTGACTTCCACTAGGTAAGAAAATACAATTTTGTATTAGTATCTCGTGCTTGAGTGTATGAAAAGAAACCTCCTACCCTACATGCTGAACTGCCTCCTGTATTTAGGTTTGTAAAAATTTTCAAAGTATATAGCACAAGTGGAAGTAGTTTCTCATCACTTAAAATTGACTAGGTGTTATATATTACAGACCAAAATAGTACACACCTTATTTAAAAGGGTTGAAACATTTTTTTATTACAATTGTCAAATTCATTTCACTAGTAACTCAGGAATTAGGAACACTTTTTATATATATTTATATATATATTTAAATGCCTGCCATTTTCAGTGTATTGGCTATACCCTAGCCAAAAAAAAAAAACCAAACCCAAAAACAAACAGAAAGGAAAACACACAACACACAGGGCAGGGAGGGGGGATTGCAAATTCACCCCACAAACCAGATCCAAAGGAACACCCCAAAAAAACCCAACAAAAACATTTGGTCACTATTTACATACAGCAAAATAAAAGGTACCTACAAAAGCAGGGAAAGCATTGGCTGAAAATGGCAGTCATTCACGGACAGGCAACAAAGAAATCACTTTATCAATATGCCATTCTCACACCTGTTGCTGTGGAGGGATGCTTTGCCTAAATTTGCAGCATCCCCCAAAAAAATGCTTATAATGTATTTAGTGACTGGCAGCGGTGGAAAAATCCCAACAACCAATGCTATTCAGCTGTCTCAGAACAGAGTATGTGTATTTGGGGTATCATCAACTGATCTTAAACTTTTTTTGTCTTTTTTTTTTTTCCAAAGATGTCAAACTATCCACTCCAATAATAAGAAACAAATTACCACTTGGTTTATACTTACTATTGCAGTTACAGGGACTGAGAGAGGGCCACAAAGAAAAAATTTAAAAAGAATAGGAGGAGGAGTGGCAGTAAAAATAGTATTTTATTCCCTTGCCCACCCAGTCTGCTTCTCCCTCTCGTTCCCACAGCAACATTACAATCAGAAAAAAAAAAAAAGAAAAAAAAAAGAAAAAAAAAGAAAAAAAAAGGTTGGGGGTGTGGGGAGGGAAAATACAGGGTAAAAACAGTCAAATCACAATAGGAAATTTTCAAAATAGGTTATTCAGTTTAGTCATCTTCATCCCCTTCATCTTCAGGTTCTCGTTTTCTCTTCTGTCCCCGTTCTTCATCTAGAAAATAAAACACAACTTGAATCACATGAGTGCTCCCTCATACTGCTGAGGAGTTGAACAAGTTCAACAAGCTTCTACTTTGGCAACTGGCTTACTATCAAAGGAGCAGGAATACAAACAGAAGCCTGTTTTTTAGACAATGGTATTTGACTTTTTAAAAAAAAATTATTATTATTATCTCTAGCAAAAACTGGATTGCTGCCGTACCAGGCTCTTCTTCATCTTCATCGTCATCTACCTCACCATCGTTGTAGCCTTCTTCATCCTCCTGAATTAGAAAAAAATAAAGGAAGGATTAAAAAAAGTCAGTTTCAGTACAGGACCCTTCACAATTTGGCAATATCCAAAAGCATTTTACAACAGAGAGAAAGTCCTTGAAGTATCTTAAACAAAAACCAAACAAAAAGGTAGACACTTCCCACACACTTATATAAGTGCGGTTTTTTGCTACAGTGTAACTGCACCCTGGCCCAAGTTTCATTGCAGAAAATCAGAAACAATCATAGCAGCCACTTCTAGCTTCAAGTCTTCAGTGAGAATATGGTTTTATACTTCACGCTGATATGCAGCTGCAAATTTTCTTAAGATGTCCTGAGTTTAGTAAAACTTGACTGGTCAGTAGGAGAAGGCACATATTCTAGGGGTAGAGAGAGTTAAAACACAAACAGACACCTCCAGAGCTTGAGGAGCTGCTGTTGGTTTTGAGAAGAGGCTGACCAACCATTCAGGAGTGGCAGTTAAGTATCTAAGATTGTTTGACTGGCTGAGAGATAATATTACCTCCTACAGTCAAATTTTAGCCCCATCCCAGTGGTTCTGCTAACAGCAAAGTCTCAGCAGACTGTGACAGGCTCAGCACACCCTACACACTGGAGCTGGACTATGCTAAGAATTTAAGCATCCTGAGGAATCACAAGGTACATGCCCAACGAGGAACATCGGTCTGAGAGCACAGTCAGTAATTCACGTACCACTCTCTTGTCTGTATGGAGGCTGTAACCCCAGCCCTTCAAAGGCCCCACAAACTAGGTCTGCAGACGTTCCCGATAGTATTTTTGACATCAGCCCAATAAATAGAATGATTTCATGTCAATGGTCACTAGATGGCAGCTGGCTCATAGACAGGCATGCCTCAAAGCCACCCCCCCCCCCGCGATGCTTCTCAAGTAAAAAAGCAAGCACACGCTTGAAGTACTCAAAGCCTCCAATATTTGGTCCATTTCTTGCCCAACTATTCCCAGTTAGAGCATGTTCACTCTACACCCATTATTAACTGCATAAATCCTTACCTCCTCTTCTCCGCTCACATCCTCCTCTTCTCCTTCTTCTTCTTCCTCCTCATCTTCTTCGTCTTCTACTACCTGAGCATCATCATCATACTCCTCTTCTATACAGTCAAACAAGATTAACCACTCAGACATTTAAAGTTTACTTTTTTTCCAACATTGCCACCTGAGATGTGACCTCCTAGCGACACAAGGAGCAAATGGAAAGCATTGCTTAAGGTCTGTACAGAATTAAAGGTAGCTCTCCAGCTGCTAGACAGGACTAGATGTAGTCCTGTGCCTCTTTAGCCTAGTGACAGGGTAGTGTGGCAGCTGCACCCATGGTCTGAACTGCTCAAGGGCTGCAGGGGCCTTGACAGTAAGTCACAGCAGCCTCAGGACTGCTTTAGCTTCAGCTGCTCCAGTTCCCACTACTAATACGCATTTCTGAGCCCATGGGACACTTGCAGCTCTTCATCTGCAAGTGTTCATCTGCTCCCACCAGGGATAGAGCAGACCTTGACAAGCCAACCACGCACTGGGAACCCTCCCCAAGGGACAGCCCTTGCCTTTATGCTGCCAGAGCAATACAAGAGGCTCACACACAATCCATCTTATGGGTTTGCAATCTCTTTTCAAGAGTAAAGAGATTAAATGCAACTAGTCCAAGCAACAAGCCAGAAATTGTTTTTCCATGCTGCAGGAATGGTGTTATGGAGCTTTTTCATGCATTTGAATACAGGCCCAAACTTGTACTCTGATGAGGAGAACCTGTCCCTGCTGAACCTGCGTGCTGCTGGCTGAATGCACTGCTCTGCCAGGCACTGCTCTGCCAGGCACTGCTGCAGCACTCACCCCTCTCACCAGAGCTCACATTCAGCACTCGAGGGAAAAGTGCAAGTCCAGCTATTCTGCTTTTGCTGTGCAGCTGGGTTTGAAGAGTCTAGCAAATTCCCCAAACTCAGCCGGATACTCATCCGACTGGTACACTGATGCCTCTGAGTGCAGTCTGCCGGGGAGGCAGAACAGCACCTACAGCGCAGTGGGACCCACCGTACATTTTCCTAACACTAAAAAGTTGCTTGCTGCCTAATTAGTGCCTTTCACAGAGCTTGCCCCAGGCAGACTTCAATACATACACTCTCCTCTCTTCTGCCTTATCTCAACTAGTTCATTTTGTCCTCACAGGGCAGCTACAAACTCCTATTAATGCCTTGGCTCCTTTACTTAATTCCTTGACTCAGCTACTTTTTTTCTATGCCCGGTCTGGTTCTCCACCCTACCCTTCTCCATCAGTCTCTACACAATTGCTCATACCTCCCTGACTACACAGTTCCTGGAAAACTGCAGTGTGAGCACGCCATCCTTTCTTACCCATTTCTGCCTTATGTCCTCATCCCCTGGGGTGTACTGTTCCCTGAACTCTTTCAGGGTCTTACTCCTCCTGGTCCCTGTCTTCTACCACCCTTTCACTCCCTACCTTTCGCTAGAGATAAGACTGAGATAGTAGCTCCTTCAGGCCCTGCCCATCTTCTCTCCCCTCATTCCTTCAGAGGAAGCTGATATACTTCTGCTTCACATCAATTGGAAGGAGCTGCTTGAGGACACCCTTCTCCTGCCACCAAGTCAGAGCTGGAAGCAATATGTACCACGCAGCACAGCAATCTTTCAACTTACGTACACCAAGTAGCACAAATTCACATACCGTCTTCATCTTCCTCGTCGTCGTCTAAGCCCTCCACGTACCCCTCTGCATCAGAGTCCGGTGCTTCTTTGTCATCTCGATCTTTCACTAGAGATAAGACTGAGAAAGTAGCTCTTTCAGGCCCTGCCCATCTCCTTTCCCCTCGTTCCTTCAGAGGACACTGAGGTACTTCTCCTTTACATCAGTCAGGAAGGAGCTGCTGAGAACACCCTTCTCTTGCCAACAAGTCAGAGCTGGAAGTAAAATGTACTAGGCAGCATATCGATCTTTTAACTTACGTACACTAAGTAGCACAATTCACATACCATCTTCATCTTCCTCCTCGTCATCTAAGCCCTCCACGTAGCCCTCTGCATCAGAGTCCGGTGCTTCTTTGTCATCCCGATCGTAGCCATCGAGGTATGTGAGTTGCGGGAGAAGATTGAATACGTTTTCTCTATAGTCGTTCAAGTTGGTTACCTCGCAATTGAAAAGATCTAGACTCTTCAGGTTTTCTAACTTTTTCTGCAAAGAAAGAAAAGTCTCTGAAGTTCAGTGTTACAATAATTCTCTACACAGCAGAGAATGCAATAGCAGCCAGAGTTTATGTGCTCAAGAGCTTCCCATGACAAAAGGGTCATTTTCATCTCTGCCTGCTAAACTGGTGTGGAACAGCAATCTGCAATGCCTGGCCATTGCTGCTTTGGTATCTGAGAGCAGAAAATGCCCTCTCTCAAGATCAGCATCTTGCAAGTAGAAGACTGAAGTCTGGAAAGAGGTAATGGTGCAAAAATCACACATGCTGCAAGGGGCCAAGCTAAGAATAAGTAATAGTCCACTCAGTTATCCCAAAAGTAAAAGGCAAGATATTGGAGGCAGCAGCCAGGTCTATTTAAACTACTATTTTCAATGGAAGAAGAAACAGACTATTCTTTGGATGCAAGGATTTTGCTAAGAGAGATTTTAAAAATTTTAATGACTGTACCTTAGCCTTTGGAAAAATGAAAAAAGGCTTAGAAATTGAACAGGAATTAAATTCCTGGTTTTAGTTTGGGGTTTTTTTTGAGGTAGTCTGCACTGCCCACAGCACTTCAAAGTACTAACAACAAAAGCACAAGCAGTTGAGGATTTGTATCAAGTCTTATGAAATATCTCCCTTCTGGAGTTCAGTCTGTAAAGCAACGGTGACATCAAGAAAACAATAAGCCTGAAACTGGGAGCAGTTACAATCTTCTCTCTCATTTGTTTGTTACATGAGTTTAATGGCTCTGCTCTTTCCTTCTGCTGGGGGAAAGGAGATCCAAGATGGACTCGTCTGAAAACTGCTCCTTGAGACATTTTAAGAGCAAGCATTTGGGAAACAAGCATGAGCCAAAACTCTTCCTTTCTGGAGAGCAAAGGGCACACAAACCAAGAACTAGAAAACAGCATTACCAGAATTGACACTTCGATGCTTTTTGGAACCGTGACCTGACAAACTTGCTCTCAGCACTTGAAATAAGAAGTATAATGACCGTGAGCAGGAGAGGCAATGGAAACCAGCAGGAATATGTTGGAAGCTCAGCAACCTCTGCCCAGCTGCAGCGAGCAACCCCATACAGAGGCACATGGTGCTGCAGCTGGCCCCTGCCACCATCAGCACACGCCGCACCCCTGGGCAGAAGTGGTGGCTGGTGATTTTTAGACCCAACACTTCAACAGAAAACACACCGAGCTGAAGCAGAGCATCTGGGAGAGAGACCCGTAGCCCACACCACCGTGGAAAGCCATGGTTGTCCCTGCAGAGCCCGTGGGGAAAGCCCAGCCCCGGCAGCGGCCAAGCCGCAGCCACTAGAGGGAAGCAGCCACCGCTCATGCTGCCGGCACAGCCCCAGGGCAGGGCTGAGAGACAGCCCGGGGCCAGGCTGAGCCCCACAGCAACCTGGCTGGAGAGATAAGCACGGAGGACACTCCACTGCAAGCTGCTTTGGGACCTTCCAAGCCCATAATGCCTCTACTCGTCACAAAATGGGGTTTGATTTCACCCTGTACCGCATCAACTTACCAGAGGTTCTATTGTACCGAGATCTTTTATTTTGTTGCCGCTTAGATTTAGATGCGTGAGGTTTGGACACTTTTCTGCCAACACTTCCAGTCCTCCTGAGATTCTGTTGTCGCTTAGCTCGAGCTAAAAGGCACATAAACATCTTGAGTTTTTAGTGCAAACATGTACCACAAAGCAGTCTGGTCAGCTACATTACGTTTTTATACAAACAACTATTTGACACATGCAGTAGAGTGCAAAGAGGGAGGGATATGGCATAGGACATTTTATTTACCTTCTTAAGTTTGTTTAACTTTGGTAAGTTTGCAACTGAGGTTAAGCCTACGTTGATTGTACTTAAGAATTCCAGCTCTTCAAATTCATCTGTGAGGCCTTCGATTTTGCCTTCGTATGACCTACAGTTGTCAAGAACGAGTTCTTTAACCTGGAAAGAGAACAATGCAAAATGTGCATAAAACGTTCTGCATGGAGGATAAAGATTTCACTCACAAGCAAAGGATGGCACAGATCAGGCAAAAATGAAAGGTATTCCAGTAAACTGGTAAGTATGGGAAAGGTTACTTTCAGTCTCTGATCCCTACTTTTGCTAGCATGGTTAGCGCTGTTTCAGAAACAGAGGTATTTGGCTTTGCTTCAACTGCCCACCTTGGTATTGTTCTAAGAACAATGTAAACTGTTCAAAAACATTAATCCTGATTTAACCAATTTGACTGTTAGAAGTAGCATCGTATTTAGTAAATGCAAGCAATAAGCATTCTAAAAAATATAAACCCAACCTATTTATTTTTAAACTAACCTACAACTTTGACACTCCATACAACTCATGTGCTATTACAATGCACCATCAGCTGTTAAAATAGCTTATTTCTGCATGCAAAAATTATTTTAGCTTTTCAAGCGTGGAGAGATTACTGTCTCCTCAGACACTCCTGAAACCTAAAGAAGGTACTAGTGATCCTAAACCAGGTCTTGTTGCAGTCCTCCACCCTCACCCCTCCTCATTAGAGTAGCTTAATAATGATAGTACTTTAGGGGAAGATCTCCAGAGAGGCAACTCCTTTCTTGGGGAACTGCAAGGGATGTGTAGGATGATGCTGGCAGGGGAGGTTCCATGAGCATTGCTGCTGCAGCAGCAGTATACCCCTTATCTCCCTCGCCCTGTTGCAGCAGGGAGGCTCCAAGGAAGAGGTGATGATAATGTCCCCATGGGCCTGAGCAGCACAGGACCTGCCCGACAGCCAAAGCTGGACAGCCACACGGGTGTGTACAGTAAGTTACAGCCTGCAGGGTTTTGTTGTTGTTTTTAAACAGAGCACCAGTCTTTTTGCAGGTGCTATCTTCAACAGACACCAAACAACAGCATCAATACAAAAGAGCCCCTAAATACGCCCCAGCCTGAATAAGACTGCTCCTTTTCACCCTAAACCCAGGTCAGCCTTATGGGATTCAAGTCCCTCAGTAGCCAGCATGAGCTTTCCTGAGCTATGGGGAAGCTCTGCCACTGAAGACTATGACTCCACAGGAAGGGCCCACCCATTTGGGGAACATGCAGACATTTTCACACCGACGGAGAATTTCTGGGGATTATTTCTCCCCTATAAAACACCTAGGAAAATCCATCCTTCTGCGTGCACTGCAGACTCCATCCCGTGCTTGAGGTTTGTTTACAGGTTTGGAGAGGGAGGGAGTGGTGCTTTATGCTGAGGATGGGATAAAAGAAGTCTGCAGTGTATGCAGAAACACGAAGCAACTCTTCGTTTCACACCAAGGACAGTTAATGTGCAAATATTTAATTTTCTTAATTTTTTTATTACTGTAATCCCACTGCTCAGAGAAGAATCCTATGTAGTTTTATAGCTCCAAATAACATCCCTAGATTTCTAATTAAATCCCAGGCACTGAAGTCAATAGGGAAGTCAGCCCAAAGCAACACAAGAGTACAAGTGATTCATTGAGAGTAGGAGGACCAGCGTTAGACAGGAAATATATTTTCCAAGACTCTACAATTTTCCTAGAAGAATTATGATAGGGAATGACTACACAAAAGTCTTCCAGAAGAATTTTAGACTGGTTAGAATAAACCAAAGATCCAGGTCAAATGCTCCTGATCCCAAATACATCTATTCCACTGGGGGAAAAAACCCCAAACAACAAAACCCCAAAAGCAAACCACAGAAAACCCCCTTTGCTTTGAAACTTAGACAGCAGGAAAGCCATTTTAAAGGCAAACATGCATATCTTCTTACTGTAACACTATTTAAGTATCAGGATCCTCCAGCGAGATCAATTTGGGGACAAACACACGGTTTTCTCAGTCATCTGCTTCACACACACACAGAGCTCCCGCCAAAAAAATTAAAGAAGGAAAAAAAAAGTAAAATAAAAGAAGCTCCACCCCAAACCCAGACCATACAGCAGCTACATCCCCCCTTCCTTGCTCACCAGCACACGAGGCCCCTGCCTGCCCCACTATCTCCTTTGGCCAGCGAGGTGGCTCATCAGGGTACCCACCTAACAGACACATTTTGGAGCAAGGAGGGTAAAGGAGCACAGCTGCACTGTGCCACATGAGAAGAGGTTCTCTGCAGAAAGGGGCTGATCTCCATGCTGTGTAGAGCGCAAGGTCTTTTTTTGCCTTATCCTCTTTGCAAACTAAGTTTGCAAGAGCACACATAGGAAGATGAAGCAAGGCAGAAGGGATTTCAGGGAAGGAAAATGCTCACAGCTGCAGCAGCCAGCACAGTTTAGAGTCAGCTCTGGCTCTGAGTTATGCAGCAGACCAAAGGCAGAAAGTGAAGCAGCGCCTAAACCTCACACTGAGAAAGAAATGGCATCTGCCCTCACTCCAGGAGGTGGGACATCCATCCCTTAATCCTCCCCAAACGCAGGATGGAGAAGAGGCAAACAGGGAATCGGACAAAGCTTCCTCAGGGGTAGAGAAAAGATTTAATGGGGAGCTGGAAATAGCAATGGATGCAGAAAAAAAACCTCTTTAATATGGTGGCAGAAGAGCCAACTGGCTTCTACTTTTAGTTTGCTCTTTTGAGGGCAAGACTGCGGTTTCCTCTCTGCTTTTCAGAAAACTTTGATACATAACTGCAATGCTCTCTTCTTCACTGCACCCAGTACCAAGATACTGGGCAAAGGTACAGTCAAAACAACTCCACAGCAAAGCTATCATGGAATAAAACCAGCCAGGTCTGCAAGTGGTAGAAAGCTTGGTTGAATCGAAGAGCTCGTTTAGGAAAACAGCAGGGTACAGGCTCCTAACACTCCCCAAGTGCAATCACAGCAACATAATTTCAGTGCTTATGTGGTCAGAGGTATATTAATACACTGAATTGCTTCTGAAAGAACATGACTTCATAAAATAACATTCAAGACAAAATTAAGACGGCTTCATGTTCTAAGAGATTTAAGAATCCTGTAGAAAATACACGCATGCAAAAGGAGGACAAACTGGGCTTGCGGGGCTTCTCCCAACTTCACTGCCACATGCGCTCTCACTGCTGCATCACACCCAATTCTCTTGCATACAGTACAAGCAGTAGAAACTACCACCAGCTTATACAGTTTTTCTAAGTATTAAAATTACCCTGCAGCTCTTTGCCCATAGCCTCTCAGCCTGTGCTCCTGCGCATCCCACTCTCCTCCACTTCCACTCTCACTTGCCATCTCCTCCTTAAGAACTTGCTGTTTTGCAGCTAACTGGAGAGGGCACTGCCCTCCAAGGCCCCTCTGGATTATTATCAGGACACTTTTCCAATGTGCTGGCTGCTGCACAGAGGTCTCTTCTCAAACCTTAGCCCCTTTGTGAGGATGTTGGGCCTCATCCAGGCGTACTACAGCCTTGACAGTTAGTGAGCTCATAACTGTGTCAGTATACAGAGAGGGAGAAGTGGAAAGGTGACCTTAGTAAAGCTACATTCCATCTAAAACAGCTCACTACCACGAAAGTATGACAGAAGGACTAAAACCCTATTCCTCGTTTGTTTTTCAGAAGTCTTTGTAATCTTAAGGAAAATTCCACCTCCTGAATCACTCTCCAAACATCTACTGAACTTCCCTGAAAATGCACAGTAAGACTACAATTTTTACATTTCTTTCTCATCTTCTGTCACTGAAACACAGAATAAACCTTTGCCTGATGCAAGTAGCCTGGGCGAGCACCCTTTCTGAGTCTTGTTATATACCTGAATGAAATGAGTGGGCCTCAGCTGGTCTGAACCAATTTAGCTGTATCACACTGCAGTCTCTGTAATAGTACAGACACAGAGATAAGCCATCAGAATTAAGGAGGACAATCTGAACACATTTGGAGAGAGAGGCTAAGGGAGTTAAGTGTCCTCAGCTAATTTGTGTTTAGCTGCATCAAAGACAAGAAGATAAAACTTGCAGAAGTTGTGTATCATTAACTGTATCACTGTCTATACCACAATGCATAAGCAAATCAAAGCACTAATTGGAGTAAGTACTAATATGAGTACTAGTAAAAGACAAACCACATGACCTTTACTTATCTTCACAAAAAACTGCTACATAGTGAGAAACAGTAGAAGAGCAACACGCCATAGGCAACCAACCACCATGAACAACACCGCAACACTTAACCTAAACAGCTAAGAAGGCACCCACAGGTGAACATCGAGCAGAAAGCCTAACACGTGGGTGGCTAGGTTGGTTCCCGTCGTACGTAACCATGTCTTCGATAGCATTTAAGATAAGGCACCATCAGGTGCTTGGGTAGGGATATTACACATCGTACACCTTCAACTGTCAAGCGTTTTGCACCCAGCCTACCGTTCTGCCTTGTCCTCTGCGTTTCTGGAGTGGCTCAGGGCTCTGCTACCCTCTCCCCAATTCAGTGTGTGCCATCTGCTCCTACTCCAAGCATACTTCTGCTTGAGCGCTGCTGTGTGGTTTTCTGGTTATCAGTCCTTAGTTTTCAGCAGTCACATGTAAGCAAGGAGACTGCTGCTTCTTCAACAAACTCTTCAGACCACGCGCCTTGGACCTGTTCTCCTGTGGTCATCCCAGTTTCTATTTCTGATAGTCCCAGATGCCTTCAGCACATGACATGACATCACATCTCTGTTAACACATGCTGCACTGTTAACTGTGGATTACAGCATCCCCTATATCTCTTCATGACTTTCATGACATCACACTCTACATTACTGCCTGCTTGATAACCAGGGACTCTTATCTTTTTTCTACTATGGTTACTGCATTAAGCTGTGTTCCCAAATGCATATACAACATCCTTAATATAGCCATGTGGTATACTGCAAAACTCCAACCTACTCCTAGGGTAAGAACAGGCAACCATGTGTAAGCAGCCACTGGCTTTCATGGCAGTCATCTCAAGTGACATCTGGGACTCACTCACTGTGCACAGTACCTGGCACACCTTCCCCTACCTCCCTTTCCCAGTGCTGGCTGCCTCTCTGGAAGGGACCATACTCTCATCAACACACACGCAATCAATAGAGTATAATCACACACAGACAACTGTTAAGCTGCACATGTCACCACCTTAACCTTTAATCTATATTTCCATTGTAACACGTAAAAAGGCTAAGTCTCTACTTCAGAAAGCCTACAACCCATGGGCACAGAGATCCATGAAGTTGGGACTAAATTCCCAAATCCCATTCTGTAATTGAAGGCTTAACAAGGTGACAGAAGGACACAGTTGTGAATATAATTTTAAAAGATAAAAGGTAAATTTACAAGTACAAATACCACTCTGCTGGCTTTACAAGCAGAACAGCAAAGGCTGTAACATCTCATTTTCAGCACAATGGACCAGATGCTTTTGAAGTGTACATTGCATATGGTACCCCTAGGACAGGAATATCCCACTATGCGGCATTTTTATTGAAAAAGCAGGTAAAGATGAGGGTGTTAACTCTGTCCTGCACTGCTCTCAACCAAATGATCCAGGGGAGCATTCAGAGAAGTCCTCCATACTTCTTAACCCAATGGAAACCTCATGTGGAGGAGGGCAAAGCTGTGGAAAGAAGGGAGGGGAGAGCAAGGGAAGCCTGTTGTGGTAAGTGGTAGTGAAGTCCAAATTACTTTGAAAGCAGAGACAGTTTTATTCTTTCCCAGATGCACATGCACTTCTTCAAGACACTTCCGTTTCTGTCTGTGGGATTTTTTTGGTCTCAAAAGCCTGCATAGCCCATGCAAAGCTTTGCATCGCTCCACAGTAAAGAAGGACTATTGCTGTCTACTGTAACCAGACTGTCAAGAGTTGTGTCCTCCTACTTCTTGTACCATATTCTAGATCTGTACTCAGGCAGATTTGGGGAACCTTGAGTAGCAACAGATCTGCTTAGGTTTCTATTCCACTCGGTTTGTGCAGCAAAATTTAAGAGAAGCTAGCCCTCCACAGTCACAACGTTCTTGTTTGCTGGGGAAGGCATCAGTTTGACAAGGCTCAAGATACTGCCCAAGTCTTGCAGGAGCCCACTGCTCATGCTCAGCTCCACAGTGATGGTAAGGACATGATGTTCTCCACGCTCATGTTACAAGCTTCCCCCAAAGTTACTACTGGAGGAGATAAACATTGCATGAATTTCCATTTCAGATACTATCTGGAATGTGACTGCCACAGAATTCTTGAATGAACAGCCTACTTAATACCTTGGGCTAACAAAGCTGCTCTGAATGCTCAAAGACGTGATGCCATTTCTGCTCTAAGATGATCACCAAAATGTAACCAACCTGAAGAACTTAATTTTTTTTTAAAAAAAGATAGTACCACATGCCATTTGCCACCTGCATTCAAGATGGATCTTCAGCCATGTTAGGACCCCCTGTGATACAAACACACAGCAGAGCCAGGCTACACATAGTTCAGCTCCTGGTGGAAAACACTGAGAGAAAGAGGAATGCAGAATAATCTCTCGCCCAAATTAGAGCAGCTACTAGGCTGCTGTACATCAATTCAGACACCCCTCAAGAGCTGCTCAGCTTTTCCAGGCTTGCCAGTGCTGCCCATTCAGGCTGTGCCCCCTGCTACCTCTGGCATGCTGCCTGCAGGCAGGCAGGCAGGGGAGGGGAGGGAGGCAGGTGCCATGGCACCAACTGTGCTGGCTTGGTGCCATGAGGGATTCCCCTTTAGCGGGGCAATCCTCCACTGCTCCTTCTGGGCTCGGGGATGAGGATCTAACTGCAAACAGAATTAAATTTAACAGGGAAGGGAAAATTCCGATAGTGTTGACATCCTCTTTCTCCCCCAAGATACACAGGGAAAAAGCAAACCAGAATAAAGGCACCAACTGCAGGTGACAGCAGTTAAGTTTTTCTCCTTACTAAACCAGCACATGATTTTGGATTTTGATACATCCCTTCAAGGCTTTTTTATGAGTATCTGAGATGAGATAAATAGATTTAACTCACTTGCAGTACATGTCTTAAACTAGTTAGCCAACGCCCATTTACCTCGCACAGGCTCTGGTCATTACTGTATTGGGCACAGAAACTGCAATTCCCGGGGCAGGGAGCAATGCTGCGCGAAAGATGGCCATGTAACACAAACCACTTCCCTTGAGATACAGGCAAGATATCTAGCAGCCAGAGTACTTGAGAATTGTATTAGCAGAGGCAGTGACTGACGGCTGGGAAGGGACTGGATGGGATTAATGCGTATACCTTGTAATTTTGAGCAGTGGTCCATTACCACCATTACGGACACCAGGTACAAGCAAAGATCTTCACCACGGCTGAATGCCAGGCGCCTGTCAGGATTTCAACGAAGTTCAGGCTTAAGTTTACAGGATTTCCCCCAGGCACACTCCCCACACCTGGACAAAGGTGTCCCTTCCACCGGCACTCTGCAACTGGCCCCTTCAATACCAAGCAATTCACAAATGCTGAACAAAACATCTTCCAGCGCAGACTGGTTCAATGGCAACCTGCTCCACACTTCTAGCTGTTTTGCTTATTTTATACCCATTCAACTGAGCTAAACTCCAAATTCTTGCAACAAGGTCATGTGAAACTACTACTGGACTTCAAAATTAATCTACGGTTTTTCCAAATGATGCAACCCTGTCAAACTTTCATATTTTAATTCCTCTTCTGCATCTCTTTCTCAGAAACTTCCACCAAACACTTCAGCAGAGGGTTTTAGAAGCCCAAAATTGAACTTCCAGCATCATGCCAATACAGTTTTGGTGCTTCTCATGTTTTTCACTACAAGCACCAATACGCATGGATGTGCACGGATCCCAATACTGCTGTCTTTGAACCATAACGCCATGGTTCTCATACAGGTTTACTCTGTGTTTGTACACTACACCCTAGCAAGCACTTTGTATTTAATTTATTTGATCCAAGAAGCACATGATGAAGAAACTCGGATTTACTCCGGACAAGGGTGCAACAAAGGAATTGCATGAAAATATTTCCTTAGGTACCAAGACCGATCCAGTGACAACACAGGCACCTCTGTGGACATCTGTCACAGTCCGGACTCAAGCAGCTTGTTAAACCGCTGTACCCATGTTCAAAGTGACGCAGTAAAATAGCAGTTTAAAGCCACCTTTTAAACTCCCCTTGAGCTGGGCTCTGTTTATGTTAACTCCCACAAGGATGAGCACAGTCAGCGTCCTCTTTTTGCTGGCCACTCTGCATGTATGGGGGACCCTCCAACACCCCTACACAGGCAAAGGGAAAGGAGCAGGGGAGGGGAGACAGGAAATATTTGTTGTTTTATTTGTTTACTTGTTGTTTTTGTTGGGGGGGGTGGGGTGGTGTTGTGGTTTGTTTTGTTGTTTTTTTTTTTAAATCAAAGCTGCTCTGTGTTCAGAGACAGCTTAAGGCTGCTTGCACAGCTCAGAAAAAATCTGGCTCAATATCAATACATTTACTTTTTTTACCCTCTAATATTTTTCACAGCATAGCTATAAACCCTCAAAGCAATACATATGGCTCCAACTAATTTTACGTCCCTTTGCTCTGTTCTATGAGAAACTAAAGGTCCAAGTGAAACACGTAAGCGGCAGAAGGGTGAAGAGTCTTAGCAATTCTGACTATGTCTTACACTCATATCTAATTACAAGACATCTCCAGTACTAGAAAACTTCCAGAAAGAATAATCTACTGTTGTCTTTCGCAAAAAACACCCCCCCAACCACGAAACCCCATGAGTCACATAAATATACTTTCACACATTTACAAGGGTCAGTATAGCCATATGCATAAGCAACATACTAATTAATAAATCCAGAACACACTCCAGTGACATGAAAAGCTGTTTCATTCAAAAGCATATAGCTAGTTCTCATTTTTGTTTCTACTGTTAGCAGCATAACTCTGTAAAAACTCCAACTATTTCTTTAGATAGACTGTTTCAAATACATGACTAAACTGCTTGATCTTTGCATTAAATGCTTTTTAATATTCACGCTAATGTTGCTTGCGTCTCTCCTCTCTACAGATGGTATCACCTACCAGCAGAGCACTTCGCTCTGCTCCTGGCTGGGGTGGGTGACTTTGCACAGGTCACTTCAGCTCCACATCTCAGTTTCTATTTGAGAAACTGAGTGCCTGATACCACACCCCAAGTGCTTTTCATTCACTGCCAGCTATCATTAAATAAACCAGAAGCAAAACATAAGATTGCATCGCACCTCTAATTTGAAAGTTCTTGTTAGAAATTTTAAGCATTTAGCTGAACTGCTTAGTTTGTTCAGTTGCACGTACTCCGAATTGCCCTCAGCAACAAAGGACTGATGTAGAGACAGACATAAAAGAGAAACACTGCATTTAAATGAAGACTAATTTTAAGAGCTGCATGTTTAATATGGAAAGCAGTCTCTGAATATGTCAGCTGCTATAGAATGCATTGGCAAATCACACTTGCAAAAGATAAGCTTTTCCTAGCCTTTTTTTTTTTATGGCTTTGAAGGGAAAGTGTTTGATAGACCAAGTCAATGGACAAATGAGTGCTCCGGTAGAGACCACAACTTTTACACAGCAGCGTAAAGACAAAACACTAAGGCTTTTCTTGGGGGGGGAGGGGTGTGTGTGTAAGATTTCAGAGGTCATGCTTACATATGCAAGGGCTTCAGGACTGGTTTTCTAGCAACCTAGTAAAAAAATACAGACGACGTATTTACTAGCTATTTTGTCTGAAGGATAGCTGAGCAAGAGAGGAGACAGGAAAAAATTATATGCAGAACAAGTCCAATAGTGTCACATAAATAGCTGAGAAGTGTCCATCACTCCAAAGCACAACAAAAACATCACTGCTCTCTATTCCCACTTGAGACTTGTACCTCGCTGCAGACACAGAGGGTTTGGTTCATCGAGCTAAGCTGTTCGTCAATCAAGACTGCTGAAAGCCACCACGAGTTCTGCAAATGGCAAGCCCGCCTCAGCGGGTGGCATGGAGAGGACCTCCCTTCCCGGCACCCTGGGGAGTCCTGCTCCCTCCCAGACATGGAGCTGGGATCCCAGAGCTGCCTGGGATTCTGGTGTGCAAACCAGAACTACTCCCGTAACTCTTCCTTACTTTTAATTCATTCAAAAAACATCCAAGACACAGCACCCACACGTTTCATAGGTTTGGTTCTTATTTTTCAGGCTTCTCCAATTTACCAATACCTGTACCTTTATGGCAGGAGGATGGGGGGAGTAATCCACAGAATGAATGAAATGGGAAGAACCAGTCAACATCAGCCTTACGGGATGTAAATATTTAAGAAAACAGCCACTGACACTTGTGCCACCATTCAATGTACATTTAAAGATGCATCACTGACATAGGTAATACGGTCCTTTAAAATATTTTATCTTTTACTTTATTTAAAAGTCCTAAATCCCTGCATGTGATTAGTGGTACCTCGAAATATTCAGGAGTTTCTGATGTACCTTTAGAGCAGAACAGCAGAAAGGTATATTCTATTTATTGATACATAACACACAAATCCTGCTGCAAGCATGGATTGTAATAGCTAGGCTTAAGCCTACAAGATTTGTACTGAGTTTTGGGGGTTTTCCCCCCGCCTTTTTTCAAACAACTTGTTTCATTTGCTGGGCAGGACAAGAACGCTTTTTTCTTCAGGAGATGCATTTCTTGATGGACTACAACACAATTACATCAACTAAACCCCAGCTATTTCTTGTAATGCATTTTTATCAAGCCAGTATTTGGACATACACCTGAATCATACAGAAAATTTTGTAACTGTCACTGCACTTTACATACTGCTGGTCAAAAGGGAATTCTCAAGAGTTGAGGGTTAAAAAAAATTAAAATCTACCATTGCTACTTTCTAGCAGCATCACAGGGAAATGGGAAAATTAGGCAACCAGTTTTAGATCCATATACTGGTGTTTTTCAGTTCTACATTCATAGTTCTTTTCATATGCTTAAAACTTGGTCCAAGTTAACAGAATTTGCCAAATATTTCCCTGGTCAGCCCAGTAGTCAACTGTGAAACTAAACTTCAGTGAGGACAGCTCACACATCACACCTGTTCTCCAGCCCGATTTTTGTGGGCTGCAGTCCCTCCAAGATGAGCATCCATCCATCCATCCAATAGGATGCTCATTTTAGAGGTTTGCATCTGAAAATTCAGAGACGTGAAAACCAGCTGTTATGTAAACTTGGGAGGGTGGCAAAAAAGACAGCTACTTCTTTGTACATTTATACCCGGCTGTCAGCTACATAAGTGGTTAAGTGATACAAGTCCGCAAAAATCCATGATAATCCGCACATGCTGCATAGTTTGTACGTGATCTCATGCCTCCCTAGACACAACCATATCCCACTTTGTTTCAAACCTAGAGTACATCCCCTTCCCATTCTGGGGTTGTTCAGCCTGGGGAAAGTGAAAAAGTATGTATCTGCACACATACGCAAGACCAAAATTTTTTTTTTAAATGCAGGTCTTTAAAGTGAAGTGTATCACTTTAAACTCTTTACTGTTCTTGCAAGCATCACAACAAGGAACTAGCTTGGGGAAAAGAGCCTTTTTATTTATATTCTTCATTTGAAAGAACACTTTGTATAGATGCTTGCACCGTATTTCCCTTCAGTTTTAAGATCTACAGAAAACCAGAGAGAAATCAGACTGTCAAATAAGTTTTAAAGTGCAACAGAGTTAGAAGAACTGTAAGAAATACTCAATGTTACAGTCAGTATTTTATCACTGTCACAGTTTTGAGCTGATAAAGCACTAAGTCCTCAGACTAAATGAACTGGCATGGTAGCTGTACACCAAGGAAGATGAGTTTTGTGTGTAATTTCAAAAACCCACCTCCGTGTCACACAGCTAAGAGCTTTAGTACTGAACCTGTTCCACCGTCTTTGCATTTTACTAATGAGTTTACGATAGGAATGAACAAGAATGCCCACAAACATGCCCAGGTGAGCAGCCCCTCTGCGAGGTCAGTGATTTCACCTACCAGTTCCTGGAGGAAACCCCATGTAAAATAATTGTACCTGGCCCATTCTAGCAAGCAGTTAATTATAATAGAAAACCATGATAAACAAAGCAACAAAGGAAACAGCAAGTGCACTACTGTTAAGTGACCACTAAATGTAACGGGACAAAAAGTTGAAATATCTGGGCAGAAAGTAGATGTGCAAGCTCAATTCTGGCTGTACAACACACAGAAAAAAACCCCAAATTTCAAGCTCCAAAACCCCAGACCTCTCACCAACACTGAATTCGTATAAAAATGGGAGGGTGAATTAAAAAAAAAAAAAAAAAAAAAAAAAAAAGAGGCCAAGGAAGAAATGGCTCCTATACAATCCACTTCAGGACACTTATGTTTTATTAGTCAACATGTAACCTAACAGGATTATATGACTTAACAGCCCAAAGCAGCTAGCTCAGCTGCATAGTAGCGCACAGTATTCTACACAAGAACCATGTTAGCCAGATCAAACTGTAAAATATTAATATAGGTTCAGAAGGAACAACACCTTATCAACATCCTATTATCTAAGTTTGATTTACAAAAAGTTTTGATCCTGTATGCTCTGATAACAGGATATACTAAGTATACATAAGTATAAGATGTACCACAAAACTTAAGCATGTATTGGGCAGAAACTCCAAAACAAGTATATTCACAGTTATTTTCACCAAGATTTATTTACATTACACTTAAAACTTTGAAAATAATGATCCCCCAGAAGGAGGAGAAATACTGCCTATCTATCAAAGCAGAGACTAACAAAAACAATTCACAGAACCATCCTGTTCATGCCCAAAGACTTACCAAAATCCATAAATAAATGATGTTGGCTTCTAAACCCTAGTTCCAAGTATTTTAGCTAAAGCTCTAGCTGGATTTAGCTGAATTTTATTTAATAGATATTTTAGAGAAACAGACTTCAAACCGTACACTTAATTCTCCACGACACAAAAGCACGTGCACACATCTGTAATCAATGGCTTTACAAAACAGACTCTAAACAGAACAGCATTCCCAAATGGCATCTCTATCCCCCTTCATGTGAAACCAGAAAGATTTGGCTTTATAATGGGGGCGATCACCTTCGCTACCTTGGGAAGACCGATAACACGTAACTCACTGAGAGAGCTAAAGGCTAGCAGGTAAAAAGAAAAAGTAACAGGTTAAATAAGCCTTCTACAACTAACTGCTGTAGATTTCTGCGTTACTGAGGGACAGTGAACCCCCACCAGATCAGAGCTCTCTCAACTTTCTTTGACGTAAGCCAGAACAGAGCAAAAACTGAACACAATCCAAGCCTGGAAAAAAGGGGGGGGAGGCGGGAGAAGTCCAGCTTATAGCTAACATACTTTGAATCAAGTCTTTAAACCATAGGTCTGTCTTCATAAACGGTGAATAAGCCTCCAGCAGTAGGAGTGATGGACAAATCCACCAAAACTAGGGGATAAAAAAGCAAAATAATAATAATAAAATAATTTTTTAAAAAAAGGAGCTCCAAAAGCAGAGACCTACCTTCCCGCAGGGCCCTGCCCAAGAAGAAGGCATATTCCCAGCGCCGCGCTCCCTGCCCGGGGGGGCTGCAGGGCACCCCCGGCCCCGCTCTCGCTCCCGCCCGGGCGGGCGCTGCCGTGCGCGGGGCGGGGCGGGCAGGTGCGGCGGCGCTACCAGCCCGGTGGGGCCCGATCCCCGCGGCAGGCCGGGGGCGGGAAGACGGGCATGCCCCCGCTCCACGGCGGCACCCGCGGGATTAAATAAAAATAATAATAATTAAAATAATAATTAAGGAGGGGGGGGAGGGAAACGACGGCGCCTTTTTACCCTCCTGGCTCGTCCCGCCGCGGTCGTCACGAGCCTCCTCCCGCCCCGCGCTCGGCGACGGCGGCGACAAAATGGCAGCCCCGGCGACGGGCAGTCATGTCGGAGAGGGCGCCCGGGCGCCCCTCCGCCGCCGCCGCCGCCCGGCCCCGCCGCCGCAGCCGCAGTGCCGGTGGGAAGGCCCCCTCCGCCAACGCCTCATGTCGCACTTCCACACATCGCCGCTATCCCCCCCCCCCCCCGGCCTGCCAGAGCGGGAGCCGGCGGCTGGCGGGCCGGGGCGGCGGGGCTCCCCTCACGGCCCAGCGCTGAGGGCCCGGTGGGGCGGGAAGAGCCGCCGCCCGCGACCGACCGTTCCCTCCGCCGCAGCTGAGGAAAAGGAGGAAGAGGAGGAGGAGGAGGAGGCGGCGGCGGCGGAGGGGAGGGGGGGAGGAAAAAAAAAAAAAAAAAAAAATATGGCGCCGCGTCCTACTTGCGGTGTGGCGCTGGCCGGGAGCGGCTCGGCGGGGCGGGGGGGGCGCTCGCCGGCCGGCCCCGCTCGCCTCATTGTGCCCCCCGCGCCCGAACAATGAGCCCCCGCGAGCGGCGCAGGGCCGGGCCGGGCTGCGCCTCACCGCCCGCCGGGAACGGCGGCGTGTACAGCGGCGGGAGCCCTCCTCCCCCCACCCCCCCGTCCTCGTCCTCCTCCTCCTCCTCGCCCAGGAGTTTTTAAACTTTAAAGAGCAGGTTACATCGACCTGCCCGCCTTTGTCCCTCGGACACCGCGCTTGGCCACCGAAAAGCCGCGGGGCCGCGTCCCGCCGCCTTGCCTCCGCCCTCCCCCCAGCGCCCCCCGGAGAGGTACGTTCCCCCCTTCTTCCCCTTCCCGTTCCCCTTCCGCGGCGGCGGGGCCGGGGCGCACCTCGCCCTCCCCGGCCATTATGCAAGGGCCTGGCGGCGGCGGGCCCCGCCGGGGGATGGCGGGGCGGGGAGGGGAGGGGGCTTCCCCGCCGCTGCCCTCAGCCTCCCGGCGCCCCGAGTTCGCGCCCCGCCGGAGCGGGTTCGGGGCCCCGCCTGCCTCCGGGTACCCCCCGCTGGCCGCCCCCGACTCTTTTGGGGGTGGGTTTGGTTTTGGTGGGGGTTTTTTTCCCCTTTTTTTCTTTTTCTTTTTTTTTTTTTTTTGTCCTGACAAAGTTTTTCTCTCTCTCGTTTATTCCGCGAGACGCGGAACAACAACCTGAAGTCCGGCCCCGGGGGAAGGGGGAAGGAGGGGGGGGGGAGAGAAAAACACGCACACGCACACATCCAGCCTTTTTGTGCGTGTGTGGGGATGGAGGGGGTGGAGAGTGCGTTTATTTCTTGCAATATTTTTTTTATTCAACGCTCGCGCTACCGGCGGCAATACCCGATCGCCAAAAACGCTAAGCATTGGTTTAAAATTCTTTTCTTTTATCTTCTCAGCATCTGGAGAGAGGGAGAGAGAGAGAAAGGGCGCGTTCATGAGGACTACAAAGTTACAAATATGGCTCCCCAGTCTCTCTTGCCTGATCACTGCAAAGAAATGAAGACGCACTTTAAACTAAACCATTTGCAACTCACTCGCAGTCCCTGTCTGCCTCTCCCTGCCCAGCACCCAGTACAAATATTTGCGAACTAAACACGCCAAGAGAGGAGCACCAACTTATTTTTATTTAATGCACGGGCGAGCCCTCTCGAAGGCATCGCACACCAGCAGAGTCGGGAGCAGCCTCTAGTTTCCCCCTAGACCATAACGCGTGCGCCTTCGGGCACCCCCAAATTGGGGTGTACGGCCCCACACGCACAGACACACACACACACGCACACACACACACATACACACAGGTAGGCACCTCAAGGGCAGCAGCGGCCCCGCCGCCGCCGCTGCCCCCCGAACCCCGCGGGGTTGGGATGCCCCCTCCCCCCCCCCAAAAAAAAAATGTGGGATGGATTTTTATTATTAATTTTTTTTTTTTTTTTGCATTGCTTACATCTGAGGGCGTCCTGTTCCGCAGCTCTAAGTGGATCCTTTTCTTCATGTCCATGTCCGTGGCTGGCGGGAGTCGCTCGCTGTCCCCGGCTCCGCTCGTGCAGTGACACCGATGGAGACCCCCCCAAAGCCAGCGCGGTGAGGGACTTTGAGGGCTCAACCAGCTCCGCTCGGAATCCCGAGCCCCAGCACCGCGGCGAACACTAACCTGATAACTGCGGAGGCGGGCGCTCCCGGGGGCTCCGGCCTGATTGACGCCCGTCCCCGCCAACCGCGGTTCCGCAACGCGAGGCCGGAGCCAATGGGGCGGGCAAGGGGCGGTGGAAGCCAATGGGGGAGCGGCGAAGCCGGCCAGGGGGACAGCCCGGCTGGGAGCGGAGGATCATTCCGTGCTGGTGGCTGATGGGGAAGGAGCGGCGGCGGCTCCGCGGTGGGGATGGGGTGCGCTCTGCCTTCGCCGCCCGCCCCTCCGCTCCCCCGCCTGCCGGATCCTAGGGGAGGCGCCGAGGCGCGGGGCGGGGAGCGGCCCTAGAGCCGGAGCCGCCCGGGCAGGGGCGCGCAGCCAGGAGGGAGGGAAAGGTGCGGAGCGGGGCGGCTGAGGGGCGGCGGAGCGCGAGGAATGGCGCGCGGGCCAGCCGGCGGGGGGGGGGGGGCGGGGAGAGCGGGAGGCGGGCGGACCGACCGACCGACCGGCGCGCGGGGGCGGGGCGCCGATCTCCTCAGCGGCGGCGCCGGCCGCGAGGGGAGGCGAAGCCGCGCTGCTCTGCCGGGGCGCTCCGCCGGGCCCTGCCCGCCCTGAGCGGGCTCCCCGCGGCGGGAGAGCGCGTAGGGTGTTGGCGCCGCTTGTGCCGGGCGGGGTCTTGGTCGGCGCGGGGTGTTACCGCTCGGGGTCCCCCCGCTGTGGGTGAAGGGGCTGCTGAGGGCTCTGGGCAGAGAGAGGGAGGACAGGGAGGCGTTGCTTGTGCAGAGAAGGCCCGGGTCGGTCGATTGCCGCTCTGGAAAGCTTCCCTGGGGATGCTTGCGGCTGCTCTTGAGCGTAAGTGTCACCAGAAGCCTCGCAGTCTCTCGGAAGCCTGCTCTTGCTGTTAGTCACGTCCGGTCGTCGGACGAAGCGGTGGGGCAGGGCCTGGGGTGCCAATAGGAGGTACGTTCTCCGGTGTCTTTTGCCAGGCAGACTTGCGAAACGAGGTGCCAGATAGGTCCTGGCAGGGCTTGCTGTCTGCGTCAGGTGTTGGATCCACTAGCGTTCTGACAGTGGCGAAACCCCGCGCTCGCTTGTCTCCGTGTACTTGTGACTGGTTTTATCAAACGAAGGGGACTGCTTTCATTGGGTGTAGCAGATGATAGGTAAAATGCGCTTCACGCGCTTAGTGAGATGCCTACTTGTCCCTTCGTGCAGAGTCACCGGAGTTTCAGTGGACTTGTTAACTTTACCTTCACCTCAGGTGGTTGAAAAAGATAGGGCTGTAAAAATCCCGAAGAGTTGTTTAAAACATTTGATATTTGCTATCAACAAAAAGATGAGAATTGCTGGAAAACTGTCTTGTCAAAATATTTTGCAGTGCAGAATGGAGATACTTCTTTTACCCGCCTCGTCTGCGGATAAACTGTAAGGAATGCAGTTGACAGCTAACGACAATTTCTGTTGAGAGTGTGTGAGCTGGGAAAAAGGTCAAGCTGGGTCCAGCTTAAGGTAAAAAGTGTAACTTACAGTATGGTACCAGTAGTATTCTGCAACAGGCTAATATTTTTGTGATGGTTTAGGGCCTCATTATGATTTAGCTGTTAGAGCCGTTGGATTTCAGTTTTGTCTGTGGCGTGGACAAGCCATTTTATTTATTGTTCTGTGGCACTGGTTTCAACATAACAAGTTACTGCAGTAGTTTTAGAATATAAACTTTACAAAGCGTTTAGGACTTCAGGATCGGGGTGAATGTTATTTTAGCTCTTTTTTAAATTCTCCTTTACAGGTGTGAACAAAGGTGGCCCCAGGGCTGAGGCTTCACAGAGGAAGGTTTGGTCTGGAATCTGTTTTCATGGCACAGGTGAAGACCTTTGGAAAAGAACTTTTATCATGGAAACAAAGTGACTATAAGTATTAACTAAACCAACATAATATTTTAAAAAAAAAGTTTCTGAGAGTACAGAGATACTTTTTCCTTTGTTTTCTCAGAAGAAAGAACATGTTGTGTGTTCTAATTATATAAAGTTGTATAAAGTGTCCCCCTCCAACCTACTGGGGGAAACTTACTCAAAGTTCAAAACCAAAATTAAATGTTTAAACCTGTTGGTTTCCCCTCTGACCCATTTGTGTGCATGGTGCTTGTATTGCAAGGGTTTGAGAAGTCTTGAAAACTGTTTGGAGAACTGAAAATGAATGGAAATGTTCCACAGGTCAAATACCTAAGCATCCTATCGGAATGGTAAATAAATTCTAAATAACATCTTTGCAGAGCACAGCTTTTCTTAAACAAACGGCAGCAAGAAAAATCTGGTCACTGGACTGATTAATACTTTTAGGATATGAAAAAATGTAAAACAGTTTTAAAAATGGGTATGATTATGCCATTTCAACTAAGGACCCGGTTTTGTTCTCTTTGTAATAGAGGAAGAAACTGTTACATTTTGATGAAGCAATACTAAGTCTTAGTTGAGGAATTTTTATGATGCGTTTGTATGAATAAAGCTGTCAACTAATCTGTTATAGATGTCATTGATTAGAAATACTGTGTACTGACACAGTGTATGGAATCCTGTCTTGTCGGAAGATGGTGGGAGACTCTTCTGTAGGATCCCTGGTCAGTCTCCTGTTGGAAGATCAAAATATTTTCTGTTCTTATCTGTATGTTCTGGTTTTTAAAGCTCAAGCACAAAGGAGTTAATATTGTGAGTAATCACTACAGTTAATGTTTGATTTTTGCACATAGTTCACATATTTGTCCAATTTCTTCATTGCTCAAAGTAGTCTGTTGTTAACTATATGAAAAGGAAATTCTAAATACCAGGTTTGCATGTTGAAGCTGATCATGTGTCAGAATCCTAGGCCGAAATCTAAAATCCTAAAAACACTAGCTGTAGAAACTCTTATGGCTGAGCCTGAGTTAGGTTTTCATGCATTTCTATGTGATTATCTTCCAGCTATTTTCTGATCTAGCTTTAAAAACTATTTCATGTAACCGCAACTTGGCAAATTAGGTGATTTCATCCACAGTTTATGTTTTGTTATGGATGGTTTCTTTTTCATTTCTTTTTTTTTTTTAACATGAATACTGCAGCCTTATATTAACACAAGTTTCATATAAAGGGCACCTATACCTTAGGCATATGCATCATGTGTGAAATCCTACTGTGTTGTATGTCTGTAAAATTGCTGGGTAGCTGAACATTTGCTGAATGAACTGCTGTTTGTTTTTTGTGGCTTATAATACTCCTTTGTAGATGTGCTGGTATCTTGTTTGTCCCTGCTGCATCTAGACAATGCATTCCTTCATGTTTTGTGTAACATCTTCAGTCATTTCTGTCTACATAGAGATGGTAACTGGAAAGAGAAAATTCTGTTTTTAAATTCTCCCTCTTCCCACCCTTAACTTCCCCACTGCCCAGCATAGCTGGACTATTGGTCATTAAGGGGAATTTAGAACAGTATTGATTGCTGGTATCCAGGAATTCCAGGGAAAAGGTACAAAAATGAGTATGGGGAAACTATGTGAATTTTCTGACAACACAAATTTATGCTTTGAGACCCTTAAAATCAGTAGGGGAGTTCTACAGTCAGAATAAAAAAAGAAAGAAAAGGAGCTCAAGATGTTGGATGAATAAGCTCTGGAGTTTACTACTGTTTTAAGAGGCTTGTCTGTTGTTCAGTTGTTTTAAATTTCTCCTGGTAGTGGTTAGCAAGGAGTAAACTGAATGGTCAAGTCTAAACCCAGAACGGTTCTTCTCTGCTGTTATTTGCTGTTTTTTTTTTTTAATGTAATCAGTCCTTTGAGGGAGTTGGGCAAGTTCAAAACAGTATGTTTTTCAGTGCTTGCTTCTGGGACCGGTGTATAATTGCTCTGGCTTATGAGGGATTCCCATTGGTTTCTCCATTAATTGCTTACAAATACTCCACATTGTGTCACAATATTCTGTTTTCTAGCAGTGTTTCAAGTAAGAGATTGATGCTCAACTGGGAAGCTCTGACAAGAAATGAAGAAAGGTTATTTACAGCTATGTATAGAATGGGAAGCAGCTGTTTTAAGTTAGCAAATTAGGAGAAGTGGTGAATACTTCTGGTATGCCTTAAAACTGGCTTTTTTTCCCCCCGAGTTGAGTGTTAGATGTTATTTCCCTTTTTATTTGCACGATATCAGGCATACCAGTAGAGCCTGGAAACTTTAATTAACAAAATGAATAAATTGTTTCACACGTGTTTGCTGGTCTACAGGCATAGACTGATCAATATATATACCCATAAACCTTCCATAACTTGTACCCCAGCTTTTAAAATAGTTTAAATAGTTTTCTGCAGGTCTTTTGCAGTATGCCACTTCTTCCCACTGCTGTCCCAAGTTTCTGTTTGTCAAATATGTTTTATTTCCTACCAAAACTGGTTGTCAGAGTTAGTGCGCTTTTAGGACAGGGTTTAGATTAGTTTTGGATGTTTTGTTTTGCTTTTTAACCAGGAGATGCTCTGTATATCGTCTCTTTTTATGAAAAGAATGCTTGAGAGTATTCATTAAGCTTATTCTTCAGTATTCTTTAGATTATCAGGCAATTCATTACATAAACAGGCAAATTTCTTTGTATTTCTTTTCTGAAGCATTAATCATTTTATTATGAAGGTAGGATGACATCGTTACAAATAAATGCTTTTTTTATGGCTTTGATAGTTCATTTTACTGTACAGGATTTAACAAACGAAAAATGTGTTGAGTTAGTTCCAGTGGCTTATAATACATATTCCTTGCTTTGTAGCTGAATATTCAGCCATTCTTACTCCCATTGGTCATCCTTTTACAGGCTGTCCTGTCCATGATCAACTTCAGAACTTTTGTAAAATCTCATGAACTCGACATTGTAAGCCAAAAATATTACAGATTCATTTAAGTGCTAGATAAACCTTCAGGATAATTTGGGGGCAAGGTGTGTGTATAACATGAAAGTGAAAAAATCCTAAATTGAAGAAATAGCATAACTTTGAAGTCAAATGAGCAGGCCATGCAGCTTTCCTAAGTAGTTTGTAGAGAATCAAAATACAGTAACTTGTTAGACATGTGACGATAGGGAGGGTGGGAAATCAGCTTTTTTTTTTTAGATTTTTTTTTTTTTAAGCCTGTCAGAAATCTGTGAGTGGTCAACACAGAAGTGGGAAAAGAACTGTAGAGATTCTTGCAAAACTCCTGATAAAATTCCTTTTAAAAAGCTGATAAAATCAGCTGTGGTATGGCAGAATAAAACAAAATCAGAGGTAGGTAAAAAAAAAAAAAGCAATTTTTAGTACAAAAAATTTAAGAAGGCTACATACCAGAATTCAAAGCTAAAAATATGTGTTAATGTATTTTGTAACTAAGGTGGAAAATACAGTGAATGCTGATGTCAAAATGAAACTGTATAAAATGAAGTTTATTGAAAATACTATGCAGGACTGATTTAGCTGTTCCTGAAGATGACAAGAGACATTTGGAGGACTAATTAAAACAGAAAATTCAGAGATTCTTGTCAAATTGGTGTGTGTTGGGATAAGAGAAAGGTGTTTTGTTGTTTTTTTTTTTAATAGCAGTTTGTCTGAGTAACTTAAAGCAACAAGAACATGATGTCAGGTTTTTACAAGGCCTGCACACCAGCAGTATGAATGTAGTTGAAGGTGCAGCAGCCTTACTGCTCCACTAGGACTTTAAGAAAACTTTTGGGAGTATTTTACCAGTTATACTCTTTCGGGGGGGGGGGGGGGGGGGGAGGAAATGTACTTGTTTTTATACTTTACAGAATTATTAGGTTTTGATTTAGCAGAAGTATTTAGGAAGAACAAAGTTCATTTCTTTCTTACGCTCAAAAGCACTGGCTGTAGAAAGAGCGTATTGTGCGAAACTTGCTGCAGTGGATGTGGGAGCTTTCAAGTCTGACAGTTTAAGTAGCAAAGATGAAAGTGAGGACAGTTCTTGGGCAGGGGACTTCAAGAGGAATGTGATTCATGGGACATAGTTACTAGCGTAATTACCAGTGCAGCTGCCGTAGTAACTTCTGCCAGTACGAAAAAAATCTGTCATGTCCCATGCTCTACTGGTCGTAGTATAAGTGATAAAGATGGGAGCAGCAGCAGTGTAATACCTTGTTCCACTTGCCAACTTCAGACCAGCGTACCTGCATGGAGCTATTTCTGCTAGGTTTCAAACTGACACCAAAGCTTCACAGGATTTCCTAAAGTGATTAAGCTGGGCTAAAATTTTGGAATTGGAGGTGGTAAGAGTTTGTTCTGTGTTTTCTGTAAATAATAGTGAAAGAACAGGGATTCAGAGGGACTGAATTACTCTGATAATGAATAAAACCTGTTGAATCCAGGCAAGAAAAAAACCCCAACCCTTAACCATAAATGCCTTTTATTTTTGCACTTCATTACACAAGGTTTTATTTCAGTAATAAATTCATTTGTTTCAGTATTGTAATAAATAGGACTTTTCTACTTCTCTCTGTGATAATACTTTCCATTTGACATTCCTTAAACTGTAGGTCAGACTTTTCATTTATTAATATTTGTTTCCAATTAGGTTGAACGGAACATTTCAGATTTAATCCAAAAAGGAATTTGGAGTGAGGAGCTCTTGAAAAATTCGGGGGGATGAGGGATAAGGAATGTTCTGCTAGGCCCAGGCTTCCTTTTAAGACAGATTTTTTGTTCCAAGGGGAAAATTCTTCTACTGGGAAGTGGGGGACTTCTGAAATACTTACCCCAAAACATGATTTCTCTCACTAACGTGTTATCAACACTCACTTTTCTAGCATTCAGCAAGTGCAGTTTCTATCTGAAATTGTTAAAGTGAATTGCCAAAGGTCACGCATCAGTCTAGTGTCAAAGATGGGTCTGAAAACTGATTATTTTTTAAAAAATTAAATTACCTCCTTTTAAAGCCAATGAAACAAAAATAGTTCTAGTTCTAAAACGAAAACTACGGTTTCAGCTGGTGTAAAAGGAGATCAGCTCATCCCAGAGTGTTTTTCCTCAACAATTAGGTCTTCACAGTCTCCAAAGTAGGTTAACAAATAAGAGTTTAATAATCCTTTAGTTTCTCTGCTTTTCTTTGTGACTTGTTAATATTTCTGCCTAACGTAAAGGTATGGTGTGTTGTACATTCATCGCTTTTTTTTTTTTTCCCAATTACATAAATCCATTGTTAAACTCTTAAGGTTGATCACAGGTGGCCATAGGATATGAAACTCCTGTTTTTTGCAATTCTTGTAATGGTTCAAAAACTCAGAGATAACGCCAGCCAATGGATTGGTAACTATGAAGAATGACAGAATCATTCATAACTATCATGTCCATGAGATGTATAAACTTGGAGGAAGACTTACATCCATTGTATAGATGGGTAAATTAAGCTGAGGTGATTTGGATGTTGTGTGGGAAACCTAGATAGATCAGAACTTACAAATCCTAACAGATGGCAGAGTTACCCTTCCTATCTGTCTACCCAAAAGGATTTGGTGCTCCTTAGGAGTGCAGGCTAGACTTCAAGTGTGTGATGTGTCTTCTACCATTTTTTATGTACAGTTAAAAGTAGCTGCATTTATTTTTATAAGACACAGAGGAAGAAAAGGAAAAGTTAATTTAACAAATTGAAGTCTTGACTTGTGCTAGAATATGTGGATAGTTTCTTTATTCAGAGACAGAATGAAGGGGAAAGGAAGCAAATTCTGTAGCATCGAAGTTACTATTGAAACAAAATTAATTATAAAGTAGGTGGGCCATTTTAGAAAGTTACAAAGCAGGATTCTTGCGTGCCTGCACCATTGATGCCTTTAAAGAGGAAGTGATGTGCTGGAATAAGTATGATGAATTGGTGCTGAATAGGAGGTTGAGCACACACTGGATGTGGTGGCCTGGCTCATAGAGTTAATGGAATTGTTGCCATTGGCTTCATGAACTCTTTGGTTTTGGCTCATAAGCCGCTTACAGTTCCACTTCTGCAGTGGGAATAAAGAACAATCAGCAAGTTTGTACAGAAGCTGCTGGTAGACATCAGTCATGAGATCTAGCCTGGCATTTAATTAAAATTTAATTAAATAAATGTTTTTCTGGAAATAATTGAGAATCCTAATCCTCTTGTGGCCACATTTGTGTTGTTTTCCCTCCTAGGTGAGTATGGAGTTTCTGGGCGGCAAAAGCAGGAGTTTCACAAGTAGTCCATGCATTTTGTCCTCTGAAGCTGTTATTCAAGTATGTTTCATGTCTGCTAACGCAATAGTAGCTACAGGGGTGAAGGAGGACTTGGATAAGTGATGTTCAGTTTTACTTCAGGAGACTGCAGAGTGAGGGTCCCTACCTTCTTCCTCGTGGAAAGAGGACCCTAAAACGTAGGAAGTGCTTCATGCACCACGCTAGTAAATGGAGGCCTCTACTGAAAGATAAAACTCGGTATGCTGCTCCAGTGAAATACATTACACATTTGTTATTTTCTGGGTAACAGCCAAATCATTTGTTGTCCCTCCCCACACACACTTCCATTTATAAAGGAAGTCTTCAGTCTTTTGAATGTCATACAAAACTGTTCAAAACCAGACTTGAGCAATTGAAATTCAGTTAGTTCAATCAGAGCAATTCAATTGACACAGCTGAGTTCTGTGATCCGAACAAAAGATTTTGCTTTAATTGTGTAGGAATACATAAATGGTGATGTGATTGTCTTGTTTCCAGCCCTCCAGATAGATGTAGTGCATTTTAAACTTTACTTGTATGCACCCCATTTTACTACTTGAGGTTTATGTGGTGCGTCAGCCTTTCATAAAATTGCAGGTGAAAACAGTCCCCTGGAAAACAAGAAAGTGTCAGTGTTTGCTGTGGGCAAGCCTGGCAAATGTTGGGGGTTAACATGTAACATTATGACTAAATTCGGTAAATGGCTCAGTCATCCATTCTGTCTTGAGACAGGTGATCTTGTAACATTCATTTGCAGATAAATCATTTGAGGTTGTGATTCACAGCTCAACTGTAGTGATGTTCAAGTCAAAAACTGAACTTTATCTCAGACCAGAAGAGGTTATGATGTCTGCTTCTTTAAAATCTGTTTACATTGGTCAGTCTACAACATACAATGGGGTGCAAAGGCAATGTAAACATCTTTATTCCCTAACAAGAGGACTGAGATTTTCCACTAGCTAGAAGCAGAAATTTCCTTCATCATCTTGCTTCTGCCACTAGCAGTCATGCTCTTGGATGTCTGTTTTTCCCATGGCATCTGTGGCTGCTTGCTACCAGTTCTTTTCTCACCTTCCTAGATGCTTCCTTACCATGTCACGTTTGTTTTTCTGTATGTAATCAAAGACCACAGTTGTCGTGTTGCTTCCTCTGTCCCTCACTTTGCATAAGCATGAAACTAGTGGTCATACCAGCAGTTCTGGTGTTACCTAGTTCTGTTTTCTGTCACAATTTTAAATCTTATTTTGTCTTTCTGAAGTGTCTCTGTAAATGAGGCATCAGCTTATGCATCACACAGTTCAACGAGATTTGCTTCCTTTGCCAGTCCTCCTTCTTCACTGTCTTAGTTGCAGCAGATGAAACAGCCTTATTTGCTTATCATGCAAATTCAAATCGGGCATCATCTTTGAAATAAGATTTCCTCTAATTCTGAGTAGGGTTGTCTAAACTTCCATATTTCTTTTTACATGAAATCTTAAATAATGTGGTACTTGGCCATCTGCACATGGAAAACTTATGCAGTGTTTCACCATCTAATTAATCACTCCTTCCAATATTGTTTTCTCTAACTTGACAAATTTCATCATGTGTTACGTCCACGCAGAGCGATGCCATGGAGGGCATTGTACAGGATAGTGGTTTGATATTTCATCCCTTTCTTGTGCTGTGCTCTCTTGCTTTCAGTAGGAAGTATTTTTCCTTATCTCAGATCCCACAGTGCCTTATTTCTCCTCACCTTAGTCAGCCACCAATTTTGCTTCATCCAGTGTGCCAGCCTCTGTTGTCTGTCAGTTGCATTTAAACCCCATTATTTTCATACAAGGAGGAGTATCCCATAAACAACCCCTTCTCCTAAACAACCCTTAATTTTCCTTTGCTATGATGACTGCAAAAGTCTTCAGAGTTACTTGTTGATGGGTCATTGGGACTATCAGCGCTGTCTTGCTGTTTCTTTGGGCCCCCCTACTTGTCTATTCCACTGCTGCTGCTTACGTTTCTTCTTTGTGCCCATTGTGGAATTTCTGTCGCATGTTTAGCCTATCCCAGGACTTGGCATGAGTCAGTGGCTAGACTTTATAGACATTATAGTAAACCAAACAAATAATGATAGAATATGAAAATAGCAAACTTTGACTCATAAGTACAGAAGGCCCTCTAGTCCATACTTCCTCTCAGGGCAGGGTCAGCTACACATAACTTTCTTCCTAACAGATGTTTATGTAGGCTGCTCTTGGAGGTAATACTGAAATTTCTGCTCCCCAATAATTTGCTCCAGTACCTTGCCATCCTTGTGAGTTATAACGTCTAACCTGAATCTTCCTTGCTGCAGTGTAAGCCCATTTCTTCTTGTACAGGCTGTGAACAGAAAAAAAGGTATTTCCCTTTGTTTCATTTTGGGGTGGTTTTTTTAACACTTCAAATAAAGTACTCACAGACTTTGTGGTCTCTGTCAGGCCAGCCTCCTCTGTTTCTTCAGCCCTTCCTTGTAGGTTGTTTGCTGAACATCTGATTATTCTTACTGGCTTTCTGTGTATAGTCTGTATTAGGTACACCTCTTCCTTAAGGCACAACATTCCAAAGCTGGGTGCTGCACTCCAGCTGAGACCTGGGTTATATTTGTCTTTGAACCCCATGAAGTGCAGTGCTGCTGTCAAAATAAATAAACATCGTTGACTCATGTTCACCTTGTAATTTCTCTGCAACCATTAGATTCTTTTCTGTAGAGTTACTTAGCTTGTTCTGTCTGTCCAGTATTTTTGTGATTGAAGTGGCAGTAATAGTAAGTAGCTGCAGTTTTTTTCCCCTCAACGAGGGTCTTGGTCTGGATGGTCAGTATGTCAATGAAGAGCTATTCCTAGAGGGAAGTGTGATCAGCATGGGGAAGTTGCATGGCCTTGAACTGGAAATGGAACCGGAAAAGATGCTGAGGTGGTTCAAAAACCTCTGGTGGATACAAGCCATCTGATGTTTTCATGGTGGTTTGGCTATATCCTTGTAGTCACCATATCTGTTAGATCAAATAACATTGCTTCTCTGATAGTTATCCCTTAGGTATGTAGAGGGAGGAGTTTTATCTCTTTTCAGCCTTTGTATTTGTGAAGTGCCTATATACTTGATGAAATCTGTTACAAAGACAGTCTTAGCTGTTCTCCTCTGGACTTGTGCTTTGCTAACAAGAACAATTATGTTTTTACCAACTTTTCTGATCTATTTCATCCTGGGTGTCACAGCGCAAGTGATCCAGGTTTCATTGCTGAATCTTGAACCTTTGAGACGACATAAAGAAGCGTAAGTATATCAGATGGTACTTTGATGAGTGAGTCAGTGGGCCAAGTGGCTGAAATCCATCCTTCCCATCCACACAATCCCAGAGTGCTACAATGGGTGAGAAGCAAAATCTTACAAGGATTTTCAGACTGAAAAAAAAAGCCAGAGGGGACAGAAAAGATCTGAATAGGGAAAGAGAGGAAGGATTGCTTGTTATTAATCACTATCCATATTGAGTGCAGTACTACTATTCTAGGCCCTGGAAAATGACATGTTATTTTCTTTTCTTTTAAATATCACAAAAGCAAAACCTAGGACTAAGTGGCGGATATTAAATATTGAATATACCAAAAGGATTTGTCATCTGCTAAGCATAAAAAGGCTTCACTTCAAAAAGTAACAGGCTGGCTAGGCCCTATATGTTTGTTTTTCTTCATACAGATCATGTATTCCCGTTTCTGTTAAAGTGACATTTATGTTTGGGTAAATGGAAGCTCTTTTCCTTTACAGAAATACTATCACAAAAATAGTAAGTGATTTAATCAAATGAGCTTCACAGAATATTCACAGTTCACCCTCTTGTGTGCTAGAGTTCAGCGTTGTACAAACAGGATCAGAAGTTCTTTGCTTACCTAGCAGCAAATTGGCTGCTTAGTCAGATATGCAAAACACCCTGTTGAGCATACAATGCTGAAATAAAGTTTTGATAATTTAGCTTTCTTCTATAGTGTCATTTGTTGCGGGGTCAGACTTTTTCAGATAATAGCTGTACAAAGTGCCTCAGCATTCTGTGTGTCTTCTGAATGAAGCTCAAAGCATGGATCTTTACGCTGGAATGTGTGCTTGGAGATGAGCTAGGGAAATGTTCAGAGGCTCTGAATGTTATTACTGCTTATGTGCTGCGTTATTCTTTTTGAAAATTCCCAGAGCTTGCGATATGTTGTGAATATTTAAAAGCCCCAAGAGGGGAGGAATAAAATAGGTTGTTCTTCTTTCCTCTATACTTCATGAATAGCTTCTTTCTTGAAAATACAAAATGATACAACCTTGTTTATTTTCTTATGTCTGCTTCTGCTGTTTTTACAGTAACCTTAAAAATGTACTCTTTCTGTCATTGTTCCTTAAGTATTTGCTTTCCTGTCTCAGCCTTACGAGTGGAAAGCCATAGGAAATGCATGTTCGTGGTTTATTAACATTTTAAGTTCTGGTAGTTGAGAGTTCTAGAAATCACTGTAGTATGGGCAAAACAAGTAGAGTTGCATTTTCAAATATTGTTTCTGTATGTGGAAATTCTGTGGCCGCCCTCTGTTTTTTTTCTGAGGCAGTTCCACAGGTCAGTCAGGCATTTGAAACTCAAATTAATTTTTGTGACAACAGATTAAAAAATCATTTGGCAGTTACGGGGTATGTTACTACAGACATCGGAAAAACACAGGAATGCCAGCTAGCATGAATGAGAGTGTGTGCTTATAAAGAAAGGTGGGTGTTCATCTGAGGAAATGGGTAGACTTACAAGATCAGATTCTGAAAATACAGAGGGGCTGAAGGAGCATGTGCAGGTATGTAGAGCTGCATGCAAACGTATCTACTAGTTTGCAATGACCATCCATGCAAATGGAGCTTTTGTGGATGCAAATGAGCTATACTTGTTTTACTGGGCATGTATCTAATTCACACACAAGTTCATGACAAGTCATTATACAAATGAGAAGTCAAATGACTTGTGTTTTATATTAATGAGTATGTTTGTGAACTTTTAAACACTCGGATATACGTGGTCATGTATATTTGAAGATACATCTCTGCATACAGGTTGCTAAAGGTAAGTTCTAGTACTAGGAAAAGTATTAGTGCAAGGACAGTACAATGATATAAAAAAGTCACCTTTTGTTTTTTTTATTCTGTGAGGTAAAATGAAGGGATTCTGATGTATTTGCTAGCTGGGAGTGAGTACTGAAGGTGGCTTTTTGTTCTTCTAAAATGAAGACAGTGGCTCACCACCTTCTGGTTTTCACAGACACTGGCAAAATATCTTCCCCTTGGTTTAATCTTCAGCTTGTTCCAGCTTTCCACCTTCCGTCTGAAAATACTCACAACATGTCTTTACTCAGCATCTCTGAATGGAAGGGGAACATGGGTGGGACTTAAAGCTAGGGGTAGGAAATTAATTTAAGCAAAGGCAGACACTACTTGAATTTTTTTTTTTTTTTTAATTTTTTATTTGTTTTACAAAGGGCTACTTCTACCACAAATTCACTTTATAATCATAGAGCAATGTTGCACTCCCCAGGAATATCTAAAATCCACCCAAAAAAAGTCCACAATAAAGGAGGAGCAGGAGTGTAAAAGTACCTATAATGAGCATGTTTTCTTTTTTTTTTTTTTTTTTTAAGGGGTATCCTGTAGATTCCTGCCAAAAGGTCCTATTACTGAATCTTGTACATTAAGCTCATTAAGCGTTTTAATTAAAAAGTGTAGGCACTCCCCTTAAGTCTTGATTAGATGCAAACATATATATTGTTCCCCCTGCTGAGAACCATCGCCTTTACTCAGTTCTGGCCACCTCTTCTCGTGGCCTAATCCTGTTTTGACAGAATCCCCCTGCAGCTAACTTGAGGCCTGACTGAGGGTCAAGCCCACAGATTTACAGCACAGTTGTGCAGTTGATTACATGTACAGAAAGCCATTGTTTTTAATTGCTGGGTAAAGTGTTGAAATTGGGGAAGAAACGCTCTCGAGATCCTTAGTGTTGCTGTCCTTTTGGCAATTGCTCTGTTTAGGCGAGTCAGATCCTTGATGTCTTGAGGTTTTGATATGGGCAAGTCCACCTCGCTGCAGGGATTAAGTGGCTCTGTCCTGCCCTTTTATAATTTTACAGTTTCTTTGGCGATTCTATGATCACCTCTAACCTGAGATCTCTGCAAGATGCCATCGTTTTCCAGGGAGTTTTTGAGGTCCCATAGTTTTTTTATTTCACAACTGAACTTGCAGGGAATATCCTATAACAGTGAGTAGCAGAGTAGAAGCCAGTTGCTTATTTGGTAAAGGTGATAGAAAGGACTGGTTTGGGGTTAACCTACCACTAGCTTGCCTTATGAAGCTTTTTTTGATATGATGAGCATACCTGCTTCTTAGTTGTTCATTAATAGCAGTGAATACATTTTAGCCTTTCTTTCAAGGTAGAAGAATGAACATTAAGTATGTAGCTAGACAACAGCCTGTCTTTCAAATAGCCATGAAGTGCCACAGTGTTTTTAACCTTCCTGTTTATTCTTGCTTCAAGGTAAGTATATGTGACTTGGCTGTCAGTATGGCCGTAACTTAGCACTGAAATGAAACCATTGCCTAATATACATAGTCAGATATTCCAAAAACAACAACAAAATAGTCTTCTCTTTGTGTGGATGACTGTGACTGTCTGGTGAGTGTCATCTGTGTTAAAGTGCTTTTAACTTGTTGCCCAACAAAAAATGTGTTATAGCCATGCTTTGTTAGCATTAACATTTTTCTGGCCATATCCAGTGCAGTTTCCAGGGTCTTATCTTACATTTCTGACTCTGGAATTCTGCGTCTCTGGATTTCTACAAACAGAGTTTGTTAACGTTTCATGCATTTAGTAAACATATATCCCAAAGCAGACTTTATTTTGTCCATTGCCTAGGGGCTATGTGCGTAGAGCACAGCATAAGTTTTGCTAGCTATACTTGATTTTAAGAAGTGGAAGTAATGAATAAGGTAGAATCCTTAGTGTACACAAGTTTGGGCCAGGAGGGATTCATGTTCTATGAGATTTGCATAAAATAAAGGTGTTTCTGGCTGTCTTTAACATTTTATATAAATATGTTCCAAAGGCTTTTGTATTGAAATTTCTTTTTACAAGTGCCCCATGATTTGCAGATGTGTTGTTCCTCAGCAGAAATAACTGGCTTGGCTATTTTGTTACGTTATTGTTAGAAAATCCAAAAGTAATATTAGTTAGTATCGCTTTCTAAAAGTTTACTATTCCACTGATAGTGATCTTTGGCAGATACTAGACAGGAGTGACTAGCCATAGCACTCAAATAGCAAAAAGAAGGAACAGAGTGATTGAGCAACCTGTGTGGAACATGAAGAGTTCTCCAGATGTGACTTGCGGCCTGATGTCCCTGGAAGGGGTTACCAGTGTAGATCAGGCATATGTAATACCTAAGGAAGCATTAATCAGCTCCTAGATTCCTCAGCAACCTGTGAAACACTCTTAGGAACAGTCTGCCAAAGAATGCCGATGATCAAGTGATTCCTAACTTGCATTTCATTGGGGGAATGCGTCGTCAGTCAGTATCTTGCCAAGCAAGTTTAATGGGGTGGAGATTCTGGGAAAACTGGTGGGACTGGAAGTAAGTAGTACTCTTCTAATATTAAAATTGAGTTAGGCTTCTGAATAGAAAGTGATTATTTGCCTAATTTCCCTTTAGATGTTCTAATATACACATGGGTCCAAAACTAATTCTCTGACTATTTAATAGCTTTTAGCTAGTTAAGATGCAGACCTTGGAACTGGGGGGGTTGGGGAGCGTCGACAACTCGTGGATGGGAAATCAGGTAGGTAGAAAACTTTTGAGGTTTTTTTTTTTTTGTACCTTCCAAAATCTTTTTCTTCGTGGTTTCTGTTATTTCCAGTTCTCTCATGCCTTTGTGATCTATTATTCCTATGGATGTTTCTCAAAAAGCTGCTGTTCCTGCTTGTAGCATATAGCAAAATGGGGAGAAGTGGTTTGTGATGTCATTTTTTTAAAAAAAATATTTTCCATGATGCCTAAAAAACAGGATGGAAAAGAAATCCTCTTTTATCTTTCCAGAAATACAGCTTGCATTTTTTTTCTGTTGGGAGACTGTGGATAACCCAGAGATGGGGTCTGTCAGCCTTGGAAACCCTTCCTTGAAAAGGCAGGGATTTGAAGTCTCAGCCAATGTTACTTCTCCCCAGGTATTTGAGTAATGAACATAAATAGAAACCAGATAATTTTAAGCCACCTCTAGTAAAGCAATTTCCTTTGCAGAGCAAATTTTGCTACCATGTCTCTCAGATTCTGACTACGCATACCCCACGGGAGAGAAAACCTTAGCATCCAATGTAAGATCTCAGCAGGCAGGAAATTTTTTTTTTTCCTTTTAAACAAATGTAACTAGTTACACTTCACCTTTTGTTTTTAGGGTTTATAAAGAAAATTCACAACCTGGAAAACAAAACAAAACAAAACCCCCAAAACTTTAATCTTTCCCCCAAAGGAATCAATGTGCAATATTTTCTTTGAGCAGACCAATTTTCCCTTTAGCTGTGTGTGCCTGTTCTATAGGCGGTTTGTGTTGTCCCAGGACTTCCAGGTATTTAAGATCCTTGTTCCTGAAGGTAGCATGTGTAAAACAAATAAACAAACAAAAAAACCAACAAAACCCCCACAAACAAACAACCCCCCCAAAACCAAAACAAAACTCTATTCAGGAGTTCCTAGAGTGCATCCATATTTGAAACCCATCTTAGGATCTCAGTATTTGCATTAAACATTTTGCATTTCAGCCACCTTTGAGAGAGCAGAGTGCTGGTAGTGTATAGGTACATTATGATTAAGGTCTTTTAAGTAATGAGATAGCCAAACAGCCTGGTGACATCTTGAAGGAGGTAGTCGTTGTTCTGGTAAGCCATCTCATGGTTCACTGTGGTGGTATGCTGTGTGTTCTGGCAATTACTGTGTTGCATGTTGTGTGAGTTGTATCGGGGTAACTGAAATTTGGGACTTAATCTCAAACTGAGCAAGCCCTGTGATGCTTCTTGTTTTATACTACAAGTATTACCCCCCCACCCCAAAGTAGAGACAGGCCCTAGCAAAGAGGAAGAGATGTGCATCTGCACTGCATTCCTCACGCTGGTGGGTTCAAGCCGGCTGCTGCAGGCATGTGTAAAGATAGGCAATAGATCTAGACCCAGTGACACTGAGAAAGGGACTGATGTAGAAGAACATAATGCTTTTTTTTTTTTTTCTTAAATTGAGAAAGTTTATGCAACAAACGCCAGTTTGGGGATCAGCCGGCTGACCCTGACTGGGAAGTGCTGTAGGTCTGCAGTAAGAGAAGCTGAGGATGTCTGGAATGACTTTTCTCTGTCACAGATCTTGTTTTGTGGCTCCACAACATTTATATGCATTCACTACTGCCTCCTCCCCAGCTGCAAGTCCATAGCTAGCCAATTTGGTATTGACAGATAAATCACTAGGGCTTCTCTAATGGAGCCAGCACTGCTGACCAGAAGGTGTTTGTCCCCCCCCTTGGGTTATTTTTGTCTGAGTAATGCACAGGAACTTGATAATGGCTTGAGATTTTTTCTTTTTTTTTTTTTTTATTATTTTTTCCTCAGTGGAGTTTCTGAATTGCACGAAACTCACCAATGGAACTCATATCACGGAATCATTTAAGTTGGAAGGGACCTCTTGAGATCAACTAGTCCAACCCCCCTGCTGAAGCAGGGTCATCTACAGCAGGTTGTCCAGGACCGTGTCAAGTCAGGTTTGGAGACAATGCCTCCTCTCTGAGAAACCTGCTCCAGCGTCTGACCACCCTCACAGTAAAAAACAAAACAAAACACCCCGGTGTCTTCTTGCGTTGAGATGACACTTCCATTGCTTTTTAATTTGTGCCCCTTGCCTCCTGTTGCTGGGCTCTACTGAGAACAGCCTGGCTCCCTCATCTTTGTTCCCTCCCATCAAGTATTTATACACACTGGTAAAATCTCCCTGACCTGCTTTTCTCCAGGCTTAAGAGTCCCAGCTCTCTCAGCCTCTCCTTGTGTGAAAGATGCTCCAGTCCCTTAATCATCTTTGTGGCCCTGCACTTGACGTGCTCTAGGACAAGTCCATGTCTGTCTTGTACTGGGGAGCCCAGAACAGCACCTACCGGTAACAACCAGTGGCTTTTTGCTTTCCACAGTTGGTCTCAAAGATCGCTTTCAAGAGAGGGTGTTTTGTCGAATGTTTTTTCCAGCCTCTCTGACTACCATGAGGTTACTGGGGGGCTCCTAACTCCAGGAATGTATTAAGTCAGGTTTTTTTGAGAAGAGAAGGGCCACAGGATACATGCAGGCTACAGCACACTTTGTGAGTGTAGAACCAACATGTTATTCAGGAAAACCTTGGCTTTGTCAGCCCTGCCAGGTACTGGCTGTTTCTCTGTCCTTTATTCTGACCCGCTTTATGGAATCTTTACTCCATTCTTCCACTTTTTACCTCTGTTTTGGCCAAAGCAGGCTCTCCAAGAGTGTATTTTGTACCATTGTTCCTTTGGCGTAGATTGGCCAGGAATTCAGAGACATTAGGAGCTTTGTTAGTAGCAGTCACCAGTATAGTCAAGTAGCAGGGGGAGAAAAGAGAACATGAATTCTGATGGTTAGGTAGAACATAGCAGTGGGGAGTCTGGCAGAGGTGCAGCAGTTGTTGGGGGTGACTGCCTGCCTGTGGACTCCCTCTGTGTCCCAGTAAACCTGTTTCCTGAGAGCTTCTAAATACCAGCTGTTTCCTAAAAAATTCTGTTTATCAACACAGACTACTTTGTAACACCAAATAGCAAGCAGAGCTGCAAGTAATTTTGAGTATAGGCAAGTTGTTAGGCTTGAGGCCTGAACGTATTTTCTGGAACTTAATGCCATCTCTGTGTTCCTGTTATCTCAGATTCCTAATTTAGATTTGAGATCTCTAAGGGGTTCACTTGAACATACTCTTTACTAGCACTTCAAAAATGTCAGGCATATGTTTGTCAAATTTAGAGCTGGGTTAAGCACAATTACGCATGCATTTAATAAGCATAGTAGTTAAGTGATTTCATGAACTACATCAATAAGTTTATGCTAATATAATTACAGTGATACTAGCAAGTTTTATGAATTAACTGTATTTGTTTCCAAACAAATGTAGTTAGTTGTATTGGTACAAAAATCTGTGCATAGACAGACCCTTACTTTTGCTAACAATACAGTATTACAAAGATGGGGTGTGTTTTCTAAGATGCATTATAATATTCTTTCCCTTAAACAAGAGGAAACTGAGGAGTTGGAACAAGACGCTTCAGTAAAAAGTGGGTGTAGATTTTGTTTGGTTTGTTTTTTGGGGGGCTTTGTGAGTGGGGTGTGGGTTTTTTTGGTTTTGTTGGGGTTTTGTTCAGTTGGTTTGGTTTTGTTTGTTTTTTCTTTGAGCGAATAGAGGGCTACAAGTTTCAAGGAAGAAGCATGCTTGGCAGTAGTCCAGAGATTGTTTCAAGTGTACCATAGTCAGAAAAGAATAACTTGCAGAATGAGTGTTGTCGGGGCTGTCTTGACGGGTGATGACCAGGGAAGAGCATCTTTGGTGGGTGAGCACAGGGTCTCTGAGCATGGCTATTCCTAGGGAAGCTCCCTGCAGTCTGCACAGCGCTGGCAGCAAAAGTGTGTACTGAGCTGTCACAGAGAAGAACCTGGCAACTCCTTTGTCTGGCTCATCACTTCTAGTAGCTGAGCATTTACCACATAAATGTCGAAAAGCCACGGAGAGAGACACATGGGTTGTTCCTGGGAAGTAATTTCTGAATTAGATTCAGCTCCTGCAAACCATGCAGTTACAAGAAAGCCCCCCCTCTGGGGGTGGGGGATTTGATGGGTGCAGGAGAAACAGCTGCGTGGTATTGAGGGGTTCTCTGGGTGCCTACGGGGAGGAACAAGAGGATGGGAGTCCCACTGCAATAGTCCAGTCCCTAAGCTTGCTTCTCTCTGCGTGCAGAAGTAATGTGACAACCTGCAGCCCCTGGTGTGGCGTTCCCAGCATTAAATATCAAAGTTAGCCTTTTCCTTCTGTTTTCCAATTCTATAAATCCTGCATAAGTACTGCCATCTCTAGCCCTTGGGAGTACTGCTGTACTCCGTCTGCTGCTGCCACCTGACAGCCGTGTCAAGCCTGATTCATCTCTGAGTGAGACTTGTTCTAAAGGGATGAGCCTACATTTTTAAATTAGCTGTATTTTAACTGAACTGAAAGGTAGGCCAGAGCTGGAGCTGCCAACTCTCAACAAAAAGAAATTTTGTTTTGAGAGGAATGCAGTAAAGAGTCCAGTCTTTTGTCTGGAGTGGATGCCATCTTCACTCCAACTGCTTTGCTGGTAGAGGAACCTCTCAGGATCCTAAGTTCTCACTGATTTGGTTTAGGGACTAAACTGGAATGGGCAGAAATGTTTGGATAGAAGTCTCATATCAAAGCATCTGTTTTTTAAAATTAATGTGTTTGATGTTTCAGTAATGTTTGGGGGGGGAAACTGTAAAATCTTCAAAAATTGAAAGCATGTTTTGGTTTGCCTTTCCCACCTCATTTCATATTCGATAGTGTGAATGGTCTTGTTTGGCTTTCAGATTTCAGATGTTATTATTTTCAATATTTTGAGGTGGTTCTTATTTTGGCAGTTCCAGCCAGGTGCTGCATTCGGAACAGCTCTGCTGGCCACGAGGAATTGCTGTTTGGCCACAGCTACTCTGAAGGGTTTCCTTCCCAGTGGGTGCTGCCACCGGCTTGCAGGAGTTGCTGCCTGGGTGTTTGCAGGGGGTACGTGACGGCTGCCAGGGCCAGCCCTTTCCCCTGCTCCCAATGCAGGACTACCCTTGCAACAATGGTGCCTCGGATGCTGCAAACTGGTAGCTGGGCCAGTCTGTCTTCTCTTCTGTTTTGAAATGCAGACATCAAAGTGAAAGAAATGCTCTAGTAAATTTGTTTTGAAGCTCTGAAAGAAAACTTTCCTTTTCCCATGTGTTTTCCATTTTGTTAGTTTTGCAATATCAACTTTTCATCCTGATTCAGGTTTTTTTTTTTCCCCCAAAACAAAACAGAATTAGCATTTCCCTGGAACAGAAATCCCATTTTCACACATGCATTTCCATTGATTTTTCTGGTGCTACTCACATAGATAAACAGCTACAGAGTGTTACTGAAATCACAACCATAAATTTTGTAATAGGTTAAAAGTGTCCTGTCAAACTGTGGATAATAAATTCTGGATATAATGAAATTGTTCATAACTTTTGGGGAAAAAAAAGAGAGTGCATTTCCACCAGTGATTTACAACAGCTGTAATTTTTAAAGGGCCTAAAATAACTTTTCAATTTAAAATTATTTAAAATACTTCCCTGAACAAACAGTGATGCTATGTTGGCCATACTGCTATCTAATTAAATATTTACTATATTTCTGTATCTGGTGGCTGAACCAGGAACTTGGAAGTGCTGATGCACACAGCCGTGAAACGGCGTATCTTTCAGCTCTGCCGGCTGACAGCCCTGACCTTGGTGGGCTGACCCTCCGCCTCCCACGCCCTCACTTTGCTCTGGCTACTCTCACCCTGGCACTGTCACTGCAAGCCTTTCATCCCTAAAGCTCTTCTGGCTTGCATGGATTTTATTTCCAAAAATCTCTTTGACAGGTGAAAATGTCTTTCTTTGAAGTTCCCTGGAGAGGCAGATTCCCCTTTGGTCTGCAGTTTGCTGCACCAGAGCCCGTGCCTCTCTGGGTGTAAGTGTTTCTGTTTGCTCTATGAGCCTTTTGCCTCTGCTGTGCTCTAAATATTCCTCATTTAATGAAGCGAAGTTCTTTAATTACTATTTTTCTTTGTGGAATGGCTCATGGTCCCTTAGTCTTTTGATATTATCAGACTGAAAGGGAAAAAAAAAATCCTTTAAACAATTTTCTGACTCCCTCTAGAGGATTTCTTTCCAAGCCCAGAAATAGCTCCACAGTGGGAGAAGCTGAGCATTCAGTCACTGTGCCTGCACAGCCAGGTTTCAGTGCAGGTTACATCTTTTCCAGTACCCACAGACTGCTTTCTTCTGTCAGTTGCTGCTAATGTCTCCCAGATTTTATTCCCACTGTTCTTTAAATATAAATGCTCGCAGTCCATTTTTCCTTAGGCAGCACAAGCCCGGTGTTCTCTGCTGAAGGACCCCACTGCAGTCATCGCTGTCCAGAGAATGGTTGTTCCTGTGATGTGCTCACTCCTCTGGACCAAACTTTATGAGCCTATCGAGTAGAAGGCTTAATTTTAACACCTTTTGGATGCCTTCTCTCCTATTGCAACAGTGAAATTTAATGTCTGTCATGAATAGCAACTCAATTTTCTTGATGACATGGATTTTTTCCCCTTCATATCGAGGGGTACGCGTAATTTTCTTGTATTTCTGTCCTTTCCTATTGCTGTCCATTTTGTCATGCCACAGGTGATGAAAAGTGCCCTTGAAGTTGGGCAGAGTGGTGTGGCTTCTTGACAAAGGTCACAGGAACAGTGGAGACCCTTTTATTAGAGCATACTAATGGGGTCCTTCTCTGAAAGGTGATAACATGGTGTCGGTGGTCTGTAAAGAAAAATGCTCCAGGGGACTCTGTGTGAAGGCTTTCTCCTACGTGTTTAAATGACAAGGAATTTATTCCTCATATTTCAAATGCATTATCTTATGTAACCATTCAGTACCACTATCTTATTTAACCATTTCAGATGCATTATCTTATTTAACTGGGGGAATATTGCTAGCAAAGTTGGAACAGGCAATCCTGGACTATTCTTAACTGCCACTTGTTAGTTCAAAATTCTTTCAGGATCTTCTTTAGCAAGCAGCTGTGGATAAGGGCTAATAGCTGGATTATTGCTGCACTAAATAATTCTCAATTTGATACAGGTTGCAGCCACCTCTAATTCACCCACTTGTTTCCTAAAGGACATGTTAACCGGAACAATCACTTTAAAATCAGTAGCTAATGATGGGCAATATAATTTGATTCTTTTAACATGCTTACAATCAAGAGAGAAGTAAATCGTGGTGTAACCAACTCACGCTACCATCAGGCCCTCGGACAAGGGGTCAGGTGTGGATGTGTGCAGGGACTTCTCTGCCCCTGCACACCCTCATCAATCCTGTACTCCACAATTCAGCTGGTTTCTTTGGAGAGCTGGGACCTGGATGATTTCGTCTATGGCAGTGGCTCCAGTATAAAGGTGACACTAGGTCCCCATTCTCACCCGTCACACCCCTAGCATGTACTGCCGGGACATGGCAACCCCTGCCATGGTACCTATAGGTAGCAGGGTTATTTCAACCCCTTGACCAAAGTCCCTGCAAAAGCACAGTGAAAAGTACCTCAGGGCTGGGAAGATCCGCAGGTGGTTTGCCTGGGGTGTTTCTGAAGGGCACAGCCTGTATCAGCAGCAGTAGGCACCAATGGTACAGCAGAAGCGGTTATTTATTGCTGGTCATGCACCCTGCCTACAGCTGCGTATTTCTCTGCCCTAATTGCAGCAAATTGTGATTGCAGTAATTTCAGATTTGGATCCTGCATCCTAAAAACAGTTTGGTTTTATGGTGTGTCACTTGTGATAGCAGAGAACCCCCAGAGCGCCAATATGTAAATGAACTTTATTAATTTTTTCAGCGTGTGGCTAACACACGCCTGCATCCACTGGCCCGTTGGTTGGCTGTGCCTGCTGTGCCTTGCACAGGTCCAGCAATCCCCATTGAGAGCAGCACTGCAGAGAAAGACTTGGGGGTGTTGGTTGACAAGAAGCTCAACATGACCCGGCAATGTGCGTTTGCAGCCCGGAAAGCCAACCGTATCCTGGGCTGCATGGAAAGAAGCATGGCCAGCAGGTCGAGGGAGGGGATTCTGCCCCTCTACTCTGCTCTGGTGAGACCCCACCTGCAGTACTGCATTCAGCTCTGGGGCCCCCAACGTAAGAAGGACATGGACCTGTTGGAGCGAGTCCAGAGGAGGGCCACGAAGATGATCAGAGGGCTGGAGCACCTCTCCTGTGAAGGCAGGCTGAAAGAGTTGGGCTTGTTCAGCCTGGAGAGGAGAAGACTCCGGGGAGACCTTATAGTAGCCTTCCAGTACCCAAAGGGCACCTCCAAGAAAGCCCAAGAGGGACTTTATACAAGGGCCTGTAGTGATAGGACGAGGGGTAATGGTTTTAAACTGAAAGAGGGTAGACTTAGATTAGATGTAAGGAAGGAATTCTTTACTGTGAGGGTGGTGAGGCACTGGAACAGGTTTCCCAGAGAGGTTGTGGATGCCCCATCCCTGGAATTGTTCAAGGCCAGGTTGGATGGGGCTTTGAGCAACCTGGCCTAGTGGAAGGTGTCCCTGCCCATGGCAGGGGGGTTGGAACCAGATGATCTTTAAGGTCCCTCCCAACCCAAACCGTTCTATGATTCATTCAATGGTTTGTTCCCCAGCTCCCTGCCTGGGACGGGTGCGCTGGGAAGGGGAGGCCCAACGGGACAGAGGCCATTGGGTGCAGCCGTTGGGTGCTGCTGTGATGGTGTGGGGGCAGCACTGGGGTTCCTCTTTTTCTACCCCAAATCCTGCCAGTCTGAGGTGTTCCCAAGGGCGATGCAGGGCCCAAAGGGGCCGGGGCTGCAGCGGCCCCTTCCATGGGCGGCTACTGATTTATCATGTAGCTGGTCCTGGGCTCACATGCCTGTTTACTTCCCAGGAACCGTCGTGGTTTGTGCTGTGCTTTATTCGTGGTGCTGAGCATGTAAAAACAGATAGGAAGTGTTAGAATTATCCATAAAGGGGATGCTGAACTGCTTAGCTACATATACAATTCCTTACCAAATTAAAATGCTGAATACAAAAAAAATTGAAGGGGCTATCATTATACTACTGAAGCTAGTGGCATTAGATATATTCTTTTCAGTGTTTCCTAATACTTATTTTTTAAAGGTGTTTTAAGTGCCGAGAAACCATGTCGCTTCTCTGTGCTTATAAAAATATATTTATGTCCTATCAGTTATAGGTTAAGGGTTGTTACTCTGTCACGTCATGAGGGGCCTAAAGGAACATAATGTTCATGTATTTAGGGAAGTGGCAAGCCGAAATAGCTCTTCTGCAGCTCTTAAAGTTGCAATCTGGTGTGAATGCTTGAGCTTTTCTGCCACCAAGCGAAGCAGAGCGCAAAGTGATGAGTGACTGGCCCATCTTCTCCCCACAGTCATCATCTCCTGTGACTAATGTTGCTTTAAAATTTCATTTTCTTCCTTGCATTTTCTACCTGTTTCTTCAAATAATTCTCTCATTTCAAAGCTTGTCATTTGTTTCACTGGAAGTATTTTGTTATGGCCCATACCACAGGCGTTTGCTTAGTGATAGTGCATTAATCTGCTGTTGATGGAAATGACAACTTAGATCAAGACTCCTCTTCTTGCTTAAATCAAGACTTCATCAAGAATGACGTTGTCAGATGCATTACTTGGAGTTCAGCATGTGTCTGAAAGCGAGTGAGCAGGATGGGGAGCACCAGTGCGTGGCTGTATGCTGCTGCTGCAGGCTAGCAAGGGCAGTTGAGGAGGGGGAACACGTCTACCACTGCTGTTCTCTTTGATTGTTTGCTGAGCAATGGCTTGTTAGAAAAGACCAAAAAACTTTATGTTCTTGCCCTGAAATTGAATGAACTGGAATGCATCTGTGGCCTTTTCACACGGTCTTCTGTGTACCTTTTTATGGAATATATATTTTAAATATTTAGCCATTATAGAAAATTTTACAGAAATAAAAATAATGCTAGGCTTTGCCTCCTGTATAGCAATAAAACTTTTAAATTGTCTTCACAATATTCTACCTGAATAAACTGTTAAAACACTATTCATACCGGAAGGCAATGCAAGATAAACCTGTTAGAGGCCATCTATTACCTGAAACCTTTCCTTGTTTACAGATACTGTTCCTAGCATGGTAGAAGTTGTAGGGCTGCTGCTAACTGAGGCATAAGGAACATTTGGAAAGAGCAGAAGGCACCTGCAGATGCCACCAAAGTTTATAATATTTCTATTCCGTTGGCAGTTTACTTGAGTGTAGCACTTAAAAATGTTTTCTGTTGATACAGAGGAGGGGAAATATCTTTTTTTCTTTACACATTTAGGAAATCAGTCCATATGATAGCTAAGCCTTTGAGTTCCCAGCTGACAGCATTTAGTCTGTTAGCATCTTTTGGGGGACGGTAACTGCCATTTCAGTGGATGGAAGACCTTTCTGGTGAGCCTACAGGCAAGAGGATGCAATGTCAAGTCACAGCTGATGGGCCTTCTGCTTCTGCACGAATTGCTATTCTGGGGAGGTTTGGAGGAAATTTTAAAGAAGACAGCTGAGTACAAATCAATATTTTTCTTGACAGCCCTGGTCCTCTTCCTCTCTTTCCAATTTACATCTGTCCTCCAGAGATGACAAATCACAGCGTAGGAACCAGAGAGGCTTTCCATCTTCTGGATTACAGTGTGGGTTTGGGGATGGGGTTTTTTTGTAATTCCACAGGCAAAATGGATTAATCGGTATAATTCCTCCACTGTAAACCCTTTGAGATCCCTTAGATTTTCAGATTCTCCCATTGCTTGAATAGGAGTGTAGCTGTAATTTTTTTTCCCCTGTTCTCAGTTTAATTTTTAGTCATTAAGATTGCTCATCTAAATTATGAAATTAGAAAACTTCATGCTATTGAAAGCACTGCATGAAAGTCTCTGTAAACCCTCACTTGTTGGAGAACTGATCATGTGAGGAAAGCTCTTTGTCATCAAAGGTCAAATTTATTTTCTTTTGTGGTTTCAGCCTTGCTCTAAACATGCTTTCTTGTGTGGATGCTGTTCTGTAAAGAAGATTCTATAACTTTTTCAGCTAAAACTTTATTTATTACATACATGTTGAGGTATTGTGAAGCCTCACGAAAGACAAGAGAAAGCCAGAAGTTTATTTGCATTCTTTCAGCAAAAAATCACACACCCTTTTTAGCAAATAAATGTTTGTGTAACATTTTAATTCGATTTTTATAACGGTTAGTTTTGTTTGCAGCTCTGTTTCCTAGCTTTTGGTTCCTGATTAACCATGAAGGCTTTAACTGTGAAATTCTTATTATTTTATATTGTCTGTCTCTCAGAAAAACATAGACTTAGGAAACAATTTGAAGTATTTTAGGTTGAGCAGTTACTGCAACATATCCTTACTGTTAAGCTTCAAGGTTCAATATTGTCTTTGATGTTTTTTCCTTTGTGTGTCTTTTTGATTTTGGAGACTTACTGGAGTGCAATTTTTAAGTGATCTAGATAGTAACGTAGCCATTGTAATGATCACATCATAGAAGCGGTTGTACAAATGCATGCTGCTATTTCACTAGTCCTATTCTGCTGTGCAAGTTATTTAATGGCCAAGGTGGAAACTTGCATAGCTCCTTTATCTAGCAGTAGAAGATCAGATCTCATTTTTATATTACCTTTCATGTATTTTTTTTCCAAAGCTGCTCTTCTGTATTGCGCAGGAGGGACCAGTAAGATTTTCTGTACTCATGCAGCGTCATACAGGCAAATTGCCACTAGCTTTATTTCTAACTCGCTCTGAAATTGTTAGGATGAACTGATCATGCAAGGTGGAAGTCAATCCCTGCAAAATAAACCTCTGAACTTTTGTGAACACTTGAACGCTTTTAAATATGTACCTGGGGGATCACGAGAGCAGTGTGGCATGGGGAAAGGAGATGCATCATGTTGTCTAGAAGGTCAATAATAAGGCTTTACAGCATTTCATTGGAGGTGGTTAGACTGTATTGAGTCACTAGATAGGATGCTTCAATATAGTATCTTTATTAAGGTGCTATGTGGGAAAATAATTCATTTTCTCTCTGTTTTTAGAAGTTCTCATCCTCTGAAGGAAATTCCAGCTTTGGAAGGGAATCTGTGTTTCAGGAAAAATCCGTACAAGTTTCAGAGGACTCACTGCAAAAAAAGGAAACCTAGCTGTAAAAAAGAGGCCACTCTCTTCTGTTCTTTCACAATAGAGCTGTGCAGCTTTCCTTTACCAGAACTGCTTATGACATAGCAACTTCTATTCAAAGCAGAAGATTATAAAGTACAGAGAACAGCAAATTCAAGCCTATGTATCAAATTGAGATCACGTTGTTTGTGTTTGTGCTGAGTGACTGAGTATGTTTCTAAAAATTTTTCTTTCTTTTAGCATTGCAGCATAATTTCAGGAATGCTAAACATGTAAAGGTAATTTTAATGAGGGGACTTTGGAGCATGGATGTATTTATTTCTCATTAATTACTTGCCATTTTGGTGCTACTGTGTATATGATAAGCCAAATTCTGCTGCTCTTGAAACTATTAGGAAGCTTGCCCATTGATTTTTATGGGACCGATGTCAAGGGAGACAAAAGGGAATCCTAGCAGGTTCCCAGTATGGAAAGACTTGCATGAATTTAATTTTAAAATTTGCACAGTGGAACCTTTCATAAAGACACTTATTTATTCCTAGTGAAGAGGATTAACTTCACCAAGTGGCAGTTCTTACAATATGTCACTTAGTTCTGATATGTCACACTATTCCAGTGCTAAGATTTTAATGATGATATAGGAACAACAATCATAACGTTCTTTTCTGATTTCATGTTTTTCAAAGATAATAATGTAGTTTCCATGTTTTTCAAAAGTTTGTGATGTGCTGTGAATTTTATGACATTTTATTATAGTTGTTAGTGATGACCAGCTTGGTTCAGTATTTCAGAATAGCTCTGAGTGGAGGAACTTTGCTGCTTCTGAGGTGCAAGTAATTTTAAAGAATGCACGGTACTTTTTTGTTGTACGGTACTCTTCAAAAGTTGTACATTCTTAGTTGTGCTGTGCTGTTCAAAAATACTAAGTCTAATGGCAAAAGAATATGCTGTGTACATGTAGGGCCACTGGCCTTTTTTGAGGCTTTAATTAATATTCAAAGTTTTGTACCTGTGGAAGTTTGTACATGTATTTCAGCATGCAGATGGGGTAGCTGTTTAGAATCTACCTGCTGTAATTTTTTTTCCAAGAAAAAAGATAGGAAATCAAAGTGTAAATTAGAATGTTCATCTGAAAGTGTTCATTTGCAAATTGGATTTTGACATTTTTAAACTTGAAAAAGCCTGTATTCTCCCCCACATGGTGCATCTAGAAGAGAAGCAAATTTATGAGTTGTGAGTATTGTAAAGAATATGTTCACAAACAAACTGGTTTTTTTTCTTGCCCTGGTTTGATTGCTTCTTTGCTAAAAATAGTAGCCTTAACTTTGAGTTTCCAGGCCTTTCTAGGCAAAATGTTTGGATTGAAGTTGTCTTCTTCCACCCCAGTTTTTTACAGTAGTTTGTCTTAATTTGAACCTAAAAAATTCAGTGCGATAATACGGTGATGAATATTATCATTTCAATGAGCTGGAAGTCCTGATGCGATTAAAGTTAGTTTTTGTATTTGACAGATGATGGTGCATCATCCCTCCTCATCTACTGAGACTTCAGCTGCAGACGCAGTTGGTGCTATAGTCTGTGGTAAGAACTTTTCCCTTGCACAGCAACAATCTGCAGTTCAGCTGCATGCGAAGCAATAGGACCTTTTTCAAGCCAATAAGCTCTTGAGGAAGGCATCCCATGCACATTTCCCATGCTCATTAAGGCATAAAAACTGTGGCTTTCAAGAGCAGCATGGAAAAAACTCCATTTCACTGCAGAGACAGAGTGAACTGGAGAATTCACTGCATTATTCATCCATTCAAGAAAGCAGGGTTGCTATCTAGTATGGCAAAAGAATGGATTTTCTATGAGTATGAAGATTATAATTATTCTAGAAAAAGTGCATTTGTACTAAAGTTTGTGCTATTTGTGATGTTGACTGAAAAGTGAGCGTAGCGAATGTGCCTCTGACATTTGCATGAACACACAGCTTAAAAGCTATTTAATACTCTTTTGCAGCATCTCAAACAACTCCCTCTAGGACAGAAGCAGTTAAAGAAGAGGACATCCTGAAGAACCTCGTGGACATTCTGCAGCAAATAATGCGAAATGTGCCCACTCAGGGCACACCAGCTCAGCATTCAGCCGTTACACCTGCTCTTAACGATACCGTTGATGCTTTTTGGTTAAAGTATACAGGAAACATACTAAAAAGCAAAAAAACCTAGAAAACGTTGCAATGACAAGAAAAACTACTCCATCTACAACACCGTCAGTTCTGACACTCCAAACTGACCCAGATATTTCTGTTGTTTTATGTGTTTATGAGTCTACTCAGCTGACAGCAGCACTGAAAGAGCTAGCCTTAATATTTCAAACTGCTGCTACAAAAAAGAAAAATAAGACCCTTGATCAGTTAATGAATGGATTTAGTGAAATCTTTGAAGAATGTTTTAAAAAAAGGAATGCTAAATATCGCAATTAAGTTTGAAAACCCAGAACCTACCAGCAAAAAGATGAAAAAGGTTGCATGAGTCTAAGAAGGTGGAACATCAAGCTCTAGGCAGAGTCATCTTAGGAATGATTGAAACGTTACAGACAGCAGTAGAGAGGGCACCTGAGAGCATTAAACAAACCACATCTCGGTGGCCATGTTGAATTGGCTGGAATCTAGACAGCAAAAGCTCAAGCACGAGAAAAGCAGTGGAATTTGTAAGAACAACTGTATAATTTTTCTAACGTTTCCTCTGCTCCTCTGTCTCTATCTCTCTGTCCATGAGGTCTAGGAGAGAGCTCAACTGAAACCAGGAAAATAAGATCTTTGATTAACCTGCTTTATGATTTTAGTCATCAATTAAATACATATATTGATAGTTATGTTGAGAAAAATATTCCAGCTTTTAAGAGTGCTGAAAACACTCTAAAAAATAGTTAAATACTAGTATCTGGAATGCTGTCATTGTCTTTCCTTGAGGTTTAAAAAATTGATTTTCAGTTTTGTCAGTCACCCAAACCAGATATAACTGTATTTATTCCAGTAATTAAAAGTTACCATTTTAAAATGTTTTTACTCACGTTTGTTATATGACAACGATAAATTGGACTCTAGTGAAATAGAGTAATGTTCATTTGGCTTTTCCAAATTTTACTGTGTTTAATATGTGCATATAAGAGATGACAACTCAAGTCACTCATATTTTTTAATACACTCGATGTTCTACACTAATGGCACAACAATAAATTGGCTCCAACAAGTTCTCCAATTATTTTTTTTTATTTTTTTTTTCTTGTGGACATATTCCAATTTCAGCATTGGAAAATATATTCTTACTTAAAAATAGCACCATGCAATATTTACATTTTCTGCTGCTAGTTGCCAGATTTTTGGAGCTCTGTATTGTTTCTATTTTCCTTCTGTTTATTTGGATTTTCTTTTGGATTTAGTTAAATTCTTAGAAGGCTTCTGTCAAATATTGTTCTTTCTTGAAACATAGTGTTCTGCATGGGTTGAAAGCTGAAAATGGAAGTTCTGGGGTTTTTGGCATAAAGATGCTTTTAAACTAAGTATGTTCACTTGTATGTCCTTTAGTTCAGTATCCATGACATACTTCTTTATTGCTTTTTCCATTAAAAATGGGGTTATACCATGATGATACAAGATTTATATTCAGAGAAGTACAATGTGCATGTTCTTGGTAAAGAAAATGATTACATTTAATTTTAAAACATATTTCTAACTTTCTAATACAGTCATTATTTCATAAATTTGGCATATTCAGTTAAAATATTTTCTTAAAACTTTTTTTCTTCTGCCTGATGAAAATTAAAAGAACTAGGCTGTTGGCTTTAAACCATTGACCTTTAATGTATGCAAAAGTAAGTGGTACAAAGAAATAAAAATGTGACTTGGAGATAGCAAAAAGCATCAGAGGAAGAAGCGGAGTTTCGATCCTGACTGTTGCATGACAGGGTTTCATAAATACGGACAATTTTAGTAATGAGATGAAAACTAAAGTCAGTGAGGTCAGAACTGAACTGTCGTGGGAAAGTTTTGGAATAGGCTGGATAATCTGAAATCTCATTTGTCTTCTCTTGTAGGAGCAATTGCAATGGATTTTTCTGCTTTTCCACTTAGAACTATACATGAACAAATGGACTTTTTGGTAGTGTGGAGTAGCTGCTTTAGTTTTTACTTCAAAACAAGTGAATTTTCAGTATCCAGTTTATTTATAAATTGTTGACAGCTTTGATTTTTCATTTATTGTTATTATTGATGTTGCTTGTTTGAAGTTAATAATTCATATTCCTTCAATGGGCCAGTGGAACTTTGAGGCAGAAAAATAATGAATAGTGAATACAGCACTCTGAACCACAGGTTTTTGTGCAAGTAATTAGTTCTAAGTTTTTCAAATTCTCTGGCTTTGCAAATATTCTCGCCAACTCTAGGTAGCTATCTCAGTAGGCGTTGCTGTCAGGTTAACAGTAAGGTCACAGTCAGTGGATCTCCCTGCTTCACGTGAATTACGAGTTTTTTTACTTCTTATCAAGGGTAAGCAGTCAGTATTGAGAAAGATTAAGACTCTTTAGACAATTTTAAGTGCAGGATTTTGGAGAGTTAAATGCTTTCAGAACAGATGCCTTATTTTCAAATGCTTCTATCAATATAGGCTAATAGATGTGTGTTTTGGTAAAGAGAGGTATTAAAAAAACCCCACACTACCCCTAGTATGTTGGAGTGCAACTTTCTTATGGCACATGTTTGGGGCCATAATGCACTTGCACTCGTGCCTGTTGACAGTAATAAATTTTGTAAGGCTTTCTGCAAGACCTGAAGAAAGAATCACTTCTGAGTTTGCAGTTTGGATGCGCAATGGAAACAACCTCCACAACATTAGCAAATGGATGGGGGTTTGGGAGCCCGGTGCCTCCTGTGGTCCATCCCTCAACACGGCAAGTTGCTTGCACTTGGGTGGTTGGTCGGTGCTCTTGGCCAGAGCCCCCCGAAGCATGTCTGACTGTGGGGTTAAAAATTATCAGATATAAATGGACTCATACCTCCTTCTTACTTATAAAATACAGTACTGTTATGAACATGAATGAACTGTGGTCTGCTGTACGCCCGGCTGTATTTGGAGTGCCTGGTAGGGGAGCTCGTCCATAGAGGTTTCTCCATCGCCACTAGGACGCAGAGCTCGCGGCTCAGCCGAGCAGTTCGCCTTTGCTCAGCTGAGGGCCTGTGGTGTTTTCTGTGGATAACTTGGATATGTGCATTTGAGGAGCCACGTGCTCTCTTCAGTTTTTAGAGTATTTAGGCAGGGACCCATAAGCCGCTTTCAAAGTAGTTCTAAAATAACTAGGTAATTATGGAAATGTCACAACCAGCTGCTTCTTAATGGTTCGGCTGAAATCCTTTTTTTTTATTTGACATGAAAAGCTTTACTGGGGCTGACTTAGCTTAACCCTTTAAAAGAGTACGCATCTCTGTGGTACAGTCATTTAAGGTAAAATCATTTCGATTGGAATCCACAGCAAACTGGATCTTTGAACAAGCATGAAAGCTGTATCAAATGCCTGATTTAAGGTAAGCTTAAGTATTAAGAATGTTATAGTAGACTATTTGTCAAAGAAAGTTTTTTTTTTTGCCACTTTTAATACAATTTAAACATCTTGAAGTTTTCTGCTTGGTAGAAACATTTGTGTAAAATCTGAGCAGACGTAAGTATTTTTCGATCTAAGTTGCACAATTTGTTAGTATATACATCATTTCTTGCCTTAATGCAAATATTCTGATAGTTGGTAAATACAAAATTAACTTGATTTTTTTTTTTTATAAGGGAAACTACATACTTTGAGGAGGATTCTTTAGATTGATACATATTGGCCAGTTATAATTTTGTATTACTTGTGCGTAGTTTGAGTATTTAAAGTATTGTAGATTAGAGTTTGTGGAATTATAAAGTGATAAAGTATGTTTAACTTAGTTCTAAGAAAAGAAATGGAGCACAGCACTTAAATCATGATGCTTTTGTGCATATTTTTAGCATGAGAGAAACACTATATTGTCCTGGTGAACAATCATTTAGATTTTATTTCCTCAGCAATTTTTGGATAGTATTTAAAAAAAATATTAAAATTAATCTCCATTTAAAGGATATTAATTTATCAAATCTAATTCTTAAATTTGTAAACATTTTCTTTCTCCTGTGTCTATACATATTTCCTTTTTGACTGTCTTTACCTGAAACTCGGCACTGAGTGAATACACTGATATACTGTATTATCTCCATTCTCCTTTCCAAAGTTGCCGCCAAACTGCGGTTTGGTTAATGCTATAATCAAGCATGTGCCCATTGTATTAAGCTTGAAGTACTTGAGGGTGTTTTCAGAAGATAATGTTTTTTTCACGAGTGTGGAACACCACAGCTCCTCCGTGTGGGTCCCCTCCCTCTCCACCTGTTTGGGAACACTTACAGCAAGATTCAACAGGGGAATTATCTCAGAATTACCGACATCAAGCACCTGGAAATCACAAGCCAGATCCTGTAAAAACTGGGCTAGCTTAGCAATTGAGATTCCTAATAAATAATAAAAGTCAGCCCCTTTTTAGCTAGCTGCTGGTTTGGGGCTTTAAAAATTCATGTTGTGAAGACAGGGAACCCAGTTGCTCTCGATCCAAAGATACTGAGAGTCGTGAGTTTCAGACATCATGACATGACTCCAGGTGTTGAAGCTTTTGGAAAAATATCAAATATCACTGATGTTAGGATGACACCGCAAGACACGCCGGCTCTGCCCTCGCTGCTCACTACTGTGCTTAATGCATCAGGTCATGAAAGCTTCCCTGGGTGTGGAGGAAGAAAGCTATAAAAATCAAAATGTATCAAAACTCAAGTTGCTAATAAATGCAAGAAGCAATGAAAAATAACTTAAAATCATGGCTCATGGCTTGACTGCCTTCAGGCTACACAAAGACCCAGGCAGGGTCACTTTCTTCCTAGAGCAGGGAAGACTTTACCTCTGCCTTCCCTCCTCCCCGCAGTGGGATGCTGTCTTCACCACCTCCCACCAAACACGAGGTTTATCATCCTACATCTACAAACGTCCCAATTTTCAAGCTCCATTAGTAGGGACGTTGCCTTTGAAGAAGTGACTCAGGAAGGCAGCTGCACATTTCAAAGTTGCTTCTTGCCAAAATTATTGCTCAGCAATATTACAGGGATATACCTCTTCTGTATTAATTACAGCCTCTTCATTTAGGCAGGCATGAGCCTTGCTCTTCGCTGCTGGGGTATTAGCTACTTTTCATCCTTGGGTGTTTTGCTGATTCTAGGGCCAGTGTACGTGTTCGTACATTTGATTTTGGTCTTGGAGTGCCAGGCGGTTGAGAAACCGTCCTGTGAAGTTTTACAGATGCAGAATTTGACTCTAGAGAGTAGTTTTAGTTAGCGATTTAAGTGGAGACAGCCTGCATTGGGCTCTAAGTTTTCTCTAAGCCTGATCTAGGTTTTAGTAGAACTGGGTCCTTGTCTTCAGGCTAGCTAGCATGGCTTTGGTTACCTTCATACATTCCAGTGTGGTGCAAAAATGCTGGGTTTGTGGTCATCTTTGAAAGCCTGAGAGGGGATTCTCTGCAGGCAGAGAAAACAGAAGTGCTTTTCTTGAGAGATTGACTCGTCGGGCTTATTTTCATAAACTTCTATGAGGAATTTAAGACAAGAACTGAAATAGAACAGACTTGTGCTGGTACATGCGCCAGCTCCAAGGGGAATAAATAATCCCGTATCCCACTCCATGCAATGACCGATATCTGAATATAATATATTATGTTATTTTTGTAGCAGCCTGACCACAATTTATTAAGTCATATTAGCAAATTTAAGGTCTCGTCTCTTTTTTGTTTTAGATACCTACAGTATGTTTGTATAGTGGAAATACTCTGAGTATAAAGGGGGGCTTGTGTCTGTAAGATCCAGCACACGGGGATGATTTATATTTTACTCTCCCCTGTACCTAGTAAATGGTTTCATGACCTTGGATTACCACAGTTTTAAAATGAATTTATCTGGATTGTGAATTGACACTTTTAGCTCAGTTCAGAATTTGTGCTTGGTTTCTACTGGATCCCAGTGGGGAAAGCTGCAACTTTGTGTAAAATACACACAGTTGAGAAGAAATACTGCTGCACTGGGAAATGGGGAGAATAACCCCCTTGAAACTGTATTAGTTCACAGTGAAGCTCAGTAGCATGCAGCGTCTACAGCAGCTATGTCTCAGCTCTTAGTTGGGTTAAAATATTTATATCTATTTTTGTGTACTTTCTTAAAATCTGCTTAGTGTAATACTGGTTCAGCACCATTGCAAATAAAGCCTTATCGTGGTTAGGGAAATAAGCCCTTGTGCGAGGAATTACTCAGTCGTGACCCAAGGAGATGCTTTTTTTGTGATGCATTTTGTGTTTCCTGATACTTTCCATCATGATACTGAGTCAGGAGGGAAAAAGGTGCTGACTGCAGGGCAGTGTGTGCAGGTTTCCTATACGTTTTGTCAGACTCTGCTGCCTTCTCCACTTTTGTCCGTGCTCTTTGCGGTCCAATATGCAGGGCATGCATCAGGGTGACACTTGGACAGTAAGGTAGGAGAGGTGAGGCTGTGGATGGTCCTGACATCGGGTCTATGTGCAGCACGAGCCTTGGTCCCTGGGCAATGTCTCCAGACCTGAGCTGTGTCTGCTGTGCCCATGGAGCCAGAGGGGGATTTTTGTACAAAGCTCCGCAAACTTTCCAATAAACAAGACAGTAGGTAGTCCAAGGAAGTTTTCCAGCTGGGATTGGCTGCTTCAGCTCCGGCGATGAAGCGAAACTCTGCCGCTTAGCGTACAAACCATCTCCCTGCTTTCGCTGCTTGTTTACTGCCTGGAGCACCCATGACATCAGCCGGAGTAGTAAAGCAGAAATGCTTTACTACCTGGTTTCTGGTTCTGACATTCCCATGGCAACCTCCTCCCCAATTTAGTCACAGTTTAGTGGTGTACAAGTAGGATTTGTTCAAAAAGGAATAAAGCTTGCAGTATGAAAAAGACACTTCCCCATGTGTTCCTGATGGCCAGTAAATAAGGATTGAAGCACCAGGTGAATATGAGCTCTTTATTGGATTTGGCAGGGCGCGCGCTTCCCGAGGTGAGACTGCTTAATGGCGCAAGAAATATAAAATAAAGGAAATTAAAAGAATAACATACAACAGCTGTGATCAGCTACATTTTAAATATTATGCGGCAACAGAAGAACCGGGCTGCAGCTAGAGACCTGATGACAAAACGGAGTGTGATTGTAAGATAGGCAAGATGATAAATTAAAACCGGTGTGAAGCAGGAGAGGGCTCGGGAGTGACCGCCCTGTATGCGAGCAGAAGTTTGTGCCTTGTTTCTGGCCGCACTACCCAACATTGCTCTCTTGCTGCCTGTTCTCCCCGGGAACACCATGTCCTTCTGCTGCGACCCCCATTTTACGTCCCACAGGAGCCATTTGAGAATGGTGAACAGAAGGGGGTTGGGGTAATATGGCACAGGCTGGCTCAGAGTTGTAAAAAGGCTCGTTGAACGCAGCAGCTCTGTGTTGATTTTCTCTTGGTTTCCCAAGATAATGAGAGCCGGTGGTAATTTTGGACTCTGTTGGTGAGCTGCTGACAGATCTGACAGAAGGATGGGGGATTTGGAGAACGCTGAGGTCTGGAGCAGGAGGTGGAGAGGGGGACGGGGAGGTGAGAAGGCAGGGACCGAATGGGATGGAGCAGGAGGATGGAGGTGAGGCCCATCCAGGAGAGGAGAAGGAAGGGGAAAGAGGGCCGAGTGCCTGCGGGGAGCAAAATTTCCCATCTCCCTGCTTGAGTTTTGTTTGCAAAGGGAAACCCCAGAGCATCTTGCTGCTGCCACCCTCCCTTCGTCCCAGCTCAACTGAGGAGCGTCACCTCCCTGCCACTGGGAGCTGAAAGGGTCTGGGAACGGTTCAGTCTGTAAAACTGAGCTCTCAAAAGTTAGGGAAATCAGAGGATGAACGTGTGGGTGTAACAAGTTCAGCCTCACTGAGCACACACCGTGAAACACGTCAGGCTGTGCGATGCTGCTCACGCTTGGGTGATTAGAGGGACCCAGGCAGCCCAGGGACTTGTACCCGAAGTACCTGGTTAACCTGACGGACGAGCTGCTTGAGAGCAGGAGATGAAAGAGGAGAGACTGCGCAGGACCGCCAGGGAGCAAAACAGGAACCCTTCCTTCCTCTGCAGCCCCTTTGGGGCTGAGCCGTGAGCTCTGTCTCCAGGAGGGGAGTGGGAGCACGAAGCCGGATCGTGGGCTGACCCCCCCCGAGGATGCTCTGCTCCCACAGTGGCTGGCAGGTTGTGGTGGCCATGTAAGCCTCGTGCAGCACAGGCAGCTGCAGATTTTTTTTGGGGGGGGGGGGGGGGGATTTCTCTCTTTTAGCCATCAGCTGCACAGCCCCTGCGAGGATGTCTGCTCCAGCAAGGGCAAAGCAAGACCAGGGAGGTGCCAGCTGCTTCGCAGGGGTAGCCCGTCTCCTCTCCCTGCAAATGCTCTAGCTCTTACCATCTTGTGTGTTGGTGCTTGCTAATTCAGGTCCATAAAGGCAACTGAGAGTCTCACGTGGGGTGTGCAGGCACAGGGATGGCTCAAACAGCTGCATCTTTTGACTTGCCTTGGGAAGAAAGGTCAAGAAGGAAGGAGTTACCCTTTATTAGTGCTAATATCACCTCAAGCACCTTCACAGCGGTGTTCAGTAATGTGGCAGGTACAAATAGGACTCAGTAGCTCATTTCTTCGGTACATGGAAGTTTGGGGTTGCATGTGATGCAGCACCCACATGCCCCTCAGACGTGTATCATCACCACAGCCATCGGGGCTGACCAAGTCCCAGCTCAGCCCAGGGCGGCTGCTGCGGGACCCAGTTTGGGGCCAGCGGTGAGGGATGCCCCATCCTGCCCTGGCAAGGCGGACAGAGAGCAGCCGCCCTTTTGCTCCAGAGCACAAGGCTGCAGGGAGTCTGCAGGTGCTGAAAGCATGGCAGGAACAGTAAAAAAGCAGATTTTGAAGGCTATAGGGCATTACTAGGGGCTGCTGCCCATCCTGCGCTGCTCCCTCCCCCAGGTTCCTGCACCATGAGTGCGGCCGAGGATGCCGAGTGGCTGCGGTGGGTGACAAAGCAGTTCGGGAGCATCGTGGGGGAGGACAAAGAAATCAACTTGGAAGAGTTCAAAACCGCTCTCCAAGTGAAGGAGGTGAATGCTCCCGGGGGGGGGGGTGTGGGGGGGGGGAGCTGGGTCGTGGGGTCCTTTCCTCCAGGCAGCACTAGCAGCCCGACACCGAACTGTGCTCTCTTACTGTATTTGGAGAAAATTAAGCTTAAAAATAGAATTGCATGGTGTTGTGTGAGAAGAGGGAGAGAGAAACCTAGCAGTACTCTGCAGCAAGCAGGAGTGGAAACCACCGATTAACCATTGGCAATGCAAAATCGATTGGCTATCCACAGCCTGTCTTTAAACATGCTTGGCTATTCCCAGTGAATATTCCCTCCCAGCTGCCTCCTGCCCTGTCCCATCCCGTGTCCCCAGGGCTCCCTCCTTTCCCTGGGCAGGCCCCTCTGGCTGCAGTGCCAATACACCCCTGCAAAAAGCAGCCTTTGTTCCTCCCTCCTGTTTTCAGGCTTTCCCCACGACTTTCAGCTTTTGCCAGGCGATTCCCATTGCTGGCTGTGAGAGCTTTGTTTGTAGCATCAGGTTTTGGTTGGTGGAGAGCATCCCACTGCCATGTGAGAGCATTTGTCCTCCTCCCGGCAGTCCTTCTTCGCCGAGAGGTTCTTCACACTGTTTGATGCAGACGGGAGCGGGACCATTAGTTTGGAGGAGCTGCTGAAAGCCCTGAGCATGCTCATACACGGGAATGAGATGGACAAGCTGAGATTCCTCTTCCAGGTTTACGATGTGGATGGTAAGATGATGAAAAATAGATTCATTTGTCTTTTTTTGAACAAAGTTGCAATTTGCAAGGCAGCACGGCTCTCCTCTGAGCATCCAAGTGCGGGCATCGCCACTCAGCTTCAGTGCTGGTGTCACGTCCCCTCTTAGGTTAAGCACAGCTGGGTAATAGCGTAGGAGGGTCTTCACTGCTGGATCTTCATCAAAGGTAAGCAGTGTTAGCTGCCTTCGTCCCATGATGAAAGCATCAAAAATCCATCTGAAAGCCAGCAATTAAATCAGCCACGTGTCAGGATTTCCCACGATTCGCTTTCACCCTTGGCTGCGAAGAGAAGAAGTCTCTGCTCTGCTCAAATATCAACTCTCAATCCCATTGATATTTATGAATCCCAGCACGCTCTCTTCTTCCTCTATTGGCTGGGAAAGCTGGAAATAACAAAAGCAAAGCTCTTCTTGAGCTGCTTTTCCTGCTCTGACCTGCTTGGGCATAAAATGCTGGCCAAAGAACTGAGAGCCAAGCCTCTTGCCTATCTGGTTTGCTTTCATGCCTTGCTGCCAGATAAGCGTGTCTGCATCGCTTTGCTAGCACCGAGCTCTGCCAGCCAAATGACAATGTGGCTGCTGCAGGTAAACTGCCAATTAGGTCACCTTTTTTTTTAAATGCATGAGTTTGCTGATTTATGAGCAATGGTACGGTCCTGCTCTGGCCAGGCACAGTTTCCTCCCAAAGAGCCTGCGTGCCATTTCTGCATTAAAGGGAGGCAACTTCTGGATTAAAGGTGCAAGATGAAGGTAAAACCATGAGGTTGTCAGCGTGCTGTGGCATATCGAGGTCCCTGCTCTGACCTGCGCAGGTAGCGGCTCCATCGACCCAGACGAGCTGCGCGTGGTGCTGGGCTGGTGCCTGCGGGAGAGCGCGATAGCCCTGCCTGAGGAGCGGCTGGGAGACCTCACCTTAGCCCTCTTCGAGGCTGCTGACAAGGACCACAGCGGCTCCATCACTTTTGAGGAGCTCAGGGAGGAGCTGGAGGGTTTCCCAGAGGTCCTGGAGAACCTGACCATCAGGTAGCTGCGTCGGTCGGTGGGTCCCTCTGGCAGCTCCGCGGGGCTGCGGGTTCCCTTGCAAGCACCTTTTTCCCCCTGCATGGAGGAAAAGGCATAGGATTTATGTTCTCATTAAGGCTATCATGTGGTGCCCAGACCACGAGGTGCTTGGGCCAGCACTCGAGCAACTCAAGTGCCTTATGGTGCCAAGCCGGGTGCAGAGCTTGGATGCAGGGATGGGTGCAGGGATGATGCCACGCTGGGTGCAAGGCTTGGGTGCAGGGCTGGGTGCCAGCCTGGGTGCAGTACTGCCCCAGCTTCCCCCTTTCTTTGGGCAAGGAGCAATCCAATGCCTTTGCTCCCAGCGCAGTGAGCTGGCTGAAGCCCCCGCTGCCCACAGAGAGGAGCTGCCGGCCGCGCTACCTGACCCGGGCATACTGGCACAACCACCGCAGCAAACTCGCCTTCCTGGGGGGCTACGCTGGCCTCAACCTCCTGCTCTTCACCTTGGCCGCCCTGCGGCACGTTGGCCTTGGCAGGTGGCTGGCGGTGGCCCGGGGCTGCGGGCAGTGCCTGAACTTCAACTGTGCCTTCCTTGCAGTGAGTGCTGGGTCCCAGGAGGGATGCAAAGCTCGTGGGGTGCATGGGGTGATGGTTACCTGGGCTATTTACAGTCACATCTATACTGGGACCTTATCCCTGTGCCAGGGGTTCTTTGGAGGGCAGTAATTAGAGCCTGTGGGCTTTTGCAGCTGTGGGACTAGGCTGTCTGCTCTAAATAATTATATGTAAATAATGGGTTAGGGAGGTTGTGAGCTCTTTGAGACAAGGGCACTCATGGCAGCCTGCAGATAGGGCCTTGGTTTCTGTCTCTGGGTGCTCTCCAGTCTGACACCCTGTATCAGCAGGGAGCTGGCTTTGGAGCCCCAGGGGACCGGCCCCTGGCTGAGGCCCCCAACATCTCCAATTGCCCCCTGGCATCTCCGATTGTCCCTCTCCCTCTTCTGGAGGTGCTGATGCTGCGGAGGTGTCTGACCTGGCTTCGAGCTACCCCCATCGCCAATGTTTTGCCGCTGGACCAACACGTTGTTTTCCACCAGCTCGTGGGGTACGTGGTGCTGATGCTGGCAGCCGTTCACACGGGTGCCCACATCGCCAACTTCAGTAAGTAGCAGCTCCCAGGCAGGGGAGGCCCTTCGACTGCCGTGGTTTTATCTCGGGCAATACCCCCTCTAACGCGCCCCATTAATCCTGTGGTGGGTTCCCCTGCTGCTAAAGGGGAAAATGCCCCTTGGTGGAGGAGGCATCACCCACACTGCATGGATGAAAAGCAGCAGGGGTCTGCACTGAGCCCCAAGGGGAGATGCTTTTGTCCTGGGGGGGGATGCACATATCCCGGAGGGATGCCGGTGTCCCAGGGAGGGGCTGCATGTGTCCCCGGGGGGGATGCACATGCTCCATGGAGAGAATGCACATGTCCTGGGGGATGCACATGTCCCAGGGAGGGGATGCACATGTCCTGAGGGTGGGACACACATGTTCTGGGGGGATGCAGATGTCCCAGGGAGGGGCTGCTTGTGTCCCTGGGGGAGGGGGAATGCACATATCCTGGGGGGATGCACATGTCCCATGGGGGATGCACATATCCTGGAGGGATGCAGATGTCCCAGGGAGGGGGATGCAAGGCCTGGAGAGGAGATGCACATGCCCAAGCGGGCAGCGAGGCCGCAGGCAGGGTGCAGGGAGCTGGAGGGCCCGTGCGGTGCCGCACAGTCTGTGTGCTGTCTGTTATCCCCCTCTAGTGGCTTCCCAGCCGGGCAGCGAGGGGCTCCCACTCTCCCCCACGCAGCTCCCGAGTGGGGTCTGTGCCCTGCAGCCCACAGCCCTGCACCCCAGAACCCCCCTTACCCCACGGTGGGGTGCCAGGGCTGCACCCTTCCTTCACTCAAGGGGATGAGCAGCACCCCGGGGAAGCACGTCTGCTTGCATTGCCCACCCTCCTGCAAAATGCCCCCCCTTGCAACAGTGCTGAGCCTGAGAACTGGCTCTGGAAAGGAGAAACGTTGCATTTTTCAAAACGTCTGAGCAAAGCACTTGAGCGCTTCTTAGTTAAAATAATTGGTAGCAGTTCGGTGAGTGCAGCAGAAATCTGTGTGCGCAGCGGGGGGGTGCTGCGGGTGCCCAGCACCCTGTCCCGACCCGCGCGTGTGCCCAGGCAGGCTGGCGCGGCAGGACGGGCGCCATGCCCTCGCCGAGTACCTCTTGTCGGCACGGCCCGGCGTGGGGGGCCTGGGCGGCACGGCCTCGCAGACGGGGCTGGTTCTCCAGGGGCTGCTGGCCACCATGCTCACCTTCTCCAGCCCCTGCATCCGACGGAGCGGCCACTTCGAGGTGGGTCCCGCCGCGGCCCAGAGCGACCTGGAAAACCCCAATGCCATGCCCAAAGCCGCTCCGTCTCGGGGAGCCGGGGGGACCGGGGCGAGGGTCCGGTGGGTGGGTGCCCATCCGGGTACTTCCCCATGGGTGGGGGAGAGCTCATGAGCCGGTTGCGGTGCCCCTTGATACCGCCCTTGGACACCCCCCTGCTCCTGCGATTTGCAGTTTTGGGGTTTCTGTGCTTTTCTTCATCATTTGGGCTGCCTTTGCCTGCTGGGATGCCCCGGCACAGCCTCACCACAAAGCACCATTTGGCTCTACCGGCTTCAGTTCATGGTCAGCCCCCCTCGATGTCCCTTGCTCCCTGCCCACAGGTCTTCTACTGGACCCACCTCTCCTACATCTCTGTCTGGAGCCTCCTCATCCTCCACGGCCCCCACTTCTGGAAGTGGTTTGCTGTTCCCGGCTGCCTCTTCGTGCTGGAGAAGGTGGTCGGCTTGGTTTGGCGGCGTGCTGGGGGGCTGCGCATCGTGGAGGTCAACTTGCTGCCCTCCAAGGTCTGCACCCACAGGGGTCTCCGTGCCCCTTCCCACCTCCCTCCTGATGCTCTCCTCTTCTGAGACCCAGAATAAAGCTGCTATGGTGCACAGAAATATCTTTAGTATTTGCAAAGCGTTTTGCAGTTTGGGGAAAAGCACTTTGTAAGTGACCATGCTGGTTATTCGACATGGGGCAAAAGGAGGGACAGTGGGACACGGGAGGGGGTGATGGCCTTGATGTGTTTGCACAGCAAGCTGGAAGGGGGATACTCTCCTGGCCACGTGTGGGAGGGACGGGGCACAATGAATAGCTTATATGGAAAAGATGCAGGTTTGGGTTCCTTCGAGCTGTGTTGGTGAGTGTTTGCAGCAAAAGGTGAAAGCAATTTTTTTTGTCTTCAAGCAATTTTTTTAAAGCTTAGAATTTTGTCTATTTTTCAGGTAAAAAACCCTAAACCCATAGAACAACAAAAGACAAAATGAAAACTGCTTTGACTCTTAGTTTCTTCAGAAAAACTCTTGTTTGAGGCCAGCCCTAACTGAGATTTTTGTTTGATAGCAAAGCTGGGCAGTGAATAGGAGAACAAACCTCTTTCTCAGGTCAAAGCTGTAATTCCATCTCATGTTAGCCACTGGGAGGCACAAACTTGGGTGCTCATGGGCTGCAGGGAGACCAGCCCAGCAGAAACCGACCAGCATGACGTGCCTGCTGGATGCTCCCAGCTTTTCTGGTCTCCTTTACCTCCAGGTGACTCACCTTGTGATCGAGAGACCACAGTTTTTCCACTACAAGCCTGGAGACTACATCTACCTCAACATCCCGGCCATTGCCACCTACGAGTGGCATCCCTTCACCATCAGCAGTGCTCCTGAGCAGCAAGGTGATCACTGATCCTTCACTCATTGTGCATTGCTGGGATGTTTTACATCACCGGGACGATGTTTTGCATCACATAAGCCCCATCGGGGTGGCTGGATCCCCTCTGAGGGTCATGCAAGGAGGTGTCCATGCCCATGGAGCAGGGCAGCGTGTGTTTATGCCTCAACTCTCCTGCCTCCATCTCTGCCTGTACATAAGTGCTATATAAAAACATGTGCTTGGGTTATTTCAAGCAAAGCGTGGGGACAGAATGGCACCCAAATGCCCTGCCTGGCTCCATGGGCGCCCAAGGTTTGGGATTTGGGCTTCACCCAGCTATTAGAGCAAACCCGATCCTCCGCTGCAAGCCTGGGGCTGATGTGAAGGACATCGGTGGGGACTGCTGCTGGGTCCCTGGGGCCAGAGGTGTACGGTACACAGCCTGTGGTGCTGGGGCTGCAGGGCAGTTCCTTACATAGGATGCCCACCCACTGCTCCACTTCATCCTGCAGAGACCCTTTGGCTGCACATCAGGTCGCTGGGCCAGTGGACCAACAAGCTGTACGAATACTTCCAGCAGCCTGAATTGCCCAGCCTGGAGCTGAAACCGCTCAGCAGGAGCCTGAGGGAGAAGAGATGCCGACGCTGGGAGCAGGTTGGTGTGGATGGGGCTCGGCTTTCGGCAAACACAGAGGTTAGACCTTGAACTGCTGCTGGTTGGCAGCCGTTTGCGAGGTGGTGGCTTTGCCAAACTGAGGCCCCCCCACAATGTGCCTATGGGTTTCTCAAGCTGATGTCCTTGTCTGGCACATGCGCAGGGCTCTGCCGGACAGTCTGTCCCTGGCCAGTTCCAAAAAATCAAAGAAGTGAGGACAGGTCAGGGCTGGATGTGCTCTGCTGAGCCGTTCCCCCCGGGGTCACCCCAGTTTTCAGCCACCCATGCAGCGCCAGGCTGGGTGCTGGGGGTACCTCTCGTGGTGCACATCCCCTGCAAGGTGCTTGTGCAGCCTTGAAAGATTTCGTGTCCCACCCCTCCACCGAGGCTGTATGACCCTGATAGATAGGGCATCAGATGCCTGCGAGCATCGCAGCCAGTGATGCCTTGGCCTTTGGCTTCCAGGAAGGTCTCTGCAGTAGAGCTGGCTCCGAGGGGGGGTCTGTGGCCACCGGCGGGGACAGAGCCATTCAGCTGACATCATACAAAGCCACCAGTGCTGCTGCCCCAGGAGAGGAGGACCTGCCGGTGGAGGGGGTGAGCACCGTCTCCCACTCTCGCCCAGTGCCGCCAAGACCCCCACGCTCCCCGGTGGGCAGCGGCAGAGCCCCTGGTGCCTGCGGGATGGGGGTGAGGGGGGTGTCTCTGCTCTCATCAACACAGCAGCGGCCAGAAGACTGACCTGGAGAAACAAGGGGAAGCATTGCTTCTATCCTAAATGGGCCAAAGCTCATTAAAAGGTCTTTTCAAAAGAAACTTCTCGGATATCAATCATGGCAATGCCAGGATCCTGAGAGCCACCGTTAGCAGCTTTTATCCCCTGACATGAAAAGCTCTCGGGATATTGATTCTGTCTGGGCTGGAGGAGCAGTCCTGGCAGATAACGTACTTACATGCACCGGTTTTAATGAGTTTCTCTACCTGTCACCCTTACATTCTTATCTGTCCCTGGGTAAGCAGAGGTTCCCCACGCCTGCTCCCACCACCCAGGCCATCACGGTCCTTGGAAACTTCTTACTGACCCCCCAACTTGTGTGGGGATTTGGATAATTGCCTTTTTAATCAATACTCAAAGTGATGATGATCCAGATAATGTCATCAGGTGACAGGTTCCTGGCACTGGACATTAGTGGGACGTACCGCCGGGAATGTGGGCACTGCGCTGGGCTTGGCATGAGCAGCGCCCTGGGTCTGACTGAGGGATGCGGCTGGAAACGTGCGCAGTCTGGATAAACCCAGCTGGAAAAAACCCACCCCAAAACCAAACCCGGGGAACAAGCAGGTTTAGCATTAGCTGTCATGGAGGGGTTAGGGATGGGGAGGAGACGGTCACTGCTCTCTTCACCTTGCAGGTCTCCACCGGGCTGGGTGAGACCCATCGGTTCTGCAGCATCAAGGTGAGGGATGCCTCCGTCCTTCCCTGGCTCCAGTGAGCAGGGCTGCACTCAGCATCCCCAGGAGGGACCCACACGTGTGCCCAGTCACTCCACACGTGTGCCTGGCCACCTGATGCATGTGCCCCTGTGCACAAGGAGTCCCACCTGGGGCTGATGCAAACCCAGCACTGCAGGAGGGTTTTGTGCTTCTGCCCACCCTCTCCTCCTCTTCCTTTGCTCCCATGAAACTCCCATAAAAGACCCCAAATTCTGCCTGGGCTCCATAAGCCTGCAATGCATCTTGCACACTAACCCTGCTCCTATCTGCAGCCTAAGAATTGTTTTAGCACCCACGGGCTGCTGGATCTCTCCCTATTTCTCATCTCTGCTAGTGCTACATCGACGGCCCTTATGGGACCCCGACGCGGAGGATCTTTACCTCGGAACATGCTGTGCTCATTGGCGCAGGCATTGGCATCACCCCCTTTGCCTCCATTTTGCAGAGCATCATGTACAGGTTGGTGCCGTTGCAGCAGCTCAGGCTGCAGTCATGCCAGCAGACCCCCAATATGAGCTCTGACGTGGCTTTGGGAGGCACAAGACGTGATGTATGCCATGGTAGACTCGTCTTCCGACACTTCTCCTTGCGGGATGAGCACCATGGGGCAGCACCCATTGTGGCTCTTCCTCAATTCTAACCTTGGGACTCATAACACATGGCCATGAGACCCACGCATGGGTCCTTCCTTGGTGTCAGGCTTCCCCCTGGGGAATTCTGCTGCAGGAAACCCCCTGGCAGGAGGTCGGCCATGGGCATGCACCAGAGCTGGTGAGGAATGGGTGCTCGGGGTCTCCCTGAAAAGGTCTGCTGGGGTCGGAGGGGTGCGGGTGGTGGGGCAGGCAGGGCTGTGTTTGCCCTTGCAGGTACCGCTGGCGAAAGCAGAGCTGCCCCAGCTGCCACTACTCGTGGTGCGAGGACCTGCGGGACGAGGAGATGACGCTCAGGAAGGTAGGAGCAGGTGGAGGGGGATGCAGGACTAAGGTTTTCCCTGGGGATGGGGGCAGGAGGGCTGCAGACTCCTGAGGGTGGAGAGTCCACAAGCATCCCTTCCCGCTCCGGGAGGTCTGGTGTGGTGGGTGGCTGGATTTGGCCCCTGTGCTGCGTGCCAGCTTCGAAGCAGAGGCTGCTGTGTCCTTTCAGGTTGACTTCATCTGGATAAATCGGGACCAGAAGCACTTTGAGTGGTTTGTCAGCCTGCTAACCAAGCTGGAAATGGAGCAGGCTGAGCAGGAGCCGGGAGGTGAGTGGGAGGCAGAGGCTGGCCAGCAGAGCCCCCTGACCTGGGGGTCCCCAGCCCCGTGTTTGGCATCACCCCCAGGAGAGCCCAGCCCGACCCAAGGGGGCACAGAGTGGGGCTGGACCCCCAGACTGCAGCCGGGCTCCCCTTGAATGCCCAGGGCGGTTTTTGGAGATGCACATGTACATGACGTCAGCCCTCAGCAAGAATGACATGAAGGCCATCGGGCTGCAGATGGCCCTGGACCTGCTGGCCGCCAAGGAGCAGAGGGACTCGATCACTGGGCTGCGGACCAGAACCCAGCCCGGCCGCCCCGACTGGAGCAAGGTGAGGGCTGGCTCTGCCCCACCACCAAAATCATGCTCATGCAAAGGGAACCATGCTCACCAAACCTGCTCTTTGGGGGGGAACACCACAGGAGAGCCCTGTTTCAGAGCGGGAGGATGCACCGGGATATCCAGACCCGGGGAAACCTCTCCCTCCCGTGGGAAAGCAAGTGCCATGGGAGCGTGGGGAGGCTGAGTTGTGCCGGGCAGCAGCTGCCAAAGCAGGCAGGGATCCGGCCAGGGCAGGAGGGCGCTGTGCCACCACGTCCTCTTCTCCTTTTGCCTGTGCCCTAGGTGTTTGAGAAGGTGGCAGAGGAGAAGAGAGGAAAAGTGCAGGTCTTCTTCTGTGGCTCGCCAGCACTTGCCAAAGTCATCAGGGCACACTGCGAGCGCTTTGGCTTCCAATTCTTCAAAGAAAACTTCTAACCAACAGTTCTTGCCTCCCTGCCTGCCCCTAAAGGTCTGCAGTGGGGTGATGGGCTCTGGCGGCTGGATCCTTCTGCACCATCCATGTTGGCTCCCGGCTACCTCTCAGTCAGAGCTGGGGAGGGTGGGATGCAACGGGGAGGGGAAGGGGCTGAGCTGGGCTTCAGGGCTTTGGGGTAGAGGGGACAGGATCTTGGAGCCATTTGGGGTGTCCTGGAGCATCCATGCAGGGGTTTTGAGAAGGAAAGAACCAGTGTCCCAGAGCACTTTGGGATGGGGGGGATGGAGTCCTGGATCACCTTGCAGGGCTTTGGGATGGAGGGGATGAGGTCCTGCATCCCTTTGCAGGGCTTTGGGATGGAGGGGATGGGCTCCTGCATCCCTTTTCAGGGCTCTGGGATGGAGGGGATGGGGCCCTGCATCACCTTGAGGGGCTTTGGGATGGAGGGGACGGGCTCCTGCATCCCCTTGCGGGGCTTTGGGATGGAGGGGATGGGGCCCTGCATCCCTTTTCAGGGCTTTGGGATGGAGGGGATGGAGGGGACGGAGCCCTGCATCTCTTTGCGGGGCTTTGGGATGGAGGGGACAGGCTCCTGCATCCCTTTGCGGGGCTTTGGGATTGAGGGGATGAGGTCCTGCATCCCTTTGCAGGGCTTTGGGATGGAGGGGATGGGCTCCTGCATCCCTTTTCAGGGCTTTGGGATGGAGGGGATGGGGCCCTGCATCCATTTGCGGGGCTTTGGGATGGAGGGGATGGAGGGGACGGAGCCCTGCATCTCTTTGCGGGGCTTTGGGATGGAGGGGACAGGCTCCTGCATCCCTTTGCGGGGCTTTGGGATGGAGGGGATGAGGTCCTGCATCCCTTTGCGGGGCTTTGGGATGGAGGGGATGAGGTCCTGCATCCCTTTGCAGGGCTTTGGGATGGAGGGGATGGGCTCCTGCATCCCTTTTCAGGGCTTTGGGATGGAGGGGATGGAGCCCTGCATCCCTTTGCGGGGCTTTGGGATGGAGGGGATGAGGTCCTGCATCCCTTTGCGGGGCTTTGGGATGGAGGGGATGAGGTCCTGCATCCCTTTTCAGGGCTTTGGGATGGAGGGGATGGAGCCCTGCATCCCTTTGCGGGGCTTTGGGATGGAGGGGATGGAGGGGACGGAGCCCTGCATCCCTTTGCAGGGCTTTGGGATGGAGGGGACAGGCTCCTGCATCCCTTTGCGGGGCTTTGGGATGGAGGGAATGGAGGGGACGGAGCCCTGCATCACCTTGAGGGGCTTTGGGATGGAGGGGATGAGGTCCTGCATCCCTTTGCGGGGCTTTGGGATGGAGGGGATGGGGCCCTGCATCCCTTTTCAGGGCTTTGGGATGGAGGGGATGGAGGGGACGGAGCCCTGCATCTCTTTGCGGGGCTTTGGGATGGAGGGGACAGGCTCCTGCATCCCTTTGCGGGGCTTTGGGATTGAGGGGATGAGGTCCTGCATCCCTTTGCAGGGCTTTGGGATGGAGGGGATGGGCTCCTGCATCCCTTTTCAGGGCTTTGGGATGGAGGGGATGGGGCCCTGCATCCATTTGCGGGGCTTTGGGATGGAGGGGATGGAGGGGACGGAGCCCTGCATCTCTTTGCGGGGCTTTGGGATGGAGGGGACAGGCTCCTGCATCCCTTTGCGGGGCTTTGGGATGGAGGGGATGAGGTCCTGCATCCCTTTGCGGGGCTTTGGGATGGAGGGGATGAGGTCCTGCATCCCTTTGCAGGGCTTTGGGATGGAGGGGATGGGCTCCTGCATCCCTTTTCAGGGCTTTGGGATGGAGGGGATGGAGCCCTGCATCCCTTTGCGGGGCTTTGGGATGGAGGGGATGAGGTCCTGCATCCCTTTGCGGGGCTTTGGGATGGAGGGGATGAGGTCCTGCATCCCTTTTCAGGGCTTTGGGATGGAGGGGATGGAGCCCTGCATCCCTTTGCGGGGCTTTGGGATGGAGGGGATGGAGGGGACGGAGCCCTGCATCCCTTTGCAGGGCTTTGGGATGGAGGGGACAGGCTCCTGCATCCCTTTGCGGGGCTTTGGGATGGAGGGAATGGAGGGGACGGAGCCCTGCATCACCTTGAGGGGCTTTGGGATGGAGGGGATGAGGTCCTGCATCCCTTTGCGGGGCTTTGGGATGGAGGGGATGAGGTCCTGCATCCCTTTTCAGGGCTTTGGGATGGAGGGGATGGAGGGGACGGAGCCCTGCATCACCTTGAGGGGCTTTGGGATGGAGGGGACAGGCTCCTGCATCCCTTTGCGGGGCTTTGGGATGGAGGGAATGGAGGGGACGGAGCCCTGCATCACCTTGAGGGGCTTTGGGATGGAGGGGATGAGGTCCTGCATCCCTTTGCGGGGCTTTGGGATGGAGGGGATGGAGGGGACGGAGCCCTGCATCTCTTTGCGAGGCTTTGGGATGGAGGGGACAGGCTCCTGCATCCCTTTGCGGGGCTTTGGGATGGAGGGGATGAGGTCCTGCATCCCTTTGCAGGGCTTTGGGATGGAGGGGATGGGCTCCTGCATCCCTTTTCAGGGCTTTGGGATGGAGGGGATGGGGCCCTGCATCCATTTGCGGGGCTTTGGGATGGAGGGGATGGAGGGGACGGAGCCCTGCATCACCTTGAGGGGCTTTGGGATGGAGGGGACAGGCTCCTGCATCCCTTTGCGGGGCTTTGGGATGGAGGGGATGAGGTCCTGCATCCCTTTGCGGGGCTTTGGGATGGAGGGGATGAGGTCCTGCATCCCTTTGCGGGGCTTTGGGATGGAGGGGATGAGGTCCTGCATCCCTTTGCAGGGCTTTGGGATGGAGGGGATGGAGCCCTGCATCCCTTTGCGGGGCTTTGGGATGGAGGGGATGGAGGGGACGGAGCCCTGCATCACCTTGAGGGGCTTTGGGATGGAGGGGACAGGCTCCTGCATCCCTTTGCGGGGCTTTGGGATGGAGGGAATGGAGGGGACGGAGCCCTGCATCACCTTGAGGGGCTTTGGGATGGAGGGGATGAGGTCCTGCATCCCTTTGCGGGGCTTTGGGATGGAGGGGATGGAGGGGACGGAGCCCTGCATCTCTTTGCGGGGCTTTGGGATGGAGGGGACAGGCTCCTGCATCCCTTTGCGGGGCTTTGGGATGGAGGGGATGAGGTCCTGCATCCCTTTGTGGGGCTTTGGGATGGAGGGGATGAGGTCCTGCATCCCTTTGCAGGGCTTTGGGCTGGAGGGGATGGGCTCCTGCATCCCTTTTCAGGGCTTTGGGATGGAGGGGATGGAGCCCTGCATCCCTTTGCGGGGCTTTGGGATGGAGGGGATGGAGGGGACGGAGCCCTGCATCACCTTGAGGGGCTTTGGGATGGAGGGGACAGGCTCCTGCATCCCTTTGCGGGGCTTTGGGATGGAGGGAATGGAGGGGACGGAGCCCTGCATCACCTTGAGGGGCTTTGGGATGGAGGGGATGAGGTCCTGCATCCCTTTGCGGGGCTTTGGGATGGAGGGGATGGAGGGGACGGAGCCCTGCATCTCTTTGCGGGGCTTTGGGATGGAGGGGACAGGCTCCTGCATCCCTTTGCGGGGCTTTGGGATTGAGGGGATGAGGTCCTGCATCCCTTTGCAGGGCTTTGGGATGGAGGGGATGGGCTCCTGCATCCCTTTTCAGGGCTTTGGGATGGAGGGGATGGGGCCCTGCATCCATTTGCGGGGCTTTGGGATGGAGGGGATGGAGGGGACGGAGCCCTGCATCTCTTTGCGGGGCTTTGGGATGGAGGGGACAGGCTCCTGCATCCCTTTGCGGGGCTTTGGGATGGAGGGGATGAGGTCCTGCATCCCTTTGCGGGGCTTTGGGATGGAGGGGATGAGGTCCTGCATCCCTTTGCAGGGCTTTGGGATGGAGGGGATGGGCTCCTGCATCCCTTTTCAGGGCTTTGGGATGGAGGGGATGGAGCCCTGCATCCCTTTGCGGGGCTTTGGGATGGAGGGGATGAGGTCCTGCATCCCTTTGCGGGGCTTTGGGATGGAGGGGATGAGGTCCTGCATCCCTTTTCAGGGCTTTGGGATGGAGGGGATGGAGCCCTGCATCCCTTTGCGGGGCTTTGGGATGGAGGGGATGGAGGGGACGGAGCCCTGCATCCCTTTGCAGGGCTTTGGGATGGAGGGGACAGGCTCCTGCATCCCTTTGCGGGGCTTTGGGATGGAGGGAATGGAGGGGACGGAGCCCTGCATCACCTTGAGGGGCTTTGGGATGGAGGGGATGAGGTCCTGCATCCCTTTGCGGGGCTTTGGGATGGAGGGGATGAGGTCCTGCATCCCTTTTCAGGGCTTTGGGATGGAGGGGATGGAGGGGACGGAGCCCTGCATCACCTTGAGGGGCTTTGGGATGGAGGGGACAGGCTCCTGCATCCCTTTGCGGGGCTTTGGGATGGAGGGAATGGAGGGGACGGAGCCCTGCATCACCTTGAGGGGCTTTGGGATGGAGGGGATGAGGTCCTGCATCCCTTTGCGGGGCTTTGGGATGGAGGGGATGGAGGGGACGGAGCCCTGCATCTCTTTGCGAGGCTTTGGGATGGAGGGGACAGGCTCCTGCATCCCTTTGCGGGGCTTTGGGATGGAGGGGATGAGGTCCTGCATCCCTTTGCAGGGCTTTGGGATGGAGGGGATGGGCTCCTGCATCCCTTTTCAGGGCTTTGGGATGGAGGGGATGGGGCCCTGCATCCATTTGCGGGGCTTTGGGATGGAGGGGATGGAGGGGACGGAGCCCTGCATCACCTTGAGGGGCTTTGGGATGGAGGGGACAGGCTCCTGCATCCCTTTGCGGGGCTTTGGGATGGAGGGGATGAGGTCCTGCATCCCTTTGCGGGGCTTTGGGATGGAGGGGATGAGGTCCTGCATCCCTTTGCGGGGCTTTGGGATGGAGGGGATGAGGTCCTGCATCCCTTTGCAGGGCTTTGGGATGGAGGGGATGGAGCCCTGCATCCCTTTGCGGGGCTTTGGGATGGAGGGGATGGAGGGGACGGAGCCCTGCATCACCTTGAGGGGCTTTGGGATGGAGGGGACAGGCTCCTGCATCCCTTTGCGGGGCTTTGGGATGGAGGGAATGGAGGGGACGGAGCCCTGCATCACCTTGAGGGGCTTTGGGATGGAGGGGATGAGGTCCTGCATCCCTTTGCGGGGCTTTGGGATGGAGGGGATGGAGGGGACGGAGCCCTGCATCTCTTTGCGGGGCTTTGGGATGGAGGGGACAGGCTCCTGCATCCCTTTGCGGGGCTTTGGGATGGAGGGGATGAGGTCCTGCATCCCTTTGTGGGGCTTTGGGATGGAGGGGATGAGGTCCTGCATCCCTTTGCAGGGCTTTGGGCTGGAGGGGATGGGCTCCTGCATCCCTTTTCAGGGCTTTGGGATGGAGGGGATGGAGCCCTGCATCCCTTTGCGGGGCTTTGGGATGGAGGGGATGGAGGGGACGGAGCCCTGCATCACCTTGAGGGGCTTTGGGATGGAGGGGACAGGCTCCTGCATCCCTTTGCGGGGCTTTGGGATGGAGGGAATGGAGGGGACGGAGCCCTGCATCACCTTGAGGGGCTTTGGGATGGAGGGGATGAGGTCCTGCATCCCTTTGCGGGGCTTTGGGATGGAGGGGATGGAGGGGACGGAGCCCTGCATCTCTTTGCGGGGCTTTGGGATGGAGGGGACAGGCTCCTGCATCCCTTTGCGGGGCTTTGGGATGGAGGGGATGAGGTCCTGCATCCCTTTGTGGGGCTTTGGGATGGAGGGGATGAGGTCCTGCATCCCTTTGCAGGGCTTTGGGATGGAGGGGATGGGCTCCTGCATCCCTTTTCAGGGCTTTGGGATGGAGGGGATGGAGCCCTGCATCCCTTTGCGGGGCTTTGGGATGGAGGGGATGGAGGGGACGGAGCCCTGCATCACCTTGAGGGGCTTTGGGATGGAGGGGACAGGCTCCTGCATCCCTTTGCGGGGCTTTGGGATGGAGGGAATGGAGGGGACGGAGCCCTGCATCACCTTGAGGGGCTTTGGGATGGAGGGGATGAGGTCCTGCATCCCTTTGCGGGGCTTTGGGATGGAGGGGATGGAGGGGACGGAGCCCTGCATCTCTTTGCGGGGCTTTGGGATGGAGGGGACAGGCTCCTGCATCCCTTTGCGGGGCTTTGGGATGGAGGGGATGAGGTCCTGCATCCCTTTGTGGGGCTTTGGGATGGAGGGGATGGAGCCCTGCATCTCTTTGCGGGGCTTTGGGATGGAGGGGATGGAGGGGACGGAGCCCTGCATCACCTTGCGGGGCTTTGGGATGGAGGGGATGGGGCCCTGCATCTCTTTGCGGGGCTTTGGGATGGAGGGGACAGGCTCCTGCATCCCTTTGCGGGGCTTTGGGATGGAGGGGATGGAGGGGACGGAGCCCTGCATCACCTTGAGGGGCTCTGGGATGGAGGGGACGGGCTCCTGCATCCCTTTGCGGGGCTTCGCCATGAAGCCCTTTGGGATGGAGGGGACGGGGTGCTGGAGCCCTTTGGGGCGGGGGGGGGGGAGCGGGGTCCCGCAGGACCCTGCGGGGTGCCGGGCGGCGGGGCCCGGCCGGCGGAGCGGTGCCCACAGGAGGGCACTGCAGACTCGGCAACCAGCGCCGTGCCGGCCGCCCGGGGCCGGGGCTGCGCCGGCCTGGGCCCCCCCGGCCCCCCTGGCCGAGGCAGACCTGCCACAGCCCGCTGCCCGCCCCGCCGCCCGCCCCGCACCCTGGGGCAGCCCCAGCAGCCCCGGCTGCTCCTTTCCGGAGGGCACGCAACATTTTTCTGCAAAAAAGACAAATAATTTGGCAGCCCGCCCCCCTGCCCTGTCCCATCTCAGCCCTGGTTTGCTGACCAGAAGGGGGTTTGTTTCTTTTTGCACCTGGAAAACGGGTATTTTGGTGGTGCCGAGGGGCTGGCTGGCGGGTGGGATGGGGTGACTTCCAAAACAGTGGGGCCCGGGGTGCAGGGATGTCCCCGCGCGTGGCCGGCAGTGCTGGGAGCAACAGTGGCCCGCGGGGACCCGGCTCGTGTGAAGCTGCCATCCCCGGCTGATTTATACGGCCTTTTATGGGCCACCTGTGCAATACGCTGATGCTTTTGTGTAAAAAAATAAAAAGGAAAGATTAATGTGGATGAGACGCTCATCTGACGGCCAGGACGCCTGTGGGGAAAGCGAAGCCTAACCCAGAGCCGGAGGAGCAGCCCGCTGCTGGCACGGTGGGCTCCCGGCCGTCCCGCAGAGCCAGCACAGCCAGGCATGGCAGGGTGCGATGTGGGTGCGGGGGGACCTGTGCCCTGGGAAGGCTCGGAGCACCCAGCCGTGCCGCGGGGCAGGATTGCACCCCTCGGTGCGGTGGGAGCCCATAGTGGACAAGAGCGTGCAGCACCCTGCACCTTGCAGTCCCTGGGCCTTCATGCCATGCAGAATGGGTCCTAATTGGCATAGCTGCTGGAGGGGCACGGGAGCCCAGCCGGGCTGGGGCGGCCGTCAGCACGCCCCGGGCTGCAGATCCTTGTTGGGGCCATTTTGGTTGGGAATTTGATGCTCAGACCCTGCTGCCTTCCAGAGCCGATCACAGCATCCAACCCCGTCCTGGGTCATTGCATCCAATGCTCCTTGGTTTGCCTTTGCATTTGCCCTAGCTGTGGCAGCCGCAGGAAGGCATCGATGCAGCGGGAGGCCCAGGACGGTGCCACAGGCGGCAGCAGGGGCTGAGCCCCCTTGTCCCCAGTGCCAGCACAGCGCCGGGAGCTGCCCCACTGCTGCCTTTTCCAGGCATGACCTGAGCAAGTCAGAAACCCCCCAAAACTTGCACATGCACCTTCGTGCTCTTGTTTTTCTTGCAGCCCCAGCCGTAGCTCCCTCCTGCACAAGGTAACGGGGCAGGTGAGCTGCAGTGGGGTGGCAGTGTTTGCTGGGGTGGCACCCAGGACCCCTATGTCATGCTGTCAGTCCACTCCACTGGCCTCATCCCAGACCTACTGGGATGCCGGCACAGGGACCACTGACCTTATCACTTAGCCTGAACCAGTAGCTAATGTGGGAGGCAGTGAGGAGCTGGGCTGTGCAATCGGCTCCAGCGATACAGTGAAATCTGGAGCCAGAGAGGAGAAATCATTTTATATGGGGCCGTGACATAAACTCTGTGGTTGAATCTGCTTCAGATAGCATGATAGATGGGATGGGTAATGATCCCCCGTGGGTTACGTCCAGGGCTGATGCACGATGCATCGATGGAGAGACAGTAGAGAGCTCTCAGCACCCCACGAACACACAGCACAAGGTGAAGATCCCAAAATCAAGTGTCAATTTTTCTTAACCCAGGCTAATGCGGGCTTCTTGCCTCAGTTAGCGGCAGGACGGAAATGTAAGGCAGCTTGCTGAACTGAGCTCCTCTGGCAGTGTCAGTGTGGGAGAGGGGCTCCCCTTTCCTCTTCATCCCACCTCATTCCTCTGACAACGTATTCTCCACCTTCAGCTCGCTCTGCAAAGAGTCTCCTCAGCTCTGCACTCCCCATCGCTGCTCCGTGTCCCTTCCAAGCTTTGGCCAAGAAAACCAAACCCATTCAGGGTCTTTGCTAGAGACCCACACTGTGAAACGGAGCCTGGATGTGACCCCAAACCTGTAGGCTGATCCTCTGGGGCATGGACCAGGGTGCCCGTTTACTGGCATTGTCGCAGTGGCAGCCCATGCACCGTAATTAAGGCGGCTGTTTCAATCAGGGGATGATGTAAGATCCTGCTTGCCACATCCAAGGGAAAATCAGGACAGCTGCAGTCTCCTGGGGCTCACAGGGAAATAAATATCCCCTCTGCACATGGAGTTATGGTGGTTTAGGGACATCTTTCAGCTATGGTCCCGGACTGACTCCATTTACGTGCATGCATCTACGCATTCACATTGCCAAAGACGCCAGAAAAAAAATTGTGGCTGTATGTGGCAGTGTCACGTGACTGAGGAAAACACACTCATCTCAATCATAAAGAAGAGTTAATTACATCTCCCCGCTCTCCCTACATTTCGAAGCAATTATAAACAGAATGAATCATTATGCGTCTGCTGATAATCATTTTCATTCCGCATCCCCGCTGAATTGCAGGGTGCCGAAGTGCTCTGATGCCTGCAGCATCTCCAAAAAAAAAAAAAAAAAAGGCAAATTTAGCTCTTTTTGAGCATCGTGGCACCAGGGCACCCAAAGCAGAGGGATTTGGGGGGAAAATCATACAAAACACCCAAGAAACGGGGATGCCACCCTGATGGGAAGCATGCAGCCGTGCTTTTGAAGGGTAGGAGGGTCTTGCAAGCCTGGTGGGCTTTGATTTTTATTTTCCCTTTAGAGGAAAGTGTTGGTGTTTGGGGACACCGAGACGTATAGCGTGTCCGCTCTGCAGCTGGCAAGCTGCCTGCCAGCATGCACACTGCTGGCCTTTTGCAGTCGTGCATATGGTTCATCAGGAAGAATTTGGTTGCTCCTCTTCGTTTCGGGGCTTGAAATGTGCTGGGCAGGGGGTTGCAGGAGGTAGTTTTGCTGCCCTGGAGCATGCAAGCATCTTGCAGGCTTTCAGCTGCCTGCTCCCTGCCTGCTCATGCCAGCAATGGTACCCGCCTGCCTGCACTCACTCCCACCCCGGGGTGTTTTCCATCGCCGGAGGGCAGGCTGATGCTCAGCAGATGGTGGGGAAACGCTCTCCAAGGGGGGATGAAGGCAGCATCAAGGTCACTGCTGACATGATGAATACTGAGCTGCTCACGTCCCAGCCACGGCGATGAAAAATTAATGAATTTCTTCCCTTTCCATCTGCAGGAGCTCCGTCAGCTGCCATTTTTCCCCCGCATCTCCGGTTCGTCGGATGTTTCCTTTGGATCCCAGGAATAAATGATTAAAAGATGTGAAAGTTGGGGAGGGGGGATTGCTGCCGCTTGTGAGGTTTTGGCGCTGGAGCGGGCACGGAGCTGGAGCAGTGGGGTACAGGCGGCTTCATCTCTTTGGCCAAACCAAGCCACAGCTGGGACGGGAAATGGTGCCCAGAGAGGGGCTGCTCCCTCCAAACCTGGGGTTTGCTTTGTTTTGGGGTTGTTTTTCATGTTAAAGCAACAGGAGGCTCCGAATCAGGAGCTGGGGAGGCAGGGGGTGAGGTTGGATAATGATACACCTCCTGATTAATGCCTTCCCTTGGCTGGCTTCATTATTGTGATTACACTCTGGCTGTAGCATAGCAACAGCTAATTGTTGGTTGGATGCAAAGTGCATAATTCCCTGTATTAAAATTTTATTAAGATATAATTGCATTCATCTTGCAGCAGCGGATGCTTCAGAGATGCCGAGAAGAGGCAGCAGTGCTTGTTGGGGCTCTGCTGTGTTTACCCCAAGCCACCGCTCCAGCTGATGGGGTTTCGAGTAATGGTTGAGCCTCAGGATATGAGGTCTGGGTGTCGGGATGTCAGGGGTCCACAGTGCCGGACCGGGGCTGGGCACTGGGTTTCAGGTTGGAGAGGGCTGGCTGAGGGCACCTGGGCTGTGGTGCCTCTTGCACAGGATATTCCGTGCGGAATATTCCCTGACAAACCCTCAGTGTATAAATTTTCAGCCACTGACAAAAGAAAATGAGGATTTGAGAGGTGATGAAATGCTGCCATGTATCAATGCTGCTGGAGGGCTGCGAGGGGTGGCTGCCATCAGCATAGGAAGGTTTTTGCAACCTGTTGTTAAGAAGAAACTAAAATAGGAGCTTATGGCTGCTGAAAGCCCTTTGCTCCCCCGGCACCGTGTCCCCACTTCTCCAAAATCCAGACAGAGAGGAAAACCTTGAAGAAACTGTATTTATTAACAGTATGATCACACTTGGCATATTCTATTACTAAGTGGTCCTGGTACATAGATATTATTCACTTAAGTAATCAATCACTGCCAACAAATTACAGGATGCAGGGAATGAAATTAGCAAAATGAACTATGGATGTAAAATTCATTTGAAATTCAATTTAGGAGCAACATTAGCTTTCAATTAGTCTGCCCAACTGTTTGAGCGTCATTTTGTCTATCAGATTTTTAAATAAATGTAATTAACCTTTGCTGTTAAATTGTTGTTGATTTCATTGATATAATTATTACGCGACTCCTAATATTTTGCTTGGATGATATCTCATTAGCTGGTGGCTTCTAATTAGGGAAATGAAGGACCGGTGGTGATTTCTGGGTCTTCTTGTTCCCTCTGCCTGGCAGGGCAGGGGAGGGAGATGCTCCAGAGCTGGGACTCTGGGTGTGAAATTTTGTACAGGGAGGGGATGTGACCTGCCCCTACTGTCCCCAGCACAACTGGTCCCAAACTGGTGGAGCTAGGGACTGGGGAGCAGGGGGTGCTGGGCGTGCCAGGGACAGGGGAAGGACCACGGGGTGTAGGACCATGAACATGAGGATGGGGGGGGTCCTGCAAATTAAGGCGGCAGCACCCAGATGTTAGACGCCTCCTCGGGTGCAGCTGGAGGGGATGATACCGGCTTCATCCCAGGTTGTTTGCAGCAGGGCAGATGGCCCATGGGGTGAGGTGGGGTTGGTAGGGGACTGGTGCTTTTTTGTGCTCCCTCTGTTGCTGTTTCCATCCCCATCACCAGCAGGATGCGGGGTGGTGAGCCCAGGCACCGTTTGTCCCTAGCACCGCAGTAAGAAGAGGTTATTTGGGGCTTTTCTTCCTTGCCCACTGCTAATGCCCAGCACAGCCGCTTCAATGCACCGTGTGTGTGGCCACAGGTAAATTCAGAATTAAATTAAGCTCTTATTTTGGGGCAGTAAAAACTATTTTGAAAGCAGAGGATTCCCTGCAGAGAGGAGGGTCGGGGACTGTCCCACGGCAGCAGGGGAGCAAGAGGCTCTGCCGCAGCCGTCAGTGGCCATGCTCCCCCCTGCTGCCCTCCCACCCGGCTTTCAAGAGGGGAGATGGATGAGATGGAGGAGTTAATTAAAGAGCAGTAACTCGTTAGAGCCCCATTTGAAGAGCTGGGGGTCTGAGGTTGGGCAGCAGCTGAGCAGGGCTAGGATGCTCCCCACATCACAGGCAGCCCCCCGTTCACAGCCAACAGCCCCAATAGTTGTTTTTCCCCCTGAAAGGGAAATATCTTTGACAGTCACTTAATTCCCACGAGTTATTTTTAACAGATACAGCTTTCCCCCTTCAGCTACATGGAGTTTTGCGAGGTTATAAATCAAGTTAATATCTGATATATAGGACTAATTCTGCCCCTATTGAAGCCGATGGAAATGTTTCCATTGACGTCAGCGAGAGCAGGATTGATCTCCATGCATGGACTATTTGTTCCTGAGGTTTTAAGAATTCATTTCCTCCTTCCATTGCCAGAGACAGATAGCAGCAGTGGAGGTAGAGGAGTCATCTAATAACCACATATTAATACATGAATCATCAGCTTAGAGCCCAGTGCAGGAGGAGGCTGAAAGGAGAATAACTGAGCTTGATATTGGGCTGGCGGAAAGAAAGGATTCCGCAGACAGGGCACAGCAGCTAATCGGGAACAAGATAATAATTGCAATGTAAATTTTTTCATGCTAGCATGCGAACCGCATCCTTTAAGCTCTATTTAAATGCATTACGGTAGATGGGGCCTCTGCTGAAATCCCTTATCCCATGCTGGAAGAACACCTGCGATATTTCTTTGCAATACACTTTGAGGACACTATTTGCTTTTGAATTGATTCCTAACAGCACTTAAACAAGCCAGGATAGCTGACGTGCCGTCATGACGGTGTGGGGCAGGCAGAAAGGGGCCTTGAAGTTTTACCTGGACACCTTATTTTTACTATTGCATTTTAATGAAGGAAACTGTCAATTTATTTTTTTTCATTTAACGATACCTCCTATACAGCACTTCAAGAACTTCTTACAGAAAGATGTATTCTGCTCAACCTTACATTTACATCTGCCAAAGTATGTAAAAGCATTGGTGGGATTTTGAACTCATTTGCAATGGAAATTTCTCGGCACGGCTGGCTCTGGTTGCACGCTCCCTCTGTGCACAAAGAGGAACAGTGGAAGGCAATAACCTTTCATTATCTTAAAATCTCTTTGCATTTTACCCTATGATTTTGTTTTCATAGTGTGTGACAAATAAGACTAACGAATAACTTAGACAAAGGAGTGGGGAGCGTATGTGTGTTTATTGCCATGGAAACAATCTCTGGGCCAAGCTAAAAGAATAATTCTTTTAAGACTATTCCTGCTTTGCAAAGCCACCAGAGTCCCAACGTTTGAGAGGTCCCCGCAGCACACAACCTTCAGCAGCTCCTGCAACATAACCGAAGGTCAGCATCTGGTTCTGCACTTTTTATAGACAGTCTTGCTAACTTAAGTGCACCCCAGTAACACACCAAGTGACACATGCACCCCCCTTCCACTGCTGCTTGTTTCCCAGACCTCGCACACCGCGTGCTGGGGCAATCTTTTACTTGCAGTGGAGAAGGTTAAGATCAGACCGAAGGATCGTGCTTTGCAACTGCAGGGCGAAGTGGTGAAGGTGGCGCGGCAATGCCGAGTCCTCGCCTCGAGTAAATGCCTTCCCAGGTGTGCTGATGAGTAATGAAGATAACGCTGTAATTAAGACACTCACTGAGTCTCTTCTTACTTGGTTAATTTAAAATCAGTGGAAGGTCAATCCACCATTTCCAGCTGGAGCTCCCTAAACCTGGATTTTAGCACGGGAAGTCTGTAGTGGTATAAAAGACCTGGAGGCCGGTGGGCTTGGATGATGTGGGGCGAATCCCCGTGCCTGGCACCTCCGTGCAACCGGTGCACAAACAGGGCTGGGAAGGTCAATCCAGCCTGTGCAGCTGGGACACGCAAAGGGCCCCGTGCTCTGCCCGTGCGCCCGAGAGCACCGTGCTGCTCCCAGAGCAGCTTCGTCTCCCTGCTCCGAGATCTTGCCTGCGTTGTCAGAGCCCCAACAGCAGGCAAAGGCTTTTTGGAGCTGGTGGTTGAGCTTAGGGGAAAGGCAGCCCTGGGGGCCAGAGCATGGGTGCAGGGGAAAGGGAGTGGGGCAGCAAACCCCTGCCCCGAGGGCAGGAGCAGAGGGAGCAAGGCTGCAAAATGCAAACGAGGGTTTTGCAAGAAGCAGCATGCAAGGAAGGCTGTGCAAACCCACCGGGGCAGGATCCAGCCTTTGGATGGCCAAGTGCTGCTGGCACTAAGCAATACAGCTGTACAGAAGCTGCAGGCAAAAACTAAAAGTGGCTGAAGGGAAATTTGGCATCTGTTGCCTGCACAGGGATGAGGAGTTTTATTTCGGGAAGGAAGCCTCTGGCATGGGTTATCTCTGAGAACACGAAGGAGAGCGGCACACTAACTAACACGTCATCAAATGTCACAGCAGTGGGTCAAGGCGGTGATTTCTGCACGCTGAGCAGAAACAGGTAAAATTTAGTTCATGTAGTAAGGAATTACGTTTACTTCAAGAGAGAACTACACAAAAAAAGTCCAGTAACATTTGTAAAAGGTGACGTTTGCGACTGGTTGGGAAACCACGGTGCAGCTGCAAACCTGCCAGGCCTGAGGGAGAGAATTCATAGCTCCACCTACAGGATCGCTAAAACCCTTACAGACTATTTTAATTAAAAGGAAAACAACGGCAAACCCTCACAGGTTATTTTAATTAAAGCCCCCACCCCAGTCACACGGAGAACAGCCCAGCAGGCCGCCGCCACCGCGGCCGCCATGCCGCCACGTGCGCGCTGCCAAGGGGCGGGGCGCCGCGCAGCCAATAGGCAGCGTCTCCCACCCGGTAGGCCCGCCTTCCCGATCCCGCGCAGTCCATTGGCTGGCGGCAGGCCCCGCCCACACCCGCCGTTCTCGCGGGAAGTAGGGGCGGGGCCGGGCCTCCCGTTCGCCCCCGCGCTCCCCCCTCTCCCCCCCCCCCCCCGCCCCCGGCGCTGGGGTTCGGCCGCGGCCGCTGTGCGCTGCCCTTCTCCGGGAGGTCCCGCCGCCCCGCCCCGCCCGCCACCCATGTCGGCGGCACCGCGCAGGTAAGGGCGCGCCGGTGGCTGGAACGGGGTGGAGTGAGGCCGTGGCTGAGGGGGAACGGAGCGGGGGCAGCATAGGGGGGGCTGCCCGCCGTGGGGATGGGAGGGGAGGGGCGGGGCGGGAGCTGCCCCGGCCCCGCCGCGGGGCCGGTGTCCCCGGTGCAGCGGCCCCTCCCGCCCCGCCGGCTCCCCGCCCCGCCGGCGCCGCTGTCACGGCGCGCCGCGCGGCCCGCGCCCCGCGCGCCTATTGGCCAGGGCATTCGGCGCGCCCCGCCCCCCGCCCTCCCATTGGCGGCGCGGCGGGAAGGCGGGGCGGGACGCGGCGCGGCCCCTCCGTGCGCCCCCGCCTCCCCGGCGCTGGGGTTCCGCCGCCAGCGAGGCCCGCGCCCCCGCAGGTAGGAACCGGCCCGGCCTCCCGCCGCTCGGTACCCCCGGCCGCGGCTTCTCCGCCCCGCGGGGTCTCGGCACCCCTCCGCTTCCCCCCGGGAGGCCTCTCTCGGCCCCTCCGGAGGCGGCGCGGCCCCGCGCCCCTCCTCAGCCCCAGGCGGGCCCCCCCGAGGCCCCCTCTTCCCTCAGCGGGTGGCCGGTAACGGCAGCCTCGGAGCCGGCAGCGGCAGCCCTGGGGCTCTCCGAAGGGTGGGTTGTGTCGCGCAGCGGCCTGGGGCTGCTGGGGTGGGCTGGGGGAGGGAGCTGGGGCCAGCCGGCCTCACCCCGCGCCCTCGGTGCGTGGAGGTGCTCGGCCCAAGCTGGGGGTTTGGGAGTTCTCTCTCAGCCTGGAAGGGCGACGCAGGAGCGCGGGCTGTGGTTTGCAGGAATACGCGGAGGAACCCTCTGTTTTCTAGCCGGTGGGGTTCCAGCGCGGTGGGTCCTGCCTGGAAAACCTCCAGTTCAAGGTGAACCAAACTCTAGAAGGAGGAATTGCGCTAGCTGAGGTCTCCCGGTAAAACCCGGCGTGTTTCTCGCAGGGGAAGCAAAGCTGCCTCCTTCGCCTAAGCTGTGTAGCAGGGGTGTTACCTGGTGAGATGCAACACGGTGCGTGTACGGTATCTGGATAGGCTCAGCAAATAATAAGGAACCGTGTTTAATCACGTAGTATAACCTAACTTCTGCTAGGCAAGAGGGGTGTGAATATCTTCAGACGTCAACTCCCGGTACAGAATGACAGGCGCTGCTCAGGCAGCTTGTCTGAATATATACCTGGGGAAAATGCTGAAGTGGCCCACTCAGGTGCTGCTGGGTTGTCCCTGCTCAGGCATGGGTGCTCTTTTGCTCCATCAAGGCGTTTTGCATGCATTTGTGTCCGTACCTGAGATGTCGAGGTATAACAAAAACAACAGGAAGGCACTCACAGTAAGGCTGAGATGCTTAGTCAGGTGCCCATAAAGCTAAACTCAACTCGGAATACTTTCTTATTCTTTAGTTTTTCACTAGGAACTGGAGGTGCATCAGACTTTGCCAAATCAAGCTCTGAAACTGCTTCAGTACCAGCAAACAGCAGGTTTCCCGGTGCTTCTGGAATCAGCAAAGTAACAGCTACCTGTAAACCTATTTACGCGAAGGATCGCTGCGCACTCCAAGCGAGTGCTGTAGCAGGTGTAACAAGATGAAATCAGCTTTGTTAGGAAGGCCGCAGCTAAGTGGGTTTTGTGCTGGAGGTATGTTAGTACAGGAACAGTCACCCTCCTTAACGGGACTGAATTGAAAGAGACCTAGCCTATATGTGCTCTTTATTTTGCCTTCTGGAATTCATACCCACCTGAACAGCGTGAAGAGGAGAAAACCTGATCAACGTGCTGTCTGGGAAGGGGAAAATTAAAATAATATCCATGGTTTTTGTAAGAGCTAGAATGAGTGCAGGTGAGTACTTGGATGATGAGGACAGTATGTTCTGGGATCATGTGTACTGTGGCTTCTTTCAGAGTACAACATACAGATCAGCTGCTGCAGACCTTGTGCATGAAACTGTGGAAAATGCCTCATAATGAAAGAGATTTTGGGCATTTTATTTTAAGGCAAAGTCATGAGAACACAAATAAGATGTGCTTGTGCTGTAGTTGCAGATAGGTTTGAGCGTCCGTGGGCTGCTTCTGCCCGTTCTGAGAAGCATAAGAAGGATGCATGATAGTAGTATTATAATGCAAAGTTTTAGCTAATATATTCTGCCTTTAGGCAAAATTTTAATGTTGCAAAGGCAAATACCTCACAGCTTCCCAGGTAGTGGAAGAGGATCAGTGTACAAACAGGAGTGTGATTTTTCCAGTTCTTCCACATGATGTTTGTTGGCTTCAGGGGAGTGCAGCCCAAAAAGTGTGAGAGTGTTTTGGGTTTGTTGGGGGTTTTTTTGTTGGTGTTTTTTTTTTTTTATTCTTTTGACAATTAGGAACTTGAGCCTTTTGGCTTGTTCCATTAGATACAGGAGTTGCTAGTAGTTAATAGCTCTCCTAGTTAGAGCTGGCCAAGCAGGAAAGGATTTTAAGGACGTTGTGTGCTTCTAAACTTGGCCAGTTATAACAAGCCTTAACAATATTTGATATATCTGTAGAGGCATCTTGCCCTAATAAGATGTTCTTTGGCATAGTTGTGAAATCTAGGTGAACTGTTGCACTTTGTTTACTTAAAGGCATTGTTTTCCCTTCAGTGAACAGCTAACCCTTCTGATACAGTTGGTGATCGATAAATATAATTGAGGTCAGAGGCATCTCGATTTTCCAGGTGCTCTTTGTACCTTTTTAAAAAAGCAAATCTCTTCTTACCAAGATACGATGTAACTGCCACGACTGTTTTGTCTGCCCGGCTTGTGGAATGGCTTTTGACATTGTGCTCTAATAAGGTAGGAAGACTTGCTTTAATAAGGAGATCCTGGCACGTGTCCCTTCAGGTGGTGCCTTGGGAAGTCCTTTAACTTTTCATGAGGTAATAATGTCACTGTCTACATTTGGGATGGTAGCTATTTCTTTTTTTTTTAATAATCAATAAAAGTATCCTATAGCACAGCCTGGACGAAGCTGCCCCTTTTGTATCACGCAGCGTGTTACACAGCTAAAAATTAGTAGGGACCTGAAATGATTAGTATCTGGCTGGTGGCCCAGAAAGAGGGAAAGCTGGGTCTGGCAGCATTTGACAGTAATTTTCTGTAAGACAAGTGTCCTTAGCTCTTTCATTGTCCAATTGATTCTTTAACAATAGCACTCCCATTTGTAATGCGGAGTCTATAATGCTACTCCAGCTGGAAAAACAAGAGGTGCACTAGTCGCCCTGGCTAGTGCATATGCTGCAGTAAACAAGAGGTCTTGGGTGACTGCTGCAGAGAAATAGGTAAAATGTGTAAAACAAACCCCCCAAAACCCCCTGCCCCAATAATATTTGGCAGGAGTAGCAATGGTTGCCTATGGTGCCGTTGTAGCATGAGCAGGTGATAATCCAGACTGCTGCTTTGTGGTTTTTTTGCCTAATGGTCTTTGGTGGTTTTCTTCTCTCTGTTCAGGATCTCTGCTCTTTTGGCAAGAAAAGGGAGATAATAAGTTAGATTTCACTGAGACTACATTTAAAGTAATTCTCTTTCTCTGAACATTTAATTGAGCTGTAAGATTAAAAGGCATCTACTTGCGGTGTTTCTTAAACTGGTTACTTTAGTATTTGGGTATGTTTTTAATGACCTAGCTTTCATGTCTGAGCCGCAGTCAAAACTTTAAGATCTAATTTCTGCTGGTTTTTCAAAGCAAGTTGACTCATCAGTTTATCCTTGTGCTACAGACCTAAAATGTCAGAAGATGTTCCCCTTTTACAGTATTGCCGTTTCGTGATTTTCCTTTTTTTCCCTAATGCTAAAATTCTGATGTTCCTAAATAAAATTTGGGGAATAAACACTCGTATTTGTGGACTATTTGCTCACACAAGTAAGCCTAACGCAAATTTAGCATTTCTGTAGTTATGCTGGATTTTCACTTAGCGTTTCTAGACCAAAATGTAAATTTGATTTCCTATCGGCACTCGCTATTTTCTTGACTGCCCCCTCCGTGCTCTGCAGTTGCAGCTTTTGTTTCTGTTTTTTTCACCTCATCTTCTCCTCTTGGCATCCTTTTTGCTTCCTGCCTCTTCACAGTGTCTTGTTGGCACTAGAACATGGCACCTCCTCTGTGTGTGACAAGCGGGCTGCTGGCTTTTTAATCCCTTCTCACCGCCGAATTTTGTGCCGTACTTGCCGACAGAGCTATAGATGAGCCTCGGCACTTGCTTTTAATCTGGGTGAAGCAGTGCGCAAACCTGTGGCACGAAAGAAAGACTTTGTAATGATCTAGCTAATATTTAACAAAGTTTGCTTGAAAACCGCACATAGCTTCTCGGCTGTGTTTTAAATGTTAATATTGAATTTGAAATATTGGAGGTGACAGATAAAATGCATGGTAATGAGATCCTTCTAAAGAAAGCTCACTGCTAATTCCAAAGGAAATGAGCTTTTAATTAGTGTCTTATCTCAAGTATGCCACCTTTTCTTTTTTCCTCATTTATATCGCTTGTATTATTAGAGTTAAAGATCAGCTGGTGTCCCCTGATATGGGAACCAGTTGGCTGGTGTCACTTTATAAAATCTGATTTACAGACTCTAGATTACATGTAGCTTGTTGATCACAAAATAAATTGGTTTGGCTATGTTTTCAGGAGTTAGAATTTATTGTTGTCTGAAGTTGCACTTTTGGAAATTAAGATGTTCAGGGAATACCCATGTTGCTGCCCGTGCAATATCTACTGTACAGATAGAGACTTTGAAGCACTGAATCTTGGCTCTTTCAGGAATGATATATTCCCAGTTTCACTATAATAAAAACCTTAACACAGAATTTTCTGAAGCAACTGTAAATGCTAAGCAATAAGGTTAGCCACTCAAACCCAAAACACCCCCCACCCCCCCCCAAACCCCAAACCATTTTAGCTTGAGCTTTAAAATGTATCTCCTGCTGACCTTGGAAGGGTTGAGAACAATAAGGTTTCTATTTGATTAAGGTTCTTTTCAAATGGGCTTTCCACAGGAATATTAGTTTAAGAACATGTAAAATGGCAGGTAAGATTTTTAAACTTAAGCAAGCATGCATGTAGTTTGGATCCAGATTGAGAGACATGATTAGAAGATTTGGATTAAGGAGCAAATTCTGCCTAACAAAGCTCACTTGAGCAAAGGGTTTCCATGTCTAGCAGGGTCCAGCGTTTCTGCTCTGGATGTTCCCTGGAGAAGGTGCTGGGGAGGGACCACGGTTCAGCACACGCTCTGCAAATGGGAGTGGTGGTGAGCCACGTTTGCTGGGTTTTAGGGCTAATACGTAGACCCATGAAAAAGCAAGGTAAGAACAGAGCTGAAGTGAGGGAGCAGAAAATGAGCTTGACTTGGTAGTAGAGCACTTGATCTTCTCGTACGTAGTGGGAACTAGGAAGGTTACCGCTTGGTTTAGCTTCTAAAGTGGCTTCATTCAAGCTCTTTTTTTTTTTTTTTCTGTCCTGCTTCTTGCCGTGAAAAATAAAGTGTCTTCCAGAGTATCAAAACTTTTTCTGTGTCCCTTGTAGGGTACTTGTGAGTTTAGTTTAGGCCGTGTGTTTCAGTGAGAAGCCTTCTGAACAGGCAAGTTTGATAGGAGTGTCCCTGAGCTGGTCTAGCACGGGAAATGGGGCTGTTAGTGCGTTTCTTTTCCTCTTTTTAATTGTATTAAGGTATGTGGGAAATTCCAGAAAGTTTTGAAACAAAAGCAGTTTATCAGGAGCTCCTAGAGCCGGTGTGGCTGTGGGGCTTCCCTTGGAGGTGAAAGCACAGGATATTTATTTGTGCTTCTCAATCTTGGAGGTACCAAAGGTTGACCTCACCTTCAGTAAGTGTGTCTGGTGCTTGAAAAGGCAGTTTTGTTCCTCTTAAAACTTTGGTTTCCATGTTGAAAGTGAAGGGATTTTCCTGTTTCTTCCTGGGTGTGGTTTTCCTGAAGAAGTATTTTTGCTGTTTTCCTTCTCTTATAGAAAAAAGGAAGTTAAATCTGAACAGAATGACCTTATTTTACCAGTTATTATATTTAATGTATATTTGAATTTCCCGTAGAAATCTTTTTAACAATACCAAAATATATTAATTAATTCCTGCAAAAAAAAAACACTTGAAGAAATAAAAAATGGTTTCTATTGCTTCCTACTCTGCTTCGTTAATAGTCTGTTAGCTCGGCTACAGGCGTTCAGTGCCATCCAAGCTGCAAAGGTAACTGTGGCAAGAAAATCATCTTTAAAAATCATGCCCTACAAGTGCAGTTCTTGTTGCTTATGGTGGGATACATTCCCATGAAGTACCTGAAGCTTTCGGACCTGCAGGTTTCCTAGCCTCGGTGGTTGCTATCCATTTAATTTTTGAATGTTTGTGGTATTTGCCACACTTTTAGGTAGAGTTGAGTTGTTGAAATGGACCTGAAGGTTATCCAGTCAGGTGACCTTCACACAATATTTAACTTTATTTTTCATTCATATTTTCCCTGAAAAGCTGTTGGATTGCCTTGTTTAGTTTGATGTTATACAAGATGGCTAGATACTGTTTTGACTGAATAAGAAATAATGGATGGCTGCTGGCTTAATTTTCTTTCTAATGATTTGTTTTAAGCAGCATTTGAGCAGATATAAGGATTAATTGTTAAATTGATTATTGAGCTGACTATTTAAGAGCATGGTTTGTTTTTGCAACCAGTTGTCAAAAGCGAGCAAAGCAGAGTTAGTGAGCTGACCTGGATGTGTTTGCTGAGCGTCTCAAGACTTTAGAGAGAGATGTCATACATCTGCAGAAGCCTCTTGTCAAATGAACGTACTCGTCTGAAAATAGGGTTCTGGCTTGTGGTTTGAAGTGGAGGGGCCTTTGAAAATACTTTTCTATTTACTTTTTTTTTATCTGTGCCTGTTTGATTTATGCTTCTGCTTTTTGATAAGCAGAAAATTTTTTCTTTAGCATACATATATTGTTAAAAATGTTGACTTTGATTTTTGGGAAGTTGAGCTATGACTTCAAGATGTATTTATTCATCAAGCTCTCCTGTTAAAAAGGTACCTGAATACAAAGTTGAATACAGAAGGCTGCTGGTTATGTTGTCTTAGCTGATTTTGTTAAGTTCTTTTAAAAAAATAAAATTGTGTTAACTGTACTGTGTATCTCAAGCTGAAGGACTAATCGGCTCTCGCCGTCCCTGCTGTTTAATGTAGGCTTTCTTAAAAACCCTAAGAAGCTTTCCTTTCCTAGTAGGGCTTTCAGATGTCTCTCTTCCTAATGATAAATGTCAACAAATGAGATCAGAGCATCTTCTGCTGCAGTAAGGGAGAAGTAATTTCCTCAATGTGGGTTGTTTTTTGTTTGGTGTTTTTTTTTTTTTTTTTTTTGATATAGTGTTTCTCCATGTAGCTGAGAAACCAAAATAGATCACATACTTCATACTGCAAAGGCAGCAAGCCTTTCGGTGATGCGTGGTTGCCAGTGGGATCCACTGGCTGCTCTGGGACAGTCTGGTTGTACTCAGAGGGAAAATACACGTGCAGGCAGGGCTGCCTGCGTGCACCTGGGAGCCTGCCGTCCCGTGGGTGCGTGGCCGGGGTTTGCTGTGGTGCTGCTGGCTGTGAGCAGCTATCCTAACCACGGAAACACAGCCACAGGAACTGCTGGAAATAACTTTCCCTAGGCTTGTGAGGTTTTCTACTGGTTGATAATAAAAACGTAAAGGACAACATGAACAGCACTACGGTTGCTCTACAGATGAAGAAAATGAAGGATGAGTCATCTGTGGAAGAACAGGGAAGATGCTGAGTGTAATTGGAGTTGTTGTGATTTTTTTTTTTTTCTTAATCTATTCTTAAATAGAGTTATGCACTTCTGATTCACTTTATAACTGATTTTGAGTGTTTTTTTTCCTTGCCCACATGATAAATTTGCACTGGAACTGCTGTACAGAAGGTGAATTTAGATAAAATCTCCATTATATGCCAGTCCCACAGCCAAGGTGTTGGAGATCTGCATGCTTTGTACAATGACAGCCACCTTCCTCCGCATGCTAGTGGGTTTTGCTATATTTTTCGTGTACTGAGTATTCTTCCAGAAAAATCTGAATTTCCCAGGAAGTTAAACTGTCAAAGCTACTCGCTCTTGGTTAGGTGGGAGGAACAGCTTCATCCTGCTCAGCCATATGTTAGTGGTAACTTAAAGCCAGCAGGGTTTTAGGATTAGAAAAGGCTAATATTTCGGTCACTTCCACAGCCTGGACAAACCAGGACCCCCAGCACTCGGTGTGTGGTGCTACGGATGTGCCAATGCCCTTTAGTTTGCAAAAATGCTTCTTGATGCCTGTGGCCTCGCAAGCATCGGGCTATTTCTCACCCCCAACACACTGTCTTTGCCCCTGGCAAGGGTGCTCGCTGCAACTTGCTCTTGGGCTTGTCTTCCAGCTGCTTTGCTTGGAAGGCTGTCCCTAGCTTCTTGGGTGCATTGCAACCAAGGGATGTGGTGTTTATCTTCTTTTAAGCTATTTTCAGTGCCTCCCCCAGCAGACAGAGAGCTTTCTGCAAATATGCTCTGTAGCTGAAGCTTCAAGTACCTCCGGTGCATGAGAGCATGCCACTGATCTCAGGGTCAGCCGGACTGTAGCACTTCTGTTTGAGGAAACCTGATGGAGGTACCTGGACCTTCACGCTGGGAGGCTTGGCGAGCCCCCGCAGCAGCGTTTTGAAGGCAGCTGAGCACGCACACAGCGCAGGTTGTGCAGCAACTTGCCGTGGAATCTCAGCTTGATGTGCAGTACCTTCACACTTCCATTGGCACGGTGGTAATTCATAGCTTGGATGCTTGCACACAGTGAATCCTAGGTGGCCAAGCAAAGTAGGTCAGTTATTTTTAAGTGCTATGATTAATTTATAAATGCCATTATTTTGTAGAGGCAAGGTAGATCTAAATACTCAATCTTATGCGATGGGTGGCTGTTTGCAACAGAAAACTGGTGCTTCACAATGAAGAAACGCTTTTGCAAGGGAGAGCTAGAAGTAAGTGGAAAGGATTATTTTTAAGCTTCAAGCTTTGCATGTCTAGAGATTTTTCTTTAACATGAAATGGCTTTAGAACAGAAAATCTTTCCTGGTATGTAATGCTTCCAAAACCCTTGGCAGATGGGTAACTTTGTTTCCAAACATCAAATGTTTTAGCTGTTTTAATGCCTGTTTTTAAGCATGAACAGCACTCTCGGAGAATGTTCATATTAAGCCTGCTGGGAATTAGACTTTTAAAAGAACTGTTTCTGTTACGTTATCACAAAAAGTGAAGAATTATGGAAAACTTAATGCTACACTTGGACTCCTTTGCATAATATACAAAATAACATCACACTGGATAAAAGAGGGGAGGTACAGTCATGCCCTAGTGTTTAACCCTCTGTAGTTGAAAGGCGTATATTTGCATACCTCTGGTAGGGAAATGGCCTTATATCAAAATAAGCTGTGCATGCACACAAACATTTTTGACATGCAGTATCAAAACCCTTGAACGCTCATTGGTAGGGCTAGGATCAGCACCTTGCTGAGAGGTGAGAATGGACAGATGCGAGAAAAGGTGTGCTTTTGGATTTAATGTCTGCCAGATGCTTTCCTCAATAGTCACAGGTCTTATTTCCACTAGAGGTTTCAATAGAGGGCTTTTTTATCACTGAAGGCGTAGTTTATTACTGCTCTGGGCAGGAGGTTATGTATCCCTGTTGGTATAACGTGGAGAAAGTCGGTCACAATACACATATATCTAGTCCTTAAACTCCTATTTGATCTTTGAACTACATCTAGAAGTAAGTATTTGGTGCCTTATATCTTACAGAAGTATTATGTATACAGAAGGTGAATTTGTTCTTAAACTTTAAGCTGGGTGGGTCACAGAGCTGAGAATTACAGTAAACACCAGCAGTGAATGTTATGCTTTAGGCAAAGGATTTTGCACAGTTCTGAGTTTTCTTAGAAAGGCGAGTCTTGGCATCAGCATTCAGTAACAGTAAAGTATTCTTGGTATTTGTGGACTGTAAAATTTATAGAGTAATAGATATGCAAATGGGCTGCCACAACACTACAGGCTGTATAGTAATGCATAATTGTGACATTTTTTTTAGCTATTTGCAAAAATTGGCTTTCTTGCAGGAGTGCGATTTATCAGGTTCTCACCTTTTTAAAGATACAATTCTCAAGTTTCTTACCTAAATACTTTTTTTTTTTTTACATTTGATGGTATTGGTGGCTTGGGAAAATGAAAGCTTACAGATCATTCACAGAACAGCCACGTTTTGATGGCTGTTTTTCATGTTCAGAAGACTTAAGGTGATGCTGTGTTTCTCTGACACTTACTAAATTGCTTCATCTCTGACATGTGTGTTCATAAAAAGGACACCGTATCAGGAGGTCAAAAGTTGATCTACTCGGTGCCTGGCAAACCTAGACATTCAAGCCCTGGAACAGCCAGGTTTACTTTATTGGCATTTGCCAGGGATATAGTGCTTGCCAGGTGCGTGTTCTTGTGATGGCAGAGCAGCACACAGGATTTTGGTTTTGCAGACTCTTGTCAATCATGCATTCTGATTTTGCTTTAAATCCACCTGTGTGATTCTAAAAATCTGTCTTATCTATAAGCTTTTAAACCTATGTAAATGAAAAAATAAACAACAACTATCAATCTTCCCCTGTATTTCACAGTGCATGTAAACATTTGCATTTTCCCTGACATGGGCTATATAGTGTGCAGTTCTTATCCCGCATATTTTATACTGTGCACAATCCAAGGTGCACAGCTCATTGCATTTGCTTGGAGATGTATGCTGTAACTGTAGGCTTATTCCTTGTTGTGACAACTACTTTAAAACGACCATCTGTAATACTCTGTGGTAAAATGCTTCTTCCTTCAGAAGGACCATTGACCAGTAAAACTTTTTTTTCCCAAAGTAACTACAGTTGAAACTGGTCCTACTGGTTTCAGTCCTTACATTCAGTTTCCATTTGAGCAAATGGAGGTTATCTTGCTGAGACGCGACTTGTGATGCACTGCATTTTAATGCTCATGGGATTTTTAACAAGTTCCCTGCCTGCTTGACAGGGAATTTCAAATTTTGCTGCTATAAAGTTGGCCATTTCTTCAAGAAGATTTAAGCTTTCTTTGCAAAATGTTGCGGCGTAAAAAACATCTAACAAGATGCTTGGCTTGACTTGTGACATTGCTTTCTCCTTATTTTAACAGCTGGTGTGACTGACAGTAGCGCACATTTCCCCTTAAACAGTTTCCCAAGGTGGAAGGACTCCTCGGGGACTGGTGTGGAGTTTCTTATTCTCTGGTCTTTGCTGTCAAAGCAAACCCATCTGCATCCAGTGCGTGGGATTGCAGAGACCCTTTGAAACGGGAGTTGGCGGCAGAAGCGTTTTGCTGTGGCTGGAAGAGAGCCCGGAATTAGACCTTGGATCGAACACGTTGCATTTGCGGCTGCTTGAGGACTAACGGCAAAACTCGTCTCTCCCGGTCGATGGAGGTGTTGGCAGAGCCATCCCCACGCCCTGCGCACGGTGGGTTTGTTCTCTTTTGGCGTCCGAGTGCCCTCTGCTGGAACTCGCTCCTCTCCTTCCAGGGATGAGGTTTGCTCTGTGGATGGGCCTGACGTCTGATGTCGCTTTCCTCCCCTTGGTATCCGAGTACCATTCGGTCTCCTGCTATCCTGATCTCCTGATGGCTACATGATTTGCCATCATTTCTCTTGGGACATGCTTTAAAAAATTCTTATTCCACCATTCTGCATCGCAAGCTTAATGTTTGTCGAGGTGGGGAGCAGCGGTCTGTGCAGAGCCCCTGGCACCCCGCTTCCGCCGGCCGGGGCTGCGTGAGGGAGGCTCGCGAGGCTGATGAGGGTGGAAAACGAGACGCAGATAAAACCAGCGCAGCTGCAAGAGCGAAGCTTACAATGCCGCTGCTGTTCGGCGGAGGTTTGCCCTGCTCGGGGAGCTGCAGGAGCTCCTGCTCAGCCTTGGTGAACGGAGGCGGGCAGGTCCTTCGCATTTAGCCCAGAACTGCCTCCAGAATAGTTTAGTCTGAGCATAGTTTTTGTAATCCCAATTTTTTGTAACCCAGCAGAGCTCCCACCTTGTAGGACAAGGAGATCAATCTTAAGTGGGCACTATTTTTTTTTTTTTTTTTTTTTTTTTACTCTAAATAACTGCTTTGCTCTACATTGCAGTCAGAAAATCAGCTGTGTTGGGATTGAACACTGGAATGGCAGCACTTGGGAGGGATGGTTTTACTGCCTCTGTGGCTCAAATTGAGGGACTTGCTGTGACAGCCAGCGCCTGGGTTTAACCCCGTGGGCTTGAGTCAGCCTGGTTCCTCTTTCTGTGGGACCAAAAGTTCCCCTTTCACCAGGAGCAGAGTTGGGTAGAGCTGAATGCTGGTGTTTAAATGGGCAAAAATCAGAATGGAATCCAAATCAGCTACTAAAATGAATATTGATTTTTTTTAAAAAAATGGGGGGGGATGGTACAGTATTAGTGCAGCTTTGTTGTGTGTGGGTTTAGACAATTAAGAATCCCACGTCTGCTTTGAATGTTTCATGAATATTAATGCCGTCCTCCTACTGAGCAGTTAATTGGGTGCTATCACTTTAACCACCTTATTTAAATTGAAAAGCGCTCTTAATAAATGACAAATGTCAGCGTGAAACTCGGTGTGTTCAGTGCACTGAAGGCAGGCTGCTGTGCCTGCACCTTTTGTCCTCTGCCCTCTTCTAGCAGGCTGATACTTTACCTTAAACCCGTGAGTCTTTGCTGGCCTTTGGCATCTTAGCTGAGACATCAGGTTGCAAGCTTCCACGTTGCTCTTTTGACTGCCCGTACCACCGTCCCGTACAGCTGGGAGGCGACAGAAACACTGGGTTGTGGAAAAGACGTCCGTCTCTGTCTCGATGGATGGGCACGACACATTTAGAGGAGCCATGTTGGTAATGGGCATTGTATGAGAGCAGAAATTCAGATCTTGGGGTTTATGACCAAGTCAGATGCGTGATCTGAACTGTGTAACTTGAACCTGTCAGATTCTTGACTCAGATGGCAAAATGTTAAAATGCAGCTTGGAGGAGGAATTGTGTGTCCTGCCTGTGCCTGTGGATGTGGCTCAGTGTCAGAAATGTGCAACAGCTGGAAGTGGAGTAGAGAATTTTTTCTCTTAACAATCTTGGGCTTTAGAAACAACAAATTCTGTTTTATAGATCACCGAAGTAAAATAGGAGGTCTTACTGTTCTGTTTAATAGAAATGAGATAAAATCCTCCTCCTATCTGGGCATGAAAAGAAAATGTGATTTTTGTGCATTCATGAGAGTAATATCAACAAAATGAGTTAAACTGGTTTTGGACCATCTCTTTGGGATGTATTCTGATAGCCTTAGGACAAGATCCTCTTGCTTCTCCTATTGCAAGTCGTTCCTGGTGAGGCTGAGTACTTGTCTCCTCTATAGCTTCTGTTAGCCTGGCGCCTCTGTTAGATTTGCCTACAGCCGAAACTTTTGTTATCAAAGATGGAAGAGTTCTTTTATGTGATGCCCCCTCCAGGGAGTATCTTAAAACCTTGTACAAAAGCTGGAGTTACGCTGTTGTCCAACCTTACCCTGCTACTGGAAAGGTTGTACCTCTTAAGGCAAGCTGTGGGCAGTTACAAGTAGTCCTTTTTTTTTTTTTTCTTTTTTTAAATAAAAAAAAAATTAATTTAATAGTAAAAAAAAAATTAACTTCAAAAAAGCATGGCAAATCCTTTCTGTTTTAATTGTGGTTTAGGGTATTGCATTCCCAAAGTGTTCTATAAAGCGTTAGCCTACATCTAGAAACAGGATTACATCTTCAGTCGGGAGTTTGGAATTGATTGTGTAAAATTTGCATGCTTGGCTATTTGTTTTGTCATTTTGAAACCGGCACATGCCTGTCACTCTAACACCGTATTTAAACACAGCAGGTTATTAACACATTATCTGATAACACTGCTGTGGTTGTGCTGAAATTGCAGGTTGCAAGCAAAGGCTTCTAATCGCCCAGTACATGCATTAATGACTTACCAAACCTTGCAAGAATCACTGTATTTCAGAAATATAACAAAAGGAATCCAAAGCTTTGTTTCAGCGCTGAAGCTGAGTTTGGAGGAGTGAAGCTAAGTGGAACAAGGCTTAAAATGAAGCAGATGGCTTGGACCAGAGAGCAAAAACTTGTCTCTACTGATAGTTAGAAATCTTTCATTTTATGCATGTATTCGTAAAAGCTCTTGATAAATGTGCAACTCTGTCTATGTCAATTTTACCTTCAACCTGCAAGTCAACTGATTTCCTGCTGAGGTGCCTCCTGAGGAAGCTACCACGTTGGGCTTCTGCTTCCAGCGTGGCTTTGGGCTCCTCTGAACAGAAAATAGCTGCTCTCCATCCCTCGGGGCTGCATTAAGTGTCACTTGTGCCTTCTCCTGCTCGGTTTCTGTCCTCTCACCCTCTACCTACCGCAATCCTTGTGGAGCTGGCTGAATGTCTGACTGCGTCAAGTTCTTGATCCCTCTTCTGAAGGTACCCGCGGGGATTTCTTTGCTGTTGGAGCGATGCCCTCGTCTAGCCCCCAGTGCAAGCTGTTTGCATGAGCTGCCTCTCGCCTTGCGAGAGAAACGGGGGTAACGCACCTGCTTGGCTGCTTCGTGCTCAGCCTTCAGGCAATCTCCTGGGTTTATTTCCAGGCTCTGCAGCTGTTCTTTCTGCAAGCCAGGAGCGGACAGAAACATAACTTGGCCAGATTGACTCTCCTGACTGTGTCCAAGCTGTTGCGGGGATGCTCCTTGTTTATTCTCTGCTGACCTGTTGTAAGGAACCAGCCTGGTCCTGCCCGTCTGAGGACAGCGGGGAGCAAGGGGACCTTTGCCCAGCACTGATCTCTGCATCAGCGCTGAACAGGACTACAATGGTTTCTGGAATTTTACCAGTATTTTAGAAAGGAATTCTCCTTGATGAAGAGATGCAGGGGTACTTCTGATGCTGATACACAAAAGGAATGTGCAAATCTAAAGTGTCAATGGGTCTTGCGCCTTCTAAGTCAAACATCTCAAACATGTTGATTACTTTTAAAACTTGGTAGTGAGACACAAGGTAAAAGATTTGTCTGGGCAGACTCCTCTAGATGGATTCAATTTGGGCAGGAACTGAATTTCTGCAGTGCTGGCTGTTTTTTTTCTCAAGTTAAGGTTGCAGGGCTGGTTGAAAATTGTGCCAAGGCACAGCCCTGTTGAAGGAAATTTTGGGCACTTTTGGTGGTAGGTTAAAGTTTGAGAGAAGGAAGCTGCAGTGTGTGAAAAAGAGTCGATTCACTCCCAGATAGAAATATTGACAAAAAATAAGGGAGGTATTAAAAATCCAGAGCGCCCTTAACAAGTAACTGCAGGGAATCCTAAGCCGTCACCTTCTTGGTGTGGGACTCATAGCATGTGTGTTGGCACCATCCTTCGTGTATGGAGGACTGTCTTGGATGAAAATATCACTGCTTTCTCATGTTAAAAACTTGTATTTCTTCTCTGAGAGTTGTTCCCATATGACCAGAGTGCAAAATGGGGGAGTTCTCACCTTGCCACTTGAAGGCAGTAGGGTAAACTCTTCAATAATAAAAATAAATCTCTTGGGGCAGCCAAGTGAAGGGCTTTCTGGTAGATGTTATGTGAACGCACTGCGCAGTCTTTAAAAATACATGTTGTGTGTAGAGTGGTTCTCATCTTCTGCAACCTGGCTGTAAGGAAAATACATGTGGTGCTTTGTTGGCCGGATTTTGGCTTTGTTTGCTTCAGTTTATAAGTAAGTGCCAAGAAAATGAGTATTTTGTTGTAAAGATATTTTCAAGGCCATGTTTTTGTTTGTTTGTGGTTGGTTTGTTTTTTTTCTTTTAAAAGAGAATCATGGAAGACAAGCTGACAATTTAATGGTGCATGATGCACTAATAAAAATGTCTGCGTGGTTGCGTTTAATCCTTTAAAGGAGAGAAAAGAAACACAGTAGTTATCAGCATTCAAAAGGCAAGACGCAGGCTTAAATGTATGCAAAGTCTTGGAGAGAGACTGAAGAAATGTACTGACTATGTTGTAGAAAGCTTCTGACAGGCACATCACATCGTTGAAAGTAAGATTTGAATTATTAGAGCTGCCTTTGTTTATTAAATTGAGCCTCCAGCAAGAGGATTATAGGAAGAAATACTGTGCAGGCTCAAGTTGCATTGGCATAAATTTTAATGGGTGATAAAATTTACTTTATGGAGCTAATCCAGTAAGAAAATTCAAATAGATTTTTAAAAGATCCAGGTGTGTCTTAGATACCTAAAGAAATAGAGTTCAAGTGCACGAATAAGCCTCCTTTTATAGAATCCAGTTTGCTTTCAGCGGCGGGTAATCCTTTTAAAACAAGACTTCTTCAAGGCAAACTCCAACAAAAGAGTTTTTGTTTAATTTTAAATTGGGAATGCAAGGGAAGGATGCAGAGAGCTAATAAGAGAGTAATTATACACGCTATTGCCCAGTTGAGGAAGGGCAGAGACTATTAAAATGCCATTTTAGGAGTTAATTATATGGTGTTTCAAGTTGATGCTAGTGTCCTGATTTCTGTTTAATCCACATATACCATGTATTTAAGATGTTGTGTTCATGACATCTAATTTCTATTTCAAGGAACTTTAGGCCACTGCATTATGAAATACTGTCAAAAAAAAAAAAATATCTTCCAGCCTCCATAGGGTTTGTGCCTGTTGGATTTGATGAGGAAATATGCAGAAGCAATAAAGGAGATGGAAAAACCTTAGCAGATATTTTTGGGACCGGCACACATACCATAAATAAAGCATTGCAGTGGAATTTGGTTAGTTAAATCTCTTCTGAAGCTCATTTAATAATTCCAGAGCCTCTGTTACTGCTCAGATGTAGCCAGCTGTAATTTGTTTCAAGGTTAGTCTTTGACTTCTGTTTTATTAGCTTTTCAGTTTATATTCTTCTACTTGTGCAGTTTCTCAAGTCAAACTACATAATGGTTTAGCTAAAACTGGGATCCTTTAGATAGGGGCTTTAAATTGGAATTCTTCAGAAACATTTAATGAAAGCTCTGCATGAGGCAGATGTCAGGATTTACTCTTCAGTTGGGTAGGATTGTGGTGGGGAGAGCAGATTAGGCTCCTTTGCAGTTGATGTGCTGCCTAGAGGAAGTGACATTTATGCTCTTGATCCTTCAGTGATTCTGCATGTCAAGAGCTGAGCCTTGAAATTCATCAGCAGTGCTGTCTTAAGAGCAGACAGGACTGAATAAGAGGATTTTTACAGATAGAGGGGAAAAAATTCAACTCTGATGGCTGTTGCAGATCCTTAAGTACTTAAATTTTTCCTTTTTTTTTTTCTCTCTCCACATCTCCCCTGTAGGAAGTCGGAGAGGGAAATCGTGTTAAATCACCAACTGATATATTTTTGAAGTTGAAAAATCTGAGATGCATTAGAATTCAGAGACCTCCCTTTGCTTAAGGTAAGAAAGGAGCAGATTCTCCCTGCTCCCTGCTTAATAAATGTCTGTATTGGGCTGGAGTTTCTGTAAGGTGTTTAAAATGTGTAGCCTGCTGTCGATGCCTAAATGGTTAACATTCATCCAATTTAATAACTTGCAGCTGCAGAAGGCATATGGCTGTGTGTTTACAGGAGGTGTCCTGGCAATAACCAGGTTCAGCCTGCGCAGAGGAAGGGAAGCAGGCTGCTTAGCGTGGGGACTCGACCAGCTTGCTTGTGGTGCTCGGGCGGAGATGAGCTGGTTGTTTTTGTTGTACAGCTGAAGGGCTGTCATGCCTCAAACCTAATTTTCAGAGGTTTTTATTTTCCCTGTTTGGATGGTAAGTAAGCTTGGTAACTTCTGAAGGATGCGGGGAGTGGAAATAGGGTGGAGGTGGTGAAAAAATCTCACTTTGGAGAGGTAGTAGTTGCATGAATTTCATGAAAGGTGAGACTTGGTGAGCTGTAGTTATGTTACCATGGTATCCATAAATTACTCCAGTGTGAGCGCTTGTAAGTATCAATGGTGAATTATTCCCGGTAAGGTGGTGTGTGAGAACAGGTCTGCAAGCTATTAGCCTAGCTGTTTGTTTTTATGTGAGAAGTGTGTTAATTACCTTCTTTTGTAAGTTGTATATAATTATCCATGCTGTAAGCATGAGCTCAGTAGCACAGAAGAGGCAGGATTTCTAACCTGTTGTACTTGCATAGGGGCTTTGGGATACTATACAAAATACACGTATTAAACTGAAGCTCGGCTTTCCATGACTCTAATTTCCAAGTGAAGTTTCTCCTCTTGTTAAATTTAGTGATTATTTTTTTACTTAAATCGCTTCTCTGCTAGTTACGGTATATCTCACTGTGCACAACTTTAGGAAACCTAAATCAAAAGGAGAGATGCCAAAACTGGAAGGTAGAAAACCTTGTCTGGGGTTTTCAGCGTGCCTCTCGTGCTACAGCTGGAAGATAAAAGCTCTTTCAGAGCTGCTATACCAGACAAGTGATTCAAAGCATTTCAAAACGATTAAAGAAAACGTGAAACTTCTGCCCAGTAATTAACACACGCTGCTCTTGTGTGCTTAATCTGAAATTGGTAAGTTTTTTATTTTTCAGGCTTCTGCTGCTGAATTCATTCAGCTTGGAGTGAGTACTCCTGTGAATCTGCTGAGGTTTATTTCAGAACTCAATGTGCAAACGTCAAGCCTGCACTGGTGTATGTGATCTGTCATTTCCAATTACTTTGTGCAGCAGGACTGTCTCGGGCACAGAATGTTTTAAATTCTCTCATATTGAATGAGCAGAAAAGAGCATCTGTGTTAGCAATTAAAATCTTCAGTTAGAAGTAGGAAATGAATTTTTAACTGGACAGAGAAACTTGTTTGGAAATTAAGGTGGTGGTTGCAAAAAAGCATCCATTTTGTGTTACTGCACTGTGCTTTTCTATCCTTTGTGCAGCTGGAGTGAAAAACAAGCACATTGAATCCCTTGTGGTGGATTTTTTTTTTATCAGTTGCTTAAAGTGTTCACTCTTCTATCACTTGCTATATTCTGCAAGTCTACTCCTGAATTGTTTGACTTGTCAAACTCATCATCCTTCCCAGACTTTTTCAAGCTTAACTGATCGTAGAATATGCTTTTTATTAACATCAAGGCAATAGAATCTGAGAGAATACTCCTGTTTAGTAGGGGAATAAAGTTTTGCTGCCAGATTTTAAATATATATCCTCTTAAACATGCTTAGCAATCTGCTTATGTGAGCATCATGAGTTTTTAAAGTGGAGTGATATTTTTTTTTTTCTTTAGGATGAAAGTAGTTGAAGATCTGAATTGTGAGGGACAGATGAAATTAAGCTGCAGAAGCACTGATGGCAATCTACAAAGCTTTAATGTGTTAATGTAGTCTAGGCATTATACATATTTAGAAGCAGTCTAGATTGAATCCTGGAGAAAAAGCGGAGTTATTCATAGCCTCCTGTCTTGATCGTATTTTCCTGTAAGTGATGGATGGTATGAAACAGTGGTTTGAAGGAGATGCTAAAAATCATTTTGCTGCTGTTAGAACTATATTGGATATTAATTGCGCCCAAGTTCAGTATTGGTTTAAAAAAAATACAGGGGAGGGTAGTAGATGAAAGAATGATGTTTGCAAAATTTTGTAGCTGCGTGTAGGCTTTTTTTTTTTTTTTCCCCTCCCCCTTCATGAATTATGCAAGTTTTCAAGTTTGGTATGTTGCTGTATTTAATATGTTTTAAATGACATTGCATCAGTTAATATGGTGAAGGAGAAGATCTGGGTAGACTGATAATTAATCTGCCATGGGGAACAGCAGCAGAGAAGCTATTGACATAGACTGAACAGTTTAGTTTATACAGACAGGGAGCATTTTAGCATCTGCTAGAAAGGTACTTTGATAGACCAGGACTGAGAAGCTTTTTGGAGCCAGTGTCTCCATTCTAGCGTGTTGCCTTGACCCTGGCTGGAGCCTCTGGATGCCCTGCAATATAAAGTAAAAATTTATAGGCTGTCAGTGGGCTTGAAAGAGAATAAAGAGTGAATGCATTGAATTTCTAGATGAAAAAGGGAGCCTTGTAGCATCCGGAAGAAAATAAGTTAGTATTAATTTTATTTTTATGCTTGAATATTGAACAGCTGTTGAACAGAAACTTCAGGAGAATACTCTGTTCCTGGCAATGGGGGGTGTGGGGTACAACTTCTTAAAGAAATTTTTACAATATTGGTGAAAGCAGAATGTTTTGCCTGTGTATTCCTTTGTCTCACGTGCTACTAGAGGCGCCAGGTTGCTACAGGCAGGGGCAACTCGCTGGCTGCACCCTCGTGGTAAATACAGCCATGGTTATCAGGTTGTGTCTTCGACTTCTACATCAGTCTGTCTTTCATGTAACATCTCCAGGTCAATATTGCCTTTCCAAAGCAGCAAGGTCATTCTAGCTTATTTTTGGAGGTAGGCTGCCCTTCTGTGAAGTCTTCTCATCCTTGTTGATGGCCTCAATTAATGTTTCCAGAGCTCGTTGTTAAATTAGCTTTTTCTGTAATAATTCTGTGATGGTTTCTTATTCTACTTGTGCTTCAGCGGTAACTGTTCAGCTGTAATAATTAGGATGAAGTCTTTCTAGGTTGTTTGATCTATCATATATTTAAGTAACTGGGTCTGTGCATCTATAGCACACCTGCTAAAGTTTAAGATCAGCTCCATCAGTCCCCTGGTAAAACGCAGGTGGCTGTTAGACTGCAGAGGAGCTTTAAACTTTTTGTTTTATATTTCTGCTTTGTGTTAATTAAGACTTTGGCTAACTTTTAACTAGCAGCATCAGAAAAACTCATTTCAGAAGGCTGTTCTGAACTCTGTTCAAAGAAGGGGGTGTTTCAGTCCTGTGCCCGTCCTGGCGCGGGTGGTTCTGTGCGGCACCTCGCAGTTCATCAGGCGCTTCAGGGATCTGATGCACCATGGCTGGGTGGAAGGCGATCTTTGCAGCGAGCCTGTTAATTGCTTCTCGAGTGACCTAGTTCCCTTGCTGGAAACAGATGCGTAAGCCTTTCCTTCCTCCTCCGTATTTTATGATCGTGGTGGAGTCTAGATTGGCACATCCAGAGCCACTTCCCCAGCAGGGTGGGGTTTTGGTTGTTGGTTTTTTTTCCCTGAAAGAACCAGCTTCTGTTTGGAAATTTCCACAAGCTCGGTGTATTTTGTGTCACTTCCCTGCGGATGTGAGATGGGCTGTGTTTCGCGGGCTGTGCTCAAGCGTGCCTTTCTGTAGCTACTGTGGAAATGTCACATCACCATATTTTATTACCCTAATGTGGGAATTCATTTCTCCAAGCAGATGGCAAAAAGGTGGTTTGGTTAATTTGTACCTGCTTGAAATAAGTCACTAAATGTGCATTAAACTACTCATTTATTAGGCCAGAGTGTATTACTGATGGATAAATGATGATGTTGGATTACAAGCTCAAAACCACTGAGGAACTGGGCAGGTATCCGCAACTAAAACAAACCCAGACAAAATGTTTAACTGACTCACAGCTGTTGGAGCCTGCAAATAGTCAGCCTTTACAAAGGAGAGTGGTGGCCATTTGTTGTGGGAAAAACTTGCCCCACAAAGAATTTTTGCTAGTAAATTCAGCATTTCTCCTATAAAATCTCTCTTGTGCTGTTTGCTTGCAGACTTGGCTTGTAGGGTAGTAGACATCTGATGGTCACGAGATGGTACCAGCTGCATGCTGGCCTTTATTTACCCAGTTGGGCACAGGTACGTGCTGCACCCAGCCTAGTATTAGTCCTCTGTCATTGGAAAAAGATCTGCCATTGCAGTCAAAAACTGATCTTTCAACCATGTCCTTCACAGAAGGTGAAACTATTTTTTTTCTTCTTGGAGAAATACACCTGGCAGAAGGGGTAAAATCACTTAATTATTAACTCACACTAATTACTAATTCTGTGAAACTTGAAACAAAATAGTGTTTGTTTTCTGCCCAACATTTTGGGCTTTGTAAAGTGTGGTCTTTCATAAGCATGTGGTTTATCTTGTGCTTTAGTAGGTACCAGGTGCAGGTGTTAAATTCTGCCACTGAGTTCTCATTGCCTGAGGAGTGAATAATGCTCTGGGTGTCCTGACGGGAGGAGCTCCCGCACTTGCTGCAGCTGCAAATCTTCCTTTATCTTCCTGCTGTTCCCTCTTTGGCAGAGGGTCTCTGAGCATCGCCATGCGGTATAAATCGACGTGAAACTGGCCCAGTAGCCAGCTGAAGGCTGGGCAATGTTGCCATGCCCTCTCTGAGAGTATCTTGGAGTTGTGTAAGCAGTTTCTTGATGGCACGGGTTATATCTAATGGAACAAAAGGAAGCTGAGCTAACAAGAATAGCAAAAGGGAAAACAATATTTTTTTGGTCATGTGTAAGAAGGACATGGGGATGTGGACCTGTTGGAGTGAGTCCAGAGGAGGGCCACGAAGATGATCAGAGGGCTGGAGCACCTCTCCTGTGAAGGCAGGCTGAAAGAGTTGGGCTCGTTCAGCCTGGAGAGGAGAAGACTCCGGGGAGACCTTATAGCAGCCTTCCAGTACCCAAAGGGCACCTACAAGAAAGCCCAAGAAGGACTTTATACAAGGGCCTGTAGTGATAGGACGAGGGGTAATGGTTTTAAACTGAAAGAGGGTCGATCTAGATGAGATGTGAGGAAGAAGTTCTTTACTCTGAGGCTGGTGGGGCACTGGAACAGGTTTCCTAGAGAGGTTGTGGCTGCCCCATCCCTGGAAGTGTTCAAGGCCAGGTTGGATGGGGCTTTGAGCAACCTGGCCTAGTGGAAGGTGTCCCTGCCCATGGCAGGGGGGTTGGAACCACATGATCTTTAAGGTCCCTCCCAACCCAAACCGTTCTATGATTCTGTTAACGAGGCTATCAAAGCTGATAACCTGATCTGCCCAAATCCAACTTGTTGAGAGTAGCTCTTGCTGCAGCCTCTAGCAGCGGGTCCCGGGCAGCTCAATGGTGAGCCCAAACAGCTTGTTCTGGGCTGGGGCATTCACAGGCTGCAGCTGGAGTGTGGGGGACCTTCCATCAACTGGGCACATTCCTTTAGGTGTGAGGACCTCCATAACCCCAGATACTGATATCGGGGAAGGGAGGGGAGTGGTGTCGGATATCCATCCATCTTCTCTTTGGCAAAGTGCTCCTTAAATTCAACAAGAGGAGTAGCATGACTTCCTGGTACTGTGAGGAAATATTCTCGACTCTGAGTGATCTGATGCATTATGAGGATTCCATTAGTGCCAACTAATTACGTGGACCATGTTGCATTTGAGTTGCAATTACATTGACCGATGTACAATAATTAGCTTTAATACATGTTTCCATGTGTAGGGGAGATTTAATTGCTTGCTGTTTTTTGACAAAGATATTGCTATTTTCTGTAATTGGGTTTTCCCTGTCTTCTGCAAGTGACTCTCAAGAGCTAGCAACCACTTGAATAGGAAGGTACAGCCACCGACAATTTCTTTGAGATGAATATGGCATTAGCATTCTCTCTGGCAGTTTCGCTAATGGCATTTTGTACATCTTGCTCACAAGCAAATACTTTGTCTTCACATCCATCTAACAACATTAAGCCTTACAAGTGCGTTTCCTGTAACGCAGTGCTAGCTCCAGCTAAAATGGAAATGCTTTTGGATCAAACTCGTTGGTCTGCAGTAACTTACGTTAATGGAGGTAGTCTACTTACACATCTTGATGGTTGCAGTTAACAAATTTTATATCAATCCATGTGTCTTTCTGTGGCGGAGTGATGGCACGGCAGCTCACAGCCCTGTCTGCCTCTGGCTGTACGACGTAGTGGGAAGACTGCATCGATGTCTTCTCTTCTGAAGTATCAGGAACCCACCTGCTTTGTGTCATGCCTGGCAGCTCATGGTGTCCGCAATGCAAAGGGCAGAAGTAACCAGTAGTTTTAGCTTTTCGTGTCTTTACTTGGTGTCTTCCAGGCACCATCATTTCTGAAAATTAGCAGTGACGTTAGGAAATAAGTCAAAACCACTCTTTTTGCATTATTAGTCAATGCTTATAATGGGTAGAATAGAAATGCTTATAATGCGTAGAACAGAAATGCTTGTAAGGCATAAAATAGAAATGCTTATATATGCATAGAATACTAAATGCTTACGTTTCTGCTTAAAATGTTTACTTTGAAAATTCTTTTTATTTAAATTTTCAGTAAAGCTGCTAGCACAGAAATGCTATGAATCACTTCATCCTGTCTGTATATGCAGTTTCTTGCTGCAGAGCATATTGCTGAATGTGTTCAGCATAAACAGTATAATCAGCGAAACTATTGTTAATGCTTAATTGCTAACTGGATCTTTGCATGCTTGCAGATTTTTTTGGCAATGCCATTGCCAGTGGCTCAAAAGACAAACTCCCCACAAAGAACCCACTTGTGAGTAGATTATGCTTGCAGTGCTACATTTGTCAGTGGCAGACCTATCATTAATAGTACAAACTTTTAACTAAGATGCAACAGTAAAGCCACAACAAATATTAAATACATACTAAATAACATGTTATAAAATTTCAGATAATGCTTTGAACTGTATTGCTAATAAACCATTTTTACAGTGCTGTGATGAGTTCCATCTGTAGAGTGATTTAAGTGTCTTCATCTTAATAGCTCTTTTGCCTGTAGCAAGGTTATATGATCAGGATTAATGATGAGGTATAGTATCATTGTCAGTCTCAACATATTTTTCTTGATATATTTTCATTAGATTAATGACCTCATTGTAGGATAGACATAACTTGTCTATAAAGCAATCGTTATGTTTGTATATAAATAGATTGATAAAGCTCTCCTCCCTCCATGGTTGTTCTCCTTCCTCTTTCAACTCTGCATTTCTTGTGTTCATCATCTTGCAAGTTGGCGAGCAGGGAACCAGGATAAACTGGTGCTGCGCGCGCTGACTTTCACTGTGGTCTGTCTTTTCAAGTATTGAAGTTTTCCTCTCTGTGTTCAGTGGAGAGTAAGATTTGAGGTCAGCTCGTGCTGTCCTATTTGTGGAACTGAGCTGAGTGTCTGAACTATGAGGACTTTCATAAAGTCTAAAAGGCAACTTGTTGAGTGAATTTTCATCAAGTGGAGATTTCCTTTAGTTTATTGAGTGCTGGAGGCTTCATTCTGAATATATTTAGCTGATGTTAAGTAGTTTATATTTTCTTGTATTTTTGGTAAAGATATTTTCATTTTGGTAAAAGCTCTTCCTCCAAAGAGGCAAAGCTATTCTAGTATCTTCTGGTGAAGCTAGAGTATCTTCTAGTGACCTGAGCATCTCTAATTTTTGCTGTTCTGGGATGTAGTGAAGAGTGCTCATTGCTTGCTGTGAATCAGCAGGAGTTAACATAAACCACTATCATCAGAGGGTTGAACTAAGATATTAAAATGTTCTACTGCCAGTTTAAAACTGGAAATACTATCTTTTTTCTGAAATCTGTGCAGCAAAACCAGATATTTAAAATAATGTGAAAATAGTGCAATTTGTATTTAGATGAGCACTTCAGGAACTGATGCTGCAAAATGAGTTCTTTCTTGCTTTAACAATAAAAGGTTTTCTAGGAAATCTAAAGAAAAATATTTCAGATTAGGAGGTAATATTTAATTGACTCATCTCTTCTTCTTCCCTGCTTCCTCTGTTAATGAGTTGCATGTTTCATGGTTTAGAATAGACAGTGTGGAGATGAGAGAGAGGGTCAGTGCTCGTTGTATAACTGGGTTGCTTGGGAACCTTCCTGTGTCAGTATTTTCTGTTCAGTTTAAGTATCTGTAACTTGTGTCTTTACTGTGGAGAATATCCTCTGCCTGGGTTTTAAGTTTTTGCCCCAGTATCTTAAGACAGCACTTTCTGTCATTTGAAAATGTGTGGTTTTGGAAGAAAAAAAACCCCATCAGTTTAGTCATAGACACCTCATTGGCTACAAGTCACCCTTGGAAGGTTGAGGATGCTGATCTGGAGTTAAGCACAGGAGAGTCCTTGGAATTGGTTTAATCTTCAGAATGATTGTGAAAGGGGTTTGGGTTGGCTTGGGTTTTCTTGCTTGCAAATAGAATTTTTGCATATGCAGATTGTTTTGGAGATACTTTATAATGAAGGAATTCTCAATTATATTAAACTTACTTAAATTTTGGACTGTTCATAAAGCTTCTTGAAGTTTGCTTTGCTTCTCCCCAGAATAGCTAACTTGATTGCATCCTTCCTGTTTGTTCCTTCTTACTTTGAAATCTTCCTTGCTATTAAGCTTGTGGTAGCAATGCTGCCTGCCTTTGTGGGGGAGAGGAGGCATTGGGCTTGTTGATGTTTCACAGCAGTTTATTTAAAATAGAAAAATCAACTCCTACTTCTGCAGAGCAGAAGTTGCATTGGAAAAAGCAGGTAAACTACAAAACTGAGTTCTTTTAGCAACAGGAGCAGATGCATAAAGTGGTGACGATTTAACCTATTTTTAAAAAGAAGAGAATATTTTCCTGCTGGTTCTGACTTGCTGTCCTAATACATTATACGTGTGTGTTTGTATGAATACATATTCATACATTATTTATTGACGCAGGAGAGGTTGGTAGGTTACGGTCCATTAGATTCAGTCTCAGAGTAGTGATCAAAGACCACACATCTATCGCAAATCATTCTCTTTTACATGAAGCGCTGGGGGAGACGGAGGGAATTGTGGCCCCTTTTTTTCAGGAAAACAACTAAATAAGAGAACTGCCTTTATCCTGATTGTTTCATGTTAATAGCTGTTTTTTCATAAATGGAATTCTATAAGAAGTAGTAGGTAAATCTTGGGATTCTGAGGATTTACACTGTGTAGCTTCTGTGAAAATGTCCCCGTCTTCCGAGGATATTGAATGCATCTTTAGTGATTTACATGGGGCTACTCAAAGTATTCGGTGTGAGTATCGAGGTCTAATTAACTCATCTGCCCTGCTGACTGGGAGCTAGGAGGACTTTGTCTGCAGCAGCTCTGGGCCAGTGCCTGCCTGGGTTTCAGCAGGAATACTGGTTATGTGGGTACAGCCGCCGACACCTCCATTCGCTGCTGGGACAGGGGAATTGCTTGCAGGCTTCAGGCAGTGACTGTCGTACAGGTACGCGGTAAAAATTTGCAATGCAGAAGTGAAATTGTGTTCTTCCTGAAGTCTGTAGCAAAACTCCTGTAGGTTAAATAAGATGCAAGAAGAGAATAGAAGAAGAAAATTTTGGGGTTGGGAGGTGGTGCAGAGAAAAGTCAGGAAGCAAAGATGCTTGGCTGAAGGTGTGCACATCTGCAGTCTGTGGTGGTAAAATTGGTCTGTTCCTGTAACCATCTCTCCACCAGTATCCCACAGCGTTTTGATTAACTTGCATGGCAAGTTGCAAGCCAATAAAAAGTCTACCATAAATGGAGCTGAAGAGTCAAAGATTAAAAAATATGTGGTGATTTCCTTGAGGGTTTGGTCTGTAACGTGGCGGTTCTTAAAACAAACTGCCTGCTTGCTCTGGGGAAAAGGGCATTGCTGAGTGTGATCCTGCTCCCAGTGAAATGGTATTTTTGGCTGAAGGAGACAGTAGTTTTCTCCCCCCACTACTCACCTTTTTATAATTTGTGACATTTTAAAAAGCAGAGGAGATTCAGTGCCAGGTTACCAATCCTGCGGTGACATGTGTGTGCTGGGTGATAGTAGTGTGGTAGGTGCAAGGGTTTGGACGGGCGCAAATGTAATCCAAAGGCATTATGTGCAGCCATGTCATGAGCTCAGCTAATCTGGGATGTTCAGAAGCATTTAGGGAGGAGAGTTAGTTAGGAGAATTTATTGACAGCAGCTGCTTGCATGCTGAAATAGTTTAAAGACGAAATTGTTGCTGTAGGGGCATCACAGTATCCTTGAGCACAAGAGTCTTTACTTGATGGCTGCATGATGTTTAGTCTGACCTGGTAGCACTGAAGGTATTAAACCCTGCAATCCCAGCTGAATTGCAGCTCTAAAAGCCCCATCCCACATTTTTTTAATGTGAAAATTCAACTGGGACTGTTGCTGGAGGGCCCGTAGCTAAAGTTAATCCAATCAAACTAAGAGCCTGGAGAGGAAATAGAAAGCATCGTGAAGCCGCAGACCAAAATCAGTCTGTGCTTGTTAGGATCGAGGTTATTCCACTGCCAGTTATTTCCCTTGAAACACATGAAGTATCTGTTGTCCGTGTTTTTTGTTTAATGATACTGCTAGATGCTACAGTTGACTCGAGGGGTTTTTGCATGCGACTGATCCCAAGAAGAAAAGCAGAAAGATTATGTTGTCAAGAGCAGTTAAGGTTGGGCTGCAGAATAGAATTCTGTGGGTTGCTCAGCATTTAGAGGTTGAAGAAATTTGAGTGCCACTTCTTAAAGAATAGGGAGTATCCTGTTGTAACATTATAACTTGGTGTATTGCGACAGGAAGAACAGCTAAAATCTATCTCGAGAAGTGGAGCCAAAGAAGATCGTTAGAGACTGCCTCTGGATTGACTGTAAATCTGCATTTGGAGCTGAGCATTGTCTCTTTACAAATTCTTTTCTTTCCTGAATATATGAAACTGCAGTCAAGACCTCTTCAATCCCCTAATTATTGAGGTGGAAGTGGGGAGGAGTCTTTGTTACAAAGGCTAATGGAGAACAGAGTTTCATAAGGAAGAACGGTTGTGCATAGTCGGGATATTTTTGTAAGTTTGTGATTTCTGGGGTTTAAGAACTCTTTTTATTGCTGTGACTTAACTGGTCTAGCACTCGTTACAGTTGCTGCATAGAGAGAGAGGGTGTGATGGGAGGGACTGTGCAAATTTAATTGGGAAGCTACTCATCTTTCATAGCGAACTGAGGATTTTGCATGTAGGCAAAGAGCTGCCTCCTGCACATGAGCTTTATCAAAAGCCTTTTCTATCCAAATGGAAATTACGCAAGCCTCATCTTCTGAATCTATTGTGAATCTGAGGAGTTTGGAGTCATTTCATCTACTTCTTCTAGCCTGTGAGAAGCAATTCAGTGCAGCTGTGCCTCCATCTCCCTCCGCGGGATGGAGGTCCGGAGGTCCGGTGCGTGGGAGGGCACACGGCCTCCTCCCAGGGAACCCCCAGGAGGGCTGTCGGCACGCTGCCGGGCGGCACTGCTCTCTGCACCGAGAAGAAACCATCCGTCCCCTCTTTGCGACGGTCTCCAGGACCCCCCGAGAGCAGCCGCTTGGGAGAGCAAAATCAAAACCCGCCTCATCCCAGCAGAAGTGGAGTGGTCCTGCTCCTGATCCCGAGGAGGTGGCGGGAGGGAGCATAAGCAGACTCTCTATTGTGCTCCCACAAAAGGGAGAAATAGGTTTGTGGTGGCATCTGTTCGCTAGCAGGGCAAGTCAGAAGAGGCTTGATGTCCAGAGACACACCAGTAGAAAATATTTGACACTTTGAGAGCTGCTTGCTCGCTTCCTTTTTTTATGTTCCAAGATATCCAGATGAACTCCCCCCCCTCCCCCCTTTTTTTTTTCTTGAAAGGCTGAGGCTCTTTTCTTTTTTCAGGATTGAATTACTGTATCTTGAGATTGAGCTAGGAAAGGGAAACTTGCTTTGAAAGAGAGTTTGAGAGTTTAATCGATCGTTACGGCTTTTTTGTTAGGTTAAATGTGAGTTAACCTAAATTCTAAAGCACAAACTGGAAAGATGTAGCCACCAGAATGTACGCAGAGCTTTTTTTGCCACAGTGCAAAAAGATACTTTACAAGCTTCCACTCTAAGCTGTTAGACAAACTGAATAGAGCCATTGTTGTAACATCTATCCTCCATTAAATGTTTCTAAATGTTGTAAAGCACAGTGAATTTTTTTTTTTTTCTTATTTCAATACAATTATTACCTCTTCACTAGCAAATGACATGAAAAAAGGAGTTTCTGTAGGGGATGCGTGGACACACTTCTGTAAGGCTGCCTCTCCTAAGGACAAACCACTTAAACTTGCTGAAGTCCCATTAGACTGGGATGAAATTAAATCAACTGCTCCAGGAAATGACATAAATATTCCATAAAAAGCCAACCAAATAAACAACTTTGATTGTAACAACTGGTTTTGATATCCAAGCACTGGAGCGGAGAGCGTGTCAGTAGAGATGCGGAATGGATGATACTAGGCCTTGAAGAGGCCACTGGGAACGCGCCTTCACAAAACAGTGGTGTGGGTCTGTCCCTGTTGCTGCTCTCTGAATCGTCCGTGTCCTGGAGTGGTACTCACAGCAGGTCAGGGTTCCGGCTGCATCTCCAGAAATGCTGAGCAGAGCAGAAGGGTTGTTGTAAGCCTTTTCCATGTGTATACCCATCCTGTGGTGATTTTTGTCACGACACCCTGCTGGAGTTTAATTTGCAATGCAGTATAACCTCTAAGTATTTTTAAAAAAACAAACAAACAAAACTCCAAACCCCAAAGCCATCCTGTTTAGTGGGACAACTTCTGCCTTCTCATTGTGCATTTGGTTAGTCCTGTCTGAATAACTTGCATTTGTTGAAGTTTTTCTTTTCCAGGTGACTTTCTTAGTTTATTAAGCATCCTATTTTCCACTGTACTTGCAATGCTTTCCTAGCTTTGGCAGATGTACTGGACGATGGGGACAATAATCCCTGTTAATGAAAAACATTGAACAGAAACAGGGAAGTCCCGCAGGCACTGCTCTGTGCCCTTGATGCTTTAGCTGGTGCTCCCCTGGTAGCTGGTGATCTCCAGGAGCGGGTGCTTCCCTGGGCCCTTCCGCACCCTCCTGCTGGAGCAGCCGCTCGTGCACAGCATCCGTCCTTGCCTTGCCTGTGAAAATGCTGCTTGTTCATCTAGTCTGATGCAACTCGGTGTTGCAGCTCTTCATCAAACAACACACACCACTGGGACTTGTTCCTGGTGGGGTGGAGTTGCCTTGTAGGCTTGTTTGTGTTTGGTTTAAAAAGTGTAGGTTTAAATCATGGATGAAATGCTGCCTACAAATATTAGAAGAACTGAGACCCTGATGCTTAAAATATTGGGGTAGAATGCTTGTAAAATGTGAATTCATTTTTCAAGCAGGAATAGGCGTAAAAAAGTCACAAAAACGAAGAATCTGGCACTACAGTAGAATTTTAATGTCTGGTATTTCCTGCTGTCTTTAAGAATGAAATCCGTTGTTTGCTCCAACTGGCAAAACTATTTAAACTTAGACGTGGCCTTCCCGAATAGAGCTGGAGAACAGACAGGCATGTGGGGTATCCCACAGCCAGGTCCCTGCATTTGATCTCTCATCCTGCATTGTGGCTCTGGTCCCCCTGAATAAGAACTCTGAAGATTTTGCATTTATGTTTCTTACAAAGAAGAGCTGTTTTGACTGATCAAATTATAGTTTGTTGGCTAGAATTTTAAAGCTACAAATCCTGCCAAGCCTGTGTTAGGTTGTGTGTTGGACATACCAGTCTATAATTACTGTAGATATGCATCCCAGTTTTGTTGGAAGCAAAAAACTAAAGAATCTTAGAAATCAGCGGAACACAGGAGCCATGGACAAAAATATTTCGTCTCTCCCCGTGCAATAGTTCTTTGCACTTTACCGACCTGCGTCTCTTCCTGAAGAGGGGAGTCTTCTCTGAAAACCTTTTTTCTCTTCTCAGCAGTCGTCCTGACCTTTCCTTTCACTGGTAATTTTTTTTTTGTCTATTGAATGTTTAATAGTAATCGCCTCCTGTACTTAAAAATAAATAATTCACTGTCATAGCTATACAAAATAATTCACGGCCAAAGCAGTTTGCTATCAAGTAGCTTTCAGCATGCTTTTATATCACTTCTAATTTTGTTCTGCCCTCCTTTTTCATCAGCTCTTCTAAGGAGCTGAAAAGTAGGATAAAAAAGGTAAATTAAAAGGATATCTCTATCTTATACCTTATTACATGCCTATATGGATTCATGGGCTGTATTCTAAAAAACAGAATTAAAGTTACTGTTGTGCCTTACGTAAAAGCTAGCTCAGCCTTTGTGGTGAACTTCAATAAAAACAGGATTTGTACGTTATCTTGGTCTCCCCAGTACCCAGCGCTGCTGCCTCTGAGTAATCTCTGGCGTGCTGAATATGGAAAAAATCTAGAAACAGAAGGTTTCCAAACACATTTGCCAGGGTTAATGCCAGAGTCTAAACATAAACTCTGCTGGGACAGACTGTTATTTGGAGAATGAAGTGCCAGACTGAGCTTGATTTGAAGGATTAGGAGAAGGAAAGGCAGCACCTCTCCCCAGAAATAGATGTCTTGTGGATTGGAGACCCCGCCGCTGGGCATTTGCTCTTCTGCCTTGACCCTGTTCCCCATTATCTACAGCTTGGACACCGTTACCTGGTGCGTATATTTTTGTGTACTGATTGTTAGAAAGCGATAGTTCGAAGTGGGGCCATGCACAGGTACTGCTTTATTTCAGCATCAGTGGGACGGACGCTCCTGGTGCCTGTCCGCTTTGGTTTACGCAGCCAGGCTGTGTCTAAGCCAGGCTGCAAACCCCAGAGGTGGCTGTCGCTGAGGTCTCTGCTCTTTCTTTGTTGTTCAAACCAGCACCTATGGAAAACTTTATGCTTTATGTTGCTGCTTAGCTCATGTTTATCGATATTGAGGTTCAGGCACTACTAATATATGATATGAGGTACTTTGAGGAAAAGTATTTCAGTGTTTTTTTTCCTAAGTGAACACTATGAGAAAATACCCATGAAAGCAATTATAATCAAAGCTTCAAAATTTCCTGGCAAGTCTCTCTATTAAAGTTTTTAAGTGGCATTGCTTGTTATTGTCCATGTCATTCTCTTTAGAAATACTTAGTTGGTGAAGCAGCAAAATTTCACTGAAACCTTTAATTCTGTGATTGAGTAACTACCATACGTAACTCTTTCCTGGAGAACCATCTGTACAGAGCGCCAGGGTTTGCTAAGCAAAAAAAATGAGGCATTTTTAGCCATTTCCTCTAACTTAAAACAGATTTTATTTATTTCTCTGCTATAAGCAGCATTACTTCCTTAACCTCTGCTTTTTGCATAGTGAAAGAAAAAGCCAATGAAACTGTACCTTCAGAGTATGTATGTAAGAGTACAGTTGTGGATGGTTTATGCCAATAATAAACTGTAAACATCGGTGAACCAAAACTGTGGGGTTTTGGGCTTCCCAGAGATTTGAGCTTTCAGGGGAGCACTTAGAAGCAGTGCATGAGGGAACTGCTAATGCCTTTACTGCTGTGACACTGGCGCTTGCAGCGCTGTCATTTGCAGAATCTGTGTATCTATCACTTACTGGAAGATAAGTCACGATTAACTGCAGAAATTACATGAAGCTCACTAGCAATAGCCAAACAAAAACATGGTCTTGTGAAGCTGTTGGACCATGTCTTCAAAGTTCAACTGCTTGATAGGAACCGTGTAATTTTTAGGGCGAGGTGTGCGTACTCTCCAAAGTCCCGTGCCCACTCTTTTTAAATGGTGGCAGTGTTCAGACTAGAAGGGTTCTTCTATTTTTATTTGAAGGCTGCATGCGAGCAGGCACGCCAAATACTTGCCAGCTGTCCGAGTTGTAATTTGGAGCACACTTTGTATTGAATTCTTGTAGGCGTTGTAATGAGTTGGCAGCAGAAGTGCCTGCATCTCTGTCCGCTCCATTAATGTCCGTGAAACCCTGTCGGGAAAGAAAACACCGCTCCGTCTTTCCCACCAAAATGTGCGTTGCCTATCAGGCTGCTTGATGGCAGGAAGAACACTATGATGTTCTAAATCGGGATTTTTTAGTGGAAGCTCCTAGAGGGAACCTGGTAGGGAGGAAATGAAAAGCACAAAGTGAACTTTGGGCTTTCTGGGTGGCAAGAAAGTGTCAACAGGTCTTACACAGTCGGGGTCACTGAGCTGTGCTGCCTCTGTTGGCACCAGGGTAAAAGATTTTCCTCTTCTGTTCGTGTAAAAGGTCTCCCAGTGCATATGCTGAGAGCAAAACAGATAAACTCTTTTTTTTCAGAATGAAGGAAACTCGTGCTGCTTTGGCTGCTCGATACTTACAGCCATTATTTCCCAATACATTAGGAAAGCAAAGGAGTCAGCTCAGCTACAAGCTGGCTCAGTGTTGTGCCTGGGTGATGGTGTCACATCATTTGGTGAAAGAATTTAGTTGCAGAACATAGTTGCTAATGTGTACGTAACTGCATGAGACAACTTTCAAGCATTTCTGATAAGCCAGTAAAATGTAAAGTGATAGTGAAAAATCTCATTTTGATCCTAGGCTGTGTGTTTGCTTTCCATTAATTTCCAGGGAAAATACATCTGCTTGTGAAATCAGCAGAAGTGATGCTCTGCGCCAGCAGCCAGGCAGTTCCTCGGGTCTGGCGGAGAGGGGTGCTTTTGATGTTGCCCTCTCTTTTAAAAAAAACGAGGGAAACCGAGCTTCAGGCTTTGCATTTTAGTTCATCTAATGTATGTTTGCAACAGAGACAGGTAAACAAGAGATGCAGATGATTTCTCGCACCTGGATTGGGGTAGCCGTGTGTGACACACAAAACTTGTCCTGAAGCAGGTGATGATAGCAGGCTGGGTAAAAGGAGACATGGCTTTTTTGTTTTGTTAAACCTGCTTTGCTAAGCACAGGGTTGATGCTATTATTTAAGTTCTTCTGTTGCTATAAGCCACAGATATGCTAAGATACATAACCTCGTGATGCTAGATGCTTTGTCCTGCGTTGTTGTGGTCTGCACAGCTTAAACGCTGTCTCTTTTTTTTTTTTTTTTTTTTTATGATTCCCAAATCCAGCCTAGAATTAGGTTGGAAATCCTGTGTCTGTGGTTTGAAAAGCAGGTCTCTTTCTCTCAAAGACCTTCCAAAACTTTACTCCAGGTGTGTAGGTTTGATATCTGTTCACCATGCCATGAAAAGGGAAACTGGAGGGGGAAATTCTGCTTTTTTTTTTGCCTTAGCAGCCTTAAAGATGTACGTGCATAACGTTGAGCTGTAGAAACGGATTTCCAAAGTAGATATGTTCTGACTTTTTAGGGCTAAATAGACCATGAGTTATGTGGTTTATCCTCTCTCCAGTGGCATGATCAAAATTTAAATTACTGCCGCTGTACTGGATCAGTCCCTGCATTAAAGGAATTTGGCCTTAGATGCTGGCCTCCAGCAGAAAGCTGAGATCTGAGTAAGTGTTTCCAGACAGCTGTGTGGCTGGGGTGGCAGGGGCTTCAGCTGGGCGCTCCTGTCCCCTCTGTCCCCCATGGCACATACAGTGGGACATCCATGCACTCCGTTCAATACCTGACTGAACATTATCCATCTACTTAGAAAGCGTGTGCTATGTTACTGTTTAAATGTGTTATCTTCCTTTTCGTTATGATTTGGCTATTCCATGACTGCAGCTTAAATGTAAAATACCTTCCCACCTTTAAGATAAAGGTTATAATGATTTAACCAGCAGGCAGGTACTGCAGGCTTTCTATCAGCAAAATTGTCTGAGGATATAAATCAGCATATCAGTCCATTAGAGATAGTGCTGCCAAAACCATGTGTACTTTATATATTAACACATTTTCACAATTACTATTTTCACACACGTATGCGAGAGAACTGCTGCCAGAGCAGAGAGGGAGTGGGGATTTATTTTCATTTAAAGTTTTGCTGCTCTCTGTCATCAGTATAAAATGCTTCTCTTTTTTAATAAGTCAGTAACAAATAGGAGCTGACATGATAATGTAATAGTTGCCACCACTGATGATTAAATGTGACCTGTATGGAGACTGCAGGACTGGAGAAGCTGGTAACAGAGATACCGTGGAGGCTGTTTTTAAGGCTAAAAATGGTGTTAATCACGGTATTTCACTTAAGTAAAAATATGTAGCTTACTAATGTAAGTAATCGGTCAAATTACACTCTTCTGAACCTTTCAGATAACTTGTAGTTATTGCAGCTGAGGATTCAAATAGTTTGAATGCTTCGTGGGGAGTTTTGGGACAGGCAGAGTGAGGAAGGACGTGTGCTCGCTCTCACTTTCTTCGTGTGAAGTCTGCTTTTTCTTCTTCGGGGCTGTGATCAGATGCCTCGTTACGAGGAAGTTACTAATGATCCAGAGGAACAAAACGATCCAATTGCTTGTTCTTGCCAGCCAGGCTGCACGGTGGGATGGAGTAGATGATATGTCTATGTCCACAAAGCAGCAAATGCTGCCTGCAGTCGTTTTAGATGGCTTTTTGTTTGCTCTGAATGATTAACCTACAGCGAGACCTTTCCTGACAGTCCACTCATCATATCTCACCAAACAGCACTGTAAAGAAAAAGGTGTGTGGGGCTTCCCCTGTTCAGTTTGTTGTTGTATTTTTACTTTATGAAGACAAATAGTTGGAATGATGCATTTTACGTTGTTCTAAGAAGGTAATAATGTGTTGCTGAGCAGAAAAATGAGCAGCTCTAATGCCTGTGCCTGGCAGTGCAATCGGAGCACATACTTGTGCTAGCTCCTGTAAGTTAAATACAGTTGGCAGGTGCAGTTATTTTTGCCTGTAGGTCCCAGGATCGCTGTAAAGCAGAACCGACAGTTCAGTTACTGCTTAAAGCTGCTGAACCTCAACCGGCTCGCTGGGGTTGTTCGGTGGGAGCTCCTCAGCCCCCCACCCGATCGCTGCAGGAGCCCAAGACGATGGCTGCGTGTGCCGCCCTGCTTCCCCTCCCAGCTGGTGTCTCCTCAGCGCTTCGATATGCTGTTAGAAAGGTACAGCTAACTGAAAAGCAATCTGAGCTGAATGTGGTAGCAGTGGCATCCACGAGAGTCAAGTCACAGGCATAACTAGTGCCGTCCAGAGTACCGCTAAGGAAAAAGGGACTGGGGGTGCTGTAAAAGCAGCGGTGCGGTGGGCTTGGCTTTCCTTTCCTGCTTGAAGAGAGAGCCCAGCTCCCTGAAATAATATTGCAAGGCTCCTCCTCAGAGTCTTGTTACAGCCCTTAATGCTGCTGTCTTGAGACTTGCTCAGGCATTGCTTTCAAAGCCTAAATATGAGGGAGACTGATGAAATGGTTTCATCTTTTGCTTCATTAATCTGCATAGTAACAATATAATACTTGATAGCTTGGAAAGAGGCAGTGTAATGCCTCCATAAGCAGCAGCTAGATTTTGGAGTTATTGTTTGTGCCATTAGTGAGGGATTTAATAGCTTAATCCATCTGGAAAGCAAGTAGATTTATTAGACTGTACAATAAATGGGCTCATAATTACAGCAGCAGTCCCTACTGACTGGTTTTCCTGATATGGCATAAAAGTATGATATACAAGTAATTTCATCTTCAAAGTTTTGTAGTGATATTCTGTACTAGACTTACTAGCAAAACAAAGGCACCTTTAGTCTCTTTGGTGTCTGAGAGCTTTTGCAGTGGCCGGGACTGGCCAGCTGGTCTGAATGCATACGGGCTGAGCAGTTGTGCAAAGAAACACGGATAAAGCCATCGTTTGCAGTGCAGGACAAGTGAACACCCTCCTAGCATCTTAGAAAAACAATTTTTTTTTCTATCTAGTTTAGATTACAATTACTCTTTAAGCTATACTTGATTTTTTTTTTTTTTTTTTAATACAGGCTGATGAATGCTTTTCAAAGTGTGCAGCATATGCAGGAGTTTAGAAAGAAGACCAGTGCTTGTTGTGTAGGACCAACATAAACAGATCCTGTGTTTTCTGTTGACTACATCAACATGCCTTCTTAAAGTTGTGCAGATGCATAGAAAAGTCGAGGTTGCAGGAGACGTCTGGAGATCATTTAGCCCCACCTCCTGTTGAAAGCAGGGCTTAGACTAGGTTATCCAGGGCCTTGGTGAAGTCTTGAAGCAACTTCTCCACTCCGCTGCAACGAAGCGTGCAAGTTTTTTTCCAGTTTTACGATGTTTTTTTCTAATTTTAGATCATAAACCATTCCTGATCGCATGATAGTCGAAGGCCCATGAGTCACTAAAATCCTGCTCTCGTGTGGGGAGATAGTTTGCTCTGACTTGTTTTAACTGTCTTGCGTGCAGAGAAATGTATGTCTGTCCAGAGGGCAGGAGAAGACGTCTGTCCCACAGGGGAGCGGGGTGAGGGTGGGGTGCAGTCACTCCCTGCGTGTCTCAAGGCAGCAGCTAAACCTGTTTGAAAACCTTGCCAGTTGTGTAGCTGCGTAGATACCAGCACTGAATGCGCCCGATGCTGAAATTAGATGCATATCTCAGTTTCTAAGAAGAAATGATAACATCGGTATCCAGAGAAAAGTACTTTGACTTTTTGAGTTAACTATCATGTAGCCACAGACTTGGCTGATGCTTAATAATAGATGTGTTGATACCAGTACAACTGTATTAGGCTAATTGGACTGGAAAACTGTAGGATAAGCTGCTGGGTACAGCTTCTTCACTTTATATTTTAGATCCTTTCTGTCTAATCATCCACAGATGGAGCCAACACGAGCAGATTGAGGATGCAGGTAAAACATGTTTGAGAAACGCAGAGCTGTTGGGAAGTTAGATGATTCATAAATATCACATTTTAAGACAAAAGTAAGCTTTGGCAAAGGATCTGAAATTTTGATGTCATTACAATTATCAGAAAGAATTTTCCACAGTTACTGAAAACAATTCTTGAGTTCTTTGTTTTTTCTATTATATAACATTGTAATGACTAGCCTAAATAGCATTTTGGTGTGTGTAATAAACAGGAAATGGGGGAAAATTCTATCTGAGGTTTGTGTGTAACTGAGTATAACTTTTAGGTCTGGGTATATATTGAAGTTCTAGTCTTGTTCCTTTCTTTTGTTAAATTGTATGGTGTATCTTTTCTTTAAATATTGAATTTAGTGTAGCTCAGATTGGCAGTCGCTGTTCAGGTTTTTTTTTTTTTCTCTGTACTAAATAGCTTAGTCTGGCATACAAACTTCAAAGTAAATAGGTAGCTTATCACTATTCAGCAGAAATCCCTGGTCTTAAGTAAAAATACTGTCTTTCTTCCTAGCGAGCAAACACAGAGCTAGTGCGTTAGACTATTGGGAGACCTCCGGGACTCAGTGGGCAACTTTTGATTATTGTTTAAACGCAGAGAATTTAAATGCGAATACTTTTAACTTCATGCCAACCAATGTGTTCTTGGGAAATGTACTTTGTGATGTGGTTTCTTGAGTCCTTAGTCAGTTATTTATTCAGGATGACGTCTAGTATTTTTAACCAGCTTAAAACCCTTTTTGTGCTCTTTGCTCATGCTAGTAGGGCGGTTGCAGAACCATGGAAGTTGGGCTCTTGCTGCACATGATGCATCCTCTGGGGCTTTTAATTTGAGTTAAATGTGAGTCATCTCTGTTGCTTGGAGGATCATTGATCTGGTTTATTAAAAGCTGATCCATGCACTGTGAGCAAAAAAAAAAAAAATAAATGACAGCACTGAAGTTGCCACAGGCAACTTGTATCGCATAGTTATCTGAAAGTGCAGTTTGTGTCTGTGTCACCCAGGTGAAACGGGCATAATGGTTAAAAATAAAAGCAAGTGTGTGGCCAGCAGCAGTATTCCTGTCTGCATTCATCCTGCTGTCACTGTCACCACAGCGTGTCCAGTAACCTGCACAGATGGGACCTTTGGGAGCTGTGAGAAAGCTTTAAGTAATTCTCACCTCTAGCCTGGGTAACATGCATCAGCCCTTACGCAAACTGTTGTGTCCAGTGTCAGCACGTACCACTCTTTAATAGTCTGTCTTTTTTAACTCTGAATGCCAGGGAGACTTGAAAAACACCTGAGGATGTGGTTTTTTGGAAGGGCTCTGGGCAGCAGGACCATGTTGCTGCTTTGGCATCCTCCTCGCAGCAGAGCCTTCCCGTTCCACTTGAAATATGTTCAGGTTCTGGAAACATAGACCCTGCGAGGACTGGTGCAAGCATGAGGGAGGAAACGCTGTCGCCAGGCAGATGGGCAGCAGCAGCGCTGCGGTCTCCCCCCTCTGCAGAAACTAAATCCCGCTTTCTGAAACAAGATCAGGATGGTAAGTCCGAGGATTGCTGCAGGTTAGCCTCTTCCACGCCAGTTGGTTTAAAATGAATTCACCACATCACGTTGATTAAGATGGGGAAAGCAGAAGTGCTTTTTGGAGTGCATCCTCCCTTTCAACTGTCCTGGGAGGCACAAACAGTGCTTCCCGTCCTGGGGAGCTGCATCTTCCCACCTAGAAAACACCCCAAGGTCTTCCTCTGCTGGAGAGTATTGCTTACAAGCACAACTGTACGCAAAAAGACTGCAGCATTGCCTGCTCGATTTACAAATGGCCTAAATCGATGGCTCTATCCAAGAGAGGAGCCTCCTGTGTTTGTCCTGGGCTTTGAAGCTGAGCAATGACGAGTGAAGCACCAGGATGGTTCCCATGCCAAGTACACAGAAACCAGGCTGTCGTGGTTTAACCCCAGCCAGCAACTAAGCACCACGCAGCCGCTCACTCACTCCCCCCCCATCCAGTGGGATGGGGGAGAAAATCAGGGAAAGAAGTAAAACTCGTGGGTTGAGATAAGAACGGTTTAATAGAACAGAAAAGAAGAAACTAATAATGATAACACTAATAAAATGACAACAGTAGTAATAAAAGGATTGGAATGTACAAATGATGCGCAGGGCAATTGCTCACCACCCGCCGACCGACACCCAGCCAGTCCCCGAGCAGTGAATCCCTGTCCCCCGCTTCCCAGTTCCTAAACTAGATGGGACGTCCCATGGTATGGAATACACTGTTGGCCAGTTTGGGTCAGGTGCCCTGGCTGGGCATGAGAAGCTGAAAAATCCTTGACTATAGTCTAAACACTACTGAGCAACAACTGAAAACATCAGTGTTATCAACATTCTTCACATACTGAACTCAAAACATAGCACTGTACCAGCTACTAGGAAGACAGTTAACTACATCCCAGCTGAAACCAGGACACAGGCAATAGCCTGGACTTTAGAGACATTCTTACTTTTAATATATTCAACACAGTTTTGCAGATCAAAAACCCCCTGTCTTATAAGGGACTTCCTGAGAGAGAGAGAGACATATATATTTTTAGAATGCGAATAATTTGGTTTCTTGTAAGAACTGAGTACCAGAACTGAATCTGTCATTCTTAGATACACAGCTGGGACTGTGGATTCCTAATTCACAGCACGGAATACAAAGATTTGTCCTCTTTCCAGGCATCATTAATAAAGCAGCAGTATCAAGATTTTATTTTTATTTAACCCTCTTGTCCTTTATATTAAAAACAGTGTCTCAAAACCTTGTCTTGACACCTCACTTGAATTGGCAAAATAAGTTTCTCTAATTGCGTCCCTGTTTTGGGATACATGTGAAGCTACTTGTTCACTCTGTAAGAAATGCTATTTCATTGCATTTTAATTAGAATTTATATAATGATTTGTACAGCAACTATGTAAGCGTAAACAGTGTAAAACTAAACAAGTATTAATTTATAGATTATTTGTGTTGTTGCTGTAGGCCAGTGCCAGGTGTCAGTCCCAGCTGTAAATAACAGCAGTGATTGCTCTGCTGCAGCCATTTCTGTAGCCCAGTAATTCAGCATAGGAATTAAAGGAATTTTAGCCAGACTTCTCAGAAGTATTTGCCTTTTAAAACCTGTAGCTCCAGTATTACTTGCGGGATAAGGACCGACTTTCATGATAACAGCCTACACCTTAAAATTTAGGTGGGAGATGTGTTGGTACACAGCCTTAGAGAGGCTAGGTGTGTCATCCAGCAAAAATGAGGAGAAAACAAACATGGATCTTGTGGATATATTACTTCATAACTTAAAACCACTTTCCTGTGTTGTACTCCTTAAATCTTTCAAGTATGGTATGATGAAATCCTGTTTATAAGAGCAGCAAGGGAATAAACCAATTTAACAGTCCCTTTGTGGGTTTAAATTACCTCTTTTTACTGTTGAAATTCTGAATTCTTTTTTTCTGCAGTTGAATAAAAATCCATCTATCCATTTAACATGTAATAAGCCTCTCTCACATATTTCTAGATTTTTCAGTGACTGGCGACACTTAATGTGATGGTTCTCTGAAAATACTCCACTTTTCTTTCTGAGTCCTCTTCAGTTCATTTATAGTTCATAAAAACTAAATATTTCAGCAGCGTTTCCAGGAAGCTGCAGATGCAGCTGGACCCAACCTGCAGCATCTCCTGCTCTTCCCTGGAGCTGCAAGGTGAGCATAGGAAACGCTTTGTACCGCTCCAAATTCTCTACTGTCCAAGGCAGCAGAACCAAAATAAAATAAAAGCTGTGTATAATGGCATAGCCAGGACCTTTTCACAGCTATGGAGCCTGTTTAAAACCATGGAGTAATGGGCATGGGGTAAAGGCATGTAAAAAGTGTGGTGATGGTGTTTCTCCTTCTCTCCCCATCCCCTGGTAATCCAGATGGCTTAATTAATTTTGAGTTTTATAGGTAGGGGTGAAGTGTGTCAGAAATGTCATTCCGTATTTAAAAGTGAATTATCCCTTTGTGTAAAAAGAGCAGAGCATATTTGTTGAGGTCATCCTGAAAGCATCATCACTAGAAATTATCTGCTGATGCAGAAAATTGGATTTATTCTTATGTTAGCATTTCCATAAAAACACAATTATATATAAATTTATGTTCTCTAAAAGCTTGTAGTAAACTGGGCTTTCAGAAAATAAGACACTTATCTTTTAAAGTCCAGTTTTAAATGACCAGATGGTGCTTACAGTATGGAAGCATAAAACTGGTGAGAGATAATTGATTATTTCCATTTAAAAAGGGGGGGATGGAACTCGAGGTGAAACTCCTTTTAATTGCTGTATGGTTAACTGCTGCTGATCAGCAGAATCTCTGCAATATCTGCAGCTGTTTCTGGAGCACCTTGTTGAAATCACCAGTGGTCAGGTCCGGCACCGCTGCACCATCCTGGCACGCCTGGGGCTGCACGAGTCCCCTAGCTCAGCTGCCGAGCGGCCCCCGGGGATGTCAGATGGGGCTGCAATTAAGCAACGGGTTTAAAACTTAACTCAGCGGCTCTGATGCCGTGGCTTACTAGGGAGGTGAAATTAAACTTCTGTTTAATAGGGATTTTATGAAGTGTATCTTAAATATTCCTGCACATTTGAAAAATGCACATCGTTTGTTTGAAGGACTTCATTCCTCAGCAAAAACTAGGGTCTTCTGAGCGAACGTGCTTAAATCACTTCAACTTCTGGATTTATTTTCACGCTGTTCAGCCTTGCTCCTTGGTGGGGCTGTAATGGTGGTGTTGGAGCATGCTTCGTGCAGCAGGAGGTTTATCGTGCAGGAAGAAAATAATAAAAGAAAATCCCGAGAGAGGGTTTACATAGTTTCTGCCTTCTCCTGGGGGACCAGGACACGTGAGCCCCTGAGCGTGTCCATGGAGGTCCTGTCCTTTCCCAGTCCCTCCTTCACTTCTTCTGGAGGCTCCTGCCTTGGGGCTGCTATCACTGTCCCTGCCGGGGCTCTGGCTCTGAAGTCCTCCATTACCAGCCTGCTTACTCCTCCTCATACACATTATTGTTTTAGAAGTGCATTTGAGGGGCAGTAACATCAAGAATCAATCCAGCCTTTAGCACTGAGTTTCTTTTCAGAAAATGTTTATAGGTTGTGCTTTAAAAAAAAAAAAAAAAAAAAAAAAAGGCAAAAATAGCCATCCCTTTTTATGTAGGTATCTCAGTGATTTAAGCTGTGTGAACTACAAATATTTCCGGGCTTCAGGTTTTGATTATAAGGCTGTTTTGTTGGAAATTCCTCTTTCGTGGTGCTGGGTAGGTGGTGGTTAAATGCTGCTGGGGATTTCTCTTCCCCTTGTGCTCTGAGGCCGGTGAGAGTTTGTTCGCTGATTCCCAGTGGCTGCTGAGCATCTCATCAACATCACGCTTTTTATTTAGAAGCGGTCGCCCCGTGATTGCAGCTGTTTCTTTGCATCCTTTGCATTTGGTGAAACAATCTGTTATTGCAGCAGGGAGGTGAATTGTGGCTTGGTACGTTTGATCTTGTTGCTTGCGGAGAGCTGGAAAAACCCAAATTGTCTTCCAGGTGCCCCCGCCTGTCCCCTTCCCACCAAACACCATCACGGTGCGCACGTGGCGATGCTGCTGCTGGACGGGCTCCAGCGGGACTCTGAACTAGCAGAACCAGCAGCTCCGGCTGTAAGCACCGCATCTTAAAACCCTCTCCCCTCTCTGTTTTGCAGGTATGGTGTGAATATGCGTTGCTTGGCAGCTCGGGTCAACTACAAGACTTTGATCGTCATCTGCGCCCTCTTCACCCTGGTGATGGTGCTGCTCTGGAACCGATGCTCTTCCGACAGAGCCGGCCCGTTCCCCCGCAGCCTCGCTGGTCCCGAACGCCGAGCCGCTGCTGCAGCCTCCGAGAGTGACCTGGCCCGGCAGCAGAGCGAGGAGGCATCGCCCCAGGAGCAGCAGAAAGCTCCCCCCGTCGCAGGAGGCTTCAACGGCAACAAAGCCCCGGGGCTGAAGTATGAGGAGATTGACTGTCTGATCAATGATGAGCACACCGTTAAAGGGAGGAGGGAAGGCAACGAGGTCTTCCTGCCGTTCAGCTGGGTAGAGAAATACTTTGAGGTTTATGGGAAAATTGCTCAGTACGATGGTTATGACAGGTTTGAATTCTCTCATAGCTACTCCAAAGTATACACACAGCGAGCACCTTACCACCCCGACGGGGTCTTCATGTCCTTCGAGGGCTACAACGTAGAGGTTCGAGACAGAGTGAAGTGCATAAGTGGTGTTGAAGGTTTGTGTTAAGTTGGTTTTTTTTTCAATAGTTGAAATGCTTCTTAAAATTTGCTGTCATCATTTGAGATGCAAAGTGATCTTAATTTTGTCGTGATACTGTTGATAAAACACGCTTACTCTGAGAAATCACGCACAGTCTCTGCTTTGTAGTAGGTTTACCAGTTCCCATCCTGCATCTCTGGTTTTACTGGTTGCAGCAAACTCTGGAGGTGGCGGGACACTTCTCTTACAGTGCTACTGTCAGGTTTTGGCATTGTTGTTGACGCTTGTCATCTCCGTCAGCGAGCCAAAATTATTTTAAAATAGAAAATTAAATAAAAAAGCCTGGCCCTGCTGCCTGAGGAGGCTCCTGCTTCCCTGCGGGCACAGATACAGCCCCACGCTCTGAGCCAAACAGCACTGCCAGCACCTGTGGAACAGCCTGGCCGCTCACGGGCAGCTTAATAGTGGGTATCTGTCTTCAGGTTTAACAATATCCTGTCTCCTTGCATTGCCGGGGCAGTGCTGGAGATACAGCAGTCAAAACCTTCGCTGCTGGGCTGCTCGAGAGCAAGCGGGGAAGGTTTTGCTCAGCAGTGTGGGATTTGTTCTTGCCAAAGCTCGTCCTGTGCACGGGTCCAGGTAAATCAGTGCCACCGCGCTGCCGTACCCAGGGCAGGCGGGGCATCGCCTCGCCTTGTCCTGCAAAAGGTGCTGCTGCCTGCAGCAAGGCGAGGAGGTTTCGGAGAACTGCTGAAGGGTCAAAAAGCTCTCCAGCCACTGAAGCGTCCCTCGATAAAATTAATATACAGTAAAACCTTTCCAGTTTGCACTTTTGCTAAACCATGCTATCGGTAATTAGGACGCAAGGTCTTCCCTCGTCTCGGCAAAGATTTGATGGCAGAAAATTCTTGTCAGGTTTCATATTAAAAAATCAATGACTTTATAAAACTATTATGGAATGTGACACTGTGACCCCTCATAAATTAAAGACCAACTTTCACTTAAGGAATAAAATACATTCATTTTCATGCACCTCAGTGACGGGTGATGCTCTGCTGTATTGATATGAGCTCTTCCCATGATATGGTTACTGCAGAAAGCTGGCATGTCTTGCAATTAATTTCTCTGTAAAGGATTCATGTAAACAAATGCCTAGGGTGTGTCAGTTGAGTTTTTTGTAAGGTTGCTCTCACATTTTGATTATTTTTTGTTTAACTCTCATCCTTGTTACATCTGCCAAGGAAGGGAAGCAGGGCTCTGAAACTTGGGGCTTTCCCAAAGGTGCAAATGCATCTCGGTAACTGCACACCCACTATGTGTGAGCATTGCCCTGCTTAGGGTTTACATCCACCATGAGAGGCTGAGGAAATAGCTTTCCTTTCTAATTGCTATGGTCATTGCTGGTTAAATACAGTTTGTGAATATCAATAATAGCCATGGGTGCTGCTTTTGTTGTTGGGCTTGGACCTAGGTCTTGGAGCCCCACCAGTTTTTGTATGATATGTTGAGGATGTGCAAGATGTCCCTTTGCCCTTTGCAACTGGACTCCACAATTCTTGTGATGTTTTCCAGCAAAAAGCTGAAATTCAGTAGGAGCTAATTGAGAACCAGGATGGATTCTGCAGGCTGTTGTCGTGTGTAGCTGCTCTCTACTTAAGCCTCAAGAGACCAGCGAGTTTAACACTCGACAATGTGATTATTTATCTATAAACCTTGCTTTTTTGCAGCATGTGATTTAAGAGCTATCATTGTAAAAAGTGGTGCCAGAGCCTGGGTTTTGTAAAGACAATAGAGTTACTGGCATCCAGCAAGCAGGTCGGAGTTGTAGTTTGTTGGGAAGGCGTTTTAATATTAAAACACATTCTCAGACAGTTTTAGGCTCTTGCCTTGCATCATTCTAGCCCTAGAGATTCTCATATTGCTGCATGACGGAAAAAACCTCATGTTATATTTTCACCTTCTCCCTTTCTGCAAGGTTAATGTGTTGTTATGTCCTGTGACCTGGAGAATTTAATCTTGTCATCTTGTATAAATTTCAAGTAAAGGTCTCATAGCAGATTTCTTTTTTTGCATCTTTCAGTCTCAATGAATGCACCCTTAGCTGAAAATGCTTTGCATTAATGAGCAAGCTGGCTTGCAGGAGTTGAGCTAATACATGGTATTTAAATATTTCCTGTGATGGTTTTCTCTTTAGGCAGCAGTAAACCATCACATCTCCATCAGTAATGTTTATTAATAACACAAAGCACCAAAATATGTATGAAAATGTATCTTTTTACGTTTAGTTTAAGTAAGCTTTTCATTGTACCAGATTTCAGAAGAAACTGGTTTCTGAGCGTGACATTGCCAAGGGGAAAAATGGTGCAAATGCCAACATGTTTATTTTCAACTTCCTTTTCCTTTTCTTACACACCTGCAAAGGTTTACAGTACTAAATATCCTTGGCTTCCTGCAAGAGGGTCACAGTGATCTGTTCCCACTTTGGATTCATATTTAGAGGTTGGGAATTTGTTCCACATAAAACTCAGGACTTTAAGAGAATCCTGGTTTTATCCGTATCTTAAGTATCCTGTGTTTGCTTGCTTATGGAGGTATGTGTATAAATAAGTCTCCTCCACACAGTTTGTTTTCATTTCCCACACAGCCGGTGATGCAATAGGCAGTTTATGGCACGAGGGTTTTTCCACCCAAACCCCGACGCTGCAGCTCCTGGGAGCTGGTGAAGGGCAGGCAGAGGAGAGCCTGGAGCTTGGCAGGGTTTTCTGCAGGTGCATCTCTGCTAACGATCATAACGGAGGGTGGAAGTTTTATATCAAGCATGGCTATGTGACATTGTCTGAGCTCATGCAATGGGTTTTGCATGTGAAATGCAATACATCAGGCTACGGAAGATGTACTCTGTGATCTTCCTGCTTTGAATCCTCTAAAGAGGTGGTGCTCCAGGGGGTTCTTCTGGTCCGTGCAGACTTTTAAATCTAAAATCACCCTAACCCTGAATTAAGAGTGAGAAGTGTGCTGTCCTGCGAGGCTACCAGCTTTTGGGACAGTGAGTCGCGTGTGGAGGGTTAATCCCGGGTACGGCTGGGCTGGAGCAGTAGCTCTGAAGACAAGGGACAGCTTTGGGTGGAAGAGCTGGGGCATGTTCTGTTGGTATTGCATGGAGAGCTTGGCTGGTTTCTGCAGGCAGCACTTCAGACTGCGCTTGTAATACTCTTAGGGGAGCCAAGGTAATTGGAGCAGATTTGCAGATGCTGGCTAAATTGCTCTTTTAGCATCAAATAACTCTTACCAAAATCTAGTAATAACATATACACCGAATTTGCAAAGATTTCTGTGGCATTAAAGGGATTGTGTTAGATGTAACATTGTTTGGAGATTTAGTGGTCTCTGGGGTAGGGGCAAAAAAAAAATCTGTTAGGGCATTTTAAATGTATTTTAAAATAAGTGTGGTGCTTCAGTAAACAATTAAATGAGAATGTATGGAAGACCATGATAAGGACTTCTCGGCCGCTCAGATCTGCTTAGTTTTGCCTAGTCATGGATCTCAGTGTAAATGGGAGCAATTCACTCCTTGAACAGGACTTTCCTCAAGTCTAGCTAATGGTGAAGCCTAGAAATACCATTTGCTAGAAGTAAAGGAGTGATGGGGTACGGAGGAGGAGTGTGCAGAGCTGTAAACACTGCTTTTTGAAAACATGCTGATAAAATACTCATTTTCTTCCTCTCTCATAGGTGTGCCATTATCCACACAGTGGGGACCTCAAGGCTATTTCTACCCCATCCAGATTGCACAGTACGGGTTGAGCCACTACAGTAAAAACCTGACAGAGAAACCACCTCACATCGAGGTGTACGAAACAGCTGAAGAGAAGGACAAAACCAGCAGGTCCGCAGACTGGACAGTGCCAAAAGGCTGCTCTCTGTCCACAGTATCTGATAAAGCCAAGTTCACTAGTGTCAAACAGTTTGTTGCTCCAGGTGGGTTATCCTAAATGTGTGGCAGCTAAGCCATGTCTGTTAATTTGCACAGATGGTATCAGGGGAGCTTTAACTTGCTGGGATCAAAGTGTTTTCATTTATCCCGTGTGACTTCCCATCCTTAAGATCTCACCTGAGAATGTCATCTTGTTTCCGTACCTCTGGAGTTTTTCTTTTCTTCTGTTTTCTCTCTGTCACTGCTTTTTCAACACTATTTTAATGAAAAAGTGGGTGGATGTATGCATGGAGGGCAGTGAGAAGCTACAGTCACGTTTCCTGAGCCTTTCAGCTTCTGTCTCAAAATAGAAGCGCAAAAAAAAAAAAAAAAAAGAGATGGACCCAGTTGTGAAGCCTGGGAAATAGCACTGACGTGTGATAAGCAGATGTTGACAGATGATAGATAAGGTCTATTTTCAGCCTGGGGCAAGCGTAGCACGTGCAACTCTTCGGTTGGACCCTGGATCTTTCTCTTCATTGGGATGCAAGTATTTTTGCAAAATTTGAGATCTTGGTTCTGGCTAACCCAAGTTGCCTTAAACAAGGCAGCAAGAGGGAGCAGCTGCCCATGTGCTGCGCAGGTATTTGCAGAGGACTGGGGGAGGACGGTGAAGGTCTGGGGCTGCATACGGGCGTTCTCCTTCACCTGCAGACGTGCAAGATGCATTTTGTTGCCATCTCTTCAATTTACTGTGTTCTGTTTTGTACTTAGCAGGGAAATTCATTATTTCATGCAAGAGTTTCCTTTGTGCTAGGACAGGCTCATTAATAAGGACGTAATGTATTTTTCCTCGATCAATACCCATTAGAATTAATGAGTCCATTACTTAAAAAGACAATGAAGTAATTTTCAGTTGGCACCTTAGGCCTGAGTCTCTAGGGAAAAAATTGTCGAACACTCTTGTGTCTTTGTAGTAGATAAATATGGGGAGAGGAAAGGCTAAAAGATCTGTTATGTATTCTCTCCTCATCCTTTATTGATGGCAGAGTAATCTGCGGGGCTCGAAGGCCGAGGTACGCATCCACTCGTCTTAGATGGCCTTAAGTAATGGATTTATAGGCGCTTAAGGCAGTGCAAACAACAGGCAGCCTTTAGTTCTCCTTTGCTTCTTAAACCCCCCCCCCCCCCCCCGCCATTGTAATTCACTTCGTTATCACACAAGCATTTATTTACAAGGAACCATAAAACTTACTTGACAGGAATTGTGAGTGGGGTTTTTTAATTAGATTTTTCATAGGAGCAAAATGTTGTGTAACAAAGCGCTCAGTTTCTTCTCCCGAAGCAGATGCTGATCTCCAAAACTCAAAGGAGTGAGGCTTTTACTTTAAAAGATTGGAAAACATGACATTCAGTCAAAATAATAGGTACTGTACAATAGCACCGTACAACACAAGACATTGCAAAATGCTGTAGATTAGTTTGGGAGATGGAGAAAAGCCTCTGCTCTGCAGAAGAAGCTGACCATAACTCGAAGGTTGCACATAGAAATATTTATGGGGTATTTCACACATCAAGAAGTAGCAGAAAGGAGACAATTGCCTCGCACAGGCAAATTTTATTCTATGGAAAGCTGTTAATTTAAGATGACTGTCTTTAAGTGTTTATCATCCCCCTGTGCCTTCAAAGCTACAAGATTTGCACACAGCTTTACAAACTAATTAGCCCTTTGATCTTCTAGTATAGGTTTTTGGGGGAGTAGTTGATTTTACATTTTAAAATCTAGCCTGCAAGAGAGCACCGGATTTTATTGTGTGGCATTGCCTAGGAGCTTTATTTAAATTTTTTTTTTAATTAAACTGAGTTTTGCCAATGGAGAGGTTAATAAATACTTTAACACATTAGTCTTTCTATATTCTTTTCTTTTTTTCCCCCATTAAACTAATCAGCGCACTGGTTTTTGGAACTGTCAGGTTGGGAAAGAAAAAGTTGTAAATGTAAATATTAGTCCCAGGGGGATCCTGAATACCTGCTTCTCGGCACTCCTGGCTTTTTTGTTTTTGCTGAAAGCAGAGCTTTATTCGGAAATGCAACTGCTCGAGCGGCGCTGCGTTTTTGATGTCTTTTCTGCCAAGTGAAATTTTCAGTTTGGAGCAAAAGAGTGGTGGTTCATTTATGTTGTGAATTACAGAAGGGAAAGATCACGCAGCATCTACGTTCTTGCAGCTTGGCTGCTGTGCCCCATCCTGCAGGAAAAGTGCAGCTCTGCCTGTCCTGCATCCTGCCAGCAGGCAGCTGCAGGCAGCAGTAAGACCCCCCCCCGCTGATGTCCCTTTCCCTTACCCCAGATGCTGCTGGTGTCCGTTGCACTCCTCCATCGATCAGGTACCAGAAGCCTCCAATAAAGCCATCGATCGAGCCCCTGGCACTTCTGCTCCGCAGCGAAGTGTTGCAGCATGTTAATGTAAGAGGCAAACGAGTTTTCCCCGGTGCTGCGGGAGTCAGCCTTCGCTTGCGGATTTACTTTTATGCTTAATTAAATAATACACGGTAGGGCGCAGAAAGAATGATTGAATTATTGATGGGCTGCCCTAAAAGCTTTTGGATCCTGTCTGGTAAGAGGGGTTACCTCTGGAAGCTGCGCTCTGTAGCTTAAACATTTTGGAGAAATGAGTGTTTTACCACTGAACAAGGCTTTTTTGGTTTGTTTTGCAGAAAATACCGAGGGGGTATCTCTGCAGCTTGGGAACACCCGAGATTTTATTATTTCTTTCGATCTCAAGTTCATAACAAATGGGAGCGTTTCCGTGGTTCTCGAGACGACGGAGAAGAACCAGCTCTTCACCGTCCACTACATCTCCAACACCCAGCTCATTGCTTTTAAGGACCGAGACATCTACTACGGCATCGGTCCCAGGACTAGCTGGAGCACCCTCACCAGAGACCTGGTGACCGACCTACGGAAAGGCGTCGGCCTCTCGAACACAAAAGCCGTCAAGCAGACCAAAATCATGCCCAAGAGAGTGGTGAGGCTGGTAGCGAAGGGTAGAGGCTTCCTCGATAACGTCACCATCTCGGCCACCGCTCACATGGCGGCTTTTTTTGCGGCCAGCAACTGGCTGGTGAAGAACCAGGACGAGAGGGGCGGCTGGCCCATCATGGTGACGAGGAAGCTGGGGGAAGGCTTTAAGTCCTTGGACCCGGGCTGGTACTCGGCCATGGCGCAAGGACAGGCCATCTCGACGCTGGTGCGGGCGTACCTGCTGACGAAGGACCACGCGTTCCTCAGCTCGGCTCTGCGGGCGACGGCGCCGTACAAGCTGCCGTCGGAGCAGCGCGGAGTGAAAGCCGTCTTCATGAACCGGCACGACTGGTATGAGGAGTACCCGACCTCACCCAGCTCCTTCGTGCTCAACGGTTTCATGTACTCCTTAATCGGGCTGTATGACTTAAAAGAAACGGCCGGGGAGAAGCTGGGGAAGGAGGCGCGGGTTCTCTACGAGCGGGGCATGGAGTCCCTGAAGGCCATGCTTCCCCTCTACGACACCGGCTCAGGGACCATCTACGACCTTCGGCACTTCATGCTCGGCACCGCTCCCAACCTGGCCCGATGGGACTATCACACCACCCACATCAACCAGCTCCAGCTCCTCAGCACGATAGACGAGTCCCCCATCTTCAAAGAGTTCGTCAAGAGGTGGAAGAGCTACCTGCGAGGCGGCCGGGCAAAGCACAACTAGCGCTTACAACCAAACCCCTCGGTCCTGCTGCCTCGCAGAGGTACAGTTTCAACGGTTGCATCCTAAATTTTTACAGACCGTTTCAAAGAAGTGATCCTTAAAACTGATCTCCTGAAATCATTGCATTCCAGTGTGAAAACATTTGGGTCTGATGGGTAGGGTTCGGGAACATCACCTGTCCTTAGTGCTCCACAGTGAAACTATCTGCACGAAGCAAAACCCCTTTGTGCTCCTGAGTTTGGGGACATTTTTTGTTTTTCTTTTTTTTCCTTTTTGTAGGAAAATATCTGCAGAAGCCATACAGGTCTCTAAAGTCCAGCACTTGCCTGAAAAGTTAGTCCGTGGCCTCTTTTAAAATGGAGTTAATATGTGTATATGTTGGAACAGCGTAACAGATCATGTGGTGTAACGCCGTAAATGTGTATTTACTTGTAGCCTGGGTAGTGGACAGTGTATCTTTTTTAAAGGTGGGGGCTTTTTAATAAGGATTCTTTTCTTGGGGTGAAAAATACACTTTTTTTTTTTTTTTTTTTCAGTTCTCTGTATGGAGATCCTTTAGCTGTATGGTTTCTTTACAGACACGTGAACAGAAAACACGCAGACAGCGTGCAGGCTTCGAAGTCACATCACGTAAGCACAACTCAGTGGGGCTCACGGACTACACAAAGCCTGCAACCATGCTACCCCCTTTTTATAAAGCCAAATTTACCATCGCCTGTCAGGTTTGCTGGTGTCACCTTCTCCCTGGTAGCTGGAATCTCTTGTCATGGAGCCTGATGTTTTGTACTGTATTTTTTAATTACATCTGAGAGGTTTCTCTAAGCTTTGGCAACTTCATTCTTTGGGAGACTTGTCTTGAATTCCGGAGTATGACGTGGAGCTCATTTTCAGTAGTGTGCAGGAAATGCAATTGGAATTAATTATGGTTTTCCTATGGTGATTTTCATTTTTAACCTGCTTGAGTGTATCAAGCATTTTAAAAATTAAAATTACCCCAGAGGACTTTCCAGCTCCACCTGTGCTTTAATACCAAGTTTCACCTCTGCCTACTGTCTTACTCATAGTGTAAGGGGTTGTTACATCTCCGGCACTGGCTTTTTGGGTGTCCTTTGTCTTCATGGCTCTGCCAAGCAAGCAAGGGTACCCGTGCAATAACCAAACACACACGTCCGAACCCAAACGCTTTCACTGTACTGTTGTAATGCAGAAGAAACCAAGTGGGTTTTTTTTCCTGTTTATCTGTCCTTTACAACCACCATTAGTCTGCCTTCTTGGTGTGTAGCATCCTGGTTGATCCAGAAGAGTAAAACCAACTGATAGCATCGTTAGATCAGGGGTGTTTTGGTTGGTAGTGTAACAAATATTGGGTTATCAGCTCTGTTGAGGCATGCTGGTGTTTTCTGTTAAGAGTCCCAGACTTGAAAGCTCCTGACATATGCCGGCATGGGAAGGACATGTATTAGCTTTGGGGTTTTTCCACTGATCCTATTACGTGTTGTACGTGTAGGTGGGGGATAAGCTTAAGAAGTTCGTGCTGACAACAAAGTTCATTTAAATCACAAAAAGGCTAGGCACAAGGACAATATGCATCTTAATTTTTTTTCTTTTCTCTATTTTTTGATGCTTTTTCTATTTCTTGCAGATATTTGAAGCAATTTTTTAATTACTTGATCTTTGCAAACGCATGCTACGATTATATCAATTAATATGAAAAGTGGATGTCACAGGAGAAATTTCAATACCAAAGGTAGCAGAGGTGAATTTTTTTTTACGTACATGTGTACACACACGCGCACACTCACACACATACAAAACCCAGAAAAATGTGCTTCCTTTACAAACGACTGGTCCTTGCTGCAAACACAGAAACATCTTTCTCCTGCATGTTTCCTCCATCTTGTGCCCATTTTGGATTTGGAGAATCTAGAGAAACTCTCTGGGTACTGCTCAAGAGGTGGTATCGGTGCCTTACGGAGGCCACAATTTCCTCTTGGTTTTGGGGGGTTTTTTTGGTTTTTTTTGGTTTTTGGGGTTTTTTTTAATTAATGCCAGTTGAAAAATTGCAGTGTTGCTGATTTTTCAGTGCTTCATGAGCGGCAGCCTGGCAGCTGTTGGATAGGTGAGCTCAGAAGCGTAGGTTGGCCATGCCAATGCCGTCGGTCCTGTCAGACCACCTTATCCTTAACATCTCCATTGCATTTTTGTTGGCCTTAGCACATGTGTGACGTCAACCAACCACCATCAGAGGTTGTAGAACCGAAGAGAGTTAGTGTGGGGTTTCTCCTGTTACTCTTTTTAATTGAGTTGTGCAGTGGAAGAGGATTATTGGACATTGGTGCCCATAACTTCATCGAATTCACTTAAGTTGGTTTTTTTTGTTTCTTTTCAGTCTTCAAACTGACAAAGGTCTTAGGGGTTAAGATCTGTTCAATCTTTCCATGGGGCTTACTGTACATAGAATTCATCGGAAACATAGTGCGCATGAGTATATGCAAACCAGTGACACACAAGCACAACTGTACAAGTGTGGCAGTGCTGTTTTTCTTGGCCATTGTGTAAGACATTCACTGAAAGCTGCTATTTTCATTCACCTTGTAATTGTACTTTATTTTTTCTACATTTTTTTTTTTTACATGTGGGATATACACCATGTGTTAAATATGCAATAAATTGTTTACAGGATGCTCTTGTAAAGGGTAGTCCTTTGTAAAGCTGTACAGACTTTGCAGTTTAAGCACAATGTGCACATGTTAGTTTTATATACAGCAAGACATGACTTTTTGCAGCGGGAAAGGTTCTACTATGTTTATATACAAAGTAAATGGATCAACGTTTGTGCTTAATGTAAAGCTGCTTTATAAGACTGTAAAATAAATTTTTTTATCTTAAGACAAACGTGGGGCATCTTCATTATTTCAGTTGGTACCTTCTACCCTATGTGTGGTTGCAGGTGAGCCCTGGTGAGCAGTCATCTTAGTGGTTTTAAGATGTCTCCTTTTAGGGTATTCTGGAAGGTTTTTATTCTAAGTAAGGTGGAAAACGTTCTTCTTTTCAACAGTTAAGAGTTTGCTGATTTGGAGTGAGGACTACAGATCTATATTCTCTGTCTGCTCGAGTAAAGTTCATGCAGTATGTTGCTGGTGTGAGTTGTTTCTGCTAAAGGCATCTCATTTTGAGTTTTTATTATTTTTGTTAAGTAACAATTTTAACTGACTGGTCACTAAAAAATACCCTAACAAAGACAGCAGGTGGTCTGCTGAGGTTGCCTGTAATGTCCAAGAAGTGCACCACTTTCTTAATTCCTCTTTTCAGCTAAAAATATGCAAGTCCTATCAAAATTTCCCCCCAAAATTGGGATTGAGGTCACCTCTGTCTTAGCCGTTCCATGCCTGAAGTGATGCTTCCCACCTTGATGCAGAAGTGCTGTTAAATCGGAGCTGATCGATGGAAAGTCAGTGCCTCCTTGGCTGTAAATGTGAGCTGCACCCAGGATGCCACGTTTGACTTGGTCGTGAATAATTTTGCATGACTGAAATGCATAGAGCAAATCTTCTGCAGCTGGGCAGAGCTTCAGGACTGTCTCCCAACTGCTTGGGTGAAAATATTGATTTTCATTACTTAGCAGTTTGTTAAAAACGTATGAATTGAAAATAGAAGTGGATTTCAATATGTTGTCTTGGTGATGAATTTGAATGTTTGCTGCTCAGTTTGTGGTGAAAGGAGATACATTTACCATCTGCCTGGAGTGACTGATAACTCCCATGTATGCGTTGCATTTCCTGAATGTTAAATAGCTGCTTCTATACTTTACTAATCTCCTCCAAAAAAGGCAGGAGCTATTTAAAAGGCAAGCGCTCAATGTTTCAGCCTATTCAACAAGGTGGAGTTTTGCAATGAAGTGCAAATGTTGAAAGACATCCTGGTGCTCAGTGGCTTGAATCTTTAGGACAGTAAATATTTTAAGAGCTCATCTTGTTGAATTTGTATCTCTGAGCAACTTGCTGAGTAGCTCGCGTTGGGTTGAACTGAAAATTAACAGGATGGAGCACCTTGTGCCATGGTAATAACCACTAATGAGCAGAGGGTGGGAGGAGGGAGCAGAGGGGTTCTGCTTCTGTTCTCATAGCTACTCAGGGGTTTCCCATCTCAGAGGAGAGGAGTACATGTGCCTGCCTTGGTCTGGAAGGGGTCAAACCCCACCACGCCGCTGGCCTCGAGCGGAGCTGCCATCCCGGGAGCAGGACACGCTCTGGAGTCTGTCTGTCTGCACTGGCCAGGACAGATGGATTCTGTGCATCTCCTGCCAGCTGCCACAAAAGGCTGGTCATCCACAGAGCAGAGGAGTTCCTGCTCCTTTCGAGGTGTCACCAAGCCTTTGGACCAGGGAATTGGTGGACCCTTGTGCTGTGAATACGCCAACAGTGCTTTATTTCTCAGCGTACTTGGGTGACCACAGACAACCGGCTGCTGAGGGCTGGCTGTTCCTGTCCCTAAAGAGGCAATGTGATATGTTTGATAGCTAATTACAGCAAGGTCAGGCTTCTGGTGCAAAGTGTGGGAAGAAACACAAGTATCGGCCTGGCCTCAAGCACCTGAGGGTCTGCTCTTACCCTCAACATGTGCAGATGCTGGTACCAGGTCATGTTCGTGGTGGTGGTGAAGGTGAGGTGTGTGTCTGTTGGGTTTTTTTGTTTTGTTTTTCTAGCTTAGTCTAGATTAATAGTATTTGCTAGTGGGAAAAAGCTCCACGTACAGCCTTCCTTCTGCACCATGCTGCTGGGGCTCCATCCCTTGCCTCATGTGCCTCCTGGCCCCCCTCTGCCAGCAGAAATGCTGCTCTAAAGCGTTTTCCCTGTTTATAAGCCCAGTCTGATTGCCTTCCTGAGCTTAAGCGATGCCATTGCCTTAAGGCACTCCCTTCTGAATGGATTCATCATGGTTTAGTGGCTTTCTGTCACCCTGACGAGGAAATACGAGCGGCTTCCCCGCACAGCAGGTCTCCAGTGAAGGAGGCGGCAGCTTCTTTACCAGCGCTGGGAGACATAAATGGTGCACGGACACATTTCCTGGGTCCAGGCACCTGTTTGTGAGCAAAATCTTGGCTGAACCTTTCTGGGTGTTGAAAAGAGGTTTTTGAGGATGCTGGGGAAGAGGCTTGTTGTGCAGGCGCTGAGGATGCTGTGAGGGCTTGGGGCTGGCTGCATCCTATGGCTGTGCCATGCGGGAACCTGCTCTGCTCCCCAGCTCCTCCAGAGGGACCCTGTGCTGGCCCTGGGCCAGTGGTTTCCTCCCTTCCTTGCATTTTTCCAGGTGGGATATCAAGCCGTCCTCTGCATGGTGACCTCTAAGGTACCGAATCAGCCAGAGCCCCCCGGGCATGGAGCAAGAGGCGGCACCGTCAGCTGCTTGTGTGCAGGAAGCATCTAAAAAGACTTATTTCTGCAAAGCCTGTTACTGGGAGGGGAAAAAAAGAAAATCCAAATGGCATTGCTTGGGTGGGGAATACTAACCCATTAATTTGATCATAAAGAAGCCTTTTTATTGAAATCCCATCTTTATCCCAAGTGCTCACAGGGCTTGGCTGGATCTTATTAAATGCTCCGATATTCCACTGTAGCTTTTTGTTTTCCCTGGGCCTTGTTTGAACAATCAAATGTCAGCAGAAGCAGCTGGTGGTAAATGCCATTTCCCTCTGCCCGGGGACTGCAGGACTGGCCGCTGGGTGCTTAACGGAGAGATGAGCTGCTTAGAGAGAATTAAATATTAATACTGGCTATTGCTCTCTGTAATGCACTGGGCCTGGCGTGTGTGGAGCGGAGCCGTATCCAGCTGGGCCCATGGGTGCCGTGGGCAGGCAGAGCAGCGCGTGAAGCTCCAGGGAAGTGATGATGAGGAGGGTGCCAGGGATGGCAAGGAAGGGCTGGGGGTGATTTTCCCCGTGGAGTCCCAGCACTCCAGCGAGAGTTTGGCTCCTCTCCCACGATGCGGCTCCTCCTCGGCACCCGCTTCCCTCCCCACTGGTTTTCTGCAGCCGCTCTCCTCTCTCTCTGCTCTGCATCCCTGCAGCATCCCTGCTCCCGGCTGGGGCTGCTGTACCCCCATGTCCTCCAAAAACTTAACAGTAATGTCAGCACTGGCACATTCCTCCATCTCACATGCCCTGTAAGCAGATTCATTTTGTCATTAAAAGTATTAATTAAGGGAGGCTGGAGCCAGAAACGTGTTGCATGAACTGGGCTGTGCCAGCACCAGGGGCCGGTTGCAAGCAGGGGCCGAGAGGGCAGGGGTCCTGTTCCCTGCCTGGGATGAACCAGGGTGGTGATTTTGGCCAGACTTCCCTTTTTCCACCCAGGCTCAGCCACCTCACTGCTCCCCCATTGCTTTCCAGATGCAGGGGTCTCCGCCGGGATGCGGGAGATGGGGAGCAGGCGATGGTGGAGCAAGAGGGGAGGAAACGCTGGAGCGAAGCCAGAGCTGCTCCGCAGGTACCTCCCAGGCTCAGCAGTGACCCGTGGGGGCAAAGCCCACCCCACCCTGCTGCCGTGAGCCCCCCAGCTCCTCGGGGCGGAGGAGGCCGAGAGACGGCATCTCCGGAGAGGAGGGCAGAGAGGGGTGGTCTCCAAAGGCATTAAGTGGCTGCAGCAGGGCTTCTCCTCTGCTCACACAACGGCTGCTAACAGTGATGATGGAGCTGCTAATGATGCCAATTTTTTCTTTTTTTTTTTTTTATGAATTTAAAACTTTCTAAAGTTTTGGGGGTTTTTTTGTTGATTGCTGGGGCAGCAGTGTTCCCAGAGTGACCCCATCCTGTAGCAAAGCCCCCAGCCACTCTCACCCCAGCTTTCCCTGCCCGTTGCAGAAGGGGGTAGGGACAGGGATCCTGCTCGGCTTGTGAGTGCCACCTGCTTTTACCCATCCTGCTCTGTTATTTGCAACGATTTCTGTAAAGCCTTTAGTTGCCCTGACTGCAGCAGAGGTCTGCTGGTGCCAGCGGGCTTGTGGTGCGCTCGGGGAGCTGCTCATGTGTGCGGGTCCCGCTGGCAGCACAGGCCATTAACGCCCACCGAAGCAGGGGGCCGTGGGACACGCTGCAGCCCCGGGTCACCTACGGACATTTTGCAATTCTGCAAGTCAGGCACATCATGAGCTCGGCTCCGCTTTGCTGTGAGCTAGCACAAGGTCTGGAACAACTGATTGCCTTCATTTAGAATAGCTCCAGCTCACAACAACTGACTTTATAGACGACTAACTCCCTTTTATGGGGAAAAAACAACTCGGAGCAGCAGAAGAAACCGTTGCATTCCTATTCCACGGTTGTCACCTTGTGAATTGTCCCTTGTTGGTATTTGCGCTGTGGTCGTGCCCAGCAGTGTCAGCCCTGCTGGCAGCAATGCCTGCTGCAAAGATGATGCTGCCAAAGTGCAGGCAGCACAGGCAGAGGTTGCAGTGGGAGCCCTTGTCCTCCATGGGCATCCACACGTGCTCTGCCCGGCACTCAGGCACAGCAGGATCGGGCCCCGCAGGGCTGCAGGAGATGGGACACACCGGGTCGGCCCCCAGCGGGGTTTGCACTGAAAAGGCGGCACTTGCGGTAGACCATGAATAACACGGCAAAGAATTAAATGTGTGTAATTAAACATGCGGGCTTAGGGCTAAATTAAATATTAACTAGTTCTCCCTTTGCACCTCCTGTTAGCGGCTCTGTCGCGATGCTGCACGGAGAGGAGGCAGCGGCAGCTCCTCTCTGGGTAACCTGGCCAGGAGGGAAGGGATGAGCCAGCACTGCCCTGACAAGGTCCCCTTTGCGATGAGGAGGAGGAGGACGGGAGACCAGGCTCCCTCTGGCCGCAGTGCCCCCCCCCTCCAGGATCTGGCACAGGGGCTCAGCACCGGCCGGTGGAGCCACTGCTGTGCCAGGCACTGTTGGCCCTGTCACCCAGGGGTGGTGGGGGACCGATGGGGCCACGCAGCAGGTTTTGGGCAGGGCAAGGGCGAGAGATCCTGGAGGATCACCTCTGCCTACGCTGGTTCCTGGCTCTGTGGGGAACTGTGTGTCTGACCCGCAGCTCTTGATGGCTGTGGGGCCAGGGATGCTCCTCAATCCTCCCGTGCAATGGCTTTCACGTGCTTGGACACTTTCTGGTTTGGGGGGAACCTTTCCCACGCTTGGTCTTCACCCCTCGACAGAAACTTTGGGAAAGTCTGTGCCCGGACTCTCCAGTTAATTTAAAGACTAAAAAAAAAAGAAGAAATACTTGCTTGGAGCACCTTGCCATCACTCCCCTGTGTGTCAGACACGGGCAGAGCTGGGCGGTGGGAGTACAGCCCAGGCACAGCCTTGCGAGGGCCGGACTCTGCCCTGCGAGCTGCTCAGCCTGAAAGCTGGGGTCAGCCTGCAGCTTCCAGGGCTGGGGCAGTGTGGGTGCCTGGGGGCTCGGCAGCCTGCCGAGGCTCTCCCCCGGGTTGGCAGGGCTTTACAGGCAGGTCCGGCTGCCTCCACAGCTCCCACTGAGTCATTTTTTTTTTGAGGGTGGATGTTTGTCTACAGTTCAGCAAACAGACGCAGTTTTTCTGGGATATGGCCAGCAGGGAAAAGTCACCTTTACGCTCCTGCTGCCCAGTTATAAGTCAAATAAAAACCAGGGAGTGATTAAAACCAGAGCACGCTGTGCTGGTGAGTGCAGGGGGGGATGCAGCCTGGATTCATGAGCTGAGACCGCGGGTGGGATGAGCGCTGGCACCCACGACACGGCCTCCGCTCCGGTCCCTTGCGCGGGGGCCACCAGCATCCCCTGCCCCTTGGGTGGTGGCTGTCCCCAGGCTGTGCAGGGGCTGCGTGGGGTGGTCACATCTGCACGGGGGAGTGCAAGGGCATGTCTGGGGGGTGCACGTAGGCAGGGGTGTGTGCACACCTAGGAGGTGGATGTGCACATCTGCAGGGGTGGCTGTGAACATCTGGGGCTGGGTGTGCACAGCGGGGGTGGGTCTGCACATCTGCACGGGGCCGTGTCTGTGCGCAGCTTGGGGGACGGGTAATGTGCAGGGGTATGCGTGTGCCCTTAGTGCTCCCCAGGCCATGCGGTGCTCCAGGGCTGCTGGCAAAGTGGCGGCAGAGCCAGCACTGTCCCTGTCCCCAAGCCGCAGGATGTCCCCACTGGCACTGCTCAGCACCCAGTTCCAGCAGTTGCCTGCTGGGCCAAGCTGGGCCCCCCCAAAACCTGCACTGGGCACCCTGTTTGGGGCTTTCCTGCAGGTACCCCTTGCCCACAGCACGCACCTAGAGCTGCCGTGACCCCCCCAGATCAGCGGTGCTCCCTGTGCTCGGCCACACTCAGCTCACACTGTTCTCCATGAACGACAGAGCAGGGCAGCAGGATCTGGCCACTACTCAAATACCAATTTTTCATTTTTCATCCTCTCTGGCTTTTAATACCCTCCGTAAAAGCTCTTGGCTGGTTTGTGCTCGCTGCTGGTTTCCAGATCCCCGGGATGTCCCGCTCGCATGATTGTAGTTCAGCTTGGATTCTGTTTTGCTGCAAAAAACGTAGCTGGAGGTTCAGCCATTCAGTGCCGGGAAGGTTTGAAACTCGTTGCACCAGTTCCATGGGAGGCACCACGGGGCTGGCACAGCCTTTGCAAGCGCTGAAAACACTGGTTTTGGAAACATGAGGTTTCCTAGGCTGCTTGTACACGGGCACGGTGCTGAGAAGAAAGTCCTGCCTCGGGCTGGAGGTCATGCCCAAAGCAGGGTCAAAGTACTCGGGTATAAAATCTCTCCTCCGCCGCTGCTAGGCAGAGCTGCTGCCAGTGCACGAGCTGCCAGTGCGAATGAATGCGGCTGGATTATCTGATGGGTTTGTGTCAATGATCGTGTAAAAACAATCAGGAGTAATTTTAAAGTTTTTTATGGTTTTATTACGGTGCAACAGCAGACTTCATCCTTTCCAGCTCATTTGACTGGCTGCAGCTCATAAACCCAGGCAGGCGAGGGGGTAAGTAGAGTAAATCTGCATCTTGGTCTCTGCGGTCAATGGTTTGGAGGAAAAAAGAGCCCAGGAGATGGTTTAAAACACATGCTTAATGCCAAAAGCATGGAATGGGCAGAGAGGCAGTGTTTTCCTCCTGCTCACCTCTCTCCTGGCCCGGAGCCCTGCGGGGACGGGGGCTGCAGGGTATGAAGTCAGTGACAATCTGCCCCAGGAGCCGAGCTGTCCCCTGCCCCGCAGCTGGATGCAGACGTGTGTGTGCGCAGCCCGGCCATGGCCTCACCCACCCCGTGCCTGCAAAATAAATCCTAATTTTGTGCTAATTTGCTGGCAAGGGGGAAAAAACGCTGCAGGAGCTGTGGGTGACCCAGAGGTGCCCGGTTATCCATGATACAGCTCCTCCTCTGAGCAATGCTGTGATGAAATTGTCTTCCTTCTACTGCCTGGGGACGGCTTTACTTTCTTCATCCAAATAAAAGGGCTGTTTATAAACCCAGCCTTGCATGGGCTCACGCCGAAGCGTAAGCATCGGCTTCTGCTGGCACCCATCCGTCCCCACATCCCTGGCTCATCTCCTGAGCTCCTGTTTGCTGCCAGGGATGAATTTCATGGTAGCAGAGGTCATGGCCACAGGGTTTGGGTTTTGCAGGTGGCATCTGGCTCTCTGCATGGGGGTCCCCTCGTTAAGGAACCTGTTACTGGACCCGTTGGTGCAAATCCCCGTGCCCATCCCATAGCTGCCTCCCGCCGGTGGGTCAGCCAGCGAGGCTCTGACATGGGGAAACGGGCATGCTCTCAGCTCTGGGGCATCCCTCATGGTGGGAACAGCACCCGAAAGGAGATGGCAGAGCCCTGGGAAGCCGTTGTCCAAGGGGAAGCTGTGCTGCAATGCTGGCAAAGGAGGGTTAATACGCTTACACCCAGAAACTGATGTCAAGAGACTTTCCCTTGTGATTAAAATGCAGGATAGTGCTGTACATTCACCAGCCCTGATTTCATATGACCCTTAATGCTTCTCCCCGTGACCCGTGAGCAGTGCATTACGCTAGGCTCCAGTTCTTCCAACTACTTAATAATACAGGAGCAATGCCCATGCAACCCTCTCCAGCGACTCGCAGTACTCAATCTACTGCTCTATTCAGATATTGTGAAACATGTTACCAACGGCTGCAGTAAAAATAGAGGCTTTATCGGGGAGGAGAAGGGGAACTGCGCTGGGGTTTGCAGCCGGCACAGGCGTGGGGAGAGCCGGTGGCTCCGGCTCCGCGGTGACCGAGGGGACCCCCATCGCCCAGCCGGCTGTGGTCCTCTGTCCAGCTGGGAACTATGTAAGAACTCTTTCCAGTTTGGGAGCACCTCCCTCTTCATCTACAGGAGGGTTTTAACTTTACAGTCTCCTTGGAGGCAGTTAAGCAAGTTTCGGGTGTTTTCCGGTGCTAAAGCAGAAGGGCCTGGGAGCTGAAGATGCACAGGGAGGTCTGTGAGTTAATATTTTTTCCTGCCCGTATTCCATTTCCTTGCAGCCCGGCTGAAGCTAATCCAGAGCACAATCTGAGAGCATTTGGCCACAGTTATTTCCGGTTTTATTTTGTTGCCTTTTTCCTGTTCCACTAAAAGACGAGCCAGAATTAATTTGCTCCTAATCTGGGAAAGCAGCCGGCGGGGCTGACCTCCGTCGCGTCCTTCCCCCCGAGCCCAGCTGGGGTGCGGGGACGGTCCCGCCGGGTGCCAGCAGCAAGCAGGGGGTTTGACAGAGCTTCCTTGCCCTTCCTGCCGGGCTGCTGGTTTTGGCAAAACCTGCCCCAGCCCGCTCGCTTGGCTGCCTACGCCCCGGCCAGGCTTCCAACGCGGCTGGGCCATGTGGGCTGTGTTTGTACACAGATGAGTAATACGGTCTCCCAGAGCCAGCGCCGGCGATAACACAGCATCCGACCCAGCCCCGCTCCTGGGAGCAGCGCCGTAAGTACCGGCCGCTCTGCTTTTTCCCCTGAATCGTTTTGGCTTGCTGCTTTTCACGCTACTCCGGGGATGCTGGGGGTTTGCACGGCACGATGCTCACCCGTGGGTCTGCACCCGGAGGCTGGGAGTTTTTCACACGCGCCGTGAGAAGATGAAGGTGGGAAGGAGCTGTGTGTGACAGGGACGGTGCTGCGGGGGCCGGCAGGACTTTGCTTTTTCTCTGCCCTCCTACAGCACCAGCAGCTCATGGCTGTGCTGGTCGCTTGCAGAATTTATGGAAGTTTCACTCGGCAGCGTTTTAGGAGCGGGACGGGCGCTGAGACGTGGCCGTCCCCCGAGGAGGACGAGTGAAAGCACTGGGTCTGGCAAAGAGCTCAAGCACGTGCCTGAGACGCACTGATTTTGGAAAGCCTTGAGCTTATGCGTATGCTCGGAGCTGCCTGCTCATCTCAGATCCCGAGCAGATACCAGCAGCCACCCGCAGCAATAACAACCTCCTACAAAGCCTCTGTTGTTCTGCTGGAAAAGGTCTTGGCATGTCCCGTGCTGCTGATGCTGGGGCCGAGCACTCAAAGGAGCCCAGACGCTAGTTTTACAGTTCAACTAGTCTCTCTCCTTGTGCCGCCGTAAGTCATAAAAGTTAATAATTAACAGCTAAAAATATTTTTCCCTCCATTGAAAGGCACCGGCTGCCGGCTGGTGCTGGCGGGGAGAGCTGTGCCGTGCGAGAGCTGCTGCAGCCACGCTCCACGCACGCTGGAGCCAAGTCTGGACACGCGGCGGAGGGACGGTGACAGGGGACGTGTCAGGGGTCCTCTCGCCAGAGACAAACCGCAGCCTTTAAGGGTGAAAGCCGGTGCCAGGCAGGAACGTTCCCTGGCTGAACTCGGCGCAAACCAAAGGCTCCCGGGCTGGACCTGCAGCCTGCGGTGCCTGACATCCCCACAGGGCTTTGTGCATGGCCATGGGGGGATGAGGAGGAGGAGGAGGAGGAGACATCCCTCATCCCACACCGCTGCCACCGGAGCACTGCTCTCCGGGTGGAAAAAGTCAGCTGAAGGAGGAGGAAAACACGGGACTGCAGGGTGTGCCTGGGCTGCTGCTGCACCCCGCAGCTCCGGTGACTCATTTTGCTTTTAAAAATACAAGTTCTTCGTTAAGGCTGGGCCGGGTGCTTCCCACGTCCTTCTGTGGAGGCAGCCTGGCGTGCGGTGGGCACAGGGGACAGGCTCCCTGCTTTAGGCATGGTTTGCCTGGGTTGCACCCAAGTGCACCCAGCCTGGGGCTCCCATCCAAGGGCTCTTTGCAAATCAGGGCTCCTGCACCTCGCGACGTGCCTTTGTGAAGAGCTTGTGCGGCTTCCTTGGCTTCACTGAGATAACAGACATTATTTTTGTTCCATCCCATCATCACCTTCATTTGTGTTTATATCAGCCATGCAGCAGGGATAGGCAAAGGCTGCCTCTGTGCCAGGCTGCCCTTTATTTCTGGAGCATGCAAATAACCGACTGCAGCCCTCGTTCCCTGCCCTCGTTCCCTGCCCTCCAGCTGGGTCCTGAGGCTCTGGAGGCCACCGCAGGGTTCAGGTCCCTTTTCCCCATGGAGAAGTGCAGGAATACTGGGGAGGGGGGGGCTTCAGGCTCTGCATAGCTTTAAGGCAGTGTGCTTGTAGTTCAACAGCTGAGAAAAAAGCTCCTGATTTAAGTCTAATCTTTAACTAAAGGCATTTCCAGTTTTATTTTATGTCAGGTTTATTGCTCTCTTGCCTCGTTAATTTTTTCCTTTCTGTTAACCGCCTCCCAGCCACCTCCCTCTCTCCAGGCACTCCCTGCACACGGTGGCCCATGGCATTTTGCCCGTGTTGTACCAGAGCTGCTTGGCCGTGAGGAGAGGTAGAGTATGGGTGGGGAGGAAGAGCAGGGGAAGACGAAGGGTAATGCCAGGGGCCAGGAAAGGGCAGCAAAGGGGTTTATTTGGGACTAGCCAGTCTCTGTGCGGCACTGGCAACGCGTGCTGATGGCTGAAACTCGGTGTGTCCCGATGTGAAGTTACGGGATGGCTGGGGCAGCCGAATCGCCATCCCAGGAGCAGCTCTCAGGAGGCTGATCTCACAAGCCGAGCCTCGGGCTCCCTTCTCACCCAGCTTCCCCTGGGCCAGGTGCTCCCTTGCAGAAGGGCACAAGAGATGATGATTTTCTTTTTCACCTTTATTTCACAGACCGGAGGTGGAGGCGGAGGGCGGAGAGGCAGCGCTGCCAAAGCCATCAGCAGGTAAGAGAGGGAGACGTTGGGGCCGGAGGGGCTGCACCGTCGATGTACCAGGATGTTCGATGGGGAGCTGGCAGAGGGGAACCAGCCCAGGTGCTGCCTGGGACCCTGTGTCCTCCCAGCTTCCCTGAGGGGACCTGCCTGCACCCCGCAGTCCCCCAGCCCATGCCCAGGGCTTTTTGTGCAACTTTGAGGTGCTCCGGGGACATGGGCACTTGTTCCTGCATCATCCCTGGCTCTGTTGGGGTGATAATAGCGGGGGTCAGTCCCTCGGGGTGGTGGGCACAGGGACATGCTGTCCTTCTCCCCCTGCCCCTTTCGGGTATGGGTGGTAGGGAGGGATCCCAACATCCCCTGCAGGGATGGATGCCATCTCCCCTCCCCATGCCATGGGAAGCCCCCAGGAAGCATTTAGCCACGTGCGGGTTTGGGACCCTGCATGGAGACACTGTGCCATGTCCCCACGAATGCTCATCTCCCCCAGGCCACCCATCCTGAGCTCGAGGAGCATTGCTTTGACCGTCACAGGGCAGCCTTGTCCCCATACCATCGCTTCCCCAGCGGGGTGTGAGATGCAGCCAGGCGAGGTGTGAGGCACTGCCGGGGCTCGTCCCCAGGGAAGCCGAGCCGAAAACGTCCCTTGGAGCTGGAGCCCTGATCTGCGCAATGCTGAGCCTCAAGTTACCCCGGCTGCTTAGCATCAACCAAGTGCCTAAGGTCAGAGAAGAGCTTTTCTTCCCTAAGCCCAAAGCTTGGCGGGATTTGGGGAGGTGACGGGCAGCCCCTCCCCCGGACCACCTCCCATGGCAGAGGGGACACGGTTCTGTCCTCGTAGCAGGGTCCTGGGTCCTGAATCACAGGCAGCCTTTCAGCAGCCTTCCTTCCTTCTCCTCCAACTGCCACCAGTGCCAGTCTTTGCCTTGCAGGGGTACCAGGAGCAGGGGATCCTCTTTGGGTATCGCCCCCCCAGAAGCTCGGCAGCAGACTGCCTCCTCAGCGTCTTCCAAATGACGAATGAGACTCTAAATATCTGGACGCATTTTGTGCCTGCCTGGTAGGTACCGTGCTCTGGGTCTTCAGCATCTGTGGGAGGAGGTGGTAGGTCTCTGTGGTGGGAGCAAGGCTAGGGGAGCAGGGACGGGGGACACCCCAGGGTGCAATGCTCACCTTCCTCCAACCCACAGGTACTTCGTGTGGACCCTGGTGGGGCGGCTGCGGGGGCCGGGGGGCCGGGAGGACCCCCACTCCTGGCCCCTCCTTGCCTACCTGCTGACCTGCTGCATCTACCCCCTCGCCTCCAGCTGTGCCCACACCTTCAGCACCATGTCCACCCGCGCCCGGCACATCTGCTACTTCTTCGATTACGCGGCTCTCAGCATGTACAGCTTGGGTAGGGACGGGCATGTCTGTGGAGGTTTTGGTGGGGTGCCAGACCCCAGCACTTCCCTGGGGCAGCAGGAGCTGAAGCACAGGGAGGCATCAGGGAGGGGGCTGAACCCCGGGTGCTCAGATGGCTTGTACCCACCAGACAAGCAGAGCTGGTGGCTGCTTGCGTGTAGTTTCCACTCCTCCTCTTCCTCCTCCCTGCAGCCTGGTGCTTGGGAGGGACAGTGAAGCATCTCTGATGCTGCCACAAATAATAATTTGGGCCTGGATTTCATACTGGGCAGCCCTGGGACAGAGGCCTGGCTGTGTGACACTCTTCGGTCTTTGTAGTAAATAGAGTAAGGAAAAAAAACACATTAAAGACAAATGCTGTCAGTGAAGTCGGTGGCACCTTGCTGGGCTGCAAGCCCCGAGTAAGCAGCAGCAGCCAGGGTCTTTGCATGGCACAACGTGCCTCCAGCTCCCCAGGGAAAGGCGTCTGCAGGAGCTGGCTGTCGGGGCGTCTGCCTGATGCTCTCCATAGCTACTTAGCCGCTCCTCTACCTTAATTAATATCTCCCTTTCTTGAAAGCACCTAATGCCAAGCGCCAGTTTGAAGGTTCACAGCTGTGCCCATGAGAATGCTGAAGGTCCTAGCAGGACCTGGAACTAACTGAGCACCTCCTATATTTCCAGGGTCTGCACTGGCATACTCAGCATACATTTTCCCAGCAGAATGGGTCAACAGCACTTTCCACCACTGCTACATCCCCATTGCCGTGTTTAACACTGTCGTTAGCACCAGTCTGTCCTGCTATTCCAGGTAAGCCCCTGCTTTATCTGCCATGATGACTACAGCATAATCATTAATTAGTATTATTAAAAAAGCTTTTCAATTACAGGCTGTATTGTAACAATATGAGCCTTCGGCTTAGGAAGGGGAAGAAGAGGACTTTTGGCTTTGGAAGTGTGTTGCGTGTGGGCACTAGGAAAGTTTGATGATCAAAAATGCAAACAAATGAAGTAGCTTTAATTTTTGAAAGTTCAAAAGGTAATTTTGTATGGTGTATGCCTGGCAGGAAGATACCCACCTCCAGGACCTTGTTCAGGCCGTTGTTTTTCTAATATAACCTGCAAAAAGGGGTGGGCTCCAGTGCCCCCAACATTTAAGCATGTCTTTAGGTTTAAACATGACATTGGTCCTGCCAAAGGCATGTATCAGCCTAAGTGCTGTGTGCGTGAGGGTGTGTTTATATGTGCTTGTGTGTGTGTGTTTATATTTTTTATATGTGTGTATAACAGATTTGCAGAGGAGGAACTTCAACATTCTCGCAGCCGATTGCATAATTTTTAAAGCATGAGCAGCATTGTGTACATGGTATTTTGTTCCTGAATGGCATTCGACAATTTGTTTGGAATAACTCAAATGTCTAAACTCTTTGGCTGATTTCCAGTGATACATGCTGTGCTAGATCTCTAGCTGGATTGGGTTTTGCTTAATTTATGGTAGATACCCCCCGAAGGCTGTGTTTGTAAAGCACTCATGTCTGTCATTGCAATGACACACAGTTTGCTTTGCAAAACGTACAATTCCTATTTTCACAAGCAGTGCAAATAATTTGGCATTATTCCTTCCTTCTATTTTGGGGTGTCATTGTATTTTGGGGTGTCTTTGGCATGTGGTCACCTGTCGCAGCATCACGTAACCCCAGGGGTCTTTTCCTCCCCAGCTGCTGTGGCCTGGGCAGCCCCCCCAGGACCCCCACAGCACAGTGCTGTGTTTCGATGCTGCTGCCTCGGCAGGGAGAAAGATGCTCCCATGCCCTGGCAAACACAGCAGGAAGAAATCACGCTGCCTGGCTGGGTCCACTGCAAGAGGGTGGGATGCAGCTGAGCATCGCCATGTTTTCCCAAGAGGGAGAGTGCCAAGCTCTCAATATTCCTTGCGGATCCTGCAAATTTGGCTCATTTAAGTGTCTGTTGAGTACAGGAGGATTTACTTGCCTTTTAGTCTGTGGGTTAGTCACTGGAGTAACTCCCTGCGGTAGAAGATTTGGACCTATCCTTGGTATTACTGAGCAGTACTGCAAACTCAAGGGTCTCTCTTGGATCACTCAGTGGATGATGCCAGTTGGGGCTTGGTATTTTTTTCCTTATATTCCTCATTTCTTTCTCTTTCTTTTTCTCTTTTCCCCCTCTTATTTTTGTCTTGTGCGTCTCTTTATTGTCTCATTAGATGGGCTTAGCAAACGAAGCTCACTGATCATGTGCTAATCCTAGTACTTACCACTTGAAGATAACACTTAGGAAATATCAGCAACTTGAGATCAGTTCCAGATTAATTTGGATTGTTAAAAAAAATTCTTGATCTGCAAATTTAATTGTCAGCATCTATCTACTACAAAACTGTAAGTACAGGTATGTGAAACACATGCAACTATCGCTATGTGATAGAATAGCACTTCCTGTTGTCTCAGTAATTTTCATTAGAGAAGTAGTAAATCCATCCAATGTAGGCTTAAAAAAAAAAAATCAACAAAGCATCCCTGGGTGAGCAGGAATACTGACTATACCATACCAGTGGGGAGCAGCAATGGTGCTGGGTTGCCCCCACGGTGGTGAGCAGAGTATGAGCCCCCGTAATTCATCACTGCACCCTGCGCACACCGGGTCATGTCTGGAGACCGCGTTAGCCATGGGGATGCTGCCCCAGCACACTGGGCTGCCAGCGTCCCCACGGCAGCTGCTCTCGCCCCGTGCCCCTCTGCACGCCCCACACGTGTGAGCATCTCAGCTGTGTCACACCAGCCAAAAGGTCCCTCCGAGGTGTGGGGGGTTGGATGGGAGCAGACCCAAAACCGAATTGTGCAATGGGCGGTGATGCTACCGAGCCGGTTGTGCTCGGAGGGGACCTGTCCAGGCACTCCCGCTCCTGCCTGGCTCGCCGAGGGCTCAGCAGCAGCAGCACAGCAATGCTGTTGGGGCTGCTCCGCCAACCGCACCTTGGGCAGGGTTCTCTTCAGGAACGGGGAGGGTCCGTGGCTGCCGGCGGCCCTGGGCGCATGTGGCACTGCCAGGGACTGGAGTCACTTGAGGAGGGAGAGGTGAGCAGCGCGCCTGGCCGTTTCAGAGAGGTTCTTTTGAGGGAAGGGCTCCTGAGCCCGGCTGAGCTTCTGCACCGTGGCCAAACGCAGCAGCAGAGTATGCTCAGCCTCTCGCATGCGCCCTGTGAAGGTCAATGGGAGTATGGGTTAATGCAGAGGAGGATGCAGCAATGTGATGAAGGCAGGGGCTTGCAGTGGGGCATCTGAAGAAAGGCATTTGCTAAGCTGCTGCACCAAATTTTACCAACTTCTCAGGAAAATTTTCCAATCCTAGATGGGTGGTTGATGAGCCGACAGTAAGAATTTTTGTATGGTTGGTTTTTGCATCCTGTGCCCTAGGAACATTGAATTGCCAAACAGGGAAATGTATGCAGATGGATGAAATAAGTGTGTTTATCCTTTACGTGATGCTAGATACCTCTGTCACACTGAAATAGAGAGCATCCAACTGCATCCCCCCCTACTGCAGGATGAGCAGCTGCACAAAAGGTTTCTTTTTTGCTTGACAATTTGACATCTCCTTGCGGACATCCCCATGAAAGCAGAAAAACCTGTATGGGTTTTTCACGCTGAGAACAGAGTACGCTTGAACTCTGCTACATCTCACGCTATCCTCTGTGAATAGGGCACTGTCCCCGGGGTTACCGTGCGCCTGGCCGTGCGCTCAGGCTGCAATACAGTGGCTCTGTTTTGGCAACAGAGGAGCGCAGGTTGGATCGGTACGTGGCCGAAGGAGTGGGAAGATGTGTGGCAAGGGTGAGCGCAGCACCGCACAGCAGCAGGCGAGCAGGACGGAAGTACAGCCCTGGGCAGGTGAAACCACAGTAGGAAAAGACAGCAGGAATCATGCAGAAATACGGCAGAAAAATAGAGCAGGAGGCATCTTCAGCATCATTGTGACATCTTCTGAGCAAGCCACAAGCCATGGTGGAAGGCCAAACCCAGGAGGAGCAAGAGGAAAGCCCTTATGCAGTTAGTGGCTCTTGAGCATAAGTTGAAGTGTTGGGGTTTCAACTTGTATTTTGGGTCATATTGATTGAGCCCTTCTGCTTTGTGGGCATGTCTGTTGTAATTCTGCTCAAGTTAATCTCCCTGTTTCCACATTGGGCTAACACCCTACAAAAGTTGGTCTTTCCCAGCAGGGAGGCATTGGAGGGAGAGGTTTTCCATTCCTGGTCTGGAGCTCCCATGGCGGCGGCGGGAGGGCAGGGTGATGGGCTCGCTGCTGGAGCCCTCCTCATGGGAGGGAGCATCCCGACAGCCACCCTGCTGCCCCCCAACTGCCCCCGTGGCCGGAGGGGCAGGTGTTGGTGTGGGGCACGTTGACTGTGCCGGTCTTGCCGCGGGCGGCTGGAGATGCTGCATGGAGCAGGATGGCTGGCGGCTGTGCCAGCATGTGCTGCTGGGCATCTCCGAGGCTCCCCTGGGCTTTCTGTCTCCAGGTTTCATTTGAGTTGTGTTCTCCATGTGGCAAGAGCAGGCTTGGGGCTTGGCACAGGGCTTGCAACCCAGCTCCAGGTTCTCTAATGGCTTTCTGGGGGACCTGGGTGGTCAATTATTTTGTGATTTCAGCTATGAAGTATGTCCTACATTTCAGCAGCGTGATTTCCGGGGGAACAAAATACAGAATAGTATTCCCTGTCCAGACATATGCTTTCCTCCTCATATATGGTATGATTATAACCAACAGGCTGCTTCTTACATTATAATGGTGATGTCATTAAAAAGTAACTTGTTTAATTAATTTACTTTGTGATTTCAGTAACTCTCTCCATGCATTCTCTGAAATGACAATCGCAAAGTCTTGGCAGGATGTAAAAAAGAAGGATGCTGTGATACGTCGTGCATTTCAGACATAAGCTGCAATACAGCTTAATTAACAAACAGTGACAATCACAGCCTGAATGCTGCATTACCTACAAAGCCTTCCAAACCAAGGCAGATGTATTCTCCTTGATTGCTGTGCTCAGAAGGCTTGGATTCAAAACCAAGAGTGAAAACTCAGTTAAAAACAACTGCAGGGGCAGCAGCTGTTTAAAGACCAGCTCTGCTTCTAGCTGCTGATGGGTAATGGTTAATGAGCAATGGTGAAAGAAGCAAAGTCAGCCATGCCAGGATAGTGTAAAAAAGACTGTTTTCAGAGCTGCAGGGATGCACCTGCGAGAGTCAGAGCATAGAACAGGGGAGGGTGGCCCCTAAATCCTTCCTCCCCCAGCTCAGGGTTCTACCAGGGAAGATTCAGCCACATGAGCTGAGGGTGGTCACAGCATTAATACTCTCAGCAGACAAAAACCGCACTGCTCTGGCTGAATTCACAGTCGTCTGTGGAAGGATGTATGTGCAGCCTATATACTGCAATTCACGGTCCCCAGCAAATGACTGACAAACAGAATCCAGCGCTTACGTTAGCCTAATCTGCCGTGCTGTGCCATGTCAAATACCTTCTCTGTTTGCCTCTAGGTTTCTGGAGGTGGAGCAGCCCAGGTTCAGCAAGGCTTCCCGCACCCTGGCCTTTGTGTACCCGTACCTCTTCGACAGCATCCCTCTCTTCTACAGGGTACGCCTCCCACGGCCCATATTCACAGCACCGAGGCATTTGCTTGCTGCAGGGTTGGAAATATCAGCTGCTTCATCTTAGTCTGAAAATATTTGGGAAAATATGCCAGCCTTCTTTTTTTTTAAAGGAAAACAAACTCCAGCAGGAAAAGAGATTTGATTATTTTTTCCTGCACCTACTGATAGGCAAATTCCTTCCACTTCAAAGCGCTACGTTCAAACTTTGCCTATGCTGGAAAGTTACTGCCTTTGAAAGCTGCAAGTTTTCCAGTTCCTAAACTGGAGCAGGGTGGGAATTTTGCTGCAGTGAGGTCTTAAGGACAGGATGTGTGGGGCTGGGACTTGCATGAAATGGAGGCAACAGCTCTTGTACTGAGCCCTGGGTCCTGCACCGTGTGCCCTGGTGTTGGGTGATGGGCAGCTGGAGACGATGGGGGCTCAGGGAATGGCACTGCCTCCTTTAGAAATGTGTTGTTCCCCTCTTTCCTTTGCACGGTACCCCTGCACGGATGCCTCTCTGCTGCTGCAGTTCTACTTGTGCGCGGCAGAGAGCTGCACGGAGGCTGCGATCCTGGTCCACTACAAGCACACCATCTTTGCCTTCCTCACTTGCTTCATCTTCGCCAGCCATCTGCCAGAGAGACTTGCGCCAGGACACTTTGATTATATTGGTAAGTAAGTGCTGAAAGGGTGAGTTGGCATTGTTTTCTCATTATTTTCAGGATGAAAGCGCATTAATGCATGAGTGACTCCCAGAGGTTATAATATATTCCCTGCTGGAAATTTGAAATGTTTTACATACAAGATAGAGCAGTCCTGCCTAGGTAAAGTGGGAACAGCTCCGGAAGTGTGCTGTCTTCAAAATGTTTCACAGAGGGTTTCTTGACCACAAAGCGCTCATTTCTCATGCAAAAAACCTCACCTGTGGCACAGCAGTGCTTCACAGTGCCATGTCAGGGCACTGCAGGAGCAGCCACCAAGGAGACTGGATGGCAGTCCTGGCCGCACTGGGGTTTTCCCTGTTCCCCCCTCCACGCCATGCACAAGCACAATGCTCCTTAGCACATCGCGTGTGCCAGGACCGCAGCAGCAAGCTGCACGTCCCTCGCTTCCATTACAGCTGGCTGCATTTTGGAAAGGAAGATCTCTGTGCTCTGGTGGCGCAATGATAAAAGCCACAGAAATTAGCAGAATAAATATTTAAAGGCAATGGATGCTAGGCAGAAGGTCTGCTGAGCCCTCACGGCGGTGTCTTAATGAAGCCCAAGGAGTTTCTTCGTGAGTGCTTTTGGCTTTGTTACAGGGCACAGCCACCAAGTTTTCCACGTCTGTGGGATCATCGGCACGCACTTCCAGATGGAGGCCATCATGATGGACATGGCTGAGCGCCACAACCGGCTCCTGCCCACCTCGCTGCTTCCCTCCTCCCTGCAGACCCTTGGGTCGATGGGCATCTGCATGGCTGTGAGCCTGGCTGTTATTGGGCTCTGCTCGATGTCCCTGAGCTTCATGCCAGAGCCTCTGCACAGAGAAAAACCACATGGGCATTAGGCTTCAGGTCTAGATAGTATTTATGCTGCTCCACGGGAGACACCCTAAACAATACATGTATCGTATGGATGAGGAGGAGTTTATTTGCCTACGCTCTCTGAGAAAATGTTTATTTAAAATTTTCTCAAGAGCGAAACATATTGCACTGGTTTTTGTACATACAGCTTTAAAGCTGGGAACAGATTACGAAATGCTTTTAGTAGAGTTGCTATTTCACCACAAGAAATATTTAAAATAATCTTAACTTTTTCTGTAAAAGGGAGAGAAGTGCTAATACTTTCCAAAGCAATAGGCATTCATCAAGTCTGCCTTACGGAGGAATCGGGGAGGCAAGTGAACATGGATAACACCAGTCATCTGGTGACACAGATGTCCTTGTCATCAGTTTAGACCAATAGCCAAGACTCCTTGGCAAAGGCATGAGCAAGGGCTCTCCCAGGGGCTCCCTAACTAAGGTTTTCACCTTGAAAGTGGCATTATATTGGAGATTAAAACCTCAAATATCCATTTAACACAGCCTTACACTAAACCCAAGTGCCTGACAGATGTGGGATTGAGAGACTAGAGTTTGCCTATGTTTTAAATTCAGCTATTTTTAATCATTACCCAGAGAGAGTTCTTCTGGAACTCTCCGTGGGACATTCTTCCAGAACAGCTTTTTTTTTGTTGACCAGTTCTGGTGCATAGGTAAGTCCTGGGAAATTAATTCCCATGGGAGAGCTGAGCTCCTGCCTGTGTGGGCGATGTGACTGCCCTGCGGCTGATGCAGCCCCAAGCACAGAGCATGGGGGGCACCATCCGTTCCTCCTTGCACTGGACACCTCCGTCCCGTACTCACAGCTGGGCTCTTTCTCTAACCTCATTTGTGGCATCAAAGGCACATGGAGGAAGAAATACCTGCACCTGCCAGGTGACAACACGGGCTTCCTTACAAGCACTGTTTGGTACCGAGTGTTTAACACGGGTGTGAAGCTGCCTGCAGGCAGCTGCGCTGTTCAGAAAAGGTGTTTGACACTGTGTTGAGGGCAGTGGCTGAGAAATTCATGACTGCCACGTCAAGACATCCTCTCCTGGGTGTTTCTGGAGGCAGGATACTGGGCTAGATGGACCCTTGGTCTGAAGGTGTGACTGATGGTAGAGCCATCACCTCTGAACCTCTCTAGCTTCTGGTCCCACTCGCATTGAAGAATGTTTTTCTTTTCATAAGGGAATAGGATGGGGGTGTCTGGGGAGAATAAAACATCAGCTGAGCAAGAAGTGGGAGTCTGTACAGCACAGAGATGTGAGCATTGTTGGATGAAAGGCAGGAGTTAGAACAGCTGAGCTGGTAATGCACAGGGGACCAAAACCTGTAATTTTAAAGCATTTCCAGAGTTAGACCTCTGCTTACCCAGCAATAGCCCTGTGCTCTGGCGGTTGCTCCTCACTTCCTTTTGCTGCTGCACCTGGATTTTACAGGCAGAAGCAGAGAGCCCTGGAGAGAGCCCGGAGGTCTCAGCCTGGTCCAGGCAAGGGGGAGGCAGCCCATGGGGAGAGCTCAGCTGGTGGCTCCAGTGACGGAGGTTGTCATGTTGGATTTACCTAACACTGTGCAGGAGGTACAGGAACAGGTGATGCAAAGATTACTGCTAGGGAATATTATCAAGCTTCTTGATAATCATACGGGTGTATAATTTGTTTTGTGTATAATTGCTTCTATCAAGGTATAATTCATGCACTTTTGAGTGACAATACAATGGCTCATTAAATATACTATGGGACAAATAAGTCTTTCAAAAAATAGCTTTCTTTTGAAAGCTGACCAAGATTTATATTAATATTTATAAGCACTGGAACATAATTGTTTATTCAACAGTTTTATTTCATTAAAAGAGAAAACTAATATAACTATCGCACTGATATATGCTAACCTGATTTGTATAGTTTCATAAAAATACCATCTGTGAAAATTAATCACTTCAGAGATAATTGATAATAATTGCAAAGCTTATTTACCTTGTGTACTCACGTGACCGGAAAGGAATCTGGCTCTGCATGCAATACATGATTTAAGAGTCTATAAAATTTACATGAATCATTGTACATTTTTTCTTAGTCATTTAACTTTTGAATTTTGGAAGTCCTCTCATCCTCTTTGGGTGAAATTATTTGTAGGAAAACTACATTAAACCCCCCCCCCCCGTATTTTAGACTACCATAATCCCTCTGGATCCTGCAGCGCTGCACATGGACCCTTTGTCTGGTATGTATGTTATGCACTGAACGAGTGAATGTTTGATCTTGAAGCAGCACAGGTCAGCCAGATTTCTTCGTCCGCTGGAGACAGACCTCCAAAAAGCTATTCAATGTACTAAATTTTATTCACATAAAAAATAAAAAATCTGTGTTAAATTGTTACAAGTAAATAATACAGGATATTTATTTGCTGGAACATGTTGTTTCATTGTGTCTCTGCGCCCAGTCCAGAGCAAACCCCAAACAAAACTATTAACTTTATGACCAAATCCCAGAGAACATCACTCATCTGTTCTTCAGCCAAGCAGGTTTTACTGCCCTGATGAACTAGGCAGATACAGCAGATTTTTAGGTCTATCGAGTTCCTTTGGGTTAAGGTAAAAGGTGAATCTGAATATTGCTGAATAACGCTTAATCCAAAATGAGCTGGAGTGAGGGTATGAAAGTGATTGTGGCAGGACTGTCTTCTGGTGCATGTCCCCGGGCGAGGCAGGCACTGTCGTTGGGCTTGCTATACCTTCAGTCTTAGGAAAGGCGTCTGGAGTGTGCGAATTGTTAGCTTGTTTGTTAAACCACCTTTCCTCCTCTAACGATACAGAATTGTGCTCTCATCTATCCTGCGTGTATCATCTTCCAGGTGGCTATCAGTATGCTGTTTTTAATTTATTAAGTCCTAAGTGGTCTGGGATCCACGAGAAGCGAGACGCTGCCGTGGCTGTCAGCGGAAGAGTGAGCTGAGTTTTTTGCTGCGAGAAGTGCAGCTTCAGGTGTCATTATCCATTAGTTCTGAGGGCTTTGGGAATTCAGTCTGGTTTGAGGACAGCAGCCCCATCTTACCAGTTTTAGGGTGCAGGGGAAGGACAGTCGTGGCTTGCAAGGCGCTCTGTGACAGCGGGACTGCACGCGGGGCTCTGGTTCTGCTCCTGGGGAGGCCAGTTCAATTTTGACCACTTCTATCTTTGATGTGTGCGATAAGAACATTAAGAAACATGTCTGTTTTGATGTATTTTAAAACAGTGTTTAAGAAGTGAAGGTTGGCCCGGGACACTAGCTTCTTCTGATACTGGTCACAGTAAAAAATACAAGACCACTTGCTGGGATTTCTTTGGATTTTCTTTTTCTTTTTTTTTTTCCCTTAAGGGGGTAAGCTTACTTGATTTGGTTAATTTGCACTAAAACTGAGAATTGACTGGAGTCTGTGGTTTGAGAGAGACTGAGTTCAACCCACTGGAGGCCTTAGAGCTGCTACCCAGGGTTAAAACCCAATTACTTCATCCTTTACCCCAGTTTCCCCATTTGAATTAGAAGAGCATTTCCTTGTCAGGAAGTTAGGTCTTTCAGTGGACTTGTTTGGCCAGGAATTTTATGTGTGTCTTAACTTCACATTTTAGGCTTTGTTTTCCACCATTAAGCATCTCCTACAGGCTAGGAAATAACCAATTTACCTCCAGGCAGGTAGCGGCTTAGCCACAGGGAGGCTCTGGCCCAGCAAACTTGCTGGATGACACCTCTCCTCCTGAGCCCCAACCTTTATTTCAACTAAGCAAATAAAAGAGGCAAATGCAAGACAAGCCAGAGCCCGGGCAGCCTTCCAGGGAGAGCCTCCCCTGGCCTAGCCTGAAGCCCTGGCCTTGAACTCCAGTGACATTATTGTCTCTGTCCCTGCTCCAGCGTATGGTGGCTTGGTGGACAAGCGGCCCCGGGGTGGGATGGCGGGGTGCGGAGGGGCGGCTTCCCGCTCCCCTGCGGGGCACCCAGAGCCCTCAGCACCGCGGCTTCAGCCATTTCCCCGAGGCAAGGCCTGTCTCCGGCCTGCAGGCCCAGCTCTGGGCCCACCCCCAGGCGGGAGCTCCCCAAGCCCGGCCCCGGGGACCGCCACGGGCCGCAGCGAGGCCCCGGGGCCGCCGGGGCTCCCCGCGGGCCCGGTCCCACCTGATTTCGGGGTTCCCAGGCCCCCGGCCCGCGGAACCGGGGCTCGCCGCCCCCCCCAACCCCGCCCCGGGTCCGCCGGCACCAGCAGGGGGCGCCCGCGGCTGCGGGCGTCGCCCGTTGACGTCGCCATGGCAACGCTTGCAGCCTACGCCGCGGGAGGGGGCGGGGCTGGGGTGGAGGGCGTCGCCGCTACGTCGGCGCGCGCTGCGCGGTGACGCTCGCGGGGGCCGCGGCCGCTGATTGGTTTGATTTGAATCGCAGCGGGCGCGCGGGCGGCCGGTCGGAGGCAGCGCCGAGCTTGAACGGCAGCGCCCGCCTCTATCGCGACTTTCGGCTCCTCCCGCCTCGATCGCGACTTTCGGCTCCGCCCGCCGCGGCTCTCCGCGACATGAAGGCGGCGTAAGTCGCCCCCCCACCCCTTCAACCCCCTCCCCAGCCCCTGTCCGGCGGCGGGCCCCGACCCGGCCCGGCCCTCACGCCTCCCCCCTTCTCCCAGTAGGGCCAAGACGCCGCGGAGGCCGGCGGTGAAGAAGCCGTCCAACCCCAGCCTGAAGGATCCTGTGGGGGTGAGTGAGGAGCCGCCGGGCTCGACTGAGGCGGGGGCGCCGGGCGGGGAGGGGTCGCTGGCCCCCGGTGTGGGGGGGTCCCTGGGGGCTCGGCCTGCTGCCGCCCCTCGGGGCTGCTCTGAGGGACGACGGGCTCTGTGTGTGTGTCCCCTGCCCCGTCCCCTTCCCCAGGTGTACTGCAGGGTGCGGCCGCTCAGCCGCCCGGACCAGGAGTGCTGCATCGAGGTGATCAACGAGACCACGGTGCAGATCCACCCGCCCGACGGATACAGGATATTCCGCAACGGGGAGTACCGGGAGGTAATGGCCTGGGGCGGGAGGGGTTGGGCAGCGGGGGAGTCCGTGAGCGTGTGCCCTCTGCCTTGGAGCTGTGAGCGGTTGAAGGGCCTGCCTGCAATCAGGGAATCGAGGTCCTTTTCCCTGCTGTGGCTGTTTTCCGCTGGCTTGGGGTGTCTCCTGCAGCGTGCAAATCAGCAGTTTGCGCACTTAGGAAAGCGAATTTTCAAACCCAGGAAACCATCTAGAGCAAAAATGCACCCTTAGCCATCAAATATATTCTCCATATACGACAAGGCTGCTTCTCCAGGGCGGAGGAGGAGGGTGAGAAGAACAAAAGCAAAGCTGGCAAACATTTAGACTGCTCAAAGGACATTTCTATGTAGGATTAATTGAAAGAAACCAGCTCTAAGCTAAACCAGACACAAATGAATTAACGGTTGATTTATCCCAAAATTAAGTTGGGCAAAAAGCAATATGTTTCCTTATTTACAGAATACGGGGGTGGGGGGTGAAGCTGTAGGTTATGTGCACAAAGTGGTAAAATGTCATGAATTGTGGAAGAGTAGGCAGTGGGTCACGGGATAGTTCATATGGTTACTTGATCAATACAAATGTTTACTAGAAAAGGAGGCTTTAGATCATGCATACAGAATGAGGAGCCAGAGTATTGTAGCACAGAATATGATTTGGTAGTGCAACAGTTAACCGCAGGTTGCCAACACAGTGCTGTAACTCAAAATGTTGCAAGGTAATGGTGTTTCTAAGAGGGGGGGGGAGTTAGTTGGGATGTAGAATACTTTGTTTCTGATTTCAGCATGGGAAATTCTTATAGGAAGTACATAAAGTGATCTTCAAAGGCTTAAATAAAATAGGCAAAGATTAATTAAAAGATTGGTAAACAAACCTTTGCTCAAAAACTTACAGTTCAGATATTTACATACGGAGGTGTTTTGATTGAAAAGTGACCAGATTCATCAAAATAAAAAAAAGTATACTGAAAACCTATGACTGGAAACTGAGGCTAGACTGGAAAAAGACACAAGCTTAAAACAAAATGATTAAATACTGGAACAACTCAACTGTGGCCACTGTGGGTGTTCCTTTGCCCAGTGCTTGTGTAGATTATGGTGGGAGCACAAACAGAAATTCAAGCTTGAAGCTGTAAATTGTGAGATTCTCTAGTCACTGGGATGCCAGGCTTTGTGATCGTTATGGTTATTTCTGGACTTGAGCTCTGTGAAAATGAGACAGTTGCTACTCTTCATTATGCACAGCTTATTCTCAGAATAGTTACACTGGAGAAACTGCCCATGTTCAAACACTGGTATAATCCTAAAGTAGAATCTTTATCATTCTGGTAAGCTGATGGAAAGCAGTTCTAAGGTATGAAACAACAAAGCACTTTGAAACAATGGACTTCTTAAAGGGAAACTTAAGGCTTAGGACACTGTATCTTCTTTTCTTCAGACACAGTATTCATTTAAAGAAGTGTTTGGCACCCTTGTTGTTCAGAAGGAGCTCTTTGATGTAGTGGCTAAACCTCTAGTGGAAGATCTCATTCGTGGGAAAAATGGTGAGCAAGTCCTTATTCTCTACCACTTTTCTGTATGTCTACCGTGCAGTTTCTTATATTGCTATGATTTCACATGTCTCAAGGTTTCCTAGCTTGTCTAGGTAAAAACATGTATACCTTGTTTGCAATGAGAATAGCTCCCTTATACAACATCCTTGGGAGGTCTTCCTGCCTTTCATTACTTCTAAACCTATTTACCTTTGTTATGATGTGCATGTTACTTGTGTCAAGGTCTCATCTTTTTGTACACCATTAATTGGAGAAGCTTTTTTTCTGCAGAAAGGGATGACTTACCCGCATAAAGACTGACCACAGAAATTAATTTGTAGGGCTTGATCTCCTGGGCATGGTTCAATATCATGGTGCTTGTCCTTGCAGTATCTGGCTTATGTCAGACTCCTCAGTAACAGTCATAACAAATGAGCCCTCTACACCTGGGACTTAGTGGCTTCCTTCCATTTTGGCTTCCAAACGCTCTCTCCCCAGAGACGATGATAGGTACTGTCAGTTATAGTTGAAGTGGCCATCAATGAGATGCAAACACTAGTGATGACAGTGGCTTTGATGGGCTGGAATAGTTAACTGTTCAAAAGGAGTCATTGTTTTTTCCAAATACATTTGACACTGGGAAAGACAGGGCGTGTAATTATAACTGAGCTTTCTTTTGAGACAGCAAGTGTGATGGCATGACTTTCCTGTCCCTCCTAGGTCTCCTTTTTACGTATGGTGTGACAGGCAGCGGGAAAACACACACCATGACAGGATCTCCTGGTGATGGAGGACTTCTCCCACGGTGTTTGGATATGATCTTCAACAGCATAGGACCATTCCAGGCCAAGCGATTTGTGAGTAGTTTTGCACTAAATTCTTCATGCCGTTGCTTAAAACAGCCTATAAACCCTACACAAAATGTTCTGTTCAAAGTGTTTATCTCCTGTCTAGTCATGTGACTGGAGCACTTTAATAAGAAAACCAACCAAAAAAAAAAAAACCCACTCCCATGAGATGTGGAGAGTAAGGCTAAGGAGGCAGGCATAGCAGCTAGGAGGGATGTTTCATGAAGATGTACAGTCTGGCTATCCTTATAATTGCCACTCACTCTTTAATTAACTTTTTTAAAACAATAAAAAGGGAAAGAGGAAGCTGAGTTATAGAATGAAATCCTGCCACAAGATACAAAAGCCCCAGGAAACCATATCTAAAATAATACAGGGCATGAAGACGTGAGGCTTTTCTTGTGGTCAAACATCTCTGGATTTTGGGTATCTAAATATATTTGAAATAGTACTGAAAGTCTTTTCCTTGGTAGCATGCTAGCTTGGGAGCTTTTAAGAAATACTGTTATCTTGGAAATACCTATTATCTGTCAGATCTACTCCACTTTAGCCAGCAGATCAAGCGTTAGTGAGGGGCATGGTATTTTCTGGTTGCTAGACAGCTTGATCAAGTAGTTTGTTTTGCTGGCTAACACCTTATGTTCTCTAGTGTTTTTCATTATATTGTCTAAACATACTCACTGCTCAGGTTTTCAAGCTTGATGACAAGAATGGTGTGGATGTTCAGTGTGAAGTAGATGCTCTATTAGAGCGCCAGAAAAGAGATGCCATGCCTGTTCCAAAAACTCCATCTGGCAAGTAAGTAACTATTGTAACATGCAGAATGAATTTAGTCAATGTAAATGTTGTTCTGAAATTGTGGTTTTAACTTACCTTGGTCTCTTTATCCTTCCCTTGAAGAAAGAAAATAAAAATATTAATGGAAAGCTAGTATATTTCATGTGGTTTGAGCAATTGCATAATTATGTATTTAGATTAGAAGACTTAGAATCAGGCAACAGAAGTCTATTTTTTTGTACCTGTTAACCCATGAGTAAAATGCTGTGACTTCACTGAATAGGAATACTGGGAAGTTAAACTTGGGGATATTTTGCTAAATAGTGGGATTTCTGAATGGAGGATGGAAATGCTGACTATCCAGGAATTTTGCAAGGCATTTCTTACTGCAGCTGAGTACAGCAGTGTCAGATGAAAGTTTATCTACTTAAACTTTTCAGAGTGCTTTTTTTAATCTAATGAGACTGGATGCATTGTTGTTAATTGCTAGTGTGAGCACTTCCATACTTAAATCACGCTATCTGTTAGTAGACTTGCTTTTTAACTGTATAGTCCCTGTCTGACATGTTAGCTAGCTGTGGATGCTCCATTACAATCACTTATTGTGTGTGTTCAACAGGCGGCAAATAGATCCAGAATTTGCTGATATGATCAATGTGCAAGATCACTGCAAAGTGGAAGAAGTTGATGAAGATAATGTCTACAGTGTCTTTGTCTCCTATATTGAGATCTACAACAACTACATATATGACCTCTTGGAGGAAGCTCCCTTTGAGCCTATAAAACCAAAGTTAGTTTTATGAATACTATTACTCCTACTTCAGTTATGCTTTGGGGGGAACTATAGTGTTTTTACAGCTGTAGTCTTGGCGAGTCTGGTTCAATTCATGGGAATCACCTAAAAAAATCATGTGAAAAAGGTGATGGCAAAGGAATCCAGACAATAGTATTTAAGTGTGCCAAGTACTGATGGTTGTTCTGTTGCTGCTAAGACTTGGTGCTGCCTTCCCCATTATAATGGGAGATTAATAAGCAAATATTTAATTTGTTAGGCAGTGTGTTGTATCCCACTGAGATTCTAAGTCTATTTGTGCTATTCTGTGAGTACTGTTCCTAGCAGGTGACTGCAACTTGTAGAGTAAGCCACTCCTTAGCTGACACTTTTCCTGGAAACAGCGTATTGGGCAAAAGTAGCTATTTTGTTGTTGCTTTACAGTTAATGCAAATTTGCATATTATTTCACTCGATGTTAGTAATTTCCATAAAAACAGAAATGAATTGTCTTATAAATGAAATTCCGAGTATTTTTTGGAAAGGTGTGTATTTAGCTGATGTCTAAAATCGGTAAATCTTGAGACTGTCGGAAAAAACAGTCTGCAAATTGAACTTAGAATACATTTTTTTAAAATTCTAAGTCCATTAAAGAAAGCCCTATGCCTGTCCAACGGTACATGTGTTAATTAAGGAGTTGGCTGATTTACAAAGACTATCTACAGCAAAACATGCTATGTCTCTGAAACCTCAAAAGCTGTCTCCAGGGTACTGATTTGAAAAGGGTTTGAATGTCTGTGAATGCTTTTTAAAGAATAATAAAATTATTTGGTTTAGTATTGTGCTTATGTCCAAAAATCAGCCTACGGAGAATCTGGGGTTATTTCTATTTATGGAAACAACAGTATATTATATATGACAAGATTTTAGACACAAGCTGAATGACTTAATATTTTTAACCCTGTCTTTTTGGTAGGTGGAACAGTTGCAACACTCCTGTGCGAAATGGTGACTTTATGTATGTGCATAAGCATATTATTCCCAATATTGAAAAGTGAAATTTCCTATTAGTAGAAGCAGAAAATAAATGCAGACTCCCTATCTCTTCTTGCTTTACTAGTGAATATCGAACGCTGTTGAAGCCATCTTGCTTCTGTATGCATGTAGAAAAACAATAGCTGCCACCCAAACCCATGATTTCCAATGAGAATTGCAATTAAACCTAACTTCTAAATTAAAGCAGTAGCTGAAATGTAACTAATCTTGGCTGAATGTGTGTCCATGTACTTGTACTTCCTCTTCCACCTGCTGTATGGATAATTGACATGTCCAGTCTGAATTTTGTACTTAAACAAAAGAAAATTTGCATGGCACGATGTTGTACAGAAAACTCCACTCAATTTTAGTGTTCTTTTGTTTGTTTTATTTCCTCCTTGTCCTTAAGACCTCCACAGTCCAAAATACTTCGTGAGGACCAGAATCACAACATGTATGTCACAGGATGCACAGAAGTAGAGGTGAAATCTACAGAAGAAGCTTTTGAAGTGTTTTGGAGAGGTAAATCTTAGAATATAACTTCTTAAATTCAGTACAGATGTGTAATCCTTTATGGTATTATGCTGAAAACAGAATTGGCTTTGCCAGGTGGCAAGTCTGTTAAATAAAACAGGTTTTTGGAGGGATTGTTTTTGTTGTTCTAAACAGGTCAAAAGAAGCGGCGTATTGCGAACACTCAGCTGAATCGAGAATCTAGTCGCTCTCACAGTGTTTTTATAATAAAGTTGGCTCAGGCACCCCTGGATGCAGATGGAGATAATGTGCTACAGGTGAATTCCAGGGGAGGACATTAAAAGGAGAGCTCTGCGCGCGTATGCATCTATATATGTAGGTTAGAAAAGGTGGTGAGCCTTGCAGCATGGCCTACTGAAACAGTTACTGTGTCTTGAGCGTTAGCAATTTCACTTTGAAGGAAATCAAAATTATTCGAGTTCGAGTCTGTGACAGAATGAAAGTAGGGCGTTAAAATAGAGTGCGAAGCTGCTTATTCCTTTGATTTTTACCTCTACTTCTTTTGAGCAAAAACTGCTAATCATAAACTTGAAGGATTTGAATGAGCACAGCTGTTATATCTACCTTGTGGCCCAAGACAGAAGGGATCTGCTAAACTTGTTCACAAAAAAAGCTAGTGGTGCACAGCTTCTTGCACTAAGGGCTAGAAAAACACCCTCAGTCTTTATTTAAAGGCGCAACACATACTCTTTTTAAGTGTGCATGCTGGTTTAGGTTTGGGGGGTGGGGTGTTCCCCCACCACCACCCTGTTAGAAGGAATATAGAGCTAATCATTAGCCTAACATAATTTGTTTTCTGTAACAGGAGAAAGAACAGATCACTTTAAGCCAGCTGTCTTTAGTTGATCTGGCTGGAAGTGAAAGAACTAATAGAACAAAAGCTGAAGGTAACAGGTTGCGAGAAGCAGGTATGTACCACCTTTTAGAGAGCCTGGTAATTTTATGTGCTAATATATGCTCATATTAGTCTTGTCTCCTAGTAAACACATCATAGGAACAATTGAAGGGTTCTGTTATGACGTTCAGTTGTCTGATCTGATGACCTTAAATCCTCCAGTTTGGAAACCAAAAGTTTTTAGTAGCAGTTATTCTGATACTTCAGTTAATTAGAGTAGTTATATTTGTTACAAATAACTTAAGTCCAGGCAATTTATTCTTAAGTAAACTGCTAAATAATTTGGGAACATGATCCAAATGGCTGCTTATAGAGTTTTTTGTCTTGTGTGTGTTTGCTTTTTTTTTTTAAGGTAATATTAATCAGTCACTAATGACATTAAGAACATGTATAGAAGTTCTACGGGAAAACCAGATGTATGGAACAAATAAGGTATGCAACCCATTATCTAATTATCTATTGATCTGATGAAGATCTGGTATAATGAAAGCTTACTAGATCTTTCATTTACTTTATTTTAAGATGGTTCCGTACAGAGATTCCAAACTGACTCATCTCTTCAAGAACTATTTTGATGGTGAAGGAAAAGTGCGTATGATTGTGTGCGTTAACCCTAAAGCTGAGGACTACGAGGAAAGCTTGGTAACTTCCTTGCAGATCTTACCTCATTCCTTCCTCTTTTTCATGTTTATCACTGAATTCTTGTACTTCTTTAGTAGAGGAGAGGAAAGAATTTTTGTTGCTTGGGCACATCAGGTAATCAAATACAATATTGTAGGGCAAATGTGCCCTCTAAGTCTTGTTTTTCCTCTTAAAAATGACAACTGCTACTTGCTTGTAAAATAGGAAAAGTTTCTCTTACCTGCAGAAGTCCAAATAGCCATATTTAGGTGCTTAATCCCTACTATGACAGTACTTGCAAAACTTCAGCTATCTGCACAGTCGGTTTCATGGTTCCTTGGGACTGAGGTTGGGGAGCTATTACGGGAAGGTTTCTGGATGCTCCACTTTAGAATCACAAGCTATCTAGCTGGGAACTACTTGAGATTATAGCTTGATAATGTCTCCTCTAATATTGACCTAAAAATATCACTTTCAAACTTACATTGGACTGCTTCTGGTTAGTTTTGTTGTTAAGCTTGCTTTTGTTCTTTTGTAGCAAGTCATGCGCTTTGCAGAAATGACCCAGGAAGTTGAAGTTGCAAGACCTGTTGATAGACCGCTCTGTGGCTTAACACCAGGACGGCGCTTTAGGAATCAGGCCTTCAGAGAGGAACTCTCCCGGAAATTGGAGATGCGGGGTGGCCCAATAAATGGAGGTAAATGCTGGAATGCTAGGAGATTACAGCACAGTTTTTTCTGTTAGGAGTTGAAGGCCATTTTAAAGCAAATTATTTGAGCCTTGGAACTGCAAAAGGAACTTCACTTAACTGCTAGTTGTGTGCCTTCTCTGCAATAGGCATTGCTCTTCTCATACTGCAGTGCTACTTGTAGTATAAACCCAGTTGCTGTGTATGTATTGAGGTAATTCTTTGTTATTGGTGATGAACTGAATTCATGGTCCCATTATTGCAGCTCCTGAAAGGAAATTGGGCTGAAGATGATATTTTGATGTTTCTGTATGCTTAGGGCCTACTTTAGAAATCAAGAGTTGCCTGGAAGTTTTATAAAGCAATGAATCAAGAATGCCACATTTAATTTTTTTCTCCACACTGTTATCTCCTCTGAAAACTTCTAGTTATCATTAATTATTCTAAGTTCTGTCTACTTCATGGTACTGTGGAATGAATGATCTGTGGGTGTGCATTGTCAAATGGAATTTTTCTGTTCTGTAGCTTGCTGACAGACTTTCTTGGCTTTAATCTTGCAGAAACAGAAGAGCAATCTGTTTCAGAAATGTTTTTGCAGAACTTTCCTCCATTGCCTTCATGTGAGCTATTGGATGTTAATGATGATCAAACACTTCCAAAGCTTATTGAAGTCCTGGAAAAACGCCATAAACTACGACAAATGTTGTCAGAGGAGTTTGCCAAAAACGGTAAGAATTTGAATATCAGTGTGGAACTAGATTTTTTTTTTTTTTGGTGCCCTTATTACTGCTACTCAAGGGATCTCTTCTGTGCCAACATGAGATAAGAATCTTGTCTAGATCGATCACTTAAAACCCCCTTTTTTTTTGAGGTAATGAAATAGCTGGTAGTGTTAAATTGGTAGGAGAAAAACAGAACTGCTTTTGATATTATAGAGATATGGTGAGAAGATAAAATATCAATTCTCTTGCAGTGCTTGCATTTAAAACAATGCTGCAAGATTTTGACTCCAGTATTGTATCCAAGGAAAACTATATTCAAGGGAAACTGTCTGAGAAAGAGAAAACAATAGCAGGACAGAAAATGGAGCTAGAACGCCTGGAGAAGAAAATTAAAACTTTGGAATACAAGGTGAGTTTTTTTCATTGTCTAAAACTAAGCACAAAACGCATTTTCTATGTACCATTTAGCAAGCTTCTGGACATCTGAAGTTGCTTGCAAGGTGGATATCAGAAAAAAGATTAGAAGTATTTTGTGGGGAACTTTACTGAACACTTAGTTTTTTGGCTTTTCTTATGAGGTAAGACTTTTCTTAATACATTAAGAAGGGCAACTTAAAGTTGTAAAATTTCTGAAACCTTTTAGAATGTGGACTATTTCTCTGGGTGTATTTGCACAACAGCTAATATATTCTAGTATATGTTAACAGTCAAATATAACTAGCAATTCTGCGCTTAGATGGTTGCACTTCTAAAAAGCATAGCCATGTCCTTCCTCTCTTCCTCCAGATTGAGATTTTGGAGAAAACTGCAACAATTTATGAAGAAGACAAGCGTAATCTTCAGCAAGAACTAGAAAGCAAGAGCCAGAAATTGCAACGTCAGGCTTCTGACAAGCGTAGGTTGGAGGCACGATTACAAGGCATGGTGGCAGAAACAACCATGAAATGGGAGAAGGAGTGTGTAAGTACACTGCCATATTTATTAGAAATGGGTAATGGAGCAATGCTGGGGGGAGCTGGCTGGCTTGTTTTTGTGATGGTTTTTTATATAGTAGTACCATTAAGAATGGAGGTGTGTTTGGCTTTAATTATGGACATGGAACGGACATTTTGAAATTAAATTTTATAAATATGGTATGATAAAATAAATTCCTCAAGGACTTTTGGTGCAGTTAGAGCAGCCCTCTTAAGCACTGTGTCACTTCATTTCAATGTCTAGAATTTGTTCTTTTGGGTTAGTGGCACTCTAACTAAGGAGTGATTCCCTTGTTCTGTGGGTTCTCGGTAGAAGCCTAGTGACAGGGTTTCCCCTTTATCCTCATGTAAACTCTTGCTCAGCTATCCACTTGACAAGCAATAAGGAAAGGAAATCTGAGGGATTAACTTTTACTACTGCAGGACTGTTTACTACTTCAGGATGATTGATAGAACTATAGTTGGACATGTTTCCATTTGTCATAATTTAGGAAGCAAAATGGTTATGGCATCAAATGTATTATTTTATAATCTGGAAAGTCTTTAGCTTGATATGTCGTTATCTCCAATAGCTTGTATCTCAGTGGGGAAGAATTTCATTCCACGTGGAATATGCAATTCCCTTCAAACCTTCAGCACAATTGCTTGTTCTTTCGTGTAACGTACTTCATGCTTGTCCTCACTTGTCTTTGTAGGAGCGTCGTGTAGCAGCAAAGCAGCTGGAGATGCAGAACAAACTTTGGGTCAAAGATGAAAAACTGAAGCAGCTGAAGGCTATTGTTACTGAACCAAAAAATGAAAAACCAGAGAGACCTTCACGGGAGAGAGACCGAGAGAAGCCTGTTCAGAGATCAGTGTCTCCTTCACCAGCACCCGTAAGTTGCCTTTAAAACACTTCTTGATATAGGGAAAAGAATATTTATAAGAATGAACTGAAGTGCAGGCCAATTCTCTTTAGAGGCTAGAAAATAGTTCCCAAGCACAGAATTTGCCTAACTTAAACTTGCTTTGAATTCTTTGTCTCCTGTTGTATTTATCAGTGCTCTTTATTCGTGCTCCTACCTTCTAATGCTACTCTAGTATTGGAGGAACAGCTGATTCTTGATGCTGTCACTGCAACACAATACCTCTCCAAAACAATAAGCTTGAAGAGCTGAATTGGCATCCTGCACATTGTCAGTATTCATTGTTTTATTGCCTTATAAGTTGACAGTTCTGTATGTTTGCTAATTTCTTTCCTGTTCTCTCTAGCCTTCTAGTAACTTTATTACTTGGGTCTCTAACAGCGGCACATGAGCAACCCGCAGGTGCATAGACGTTCTAATTCTTGTAGCAGCATTTCTGTGGCATCCTGTGTTATGGAATGGGAGCAGAAAACCCCTTCGCACAAGCATACCAGTGGCACTTCTAATGCAAGGAGTAGACAACAAGAACCAGAACAAAGTAGAGACTATAACACCTCAGACAGAAGGCGAGGGATGTGCTGGACTGGAGTCATTGAGGTTCCCAGGCGTAGAGATGAGCTAGAAATAGAAGAGGATCAATGCTGCAGGGTTAGTGCTGCTCCTGTCAAAAGCTAAATGTAGCATTGCTTAGTCTGACTTAAAAGCTCATTACAACTGCTCCCTTACATTGAGCACCCCTAACATAGATTGGAGTTTTCCCCTAAATGTATTTCTCATAGGACAGTACTGTTTCGAAAATGAGTCTACTCATTCTCTTTGACTTCTTAACTTGACGTTTGGAAACTCCTTAAAAGCAGTGTGTGTATTTCTTGCTGGCACCTAGATGGCACTGGTAAGGAATGCTGAACTAGCTAGACTTTTTCTCTAGCTATGAATGTCCTTGTGTTTTAACTTGTGTCTGTCTCTTCAGATCTATCTTGCAGCCTGTAATTTACCATAGTCTGTTTGGGCAGCTTAAAAGGTGGTCTTATAAGCCATATCTGCAAATGTCTACTGGACATAGTGCTTGGACAAACATCTCACTTGTGAGACTGTTAACTTTCACTCTCTTAGAATAGTCTTCCCTAACTTTCACATCTGCGTTAAAACTGGGGGCTTTGCTTACAGGTGGGAGACTTTTTCTTCATTAAACTGGTGCATGCAAATGTTTGTATTGGTGGTGTCTCTATCACATTATAGTGGTGTCACAGTGGCTCAGGTAAATCGAAGAGAATTGTACAACTCCAGCCTCTTGAGAGAGCTTCTAAAGAGGAGGAAAGTTTATCATGGTACAATTTATTTTTGAGAGTATTCTCAAGATTTCTGTCACTTGCTGGGCCTTTGAAGTCAGGGGCATGCTTTTAAGCAAATGCTATTCCAACTAACTAATACATGAACCACTGTCAGCAGAGTAAGGGATGTGGTCTCTGCCACAGTAAAATGTGACCAGTAGTAGCATGCCCTCTCCTTACAACATAACTTCTAAGGCACCTTGGCAGAATTGTTTCAAAAAGCCGTCAACAGAAATAAGTACTTGCCCACTAAAAGTGGGGGAAGAAAGTACTGAAGTGTGTTTTGTGTTTTGGGTTTTTTTTGGGGGGGGGGGGCGGGGGATGTTGTGGGGTTTTTTTTATTTTAATGGAAGATTTTTTGCTGAAAGCCACACTTCCCTATATATGTTTAATTTTTAAGAGCTGCTTTAGCCTTGTAAGAGGTTTTATCTGTAGAGCGTGCAGCCAATCTCTTGTCTGTTGGTCAAAGAAATCCTAATTGATGCTCATCATCTGAAAATACAGTGGATGGGATTTGCATTCATAGGTTTGGGATATTGACCTCACCATGATTCAGAGGTGTCTCAAATTAGTGTGTAAATAGAACAGAGAGAGTCTACAAATACTCTTTCAAAAGCCCATTCAAAGATCTTGAAGGGACCCAGGTTTTTGTTTTTAAACAAGTTTTCAGAATGTTCTGATTTTCCTGAGCAACTGACAATAATGTTCATACAATAAAAATACAAGAACTTCAATCATTTTTCATGGATTTCCAACAGCTGAGTTCAGAAGTGATAGCACTAGCGCAGGGGATGCTTCCTCTGCTCTATTTACTCAGAAATGTTATGAGGTCTTGCATCCTTTAGAGATGTTGGCAATCCATACTCAGTCTGCTTCCTTTGCTACCTCAAAAATACATTTTGATTCATGAATGCATTCATGGAAACAAATGTCTCTTTTCTGGTCGGTTAATATGTTTGTAGCAATCTGTTTTGATTTGGAAACTCAGGAGAAGCATTACCAAAAATAATATATTCTTGAGGAATATCCTCCTTGAGGAAACTCTTACTAGGTATGGAATGCAAGAGATTGGATATAACACTTACCTAAAATTTACAAGAAATGGGAATTGGCACAGAAATAATCTGTTAATAATTTTATGCAAGGCTCTTGGTAATGGTGCCTTTCAGGATGCACTCTGAAAACACTTTAGGAATAAAGCTTTGATCTTCATACAAACGTATCTTAACCAGACCTGCAAAGTTCACTTCTGCTAATGATAACCTCCGAGAGATTTACTGTGTGCTGATTTCTTCTGATTCTCTTCCACTCTGATCAGAATGCACCTCCAGTTCGCCTCAGACACAGACGGTCGCGCTCAGCTGGGGAGAGATGGGTAGATCATAAGCCACCCTCTAATCTGCCCACTGAAACAGTCATGCAGCCACATGTCCCTCATGCCATCACAGTAGCGGCTGCAAGTGAAAAGGCACTAGCTAAGTGTGACAAGTATATGCTGACACACCAGGAGCTAGCCTCTGATGGGGAGATTGAAACAAAACTAATTAAGGTAAAGCAAACGCCTTTGTTGTAAACTTGTGATAACCCTGTCAAAACCTATTTCTGGCAATGTATTTGTGTTACGGGCTTACTGGCTTGTGAAAGGGTATGTTTGACTCAATCTTCTAAGAGATTTGATTTGAAAGTTTTGTGCAGTTGGATTTAAGGGAGCTTTTAGAGTCTGAAAATACTTTTCTTGAACTTTGTCATTACTTCATAAAAACCTTTACAAGCTTGTTTATCTCGGTCACTGTTTTCCTTGAAAGTAATTAAGGTGGTTTGTTGGTTTTTTTTTTTTTCCTCTAGTAAAATGCAATAATCCATTTGTAATGAAAGTTTCTTAGACTTGTGGCTGCAGCTAATCTTGTGGAGTCAGTCTTGTTGGAGTGATATTATTTGATTTCCACTAGCAGTATGAGTAAGCTTGCTGCAGTGATGGATGCTCGAATGCTCCAGGACATAATTTCTAGTAGTCAACTGACAAACAAATTGGTGAGACAGCCTACACTTTGAAAGCTTGCAATGTTTGTGTCCCAAAACACTGACTGTACTTACCTAAGGCAAACTGAGACCTCTTCGTAATTTGTAGCAAGAGGCTTTTGGTTTATTTTTCCTACAGTCACAGGCCTTCCAATATTGTCTTTTTTCTTTGAGTTTTAAAAAAAGCTCTTACTCCTGTAAGGTAACCTTGTACATTCCAGCGATGTTGCCAAAAGCAAAGGCTTGCATAGCTGACCACATATCTGTTCATGCTGTGGAATGGAACTAAGCCTATGACATGTTTTCTGTAGTATTACTTGGTCATCATTATCATACAGAAATCTTTGTCATCATAGTGACTGGTCTATGGGTATCTTGCATGATCATCAGAATAGATGGTGTTCACTCTTTATTGTCCTGTGTTTAATAAGAGAAGATATACAACGGGGCAGAGTGTATTTGTGCACATATGCTAGCTGGCTACTAACCTGCAAGGAAATGACAGTTGTAAGCACCTAAGTTTTCATGTGAAACCGGTGCTGTAGCTATCATACTGACCTAGTGACTGTACCTTAACTACTTTAACTGCTTTTTGTTTCCAGGGCGATGTTTTCAAAACCAGGGGTGGTGGACAGGCTGTACAGTTCACAGAGATAGAGACTCTAAAGCAAGAATCTCCAACCGGGTGAGTTGTGGTCTTAATTTTAGGTTCTGACACTGCTGGAGATATGCAACTTCAATTGTGCATATGTAACCGCTTCTGGTCCAAATAATTGAACATAAAGTTGTTGCATCTAACTTGAAATCATGTAAGAGTAACTCGTAGAGGCTTTATAGATACTGTAGCTGCTTTTAATTTTGGTCTGCTGCTTGAGACCAAGGTATTTATTTAGAAAGTATGAATGTATTCTCTCCTGTATGAGAATCTGCCAAAATACATGACACTTGTAACTTCTTTTTTTTCCCCATATACTTCTTTCAGTCGAAAGCGAAGATCATCCCCTTCCAATCCTGACCCACCTGAGGATGCTGCAGACTCTGAGTGGACTGATGTAGAAACCAGGGTAAGCTAAAAAGGAAGAAGGGGGACATCTCATGCTTGGTCTGGATGAGAATTTGGGGTAATGCTGATAGCTAGGTGGGGGGTTAGCAGTGAAGACTGATTTTCTGTGTCTTAGTGTTCCGTGGCAGTGGAGATGAGGGCAGGATCAGCTCTTGGACCTGGATATCAGCATCATGCTCAGCCCAAGTAAGTGCAGCTCTCCTTTGTAGCTGGGGCATTGTGATCTCTTTCCTGACAATATCTAAAGTGAGAACTCCCCCCCCGCCTTGACCTTGCTGCCCTTCCTGCTTTAGGTTTGGGGTGCATACCTCCTTAATGCTGTAGGATAAGCAGACTTATTCAATGTTGGAAACTGGTGACAGGGTAGATCAGTAGGAGACTCTAAGCAGAAATATTAACTTGTCTTCTGGGTCAAAGTCTGGCATTCAGTGTAGTAAGCAGAATGTCAAGTTTGATCTTGTGCTATCTTGACTGTGAAAAGGTGGGAACTGTAGGATGCCTAGCAGGTCCAGACTGGCATAGGGTTAGGGATTGCAAGGACAAGGTGCTAAGCTGTATACCCTCTTCTTCTGCCTCCCTAGCCTCTGTCAGGTGCTGATGTAGTAAAATGTATTCATTTTTATATCTTTAGATAAATTTAAATTAAATAAGGTTACAAATACCTTACTATTCATTTCAATATGGTTTAGGGAGGAGGAAACCGAGGCAACTGTGGGATATACCTAATGGTATACTTGAATGTAGCTCATATTCCAGCTGCTACCTGCTGTGTAATTGTCAAGGCACCTGCTAAGGAAGCATGGACTCTAGTCATGCTAGAAGAAACTTTCTGCTTTTTCAAATGCATAGATAACAGTCTGAATTCCTCAGGGCTGTCTTACCATTCTTTCCCATGGTGGGATCAGTGGCGGTTGCACACATAAATGCAAGCTTACCAAATCAGAAGTCCCAACTTCTAGCAAAAGATCCAGATGATCCTGCAGTTTGTAAGGCTAGTGCCCAACACTTGAGCCCCCATGTCTAACAAAACACTTTATTGACAAAAGAAATGCTTCAGATAAGATAGTTTTGTTAAACTAGGTGTTGCAGAACAGAATTCAATATCCAGATTTGTCCTCTTGCACATAGATGCTGGCAGTGCTCTGGAAGTCACCTATTCAGCTCAGGGGAATAAAATTTGCAGTTTTGCAAGAGATGTTTACAGGCAGGAGAGGGGCTGAAGAGGTAAAGAGGTTTCTATGAAGCCAAAATCAACTAAACTTACTGCATTTGGAATCCAAAAAGTTTAGAACTACGGTGGAAGGATATTTTGGAGAGTATCTGAAACCAGTAATCCCCCTTCCAGATAAGGTGACAAATTTGTGCCTCTCATCATGCTAGCATATACTTTATTACATCTCTTATTAGAAACTGGGACCTGCTCAAGGTGGCTACTGCTACTTACAGCCTTGTAATACAGTAGTAAATCCTTTAGTTTGCCTCTGTGTTGAGTTGGAGCTTGTATTAAAAACTTATTAAATAATTTAAATAAAAATTTGTTTTATGCTCATGGTTGTCTAAAAAAGAAAGCAAAATACAAGTGTTTCTTGATAAATAAGCTCTTTAGCTTTCTTGTGTTAATTGTTGCATTTCTTGGCATAGGAGGTGTGAGAGACGTATACAGCAGAATAAGTAAATAGGCTATTGACTACTGCTAAGGAAAACTACTGCTGTGTAAAATCTGAAAGTTGTTTGTGGCTTTTTTTTCTTTCCTTTTTTAGGCGAAGAAAGCCATGAACTTAATGTACTACTGCGTTGGAATCCTCTTGATTTTATCAGACTGATGTAATATCTGCTGCCAGTGATAAACTTGATAAAAACTGCCTTGTTAACAATCACTACAGGCTTATATTTATGTAACGGCCTGTGCTAGGCAATGGTTAAATGGGAGATACTTCTTGCAATCCCAAAGAAGCCTATGTGTGGGTGTGTATATTTTCAATAGATGTAGGGAGGTTCTGCCATTGTGTCCTCTGGACTTCTGAAGAACACCTTCTGTCTCGTATGTATGAAGCCCTTGTTATTAAGCTGTATCTTTATAGGCTAATGACACAAGGCTTTTGCCTTGCGTATTTTTTCTTTTTTTTTTCTTTTTATAGGGCAAAATACTTCTGTCCTGGTTACTATCCCTTCCTCGTCAGGTCCTCTGTTTTGAAGAGGCATAAATGCTGCTATTTATTTAGATGCAGTAACGCACTTTAAGCGTGTTTCTATGCCATTTCATATTTTATTATAACTAGCAACAGCTTGGTAATATGGATTTCTTCTTGAAAGAATTACCTTTGATTATTTAATATGCATATCAGCTTGTGAAAACATTTCAATCTTCAAACCTTCATAGTAACGAAGCAAGAATACTGATATGATGAGTAATGGTGACTTGACATCAGATCTACTTTATTTTGTAGTGCAAGTAAATAAATGTTTTACATCTGTAGATATGGGGTAAAAGGGTAATTTGCTCACAGATATGGTGAGAACTTTGTATGTGTTGTTCTGCAAACATGTTAAAATAAATACTTTTATTCAATGGCTCTTGCAAACCATGTTCTTGTTACTTATGGGAATGCTAAGCTACAGAAACTAAGGTAAGCGTCGCAGCATCTTGACTGTGTCTTGTGCAAAGAGCTATGAATGAATGCACTTTTAGGGATACTTCTGAAGTTTAAACCAAGGAATCTGCTTGGATCCCAAGATATGTTTTGGACAACCTTATCTTCATGTCTGCAAATTGCTTTCAAGGGCACTTGGTTCCATTCTGAATGACTGACTGCCTTGTTAAAAGATATTGAAGCTTTGAGCTTCTTCCAGCATAAGAAAATGCTTTTGTTACTAAGTAGTTTAAAAAGCATTTTTATAAAGCCTAGGGGATTTTTTTAAAACTTTTTTTTTTAAGGAAGAAAATGACCAATCTGAGTGCCTGTTCATAGCTGCTATAAACAAATTTATTTTTGGGTAGGCCATGAAAAGGCTTATGTTCTAAAGAAACGTCATCTTTTCCACAGGTCTCCTAGGCCTGCAGCTGGAGCAGAAAGCTGTACAGCAGCAGGAATGGCTAGTGCTAACACTGTCTGCTGTGGTAGTCTTAGCAATCACCTAGCTAAAAGCAGGCTTGATCATAATCACTCTGAGAACACACAAGACGGAGCATCATTATTCTATTTTCTTGAGCAGGCAGCGCTGCTTAATGGTTTCAGAGGCTTTCCGCCTTGGTCTGGGAAACAAGAAGTCCTACCTGAAAAAGCTACAAGCTTTGTGTGGCAGGCATGCATTTGTCCAATGTGTGTTCAGGATGCTGGTTGAAGTACAGTTTTGCTTTTATTTACTGCCTGACTAATTAGTTAAATGTAGTGCCTAAGAACGGAAGAAAAACCGATGAGGGGACAAACCAGCCTGAAGAAACGTGTGGGTTTGTTTAAGAGGCTTCTGTGAACTTGAGCTCAACAGGCAAATCCCACGCTGCCTGGCAATGGAGTGGTGGGAAGCCGAGCTGCATGGTGAGCTAATGCCACTAGATGGTGTGGAATAACCATCAGGGGCTGGGCCTGGATCCCTCTTCCTCTGCCCTGCAGGGAAGTAGGCTTTGCCCTGGGCATGGGGCAGGGAATTCCTTTTTTTCCACCTTGCGGTGTCAGGACATCCCTAACCTGGGCAGTGATTCCCTGCTGCTACCCTGTGGAAGGATAGGGATAGGAGGGGCAGCCAACAGAAATAACGATGAAAGAAACTTAAACAAGGCCTATGCTCCTATTTCTGGCATTTAAATTAACTCCTTCACATAGACTAAAATAATTAATCTCCTATTGATGATGAGCAAGCTGTCAAATGCATTATCTCTTTGATTTGGATTCAATCATCCTGTCATCAGTGTAAGTCATATTGAAAGTGTTACTGGGGAAACCTGGGAGGGAGATGAGAAACTGATACTCAGAACTTTGTAAAGGAAATATAGTTAGCTACAGAGCAGGGCTTCATTTGGGTTGCTTCAAAAGCAATGGGAAAGGCATTCTGAATTAGCTCTCAAAATGCTGGTTTTTGTATCAGTGGTGGCAAAGGACACATAGCCAAAGTGTTTGTTTCTCAGTCGTTGCCAAGGTCTATATTTTGATGCACAATGTTTTGCAAGAGCTTTGCTCAGAATTTTCGTGTTTTGAAGGAGAAAGCTGTTAAGCACAAACAAAATGGTCACTGCAGCCACCTTGTCCTATTATAAAGGTTAATCAAAAGCGCAAATATAAGACCTTGATGAGGAAGATATCTGTCCTTGCCAGTGCTGTAAGGAAGGTGGCAGCATGGTAACAACTCATCTCGAGTCTGTGACTTGTTCTTCATGTGCTTCAACTGCCTTTGAGGTCTATCGCTGAGCTAACTGTGCTGCCTCATGCCTCCAAGCAGAATTTAAGGGTAGGGTGAAGGCTGGGCTGCTCTTTCTGGCTTGAAGTCTTGACTAGTCATCACCCCTGTGCAGCCAACACAACCATACTGCACCTCCCTCCTATCTGAGTTACGTCTTTAATTACTCAAATGCTATTATTACCTCCTGTGATGGATGCCATAGATAACTTTAAAGATTAAAACCTAATGAGTGAGAACGAGCTTTGCAAGCTGCCCTGGGTTCATGTTTGGAAAGAAACAGAACTTGGATGAGGACTCGCGCTCATCTCGTGAAGACTGTTAACTTGGGGGAAGAGAAGACGCGGGGACTCTTGCGGCAGCAATGGCAGGGGGAGCTCAGCATGCCCATCGAGCTCAGTTTACTAGCCCAGGTCTAGCAATGCTTTTCCATTAGCAGAGTTGCATTCCATGCCACTCAATTGCATTCCTCTGAAGTCGTTCTTCATGTCTTTGCGTATTCTTCGCATATTTACCCTCGCACATAGTACTGGCAGTGTTTACTCTGCAAAGATTCCTCTAAGACTCAGCTAAGCACACAATTTACTCAGCTAACAAGGGCTGGCATTTATTGTGGGTATCTTTGTGTACTTGTCGTTCTTTAGTCTCCGTTGACATTCAGTGGGAAGCGTTAAAGCAAACAGCAGCACGCAGTAGGAGGGTTGCCTGTACCAATGCTCCTCTGTGAAATAGCTGAACGAGGCTGACTGCTTGATGTTGGCCAGAGCCGGCTCCCACCAGTCTGCTGTCAGTGAGGATGGAAAAGCCTTTCTGAAGCAAGTGGGCTTTTGGGAAAAATTTTCATCTTTGGAAATTCAGCTTTTTTTTTTTTCTTTGCAGTACATGTATACCTTCCTTTATTTTCCCCTTGAGCTTTGCACTGATTGCTGCTAACATTTTCCAAGAGCGGTTAAGGAATTAGCCCTACGGAGTAACTCGAAGTTCGTTTCTAGCGGGCAAGCTTTTGGTGGGGCGGGGGGGGGGTTTAGCCCTGAATTTGTTATTGCCCAATAATAGAGCAATTTATTGGGCTGGAGCGATTTATAGAGCAGGGGTTCTAACCTCAAGGGCATCTTGGGGTCTTGCTGTCAGCAGCAGGAATGTTTGCTCGGGATCTGTTTGCTCTGTGCTTGGTAGAGGCAGCTGCCCACTTGCCTCCCTCTTGGGATGCTTGAACCTGTTGCTGAGGAGAACTCAGTTATACGTGGAAACAAAGTAACCAGTGTGATGTAAAGGTATGATAATCTGTGTGATTAGTGCTTTTCTTCATTTAAACAGGGTTCATGGCAGGTCCTTCTTGTTTCTGCCAGTCCTTCTGTTGGCCAACAGGAGCATACCATACTCCAGCGTGATGCATCATGCTATTTTGCAAAGGCTTGTAGCCTGCTGGTGAAAAGCTATTCAGTGCCTTTGTTCTGAGGCTTGTTTCTGCGATTTCTGGTTCATGCAGCTGGAAGCCTGCAAAATTTCAGCACTTCCAGTCAGCTGCTTCTCTCTGGAAGAGAGCTGATGAGCAGTGGATGCCCTGCTCTGTGAGCAAGCCTGGTGTCAGAGAAGAATTTCAGTCAGTTTGCTTATCCTTTAGCTCCTTAGCAAGCCAGCATTTGTCAGGAATACTGAAATGAATTTATGTTTACCTTTTGAGGTAACAAATTCCTACCGCAACGGGCTGAAGTCTGCAGCTAACGCTGCCTGATCTTCCTGCCAGTTCTGAATCGTCAGAGTTTCCTGCTGGCAAAAGGTGAAGGCTCTGGACTCTGTTGCCTGTGTTGCTTGGATGTTCTTGGCATTAATTGGCTGCAGCCTCTGCTGAGTAATGAAAAGCAGAAGAATAACATGCAGGCTCAACCTTGAAATTGTAGACACAGTGAGCTGGATTAGAGCTGTTCTTGGACTGGGGCTGTTCCAAAGTCTGCTGTCGAAAACGGGTCAAGGTAGGGTATGAAAGTTCAGGACACCAATCTTCTTTCCAGGTCGTGTTCTGCCCCTCTGTGTCCGCAGCAGTGAATCACTGTTAAGGATGTAAGTACCAGAAGCCTGTAGGATTAGCTGAACTCTTCCCAGTGAAGTTAACGGGGTTTTACTGCCTACCTCGCTAGCCTGCCTGCTCTTCTTGCCAAGTGCTTTGCAAAAAAAAAAAAAGGTGCCTGCACTCTGCCGCTGTGAAAAGCGTTCTGGCTGAACCCAGCCTGTGTGCTAGGCAGGCTGCCAGAGAGCAGGGGAGGAAAAAGCTGATACGGAGAAGCCTGTTTGCTTTTGGACCTGGCAGCTCCTGTGCGTGCTTCACACTTGCATGCTGACATGCTCCGACCCTGACCCGAACGGCTACAGCTGTTCTCAGCCTGGCCTCTCCATCGGGGACTGTCAGTCTCCTGATCCTCCTCTGTTGCCTGGTGGAAGCTATTTGCAGAGAGGGATCAAAGGCATGGCCAAAAAAACCTGACTATCTAGGGAGGCTGTCTGAAGTGGAAGTCAACTTTTGCTTCGAAGTCATCGCAGAACATCTATGCTTTGGCTGTGCCTGTCAAGCAATGCTGCCTGAAGGCATGTGAGCCATGCTGGCAGCAGGCAGAGTTGGGCGCTTGGTGCTGCTGCCTTGTCCTCGCTGTGTGACAGGGAGGCAGAATGGGCTGCAGGGGCAGGCACTGACCTGAGACGTACAAACCTCGGGTTCTGCTGCTGCCCCATCTCCATCAGACATTGCTCAGTGTGTAACAGAGACGCAGGAATTCATCTGGCTCTGAACAATGCATCTGCCAAAATGCAGGCGGGGATCAGAGAATGGCCACTGCTGGATGCTTGGGATAAACTCACTTTTTAGTGATTATTTTTGCTTTTAATATGCTTTCTCACAGTGAACTGTTTTCTACTTCCCACTCCCTTTTGTGGTCTCCCTTTCTCATGTCCAACCCTGATTATTGCAGAGCGTGTGTGGCCTGTATTGTGGCTCTGTGGTGTGGGCAGTGCTTGCTGGCCTGGGGTGGTCCATGGTGGGGTGGCCTTCATCTCCCCCCAGCTATGTCCACGGTGATGGTCTGAGTGGTAATTAGGGGCTGGGTGTGAAGGCTGAAAGCTGACTCTTAAGAATTTGCAGGAATAAGCTTTAGATTGCCCAAAGGAATAAAAATTGGAGTTGCTTTTCTTCTGAGAGGCTTGCTGTTCATGGCACAGCGTGAATAATTATAAGCAATAATCCTGGCAGGCACGAGCAACCCTCACGAAATCATGGCAGCAGATGAACCGCTGGCATGTGGCAAAGCCTGTGTTGGCAGAGCAGAGTGGCATTGTGTGGGGACGACGCTGGGAACAGCGTCTGAGGACTTGTGGATGATGAAAATCACCTTGAAACTTACTACTTCAGGCAAAAGCATTGATCTTACCGGGGAGGGCAGCTGATGTGAAAAAGGGCTGGCGTCTGTGACAACTCAGCAGCACTCCTGTCCGAAGGATGGGGCTTTATCCCTATAAACAGGGTAGATGCTTATGTGCAGACATCCCCCGGCAGCACTGGTGGCCATCCTCCTTCGGACAGGACCTGCTCCGGTAGTCTGAATGACACATAAGTAATGGTCTTTTCCAACATGCTGCTCCCTGCTTCCCAGAAATAGCATTTGTCTCCAATGTCTGCCTTGATTTATGTTGAGTTCAGATGCTGTTAAAAATAATCCACCCACATGCTAAAATTATGTTGTCTCTGATGATAGTCACCTTTGTGGACGAAGCACCTATAAAAAGATGAGTAAAAGGGTGTTTGGGTGGTGATGGGGAACAACAGTTGTTTTCTGTAGGAAAGAAGTTAGTCCTTTGCCCAGGCCGGAGCCACTTTCCAGGGGCAGGGTACTAGCACTGGCACAGTTGGATCACCTTGAGTTAGCTCCCAGGGAAAGGCAGCAGACTGATTCCCAGTTTGCCCCTGCAAAGAATTCATGTTAGGTCCCTGAGACTGGATGTGCAAGAGTTAAACCTATCTTTTAACCTGTGGTTCAGATGAAAACTCTTTAATTAGTGAGCAAGGAGTTTTAGATGGTAGTGGAAAAGCCTCCTTCTGCCCTACCAGCTTGGCTATTCTGGAGCTTTGGATACTTGGATTTATTTTTAAAATACCACGAGCTGCTCTTGTTTTATTAGGAAAAAACCTAGAGCCTGTAAAATACAATTCCCTAGGATAGAATGCTAATCTTCTTATTTCTACACATTTCTGGATGATTAAATGGCTGGATTATTTAAGTAGTGATTTGTTACTAGATTGCATCATCAAGGAGTTCTAAGGCATATATACTAGCTTTGGGCCTTTGGCTCTTTACTGTTGAAAGGGGTAGAAGGTGTTCTGCAGACAAAAGCCAGAGAAATTAAATTAAATGAGCATGTGGAGCAGCGGGTCACGGTGAAGCCCCTAAACCCATATTGGCTCACAGCGCTTTAACCTTTACAGTGAACGTGTACAGTAAGTAACATCAGCTTTGCCTAGTAAATCTTGTCTCCTACTGTGTTTCGACGTGAACTAGCTCTTCTGCTGTACTTGGAAATGTTTTGAAACCATTTGTTAGCTTCTTGGGCTTGGATTAGCCTTTCCCTTGCGCTGCTCCAAGTCCCGGCAGCAGTTTGTACAGCCTCTGCCTGGCAAAGGGAGCGCAGGGGGGCTGGGGGTCCCGTGGCAGCCCCTCCCTGTGCTCCCCCCTCCCTGAGCCCATAGAGCAGCTGTGGGGTTTTGCCCCAGCACCAGTGGGGCTGCATCCCCACCACGTTGGTGCCGTGGGTCCTGTATGGTCGCCGGTCCACGCACAAGCAGCACAGGGTGGCAGATGGTGCTCGGTCGTGTTGTCGCCAGCTCTGCTCCCACCACCCAACCCTCTGCCTGCCCTGAAACGCCTCCACGACCCCCGTACTCGGGGAATGCAGCCTTTGAAGGACAGCTAGAAAAATGTTGGGAGCAGTTAATGAGGGCGTTGGAGATGCTCTGGAGAAGGGTGGCCGCATGGCACCCTGCCTTCTCATGGCACACAGGGAAAAACAGAGGAAGACCTCCCATGCTGTGCGTCATCATTTACTGGCACTCCTCTAGACACATGAGTTCCCCAAGGCACAAACGCAGGAGAGATCTATTTGGTGCTGCTGGAAATACACAGTTATTGTAGGTTAAACACTGGTGTTGCATGTTCCCACCTGGCTGGTGCAAGAAGAGACAAGCCTGTGCTTGTAAAGAGGTGTGACAGCCAAAGGTGTCCGGAGTGAGGCGCATCATCTTGGGGTTTGCAATGGAGCACGCTGCCCTTCAGGTCTGACAGCCTCGGCAGCACGCAGAGGATGTTCTTCTCGTGTTTTCCTCCCTCGGGTTAAAAACCATGACAGCGAGCACAAGGACAAACACAGGAGTGAAGGGAAGTGGCTCCACGTACAGAGCTAGCTGGATTTTGCCTCAGTTTGACTTGAGGCACAAAACGTGAATTGCAGCACCCTTTGCTGACAGCACCCATGGAGTCTGATGTTCCTTGGGGTGGGGTGTGGAACAAAGAGAAAGAAAAGGAAAAACCTCTTTAGCGGGCAGCTGGAGAAGCAGGGGGGTCCCTGAAGAAGCATCCTCCTCTTCTGGGTCCCCGGCCAGGCTCCAGCAGTAGGGGTGATGCTGTGAAACATCTCATACCTTCTCCCTGGGACAGCTGCACCCTTCCTCAAGACCAGCTCAGGCTCCCTTTCGGTGGCTTGTTTAACATGCTACCAGCACTGATTGGAATATGCCTAATTAAGCGTGGTTGTTTTGCACTAATCGGTTGTTAAGCCTTGTACGTGTATAGTGTTGGGCAGTATTTAACACATTAAAATGACTTACCCGCTTCTTACCTGCGAGGTTGTGTTTGTTCTAGCAAGCTACAGACTAAATGCTACAAGGTGAGAGGATCTTGGCTTGGAGTTACACACTAAAAGGTACAATGCAAAAGGGTGAGGAGATAAAGGGAAAATAGGATGGTTTAAATGTCAGTGGCAATCACTTTGACAATAAATCTGGTGTAGCAGTGACTCGGAGCCTGCCGGTGCAAGGCGATGAGGATAAGAGCACTTAGGACACTGTGGGGTCTGCACCCCCGGCCTCGGGTGCGCAGGTGAAAGGTTGTGAGCAGCAAAAGCAGCACACGGAGCTGCGGCTGGAGGACTGTCAGCACTGCAAAGGTTAATGCCCCATCTATGTACCACTTACACTTCGATGCTTCCAGGGTGAAATGGGTCTCCCCCAGCTCTGACCCTGCCCACTGCTCAGGACTGTGGCTGCAGCCCCTCACGGTGGCCCCTGGGCGCTGGGGAGGGCTGTCGTGTGCTGGGGCACCAGCGCTTCCATACCTCCCTCCTCCCCTGCCCTGAGCCCGGGGGGACCAGCTCGCCCTTGGGTCTGGCAGGGGAGGAAGGGACGGGCAGCTTGGTCGGGTCCTGCCAAGATGCCCGCTGAGTTTTGGAGAGGTGCCTTGCTGTTTGGTGGTGGGTTTGGGGCTTTGCTGCTCTGGTTTTGTTGTACCCTCTAGCTGGAATCCCCCAAATTATTCTCAGCTAGCCACGTAGGAGAGATGGGTGTTAAGCAGCATTTTGGTGGATGCACTGCAGACTTTAGTAACGGTATCTGAGTAGTACAGAGGATTCAGGAAGAAAATTTGTTCACGAAGAAATGTGGCTTTTGTCTTTAGCTAGAGAAAGGAAGGTGAGTGCATGTGGCTTTGGCTCTGGGTTAGGGGCTAGCAGGTCTGGGGCTTGCTTTCTGTGTGTGATGTGCTAAAATCAATTGGTTTGAATATTTTCAGGGCTATTGGATGGAGGGATGGTAGGTGGCTGAAAATCAAGGAGTCCGCTGGCAGGGTGGGCCTTCTGCAAGGGTTTGGGTTTCTGAGGTTTAGAAGAAGTGGCGTTGGAATGAACCAATGCAAAACAAAAAAAAAGTTGCAATAATAAAAGTATTTTAAACATAATACTGATATTAAAATGAGTATGATCAGGAAGGGTGTTTTGTTGTGGACTTGAAACCAGAGCAGAGTTGGAAAGTGCAATTTCTCAGCCGCTTTAAGAAATTCAGTTGAAAAATAAGACAAAGTAAATATTTACTTGAGCTTGGACTATCCGAATGCATTATTGCATTGGGAATTCTTAGCTCTAGTACGTTAATGCTTTCATCTGTTGTGTTAATAAACCCTCTGACAGCGGGGCTGGAGCACACCCCACCGAACCAGCACACGCGGGGAGCTGCCCATTGCCGGCGCTGGGCAGCCCGCTCCCACATCCCCCCAGCTGCTTCTGACACCTCTTGTTTAAACACGAGTTCTGCTTTTTAATGAATTCAACCTTCAATGCAAATTAGATTCCAAATAATAAGTAATTAACTTTATCAAATTGACATTACCATTTATAACAAAATGTCAACATTGCCTTTATAAACAAGGCAGAGCTGCTATTTGCAGAGCTGGGGGGAGACCGACTCGGTAGGAAAATGCAGCAAAACCCAGACAAGAAAAAATGATCCATTTCTTGGGCTGTGGTTTCTTGCCTGCTGCTATTCAGAGGGGCTCCCTGCAGCCCCATGGTCTGGAGACCTCGGTACCCCAGGTGGCACGGCCAAAGGATTTTGGGGTGGGATGCCTCCACCCGCCCCCAGACAGGGCAGGTATCGCAAAAGCCTTTGTGTTATTCTAGGCAAAGCTTATAGATAGTTTCATTTTTCAATGGTGCTTAAGTGGAAAAGCAGGGTTTAGCTGATGGTATTTCCAGAGGTGTGAAATACAGGCAAAGAGGTCAGGCTGCGGTATTAGGATTCAAGCCTGGATTTCCACCTTCCTCTCAAGGTCTGGGTTTGACACCTCTGGTTTTATAAAGAGAAAAAATAAGTTATGGATTAGAAAATGTGGCTCTGGATCTGGAGTGGAGGCCAAGCCCCTGATGGATGCATATGCCTAATAAAAATGTGAAAATTTGCAAACTGGGAAGTTCCTTTAAAAAAAATAATCTAGTGTGTTTAAAAAAAAAAAAAGTGTTTACTCTCACACATGGAAAGAAAATCACTTCTCTGTGTGCATTGGTGACAGTATTGTATATTTTCTTGTTACCCAAGAAATGAAGTTACTCATTTACCTCTAGTGTCCTTGCAGGCAGAGGTTAATAGCTGCAATAAGGATAAAGTTAATCCTCCCTCCTGAAAGCACAAATCTGAGACTGTGGCGTCAGAACAGAATTTAAACACATAAAACTCGAAGGGCTCTGCCCCAGCGGTTCCCGTGAAGGAAGCAGGAAATACGAGCCGTGCTTTTTTATTTCAGGGTGTTGTGCAATGGTTCCAGGTTACACGCAGGGAATCCGCAGCCTCTGCAGGGCTGGGGGGTTTAGAACCAGCAGCCCTGCCGTGGGGGGGGATGACAACACATCTGAGTTGGGGGGGAGGAGGGGTCAGATTTCTTCCATGTGATTTGGTTCATAATTTTATAAGGAATTATTTTCATAATGGAAAATACCCATTTTATTGGCATGGGTGTTTCTGTGAATATGTCTTTCTTTTTACTGCAATTCACCATTCCTGGCAAAGGCCACCAAAAATTCTGCAATCAAAAAGCAAGTGTTAAAATAGAACTCCCCATGGACTAGCAGCTCGGAGGTGTCTGCCCCAGGGATGGATATATGGGCAATTAAAAGCTTTAATGCTTTAATGATCCAGGTGCAAAAAAAGTATTATTGGGTTTTTTTTTTAATTTTTTCTGAAGGTTGCTAAGTAGAGGCCAGCCAGTCAAGAAGATGCCAATGTGATTTGTGGCCTTTCTTTTCAATACATCTCTTGGCAACAATAAACAGGATAAATTTCAATTTAAAGGATAATTTCTTAGGGAAAAAATGGGATGGGAGGAGGAGAGCAGCTCCCCACCTGAAGCGGGGCTGTGAGGGATGTGAAACCATTTGAAAAGACACTTTTGTTTCATTCCAAAAATCCATCTTCTAGTTAAGATAAAAAAAACCCCAAACCCCAACCCACTCATTAATCTCATCAGTGGAAATAATCATGTTGGGTCTATGATCTTAATTTTTTATGTCATACACATCTGGAAAAGTCATTCAGGGGAAATAATATAAACCTCAGCTAAGCTGTATAAACCCAATGAGAGAGTGATTTCATTGAACTGCAGCTCGGTGGCCCTTTGTCACACGCCTTCTTGTAACAATATTGACTTTATAACACCTACACTTTGTTCTCTTCCTTAACAGGACAGCTGCTAAGTGCTGGTAAAACAAACATCACATGCTCCGTGGGGCTCCTACAAGGTTTGCAATCAAGCGCTCTCTAATAACCGCTTAAATACTCTCATCAAGCTTGTCCTTGCTGTTTGCTTTAGGACACGGTGTTTTTCTCTCCCCTCTGTATTTATTCTACGCCAGCGATAGTTAGAGCTAGAGGTCACACAAAGTAAATGCAGGTGGCAGGTTTTTTTTTTTCTTTCCCTGGGTTGACTCTCATCGTTGGGTTTGCCTTTCTCTGTCAGCAGAGTGGAGGTGGCTTTAAAAGCATCGCCTTGTTTTCTGAGGTTAGGTAATCTGCTCTGAATGCGGCTCCTTATTCTCTTCTGGCAGGTTTTCAAAACCAAACGGAGCCCATGAAAGGTGACAAGAGAAATAAGAGCTTGTTTAGCAGGAAGAAGGGAATCCACACCGTCCACACAAAATTATATTCCCCCTTTGCACAGCCTCCAAGGTCAGCAGAAACTGGACCCAGTTGCTTGGGAAAGGTTGGGGGGTGAAGCGGAAAATACCAAGTGGCTCCTTACGCCTGCCCCATCCCAGGGCAGCAGCTTTCCTTTGCAGGTCCCTGTCTCTCCCCGGGGAAACTGAGGGTTGATGTTGCTGCCCATTGGTTTCTTGCTTCACTTAAAACTGCTGTCTGGTCTCCGTGCATCTGCAGCCTGGGCCTTCAAAGCTGTTGCTGTAACGTACAGCAGGTATTGTATAGGTGAGGCTATAGGATAGCTGTGGCTGATGAGTTACCCTAATGGGAGCATAACCCCCTTCTCCTCTGGGTGACTGGTCTGGATTTGGAGTACACACCTCCATTACATAGCTGCATCCCCAGAAAAGCACCCCAGGATGTGATGCTGTACATCCCACCCAGCACCGTACATTCCCCCTGCCTCACATGCCAGGTACCATGGGGTCTGGGAGGGTGGTGGAGGCAGATGCCTATGTGTGGGAAAACACTGGGAGCGGGGCTGGAGAGGGGGGGACTGGTAGCACTTCCCCAAAGAGCTGCCGGGAGCAAACGTTTCCAAAAGCGATGGCTCTTTACAGCATGTTGCTCCCCAGCACCGGCCACGATGACAAGTCTAATACAGCCCATTGCGTTCTTGGCTCGCTTACCTCTGGCAAATGTGCAGCCCAAGCAGCTCGGCTGCAGGGGCTGGCTCTCCAAACGCCCTTCCAGCCATTTCCCCACAAAGCTGCTATTATACCCTAACGAGGCTCCTCGGATCCGCTCGCCCTGGAGCAGCTCCATCCCATATGACCCAGCTAGCCATGTCATGCATGCCGCACCCAGCTGCTTCCACATTAGTGTTGGAAACTGGAGCTTTATGATCAAATAACATTTTGTCTGATTTTGCAGCTCGCGGGGCTTTGCAAAAATCTGTGCCTCATTGTCCTGAGTCTTGCTGTGCTCCTGTAGCTTGTGTTTTGGTGGGGATGGCGAAAGAAAGCAACCTGTGCAGCAGCCTGTCCGACCCAAAGATGTGGTCAGCATGGGTGCATGTGCAGGGCTGTGCCTTTTGCGAACCCGCTGGAGCCCAGCAGTTATTGTCCCTTGCAGAGCCAGGCTAGCCAGCCTACGTGCATGGCCCAAAATACATGGTTATTTTACCGAGCTAACCTGTTGCTGGTGCGAGGATGGGGAGGAAGATGCTCTGCTCAAAAGCACCTTGCCTATCGGAGATGTGCAGAAGTTAATGAAGGGTTCAAATACTGTATCCAGAATGACTTTTGCTGATAGCGGTGGACACCAGAGACAAACCTCTCTCCCCCTGGGCTGCAGCGGTGCGAGAGCACTCCCCAGCTGCAGCAGCGATGCTGCTTGGCCCCATGTCCTGCCAGGACGGGGAGCAGGCAGCTGGGCGAGGGGCATTCCCTGCAACCGCCTCCTCTGTGGCACAAGCAAAATGAGTCTGTACCAGGGCTTCAAACATCCATAATTACTGTGCGGGCAAAATTAAAATAACCCTAATGAAGCCGTATAGGTTTATCCTAATAGACCAGGAAGACTAAGCTGAGGCTGCGACAATTTCTGTGCTTTCCACGGAAGGTGGGCCAGTAATGCTGGCTTCAAAAACGTGCTTGTTTTGCCGCCTTTGACTTTTTCCACTTGCCTGCTCCCGCACCGAGAGCTCTCTCTGTGTGCACGCAAAGCAGCTTCTTCTCTGTACTGCAATCCCCTGGGGCTTCCATTTAATATCAAGGTGACTTTTCTGTTGTTAGCAAGGGGGACGTGTCTCCTGGGCGATCCCTGGTCCCAACGAGGGCTGTCTGGCCATGGTGGCTGCCCAGGAGGGTCTCGCTGGCACTGGGGGAAGGCAGTGCTTGGGAGCCAGAGCTGCCCTCAGTGCATCCTGCACAGAGAAGGGTTTCTGAAAGGCTGATGCCCTAAAGCCCAAGTCCTGAGTCTTGGCCGGACAGCAGCTTGTCCCCCTGGCCAGCCTGGAGTGACACCAGTGGTGGCCCCGTGGCTGTGCATGGTGAGCCAAGCTGCAGGTGGGAGATGCCCATGGTGAAGGGTGCAGGCGGAACATGTCCCCAGCGCGCCAACGGTGGAGGGGAAGAACTTGAGAGCAAAAGGGAGAGGTCTCCAATGAGCCCCAGTAACGCCTGGGTCTGTGCCAGCGCTCCTGGAGCCGGCAGGTTTATTGCTCCTCTCCTGCCTGGCTGCTCATCCGGCCCTCGGCAAAGCAGGAGCGATCAGTGGGGGCCGGAAAGTGTTCCTACCGCTGCCACGGGGAATGGGGTCTGGGTTTCCATCGGGTTACACGGTGGCGTCCCAGCTGAATGCAGCCCTTCAGCTACTGCAAGTTTTCTCAGCTTTCTGGTTTCCTCTAGGAAAACCAGAGCTGGTCAAAACATACTGGAGACTCTCAGCACAGGAAAGGAGCGGGGCTCGTCTAGGGTCTGGGCTCCTTGCTCCTGGGTTTGCTCAGGTAGGCAGAATGGCAGGAGTGAGCATTTTTGGGGTTTAGAAACTGTGGGTTTTGCTCTGTGCAGTTGCTGTGACCAGCCTCACTCAAAATAATCAGATTACATGTTCCCTTTAAAAACAAGGGAAAACGCTGCATATTTTCTTGGTTTCAGAGAAAGGATTTGCTCGTGCTGAAGTCCTTGTTTAACATGCAGTCACTGCACACTGGATGCTTTCCAGGTACTGCGGCCTGGCAGAGGTCAGCGGCACTCTTGTAACGCAGGACGTCCTGGCGTGACGCTGCGTGAACCCCCTCGGTGCACGTAGTGGGGGTCCAGGCACTGCTGCGATCGAAAGCGATGGGCTGCCGATGACGGCATGAGTGCCGTGTGTTTGTGCAAGGGGGATCAGCCCTGGGCACAGAGCCTGGGGGAGACCCTGCTCCAGACCGAGCCCTCCTGCTCTTTGTGCCATGCTTAAATATTGCTTGAGGCAGAGAGCAAACGCTCCCAGGCTGCGCCTGGATTCCCCATGCCTCGGGGAGTGGCTTCCCACAGGGTTTTTGCCTTGTTCTGGAGGGGCTTCGCATCCCTGTGCCTCCCCTCTCCCAGCTGCTCCTCTCTCACGCTGCTGTCAGAAGCAGAGGCAGGTTCTTTCCATCGTGTCATAATTTTACGTCCAGTCAAAGAGTTGTTAACTCAGTGCTGTTGGTTTTCTCAGCTCCCAGTTTCCTTCCGGCAACTGGAGCTAGCTGAGTGCACTGGCAGCACTGGAGACAGGCCTTTCAGGTAAGAGGGATGGTAAAACACCGGCACTGACTCCCCAGCACTGTAGTAAATCTGCCCTCAAACCAGATTCCCAGCCCAAATGATGTAGCAGCTACTGTGGATGTGACCCAAACCCCATTTTGCAGAGCACACGCGGCTCCCTGGGGAGCATCCATCTCTCCTTCACACCTGTACCTCGGTTCAGAGTTCAAAGCCCTGCTGTAACATCTCAGAATAAACCTCTTCTCCATTTTAATTTGAGAAAATCTGCCTTGCATCTTATAGGAAAGCTGCCACCTTAGGGAGGACAAATCACGGGGCACACTCTGCCTGGCACGGGGACCGCTCCATCTGAGCAGCCGATCAATACGGAGGCCTGGATGAGGATGTGGTATTTAAATCACCGGAGAGACCGTTTAAATGGGAAATCAGTAAGTGAAGCATGAGAGATTGATTTTAAATAATTTTTATGGCCGGGGACTTCAACCTGTTGTCAATATTTCTGCATAAATAATGAAAAACATTAAAAGTGGGTAGACGTGACCGACAGTGTGCCTAGATAAACCTCGGGGCTGGTGGGGTTGGAAGGTGCCGGGAGCACTGCAAATCACACTCCTGGCAGGTGAAGCCACTGACACACTGTTTATTTTCCCGTGCTGACAGCATCAGCCCCTTCCTCACTGGCACTACCAGCAGCAAGCCGCTTATTAAAGCAATGTTGATTTAAAAGGAAGGAAAAAAAAAAAAAGTTATGATAGGAAATGATGAGCTGGGCAGATCTTATATCCCATCCCTAAGTGGCATCTGTTGATTTGTAGCAGCAGCAGCAGGCATGGCTGTTCCTCCGGCGGCAGAAAGCCGCTGGGGAGCATCCTGGGGACGTGGGGGATGTGGTCCTGCTCGCTGGGCAAGCACCGGCCGAGCCCTAGGGGACAGGGCTGGCGTAAGACAGCACCGGGTGTTCATGGGCAGGTTGGGATGATCATTCATCCTAGTGTTTTAACTTCTAAATGGGACCCTCCTGCCGTGGGGCTCTTCCTGAAACCCCGCTGCAGTTGGTGGGGGCTCTGGCTGCTTTCCCCAAGTGGCATTTCGGCAGCATCTGTGGGTGCTGCCCCCATCCCAGGCTCTGTTTATAAATCATGTAGATGTTTTCTCACTTCCATCTTCCTGGCCAGGACGATGCCCGCTCTCACCTCGTCCTTGGTCCTGTCACAACGCCTCTGAAACAATAACGAGGCGGTAGCTGGCACCCGCTCACAAAACATCCATTACCTTGGTCTCTGCAATCAAAAGCCATTTATAGTAAATGTGTTTGCTTTGTACTGAATTACTCACAATGCTGCCAAGTACAACCACACCAGCTGTTAATTAGAGTTTAGCTTTTATTACTAAAAAGTCTGCTCTGTTGATATGGAAAATGGGAATAAAAAGCCATTTAACCTATTGTGATGTGAAAATAAACGATGACTTGTTGGTTTAATTAAATAGTCTATTTATCTAGCCGTCAAAGTGTTTGAACATACACAGGATTACGAGCAGCATTACCCTGGCTTGTCTCCTGTTGTCTGAATAATCCATGTTGTTTGAAGTGACAGTTACCTGCTAAATGGCCCATTGAACTCAACATGAATCTTTCAGCAGAAAAGTCCAATGCATCACTTTGCTTCCTGCGCTCTCTGATGTTTGTTTGCTTGCCTTTCCTTCCACGCACCAAGGAACCGCCACCTCCTTCCCACCACGCTCATGCAATTATTCTTGCTGCACAGCAAGGGACATCAGCATCAGTCCCTTCCCTGCATCCATGTGTGCGCGCACATTCTCTGCTTCCCAAAATCATTCCCGCTGGGCTCATTTCAGGATGTCGCTATATGTTGCATGGAAGAAGTCATATTGGGGTTTCCAGTACGGGCTCTGTCTTCATGTTTTGCATCCTGCTCTTTAGGATAAAGCTGATAAGGGAGTTTCTCCATGCTCAGGTCTGACGGTCTTTGTGTTTTCTGCCTTTTCTTTGTACCTGCAGCTCTGTCTTGGATCACCAAGAAAAACACAACAACATGCAGAACTGGGATACGTGTTGCGGTGAACCGGGCTTGTTGGGACCTCCAAATGGTAAGGCTTGGACGGCAGGTGTGGGGAGCAGGCTGTGCTAAATGGAGTGGCTCTAGTGCTTCTCCTGGGGGGAAAAAGGAGGGTGGGGAGTTCTTCAGATGTTGAAGGGAAAAATTGATTTCAAGGCCTAAAGGGAAATCTGGTGGTGGGAAGGGTACCGAGGATTGCCTCTGTGCTCCCGGGAGGGTGAGCAGCTCAGCACATCAGCTCCAGGGACAAAACGGCATCTCTGTGCCAGGGTACTAAGCAAGGCAGGAATGTAAATCCCAGAGTTTCCAGGGCACAGCTCTCAATTGCGAAATGAGGTGGGCAGCAAGGGAGCTGGTGCTAAGGTGATTCGGATGATTCAGGAGTGGGCTCGGAGTTCTTCTGCCTGGCAGAGTGTTGCAAGCTGCCCTGGAGGACACAATGCCTCTTTCTGGAGGGAGTTCAAGGATCTTTATTCATATGTAGCAGAAATGGCCTTGTAATTGCTTCTTTTCCTTCTTCCTCTTATAGAGTATTTTGCCATCTGCCAAAGCTGGAGGGAAGATTTCTTGCTCGCCAGGCTGGGGAGAAGGGCGGTGGGGTCCCGCCAGGGTTGTGTGGGAGATGTACACATTTTTCTGTCTCAGGTGCCTGTTTAATACAAAACAGACCAACCAGTGCCATTGAGCATGTGTTTTGTTCTTGGGGACATGGGGTTGCTCTCCTGGCACTGCTCAGGGGCTTCTGCCTGTCCCTCCCACCACATCTCCTCCCCTCCATCAGTGCTCCATCGGACTTCCCTGGCTTGTGGTGCTGCTATTGGATTGCGAAGGTGATGAGCAGCCTTGGCAGCTGCTTTGCAAAATGTGCCAATGCATCTGCACATTGCAGCTCTGCCATCGTGCTCCCATCGAAGTGGGGACGTGCTGCCAGCTGTCTGCATTACCTCCTGCCCTCCAGCCCCCTGCCAGGTTTGGTCCAGCCCACGGCTCGTGGAAAATGCCCCTGCCGTGGTGGCAGGAGGTGGATTCCCTCTGTCACCCCGGTCCTGGTTTTATCCTCGGTTGAGCAAAACTAGTACTGGTGAGAGCTGGAGCAGAGCTGAGCGGATTTGCAAGAGCTGGCAATCAACAGCAATGACTCTTTGGGCAGAAGTTCCACTAATCTTGGCATTGCAACATTTTCCTGTCCTGAGGAGCCTGGAGAGGAACTGTCTGCCTTGAGATAGATGCACTGACGATGCCACACACGTTGTCCATTGACCGTCTCCCCTGGAAACCCTCTTTGGCTGCTCTGCCGCCCCAGACCCCGGGATGAGCAGGGTGCTCTGACCCTGCATGGTGCAGCCGGCTAAGGAAAAGCTTAATTGCGCGTTGCTCTTTTTTTGTGTCAGCCTGATGTTTCCTCTTTAAATCCTGCAGCGGTGGCACAGAACACACGCGTCCTCTGCAGAACTCTGTCTCCATGAGAGTGCTAAACTTGTCATGGCTGTTTACTTACGCTTTCGCACTGTTTGTGTAGTCAGAAGTCTTGATCTCGTATTTATCTCCTCTTAAAACAGCTACAGTTTATAGTTTAAACACATTAATCATTTCCAAGCTTTTAAAGGGCTTTTAAGTGGAGACACTGGTTTTGTTTGCCTTTTAATTTTTATTTCAAGTCTCCCTTCCGAATCAGAAGGCAAATGCTTTAAAGGACATTGAAGGAGCGCAGTCTCGTATAAACTGCAAGCCGATAAGTATGCCTCCACGCTAAAAAAAATATTGCAGGGAGTTGTGCTTTGGAGGGACACCTCTGTGTGGGTCCTTGTTGCTTGGGCTGGTTTTCATCTGCTGAGCAGTGCTTTGCTGCAGCCTGCCCTGGGTGGCAGGTCCCTTACGGATGGTGTGGGGCTCCTCGGCGTGCTCCTGGGTTCATGGTGCTGCATCTCCAGCCCAGGGGCACGATTCGCGCCCTGCAGCCAGCGTGGCCTTTCGGGTGGTGTGTGCAGTCGGCATGTCGTGGGCCGGGGAGATGCTGCCAGCCCGGGTTTGTGTGGTCTGGCTGCAAGGGAGGTGTTAATGCCTTCGGTGGTTGACTTGGCTGAGCTGCTCCAGGGCTTGAATTTAGGTTTTTACAGTCCCCGGGTCTTATAAATAGATGTTGCAGTGTTTTAGCTGAAGGTTAGAGGTGATCAGAAGTGCTGGAAAAGCACAGCCTACCTAAGGAGATAACTAATGGCTCTTTGGGGTCTGCGTTGCTATTTGGGTTATACCTCTCCTGTGCTGCTCTCGCCCCATCCCCGGCAGAGAGGTTGCAGGCTCCATGGCTGACCATAGCAGGGCTGCTCGTGGTTGTGGGGTTTGAGCTAAAAATCTCTTTCAGGGCTTTCAGGGAAGAGAGATGGGGCATCCCAGCTCAGCCGTGACTGAGCCATGCTGGCTCTCCTTTAAGGAGCTGCTGCAGCCTCACTGGGGACATGGTGCTCAGGAATGCTTTTGGTAAATACCGGCACGCTTATTTACTTTACAGGGAGGAAATTCTGCCAACAGTAAGAAAACTCATGCAGCATCCGTTTTGTATAGAAATAATAAGCATTGTGAGGGACTAATTGCTTCAGGGCATCGGTTAGGCACGCAAAGCCTCTCGTTAGCGAGGGGTTGTGACCTCAAGTCATCAGTGTCTGGCTAAAATGCATGAAATAAGGCTGACGGTTTCTGCTAATCACCTAGAGCCAGGTGTCAGCAGCTCGGAGTTACTGGCTGGAAAGGCAGGATTTGGGCAGCTGCCCTGTCCTCTCCAGCCCCCTCGGGCTCAGCATGGCTGCACCGCAGCGGCTGCAAAGCACTTTATCACCAGTCCTCGCTGGCCTTGGGGGGTGCAGAGCTTGGCGTTGTTAATCCAGCACCTTGCACAAGCAAAAGCTGCAAAAAGCAAACAGGGAGAAGGAACTGCTTTTCCTGTAGCTTCCCAAAGCACTTGCCTAGACAGGACGTTAACAGCAACTTGCGCTTTGTGTCCCCCGTCCTGGGAGGCACCGGGCATCTGGAGAGGGAGGGATGCTGGAGGAGTGCTCGTAAATAAGGGCACATTTTCCACCGCTCCCTCAATGCAGCTGAGGTGTGAGGTGCTGCTGGTTAATCAGGGTGTTGATGTTTCTCCCTTGGTGGTATGAGAATGGCACCCTCCTTGCAGACCTGTTTTACCCCCCCGTGAGTGGCTGTAAAGGTGGATTTGCCAGACCCCGTCACCGTGCCGTGCCGAATTACTGTTGTTATCCTTGGAGTGCCGTCTAGGTGCTGCAAATAGCTCCAGATGTGTCAACACGGAGCCCATCTGGATCTGCCAAGAGGCCTGGATGAAGCAGTGTCACTGTAAAGGGATCCGCACTTGCAGGGGCCAGGATGTATCTTCACATAGCAGGATGGAAATCTGGATGTGTTTTATTTTTTCCTTCCTTTTGGGGAGGATGAGTGTCTGCATCCCACATTGCCAGGGCTGGAGCTGAGACCTGAGGAGGCTTGCCAGCTATGCATGAACACAGATTTACCATCTCATTGACTTGGGAAAGGGAATCGTGGCAGTGCTGGAGGGGCTGCAGGGCTCCTGGTGTTATAGCAGTGGCTCATCATCTGCATGACAGCCCTAGGAATGAGGCACTTCTCCCCAAAACTCAGCATGCTGCACCAAGCAGATGTCCTGCAGCCGTGCTGCAGCTGAAGGGCAGCAGGAGAGCTGCCCTGATCCCTTGGGGGTTTTGGGGGGAGTTCCATTCCTTCCCAGCTGGTGAGCTGGACATGTGGAACCCTTCTCTTTCACAGCAGTAGGTACAAAGTGGCCTGTGAAGGGCTGACAGCGTTTAAAGGACATCCCAAAAGAAGCAAAGAAAAGTTCACATGTGTTTCATGCAGGACCTGGAAATTCCCTGGCGATGGTCAGGAATCGGCCTCAGACCTGCCCCGTCTCAGCCCACGAGGTGGGTTAGCTGGTGGGCAGGGGCATGCAGGGGGAAAGGAGTGAGCAGCCATCCCAGCAGGGATCCAGCAGCGAGATCTGGCAGTTGATGTGGATTTGACGTTCCCTTGCGGGCTGTGGGTTCCCAAACCAGCGCATAAATTACAGTGAGGCTTCGCTAACCCAGCACTCAGATTTGCTGGAGGTAGCCCAATACCAGTGCTTTCTGCTACATAAAACCAAAACCAGACCCATTTGCTCAGCCCTCTGAAATTCCCAGTGAGAACAAGTTCCCCCTGAACTGAGGGTGAAACCCGGCAGAAACTCATGGCATAGAGTTTGGCACAGCTCTTTCCACCCCGCATAGCCACAAGCAAACTCTTTACATTTCTTATTAAAAATACGATCACCTAATTATGCTTTTGCATCAGTGTTTCTGTGCTCTGCAGGGAACATGACCCAAGCTCTGAAGCTATGGCTTGTGTGAGCCCCGTGGGAGGTGGGAGCAGCTTTTGCTCCCAGTGAATGGGACTCCCTCAAGAAAGCTTTATGCATGTAGGAAACCGAGAGTCAGTAGGTTCGTCCCAAACATTCCCTTTTGGGCCAAAGCAGGGAAAAAGCTCAGATTTCTCGCCATCCTGTTTCGTGCTTCAGTCGTGTGACCGCTGTTTCTCAGGGTTTCTGCGCATTTGTCTAGTTTTCTGTTGCTCTCCTTGCAATTTGGGTGATGCTACGGATATCTTTAATAACTGCCTTACCATAAGCAACTTTTCTCCAAAGTGTTTACAGTCTCAGGTTCTGGCCTGCAATGTTATCGTGGCAATAGTGAAAGGAAAGGCAAGAAATGGCTTGGGGACTAAGTCTGTGGATGCTGGAAGCACCCAAGGGCTGCAGCAGCGATGGTCCGGTGGGGAGGAACAGCTGGTGCCGTGGGAGGAGAGCATGTCCCCGTGCACGGGAGGGCTGGTGCTGCCCACCCCTCTGCTCCTTTCTTCCTCATGTTTGCAGGAGCAGCCCCTAAATGAAGTACTAAATGAAGTGTACTGGTGGGTGCTGCCGATGGGATTTGTGCTGTAGGTCCCGGGAGGGTCGCTGCCCCGCACACAGCATCATGGCTCTGGGAATGAGGTGCTGTGGCCAACGGGGCTGGGAAGTGTGGGAGGTGTTCACAGCTCTCCTCGCCCGAGGAGATGCCACATGCACAGAGCATCGGGCTGTGGCATCCCGCTGCCAGGACTAGCACCGTGGGTTGATGAGACATGAAGCCCCTCTGCATCCTCCTGCCTTTGAGCTGCATCCTCAACAACTTCTGCTTCTCTAAGGCAGAGCCCAGAAGGTCTCTCTGGAAATGCAGTAGGTACCTGAGCAGTGGTGCTGAGCAGATGGAAGGAGCTCGGTAAACCTGTGTTTAATCTGCCCTTGCCCCCTTTCTTCTTGGAAGGAAGAACCCCAGCTCCCCCGGGGCTGGAAGCGACTGGGCAGAGCCTCTATAGAGGACATATAATTTCTGTAGGTGACTTTCTGCTGGGAGAGCCCGCTGGGTCTGCACCCTTTCTGGGTGATACCGCTGCCAACAGCCCGCACAGCCAGCTGCGCTTCCTCTGCTGCAGGAACGGATCATCTCCCACCTAATAGCGATGCTTAGCGCCAAGGAAGCCGTCTACATCTTCCTGCCACTGTGCAAATATTAGCTAATTAAGTGGCAGCAACCTTATCTAAAGGACACTTGTGATGGCGTTGCTCGTGGCTGCAGCAGGTAACAGGGAGGATTAATTCTCAGCAGTCATTTGCAAAAAAAAAAAAAAAAGAAAAAAAAAGAAAAAGGTGGTGTTGAAGCTGGCCAAGGATCTTAGCAACGCTTTTATTATCAGCTTTTGTTGGGAGGAGGGTTAGTCAAGAGAGGAATCCCAGGTGCCTGCTGGGGGGTGGCCTGGGGGTGCACAGTCTGGGGAGACCCCAAGACCCATCTCCTGTGAAGCTGGGCTTGGCTGCAGAGGCCGGGCTTGCTCCAGGAGGAGGATTGCAGACACCCGCTCCAAAACAGCCGGTGATGGTGAAGGGGGTGTGGGTAGTGCTGAGCCGGGGTGGGGGCAAGGGCACTGGTGTCCTGCCAGCGGTTGTGTAACCGGGGGCTTTGCAGGAAAGGCCAGAGCTGTCAGCTTGTACTGTGCAAAAAGAAACAATGTCTGAAACCTCAGCGCTTTGAAGGAAGGGAAAAATCATTTCAGGACCCCCTCAGTTCTCATCTCCATCATCCCCCCAGGCACCTTCACCTCTGCTGCCGCCCTGTGGGTGGGAGGCTTGTCCCGCTCCCAGCTCCCATGGCACCTCTGTGCCGGGCTGCTGCTACAGGACTTGCAGGTAAAAGGCATTCAAGCTTGTGAGCACTTGGGTCTGACAGTAATGAGGACTGGCTAAGTGACTACGGCAGGGTTCCCCTGAGGGTGCTGCATCCTCGTTTCATCTGTGAACTGGATGGCTGCTCTCTGTGATGTTTATTTTAAGCAGTTTTGTTAAATACTGTGAATTATTCCTGTTTACTCACAAGCGGTGATCTTGAAAGCAATCTAAGAAGTTCAGATAAGCTTCCCAATAACTTGCAGAGAGATGATTTCTGCTCCCCTGCAAAAAATCTCCTGGCTATAAAATGTGATGGGCAAACTGGCAGCCTGGTGGTGTTCAGCTCTCCCCTGTGCTGGCGATGCTGCTTGCACACATTCTTCTTTTTACAGAGTGAAGGACAAAGTGGCTGTTTGCCAGTGGGCGTTAGTGCACTGAAGGTCCATGGGCATGTTGTTATCTTGTACCTGGTAACTCAAGATTCCCTCCTGCTTCCTTCATTAATTTCTAGCAAATTCATTTTGTTTCTTGTTGTAGAGGACAGTGCACCAAAAGACTACTTTTTTTTTTTTTTTTTATAAAATCATCAGAAGCAAGTGAGGCTGGAGGTTAAGTGTTAGGTTTGCAGCTACAAGACCTCCTCCAGGTTGTGCCAAGCAGCGAGGGGACTCATGGTCTCACTTAGATTAATTGCAAAGAAATGTCATTGATTTTTTGTACAGCTAATACCATGGCAAACAGAAACAGTTTTGTTAGGACAAGGTGGGTGACAAAATTCGGGCCTTTGTGATGAAAATCTGCCCTTTAAGTGCCTCTCCAGCTTCTGCAGCTCTGCAATTGTAACAAATGCTTTTTCCATAAGATGTCAGTATGGCACAGGAGTTTAGATGCTTGTTTGTTAGTTGTGCGAGTAATCCATCACAGGCAAACGAAGGAAAGCCATCTTCTGGACCGCCACCAAGTTTCAGCTCATTTACAGCTCACAGCATTAATTTTTTCATTGGTGGAGGAATTGCTGCGCTGATCTAGTGCCATGAAAAGATGATCGCTCACCTCCAGTGTTAAGATCAGTGCCAGATGTGCCTGGCCAGCCCAGGTCTCTCCCCTTGCCTTTGACGGGCACTTTCATCCTACTGACTCCCTTGGATTTCTTTCTCGCCCCCAAAAATCCAGCCTCGAATGCTCTTTTCTCCATTCTGTGCACTTGAAACAATAAGCAGGAAAAAATTCTGGGGTATTAATAAAGTTCTGGATGTCTTTTATACACTAGATGTAACCGAAATAGGGAGCAAACCCACCCCACTTCCCACCCCCCTTAGTGATACTTTTGGTTACCGTATGACTTTAGTGGTCCATAAGGAAGGGAAGGCAGGACTCCATAAACATGGGCAAATGTGGAAATTTGGGCAATGTTTTCTCTGACCTTTTCATGGGATATTCTCCCCCCAGAAGCCAATGTGTGGGGAGAGCTCGAGGTGACCTTGCATTGGGCCAGCCTTGTGCTTGGAGCCAGGAGCTTCACTGGCTGAGCCTTTGCTGAGCCCAGAGGAAGAAATAAGACTTATTAGGAGAAATACAGTTTTACAGCAAACGAGGAAAACAGCCAGGGCTCCAAGGCATGAAATGCAAGGCACAACCCCGCAAGACCGCGGCTCTAACGCAGCAGGGAGTTTTATTTAACTCGGGGCTGCATCGTGCTGGTTTTGCACTAGAAGTTTTTCAGTACCAAGATTTGGCTCCTAATGTGGGACCAAGCTTTGTAGCTAGAGCCCCGCGCCAGCTCCTCCTGCTTGCCCCGGCCCCGTCCTCCCGCAGAGCTGCCATGATGTTTGCCGTGATGCTCACCATGATGGTCTCCACCAGCCATGGCTGCCAGCCCTGGGGCAAAGGGAGAAAGGATGATTGTCCTCCCTGGCTTGGCCATCTGCAGGCAGGTGGGCTGGTAGCAGCAGCAGCTTCTCCACTCCTGGCGTGGGCTTAATTGCCCCGTTGACGAAGCTGTGCTTGTCTAAGAGTCCTTAGTTTGGGATTTGCTAGGAAGGAGCAGCTCCAAAGGCTGCTGAAGCCCATGGAAAGCCTCCTGTTGACCTCATTAAGGGCTGGATCGATGCCTAATGGCAGACAAAGGGCTCTCCCTGCGCAACGCTGGCTGTAAGCGCAGCAGTCCGGCCCCCGCTCTTCCAATGGTAAGGACTTTGGGGGCCGAGGGGATTTATTTCCTCTCCGGGTAATGGGCACGCTTGAATAGTTCAGATATTGCATAGTCCTTTTCCTTCTCTAGTTTCAATTCGATATTTAAATCCAGTAATATGTGTAATAATCTGCATGTCTGGGATTAATATAATGTTATATGTTTCTTGAAAGCCTTGCTGATCCCGTAGTTAATTTAATCTTTTATTAACATTAACTAGCTCATGTGGTGTCCAGCAAGCCTGGGGAGTTCGCTTTCCAATACCAACAGATGACAAAGAGATGAAAATATAATAGCAGATGAATTCCTCCTTTACCACAAAAGCAGCAACGACAACAAGACTCCAGCAACGAGCCTTCTCCTGCTCAGAGAGTATTGTCTCACAGGCAGAGCACGTACTGCGCCGCTAACGGGAATTGCCAGGAAGTAATACTTATTGTCGAGGCTTTGAAATGGTAAAGGAAGAGATTATTGAAAGGCATATCTCTGGCCTAGGAGCAGCCTGCACTTAACAGCTATCAATGCACAAGTGCCAAGAGGAAAATGTTAACCTCCCTGGTGCCAAAGAGACTCCGCGGATCCATTCTTTGGCCGCTGTGCAACATTATAAAATAGAAATAATGGCATGCTGGAAAATGGCCATTTCGCTGCTAGAAACGCTGCTCTTGTGCAAATGCCAAGGCTCTACCTCTGGCAGAGGCACGGCTTTGCCCAGATCGTGAATGTCAACGTGGCAGTGTGCCGGTCCCTGCCAGCCTGGGCGTTGCAGGCAGCAGATATCGCACCGTGCTGCGGTTTTGGGGGTGACTCCAGCACCCAGGCCATCCCCGCACCACCTGTCGGGCCACAGGCATCCCCTTCGGGTGCCTTTTCAGCGGGGACCCCGGCAGCTCCCAAGGGGCAGCCGGTGCATGGCGAGGCCGGGCTCCAGGAGCGTGAGAGCGGCTGGAAGCCCCTGCTGCCAGTGTCCCGCCGCTGACCCGCGCTGCTCGGCCGGCTCGGCACGTCCGCCCACAAGCTGCGGTTAAACCTGGAGGGATCCAGCAGTTTCATTAATTTCCAATTGAATTTTTGCTGGTGCAGCTCACTTCTCTCGCTAAAACAAAGCGGTTCGGCGCAGTTTGCTGTCTCTGACACATACCCGTGCTGGGATAACACTGGCATTGGATCCAGATGGGGAGAGGCTCTGCTCCGGCAGTGCAGAGGGAACCCATTAGCAGCACGCTGTATTCCAAGGAATTCCTTTTCAATTTCCTTCCCGATTATACCACTTATCCCCAAGCATGAACCCTCCCCTGGTCTCCCTTTGGTTTATCTCCGCACTAACTCTCCTGAACTTGTGTGTTTTCTTTTCACTTCATCCTATTTTGGCAATTGTGCTGGAGCTGGGGAGCCTGCAAGGTCCGTGCTGGTGGGGAGCAGGTCTGTGTGGGGTGGTCGGGTGCCTCTTCTGGGACGTGCTGGAAGATGGGCCATGGGGTACATGGGTCAGGGGAGCCTTTCGGGGGCTGATTTGTCTTTAATGCAGAGTCCTACAAAGATATGGCGCCCGCATGGTGCTCACTTTTCTTGAGAGACTTTTTGTTGCAGCTTCTCTGAGCCACTTCAGATGGGATGAGAGAGATACGCTCTCCAGTCTGTGATGGAAAGTCCTTAATTTCTGTCTCTGCCAAGCCTCTGAAGATCATTGTGCTGTTTTTAAGTGGCTCAGTGTGACAGCAACTAGGCTTTGAGAGGATGGGTCTGCATGGGGTGGTTTTCTTAACTGTGGGAACGTGGGGAAAGTCTTGGGGAGGGTTGTCCTTGCACAGAGCTTCAAGCAAGCTCCCCTGCATGTGTGCACGGAGAGGTGTGTGAGCTTGCTCGCCTTTTCCTGCACAGCAGCAGGACCTGCCTGCACCCAGCGCAGCGCTGCTCACCTTGTGTTCAGCCCGACAGCTTGCCATGGCTGTGCCACCTCTGTCTTTCTGCCGGCAGCTGCACATCTGCTATTTCTCCTCCAAAATGCCGTGTGCATAAGGAACAGAGCATCCCCCCGTGCTGCAGCCCTCGTGTACTGGGACTGCTCCCTCCCCAGCCCCAACTCAGGGTGCAGGGTGGATGTGGGTGGGTGGGCAGGCGACTTCTCATGTCCTGCAGGATGGGTGCCTGTTGACATATCCCCGTATGATATTTTCTTGCTTTTGCACCCACAAGCCACTTGATGACTCAGGTTCAGCTGGTCTCCATCATAACCCCAGATTCTTTCCTGCAAGTGCTCAGCAGCTTCCTATCGGACCCCAAAGCACGTTCCCCAGACAGACCTCCCTTCCCCTCTTTTTCCTCTCCCAGCAGAGATTTGACGCCAGCCCATGTGCCATGTTTCAGGGAGGTGTCCTCTGCTTGGCCCCATTTGCTCCATCCTGGGGGTGACCGCAGCTGGTAAGTACCACTGGTGATGGGCTGGGTCTGTCCAAGCTGTGCCACTCCTCTTGCCACTGTCTGCAAGGTGGGGGTTTAAAAAACTGAGGCTGGAGAAGGGCTAGGTGCAAATTTGGCCTTGAATATCCAGCATGGGAATTTTTTTTTTTTTTTACGGACAACCAGCCCTACTTTTGCATGCTGCCCAAAAACAAGCACCAAAAGTGATGCACCAGGGTGGGGTTTGGTAATAGCCGGCAGCTGGCAAAACGCTGGTTAAACACCAGCTTCCCCAGAGCAATGCACCCAATTTGCACACTGTGAAATCAGACCAGTACAGGCTGTAAATGCAGAAAAGCAGCATAAAAAAAGGCATTGGTATAAACAGGACAGCAAATGGGGTTTTCACTGGTTTAGTGAGAAGTTAGCAAATGAGCTGGAAAAGACTGGGCTGTTTTCTGAGCCATAAGCTACAGTCAAAAGTAAACTTTCAGAAAGTGTGGTCTCCTCTGAGGTCTGCGCCATGGTGAATGCGGTGGTGCTTTCCAAGCCTCAACTGTTTTTGCTGGGCTAATAAAAGTTATAAGAAGCAAAGGAAAAGACGTAGTGGAATTGGGCTATGTGAGAGCCAGGACCTGAGCTGAAACTTCAGATCTGGGCCCAGCTTTAAATAAACCAGACCAAAATCCAGCTTGTGGCTCCAGACATGGGCAAGATGCAGTGCAGCAAACACCAATGTAAGCCATGAGGTCTGGGGGTGTGCGAAGCTGGCAGACCCCGGGTAGCTCCATCCCCTGCCAATTTCCCACAAGGTCTTTAAATATTTTCGGGTATGGGTCTGGTTTTAATTTGTTTTTTGCTTTGAGAGAAGGTGCACCAGCATGTGCTCAGGGAGGTGTAAGCGGAGGGCGGGTTGTGGTGGTGAAGCAAAGGCAGAGGAGGTGGAAAAATCATAGTCTGGGAAAAAATTGGCTTTTGCATACATCTGGGGAAGGTTGCTAATTAGTGCAGAGTCACCACACCAGGGACTACCGCATGAAAGGTAGAAATCGTCAGTGCTCGGGTTTGAGACAGCAAGGGAATGTTGATGTGATCTGCTAAACTTCACCTTAAGACAAACCCCTGAAGAAATTCAGGTTTTTGTGCTGAAAAAAACTCGCTGAGCAATGCTCCCTCCTCTAGCCCCGGTGCCTTCTGCTCTGCTCCTGCTCAGCTCCGTGGATGGGGAGAGCGGTTCGTGACATGGCAGGACGGTCCCTCGTGGGAGCACCGGCCGTGCTCCAGCACGGTGCCCGGCAGCCCTCCAGCAGCCGGATGGTCTATGTGAAAAGCTGCATGGGCATTTGGTCACTGTGGTGTATTGAAGTTCGGGCTTTAAAATAACCCGGTCCCAGTCCTGCCTTTCTCGTGTGCTCAGCACTTGTGCTGGCTGTCGGGGTCGTGTGTGTCTGAAGTGTGAGCCGGCAGGTTTATGGACGTTGGAGCACTTGGGGTGCAGCTTCCCCCCTCCTGGAGGAGCTGAGGCTGGCAGTGCCGAGCTGGGCTGGAGTTTTCTTCGCGGGAGATGTTACTGTAAATAAGAGCTTTGGTGCGTGCAGAACTGGGGTTTGGGGAACTCTTGTGTGTACCCGTGCAGGACCGACCCCCTCCCCAAACCCATCTTCAGGATAAAGCTGCTTGAAAGGAGCTTTTCTCATCAGCAGCGTAATCATTCTAACTCAACTAGGTGTGTCTTTATTGCACTCTAACACATGCCCTGTTATGTCTTATTCTTTAATGGGTACTTGGCATATCCTTGGTATAAGTCTGTCTGGGACCTATTGGAGATAAACTCTTCCTCCATTAACATCAACTGGAAGTTTTTATGGGGTTGATGAAAAATATATCTGGGACAAATCATTGTTTTATGTCTTAGAGAAGTAAGACCTAAGAGGCCTCCAGACACGCAGTGAGAGAATCATCAACCATTAACATGAAGGTATAATTTGTCTCTCATCCTCTTTAACATAGGGCTGAGGGATACTTTCTAGGTAAATAGAACATTCAGCTGTCTTGGCGTGGCGGATAAGGGCAAATCCACTTCCTTGGCAGATTATAATGATATACATTAGCCACCCAATTTAGTGAAAAATATTGTTTTCTCCTAATTAAGCAAATTGTTGCAAGCTAGGTCGCTGACTCCTGGGGAAGTTACAGTTTCTGCCTTCTAGGCTTGCTGACAAGAGAATAGATTTATCTCCAATTCAGATCACTAGAGAGGGTTCCTGGTATTTTATTACCACATGCAACTTTCTGGATGTTACTAGGAGATTAATGAAGAAGGGAAGGCGGGGGTGAGGGGAGTTCAGCAACAGTCTGTGCATGACAAATATTAATTATATTTCATTTCATATGCAGATGATGCAATCATCTGTGCTACGCTGGAGATAACACTTTTGTCTACGTTTGTTTCTTGACCTTGAGAGGCCATGTTCCCCTCCCCCTCTTCTTCCTACACATCAGAATTCACATCTTAATTACGCTCTGTGATTTGAGTTCCCTTTCATACGCACAGATTAGCAAATGTTAACACATGGGATAGACAAGATAACTACCTGCAGGTCAGCTAACTCTCGCCCTGGAAGGATCCTCGTGCAGGATAGTCCCACTGCCCCAGGGAGATGGAACCATCACCAGCTCCTCCTTCCACCAGCTCGGAGTTGCCTCATGAGGCCACATTAACTAACTCAGCAGTATTGCACCCACCGGGGATTTTCGGTGGCATTTACCTATTGCAGGTCTGGGCACGGCAGGGTGCTGGCTGGCAGCACCCGCTATCCTGAGCAGGTCCCCAGCACCCTGCAGAGGCTGCGGACATCACCTCCTGCTTACCTGAGAGCCATCGCTCGGGGGTGGTGATGGGGAAGGTGTCGGCGCGTCAGCCCGTGGTACCGCGTTAGCTTGTGCAGGGGAGCCTGGGCTGGGAGCTGGGAGCCGGGAGCTGATGTGGCAGGGCTCAGGGATGCTATTAATATTATTTATAGTAGTTAGGATAATTGTATTCCCGAACAGAGGGGAGTGAAGGAGGGTAGCAGGCACAAGGGACTTTTAATGGTGCTTTATTTAGGTTTGAGCTGTGGCGCATGCCTGGGGTGCAGCTCGGCATGGCCCCATGGCCATGCCTCACCTGCACCCCTCGGAGCAACCTCCTCCAGCACTGGCGTGGCAATGCAGCTGGGGAGAACCAGGCAGGCTGCAACGAGCCCACCTTCGTTTGCACACGAGGGGATGCTGCGGAGAGGACAAGGCTGGTGGCACACGGGCGACTGGTGAACGGTCACCTGTTAGGCATGGCATCGCGGTTTTATTTGACAACGCTGCTAAGCACTTAGTCTGAGAGGCCAGAAGTATTTATTGGGAAAGCACTGGGTCAGCTGGATCGCTCTACGTCCTGCGTTAATGTTGAGATAGATACTGGTTGAATACAGAGTAAACCTCTCCCTTCACGTATGCATGTGAATATAGATATGTACATGCTCTGCCTTTGTGTGTGTGTGCATATATATGTATATGCACATTTGTGCATGTATGCATACGTGTAATTAGAAGTGTCTTTAAGTGTCCCATAACAAAAATGGAGCTAGTAAAGAGCGTGAATTTTCTTAATATTCCAGCTGAGCAGCTCTTGGCCGGAATTCCAGCTTTTTATTAAAATTTGATTCAAAGCCTTCATCCACGGTAGTATTTTTTCTGTCTTTAAGATCTTAGTGCTTATAAATGTCATCACCCCTGGCTTTTATTTTGTTCCATGAACTCTTGCAGACTCTGGGAAGCGGCAGCGGTTTATTGTTATAAGGAGCCGCTCTGCGGGTCGGGAGCTGCCGGCCCCGGGTAGCGCCTGGTGAAGCCGCCCCGGTGCTAATGCACTATAAATAATCATAATGTAAAGAGACGCTGTCAGCTTAAATACATCAGGCTTGTTTTCTCACAGAGTGGCAATTTGCTCTGTCATTTATAGTTATGCAAAGTAAGGGTAAAATAGTAATATCCTCATCTGCTAATAGCTTACAAGCGGCTCGTCAGAGGGGAAATGGCTGTGCAGAGCCGGGGAGGGGTGCGTGGGTCAGCAAGAAGCCTGGAAACTCCTTGTGTCTGGCACCATGGGCTCTGACAGCTGATCAGCTTTTAAGACTTCTTCACTCGGGCACGTTTCCTTGCTGCTTGTGTTTCCCCATCCTCTTTCATTTGTTTTTCCAGCCCTTTGCACCCCAGGCTCCTAATTTTTCTTACACTCTTAAGTGAACTTATTATTCCAAGGGATAGTTTTCTATTAAAGCTTGGTAAAGCTGCTTTGCTTTAACAGGTATTTTGTCCATAGCTATCAGCTTTGCAAAAATGCTTGGGGTGCTTAACACGTAAATGTTGAAGTTTTTTTTTCCTGCAGGAGCCCTCGGGGTCACCAGTCTGCTCTCAAACACATGTACCCCAAAGCCACAGCATCCAGCTGGCACAGGACCCATGTCCCCGAGCCTCTTCCACTGGCGCTCACGCCCTGCAAGGCAGAGATGCTGGAGGAGGTAAGGGGACGCTTTCTATACCAGTGAGGATTTTGAGATGTAACAGATCCTGTTCATCAGCTAATTACCGGGCAGCCAAGCACCGGTGGCCTCCCTCACAGAACACTGCTCTTCAGTAAGTGGCTCATTAAGTAAAGAGGGGTTTGCTCCGTTGGCGGTGTTAGTGTGGGCTGGCGATGCCACCCTGCGCGCGGGGAGGACCAGGCGCCCAGGAATGGGTGGCTTACACTGAATTTCTTACTTATTCCTCTGAGCTACTCCCCCAGGGAACACAGGCACCACACAGGCTAGGTCTGGCCGTTTCCAGCCTGTTCTGGCTCTGATCCCTCCTCCCCCCTGAGGGTTTCTTCCAGGTAAGTATTATTTGCTTCTGTCCAGGATTAGCAGATGACTATTTCCTCTGGCTCGCCGTTGCCCCAGGGATCCGCTACGGGTGATGCTAATGTGCTTGTTTGAAGAGTACCAGCAAAAGTGGCCTTTGCTTGTGCAAGGAACCCACCTCACCCACCGCCCACCTGATCCTGCCATGTGCCCATGGGTGCTCAGCAAAACTGGAGGAGGATTTGGGCTCCTCTTGCTGGTCTCAAGGTCAGAGCGACCCGGGTTTTGGGGACACTTGGGTCTGGGAGCGTACGTTCCTGACAATACAGGAGCGTTTAAGGCCACACAGCGAATCCCCGGTTGTCAGTTTGCTTCAAAGCAAATCTACAGCGTGTGCTTGATATGCAGAGCCATCGGCATGTGGAAGTGGGATTTAACGTCCAACGAGCCATAAGAAACAGCAGCGACAGCCCCAGCTTCCCTGCGGCGTGGCGGAGAGGCTGGGATACAGACCTCTAAATCCAGCATAAATGTTTTTCCACCATTTCCCTCTGATGGATGTCCTGGTTGAGCATCCTTCTGCCTGGCTCTGCCCCAGCTTTAGTCCCAAGCCGTGACCCCTGGGCACCCCCCAGCAGCTGAGCAGCATCAGGCTTGTCCCTTGGGATGCTCTGCTCCCCTCCCCGGCTGCTCCCCTGGGAGCAAACTAATCCATTGAGTATTTAATTGATTCATCATTTTCTGCCTTCCCATTATAGGTACGAGTGTTTTCCTAACCTTCTAATTCATGCAGGCTTGTTTTTTCCACTGTGGGGCTTTTTTTTTCCCCTCCTCTGTGCACAAACAGACAAGATAGCTTAAGAGCTCTTATCTGTAAAGGAAAAAAAAAAATAGTCTTAATCCCCATTTAATAACATAATATCAGCAGGTAACATGTTCAATATGGCAAAAGAACTCCAGCACCAGGTCAATAGGGTAGCTATAATTTTTGGCAATAAACAAAGCCTGCTTTTAATTACTTCTGTGAAATTGCTTGATCCATGCATGATTAAATATTCATTCTGTGTAACTAGACAGTTTCTTTGTATATAGATCCATATTAAATTTAGCTGGCATCCTGCCCACACAACACATCTAATAAATTCCTTTTAATGTGCTGCAGCTTTGAAGACGTTTTCCCTCCCCTCCTCCCCCCCATCTAATTTGTATAAATAGCTGATGTCGCTGCCTTACCTGGGCGACCACGCGCTCGGGATACACATGGAATCTTTTAGGAAGGGAAATGATGGAATTTGGGGGAGACATGGGAAAAATAAACCTTCTGATCGCTTGGTGATGGATCTGCTAGGGGAAAAAGTGACTCTCAGACCTTGTTTTTTCACTGGCTTGCCAGCTAACTACTTTGGCAGCGTGTACAAGAGGAAAAAATCCCTCCTTTTAAAGTGAAGCCAGGGCTGATGTAAATATTTATGTAATATTTTATTACAATCTGAATTTACTTCTTGATTGAAAACATTTCCTAGAAACCTTCTGGAAAATCAAATTAATATGTAATTTAAGTATCTTGTTTTGTTTTTTTTTAATAGTGTTTTTACCAGGAATGCCGATGTCCATAGGTAGGGTGGAGAGGTTGGGTCTCAAGGTACACGATCGGCGCTGGATGCCCGTGGATGAGTGACCTTGCCTTGATTTAGAGCCCTGCTCAGGAACAAGCTGCGTGCTTGGGAAACCCTCACCCTCCCCGGGGCTGGGGGCAGCTCAGCCTGTCACCAGCAGCAGCAGCAAACCCCTGCTGCTTTTTCTGCCTCTTTCTAATCGCACGAAGGCACGTTGATTGATACAGTGCAATGTTGACCCGAGCCAAGTGCAAGCAGGCAGGCACACGCACCTCACACGTGGGCTGCGGTAATTAATAGGTTCGGGATGTTCACCTAAACGCAACCAGCCCGAGCATTTCTTCCCATCTGCCTGGCACAGGAACGGGGTTCCTGGCTCACACCAGGGGACATTCCCCTTCCAGAAACGCCTTCAGCCCTCTGTCAGATGTGTGGGCTCTTGAGCAGTCTCCATTTATCCTCTGTTGCTGACGCCAGTCCAAAAGGTGTAAATATTTGTACGAAAGAGGTGACGGGTGAGCTGCAGCTGGGTGAAAGCCAGCAGCGGGCTGCCAAGCTGTGTGCACGCGCGTGTGCGAGCACGGGGGAGCGCTGGGCGTCACTCAGCATCTGTTAATGTTCGAGGCTCTTGGGGATGAATCTCATATCCCTGATGGCTAGCCTTTCGGATGGGCCAAATTCAAGAGTTGGACTCTTGCTAAAAGCTGACAACTTTTCATTTAGTCCAGCAAATCCATCTTGCCCCCGACCGAAGGCAGTAGGCTGTGCCGGGGGCTGTTCCTGCCTGCATTCTTGCCTGCAACCTGCCTTGGGGGGCTGCCTGTCCACACCAACCCCTCGCCGAGCATCCCACTGGATCTGGTAGGACCGGGGGGTCTGGGCATGGGAGGACTCTGAAGCCACCCCCCACCCGAGAGGGACAAGGGCTGGTTGGGAGCGTGAGTGGCTTTGAGATCTCTGCCTCAGCTGATGGGAATCACGGAGCATAACGATTTCCAGCTGGCGAGCACTGTGCTCTCAGGGTCCCTTTTGCATGTCCCATCCAACCTGCAGAGTAAAGAAAAACCTCACCTGTACCTTCCTCCCTTCAAGCCAGCGCTCAGGCAGGGACCATTGATGGAGACACCCAGCTGTGATTTAAAGGCTTCAAGCGATGGCAAAATCATTTGCCCAAGCAAATAGCAGCAATGATTTGTGCTTCTCTATTTCTAGAAAGAACAACAGGACAATCATGCAATCCATCAGTCAATTTGGGAGAGAGAATCAGTTAGCTGAGCCAGCTCTAACATCAGCAACACCTCCAAGTAGCAGACCAGTGTCCCCCAGATGCATCCGATGACCATGGCACTTGAGTGTCTCGGTGTCACCCACCTGCAGTGGCTCCAGCACCCATCACTCCTGCTGCGGGGGTCTCCAGACCTAGGCTCTGTCTGTCTGTGTTTGGTTTTCCACCACAAACCTCTTTATTGATATTGCAAATTGAATGAAATAACTAGCAGATTTTAAAATTAATAATGTATGTGTTTCTGTCATCAAGACTGCATTGTTTAATGAAATCTAATTCAGCAGAACATAATTACTCAATGGGAAAAAAAAAATCTCTTAAATAATCAAATCTGCACTGATAAAGCTAAATCCAATCCTGCTTCCAAACAGACTAGCCAAAATAGTGGTTTGGCTTGTACTTATAGAGATCTCCTTGCCCATGGGATGGGGCTCGGGGTGTGCGGGGCCAGAGCATGGAGCTGCTGCTCAAAGCACAGTTCTGCATATCCCCTACTTGCCCTGTTACAGTGAAATTTATATTAGGAACAGTCCAGTTTCTAGCTGAATTCACAATATTAATTAGCAAGCCTGCGTTTCGGACTAGAACTTATTATGCGTTATCTTCTGTGGCAGCAGCTTCTATAAAAGACTTTCTCTGCTTTTCTCCCCCTTTTACTTTTAATCTCACATTCAGGATTTTCCAATCAAAACAAAAGGGTGTTTCATCTAATGAGGATGCCACTAGTGTTTAGGAAGCATTATTTTTATTGTATGGTACAAAAAAAAAAAAAAAAAAAAATTCCTTGGAGGCCCAATACTTAAAGCTGGAGTAACAGACTGCTTTTAAATTTGCTTATAAGGAAATATAAGAGTTGTAATGAGCAGGCAACTGAACTAAGTGACTGGCAAGCCAATTAGCTTGCTTTAAAACATTGTATTCATTAGAATGAAAATAAAGCCAAACTTTTTAAAGATAATTGTGTCTTTTAAATATCAGTATTCTTGATCCACAGTTGTCTCATAAATATGCATTATTATATAATCCTTTAAAAAAAACATGTTCCCATTAATAAAGAGCACAAAAAGTATGCTAAGTGTTTGAATTTATGACATTAAACAAAACAAAAAAAGTAACAAAAGCAAAGAGATTTGACTTAAAAATCTCAGCCTGGCACTTAGCTGTCCCCTGGCGTGCCCAGGCATCGTGGCGTGCCTGGTGCTGAATGAAACGAGCCTTGGGAGGCGAGATCATGTGGGCCAGTGGTGGAAGGGATGGATCCTGCACCACTCCAGAAGCCCTCACCAAGCTGTGCTGGATGGACCCGGCGGCACCTGGGACCTGGATCAGCACCAGGAATCACCCCTGTGTATTGCAGGTAAGGGACCGCTGGGCTTTGACTTCTGGGCTTCGCTTGGGCTTCTCTTGGCACATCGCTGCATGGTTGTGGTCACCCAACAGCAGTCGGGATCCCCTGTGCTGTCCTTGCCTGCATCCCACCCCAGCGTCAAGGCCGGTGACCTCTGTTAGCATCCTCGCTCAAAACTTCTTGGGCTGAGGCTTTTCAGCCCAGCTTTGAGCCAGAGTAAAGGTTTAGTCCTGAGCCTGAATATTCAATTAGCGTGCAATTAGCAGCCGGGTTGGGTGGGGGGAGAGCCAGCTGCCGGGCTGCTCGGGGGTGGTGGCTGATGGTGGCTTTGTGTTCCCATGGCCTTTGCTGTCCTCCCCTGGGAAGGGGGGGTCAGGGGGCTGGGAGTGGTTGGAGTATTTTCGTCTCTTAAAAGGTTTTGACCTTGCAGAGCTGTTCAGGACTCCTCCAGTCTGTAGCATTTTCTCAAGAGCACACTTGAGGATATTCTTGCATTAAAAATGCAATTAACAGTAGTGGAGCCTTTCCCAAGGGATGCATGGGAAGGCGGGGGGGATGCTGTGCCTGGACCCCGTCCTGCGTGGCTGGGATGCCTCGCAGCCGCAGCAAGCGGGAGCAGGAGTGAAGCCCCCGCTGCACCCAAAGTAGCGGCTGCTGTGGCACGTGTCCCTTTGCCCCGGCCGGGATGTCCACGGTTACAGTGAGAAGCCCAGGAGCAGCAGTTTATGGTAAATTTAGGCCAAAGTTGTGGGGTTTTTCTTGCCTGACCCACCGTGGGGCCGGCTGCAGGGTTCCTGCTCTGCAGTCCCATGCCTGTGTTTTCTGTACTGAACTGGAGACTCAACCTTGCACCTCACGAGCAGCTTTTGACCCTAATACATACAGAGAGGCCGTCTTGGGGAAAAAAAAGAAAACCTGCTATTTCCCAACGCTTACTGTCCATTGTGAGCATCCTAGCTGAACCCTGGTATCCTGGAGAAATACATGATAAATGTTGGCAAATACTACTGTTGAAAACCTGGCCGTGGGGTGGAAATGAGGAACATGGGTTTGTTTAAGCCAGCGGAGCTACGAGGCAGTCACTGCGGGGTCCCCGCAATCTGATTAATTGGCTTGGGGAGGGGTAGGGGGGGAAAACCACCCTCATTGCTCCGGGAAAGTGTGGCTCCGTGGCTTCCTGCTCGCTCAAACAATTTCCTGATTTTATAACCCAACAGAGAGTGCGCGATAAATTACTTAAAGTGGGAAAGTTTGAAACAGTCTTAATTTCGCAGTTGTGCCTAAGTTTGCCACGCCTGGCACAACAGCAAAATGAAGGTGGTCCCCAACTCCCTCTAAAGCATCCCCATGTGACAATTAGGATGAGCAGGAACTAATCAGACGTTGCTTTTTTTTTTTTTTTTTAACAGAAAAAAACATTTTAAGAGAAAATATAAAGGGCGTTATATTCCCGGCAAGAGAGTGCAGGTTCTGTGTGTGAGGATGATGGCAGGTCCCTCCGGTGAAACGGAGCAGCTGCTTTTGAAGGGAAATATTTTTCAGGAGGGATTTCACCTCACCTTGCAGCCGGAGGGGCCAGTACTGCATCAATCAGTGATGCTAGAAATGAAAGCATTGAGAATGTGAATAAAGACAGAAAGGTAAATTTTGCTTCTCTTTTCCCCCCTGGAGGTGATAAGTGCTACCTGCGCTCCAAGCTTTGCTGGAACGTCGCGCTTTAAGACTAAACCAATAGAAGTTGCTAGCATGTGCAGTTTGGAGCTTACACTGTAAAAACCTAACTTAGTTGTCCCCTATGGTTTTATTTATGGCTCTGGGAGAATTAGCCTGTCAAATGAAGAGTGTCACTGGAAGAAAGCGATCCATGGTTACTGCTTTACCTGGGAAATACGGAAGCCGCTCTTGCATTTCAGTCCGCCTGCTGACCTTTGCGCTGTTAGTGGTGAGAGAAGTACTTTTGCCCCCAAAACGCCCTGTCATTTCAGGGTGATGTGCGCCTCTGTCTGCTCCTGGTGTGACATTGGAAGCCAGCTTTCACATAAAAAATACGCATGGCTGGATAATGCCATGAATGTCTTTAAACCCCCGTCCTCCTGCTGGTAAAATTTGCAGAGTTTAGTCCTTGTATTCCTAAGGACTGGCCTCTCCAGTGGCTTTTGCTGAACCAGAAGGTTGCTTCCCTCTTTCTCTCTCTCTACTTACCTGCAAAATCAAGATTTAAAAGACTTATTTAGTTGCCAGACAAGATGAGACATGACTTAATCAATGTATGTATGATATTTTGAGAACATAAAGCGCACGCATTAATAAATTATTGTTCTATTATAAGTGAAGTGCTGTAGGTTCAACCTGACAACATGGCACAACGCCGACTAAGTGCAGCGTGATGTGGAACCTGCAGCATGTTCCTGCTGCTTATTTTCACTCATTATTCCAGTAATAAGTTGTTGTTATATGATAAAACAGGATAATTACCAGCTACCTTTTGGAAGGCAACCATAAGCAAGAATTGCAGACTATATAGCAGATTGAATTCATTTTCTGCCATTTTGTTTCTTTTCCAATCTCTCTCAGGGTAAATAGGTTCCTGCAGCTCCTACCATTTTCTATTCGTTCCGGGCTTTGTTAAGAAAGTGAAGCTTCAGAATTGAGCATCTCATCTATTTCGTGACTTGCACATGCTCTGTGTGTGGCTGGGAACTCACCATCCCTGGGCACAGACGATGCTCATCAGGCTGCGTCCGACACCAGCTTTGGCACCTGGATAAGTTTTTTCTCTTCTTTTTGCCCTTTGGTATCTCCAAAAGTGAGGGCTTCTGGTAAGAGCCTGGAGTCAGGCTGGGCCGGGGCAGGAGCAAGGGACAGCGTGGGGGGAAGCACTGTCCACGGCACTGGGCACGGGCACCTGGGACCACTCTTGCCTCAAATTCACTGGGAATTAACCATGCAAACTCTGCTAGCCACATACATGCGCAATTGGCTGGCTAATCTGCATATCCAAGTACCAAAATCACATACGTAAATCAGGTAACCGCGTGGAAAAGCTTATCATGATTCACCATTTGCAGGCAATAGCCTAATTTTGGTACGTGCATTAGCTGCAGCGCTGTGCACGCCTGGGTTTTGCAGCAGGGCAGGTGCTGCTCCAGCAGCTCTGGCCGTCCAGGAAGGCACCAGACAGACAAGCGTGGCCGTCCATGTGTCTCAGGAATGGCCAGCGAGGCCGGCAACCTTCCCAGGTCCTGCCGGCAATGCTGCCCTTGGCTTTCTCTGGCTGCACAAGGGACGTCGGGCCAGGATGGGAGCAGCACAGCAGCAACCATCCCAGCAGCCAGGGGGGTACGGACAGATGGAGCAGAGCTGAGGGAGACAGTTGTACATGACAGCAGCACTGGAAGTGGCCTGAACTTTCTGGAGGCTTTAATGCTCCAAGTAAGCATTTAAATAATCTTACTTCTATTTATTTTTGTTGCCGTATGGCTGCTCCAGAAATGGCCAGAGAGATTTAAAATTGCTCCAGATTAGGAAACATAAGAGCATCATCCACTGCAGCACACATTCTTTTTCTGTCTATCTTAGTTATACACTAAATCCATGGAAATTGGATTTATAATAGAAATGCTGGGACAACCTTTGCTCCTGTTTTGCTACTGGCTGCTGCTGCAGTGTATTTGTAGTGCATCTTTTCTTCCCTCCTTCCTTCCCTCCTCGCTCTCATCTCTCCCAGCAGCAATTGGGTGCTGCACTTTACCTGACATCCCCACTAAGGTGAGTGTTTTAAAAACCCAGCAGCCCTTTATGAAAACACACCCTGCCCTGGCAGGTACCCCAAGCTCCCTGACTCGCCTCCCGGGGTGTCCCCAGCTCGCACTCACTCCAAATCATGGAAATTCCCCTTCTTTTCCTCTCCAGGAGCTGCAGCTCTGCGAAGTCCTTCCTTAGCACCCGAAGGATGGCTCCCAGCACCCGCATCCTTAGACACCAGCCAAAGCACAGGCAGCCCTGGGAACTCCCCCCATACATCGGGACGTGGCAAGAGCAAGGAAGACCACGCGTGTTGCAATTCCACTAGACTTTTCCCACAGCTGGAGCTGCAGTTTGATGGCTCCTCATTTTTCCATTGCTTATTTGTGGTGTCTGCGCTCTGCTGAGCTCATTTCCATGGGGAGTGACACATCCCAGACCTCTCTTGGCTGTTTCATGCTGACAAAACTCTTTGTCTTGCTGTAGGATTTCACAGGGACATTGGGAAGGAGGTGTCCCCATGATGTGGCTCTGAGGAACATGTGCTCCTGGCCATTGCTCCACGCTTCTCTTCCCAGCTTCTGGTTTTGCAAAATGCTCACCCGTTTTGAGCAGTTTGGCTCAAAACTTTTATCATCTTTGGTTTGAAACTCCCAGAAAGTGATTTCCTGAGAGGAACAAAGCTTGCATGGTTTAGATCCCATCAGTGCAGGGGCTGGCCTGGATAACCCAGCTAGGGCTTTAGCACACAACAAAATACCTTACAGATGCCTTAACAGCAGATCATCTTGTTCTTAGCTCCTACTGCTGAAGGGGATAGTGGGGGAGATGCATTATCGGATTTCCTTCCAGAGACATTTTGCTTTATGGTTGGCTTCATAAGCTGGTGTGACTGGAGCAGCCCACTGTGTTGCTGAGTGCTACCTAAGTAGGGCCCAGCATTAAAGAATAATGCTAATTTTTCTTAAGAGTTGGCAGTGCTAATGGCTTTTTTGATTACACTGCGTGCTTTGTTCTTCTGCTTGGCCAGCGAAGAACAGACACTTCCCAAGTGAACGTGCAACACTTCGAGGGGAGGAAAGGAAGGGGCAGGGATGCCCTCACCCATCGCTCTGCGGTGGCTACGGTGGCATGGCATTTTCAGATGGCAAGGATGGGTCCCCCTACTCAAACAGTGCCATAAATCTCACTTGCACAGCGTGCTCATCAAACTGGGCCTATCTTGTTTTTTCCCTGAGGTCACTGGAAAGTTTCCCAGTGATTTCAGGGAGCTGGGTGCGACCCACGACGGTGCACGACGAGGAGCAGAGCTCCTGGGAGCAGAGGGTGGGCAAAGCTCTGAGCATGGAAACTCTTTCAAAACGCGAGGGTTTGGCAGGCTGTGAGCTCTGCCAGCTCTTCCTGGTGGGTTCTGTGCAATTGGAAATGTACACTACTCGGGTTTAATAATTAATCGGGGCTTTATTTAAGTCCATCACTACACTGTACTGCAGTAATGATTCATCAGATATGTTCTTATAATGTGTACATTGTAATTTTTATTAGAAGGTACTTCTTAAGCAAAAAGCTGGTTGTTACCTGTTTGTATTCAAACCCATCATTAGTTACTATGTAGCGTGGGTCAATACACAGGCATAGAACAATCCCTTTTCTTCTCTTACAATGATTAACCCATCTATCAACAGTGTCTGTTTAATATCTCTCACTATAAACAGTCGTTATTTGCAAGCATAGCCAGATGGGCAGATAATTTAAAACATAACTTAGAATCTATTTTAGTTTTTAGAGGCCTAACTTAAAAAAAAGAAAAAAAAATCATAGAAATGCCCATGCAATCACACGCCCAATTTGTGTGCGTAATTACCTTGATTACATGTGTGCTTGTGGTAATTGTCACCACAGATGGTATTTGGATGCATGAATGGTCACTTGTGCATGCAAAACCGCGCCGCATACCACACCAGGGTAATTGCACATGCAAATTGAATGTATATCTCGCGCAACCTGCGCTGCAGAGCGCGGCACGCAGCGCTGGAGCCGGGGCTGCCACCGCGGGCGGCCGTGCCAAACCTGTGCCTGGCCTCCGGGAGCCGGCTCCACTCGCGGCCGGGGTGGCCGTTTCAGGCACTTTGGCAAATACCGCGGAGAGATGGAAGGAGGCTGCAGGGGGGTCCGTAAGGCACCGCCACCCGGCCGCGTGTCCCGGCTGGGAAATGCCACGGGCAGCTGCCAGCAAGTGGGTGCTGGGCTGGTGCTGTCTTTTGTGCCCTCGCTGGTGCTGATGGGGCACCACCCCATCTGCCCTTTTCCACATGACAAATCCACCTTCAAACGCCTTTTCCAGGGCAGTTTCCTCTGCAGAGCACGCAGGATGGCTGCCGAGCGCCACGACCCCGCGGGCCCCATGAGAAGGCACAGCCCTGGCTTGCCCTGGGGAGCGCCGCTGTACCGGGGGTCGTGCGAAAAGCCTCTGAGAGGTGGGGTTTGCCCCATGTTGTGCCACCCCATTAGAGCGTCCCTGTGCCGCCCCGTTAGCGCACCCCCGTGCCGCCCCATTAGCACACCCATGGGCCAGCAGCTCTTGAGGCCACGGCTCCTGCTCGCTGCCAGCCACCATCCTCGGCTTAGAAGAATTAAAGATGCCTGATGCTGTACTTACCAGGGGAGGAGAGAGAGACTTGGGAGGCAGTCTATCTAAAAGTTATTATTAATTTTTATTGCTGCATGGATTTAGAGATTTGGAAGAAGATAAATTCCAAACAGACATCCATTACCAAACCGACAGTGTAGCTTAAAGATAACATTTACATTCTGACGGTGTTTATATATATCTGATCCCACTCAATCTGCTCCCTGTTCAAACTTTTTGCCACCTTCAGAAGGATCAATACCTACATCAAAGGTTATATGAAGGTGGCCAGATTCTTTTAAGCTGTTTGCATAGCCCTCGGTTTACTGTGCTAACACAGGCTGGTACTTCTTCCAATAACTCTGTTTGCCTTGTATTAGGGCTGTTTGCTGAAACACCTAGCAGAATCCAATAGAGGACAGACTTTCTAAACATTTGGTCACATCTGTCAATCAATAACACCAATCGGTTTCCTGATACAAACAGCAAACTCTGCCAAATCTAATATTTGCCCAAACTTTTACTGACTCTTGCTGGTTTTAAACAGTAAAAGGCAACTGAGCAGACATTAGTGCAGAAAGGTTCTCACTAATATTTAACTCTGGGCAAACAGAGAATAATTCCAGCAATGAAAGGAGCAAAAACAAACAGTGTAATTATTGTCCCCTTTTTATTTGAGATAATTTGCTTAAATGTACAGCTATTATCTGTTAATATGGCGAAGGATAATTAGAAGGGACCAAATCAGGGTTTGGCTGAAACTCCCACACAGGCGCACAGCGGTGCAGATTTCAACTCTTGAACCTTGCCCCTTGGGCTGAGAGCGTGTTTGTGCAGGTGACCTTGGAGCAAACAGGGTGATGTTATCGGGGTGGAAAACACCTGACTCGAAAACAACTGAAAAAAAAACAGAAAAAAAAAAGAAAAAGTACTGGGAGGACTCCAGGCAAATCTGAATTCCTGCTTAGACCAAAAAGGAACAATAGAGGCCAAATGTTTCTCTGGAGTGACTGCCAGGCTGGGATGGCCAGCCAAAAATTGGCGCGAGTCTCTTCCATAAAACCAGGAGATGTTTTTCATCTGCAGCTGAAGGAAATCAGAGCTAGGCCAGCATCGACACCCCAGACGTGAGCGGGGCTGTGGGCCACAGGCCGGATCCAGCCCACGGTGGGGAGCCGGGGACTCAACCGGGGACCATGCTGTTCACGGGGGTGGAAACACCTTTGTGCCAGACCCTGGTTCTTGGTAAGGGGTCCCCAAAAAGTGACACCACCCCTCCTACCCAGGTGGCTCCTTTCGCTGGTGCTGGTTGGGAGGCAGACTGTAACGGTGCAGTTCATCTTTAATTCATCATCTTGTGGAAGGAAAATAAGTGGGACAGATAACGATCTGCACAGTTTTCCTTTTGGGTAACCAAATATATCCTTGTGATAAGTGACAATTATTCTAAAAGCTTCTCTTTGCAGGTAAGGTGCTCCAGCTCCGCTGCCTCAAAGAGTCGTTTTCCCCAGAAGAGGAACCTAATTGGGCTCTGATCAAGAGCAGAAAATACCTAAAAGATGCAGAGAACAATATTTTATCCCGGTAACAGCCTTTTCATTCTGAATGCACAGAGTAACAATCTGTGCGACGTGTAGTCGCATCTCTAACGCTTTGTTTATTGCAGCGCGCTGCTAAATATTAGATAATGGTAGTTAGAGAACACTTTTTGTAGGGGAAAACAACTGAAGGAGAAAGGAGGCTTGCTGCCCGGCGTGGAGAGGCGATCACACCGCAGGTGATGGGGATGATGGTCCCCGATGCATGTTAATGGGTGTGAGCTGGCGCTGGCAACCCTCGTGCCCGCTCGGGTTGAGCAAGGCAGCAAATCCACCCCAGTTTGGGTTTACAAGCAGCTCCCAGTGCTCCTGCCCTGAGTCCCTGTGATTGTTCCCTCAACTCTTGCTCAGGTTTTGGCTAACCCAGCTCACGCTAAGGCCTGAGGTGTGCTGGAAGCAGTGCCGTTCGGTCAAAGTGAGAGCACCAGGTGGGCAGGATGGGTGGCCATGATGCGATGCAGGGCCATGACGCATCACGATCACCTGCAGCTTGCCATCTCCTGCAGCCAGCATCTTTTGTCTGGCAGTTTTGTCAGAATCTGGTAACTTGGCGAAATAGTATAGGTCAAACCTCCAATGTGGAAGCTGTAAAACATCAGCTTACCCAAAAAGCTTTTGAAGCGGATCCAGCGGCAGGTGGACTACTGAGGCTTTTGTGCTTCCCGGTGTGATACAGGGGATGCCCACACCGTGACGGAGGAGGAAGAGTGAGCCCTCTCACCCTTGGCTAGGAAATGATTTCTTTTTTTTTATTTGCTCATAGGTGCATGATATTAAGGCTTATGGGTTATAAGTTATGAAACCTTATGACTTGAATGGTGAGTAAGTGAATTCACGTGATAGACTAGTGCGGGCAATAGGGGACTGAGCCCCTGTTTGTCACGTTTGTTTATTGTATTTCTTAATGAGCTTATGAAATAAAGTTTAAATCACAGAGTGCATTGTCCTGTAAATTTGAGAGATCCGAACAGACTGTGACAGCCCTGTGGTGGGATGAGCCCCTGCACTGCTCTTCAGCAGATGCGTGAGGGTGCGAGCACCACGTCCCAGCTCGCTGCTGTTGCAGCACCGTTGGTGAGCGCTGTGTTGAAGTACCCTCGGTGCATTCATGTTTCCGAGCCCGTCCCCTTCCCCCTGCAGAAATCACATGGGTTCAAGCTGAGCTTTCGGCCCCCTGCATGCCAGACCTGCGGCCGCTTGCCTTCCTCTGTGGGACCGTGTGCTCAGCACGGCTGTGAGCCCCGAGCATCCCTGCCTTCGAAACAGCCCTTCTGCTGCTGGGTGTTAGTCCGGGCAAGAGACGTGCCAGCACGTACGTGGAGAGTTGCCACGTGCAGACACGCGCATGCTGTGCGTGGCAGAAGTGCATGTGTAGGGATTCAAAACTCAAAAAGTTTCAAGGAGCCAAAGCTCCGGAGAAGCCGCAGCCAGCGCAGCGCGTGGCAGCAGATGGCAGTGGCACCGTGTCGCTGCCTGTCCGGACAGCCCCTGGCAGCTGATTAACATATTAAGTGCTCAGAGAGTGGCGAGATTTGGGGCTTTGGGGACCTGAAATGAACTCTCTCCTTTTTGTTTAATGTCAGGTGGAAGGATTTGCATGTAACAGCATAGCTTGTGGCCTTGAAATTCAGCCCCAGCCATGGGGCTGAGAGATGGGAATCATTTTGATGGCTGCTGAGCCCACCCTGTGGCCCCCATGGCCAAGGTTTGGCTCCATGGAGCATGTCTGGGCTGGCTCCAACACCGTGCGTATGGTGGATGGAGGGATGTTTGGGCTGGCCTTCAGCTGCTTTGGAAGCCGAGGTGATGCCCTGTGCTCCCACATGGCAGGTCCTTGCTGGCACTGAGGTCCCAGGGAGGAGCGAGAAGCAGCGCCTGAGGCTGCAGCATGTGTCGACAGTCGCATACAGTGCCTTGAAACGCAGAAGGGCCTGGAAGAAATACTCATCTGTGGAGAAATGGGACCCCTGACCTGAGATCCAGACGTGCTAATTAGAACTTTGTTATAGTTTAATATCTAGACTGCTCTAATTTGCAAGTTGAGAATTAGCTGCATTGGACTTGATTTTCTGTACCAGCTTATTACTGCGATATTTTCGTAGACACCGAGATGAATCAGAGCATCGCATCTCATTTCATACCATCCAGAATATATTTCCTGAAGAACATTAAGGGTGTTTTACTATTGAGCAATTAACCTGGATGCTCTGGGTTAGGAGCTGCTGAGCATCCATCAATCATGAGAAAATGCAGCAGGCGGGAGCAGGGAGGCCATCAGGCACCTGTAAGAGCAAAGCAGGTCTCCTTGTTGTGCCTGTGTGGGCAGAAGGGAGGCCTTGGGCAGTAAGCCACCCATTGATTTCTTCCCTGAGCTTTGCAATTTGGCCAGGCTGCAACTTGCACAAGAGGACGAGAGGTGACTCCGCTCGCCTCGAGAGCAGCTGGAAGACCCTGCAGGAGCTGCAGCCCTCCTGCCATCCTCCCTCAACCTCTTGCATCCAGCAGGAATGGCTTCACATCCAGGTTGCGTTCACCAGGCGAGGTGCATCGGTGTTGCCCAAACGTGCTCGTTCGGAAGGTTGCACAACAGAGCGGCGGCTGCTAATTAGCTGCCGGCTGAAGCTCTCAAGGCGAGCGCCAGCTGCTGTCCCACTGTCTTCACGGCGAAACCCCGGCCCTGTTGAAGTCGGTTGTGAAACTCCTTAATTAAGCGAGCTGGACTGAGATTTTTGCCCTGCCCTGCTGCTCCCTGCCGTGCCCTGACACGCTGGCCAGCGAGCTTGTGGCTGTGCCAGGATGGGCTCCAGAGCAGCCCAGGCAGGGCCGGAGCCTGCAGCCCTGGTCCTGTTTATGTCTGATGTATTCGCCCAGACCGGTGCTTGCACTGAGGTCAGGACCAGAAAAACAGAGGTACGTTATCTCGTGTGACCTCCGCTGCAGCGGGAAGGGGATGCTGTGGAGGAGCCGATTCCTGGAGTCATGGCCTCTGTTTGCCTCTGTCAGCTGCGGGGATGGGAGCGGTTTGGGTGGATGGTGGTGTAAATGCCGGTGTGTGAAATATGCTCGTTTGTTCTTTAAACTTTGAAATTGTATCTTGGGGATGCCCAGAGATGATTTGGAAAACAAAGTTAATCTGAATTCTTCATTAAAATGTATTTTTCTGCTTTAATACATATGAAAATCTTCAAAAATGCACAGTTTGGAAATATTGGCTATGGGGGTGACAGCTCCCACCAGCTGGGATGCTTCTTCTAACCCATGAGCAATTTTGCTGCTCCAGAACTCTTCCCCACCCCATATCCAAACTAGTTCACTGAGAAATGTCCACAGACTGCACAGCCAGCACTAAATATTTTGTCCTTTTTCTGGAGATGGCCAGTCAAAAAAGTTTCAGTTCTATTTTGACTTTTAAATATGTTGAAACCTTGTTTCTGTCTGCCTGGAAAACCCCACACCAGCTCTCGCAATGGTGGGTGCTGGTGTCAGAGTACACGAAGTTGCTGCCGTGTGGAGTTACCTCCCCAAGCACGGCCTGTGTGGGGTGACCTCGTGCAGGCAGCGGAGATGCTCTTTGTCTCCCAGGGGAGACAGGGATGGGGACATATGTGCCACCATCCCCTTCTCACTGACCAGAGGCTCAGCGCAGGAGGAGCTGGGTTATCATCACACAGCATCTCTCAAAAGTTTCTGTGGATTAAGGAGATAAGCATAAAACTATTTTCCTGATGCTCTCCCTGGCCTCCGTGAGCAGACTTGCATGTTGTTTGCCTCACACAATTTGCAGCAAACTCCCAAGAGATGATGTATGATATCCCGACAGACTCGGTACTCCAAACACCGCTGCTCCGCTGGGATGACTCCCTGTTCCATGGACCGGGGAGCACGATGAGCAACCGCTTGTGATGGAGAGGACATTTGGTTACTCCTCTTCAGCCAGCCTGGAGGAAAAGTGGCAGGGAAAGGCTTTGGGTTTCATAAATGGGACACAAAAGGTTGGTGGGGAAGGCTGGAGTAGAAAGGGCCATTACCACGAACCCACGTTGCAGTGCACAGCCATGCCCACAAGTGCTTGTGACCCTCCTGCCCCATCCAGTTTGGGGATATCTGTCCCCATTTGCCCTGGATTATGCTATAAGACTGCACAGGCAGCCATGAGATTTCTAAGCCTTTAAATGCCCCTTCAAGGCAATCTGCATTATTGCTATTTATTTAGAATGCAACGCTGACCCAAATGTCACAGGGGCTTCCCATAGGAGCCAGCCCTTGCGTGGCCAAAGAGCGAAGGCAGCCGGTGCAGGCGGGTGAGGACATGCCAGCAGGGACGTGTGTGATGATGGGAAGAAAACCCTGGTAGTTAATGATAGGAGCTGGTTGCTCTTGTGTAGGTGAACTGAGCTCAGAAACAGGGAAGGCACCAGAATTCAGAGGTGATGGCTGTCAGTTTGAAGTGCTGGAGGTTGAGGATGGTCCCCACCAGCCAACGCTATGGGAGCAGAAAGGGCTGAGCTGGCCGGGAGCAGAAGGTGAAGAGCAACCTCAGGCTGTGCTGGAGCAACCCCCTGGGAGAGGGGGGATTTGTGGGGATGGGGAGTGGGCAGGGGGAAACCCAGGCACCCAGAGAAGGCAAGGTGAAGGCCACACGATCTCTCCCAGTGGAGCATTGCCAGCAGGCTCTTGTAGATAAAACCCTTGCTGAGGCTTCCAAACCACAGCAGGCTAATTGTAACTAATTATGAAATGTAATTGTTTGAACACGGCACAGTGCTTTGACCTGAATAATAAGGAGGGACACAGTATCCCTCCTGCATCCCCCCACATGCCGGGCAGAGGGGCAGGACCTGGGAGCAGCAGGGGCTCCTGCCAATATCTGGGTACAAAAGGTCGCCGAGAATGAACCCCATAGGAGCGCTCGGTGTTTTCATCTTCAGGCAGATTAAAAACCTGCAGCAGGCACCAAAATTTTCCCCTGTGATGGTGCAGAGAGAAAACACTCTGGGCTGGGAGTGGGAGACTTTAATTGCTCCGATTGTTAAAGGCAATGGTGCAAAATACAATGGGAGTGTAGTGGGAGGAAAGACAGGTCCAGCCCCAACACCCATCAGTCCACCCAGCCAGCCGCTCCTTGCAGACCAAATCCTCCCCTCTGCCCATATGCCTTCACTTCACCCCGGCAAATGTGTTTATTAAAAACACCAGAGAACCCCCAAATTAAAGCACTTTGCGTATTTTCCTGCATACAATCGCTGCCTTTGTGGTAGGCAGGGACTGGAGGCATCAAGGCTGGGATTTCCTCTTTCCCCCTCCCCCCTTAATATTTTTTTTTTGCCTTTGGCAAAAATTCCAACATTAGTTTAATGTTTGTAAAGCAGCATGAGACCCGAAACGAAAGGTGCTACATAAGCACAAAGCATAATTGAGAGCCTGTGTGATGGGCTCTATAGAAATGCATGTATAATAATAATGACATTAATAATAGGCTGTTATTTGTCACTGAGCAGACCTGAGGCCCAGGCACGCCCCGAGCAGGCTAATACAGAGCAGAGAGCTTCAGTCTGCATACTGGTTTAAAATAATATCATATAATAATACCAAAATTGCTCTCCAAACCCTGACACAGTCCTGCTCAGGGCTCATGTACAGCCACCGAAGTTACCCTGGGCCTTGTCCCAGGACACAAACAGCTGCAAACATGGTTTCATAAAACCAGATACCTGCTATTCTCCTGCGTTTGTTACTAAATGAATGCTTTTATGAGTCACTTACTGCCCAGCTGTTTTTTTTCTCCTTTTTTTCTACCCAGAAAGGGAGGTGTCTGCCTTCTTTGACAAATGAGGACATCTGGAGCAGGAGGTTGTTTCAATGTCCAGCCTCCATCATGTCCTGGAGGCATAGGTCATCCTCCTGGTTAGTGATTCCCCACTGAAGTACCAATGGTTCCCCAGACAGAGTGCTAATTTCATCAAAAAATATTAATTTACTGTGGCAACATCCTGCCATCACTGCATCTGCTTCCTGTCTTTGCATTCAGCCTGTTTTGCTCCTCAGCAGGTTCGTGCACATGGAAATGAAGCTGCTGCCGTGCTTTGTGGAGGTTGTGGAGAAAACATTGCAGCTCGGCTGCGCTGCCTCATCCCAGAGCGGGGGATGTGAAAGCATACCCGAAAATATTGCAGGACGGACCTCGGTGCCGGGAGACACAGGTCAGGTAAGGGGCCAGGATTTGGCCCTTTCTGCTGAGCTCGCCTGAGCTGCGCGGCCCTGGGGAATGATAAAAGCTGTCTGGGAAGTTTTGTGAAAACAAACTTGGCACATTTGGCTGCCCGGGGGGCTGAAGTGCAAAGTGGAATATAAGAGCAAAGGAGTGTGCAATGCCTTCACTCCTTCTGCAGCATCCGAAGGGCTTGGGTGCAGGAGTGATCTCCCCTCCCTCGACTGAGCTCAGCTCAGAGCAAATGTCTTTCATTTGCACATGGCCCAGCTCACCCAGCTCCAGTAAATTCACAAGTGAGAGGATGCTGGGGCCACCATGTCAGGCCTCTGCAACGGAGGGACCCCAAGGCACCATCCAAAAGGACCCCCGGCACCCCAGCCCTTCGCAGGGCAGGAGCCTCCCTTGAACCGTGCACTGATGGAGAGGACCGGGCTGTGACGACTTCGGTTCTGGATTGACTCAGTTTAGCAGACTGTATTGGGTTTCTGTGGCAAGGTTTTGGTAGCGGAGGGCTACAGGGATGGCTTCTGTGAGAAGCTGTTGGAAGCTTCCCCTGTGTCCGACAGAGCTGGTACCAGCCGGCTTTAAGACCGACCCGCCACCGGCCGAGGCCGAGCCCATCAGCGACAGCGGTAGCGCCTCTGGGAGAACAGATTTAAGAAGTTGCTGCGCAACAAAAACTGCAGCCGGAGAGAGGAGTGAGAACATGTGAAAGAAACAGCCCTGCAGACACCAAGGTCAGTGCAGAAGGAGGGGGAGGAGATGCTCCAGGCGCCGGAGCAGAGATTCCCCTGCAGCCCGTGGTGAAGACCCTGGTGAGGCAGGCTGTCCCCCTGCAGTCCAGGGAGGTCCACGGTGGGGCAGATATCCACCTGCAGCCCGGGGAGGACCCCACGCAGGAGCAGGTGGGTGCCCAAAGGAGGCTGTGACCCCATGGGAAGCCCACGCTGGAGCAGGCTCCTGGCAGGACCTGCGGATCTGTGGAGAGAGGAGCCCACGCTGGAGCAGGTTTTCTGGCAGGACTTGTGACCCCGTGGGGGACCCACGCTGGAGCAGTGTGCTCCTGAAGGACTGCACGCTGTGGAAGGGACCCATGCTGGAGCAGTTCGTGAAGAACTGCAGCCCGTGGGAAGGACCCACGTTGGAGAAGTTCATGGAGGACTGTCTCCCGTGGGTGGGACCCCACGCTGGAGCAGGGGAAGAGTGTGAGGAGTCCTCCCCCTGAGGAGGATGAAGCGGCAGAAAATAAAGTGTGATGAACTGACTGTAACCCCCATTCACCGTCCCCTTGTGCCACTGGGGGGGTAGGTAGAGGATCCAGGAGTGAAGTAGTGCCTGGGAAGAAGGGAGGGGTGGAGGGAAGGTGTTCTGAGATTTGGGTTTATTTCTCATTACCCTGCTCTGGTTGATTGGTAATAAATTGCGTTAATTTTCCCCAAGCTGAGTCTGTTTTGCCCATGATGGTAATTGGTGAGTGATCTCTCTTGTCCTTATCTTGACCCACAGGCCCTTTGTTATATTTTCTCTCCCCTGTCCAGCTGCGGGGGGAGTAATAGAATGGCTTTGGTGGGCACCTGGCATCCAGCCAGGGTTAACCCACCACACAGACCCAGCAGGGATTCACTGTAAGGTAGCAGAGCCGGGGGGGAGCAGCGTGCCGGAGATCTGCCTGCCTTGCCCGCGCTGCGGGCAGCACTCACATGGTACATACAACCATACAACCTCCTCTTCGAGCACTTGCTCTGGTCCTCCGTGAAGGGTGATCACCCCTGCGTGCGTAAACCCCTGAGCGCAGGTGCCTGAGTGCCTCTTGGTGGTGATGATTCAGCCAAAGCAAACAGGCAGTCCGTGCCCTGCCCAGAGAGCAGCTGAGCAATGATAATTACCTCTTTGTTTCCTTCTTTTGGAGTTATTTGCGGCAGAAAGCATGTTTGCCTTTTTCTGTTTATTCACACGGTCAGTCCTCAAGTGCTTGCTCTCCATGCCTTCGTGCCATTTGTTCATGGCCAGAGGATGAGGAAGATGAGGGTCTCTTCCCTCTACTTCCCCCCAAGCAGTGTTAGCCCCCTGTACAGGCTTCCGAGGGTCCCCTCTGCCCCCCCAGCTGCACCATTTTGGGCTTTACTGGGAAAGGGAGCCGACTGATGAACACTTGCTAGACGGGGGCTGTTCTCTGCCTCTGTGTACATCCGATATGCACACACGTCTATTTTATATAAACTAGTGGACGCACGTGGGAGGTAAACAAGGCAATCAGTCTGGCTGTGCAATCTGGAAGGGAAACAAAATATGTCTGCAAAGTGAGTGCTAACGGAGAAGCACTGAGCGGGGCTGCTGAAGAAGGGGAGCGCAGGGCAGCAGGTACCCGCGGCACCCGAGCCACGGGTGCCACCCCACTCTGGGTGGATGAGTGGCAGCATGGGGTGCTGGTACAGCTCATCTCCCTTGCAGGATGCCATGCTGATGCTCCATATAAGCCAAAATCGCTGGGCGGCCGTCCTTGCCTCTTCCTCTACTGCTCTCGCTGCCCTTCTCACCGCAGAGGGGTCTCCTCTGTCCATCCATCTGTCTGTCTGTCCATCCGTGGCACGGTGCTGCTCTCCCACAGCAGGTGCGATGCTGGGAGGCACGAGGGTGCCTTGGCATGGGGCAGCATTCACTCACCCCGGCCCGAAACAAACCCTTCGGGTCCCACCCAAGGAGACAAGCAGAAACGGAGCCTTTCCGCAGTGTTTGCTCTGCACGAGTACACAATAACGCTGTAACCTTGGGCTGTTTGAACTAGCCAGGAGTGTCATTGCCAGCATTATATTCAACAGTTGTACTTGACTGAATAAGCAGACGGGGTTTTTTTCCCCTCTGTCATAATGGCACTATCCCACGGAGGGGTGATGGATTGCTTTTTCGGTTGCACATGCTGTTATCGCTGCGCTGTTCTAATGCTAGTCAAACATTATTGTGAATAGCCAAACTCAATAGCAGCAGTGTTAGGCTGGAAAGTCAATATTAGCTGAGCAAACAAAGCAAATAAAGAGTTGCTATTTGCGTAGCTATGAGTATTTGTATGCTCTGCTGCTGAACAGGGTACTTTGAAATAATAAAAAAAAAAAAAAGTTTTTTTCTGCAAGGCAGGGAATGTTTTTTATTTAGGGCAGAGGAATCGGCTTTTTTTAAAGTTCGTGTTTGCTTCCTTAGAAGTTGCGGTGGCCCCGCGAGCAGTGCAGGCGCGGCCTCCCCTCGGCCAGCTCTCAGGGAGCAAAGCCGGGCGTGTGAGACGGCTGCCGGCCATGCTGCCACTCACGCTGGCACTGTCGGATCCCCTGACCTTTAATGCCGCAAGAAAAAGTGTGGGAATCTGCCAGAGCAGCTGAGTGCTGAAGCAGCAGATGATATTAAGTTATCCATTAAAAGGCAGCTCTTCTTCTGGAGGAGCAGCGCCGTGTTTTGGCAGTATCTCCTGGCAGACCCGTAATTGCTCCTGAGCGGCACCTCTCTGCCCCGAGGATGCTCCTCTGCCGCTGGGCCAGGGGCCGTGCGTGGGAGCGCCTGTTCCGTTCTGATTTGATTTGTGTTTCCCTGTTTCTTGTTAAGTTTTTGGCACTTTTCGAGGTTCGCTGCGTGACCTTCTAAACAACACATGCCTATTTATAACCTGCTGTCTGTGGCCCAGTGCCACTTTGAGAAGCCCTGGGAATGAAATCCAATAAACCTTTCCTTCATTAATATTGTATAGCCCGACGTATGCACCCAATGTGCATGCTAAAGAGGGGATGCCATAACCCATCTTCATCCCAGGCTTGTTTCCTTATAGAAAGCGTTGTTAAGTATACATACTGAGCCAGGTTAGCTCAGGGGCAGCAGGTCCCAGCCCCATGGTGCCTCTCTTCCCCCAGCACCCCTTCCCAGCTGGGGATGGATGCGCTGCATTACTGGTTTAGTCTGTGTAGCATTTTTCATGCAATCTCCAGCCTGGGATGCTTTGGAGAGCTAAATAACACAGCTGGGGGATTAAATAATTAATTCCAAAGAAGGAGAGTAGCTGTGAGGCATAGGCAAGGGACTAAATATATATACATTGGTTTTGGCTGAGCTGGAACAAGATGGAGAGTCAGGGGTGGTGAAGTGCAGGCTGCCTCTTCCTGGGAGGTGCAGGAAAGAGGGCTCCGGTGCTGGGAAGAGGGAAAAAGCCTGGAGGAGATAAGATGGGGATAAGGGCAGCGCGAGATATTCCTGCAGGTACCAATGGCTGAGAGTGTGCTTGTGCCTGGGACACCTGCAGTCTTAGCTAGCGGAGAGGGAAGGTTGTCCTTCAAGACCCCCCTGCAGAAAAGAAATAAAGTCTGGGAGGTGTCTGAAATCTGGAGGTTTTGGTTTCCCGCTGGTTTTGTGATGGCCACTTTGGCCAGAGCAGTTTCTGGGAACTCGGCAGCAGAGGCACTTTGCCCTTGGCCAAGGCAAGCACGGTGCATCAGCCCCGCTTCCGCGGGTGAGCCCAGCCGCCCTGTCCTCGGCTGCACGTGCCCTCGCAGCTGGGACCGCTGGGAAGCAGGGGGCCAAGCTCTTCCCCAGGGGAAGGGCAAGCCAGACACCCCCCTTGTAACCACCCCACTCCATGCCTGCAGTGCTCCTGCCTTCTGGGGATGACCGAGAGCATCCTTCCACTTCAGAGAAGACAAAGAAAGTGCCGGGAAAACATTATGGATTTTGCAAAATGAGCAGTGGCTGGGGGAAAAGGGAAGGAGTCAGGACCCCCACCCCAAAATGTGCTTTTAAAGAGGCAGGAGAAGGGCAGCCAGCTGTGGCCTCGAGGATACAAATCACCCCACAGCTCATCTACAGGAGCGGACAGGGCCACAGGACTGACAGAGTGGTCCTGCTGCCCAGCACTTTGCCTACAAGGTGTCACCCATCTTCATGCAGGTGCATGTGACACACCGTGGCTTTGGGGACAGCCCTTCCCCGGGGCTCGCACACTGCAGCACCCTGCTTGCACCGGCGCCGATGTTGCCGGTGGGCTCCTGGGGACAGCCCATGTCGCAGGGCTGCGGGAGCAGCATCCGCCAGGGAATTGCCTTTGGGGGAAGGGGAGTGCACCTGCACACTGAATTAAGCCCGTGCATTTGCTGCAATTTTCTGCAAGTATCCCATTATCGACTTGTTGCATCGCCGGCTGCTGCATGGGTCCCTTTTGGCCACGGCTGTGCTTGGGACCCATGCGTGGGGCTGGGGCAGCCCTTCCCTCCGTACTGTCGGTGCTCTGCTTCCCTGGGGCTTTTGGAAACGTAAAAACATCCGCTACTAAATTCCACTCGGTGAGTCTTGATATCATGAAGCACATTTGCTCTACAATTATAGCCCAGGCTAATGCTGTTTGGAATAATTAAATTCACATGACAAATGTAGTCGCATTAATTTTATTTATCTTGAGTGGGTTAACAGGAACTAGCAATGGAAAAAGTAATTATTTCGCTTCTAGGGTGCTGGGATTGCTGATTTGGAAACCTCTCCGAGACATATTCCTTAAATGTGGAATAGCAGCATGTGAAATGCATGAGGAGCTAATACAGTGCATAAAAATGAACATAATTTCTGAAAAATTGAATTAATGAGGCAATGAGACTGTTTTAATGAGCACAAGGTCTGCAGTAAATGTCACTGTTCCCATGTCTTTATTGTAAATTATAATGTGCATTTTTAGAAAACACTGCCTTGATGCAAGCCGAGGGGAAGCTGCTGGAAGGGGCCGAGCTCAGCCCGCGGGGCCCAGGCTTCGCAGGGAAGATGCACAGCCCGCTGCTGGTGGAGCAGAGCTCCTCTCCTGCTCCGAGCTTGGCACCGGTGATGCTTTATTGACATTGCATTTTTTTTTCTTGCTGGGCGAACAGGAGTGTTTGGTTGTGGAGGCTGACCGGGAGCGGGACCGGGAGCGGGAACAAACAGCGCAAGTCTGCGGCAGCTCCTGCCACGGCACTGCGTCTGCTGCTGCGGCCGTGAGATTAACCGGGCATCGATCTACCACGCAAATATTAGCCAGGTCACCGCGTGACTTCAGTGGACGTTTGGTTTGATCAAAAGCTCACGCAACTGTTTAATTCTCTTGTTAAATAAGGTAGGTGAATGGCAAGGGAAATAACAGCTCTGGGCTGAGCTTCCCTGCTTCGAATAAAAGCTGTGGCTTTGGTACCGCTGAATTACGCAGCAGCAGCACTGGGTCCCATGTGCTCGGAGCCAGATATGAACAAAATCCTTCTTAAAACGGATTCATCATCCAAAGTTATTGCATGTTGTCTTTGTAATTTTATTCCTGAGCATCAGCACTGGGAAGGTTTGCAGAAAGTGGCTCTCCTGGGCAGGGGCAGCCGGGATTTAATCCGAGCATTAACTCGCAGCAAGAGCTGGCGGATGAGAAGGAGGATCTTTTGCTTTGCTCTTCTAATCTCTCAGGGAAGCTGCAGCAGACTTTCTCCCTGCTGCCCACAGCTGATCTCCCCAGTGCCGAGCGGCTGCCGGAGGCTCCCAGCAGGGTACAGCCCATCAGAGCGTGCGGGGAGCGCACAGGGAATGTGCAGGGTAGCTTTGGTAAACAGGGACGTTTCCTCTGCCTCCTGGAAACGAGGGCCATCCTTCCCCTGACGTCTCTGCAGAACGCGTATAGACTTAATGTTGTCAAAGCTGGCAGGCGGCCCAATGCCGCTGTGATGGGCATCACGAGAGGGTGACATTTCCTGTTGACTGCAGGACACGAAGCATCATCTTTGCCTCCCCCGGCCCTGGCACCTGGTCGGCTAATTAATCTCCATGAAATATATCCCTGCAGATCGCCCGTCAGCCACCTCTGGGGCATTTTGGGTTATGGCAGTCTTCCCGATGCTATTGGAGAGGGTGACACCGGTGTGATCCTACAGCCGGCTCTGCCCTCGGCCCTGAGCCGGGTGGTCGCGGGCTGTCATGCAGATGGGTGAGCGTCTTGCTTCGTCTTAGTGCTTGGAGCCCACCGCAGCCCGAGCGGGTCCTGTTTTGGCTGGCAGCAGCTCATGCCTGTGCCCCCCATCCTGCAGCCCCGCTCCCAGCCCTGCCGCCCTCCCGGGCTGGGAAGGGCCCTTTGAATATCCCTGCACAAAGCCCCTCTTGTACTTTGCATGTTGCTATGGCCTGCCTCTGCCATCAGCGCTGCCACCAGAGCAGCTGGTGGGATGGATTTGGCCCTTGCAGAGGTCTCGCCTGCCCAGAAATTGCACAAATTTGTGATGGCAAGGAAGGTCACAACCCCCGGTCGCTGGTGGAGCTGTGCAGAGGAACCTCCCGTATCAGCATCATCTACAGATGCTTTATCGGTCATAAACCCACCATAATTTTCTAGGGAATAGTGTTCCAGACCCACATCTTTCCAATGAAAACAAGAAAGTCGTCATCACTTTTCTCAAGAAAAACAGAAAAAATAACCAGCTGCGACAGATGTGCTGACTCGCTGCTCACCTGGGGGGATGTCCCAGGCTCCCCACGCACCTAATCCCTGCTGCTCCCCAGTCGTCAGGAAGATCCAAGAGCTCCCCGTCATCCAAAGAGCTGGAGCCGGCACAAGCTGTGCCAGTGCTGGAGGAGAGGCTCTGCTGGCACCGACGCCAGCACCACCACCTTCCAGGACGATGACTGGGTGAGAAGATGAACCCCAGCACACAGCGCAGGTCATCCAGGGCGCATCCTCTTCCAGGAAGGCATCTTTGTCCCGGGATGAGATATCTGAGCTTGCAGGGCTCCGCCGATCCCGCAGCTGTGGGTGTTTTGGGTATCAGTCCCTGTCACCAGTGCCAGCGGCTAATTGTGAAGCCAGGGCTGGTGGGAGAAGCTGGGGGCTCGCTGCTTCTCCACGCCGGGTCCCCAATGCGATGCACCTGACTGCCTAAGTGGGCCCGTATTCCTCATTTTCAGCTGTAAGGTTTCTGGTAGGGATGACTAATTTAATGGGAATTATTGTTTAAGAGCCAGTGTGGCTCCCCCAGACACCCAGGTTCCATCGCCCAGCACTGGTCCCTCCCAGAGGACGGGGACCACGGGGCTGGGGGGGCTGCTGTGAGGAAGCCAGTGAACTGGGGCAGAAACTACAAAGAAAAATATAGTTTTGACTATAAATTTCAAAAAACAGGTTCCAATATAGGTCTTTCCTTCTTTTGTACTTGGGTTTCCCTTCAGTTTAAAAAGCAGGAAAAGAAAAAAATAAATACAAAGGCAGCCTCGAGGAGAAGGTTTTTTCCTATTTGTTTTCCCCTCTCCCATTCTTCCATGGAGGAAAGGGGAGAAAAAGGACTCAAAGGAAAGGAAATACTTTCATTTCCTTGTACAGTGCCCGGGATGTGGCGGGGGTTGCAGGCAGGACCACGGTCGCCATCCCTGCCCCGCTCCGGTCCCCCAGCCTGGGACAGCTGAGGCATCGCTGCAGGATGTGGCCGAGAGCATCCCAGCCCGGCGGCATCGCGAGCCCATCCAACCTCCCAAACTTCCTAGGCTGGTCAGCGGGTGTGGAGCCAGCAAATCTGAAAAGGGCTTTTCAAAATCAGGCTTTTTTAAACTCAGAAGAGGCAAGAGCTCTGTGACCAGCGTCTTCTGGCAAGCGGCTGCCTGTTTACAGACATGTAAATACAACTTCACAATTGCCATAAATCCTATTGTGCAATATTCTCTAGAACCAATTAGATTCTGACATCTGCTTAATGTTTAATTACTTTTTGACGAAGGAAATGGAAAAATTGACAAATAGTTTAATCCATCAAATGTCGGCCTTTTGTGAGTGTGTTTATATAAAGCTTACATGCCAACGTCTCTTAATTTTTCTTGCTGCTCTGGCAAGGATAAGGACAAATATTTATATTCCAGGCACACAAGATGGCTTTCATATTGTTTTCATGTTTAACTGATTTCAAATGAACTAAGATGGCTCTTAATGTGGTTATAAGAATTTGCCATTAATTTTCACTTAAAATTGGATCCAGCTTGCTACATGCCTGCAATATATTAAAGTTAATAACGATTTGTTTAGAAAACGCAGTGCTTACTGCTGGCTGATTGGCACACGCTTGCTTGGTGGAAACATCAGATTCCTATTATATTTAAATGATAATTAAGCTTAGAATATTACTCCTATTTTGGAGTGCTTAATGCAGGATAGTTTCGTTAATGCTATGGGAAAAGACAGCTTGGTGTCCCTCCATTGCCTCCAAACCCCGGGAAATGCTCCTGCTTTGCCGTGGGATGCTTGGGCTCATCCATCCGAAGCCCAGGCCAGTCTCTTCTGCTGGATGAGTATCCGGCTGTGCAGCCACCCGGCCTGGCTGACTCCAGCCAGAACGGCTGCACTGGGCTGGATTTGCCTTTTCCTCCCATCCACCACTTTTGGGAAAGGCGTGGGAGAAGGAAAGCAGCCCAGCTCCCTGATACTTCACTTACACATTTAATAAAAGGAATAAAATATCAGAAACGCAGGAGAACCTTTAATAATTCAGCAACGTCGAGTTGTTTCATTACCTTAATATTTGCAAAAATTGCCAGCAGCTCTTGACACCTTTTCTCGCTCACGATCTGAGCCAAAAAAGCCACAAGGAAGTACGATATATTCACCTGCCCTCATTATGCTAATCACAGCATTGCAAGGCTTGCCTGTAAGTGTCCTCACTCTCCGTGACGGAAAAAGAAACGCAGCGCAATAAATTTGACCTAGAATAGTTGTTGGGAAGAGAAAAATGCGTAAAGCATGAGAAACCCACTGATCTTACTCATAGCATCTTTGAAAACGCTGTTATTAACTGACAATAAATCTAACAAACTTTATAATTAGGTTACTTCTTTCCTTTGAACTCCCATTGCCAGAGCCATTAGCTAGTGCAGTGCTGTGATTTATAAGCGAGAAGCAGCACTAAGTTCGTCAGTTTATCGGCTTTTATTTTAAAAGGCATTTGTTTTCCCGTCTCCGAGGAAAGCCTGCTGCTCCCTGAAGCTTTGTTGGAAGTCGTAACGTGTCAGGTTGTTTTCTTTTCTCTCCCTGCCGAGACTGCCAGCCAGCATCCCAATTAGCCCCAGCGGTGGTGATTTCTGGGATGAGGGGAGTCGTCCACTGGGAGCTGGATGGAGAAGGAGCAGGTTCCTTCCATCTCGGCCATCACGGGGGTGGCAGACCGTCACAACCCATGGTCACACCTGGGCTGACGTCCAAGGGGTGCGAGGAAAGCCAGAGTTGTGAAATTTTCCCATTTTGGGGACGTGTTTGTATCCTGAGCCTGAACTGTCTGGGAAATGATGAAAGCACTGCCAAAACATTTCCACGTTTATCCCATGAATTTTGAAGTTGTCTGATAGCTTGCAATAATTTAATTTAGCAATTAAAAATTCTGCTGCTGCAGGATTGTATGGCCATCCTTCACGCGCCTGTTGCGTGATGTTTGTCCCATCCGTGCATGGCATTGCCCATATTCTCTCTCCTTCTGTGGGGTCCCCACTGTCCTGTGAGACCCCCCCTCCCATGGCCAGTCCCTGAGCGAGGAGCGCAGGGGGGAATCTGCATGCCCCCCTCCCTGAGGAGCTGCCACCAAGTCCCCTCCCTGCTACCTTCCTCAGTAACCCTCCTGCCTGCAATAACCCAGCTTTCCTTGGGGCTACCAGCATCCTTGTATTTTTGCCACGCTAATTAAGGTTATTATTTGTGTTTGTGGGGAGCGATGAATGCTGCACTTGCTGCTCACTGCAGCGGGCGCTGTGCATGGGCCAGGCTGGCTCGGGTGCTTTTTGTTAACAATCTCTCGAAATCAGCCATTTCCCTGCAGGCTTTTTGCTGTCAGGTCATTGCTTTAAAAAAAAACCAACCTCTACATGAAAAGGGTTCGATTTCCACAGCCAGTCGGCGGGTTTTCCCACTGCCTGTGCTGACAGAAAGGGTTTTTTATTGTGCATCAATTACTTTCAAGTGAATGGGAGACATTATGTTATTAAATCCCACCCTGCCTCTCGAGGTGCTTTTAATTTGTATGTTTAGGTTTAAATTTCTTCAGGAGTGCCAAACCTTGTATTTGTTTTCCTTGGGCTATTTTCATTTAGGGTTTCGGTAACTGTCAAAGCCTGCAAGTTAATTGTAGCTCACAAGGTTATCTTTCAAAGCTAACTTATATTTCTGTCATATGCTGGAGCCAGTCCTTGACTGCCTATCTTTATGATACTGTAGATTTTGACTCTTGTAATTATCCTTTGAGTTTAAGCTGATTATGTAGGCTTTATAACCGGTGTTTGTTTAACTTACCCACAGTGTGTTGTTTGTACAGTGGCTCCGAAAGTAAACACGAACCTGATTAAACAGCTCTGCCTGCCACCAATGGCCGTTTTCCCAAAGATACACTAAAATAAACAGCGGAGGGGCTGCGGGAGGGAAGCGGTGATGCTCGCTTGCCTCCTTGCACTCAGTTGCGGAAGAGCCCCGTCAGCCCAGCTGCACGAGAAAGAGTTGGTTTGAAAACCGGTATTATCTTAACCCAAGTACACCCAGCCTGAAGGCGTTCCCCTCTGCTCCGGGGCAGAGGTGCCCATCGCTGAGGAGGGAGCACGGCGCTGGCACTGGCACGCTGGTGGCCGGCCGGGGGGGTCGGCATCGCGGGGATGCTGCCACCGAAGGAAATGGGGTCTGCTGGGTCCGCACCGCTGCACACGGGGTCATCCCGAGCATCTCCGCAGGACAGCGAGGGGCTTGGATAGCCCCAATTCCCCCTGCACAGCTGGGGCGCACCCACGCTCTGCAGGGCCCCGGTGCCACACAGGGCTGGAGTGATGCCGTCGGGGCGAGAGGTGACCTGTCTGTCTGTCCCCTGAGCACCCGGGTGGACAAACGCCTCTGTCTGTACCTGCAGGACCCACAGTGCCGGGGTTAGAGCAGCGCTTCACCATGCATCGAGCACCAGACCGGGCTCGCTGCAGAGCTCCTTGGGGCTGGCTCTGCTGCGGCGGGCTGGGCTTTGCAGGCGTCCTTTTGTAAATGCACTCATTTCTTATTTGAAGTAATTAGCTCTTGGAGTGGCACGGTGTGTTACGCAAGCATTTGAAGCTAAGGTGTTTTGGCAGCTCCCAGCCCTCGGATGGCTCTTCTGGAGGTAGGTGATTTGGACGGGAGCCCTCGACGTGACGGCACAGGTCGGATCCTGCCTGCTTTCCCCGATGGGGGCCAGGCGTGGGCACAGCATTCCGCTGCTGCCAGCCGGGGTGCGGGGCCGGGGGTCCCTCTGAGGGGGCTGAGTAAGGCTGCTGGGGATGGGCACCGTGCCGGCTCGCCCTGCTCAGCACCCGCGGGGATGTTCTGCAAGTGACACATCATTAATGAATATTTTTCTTTTCATTAATCAACAAGCTTTAAACTTACTCTTGAGCAACTACAGTTTCTCACATTATCTGGTCTCTCGCTGCAACGGACAGGTTAAAACGTGTGCATCTTATCAGGTTGGGGTTTTTTCTTGTTTGCTCTCCCAGCCATGCCAGCGCACCTTCCCCTGCACAACCTGGAGCCACGCTCAGAAATGCTGGTCAGTCCGGGCACCGAGGACCTGCTGCTCTTGAGGAAAGGGCACCCGGAGAGGCAGACACTCTCTCCCAGCTGCTGGCAGATGAAAGACAGAGGCTTCCCCCCAGGAATGGGAGCAGGGACTCTGGACGAACTGTGCAGGAGGTTTCTGCAGGTCAATGTGGCTCCTAACGAAGGCACGAGCTCCCAAAAATCCCCCCCTCTGGTGCCAGCTGCTCGGCTGGCTGGTTTGGTTTGCAAAAGGTGTGAAGCGGGATGGCAGGCATCCAGCATTCCTGCGGGCTCCTTTTAATATCGGGTTTAGACAGATTGGAAAAACTCCTCATTCGCACAGGCGCTGTGGGTGGTTTCCTCCGCTCTCCTCCCCGGCCTTGCAGCACCGGTTGCTGCTGCTGCTGCTGCTGCTGCTGCTGCTGCTGCTGCTTGGGGTCCCCAGGACTTGGCTCCAGCCCCACTCTCAGTCCCTTTTGCCTCCCCCCTTTGCTCGAAGCAGAGGAGACTTGGCCGCTCAGTTACAAAGGAAAAGCTGCCTCCTCCTTTTCCCCCAGCTGCTACAAGCACAGCCTCCTGACCCCGAGCTATTTTAGGGACAATAGATGCTGTTTTCCCATTTCAACACCTCCTCAGGGTCCCTTGGACCAGCCGGCGAGTTCACACCTCCTTTTGGTCTCACTTTCACCAGTGTTTTCTCCAAACTGGGCAGGTCCCTGCCATGCCGGACCACCCCCGGGGCAGCTCTGCACCCACAGCCCTTCTCACGAAGAGGGTCCACAGGCTGAGCCCTACTGCTCAGCATCACCGCTGTGGTCCCCGACTCTGGGTATTGCCTGCTTGAGGAGGGAGAAACTCTGCTTTTGCTCTTTTAATGACGTTTTCTCACCTGCATTAAGACAGAAAAAAAATGCCAGCATGGCCTGCTGGGGACAGGGGGTCTGGATCCCTCTTAACAGAGTCTGTTGCCTTCAGTGAGCACTGGTGGGCGGTCGGTGCCTATGGAGGGGCTGGGAGAGGACCAGAGCTTTCTCTATGGGGTCGGACTACCCCTATGCATGCTGTACCCCACAGCATGGACACGGGGGACTGGTCAGACTGGGAAGGTAAGCATGTGGAATGGTAGCCAAGGAAGGGCTGGGGTGTGCAGGGGCTGAGGGACTTGGTCAGGGCAGGCAAAGACATCGCTGCCGTTCCCGGGGCGTGCAGGAAGGGCCAATAACCTAGACGGAGGGAGAAACTTCATGTGAAAACTGAAATGTGGCAGCCCAGGGGTTAGAGGAAAGGGTCATGGGAAGAAAACAGCTTTTTCTCTTCTGCTGGAGATGCTGGCAGCCTCCCCCACGTCTCCACTCCCTCCCGCGCTGCTGTGGGGAGAGTTTCGGTCTCTTCTGAGCACTTTTATCTCTGCAGATGGAAGTGTTTGAGGAGCACCAGAGAGCCAGCAAGGATGACCCCAGGCTGTCTCACGGCTCTTATCATTCTCCCCTCCTCCCGCAGCAAACACCTCCCATCCCCACCTGCCTCTGCAGCTCCCTGCCTGCTTCTCCCCAGCTCCAAACCACTCTTACCCCATTAAACACCACTCCTGCTATCAGGGCAGGTGCTCATCAATTGCTGCCTCGCTCAAAGCCAAGCTCCAGTGCCATAACGGAGGGCTTTTATATTCTTTTTTCCCCCAGAGGAGGTTTGTAGAGGATTCCCTGAGCCAAGGCAATCTCTGCCAGGTCTCCCTGTTCAGCACCCGGGGAAATTCCTCTGGCCCTCCTTAGAAGAGCACCGGGCAGCCCTAATTACAGGGAGGGAGCTGGAAAGTGCGCAGATGTCATTAACCACCCTCAGGTTTGTTCTGGAGCCAAATTAAACAGTGAGGGTGGTAAGAGCTTCCCTGAGGCACAGCCCTTCGCCCAGGAGGGCTGAGCCGGGATGGTCCCGCATGCTCGAGCATCACGGTGCCAGCTCCGGCGGCACGGGGGTCCCCATGCCAGTCCCACCAGGGCTGGGGTCTTCACCCCAGCAGTGACCCACTGCAGCCCTGGGGATGGGTGAGGATATCTCTCCGAGCTGCTCTGCTGCTGGAGAAACCATTGCATGTGCCCATCCCCATCGCTCTGGTCCAGAACCCTGGCCCCGGGCTGGTCTCGTGGCTGAATTTCTCTAAGGCCACGTTTCTAGCCTCTGGCCTGGGCTGACATCCTGAGCCAAAGGTGGTGCTGCTGTGTCAACCGGCATACATTGGTATCTGTGTTTATTTCTGTGTCATGAAAATACTTGTGATGTGTACTGCTTATTCCCTTTTCTTATTATGGAAAGTACTGGATTCTCAGCCCTGTGCTGATAAAAGCCTTTCACAGGGTACGTTGTCTACCCAGCCCTGTGGTGGGTGTTGGATAAGGCAGGGGTTAAGTGCCCGGGGGCTCAACTGATGCCCACCTGGGTGCTGTGCACCCTCAGGGTGCTGCCGGGTCTATAAATCAGGCTTTGCTGCAGAGGGCTGCGGAGTTCTGCCCCGGGGCTAGGAACATCACAAGCAGCGTTTCTTTTTCTTCCTCTGGTTTTCTAATTGCTCTTTAGCCTTTGTTCATATATTTTCAGTGGTATGTGTCCTCATGTACGAGTGGGAACAGACAGGGAAGCTGCCCGGTGCCAATGCACGGGGGTGGATTCTTCCCAGCAAATTGCTATTAGCCTCTAAGGGTGAAAAAAACCCACAGCAGGCTGCGAGACACCCAGGAGATGGTGTTTTTCAGGAGAATATCGAGAAGCAAGAATGCACTCAGGTTGCTAGAAAAGGCCCAACACCTCTTGTTTTTAAAAGCTTGATGGGCTTTCAGCTCTCCTGCACCTGCAGCAGCACGCTGAGCACCTCTCTCCTGAAACCATGGACTGCGCTGGCTGCTCTGCAATATTCAGGCATGTGCATGGCTGCAAAGCGGAGGAGGGTTTTTTCCTTTCCTTTCTGGTGGGCATTGGAGACCCGCAAGCTCAAAAAAATCAAGCTCCTCTTGCATTTTAAAAGCTCTAAAACATATGAAGCCTTATCAGTCAGCCCCTTACCTTATGGGATATATATGCAGTTCCCAAGCTGTGCTAAATCAATATCTTTCCACAGATGGATAGAGAGATAAATTTTAAAGAATAAGCTTAATTTTATTACTGTCTTCTGAGTGGCCATTGCATGACAACGCAGCACCAGATTGACAAGAGTTTGATGTTCGGTAATAGCACATCAGCAGGCCCCCGGTACTTTGATGTATTGTAACAGTGCATCATCAGAACAATGGCGTTTTGATATATTGTATTAGAACATAATCAGAGTGATGGGGCTTTGAGATATTATGTAAGTACATCATCAGAGCGGTGGTGCCGTGACATATTACCTTAGAGCACTGTCAGAGCTGCCGCGCTTTAATGGATTTCAGTAATACATCACCGGGGCCGGGGGTCCGTCGGAGCCGTGGTGCTGACAGCCGGAGGGACCACTGTGCTCGCTGCAGGACATCTCTGCCTCTAAAAGACCTGACCAGTTCATGTGACAGACGGAGCTTTCTGAAGAAGGTCCGGGGAGGAAATGCTGGGGGGGGGGTTCAGGGCAAGCACAGCCCCATCTCCGTGGGGCGGCTGTGGGGCTCAGGGACCCCAGCTTGGAGAAATCCCCCTGCACACAGCCCAGGCTGGGGAGAGGGATGTTGCTGAGATATTTGGGGCTGGTGCTGGGGACTGGGCTTGGAGCTTGCTAGGTGCCATGTTTTCGGGGTGCCACATTTTCTGGGTGTCAGATTTTTGGGGCTTTACTTTTAGAGCAGCTGGCACACCCATTCTTTCCATCAGCGATGGGTAGCTGAGAGCCAGGACTTGTGGTTGCACAGCGGTCCCAATGTCACCTTCACTGCACAGTACTAAACTTCAGGTTGCATCTCTGAGCTGTGAAACGGAGGGTATTTCCAGAGGAGCCTCGTAAGGACAAGAGAGCGCTGGCAGAGCATGCTGGCAATGAGCAGGGTGGTTGTCTGTCATTAGCTGGAGAAGATCCCTACATTTTCCTTCTTTCATCCTTTGGTTTTCCTTCTTTCATCACATCGCCCCAGCCATGCCCTGAGCCCTGTATCTGAAGCCCCACAGCAGTGCAGGGGCATCCCTCCTCCACCCGAATCCTGGCTCCTGGGGCTGGAGAATCCTCTCAGCAGCATTTTTATGGAAAGATATATCAACTGCGTGGCTGGTAAAAAAAAAAATCACTTAATTTAGTCTCTCTGTGGCTGGGACATCCTGTAGCCCATTTGCATCTCTCTAGGTGGAAGGAGAAAGGTAAGTAGCACAGGTAAGTATGAAAAATAATAAGAAATTCTGGGAATTTCAGCTTATGCATGCTGAGGTTTCACAGAAGTGCTCATCAGTGTGACACCTGGGTTGAATGTCTTCTTGTTTTAGGCTTTTTGTTGTTTGTTTTTTCTTGCTTTGGGATCAAGCAGTCATTTGCACCAGCCTAAAAACATGCCTCATTTTCTTCTCCTCTTCACTTCAACAACAAAAGCCATCAGCTATGAGTCTCAGGTGAAATTTCCTTTTCTTCGCTGAAGTGGACACATTTCATCTCTCTGAAATAGAAACATGTCACGATGTTGGAGCTTTCTTATTTCTTTTCCAATTACATTGGCTGCATCTAAATATATTTCAAAATAAGAGAAGAGTCATTCCATTTAAAAATGCCAAAATAAACATTTTCACCTTTCCAAAGTCTCTTCTGATGGGATGTGGCTAGGGCTGAGTGTTGCTGGCTGACTTCGCAAGACCTTTGCCAGGCCCAAGAAGTGGATGTCTGACATGAAAATGAATTCGGAAACGGAGAAGAAGGAGGCAACGCAGGAGACTGCCAAAAGGGAGCTCTTGGAAGTGGAGAACAGTGCTAATATTTTGGGAAATTGAAATTCCAGCCATGAAATTGCCTATCATTTATCATCCCCAACCACCTTACAAAGTAAGAAAAACAGGCATTAAGCCTTATTGCTTTTTAAATACTTATGATCTCGGGGAAAAGCTGTCTAATCTACTTCCTTTAATACGTATTCTACAAAAATGTCCGTGAGTGTAACAGTAATGCTTGTGTTTATATTTGCATTTGCACGTATGAAGAAGCGATGTTAGGCTGTTGTTGGGATGCTCAGATGACAAACCCCATCTCTGGGGCTCGGGGGCTGCTGCCTTCTCCCTGTATCCCCAGTGCTGGGGGGACAGTACCATCTCTGAAACCAGACCTCCCCGGCACAGACCAGGACACCTTTTCCTATTTCACAATAACGAGTTAAATCTATTCCCTTACAGACTAGGATTGAATTAAAATCTCAGCAGCAGCCCTAGGCACCCGGGCAGAGCCCAGAAGAGGCAGTGGATTTCCAGGCTCAAGCCCTTCCAAGCCCAGAAAAGCAACGCTTGCCCTCAAAGCAAGAAGAAGGTTTTGCTGCTGCTAGAGCATGCCACCAAATAGTTGTTTTCTGATTTAAAGGTGGCAAGCTCCTGAGCACCTCTCCCCATCCCTGCCATGCTGCTGCAGCTCCATGCCCTGAAACCTGTAAGTCTTCAATGGTCATACCCCAAAACTTGCTGGTGTTACCACTGGGAGCAACGCTTGGGCTTATCGCGGTGCATATTCTGAGGGGTCTTCCTCCCCGGTGCCGACGTCCACGGGGCAGCGATGCTCTTTCACGGCCACAGCACCGGCCACCCTTATAATTTCTGCAGGTAGGAGTTTGTGGGTGTTGGGGGTACCAAGCTCTGTAAATGTTCATAGCAGTGCCATGCAAAGTCATTTAGGGCAGGTACTTCTGTAATTGTGATGCATTGGAAAAAATTTGGTGTTCAGCAGCTGTTTCACTTGCATGGCCACCCTGTGCCAGTCCCTCCGGCTCTGGGCACCCGCAGCCATCCCGGCTGGTCTGGACCTGCCACCAACTCCGGCAGGGTCTCTGTGACTCTGGGCACCATGTGCCTCAGCTCCTGCCTTTCAGTTAATTTGCTTAAAATGGAATCAGAAAGAGCAAAAACCCCTGTTGGGCAGCGTAGAGTGGGCTGCAGGGGCCTCTTGGACCCGCACAACGCCCGAGCTGCCTCCTGCCAGTGAGACGGTTTCGGGGTGCCTGGTTCCCACAGTTTTTGGGGATGCTCTTCCCTGCCTGAGCATCGGAGGGTGCACAGGGCAAGAGCAGAGAGGGGATAGGTGGGAGCAATGCTTGCTGCAAAAGCAGCTCTGCAGGGCGGTTGTCACCATCACTGTTCTCTCTGGGAGCGGGCAGCAATGGGAGAGGATGCTCGGTGTCCAAACAGCATCAGCCTGGTTGGTGTTGCTTCCCAAAGCACCAACGCAACCCCCCAGCACCTCTGTAAAGTGCAGGTCTCCTTGGGGGTTTGCACGCAGTGTGGGCAGCTTCCCCCCACGCCGTGGGGTGTTCGAGATTCCCCAGCGAGGGCAGATCTCCTCCTCCTCCTCCACGGGCAGTGCTTCAGAGGCTTCCTCGTACATCAACACCTCATGCTCCAGAGGAAATGTTGGAGTTTACCTGCTAATGGTCAACCACAAGGCAAAAAAAAAAAAAAAAAAAGGAAGCAAACAAACAAACCAACCAACCCTTGAATGATAGGGGAACATAAATTATCCAGAACTGGCAAGAAATGAAAGTGTTGCATGGTCCCCTGACAGCAATGGGATGAATAACTGATGATGATTAGTTAAATCATAACATTGCTCATGCCATGCATAAATGATGAGCCAACTGCTTGCGATGCCCTGATGAGATGCAGCGTTCTTAGCTTTCTATCATTCCCACTTTGTAGCCCCAAAGAAACTACCACATTTCTGCATTTTTGTGTTATCTGGCACATCAAGCAATGCGACAATGAATATATATTGACCTTATTATAGCAGCCGGCTGCTTGTGCCAGAAGCAACCAGGCATACTTTGCACAAATTAAAGCTGTCAGCATGTAATTTATGGTTCATTGCAAAAGAGGAACAGAACTCTGAGGGGAACATTGTGGTTTGGGAAGCAGGTAGGTAGGCAGATGAATTGCATGATAAAATATCTTGCTAATGATGTGATGTTAAAGCTGAAGTGTCATTTTCATTCTGTTTTGCACATTTTTTTAGTTATTTCTTGCTTGAGATGATTTTCCCCTTTCCACAGTTGGTTGTTTTTTTTTTTTTTTTCTTTCCAAAAGCTAAATTACTGGTTATACCTGAAAAGGATGAAGTAGGTGTGATAATTTATGAGCAGACAGCCGTTGTCTGAAGACAATGTGGTGGCACCCTGAGCGATGTTAGAGCCCCGTAATAGGGAGTTGTCTTACGCGTGCAGCCAACAGCCTTGACATCGGGGCTGGGCGTGGATGATTAAAGTTTTGCTCTTTTTTCAGACTAGAGAACAGTCTTGAGGAGAAATAAAACAATCTATCTGTGCGCCTTCACTCCTGTTGACACACACACACACACGTGGTGGCAAAACCGTACATCAAGAAGGGTGCTCGATATTGCAGACAGCATCCTCGGTGCCGATGTCTTTTGGGTTCAGGGATGCTGGGTCTTTCCTGCCTTTTTGTTTCCCAATCGCTCAGCAGCTGAGGGAAAAGGAAAGGGGGAAACAAAGGGAAAAAAGTATAATTCAGAGAAATAGGTGGGGGAGATGTGTTCATGTGGGATTATGTCACCTTGAATAATGCACGGAAGTGCAGGAGCGGGGAACGTAAGAGCCGAGCGAGGAAAAGCAGGGGAGGAAATGGGGATTTATAGCCTGCCGTGCCAGAGAGCTCTCTTTAGTCCAATAAATAAATGATAAAATAATTAAATTCTGAAATAAAACGTCACTGAATTATTTAACTGCTCACCTAGGACTAGCTCTGACTCAGCCGGGCGAGTGCTGTTGCTCTGCTGCGGGTGCTGCCGTGCTGCCAAAACCAACGTAGGACGCGGAGAAGCTCTCGGCACGCGGTGAGCGGCCGGTCCCTCGTGGGATGGTGTCTGAGGCTGGGAAATCCGGGGTTTGCTCCACCTTGGAGCCGGCCCAACACGCCTTGAGAGATTTGGCATGGTGGGGAGGGGAGGAAACGTCCTTGCCCAGGCGGAGCGGGTTGCGTGGGGACTCGGGGAGCAGGAGATGTCCCTGGTGCAGGGACCCCTCTGGAAAGGCAGGAAAATATTCTGCTGGTGTTTTGCAAAGCATGAGCATGTGTATGCATTTTACAGAGCAAGATGTACATGCCATGAGAGATGCAATTGGGCAAACCCAGCCCCGCAGCCCCCAGGCACGTCCCCTCCCTGGCCGGATTCTGTCCCCGCTCTTGCCGTGGACAGAGCTGCTTGGCAGAGCATCCCTTGAGTGGGATTTTCTCTGAAATACCAGTTTTATTTTCCCTTATCTTGGTGATTTCCTCACTGGCACGGTCTGCCAGCTGGGCTCCACACCTGCCACTCACGGGTGGATATTTTACTTGACACGGCGAGAGGAGGCTGGGCGATGCTGTCGCTGTCAACATGCATCCCGCGTGGGGCGATGCAGAGGCAGCAGCAGGGACAACAACGTATCGGTGCCAATCTGGGGTGACAAGGCTGCAAGACGGAGAGGCTCCGGCCGATGTCACTGTGTTTGGAGAGAGAGGTGGGAGGCAAAGCAGGGGGAGGAGCGGCTGAGCGGTGGCAGCAATGGTGGCTGGAGTGACACGGGGAGGCATCGTGTGCCCGAGGACAGCCTGCCTTGCCAATCGGTTTGAGTTCCAGCTCTCCAGCATCAACAAAAGGTAAACTGAGCCTGAGAGCTGGCTAAGGCCTGGCTAAGAGAGGTCCTGCCAAGCTGGGAGAGTCTTCCCAGGAGGTCACCGGAGCTGCTGCTCTTGGGGACGTGCCAAAATGCAGGCATCAACGATCACCAACATTGATACTTCCTCTTCGGACAGCTCCTTTGCCTGTGACAGGACGCTTCACTGCTGTAACTGGTGTTAACTGGAAGATGGCTGTAGCCAGGACTTGCTTGTCACACTGGTTGCTGCTTGCTTCTGCCTTGCCGTGCTGCTGGAGCGGGTCCACATGCATCCCGTGCTGTGCCATCGCCCATCACGTGTGCGCTGGGGCTGGCACCCCCGGGGACCTGGCAGCACCTGGCAGCTGCCTGTGAGCCAGCCACCACCTCAGTGGGAAGCTCAGGAGAGGGTGGGAGGATGCTCGTGTGCACCAGCTGGGATAGCCCCGCTCGCATCCATCCCTCACCGGCAGCTGTGCTGGAGTCACCCGCATCCGCCCGGCGTGCTGAGCTCCGGGGGCTGGAAGGGGGACTCGGCATCGCAGCCAGCCACGGGGTCCCATGGAGGGGGTTTGGACAGTCATGCTGTCTGTGGTGACAGCCCCCTCCAGGTCCCCACTGCCCGTGCTGCCATGAGGACCGTCAGAGCTTTCACCTTCCTTGCACAGGGCACGTTTCTTGAGCAAGTGCATGAGTGGCCCTTCAACACAGCATTGCATTATCCGTGTCCATTAAATTGCCACTTCTCCACCCAGACCAGTGACCTGGTGTGACCAGCCAGGCAGCCCATTCACCAGCCCTCTGTGAGCTGCAACAGCAGAACTCTGCCTGCCTCCCAGTGCCGGGGGGGGTGCTGCAGCATCCCCCACCAGCCATGCCCCCACCGCCAGTATGGGCAAGACCAATGCTGCCAAACCAGACAGCCAGAGCTCCGAACTGCCTATCAGAAAGGAGAAAAAAAGTTTTTTTAAAAAAAAATAAGCCGGAGTTGGCTTAGTGCTGGCACTGCCTTTGAACCAAATGTCTTGCTGCAGCCAGTGACAGCTCCGCAACAAGAGCGGTGGCAGCATTCGCGAACTATTAGTGTTAAATTATTCCAACAAAAGCAGGCCTTGATGTTGTGTTGAAGTTGATAACTTGAGGATGTGTTTGAAAAGGATAAAAGCTTTGCCTTCAAAGGCTGGCTCCTCTTTTGTATGAGACACACTGCTGAGCGAATTAACCATTTTTGTAACGAACGCATCATTCTAGAGGTTAATTAGCAAGCATTGGGACTCATGGTTTGGTAACTGTACATTAAAAAAAAAATAATAAAAGGATTAGCTGTTTTCTTGACGCCCAGCAGCATGTCTCGAATGCCACCATGCTGCATGCATTTGCTCTGGGCAGGGGCAGGAGACGCATTTCCCCAGTGGAGAAGGCGCAGGCGCAGGTAAGGCCATTCATGGGACATTTGGGGTGACTGAAGCAGGGGATGCCAGAGGTGCCGGTGCCGACATGCCTGATAACACATGCTCCTGTTCTCCTTCCCAGGACTAAAGCTGCAATCTCTTTCCAAGAATATTTTCCATCACAGGGGCTTTTCTCCCCTGTCAGTCACGCATGGCTGTATGTCCTGTCTGTGATGTGAGCAGCCAGCCTGTTTCAGGTCCTGGGCCATGGGCACAGCAGCTAACGAAGGGGTAATTTAGCCATCACTGCCTGTGCCACGTGCTCAGGGCCAGCAGAGAGGCTGCAATCCTGCCGCGAAGACAACGAGCAGGGAGACATGTGGGAGGAGGGAGGTGAATCGTGAAGTCTAAAGCTTCAGCCCCAAACTGTGACCTGGATTAGAAATGAACCCATCTCATGCCGCAGGAGCTGCTCTGACAGAGGAGTGGAGGTGGGAGAGCATGCAGGGGCTTCCCTGCACCACCCATGGTGCATCCCCATTGCCTGCAGAGCCAGGCAAGGGGCTTTGCTTGCCCCTGGGAAGGGGGTGTTTTAGCACACGCTTATATCCCAGCACTGCAGCGTGGCTTACAGAGCTATAACAAGAGAAAAAAAAACCCTTTTTTTCCCGGGTTCATGATGTCTGATGGGAGCGGAGTGTGGGAGCACTGGGCTCTTCCCCTCCCTGTACTCACGCAGCCCTAAAACCCCCACTCCGCTTCCCACCCCTCCAGGCTTGTGGGGGTGAAAGCCCAACATCTCAAAACGGGGGGGGGGCAAGAGCCATATGTCCAGCCCAGTGCGGTGGTGGGTACCACTTGTTGAAGGACCAACGGCCACCCCTTGTCATCACACCAGTCCCCCGGGTGCTGCTGGCCCCGTGCCACCAGTAAGAAAGCCATCCCACAAGCAGCAGCGCCGAGGTTGGGTTTGTGCCATCTGACATTGAACCAGGGCTAAATTTGTCCGGTTTACACTTGGCCGGAGTGACAGCCGCGAGGAGAGAGAAGTGCCTTCCATTTTCAGCGCAATAAAGATATGATGGAAAAAAAGTTTCATGGTGGATTAGCACCCTTGAGGTACTTGAAGCTGTCACTTACAATATGCAAGATCCATTGCCTGACCTCTGCTCTGTGCTACGGGAGGGGGAAAAAAAAGAAAAGAAAAAAGCCTTTTACAGGATCCCTTTTGCAAACATGTGACAGTCCACAAATCAAGGCCGTAACATGGAGAACTTACCCAGTAATTAGTTTTATAAACACGCAATTCAGTTGATGTAACAAAAGCTGTAATTTAAAATTTGACACCATCTCCCTTTGCCGGGGGCCGGCGGGAGGGAGGTTATTAATAGCAGGAGTAAGAGTTTGTATTTTTCTTCTCCGTGGCACTTGGGAGGGGGGCAAATGACCTCAGTGTGAAGAAACTTTATTTTCTACTGCCTCTTGATTTATGTGGGGAATCTGTTGCATGATTAGCGCCTATCATCAATAACCAGGCGGTGCAGGCTGACAGCTGCTGAGTGGAATGAAGAAACCCTGTGAAGCAAATAGCTACAAATTTCCCTGACAGCCCTGGTTCGATTACACGGCGTCAGCTGCCAAAACACCAGTTATTACAGGCATGGAGTGCCATGAATAGCTGAGCAGAAAGGAGCACGGGCAGCGGTAACACGGGTTGGGATGTTAACACCCCCGGTGCTCTTTTCCCTTGGCGAGGGCATTCGGGGATCATTTATTTACAGCCACCCGGGCTTGGTGTGCGCCAGAACCCGGGTCTGCTATTTACACTGATGCTGAGGGATCACCTCTGCCAAGATGAACGGCCGCGTGAGCGGCAGCGTTTTTTCCCCTTCCCAGCCAGAGATATTAACACTAGAAATAAGGTCGTAAGAAAGCCCATGCCCTGGTTTTCCAGGTGAACCCTTTCTGAGAATTTGCCAATACACATATCCTTAGGAAAAAATTGGAGGCAGTATGGAAGTAAATGCAGGACTTGCTGCTTTACCCGCAGCATCGAATCCTGCAGTGGAAGTGCTGTGTAGAGCAGTGAAGGGGGAGGCGGGGGGGGCTGTGCACTGCTGGGCTCCAGGGCAAGCACCAGCCACGGCCCTCCGACCACACGCTGCACCATCCAGCCCTGGGCATCGTCACGCAAGGCTTTGCTTGTGAACCCGGCTGCTGGCAAAACCGGCTTGGGAAATAATTAGAAATTTTAAGCAAATGTTGGAAAACCATCATGAAAAGCATGAACATGCAAACTGGAACCTTAGCAGGCACAAAACATGATTGCAGTGTTACAGGCACCTAACTGGGGGGTCGTAGCGTTCCCCAGGACCACCACAGCCTGTCCAAGCTGAGCAAACACAGCTCGAATTTAACCTGCTTAACGCTCGCGGGGAGCTATCTGCAAACAATCCGAGGCACCAAGCTTCATTCCCAAAAACAAGAGTGGCAACGGTTTTGAACAACTGATAGATCTGAGAAACATTTGTCTGCTGGCAGCCTTTCCATGTGGGAATGGAGGTAACACTGAGTACACCACTTACTGGAAATTATTCAGCCCACACCACTTAATGGATATGCCCCTGGCAGACTAAGGATCTTCCTTCCTTGGTTTAATAATGAGGGTTTTTTCATTGAGGAGGGAGATGGGGCGGTGTTGAGCCCACTGCAGCACCGGCTGCTCGGGTCCCTTCCCCACATTTTAGAGACAACAATTGCAGGGCGAGGAGAAAGGAAACATTTTGTAAATGAAGACAGATTTGGCATTTTTCATGGGAATGTTTGTCAGCAAACGCTCGCTGTGACACACAGTCTGCTTCCCAGAAGCATCTGGGAGGTTCAGCCTGCCGAGCTCTGCCACAGCTCAGCCCTGTGCACCGTGGGTCTAGGGCTCGCACTTTTGGTAAGGACAGCCTGCCCAGCATCGTGCAACCCCCCGCACCCAGGATTTGCCATTCCCTGGCTAGTTTCTGCTGTTTTCCATCTTGAAAATAACGCCTTTGAAGTCAGTTGCTCTTTGCTCACTGCAAGGTCTCAACAGGGAAAGGACAGGACCCACAGGGCAGACCCCCGGGATAGGGCTGGCTGGAAGACGCATTGCCTGAGGTTTCCTATAGGAAAAGAATTTCTTCCAGAGACGGGCATGTTTTGAATTTAGGCTTTCGTGTCAAGTTGTGTGCCAGTGTTAGTATTTAATTTTGTTTTGATGTTTATATACTTTTTTTTTTCCTAAAGCCGCAGAGCACGTACTGGCTGGAGCGCTTCTGGTGAAATCTGGTTTTCGTCTGCATGTGGCATGTCTAAGCAGGGAAATGCCTCTCCCGGGATGACGTTTCCAAAGGGAAGGCTTTGGGGCTGGAGGAGAGGCAGGTTCACCCTGAAAGCCTGGAGCTGGGGGTTGGCTGCCTGGGGGGCACGGTCACAGCTTCTCCCCCCCTGCAGAGGGGAGCAGTACCTGGCTTTGGACCCTCCCGGCTGCCCTGCGGAGCTGGGCGTTGTGGTTAGGGCTTTTGTTTTCTGGATGTTGACGAGAGAAAACGTTTTAGCTTTTTTGCTTAAAAAGGTGAGAATTTTGCCTTTCTTTCCTGTTTACAATGAGAACACCTCCAAGTGCTGAGATTATTCATGGACACAAGCCACCACTATCTGACTGGGATTTTTTCTTCTCTTCCATAACATCAGTGCTGTCGGGGACAAGCATTGGGGTGAGGACCAGGCAAGGGGCTAGACAGAGAGGCTTGGTCAAGGCTATGTGGGTCCCATGCTGCAAGGATGGCCGGGATGTGCAGCCCACTGCAGGCAGTGCACCCCACTACAAGTCATACACCCCACTGCAGGGAGCGTACCCCACATCAGCAGCCGCTGTACATTAACACTGAGATGCCGGGCTGCACCCAGCCTGTGTCCATGCGATGCCCAGGCAACCTAGAGTCCCAGATCACATGGTTTTCTGCTGGAAACTCTCCAGGTGCTAATGAAATATTTATGAGTCAAGGCATACACGGCCTCTATGTAAGGAAAGAAACTGTTTTTATCGTGAAGATGAACTTGAGGGGAACATTTTATTAGAGAGCATGGTGTTGTAAAACATTGTATTCAGAAGAGGATGGCATGTCATTTCCCTCCTGTGGAGCAAGGCTCAGGCACTGAGCTGGAAAGCCAAGCGTTTCCTTACCCAGATGTATGATGCTGCCATGGGGCTGAGATCTCCTAAAGACAGGGTCTGCTCTGAAATGCAGTTGATGGTGGTGAATGGCATTTGCTTTCCCAAATAGCATCCTCGTTGGGATAGTGGGATGTCGCTGGTGTTTCCTCACCCTTGCGACTGCCTGGCTTTGGTAGGAGATGTGACATGCTGCCCAGCACCCCGAGGAGGGCTTGGGAAGGCTTCCCATCATCTGGGATGGAAATCCTTCCCCTAACAGTGCAGGATGGATCCGGCAGCCACACTCAGCTGGGGAACAATGCTCCAGAGCTGACTCCCATTTGCCTCTCACCTGCTCAGCTGGAGGTGAGCTCTGCTGCTGGCCCCTCTCCCGTGGCACAGGGTTATTGGTCAGGTTTTAGTTTCTCTCAGCTTTCCTTTTTAAATAATGGAAGTGTCAACCCTGGTTCACGGGCTGGTCAATGTTTTAATTCCTCCCTAACTTTATAAGGCAATTTCATGAATTATACAGTGTGGTAACAGAAGGAGCTAAATAAAGATGCAACACTAGCTGTGTTTAATAAATACACCCTCGCTATCCGTGGAAGCTATTTGCAAGTCAAAAATATGGCACATGATGATCTAGCTGTCGATTGCAAATTTTTTAGATTACTGCTAGGTCAGCACTATTTTATGCTAAATCCCATTAACTAAAAATAAAAGGAGGAGGCTGTGCGCAGGGAGCTGTAAAGCAGAGGCAGCCTCGCCGCAGGCTCCCTGGTGCCGGGGACCTACCGAGCTAACGACCAGGCATAAATGGACAAACTTGTATTTCGTCTCCTGACAGGCACTAAGTAGCCTCTTGGGAATTCAATAGGCCTGTTTAGGTGATGCCAGGAGGCATTAATAATAAAGGTGACCCTCACCTATGGCCTGATCCTGGGAGGAACAGAGCAGCCGCCTGGAGAAGGAGCAGGAGAGGGTGCACAGGAGGTGCTGGTCTTGGAGCTGCTGCTGAAACCCCACCAGAGGGGACAAGCCAGCAGAGGGGGATGGCTGCTCTTGCCATGCTTAGCTGGTCTTGATGGGCAAGAAGAGGTTTTTGAGGAGCACATCCAGCAGCGTGAGAGAGCAGAGAGCTGGGTGCCAACGGCTGCATCGCCAAGTCTCTCTGTGGTAAGCAGCAGCCGCCTCTTTCTTCTGCCTGCCCTGCACACCTCTGCAACAGAAGGGCAAGGGAGAGGTGAGGATCACTCCCTTGATGTTTGCAAATAGCTTTGAAAACAGGCAGTTCTGCACTTGTGGCAAGACTGTTTATATTAAGGAAATGTCCAGCTGCGAGTACATTTTTGCTGCTTTTCTCCGGCAAATGCCAGCTTGCTCTGCTTGCACGCCAAGCCTCGGTGGCAGTGGGGCTCCTGCCTGCCTCAGAGCTGCTTGGGTTGCCTTGCAAAAGCTGTGCAGAAATACCTAACAGGGGTCATTGCATTGGGCTAAATGCTGGCATCGGGCCATGCCAGCACTGGGCGTTAGGAGATGCCACACACCAAATGCTACACACAGCATCAAGCAAAAGGTGGGAGAGAGGCAAGCAGCAAAGCCCAGGCTGTGCTGTACCTGGAGGGCCTTTGCCACAGCACTGGAGCCTGCAGAGCCGCTTTCGCTCAGCAGTGTGGTGTGTCAGCAGAGCCGAGCCTGGCACTGCCACCAAAACCACCATCCGGCACCAAAGGCAGGAGCGGGAGGAATGGGATCCAGCCGGGACTCAGCTCCCGGGCAGACTGAAGGTGGGTGAGAAGAGGTACTAACACGTGCGTTCCTCCTTCCCTACAGTGATGAGCTGCTCTCCCAGTCAGCCAGAGAAGGTTTTCCATGCAGCCCCCAGCCCACGCAGCCCAGCCAAGTGGAGCCGGCGATGGAGCAGCAGAATTGCCATCCCCGCACAGTCCCAGGATGAGCTGCAGCCCGGCGTGCTAACCTGCTCCACCACCCGCACCTTCCTCCCCGCACCGGTCTGCAGCTTGCTGGCATTGCACCAAAGCCATGGGGAGGTGCCTGAAGCCTGCCTGGCTCTGCAGGGGCTGCCACAGCTCTCCTCGGCTCTGGGGGGGGTTAAACAGCCTGCAAACATCAGTGATACCCTCCTGGTTGTACTGATGGTCATGCCCAGTGTGGGCGATGCCCTCCTAAAGGTGTCTGGCCAAGGTGACTCCAGCACAGCAGGACTCGGGTTGCATTCACCACTCAGCCAGCCTTGTTTCAGCAGCAGGGATGGACCGAGGGAGAAGAAATACTAATATTTGTGCTTGTCTCCCTCTCTGCATGCACAGTAAATTGACCGTTAGTTACCAAAAGTCTATAAAGACAGACTGAGGGTGGTTCCAGACTTCAGAGAAATTAGCTGGATTCAATTAAGCTTCTCCCATTGCAACCAAATCAAAGGGTGAAGATGTCTGCAGGTGCCGCGTGCCCTGGAGCAGCAGGCCAGGGGGACAGCCATGCCAGGCTGGTAACGACAACGGCTTTGAACGTTGTTTCCCACAGCTGGAGTGCAAACTGGAGTCTTCCCTTGAAGGATTAGCTGGAGGTTGCAGGTGGGCATGGGTGCTCGCCTCTGAAACGCTGCACAGGCTCAGCCCGGCTGCATTTGGGGGTCCCATTGGCACTGGCCAGCGCACACGGACCTCTGCCTCATAGCAGGACCCCGCATGGCCGGGGCACGGTCACACTCACGTTGCACACCCCTGCGATGGGGAGGGAGTTTGGTCCTTCTGACAGCAGCCCCTTACCCTGCTGCAGCGCTTCGTCCTCAGCACTTGAGCGAGAGCTTTACCTCACTGTGCATTAAGCTGTGCTCTCTTGAATTAATGACATCAGTCTTGGCTGCAAATCAGGCAGACCCAGTTCTCCCTTCCCATGCACGTTACAGAAATCCCAGTCTCTTTTCCAGTGTGAGAGCAGAAAACAACTGGAACTGCGTACTGGGAGGAAACTACCATGAAATAGCCCTCGGTCATAGATTAGGAGCATGTCATATGTTTCATTACCTGCTGAAAGACAGTTGCTGTGTGCTTGGGAATATTTATAAAGCCAAACTATTTACAGCTCTCTGCCTTTTCCTTGCAAGCATGCAGCCAGAAAGGCGTTAATAAAGTAGCCTTGATGATCTGAATGATTTATGGAGCAGCAATTCTGTAAATAGGGTTCAAACTTCTAAAGATTTATTTGTTTTCCAACAAAAAGTCATCCTAGTGGTACGCGATGTATATACCATGTAGGTTCATTATGCTATTTATATCTGAGATAAATTGTTCAGTGGGCAGTATGCCAATGCACCAGTTTAGCTTGATGCTAATGTTTTCTAAGAGACTTTTTATCCCTCTGGAAGTTTTGTAATGAGTTCATGTGACTGCCAGCTATCGGGAGATGCATGTTCGAGCCAGACATCACACCACTCAAGTGCCCCGCATGGTCAGGCCATATTTCTGATTTTTTATTAAAAATTCTCTTTGTTCCCCTCTGTCTGCTGTTGGTGCTTCTTGCGCTGAAGCACGCGAGCAGCAGAATGCTATGTTGGATTTTGAAGTGGAGGCAGCTTTCTTTTCAAATGCTTCCTTTAAAAACCCCTTCAATATTGCAGCTTTTAGAAGTCCCCCCTTTCTGCCAAGCCTTTGCATTACTTTTGTCCTTTGTTCTGCTTCCTCTGAGCCTGGTCCCCCTTCCATTACGCCTGCCAGAGGAATCCAGAGTACAAAGCTTTTTACCAGTGCCTTGCTTGCTTTCTGTCTCCCTCCCTCCATCCCTCCAGCATCCTCTGTGATGACATCCCCTCCGTTGCTCTACAGCTGGTCCCAAACTCCCCTTCAGCATCTGAAGCTGCAAATCACTCCTGCCCCACATAAGCACAAGGGGGTTGAATCTGTGCAGCATTTGAATCCCGGGGGCTGGAAGGTTTTTTGCTCTGGCTTTCAGCAGAAGCTGGGATGCAGTGGATAAGGCTGACTCCCAGTGGCTCACAGTCCTTGACTCGGCCGGTTCTTGCTCTGTTTCCTATTCAGGCGATGAATTGCAGAAGCACTCTTACTCTTGAAAATTTTGCCTGTGCACATAAGTAGATTTTTATCCATTCCTTCCAGATGCTGCAGTTATAAGTGCCCGTGTACATTTTGTTACGGTTCCCCAGATAACAGCATTTGGAGTATCACTCCTTCAGAAAATCCATGCAAAACCATCTGTGATTTTCTGCTCTTGGATGGATAATTGGATTGTAGTGGAGGGTGGGCTTGGGGCTTGGGTTTGTTTCCTTGCCTGAAAACCCGAAGGTACTTACACCCAGGCTCCAAGAGGTTTTCAGAAAATAATGAAGCCTTACATGCCCATTCCTGGCTGGAGGCGAGCAGTGTGCCACCAGCAGCCCCAGTTAACCCACAGCTGCCCCACTGGATGCCTCATGGCCACTCTTGTACCATCACTCACCAGGCAGGAACCTCATTTTTCCTGCTCTGGGCTTGGTCCCATATTTTAAAGCACCCTTTAAAGAGCTGCAGAACTTCTTTGATATGCTTTTAATATCTGTGATAAGTTCCCTCAGGGCAACCCAGCTTTCTTTTCTTTCCTCTTGATTAATTAAACATTGGGTAACGGTAGCATTTCTAATTATCTATGGACAGGGCAAAACAACTGCCAGCAGTGCAGCCTTCCTCACCCATCCCTATCAAGAAACACCTTGAGGAGGTGGCACCCAGGGCCACCAGGATTAAGGATGCTGCTGCACAGGGCACGGCAGCGGCACATGGCTGCGGCACATCCTGGACGGGACCAGCAACGCGGTGGCGGTAAATCATATCATGGAGCAGGCGGAGGGAGGGAAATGAAGCGAGGGAGATGCTGGCAAAGGCTACGAGGCGGGCATGGAGCAAACAGCAGCCCCAAATCGCCCCAGTGTTGCGTTGCTTGAGACCCTCATGGACTTCTGGGCAACCCGCTGGGCCATCAGCGCTGTGCCAGCACGGTTGGTCTTGTCAACTGGAAGGGCATTTAACTGCAGAGCATTGAGCAGCTGGTGCCACGTTGCAGTCCAGCGGCCGTGTCAGTGGAGGGCTGAGCCAAACCAGCAGTGGGGGCATTAGCCCAGCCACCCACCCGCGCCGCTCTGAGTTGGAAGCACCGGCCCCGGCTCCTCGGGGGTCACAGGAGGCCAATTTGGGGTTTATGCAGGCAGCAAAACCACAACAACCTTTAGGAAAAATAAAATTTAAAAAAGCAAAATACAGAAAACAAAGAACCAGCAGGAATTTGGATGGGGAATGGAGCTGAAGGATGCCGGTTAATGCTGCAGGCTGGTCCAGGTGGCTGGCTGGCTGCGATTTGGTGACAATCCGGCTGGTCCCTGCCACCCTGATCACGCTTGTGCATGGCCTGGACGCGGCAGGATGCAGCCAGGGAGCTCCAGGGCTGCACAAGCATCCCAGCGATGTGCTTGCTCTGCCTGACCCTCTGCCCGCCCAGGGGCTGCGATGCTTCTTCCACCTGGTCCCCAGCACAGAGACAGCCCCAGTTTGTGACTGGCATCCCTCACAGGGAAGCCCTGGCCAAACTGGTGGCTGTGGCTCCAAGGGAAAAACCTTCATCTCCCGCCCAGCCAGTGGTGATGGAGACAGGCTTATAAATGCACTTGACATTTTTGGGGTTTGTTGCTGGTTTTTTTTAAGAAATAGCAACCCGTCTCCCATCTGCCAGTTCGAGTGCCATGGAGCGCATCTCCAGCACAGCCAGACGGCTGCAAAATAAACCTCCCAGGCTCTTTCCCCTCCAGTCGGAGGAGTCATTGAGAGCCATTGGCTGTGCTGGCCCAGGGACAGTGCATTCCTGCTCACCTGATTTATTATCTCTGCTCAACACACAGAGAAGAGGATTCTTCCTGGGAAGAAAAGTTGGCAATTTGAGGCAGTCCCTTGGAGACAAGCAGTGTTTGTCTGAGCATTCATTCAAAGGAACAGAGGGAGAAACGAAGAAAACTGCAGCAGAGAAAGATTAAAAAAAAAAAAAGGAGAAATCAGAGGCACTTGCAAAGCTGGACTAGCTGGACTACAGCAAGGCAGTCAGTATTTCTGTTCCAGAAGGCTGGGACGGAGACCTGCAGAGACGAGTTTTGCATATTCAGAAAAGTAAACAGCAGACTCAGCCTTGTTTTTTTGCAGAATTACAGGAACCAGAGATGGAAAAGACCTATTAACTCATCTTTCCATTTCCCTCCAGGGCAGAGCAGGATTGCTCCCTGGAGGAGATTATTTTTAGCACTCTGTTGAACAGAGTTTTCAACGTCTCATGACATGGGGGTTTCTTTTCCAGGGCTTTAGATGTATGAATGATAAACCAGGTTCTGCCAAAAGAAGGCTTGACCCAGAGATGAAACGAGGATCAAAGCAGTGCTATGAGGTTCAGAAATGTTTGCCTGCATGTTTTCTTCTCTCTCTAACATGTTTCTGCATCTCTCTACAGCAAGCCTTGCCTGGGAAGGAAGCAGAGGCAACGAAGCCCCAGTTGTCCTGGGATTTCTGTTCTTACAGAAAAGAAGAAATGCGACAGCTGCTCTGGAAGAATCTCCACACGGGCATCCCACGTCCCGGGGAAATGTGGTACACACTTGCATTTCTGGGGAGAAAAAAGGGGCACGGCACTGCTAGGTAAGCAGCAGACGCAACGCAGTGTCCCATAGACTCAGAAGAAGGAGGTAAGCCGTGCCAGCGGGTGATTTCTGGCATGGATTTGGGGTGACTGTGCTCCCACACAGGCTCTGCAGGGAACCTGGTGAATCGGCACCCACCGGCGCTGCACCCACAGGACCTGCACATCTCCTGCCTGAGGTTCAGGGCACCTTTGAGCTCTCACACCCACAGCATATTTTAAATGGCCTGAATTAATGCCACAGCCTTGGTCTCCTCAGTGGGGTCCGCTGCAGCCCTGCACGCTTTGCTGCAGCTGCTCGCTCAGGCCGTCCATCGTTTGCAGCTTCCTCGCGCAGCTCCTCCGCGGTGCTGGCATCGCTCCGGGCACGGAGTCCGGCGGCTGCTCAGCTCCTGCAACTGCTGCAGCTTGTTAAAAAGGAGAGACACGCACCAGGCTCTCTCCTGGACGGGTCTCTCCCTCCTTCCTGCGACTCTCTTTGATCTTAAAATTGAAATTGTTTTCAGCCTGCGAGTATATTTTTGCTCCGCGTGGGCTGAGCGACGCCAGCCGAGCGGGGCTCTCGCTCCCCAGCAGCCCTCGGCTCGTGGGGAGCAGCTGCAGGACCCGGCGAAACCTCGTGTTTGCGCCCAGAGCGATTGCAAACAGTTTGCAAATGGTTTCAGTGGCTGTTTCGGCGCGAGGGGGAGGGAGAAAAGGGGAGGAACTGGGCTTGGATGCTGCCTCTGAAATGATTGTTTGCAGGCCAGTAATTCGGGTTGCAGACAAGGCCCCATTGACTCTCCGGCGAAGACAGAGCAGTTCAGTTGTTAACCCTGGAGAACCGGCTCCTGCCTGCGTGCCGCGGGGCCGCCCAGAGCTGGACCTGCCCGACGCCAGGGCAGGATGGCCAGGACACCGCTCGGAGCTGCCCGAGGGGCTGGCCTGGGTTTTGGGCAGCCCCTGCAACCTGGCTGCAGGGACGGGCTCAAGACGCCAGTTTGGAGCCTGGGGCGCTGCGTGAGAGCTGCTCTTCCCAGCACCCTCCACCGTCCCTTGACTTTAGCAGCAGCGCTCATGAGGTGTGCAAGCAGGAAAGCACGCAGGGGCAGCAGTACACCCCTCCCAGGTTCGTGGAGCACCCGGTGCGGGATGGGAGCACCCTGCGTGCTGCTCCTCTCACCTGAGCGCCCAGGACACCCGCCTGTGCACGGGCGCTGCAGATACAGGGTGCGCAGGGGGTTTTGCAGGTGCTGCATCCCCACTAAGCACTGCGGTATGCACTGTGACGGGGTATTGCAACGGCCAAAGTCCCAAACAGGTTTAGGTCGTGCTCCCAAAGGGTCTTGGCACGACCGATCTCCCAGGCTGCATCCCTCCGGGATTTGGGGCATTCCTCCCGTGTTTCCTTCGACCTTTTTTCCCTTGCAGCTCGGAGGAGGAGGAAATGTTTGTCTGCAAGAAGCAGGTCTCTGGCTGAATTCCCCTCCTGTGGGGGATCCTGTGTAAGCAAGAGGTTTAATTTTATGCGGCTGTGCTTTGCTCAAAAACATTAGCTTAACATTATCACGGGGTAAGTCAACAAATATGGAAAAATCTACCAAGGTTACATTTTACCCACTTTTCTTGCACCTTTGGAGATGAAACTCAAGCTACGCTGCTAAGTTACAGTGATTTACTGGTGGGCTGAGAAGCTGGGTTTTAAATACTGCATCTCTGGGATGCTGGCAACCTTGCTTCCTATAAATCTTAACTAGTATTTCTAAGCCCTTTTATGCCAGCTGCTTTCATGTATTCAGAACCTTTTCCGTGCAGTAGCCTATGAAAATATTGAAACGATGCCCAGAGCAACACCAGGGTATGAAGGGGAAAACTTTAAGATGTTTTGTAACTATTTTTTCACAGAACCTGCCAAATCTTAATTTTTCCAGTTTACAAGTAAGAGCCTCTAACCATCTGTTTGCTGTCAACTGATGTTTGTTTGGAAAGGAATTTTATTATTTTTTTCCATCTCGCACTCCTGTTCTTACAACTAGTTTACTGAACTTCATAAATGTCAGCTTTCACAGTTGTTTTGTAAGCCAGTTATGATTTAGGATTTAATCAAAATTGAGCAGTCAGTGTCTTTAATCAATCTGAATGGAGATCAAAAACAAAGAAACGGAGACTGAAAAATGAAACATTTAATGTATCCCAACAGTCTTTGAAAGAGCCATATTTCCAACATAATAGCTACCAGGAATCATTATAACAAACTTTAAAAAAAAAAAACCAATACCTTCCAAAACTGCTTGTCGTGTTTTTTAAAGATAAAAAGGGGCTAAGGCAATTTAAGGCTTAAAAGCAATTCCAACTTTTTATCTCATTAAGTATTAAAAATAAACCAGCATCAGCCCCTCGCTGCGGCGCAGGCAGCTCTCGGCACGACGGACGGGGCTGCCGGTGCCCAAAACACCTTTCGCCCATCCCCGCTCCAGCGGTGCCGGCGCGGTGCCGGCGCGGTACAGGCCAGAACCGCACCATGCTCTCCGCGAGGATTTTGGCATCGGCACTACCGCCGTCTGGCACCAGTCGCGCGCGCCCCGAGACACGCCGATTTCCAGCGTGGAGATACAACGGAGGGAGGTGGGAAGCGGAGCCATGAGGTGACCCTCCCTCGCTCTCCGGCCTGCGCCTTGGGATGCAAACCTGGGTGCTGCTCTCCCGCGCGAGACCCCGCGTTCCCACCTCCCCCCGTCGCTGGGGGGTTATTGGGCGTTTGGGGCTCCGGCGGGGGAGCAGCTGTGGAAAAACCCAGGTCATCCCAGTGGGAATGACAGGACCCGGCACCTCCTCCGCCGCAGCCCAGTCCCCTCCTTAGCTGGCGCGACGGCGGCCATTAATGATGCCCGGGGCTCTGCAGAGCCGGTGTGGGTCGGGAAAACCAAAATTAGCTGGGGTGGCAAGCCGAGCAATACCCTGATGAATAATGAAGGAGCAGAACCGAACTTGGAGGGGCCTCCCAGGGCATCGGGGCCGTGGGGGGGGGTAAGGGGAAGGGCAGCCACGGCGAGGGGGATGGGGGGATGGAGCAGGGCAGCGCTCGGCTCGGCTCGGCTCGGCTCGGCTCGGCTCGGCTCGGCTCGGCTCGGCTCGGCTCGGCTCGGCCCTCTCGAGCGCCCCCTGCCGGCGCGCCGCGGGGGCGAGCCCAGAAAGGCGGTGCGGCGCGGCGGGGCGGGGCGGGCAGCGGCGCGCGCAGGCGGGAGGCCGGCAGCGGGCGGGCGGGCAGGTAGGGGAGCGGTCGGAACGCCGAAGCGCGAAACGCCTTCCTCTCCTCCTTCTCCTTCCCCCCCCGCCCCGGTGGCTGATTTAACTTCATTAAACTCTTAGTTTTGCCCTTTGGCATCCCCCGCTGGAGCCGCCGACAGCCGTGCGGTGCTGCCGGGAGTGGGACGAGGCTTCGTGGGGACCCCAGAGCATCGCTGTGGGTTTAACTGGGCAACTGGCCCCCGGCCTTTAAGTTCAAACCATCGAGTTCTGCTTTGCTACAGGGTTTTGCTGCTTCTCTCCTTTTTTTGCTTGTAAGGCCCCATCCCCGGTTGGTTTGTGGGCTCCGGGGTGGTGGGGTGCCCACATGGGTGCTTGTGAGGTTAAAGGTGCTGAGCTGCTCCTGGGGGACCCAGCACCTCCTCAGACCCGGCCATCCCCACCTCTGGTCAGCCCTTTCCGAAGAGGGGAGCTGCTTCTGAGCCCCGCAGTCAGCTTTAATGGGCAACTGGGCTTGGACTGGTGGGAGCACGGGGAGGACCTGGGGTCCTGGGGTGCCTCAGCCAACAGGGATGTGGATCTTCAACTCGGCCAAGTTGAGGAACTGCTGGGTGCAAAGACAAACCCCAAACCTGCTGCTCCACTTTTGCAGTGCTCCATTGGGGTGGGAAGGGAGCCCTGGGAAGAGGAGACTGTCCCTGCAGGAATGTCTCCTCCCTCGTAGCAGAGCATCCCCCTTCTGCTGCGGCATCGACTTGCAATAAATGTTTTGATTTAGCGTCAGGCTTTGTGTAGGAGCAAGGAAGACCCACCCCAGGGTGACGTTGTATTCCATTTGACACTGGCTCTTGGACGAGGCGTGAGAAGGAGTGGATTATCTCCTTAAAGGGCTTTGTCCACGCAGGAGGGAAATGTGAGGTTTCCTGCCTCATATTCTGGGGTGCAGGCTTGCCATGGACGCGGTGCCAGGCCGTGCCGTGGGTGAGCTCCTGCACGCCAGGATGCGGCCCTTGCATCAGAAAGAATAGTTAAAGTTCTGACCAGCAGTCGAGCCGTACCTCCGAGCACCTCCGGCCAGGCATTTTCTGGGTGTCCACGCTGGGCACCTCAGTCCTGCTGCGGGATGTGGGTGTGCCCACACGCTAACAGGGCCCCTCTAATTACATCGCTGACAAGGGAGTCCTCGCACCCGGCCTCTGCCTCTGTGGTTGAGACAGTTGGCTGCTGGCAGTCTCTGACTGATGGGGTTGCTCTGTGGTTTCCTGCTCTCCTGTAATTTTCATCCCAGTTAAAGCCAGGCTTAATTTTATTTCTACTTGGAAGCAGTTGTGCTGGGTCTCAGCGGCACAGGGAAGGTGCAAAGTGCTTCGATGGAGCCGGACCAGGGCTTTGCAGAGATGCCGGCGGCATGAGAGCTGCCACCGCCAGCACGAAAGCCAGAGCGCTGTGTGGTGGCAGGGCTGTGAGCATCTGCGTCCCGCCGGGCTTTCGGAAGATGCCCCTGCTCCAGCGACTAAGCCCTTTGACTGCTCTTGGAGTACCCGCTCCCCACGGAGGAGAGGCTTTGCACCTCCCCAGGCAGGGACAGAGCAGGGAAGAGAAAACCTACCTCGTGCAAAAGCTTCTGCAAGCATCAGGCAGGTGAAAGGCTCCCTCCCTGCTCCTTGCTCATCTCCCCTCCACTTTGCAAGTGGGCATCCTGCAGCCAGTGACCATCTGATGCCTGGGGTATTGCCCGTTTGCCACCACGGTTGGTGCTGGATGCTGCCCATCCGTAGTTAGCACGCCAGGAGCCTGGCTACTGGCAAATGTTACCCGCATCAGGAAATCAGGGGGTTTATTCCTGCCTGAAACCCAGGCTCAGCGTCGCCTGGCCTTGCAACAAACAGCCAGTGCTTTGCTGGTGCTACTCTATAAAATTCCCTCCGAATCAAGGGAAATGGGTTTTTTAAATCAGTTTTAAAGGCCTCCGGGGGCTCCACGTATTCTCGCAGGCCTTCCTCTTTATTTGTCCCCTTATTGTAATCCCCTCTGCTTAGGATGTATGGGCAGAGCTGAACATCTGGCTCTCATCACACCTTCTGTTGACTTACTGCTCAGCACCAGGGCTGAGATGGCTCCCAGATGTTGCAGTGTGTCGGTGCCCTGTCAGCCGCTTGCTTTTACAGTGGGGGATAAACAGAGGTGGGTTTGAAATTGGAGGGGGGACTGAATAAGTGTAACCTGTGGGTTAAGGGCACGCAGGGGCTCGTGCGTGTTTCACACACCTTCCTCAGAGAGGTCTCATTTTTGGGGAAAACCTGCAGAAGTCATCCAGGGCTTCAGTGGGTTTCCCTGTGGGTTGTGGCAAGCGTGGGACAGGCATCGGCTGGGCTGGCTGCGAGGTGGTGGACGGTCTTTACTGCCCTTCTCACTAACCTCATCCCTGAGGCTCTTATTGGCGTGCTTTGCTTTATTTTTAATTAAAGGCACGGTGTGCTGGTTTTGCATCCCCATGTGCTGGGAGAGGAGGTGAGCAGGGCCAGCAGCAAAGTAGCCGTGGTGCTGATTGTCACACAGCCTGTCCCAGAGCTTGGAGAAGACCTGGCGGGGTCCTGCAGCACCTCTGCACACCCACCTGTGTGCATTATGAGTTCCCCTGGTCCAGAGCTGTTCAAAACCAAAAAGGCATGCACTTGAGGGTGAAGCGTCAACTCCCACTGAAGCAGGATAGGTCCTTGGGACTTTTGCTGCCTTGGTTGTCTCTGGCACTGGTAGCGGTGTGCTGTGGGAGCTGGGAGTGCTCAGCAGGAGACGTCTCTTCGTCTGCGGTGCTGCAGCCGTGCTCGGATGCTGCCGAGCTCCTTGGTGCCTTCACCAGGGTTGGCATCTCATCTATGGGTGGGACCTCCTGTGATATCTGTAGAGCAAGCTGTGGCATCCCTCTGTGTCCTATGACCTTGCAAGGGTGACAACCACCCAGGTATTTGCTTGCAGATGAGTCCTCAAGGCATCCCAGCGGGGCTGGTCTTCGCCCAGCCTGTCGAGGTGCCAGCAGGCAGCGGATGGCATTGTTAACAGGTCTGAAGCCTGATCTTGAGCTCTTTGATGCTCTGAGCATTGATGTAGCTTTGGTTCATCTTTTTGTCATTGATATAGCATGTTTATCTAAAAAGGAATCTAGTTTTCATTATTGCGGATTGGGGGCTTTTTGCTCTGCATGCCAATGAGTGGGAAGGGAGCTGTGGTGGAGCCCCTCCGGAGAGGCTGCTCGTTAAAATGCCCTCTGCAAATACACGCCTTAGACAAAACAGCTCTGCTGCCCGAAGGCATTTCAATCCTCACTGAACCTTTGCTGTGGAGGAAGGCAGTATATCAGAGAGCCAGGATTTCTCCAAGGCAAATGAATCTGTTCTCATCTGGTTTTCCTCTTTGATGCATTTTTATGTTAAGGGGCCTAAGTGCTCTTTTAATAGTTCTGGCCCTGTCAGAGAAGCTGTGGTTTCTTTGCTTTCTTGTTTCTTCCAAACTTCCCTCCACAAGGCTCCCTGACAGCTCCTTTTCCGTGATGGAGATTGCCAAGCCCCTGCGCTTCACCAACCCTGAGCTGGGAATATCTGTAGCTTCCAACAGCAATGCTCAAAAATGCATCGTGTCAGATTATTTGCCTCAATGACTGGGGGCTCCCAGGAGAAGCCCAGGCTCTTAACGACAACAGCAACAACAAAAATTAAGTCTGTCTGGTGTTGGTTGTGAGGGTGCCGGGATCCACAGGCTCGTGCCTGACTCCAGGACGGTGCCGAGCTGAGCACAGAGTCCTCCTCGGGTCCTTCCTGCCCCAAGCTGCTGTGCCAGCTGGTCTCCGGTCCGCCTCGCCAGTTTGCCGCTCGAGAGCTGGAGAAAGGCAGAACTCGAGGGTGATGAGTGGTCGTGGTGCACCCGCGTCCCTCCGCTCCTGCTGTTCTGAGCCATGGCCAGCTCCGGCCACGGGTTTTGCAGCGTTGGAGAAGCTTCTCGTCCTTTCTCCTGCACACACCACGACTTGGTCCAGGGGCACAAGGTGGGTAGTATTGAGCTGGATGACAACCAGGTTTGAAGCTCGGTATCTTGCTGTGATTCGGAGGTCCTCACTTGACATCCTGCTATAGCTGTAGCTCTGCTGGCAGAGACCCCCTTGTGCTTCTGCAGACTTCAGCAAGCCACATAGGGACAGAGGAGCAGGACAAGCAGGTGATAACTAGTGACATACCCAGAGCGCACAGGAGGGCTATTGCAGGCGCTTTTTGGCAATAACCTTGGCCAGGTGCTTTAGTTATCACCCTGGGAAGGGTCCTTGGCTCCACTGGCCTGTGCTGCCTGTGGAGGTCAGGGGACGTCTCCTGTCTTGCCCCCTGCTCCTAGAAGCATTTCCCGGGGGTCTCTGCTCTGCAGCAGCGCAGCCTGCTTGGTTATGGGCTTTCTCCACTCTCACGCAGTGACCAAGGTTGATAGAACCTTGATCAAAACCATCTGGGGCAAAGGGAGGTTCACACCCGGTACCTGCCTGGTGCTGAGCTCGGTGCAACCCTGATGTCCCCTCAGATGTCACCAAATGACCAGGGGGGCTGTCTCAGAAACACCTCCTGGGGTACAGCCAGTCTGGCGGTCCCTGCATCAAGGTGCCTCCGGCTTCGCCTTCCTCCGAGCACCCCCAGAGAGCTGGTGGGAGGGCAGCGCGCCGACATCCCTCCGATCTGTTCTTGCAGATGAAACGGGGAGATAGGGAAACCTGTGGCTTTGCTTGCTTTAAAGAACAGTTTCCCTGGCCTCTTTTTTGTATGTGGGCTGCTTTTTTAATTAGCTTTTTTAAAATATAATTTTAAACTTCTTTCTTCTGCTTGCATTTTTATCTCAGCTTAGGATGCACAAAGCTTGACTATTTTGTTCTCAGAGTCAGCTGGATGATCAAGGTTTTTGCAGTCTACTAAATTATTAAAGGAAACTCAGTTACTCACTAAATATTATTGCTTCCATACTGTCAGGGAGAAGATCACAGTAATATTTTGTTAATTCAAACATCTTTCTCTTTCTCTGAGGTTGCTGATGACAGGCAAAGTGCTTGCATAATATACAAAGGTGCTCGTTACAGAAGGAGGACATAATTAATTTTAGCAGTAGCAATAAGTCTTTGCTACATGCAAAGCAGCATGGGGGATGCGGGGCTGGCTCAGCGAGTCTTCTCCACGGCTCGGTGGATGTTTCTCATGAATCATGGGGGTAATGCGTTTTGCGCAGCTGATGCAGTTGGAGCGTGATGGTGGGGTGGTGGGAGGCCGCCCCACGCATCCCGACGGCTTGCCTGGCTGAAGATGGGCCGGTGGTCGGGGGACGCAGCATTGCCGTCCCTCTCGGTTCAGAGGACACCGGTGTCCGAGTGGTGCGTGCCCAAAGTGGAGAGGCTTGTAGCAAGGCTGTGTCCCCTTGGGTTGGGGTCCCAGCTGAGGGGTACCCGATTCCTGGGAGGGCATAGCAAGCCCCACACAAAGATGGGAAAGGCGGATGCACAGCTCCCGCGGGCTCTGCCCCACAGGGATGGAGCGGTACCTGCGGTGGGTGCCCTGCCTCCCTCGGGGTCTGCGGGGTGTAATCCTTCCTGCATCCCTTGACCCCGAATTGCTCGGCTGCTCTTGTCCCCCCGGGTGCTGCTGGAGGGGCAGAGGCACGCCTTGTCCCCGTGGCTGCCAGTTATGTTGGGAGGCACGCGTGGGGCTGCGGCGTGGGAAGGCAAGGCAGGGCTCTGTTGGCATTGGCATTGCTGGGGGGGTTTGTCCGCGCCCTGCCTGTGCTGCGGACATCCCCGGTGGGACGGTGGCACATCCCTGGCGCAGGGCAGGCACACCCGCCCCTGCCGGGTAGAGGCTGTTTGGTGATGCGGCCACGCACAGCCCGGGATTCGTGTGGCTGTGTGGCAAGTTGTATTTTCACACCAATGTTTTTTGGTTTGGTTTGGGTTTTTTTTTTTTTTTTTCCAAGTCATTACAAGCTAAACAGCTCAAATAGTCTTCAAGGTGAAATCTGCTTTTCATTACTCTGTAAGGGCACTGCGGCTTCATTTTCATAAGTTACATTACCATATGCAGCATTATACTGCTTTGCTCTGCTACATATTGTCAACATTAAATAACCTCTTTTTGTGGTTACATCATAAAAATTCTTTAGATCTTGGAAGCAGACTGTGAATATTTGCATATGTATATCTTTAATTTTCGCAGAACAGGCTGGCTACCAGATGGGTAAACCAAATAAGCCTCCAACATTTATCTGAAAGTTAGACGTTTTCCTGTGTTGTTAACCGCAAAGGAAACTAGGTGGTTTTCAGCCATGCTGAGCCGCTGCCAGTCCCTAACCTTCAAATATTTTCACAGGGAGGGGGAAGAGGGAGGGAGCCTTTTCCTTCAAACCAGATGGCCGTATGGAATCAATAAAAGGCAGTTTTCAAAAGTTTGTTTACTTAACATTGGATATAATATGCCTTTGTGGTCCCTTTGCACAGCAGAAAAATGTGATCCAGCAACCGAGCTAATGAGTACAGGGAACGCGGCGCAAACCGGGGACGAGCCTGTTCCAGTTATTGGCTTTTTCTTCTTTTTTACCCCAGCAGCCGATGGGCTCGGTGGCTGGCCAGCACCCTGGGCTGGGTGCTCTGCAGCCCCTGCCGAAACCCCACACTACTGCCCGTGTCCCCAAGCCTGGGACATGGGGGTTTGTCCCAAAGGACCTGCTAGGTTTTGGGGTGAAGGCGCTCTCCCTGGGAACATGGGACAGAAATTATGTTTTTTTCCTATTGACAACCCCGGATTTCAGCGTTTGGAGTGTAATGATGTTTTTTGGGGTCTAAGGGTGTTGCCCCTTCTCCCACCCACGTCCCGAAAACCTGTGCAAAAGGCAGGCTCAACTCTCTGCTGCATGCGAGAAATGTCTGAAAACTTGTAAGGTATTAATCTTCTGCCGTAATTATTTTTAAACATCCCAAATTATACGAGTAGTACAGCAAAAAACAATGTAGCCTTGTCTTTAAAGCAGAGACTCTCATTACGGCAATCTGTCATCTGTTAATTCATTAGAGCCCTGACAGAAAGAACTTAGATCAAAACTGTTTTAAATGATTCCTGATGACACACAATGGCAAATTTCAGCCATTATTCCGGAAATGTAACATCGTTCCTTCTGCTGCCTTCAACAAGGGGCCTTCCGCTGATATTAATTGACTTCTAAGTGGTTTCATGTGTTGTATTTGCGTTATTGCTCAGATCTCTGGTTTGAAATGCTATTTGAGCAAGAAATCTTGTACTGGTTAAAGGGACTGATCCAGCTCCAAAGGGCAGAGCATGGTTTGCCGGCGGGTGCCGGGGTTGCGGCACAGCACGGTGCAGCCCGTCAGAGCAGCAGTGCTGGGGCACAAGCCCCGCGAAGTGCTGGGCTCGCCGAAGTGTGGGAGACCAGTTCTCCCTGACAAAAAGAATAACAAATATTAAGAATCTTTTAAAAAAAAAAAAAGTTTGGGTTTTTCTTCTCCCCCCCCCCCCCAAAGATTCAAGCTGGATTTTAAAGCAAATACCAAATTTTATTTTGCTTTTTTAATTTTTAGGAGATTTTGTGGTTGTCCACATGGCCAGAGAAGCCATCCAAGAGTCAACATCTGCAAACACAGAAGCACCAGAGTTTCTGCTTGCAGAAACGCGCGAGTGGGCGAGGTGCTGGGCAGGTTCTGGGTAGCAATGATTGTTAATGACTTCATTTGTAAAATAGCATTATTGTTGTTGTTCAAAGCAAGGTGGAGAAACTGTGGAACACTCTTAGACATTTTTCCTCCTACATTTCAATATACTTTCCTGCAGGTCCGCTTTCCTGAAAAGCCCTGGCACGTCTCTCCTATGGGGAGCCTGTTCCAGCTTCTGCTCTGCCCGCAAGTGCCTGACCTCATCTTCATTCGGGAATTGAGTCACATCCCCGCAGCTCTCTCTAACTTGCCGAAAAGCTGTTTGCTGTTGGTGGTTGCTGAAAAGCATGAGCCCCTTTTGCTGTTTGAGGTGGGGTGCTGGGGCTCACCCGGGACAGACCCAGCCTCTCTCTGCCCGCACGGAACAACAGGGAAACCTGAAAAAGATGGGGGATAACCAAGTCCTGCTGTTCATGCAGCTGGTCCCTCGTGGCTCCTGTCCCTAGGTCAGAGCCTCTGCAGCCAGGTAATGTGCAATCTCCCATGGATGCTTTTTCTACAGTTGAAACATGGTCCCCAGGACCATCACCATGGACGAGAAACAAAACCTCTTTGCGAGGCTGGATTTTCCTGGTGCCCTCCCGCTGATCACAGCTGTGTGTTCCTGCCCGGAGCCCGGCCATCCCCAGCTGCATCCCACCCTGTGCTCCCCTGTGCCACCTTGAGCCCTGCATCCCTGCGGGGGGAGGAGGGGGGGGGCACTGGGTGACGCGGGTCCATCCCCAAGGGCTGAGCCTCTCGGAGAGCAACCTGAAACACGAGAAGTTGGCTGTGCTGTCAGACACTGCTGTTAGAGAAAAGGAGAGGAAAAACCAAGTTTTGGTACAAAACTTGATAATCCAGACTTTTCCAAAGATTTCCATGTCATGACACAGAATGTCTTTACTCTTGCTGAGTGATGAAAGGCAATGCAGTGGTGTAGGGGTTTTCCTGCTGCTGTGAATGTGCACCGGAGGGTGCTGGGTTTGCTGGTGGCTGTTGGAGCGATGCTTTGTTCTCACGTGAAGCGTACCTGCCCGCACCGAGCCTGCCGCTGCCTTCGCCGGAGCCGTGCTCCACGGCTTTCCCCAGGACGTATCGGATAGCTGCCGGGCAGGTAATGGAGAGGCAGTAACATGCTTGCAACGGAGCAAAAGTGGTTTTGTGAGTTGCCAAAAGAAATGTATTTTGTTCTGCTGAAGTCGTCTCTGTACTTTTTCCAAGTGAAGTATATGAAAATCCCGCTCAAATGATGCGTGAGTTTCTCATGAATTGGGCTGAGAGCTGGTAAATTGCTATGTTTAATTAAATACCTTGATTTACTGAACTTGAGGTGAAGCCAAGTATAGCGACAGGCCGTTTTTATGAATTATGAGAAAATGAGGAAACCAATGATGATCCATAACGTACTGTAGGACCAATAAAAAAAAAGGAAAAGAAGGGATTTGAATGCTCTTTTTGTGCAGCAAAGCCCCAGCCATTGCTGGGCGCATCCCAAAGGGCCGTTGGAAACGTGGCAGCAGATCAGCTTTGGGCAAATCCCATCCCGTCGAAAAATGTATTTGCTTTCCCTTGTGCTGCCTGTTGGCTGTGCCCCCCTGTGCCCGGTGCCTGCCTGGGGGTACAGGGCTAAGGACAAAATCTGCATGGGGGCAGCTGAAGGGGTTTTGGAAACAGCCTCCAGGCTGAAAGTGGGTGCAGGAAGATGGCTCGTGACACGTGGTGGGTGGCAATTGCCCACCCTGCAGAGCGTCCCCCGGGGCTTTCTGGGCAAGCCCAGCACTTTGCTGAGAGATGCAGCTCAGCTCACCCGGAGCGGCTTGGTCCAAAGCAGGACCTGGGAGGGAAGGATGCTGACTTGGGCCTTGGCTGGAGGAACGATGCTCACGCACGGCTGTGCCGGTGGTCTTGCCCATCGTGTTAACGCTGCACTTGGGTCCTTTCTTGTTTACATGTTGGTAGGAAATGCGCTGAACTGAATGGTGAACACAGTCAGGGCTTGACTTGTCACTGAAGGTTTATGCAGGGGCAGGAGCAGCCCTGCTCTGGCATGAACCTGCAGCTCCAGAGACACCGGGAGCCCGTCCCTGTGCCAAGGGGTGAGAGTGCGGTGATGTCCCCCCTCCCGTAGGGCTGGCTCCGCTGCAGGGATGGGACCGCTTACAGGGACAGGGCTATTTTTGGTGTTAGAAGCCTTCAGGGGACAGGATTACTCCCTGGTCTATCCTGCTTTCATGGCCAGAGCCGTCCTTGCCTGCCACATCCCGGTACAGCCCGCAGCACCCCTGCGGCACCTGGTGCTTGTCCCTGCGCGGCTGCCCGGGGCCGGGCGCTGGAGGAGCAGGGCACCTTGGAAACTGCTGTCCCATCTAGACTATATTTTCTATACGAATCAAACAAAGTCACTGGGGAGACCAGGGTCGGGCGCAGGAGGACTTGCATGCACTTTATTTATCTTTGGTGGCTGCTACCTTGCTGTGCATGAGCATAACTCTTCTGTGCATAATTCAGTGTCTTTGTACTTCATCGTACTTTAAATAGCACAGCGGAGCGGAGAAATAATTATTCTTTTTGGTTGGCTGGGGTTGAGTCTAAATCTGCACGAGCAGCGGCTGTTCAGGGACTTTCAGTGCTTGAGTCAGCGATCTTCTGACTTTGTAACTTCAGAAGGGGACAAGCTCTTTTCCTTTCTTTTTTTTTCTTTTTTTAAACAATGTATAACAACAAAGATATAAATCTGTGGCAGCCCTGAAGCATAAATAGCAGCAGTGTGGCTAGCTTGCTCTGCCGCCCGCGACCCGTGAGAGGTCTTCACAGCTTTCTTTTCAGCTGTAAAATTGCTTCAGTCAGGTGTGACCGGCTTTGGCAAAAAGTGCAAGCCGGCCCAGCACCATCTCCCCATCCCTCGTGGGGGCACCTGGGCGATGCAGAATAGGAGCAAAGATGAACAGTAAACATCTTCTGAGCTCCCTTCCTCCTGGCTGGGAGAGCAGGAGAGGACACATCCAGTTGGTGATGACAGAGTTGAAGGGAAGGAAGGTGCACGTTTGCTAATGAGTTAATTTGCGGGGGGCTGCCTGGCCAGGGAGGCTTCGCATGCTGCTGCAGGCTTTTCACGGTGCGGGTGCCAGCAGGAAGAGTTGTGAAAATATCAACTGGAGTGTTTACAGATTTATTTTAATTTTATTTTTTTTTTAATTTTTTTTGAGACGCTGTGATTATGAGCCAGACTTTTAGAGACAGGAAGGGCCCGGCAGATGAGCGTATCAATCACTTCTTTCATAAGCTTTTGAAGATTTTGCAAATCATTTTATTGCTTAGGTAGCAGCCTTCCCGTGAAGGCAACAAACCCGTCACTGGATCAGGCAAGGGGACGAGTGTATGGCGTGACGAGTCCTGCACCACGGGCGCTCTTCTTCTTCCAGATCCCAGGGTGAAGAGGAGCGAAGCCCCGCTTGGGGCAGCCAGCCCGGCTCCCTGCCCTTGCGTTTGCTGCCCTCTTTTTTTTCCTCTTTAAATCTCAAGTGTTTGGGTTTGCTGGATGGCCTGGTGGGTCGGGGTAAAACTGTCAGTAAACACTGGTCCCCCAGCAGACCCTGAGGACTTGAAGCTGACCAGTGGCTTAAGAGACCTCTAAACTTTGGGATTTATTTAGACAAAACAGGCTTGGCAGATTGGAGACTTTTTTGGTATATAAGTGTGTGTTGCTCCCCACTCCTCCAAGCTGATTCTTCCTGTAATACTACAGATAAAATATATTTGTGCCCATTTCATAGGCTCTACTCCCCGCTAATTAAAATCAGTAAACCAAGCCAAACCCGGGGGCTAGGATGAGCTAAAAAATGGGGTGCCGGATGCCCGGCGGCGGGCTGGGAGCGATGCCAAGGTGTCCTTGGGTGCCGGGTGCTCCCTCGCCCAGAATGCTGGCGTAGGCGAGCTGCGGGATCGCCGCCCTCTCTGCCACCCACTACGCACCCGGGGAGATGGAAGACAGCAGCTCAGTGCAAACAGAAGAAACTTAGGTCTGTGAGAGGTGGCCTTCAGTTTTAAAAGTGTCCTCAGCAAGCACTTGTTATTCCTGGTGAGGGTGTACAACGCATGTGAGCTATCCCTCCTCTGCGCACGTGTGTGTGCGTGCACCCCCGTGTGTCATAAGGGAAAAGGTGCCAATTTCTGGTCCATGCAGCCGTCCCTGGCCATGAGATGTTGTTGCAGGGATCACCTGGGGCAGCCTGTTCAGACCGAGCTCCTCTCCCGCCCAGCACCAAGGGCATGTTTTTCCAGGAATGTGAAATATTCCACATGCCAGGAATTGGTTTATCCAATGTTGGCCTGTCCTAACACCTGGTCCGATAATAATGTATCTTTCCTGTAATTCAAATACTCTATTTCCACCATGCAAAAAATAATTCCCCCATGCTGAGCAGTAATTAAGCTGTTGGTTTTTGGCTCAGGTGGTTTCCCCGGGATGGCTCTGTGTTCACCTGTGTCTCTATCTCATCTCAGTGAGGATGACACCTCAGCTCCAAAGAAAACATCCGAAAGAAAACGTGGGCGCCTGGCTTTCCTTGGGAGGTTGAGGATAGAGACAGCTTCAGTTCTCGTTGGGTCTAATTACTGTATGAACGTGCACTTAGTAATTTTCTGTACAGAGTAAATGGCTTTTAGTTTGCAAAGTGAACAGAGTAGGATATGGCAGTGCTGGATACGGCACAGCTGAAGAAGCAGCAGCCCTGGTTCTGTGCCTTGGTGAGGCATTTCCAAAGCAGCCTGCAAGCCGGGGGTAGGTGAATCATTTTGGAGAGGTTTATGTGCTTTATTTTCATAAATAAATTCTAACGTGAGCTGCTGGTTTTGCATTGGAAATTCCACAGTTGGACTTTCAGTCTAGGTCAGTGAATAATACAGCTCTTCTAAAACATCTTTTAAAAGTGTGTTTTATTTTTGAAGACAGTGGATCTATCTGGGAATGGCATTTAGTGGAGTTTTCCCTGCATTTTCCTGTGTGACGGGTGTGCAGGGGGGTAGGGTCCTTCACTCGCTGGAGCGAGGGGACGTGGTCCTGTGGGGTTTTGCTTCTGGGCTCCTCCGCTGCTGCCTTGTTTGTGCAGGTTGGCAGAGAGGTCCAAAACTTTCTGACATCCGTTGGAAATCTTTACCCTGGGTGTAGTTTGTCTTCATTTGGGCAAAGCAAATAAGTTGAACCGCTGAGTCGGTGCAGCTGCTCCTGAGCTCCGAGGAGGGGTGATAAGGAAGCAGCAACACGGAGCCGGTGCCTGCAAAGCCAGAGACTCAGGGCCAGGCTCATCGTCCATATTTATAGCCGATGCAAAATTGATCCTTGCTGTTTCCAGACTCTGCAGCCAATTAAACCTCTTGCTCCCTCTCCATTCCTGGGGCAATTACCACCTTGCGCCCTGTAACTTGCAGCTATGAGTAAGCCAAATTCAATTTTATCTAGAGTGTGCAACGTGAAGTGTAACTGGGGAGCAGTTTCTTGTGTGCTGTCCCTCCCCAGCCTGACAACCAGTTTTACTACCCAGCAGGGAATAGGCTGATCGCTCATTTACGGCTGCAATCATCTCCCTGTTACAGCATTAGGAAGGAATGAGCACCAAAAGCCATTATAATTAAGATCTCTCTGGAGCTGACAGTAGAAATAGATGGCATGTGGAGCTGGAGCTCTGTGGCTCAGCTGTTTCTTTTCGAGCTGTCACTGGAAAATTACAGAGGCTGACAATCATATTTTTAACGCAGCAGTGCTAAGTAATATATATCCACCTTGCACTGGGGAGCGAAGAGGAGATGGGGGCTGGTGCTTTCAGAGCTCCCCCCCCGCCGCGGGTGTTGTGCTGGGCTGAGAGGGCTGAGCCATCCCCACCGCATCCCTACATCTCCGAAACCCCAGCTCATCATGGAGCCGAAGGTCTTGAGCATCTTCCTATGGTTCAAATGAGCATCTGCTGATCAGGGTGACCTGGCAGCGGGGACCACAGGTGTGGAACAGAGGGACTCGCACCCAGAGTTTTGCCCAGGGCTCTCAAGCCTTTCTAAACTTTGGGGATGTCTTTGCAGCCAGAACGGCTGCGCTGTGTTCCTAGAGACATCTGGGAGTTAAAAAAAAAAATTAAAAATTCCCATTTCTCATCTTCCCATCGAGCATCTGAGGCCGCACCAGGGCTGCAGAGATGGCCCGCTGTGTTGAGACCTGTAGGTCTTCATACCTGAGAAACTATTGCTCAACAGTGATGCATGATTGGAAACAGCAGACAATGCTTTCCCAATTATTTCCTAATATTGGGAGCCGCCTCCCCTGCCCCTGGACAGCAAATACCACGTGGTGATTCTTTAACTGAGGGGTGAGTTGGGTTTGCTGCCTGTACAGACAGGGTGCTCAACCTGCTGCCTGCACTGCCTGCCTGCGTTTTTGGCTTTTCAGGGTGATCCATCTTCCCTCCCACCCCAGGGAGGACTCCTGGTTGGGGCACCCCTTCCCAGCCCCCCACGGCGGCTGCTGCTGAGAGGGGCCCACGGCATCCTCTGGGTCTTCCCGGTATGAACCAGGCAGGGAACGTCCCAACCGCTTCAACGGTTCTGCAGTTCACTTTGTCTTTCTCTGTTGCCAAAGGCCGTTCATGCCGCCCTGTGAGCTGGACATGGAACAACTGAAGTCATGCGCTTGCTATCTACATTTTTCACTGGCAGAGCTATTTCTTTTAAATGCCTGATGCCGCGTCTCATCGTGTTGGGTTACCTCTTGCCACATACCCCCATGAGCGCACATGCTGTTTAAAGAACCAGTGCTCAGTATGTTATACTTCCTCACCCCGTAACATAATATGCCATAAACACTGGTGGCCTTCCTTTTTTTAATATGTGGGTCTTTAAGAAGATCCAAATTAAAATATAGTTTGTAGATGGGGATTGCACCAGTCTCTGATTTATTTTGGCATGCTGGTGGTTCCTGGCGGCGGGTCCTGCTGACGGTGCTTGCGGTATGCTCCCGATGCACAGAGTATTTACGGCAGAGCCCGGTGTAACGCGACACGCAGCACTCGCTGTCCCTGCGGGCAGCAGCGATGGGAGAGTGGAGAGGAGGAGGAGACACGTTATCACCCGCTGTGTCACGATGAGGATCATTTTCTAATTGCCTTCCAGATAACCTGCACTGCAAGTGCCCCTCTGCCGCCAGCCAGGTTTTTGCCAGGGGAAGGACAGGGGGGTGACACCGTTCCTCGTGCCCCGAAATGGATGATGGACAGAAGCTGTCCCTGGGTCCGGCCACCTTGCCAGCCCCGTGTGCTCAGCGGGACGCAGGCTGGGGAGCTCACTCTGGCTTCTGGTGCCCTTACAAATGCACTGCAGACTCAGGCACGTCTGGGGCCGCATGTAGAGGAATATTTTGAGTCATCCCAAGGTGCCATCCTGAGCACCCGAGGAGTTTGATAACTGGGTGATTTCAGCCCTGGGAGTATTTATAAGCTGTGCGGATGGATTGGGGTGCAGGTTTGGGATCAGACATAAGCCTTGGGGCTGCTTGTAAAAGTATTTTAGAGACTCTTCTTCCATCACAATATTAAAAAGCTTCAGAGCCAGACTGTCCTGTTCCTACAGCTAATGTTGCGTGAAAGTTTCTTTTAAGCTGCAAATGAATTATTGATGCAATTATTCATTCTCATTTAAATATCTATTTAATGGCATTTAAATAACAGTGTTCAGAATGTGTCAACAGTTTACACAATAATTTGGATTCTGAACTTTATACCTCTGTTTTCTCCCCACACAAATAATTGAAGCTCATCCATTTTGAGTGACAATTGTAGATAAGTATCACTTTTTTTTCTGTTGCACATGTGCTTTATCTAAATATATCAAATCACTTACTCAATTTTAATTTCATTTGAATGATTAATCAGTTACTTGGCTATAATTATTTGTGTTAAGACATCTCCGATTAGAAAACAGAGCAGAGAGACAATTAGGAAAACAAGCATGTTGAAAATCCGCCTGATCATCTTGCAGCATGTGGTTTGGGATGCGGGAAGGTGTTACCGCTGCCAACAGCCCTGACACCAGGATGAGAGGCACAGCTTGCCAGGATAACTCGGACCTGGGAGGCTCTAAATACAGGTGGATGGGATAAATGTTCTTGTGTGATTTCCTTGGCTCTTGGATTCAGTGTGAGCTCCGGAGGCGAATTTCAGGGCAGGGTGTGGGTGCACCCCAGCAGGGAAAGGGATTGGTGCCCCACATGCGTCACTGGGACCTCACTGGTTTCAGGTGGCTTCAGCCGCTTTGCATGAGAGTGAGGTCCGGTATATCATTCCTAGATCAAAATGAAAACCTTGGCTTTAAAAACATGCTTCTGCCTTTGATCTTGTTTCCGCACACGTGTAACTTTATGGCCTTTGCAGAATTGACTCCCGATGTGCATCTCTCCAAAGAGCGCATCGCCTCCTTTAAGGTGGAGAGACGGCCTCACAGCTGCTGCTGAGTTTTTATTTTGGGGTTTGGCAGGATTTTGCAGATTTCAATGAGTGCTTGAGTTCCCAGGTGGTTTACTCTTTCTCGCCGTGCCATCCTGCTGAACTGCAGGAGATGGGTGCAGAGGGGAGGACCTCAAAGGCCGTGTCACTCTTGGCAAACGGGTGATGGGTTTGCTGGGATCATGGCAAAGCCAAGAAGGGAGCAGGGTACTGGCAGTAGAGGCTGAGTTAATTTGCCAGATTTTAGGGCCATTTCCCTTCAAAAAGGTCTTTGTGGGTGAGCGACCTATGGCCTGCGATCTGCCAGCCCGTTCCCTCCTTGTTGCCCTATTTTTCTTTTTTTTTTTTTATCCCAGAGATGTATCCCAGATGTGAGCTTTCTGGAACTAATTTTCCTTGGGTGTAAAGCCCTGCAGAGAAGCCCAGGAAGGGCAGAGCCAGGTGAACCCATGGAGCTGACCTGGGGGGGCTTCTCCTCTGCAGCCCTGACGGGGGGGGGGGGGGGTGGTCCTAACCGGCCCTCTGCCTTGGGTGCATTACAGTGACCCATCGACATCCTTACCATCCTGGGTCTGGCGAGAACCTGCCCTGAGCTATGGAAAACTGATTTAACTGCAGGCACAGGAGCAGGATTATGCTCCTAGTCCCAGTTTCTTCAGCCCCTATTTGCCCCGGTCACCCTGTGCCACACGGTGCTCTCAGGCTGCAGCTTTCAGAGGTGCACTATCATTAAAACACCTTTTTTTAAATTTTATTTTCTGGAGGGCTGCGTGGCCGGGAAGGCACCGAGCATGCGAGCGTTAAAGCACAGCTGGAGTGGGACTTGCATATATATATATATATACACACACACACACACACACACACACATATATATATCCGGGCTGGAGCACTGAGCAGAGCCAGATGTTTCTCCCCTCCCGCGGCTTGTCAGCGTGCGGCGGCCGTTGTGTGCAGCGGTAGTCATGTCGGTGGTAGGAGGAAGCAGACACACATTGGGGTCACGGTGAGCACTAGCAGATCCCCACAAGATTTATGGCTAAGCTTTCCAGCTGGAATGCGTTTGAGGCTGGGATGTACTGCTGGGGATGGATGTGACAGTGGGGATACGTGGGTCCCTGTGGGTGATGCCTTAAGCCTGGTCTCAGCCCTCGGCTGTGGTAGGGACCAACGGGGGGACCCCAAGAACCAGGGGAGCTGCAAAATGGGAAAATGCTGGAGGAACCCCCCAGGAGAGGAGAATAAAGGGACCCCATTCCCAGAGAGGTGGGATGATGCTTGATGCTGCTATGCCAGCGCCTTTCCCCGCACCCATGGCATCAGGGCCGGAGCAGGATGCTCCCCTCCCCATGGGCAACGTGCCGAGGTGAGCAGCCCGCATCCCTCCCGGCACGCTGGCCCTGGATTTCCCATGAGGATCCTGTGCTGTTAATTACCCGCAGGGGATTCTCCACTTACGCCCAGCAGCTGCAGCCATGCACCCATCCCGGAGGTTTTCAGCCCAGTTTGTGCTCTTGGCGGAGGCAGGAGGGAGGTAACTGGGCTCCTCCAACATCGCAGCTCCGGTTGGAAGAGCCCCGCACACAAACCGCGCTGGCAGTGTCCCCATGCGCGGTGGCAGCAATGACAAATGTCACTGAAGCGAGCTGGCATCACCCTGGCCCCGTTGGCCCCCCCAGCCTGCAAAGGCTCCGAGTTTCCCATCTCGGAGGTGTGGCTTGGCACTGCCTTGGGTGAAAATGTGGCGTAATGAGCCAAAATGTGCACTTATTGGCACTCGCTGGACCAGAGCTGGGTGCCAGCCAAGGGTTTGGCCCTGTCTCCAGCGGCAGAAGAGATCTTCCCTTCGGCATGTCAGCTAAGGAGAAATCTTCCTGCCCACTGCAGAGCTGTCAGGTCCCAATCGCCCTTCGCCCTCCACCAACAGAGGCACTAGGTTAAATCACTCTCCCCTTGCAGCCCTGGGTTCCCCCGAGCTGTCCTGCCATGTTGCTGTAGCAGAAGCCCGCAGGGTGTGCTGCACCACACTTCGCATGCAGCCTTGGACACATATCCCTGCCTTTTTTCAAAAAAAAAAAAAAGATTTTTTTGGCTACGAGGAGGAGCACTGGAGCTGCCCCAATACTTCTTGTTGTTAAAGTGCCTCAGCACTTTCTGGGCACCTCTGGCTCAGTAGAAAAATGAGGTTTGTATTTTGGTGATCATTACCAGAAGCAAAGAAATGGGTGTTTCTGTTCTATGAGTAAAGTGACTGCTGGGTGCTCAGGACCTCACGCAGCCACTTGCACCAGTGCAGTGTCTGTACCGGAGCTGCACTGGGGCAGGTACAATAGCAGAGATGGGTGGTGGTGAGGAGGGTGTGTGGTTTGCAGCCAGCATTATCCATGCCGAGAGGAAGCACTTTTTATACTCATGCAAAACATAGGGTGACCTTCAGGAGCGGTGGTGCAGCCTCTGCTCTGCCCGGCACGCAGCGTGCAGCAGCCCGTGCTGCGGGGAGCATTGGGGGAACCCCACTGCGGGGCTCCGGCTTTGGCACCCTGTGCCCAAGTGCTTCACTTTGCAAGGTGGAGGGGTGAAGGTGGGAAAGGCAGTGGTCATTGTGGGAAAACACAGTCCTTAAAGAGCCAGGAAAATTGCTGTGGGATTTGTTTCATCCCTGAATTTTAGGGGTTCCTTGTTCCTTGCCTCGTCCATAGGGCTGTGAAGTCTGTGGGACTGCTGAAGTGAGGTCGATGGTGGGCTTGGGCCACATTCTAGTCCTGGTGTTCACATTGCTCAGGGTGGCTGCTCCCAAGCCAGCAAGGTGCACTGGACCTCACCCACAGCATGGGTTCCTGGAGCCCATCGGGAAGGGTCCCTGTGCCTGGCCAGCTGGCAGCTTGCTGCGAGTGTAGGGTAGCCCTGCTTGCCCCAGCTAGCCAGGAGCAGTGATGTGCTGGATCCAACATGTGCAAGGGGCACCCACGGATGTTTGAGTAGCGTGGGTGTCCTTAGGGGTGTCCAGGAACGCTGGCACTTGTCCTGCGGTCGGACAAGAGCGTGATATATGGAGCTTGTTTCTCAAATACCAGGAGTTTGAAAAAAGTCTCGGCTGTAATAAACCCCCAATATTTCCCACAATTCCTTCCATAATGACTTTAGCACATTGATGAGATCCACCCGGCGTGGCTTCCCCCTCCTCTGGAAGGAGGGTGTCCCGTGGGGCAGGGCTGCACGAAGAGGGGTTGCACAGCACGGGTGCAGCGAGCTCCGGCGGCAGCAGTCATGGTATCGTCCTCCACCAGCAGGTCATGAAATTGCGGGGTCTGTCCTGCACAAAGACAGAAATTTGGTGTTTGAATCCACGGCCGTGTGTCTGGGAGCTGCTCGGCAGCAGGGCCGCCTGCTGAGACACCTGCACTTGTGGAGGACCTGGCAGTCCCATTCCTCATCCTCCACCTTCCTCCCCAAATTCATCTGTTTGCTAAAAGAGATTTCAGCCGAACAAGCGATACGCAGATCTGGCAAATAGGTTTCTTGCAGTCCCACGGCATCTTTCATTAGTACAATGTAAAAAGCCACTATCTGTCACTGAGTTCAGGACAAAGGAGCAACACGCCAAAGGCTTCAGAAACAAATTCACCCGCATTACCAGTTTTCACCATTTGCCAGTCAGCTGAAGAAGATAGTCAGAGCAGCTTGTGGAAAGAGGCAGTCCTCGTTTTGCTGCTGGATAGCCCCTCCAGCCTCTCCCAAGGCACTTGTTCACTTTTTTTTTTTTTAAGGGGAAAAATATCTTTCATTTGTCCTAATGGGCTGTTAATGGGATTGGTGTCACAGGGCTGCCCAAACCATCAGCAAGATGTGGGGGTCGGCAGGCTCCAGCCCGCAGCGGTGACCTGGCGCGTTTGGGGAGCAGGCACTTTGGCAGCAGCAGAGCGTTTTACCAGCTCTGTGTTTACTCGGTTTTCATTTTCTTTTTTATTTCTGCGGCTCTGCTCCATTAATCTTCTTCGTGGCATCAGTTTTCCAGTGCCTTGCTGCGTAATGTCTTCGGCAGTGCTGTGCATTTGCTTTTTATTTCTTCTTGCTGAAGGGGACAGCCAAAAGGGAGTTGGTGGCAACTAAGATCATGCATTTGGCTCTTCTCGTGGTAGTTTTCTGGCCATGATTGCAAGACTCTTTCCTCTTGCACGCTTTGGGAAGCAAAACTGGCTATAATCTGTAGATGCAGCTGGCTTTGATGCCCAAATCCAGGACCAAAGAGGCTTGTAGCTGGGGGCTGTAGGCAGTGATGGTACGAGTGCCCGCAGATATCACTGGGCTCTTTTGGTCCACAGGTGTTGTGGGAATTGGTCCAGACTGATCCAGATGCTCTTGGAGCCTAGGCAGTTGGGATAAAACTCCCTAACTGCAGCTCATTTTAATTAAACCCTGCATGGAACAGCAGCTGCCGAGGTGCAGCTTCCTGTCACCGGCAATGCTATTGCCAGCCTGGGTACCTGCTTTGGCCCTGGTAGCGGATGCAAAAGCAGGGTTATGCGTCCCGAGCGAGAGCCTTTCACGTCCTCCCAGGTCTCACGGGGTTTGTTGGGCAGCCAAGGCTGGCTCGGAGCGCCGGAGGGAAGCTCCAAGGCCTTCCGCAGGCCGATGAAGCTGGCTTGCCCACCCTGCAAAGGGCAGCGTGCGGGAGCGGAGGCTGCACGGAGCAGGCAGTGCGTACCTCACCTTTTCTGGGGTGCCATCCATCCAAGTATCAGCCGGTACGTGTGCAGGAGAAAATCCTGGAGCATTAATTACCCCTTGCAAGATGCCTAACAGTGCCGTCGTTCCCAGCTCACCTCATTTAGCTAGGGATTTGTGTAGGTGAACCCATTTGCTAGGGTAGGTGGTGGGGCTGTGACCATCCAAATTCAATTGTCTTTTAAGAGCTGTTAGGAAGCACCCAGGGGCACCCAGCATTGCTGCCTCTGCCACCTCTCTCTGTGCAATAACTGGAAGCGGGCGCTCCCAACCTGGGGGTGCCACGTGAAACGTCAGCAAAAATAAATCTGGCTAATCCCAAGGAATGACCGGGCGCAGCAGCAGCCCTGCAGTTTCAGGGAGATTAAAATAAAGTCTTGCATTACACCACTTGGAAGGGCTGAGATTTACTTGGAAACTGAATCACATTAATTAGCATTCTGCTAATGGCTGTTTTGTATAAATATAGTGTGCCTTAATACCAACACGAGTCGCAGGTTGACATATTTAGATCGTTGATATCAAAGTCATTAACGCCTCTCGGTGGTAAACCTATTCTCAGTTGGGGCTGCAAATGGGATTCTCCTGAGCCAATCAATCTTACTAAAGCCTGAGCAGAGCCTGTTGATCTTTAGCCACCGAATGGATATGGCTTCCCAGAAATGTGCTTGCATCTGTCAAAATTATAAGCAGCTGGCAGCCGTAGACAAAGGTCATATTTGCTGCGAGTGTGAAAATAGGATCTTAGGACAAGAAATGCTATTTAGCAGCGTATCAATTCGGGATGTGCTATTAATGTTGCAGCACAATACATGTGTGTGTGTATGTGTGTGCGCGCGCGTGTCCATTCCTGCAGGCATTTGTACACATGTCAATTATATATTTATATGTAAAATTTCTCACGTATACCCTGTGGTCCTGGAACTTATCCAGGGCTTATTAAAACTTAGTCACATCAAAGGATGGGAAAGGTCTGCCTGAGTTTAGGAACTTGGAGAGCTTAACAATTATTTTGCACTAATTCACTCCTAATTTATCGTTCGTTATTGCCCTGATTAAAAGCCCCCGCTGCTTGATAGCAGTGGTGAAGGTATCGGGTTCCTTTAAAACCTGATTTTAGGGAATTTCAGCATGGCAGGACCATGGGGCTGCTACCGTTTCTGAGAGCCACTGGACATATTAGTCATGCAATTACTACAATCATTGCACTTAGCACAGCAGAATGTCCTCCGCCGGGTTGTGCCAGGAGCCATCTTCGTCCGGGCAATGGGCAGCCCCCCAGGGGCTGTAACCATGTGAGGGGTATGGAGCCGGTGGGACTGGGCAAAGCCCCGATGCTGGTCATGGACCCCTGCGATGGCTCTTGCCCAAGAGCAGTCAGCAGCACTGATTTAGGCCTCCGCTACCCAGGGGGGGATAGACCGGAGCGTAGGGCAGTTAATGCATATACACCTCCCAGCCCCAATGTGTAGGGCTGGAAGCGATGGCTGAATGGGAGCGATGGGCATCCCCAGGACGGCATCCCCTCGGTGTTTGCCACCCTGGGACAGAGCAGGTACCCTGGTTAGTTGCCCACAGGAAAGCAGGAGTCTCCTCATCTGCGGTGAAGCCCCTGGCCAGGCGGGCTTGACCCAGCACTCACGCTTTGAAGCCGGGAGCGTGGTCTCATCTGGGGTTATTATTAGATTGCAGTGACAGGGATGAAACCACGTAAACCCAACTTCTGAAGTATGCAAATGCCTATCTCGTCCAGGAGACCTCGCTCTGTGGTGTAATTTAAGGCCAAGCATTTTAGGTTGGGAGTTTTAATTTTAAATCATAATCTCTACAGTACCAAAATCAGGGTGCCGCTGTAGTCACTGCCTGCAGGTTCCATGCTGGGGATGGTGAGCGGATGCACACTGCCTCCCAAAATTGGGGTGCGTTTGGACACCGAGCAGTCTGAGATAGCATCCCTGGGTGGGACGAGGCTATGGAAACCCATCCCCTTTCCCTGATGCCACTTCAGGGGAGGCTGCATCGTAACAGGGGTTATTGCCACCTCTTGGGAGACCAGCCCTGACAGCAGGAGCATCATTTGACTTGCATGAAAACCTGAAAACACGCTTTGTTTGCATGCGTGAGGTCTGAGTCCAGCCTTGTCCCGAGGGAGGCTGGACCGAGCATCGCTGCCCAAGGGCAGCCTGCGAATTAACACTGCCTGGGGGGGATTCCCCCTGCTCCACATGTGGGGAGCTCAAAAAACATGGAACAAACTCCATTAAGCTGGCGAGGAGGAAAAAATGCTAGACAACAAGTTGAGGTAGCCTAACAATAGTGAGCACTTATTTTGACAGCGGGGGGGAGGTTGCAGTTGGGAGGTTGTGCTTATAATAAAATCTGCACTTGGCTGGTGGATTTTAAATAACACTTATCTCATGGATTGAGCCAGACAGTATGTAACGCTGAGGTCCATGTACGGCATGTCTTTCCTTTAATTATTTCTACCTCCTATTTTGGGTATTTGTTAGCGAGCCCTGAAGCCCTGAAGTGGCTGCAGATTGCAAACGAAGGTTTTTAGAATTTTACCAATCAATAAAGGTATTAAATAAGAGAGAGTGAGAGCCCTGGAAGCTGCATGAAAAGTCATTACAGTGGTCAGGGCTTGGGAAATACATTTGATGTGAACAAATATAAATGTCTATTAATTTTTTATTCCAAAAGGAGATGTGGGGGTGGAAAATATACCCGTCAGTATAAAAATGGCTGGCATAATTTGTTTTGTCAGAGACCGGGCAGCTAGAGAGAGCTTTAGATACAATCCTCCTCCAAAAGAAATGCAAGCAGAGGAAAAGATTATCAAAAGAGGAAAGGCTTTAATAAACTGTGAAGCCCTGATCACCCACTGAGAAGTGAAGCTTAATTAGAAGATTAAGCAGTTCTCTGGTTGTGTGCGCGGGCTCCCTGTGCGGCGGTGCTGTGCTGGGAGGCGCCGGGATCAGCTCTCCACTCGCTCTTTTGGCTTTCCTGGATGTAAAACATGGCTCTGCCTACCCCCGAAACGTGGCACCGCTTCCTCCAGCTGCACCCAGATCCCGCAGGAGTGCACTGCCGGCATCGCTGGCACACCTGGGAGGCCAGGAATCGAGCTGGGAAAGGGGAAACGCTTCGGAGGCAGAGCCTGCGCCTTGGCTCTCCGCTCGCTTTCCATGTTTCAGGCATCCTTAGGGACTCTCTGTGATGCTCAGCTCTGTCCTTTCCCGCTCCGCCTGTCCAGAGCCTGTCCTGGCTCCCTCTGCACCAAGCGCATCATCTGCATCAGCAGCTGCTGTTGGGACTATTATTTATTTTACCCAAGTGCCCGCCAAATGGAAAAGCTGTCTTTAGAAGGCTATAAATCGGGACCATTCATACATCTTTATTGCTCAGGCTCCGCTGACTGCTGGAAGGGCACACCGGTGCGTCCCTGGGAAGGGATGCGTTGGTGCACAGCTTTATCTGCTCGCCAGCCGCAGGGTGGGTTTCAATTACATCGAGCAACACGGTGCAGAAGTTATGCTTCCAATTTCTCCAGTTAGCAGTGAATCAGGCTTGTTTGTATTGCCAGCTAATCTTTATGCCAGAGTTGTTAATATGCTCTCAACCTTCTTTAATTCCATATGCTGAGATCCCCAGAAATGCCGGCAGCACCCCAGGACGTGTGCGTGTGATGTGTCTCATCGCTTCCAGCACGGCACTACCAGATGTGTGTACATCTTGGTGCACCCACTCCTGCTCTGCCAGGGTGGGTGGGCTGGATGGGGCCTTGGGTGCTGGTCCAGGTGAGACACCAGGTTTTTACCTGCTTGGGAAAAATCTGGTTCTCTAGATAGCGCACCTCGCTCCCTCTGGAAAAACGTGATTTAAAACCCATGCTCTTCCAGGAGATTCTGTCTTGTCAAAGAGCCAGCAAAGCCTTTTTTTTTTTGCTTGCATGTGAAAATAAAGTGCATTTGCATCCATTGGCGAGGTCTGTGGCAGAAGTAGCCACCGAGCGTGGTGTGCATCCCAGCAGTGCCAATCCATGCTGCTGGGCAGAGAAGATGGTAGCAATGTGCCACCTTGCCCTCTTCCCGGGACGGCCGTGTCGTGACAGTGCTCGGGGGGTGCCTGAGGGCACCCATAGCCTTTTGCTGTTGCTGCTGTGTGTTTTTCTTGAAAGCCCTGCTGCTCCCACGCCATTACGAACGTGGGTGCTTTTTGCACGGAACATTTCCCATGTTGCAGCATCAGCCCGTGACTCATTTGTTCTCTCCGTGCCACGGCTGTGGTGCTGCTCCTGCCGCTCCTGGGCTGCCCCTGTGCCCCGGCTCCCAGGCTCGCTGCTGCTCGCTTGTTGCCGGAGCATCTCCCTCCTTGCAGGGTGGACCATCGCCCTGGGGGGGTTGCACCTCCAGCCACTCCATTCTCTTAAACGCTAAAAGCAAAAGCCATGCTCTTGCAAGGGTTTTATCTGAATGCCACACGTGTCTGTGTGCAGCATCTCTTTAGGGAGAGTCCAGTACGATGTTGTATTGCAGCTCCCACTGCCCAGCATTGGTCCAGGGCTCTGGGACCCGTTATTAGAGCACCCCGTGCCATTTCAGGGACTGGTGTGCCACCTCCGGATGGGTGTCGTGCCTCTCAGCTGCACTCGGAGGACACCCCGTGCGTTTCGGGTCCCCAGTGCTGCGGGAGGGCAGCAGCACCCGCATCCCCAGCATCGCCCAGAGCAGTTCCTGCAGCGGCTCCATCAGCGGGGAGGAGGTGAGATGAGTTTGTGGTGAACGGGCCTCGAGGCACACGTGTCTCAGGGTAGGAGCAGTGTGCGGAGGAGCTGTGGGGATGTCTGTCTGCGGTGAGCTGGGAAAACAGCCGGGCTGATCTCCGGGAAGGCCCTGGCAACCTTCGGATCTGCATTTGAGACCCCGGCGTCTGCGGGGGATCCTGCTGTGCTCGGGGCTCGGTGCCCGCTGGGAGTCGGCACCCTGCAGCCCCGGATGGGAGAGGCAGCCCAAATGCCGCGGGGTGGCTGGCAGGACCAAGCCCTGATGCTTTATTCAGCAATTAGCACCGGCAGCTCGTTTACCCAGGTTGCACTGGAGACGTGGTTTTGGTTGGCCATGCTGTTCCCACCTCCTTTGCTCCCCCTTCCCGCAGCCCCGGGGCTGGTGGTTTGCGGGGCGCAGGGGTGCCCCAAAACTGCTTTTTGGGGGGATGCCCACGCCGAGCACGGGAGCACCTCAGGGTCGGGCAGGAGCTCGTCCCGCCGGCAGGAGAGGTGCCGCCGGCCTCGCCGTGCCAAGGGCAGTGCCGGTGGCGTACCGCCTCAGCTGCGGCCTTTCAGCAGCAGCGAGGATGTTTCGGGATGCTTTAAAAAGCATTTTTGCCCCCACCCCCCCCACCCCACACTCACACACATGCAGCTTGCAAAATCTAATAACAACCGGTTGAAAAACATACTAAAAACAGAAAATTTATGTAGCATGACCCAAATTGAATTATACATTACAGCACTATAATTGATTTTTTAGAAGAGAGATTAAATTTATTTTATGCCTCACTAACTAACAGCTAGATTTACCTAATTGCTTGGAGTGCAGAGTTAGTATGATTCATTAAACCCCATACATGCCTGGGTACATTACACTGTGACTAAAGCTTCCCTGCTTCGAGCAATTAAAGTGGAGAAACTTGGGGCCTCATAAGTAATTGAATATAACAATACAGCTTGGAGTTGCTGTGGATGTCTTATTAAGTTCTTTAAGCACAAAAACACAAGTTTCCCTCCATTCTCCAGTGAATCATTTTGTGAAATTTTCTATGACTGGCATTGTTTTCTCCTATTGCCAAAAAAAAAAAAAAATCGTGTCTATGAGACAGATTTCATGCCTTGCTTCACAGTTTAATTTTATCAATCATAACATTTAAAAAAAATTGACAGCACTGAGTAGACATCCCCACTATTCCAAGGAGAGAAATTTTGGGTAGAATCTAGTAACATTTGGTAATTATATACACATTGCAAAAATAAAGGTAGCAATTTAGTACAACAGGAGTGGAGAGAAATTATCATTTTAGCTGGCAGGAATAAATTAGAATTGTTTGGCACGCTTTAATAAAATCCCACATAGGCACAAATTACTGTCGGAAAAAGCAGCAATGGTTGCGGAGCTGAGTGTCGGATGCTGGGGAGGGTTGCAGGGGGAGGTAGCGGCCCGGTCTCTCTTGCACAGCCGTTGGGATAGTCATCGCTGGCATCATCTCACAGTGGGGTTTAGATGTTTTTTTCCCCCCATTTAGGGCTCAGAAATGCTGGTGGGCAGGGAGTTGTTCTCAGTGCCATGACTATTCTTCCTTAATGCGCACCGCAGGCAGGGCATGGCTTTGCCTGCTCTTAAACAACCTGGCCTCCATCTCTCTCCCATTTACAGGTTGCATTTTATTTTGCCAGGAGAATGATTAGAAAAAAAGATCCCGATTTATTGTAATCTCTTATCAACAGCTCAACCCATTTAAACACTAACTGTGCTCCAGCTGCCTTTTCCCAGCAAGGCTTTGAGGATGCTCCCAGGGTGCGAGACACCCTCTGGTCCGGGGCAGGGCTAACCTGAGGGGTGATGAAATAAGAAGGTGTTTTAACCTTGGTTGGATGCACTGTGCTGTTCCTACAATTCTGATTCCTGCAGACCTGTTATGTGCAGAAGCAGTCTCCTCAACAGTCGAACTACTCACCTGCAGAATATTAAAGTAGTGAAGAAAGTTTCCAGCATTTGCTTATGTGAAATTGGAAGTCCCAGCAGGGCTGCGCCATGGTTGCTCTTGTGGACTAATTTCAGTAAAGAATTTGGGGTGAGCAGACGCTTTGTACAATTATTAGGAAAATGATTAGTAGCCTTCCAAATGCAGGGTTGGAAATGCACACAGCATTAACGTTTAATGAGCATTGCACAATCCAGGATCATCAGTTTACTCACTTCATGGAGCCCACAGGTCATAAAATTCAGGCTGGATTGTGTGAAACATCTTACACAAAGGGCTTCCCGTAACAAAATAAGCCTTTAATTAGCAGAACATCATGCGAGGCTGAGGTGCAACTTTCCCAGACGTATCACCGGTGACGTTAATTACCGAAAGGCTTTGCACATGCATGATTTATGCCTTTTTTCCCTTGCAATGCTGCTGTGTCGTGTTTCTTCATGGGGCTTTGCTGGGGGAAGGCTGGCACCACCACAGGCAGTGGGTACCCATGGGCTGGGATGGGGGCACGGCCACTGCTCCATCTCTTCTCCCAGCTGCATCCATAATTTCTCCTTGCAGATGCACCCCTCTGCCTGCTGCTGGTCCTGGCCATCCTCTCTCTGTAGGAATTGTTTGATTCACGGTTTCCTTGTCCATGTACAGTGACGCACTTGTAATTTTATAATCTTTTTTTGCTGAGTTACTTTTGGAGCTCAGAGGCATTGATGGCAAAGTTTGGAGGGAAAATCTCACGAGGGTCTCTTGAGATACAAGTAGATGACATTAATTTGTTAGATTCATCAGAACTGGGGAACCTGAGCCTGGGAAGAACCTGCCAGCATCCCCCATGCCACTGGCCGCAGCACAGCCTGGGACCCGCGGTGCTGACCAGCTGCTGGCACCACGCCAGCAGATGTGGGGAGAGACACGGGGTTTTAAACCATTAGGCAAATTATTGTGTTTTTTTTTAATTACAGCCAAAGCTATATCATAGGAAACCTTTCAGTGAAGGAGCATGCAGCGCTAATGGGAACCAAAGCGTATGCATTTTGTCGCCTGAAAATGGGGTTGTTTTTTCTCGGCGCTGGTATCGGCGAGGTCTCTCACGCTGCCGTTCCCTTTGCTGTCTTAAGAGGCTCCTTTTGCTGCAAGAGCTGCAAAAGAGCCTGGGAGGGTTACAGCTCCAAGAGAGATTAAACTGCTCGTTGAGGAGATGCAGCGTGATGAGGATGATTCCCGCGTGTGATGCTGATCCCAGGCTTTTTTTTTTTTTTTTGAAAAAGGAAAGATCAAGGGATGCATTTAACAAAATGAGATGCCCTTTATGTCTGTACACACAGGCATCGCTCATAGCTGTTACTGTGAAGGGAGAACATCATTAAGAAATAACGAATGGCCCTGCATGGGCTCCACCCCGCTCTCGGTGCTGGGAAGCCTAATTAGAGCACAGAGATAACGATGGAGTGCTCAGATGAATTTGCATGGGACTCCAGCCTCTATAGGGTATGAAAGTAATTTATTATGCTTATTAGAGAGAAGCTTTTGTCACTGCAGACAGAGCCCTGTCAAGACCCTTGGAGCTCCTGCCCCAACACCTGCAGCTCAGGGTGGGCTCACACCGCAAATTCCCTCCCCAGCCCCAAGAGCTTCTTTAGTCTCGTGTTTGCTTTGGGGTGGTTTTGGAGGTTTCTGTAAGGTATCAAGCAAGCACCCAGTGGGAGTTGCGGGGGAGGGATGGGTGCTGTAGAGCATCGCTACAACTGGTGTGTGGCTGGGTAGGCTCAGGGGTGTTTGTCCTTGGCGGGGGACTTTGGCCTGACTGGTCAGAGCTGGGAATACGGGGTCTAGGGCAGGGCGTGGGGCACCCCGAGGAGAGCGAGCGGCCGGTTTAAATCCTCTTGAGGCAACTAGAGACTAAACTGCCTCCAGCTGCTTGCAGGGTAGAGCTGCGCAGCTCTGAATTAGATTTACTGCCTTTAAATTTTCCAGAAAGCACCTTTGTCCTCCTCCTAAGCAAAAGTACCTGATCTACTCCTTTAAAGCATTTTGCTCATCTTTATTGTCTTGCCTCTTGGTTTTCCCTTCCCCAAGTAAGTGGTCGCTCTGGGCTTGGCAGCCTTTCCGTGCTGCCAGGGGATGCCGAGAGCTGCGGGTTGGAACAAAGTCGGGGGAACCTGTCACTTGCCCACTTCTCTTTCATTAAAGTTCCTGACACAGGGATCATCGTTAATGCTTCTCGCCTAATGAATGTGGCTTGTAAATGATGGCAAACATGTAAACAGGTTTCATCAGAAAAACTCTTTCTGATTGAAACTGTGGTTTGGGTTAATTAGGTGGAATTGTCTTGGTTTCCTTTCACTTTTCACAATTTTTGACACTCTGCACAGAGGAAAAATATTATTGCAAGGGTTTGGAAGTTTTTAGAGATGTTTATTTCCAGAAACAATAGGATGCAATTGCATTTTGATGGAAAGCTGGCCCAACGCAATCCTTCCCGTGGGGTGGGGAGCAGCGGGGTGTTTGCTGCTGCACGCCTGCCAGCAAACTGGCCGTGAGCTGGGGCCGGCTGCACCGAGAGAGAGGTGCCTGTCCAAGCCTGGGGCTCCGGCAGAGCTGCAGCTGAAGGACAAAGGTACAAAACGCGATTGCCCTGCTTGCTTATAGCTGTTTCTGCTGCTCTTCTAGCTTCATTTGTGATCCCATAACCCAAGGAACTTTCTATAGTGAAAGTTTCCAGTGAAGTCACCACGTGTTTTGCATGACAAAGGACAGGGGAGAAAGTGGGGAGCAAAATCCCTTAGGCCCAAGTGGCCCATGGAATGTATCTTAGTCCTTTGCCCCAAGCATCCTATTCCCAAGTTTTGGGTGGACTACTGGCCCTTCCTGATGCTCCGATTCCCAGTGAGCTTGAGTGTGGATGGTGCTAGCAGCTGCTGATCTGGCTCTGGCTCAGCTCCGGCTGGGAATATGAACGTGCCTGGTGAGGTGGCACTATGGTTTGTGGCACATTAAAAAGGGGTAGTTCCTGGGGTTAAAAATGGGCTGAGATAGCATCAGTGAAACCCAAATCCAGCGAGCCAATCTCTGGTTGCAAAGAGCAACTCTGAGATAGGAACCCACATATCCAGCTCTGTGGTATCTTGCAGATCCTTCTGCTTCGTGGTTGCCGTAAGCCTCGCTCCAGGAGAAATGTGGCGCCAATAATTGGTGTTAATTGGCACCAACCATACCTTCCGATACCAGGGCTGCCTTTGGGGCTGGTGGAGTTTTGCTGTTTGCATATGGCTTGACCTGGGTGTGTATCATGCTCTGCAAACACTTGCTGGATAACCATATACAGCCCATGCAGCAAACTCTTGTAAAGGGCTTTTAATGCAGCTGAGACTTACAGCAACACAGATAAAATGTAGACCAAAACTGTGGGATAATAGCTGTGTTTTTCTGCAGCGATTGCTCAGAGAGAGACATGAAACCGCCCCATTAAACGCTCCGGCTCTATCCATGGCACATCAGGAGAGGTCAGGGGTCTATTCTTTCTTATGCTGTTAATATTTTGGACTGAGCCACGCTTTGTGATGTGGAGGTTTGGTCTACAACACGTCTGCCTTAATGAACTATAACAGCACAGAAGGCAATTATGTTTTTGTCTAGACCTGTCTAAGACCATCAACAGCACCTCATTACTTTACAGATTGTTAATGCTGTTGGCAGAAGTTGAAGATCCTCCTTGAAAAAAAAAACCCAAATTTATTCTCTGTTGCAACGTACTTCAGCTGATGATAAATGATAAATAGGGGCTTGTGGCTAATTAGACCTTGCTTTGTCCAGAGGCAGATACGTAACCGTAAACCGCAATCAGGATAAAAGGAAGAGGGGAAATGGCAGAGAACTCACATGAGGTTTCTTTTAAACATCATTAGAAGCTTTAGGAAAATTAGGAAACAAAACTGCTGCTGTTGTGTCAGCGCGTCTTCTCTGCGTATAAGGACTCATGGTCAACAATTAATCATATTGCTCTCGAGACTTTGGGCATGGATTCATTATGTAGGTCTACTTTTTTTCATTTTTATGTACATATCAAATCTGATAAAGAGCAGTTGACCCCCAACAGGGCTTCCTATCGGCACTATTCATAGAAACATGGAACAAGTTGGGTTGGAAGGGACCAGAAAGATCATCTAGTCCAGCCCCCCTGCCATGGGCAGGGACACCTTTCATTAGACCAGATTGCTCAAAGCCCCATCCAACCTGGCCTTGAACGCTTCCAGGGATGGGGCATCCACAGCCCCTCTGGGCAAATTTCTTTGAAATTCCCCAATTTCAAAATGCGTGGTGCACTTACTCATTTTTCCCAACATTTCCATCCCCGTTCCTATTCCTGTCCCCCATGGAGAGGCTGCATGCTGGGAGAGCCCAGGGTGTGGATGAAGCCCCGGCACAGGGGACAGGCTCAGCCCCACAGCACGGCAGGGGCAGGGGCAGGGACCGTCCCCAGGACAGGGACCGACCCCGGGGCTGGGAGGCCGATGCTGACCGCCGTGGGGACCACCTGAGCCTGGCATTGCGAGGTGAGGCAGAAGCACCCCGGGAGCGGGATGTCGCAAATAATTCCGGCTCTGTCAGCACAAACGTTGCAAGAGCAGAGATGCGTGTTGTGAGCTGTCAGCTGACAGTAATGGACTTGTTAGGCTCCTGATTGATGGCGATGGCCTTGGAAATTGCCAGAAGCCATTTCAATCTTTGTCTGGCTCTGACACGGCCATGCACAGGGACGGGGGGAGTGCTGACAGACCACTTTGGGCAGCCTTACGGCAGCCTGCTCTGCCCTTTGCACTGCCTGCCACTGTTCTTAGCTGCTACATGGTGCCTTCCAGACATCAGACACCACGTCCAGCCGTTCAGTGCTACAGATATTAGCTTTTTGGTGTCCCGGGGGTCTCCTCCATCTCTGTCTCTGGAGCAGCCCTGGAGGGAAGGGCACAAGGCTGCACCGTAGCGGTCGGTGATGAGTAAGGCTTACTGAGAAATGTGCAATAGGAGAGATGAGTGGATCATCTTCATCTCAGAGTTGCATGGTTCTGTGTGTTCTGAGTTCGTAAATGTGTTCACAAGAGTAAAGACCTGCTGTCGGTTCCTGGAGAGATGTGCAGGGATCAAAGGCAACGTCCCCCTGGCCACCTCCATCACCTTTCAGCCCACAACTGGGTTGAGTGCACTGCAACCTTTCTGCAAACCAGGGCCAGGTGCTGCAGGAGCCCACAGGCTGGTGTTGAGAAGGGGCCGGGGGAAGGGGAAGGGAGGGGGGGCAGGTCAGGCTGGGAGGCTTGGCTCGGAGCCCCTTCTTTGGCAAATCAGCCCATTTCACAAACATGACCCAACTTCACAGTCTTGGGGCTGACTTCCCTGGCACAAGCCATGGGGTGAGGAGAGCAGACCTCAATATGCACTGATGAAATGGCTCATGCTTGTTACGATGCTACTGAACTGGCACGGTGTGAAAGGCAGCAGCAGGCTTGGTTTTCCTGGTCCTTTCCCTTTAGCACAGGCTCTCCGTGATCCATCAGTCCCACAATGAAAGCAGCAAAATCCTACATGAGACACCTTGGAGCCATCTCTAGTGCCTTGGTCAGGTTTGAAGGCCAGGCATCTAGTGGAAGTGGTTATCCTACTGCAGAGAGCATCTCAGCTTTCCTAATCTCTGGACTTCGAGGGGTGAAAATCATCAGTTCTCCCCATGGCCTCCACTGTAGACTTTACAACCATTTTTTCTGGTTTTGTAGGATCTAGTGACTCTCAGGAAGCAGCTGGCGGACATATCCAGGTGGAAAAGGAGGCAGGGAGCTGGAGTGCTGAGCAGAGCAGGTGGTCCAGCACACGAGGTCCTGGATGTGGGCACTGCGGTGGTGGTGTGAGCAGGTAAGGGTGTGCGCAGGGTCCATGGTTATCCGACCTGCCCATCGCCTGTGCGTGTTGCCTGGGGATAACATTGCTTCAGTCCTCACTGCACACAGCTGCAAAGCAAACAGGGCGGTTATCTTGTTAAAAAGGTACGTTTTGATGGGCTGATTAATGACGCGGAATACGTCTTCTCTTAGGAAAGTCTCCTCTTGTTCTGCATTGGTCAGTGCCAGAGAGGAGGGGCTGCTGTTATTAATTGCTCATATTGGGGAATTACCCAAAACAGGCTGATGCTATCCTGAGGTATGGAAAGGTGCAATTGTCTGCCGTGGAGATCTTTCCATCTGGGCAGACAGGGTGGGAAGTGTAAGCCTGGGAGATGTGTGACTGTGCAGATGTTTATCTCAGAAGCTGGAAGCTTGGCAAATAACAAATGTCTTCATGTGGCCATGGATGGGGAAAGGGGTTTTGCTTGTTTGGCTAAGGGATTCGTCTCCTTGCCAACGTCACCATGTGGGAATGCGTAAAGGAGCAGAGGTGTGCCGTTTCCTCATCTCGTCTTTCGCAGCGGCTCTTGCCCTGTGTTTTGCCTCTCCCCACTGCTTCACCGTTTGCTCTTTTCCTCGGGGTAGGCTAAGGGAAGAGCAGCTCACAGAGGCCCCTTCCCTTGCCCGCAGCCCATGGCCGAGGCTGTCTGCAGAGGAGCGGGTGCTGCCCACCGCAGCGCTGCAGCCCAGCACCAAACCATCCCATCACTTTTCATCTGAGCTCTCCAGTGGTCACCAGCATTGGAGCCCAGAGCTCCTTTCTCTTGTACATCCCCTGGCCCATAGGTGTCACTCAGCCTGCAAAAAGAGAAGGCAATTGCCATTCTCAGGAGAAGTCTTTCCATTTGGGATGGGATAAAATTAATGAGCCAAGGCAGCAGTCGTTCTGTGTGGTCATGGGGTTTCATCCACAAGGAAAACCTGTTCGAAGTGGAGCTGGTCCTGAGCATGGTTATTAGGATGACATGGAGGATGGAGAGTTCATTTTACGAGGGTGGACAGAAATTTGTTTGCTTACTCAAGAAAAACAACCTGCGGAGGAGGTTATGGTTGTGATTAATAGATATGCTGGGGACATAAGCATGAAGGAAGATGAAACGACGTAATGCAGATGTGAATAAACAGAGACTTGGCTTCAGGAGGTGGCTTGCAGCCCTCTGAGAGGGGTAACACTGGGATCCCCTTGGACAAGTGTCAAAGTGGAGGCTGCTAATGGGATTTTACAGTGTGGCTGTAATCCGTGGTCCTTCCAATCCTAGGTGAAGAAAATTGGCCTACATTTAACTGCTAAGTATAGAAAGAGCTTGTTTCTGTCTGTGCCGTGTGCCGTGCGGAGCCCCGGGGGCAGGAGGCTGTGCTGTGGGGTGGGTAATGGCCAGGCAGGGGTGGGCAGTGAAGGACCACCAGCCCCTGGGAAAGCAGAGGCTAGGATTCAAGCTCTCCTGCCTTCCTGACCGGCTTGCTCCGACTGTCAGGAAGCTCAAGCCCACGCGGATAACTGTGATCCAAGTGGCACTGAGTTAACCAATGGTGCTGTTAATGCCGGTGGTGTGGCTGATGGGGAGGCAGCTTTGGGTGACATCCCGGCAGCGAGTTCCAGCATCAGGGCAGGAGTGGTCCTGGGACCCGTGCCTTCCTCCAGCACTGCCTCTCCTGCAGAAAACCCCACTCAAAGAGGAGCATTCCCAGGGCACAGCCTGGAGTTGGGGTTCATCACCCAGCCCAGCTGTGTGCCCAGGGGCTCCCCACCGCCCTCCCTGGTGCAGTGCCTCTCTCTGCCAGCAACCTGGCAAAGTCTGAGGTAGCACAAACTGTTCATCTCTGTGACCCCGATCTAATTTAAGTTGTTTATCTTAGCTGTAGAAAGAAAATTAGGAAAAAAAAAATCAAATCATAGTTGTGGAATTCATTGCAGTGTTTATTACCCTCTATTGTGTTATCCCCAGCCTTGATACAGACCCTGCAGCCACGCAGCACTGCCTGCGCCGGGCTCTGCCAATGCGCTTTGCTTTGACCTGAAGGGATCACTATGTCTTGCGTATAAAATGTTATTTTGTTCCCTCTTTTTCAATCTCGGGGCTCGTTTTAGCGAACGTGATCATTTTGAATTGTTCTCAGCAGTGAGGGTTTTTTTTTAATGGACTATTGAGCTCAGATAACAAATTTTAAATTATAACACACATGACCTGAGCCAATTTAAACTTAATCTAAAATGCTGAATAGCGATTACCCCAAATGGCTGCAAGAACACACACACACATAGAGTTGTTGTTTAAAGAAAGTTATTGCAGTGAAGTGAATGAGGCCTCCAACCCACAAGGAAGCTGAAACCTTGATCAAGAACATCACTAGACCCTAGTGATCTAAAGCAGATTTGTGTGGACCAAAATCTGAATTAAAATATTTTTGCGTCTCTTCAGGCCACATTAAAAAGCAGACTGCTTCAATGGGATTTTTTTTTTAAAATGCCCATTTTTGTCTAGGCTGTCATTCAATTACCGAGGCCTCGGGCTAACTTGCTTTGAGATGAGCTTGTAGAAGATGGACGCTGGTGCTGCAGACAGATGCTCACAGCTGGGGCATGGGGAGGTGGGGACCCCCGGGGAGGTGCTCAGCCTCAGCTATGGGATGCTCATCACCAGCATCCAAAGCCATCCTGTAACCACCAAGCAATCTGATCTCATATCTGTCACACATTCATTGTCCTGTCCTTTGCCAAGGAGGATTGTCCATGCTTGCATGTTTTGTTTTGAATTGTTCTCGTCGCATGCAGGCAGAGCATCCCGCCAGGTCCAGGGTAGCCAGGACAGAGCGTTGAGTCTTGTGTGTTGGGTCTGGTCCCCATGTTCCCAGGAATCATCTCCTGGGATCTGGCTTGTTTCTGTACGGGCTGGTGCAGAGCAGGATCAGGCCGTCACCCTGGCTGCATCCAGGGTCATTGCTTTGAAGTGAGTGAAGTTGGAGCAGCACAAAACCGTGGCAAGTGCAGTCGGGTCCAGAGCCACGCTGTGCTAACGGGCTGGTCAAGCATCAGCCGCAGGCAGGCTTCCAAGCGTCACCTTTGCAGCTATTAATTAAGATTTTACCAGCTGCTCTTCGTCTCCTCTTGCTTCTTCCAGATACCCTTCCTTGGCTGAGCAGCTCGAGCAGAGCTCCCAGGGGATGACTTGGGGCTATCCCCATGGCTTGACAGCGTGCGTGGCTCGGCTCGAGGAAAAACCACGTTGAACACAGCCGGAGTGTTCCTCTTTTTGGAATATTTGGGGATCAGAGCGTCCCTTGCGGGGAACGTCCCCAAAAAGCCCAGCAGACGCACAGCGGCAAGCACAGCGGCGCAGGCAGCTCTGCTGGGAGGCTTTCGGGCTCGTGGAGCGTAAAGCTGCGCGAGGGGCTGTCGCAGTGCAGCCGTGCCGGGGAAGCCGTGCCGTGCCGTGCCGTGCCTGCGGCGAGCCAAGCCGTGCCGTGCCGTGGGAGCAGCCGCGACAAGCCGCAACCATAAAGCCTGTGTGCAAGAAATCATCCGTGCTGAATAAAATGACAACAGAGCTGTAATGCTTTGTGGAGTGTGTTTAATGAAAATATCAGCCCAGGCCTACGACGTGAGGCATTCATGTATAATAAAATGAGGTTCCTGAAACACTTCAGAGCATAAACCATCTGGTCTGCTGTGATGTACTAACAGCTTTGACTAATTTTTAATGCAGGTTTTATGACGGATATGCACATCACGCTACCCATGCATAAGGAAGATACAGCCTGGCTGCACTTTGAACTGAACTGACTGATGATGAATTTGTCTCCCATTTTAATTACTTTCTGTACATTAAAGGTGTAGTGGACCATGTGAAGTGCTTTGTCTGGCTTATCCCCTCTGTGTCCCCATGTCTCCTTAAAGTGCCAGAGCTGCCTCCGCTCCCTTATCTGCAGCCAGGCGTGTGGGCGACGGAAAGGAGGGAGATGAAGAGAAAAATGCCTCATATAGGACTCGGTCAATAAACACACTAGGCCACCAGCAACAAGCGCGTTTCATGAGGTTAATTAGTTCTTATTAATTAAGTCCCTTGAAATTTTCTCCAGCCCATATGGCAGGGATCGGTGCTGCCTAGTGGGGTTTGCAAGGAGACCTCACCATTTTCTTCTGCGCAAATCAGAGCGGTAACTCACGATGGAAAACGCTTTCAGACTGCAATCTCTGCTCTCGGCTGCCTCTCGCCAGGCTCTTTCTCTTTAATGAATTTTTAAAAGACTTTATCAGCTTCAAAACATATTTATTTATTTAACGCAAACCAAAAGTGGAACCATTTATCTGAGCAAGCCCCAGACATTCAGGATGGTGCTGAAATAGGGTTGGCTTTAGTTGGATCAAAGCCTCAGCAGGACTTTTGCCCATTTGTCACTGAATTTGAAGCCTCGCTTGGCTCTGCCCCTCTCCTGATTCCCAGGAGAGCTGGTTCGCTGAGGAGAGACCGGTTTTGAAAGGTGAGCATCTCCTTATGTTGATTCTTCTGGCAAAAATCAAATGAAGTTTAATGCTTTATTATGGGAGGATCATGCCGCTGTTTCCTCAACTTTTCCCATCTTTTGGAAAAAAAGGAGAAGAATGAATGAACCTCAGCCAGGGCTGGCATGGCTGTGTCATTCCTCTCCCCTTCATCGTGTCATTCCTCTCCCCTTCCACCACGGCGGCTCTGGAACATCAGAGCTGCAAGTGATTTTCTTTCTGGGTTAGCGACAATACCAGGATTTAGTTTGTCAATTAAAACGTGAAACAGGACTTCAGTCAACGAGAGTGAGGCTTTTTCCAGCTCCCCTTTCTCTCTCCTTCCATCGGGCCTGGAACTGGACAGACCATTAATTGCAAATACATTATCTAATGACTTTAGTCCTTTGTTTATTCTGAAAGTCATTTGTGAACCGATCACGATTCCTCTCCCTGCCGTCATCCTTCGGGGATGAATGAGCTTTACTGTAGTCTGGGAATTCAGCTTTGGCTGTGTTTTTGATGCTTGCAGCGTTGTCCTGGTTTTACTCATCGATTGGCCAGCTGAAGCTTTTTAAATGGGAGAGGGCTAAATAATGACTAACCTGTCTCCTTAAGTGAGTATCCAGACATGCTGAATTTCACAAACCTTTTGGGATTCACCAGTATTTGAACAAATAAGCCAAGAGCCGTCCTGTTGCTGGAGACAAGCTAAGGCAATGGCTGTGCTATGAGCCACCGCAGACAAAATGCGTTTTATTAATGGGAATATCCACAAATCACAGCTTATGTTCTCCAAGTGGAAACTTAAATTCTAGTCTCACAGTAAAAAAAAATAAAAATTCCAAATTCAGTAATGAGACTGGGCTTGGTGAATGAGCAGAAGGGAAAGTACCTACAAGCAGCAAATCAATTGCCAAGGACGGAAAGCCCTCCAAGTGCGATGTGGTAAAAAGCAAAATGTCATTTTATTGGATGTTCGCTTCGTCTTGCTAACAAGCATACTGCTTCATTCCCTTTTTCTGGAGGATTTTAATTTTAGCTTTTCTGCTGCATTCTCAGTTCCGTTGTTTCTGCAGATTTCCAAGTGAGCGTCTTGCGTAGCCTTCGCGGGTCGGTGGTAATGGGGCTGTTCTCCCATTAGCAGCAATAACAGCAAGTTCAGCACTTAAAACCACATGTTAACTGATTTAAGCGGTTTTGTCTTGACTGTACTCGATCATCAGCCGCAGATATTAAATGTATCCCTGTCGCTGCGTGCAGCTTCAGACAGCTGCTGCATTTACATACCCTGTTCCTCAGTACAAACGAGCTCCTTCTTTTGAAAGTTTCTTTGGGGAATACCTCACAGTTGGCCTTGTTTGTTTAGGAAAATATTTATACAAGTTGTTCTTTGAAGAGAAAGGCTTGCTGAGAGGCTTCCTGTGGAGCTGGGTGGTGGCGAAGGAGTGGAGGAGCTGGTCTGGGCTGCAAGGCTGCCATCGCTGGGGCACCCACCAAGCTTGCTGCGGGTACCCCAGAGTTTGCAGGCTGCATCCATTGCTACTGAAGCTCCTTTCTGCTCCCCCAGTTTGGCATCCCACTGGGACGAGAGCATCCTCCCAGCACCGAGAGCTGCAGGTCCTCGGCAGCCAGGGAGAGGGAGCTGCCCGGGCATCCTACGCCGGGCACAGGTGAGACTGCTGCCAGGCTGGGGTCACCACATTGCGGAGAGGTTTTCCAGAGCAGAAGGAAATCCAGGTGCACATGGGGTGTACAAGCAGGCGGTGTGTTGGAGGGAGCTGCACAGACCTCCCGGTGCATGCATTCAGTAGGATGCCTCGCCAGAACGGTGGGATGCATCGACTCTGGAGAGCAGGTGCCGTCTTTCTGGCCTGCTCAGCAGAGGTGCCCAGGGCAGGTACCCACACGCTGGTTGAGGTTATCCAGGATGCCTGGGGCCAAACACAGACCTGGGCAAATTCTCCAGTTCCCAGGGGAGCGTCCTGAGCGCTGGCTGTCCCTGTGAGGGCCAGTCCAGGCATCAGTGGGGGGTTTTCATCCCCCTGAAATAGGGTCCACAAAATCCCACAGCACCTGGCGTGATGCTGCTGTCTGTTTTGGAGCACAGCATTGAGAGTGACTGTGTTGTCCCAGCTGGGATTATCCTTGGGTCCAAAGTGATGGAAATGGTATGTGATGATGAGCCAAGGAGCGCATTCAGGGATTTTTTTTTCATTTGAAAAAGTCGTGGTTGGGCAACAGCAACAGGTCTGGTGCTGCTCAAACAAGTCCTGAGTAATTGTCCCCTCCGCCTCTCTCTGCTCTAAGCTCGGAGAGCCCCAACAGGCAGCCACAAGCTCAGCCAGCCCTGCTTGCAAGAAAGAGGAAAAACCATGTGTGTGTGTAATTCGGAGCCAGATGTAAATGAGCATCATTACTCAAATCCACCACTTGGCACCTGTGGGTGCAAGGCTGTACCATGGGGCAGCTCTGGAGTGATGCTCTCCTGCAGTCTGGGGTTTGGGCTGGCAATGGGATATCTCCCTGGCCATCCTTATGGCAGCATGGGTGGGTACCAGCCCTGCTGGCTACCTCCACCCAGGGCTGCAAGCCACATCTGACCTGCCATGTGCTTGCTTGGGTCACGCAGGGCGAGTGCAGGCAGCGTTGCTGGCTAGTGAGCAGATGGACAGCATTTCAGGACAAATCATGTACATCCCTGCGAGTGATGAGCGTGGGAGCTGCAGCAGGCTGGCATCCCCTCTCTTCTAGTTTGAATTTCAGGATGACATTGGTCATTTTTAAGTATTTTGTCCCATTCCCTGCACTGTGGTGGGGGATGCTGCAGGTTCCGTACGACTAGGAGTAGGCAGGAGAAGGGCAAATTCCAGATCACTTTGCCTGGCCATTGAATAGGAGCTTTATTACTAGGTCAAAAATGTGGCTGACTTCTTCCCATCTGACTCCACATTTCCTGTTTTCTTCAGGGACCTGGCATGGAAAACACTGAACCGCCACAGGAAAAGTCGTTCTCGCTCATCCACTGAAATTCAGGACAGGCGAAAGTTTTCACACGGGTTCCCCTGGGATTCCCCAGCCCAGTTTTGTACACACAAGTGGTTTAAATCATCCAAGCACTTAGTTGAACTGGACTTAATGTCCAACCGTCTTGAGATCAGCCCATCTTTATTTACTGCTCCAAATTTTTTATTTTTTTGTTACATAAGGATAATGCTGCTTTTTGCATTTTGGAGTTGTCTTCTCCTAATGGGACTTAAGTAAGTGGCACAAATTTTTATGTATAAAATGTGCACTCCTCTGCAATTAAATGCAAAGTGCTTCAGCTGCCTGTCTAAGCGTTGCAGGATTTGAACCTCTCAGCAGAAAGAGAGATGCTCTGAGGTATCCTGATAAAGATGTCCAGGCTTGTTTTCAGGCTACTAGGGTGTATGAAATGGGCACTGCTCGTCTTGGCATGGCTCCTCCGCTGCATCTGCTGGGGATGGAGGGACTGTCCATCCCCCCCGTGAACGCACTGCATGAAAAGGTTAAGAATGAGCCCAAACCTAAGGCAACCCAGGGAAATCCAGGAAGGCTGAAGATGCTGGTGTCAGGGTGGGCATTTTACATCTCTGTGTGTGACTGCTCAGATTTCACCAGAGGATGGAGGACCTAGGTGTCAAAGGATAGAAGAAACCTAGCAGTGCTTGCAAGCAAGCGCTTGCTGTGCAGTGCACGTCTTGGGTTGGTAATGGCCCCAAATGGTTCCGGATTGGAATGAATTGGCAAGAAACGTATGTACAGGGGAAGCAGCGGGGTCAGAAAAAGAAAGTCACGATTACATGAGTATGGGGAAAAGTTACTCATATCAGCTGGGCAATGGGAGAGTAGCTATGGTGTGATAATAAGCAGGTTATATATGAGGTTTGGATAAGGACAGCTCAGTTTCCATGACTGTAAGTCCAGGAAAAATTCACCCCAAAGCAAAACAAAAATGCACGTTTGTGTTTTGGATGGATTACGTACACCCAGAGGGAGTAGGTTGTTTGGGCTTTGTAAGTTTGTGCATTTTGATTGCGCATTTTGGGGTTCACAGCTTGGCAAGAGAAAAGTCTGACTATCATAAATGAGAAAAAGAGAAAAAAAAAGCTCTCCCAGACATAGCATCCCCCGAGGTATGCCTTGCTCCCCAGGCAGAAGGAAGCCTTGCACAGAAATTCATCTGTGGAGCAGAGGTCGGTGCAAGCCGGGGCTCCAGGCAGCGCTGCCTGCACGGCAGTGGAGAGCTGCTGCCCTGCCTGCTGCTCTTCAAGGACCTCTCTGCTCCGGGAAAGCCCTCCTCGTCCGAGCCAGCTTGGTTGAAAGCAAAACACCATGTTTAGCAAAAATATTCCTGGAAACGGCTGGTGCTCACGCACCGCTCCATCAACGTCCTTACAGCTTCTCGACCGTTGTATCAGTGCCAGCCCCGGTGTTATTGCCAAGCCAGGAAAGTCTGACAATGAAAGGAGTCCATCATCACTCTCGCACACATTTCCTAATGCTTGTTTTAATGCCTGAACATCTGGGAGAGATGCATGTTATGCTCCCAGAGTCATTTGCTTTGGCTGCGTGGAGACATTTCAAGCGGCGGGGGAAGCAGAGCCTGTGTGGGCCAGGGCTCTGCGGAGGTTGGAGAATTATTTTAGAAGTGCATGACAAGTAATTAACAGCTTCCTGAGAACTAGAACCAGTTAAAAGTTTTACTGAAGTTTTTTTTCCAAAGAAAAATGGCTTTGTGAGAAAATAATTTCTCTTCAATTCTTTCTTCTATTGAGAATTTGGGAGGTTTTTCTTAAAAAAAAGATACTATGATATTTTTGGTTGCTGGAAAAACCCTTTCTCAGCCCAAAGTTTTTTGCTTTTTGGGAGATGATAGACAAGCCCAGGAAAAAATAATAAATGGAAAGGCAATATTGACAGAAAGGCAGGGCAAGGCAAGTGTGTCGATGTGGGGGGAAGCAGGCAGCACCCTGCCTGCTCTGCCTGCATGGTGGCAACACCGCGCACCCCCGCCACTGCCAGCCGGTGTCCACTGGCGTCCGGGTGCGCTGCGAGAGCCCCTCCGCGTCCGACAGCCACGGAGAAATAACTACACGGATGGATCTATTAAATTCAATTATATTTGAAACAATTAGATTAGATTACATAGCTAATTAACAGCAACCTTATTGGTGAGACCTTCATTAGGAGCGCGGGGTTATTGCCAGGGGCGGCGGAGGCATCCTCACCCTGCCCTCCGCAGCTGGGGGACATCGGTGCCTCCGGTGGACCCGTGGGACAGCACTTCCAGATCTGGCTGTAATGATGCTAATACGCTGCTTTCTCTTAATTTTCTATTAATTGTTTGCACTCCCTATGTGTCTTCAATCCATTAGTTACACTTTCAGGGATCGTAGCAGGCAATAAATCCTCTGGCCTGCCAAGGGCTCCTGCAACGTCTTTCATATGATCATCCCCCAAGCTAATGTTTATAATGCAATTGAAGCAATCCGTATCAGACCCCATCCCTCCGCTCCTCCCTCCGCCAGCTGCGGCAGGAGCAGCGCTGCCGGATTCCCCCGGGGCCGCGCCTGCGGAGGGATGATAAGGGAATCGGATTTTAGTGGCGACACTAGAGGTGAAATCCAAAGATCCAGAATATTTAGTTATGTTTACCCACAGTAATCAGCTTCTCAAATAGATGTCACTGGGAAAGCTCGCGCTACATTGATTGCACCGTTCCCCGCTTTCTGCCCAGGGGCAAACAGCTCTGATTAATATTTCACAACACTTTTTTTTTCCCCTTTTTTTTTTTTGTGCTCAGAGAGCCTTGATAGAGAGAGACAGAATATTTTACCATCTCTTGTGTTTGCCTGCTCCAGTAATCATTGGATTCAATCACTCTTGCAATGTTTTTATGAATTAATAACAGGCACTTTGGAGGGCTAGCGGGAAGATGGGAAATGCAATCTGTACAACCTTAATGAGCACCGTGGGGACCCGGTACCATGGTTTCCAAAATCCTCTCTGTGCTTCACTCTAAATCATTGTCTCTAAAATTACCTGCTTGCAGTTGGCTTTAGATGGCTCTCGTTCGGCGGGTAAGTACACCTGCCGCCCCGCTGCGCCCTCTCTTTCATCGCAAGGGCTCGTTTGGAAGCTGTCCCAATTAATTTTTTCGCCTTTTTTTTTTTTTTTTTTTTGCTTTAATAAAAGCTCACCTTTGTCAGTGCTGACAAAATGTTTGTCTTCGCTGCCTCATTAGTGTTTGCTCTGCTCCAGCCGCCGCTGCCACCGGAGCCGTGCCGGCAAATTAGTTCTCGCTCTCCGCCACCGGACCTGGGAATAAAGTGTTTTGGGCATTTTGCTCTGCAATTCAACGGGGCAGATGGCATTGGGGAAGGGGGGCCATTGGCTCTGGCTCTGATTGACACTGCTGCTGCAAAACAAGGGAAAGCGGGCCAGGGCACAGCGGGACGAGAATGGAGGGGCTTGGTGGTGGGCACCTCTCCATCTCTCAGCGGTGCAGAGGGACAGGGCTCCAGTGTCCAGCACTCTGCTCTTCACCCTGGCCATGGAGCAGGTGAGCGAGGGTGGCCCCAAAATGGAGCTTTAACCGTTCCTGCCCATCTGTGCTGCTGCAGGCTTCATCTGCAGCACTGCCTCACCTTTGGCCAGGTGCCGGCCAGCCTTCCCTGCTCTCAAATAACTTCCTACCAGGAGACAGCCCTGCTGTTCTGCTCAGCAGCTCTTCCTAGGCGTTGTTGCTTCCCCTCCACCCCAGTGGAAACTAGTTGGATGAGATGATGGCATCCCCCAGCCCAGGCAGCACGTGCAGATCTCAGCAGGGAGGACCGGCACTGTGGTCCAAGCTTTGCCTGTGATAGTGCTGCTCTTGCCACCGTTGGGATGTCAGGTTGCCTGTCGACGCCATCCCTGACGTTCTCCATGGCACCGCGGCGGGTGCTCAGGCTGCTATGCCCCAGTGCTACCCGGTGCATCTTCTGCTGCATCCGCAGAGCGCCCAGCCACTGTGGGTGCTGGGAACTCTCGAGTGATCCTCCCGAGCCCACTGTCCTGTCCTGATGGAGGGGGCTGACCCCCACCTCCCAGCTTCACCTCGTCATCCACCTCCTGGGGCTGAGCCTGGGCAGTGCAGCTGTGTTGAGCGCTCGAGGCGCTGGCTGTTGGCTCCCACAGGGGCTTTGAGGACAAGCATCCAGACACCCATAAGCCTAGACGTGCGACTGCACTTTTAAAAATTGTCTGAGTGGAAATCTGGCCACAGGCAGCACAATTGTATTTCAGCCTTTAAAGCCAACTGGAGCCATTAAACCACATACTATATTCCTCTGGAGGAAGCATAGTTGTTGATAGGGCATAATTTTATAGCGCAAGTGCTGGCTCTCAATCCAACGTTAGTATTTGTGTGAGTTCACGTTTGAGGAGTCTAGAAATATCAACTGGCGAGATTCGCACGGAGAGTCCTTTGCTGGGTCCTTGGGCAAAGGAAGCTTTGGGAAGCGGTGGGGGGCCATGGGGAGAGCTCGGTGCCCACCCATGGGGGACAGTGCAGATGTGGCACAGCTGCTTGGCACACAGGCTTGCTCACGACATCTCTGGGAGCCCAGATGCTCCTCAGGTCTTTGGGAAGTGACGCTTCCTCCTTTAGATCATCAGCTGGTAGGTCACCTGCAAGAGGGGGGTTTGGAACATGCTGGTCGGGGGCCTCGTGCGAGGTGTCCGTCAAGACCAGTGGGTTTGCAGGGCTGTGGACAGGGGTCTCCCTGAGCCCCCGGCAGCATCCGCAGGACCCCCGGCAGCACACAGGTCCGGGTGCTCCCCGACACTAGCGCTCGTCCTGAACGCAGCGCTCCTGCTACTTTTAATTGAGGGCTAAACAAATGAAAGAAGCAAACAAGCAAACAAAGCCCCCAAAGGGCTGCCATCTCCTCCTCCCAGGCAGGCACTGCTCGCCAGCTCTGGCCATCGCCGCTCCGAGAGCCAGCTCTGCCCACACCTGCCTTCACAGAGGATGGAGGCATTCCTGCCCGCTCCTCCGGTGGGCCGGCAGCCTGCCTGCAGAGCCGCTCTCCTGTTGATAGCCCAGGAACGTCCAGCATGACAAATGCACCTCACCGAGCTCTTCGCAAGGGCCCTGATTTATTTCCACCCCCCTCTATAGAAAATTGCATGGCATTTATGAGTGGACCCAGCAGAGCTCCGACTTTGGAGACTTCTCAGTTTTCACCCTGCCCTGTTTACTTTCTGGGTCTTTTTAATTGCTTTTTAGAAGTCTGTTCTCAGCCTACAGCTATTTTTGAGATGTGGCACGGAGATCTTAGTCTGGGTGACTAATAAGTAATTTATAGAGACTTGGCCAGTGCCGCTCAAACATTTCTGCCGGCCAGACAGGCGTTACGGTGCGGCAGACGTGTCGGGACACGAGCGGCAAGTGCATTTGAGCAACACCTACTGATCTCTAATCGGCTTAAAGCGGCGTGAACTGGGGTCTGCTTGCAATATGGAGAATAAACAGGTCAGTTCTACCACAATCTGCTGTCAACGGGAGCAGGCAGCACGGCCGAGCCCCGTGTGCTGGGATGCTCCGCTCTGGCTGCGTCGGGGCTGGGGGAACGGTTGCGCCTGGCCATGTACGAGCAAAGCCTGGGCGGTTCTCAGGGGAAGCTCATGTTAAAAGAATTTCCCCCGAAACAAGGTCTGACTGTTAACCTTGCCCAGCGAGCAACGAGCCGGGCATTGATTTCCTATGCTGATAGCATATTATAGCGTGCATAGCCGGTGCTCCCCAGGTCTGGAGAAGACCAGCCAGCTCACTGTGTGGGTGCCCGCTGGCGAGGGGTGCTGGCTGCAGCCCCGAGCCGGGCAGGATGCGGCCTCAGCATCACTGCAGCCTGGGCTGAGCCAGTAGCTCAGCTGCCAGTGGGATGCATGGGGTAAGACAGCACCCAGCACCCTTTCGTGTGGTGGGGGGCAGCTCGGGCATCCCAGCGCCGGGCCAAGCTGCCTGCCAGCCCCGTGCACTGAGCATCCCTGTTCCTGCCCTCACCTCTGCACTGCCAGCTGATTTTTTTTTTTTTTTCCCTTTCCTCTTTGCTTGATGGTGCTGTTGTAAAAGCCCTGAACAATAGCCTGCATTTATCCGGAGCGCGCCAGCCTGCCAGCTGGCGGCAGATCAGCCTTCTCATCCACTTCCAGGGCTCTTAAAGACAACTGTCCCAAAAACTGGGGTGTGCGTTGCTCTGAGAAGTCCCTGCTCTCTTAAATGCCTGGGCACTGATACAATTAATGTTTAGTGCGGCATTCTTGTTTCCTGGTTGCCATTCTCTGCAAAACAATGGGGTGTTTTGCCCATGAAATTACTGTTCTGATTAGGAGGAATATGTCCGTCATTAGACTTTCAAATGCGATCCTTCTGCAGCGAGGCGCTGGCAATCCGGCCGAGATTACTCCGGCAATATTTCTGTTCCTGAAGGAAATAGCAAGTGCAAATAGGGCAATTTTATACACTTACTAGGGAAGGGGATTTGCATTGATGGATGCGGTTGTGTTCGCAGCAACGACAGCTGGGGCCAGGGCACGCACAGACTGCACCAGGACACGGCAAAAGCTGCGGTTGCAACTCTTTCTCTCTCTCTCTCTGTGTCTGCGTATGTGCAACAATCCACATTTTAACAGGGGCCCAAGCTGGCCCAGGCGGAACAGGCAGTTCAGCCTTGACCTTGAAAACCCAGGGCCTTTTAATTCAGAGCAGATGTTCCAGGTTTCTCCAACAGCAAAGTCACGTCAGAAATCCCTGTCAACAGGGAGAGGACCAGAGGTGCGGGTCTCGGAGCTGGTCTGTTTGCACGGCTGCGGCACGGGCTGCGGTTACGGCATGGGGGGGCATGAGATGGAGCTGCTCAGCATGGGGGGCTCTGAAGTGCAACGGCACCCCGAGGTGTTTTGGGGTGCCCGCTCTGGAGAGGTGGGTCCATTTGCCAAAGGCAGGTGCTGGGGATGGTGCAGTTGTGCAGCACTGTTCGTGTCTGCTGTGGGGTCTTGCAGTGGCTCGGCGGGGCTGGTTTTCCTGGAGGAAGGGGCTCACAGTGAGCCCCTTTGCTGGTGGGGACAGGCGGCAGGGCTGGATCGCTGCCTCGGGGCTGCGCTGGGGCCAGCACTGCTGCATGGCTCCTGTCGGCACCGTGTGAAGGGTTTCATCCTAAAATACCTTGTGAACAGCAGTTAGATAAGGCAGATAAAAGATACAGCGAGACATCAGCATCTCTAAACTCAGCAGCTCCCCGTGGTGTGCCGGGGATGCTGCCTGGCAACAATGGGGGAATTATCATCCCTTCCTCCCCATGTCCAACCAGGTGAGAAAGGTGCTTCGAGGGGGTCGGGAGCCGGGAGAGCCGGGGGCTGCTCGTGGGTCAGAGCTGCGCCTGGGCACTTCTCCCCACTCCATTTTCCTCCTGCCTTCCCCAAACCTGCAGCGTTGAGTAGCGGGGCTGGAACAGAGAGGTCCCAGTCCCCAGCCCACAGCTCCTAGCCCCAGCTGAGCCTCCCTCGTCAATCAAATGTCCCTTCCTGAGCCTTGGAGAGGTTTTTTCCGGAGTTCAGCCGATACAAATTCCCACCGGAGAGTTTGAGGCTGGCAATCAGCTTACTCATTCTTGGCTTATCATCACAAACCTCTGACCTTCAAACATGGCTGGTGCGGTGCCCGACCGAGCAAACTGAAATCCAAACAGGCAGGGATTCACCAGCGCTTCCTTATTGCTGCCTGAAACCTCCCTGCAAATTCATGCCCCCCCATCAAGGACCCCCCTGGGAACGCCAGTGCCCCCAGATAACCCTCGCCCAATGCTGGCACGGGGCTGGCCCCACGGGTGGCCAGAGCCCACATGCCGCCTCTCGTGGGGCATGTGTCTGATTCTCCATTGCAATCCCCAGGAAGCAAGGTTGGGGTTTTGGGGTGCCGGCAAGCGGGTTTGGGCTCCATTACCCCTCAAAAGAGCCGCCTGGGCACCCCAGGAGCAGCCAGGTACATCAGAGCCACCCTGAGCCCACGCTGCACCCGCTCGGGGACGTTTCCCACACAGATCGAGGGCAAAAAGGGGGGAGCCGTGGGGCTGGGGGGTTCCTCCCCCTGCCCCAGTAGGGACATGGGTGAGGCAACTGGTGTGCTACTAGAAATGGAGGAATGCGGCAAAATGGGAGGGGGGGAGAGAAATTAATAATTATCTAAACCGCACCCCTATCACTGTTCATCAAAATTTGCCCATACTTCATTCCAGCCTCCTTTCTTCTTCTTGCCTCCAGTAAGTACTTTAACATCCTTTTTAAAAATTAAAGGGGGAGGGTTATGGAACAGATAAGAGATAATTGCCTAGCTTTGACTCTTCTATTGATGTGAAAATAGGATTGGAATTACTCACTCTGGTTGAAAGGTTAGTTGAAGGTTATTACAGGAAAATTGTTATTCATACATTTTTTCTGTGCTGCTGGATAGCCTAAAAGATTAAATTCACAGAGTGCATAATGACCCATCACAACGGACAATGGTGGGAATAATCTCCAGAGACTCCAGATAACAGAACAGAGACTTCTTTGAATAATTCATGGTTCAACAGACATCCCTCACTAACAGATTACATGTGAGTTTTCATTAGAAAGGAGATAATTTAAAGTAGCTTTAAAAATAACCGGTATTTTTAACGGAAGTGGAATTACCATAAGCATTTATGCAGTTTGTTTATGCTTTAATAAATCTACTTTCCTCCTGACCTTCATGCCATGGGAACAAAACGCAAAGGGATAAAGAAAGTCATTGTTTGTGACAGTCCCCTCTCATCCGCATACTGCTGATCGAGCATCGGTTTCATATTCTGCCTCACACTTGACTGCCTTTAACACACAGGACGTGTGAGTGCTCCCGGCTGAGAAAGATGCTCAGGACATCCCGGACCACCCGGCGCTGGGTGGGGATGCAGATGGAGATGCAGGGGGACCGAGTGCGGGATGTCATTGCCCGGCCCCTCCGCTGCTCGGCTCCCTCACCCAGCATCAAAATCACACACTGGCTCTGGCTAATCTTTTAATTTCATCTCGTGGAATAGCTATTACGCTTTAAAAGCTGATTGTTTGTTAAAAGCACATATTTATTAAGGTTTAATGGAGGCCCGATACACATCTGTCGCATTGTTGTGAGCTGCGACAAATATATCTTAAATAATTAATTGATATTTAGTAAACATATAATAGTTATCTTCTCCAATCTAAATTAAATACTAATTAAAGCTATATAATTCGCTGCTACGGGCTGCTTAGATTGCAACTTTTCTGACAAGGGAGATGAGGAGGGTTGCTGTTGCTGCAGAGGGGTGAGCGGAGCATCCCCCGGATGGGGGGTTCGGAGGCTTTATCTCTGCTTTCGGGCAGGTTTTGGGATGCTGCTGGGTGCTGCAGCTGCTGCGGCTGGGAGAAGGGCTGCAGGTCCCGGGGGAAAAGTGCATGATGGAAGCTGTAGTCCAGGCGCTGCCTTCCCGCAGCGTCCCCGCTTCATCATTTTCAGGCTTCACTGCTTCCGTCGTGGGTTTAAAGCCAACTATTTAACCGCTCACAAAATAAAATTGGTGGGGGAGTCGAGATGTAATTATACGGTAAGGTAAGATAAAGCAAATATTTGAAAGGTGATTCATTCCCAGCATAGCTGAGTGATGCGCAAGCATTCCTCTGGGAGAGAGTCAGCTCGGGAAATATTTACCTTCTCCCATCAGGTGGATTTGTGGGCAGCACGCAGAGTAAATGTTGAGTAAAGTAACACGGAGCTGCTTAGCAGAAGGCCATCATGTGCGCTCTCTCCTGCTTGCATCACTGCTGTTGACAGAGCATAGTTAGAGCACGCAAGAAAAGACTTTGACCTAAAACGACTGTTAAAAAGGAAAAAGGAGTAATTTGCTGCTGCGATTAAAGGCATTTCTCTGGATTTCTTCTGGCCTTGCCAAGAGCAGCGTCTGTTGTGAACTCTGCAGGAAACAATGTTCTCCTTATCTTGCAAAAGATGTTTGCTCTAATTGTCATCTTCTTGCGGCCGAGGGGCTGTCGCGGAGGTGGGGGACAGCTGGAGCTCGGGGTGGGGGCTGGCCGGAGGAAAACGCTCTTCTTGAGGCCCTGTAGACACAGCAGCGGCTCCCCGGGGCAGCTCCTCCTGCCGCAGCCGCTGCCCACCTCTGTGTGGCACAGGACGGTCAATATTTTGCTCACAGGTGTACCTCTTCCATGCTTTGCCTTCATTTTGATGCAATATTTGCAAACGTTGAGTGCGGTGGGGAGTCGCCCTCCTCCGTGGGCAAGAGGGTCTCTGTCAGGACCAGGTTCTCCCCGTCTCCACCAGCTTTAGGTCACACTGGTGCTGATGCAAAGCCCTGGGGCAAGCTGGATGACTCCCTGAAGTCCTTTCCCAGCCTTACCCTCCCTCCCCGAGAGAAAAAATGAAGTTTTAAAACATCATAAAGTACTGCACTACGCAGCTGCTGTCCCAGTGGGTTATGAGCTGCCTGCTCTGAAGGACAGGCAAGCGCCCCTTCCTGGTGGCACGCAGCAATGTTATTTTTCATCAGGTCCCTCCCTGTCTCTTTTTGTCCCTGCCTGCACTGGCCGATCTTATTTCTGCCCTTAGCTGGTTCGGCTGGGTCGTGTGGTGAAGACTCCACGCGGCCTGCACGACGCAGGAAGGTGAGATGCTTGGGTTTGCCTTCTCTGAGAAGCAAAGGAAATCCTGGCAAACTGATTCAGAACACGCATGATGAAGTGTGAAACTGAAGTGATTCCTCAGGTCCTATCCCATCTGAGAATTAACTGAGAAGGATTTATCCCCAGGGGGGAAATGGAGCAGGTACAGAGATTTTATTGTCGCCCCACCCCTCTAGGTATAAGGGCTTGTTATAAATAATCCTCGAGTCTAAAGGATGTGAATGAGGACTTTTATAGATTTAACATGAAATTCTAACATCTTCTTCCACTAAAGCTTATGTCAATAAATCATTTTTTAATTATCAGCTTAAATTATCAGCTAAGCATGTCTAAATGATCTCTGGAGTGATTTCTGCATTCAGAGCAATGTTAAGGAGGCCTAAGAAGAAAGTTGTTCTCCTTCCTTTTAAAATGCTTTCTATTTTTTCCCACCTCCAGGAAAACCAACCACTCGATGCATGTGTGTCAGGTGGGATATGAATGAAATTCAACCCACCCCTAAATTAAGGACTATACAAATCCATATCCAAATGTTATGGCTCGGTTCCACCTCTGATATATAACAAGAGCAGTGGGTTTGATTTAGTGCTGCCTTCTGTGATTAGCTCACATACCAGAATTTGTCTTGGTGCAGTTCAGCAGTGCTCAGGTGCCCTGGGAATTATTTCGAGGTTGGCAATGCACGTCAGTGCCGGGGGGGGGGAGTCCCAGGGAAGAAGGACTGGCTGGGGCACGTCTCGCAGCAGCAGCTGGGGGATCCCACTTGAATCCGAGCATCCTAATTTTACCTACAGAAACGCACCTTTCCGTTGTCTGCACTCCACGATCCAGAGCAGGATCCTTCTGATTCTCCAGGGAATCATCAAAGCCCAGAGAAAAAGGCATAGAAATGAGATGTGCAGGATGCTGCTGCATTACGTTGGCCGGTGCTTTGGTGGTGATGGAGCTGGAGAAGCGCATGGGGGGGCATTATCTGATGTTCTGGCCCCAGGTAGAGATAAATCGATGCTGTTTCGTTAACTGGAAGGGAAGAGCTCCTCGCAGGCGAGACGTGCCCCTCGTTTCAGATGGCCGTCAGAGCAGGGCCCTTTGCTCCGCAGATTGCTCCCTGGCCACTCAAAATCCATTCAAGAATTATTTTCTTCTTTGCAGGAGGAGATTTATAGCATTTCTCATCCCTGAGTGTCCCATGTTCCCTAATTAATGCAGTTATTCAAGGCTGTATGGCCCATTGACGGGGTGAGGAGCCGTGAGCGGCACACAGGGCTCTGCCCCAGCCGAGAACCGAGACAGGACCTGCATCGCTCCCTGCAGCAGAGCACCGGTCTGCCCCCAGGGGCTCCACGGGCTGGCATGAAACAGAAAAAATTCAAACCATTTTCTGGTATGTTTTCTGTTCCCAGAGAAGTGCCTGCGATGACCTGTGAATTGTTGCTGGAGACCCTGTGCAGACTGACACGCTGCTCCTCCTGCGAAGGAGTAGCAAGTCTCTCTGTGTTTTAAGAGGTCTGGAGATCTTCAGATGAGAGCGCTATTGGTATTCGATGGCAATCCTCCTCAGCGCCTCTTATCCTCCCCAACTAGGCTCTGATTTCTCACTTTCTTTTCCTCTGCCCCGATTAATCTTATTTCATGGATTCCATGACAACATAAGCATCTGAGGATCTCGCTCTTCAAACCGTTATTGAATTATATGCAGGGAGACGGGGCTTGCTCAGCCCCCGAACCACATTAACCTGAGTATGCTCTGAAGGTCGAATGCAAGAATTAACTGGAGTTCTAGCAGCACATCATTTTGCAGGGAGGTGCATTGGCTCTTTGTTGCGTAATATAACCACCAGCTCTCCGGACTGCCCTGGCAACAAGGATTTAATCTCTCCTTCCACCTTCCTTCCATCCGAAAAGAGGAGGGAGGGCAGCAGCTGACCCGAGCCCCTCCGTGGGAGTCTGGGCTGGCGGGCAGGCTCACAGCCCTGCAGTGCGATGCTCGAGCCCCGGCTACGCTGCAGTTGGAAGGATACCCCATTTTTGTCGCCACTAAAGAAATTGCCAGTTTATTCCATCTGGTAAGTGGTCCTCAATTACTGCTGGCAGAAATGAGAAACTGCCCCTCCGAAGGAGCTGGGAGCATCCTGACTCCTCTTTCCCCATCAATGAACGTTTGATTTCAGTGGGCACCCACTGGAAGGGTGCCTGCAGCTGGGGAGGGGTGCCCGGGATGGCTAATAAAAGGATAAAAAGCAGTGAGAGCCGGAAGGCTGGGGGGGAGGGTGGGCCCAAGGGGAGTGATGTTGGTTTTTGTGGGTCTGCCTCCCTTTCAGCTAATGGGTGTCTGCCAGCCAGGCGGCTAATAGGTTTCCATGTCACGGCGGGCAGGCAGCGGTGACGGGGTCAGCTCAGCCCCGCGTGGCTCCCGAGGACGAGGCCGCTCTGGGACGCTCCGCTTTTCACCGCGGCTCCAGCACCAGGGCGTGCAGCCGCCCCAGGTTTGCATTCATGGGGAGCTTAGGTCTCCCCCCAGCTCCATCCCGGCTGGGCTGTGAATACCCCTGCCCGGCCTGGTTAAAGGCTTTTGTCTGTGCTTAATGATGTGGCTGCAAATTTACCCTAGAGGAGGTAGGAGCTGTAAATAATGTTGTTTTTTAGAAAAAAAGCCTTTTGAATGGGATACTGTTAACCCCGAGCTCTCCAGAGGGGCTGTTCCTGCGAGGTGCTGGTCGCCCTTGGCTGGCACAGCCAGGGCTGGGGGTGCGGGGGCATCGCGGGCGGCTCAGCACCCGCAGGATGGTGCCTGTGTGGGACCGGCAGCCTGGGAAAGCTCCCGCGTCCTGCACACCCCTTTGCACACCCTGGCACTGGGCCGGGCATGCCAGTCCCTGAGCTGCATGCCCTGTCACCTGGGTGGTGGTGTTTGAGCTACAGTTGCCTACTCGTGCTCCTTTGGTGAAAAACACCCCTGTACCCCCAGCTTGGCTGCCAGATTGGAGGCAGTGGCGGGGGGGGGGGGGTGTGCATGGGGCTAGGGGGGGTGCATGGGGCTGGGGGGGTGCATGGGGCTGGGGGGATGCACGGGGCCAGCAGGATGCATGGGGCTGGGTGGATGCACAGAGCCAGGGGGATGCACAGGGCTGGGGGGGATGCATGGAGCCAAGGGGATGCACGGAGCCAAGGGGATGCACTGGTCTGGGAGCTGCTCCTGGTGTCTCCGAGAGCCTGGACGGTGGGAGCAGGTCCGGACTTGTGTTTGCACTCACTGGAGCAATATGGTGAAGCTGAGGGAAATGCACCATCTGAATTCCCGTCCTTCCAGCAGCAGCGTGGCTGTGAGCAGCGTTGCGAGCCATGAGAGCTTCATGCAGAGGTGGCCAGATTCCCACCTTGCTAATAACTAGTGCAGGCGAGGGCTTATGAGCAAAAAAAATACTACGTGGCTGCAATTGGAGGGGAAAGAGACACACACTCCCCGGTAGGCTGGGGTGCTGCCCCCGACAAAGCCAGGGGCTCCTGTGCACCCTTCCCAGCGTGATGCATTCGAAATGACATTTGAATTCAGCAAAGCTCCCTCATCCTGTGTCTCAAAGCAGCATCCCAACGTTTGCGGTGGGGCTGCTGGGGCTGGGGAGAGGGAGTTTGCTGCTTGTAATGTCCAAATTTAGAGCCTTTGACACCCGATCCCCCGAGCCCCCCGCTTGCTGCCGACACACATGGTCTGCATTTACCCTTCCTTCTCCTTCCACTGAACACGTGTAGCCTTCAACAGGTTGCTTTGTAAATTCCTCGGTATCTGAACAGCCATCTCCTCCATCTGCAGAGCTTTCTGTTAGTCAAATAGTGAATCCTCGCTGCAAGTTTGTTTTCGAAATTGAAAAGATTCGGTAAAATAAGGGGTTTGCTGTTGTTCAAATAAGTGCTTCCCCACTGAAACGGTGACATTTGCTCTCAGACCACCAAAGGACTTGCTGTCTCCCGCACAGGGCGTCTTGGCTCCTGCAGGATGCCGCTTGCGTACCATCGTTATGAGGCTTGGCATTTAAAAATGTCCACCCTCGGTTTTAAGAGTGTGTATCCAAAAAAATCCTCCTTTTTTTTTGCCTGCAGAACCACAAGCCACTGGGGTTCCTGCACCTTGACGGGCTGCAGCCCTCTGGGACATCTCAGTGTTAGGCTGCAGGACGGGTTTATGTGGGTTTTTCCCAAGCCAGGTCCAGTGTTAGCTCTGGGAAACGGGGACCAAGCCAGCGCGCCGGTGTCCCCACCCCTACCTGGGCCTGCTGTCCCCCTTAATAAATAGTTGCTGAATTGTCTTTTCTCCTTCCTCTTTTAGTCCAGGAAAGCTTTGGACAATTTCAAGGCGCACCTTTCTCTTTGCCAAGGATCTCTTTAAAAGGAACAGAAATAGGGCAACTGGAGTGCGCGGTGCCAGAGGCAATCCAAAGCATCCAGGTAAGAATGTTTTGTGTGTTTGCTTTCATCTTGTCTGGCCGAGCTGGTCTAAACATCCCGCATCCTGGAGGTAGAAGCACATGTGCCATGCCTTTTCTATAGCCAGCCCTCCAAAATACAGTCCTTTAATAATGAAAAAAGCAGATGATGTATGAGACCTTCGCAGGCTGTTAGCACTCCAATGTATCACTGCTCAGGAGTTTAGTAAAGAAAATTGTATTAGCGGCCTGGAAGAAGAGCAATTTCCCCTGGAGCTCTGTGGTCTGGGCAGGAGCATGAGGGATGCTGCAGCCCTGAGTTTTGGGGGATGCCTGGTGCTTGTTTGGCAAAGAGACCTGCTAGGAAGCTTTTCTGACCTTGCCAAGTCGCCATCCAGCTCTGCCTGTTATCATTAGCTTTTATTGGACTGTGATGGTGCAAGTACTGGATGTTACCGCTGTTTGTTGTTATTTATTAATTACAGCAGCATGGAGGGACCCTGTACGGGCTCTGGGCATCACTGTGAGGGGCAGGAAGGACCTGAAGTGCAAATAAAATTAAAAGCAAATAAAATGAAGCCACATATGGCGATCACGAACAGAGATGTTTGGTTGGGGTCACCCAGCATGGGCGAACACCCAGGGTTTTGGTCAAGAGCAGGTGCCCTAGCGCAACCCACCTCCCGGGGAGCAAAGACAGGTTTTCCTTGGCAGCCGGGCGTTCCTGCGTGTGTGGCTGCTCAAGCTGGGTGTGCTCTGTACAGGGATTTTGTGTGCGCTGTGAAGGGACATGGGTTTCAGCTGTGCTTTCGGTGGGGGTCTCAGTGCTGTGGTGAGCTGGATCCCTCTGCCTCAGGTAGAAGATACACCTTCAGCAAAGGGGAAGTTCTACTTAACTCCTATAATTATCCCTATTTCTGGATTTTTAGCCTGCCGCTCCTAACTACGTGCGAACAGTCTCGTGCACCTCCTGCATCCTCAAGCCTGCATTTTCCTGTGCCTGTTGCTGGAAGCTGAACGGCCAGGGGGGCACACAGCAGGTTTTCTGGGCACAGGGAGCTGTGGTGGGTCTGTGTTTGTCCCCTCTCATGTGCTGAAAGGCCCCCGAGGAGGGTGGTAGGCTCAAAGGCACATCAGTCCTGTAACCTTTTTTTGCTCTGCTGAGCCCAGTGTGTAAGCGTTATCTCGTACCCCGAGCACCTCGAATGCACGTAGTTGCTAGCACAGCTTTGGGGCTGCGCGTGTGTGACCATACTCATGGTTTACTCAGGGCTCATAGCTCTGATGGAAGTCTGCCCTCAGCAGCTACCGAGTACTTGAGAATCTGTCGTGGGGCTTTCTGGGGAGATTTCCATATCCAGCTCTCTTAAAGCCATAGATTGGCAGATTTAGATAACTCGTCCTGCAATTATAACTTAAGATCATGGCTCACTTGTTTCTCAACCTTCAAGTTATTCATTGCAGCCTGCAGGCTTGAAAAAGCTGCTGATTATCCGTCTGGTGCTGCGACCCGTGCTCTCTGCCTGCCTGCTGGAAGAGTGATCCCTTTCCTGGCAATACATTTGATTTGTATTGTTAATATTCAGAATAAATAAGTTTGTGGTCTTGCAGTTTGGGGACTGTCGCTCTGAGATCTGACACCTAGGCAGCCTGGGGTGGGGGCTGGGAGCAGAGAGGGGGGACACCTCCTTGTAGAGGCACACAAACGTGGGGTGAGAAGAGGTGCAGCATGTTGGGGTGCGAGACGGCTCTCCACCTGCCTTTCTGGGGATCTGTGGCCAAAGCATTTGGTGGAGTGGGTGCCCCTTGTTTTGCAGGATTATTCTGTGGTTTATTATGCTCAAGGTTGTTGGCACGTCCAGGCAGCGCTGGGCTGGGGCGGCTGCAGTGCTGCTTCACCTCCAGCATTAACTGGGGTGCAACACATCCCAGTGCACCCCAGTTACCCCAGTACACCCCAGTGCCGCTGTCCCCAAAATCCCAGCCAGCAGGCACAGAGGGAACAGAGAGGATAGCTGATGCCTGTGGGTTAACTGGTGAATAATGCAGGCAGGGTAAGGTGCTGCCGGAGGTTTGGGGACCATGAGTGGAGTGTGCAGAGCAAGCAGGGAGCGAGCGGGCTGCTGCGTCCTGCCCGCCGGCACTGCAGGGCGCGGGGGTGGCAGGAGAGTTTGGCTGCTCGAGGGCTGCTGGTCCTCCCTCCCCAGGAAAGCTGGTGTGCCCTCTGCTCCAAGAGAAAGACGATGTATTGTTCACTGACCTAGAGCTGGTTGGACTCTGAACTGAAGTGGTACTTAATTAAGAAGTGCTAAGTTTTCCACTCCAGCCCTTGTTTGCCATCTGGTATAATGGGGAGAGAGTGGGCTTTTTCACTGTTTACTATTCTCCCAGTTGCTACCAGACCAGACCTGGACCCGGGGAGTCTTCAGTGTCAGCATCCAAGTGTGTGCTTTTATGCACAGTACATGCAAACGCTAGATAATTTATTTTATAAAACTATTTTTATTGCAGTTCCCAGTGCTCCTAGTACCAGCTGCGATGAGAATCACTTGGATGCTAAAGTGCTGTTGACAAAATTGTTCCCAGCGGCACGTATGCACAGATGCATGTCTCCCTTCCTGCCAAAATTCAAGGTATTGGGAGGACGAAGGCATCGACGCAGCCGAGCCCTCCAGAGACACGCAGGGGTCGTTTGGGGACAAAAAGCCTTTAATGAGCAACCGCCGCTGCCGCGCAGGGTCTGTGGGAGACGTGCTCAGACTGCAGGACCCAGCACCGCTGGCTCGCTGGCTGCTTCGGCAGCGTGCCATGGGATGGGGCGACGCCGGACTCTGCCTTTCCCAGCTCATGGGATGGGGAGGATGCGACTGGACCTCGGGAATAGCTAAACCCAGTCTTGGGGGAGAAAGGCTGATTTAGGAAGAGCTTTCCTTTTAATTTATGGCTCTGGAGTGCTGCTTACCTGTGGGGTGTCTCACAAGCATGGCACGTCCTGGCTGTTCAGGCTAGGAGGGATCATGGGCATCAGAGCACCCACAGCCCCCCAAGTTGGTGGGTGGGATGGCTGGGCAGGAGCACAGGGGACGGTGGCAGGGAGAGGGGGACAGTGTCCGGAGGGGATTTTGGTGATCTGTGGAAGGGAACCTGGCAGGAAAAAGGCTGGGGCAGCTGTTTCAAAGGAGGCAGCTCCTGGAGTTGGTGTTTGGAGGTTTGGCTCAGCCCTTTGCAGGAAGATGGGCCATGAGCCATTCCCAAGCCTGAGGGAAGCTGCAAGAGGAGGTGATGTGTTGGGCAGGAGGAGGTGGCACCTGGCACCCAGAGGAACCGACCACCAAAGCCCTTGGGAAGGAGAAATGCTGGGGTGGGAGGTCAGGGGTGGCTCCAGGATGGCTCCACGGATGCAGACGGAGGTGCAGGAGCAGAGGAGGGCTTGCCGGGACACCCTCAGCTTGCAGGTGGAGGAGCGTGTGACTGCGGGGTCTAAAATGCAGGTGGTCCTGCGTGTCTGGAGATGCCCCTTCTGGCAGCGTGGGCAGCATGGGGCTGCCCGCCCCCAGCCCTGCTGGCCCCGGCAGCAGCACCCTCCGTCATCCCGTGGCTCTGCAGTGGCTCAGGGTGGCTGTCGGCACGGCTCTCCCCATCCCACCACGGCTGCTCAGTGGATCAGGGGTGGGAATATGGTGACAGCCGAGTTCGGGGAGGAGGAGTTAACAAGCAAGGAAAATAGGAGATAAATAGCAAAAGAATGCTTCAGCCCATTCATCCTGGAGCCTTACTAAATGTACCATGAATGATTCCTTACAAAATTGAGCTGTATGTACACTTGCTTGATGGCACTGCAGTGAATTGCTTCTTTAGTAAATCTGTCATGTATGCGTAGACTTTATGGCTTTTTTTTAATGTAAAAACTGTGCATCTCTTCAGGTTGGATATCTCTTGCCAGGAGACAAATCAGGTTCTAGTGTGTCGTCCTGAGTCCCTGGTGTTCATGCTGGGGGCTGGGGCAGGGATACCTCTGCTCCTGGAATGTCCCTGCGCTTGCCTCGGATGCCGTGATTTTCCCGGGCCCACTGTGGCTATTCTGTCACCCTTCGCCCCAGCACCACGACGGTGCCTGCGTTACTGGCTGCAGGAGCCAAGGTGGCCGGCGGGGATGTGACTGCTGCAGCAGCAGGATCCCAGGAGCATGCCGTGGCAATGTGACTGTGCCGTGTCTGGTCCTGTGCCCAACCAGGCATCTCTGCGGGGCCATGGACCAGTCACAGCACGTGCAGGAATGCCCTGGAGTCCCAGCACAGCCATGGGCATCCATCATGTGTCCAATACATGTGTGTAACACATGCACCCAACACGTGCATCCAACGCGGAGTCCAGCACATGCATCCAGCCTGTGCATCCAACATGCGCATCCAGTACATGGACCCAATGCATGCATCCAACATGTGCATCCAACATGTTTGTCCAACAATGTGCATCCCACATGGGGTCCAGTGCAGGGTCCAACATGTGCATCCAATGCGGAGTCCGTGGTGTGCCCCCAGCCAGGGGTCCTGCAGCAAAGTTGTGCAGCCATTTCCATGTCCTCATCCATGGGCAGTGGGGTCACTGCACGTGTGCCGTTTGCAAACTGCACCCCCAGCCTTTTCATGCCCCGATTTCCTCCTTGGCTGCTTCAGGAGGAAGATTTCTTATTTCTTCTCGCAGGGTCACTGAGAGGGTAAATGCATTAGTGCGGCTCCCAGATGGATGGTGCTGTTAAAACAGAAAGTCTTACTGCTATTTGTACGCTGGATTTTGCTTTGAGGGCTGCTAGTGGCCAGCCGTTGGCTGTGTATTTACACGCTGCGCTCCCAGTCCACGGGACAGGACAGATATATTTTCTAAGAGACTTTCTTTTCCATAAAAAATATTTGATCGCAGTATTGACAGAACCACTGATGTAAAAGGGCAAGGAAATATTTCCAAATGGTTTATCTGGCAGCTGTAAATTTCATCTCATGTTGCTTATTGACCTCTAATTGTTTCCAGTAGTAGCGGGAGACAGGAAGATCAATAGGGCCAGGGAGATAGTTAATACCCTCCTGGTGCACTTAACTGTAGTTAGAAAATACTAGAATCCTTCTTCCTGTGATTTTTAGCAGGTTTGTAATTGAAACATTGGGCGCCCGTATGTTGGACTTCTCCATGTGCTGGGTTCTGTATAAAGCTTTAATTTCCCTGCTCACCCCTTCTCCTCGCCTCGTCCTGGAGGCTCTGAGCAACCTTGTGGTTCTCCAGCTGCCTTTCCCTGGACAGAGGAGCTTTAGAAATTCAGGAGACCCTAATCTAGGGGGAAGGTGCAAATCAAACTCTTCTCCCAAAGAGCCTGACCACCTCGTTTGCTCCGTGACGGCAGGGGTTGTGTTGTGTTTGCTGAGCAATGAGGAAATGGTGTGCCACCAGCTGCAAAACAAACATTCATTCTGCATATATTTCCAATAACTCACTTGTGCTGGCTGCCAAGAGCTTTCCAAGGTCTCCAGAGCCTCATTGCTTCTGTCTTTCCTCGTGCTAACCCAACCAAACCACCTCTCCTCATGCCCAGGAAGCTCAGCAGCCTTTCCGTCCAGTGTATGACATTACAAGTTTCCTATGCTATAGACAGGAATTTCGGCAATTTTCAACTTACAACTTTTAGTTCCAAAATTAATGGAATGATTTCCCATTGCTCTATGAGCCGAAAGGTGTGTGGATCCATCGGCTGCATGTTGCCTGCCTGTGGAGGTCTTGCTGTCCCACTGTTCAGGGCGGGTTAGCCCGGCGTGCCCGGACGCAGGCATGCCCAGGCTCAGGGGCAAGCAGCAGACCGTGCTGGGCTGATGCACCAAAACCTGCTGCCCACATCCATGCCAAGAGCCCAGCGGGTGTGCGCCAGGCAGCCTGCACAGGCAGCAGGCAGGCAGAGTCGGGAATCAGCCCAGGTCTGCAGCTATGCCGTGGGGGGCTCCCCGTGCTGTCCCCAGCTCTGCCGGGTCTCGCACCCCTTCCTACTGCCTTTCCCGGGGCTCCCTGGGTTTCTTCCTTCTTCCTCTTGCTCGGGGTCAGCGGCTCGCTTTGCATCCCGCCACCACACACACTGAAGGGCACATTTGCAATGCAAACGTAAGGCTTGCTCAGGAAAATAGGGTGCACCCCACCTGCCTCTATGTTTGCAGGGTGCTCCTAGCTGGGACCCCCCTGCCCACCTGCACCCAGGCTGCAGGGAGTTGGCATCCCCAGCATCACAGGCACTGCCCACAGCCTCTCGTTAGCACTGCTTCCAATTAGAGCCAGACAAAGCCGAGGAATTTTTAGCAGTCCTTTAGTCATTTCTGTTACCCCTCAGCAGATATGTTTGGATTTGGGCGGTAGTTTGGCATGACCCAAACAGAACTGTTCTGTTGCATTTGCGGGCAGGGAATGTGACCAGTATGGGTTTCTTTTAAAAGGGAAGGAGGCAGCGGGGCAGGCGTTTCAGTACCTCCAGGGCTCAAGGGCAGCTGGCACGAGGCAGCATGTGCGAAGGACACATGGGAATCATCCTGGCACCAAGTTCACCCAGATCCTGTGGTCTGTAATAGCCAAAGGTGAGTCTGGTTTTATAATCCCTTTCCAAATCCTGGAATTACCAAGTCCCCGGTGGGAGCAGGGTGTCCTCCCTTCGTGTTCCTGCAGCATCTCCGAATCCCACGGCGTGCGAGACAGCTGAGAGGCAGCAACACCAGTACTGCAGAGCAGCCCTGGAAGTCACCCCATCGTGGCTCAGGCCCCCCAGCCCCCTGCCATCCCCTCCTGGGAAGGGTAAGAAATAAACCCGTGTTTCATGCTGAGCTGATGGAAATGCTTCTTTTCATCTTGCGTGGTGGTGGAGTTGGTCCATCCAGCGTGGGACCAGCAGTGAGCCAAGAGCTGTGCTTCAAACAGGACAGGTATCTCTAATAGATCACCTCTGCTCCAGCTTTCTCAAAGGCTTTCTAAAAGTGCATGAGGATTCTGGTAGCCGGAGCTCCACGGAAAAGAAGGGACTGAAAAAACTTGAGCAAAAAGGGAAGGTGAAGAGAGCTGAAGCGTGGTGGAGTACTGCTGGCTGCACCGAGGTGTGGGAGAGGATTCAGGCGTGAGGACCACTGGGTGCATGAAAGGAGGTGTCAGGAAAAGCCCTGGAGAGGCAGGGAGAGGGGGACAACTGGAAATTCAGGACAGGGATGGATTCTCCTGCGGAGGGAGGCGGAGAGGGACCAGCCTGTAGAGGCAGCTGGCTGGCCCAGGACACCTTCACCCCTGTGAAGGATGGGGATGCTTTGAGTGATCCCACAACCGGCCTTGGGGTGGGGAGCGGGTGGCCGTCAGCCGTCCAGTCCCCTCCCCGGACCACCTGCAGGGCCACCAGCGGTCCCCCTGCCTGCGGAGGGGCCACACAGGGATGCCACTCTCCAGGGCAGCAGCGATACCCCCACCTCCGGTCCAAACCCATTGCGATGGCAGGGCTGCAGGTGACAGTGACGGGGTTATTGTCTGCCCAGTGAAACACAAACAGCTCCCCGGCTCTGCCTGTCATCATGAATCACGGCAGAGCAGTAATCTTTCATTAGAGCATTCAGCACTAATTGCTGGCAAAATGCCACGTGCCTATTTTCTCATTTTAACAAAACATTTATGCATGAAAGATTTAATGCCAGGTATCAAGCATATCATTGTAAATTTACCACTAATTAAGCCTAATTAAAATAATTAAATGGCTGTGGAGTCACAATGTGAATTAAAATCACATTTCCTCTTGTGTGCGCGCCACTCTTCTTGCTGCCCTTACTTCGAATTTAAGATACAAATATTTTCCTATTCAGATTCATGCGAAGTGTCTGTGTGGCAGAGGGGATTTAATCATTAAGATAATGCTGTGATTTGATGGTAAGTTTTTCAATTTCAGGACCTCTTGAGATTTTTCTTTATCTGGATGAAGTATGGACAATTTGACAAATCTGTTCCTCCAAGCAGTCGCTCGCTTTTGCATATTCATTACTCATTGGATTTTTAATCAAAGTCGCTGATGGACCCTTTGCACCACAAATAACTCGGTCATGAATAATTGATGGTGTTTAGCTGCGGGTTGGTGGGTGCGGGGGGCTGCTGCGCCTGGCCCGCTGCACGCACCACATGGCGCTGCAGATGTTCGGGTTTCACATGTGCACAGCTCATCAAACCCAGAACCGAGCCGGACCCCTGGGCAGGCGCCGTCCCTCGGCACACCATCTGCTTCCCACCCAGCGCGAGGTGAAAACAAACCTCGGTGAATTGTGGGAGCCGGGTTTGTTTTCCTGCTGCCAGTGCACGAGGCGCTCTGCTTCTGGTTTCTCCTTTTTTCCTTTTGCTGCAGAGGCTCTAGCCGGAATTTCTGCCCCGTTTTCACAGCCGTGGGTGAGCAGGGACTGGGGAGCTCCAGGGGATGCTCTGGCTGGGGGCTCCAGCTGCACCAACCTCTGCTGAGACTGGGCTTTCTCAGAGAAATGCACATCCCAGCGCCAGGATGGCTTTCCCCGGGCCTTTGCAGGTGGCTTCCCACACCTCCCACCCACAGTGGGTGCTGGGGACCCCTGAGGCTTGCAGGAAGCCTCCCACCAGAGCTGTGTTTGGCAGGGACCAGTCTCCTCTGCCCTGGTGTGCCCGTCAGCGAGCACCTGGGTTCCTCCAGCGGCCCCTCCATCACTGCCCGCACCTGTGCTGGGGCCAGTTCCCCACAGGGTATGGGGTGCCTGTCCCACACGTGCCTCCCTCATACCCCTGACGGGGGCAGAGCCTTCCTCCCACCCCAGAAAACAGGTGGTTATAAGATTGCCAGGTGTAATTGTTTCTCACCCCTTGCGTTCATGTGCAGAGCAAGACACACGCTGCAGGTTAATTAAGGTGCTGGAGGAGCTGGAAGAATCTTATCACTGAAACAATGAAATGTGAAATAGTTGTGATTTTGACCTAAAAGGACACGAGAAGGGGAATCATGATTGAGCAACCAACCGAGGACATCCCCAGCAGCCCCAAATTGCCACCAACATGGGAGGGCTCCGGGCATGTGCTCATCCCACACGGCTCCCCGGAGCAGAGGTGGGAACAGCAGCTGGGGTCCCCTGCAAAAGCCCCAGGGCGTGGGGAAGGGGCCCCTCTGGTCACCCAGGGAGGCAGAGGAAAGCCTTCCTCCCTGGGTCACACCCTGGCCTCTCTGGAGGCTGGATGAAACCCTCTGTGATCGAGGTGTGCTGATCCTCTGGGGTCCACGGGGAAAATGAGAAACTGCTCAGGAGACAGGGGACATCTCTGCTTCAAAGGGGCTTGGTTTCCCCTAGAATCCTTATGAACTTTGGAGGCCTGATAAAACAGCTGGCAACCTGCTCCCAGTAACACACCAAGTTACAAGGGCGTTTATGAGGAACCCAAAAACCCAACCCTATTTGCCCTGTAAGGGAGTTTTCATTATCATGTTGTTTGAGTACACTTCTTGGTGCCATTGTCCTGATCTGTGCAGTTGTACGGCATTGGGCTAGTCTGTTACTGGATTGCAGGGATGTTGGGAACAGCTCGGCTGGTTTGCAGCAGCATGTGTGTCATTTTGCTACTGGGTGAAGTCACCTGGAGCCTGGATCCATGGGGACGAGTCCTTTGTGCCACTGGGGACATCAGCCAGCTGCTGCCCCGCTGCCCCATTGCCCCTTGCCCAACCCCGCATGGGCAGCAGCCGGTGTTTGACTTCAATTTGTGCCCTTTTTGGGGAGCTTGGGAGCGGTGGGTGCTAATGCTGCTTGCCAAGGCTTTGCTACTAGAAAGCCTTTTTGCTTTCTTGGTGCCACCAGAGGAGGCAGACCTGAGAAGGGCCTTCTGCTGGGAAAAGTCACAGCAAACAAGTGGGCACAGACCCCTGGGGCTTGGCGTTTGCCCAGGGATGCTCAGGGTCTCTGGGGAGCTCAGGGGTGAGCTTGGGGTGAGCTTCTGGATCTGGTGCAGTGCGGAAGGCTGCTAAGTTGCTCCTAAAAATCTCTGAATCTAACTGGGACAGAGTCATGCCAAGCCTCTTGTCAGCGTGTGTCCAACAGAGGCAGAGGAGGTCTTGAATTACAGAGCCCTTCTGCTGCGGAAGTGGTGGCTGTCCTTCACTTTGAGGATGCTGAACTTGGAGACTCACCCCTTCCCGAACCTCATCCGCGATGTAATTAGCAGGCGGTGGCAGCCCTGACAAACCTCTGCCGGCAGCGCACAGCTTGTCTGCTGCTGATGGGGATGCAGGCGCAGCCGTCCCGCTATCGCTCTCCCAAAGGCGTTTGTCAGTCAGTGTCAACACGACACGCAGGTGTACAATCCATCCTGGCTCGGGTCTCAGTGACGGTGTGGCTCTTTGCTTCCTTCCTCCGGGCACGGGTGGGAGGAGGAGTGTGGTCTCCGGGGCGTCTCACAGACCTGCCGCCGGCAGTTGCCGTGCGTCGCTGCTGGGTGCCGAGCGCACGTTCACCGTGCTGGGATGCAGCGAGGCTCTGCTTTTTTGGGAAGCATCGCTCGATGGTGCCAGCAAGGCTGGTGGCGTGGGGCACCGCTGGCTCGATCTCCCAGGCCAGGGTTTGTCCTGGAGGTTCAGCCACTGGAGTCAGCCAATATATGGGATGGTCACAGTTGCCTTTCAGAGCCAAGGTACATCCCTGTCCCCTCTGCACTCAGACAACCTGACCCATGCCCTGAGAAACCCAGAGGCTATAAAACACCACCGGCGTGGGTGTGGGTGTGCCGCGTGGGTTGCTGGTGTGCGGGGAGAGCTTTATCCACCATCCCTTCTCTTCCCTTGAGGAGCGGAGCAGGACCCTGCGTTTTGCAGCGATACTGGTCTCTTGTCTTTTTTTTTTTTGCAGGAGGAGGGGTTTGAAATTTTTACCCTGCGGTGCTTATTCAAACAGGCAGCCTGGCACCGGGATCTGACAAGGAGGTTAAAAGGAAAGGGAGAAGGAGGGAGGCTGGCCGGGGCGGCGATGCATTATTTACTGCTGCTCTCACATGTGTGGTCTCAGCCAGGTCTCCGATGTGGCATAATGGATTGCAAAGCCCCTTTGTATGCTCAGTGTGGCCGCTGCTATATTTTAGACTTGAGTCATTCAAGTAAACCCTGGGCAATGCTCTACGCAGGCTGATTAACCTTTTATTTCCCAGGAACTGGCTCATTTTCCCTCGCAGCATGGTGTCCCTCGCCCTGCGCCCTCAGCCCGCCCTGGCTGCCAGGTTTTGCTGACTGGCCGGGGCAGAGACTGGACAGAGGGGGTTTGGTTACCCAGCACTGGGGTCCCTGCAGCAGAGGAGCAGCAGATTGGCCCTATCGCTGCACCCTCTAATCCCGAATAAAGTCCCCTAAGCTCTTTGGCAGTGCTGCCTGCTGCACGCAGGGGCACGGCGGTGGCAGTGGCGGTGGCAGTGGTGGTGGGAGTGGTGGCGGCGGTGGTGGTGGTGGCAGCGGTGGTGGTGGCAGCAGTGGTGGTGGCAGCGGCAGGGGGACCAAGCGGGGGGCAGGCAGGCACCAGGAGCAGATCCAGACAGAATATCCTGCTCTGGCAGGACTGAGATCTCCCAGGCTACAGCGTGGGAGGTTGGTCTTAAATTGGAAGGAAGAGCCGTGCATTTAACCCTCCTCCCACCTTGGGCTACAGAGAAAAAACGAGGGAGGTGGAGGTTATGGGAGGTGTAAGGGGACAGGCAACGAGCCAGGGTTTGGGGACAGGCACGAGCCCACGTTGCACGTGCACCCCAAGCACAGGTGACCTCCCTCAGCCTGGGAGCTTGCCTGTACCCACTGAGCTTGCGGTAACACACAGCTGCAAGGTGCTGCCCATTTATCTCCTTCATCTCAGTGGTTTGCAAGATGAGGTTGTATTTCTCTTTTTATAACCCAGGGAAGAAGTAGCTGGGTTTTTATAAAAAAAAAAAATGAAAGAAAGAGAAGAGGTGTTGGTTTTCTGAAGAGAGCTGCCTGTAATTGTGTCTGTGAAGGTAGATGCTCTGCAAGCCTACAGGGAAAAAGCCCCTCTAGGTCCATAAATAATTCAGCTGCTCTGACATAGACTGCAAGCATGTCGGCGGAGTTCCTCTGCTGCAGATAAATCTATTGATCCTTGTTTGATTTGAATCCTGGAGACAGAGCTTCCTGGCATCACCTTCCTGCAGAAGTGGAGAAGCATCTTGGCATCCTCCGCCTCCCAGCGATGGAGGTTTCACAGCAGCTTTGAGTCACTTTCCTGAGAAGCACCCAGTGCCGCCCGCCACCCTCTGGTCCTAAGGGGCATGTTGCTGAAGTCCTTTATCACCTATCCTCTGAACTGTAGGATGAATAATTAACTCTTCTGGCTAATCACTCTGGAGTTTTGCACACTGAAAGGGAGCACTTCTGCTCCCTATTAAAAGCAAAATGTTATGGCATTATCCCCTTGGCTGAAGGGACAAGCGGTGCGCAGAGCTGTGTGCCTTCCTGGTGGCCACAGCATCCTCCTGCCACAGCAACATCCTCCCAGCACCGCAGCATCCTCCTGCCACGACAGCATCCTCCCAGCACCACAGCATCCTCCTGCCACAACAGCATCCTCCTGCCACGACAGCATCCTCCTGCCACAACAGCATCCTCCCAGCACCACAGCATCCTCCTGCCACAACAGCATCCTCCTGCCACGACAGCATCCTCCTGCCATGGCAGCGTCCTCCCAGCACCGCAGCATCCTCCTGCCATCGCAGCATCCTCCCACTATGGCAGCATCCTCCTGCCATGACAGCATCTTCCCAGCACTGGAGCCACCTGTGCCGGGCAAATATTACACTGCAGAGCCCTGAGAGGAGGGAGAGCTCCTGCAGCCATGGGCAGCTTGTTTTCTTGCTACGGTCTGATCCGCAGAGCGATAGCATCTCTTAGCAGGGTGAATAGCGGCCCCGCCTCACCCACAGCCACACAGCACAGCAGAGTACCTGCACAGAAATCACATGTGAGCCCCCAAAGGGTCTCATTAGCCGTGCTCCATGGGTGCTATTTGAAAGTCATTTCAATTTGGGCTTTAAATTCAAAAAGGGAGGAAGAGGCTGAAAATCATCTTTTTCTTGTTTCCTGAAGCACAATGGCTTCTGAGCTACACAATTCACCGCGAGGGTCCATTTTCCCAGTTTGCTGGGCATTGTGTCCATCCGCAGGTGATAAAACCGATAGGAGCCCTTGTACAGACACAGGCGTGTTATTGTAAAGGTATTCCAAGATACCTCTTCTGGCACAGTTATCCTCCCCCTTGTTGAACGCACTGAAAAGATTCAAATGCTTCAAATGGATTAAGCATTTGGTTTTACTTGGATTAATTTTTTTTCCATGAATATAAACCATTTTGCATTTCAAAATCCTTCAGCAAACAGAGCAGTTTGTCTTTGTGTTTGCTAATTTAAAAACAAATATTTGCCTGCCAAGCAAATATAGTCTCTTAGGATGTGCTATTAATAGGATAATTAGGCAGCCGGTAATGAAAAGGATTGCTGGTAATTATGGCAAGATTTGTTTTGGCATTTGAAGGCAGAAAGGGAGGCTGAAGTGCTAAAATCTACCTTAGAGTTAATTAGTGCTATTAGAATACACCTGAAAAAATAGGCCAACTAATGAACACTTCAGTTTATTTTTAAAGAGGCCATGCAAGTATTTTTTCCGTGAGATATTTAGAAAGAAAACAAAATCCTCTTTCTTTCAGGTTTCCATGAAACGTTTCGGGTGGGATGAAGTGTCGCTCCACGGCGGGATGGAATCACAGGGAAACCCCCGGAGCAGCATGGCTCAAACTCCGGTGGTTCATGGGGTCCCTTCCCGGCGCCGGCAAGGCTTTGGGGTGCCGGTTGGGGATGTTCTGGCTGTGGGTGGTTGCTCCAGCATCGCATCGGGGAGTTTGGCTGAGGTCAATGTGAAGGGGCAGTTTATTTTCCAGATGCAGAGCAGAAACCTTTCTGTTATATAAAGCCTCCCCTCGCTCACAGTTGAACTTTTTGTGCATTTGTTGGTATACAAAAAAATGCGGCGGCTGGCCCTGAAATGATTAATTAGAAAATTACATTTATATAACCCTCTAATCTGTATTTGTGTGTTGCCAAGGGCAGAGGCAGAGGTAGGGGAATTACATCCAGATTAGCTCTGAGCCAAAGGAAGCCCAGATCTGAGATTATTTTGAGAGCAGAAATTGTAAAATTGTACCAATTTGGGGAAGAAGAGCCAAAATTAGGGTGTTTTCCTTAATTCTCCCCTCCCACAATTAAAAAAAGAGAGAAAATGAATGGAGCGAGGTGGTGCCTTTCAGGGGTTACTGGGTAACAGCCCCGGAGCCAGCTCTGTAAAGCAAGAGGCGAGATTATAGAAAAAGCTTATTTCCAGCTGAACATGGCCTTCAGTTTCCCAAACAAAATTGCTTTTATTCTTCTCAACATGTGTTCAAAAAGATTAAAGAGCTGTAAGCTTGCACAGCTTAATAAGAGTATGCATTAGAAGAGTGGCCTGGAACGGCAGCGCAGAACAAGTCCACCCCAGTTTAGGGAGGATTTGAAATCCTGTTTATTGAATTATAAAGAACCTTAAAGGATAAAGGATATTGAAGTAGGGATTTTAATACTTTGTGGTATTTGGGGGAGTTATTAGATCACAACAAATCATTTAAAAAGTATTTTGTTGGGGGTTTTTTGGGGTATGCAAGTGGAGTACAAGGGAACAGGATTGATGATGAAGAGTTAATGGAGAAATAGGACGTGGCTCTGATTGCTGGATCGATTTGGAATGCGATCGCTATAAAGAATACGTTTTCTCTGTAATTATATGGACAAATTAAAGATGAAGCCTAAAGGCTTTGGTAGATGCTCTATTAACTGAAAAAGCCAAGCGGCAGCAGAGCCCTGAGTGGGGTTCCTGCTAGGAGGAAATTTTGGGTTAAGTCAATTCTGGAAGGCAGACATAGCTGAATGCATATTTTTGGTGTGTCAGTCAGAATGGTATTTAAGTACCTAATAAGATCTGGGGATAAGCAAATCGCCTGAAAGCAAAGAAGTGACTCGAAGACCTAAAATTTCTCTCCAGCTCTGGGGAGGTTGGAGGTTGACCCAGCGCTGCCAGAGCAGGGCTGGGGCTTCACCTCGCTTCTTCGCATCCTTTCCAGCCTCCGCGGTGGTGGGCGCTGGCAGGAGCGGGATTAACTACAGAGTTCAGGGATTGCTGGATGGGTGGATTTGCAGTTTCTAAGCAGCCCCGTTGTCTGTGATAACTTATGCTGTTCTGCTCCGTAAGAGGATTGGGCAGATTAAATGAAATCATGAGACATGCTATGCAAATTACATCCCAAATCTGATTTTCTGTCAGGGATTAGGGTTAAAATATTGGGAACTGTAAACTTTTTCCTTGTCTGGTCTAGAGGGTGCACTTTCCAAATGAGGCGGGGAGTGTTAGCTCGAGAGTCCCAGCTGGTTCCCTGGTGTTTTCAAGCCCGGTGTTTAACAATAATAAAACACCCCTCTGCCGCTTTGTAGGGAGCCTGGCAGCCCTTGCATGGTCTGCCACATCCCACCGATGGGATAATCTTCCTGCAGCGTCCCGGGAGCTGAGCGCAGCCCGCACCGGGATGTCTTTGCACGCCTGCTTCCACCCAGCATCGGGCATACGGCGGCTCTCGGTCTCTCCAGCCTCCAGATCTGTCGGCGCCCGTGCTAGTAGCAGATTCGTGCTTCTGCCAACTGCCTCCCCACACCTGGGCTGCTGCAGGCCTGGGCAGAGAGGTAAATCTCTTCAATTTCCCCAGTGCTGTGTCCAGGGATCTGCTGGAGTTACACATCGGGTTACTTTACATCTTTCTAATCTCTTTTGCTCCATAGCAGGGCAACGAGCGATGGATTGGAGGAGGGAAGGCATGAGCAGTCCCTGCAGCTCCCCGGTTTGCAATCCCCCCCGAACGGGTCTGGTTTTCAGGTGTTCCCTGTTCTTTATGTGACTGTTGGGCAGGGACCAGCCCTGGCAGCACAGCAGGCAGGGTCAGAGCCCAGCACGGCCACTCTGGCCGGGGAGCAGCTCCCCACATTGTGTTTGCTCATCTCCAAGAGACGTGTTCCTGCCATGCACCCAAAAACTGGGTGGAACAGAGCAAATAGAAATGAAAGCAGCTTTGATATGACCTTGAAACATTACAGGACAACCCAGCAGTCCCTACGGGGACCTGCCAGGTCAGGCACAATGCCGGCAGGTACGGGAAGAACAGGCAGAGCAGGAGAGAGCCAGCACCAAATTTCTGAGTAAAGAAAGAATTAACAATAAATCTGAATCTTTCCATGACTCAGAGGAATTTGCAATGGAAAATAGGTTTTGGCCAGTTATGACTCTCCATAGGTTTTGGCAGCCAGACGCGACAGTGCTAGGGTGTATACTGGGGCTGAGTCTATAGAGCTTCCCTATAGCACTGTGCTGTATATATGGTGTGATGGCACTGACGTGTGTGCTCGGGTCCATGGAGCAGCCCGGGGATGTCCAAGCCCCTGCACCACTGCTCACCAGTGCCGTTATCTGAGCTGAAAGTGATTGTTGCCTGCTTTCCACAGGCGAGGCGTGTAGAGTACTGTGCCCCCAAATTCCAGCCCTAGGGCCATAGGAGCAGGGGAACGAGGACAGACCCCCCTGTTCCCACAAGTGCCCCATCCTGCTGCTCCCCCCTTTCTGTGCCTCTGCTCAGGCTGAGTCTGCACCTGGGAATAACTGAGATCTCTTACTGATCATTATCCCCTTTAGACGTCCTTGTGTTCATTAAGCTTCATCATGTTTTTGTTTTCTTTTTAAAAACCCTGGATTGCAGCTCGTGAACGGCCTGTCCCACTGACCCCTTGCCATTTGGAGAATGGCTCTCTTTATGCAGTGGCCATTGGGGCTGTAAATCAAGGCCCTTCCTATTAAAGCTCAAAACCACTCGGGGAGATCTGCACAGGTTTGCAGTTCACGTGGTTTTCATGGCATTTATCAAGACATCATTAATGCTGCTGGGGACCGAGTCCCTCTGGAGCTAGCCCGTTATGTTGCAACGCAGCTGAACACTTTATTGTCCTTAATTTTGGAGGTTTGCTGGGCTTGTGCCCTTGCCTCTTGCAGAGCCTGTGTGCACACCTCATGGGCTGCAGGGGTTTCCAAGACTAAAGCCGGGTTTTGCCATGGGGAGAGCCCAGTGCCAGTGTCATGGGAAGACGGGTGCAGGAGGGAGGATCCTTCCCCTTGGGGTCCCAGGGGAGCGGCTGATCCCCAGGGACCACGCAGTCATGCTCTGAGAAAGGAGGGGGATGGTTCCAGCAGCAGCAGGTCCCCAGTGCCATGCCATGGGGCACCGGGCTCCCCACCGCCCCGCTCCCCTGCCAGCTTGGGGAGGAGATGCTGCCTACCCGCCCCGGGCACCGGGAAGCTGCTTTTCGGCGCCTCTACCGGGAAGGGACCAACACCATGTTGCTTGTCCTGCATCCCGGGCTTAGGAGCTCTTTCGGGAGCCTGGAGGGCTCACAGCACCCCCAAATCCTTCCCTGCCCGGTGCCCCAGACCCTCCCTGCTACCCACATCCCCCCGGGGAGCAGCGCAGAGGCTTTGCAGAGCTGCACCCCCAGGCAGCTTCAAGTCAGCCCCATTTTAAGGGTGTATTTGAAGGAAGAAGGGGCTTGGCAGGGCAAAAGTGACAGCCACAAAAATAAACACCAGCCTGCCCTTGTGCCCTCTGGCAGGTGCGGGAGGGCAGGGGGGGCTTTCGCTGGCTCTGTCAGTGTTTGATGTCCTGAGGTCTGGGGCAAAACGCTGCTTCATGTAGCACGGGACACGCCGGGCTGTGCTTTTTGGCTCCCGCGCACTGTGTGTTTCTTTTTAAACATTTCCAGCCTGGTTCAATTTGTTTTCTATTACCATCAGCTCCGGTGCCTGTGCAGTTTTGTTGATCAAAGCAGAACACGTTGGCTGACATCGAAGCACTTCCAAAAACCGGGGGATGGAGGGGGGAACACGGCCTTTCCATGAACTCGCTGGAAAAACAACGTACCTCGGGGCTGCCTGGCTGCTAATGGGGTTTTTTGGAAGGCGCTGGCCCTTGGTGGGACCCGGTGCCATCATTTCATCACAAGCAATTAAAATTGAGGCCAAAGCGGGTGCACGCTTGGAGATTTTTCCCCTCTGCACGGTGCAGCCGCATGCCTTGCACCCGTGTGCGATGGTCTTCAGTGGAGAGAGGAGGATTCCCACGGAGGGAGCATGGTGGTCTCCCCCCCACGGGAGAGGGCTGCGATCCATCGATCTAAGAGGGCTGCGATCCCCGGGGGACCTCGCTGCCCGCGGGCAGGCTCCCCACCCTGCTGCTGCCGAGTTTCTCAGCTGCGCTGTCTGGCCGGGATTAGGCAACATTAGCGGCCGCAGCTGAAGGTTTCCAAAGACAGATGTAGGAGCTGGCATCACCTTGCCGTTTTTATTTGGTTTTTTGATCCATTCCTGGAATGTAAATTAAAGCAGAGGAAAAACATATGGGGCCAAATCCTACCGCTAGATACGCGGGCACCCGTCCTGCTGGCTCCCTCATCAAGGGGGGCTGCGCCCAATGCTTTGCCGGCTCCAGCAATGGCTGCTCACGGCAGGGAGAGATGCTAAAGGGCTTGGGGTCCGGAAAGTGCATCCCAAAGAGCCTGAACCCAGAGGCAGGGCTCCCCCCTCCCTTTGAAACCGGGATCCCCCCGTGTCTGGTAACCCAGACACGGGGGGATCCCGGTTTCAAAGGGGAGGGGGGAGCCCTGCCTGAGGGGATGCAGGAGGGAGAGTATGTGGGAGGGAGGGGATGTGGTACCCAGGGATACCATCAGCACCCTGCTGACCTCAGGTTTCCTCCAGACAAGGATGCCATTGGTTTGTCACCATGAGGAGGGCTGGGATGTATAAAACCTCTTCTCCACTGGCTGCTCTGGCTTCTCGAGCCACTTTGGGCTCCAGGTCCTCCTCTTCCCCAAAAAAGGTTTGCTAGATTTGTGTGTGAAGTAACCAGCTTTTGCAACGGGTTTCCCAGGCTGATGCGCTGCACTGCTTGGGGAAACACTCAGCATCTCTGCGGCATTGGGATTTATTTATTCAGAGTGTCTCTTCCAGTTAGCGTCACTTAAGCATCCCTAATACTTGATATAGGAGATGGTAGCTGTCAGGGAGAACAGCCCTGTGAGCTGTACACCTTCAGCATCCTCCAGAGCATGTTTAAGAAGCTGACACTAAATAAATAATACTGGATGAAGATGCAGAAGTGCTGTTTTCAGGTAGTGAAGTGTGGTGTTCAGCAATCACCTGGCATTTCTCCTGAAATTTCTGTAATGTCTGCAATCTAATCATCCCAAATGCACTTCTTGAGGAGTAAAGGCACAGGATATTAATGTTTGGGATGAGAAAAGCTTTTTTTCCCCAAACAGTGTGTAGGTACAAGCTGGAGCATGGTGTTCCTTTGGCTCATCTCCGCTGTTCTGGACTGGGGTGTTTGCACCTGAGCTGAGGGAGGAGCAGCATCACGGCACGGGCTGTGGGACAGGGGGCACCTCAGCACCCCTTAATCCCGTCGGCTCCAGCAGCAGCAGCCGGGGAAGGGGCAGTGGCAGCAGGACCTGCTTCAGCGCCAGGCAGTGCACGTGGCAGCGGCATTGGGAGAGGGGCAAGGGGCTGCCTGAAAGCACCAACCAAGGCGATGGCTTTTTGGGCTGCCAGGACTGTGGCATCGCCCACTGGGGATAAATCGGTGCCCTGGTGCCCTGCTGCTGATTTCAATGGGCACTGTTCCTTTGCTTCCACAAAAACCTCCCCCGTCCCTTTTACCCCCTCCCAAAAATCAGGGCTGTGACATTGGGTTTGTGTATGGGTCAGGCTGGTCTGAAGCCGGCCAGTGCTTTCAGATTTGGCTGGCTTGAAGCGATGTTCTCAGACCCGCCATGCTCCTTCCCATGGCCAACGACGGCTTGTCCAACCTGGGCTTTCTCCAGAGTGCAGGTTTCCAAATGCGCTTTATTCAGGGTGCTGGAGCGGTGCTGAGCTTGGGGAGCTGCAGGAGCCCAGGCAGCTGCAGGAGCTCGGGGTCCTGCAAGGGGCCGGGGTCCTGCAAGGGGTCGGGGTCCCGCACTGCTGGTGTCCTGCTCCATTTGGCTTCCATCAGTGCGAGCTCTCCCTGAAACCCCGAGCTGCTTTGGCCACCTACCTAACCAGCTCCAGCTTGGGTTTCGTATTTTGTTGTTCTCTGTTCTTGAATGGAAAAGACCTTTTGGTCATGTTATTCAAATATGGGATTAAAATGTAACTGCCTGAACTCAAAGGTTGCCATAAGCTGCGGTCCCCCCTCAGTGCACCTCTGATCTGCCGTAGCACTCGAGCAAAGTCTCTCTCCTAACCCACTTTAAATTATTCCAGAAAATGGCTTATTGCTTCTTTTGTGTCTTGCAAATTTACAGGAGGAGGGACTTTTTATTTTCACAGATTAATCATCGCAAGGGGAGCATAAAGGGTAAGTCATAATAACGGGGGTTTGAATTAAACTTCTAAACTTCAAGCCCCTAAGACTAATAAGATTAGAGCGTGCATACCTCCAGACCACATTAAAAGGTCGCGTTCGCTGCCTGCGCCCTTCGGCAGCGTCCCACACCAGTCTCCCCTTGCATCATATTAAATGGGACCTTAATGAAAACTTCCAAGGGATGTTTATATTAATTCCAGAGGAAAATCTTGCAACACAAAGGATGCACAGAGCTGACGCTCCGGTTTGGGGTGAAGCTCAGCATGACCAAGGGCTGTGTTCATGGTCCAGCCTTGGGTTTTTCCAGGGTGGCTTTGCCACCAACCTGGGTGGCTGGAGATGGAGAAAGAACTGTTGTGCCCAAACATCTTCCTTTCGAAGATTGGCTCTATGTTGTTAGATATTAAGGTTTGCCACTTCTACCAGAGAAAACTGGTAGGTGGACCCTACGAAGAAGGATTTCTTTGTCTTGTCGAGTCATTTGGTGAGGCCCATCATGGGGGATCCCCGTCCCGGGGGTCTCATGCCCCTCTGAGGCAGGCACATGCCTTTCGGAAAGTCCTGGAGAAGACACTCAGCATTTTGTTTCCCTCTTGGAGGCAGGAGATAAAATCCCATTAGCATCCCGCTACCGGGAGAGGTGCGGGTCCCGCTGGTCTGTTTAATCTCCAGGATTTTCCCCTCCAACCCACAAAAAATGTATTTCTTTTAACCTATATTCAGAGGCAGTAAAGGAGTTTATGCACTGTGGTTTTTCTTCCTGTCAAACAGACTAAGGAGATTACTACGCTGCAAATCTGATATAAAAGATTTCTTTTAAAGTCACTGATAGAGCTCAATAAATAATGAGCTCAGTGTCTGAGACTGCTTCACAGAGATATTAGACTATAAAAAAATTTAAATGGCTGTTACTTAAAGTAAAAAAAAAAAAAACCACAAAACCCAAACTGTAGTATATTGCATAAAAACAATACCGGTGGGAGAAAATGTGGAGTTCTGTCTACAGGAAAAAGAAACATTTCAAATTGCTATCTATTCACACCTGAATGCATAATGGGTTTGAGCTGCAAGTTTACATACTTTTGCAGGAAGAAGAGTGTATTTGAAAGAGAGAGCCAAGAATTTGTGTCTCATTTCCAGGAGACAACAAGAAGGCTGCAGAAATGTTCTCAGGCATTGCCTGTGCCTCGCCAGCGGGTCCGATAGAAGGAGGCAGAATGGAGCTCTTCTTGTTTTGGAGTCATGTGAACACAGCAGATACAAAGGGGTATTTTAAGGGGCGCATAGCAAGAGCGGGATGCTTTCTTCAAGAAAATGAGGAATGGCTTTTCCCCAGAGCTTCAGGGTTGGGCTGGGACACTGGGGAGCGAAGGCTGGAGGAGCCCTGGGCTGAGGAAACCTCCGGTGCATCCTCCCAGCTGTGGCTGAGCGGTGAGGAGGGAGCAGACGCTGCTGCTGTGCCCGGGACCCCCAAAGCCTGGGGTGTCTCCCCGCATTGCTTCAGGGCCCCTTGCTGCAGGGGAGCAGCAGGTCTGGCTGCTTCACACCCCGGAGGGAGGAAAGCTGGCCGGCCCTGGCAGCGGGAGGTCCCAAACCTCCTCCTGGCACGTGCCACAGCACTGGGGATCCCTCCAGGCAGACTCCTCCAGCGCCGGGGCAGATGGGTATGAACCACCGTTTCCTTCCCTTGCTGTGCAGCGTGGCTCTCGGCCCCAGAGCACAGCCTCTGTGGGGGAAAATGCTTTATTTATGGCTGGGAACTGCCCTTGAAACTCTTTTTTGTCCTGACATGCAGCTCCTGAACAGGACCCCCTAGTGCAGGAACTGCAGTGAGGTGGCTGGGGAGGGTTTTTGCCTGAGCTGAAAATCTTTCCATCCCTTGCATGCCAGAGCTGTGCCGGGCACCCCTCCTTTCCGTGCATGCCAGAGCTGTGCTGGGCATCCTTCCTTTCCACGCACACCGGAGCTGTGCCGAGCATCCCTCCATCCGATGCGCAATGGTGACATGCCAGGGATACCTCTCCATCGCCCCATGGGATCCTGAGCCGCAGCACCCAGCTTGGTGGGAGCCGCGTCCTCCAAACCCGCCAGCGCCCCACGCCGTGATGCCGGCCAGCAGGTCGGGGCCGTTTTGGGGTCGGGAGCTGGGAACCGGCCAGGCTTTGGGGAGACGAAGGAAGCTGCGGCGGGAGCGAGGATCAAAGCCTCCCTCCCCTTCGCCCGGCGAGCACATGGGCTGGCTGGGCTTTTGTGTCGGGAACCGACTGCCAAATGGCGGGGCCGCGGGGGTCGGGGAGGCAGGGCGGCCGCGGAAGGTCCCCATATGCTGGGGAGCCGGGGCAGCCGGGGGAGCCGGGGCTGCCCGAGCCCCTCCGGCCAGCTTGTGGGCCATGCTCGGCAGCTGCGGGCTGTAACTCCTTATCGCCGCTGTCAATAGGATTTGCTTTGTGTCGCTGGGAAGTCGATTAGTCCACCAGCATCCAGCCTTAACAGGGAAATAACTGGAAGTGTAATTAAATGTTTAGAAGAAATGAAACAACACAGAGGGATAAGCATCTGCAGGGGTAAAGCCCGGTGATTGCCTTGCCCCGGCATTTTATTAAATGTCGCTTGGTGCTCAGCCAGATTTAGCTGCAGCAGCAACATGGGCTTGTCTGTCTGCGTGACTGTGGCCGGCACTGGGCCTCACTTTTGGGGCTGTTTCTCTGAGTTTTGTGCCATGTCCAGGGCTGGCATGGCCCCATGGCCCCGGCTGCAGGTGCAGGAAGGGGTCCTGCCCCTCGGGTGCTGCAGCCCTGGGAGAGAAACATTGCTATGAGGGTCTGGGTCCGCAACCCTGGTGCGGTTGGAGCTGTGTCTGTTAGCCCAAAAAAGAAGGACTTTTTTTTTTTTTAACAATAGTTTTGCATCTTTGTGTCAGCTGCAATGACACTGATGTTTGCCGCTAACACAAAGTTACAAAAGTGCTGCTATAAAACAGCACTAAATGCAAAAACTTATGTTTATCTCTATTTTGCGGCAGTTAGTTAGCAGTCGAGGTTATCCCCTCCTCTTATTTGAGGGCAAACTAATAAGCACATTTCAGGGAGCACCTTGTGCCTGACCACAGGTGTCTGCTTGTGGGGTGCTGGGACCCCCAGACCTGGGGTCCTGCAGCTTGGGCACCTGTGCCCGGCTGGAGATGAGGGGAGGAGGAGGAGGAGGAGGAGGCGGAGGAGTGGCAGGGGGACAGGGGGGTCAGCAGAAGTGGGGAACATCACTGGGCAGAGGAGGACCCGTATCTCCCGTGAAGAGGGTGGAAGGGGCAAAGGGGCCGCAGGGGCACGCTGCAGGACTGGGGCCACCCAGTTTGGGGTTGGCAAACCCACAGTGGTTGCCCAGATAATCAATATCCTCCTTCCTTCTAATGTACAGGAAATGTGGCGCTTTTTTTCTCTTTGTTTTTGCTTTTTCTTTTAAAGGATGCATGCGTTGCATATCCATTTTAACCCAGCCTGCCCCAGGGGATTTATAGCCTCTATCCAGTTTTATTGTTGATACAGATCTTTATCTGCCCTGGGCTTATAACTGACATTTAAATTACACTGCAAACAATGAATCAATATTTATGGATTACTGGTCCAATACATTCGCCAAACGAGTTGTTATGGGATTCTGTCTCCCGGCAAACAGGACAATGAGGTCAAGGTCAAGGCTTTGTCTAATGAGAAATAGGCACAGACAGGAGCTGCCAGCCCAATATTGACTGCCTAATAGGAATGCATTTATGTTAGTCATTTAGCCGAATGTATTGAGCTCTTTGTTAATTTTCTCATTCTTGTCATTTTCCCGCTGATAATTGTTCATAATTTAAAGCCCCGAGCCCGGAGTGTTTCCCCTTGCCCATAGCAACCTGGAGGCGCGGGGAGAAGGGCTGGATGCCAGCGCGGGAGCAACACCCGTGCACGCTCACGTGCACGCACGCTTGCACACTCACACGCACGTGCACGCTCTTCTCGCACACACCGAGTACAGGCTTGCGTTCCTCTCATTTTTTTCCAGCCCTGCTTTTCCGTGGGAGCGGGTAGGACCGGCAGCTCCTGGGGGTGGTTATCAGCGTCAGCAGCTGTCGGGAAATTCAACCTGACTCCAAGAAACCAGAGGAGCCGGGCTCATTCCTGCACTGCTACAAACCCTTTCTGGGTTTCAGCCTCAGATGAGAGCTTGCATGCTTTTCCTCAGCTGAAATCAGGAGTCAAGCTGGCAAAAAAGAACACGGCTCTTTTTTTTGATTGTTTGTTTGTTTGTTTTTCCAGGTTTTTTTGGCCCTGTTCTTGTATAATTCTGGTGCATATTGTGCTTAGGTATCTGTCTTAAAGCAGCAATAGCACCGGGGCTGCTTGCTGGCTCTTTGCACTTCTGTGCCACTTAGGGTTTTATAAATACTGATTTATTATGCTTCATGTGGCCCTTGGAAAACAGGGGAAAACTGTGTTTTATTGATGAGAAGGATAAAAGTTGGTTAAAATTCAGTTTCTGATTCCCAAAACCAGTGAGGCACTGCCAGGTGGGTGCAAAACCAAGGTCAGCCGCCTGCTTGATTTTCCCACGCAGCTTCTCCAGACACGTGCACGAGTGGGTGAGTGTCCAAGGGCAGACGGCAGGAAGAAAACCAGCAGCTCTCCTGGCTGCAAACTGCCTCCTCATGCCACTGTGCCTCTCCCTTATCCCTCTCGACACCGTGATGCTCATCCCTCCAGCCACCACGGTGCATGCAGCCAGGGCCATGGCTGCATCGGAGGAACGAAGCTGCTGCGGGAGAGGAGCTCCCCGGGGAATTAAAGCATCACAGAGGCATTGGGCAGCGCTCACCCTCTCTTTTTACCCACCCCCACCCCGGTCAGCGCCAGCCCTCCCCAAGGAGCTGCACCCCAAGTAGGAGGGGATGACCGGCGGGGCAAAAGGGAAAGGGGGGGTTGGGGATTTTTTTTTTGCATCGTTTCTTTTGGAAGCTGTGTTTATCCCCCTTGTTAAATGCCAGATGAAAAGTTTCAGGCCTAAATTAGTTTTGTCCTCTTCCCTTCGTTTATTTACATTATAATAATCCCACGCCTGCGAATTGTGTCAATTATTCTTTCCTCTGGGCGAGCCAAGAATTCTTTGTTCCTCGCTAGTTTACAAAAGTGAAATATAGGTGAGGTTTAGGACCTTTTAATCCTCCTATGTAATTACTGTTCCCTGCAGACACCGCAGCATTTTACAATCGCTGCGTGTAGCTGCTGGGCTCAGATTAGACACACAAAGTCCCTTCACTTCATCAAAGGTTTCCTTATCTGCCCAAGACAGCGAAACAACAAACGATCCACAAATCTCACCGGACCTGGTGTTTATTTGACCACCGCCGAAATAAATAAATTTGCTGCAGCCAAACACGCCGGGGCCGGCGGTTTCCCTGAGAACGGGGGCTCGGCAGGCGCCTGGGTGGGAATTTTCAAGAGCGTGAAGGGCCAGGGACTACAGTGGGGCTTTTGAAGTGCTTTTTCCACATTTTATGAGCCCAAATGAGGATGAAACTAAAATGACACGAAGAAATAATCCCCCATTCAGCCCTGAAAGGATTATTCTAATTACTTTGATTATTAAAGATCAGACAGATTTTTTTTTTTTTCTCCCCAGCCTACGAGCAGAAGTAAACCAACCCCGAAATACAAATCCTCGCTGGGAATTGAGGAACGTCTTAAGTAAACAGCGGGAACAAACGGGCTGTGTGACGGATACCCAGGGTCCGGCAGCCGGGCCGGGGGGGCCCCCTTTGTGCCGGCCTCAATAGGGGCTAAACGCCCCCCGAGACCCCGCTCCGGCTCCCGAGCGAGGGGCCGCGTCTCGCCCCTTTCAGATGCAAATGCGAGTGGGTTTCGCCTTTATCTCGGCAGTAAGATGGTGGTGTCAAGCTGGGCCTGGATGAATAAAATGGAGAATTTATGCTTTATTGAGATCTGGGGTGGGTTTTTTTCCCCCGGAGCCTGGCTCCCGCCCGCTGCCTGTCCCGGGGAGGGGTGCGCAGATGGTCCCTCCCGACCCCCTATTTATCACCCCGCAAAGGCTCGCTGGGCGCGATTCGTTTAAGGAGCCTGTTTGTTTCTGCTGATGAGGACTGTTAATTTGCACAGCGGTCTCATTAGGCCTAACCCACCAATTAATTTCTTTTGTTCTCATTAAACGGCTGATTCCTAAACATTTCTGCAGCCACAATGGATGGCTCAAAGCCGCAGCCCCGGCATCCTCCCCGGCCGCAGCAGGTACCGTTCGGCAGCACCAGCGCCACGGATGCACTTGATGCTCTGGGGCCCGATCCCAGCCTGCAAGCCCAGGCGTTAAATGCCTCCAGCCTGCCAGCACCCGCGTCACCGAGCTGGAAAATGAGCGTGCACGAGTCCTGGGGCACGGGGGATGCGCCTGCCGAGCAGGCAAGCCAAAGTCCGGAGCTTTTCCCATCATCTCAACATGTCGAAAATGAGGCTTTTTGGATTTTTTTTGCTCTGTGCTTCATTATGGTTTTGTCTGATTAGGGGTGTGTTCAGGCCAAGAGGAGCTTGTGGCTTGTGTTTTCCAGCTTGGCCACACAATTTGCAGCCACATTGAAGAGTCCTTGACTGTCTCTTAGCAATTTAATGCCAGAAAGTGTCAGCTTTTGTCTGGTAGTGACGCTAGGGCAAGTACTTAGCCTCGCTTGACATCCCTGAAGTTCAGGCTTGCTTTGGAGAATTAAATGCCCAAGGTGAGATTACAAAATGATTCATCCTTTACCAAAAAATTAAAAAAGAAAAATCCCCCACGGTCAAGATAACCTTTTTGCGATGGCCTTACACCAAAACCTGCTGCAATCAAAGCTCTTTCGAGTGCTGGGCTCACTCGCTTGCTCTCAGAGTATTGCTGGGATTTGTTTTCCTCCGCCATGGCTGCGCATTCAGGCACAATCGCTCCTTTAAAGCTGCTGGGGGGGGGGGGGGAACGCAGGGGGGGCTGTGTGTCCCCTCCCAGCCGCGGCCGCCGTGCAGTTGGTGCCGGAGCACATGGCACGGCACGGTGCTCAGCCGTGTGCCCACATGGATCCTTCCACTTCTCTCGCCCGGTAGCGGTGACTCTGTGCTTCCCTGCATCAATATTTCCTTTCCTCTGCTGTGCACACTTTGTTCTCTCCCAGCAGTTTGAAAGAGCTGCTGCAGGGAGATAAAATAAGAAAGGAGCAAACGCAACCCTTCTCTGTCAACTCCTGAGCCTGACACGTCGCCCCTTGCCTCACCTTGGGCGCAAACACTGCTTTTGTCCATCAGTCTTGCAGTCACGTCTGCTTTTTGAGATGACTTTTTGTTAGTTGCTCAGCAGTAGTGGACAAGCTCCCGCCAGCAGCTCGGCTAAAATCAGGCTCACTTGGGGTATCGCCCTTTGGAGACCTCCATGCTGGGGAAAATGTGCTGCCAGGGCAGCCCCGGTCCCTCTCAAAGCATCCTCGGCAGCTGGCCAGAAGCCGGGTAACCCTCATGCTAACCGGGCGCTGGGCAGCCCAGGGACGGTCCAGGGGACACTCTGCACCCTGGTGTAATGTCTCCAGCCTGCCGTCATCTGGGGTGCAGCCAGTGTGTGTCTCCATTTCCAGCTCTTCCCACAGCTGTTGGGGGGGCCCACGTGGGCTCCCGGGCTGAGCTGCTTCTCCGTCTGCTCCCAAAAGGCAGAGGAGCCAGAAGCCATCCCTATTCCCTGCAAAACCTCCAGCCTGCCTGTCTGGCCGGAGCGGTCACCAGCAGCAGCGTCAGGGGAGAGCTGTGGGTGACTGCTGCACCCTGGGGACACCAACGCCATCGCTCAGCACTCCATCAGGCCGATGGAAACTGGCACGTATTTATTTTTACAAACAAACTGGGGGGGGGAGCAAGTGGGGAAGGAACCTGTAGAAACAGAAGACGAGCAGAGTCCTGGTGATTCGGGTGCCGGCAGCGGGTGGGCTTGGTGTGAGCTGGACCGGCAGCCGGGCCCTGCCGAGATGCCATGCTCTCCGGGTGCTGGGGCAGCCTCAAAAGGGACTGCCATCCAAATGTGTGCCCAGCCCAAACCAATTAACCTTTTTAATATAACCGTATACTCATGTGGCTATCCATTACAGTCAATTAAGAAGAGCTGTGGCTAGGTATAATTACTGCCAGGCCATAAAGCGAGCTGCAAGCAGGCGGTCTCCCCAGAAGGAGATGGGGGGGGGGGGGGGTCCCTGGCAGGGACACGGAGGGGCTTACAGCCCTGGCTTCCCACCGCGGAAGATTGCATGAGGGTTCAAAAGCAGTCGACGCTGTCAAACAACAATTGCTTATTGTGTTTGCTGGGTTTGCCTGGATTTATGGTGTCATCGTGGCCCGACGGCATAAGCAAACAGCTGCTGGGGAGTGCAGCGGCTGCCCGGCAGCATAGGGAGAGGTTTGCAGCACCCTGGGAGGGAGCAGAAACCCTGTCTTCATCCCGCCGGGGGCTGAGCTGGGGCCAGGGGACACTGGCAGGGTGATGCTACCTCCACGCCGGGAACGATGCTCAGCACCCGTCAGAGCGAAGTACCCACTGGATCCTGTGCACACCCTCTCCTCCTGCTGTTCTTGATGTCCGTAAAACTCTGTTGTGGAAACAGCCTCTTCCCGAGCAGGTCCCCCCCGCTGCTGCCTGCGGGTTTTCTCCCGGCAGATGGGGGCTGCAGTGCCTGTGCCCGGGATGACTTACACACGTTCAGAGCAATTTCCATTTGTCTCTATTACCTGGAAGAAAGGCACAATGATCCTTGAAAAGGGCCCCTTGTTGGGCCGCACCACCGCTCCTTCCCGCATTTCCTGCACCTAATGAAGACAAATGAACATTATCTTAACCTGTTCCAGCAATTCCCGGTTCCAACCAGCACTGGGAGAACAGACAGTAACCCTTTGTTTGCTGCGCTGCCTGCACTGGTGCATCAGCAGCAAGCTGGATGTCCCTGCGAGGGTTCCCGGGGGAGTCCTGGCTCGCTGCTGTTTGTGCCATGAATGGGGCTTTGCTTTATTGCTTATGAGCTGATTTCTCTTGTTCCCATTGCTGGCTTTGCTGTAAGGCCGGAGCTTCAGCTCAGTTTGAGTTTCTGCTGCAAGTGGTGCTTTGCAGCATAGGAGAGCAATTTGGTCCTTGCCAGGAGGAGAGCAGTCAAAGACCACTCCACATAACATCAGGAGAGATGGGAAGGGTACTGAACCCAAACCCGTGAATTGTTTAAAACCAGTGGATTAAAGGAAAAATCAATGCCAGCAGAGAGAAAGCTGAGGAGAAGACCTTTCGGAGCAGGACATCTTAACAACGTATTCCTGATCTACAGGAGGAGGATGCAGAAAGGGCAGAGGTGTTCAATAGCTGTTGGTCAGGTGGTTGGGAGGAAGCCAAGGGTTGGGATCGGAGGTTGGTGATGAAAGACTTCCCGGCCCCACAGTCGCTCACACGAACATTAAGCAGTTGCTAAACCCAGGCGTGTGGAAATCGGCAGGTCCGGTTCAGCTGCAGCCAAGGAGCTTTAAAAACAGTTGGCCAAGGGGAACGGTTGGGCCATTAATGTTGATTTTCAATAAGTCTTTGAAGACTGGGGTGGTTCCAGAGGGCTGGGAGAAAGCTAATGTTGTGCCGGTATTTTAAAAGGGCAAACAAGATGACCCAGGTAATTACAGGCCTGTCAGGCTGACATCGATCCCGGGAAAAATAATGGAACAGCTGATACAGGACTCAATTAATAGAGAGTCAGAGGAGGACAGTGCAATTAATGCCAATCAGCGTGGATTTATGGAAAACAGCCCTTGTCAAGCTCTTGTGATACCTCCTTGATGAGATTACAACTTTGGTGAAAAATCATAAATGTCGAAGCGATGGGTTTCGTACTGTCCCCAAGTGCTCATGTGCCAGGAACCCAAATAATATGAAGGCACATAGCCCACGGCGGGTGGCCGGGGTCCCGGGGGTGCTGGCACTGGAGACCGCTCGACGTGCCCACCAGTGACCTGGAAGAAGAACAGAGGCTGTTGCCTGGGGGGTTACACGGAGGATGAAGGGGTGGGGGCTTGCTGAGTGAGGCGTGAAGGCACCGTGTATATTTTAACCCGGCCAAAAGCAAAGCCCCTCACGTAGGAACGGGGACCGGCGGGTGGAGGAGGGACCAGTGTGGGCCAAACCACCCCAGAGGAGGTTGGACTGCTTCAAAAGCACACCTAGGGACATCTAAAACTTGTTACCTGACCTAGGAGGAAATGTGGTGCTTTCAGGTTATTAAACCTTTAAAAGCTCAGCCAATTTTAAACTTAAAAAATTGAAAAAAATACCGTTTGTAAATGCAAAGGCTAAATTCCATTTTGGAAATGTCAGAAATAAAACATTCTAACATCTTCAAAAGGAAAATCCCTGTTCAGGCTTTTATTTTCAGCCAAAAGCTCTCAGCAAGTTTTGTACCAAACCCCTGGGGTTGCTGATGGCCTTCCCACACTGGACCCATGGATGTGGCCAGGCTGCTCCTGGCACGCACGGTGCAGGCAAGGATCTTGGAAATGTGGATTTGGGGGGGGGGCTTTGGGGCTGTGGACGGGCAGGGGCCACCTTGCGCCTGGCTCTGTGGCAGGAAGGGCAGAGCTGCTCTGCTGGCCCCCAGCACACATGTCCCTGCGTGTCCCATCCCCCCCCCCAATCAGTCTGTTTGTGGGTGCGTGGTGGCAGATGGGCTCCTATACAACCGTAGATACTCCTTCCCCTGCTGACCAGCCTGATTAGCAATCGGGATGCTGCTGTGCCCAGCTCCCAACACCCATTTCTGGGGAACCTTTTATTTAAAGTATTAGGCAGGTTATAAAAATGTCACTGATGATTTGCTCATGTTTTCTAAACTGTCGTTAAAAATTTATAGTCAGGACAAAATGCAAAAGGGGGAGGGAAAAAAACCCCGCATGTTTTAAGCTGAGCCTCTCCATAAATTAAAGAGATTTGCTTTTGAGGGTGGTCCGCAGAGCTGCGTGCCAAAATTGTGTGCGTTCAAAGACTGAGGATCATGAGGTTAAGTGTTAGGAAAGGGGAGGGGAAAAGCAACTTATTTAAGAAAGCGGTGCATAAAGCAGGCAGAGGTCCTTGCATCTGTCAGGGTGTCTGTGCAGTTTCTGGCCAAGGAGCTGCTCAGGGGGTGGGACGCTGGCTAATCCCCGCTGCCCTCCCATTAGCATGCAAAGCTGTGGTCTTGCTTTGAGGAATTTTTGAGCTGCTTTTGGGGATTACAGGGATGTCAGCCGGCATCGAGCTGCAGAGGGACACACGGCACAGACCTGAGGAGCAGCACCAGGGCCATTCCCACCCCATCCTCTGCACCGGGACAGGGTCTTGGAGACTCAGCAGGCGGCGCGGCGGGGGGGATGAAGCAAGACCTTTACAGAGAAAATGGTCCCTATTTCTGCTGCAGGAAGCAAGTCAGCTGTAAGGGAGCGTGCTTCCCATTTATAGATGGGGGTCAGACCGCTGCTGTCTCTCCAAGGACAGGCTTTCTTGGGTTTGCACAAGCTGGGCAGGCTCAGCTCTTGTGCAGCCTTGGACCAGCCCTTGCAGAGAGCAGCAGGGGTGGTTTGATGGCTCAGGAGAGCTTCTGAGCTGTATATTAGCTGGGATGCTTGCTTTGCTGTTCAAATGGCTCCTCTTCCTTGGAAGGTATTTATCAGAACAGAGATAAATCTCATTAAAGCTGGGCAGGGGGTGTAAGCACTGTGTCTGAGTGCCGGCTGGTTTCAAAGGACCATTGGTGCTTTCGGGAGGAGCGGTGACCTCCAGCACGGCCGAACCGAAGCTTGCCGGGAACCCCATTGCCAGCGGCACAGCCTCTGCCATGTTAGAGATGTCTCCTCTTCGTTCCTCCAGTGTTACTAGGAAAAAAATCTAAAAAGGAGCACAAAACCACCCAAGACCCCCAAGTTTGCCCTAAGGGAGAAGTGGGGGCTCACCCACTGGGCTGAGGTTATCCTGGGGGGCCGGCTGGGCTGGCTGGGAGCTCCCCGGCTGGGACAGCAGCATGGGGGAGCTTGCGAGGGAGCACACGGCAGGGACTGCCCCAGATGTTGCTTCCACAGCTGTTTTGAGCTCTCGGATACTGCGCAGAGCAAAGCAGCCGTGGGTGGGATTGAGTCAGCCCCAACGAGGGCTTTGATGCCTACGAACCCGCAGCGCTGCCTGGCCCCGCAGCAGCATGTTCCCCCCTCCCTGGGCAGGGTGCCCGCTGTGTGTGCAGAGCCCAGGGCAGCACTGCTGGCCCCCTCCAGCCTCATCCCCCCCACCCCAGCCCTCCGTGGCAGCCGTGGGACGGCCACCCGCCACGGCACGAGCCACCCCGGGAGCTGGAGCCACTGGCCGTCCAGGCTGTGATACTGCAGTTTGACCTTGCTGGCTCTGATCTTTATCTTTCTTTGAAACTCTTGTGTTTTCAGAAACATACTGACTTTTACAATTTTGCCTCCTACAGAAGAGCAAGCTGAAGGCAGCCGGTTGCTTCGCTGTTTGTCCAGCAGTGATCAGGAGGGCACAACCGACGCCAGCATGTGGTGCCATGCTGTACCGTGCCGTGCCGTGCCTGCTGGCCTCGCAAGGGCCAGGCAGGGGCTCCCAGACCTGCTCTCGGTGTATCTGATGAAGCAACATCACACTCACACGGTCCCCTCTCCTGCTGACCTCGTGAAGAAGATGGACTCATCCCTGCTTTGAAATTATGCACTTTTGCATTTATTTCTAATACCCGAACTATCAGAGAAGTGTTACGTGTATGAATTTAGCAGCATCGGTGGAAGACTGCCCCAGCCCATCTCCTCCCCCTCCACTGCACTTGGCGGGAGGGTGGAGGGCTTAAAGCTGTTATTTCACAAAAATGAGTGATCAAGCACAGAAGAGAGACCCATTGCATGTGTGGGACCAGCTACCCCGCGGGGAGGGCAGGGCCACTGGGAGCAGCTCTGGCCGGTCCCCCTGTGCCTGTGCCCGGCCCCCTTGGCTCCCCACAGTACCCGAGGCTGAGTGACCCTCCACCAAGGGCAGCTGGGACAGCAAGGATGTGTCCCCACCACACTAGGATCAGAGTAACAAGCGTTCATAAATATCGCATCTCTCAGCACGTTGTGGGCTCGCTGGCTCCCCCAGATAGGCTGTACTGGGGGATAATATATTTATCTGCAAGTAAGGTATAAGGCCACAAGTCCAAAGCTACAAATCCTCACAAGTGAGTATTAATGGATTATGCCTCTGCAATCCATTGCATGTTCTAGTTATACAACAAAAATTGGGATAATAAAACAGCTCTTAGTGTCAAAATGTAATTAAACTGCTTCAATACGCCTTGAGAACAGCACAGCTGCTTTGTGCCACCATAAAGCATTTTAAAACTGCTGGGCCATTTGCTTGGGTGCCTAAATGAGAGCTCCTGGATTCAGCCATGGCTCCTGCACCACGGCATCTGCGGGGAGGTGAACCTCTCCTCCAATAAATCAACCCTGATGTGCCTGCGCCTGTAAACATGGGTCCCAACGTCCCGCTGATGGATGCGCTCCCGTGCGACCGCTGCAGAGAGCAGGGGCTGAGCCCTGCTGCCGTGTCCTGCCAGCAGCAAAGCTTTGGTCCCTGCCGTGGGGAAGGTGTTGTGTGTGCCGGAGGGGGATCCCCCCCCACCCCAAAATGTGCCCGGGAGGGGCTGCTGCTGTTTATCCCTCTGCTGCCAGTGCTGGTCAGAAGGTAAATGCCGAGTGAACAAGACCTGTCGATAGACTCTTGTTTAGTACTTCTGGGGGATAAATGAACCATTAATTAACCTCCCAGCAGAAGCTATCAAACCTGCATGCATGAAATACCAATTATCAGTCAGTCACAGCGTTTATTCTCATCAGCCTCGTTAGTGTCCCAGGTCTGTCCAGGGCCCACGGTGCAGCTCCCAGGGGTAGCACGAGGTGCTGCCCACGCTGCCACACACCCCAGGGGTCCTGCCGTGTCCCCGTCCCCGATTCCATCATGGCCACTCATGGGACCAGCCCTGCTAAGCAGTCCCACCTCGGAAGGTTCCTGCTCTGCAGACGAGGGCGGTTACTCCAGCAAGCATGGAAGTTGTGCTTGTCTCACAGGGCAATGCCAGCCGTCGCACGCAATGCGTGGTTCTGCCCGGAGGGGGCTGCAGGCAAAGGGGTAGGGTGCTTCCAGCTCCCCAAAATCCCGCTGGTTCCCTGGAGACCTCTCCCTGGCAGGTGCATGCTGACCTCGTGGGTCCCCAAGGCTGCCCCACACCAGCCACTGATGCTGCAGGGTCCGGTCCCGCTGCCAAACCTGCTCTGGGGGTCTGTATTTGTTTTAAATCTCAAACTCTTTAACACACGACCTCCCTCCCCAGTGCCCAAGCCATCGTGTGCGGGATGCCCAGGCTGAGCCACCTGGTGCTCCTGCATCCTGCTGAAACTGGGGCATCCCTGCCCCACTGCCTGGGAAAAAAGGGCTTTTCCTCATGGCACGGCCCATCCAGGGTTCAGGAATGACAGGATAATTATACTGCACTGGGGGGGGCACCTTCCTCAGACAGCCCTGGGGGGGGCAGCCGCATCCCAGGGGCTGCAGAGGAGCGTGTATGTGTGTGCACACACGCACGTGCGCCCGTGCGCGCAGTTACCTTTATCATCTCACCCATCTTCTCCCCAGGGGTGCTGGGGTTTTTGACTTTTATGTGTAACAATAAAAACTTTCATTGTAGCAAAACATTGGCTGGTCAAAATTAGACTAGTTAATTCCAGAGAATTGTTTCATCTCAGCTCAACAGTAATAATGAATCTTTTTTACAAGATGAATTGGTGAACAGCCAACTTCCTCCAGGGCAATTCCTGTGTAGTGTTGATCCCGCTGGAATTTACCTTGGGAAAAAAAAAAAAAAAAAAAAGAAAAGAAAAAAGAAAAGGTTTAAAACTATCAAATGCTACTATTCATAACAACATGTTATTTAGCTCAGTCATTTACTGACAGTGTACAGATGGAGCCAAGTCTTTTACAAAAAATGCTCACACAACACTTTTCTCCTAAGTCAGCCACAGCCTAAAAGAAATATTAGGTGCACACAAGCACGTTATTATCCTCGCAGAAGCCAAGAAGCACGATGGGTGCTTGCAGAATGTAGAGCTGCCTTTAAAAATTAATATGATCTTGGCCTCTACCTCAGAAATAAAAAAGGGTTCGTTCCCACTCGAACACCGTGTTTTCAGTGGGCTCAATGCTCCCATGTCTCCCTGCGGAGCTGTACCTCTTGGTCATGGCTTGAGATCCCCAGATTTGCAGGATTGGTCCCTGGGGGCACAGGGCTGGGCTCATCCAAGTGGCCAAACACTTGGAAGGTATTTATCAGAAAAGAGATAAATCTCATTAAAGAGGGGGATCGGTGGTGCAGCAGTGCTTTAATGAGATTTTTGGGACTTTTCGTGCTTTAATAAGACTTTTCATGCGTTTTAGGGCCAGGAGAGCATGCAGCTGCCACCTCACTCAAGGTGTTTGCAACAGAGGTGGTGGCACGTCACCTGGCACCATGTCTCCTTTCGTTTCCCCCTGGGTTGCTTTGCAGGGGACAGGCACGGTACCTGCAGGCACTTGCAGCAAACAACTGAGGCTGGCAGCTCGCCTCTGCCGGCCCTGCGCCGTGCTGCTGACAGGTCGGCAGGTCCGGAGGTGGTTTGGGGAGGCTGCAAATGGGGCGGTTGGGCGATCAGAAGCACAGAGCTTCCACTTGGGAGCTGGCACCAGCGCCTCGCCGGCACCCATACACCCTCGGCAGGGCCGGGAGAGAGCATCGCATCTCGCCCCAGCCTGCTGTCTGCATCCCACCCACGGGAAACACTGGCTGGGAAAGGCCAGAGTGCCCCACGTGAATAATATCCCTTTCCTAGAGCAGCAGAGCCCCTCGAAGCTCTGGTGAGTCTCCAGGCTGAAGCTGGCCCTTCAGGTGCTGCGTAAGCACCAGCACGGAGGAGTCCAGCTGGTTGCAGCGGGGTTTAGCTGTATCGGGGGCTTTGCAAACATCCCAGGTCAGTGTTGAGATGTCACCATCAGAACACGGGCTGGGTTTGGGCTGTCCCCAAGCTGGGGCTGTGACACTTTCTCGTGCCGCTGTCCCCCAGCCCCGCAGCTGCCGCGCCAGGAGCAGCCTCTCCCCCGGCAGCAAAGGCGAGGGCGGCTGCGAGCACCGTGCACAGGCACCGAACGGTGGGGATGGGCATGGGCATGGGCAGAGCAGGGCCAGGCGCCTTTCCCAGGGCTCCAGGTGCCCGTGTCACCTGCAGAAGGGACAGGCTGGCAGCCACAAGCCGCCTGGTACGGCAAGCGGTGGCTGGCAGGGGCGAGCCCCCTCCGGGAGAGGCTCTCGGCAATCCCTCATGCCGTGGGCGGTGTGTGTCAACCAGTGCTAATGATTTTTTCAGCGGCCAAAAGCTCTGCAGGGTTTTTTTTTTGCTGTTGTGGTGTTTTGGTTTTTTTGTGTTGGGTTTGTTTTTTGTTTTTTGGTTGTTTTTTTTTTAAGAGGGATTAAGCCAAATTAGTTTTTATCTGTTTCTGCAGTTTTCCGCTGGGATTCAGTGAAGCACCAGTGCCTGAGAACAGAAAAACGATAAACATCTAAACGCAGACACTCTGAGTACTGTTTTATCTCTGCCATTTGAAGTGATGACACCCTTCAACCAGATAAACAAAGCAACGAGGAGGGGCATGTTGTTAGATGGAGTGTGTAACGAACAGAATACTCCCTGCCACATTACAGACAATGGTAATGCACAATCATTCATTATAACTCAATTACAGTAATTAAAACTGGTGGGATGCAGAGGCAGAACAGACGAAGGGAGTAGTGCCAACAGAATTTACACTCCGTGTCATCAGCTAGCGATAACAACAGCTGATGGTGTCCCAGAGCCTCCTCCTGCCATCTGTTCGGAGAGCCGGCGACGAGGGATGGCATTAGGTGCCGCAGCAACCGAGCGGGTGGTGGATGGAAAGGGGGTAGGAAAGGGCTCTCGGCCCTCCCCGGCACGGCACCCGGCCCAGTGGGTGCCATGGGTGCAGTGCTGCGGGGAGGTGCTGCCCCGTGCACCCCAAAGGGTGAGCCACCCCTCCGAACTGCGGGCAGAGCCTGGGAAAATGAAGGGGGAAGAGTCACCCCGTTATCCCAGCTCTCTGCGGTGCAAATGGCATGGCCGCCTGCCTGGGCAGCCCAGCCTGCGGGAGTCTGCTTCATTCCTGGGGTGGGCACGGCACGGCACAGCATGGCACGGCACGGCACGGCACGGCTCTGCTATGACTGTTGTTTAGGGATGAGACACAGAGCGTGGGAAAAGCTGCTTGGCCAGGTCAGCTCCTCGGGGCAGGCATTCCCAGGGGGTCACCATCCCAATTCTCTGCCTGCTTGGGGCAGGGGACACTCGTGCACCCCACCGACTGCGCAGGAGCCCCAAGGTGGCTCTGCCAAAGCCCTCGGTACAGGGGGCGAGTCGGGGCAACCAGCACGGCGGCAGCCGGAGCAGCCACCCTGCACCTTGATCAGTTCAGTTAGTTATTTCATGGCAAGCTCACAACCTCTGCCTCAGCGCCAGGACCTACGCACTGTAATTTGATAATTGTTGGTTACTCAAAGTACAATTTGGACTGACTGCCGCCTCGGAGAGCTGGGCTGGGAAGGGGGAGCGGTGCCCAGCCCAGGCGGCTGCTGGAGCGGTGACCTGCGTGCCAAACCACCCACCCTCGTGGTGCAACCTTCGCCCTCACCTGCAAGGGCTCCAGGAATGGCACCACTGCTGAAAACCAGCCAGGAGCAATGTCAGGGTGCACCCAAAAGGGTAAGGGCTATAAGGGTGCACCCAAAAGGGTAACAGCTCAGTTTTGATGCCCAGCAGCTACCAGGATCAAACATCTCGCACACTTCCATGGGAGCCCTTCCTTGCAGGAGTGTGATGCTCATGGAAGGAAATCACTAATGAAAAGTGGGTAATACAAGCCAAAAGGCACCGTTTGCCGGGTGTGCTGAGCCATGGCCCACCGGCCGCATGGCGCAGCCTCAGGATGGGCGAGCACCGGTGCGGGTGAATCCTGGTGGCCCCCCTGCAATGCCCACCGCATTTGCCAGCTGAAGCATGAGGTCTCTGCCTTCACGCCCTGCTGTGTCACAGCAGCATCGGCCAAGGCTGAACTAAAAGCATGTTAAAAGAAAAGCCTTTATGAATATATAATAAAAAAAAAATTAGCGTATGGGGCTCGGAATACTTTAATTACAAAGTCCGGGCATTTGGCGCCTGGCTGATAGCATAAATGGGAATCAGAGAGACTGCGCACGGCTCTAACACCTCCTCCATCAGCACTTTCGGAAAGGTTGTAGTCAAACCAAATTAATTGCAAAGGGCAACAGTTTGCTGGGAACTGTTGAAAGCAGAAGCCACAGCAGATCAGGTGCCCAAAGGGGCAGCGCCGGGGGCTGCCAGGGGGGATGCCAAGCCCTGCCGAACCCTTCTGCTCCCCTGCACCGGGCTCTCCAAAATCTTACAACAAAGGATTTCTTGCAATTTTTATCTTTTAATGGTCCCCTGTGTAAGCCCCTCATTCCATCCAGCTTAAAATCAGATTTAAATGCACTCATAACCATTTACCGCTGTACATTATCGGGAAACCAAGCAGTTAGAGTGCTGCTCCTGCTTTTTATTTCTCCCTCGCAGCAGGCTCTGTCATGTTCAATACATCACAGGGAAGCCCCCGTAGGACGGTACATATGTCCTAGTTCAACGAAAGTGCTTTGTCTCTGTCAGGGGCGCTCGGGCTGAGAGCGCAGGAATGCGGGTGCTCACGTCCCGTGGTTTCGGAGCCACCCGACCCCATCCCTGAGCCATGGTGAGCATTCCGCCTGCAGCCACGGGCACCCCGAGGGCTGGCACCCCGCTTCGGCATCCCCCCGGGGTGCAGGGTCCCCTGCTCCCAGCTCTTTCTCTGCATCCCTAAGTCCTCCCTGCAGGCTTGCAGCAGTAGAAACAAAGCAGCTGGGTGATGCCTTCGGAAAGAAAAAAGAACCGATGGGGTCCCAGGTGCCGGTGGGCTCGCTTGCCCCGAGGGTGATGGGGGGACATCCAAGGAGGAAGGAGCACATCCCTCGGCAGCACATCCTGGGCAGGAGGGCACAGCCAGCCCCCCACAACCAGGGGAACGGGGAGAAGCCGAGGGCTGGGGGCTGCAGTCGGCTGCTCCCATCAGTCCTGCGCTTGGTTCTTCCTCCAGCTGATCTCCACCGTCATTCCCATGGGTGAAGGGGTCCCTGGGTGAGGGGCGTCCTGTGCCTTCCGGCCCCGCCGCACAGGAACAACGGGCCCTCTCTTGCTTTGCTTGCTTTTATTAACAATCAGTGCAGGTTTTCAGAGATCAAATGGTTTATAGACACTTTGCTTTCATTCGAGCTTCATTACATTTGCTTTTTATTCTTTTTTTTTCTTTTTTTCTCCCTTTTTTACAAAAACCAGTTGTAGTTATTAACAGCTGTACATATTCTGCTACATACTTTGGTGTAAAGTTGAGAAGTCTGACTCAGTAACCCTCCGCCAGCTCCGGTACATGCAGTTCCTCTATTTTTTTTTTGGGGGGGGGGGGGGGAGGAAAACAGCACCGACTTGCAAACCAGTGACCATGCGGGACACGATCTGGGGGTGACCTTACTGCTGGAGGAGTTTGCCATGGGGACAGTTCAAAGCCCCCCAGCCCTTTCCAAGGCACCCCCCCATCAATGCAAAGAGGGGGGATGCTCCAAGCGCCCAGGTCTGGGGGCACAGGGGGACGGGCAGAGCTACCCCTGCACAGATCCGCGCCAGCCCCAGGGACAAGCCCCGAAACACACACAGGGCATCGCTGAATGCCCCAGCAGGCGCCAGCATGGGTCCATTGGCACTGGGGGCATTTTCAGAGTCATTTTTCTGAGCCAAACCGCCCTCAGAACCACTCTCCCTAAATGCAGTTTTAAAGAGCTTGCTTTTTCCTTCGCTGGATAATTAGTGCACAAGATCGATCCCATCTCCTCCCTGGCCAAGGCAGCAAGCCGTGAGCACTAACGAGCCGCACAGAGCAGACAGCATTTGCCTGGGACATCCCCCTTAATTTTTCTTTTGAACAGAAAAGGGCAAAAATCTCAAACCCCTCTTATTTCAATGGGAAAAAAAAAAAATCATTTCCCATGAGATCTCCTTCCAACCCCAACTCGTCTCTCCCCGCTCCAGAGCAGCTGCTCAGAGGGATGCGATGCTGACCGCGCACCCCAGAACAGCCGGGTACTGACCACCTCTGCTTCATCCTCCTCTCCCCCATCTGTAAACCAGGCAGTTCTCACCTGAACCCTAAGCATTATTATTTTTGACCAGATTAAAATCAAAAATTAAAAAATAATCCATAAAAATGTAGTATAAAAATTCTCTTCCATATGCTACAATACAGGGTGAGCGCTTCTGCTACACAAATACTTTTATTTCCCATTATGTCTTTTTTTTTTTCTTTTTTTTTCTTTTTTTCCCCTTTAGTACAAAACGCTGAAACGCAGGCCTGTGCGGGGAGGGGGTCTGCTTCATCAGAACCTATATACCAGAAGACACAAGACCATATATAGCCCACAGGACCCTACCAAAGCCAGCCCCTTCCCCCCACCACACACAAACCCTACTTGTTAGTAAACTTTGCTTTTAAAAAAACTGTATTTTAAAGGTTATCAATTCTAATTCTTTACTTTCATTTGAATACAAAACACATAAGTTGCTATTATCTTTCGTGGCTCCCTGAGCTGAATTTACTATGCTTTCTTTGAAATCACTCCTCATTGCTTCTGTCCGAAGACCAAGAAGGGCTTGCGCAGACGATCCCGCAGCGTGGGCTTCCCCTTTTCTTCAAACATACGAGCACAAAAAAATCCATATATAAAAAAAGGTGATTGTGTTGCTGATGTCCCGTCAGTAGCTGAGGATCTGACCGAGTCCCCTGCGGTCCCAGCAGCGTCCCACCATCACTAACACACCGAACAACGCACGGGTACGACAGTAGGAACAACTTTCACCAGTGGACATCTTTGCTCAGCCTGGTTACGCGCTGCACGGCAAAGTCACGTCCCAACGGACGCTTCGGGGGAGGGTAAGGAAAAAAAAAATTGCCACCACCAAAACCATCAGTGGAATACAATTACAGCAGACGAAAAATACACAACTAGTGTACTGGGAGGGGTCCCCCACCCTTCCAATGCTATTTACTAGTCCATTATTTACATTTTTCACAAGTCTTATGCAGGATGCACAAAAAAAAAGTCACAATAAAAAATAAGTCCTTTATAGTGCCACCAAAGCGCAGACGGAAAGAACCAGAAAACCAAAAAAAAAAAAAAATCAAAATAAAACCCAAAACCCTAAAACCAAACAAAAATTTGTTTAGGGCTTCAATGTGTGCCATATTTGCAGACCTCCAAATAAATCCATGTGTGTTGTACGCCGGGCCCTTGAGGCAGAGCCCCGCCGGAGCGTGCCGGTCCGTAGCCGAGCCCCGGGGGCCGCCCCGCAGCAGCCCCCCCGAGCCCCCGGCCACTCCCTGCCGGCCGCCCGAGTCCTGCCACCACCGGTGCTGGGAGTTGCCAGCCCTGCTATAAAATCCGCAGTTAGTAGATGACCTCGTAGACTGTGGCCTTCTTGTCACCAGAGCCCGTGACGATGTACTTGTCATCCGCTGAAATGTCACAACTTAAGACGGACGAGGATTCCTTGGACTGGAAAGTGGGGGGGAGGGGGGGGGGGGAAAGAGAGAAAAATTAAAACCATCAGTTTGGTTTCCCCAATGAGGCTACCACAGCCATGTTTCACCAAGCAGCACCCATGTTGGTGGCATCACCACATCCCACACACTGGGTACCGAATCCAGCCACCCCAAAATGATTTCCCCCTCCCCAGAGCTGGCAGCCCCCCGGCTGATGCCAAGAGGGGGCTCCAGGCGCTGCCCACCTCCATGCCCTGCCGGAGAAGCAGCCTCCTACCTGGAAGATGCTCGCTCCGTAGGGCGTCCTCCAGGCATTGAGCAGGTTGTCTTTTCCAGTACTCACAAACCATTTACCTGCACCCGGGAAACACGGCATCAGTAGCCGAAAGCTGCCGCTGCCGACTCCCTGCCCCGTGGCCGGCAGCACCGAAACCACCAGCCGGACCCTGCAACCGGCCTCTCCCTGGCCCTGGAGGCTTCTGGCTGTTTACCCTCAGAAACTGGAGATTTTGGAGAAATTGGAAAATCTGGAGATTTCCCAGAGATGGCTATCCCAGCCTCTCTCCTGGTGGGACAAGTCCCACCACCGCCCCGCGCTCGAACAGGGCCAGGCATCGGGTCGCCTCCTGCGACGCGGCAATTTGCAACCGCAACTAGGACTGCTTTACAGGGATAAACCCCAACGGCACCATCCGTGGGACGGATCCTGCCGGAAGCCTCCCTGCTCAGCCCCCCGCCACCGCGCCATGCATCGTCCCTTCCTGCCGCTGTCCTCGTGTGCATCCCCAGCTGTCACCGAAGGAGTCGAGTTTAGGGCCGGAGCCGCTTACCGCAGTAGGCAAACTTGAGGGAGAGGACGCAGCTCTCGTGGAGGTGCAGCTGGTACTTGTCGGGTTTCGTGTGGTGCAGCACTTCCACGTTGCTGCTCTCCATTCCCACCGCGAGCCACTCGCCCGTCGGGCAGTATCCCAGCGAGAAGATCTGTGGAAGGGGACGGAGGGGTGCTCAGGGAGGGGGATTTGCACCCACCAGCTCTGCCTGCAGCCCCCTGCCCGAGCAGGCACCAGCCACCTCGGTGTCCCCAGCAATTCCTCATCGCAGAGAGACGCCGATCGCCTGGGCACGAGCTGAGCTGGGGGTGATCCCCTTGGTGATTTTAGTAACATGATGGCTTTGCCCACAGCACTGGCAGCGAGGCCAGCAATTCAGAAGAGATACAGCCCGACAGGCAGGGAAGGACGCAGCCTGGTCCTCTTAAATCACCGAGTGTCCCCAGCCACTGAAACGTGGGCACGGCAAAGCTGAGAGCCAGCGGACACGTCTGCCCCTGCAGCACAGCCCCGGCTCTTGCTGGATGAGACACGGCCTCTTCCAGGGCCAGCACTTCTGTCTTTGGACAGAAAGTACCTTCCTGGCATCCTCCAGAAGTGGAAAACTCAGCGTGGAAGGCAGCGAGACTAAATAAGCTTTAAGCCACGGCTACTCATGGGCTGCTAACCGTGGCGGCATGGCTTCTGGATGCCCAGGTCCACGACGGCAAGTGTTAATGCAGTGGGATGTCCTATCTGCCAGTGCCGTGGGGTCAGCAGCTGGGATGCCCTCTTGGCATCAGCCTGGGGGCTGCCTTTCTGGACCCTGATCACGCAAGTCTAGTTTCACCAGCCATATGACATTGGTGGAGGTTGCTGGCCAGCCCTGAGGAGGTGCAGCAGGGTCTGGAGAGGCACATCCATGTACTTGGAGCAGCTGCACGAGACCTACAAATGCCAGGATGGGTCCAGCCCCATGGAGACTGCTGCACTTGCCGAGAGGACACAAGGTCCCAACTTTGCCCCTCTGGACAAGGGCTCTGGGAGGATCTGCAGGAGGAGGCAGACACCTAAGCCCTGCAGCTATCCCACCTGTGGGGCACCCAGAGCCAGCCTGTAACACCCGTGGGCATCCCTAGGCGAGCACCACTTTCTTAATGGCAGCCTAGTCTTGCTGCAGATGAAAAAGTGATGAAAGAGGAGCTGAAACAAGAGCCAGGGAGCCCCACAGCTCCTACTGTCTTGAACACTCTTGGGTTACGCCTAAAGCAGTGGGCACAGCCAGACACAGAACTAACAGGGGCCTGTGCAGGCTATTTTCCCAGCAGGAAAAGCCGCCCCCAACACGCACACAGGAGCCAGTGCTGAGCAGGCTGCCCCAGTTTCTGTGGAAGGATAAACCCCTGCGTGGGGTCTCCACGAGGAGCTGTGCGAGGCCAAGACATTCCCTGCTCCCGGGGCTGAGGGCACCCCGTTCTTACCTGGGAGGTAAAGTCATGCTGCTGGAGCTGCCTCCCTTCCCGCAGGTCCCAGGAGCGCACTGTGTTGTCCAGACCCCCTGTCCACAACTTTGTACCGTCATGCGAGATATCTATGCAGCTGGCACCATCTGTGTGGCCTTGGAATTGCCTTCAAACAACAAAAAATAATGCAAATCTTCAAGGGGAATGCTAGCAAAAAGCACGTAGGTTGCTTCAAGGGAGCTGGTGCTCAGGCTACATTTACGAGGCTTCCCTGCACCAAGCACACCTGGAAATCCATCCAGGGAGCATCCTTTGCCAAGGCGCACCAGCCTGGCCGAACCCGCTGGGTTCACTTAGGGCCAAAGCATCGCCAGATAGTGCTCGTCACCATCCCCAAGGTCCTCACGCCAAGACACGGCCAGAAAGACCCCGATTACGGAGAAGAGCAACCCTTGGTGCTCCCAGCCCTCCTGCCGCGGTCAAGGGTGCCGAAGCCGGCTCACCTGACGAGTGTCTGGTTGTGCAGGTCCCAGACGGCGATGTTGCCGTCGCTGCAGCAGGAGAAGCAGACTTTGGCGTCGGGGCTGATGGCCAGGGCGTAGCAGGCGGGGGCGGAGGAGGTCAGCTCGGCCTTGATGCGGGGCGTGGGGGAAGCCAGGTCCCAGATGGTGAGCGTGCTCGCCTCCCCTCCCACGATCAGCGTGCGGCCGTCGGGGAGGAGTTTGCAGGAGCGGATGTAGTTATCTCTGTTCTGGAGGGGAAAGAGACGTTAGCAGGAGGACGGAGAATGATTCCCTGCATTAGAAGTGGGGGAAAGCAGGGGGGACATGCACTTGGGGACCAGCGGCGATCCACTGTGGCCTGCTGGCTTGCGCACGCATCAGGGATGCTCCAGCTCCCACGCAAGGCAGCGGCACTGCCCCAAGTCCCCTTACCAGGCAGTCCAGCTGGGAGATGGGGCTCTTGCTGCCCGGCTGGCTGATATCCCAGATCTTCACGCACCCCTTGCCCCCAGTGTAGACGTGCCTGGTGGGGTTGCTGATGGTGACGGCACACACCACCTCCCCGTGGCTCAGCGTGTTGATCTGCCGGGCGTGCCGTGGGATGCCGGGACCCGCCAGGGCATCGTGGGGAAAGGGGACCGGCTGCATCTGCCCGTCGGCACTCACGTGGAAGGAGTAGGCTCTGCCGGGGAAGGGCGAACGGGAGGGGGGTCAGCCCCGGAGACAGAGGTTTGCTGCAAACCCAGCGTAAGGGGCGGGGGCGGGTGGCATTGCAACCCAGCTGCCAGGTCGTGCCTTGCTGGGGACCAGAGGCTTGGCTGGACCCAGCCCCAGGTGAAGCCCCATGCTCATCTCCCTCCCGGGCACACTCATCCTCACCCAGTGCATAAAAAACCAAGAGGGACTTACGGCTTCCCTCCAGGGATGGACGCCAGGCTTGAGGGCAGGCCGGGGGCTCTCATGGGCGGGTGCGGGTCGAAACCAACCTGCCAAGAGACACGCAGACACAGGTGAGGTCGGACACGAGCCGGGCACGTGAGCAAACAGCTTCCCATCCGCGAGCCTGGACAGGCGTGGGGACACTCAGTGGCTCCTTTTCCCTTGCTGCTCAACAGCTAACTGTTATCTTTTCCCTGGCAGAAAGGGCTGGAGAATTAGCCAAAGGTTTTGGGTCTGCAAGGACCAGTGTGGGACAGGCTCACCCTCCCCGTGCTGTTCCCAAGGCCCCAGGGACAGGAGCAGCCAAGCCATGCCCAGCACCCCAGCTGCAGAAACACCCATCTCTGCATTAACAGCAGCACTTTACTTCTTGTTTTGACTGTGTTTTGCCTTACAGCATGCAATTGAATGTTTAGCAAGAGTAGTGGGGAGGGGGCTGTACAGTGGGTACTTTCCACGCACAGGGGGAAGGATAAACCCCAGTGTAGTAGCACATGCACTTTACCCCACAGGGAGGCATCTCCACACCCAGCACCCCTTGATGGTGGCTGATTCAAAATGCAGCTGGTGAGGAGCCCCACTTTCACAGCTGGCACAGGGACACCCCCCACCCTCCACCCCCCCGCCAACCCTCCCCGCACCCACCACCCCACCGGGAGCGAGAAAAGGAGCTAAAAGTGCTACGTACAGCTCCAAAGCTCACCATTGGCGACCGGCCATAGGCAGCGGCGGCGGCGGCAGCGGCACTCATCTGCGGGGGGATGTTGTGGAGCCCCGCGTAGGCGCCAGGGCTGGTGAGCGAGCCGTTCATCTCGTGGTGCCCCATCATGGCGAAGGGAGCCGCGTAGGAGCCCGCAATGGAGATGGGCGTCCGCAGGGCCGAGGCTGCGGGAGGGTTGGGGACACGGTCAGGGGACAGAGCCCACCAGCATCCAGCCCCACTCACCCCAGAGAAGAAGAAGCAATGGCTGGACCTCCCTCCTCACTCCATCTCTGGCACGGGGACCACCTGAGCTGCTGGCACCCCTGTCCTGACCTGGATTAGGTCTCCAATAAACCCGACACCCCCCCACAAAGCTGCTGTGCCCCCACTGAAGCTGTGCTGGGGACAGCAGCAGAGAGGTGGCACCAGGGACCGGTACCCACCCAGGGGGTCCATGCCGGTTGGCTTGCCGGGCATCGGCCGCAGCCCCGGGGTGCTGCTCGTCCCTGGGGTCGGAGCATCGTTCCTCGGCGTCGGAGTGTTCGACTTGAGCCCGGGCGTCGACGATTTGTCATTCTGGATGGAGAAGGGATGAAAAACAGAAAGGATGAGGTTCAACCGCCGGCACCTGCAGCCCCTGCTCAGCAAGCCCCTAGACCCGGCGAGTACCCGTGGCCGGCGGGGCCTGACCCCCCCGGCAGAGCAAAGGACATACGTGGCCCAGGTCTTTAGTCTTGGAGGAGGGAGTGCTGCTGGAGGAGGCGACCGAGGCCGGGCTGTTTGGTGCGTCCCCCTTCTTCAGCCCACGGGCTTTGTCTATGCCGTTCTCCGGGGGAGAGTGGGCTGGGCTGACCCGGGGGGTGGCGGGGTCCTGTGAGACAGGAGAAAGCATTGGCACCCCCAGCAGCGGGGAGGGCTCCCTCCGGCTCCTCTTTCAGGCAGGAATTGGGCCGGTGCCGGGGGGCCCCTAAGGCATCGCCCCCCACCCCTCAAATCCCCACCGTGCCGCAGGGAGAGGAGCAAACCCGCCGGAACAGCCCCATGGCTCACCTCGTTGGAGACGTCGACCACCAGGTCATCGCTCTTGTCACCATCGCTGTCCTGAAACGCAAAGCGAGTTAAACCGTGGAGAGGTGCCAAAACCCTGGGGTGGGGGGCAGCCCTGCAGGGAGCCAACCCCCCACCCCGCAGCAGGACACATCACCCACACCACGTTCGGGAAAATATTACCCAAACCCCGCTTTCTCCCACCCGAAGTCCCACCTGAACGCGTGCCGCACGCCCTGTGCCTCATGCTGCTGCGTCCCCGGCAGCTCTCAGCCCCCCCCGGCAGCCGCTGGACCCAGCTGCAGACCGTCCCTGCCACTTACATATCGGCTCATGCTGTCCTTCTCCTCCGCTTTCCGCTTCTTGGAGTCAATGCTGTAGTCCGTGGAGCTCCGGTGCTTCTCGCTGGCTCTCAGGCTCTCCGAGGGTGAAACGGAGTTATTCTGCAATAACAGAAGACACTTTTTAAGTTGGAAACAGGCCTTCACGAGCAGCAGCTTAGAAGGTGCCGCAAACAGTCCTCCAGCCAGCACTGAGCCTGAAATCCAGCCCTGTCCCAGACTGCAAAGCCCCAGTGGTGGGGTGAGACCCCACAGCCCACCATGCTAGGGAGCAGGGGACAGGGTCCAGCCTGGGCTGGAGGACAGCCACCACCGAACCGGGCATCGCTTTGAGCCCCGGGGATGCTGTCGGGGCAGCCCCACAGGGCTGCTCCATTCCAGCAAGGCTGCTCCTGGACGCCTGAGCCCATTTACTGCAAAAGCAGAGCAGAAAAAAGGGAGGAGCTGGTGGTTGTTTAAAAAGGCAAACCCTGGGAAGAAGCTGTGTGCAATTACAGCAGCCCCCAGGATCCACCAGCAGGTACCGGTGATTGCAGAGAGGGGAAAAGCTGTGCTCCCCTAAACCAGCCCCATCTCCACCTTCCTCTGCCCCCCACAGGGAGCACCACAGCTTCACCCCAGCCCTGGGCAGGGGAAGGGCTTTGCACAAAGGCTAGCACCCACGAGAGCCCACGGGTGCTTCCTCCAGCATCGGCAGAGCTGGGGGGCTTTGTTCCCAGCATTCGTTAGGGGAGCAAAGGAATCGCTTCATCCCAGGCCCGGCCAAGCCGCACCAGCAGCTGAGCTCTGCTAAGCCAAAGGGCATCCAAAAAACATTTGTCCAAAAAACCTTTGGAAAAATCTACGTCACCGGGAGGGGCAGAGCCCAGCGCCCTGTGGTGCAGCCCCGCTCAGAGACGGGGCCTTTCTGTGCTCGCTTCAAGCGGCAAAGCCCAGGAGACACCGGCGTTCCCCAGAAAACCCCTCGCACACTGGGACTGCGCTGGGAGCAAAAATGGCAGCGCAAAACCACCTCGAGAGCAGCAGAGAAAGCCCGGCCCCGCATCACCCTGCGGCACAGCCCCGGCCCTGCGCAGATGCCCTTCAATTAGTTTCTCGGAGCAGCAGGAGAAATTACCATCATTTCATGTCTTGTAGAAGAGCCCGCCACCCCTGCTAAGCAGAAATGTTCCTAAGCTCCTCTGCCTGCCTTTCTTTCCCAGCTGAAAGGGAGAACTAAAGCAGTTCATGTTTCTCCTCGGTACCCAATAAGCAGCTTTGGATAACACCGGGGTCTTTCTTCTCAGGCAGTCATGCTGAAAAACCTCGCAGCTACCAGAGAATCATGTCAAGCATTTAGAGGCATCGATCCATTCAGCCCGCCGCTGGCCTGCCGCCAAGAAACTAAATATTTTTTATTGCGCAGGCAAGGCTAGGAAAATATGAATGACTAACTCTGATTATCGTGCACATTAAACCTCCACAGGGAATACCCCGTATTTTATTTTATAGATTGGGAACCTTCCCATCTCTGACGGCCCCCTCCCTGCTGAAGGAGGAGGTTAATGATGCCCAATTCCCCTCTCCCCCCTTAAATGGCACTTTTCTTCCCATCCGCCCCCGGCTCTCAAAAGGCCCATTTGTGGGCTCGGGGATGGCAGGAAATCGCTGCAAAGCCGCAGCTCAGCCGGGCTTTGTCCTGCCAGCTTTTCCCCGAGACGGCAGCATTGTGTACCCCAGGGGTGGGGGTGCAGGCTGAGCCCCCCCCTCCATGGGGAGACCAGCCCCCCACCAGGCTCCTACCAGCCTGTGCCCACCAAAAAATATATTCACCACCCTCTCCATCCATGCTCAGGCACTGCACCCAGCCAAAACAAGAACCAAACCACTGCTATTAACACCGAGGTGTCAGGGACACAAATAAAAAGCAGCCGTGCTGGAGGTGACGGTTGCCCTCCACCACGGTTATTTAGCTGGTTAGTTAACTGCTTGACCTTCCAAGTCCTACTTAACACAGCGTAATAGCCAAACCCATCCCAACAGATTAGATGACCCAAGATAATAGAAGAGTGATCAGGAATAAAATAGCTTTCCTAATCACCAAAGGATTTTTAGCTGCGCAGACTTGACTGCGCTCATTCACAGGGCTTAGTCAATTGAAACTGAATCTCGAAGCTCTGCGGCAATCAAAAAGATTTAAACCAAATCTCATAACCGGCCCGGAGGAGGCGGCTCCACTCGCCCCGGCACAGCCGAGAGCCCAGCAGCTCTTCCAGCCGGGGGGGGGTTTCTTGCCTTTTTTTTTTTTTTTTAATTAAATGGGACCTGTGCAAATGGCATCCCTGGAGCTCACGCCCAGAAGTCTGTTTTTTAAGACAGTAGATAAAACAAAAACATGCAGCCACCAGAAACTGAGGAAAAAAAAAGGAGGTAACGGGACTTACTGCACTTGAGTCTCGCTCTTTTAGAAGAAGCCGGTGTCAGAGGCGAGGTCACAGCCAAAGTAAAGAGAAGACAGAAAAATAAAGCAAGTTAGGCTAAGTCTTAAAACAGAAAAATAACTCTAGAAGGTCCTCATTGTATGGTCTCCTGCCTGAACTCAAAACCTATCTGGTCTGTCTTTGGCTTGCTTTAAAATTCCTGTCCCTTGTCCACCCGGCTCCTGCTGCCTCCTGCCCCTTTCTTTTTGTTGATGTGATTTATTTGGCAAAACACACAGAGGAAAGGGGAAATGCCCTGAAATGCAAAAGCAATGACACCAGCCTAAGGCTCTTGTGACCAAAGTCACAAACCCAGGAGAAGGTCCCAACTGCCCGTCTCCGCAGCCACGCAGGCAGGATGTGGTTTAGCCATTAATTTGTACGCAAAAAGCCCCTTTTCCCTAGGATGTCCTGGCAATTTGAATCCATGCAGAAAAATTAATGTAATTGGAAAATTGCTACCAATAGTTTTTTCTCACTGGCTTTCACATGGAGGAAAACCACCCCAAATCCACCAGCAGCAGAGCCCAACAACTTTGTGAGGCTGTCGGATAACTGCCATGCAAACCGGTGTATTAAGGGGAAAGATCTCAGAACTTCATGTGTTAACAGGCAGGGTGGTTTGTGAGGAAAATCTTCAACACTGTTGGTTTGCAACCAAACTCATGCATCATTTTATCTTCTAAAACATTGTCTTATCCCTAACAATAAGAAAAAACAGCAAGTTTGCTAGTGAATGTTGCTGGTTTCCAGACCATCAAAAGTCTCTGACAGTGATGGAAAGGAGAAGGAGGAGGAGGAAGGCTGCTTTGCCTTTAAGGCACGGCTGAATGGGGAGGCAGGATTTGCAGCAAGACTCCATCAAAGCCTGCTAGGACTAAAACCTGCATGCGAACTCAGGGGGCAAGTGAGCAACTCAACCCAACAGAGGTCAATCTGCCGGTGTCATTTCTTGGGGTGATTTGCACTCCCTACCCTAAACGAGCAAAGAAAGGAGCAGTCTGGAGGCAGGTCCCCACCTCCTCTGCCACCTGAAAACCCCCACCATCCCTCAGCTGCTCCCAAAGAGCATCTTGACCCCAGCGAACAAGAAAAGGGAAAGCTTTGGGATCGCCTGGAAGCTGCCAGTGGGAACATCCCGCAACAGCGGCAGCATCTCCCTCGGCCACCGAGGTTGATTTAAGGAGCTTGAGCATCATGTAGGGAAAGCCGCATCCCTAAAGGCACAAGCCCACCCCCTGAAGCCCACTACCCCGAGGGACGGGGCGGTGGGAGCAGAGCCATGCCTGGACCAGGGCATTTCTAGCACCAAGGGATGCAGCGACGGGCAGCCCCCGAGGACTGCGTCGACCCGGCCCCTCGCTCTCACCTCTGTGGTCCAGGTCGTGATGGTTTTTCTCATCCTTGACGGCGAGGTGTGCCTGGCTCCCCAGGGCACCGAGAGCCAGCAGCCCTGAGCTGCTGCCGGTGACCGGCGGGATGCCCGGCGGCTGGAGGCCCGAGGGGTGCGGCGGCAGCTGGACCGGGGGTCCATGGGCGGCGTGGGAGAGGTGCTGAGCCTGGAGCTGCTGCTGCTGCAATGAAACCACCAGTGAGCCGGGGAGGGGGCAGCGGGACCAAGGGGGCATTTTGAGGCATCGAGCGGTGGGAGCAGTGCCGGGAAGGGGCATGCCCCGCTTCATGCCGGGAGGGCGGCGAGGTGATGCCCTGGGGAGCTGCCCCGCTCGGCTGCCTGGAAGGAGAAGCCCCGTTAGCAGGAGAGACGGAGGGTGTCCTGTGCACGGCCCTGGGGGTGATCCCCACCGCAGCCGTCTACGACACGGCTGGGTGGCACGAGTGCGTGCATGGCACACACACTTTGGGTCAGACTGTGAGCGTCATCCATAATTCCAGGTAATTCACATCTTCGCTGCAGGCTTAGCAAGTTTTGCTTTTCAGTAGATATAAGAAGAAAAGAAAAAAAAAATACCAGGACGCAGAAAACGGCTCTGGCTAGAGTGCCAGCTGCTAAACCAGATCAGAGAGAGAAAATTCAAGCATCCAGGATCCTCCCAGGACACCTCAGAAAAAAGAAGTTTTGCTTATTTGCTCAGGACTAGCTTTAAGGTGCTTGAATGTGAGAAGAAAACCGCCCACACAGCACTTTGGCCCCATCCTGCCACCCCACTGCTCCCAGCCCCCTCCGACATCAGCTGGACGTCCCCTGCACTGGGGATGGGGCTGGCCGAACCGCAGGCGCACCCTCTCCCCAAGCCGTGGGGCAAGGCATCACCACCCACACCCCCAGCAGGCAAGGCAGGCAGGTCCAGCCCAGCCGGGGGGGTGCACAGCCCCCCAGCTGCTCCCCACCTCCCTGGGGCTTCGGGGAGCTGTGAGCCCTGGCCATCCCAGCATGCACGCATCCAGCTGTGGGAATTGCCCGCTTGTCTTTAGCTGGAAAAAAACCTGAACTACAGCTTTGGGGAGAGGAAGGGAAAACCAAACACAGCCCCTGCATTTCTATTTCAAGTACAAACTTGAAGAAAACAAGCTGAGATCCAAGCTGCTATCAGTCAACAGTCTGTCCTCGGTGGTGTCACTTCCAAGAGCCCCAGCCCACCGCTCCCGCGGCTCCTCCGCCCCAAGGACAGCAGCGGTCCAGCCAGGAGGGTCTCGGAGCTGGCGCTCACGTTTCCGACCCTCCTGCCTGCACCCATGGCCACCTCCAGCAACACCCTATTAGCTGCCGGTGAAAGCTGCATTTGGGCAACTGTCCTCCAGTAGGAATCATGGGCTGGGGTGGGGGGACACCTGAGCTGCAGCGGAGCCCCCCACACCTCCTCTGGGTGCCCGCAACCAGCTCGGATCAGATTTTCTCCCTCCCTGGTGCCACCAAGCATGGCAGAAGCTGTCACCAGAGCGGGCAGCTTTCTAGCAAGCCGGGCTGTGCGTGGAGGAGGATCCCACGGCACAGTGAGCAGACATACCACCGACCCACACCCCATCCGAGGGGCACAGATGGAAAGCAGGCGAGGGCCCTTCCTGCAAGGTTCAGAGGGGCTCAGTCCCAGCCCTGCACGGTGACAGCCAGGGAGCCAGGGGCTGCACCGCAGCACAGCTCAGCTCAATTCCCAGCAGCAGGAACACACCAAAAATACCTCCCAGGTACGGGGGACCCTACCTTTCCAACACTTCCATCAAGGAAATTTCCAGCACGTCTCCCCCTGCGCTGCAAGGGGATGCACCTGGCTGCCCCCGAACCAGGCTCATGCTCTGCAGCACTCGGGTGACCCCAACACAGCCCGAATTGGGGGGGGGGGGGGGTGACACCCTGGGACAGCCCAACAGGGCAGCACCGCTCACTGTGATACAGCCCACAGCTCACAAAACACACTGGGAAAGCAGAAGTGGGTTTAACCTCAGGGGTCCTGCACTCAGCTTCACAGAGGGCACAGTTCGACCCTGTTGCGCATGGGAGGCGCACTTGAAAAGTTTTCCTCCTGCCCTCAAGCAAGGCTGGTGCCCTCCAGCCTGCAGCCCCCCCCCCCCCGTGCTGGCAGCTCCCCCACGCAGCTCTGCTGCAAAGCTGTGCATACAGACCCACAGTCCCAGCGAGGCCGAGGGCACCCTGCAAACGCCCCCCCCCCAGCCCCTGCAGCAGAAGCCAGGATGCAGCTTTTTGGAACACCCCCCCACACACCAAGGCCATGTCTTCAGGGGAAACACAGCTTCCACCCACCTCCCGACTGAAGGACCTATTTTAGGGGGTAGCAGGAAGGGGTGACTTGCTGTCACATGCTGATGGGCACAGCGGGACGGAGCAGCCTCTCGCTGCCCGGGGCAGAGCTGGGTGCAGGGAAAGCGGGTGGGCGACCCACACCTGCCAGGCTCTGGTTTCTAAGCCTTGTGCGAGGGGAGAGGGAAATCCCCAACCCAGGGTGCAAGCTGGGGTCAGATCTGAAAGGCAGTAGCTGCAGTTTCAGGCAGAGGAGATGCATTATCTTAAAACGCAGCTTCTTCCGGGCAGCGCAGAGGTCTCAGCTGTGGCAGAAGCCAAATCGAGAAGGCAATTAGGCCTCTGCAGTGCTGTTATAGGAAAAGCATAAATCATTGTGTCCTCAAAAGAAGGAGCTTTTGGCTTCTGCTGGGCTGCTCCATCCACGGGGCAGAGAGGGGGAAGCATCCTCAGGACCGCCATTTGAGGAGGCATCCTCAAACCCACGAGTGCGAGGCAGCAGTGCAAGGAGAGCTTGCTGGCAGGACGAGGGGAGCACCAGGGCTCGCAGCGGGGGGTCCCCAGCCCCAGGGGCTCTGCCGGATGGTGCCAGCACCGTGCTGGTGTGTCCCTCGGCAGCATGGAGCACAGTCCCTGCCTCCTCGCCACACACACGTACAGAGATCGATTCCTCCGACACCAAAGCAAGAGGAACAGAGCCTCAGCTCTTGCTGAAATCAATGAGGCTCTTTACAGTCCCAGTCTCATGTGATTTCCACCCATTTAAGTGAGAGGCAGAGCTGGCCATTATATCAGAGCATCACCCTGGAGAACAGCCCCTGATGGTTTTCCAGCACAGTAGACTCCTCTCCTACAAGCTTTCCAGCAGGGCCCATGACCATGGGGCTGGGATGCACAAAGATCCGATGCTTTATCCTCAGCAATCTCTGACTTCCACAAATATCTGCACTGCATAAGGCTCCTCCCGGTAGCTTTCCACTCCGGGGTGACAATCCCCTGCAGCAGCACGAGCCCCAGAGAAGCGGGGGCACGGTCTCATGGGCAACCTGGGTCCACGCAGCAACACTCCAGCCCAGTGGCATCGATAGGGGTCACAGCCTTGGCACGGTCCCAGGAAAAAACATAGCTCTACCACGAGCAACTGTAGCAGCACCCAGTTGGGGCCGAGCAGGGAAGGCAGGAAGAATCACCACCCTGAGCCTCACCCTCCAGCGGAGCAGAAGACTGCTGGTTTCTTCCTTTTTTTTTTTTGTTTTGTTTTTTCTTTTTTTTTTTTTTTTTTTTTTTTTTTTTAAACACTGCCAGCAAATACATCCATCCAACGCCCCAGTGAGCTGCAGGGGACCGGCCCCGCAGGGTCTGAGCCCCCCTGCAGCAGCCCTGCTCCAGCACAGGGCAGGTGGAGACAAACGTCAAGACAAAACATCCCACTGTGGTCCGAGATAACATTTAAAGGTGGTTTTCTCCCCTTTGGCAGGCAGGAACCGGTGAGCAGAATCCATTTGGAAAGTCTCCTCGCCAGGCAGCTCTGGTTTGGAGCCTCATGCCTCTGTCCAGCTGGGCTGCCCATAGCTCCACAGGGCAACGAAGATCACACCTCGGGGCTGCAGACCTCTATCCTGGCACGGCTGGAAGGAGCCATGCCCCAGGCAGGTCACTCCTGTGGCAAGAAGACGACAAGCCAACAAGCCCAGCACCCGTCCCCGCTGCAGGTGAGGGTGCCCGCATGAGTGCTGGAGGATCCCCAGGCTCTGCTAGCAGCTCCCACGGCCGTCTCCGCCGTCCTTCCTGGCCGTATCGCTCCACCATGCTTGTGCGTGTCGGTCCAGGGAGCGGTCGATGCAGCGCTCGAGAATCACATCCTGGAGACTCCACGGAGAGCGATAAAACCCACCTGGGACTCCACAGCACAGAGGGATGCAGCAGAGCTCAGCAATGCTGCTCACTTGGCATCTTCTCCGCTGAAAAGCCCACCTTCCCTCCCCTGCCCCTTATTCCCTTCCCTGAAAAAGGTTGTTTTTCAAAAATACATCATGTGGAGGCTTGTTGCAAATAACCTGGGGGAGGGCAAGCCGCAGGAGCTCTTTTGCCACCTTCACCACCCAAAAAACACCCCTGCGCCTGCAGCAAGGACGAGACGGGGTGCTCACCTCTGAGCGGGATCAGGGTCCTGCCCGACAAAGCCACGCACACAGTGCGGTACGTGCGAGGACTTGGGGCAGCCTTCCAGGGCCAGGGACTCTCCCGACACCTCCCCAGCATGCCCAAGCTAAAGGGCAAGATCAGACCCGCTCAGGATTCTGCACTGGGGCTTCTCATCTGCTGGCAGGACTCCAAACCGGACTGACTTCCCTGCAGAGCCCAGGACACCAGCCTGCAGCACGGGGCTGCGGACAAAGGCACTGCAAACCCAGCCCCGGGTGACGGCGGGGACATCAGCGTCGCCCAGCCCGCAGGTCTGAGCCAGGCAAGAGGAGCTGGTTGGAGATGTGCAGACACAGAGATGTTTTCCTTCTGGGGTCCCTCAGCATGTGCCAGACAAATATGGTTAAGATATGAAGGAGGTTACAATTTATGAGAAAGGCTGGCAAGGAATATCTCATATGTAGAGTGTTTTTAATTGGATTATGTACATCATGCTTCATGCCTTTGTTAACCGATTTAATGGTTCACCACTTAAGTTCACCACTTGCGTTAAATTTAGTAAAGTAGTCTAATCATTTCCAGAGCTATAACCAAATCAAGGGCTCAATTTCACAGAAGCCTGAAGCAGAGGAACTGTGAGACAATGGCCTAGATGCATAAAATTAACAGTTCTTGACCTCAAAAGGGGCGAAAAAGAAGGTTTAATGATTTGGTGCGGTTTTTTTGTGTGTGTTGATTTTGTTTGTGGCACCTGCACCAAGATGCTGGTGCAGTTTATAAATAGCATCTCCCTCTCTCACTGCAAGGCATCGCAGGGGACAGCAGAGCCACCCGGGCCCCCCGCCCCGGCAGCGCATCCCCATGGGACCCAGAGGGTGGGGGTCCGCGCACGCCCCAGCACGCTGCCCTCTTCCACTCGAGAAGAGCAAACACACACAAGCGATCTGCCCCACATGAGCAAGCCTACAATAACAAACCGCTGCATGCAAAGGGGAGAAATCCTGTTTGCTGGGGAAAAAAAAAAACAACAAAAAAAAAACCAACAAAACAAAAAAAACCCAACAAAACCCTCTTGGTTTCGTGTCTCGGGGGGGCACCGGGGCAGGTGCAGCAGCCACCAAGCAGCACGGACCCGTGACCCAAAACAGCTCCACATCTGCCCAGAGTGTGCACAGCACATCTCAGAGACAAGCTCTACCCTCCTCTTCAGCCGTCAAAGCGCAGGGCATCGCTCCCCACCCTCCCGCCAGCTGCCGCCCCAGGTCCCTCCCTCAGCGAGGCGCACTGGGAGGAGATGGTCCCCACTGCCCGCCCAGATGAGCCCCACGCTCCCCCGGCTGCCCATAACTCCTGCCTCCTGAAAGTTCGTCAGGCAAAGCGATTAAATGCCTGGCTGCCTAATGACGGGATGACACTCGCTCTGATCCGAGGAAGCAATTACCTTGAAAATGGGGGTCACGGGCCCCGCTCATTTACCTTAATTGAATTCCAATATCTGCCTCTAGCTGCCTGGGCTCCTGGCTGTGACTTAAAGCAGCTCATCAAAGCCGAGCATCTCCCTCACTTTCTGTCTCTGACACGGATCCACCAGCTCACCTCCCAGCCCGCTGGGAAGGTGCGAAGTGCAGGCAGCGGCAGGCAGGAGGCCAGGCAGCTGTGTGCCGCTGCTGCCTGCCACCCCGGCACGGACCCAACGAGACACGGTCCCGTGGCCAGACCCCTTCCAAGTGCCACTGCCGCACCAGCCCCACCACGAGGGATCCTGCTGCAGCCGAGGCTTTCCTCAGTCCCAAGGGCTGCAGGAGCCTGGAGCACATTTCTACACTTAGTGCTACCCATAAAACCAGAAAAAGGTATATAAAAGCAAGTTAAACACAGAGAATCGCAAAGATCCTTGTAGCTTAAGAAGTGCAAATAGTGACTCAAAAAATAAAATAAATTAAAAATCAGTATTTTTTGGAAAACAAACACCAAAACCCAGAAGAGCTCTGGAGCCACCTCCCCAGGACACTGGTTGGGGATGCCGACGTTCCAGGGTTAAGGAAGCTCCAACAGAGAGCAGGTTTGCTGCAGGACTGAGACCATTACATCAATTAAAGAGACAATAAAAAACTGTTAAGTCTTAAAAAACGCCCAAGATCTGAGAGAGAGAGCCTGGTAAGACGGGAGCGGGTAAGTCAATGCATGGAACAACAACTCCGTCAAGTTTACAGCACATTTCACATCAACAGCACACACAGAGACATGCCTGGGCTCAGGGGGCTCCAGGAGGGCTGCCGGGCACCCGGCCCCGCTCCGCTCCCCAAACACTCCCCAGTCTCATGGAAAACATCCAATTTGGCTGGCAGAGGCTCCTAGTGGTGCATTAGTGCCCAAGGAGGGGGACTGGGCTGCCCAAGCAGTGGCTGCCACCCCCCATCTCGCTCAATGCCAGATTGGGGGAGTTTTGGTGGTCTGGGGGGGCCGCAGGATGGCCGGGGGGCTGCGAGTCGCCCTTCTTTAACCCCGGCTGAGCGCAGGATTGCCTCTGGTTATGGTAAATGATAGGAATAAAAGGGGTATACACACGGTGAGAGGCAGATTGGGAAGTCCACGTACCCCGATGATAGCATTCAACTCCGTCATTGTCACTTGCTTGGCACGCTCAACAGCCTGTGCGACTTGCTGTTGGTGCTGCAGGGACAGAGGTGCATGGCCAGGTCAGAGCCGGGCACGGGGGCACCGAGCCAAGGTGGGACCCCCAGCCCTGGAGCTGGTCACCCCTAGTTTTTTTATCTATATTTTGCTCATGGGAGCAGCAGCCTGGGCACACCTCCCTGCTCTACGGACCACGGCGTGCCGGGGGAGCTGGAGCAGCCCCTCACAGCCTTTTTTGCTTCGCAGGCTCGGCACAGACTTCTACAGCTGAGCAAAGCCCCTCATGGGGTCTGGCTCTCCCCCACCCCAAGGGTTTTGCAATGCGCACACAGGATCTGAGCCTCATTTCTCAAGGGGCACCCCAGAGCAGCCCCACTCCCCCTAAATATGGGTTTGGTGGGACCAGGTCTGTGCCCCTCTCATGGGACACTCCCCCCCCCCGCCAAGGGGCACGGCACTACCTTCCTGGGGAGACCCCCAGGAGAAGCAGCATCCCCCATCTGGGGCGTTAAAAAGTCCTTACCTCTTGTGACAGAAAAGGCATGATCTGGGCTAAAATCGTATTCAGTCTTTTAGCAATTTCTGTCTGAAAAAAAGGAAGAAGAAAAAGCAACAGTCAGCACCAAGCAACCTCCAGCAACCTCCTGTGGACTGCACAAAGCTTCCCAGCAGCAGTACCATGCATCCCCCTCCCCATCCCCTTCTGCGCATCCCCCCCCCCCGTCCCCTCCCAGGCATCCCCCTTCCCCACCTGGCCACGTAAGAGGAAGCGGCAACTCCCAAAAGAGGCAATGAAAGTGCCTTCGTGCACGCTCTGTGCTCACCAGCACTCTGAGGACACTTTGGTCCCCTTCCCATCATGGGACCGAGTGTCATGAGCCAGCCCCAGCAGCTTTGCACCAGCCTGGACTTCCCTGGCTTCAGGAAAACATAGCCAGGCACTAGCACAGCTCTCCATCCTTAGAACAGCCGCTCCTCTCCAAAGAGGCCAGATCATGTAAAATCAATTTTGCACGTCCAGCACGCAAGGGACAGCCCCTCGCCATCGCTTTCCACTCCCTGTGCTTATCTGCGGGCGTCGAGTTTCTTCAGAAGAAACCTCGGCAAACACACACCACCCCGTGTAGCAAGTGTTTAGTCAACAGCAAGGGCTGGTGGGTGCTTGCTCTGATCTCAGCACTGTTCGGGTTCCTTCCACCATCCTCGCATCGTGCTCAAGAAACTTAACCCGTAACCATTTACGCCCATCGGTTTGACCACATGATTTAGGAGCTTAACAACAAACCTATGCTGTCAAACTGTGGTTTCTGCAACATCTCCATTAACTGGGAGTAATGTTTTCCTTGAGTGATAACCCCAGCACATGTTTGGGAAGAGCCAGGAGGTGCCGTCCTGCCCCGCACTGCGCACCCCACAGATGCTCCCGCTCGGCACACGGAGCTGCCTGCATCACCGCTGCCCGGCTCCCAAGAGTTAACGCCGGCTGCTCGGCCGGCCGAGGCAGCTGTTAAAACAGATTTTGGTCCAACTCAAACACAGCCCAAGCAGCCGCGAGGACTCAGCGCCGCAACAATGGCCGGAGCCGAGCCCTGGCGCAGAATCAAACACCCAGAAATTCCTTCCGACAGCCCTGAGCAGCTCGTTATCAATAACATAAGTGATTAACTGGGTCTCGCTCCAGCCTCCCCATCAGCAAGGTGCCTCCTCCCCAAGACAGCCAGCATCCACCCCTGCCTCAGAGAGTCCCTGCGTGCTCCCCAAATCACTGCCTCCATCCCTGGCACCCCGAGGCTTCGCCCTCCCTGATCCCCACTGCTCGGCCTCGAGGCGTCCCCAGGATGCACCCTACAGCAGCTCTGATTTTTAATCCCAGCCCCAGCGGAGTGCCGACCCAGAGAGAAGCTCTCAGCTCCACCTGCTCTCACATACTGCAAGAAAAAAAATCTAAATGTCATAGTTCGGAGGAAGAAAACCAACAGACACTCAACCCTGGCTTTGAGGAGTTGGGCAGTGGCTGGGGCATGCTGGTGTTACTACAAGACTAACCTAACAAGCACAACCAACATGCCCCAAGATGACCATAAGCAAGGAGATGCCAGGAAAACCCCAATCTCCCCCAGCCTCGACTCACTCCCACCGAGGGAACCGCCTTGTAGAGACCACAGGGCTACTGGAGCTCAGGGACTGCTGCAAGGGGTCCCTACAAACCACCCGCTCCTTGCTCCAGCAGCACCTTTGCACCGGCATCGCCAGTTTCAGCTTCAAAGCGACGGGGATATTTCTGGCCATCGTCTTTTCTGAAAGCACCCCGGTGATCGTGTTACACCTGATGCTTTTATTAGCCTTTCCAGAGGTCAGCGGAACGTGCTGGCACGCCGTGTCAAGGCGGAGGCATCTGGAAGTGGCTATGATTTGGACTCAGGTACCTTGGCTGGTACAGCGATGCAAGTGCTGCAGCTGCCAGGATTATCATGGACCCGAAAGCAAGGATGTGGGGCTCATCAGGCGGCTGCCAAAGGCGTGATACTCCCTGCCCAGAGGAAAGGGCTCTGGCCAGTGCAAGTTTTTAAACACCCAACATGCGTGCATCACCCGCCGACCACTCTGCGCCCACAAAATCGGGCTGCAAGCTAAAACTGCAAAAATCAAGCCCAGCCACGGTGCAGTGTCCGAAGGAGCGCGGTGCAGGAGCACGGGCTGGCACCATGCGTGCCGCCAGCCGCCCCAGCAAAGCTGCCCTGGCAAAGCAGTGCCAATTCAAAGTGGCAGCAACGCCACCGATAACCACCCTGGTGCTCACATCAGGCATTGCTCAGCGATAGGTAAACCTCTTTAAAGGCCTTTTTGGCACTGACGCATCGATTAGATTATATATAAACTGCAGCTCCATTAAATATTTATTCCTTCAGATGAAACCTATTGGATTCTGGACGCAACAAGCACTCGGCACATTGCTCCTCCAGCACGGTTGCTTCTCCTGTAAGCTCTTTCTTGCCAGCCCCCAACAAATTCTAGAACAAATTCAATCCTTATTTGAGGTGAAAACAGCGGTGCCAGCACAAGCAGCCCCTCCGGCTTTGTGTCGCAAAGGTCGTTTAGGTGTAAAGGAAAAAATGCAGCATCCAAACAGGCCACCTCCACGGAGGAGGGAGGGAAGGTGCTGGGTTTTCCCCAGGCATCATCAAGCACTAACACAGTCCAGAAAAACAAGACACACGATGACCCATCGCTTCCACGTTTAAATCCAATTCTGCCCAAACTTCCAACAAAGATTTGAAGAAAAACTTCACGGTCTGCAAAGAGAGAGGCTTCCCACGTGGGATTCAGCAAGCAAGAAGATATTAGATGTCCAAAATACTATGTTTACAACTGTGAGGCTTCCTGTTAACATGAGATTCAATAATCTTTAAATATTTGCTCACTTTAACTTTTCCCATTGCCCAGCATATTAAACTCTAGTTGTCCCCATTAAATTTTAATCGGGAGCAAAAGGGGATCCTCCAGCACGCCAGGAACAGGGGAGGGTTTCATGTCTGACACCTTCCCCGTAACAGGGCTCATTCATCACCTTGCCCCAGAGCGGCGGAGCCCCCCGAGCCCCCCCGCCCCCCCCAGCTGCTCCTGCCAAGAAAAACCTCCATTCCCCCGCTGCAGGTTGCCATGGCAATCCCAGTCTCTGCATCCCCTCCCAACGCCCTGCATCTTCGCCGGACCACAGTGTATGTACATCACCGAGATGGGGGCTGCAAATGAGCGGTGGATAAAAGACCAGGGGCTCCATAGGGCACCCGAGGAGAGGCACCCACCCGTGCAGCCCAGCATCGGCACCCATGGGATCGCCTCCCGAGACGCTCACCCCGAGCAGCAGGATGCTGACGGCGGCTCCATGCCGCTCGTTAAAAAGAGCAAGGAGTCAGGAGAACCTGAAATCCCAACTAATCCCCCACCGCCCCTGCCAGGAATCTGACCTGCTGCTAGACAAGAAACACTTCTGGGGTGGTGTTTCGCAAGCGGGGAGCGGGGAAATCAGAGAAAACATTTGCACTGGTTATAAATCAAGAGACAGACCGCTTGGCCACAGGCTGCGAGTTCTGTCACTTGCTCTTAAAATGGCCAGAGCCGCTACCAGCACCCAAAGTACTTAAGGGCACTGAGGGCCGCTGCTGGAGCTGAGTCAAGATCCAGGCAGGGGCTCCGGCTACTGCAGCGCGCAGCGGCATGGTGTTAAATAGCTGCGGGGCTGTCTCTCCCCAGCAGCCCTGTCCCCCCATCCCCTCGTCTTTACACCTGGACATGGCAGAGGGAAGTTTAAAAATAACGCTGCCAGCCGTCAGTCGCGGGATTTGGAGAGCAGAGTTGGAAGGAGCAACCTTAAAAATCCCCCGACGCACATGAATGCAAGCAGAGCCCCCCAGCCTTGAACTGGGGTAAGGGGGTGCGGGAGGGAGCCTGCACCCCAGTGCAACACCCTGCAGACATTGCTCTGGGCAACAGAGATGCTCGCTGTGCCAAAATATATTAGCCTTGTCCTTAGCCGACCAGGTGAACGGCAGCTGCAGGGCTGCCCTGGGCTGATCCCAGCACCCTCGGGCAGGACCCCGAAGCACAGGACCGGACCCAAACGCCTCCTGGGTTCCCAGCGCTCAGCAGTACTTTTGGGGCCAGCGCTCAGCCACGCTTTGGAGATGGAGGTGCTTGCAGAAACCCACCCCGCAGCTGCCACTCTGCAGGGAGCACCTCCAGCCTTCCCAAACGCCCTGCACAAAGCATACATGCCCCGACCCAGGGAGACCCTCCACGAACCTATGTGGTTTTGAAGTGAATCACACCAGTACACCAGACCAGGCCATCTCACGTGCAGTCTCAGAACAGACTGGGCCACACCAGACCACACTCCAACCTGCCCTTGCTTATTGAACTAAACGGTGGGATGCAGGCTGGAGACAAGGGGCTGAATGCGCGGCATCGCTCAGCTGACCCTTCCTCCCCTTGAAAAACATAGCAAAACTTTATAAAGACTTTCCACCGCAAGCTTAAACCCTTGGAGCAATGAGGTTGGTAGGGCTGCCGAAGGCAACGGTCTACGGGATGCAGGAATGCGCCACCAGCATCATCCCATGGTTCACTAACAACTCCCAGGGATAAGCACCCACTCGCAAGCCCCCAGCTTCCTCCTTGGCTCCAAAACCACAAGTCCCTCCACACACACACATTCCAAATGATGTTTCCCGAGACGGGTCCAGACCACCACAACCCTCCTTCAGCCGCCCCAGGTCTCCCCCCACGCTGCGCACGCTCCCCCCCAAACCTCAGCCCTGGAAGAAGGTGGCAGAGGCGGTTGGAGAAAGGCAAGGAGTAAATCACACCACCGGTGAAGCACCAGAAGCATTTGTTGAAACCAGGATATTGTCTCTTTAAGCACATGAAAATAAGGCCCTTGAGCAGTGTGGTTCTCACTCCGGCGCACAATTATGGGTACTTTCAGCTGTCTACCACTATTTCAAGTGCTCTCTCCAACCAGGCTGTCAATGGCATGTTGAAAGCTATTTGTGGCTGCTATCGTTATTAGCAAAGTGGAGAGCTTCACTGATGAGAATTAAATTCAGGGAGGGGGTGTGGAGGGGCGGGCCACAACCCCTCATTACAGAATTACCACCGGCACCAGGGCTTCGGGGGGGCAGAGCAGATTCTGGACCCCCAAAACCCACCCGGGACCCCCAAAACCCAGCCGGGGCTCCCACAAAGCCAAGGAGAGGAGGGAGAGGTTAAGCTGGCTGACAGCTATTCCCTTCTACCTTAGGAGACCTGACAGTATCACACTAACAAATTACTTGGCTTCTGAAGTATTTAGCAAATTATTACCTGGCACTCCTTGCTAACAAGCATGACAGAAAGTATATTGTGTTCTTGGAATATTCTAGAAAAAAAAAAAAAAAAAGCATGCCTCTCTTCCCCTGAAGTGTCAGGAGGGTTTAGGTTTGTTCCAAGCATTAAGTGTTTAAGCACGAAAACAAGAAGTGCTTATGTGGAGAGTTCTCAGCCATAAAGAAAAAAAAAAATCAGCACAAAGGTTCTCCCCTCCGAGGTGTCTCGTTTCCCCACGCAAAATTAGTTTTTCTTTTGGAATCGTGATTCCCTCTGACTCCACTCGGTGATTATCTACAGAGATCTGAACAAAAACAATGCAAAAACAACAGAGGAACGAAAGTTTCTTTTGTAAAAATCAATTAACCTTAAAGAAAGAGTTTCGCTCAGGTTTAAAAAGAAAACTCCCGACCGGCCTCAGGTTTAAGAAAGCTGAGCCCGGATAAGAGAGCGCTTCATTCAGCAGGAAGACTGATGTAAGGAGCAATTCACTGCGTTATATGCAACAAAGTGGGTAGTCACTTCCTAAATATTTCCTTGCATATGGAGTTGTTTATGAAACTACATTTTTTTCTTAACAAGAAACAAAACGAGAAGAAAGGAAAAAAAACCACACGCGGCCACATATGCACACACTTAATATTCAGCGTAGAAGAGATAATCTGTTATATAAGCCCACAGACAGACAATCCCCTTTTGCTTAAAGATGAAGTATCCATCAATGTTTGTCTCAAGCAGATGTAATCACAAGCAGTCAAGTCTGGAGGGCAGGACACTGCATGAATAATTCAAGCACTTCAGTCTACTTGATTGTGTGCAGATAAACACAAGTCAACCGCTAAACAGGTCAGCTGATAAACTTGTTTGTTCAGGACTAGCCACCCTCAACCAGATGCAGGCAGGACCACGCTGCAATTAGCGGCGGGATGCCTTTCGGGGGGATGCTGCAGCCCAGAAGAGGGGCAAACCCTCCCCGGGCACCCGCTCGGGCCGAGCTCTCCCGGCCCTCCGCTCCCTCTCGCCCCATTTTCGCCTGGAAGCGCGCTCGGAGCAGCTCGGGCGGCTTTGTTTTCCTCCAGCACCATGCACATTGCTGTCAATTAAATAACAAGACAGCTTCACCTCCCCAAACTTCCCCCATCAGCCCAGCACTAGGCACGCAGCATATGTCACCAGGAACAACTAAAGCAGGCGGGGGATGCTCGGCGCAGGCTGGAATCATCCGGCAAAGATTTATCTGCTGAGTTGCAAGGCAGCGAAGCTCCCAGCAAGGCACACCGACCACGCAGGGCCTCCCCGGGCTGCGAACGCCGCGGCGTGGGAATTGCCACCCTGCAAAATCCGGGTCAGGGAGGGCAGCGGCGGCTCTGCCTGCACCAGCCCCACGGAAAACCGCCCCTGGGCATCTTGAGGCTCCTCAGTTACCCTCCGAAACCATCCCAGATGCTCTGCCTCGCCAAACACCACGGGGAAGACACGCTACGTGGTCACACCGCAAGACGGAGCGGATGGCGGAGCGCTCCATCCACACGCCGACGAAGGCAGAGCCCGTGAGGGGCTCTCACCCCCAAGCCCTGACGCTCATCCCATAGTGCAAAACCTCTCAGATCAATTTCTGGTTGCAACTGTGCACCGGTGGAAAACACACTGCACGTCTCGGGAAACAGCAACTGCTTCCAAAGCTTCGATCAAGAGAAAAAGCTCGATATCTTGCTGCATTATTTCAGCATCTCCCAGTGTTTGCACAGAGTGAAGCCGTTCAACACCGAGCAACCAGGTGGTAAGAGGCGTTCCCCCTCCCGAAAGCAGCCTGCACTTGCGTTACTCCAGTCCTTTAAGCGTTTCGGAAGAGGCCGCGGGGTCCGTGTCCCTCTGGACGCACGCAAAACAGGCACGGGGTCCTCGCAGGAGGCCACCACAGGCCTAAGCAAAAATTCTGCATTCAGGGGCATTTCTGACTGCACCAAGGCAAACGGTGCCCGAGGTTTCGCCAAGCCGTACACCAGCCCACGTGCCCCCGCTTACCCCGGGCATGGGGGACCCGGGGCTCCTGGGCAGCCCCCCCGGGGCTCCCTGCAAGCAGCGCTGCCTCACGAGGACGCTTTTGTCCAGGCAGAAGCAATGAAGAGAAAGAAGTTGGGATTATCTGTATGGAAGAAGATATTTTTAAAAAAATGAAGACTAAGCAGTAATTATTTTCGTTACCCTATGACTACGTACCAGAAAGCTACAGGGAAGTGTGTGCGAAGAAGAAGAGAGGCAGATTCACAGACACGCTGCTTTGAATTTCATCATTCAGCTAACAACATTTTCTTACTAAGGAGGGCGATGCTGCTATTAAGCAAAACCACTTTGGAGTTGAATGGGGCTGATTTGCGAATGGCAAAGTTGATGTCAACTTATATCTGCCTTAAGTTCTTAATTAGAACTACTTCTAAAACCAGTAAGCAGCAGCAGCACAAATAATCAGGTCTAATCTCAATAATAACTTTATTCCTTTAAGTTTTACCATCATGTGCCCAGCCTTTAGGCTCTTTAACTATAATCTTATCAAGGTGGCACACCACATTCTGCTATGGCCTTCTATATTTTTCCTCCAGGCAAGTTACATATTAGAGGAGACTGAAAAAAAAAAAAAAAGGACCAAACATTGCTTCATTTTCCAGATGCAAAGACAAATCCGTGACATTGAGCAACACACCATAAGATATCAGTATCCCTGAAGATAATTCCCTTCTAAGTCTCACGCTACAGCACGGAGAGTATGACCTTAGAAACGGTCGTGTTGTACCAACAACAAAACCAGAGGAAAACACAGGAGATAACAGCATTTTCCGAGTGCCGGGAATGCGCTATTCCAGGTACCGACCTCCCAGCACGGAAGGCAAAGCTATTTTCACCTCTTCTCATAAACACTCTTTCCAAAGCCTGAGTTTCTCCTGAATATAGGCAAAAAACCCCACCAGCCTGCCATCAACGTGCAGCTCCCGATATAACTGCTGGGCCACGAGATCTCACCTGGAGTCACATCCCTGACTTCAGCACTTATTCCCCATTTAGTGCAATCAGGGCCTATTTTATCTCAGGTTGAGAAAAGGGCAACAGGAGATCAATCAATCACAATTTCCCCCCTTTAAATTACTCACCTGTTTGTGCATTTCAATATTCAAACCATACGACATTTCATAGTACTGGGGAATAAAAAGAGCCAAGAAGAATTTGAATTAATTTAACATAAGATATTTGCATAAGGTCATTACCAGAAAGCATCCCGGTCAAAACTGCGCTTAAAGCACTCGTAGCCAAGGAAATTATACCTTATAATAAGCAGATGTTTATAGGGTTTAACTGGCATGCATTTAACAAGAGGACACTCCTTTTTACTCCTGTTTTCTCCTCCTAAGCTACTTAGAAAAACAAAGAGGCGCAGAGCTGTGTGACAGGCGTCTGCACAGCCCTGGCAGAACAGGTACAGCCCGTAGTCTGGCCAAAAACCGAGTTTCTCACCGGGGGGGTGGATTTATTCCACCCCCAGGGTCCAGCACTGCTGCTGGGAGCGCAGGGAGCCCCCTGGCCCCTTCCTACCCCCCAGGAAGGGCCGGTGCTGGGTCCTGCCGAACCCATTACAGACACAACCGATCCCACCCCGGGGCCCTGCGGTGCAAATTTCGCAAAAAAAAGAGGCAACAAAAGAGCCCGCTTTGCCCGGGAAGTGGGGGGGGGGGGGGGTGAGGGGGCGGGGGTGTGCCCTGGGAAGGCACCGGGGTGGCCTCCCCCCTCCCCCCGCGCTCCACCAAGGGCCCCGGGGCAACAAGGGGGGGCAGCCCCGACACCCCCCCCCCCCAGCTCGGGGCCGCTCCTCCTGCCCCCCCCCCCCCCCCCCCCCCGCCGCAACCCCCGGGGCCGCAGGCGCCGGCGAAGAGGGTTAACAGGAAACTTGCTATTGCACTTCCAGCCGCCTCGGTCTCCGCTGCGCCCTGGCACCAGCCGAGTGCGGCGGGCGAGGGCAGGGCAGGCGGGCGGGCCCCCCCTCCCTGCCCAAAGCGGGGGCACCGCGGAGGGCTGGCAGGGTCCCTGGGCGGGCAGCTGCCCGTTCTGGGGAGGTGGTCCCCGTCCCCGTCCCCCCCTCTTCCCCAACGCACGGCTGGGCTACCAGCTAATGACATTTACAGCCTGATCCGAAATCTGATTAAAGTCTCTTACCATAACGTAATGGCGCTGCATTTCTGTCTTCTCGTTCGCCAGCTTATCATACTCCACTTTCAGGCTGGGGGGGGGGGGGGGTGTAAGAGCAGAGGGGTGAGACCCCGCGGGCAGCGAGAGCGAGGGAAGGCAGGGGAGGGGAGCGGCGCTGCCCGCAGCCGCGCCCCGGCCCCCCCCCGGGCTCACCTGTGGTACTGGGCTTGCAGGAACTGGAACTCGTCCTTGATCCGGTCGCAGGATTCGGCCACGGTGAATTTGAAGCCCGGCTGGCCCGGCTGGTGCGGAGCCTGTGGGGAGAGGAGCTCAGCGCCGGGAACCGGGAGGGGGGGGGGGAATGGTGGGGAGGGGGGGGGCGTCGGGGGGGCCGGGACTCACCGGGTGCCGGCCCTGGGGGTACATGGCAGGGCTGGGGCGCGGTCACTGGAGCCAGCCGCGCCGTGCCTCGCTACGGCGATCGCGACGTGCGCTGCTGCCCGCCGGCCACGGAGCGCTCCCGGAGAGGCCGAGAACTGGAACAAAGAGACGAGAGGAAAGTCCGTGCGGGGGGCGGAGGAGGGAGGGCGGGGGGGGGGGTGGATGGGGGGGGGGGGAGAGAGCGGGCCCGGCCGGCCCGGCTCGTTGCGCGCCCCCCCTCCCTCCCCCCCCCACTCCCCCACCCCCCCCGCGCAAAGCACCGCACCGCCGGGGAGGCGCTGCGCGCCCGCGGAGCCGAGCCCAGCCCGCAACCGCCGCTCCGCGCACCGCCGGGGCCAGGTGCCGAACACCCCCCCCCCCCCCCGCCTCCCCGGGCCGCCTCGCTCCGCGGTCCTCCGCTTCCTCACCGCCTCCCCCCCCGCCTTTCCGGCACTCGCTCTCGGAAAAAAGAAAAATCCCCCCCCCCCCCCCAAAAAAAAAATTAAAAAAAGCAGCAACAACAACAAAACCCAACCAAAACAGCCCCGGAGGAAGGAGGATCCCGCGGTATTCCTGCTGCGAGAAGAAGGGGGAAGCAAAGCCAGGAACTAACGCCGGAGCACGACGGCCATGGAGGAGAGGAGGAGGGGGGAGAAGGCCGTACACATCCGACTTCCCGGGCGCCGCGGACATGCGAAGTGCGAGCGGTGCCTCCGCCGCGGCTCCCCCGCCCCGGGGGGCGGCCGTTCAGCTCCGTCCGGCCGGCATCGCCGTAACTCCACAAGCCATGCTGCCGCTGCCGCTGCCTGGGGGTGGCGGGGGGGTCCCCGGTCGTGGGGCGGGGCGCCCTGCGGAGAGCGAGGCCGGTGCCGCCGAGCGGAGCCCCCCGCGATCGCGGCGGCGGAGTGAGGCAGCGCCGGAGCACGCGGTCCGCGCCGCCGCCGGAGCGCTCGGGCGAAGCGGGGCGGCGGGGAGGGGGAACAAAACCCGGGCGGCCTGCTCCGCCGCCGACCAATGGCGGCGCGGCGAACCCACGTGGGGGAGAGGGGAAGGGGGCGGGGGGGGGAGAGAGAAGCGAAAAGCGGACGCTGACTGGGCGGCGACGTCACAATGCCAGCTTGTGTCTGAAACGACGGAGCGAGAGCGGCGGCGGGGTTCCTCCCCCCGCCCCGCCCACTTCGCTCCCAAGCTCCGCCCGCTCCCGAAGCTCCGCCCACCTCCCCCGCCCCGCCCAACCGGCGGGGCCCCGCCGCGGCCGCTCGGTTCCCCCCCGCCCCCCCCCCCGCCCCCCGCCCGCCGCCGGCGGGAGCCGTGGGCCCCGCAGCCGGTGAAGGATAGCTCTGCCGGTAATCTCGTTAGATCGGCAAAGCAGCCCCAATTAGGTGCTATAAAACAAACAGAACCGCTTTGTCACTTTAATGTTTTCACTTCGCCAGCCGCCATACCGATAAAACGGTCGGTAATGGCGAGCCTCCCGCACCCAGCGGAGGACGGCGGCCCTTCCTCCGCCATCCCTCCCCGCTCCCGGAGCCCCTTTGATGTGCCGGGCCCGGCGGAGGCCGCGGCCCTGCCCGGTACTGGCGACGGGGGGGAAGGGGGGGGGGCTTTCTGCTCCCCCCCAGCGCCTCCTTTCAAGTCTGAGCGGCTTTAATGAGGAACACGGGTAATGTCATTAACGTTACAGGCTCCCGCCAAGCGCTTCGGCTCTGCGCAGCCGGGGCGGGGGGAGCGGGCCGACCGACACACCCGGGGAACCGCCTGCTCCCCCCGGCGGGCCCGGCATCGGGGGGGGGTGTCACTCCGTCGCGTCCCGTCCCCCCCCCCGCCCCGCAGTTCTGAACGCGGGGAGGGGGAGGGGAGCCGCGACCCCACGGGTGGGCCCGACTGAACGCGGCTCCGCGGCACAAAATGGCTCCTCTCCCCTCACGTCACACGGAGCCTCCCCGCCCCACGTGGGAGCCCTCCAGCAAGCCCCACCCCTTGACCAATAAAAAAAAAGCCGAGCGGCCTTTTTCTCGAACACCATTGGTTGAGCCGCGCCGGGCTGCCGCTCTGGGAAGGGAGCTGTCAATCAAAACCACGCGGGGCCGTGAGCGCTGACAAATGCCGCTGCTGTTCAGCCCCCCGCTTGCAAATACCGCCCGGCATGGCGGCTTAATTAGCTCGGAATGGCTTTTCCTCCCAGCTCAAACAATCTGTCACTGCCGCGCGGCGGAGGCAGCCATGCATAAAAAAGTAAGCAGAGGCTAAATATCAATTTGATTTTGTGTATCAAAGGAATATTTTAGGTTTTCTCCCCAGTAATGAAACGTATCCATTTAAATAATAAAAGGGGGGGGGGAGGAACACAAAACACAAACCCCAAACCCCAACATCCCCCCCCCGAAGCCGCCCCCTCTGGCACGCCGGGGGCAGGTAATGTGTGTGTCGTGCTCCCCTCCCCCGCTCCTGGAGTGGGGGCCGGGGTCCCCCCCCACGGGTGGGGGTTGGGGGCGGGGCGGAGCCTCCCCGCTGAACCCCCGGGGAGCGGGGTGCCGGGGGGGGGGCGGGGTGGCCCAGCCCGGAGCCCCCCCCCGCCCCCCTCCGCGGCCCCACCGCTAATTGGGTGCGTTCCGGCTGTTGACGTGAGAAGAAGTGTCAGGGCCGGGCGATGCCCATTGGTCGTCGCGGCCGGCCCCGCCCTGCCCCCACGTGGGGCCCGGGCCGACGCGGCGGGAGCGACGCGAAACCCGGCGCGGCATTAAACACGCGGAGCCGGAGCCACCGCGCTCCCCCCTCCCACCTCCTCGTCCTTTCGGCCTCCTATCATCATCTCCCCCCTCTCCCGCTCGTTTGTTTAATTTGCCTCCCTTTTGCTTTTCTGTGCTTTTCCTCCGTGGAGGCAGCAGCTCCCTGCCAAGCCCCCGCACTGCAAGGGGCCCACATCGGGGTGCACATCGGGGTGCAGAACCCCCCAGGGACTGCAGCCCCAGTCAGGCCAGCAGACACTGGGAGAGCACCGGCGCAAGTCAGCGTGGGAAAACGTGGGCCCACGGTGCTTCGAGCCACATGGGAGGGGAGCGCCTGAGACCGCCTGTGCCGGGAGAAACAGCAAAAATTAATGGCAACTAGTAACCCTGGAAATATTAGTGGCGAAATCGGGACTTATTTTTCCTGTAAAGTGCTCTCTCTGACAGTTCCTTCTGCCAAGTACATCCAAGGCGACATCCATTTAGTGGAGAAACGTGACCGGTGCTCCCAGCGTCACACACTCACGTCGGTCCCAGGAGGATCGCAAAGCAAAGGCAGCAGTAGCTGAAAAATCCTGCCCTCCGCGAGGCCCTCGGGGACAGGACACGCGTTGCCCTTCCTCGCCGTGCTGCCCCTCCTCGCCGCCCAGCACGGCGGCAGGCTGCCGAAGCTGCTGAGGCTTCCCGCGGGCTCGGGGAGGATGGAGTGATCTCTGATAATTCTCCAAATTGCTGCACTTCGGCCTCAGCGCTTGCTCTTGGGTTTGCAGATATTTGTTAATATTTCATGGCTGGGGAAGGTTAATTGATCTTCCCCCCCCCGGCAGGTTCACGCTAACCCTGTAGCTGCAGCGGTGCGGGTCCGGGTTTGGTGCTGCTGGGTGCTGAGCCTCTGTAAGCCCGCGCCGGCTGCTGAGCACTCGCATTCCCCGTTGAGCCTCGCTCTGTGCCTAACTGAGCTGGAAAAGTGCAAAAAAAGAAGCGATTCCAGCGGTGGGGCTGAGCCAGACCCTCTGCCTGAGGGGCTTTCTGGGGCCTAATTCAGTGGACATGGGGACATGGGGAGAGGAAAGCAGTGGTTTTACACTGAAAATTCATTTCATTGCTCAAAATAGAACACATTAGATGAGCTGCTTCCCTCCCCCAGTGGTACTTATGGACAAATTCTGATTTTTATTTAATGGTTTCCCCGAAAAGGTTGTAATTTTCTTCACAGTCCCATCTAGCTATAGCTCCAGCACTGTTGTGGTGAACTCAAACGACCGAGAATGCCTCTCGTTAATTGATATTCCTCACGCTAGGACTGTACTGAAATAGCAGATGTTTTATTTTAGCTTATTAAAACTCACCTGGTTGAAAAAAAAAAAAAAAGAACTATTAGGGGTGAAAGGAAACATTCTGCTTCATATTGATTTAAAATCTACTTAAATTGATATTTGCACATCCCAATTATAAACCGTGATCTTTTCCCATAAGTTATTTTTCTTTTTCTGAGTTTTTTTTTCTTAACGATCTTAGAAAAAGCCTCAGTGGGAGAAGCCACCATCTCTTCTCCCAGCCAGCCCGTGTTGCCACGAGATGCCTTTGTCACCGCAGGCCGGGGACGTTGCATCCCTGCTTGGTGGGTGATGCAGGGCAGGAGGTGGCCACCTTATCTTCTCCCCAGTGTGTTGCTGCTTGAGCTGAGGCAGCCAACACCACCAAGTGAGGATGAAGATGAGGATGAGGGCTCTGGGGATGCTCAGCGAACGCCAGTGGCCCCATGGACCCATTTGGGTGCCTTGCAAAGGGCAGCTCCCCACGGGGAAGCGGCAGTGGAGCACCCCGGGCTGAGCAGAGCGCTGGAGAGGTTGGGGTCCCTCGGGGCGATGCGGTGATCCTTGCCTTCGGTGGTCACTGGTCCCAAGAGCGGTTTTTGGCCGAGATGTGCCTCATGCTGCCGTGCCGGGGTGCCCGGGCGTGCTGCCCTGGCACCCTGCGAGGTCTCACAGCCGGGGAAAGGAAACAGGAGATGTCCTCATCCACCCTATCTGGGGAGAAACCTCGAGCTCAGCTTCTGGGCACGGGGTGTTGTGACACCGTCCCTTCCCCACCGCAATGCCGCCTTTTGGGGAAACCAACCGTCTGAGCTGCCCTTCCTCTTCCCAAGTGGCCTCCATGGGGGAAGAGCTGCCGCACCCCATCCTCCCACCATCGATGCTCCCGCATCGGCCACCCCTGGCTGGCCCCAAACGGCCTCAGCGCTCCCGGGTCCTGGGTGCCGGGTCCTGGCCTCTTGGCAGGTGTACACAGCCCCCCCGCAGCCCCGCTCCCGGGGGCCGGGCTGTCCTGAGGGTCATGGTACAGATGGCTGTAGGAAATAGGGGAGAAAGAAACCCACAGGATAAGGTTAGTTGCAGCTGGCCGGGTCCGAACGCCTGCATAGCCACAGCCACTCTGCTTCCCTCCCTGCAAAATGCCGGTGAGGAGACAAAATGTGGTTTTTTTCCCCATACTTTTTGTCTCCCCTTCATATGTTGTGTGTCCCGTGAATCCTGGAAGAGGCTGGCTATGGCTTTAGCACAGCTTCGTCAGGCCATGTGGACTTGCTGTTAGGGTACAGAGGAGGCGGTAGGGGAAAGAGGAGAAGCCTGCGTGCGCACGTGCACGTGCACACATGCACCCACTCGTGCACACACATGCACACCTGCTGCTCACCGAGTCGCCTCTGTCCCCGGCCGCCGTGACCAGCCGAACTTGCCCAACGTGCAAGCGGTGCTCCCTGTGCGTGGCCGTGTGACGGCAGCCGCCCCGAGAGGTGGCTTTATCGTTGACAAGCCGGTCCCAGCCCCAGTCAATAGTGTGTGTTTACATTTCAGGTGACACTATCTGCCCTCCGCGCAGGGCAGGACCCTGCCTGCCAAATTTCCTTTAGCTTTCAAGTTTATCTAAACAAGGATTTCAGAGCTGGGAAGGCAGTGAAACGCATACTAATGACTGACCATGGAGAGCCAGGAGAGCTATCAGCAAGTTTATTTTGCTTTGTGGGGAAGCTCGGTTTTATCTGCTCTTGGCAGTAAGGTTTTACAGCCCCCCTGGCAAGAGGGGGCTCAATCCTGCAACCGCTTCTCCCACCAGCATCCCCCGCAGGGCTGGGGACACCAAAAGCCTCTTTTAGTTTTGGGTGTTCCCACTAGTGATGCTCCAAGCACCCAAAGCCAGCCCCAGCAAATACCTGCACAACAGACCATGCTCTGGCTTCGAGCTTTTCCAGTTTCCCCCTTTTTCCTTTTCAGAGCAAATCTTGGGACTCCAGGTGGAAAAATGCACCCGCACAAACCTGCAAAACGGCAGAGGACTGTGTGAATTCCTGATACGGGTCAGACCCGTGACCCGAGCCTGCAAACGCAGCACTCCTCCTCAAACACCTCAGCAGAACTCTTGAGCTATGACTTTTCTCTCTGCTCCACAGCAATTAAAGAAAACTGAAAGCACCGTGCTGGGGTCCCTTTGGGCCAGTGGCAGGAGCAGGCAGCGGTGGGGATGGCTGTTGCCCTCCACGGCCACGAGCATCTGCTCTGCACATCGGCAGCCAGCACCACCGAGAAGCCGCCGGGAGGTTTCCGGCAGCCCGGCGCGCAAGCGGACGGGGAAGAGCGTCGGTTGCTGGTGTTGCCACAACAGGCCCCGATTACCCCGTCCTTTCACAAGCAAAACTCCCATTGACCTCACCCTCATCCGCGGGATTTGCTTGAGCAATCCCTGCGTCCGCCCAGCCCAGCGCCTGCGGGCTGCAGCCGCCGAGCCGGGGGCTGCCCAGGCAGGGGGGCCCAGGAGGCAGCAAACCTGCTCGGGACCTGCCGCAAGCTCCTCCTGGCACCGAACAAGGGCCCGAGCCTCAAAAGCAAAAATTTTCTCCCCTGTGCCCCTGCGGTCAGGATGGGAGGTGTGAGGAGGTGGGTAAGGGATACAGATGGGTGCAAATGGGGCCAGAGGGAGGGAGGGAAGGAGAGAGCCCCAGGACCCTCCCAGCAGCAGAGGCAACTCAGAAGAGCCTGCTAGGAAAGCCCCGGCCCATCCGCTCCTTTGCAAAATTTTGGCCAAGAAGCTGGGACGAACAGGAGGAGCTGGTGGATGGATCGGGCCCAGGACTCCCTAACAGGACTCGGCTGCAGCTCAGGTCCGAACCCAGCAGCTCCAGCACTGCCGGCTCCATCAAACAACGCGCCGGTGTCCAAACCCAGATGGGGAAAACGGGGCATCGGAGAGCTTTTGCAGGCAGGGAAGCGGGGTTCCCTGACCCCTGCTGCCTCCCTGACCCCTGCCCGCACCCAGCCCCAGCACTGCCCCAGTTCCCCGGTACGCAGGGACCCCACGGGTGAGAGCAGCCGGGAGCTGGCGCTGTGCTTCGGCAGAGGATGGGTGCAGAGCCCCCGCGCCGGAGCAGCGCTGGCCTTGCACGCTCAACCAGCACTGGTTGCACTGGGGCTGTGACACTGCAGCAGCTCCTGGGGTAGCAACACCATGGGCTTATATATGTTTAATGCCAGGCTGCACCCCAGATGGAGGAGGGAGCGGAGAGCCTGGCTGCTCTCGGCAGGGAGAGCAGGTTCGGCTGTGCCCGCGGAGCCTCCCGGGCACCGGAGCCGGGGCCAGCCCCTCGCCAGCCTCCCCGGTCCCCGCAGCTGGAGCCAGGTCGCTCGTGGGTGCCGGCGAGTGCCGGCGGGTGCTCGCCGCCTCCGGAGCCTGGGCCGCGGGCAGTCTGCTCCCCATGCTCACCTGCCCTCCCTTCCCGGGGCGAGCAGCTCAGCCCAGGCTTTTGCTGTATACTGTCTAATTATAGATATTATATTGCAAATGGCTTTTGGGCCTGCTAATGGTATTACTGGTGTTATTCTTCTACTTGTTAATTATAACCAATTTGTTTGGGATGCCTTCCCAGTTTTCGTCTGTAATTGCTCTCCCCATTCCCTGATGACTGTGACTCAGCAGAAACTCTGCAGTTTCGCTCAGGGATGATATTACTCTTTGTCTCTCCTGCCAAGCGTGGCTGCAGACGGCTGCCTGCGCAGCACGGCTACCGCTCCCACCCTGCCAGTGGCCACACTCCAGCCCGGAGCGAGCGGCTCGGGGACCGGGAGGGATGCGGGACGGTGGCGGTGTGGGGCTGGCATCCGCGCCGGGTTGGAAGCAGGGCGATGGCAGCCTTGCTACAAGGCTCCGTGGCCCCAGATGCCGATGCGGCATCGCCTGCGAGAGGTGTTGGGCTCAGGCCTGGGGATGCTCATAAGCGACTTGCTGAATCAGGGCTGCGGCCCATAAACCATTATAGGATTCTGCCTGTGAAAACCCAGCAAGGCTCGGTATGACTAAAGGCTTAGCCAAGGAAAGAGGAAAATATTAAACTGATTGTTTTCTTTTTATTATTGCTAAATTCTAAAGAAGTTTGCTCTTCTCCTCTCCCCAGCATTAACTGCAGATAAGTTATTTGGAAAGCGAGTATTTCACCAGAACAGCCATTCAAGTAGCCTAATACACACATTAGAGTCTATTTGCACTTAAAAGAAGTGGGAGGTATTAAATCAGCCTCTGGCCAGATAGTCATTGTATAAACAAGAGCTGTTAACTCCTACTTGATAGCAGTGATAGCAAGGGAAAGGAAAACAGCCCTGCAGTGTCATGACCAACCTGACACAACATGTTTTAGGTCTGGGGAAAAAAAAAAACCCAAACCAAAAAAACCCCAAACCCCTGTGAGTTCATGACTGCCTGGGCTGCGGGAGAGTGGCTGCCAGCGCCAGGCCTGGCCTGGCTCTGCAGGCAGGGATGCTCCTCCTGCCCGCCCAGCACTCCCCGAACCCTGTCCCGCTGCTCTGCCCGCACCTTGCCCGCATGCCCTGGGCCCTGGAGCAGCTCCGGCACCCCGGGGCTCCAGCAACAGCATCGCACCAGCATCAACAAGACAAGCAGCGTGGCACCGTTGCCTGTTCGCGGACCTGCTCGGGCCACTGGCAGCCAGGGACAGGGGGGTTATTTGCAGCCAAAATGCTCGCCGATGGCGGATCTCCAATCGCCTGGGTCCTGCGCAGCCAGAGTCCCCCTCCAGCAGAGCATGGCTCTGCACGGCGCCCGCGAGACAGAGGTCTGCAGAGCTCCGCTCGCTCCCCAGCAAACCCGGGTATTAATGAAATTTATGAGTCAGAGCGAGCAAAAGAAACTGTTTTCAGCTGACTTCACTCACCACTTCCTCTCCTCGCGTTCGTCTCTCCCAGCAGCCCACTTATCTTCCCCCTGGAGCCGTGCCCACCCTCCCCTGCCCGATACGCCTCTATCGCTAACAGGCCGGAGAGTTCAGCACCAGGATTGCTTCTGAGTTTGCTCACTCACTCACTCAAGCACTCTCAAGTTGTTCTCTGTGGCTAATCAAATGTCAAAACAAGCTACCCCTGTGATTTTGAGAGCTTTTAAACAGGAAGACATTTACCACTGATACATGAGAGCCGCGCACATTTGTCTGGGGCTCAGCCTAGGACGGGTTTCAGCAATAGCTCAGGACTGGTTTCAGTTGCAGCAAGTATCTGCTGGGCAGGAGCTATTTTGTGGTCTCTCTGGAGGAATAATGACTGTACGAGCCCGTGGCAGCGGTCCCACCGCTTGCCCAAAGCCAGCACTGCTGTCTCCCACAGGGACCGGGCTCTTTCCCTCCCGCTGACGGGCAGGAGATGGCTGCCAGCGCGGGCGGGCAGCACCCCTCCGTCCCAGTGCGCCCAGCTCCTTGGTTAATTAAACCATGGTTTATAGCCCGACTCTAAATCATGTGCTTCAGGACTAAAGCAGTGAGCTTTCAGCATTGAGAAGCGATAACTTCCAAGCCGTCCAGAAGCCCAGGAGTCCCCAGGAAAGGCATCGGGGACCTTTTGGTTCCTATGCAGCCCGCAGCGAGGTGCAGCATCCGCAGCGCCCTCCGACCCACCACAGACCGGGCTGAGCCGAGGGCTGCAGAAGAGCAAGACCCAGTGTAAGGGACAATTTTGATTTCAGAGCCGCTTGACCTGCCTCTGCGCAGCTCTGACATCAAAACTGGCCTTTAGGCAGGTACCCGCTCTTCCGCAGCCAACGCTGGCCGAGACCCGGCGTGTGACTCTGCAAAGGGCCCCGCACAGCCTGGGTACCCCCCGCCTCCCTCCCTGGAGCATCCCCTGCCCAAGAGAAGGGGTCAAAGCCCCCGGCCCTGGGGCAGGGGGCTGTCAGCAGGGGCCCCCCCATCCCCGGCACGCCCCTGCTCAGCAGGGGGATCTCGTCTCCCCATACCACCCACGTGGGATGAAAGGCGCAGCGTGGGGTTTGGGATGCCCCGACGCGCTGGCGGGGCTCCAGCATTGTGCAGCCGGGCTGCCTTGTGCTCTCCAGCCCCGGGAAGGAGCCGGCTGGGAGCCGGAGGTTTGACAAAGGGCTTGTTTTGCCCTGGCAAGGCACAGCGTTGGGCTCTCAGCAAAGGGGCCAACAATTACGTGCTGCCTGCGAGGACATGTGAGAAGTGCCATCGAAGCAAGAAGAAAATGGAAGAGGGGGAAGAAGAAGAGGCCCACCCATCTTCCCCGATAAAACACGACATTTGTCTGCAGAGGGTTTGTTCCAAAAGCTGCCCAGGCACTGCAGGGCTGAGGGATGCTCCCTTCCCCGGGAGCACATCGGCTCTGCTGCAGGCAGCTGGCAATTTCCCTCTTGCAGCATTAGCCCTTCCATAGAGGCTGCCTTAGGTGACAAGGCAGCAGCACCTACCCCAGGGCTGTGCCCAGCTCCGGCCGAGGGCACCCGGATCCAAGCGGCTCCAGGAACAGCAGCGCTCGCACCCAGCTTTCAAAGCCGTCACTTATCCCAGTTGAACGCTGAGCACAAGCTGCTCACAGGAGCTGCCAGGTTTGCACAACGCTCGCCCTGTGTTTTCCACTTTCCTCCCAGCACATCTCCAATGTCTTTAAAAAAAAAAAATACCCACAGCTTCCTGAAGGCTCTACAACAGAGAGAGATGCTTCTGTTGCTCAAGCTGTTGCTGATCTGGAAATGAAGCATCTCCCTCCTCAGAAGCATTTAATCAAACACGAAGAGTGCACGCACGCACGTCAATCCGAGCGGTGAGCCCTGATGCTGCCGTCAGCCAGAAACACAGCGGTCCACGCAGAGTCGGCCAAGCCGCTCGCTGCCACGCGCTGTGGCTGGGGAGAACGAAGCCTCCCGGGGTCCGTGGGGGCAGAGGGGAGTCCTGGGGACAGAGACATCGCACTGGGGCTGCAATGCTGGAGGATGGAGGGGACCAAGCCTCGTGCCCGCAGCCGAGCCCAGCTAGAGCATCACTCTCGCCGCCTCCCACTTCAAATAACTCCCAAGCTTTAGGTTTCCTGCTTTGCTAGGGATCTTGCTTAAGCCTCCCGCACCAAGCACCGGCTGGGGGGGCCAGGGTTGCGTCTGTGCCACCCCGCAGAGCCCGTCCTCACGCCCGCTGCGGGGTTAGGAGGGGGCAATGCCCGCTGCCATCAGAGGAAGGGTGTTGGGAGCAGACAGGCACAGACTTTGTCCCAGCCCGAGACAAGGAGAATGCTGTGGGTTTGTTTTTAGACAAATGAATGGATTTTACTGTTTGACCAACACTCATGAGAATGCCAGTCAGTGCGAATTTGGCAGGAGGTCTGACACTTGTCAGCTTTGGTTTATAACAGGAGAAAAGCAGCCAGCTCTCCGGAGGAGAATGACGTGCGCGCGTTGCTGTGCGGGTTTGTTCTCGGAAGAATGTGTGGCAACAGAAGATCAAGCAAATACTTGGGACTGCTACATCACGGAGGACTTTGTCAGCTAGCCGGAAAGTTTTAGAAGGGCTTCACACTCTTTAGAGACAGCCAGGCCACTGCTTGGAGCCGAGGCGAAAATACAACAGCGTGGGGTTTGTGAATAACAGAAGCATTACTGTGGCATCCCTAACGAGCGCGGCCTCGCCAGCACGCCCTCGGAATGGCGCTTGGGGAGCTCTGTCAGTAAGCAGCCATGTCGGCCCCACGCGGGCAAGCTGCCCGTCCGTGGAGGAGAAGTGGGAGCTGGCAGCGTTTTCCTTGGGGGGGTTTTGCTACAGGCACCTGCCTGCCGGCCTGCTGCCGGACCCAGGGGAGGGGGCAGGTGCCGGGCGCAGGCAGCTCACCCCACTGCGGAGGCGGTCTGGGGGGGTGCTTCGATTCCCGAGGGAAAAGCCACGGGAATGACTGCAGCCCTGCGCCAACACCAGCTTGCGCCTGCACCCCAAAAGGACCTTGGCCTCGGTGCGTAAGTCAAGGTGGGCAGGAGCCCATTTCCCCCTTCCCTCGCCAAAGCGGGGCAGCTCGGCCGAGACCTGGGGGGCGGTGGGGGGAAGCTGGTGTTCTGCCAGCCCGGCTCTGGGCTGAGGTCAGATGGGATTTCCAGCCTGGCTAGTGTCAGTGTGGTGTTTCGAGCCGGCAGGCCGGCCAGCAGCCAGGACAGAATGCCCTCCCGCAGCCAGGAACAGCATCTCTTTTTATTTAAAGCCATCGTCTCAGCCACATTTCTCGTGCAAAAGCCAGAAGCTGGTGCAAGAGACACATATGCAATTTACTTTGTTTTGTTTTTTAAAGGCTCTCCAGCCTGCAAAAGGGAATGAGGGTTTCTCTGCCTCAGTCAGCTCACCAGAACAGCTTATTCTGCAACATCTATTCCAGGCAGTCTCTCCATGTTGACAAAGCCTTTGGTCAGGGAAGGTCAAATGTCTGTTGGGATCATTGCCTCTTCCTTGTCTCTCTCGCTTGCCCAGGGATGCAGGGACGCTGGAGGGTCTCCAGCATGGGAGTTGGGCAGTCCCTCCGGCACCCACTGCACACCCATATCGGAAACCCGGTGCTGCCGTGTCCAGTGATGCTGCACCAGGAACTGACAGCCCAGCCTGTAAAACGGCCCTGACCAAACAGACCAGACCAACTCCGAATGAATCATTACAGGCAATGGAGTAAATCATCCACATCTCTAAAAGGGCAGCAGCTGCCTTTCCCTGGGTTGCTTTGGAGCAGGTCTTTAGGAGACAGGACTTTCTAGTGAGCATTAGAGAGCATTATGACTTGCCGTGGTGGGAAGGGTGCATTGCATGCATGGCTGTAGGGCAGGTGCTTGCTTTTCTCCTGGCAAGAGATTTTCTCCAAGGCATGGCAAAGCTCTGACTTCGACCTGTGGTAATGCAGCTCCTTCTGCTTCGTGCTGACAGCTCAGACTGATGCTGCAGCCCGGCTTTGCTGTGGTCTAGGTGGCCATTGAGTATGGGTTTGGTAGGCTCCACCTAGCACCTAATGAGTGTTTGCCTGCTTCACTGTGCAATTTGGCACGATGGGCAGCCTTTGCTCAGGAGCTGCCCCAGTCTGGGAAAGATAAGGGTGTTGCAGGCCAGCTCCGAGGCAGGATGACAGAGCTGTTTGCAGGCAGCTCCTCTGATCTGCCCAGCTCTGCTATTACTCCCCGAGCAACCATTAATAACCGGAGCCAGTACAGGGTGCTTTTCCATTCAGAGACTTAACAGCTCTCTAAAGTCAAACGAGCGAGGCAGGAGGTTACGTGCTTCACCCCAGTTGCGCAACGAGTCCGCAGCTGAGCCAGGAACCAAACCCACACCTAATCACCGGGCCACAGCTCGCCTGGTGCCCGTGCTCAGACCCTGGCCCAGGGCCCGGCTGGGACTCCTCTGCGAGACCACAGCAGTGTGGTGCTCGCAGGCTGGGGCACGCTCATCTCCGAGCTGGTGGGGTGTTTCCCGGCACAGGGACTGCGTCCTCAGAGGTCTCGGTCCGCTTTGGACAGCTTTGATCTGGGCGTCGTGGTCTGCCTGGCTTCATGCAGTGGATGCACGGAGCGGGAGGAGGATCAAGCTCTGCTGCCTGGTCCTGACCGAAACTCCTGGCTCCAAAGACTTGTTTGGCACTCGGTACTGCAGCATCCCCACGCATCTGCTCAGGCTCCGCTAGAAGTCCCCGGTTCCTCATACATACCTCCCTGTCCCCTTCCCCATCACAACGTAGTTCACCTGCAGCCCCCATCATGTTGTCGTGGACCCCCAGGACAAAGCCCATGAGCCGTTGCCCTCCTCTGTCCCACTCTCACCTGCACGCCTCAGCCCTCCCTTGCCCAGGTAGCTGCAGGGCAGACGTGGGCCATGACATTCCCATGATGTCTGCATTACAAATAAGCCTCTGAGGTGAAGGGATTGCTGTGATGAGCAACATTGGCCTGGCACCTACGAGCTGGTTCTCGAATAGGAGAGAAACGTGGTTCTCGGGTACTGAGCAACCTTCTCCTGGGTTTGCCTGCATGAGCCCACCGACCGCCTGGGAGGAAGGAAGAAGGGGGAGCTCACAGGTTCTGGGGGGTTTCATGATTTCCCAAGCGCGGGGTGAGCCCCCTGTGCCATGCAAGGTTGCAGCCCCGTGTCCCAGCAGCCCTCGCTGGGGAAGGGGCAGCCCAGCAGCCCCGGGAGGCTGGCGGTGGCTTGTCAGGTAAGGGAGGCCTGATCATCCCCCTGCTCCTAACCGGTGTCAGAGGTGGCCGCTCCAAGGGCTGTGCCGGTCGCCGCAACCTCCTGCTATAAGAGATCATCGGTCCTTAAAATAGCTCTATATCATTAGCTACATCTAATTGAAGGTGTTTTGAATGCAACCTCCACAACGCACAAACCAAATGGGAAATGACATACCATCAAATTAATGCCCCCAAACCATGATAAATGACTGGTTAGATGATTAATGTTTCTATTTCTTGGTTTAAGAGAGAACAATGCCGCCTGGCCTAGCATTTATCTGTGTTGCCTGCAAAAGGTCACCAGGCATCCTCAAAACAAATAGGACTATCGCCCCGCTGTTATGCCTTCAGATGCACCGCGGCTCTCCTGTCTCTACACACGCTGCAGCCTGCATGCTCGGGGATGGAGCAGGGTGAGCTTCGACCACTGCCATGCTGAGCGAGCGAGGACGGGCGGCCGCCCCAGCCGGAGCCAGAGAGCAGCGATGATCCTTCTTGGGTCCCTTTTGGCTCCATTGTTATGGACATCCCAGGCTGCCTCGGAAAATCATTCCCTGATGATGCATCTGAGGAAGCCGGTCGTCAGAGGAATGGTTTATTGCATTGGGGTTTTGACATCTGAGAGGACTCGTTGCTACGCTGGCTGTTTTATTAAATCATTAAAAGACACTTCTTTAATAGTTCCAGAAATATCAACTTTTCATGTGGCTGGGGCGGCTTGCTGCTCTGCACCTGGAAACGGCACAAATTCTCTTTCAGGTTCAAAGCAGTCTGGCTTCTGATACACCACGTGTAATTAGAGATAATTGAAGCGAGCACGTTCAAAGGAGCCCAAGGACCGGCGGGGCGCAGGAGCTGGGTGCGCTATTGCGCAGCACTGTCTGCACCGCGCGGTCCGACCCGCCACGCCGGGGCCGTGCCGAGCCCCGTCGGCCCCTCGACACCGGCACTGGCTGAACCCAGGCGTGCAGGGCTGATGCTGCAGGTCTTGGAGATGCCGCTGTAATTTATGGCAAAACCTCACAGAGGGACAGCAGGCTGGGGCGAGGACGGCTGCACCGCAGCCCGGAGATACCGCAGCTTGTCCCGACAAGACGCTGTTTGTGTGCGGAGATTAAAGTCTCCTGTTCAGTAGCAGGAAAATGCAAATACTGTTTAAACAAGCTGTTAATTGTTAAACCACATTATTTAGGGGTAATAATCACTGGAACACTTTGTACTGCTAAAATGAGGCCAAGAGCTCTCTGGTCATGGGCTCCACCAGAGGAGGATGTGTCTTGTTTATGGGCTGTGCCTGATGAAAATGAGCAGGCAGAGAAGTGGGAATTGGGGGAAGGAAGGAAATTGGGAAAGGACACTGTGAAAGGAGAGGGTCCAGGGAAACAGCTCTGGTGGCCGTGGCTCGGGTCCCGTGGGGATCCCATGGGAAAGGAGACCGACGGATGGAGAGGGAGATGGTGGGGATGGAGAGGGAGATCCCGCTGATGGAAAAGGCTGATCCCGCTGGCTCGGCCACACGCTGGGAGTTGCCCTGGCTGACGGCATCGAGGCTGTGGCAGGCGCCAGCACCTCTTTGTGAGGCCAGAGGTGTTCTCAGCTGGTTGCCACCGTGGGAGCAAGCGCCCTGCCCTTGCTTTGCACCAAGACCCCTCTGGTCCTGCTGCGTTTTGCATTTGTTTGCCATGTTCCCAGGCCTGGAGGCATTTGTTGGAAGGAGGGTTTGCTTGTGGGATGGGTGCTGTTGGGATCCTGGGTGAGCTGGTCTCCTTCAGAGCCCTGGTGATGGCATCAAGGCTGGCATGATCCTCGGCAGCTGGAAGCCCCAGGAAATCCCAGTGCGAAGGCTGAGGAGCAAAGCTGGCTCTCGCCAGCACAAGGATGGGAGATGTTCGGAGACTCCCGGCAGAGCGGCTTGCAACTCCTCCCAGTGGGTCCATGGGTTCAGCTGCAAGTGGAGGCTTCAGGCATCCCCATGCAGATGCTGCCGGTCCCACCTCACCCTGCCAGGACATCACTGAGGGGGGTCCGGCCAAGCACAGACCCCACCTGAGCTGGGAAATGGAGCAATGCTGCAGGGCACGGTCCCCAAGGACCAGCACCCACTGTCTTCACTGCAGATGGGAGAGTGGGATGCATCCAGCCCTTTGGCTGTCGGTGCACCGGGACACGTGCACTGGGCTTCAAGATCCACCACGGCAGAGCCAAGCCATGCCAGGCCCGTATCTCCCCATCTCCCTGCAGGGAGGAAGTTTTGGTAGGAGCTGCCCTCTCCTCATTCCACCCGGCTGGGGCCTGAGCTGTGGAAGATGTTTCCTACCTGGCTGCAGCAGGAAGGAGGGCGGGGGAGCGGTTGCCAGACCCAGCCAGAAAGAGACCCCCAGCTCCTTTGCACCAGGGCAGAAACAGTGCAAAACACCCCAAAGGGCAGCCGCGACCCTCGCACCCCGCAGCGTGGGGCAGCCCCGTGCCCCAGCACCACAGCACCCGTCGGCACCCGGAGGTCCCTGCGTGGGGAACCCGTTCCAGCGTGCCGGGATTTTTTTCCCCTGGGTTTGGGGAAGACAGAGAAACCCCCGGGCGGAAAGCGGCTTGCTTCAGAGCTGGGTTTCGACAACCAGGAACTCATGTATATTTTGGATTTTAATGCAATGCGGCTGGGGCCATGTGCAAGATGTAATTTAAGCTCCAACTCAGGGTCCAAATGTTCTCCAAGTGCGGAGGTTTTGGCACTGAGGTTTTGGTTTGGTCCCAGCTTTCATGGCAAATTGAATAATCGTATGAGGGAGAGGAAAGGAGAAAGAGCAAGAGGAAAAAAAAAACAAAACTATCGACAGATCTTCCAAAAGTGGAAAGAACCAAAACACATTTTGGCTTCATCAGCTCTGAAACAGAGTTATTTCCCTCTAGATCTAGAACAGCCTTTCAAACAACGTTTTTCAATTTAGCTTTTTATTAAAATAAAGCCGTGCCCCGGCAAATCTGCGCAGAGCTGCCGCCTGCGACCGTCGAGGTTCCCCGCGTGCCGCCACGACCGTACCCGGCTTTATAGCTCCTACTTGTGCTGCTGGCATCCAAACAAACATTTCCTTCACTGTTTCAGAGGCCTCTGGGAGTGGCTGGCTAGGAAGTACGGAGAGAGATCCCTGTGCACATATTTAAATCACCTACTGTTGTGCTAACTTTCTGGCCTTGTATATCTTTTAATTATTCCCATGTTTATAGTTTTCTGCGGCTTAAAGGATTTTTTCCCCTTAAATGCATGTTTTCCTGACAATTAGCCCTGCTGGCTGTAAAAGTGCAGATGAAGAGCTGGAGACGGAGACGAGCCCAGCCCCGAAATCCAAACCTCCCTCCTCGCTGCAGTGCCGGCGGCCAGCCCCGGCTCAGCACTGTCCCGGCTCAGCCCCATCCTGGCTCGGCACCGGGACCAGCGCTGGCTCGGCATCAACCCCCCGCCCAGTGCATGCCCTGGAGCGGGAGCCCTCCGCCAAGCGAGCCAGGATGCGGCCAGCCCAGCCGGTGGTGCAGCAGCATGGTGCAGCCAGAGGTTGGGAGATGCCAGGGTTTGCCGCGGAGCAAAGGATGGGCTGCTGGCCAGCTGTGGGGCACGGGTCCCGCGGGCTCACGCAAGCCCACAGCCTCCCGTGCAAGCTCAGCTCCAACGCTTGCACGCAAGCGAGCAAATTAAAACCACGGCTGGGCGCGCTCCCCCCGCCGCCGGCTCTCCGTGCCGCCCGCCGAGGCTCACACGGACCTGCTCGGCGGTGGCCGGGTCCTCGCCCTCCCCGGGGGCCCAGCCTGTTCTCCCCGCCGGTCCCAGGGCCCGCACAGCAGCCGGGCGCTGCTCTCTGGGGGCACCCGGGGGGGCCGTGCGTGCTCGCCGTGCTCTCCCGCCGCAGCAGCCAGGCAGGGGGTCCACTTCGCTTGGCTGCATTGTTGCCTATAACAGAGAAGCAAACCGCAGCACCACCACCGCCGCCCCTCGCCCAGCCTTTCTGGCATGCGATGGCTCGAGAAGGAGGGTGCCGGTGCCCGAGGGGACCCCTGAGCCCAACCCGGTTTTCCCTGGGCGTGCAGGAGGGGTCTGGCGAGGTTCATGCGCAGAAGCAACGCTTAACATCCTCAGGTCCTGCTGCCCAGCCCCGGTTTGGAGCAGGATACGTCCCCAGTGCCCCTGTAACTGAGGCCTCAAAGCATCCCAAGCTTGGCTGGAAACCTTGGGGAGTTTGCCGAAGCACAGCTCGGCCGGGAGCACGCACCCAACGCACCAGCCAGCAGCAAGCCAGCCCCGGCACATCCCACGGCTCACCCGTGGGTTTTATTTTCCTTGGAGCCCCGCACGGCAGCAGAGGGAGGGGAACCCCAGGCCTCCCTCCTAGCCAACCCCACTGTTTCTCGCTCTGACTCATCCCGCATCCTGCATGGTGCCCGGCTGTGTGGCTGGAAACTCCCGTGTCACACGTGTGCGGGCACGGGGTGGAAAGGTCCTGCGCCGGAGGCAGAGGTGTGGGCAGACTGCCAGTCCCGGCCCCGCTGCACCCCCAGCCATGGGTCCCAGGCCCATCGAGCGGTTATCCTCTGCGCTTTTGCACCTGAGGAAACCCCCAAAATAATCCTGAGCTCGGCTGAATCAGTGGGGGTTTACACACGTGCGAACAACCCCGGACCTGGCTGCCGGCTGGGGTGAGGACACACGGAAGGTGTCCCGGAGGGTAACAGACATACGCAGGGCACCGGGGAGCAGGAACACATGGCAGGTTGCAGACCCCGCAAGCATCCATCCCCTGCCCTGTGCCATGGGACAGGGCTGGGAGCATTGCCTGGGATGCTCATCGCCTCCTCCGGTGCCCCGGGCTCCCGGGGAGCCTTTGGCTCTGCACCAGCCCCTGTGCACCGCAAGCCCCATAACCACTGAAGGCAACAGGGAGGTGTAATCTCATGATTACCAGGATACAGAACATGCAACCACGCTCCGGTAACCCTGCCCAGTGCTCAGCCCACCGGCCCCGCTCTGAGGCAGAGCCCGTCTGCCTTCCTGCCACAGCCAGGGGATTCCCAGGGGTTTGCAATAACCTCTCTGCCAAATTTCGCCCCAGGCTAAAACACACCAAGAACGACCTCCTGGGCGGCAGGGACATTATGACACGGTCTCTGACCATCACCCACCGGCCAGAGGTCCTCGTCTCTCTGGGAGAACCCGCATCCGAAGAGGGACCCCCCTGGAAACAAGACGGGCTTGCCTGTCACCGCTGCTGCTCATCCTCCAGCTTCAGGCTGGTCTCCTTCCCCAGCACGCCCGAAAACACTCGGGGCCAGAGACATCCCAGTTTTAAACAGCCCACTTGTAAAGCTGCACCCGAGCCTCTGCACCCATGCAAAGAGCGGCTTCGGGATGCAGTGGGGTGTCGGGGCCAGGTACCAGCTCCTGCAGAGCCCCCTCCATCCCTGCACTGCGTCTGGCCCCTCATTAACCAGCACTTCCCTGAAATTAGATGGGAGGTTTCTGTTAATCAGCTACAAACTATTAAGTCATTGGCCAAACTACTCTCCTGCTACTTTTGCAAGGAATTAGGCCTCTATAAAATCAAACAGCATGAATCTTAAAGATTTACACAGTGCTTTTTTAACAGTTTTCAGTATATTTCAATAGTTAATAAAACTAAATGCTGCTTTGTGTAAAAGGTAATAGATTACAATCTAGTGTATTTTACTAGCACTCAGTGTGTTCATCTAACACCTAATACGTTAAAGTTGGAATCTATGAAAAGCACTTTGTGAAGATTAAAAGCAGATTTATCACAGATGTGCCTCAACATTATGCTTGGCTTGAACCATTAGACTCCTGGAGTTTAAAGGTTAGACTTTAATGACTTCAAGGAAGTCGGTTACTTTTTAAAGCTTTAAATAAGCAGCTAAGATACTAATGCCATTTACAAAACAGGGAAGACTGGTTAAGAGCTGTTCAGAGGATGCAGGAGTTACCACTTCAATGTCTGCTCTTTAAATCGCTTTGAAGCAGATACATCTCAGCACAGTAGTTTAACCCTCATGCAAATTAATAATATGTTATTTACTAGATGAAAGTGTTTCCCTGAAAACTTTGGTGGCAGAGCTTTGCTTCCACGTCTGCGCTCCCCAGCTCTCTGAAGGATGGGAGCGATTAGCTGCAAATTCCGCTGCCTGATTGCAGAGGGCAGGAGGAGGGAAGGGCAGCCCAGGGCCCAGCTGTGGTTCGTGGCCGGCCGGTGGCCACGTTATATATTCACGCAGAGAAAATGCTACGTACGGAGGAGTATCAGCTTTAGCCTCTGCGTGCTCCTGCGGTGTTCACCTCCCGTTGCAGAGGAGATCCAAACCTCAGCCCCGATGCAGCAGTTGCCAGCGGAGGAATTTGCTGCCTCTCCAACTGCGTATGAAGCTGCTGTGGCTGCTCGTTGAGGTTCTGCTGCCTGCTAATGGAGCAGGTCCCTGCAGGCAGGTCTCTGGCACGGCCGGCAGCTTTCCGTGCCCACATCCCTGCCCTTGCAGACGTGACGGCAGAGCGGAGAGCACGGCCATGGCATGGTGGTAACCTCTGCGCCCAGGCCAGGTGGCACAAGCCCCAGGGACATTCTGCTCCTGTCCCCAACCATTCCCCCAACAGGCACCATTTACAGCTCCTGGGGAGCTGGTGGGTCCTGGGAGGTTCCTCTTAGTGCATCCACGGGCTGATGACCTACAGATGCCCTGGATGTGTCTGCTCCTCCACTGCGGAATCAAATCAGGCTAAAATACATTTTGCAGAGCTGGGATGGTTAACATCGGAGATGCTGGGGGTCCAGTCCCTGCGTGGGGTAACAGCCTGGATGCTACGAACGGAGGGATGGAGCAGCACCAGGCACATCGCTGATGGCTCAGGAAAGGCACCCTCACCACTACACTCATTTTTGGTACTTTCTATGGTCTGGCACGTTTTTCTGCCCTAAGGACAGCTGCCACGGCGGCATTACAGTACTGGCAGAGCATCATCTGCACTGGGGACATATTTTCCAGCAGCAGATCAATGAACCCTTGTCCTTGCACTCCACAAAATGACTCAACTTGTCCTTTGACTGGCTCAGACGATGCTGGTGAGCATTTCCCCCAGTTTTCATGTATTCCCGGTTTCATGCCTAGTGCAGGCAATCAGGACAAAGCCCCAGCTCGCAGCCTCCCCCAACTCCCTGCCACGGGACAGGCTCACTGCTTCTGCTTTTCCCTGGCCACCACTCGCACGCATGGGCATCTCACTGAAATCCTTCACAAAGATTTTCCCGGCCAAATTGCTGGAATCATTAAGATGACTGCAGAAGATTATCCTGATAACGACTTAAAACCCAACTATTGATCTTAATAAATACTTTACATATATACAATATACATATATACAATAAATACTTTACAACAAGGTATGTATTGTAATTGCTTCTGTCCTGAGGGCAATGACTCTAATTAAACACTTACAGATATGATTAAAATTTAACCCCGGTGAAACTAACTAAACATTAAAGGATGTACTTAACATATTTAGGAAAGTACCTATATGTATGGTGATTGGTGGATAAGTGACATTATACATATGACTTAAAGCGCCCTCATTCCCCCCTCTGTGCTCGGACAAAGGGGGTGCGACTGGCTCGTTTCAAGGCTCGTGGCTGGGTACATTATACATACAGGGCTTCAGACCTTATTAGCACAAGATTCTATCGATGTTTAAACAAGCGAATAATTATGCTGCCATTCAAATTTCCTTTTTTTTTTTTAATAAAAAACCCCTCAAAACCACACACCCTTCCTATGATTTAGTTTGGATTTCACTGTTTAGGATGCAACTCCTGATGGCAATGGTGTTTGATATCAAGCTGGGCAGAGGCTGAATGCTCGGTGCCGATGCCTGCGTGCCGTGCCGTGGCTGGGCAGGCAGCGCTGCGGGCAGCCGTGCGAGCAGCAGTGGGAGGAAGCAGGTTTGGAGCAATAAGTTCCATATGCAGGGAAGAGGGGGAGCAGCTCGGTGGGCGGTGAAGGTCAAGGAGAAAGCGTATGGGCTTGGACTGTGTCAGGGTGAATTTTGCCTCACACCACTGGGTTGTTTGGGTTTGGGGTTTTTTTGCATCCTTTAGTCTAAAAAGGTAAAAATAATGTAATAGTTAATAATTTACAAGGTCGTAAGGAGGCCAGTCGCTTCCAGGTGGGATCAGGGCACTTGGGTGATCCTTCCCTATACACTTGGAGAGGTCCCGCCTTACCAGAGGGGCTGAGCAGGTCTGCAGCAGGACACAGAGCACCCAAATTCAGCAGCGAGCAGATTTTCACGATCAAAACCCCAAAATGAACCAGAAGCCTATTCTTCAAATGACTGTTGACACATTATTTTTTGACAATTGCAGTAATTTGTCTGGTATGCTTGTTCTTTTTCATCTTCCTCGTTTTCAAAGTGATATTACAGAAATATAGGGAGAGAAATTATCGCTCTGGTATGCTGTTTGCAGCCTGGCCAGCGCTCAGCCCTGCTCAGCGGGGAGGTTAGTGGGTGCTCTGCAAGTGCAAACAGCCTGACCCGCTGTTGCAGCCCATATTAAACTTTCTGTTCTTTGATGGGGATCTTTGAGTCACCCTGAGATGCTGCAATTAGCAAGAAATAACATGCAGTGTACAAACTTCATATTTGAAATTCTTCCCAACCAGCATTAACCAGTTGCTAAACGTTTTCCATTTTGCAACGGCTTCTCCTGGATTGCAGTTGCAAAATGTTTATCTGCTGTAACACCGCGATTTCAGAAAATGAAGGAAACCGTCAGATTTCTCCAGAAACTGTATAAAAAGTAAGACCTCTAAAAGGGAGATGCTCCCAACGTGAATGGGTTATTTGCTGTATACGTACCTGTTACTAATTCAATGTCTTGAGCTGTAAGAGGCTGCATACCTCTTCCCAGGTGCTGCTTCTCTGTAGCTGCCAGTGGCATTACGGGCCATCAGAAAGGCTCATGCCCGACAGGGACATTCTCAGAGGACAAGCAGAAATAGGGCTTAAAAAATTGACCTGGGCAGCCCCCGCCTGTGCGGAGCCATTAAACAGCACCTCGAGTGCATCTGCAACTTGTATGGGGCCTCTGGGATGCTGCCGCTGTTTGAGTGAGGCAGGTATTTGGGGGTGATGCCGGTGTTTGGGGGTAATGCCAGTGTTTGAGGGTGATGCTGGTATTTGGGGCTGATGGTGATATTTGGGAGTGATGCCAGTGTTTGAGGGTGATGCTGGTATTTGGAGGTGATGCCAGAGTTTGGGGGTGGCACAGGTGTGGGCATAGTGTGCTGGTAGTGTCGGTAGCAGAGACGGTCCAGTCTCCAGCAGAGACAGTAGCAGAGACAGCAGAGACACGGGGTGAGGTGTGAGCCATCCCGGTTGGTAAAGGCTCTGTGAGCGGTTGGAATGGGGGCATTGGACCAGGATTTGGCCCCGCTGGCTGGGAGCAGCCTGCTTGCAGGCGGCCCAGAAGCCTTGCATGCCGGGCAAGGCGCAGCCCCGATCCCACCATGAGAGTCTGGCTTTTGGGAAGAACGAGCCAAACCCAGGGTCATGCTGCTGCCCCACAGAGCTGCCTGATGTGTGGGACCAGGGGCAGCCAGCACCAGAACCTCCTCTTGCCCCATGCACAGCACCGGGGAGCCATCTCCAGGGGCTCAGACAAGGCCCCTTATTTCTCTGTTCCCGCAGGAGCGGGTTCCCTCCTGCTGGGACGCGGTGCTGGGCAGGGAAGGACCAGGCTGGGAGTCCATCCCCTGTGCCTGGCGTTCGCCAGCAGCACCTCCCTGCCCTCTGCTGTGGGAACTAGCCCTTTGGCTCAGGTATGCAGATGGAAATTTGCATCGGTCCATCATTAGGCGGTAGCTCCCATTTAAGGCAATAAAGGTGCATAATTTCATAGGGAAAACTTAATGGAGCACTTAGTTCCCATGCACTGCTTCCCTGACATTTTATAGTCTTTGAAAGTATAACTTAATAACGGCCAGAAGCCTGAATCCCCAGGTTCTCCTGACCCCCTCAGGAAAAAAATAAAGACATTTGGAAAAAAAAGAGCAGGTGTTGTGGAAAAGTCAGAAGATGCAAATTCTTCCTTCTCATTAATTATTGTATTTATTCCACGATTCCACCTGTTCTTATGACGTCTCTCCCTCACGGAGACTTCTCACAGCAGATTAAAGTGCACTTTTATCATTATTCTGAAAGGCATTTCATAAGGGAACATTAGTTCTCCTACATTATTCTCGCATGTTATAAAAAGTGTCTTTTTAAAATATTAGACAGCAATCGAGATTAATTTAAACCACATCAAACATGCACGGCTGGTTTGCTGGAATATTCCCCCCCACCGACACATGCTCCTCAATGCACCGGCCACAGGCAGAGCTAAACTTTGCTTTCCAGCACGGTAAGCAGCCCAACCTCTGGGCTCTTCTCCCCAGCAATGATGGAGCTGCAAGGAGATGCTGACCGTCTGGGCTCTGTTCTGCAAACTCCAGCCAGAGAAGCGCAGCAAAATTTTGACCATCGGAGCAAGTCTTGGGGCCCAGGTTGCATGCCCTAGAGACGTAATGGTCCTCAGCTGGGCATCTCCTCCAAGCAATGAAACACCTCTGGACGACACTAAGGCAGAGCTGAGGGTAGCATCGGGGCAGGGTGAGGAGGTCCGTCACCCATCCCCAGGAGAGACAAATCATTTTGCTGGCATGACTTCCATCACTACTGCTGCTTCTGCAGCCCAGGCCTGTGTCCCACCACGGGAGATGCTCGGACCTCGCTGGTGTTCATCTACCAGTGGCCAGATCCTGGCCCCATGTGTCGCAGCCCAGCAGGGCAGGACTTGGGCACGGCCGTTGTTTCCAGGGGAACCAGGACCACGGAAAACCCAGAGCCACAACCATTTCCCCAGAGCAACGGAAACTTTTAATCCTCATTCATTTTTGGCTGAAACCATTCCTCTAGGAGCAAAACTTTTATAGTGCTTTTAAATATAAATAGTGCCTTCTTTATCAACTTGGTGAACAAGGACTTCGCACTCAGATCTTGTGGTCATTCTGAGCTGCAGCATTTTATCGCCGCACATGGGAGCAGAGCAATCTCCCCTTCTTGCTGCCTGAGGGGCCGGATTCAGCACTGCGTCACTTAGCATTCAAGCCACATCCTCCTCATGGAGGACCTATCAGCCAGATACCTGAAAACACATTTTCAACTCCAGTGAGCAATTGACTTTCAAAGCTTGTGATGCTTGTCAGCGTGTCTCCTAGGGCAACAAACAAACTCCGGAGAGCAGCGAGCTGGGCTTCCCACCGAAGAAGAAGAGCATGAAGGTAGAAGAAGATTCTGCTTGTATTTTAACACTATTTAGGGACTGTGCAGTACTCGGAGGAGAAAAAAAGCCTGCAGAAACTTTGGTCTGGTTTGCTTGGTGGTGCCTTGTCATAGGAGCATCTTCCTGGCTCTGTGCCTGTGGGTACCAGGGAGATGCTGGTCCCCACACCTGGGCAGCAGCAGGGGCTGTGTGGGATCAGTCCTGACACTGCAGCCCACACAGAACACACATCTGGAAGTTCAACAGCTGGGAGGAAAGCTGACCTGAGCCAGAGGGACGATGACCGACTAGGGATGCTTTTGGGCCTCTCTTCTTCAGCTTTGCACGGCTCTGTGAGTGCAGGGGCGAGGCTCCCCGCGGATGCAGGGCGCAGGCAGCGGGACGTGCTCATGCAAAGGGCCAGGTAAAGGGCCGGCATCACGGGGGGCAGCCGCAGGCAGCCCGTGCCTCCAGGGCAGCGATGCAGGATTGCTGCTGCTGCGGGAGCGAGGCAGCACTCAGACATCTGCCCTGTGTGTAGCAGTGAAGCCAGGGGCCAAACCCCTTGAAAGTCTCGCCCCAAGTTACTTATTTGAAGAGCAAAAGACAAGGGGGGGCTGCAATACGGGGCTGCCTTTGTGCATTTATTCCTGCAGCCGAAACCTGCCCGTTCAAGTTGGGCTGTGCCTAAAGCGGTGTCTCCGTCCCCAGTTCATGGGTGTGCTCTGGTCCCACCAACCCAGGACCCCCCTCTCCTGGCCTGGGGCTCTGCAGGGCTCCCCCAGGGTGCTGGGGGGGGCAGAGCAAGGCCGGGGTGGAGGTGACGGCGGAGGCCACTCCGGTCTCCGCTGCCAGAGAAGCGCTGCCGATGCTCCCGATTCCTTGTGCAATTCCCTCACAGCTTCCCCCCCTTACATGCTCAATTTATAGAACGTATGAGGAGTGTCTTCTTCCCAACGTCAGGCGCGGGATGAACACTCCTGTTTGCCACATGTTTTGTTAGATCGTTAAGACATCAAACAGGCACCTAAAGGAGCTGCAGTTCGGCAGCCGCCTCCCTGGCACGGGGTGCTGAGGGCTGGGGGGAGGCACAGGGGGAGCCAGGAGCCGAGGGAGGGCTGAATCCGGGGGAACCCCCCCTTCCCACCACCTGGCCATGCCAGCAGTGAGCCCGCAGACTTCCACAGTGCTCCGTGCCACGGGTGTGAGCTCCCGGGACTAATGAGGATCATTTATGTGTCAACATTCCTACCTGATTCATTGCTGAGTGACACACATTCTCCATGAAGTTCCTGTTATTATTAAGATCTCCATTACTGGACTAACCAGGCATGAATCTGCCTGAAACTCCTGAGCACAGGATGAAGACCAATACCCACATTTCTCAGCCGGCTTTTGCAGAATAGCGTGCGATGCTGCCCTCCCTTCCACGCCTGCATGAACTTTCCTACCATGTGCTTTCCATCGAGGTTGCAGGATTTTGTCTAGGAGCCACCTGTGCAGCAAGAGGACACTTGCCATGGGGGCTGCCACGTCTGCAGCCTCAAAAGTGTCCATAGGTGCCCCTTTCCGTGGTGCAAAGGTGGTTTAATGAGAGCAGAGGAAAGGCAAGAGACACAGCCAGTCCCACAGGTCTGGCAGGAGAGAGGAGGATGGTGCCAAGGAGCAAGGGGAAGGGGACAGGAGAGGGGACAAAGCCAGGCATCGGCAAGGCAAGAGGAGGCAGGCTGGTGTCTGTTTCAGGACACAGAGAGGGCAGAGAAGGATCAGGGCAGTGACTGCACCTTTTACAGGCCATGGGGTCCCTGGGGATGAGCACGCCCGGACTGAGGGTCCCACTTCTGCCCCCGAGCCCCCACTGGGCAGCGGGGTCCTCCCAGCAGGACAGAGGGATGTGGGACCCGGGATGGGGCTGGGTGCAGGATGGAGGGACATGGAGGGGTCCCAGGTCCCGGGCAGGGGTCCCAGCGTGGCTTTTCCAGTACACAGGAGACCACGGACAGCAAAAAGCCAGCGTGGAGAAAAGACTAGCGTGGCCCTGAGCTGTGCGGGTGAGCCAGCGGGGTTGGCTGATGCTCACTAAATGTTTCGTTAACTCGACGGGTTATAAAAAAAACAGGAGAAAAACTGAACAATAAAAAAAGCAGAGGTTTGCCTTAGCGATGCTGCTGGGAACTGCTGACAAAGCTGCTCCTGACAAAGCCCCAGCAGGAGGGGGGGAACTGTCTCTTTGCTCTGCCTGTCTCCTGCTGAACAAGGATCACTTTTAATGGGCTGAATACATACAACATACAGCTGACAACAAAGATGTTAGACTAACCTAACAAGAGAGTGAAACAGAAACAGCACACAGTGAGTAATTAGAATCTAATTAATTTGCATTTCACAAGAGAGTCAGAGATGTCAGAGGGAAAAAAAAAAAATTCCCCAAGATTAAAGGGCTGGCGGAGAAGAGCAAGGGGGTGAGTGGAAACACTCGGCGCAGCCGGGATCGACACGCAGCAGCCCGCAGAGCCGGTCGGGATGGGCAGGATTAAATGGTAGCAGGTGGGAAGATGACAGGTCTGGGAGCAGCGGCCAACAAAGGTGTCTGCGGGTCAGCAAAATTACACTGAAAATATCCAAACAGCAACTTTTTCTGTTGAACAGCATCCCTTACTTTGCAGTATTCTTCCCCCTGCTGCTCGGCGGCTCTGCCAGAGGAAATGAAGGGGGGGGTGGGAAAAAAAAGGCGATGGTGTGGTAAGAGCATCCAGCTCTCAGAGCTGCTGGGAAGGCGGCGGCAGACACGGCGCAGAGCTCGGCAGAGCCGCTAACAGCGTTACCGACCACAGCTCTCCTCGCAAAGGCAGTTCCTTCCCAAAATTAGTGCTTGCAATATGTTAATCTTTATGTTCAACACCCTATTTCTTAACGCTGGCTGTTCCCGTGAGGCAAGCCATCCCGGATCTACATAACATCAAGGGAAGATTTACAGCTTGTTTCCATAATGATGACACCAGGCAGAAGATTATGCTGTCAGAGATGCCAGCGCATCCACACAAGCCCTAGGGAAGAAAAACAACCGTCACCCCCCATAGTGCTTTGTGATTATCATCCTTGCCTATCAACAGCTGCCAGGCCAGCCCCACGCCCCTGCCTGTACCCCTGCCTGTACCCCTGCCTGCCTGCCCACCCCGTGGCTCTGCTCCCTCGTGGGAGTGGGTGTGAGGGAAGGGGAGGCGTGGGATGGGGAAATTTGGCCAGCTGAATTCAAAGGGCACCAACCCAGGCTGCAGGCAGTTGCCTCCCTAGTGAAGAGGATGAGGGTTTGGAGACAAGGGTCTGCTGAGCCTTCACATATGAAGTGCCTTTGGGTTTTCATGGAATCACAGAATGGTTTGGTTTGGAAGGGACCTTCAAAGGTCCAGCTCCCCTGCAACGAGCAGGGATATCTTCAGCTAGACCAGGTTGCTCAGAGCCCTGTCCAACCCGACCTTGAATGTTTCCAAGGATGGGGCATCTCCCACCTCCCTGGGAAGCCTGAGCCAGTGCCTCACCACCCTCATCGTAACAAATGTCTTCCTTATATCTAGTCTGAATCTGCCTTCTTTAAACTGAAGTTTAAAGCCATTACCCCTTGTCCTATTGCAACAGTCTCTGTTAAATAGTCTGTTCCCATCTTTCTTATAAGCCCCCTTTAAGTATTGAAAGGCTGCAATAAGGTCTCCCCAGAGCCTTCTCTTCTCCAGGCTGAACAACCCCAGTTCTCTCGAATTTGGGGGATTTGGTGGAAAGAGGGGCAGGTGCTGCTCCCAGTGTTCCCTGGTCTGGGCCAAGGGCATCTGTGGGCCGGACCTCCCCCGGGCTGGGGAGGGCAATGAAGAGTGAGCAGCAGCGGTACGTCCTTCCACGCCAGCCCTGGCCCTTTCCTAACCCGGGTCCTGGGCTCTGCCTTCACTGTTGCTTTTGCAAGGCCCACATCCAACGCAGGGGAGGAACATCTGGCACATCTGCATGCATTGCAGCGACGGATGGCAACACAGGGTTGGCTCACTGCTCCTTGCACCCACGGCTGCAGCCCAGGGATGTGGCAGCAGCAGATGCAAATGAAAATCAGATGCAAACAAAATGCAAATCTCAAACTTTGCTGTAGGCAGACGGGGCTGGGGGCAGCCTGGGGAGAGGAAACATGGGACAGAGGGAGGAGTGGGGTCCCCCCAGCCCAGCTCTGCACCCAGAGCAGCAGTGCTGGGGCCTGAGGAAAGAGCGAGCGGCGTTTCAGCTTGAGAGGAGCCGGCTGCAGCATGCAAATGGGGGAAATCACCCAGGGCAGAGCTGCTTCAGGAGTCTCGATGCCGAGGTGGCAACTGAAAGCCCATGAGCAAGGGGAAGCCCCGGGAAGGGAGACGAGAAGGGGTGCGGGCCCTGCGGAAGGAGGAGAGGGGCTGGGGGAGCAGATCTCCAAACTCAGCCGGAGGTTTCCTTCCCACAGAGCAGGGGACCGGCTCCTGCCCCACTGCAGGGGCATTCCGGCACGGAGAGCCAGCTCCCGAGATTGTCTTCACTCTTCTTGAAATGCCTTGCCCTCCAATTTAGGCTTGTGTTTGCCATACCAAATCAGCACTGTAAACACGCCGAGGGGGTATTTATTTTTCTTGAAAGCAAAATAACAAAACAGCACATCAGAAGAGAGGCATTTAATGCAGTCGGCTCCTTTCTTTTGTTGGGAATCAAAGTGATGATTATTTGAGCAGGTTTCTTCCAGGCAACCCACCACAGCAGTGGAAAATGTGCTGCAAACATTGCTCAAGTTACGTCAGCTCGCAGAGAGCCAAGATTTTGGGCAGTGGTACTTGGGACATGCAGGCAAGCGGGGATAAGGCTCCTGCCCTCATTGCCATACCCACAACCCGCTAAGGAGAGCTGTACGGAGGCATTGCAGGCAGCACACAGCTGTCTTAATGAAATGGAGATGCACGTCCTCTGCAAAGGATCCCTTTGGGAAGGATCGTGAGCCCGGCGCAGCCTGAGGACAGCCCAGCCCAGCGCGAGAGTAGAGCATCTCCAGCAGCACAGCTCCTTCCATTTTTAAGGCCCCATCCTTTCTTTGTTCCTCAGGCAAAAAAAAAAAAAACAAAACCCAAACAAAAAACAAAACCCAAAAACAAAACCCTCCTACTGAAGTCAAAGCTTTTCAGAAAACAAACACACGCACTGCTATATCTGAAGTCACCGGGCACCCAGCCACCGTTGGGGCGGCGGGATCCAGCCCATAATTTGTAGTGTGAGTGCTATAGCAGCATTGCCACAATATGATGAGGTCATGAGTCATCTAACCACTGAAACCATCTAACCAGTCCCTGTATAACTCAGAGGCTGGGAAGGGAACACACATGCACTTACGGTTTGGGGTAACTCTTTTCCCCGTGCTGCCCGGAGAGCAGGCAGCTCACGGGAGCGCAGCCTCAGCAAAGCTGGCTGCCAGCACAAAACCTTCTGCCCCGGAGACAGCAGAGGGGCTGCAGTGGGGCACCTTTCCCTTGCCAGCCCGTGCAAGCAGCAAATGCATCTCCCACTCCGGGGCAAAAGGGGAGATGCATCTCTGGGAAGCATCACATTCGGCAGGGGAGAAGGGTGGACTTAGCGTGGGTTTGCAGCGATGCTTTGCCGGTGGGCTCCTGCGCTGCCAGCCCCAGTGTGGCACAGCTCCGGGCAGCGTGTCCTGGGGATCTGGGCACGGGCGAGCAGCACAGGCATCACCTCCGGCTTGTGCCATGCTGAAAATGAGCTCCTCAGAAAGTTGTCAGAGATGGCAGCTGGAAAACACGCCAGAGAAATCCCGCTGCAAGTTCTGCCACTGGCCTAATTACAGCCCCGTCCTTCGGGGACATTTGCAAACAAAACAAAGATGATGAAAAATTAATGCACCGCTCTCCTGACAGCCACGAGTTAGGCTGTGATACATCCCCACCTCTGGGATACGTGGCAGATATTATTCATTGTTCCCATCTCACTTGTCACCATTCAGCTCTCGAGCAATCAGAGCTGAGAACTAGTGGAAGTTCACAACTCTCCGCTGCGACTCGCCTGCAGATTTGTCAGTTCACTAAAGACCCAAATTACACACATTTACGAAGCCCGATCCACTGTTAAAACCTGAACGCGTTACTGCCGAGATTAGAGATTCACTGTGGTAATTATGTTAATGTTGATGTGTAGACGGATAACTGGCAGCAAGAAGTTGTTCTGAAATGTCTATTTATAGTTCAGGGGAAAAAAAAAATAAACCTTGCCATCTCCAGGCAAACATATGGGCTACTGAGGCAGACAAATTAAGTGGGAGATAAAAGGGATAGAAGAAAAAGAAATCGGAGTCAGGCAAGCCCTGGGAGCCAGTGCCCACTCACCTGGTTCCTGTGGCCCGACGCTTGCAGGGAGGATGGTTTTGGGGGTTGGCACCTCGGTGGCACCCTGTGCCCCTGGTGCCACTCCCCCCCGGGGCTGCCCGTGCCCTGAGGGAGGCCAGGCTGGGCGCCTTGACCCGAGCTCATGCTGCCACGCAGCCTTGTTCTGCCCCAAAACCGGCTCCCGGGCTGCAGGGAGGCACCCGGGCTGGGGCTGGGGCAGTCGAGCGCAGGGAGCTCGCAAGGAGCTCTCTGGGAGCTCGCAGGGCCATCCTGGAGCTCCGGAGCACCCTGACCCCGCGCACCTGCGCATCGTGCCTTAATCCCCCCTTGTGTAAGGGGAGATGGCAGCACAGCCACGGCAGCACTGCGGGGAGGGTCACGAACCCTCGGGCTGCCCCGTGGCCGCGAGCCCCACGCTGAGCATTGCTGAGCTCCGACATGCCACCCCTCACGCTGGGCAATGCCTCCATCCCACGGGGAAAACCAGAGAGCGCCATCCGGGGGGGCTTAGCAGTGCCCCTGCTCTATCGCGGGCAGCTCCCAAAATATAATCCTGGCACCCGCTTCCCGCAGCATGATGCTGAGCGCGGCACAGACGATACTGTATTCTCCAGCTCTCGGCAGGATGCAAGATTTAAATTTTTAGCTGTGTGCTAAATTACATGGGCCGTCAGTCAACTCTTTGAGATGTTTTGAGCAGACAGATTTATACAAACACTCAAAGCTCAGTAGACCCAGCGCAGTATCTTTTATACCAGGCAAGAAGGAAATAAATCACCGCTCCCCTTCCCCCTCTTCCACCACGCTGAAATTTCTCCCAGATATCTTTCAAGCAGGATCACAGAAATTTTTATTTACCGTGGAAAAAAACAAAAGCCCCAGAGCACCAGGGGATTGTGCCTGCCCTTGACTGACGGGCCACCCAGCCCCGGCAGGCTCTGTAAGGAGGAACGAGCCTGCCGCGAGCATCCCTTGCCTGGCATGGCCACGCACACCCTGCCCAGCCCCGCAGGACCGTCCCCAGGAACCTCCAAATCCACCTCATGAATAAACAGGGGCAGCACCCCGAGACTGCCAGCCACTCCACTCCAGCGCAACCATCCAGGACACCAAGGGAGGGGGGGATGGAGGTGAGACCAGGGTGGTGATGGGTGTGGGAATGAAAGGGTCAACACAGAGGCTCTTATCACACCTGAAAATGCTACCTTTTTTTTTCACCTTTTTTTTTTTTTTTTTTGAACTGATGCTCTTAAATTCCTGCAGGCTGGCCCAGTGCACTCTTCCAGGCACAGTGCTATAACATGCCATTACAAAAACAAAGTGCTTTCTCCACTTGATAGCTGGCCTTTTATTTTTGGAACTGATACATGCAATCACAGTAGCATGGCCCCAGCAATTAGGAAGAAAAGTACTTTTCTTCTCCAGGCCCAATTACCCATCCTGTAATTGACATAATTATTATCTTTCAGTTTTCTAATAATATTTATTGAACACTACAAATTCTCATTCTCAGTGAAGCTGCTCTTGGAGCACAGCAATTTTCAAGACCTAACAGGGTCTGTGCTGGAAGGAGGGATCAATACGGTCTTCAGCTGAGCTCTTGCCCTGGGGGGAGAGGGGCTTCCAGCACGAGAGCTGTGGCAGAAACCACAGGGCACAGAGCTCCTGTGCCCTCCAGCCCAACACATGCCTCGGACCAGACCCCAGCTCAGCAAAGGAGCCCCCACGAAGGGGGGAAACAGCATCCCCCCTCCCACACTCAGATCCTCCTGAAGCTCTAACAGGAGCTTCTTGGGGACTTCCCCACCCAGGCATCAAATCCATCTTCCTCCTGCTAACAATCCCTTTCTCAACAGCCAAATAAGTACCCAAATATGTATTTTAGATTTAGCATATTCCCATATACTGGAATTACATAATGGACAACAGGCCAGTTACAAGCCCTAAAGGTCTCGAGGGCAGGAGGGATGGAAGCGAATAGCTAGTCCTAGTTGTAAGGAAAACATGCATATTAATTTAAAACAGGCGTAAAAAAAAAAATTAATTTTAATTTTATTTTGGCTGCCTCAGGGCCTCTGTACCATATGCACAGACAAGTTATGCAGAATTCCTGCATGGAAATGTGCTCGCTGGCTCCTCCGTGTTTATCATCGCAACCAGAAAAATCTGTCAAGCTCTTCCCTTCCTCCCGGGCTGTCCGGGAGCGGTGGCTCGACCCAGCCCACTCGGGGAGGAATGGCTCAGCAGGACAGCCCTGACTTCTGCGCTTCCCCACCAGCAGGACTGCGGGGGATTGACCGGGGTTCGGAGCCTTGTTTACCCCCCGGGTTGAACCGAGCCTTGCAGCTCGGGTTCAGCAGGCAGGGAAGGGTTTAGCTGAACCACAGAGCATCCTCCCTCGCCCGCTGCCAGTCTGGTTCCCCGCCAGCGCTCCCCAACAGCCTCTCTGGCGTGGGGATGCTGTCCCGACTCGTAACACAACGAAACACTTGGGCCAAGCCCTCCTCCACCAGATTAGCCATGTTCTTCTTGGATGGTGGATTCCACCCAGGAATCCCAGGGAGGTTTCCAGCCTGCATCCTATATCCCAGGGATAAAGCCTTTGCAGTGAAGCACAGCAATAAGAGCAGAAGTCAGGACCTTGCCCAGTGCCAGGAGCCCTGTCTCCCCTCTCCCTAGAAGGGATGAGGCTCCCCAGCTCTCCCCCAGCACCACCTGGGAGACACATCCACGTCCAGCTTGCTGGGAATTGCCTTCTGGCACCTCCAACCCAAACTACCACATGGGCCATGAAGGTGTGGGAACAGTCACGCAGTCTGGGCTGCAGCAGGGTCCTGAACACAGATGAGGATCCCACAAGCAGATATCCTGTTTTTTTTCACCAGTTCTGGTGAATATCTACAAAAATCAAGCCCTGAAGAGATTAAACCACAATCGTGCCAGGAAATCAGGGGCAAAGCAAAGCCCACAGTGCACGTGCCCTTAGCTGGTGCTTTATCCCCTGAACCCCCCACCTCTTCCAAACCCATCATTTTGAGCCACATCCAGAAGCCAAAGGTCTCTCCCAGCCTTTTGAATCCAACACATTAGGACATATTACCCTGACCATAATTTTTTCCTGCATAATCTAGATTATTTATGGTCATGATCTCCTAATTGTCCTAGTTATCTGATAAGTGGATGAAGGGGGGAAAGGGTGGGTCAAAGTAATTCTTGGCAGAGTGCAGCTGTGTTGGGCATCAGATGCTGCTTTTTGAAAGTCCTCCCAGCTGGAGATCATAAGGGTCTGAGCCTCCTGCCCTCAGCTGGTGGGGAGGCTCGAGGGGATTGGGAACATGCCTGAATTCACTGTAATGGTAATTTCTCAGAGACTGTGAAGACAGACCCAATACGTGACTCAAGTTCTTCCATTATCCCCTCTATAGACTATTACCATGTAGAATTGAACAAGCATGGAAAAAATACAGCCTTAATCTTTTCCTAGGCTTCTTTTTAGTACTAACGTTACTTCTCGTGCCAATGTCATCCTCGGATCATCACAGGAGCTCCAGCAACCCTCCCCGCTAGAAAAAACAGGACTATTTTGAAGAGCGACCTCACATTTCCTGCTCTGCTGTGGTCCGGGGGGATCACGGACAGGAAAAGCATGCGGAGCATCCACCGTCGGGTGCCACGCATCCAGGAGGGTCTGGGGGACTGCCTCGAGGGAGGCCAGGGTGGGTCTGGTCCTCGGGAGATGCATTGGGATGACACTGGGTTGAGAGCTGGCCCCACCGATCCCCTTCGCAAGCACAGCTGACCATCGGGCCAGAGGACAATTTGCTCGTGCCGCTGCGCTACCCAAGGCAGACAATGCCCTCATTGTATTTAAATCTGATTCATTTCATCTAGAGGATAAAATTAGAAAATCAACCTAATTCCCAGGAGCCTTGTTAAATCAATACAACATACATCAAGCAGGCAAGGCACAATGCAAGGCTGAGATAAAATTAGAATGAGTCCCCCTGGGTGGGTTGATATCAGCTCTACATTTCAGAATTGGCAGGCACTTTTGCATAATTTATCAATTACAAACAATTTAATTCATGCAGAATAATGAGTTGCAGGGCAGCTTTTGACGAGTTAAATGACGCAGAGGCTGATGGCCGCAGTGGACTTCAAGGAACACCCACTGACTTGTGCAAGGTGAGAAACTCAAGTTATCCCAGGGGCAGGGGAGGGCCAGGGGCCATCGGGTGCAGCCGCTCCGTTCCCCGGGGCACGGCATCCCCTCGGGGTGCCGGTGTGCCATGGCGACCCAGCCCCGCAAAGCGGGGTCCCAAGCAGGGCCTCAAAAGCTGTGGATGCTAAAGTGGAGATGACTCTGCTGTAGGTGAAGAGACAAATGGGACGTGAGGTAGGCAATGCCAAAGAAGAAATCCAAAGCTTCCCCATCGGCACCCTGGAGCCAAGAGTTACAAGCACTCCCAGCACTATCTTGCTGTCCCAGAAAGGGAAACACAAAAAGGTTAAGGGTAGGTTATTTGAAAGAACAAAAGTGATAAAAATCAAAAGCATTTCATCTGCTGAGAGGGAGCCTTTAGAAGGTTATGAAGCATTTCCTTCCTGCAGCCCTCTTTTGTTCCTCTGCCTATTGCCCCGGCTGGGCCGGGGGCCGAGGGCTCGCTCCGTCCCAGAGCCGCGCTCGGTTCTCACAGAAAACAATAGCAATTTCTCTGGGAGAGGGCAGGTTTAGCTGCACGCCAGGAATGACACCCCCCTTGGAAATGCTTTCTTCCCTGTATATTTCCCCCACGATCAAGCACCGGGATCCTGCTCGCTTGCTTTAATGCTGGCTTACGCAGATATTAAAGCCAAGAAGTTAAGTGGTGCATAATTATGGCATTGTAGTTGCTAATTATAATCCCACAATGAAATCAGTGCTTTGCAATGAAGGCCGCAAAGACCTGATGGTTTGGAGCAGGCTCATTTCTAAGCCCTCAGAATTCCTCGTTAAAGCCATGAGAACTTGCAAGGAGGATTCAGAGAGAGGGAGATGCTAATAAAAACACCCCTCCAACCCCATTAACCTCCTCCCAGTCAGCGTGCCCAGGAACTCGCTTCACAGAACCTTTTATGAAATAAATGTTATAGAGCCAACGTACAGCCCATCGAACATCCTGGCATAGCCAAGCCCAGCATGGCGTGTGCGGCTCCAGCTGCAGATCAGCGCTCTGCAACTGTTCGTGGTGAAGCAGACACACGGCCCCCTCTCCCCACCATTTCAGCCTGGATCCATCCCTATCTGTTACTATCCCTCTCTGTAGGAGCCTAATAACACTGTCCGCTTTATATCCTAGGTGCTTGATTTATTAGGTAATTTGTTTCTTCTCTGTGGTGCTGGCCTGCTTGTCATCTGTGTAATGGGATGATGGAAGTGCAAGCTATAGACACCAGGCATTAAAAGCTAGGCAAATATGACCCATCTAAACTTGATGTACAAAAATCGATTCATAGCAATTTTTGTGCTTTTGGCTTGCCTGAAAAAAAGAAACATAAAAAAATACAAAAATTAGAGGGATTCACTGGGGCCTGACTCCTGTATGAAGTCGGGATGGCGGAGGGTGCCAGGATGCTGCCGAGCCTGGCAGTGGGGTCTGTCCTCTGCCAGCCAGCAAAGAGCCCTAACGCAGAGGGAGCTCAGCCTGGTTTCTGCCCCGACCTATTCAGCCACTCCCCGGTTTCCACGACCCCGGGAACTGTGTGTGCACATGGCCCAAGACTCATCTTAATTAAACCAAAATGCCTAATGGCTTCTCTGTCGATGCTCCTCGCTTTGCAGTGGGAGCTTGGTGCCTGCATCTCCCAGCCGCGGCCGGGGAAGAGGGGAGAGGGATGGGGAGGGATGCGCAGCGTGCGGAGAGGGCGTGGGGGGTCTGTGGCTCCTTCCCGAGGATGTCCCCCCTGTGCTCAGGGTCAAGCTGTGGCAACCTCAGCCATCCCCCAAAGTGTCTGCAGCGGGTTACTCAGAGTAAATGGGGCACTCGTTAAAGCCCAGGCTAGAAACCACAGCGTGCTCTAATTCACACTGTAATTTATATTTATTAAGGTAATTAACCCGCTCAGGTAGCTGTGCTGCTGAGCAGCGTGAATCACTGGACCGGGGAGCAAAACCAGGGCCAGGTGTCTGCAGTGGACTGGGGCCAGGAGGGGTGCAGCCGAGGAACCCCCCGAGGCTCCTGCCTCCAGCCCCCTTTTATAACCTCCCAGCCCGCCCCAGCATCTCCGCTGCCAGACCGGGGCATCCAACTGGAGCAACAGCCGAGCGGGAGAGGGCTGGCATCCGCCGCCTCTCCTTCGGCGATTGCAGCAGCCTTAGCCAGAGCAATAGAGATGCAGGACAGATTGGGAAGCTCCGACACGGCCGGGGCGTCGAGCTGCACCCAGGATCTCCCACACTGATAACCATCGGCTGTCAGGGCGTGTACAACATTAGCAACTCAAAGGGGATTAGGAGGGATGCGCGGCTGGATGTGCGCAGAGCTCACCCGCCACTCGCCCCGTCGCTGGCAGGCCGGTTTTGTTTTCGGTAGGTTTGGATGTACTCCTGGCGATAAGGATCTGCCGCAGCCCTCGGTGAGGCAGCCGGCACACCCTCCCCGGGAACGGCCCCACACCTCCATTCTCAGCTCCCCCAGCCAAGGCACTGCCGGCCGCTAGAGCAGCCCGGGGGTCGTTCCGGCTGCCCGTGCCCCCAGACCCGCGCGGGGTAACGCTGCCAGAGGAACCCCAAAGGAGGCTGGTTTGAGTCTCGGGTCCACCCGGAGCCGAGGGGTCTCCAAGCGCTGGCACAAGGATAGGATGAGCGTGGCATGCATGGAAAAAAACCCTAATGAAGCCAACCAGAAGAACCCAAAGTTAATGAGCAGGCTGGAAATCATAAGCCAAAACCTGTTTTGGCTGAGGGTTGCCGCCCCGACGTGCCAGACAAGCTGCGAAGCCGGGAGCTCCGGGGGAGGATGCTGCTGCCCCGAGGGTGCTTTGGAGATGAAACGGGGTTTTGTAAATACTAGTCTTTACCCAGGCCTGGAGAAGGGCTGGTTGGGGCCAGGACAGTGCAGCCGCTGCTCCCTCGGGAGGGAGCACCCAGCTCCAGCCCAGCTCACCCTGACTCACGCCGCTCCTCTCGCCCAGCGTGCACCCGCCAAAGGGTGCCCGAAAACTGCCCGCCACGCTTTTCTGCCCAGCCTGATGCTGCTTTGCATGCCTGAAAAACATCGGGGGAGCAAAATGGAAAGTAAAATATGATTTCAGCACTTTCTGCTTTTTTTTTTCCTTGTTATTATTTTTATTAGCCTCTCTGCTTTGGCTGCAGGGCCTCTCGGAGAGAATGGAGTGTCACGTGGGTGTTACCGGCTGCTGGCGCTTACCCGGCTTCAGAAAGAAACGCCAATTACTAATTTCATGGAGATAAGCCATTCTGAAGGAGGGGAGAAAACAAAAATATAAAAAATTTCCCAGCTTTGAAATGCGAAAGGCGCCTTCATTTATTTATTTATTTATTTCCGCGACAGCTCGTGGGGGCGCAGGGATTGCTCAGTTCAGTCCCCAGACAGAGGGACGGGAGCAGCACCCAAGGGGCATCGCCAGAAGGTGGAGTTAAGATGTATACGTCTGTATGTTCACACGCACACGTGACCCTGCGCCGACGCCGGTCTTGCATGGAGCTGGATGCGCTCCCCAGCCCCGCGAGCCCTGGGGCCGGCGAAGGGGCCGCGGCCGCAGCATCCCACTGGCTCCCACCCATCCCCTCCTCACCAGCACAAGGCAATGCCCATCTGGGCTCCTGCCTGCCGTCTGGCTCCCACAGCCCCGTAAACACCGAGGGCATGGGCCGGGGAGGAAAAAGAATGGTGCATGGAATTAATCTGGGTGTAGTTTGCATTTTTATTGCTCTAGCCTCAGATTCCAGCCTACAGAAAGGTTTCAAAAAGGATTAGATGCCATAAAACCTTTAATAATCCTCCCACATCTTACGTTTAATTATTGTTTTTACACATGCAGAGCCAACATGCCTGTAGCGAGCAATCAAGTATCACATGCCACTCCTCCTGCATTTCTTCTCTCCCGTGTGTCTCCGGCAGTATTAAGCCAGCACCCGGTTTTCCATGGCTCATCCCAGCGATGACTGGGAGCTCTCCTCCTTCCCCAACCCACTCCTCCCCCAAAATACAGCCCTATATAAGCACATCCCGGCTGCAGTCGGGGTGAGTGTGCCACCCAGGGCGAGGCAGCCGGCGCGGGAGGGGACACGGATGCCACCACTGTGCAGCCCTTGCTCCCGGTGGGAGCTGGGACCGGTGCCAGATGGTTCCCTGGCCCGCAGCAGGCTCCAGCACCGGGTAGTGGGGGGGGACGCGCTCAGCATCCTCACCAGAGCCGCGGAAATCATACTTGGCTGGGAATTTAGAAAAAAATCCTCGTCTCCAATTATAAACCGCCTGTTTGGAAGGAACATTTTGTCGCTAATTTGGTGCCATCAAAATAGTTGCTGTTTCTTTGGGGAAAAAAGAATTGGACCCTTTAATCAGTTTTTTCACCTCAACAGCTTTTCTTTAAACCAACCAGCTGTGGAAAGGTTTCATCTGTAAGAAAAGGTTAAGAGTAAACTGCGCCCCAGTCACTTTTTGGTAGGACTTTAGAGGCTCTGTTATTCATAATAAACTACTTAAAAGCACCCCTGGAGCACCTGCCACCCTGCTGAGAGTGGGCAGCTCAGCTTTGCACCCCCAGGAGCGGCTGCGGGGACGGTGCCAGTGCTTGAGCCACGAGGACACCATAATGGCGTGTGCCCGGCACAGCACAGGGGACTGGACACAGGGACTGAGGCATCAGATGTGGGTAAATAACTCCATAGCTGCAGATTCTGCTCCATTAGGCTCCCAGTGTACTGGTTGTTTATTATTATTGTTATTGTTATTGTTATCGTAAGCGATGCTTGCCCCGATCACCTGCAGTGCAGCTCAGTGGGGGAATGATTTTTGCCCAGTTTTTTCTGGGTTGGGGGAACCAGCCAAGGCCAGAGCAGCTCTTCTACTCCCTTGCCTACTGCTGCTCCACTGGGACAAGTCAGGGCTTTCCAGCAAAGCCCTGTTTCTTTAGGAATTTTCCCCATCTTAACCCTGGCCCAGTGGTGAGCTGGGATGGCCCCAGTGCGGGCTCCCCTGGTCCCCTCCCAGGGCCAGGGGGATGCTCAGGAGTCGATACCCAAAAGCATCTGCAAGCAGAGCTTGGACAGGCATTGCAATTACCTCCGAACCCACGTTGTTCCCAGCCAGGGATCAGCTTCGTTGTTCCCAGCCACGGATCAGCTCGTGCATGATCCAACACACCACGCAGGGACGGGGCAAGGCGCTGCCGGAGCTGCCCAAGTGCTCGTTCCTCTGCTGCGACAGGAGCACGGGGCAGCGCTGGAGGCGTTGAACACAGCAAGCGCCGGCCGAGGCAGCACGCGAGGCAGGGCTGTTCATATCTGCGTGACGGCCGAGGGCAGCGGGAAGTAGATCAACCGTTAACCACATTCCTAAACACCCGCAGCTTGCCATGGGGTGGATTAAATGAAAAATGTAAAGGAAAACTGGTGTCTGAGTTCAGACCCAGGAAGGGAGCCTGGTCCCTGGCCACTGCAGACATGGGGACAAACCCACCAGCCCCGTGGCCACTGCAGCCAGCTTGACGACCACAGTGCCGGTGGGACGTGGGCTCGCTCTCCACCATCCGCTCCTGAGCTGCTGTGACTCTGCGGGACAGCGCTGGAGTTTGGGTTCATCCCAGACGGCAGTACCTATGGCGGCAGCAACATTGCCACAGCACCGTGCAACACCAGGGCACTTGCCAACACCACAGCATCGTGTCCCTCTCCCTGTCCCCTGCGCTGCTGTGGTAGGTTGACCCTGGCTGGACACCAGGTGCCCACCAAAGCCGTTCTATTACTCCCCCCTCCTCAGCTGGACAGGGGAGAGAAAATATAACAAAGGGCTCATGGGTCAAGATAAGGACAAGAGAGATCAATTACCATCACAGGCAAAACAGACTCGGCTTGGGGAAAATTAACTCAAGTTATTGCCAAGCAACCAGAGTAGGGTAATGAGAAATAAACCCAAATCTCAGAACACCTTCCTTCCACCCCTCCCTTCTTCCCAGGCACTACTTCACTCCTGGATCCTCTACCTACCCCCCAGCACTGCAGGGAGACAGGGAATGGGGTTTACGGTCAGTTCATCACACGTTATTTTCTGCCGCTTCATCCTCCTCAGGGGGAGGACTCCTCACACTCTTCCCCTGCTCCAGCGTGGGGTCCCACCCACGGGAGACAGTCCTCCACGAACTTCTCCAACGTGGGTCCTTCCCACGGGCTGCAGTTCTTCACGAACTGCTCCAGCATGGGTCCCTTCCACGGTGTGCAGTCCTTCAGGAGCACACTGCTCCAGCGTGGGTCCCCCACGGGGTCACAAGTCCTGCCAGAAAACCTGCTCCGTGGGCCCCTCTCTCCACAGATCCGCAGGTCCTGCCAGGAGCCTGCTCCAGCGTGGGGTCCTCCCCGGGCTGCAGGTGGATATCTGCTCCACCGTGGACCTCCCTGGACTGCAGGGGGACAGCCTGCCTCACCAGGGTCTTCCCCACGAGCTGCAGAGGAATCTCTGCTCCAGCACCTGGAGCATCTCCTCCCCCTCCTTCTGCACTGACCTTGGGGTCTGCAGGGTTGTTTCTCTTCCATGTTCTCACTCCTCTCTCCGGCTGCCGTTTCTGTCTGTCCCAGCAACTTTTTTTTTCCTTCTTAAATATGTTATCACTGAGGCACTACCACTATCACTGATGGGCTTGGCCTCGGCCGGTGGCAGGTCCATCTTGGAGCCGGCTGGTACCAGCTCTGTCGGACACAGGGGAAGCTTCCAACAGCTTCTCACAGAAGCCACCCCTGTAACCCCCCCGCTACCAAAACCTTGCCACACCAAGCAAATACAGCTGCCAGGACTCCCTTCATGTGCAGTGGTCTCACTACCCCTGAGGCTGGTCTTGCTGTCACAGGCAGTGGCAGACGCAGTCCAAGCCACCGAGATGAAGAGACCCGAGCTCAGCTTTAGGGCCAGCAATAGCCCCGTGCCTCTGGGCTGGATCCCACATTAATCCTCTTTAACCCCCTTTCCCCAGCCCTGCAGCAGGCAGAGGTCTGACGCCGTCAGCCCCCAGATCAGAGCGGGCAGGAGGCCTCTCCGGGATGCAGGCAGAGCTCTGGGTGAGCTGCTCTGACCCCTTTATCCCCCGAAACATCAAAAGTTTCAATTATTCTGCCTGTGACTCATTTCTGATGAAGACTTTTCTCAGAAGAAACTCAGTGGGTGGGACAGGCAGGCACTCAGAGCTGCATTTTCTACCTCTGGAGACGAAGCTGTGCAGCATCAGCAGAGCCATCAGAGCCGTCTCCCGGCTTTGGTCTTGTTTGCGAGGAAGGATGTTTCGACCCTGCCGACGCCAGTGGCACGAGGACTTAAGGGACCGGTGCCCAGAGGAAGCCCCTCTCAGCTGGGGAAGGACAGACAGAACAATCGGTCGTTTATTTTGGTCAGAGGCACCGTCCCATTAAAATATTGCCCTCCAAGTTGTGCGCACATGGCAAAAAACAGAGCGCCCGGCTACCAGCCAGACAAAGGGAGCCTGTGCTCCCGAGATGTTTTATTCATGCGCAGCCTTGAAGAGCAAACAAGCCCAGCTATTCTGCCGCCCTGGACTCGACGCAGCCCTGCCTTTGTGCTCCATGCCTGTAGAGGCGGGAATTGCAAAGAGGGGCTGGAGTGGGAATTGCAAAGAGGGGCTGGAGTCCTCCCCGCCATGTGGGACTTGTTGCTCCGCCACTGGAGCGACTGCTCCCCCTCCCCAGGCTTACTCAGAGCAGGCTGGTTCAGCACCAGAAATTGCAATTGCTTTTCCAATTTCTCTAGTTTATTGCACTTATTCACCTGGCTGCTTCGCCAGAGTCACAGGCTCAGCTCACGACCAGCGCTTGGGCCCTCCATCATTGCTGCTGAGCTGAGCCTGGAGCAGCTGTCCCCGGTGAGGACGTGGGGACGGTCCCCTGCTCCCAACCCGGCTTCCAGTGGCAAGAAAAGGCCACCTGCAAACAAAGCAATAATAGAAGAGTCAGCCTTAGTCTCACCCTGATCATTTCTAATTGAATATTAATACCATCTTGATCTTCCTTTAATGCTCCATTTAATCTGAATGTTTGTCTTATTTTTGTTCCGGGCAGAGGATTAGCCATCCTGGGCACACGTGGTGTCGGGCCATGGCTACTGCAAGCAGAGTTGGAAAGCTACTTCCACATGGAAATAACTGCAAATTCAACTACTGGAATTGTTAGAAATGAAGTTAATACCCAGGCACCAGTGATTCAGCGTGCTGGGGGCAGGTGGGCTCAGTGTCTGTCCACCCCGCACTGGGGGGCATCACCCCAGCCCTGCTCAGCAGGATGGAGCAGAGCTGCCCCACAGTGGGGGACAAGGGCGTCTCAGGGTGGGAGACACGGGCGTCTCAAGGCAGGGGACATGGGTGTCTTGGGGAGGGGGACACCGGCATCTTGGGGCTCGTGGAATAACTGTGCTAAAGCGCCCGCTTGAGGGAGGTAGCCATGTGGATTTGGGGCAGAGATTGCACGTCTCCCATAGGTAAAACAGCCTTTTCTGTCATTCTGAGGAGCGTACATGGAGGTCGTACCAGACGTCATCACCCTGGGAGCTCAGGCCTTGCCAGCTGTTCTGGGTGGGCCTGGTGGGCTGTCAAAGCTGGGGATGTCACATCCTATGTGCAAACCCAGTGCGAGGGCAGTGGGGCAGCAGGAAAGGAGCAGACTGGGGAGGTAAGCGGGGTGGATTTGCCTCTGAGAGGCAAAGTGGGCAATGGTTAAGAGATGCCACAAATCTCCATCCCCATCTCCACCTGGCCCCAGCCTCCCAGTGCTGTGTGGTGGTTCACGGTGAGGAAGACCCCCTCGGCCATGGCAAAGCCAGATCAAACCCAGCATCCAAGGACTGGCCGCAACCGATGCTCCTGTCCATGCGTGACTTCATTTTCCTGCTCGAACCCTCGTTGTTCAGAATTCACAACACGCTTGGGGCATGGGCCAAACAGGCACTGGTTGGAAATAAAAGGGTGAAAAAAAACTTTAAAAAAATACCTGTGATGCAAATGGATGGCACTGCGTGCCTCTGCCCTCCCCTGCAGAGCAGGGATCAGCCACCCACCACGTCCCACGCAGCATGATCCTCCCAGCCCCATCCCTGGCTCCTCAGCCCATGCCGTCCTACCCAGCTTCTCCAGGAACACACGCAGCTCCACAGCCACTGAAGGACGTTTGGTAATGTGTGAGTAATGGGCCAGTTTAATCCCTTCCAAAATCACGATAACCCCGAAGGATGTACCAGTTGAGGAAGATGTTAGCGTGGAAGGTGTGCAGCAAGCAGCGCTGCTGCCAGAAATACCAGAGGAATTAACAAATTGGGTTGCAGCTCTCAAGTGAAACCATTTATTGAGGATGGACTGTTCCTTCTTGTAATCCTCTGTCATCAGCACTCACTGCAAAAATTTAACTGTGTCAGACTAAGACGGCGTGGTAAGCCCCAGGGCTAGTTCTGTGGGTAGAAAGACTCATTCGTTGCCCAACGCTATTTGCAAGTCAAGTGTATTTCTTTCTTCGTGTTGTAATTGCTGAGGACTGGGAATGCCTTACTAAGCAGCGAGCAGCAGCAAGGCCGCCTGGTGCTGAGGTGTGCTGAGCTCACATCAATCCCAGCCCGCTGGCTTATCTCCTCCTGCCGGACACCTGATCAAGGGAGATTAAGTGAGATGTGCCAGGGCTGTGACAGGGCTTGAGCAAACTTTGGGGGATGCACCTTTCTCCCTGTCGTGGTGACAGTGGCAGCTGTGTGGACCTGCTCCATCCCCTCCATCACGGTGGCCCAGGGAGCACCTCTGCCAAGGAGGGAGGGGCACACCAAAAATTTCATGTAACCTGACGTCATTTTAGTATCATTAGGGCTAACAGGACAGAAAGCTCAAGCAAGTCTGCTACTTGCCCCTGCTCCAAAAGGACCAACCAACGGGAACAGCCTGGCCAAGGAGAGCTGGCACAGTGACATTTAATACCCCTAATATTTATCTGAGGGACATTAACACAGGCAATACTTATAGAAAGCACCTCGTGACTCAGAAAGCAGAGAGAGAAATGGCCTTTCCAATGCACTGCCAAGGTAGCAGGAAAGCTGCCCCAAAAGGAAAGGGGTAAATGAAAAAATGTGCTGCAACTGCCCTTGGTGAGCTCTCTGTTATTTATTGGGAAAAAAAACCCAGCTGGTGAAGAAGGAAGCTTAGAAAGAAGATGTAGCAACTCCCAGGTGAGGGAAACTTTGGCCTCCAAGGCCAGGAGCATGAGGAGTTCATCTCAGGTTATGTCAGACCTGGTGACACACAAAGCTTTTCCCTTCAAGCACTCGAGCTTGTGTGCCAGCCTATCGCTTTGGCTGCCCGACTGTATTGCATCCCAGCCTCCTCTTCACGATACCGCACGTCTCTTCCTCTGACTGCCTCTAGATGTGCAGCTCTTTGGAAATTAGTGGCCCTTCTCTTTGGGCTTTTGATGTACCCCAGAAGGAGGGTGCATGGTAAGCATTGCTTCACTGCTGTTTGTGCAACCTCGCTGCAGATCCCTTATTATTCACGATGGTATCTTGCCACTTGATATGCATAATAGCTCAAAGGTACCGTTGACTACATTTTTCCAGCTCTTTGATGTGCTAGCGATAACTTGTTTCTGTTTTGCAGCCATTAAGCTAGGTGGAAATCATTACACTACGTTAAATGTGGGGTTTGTTCTTTAATCAGTGTTGTTCTGGTTCCAGGCTTGGTGTTGCAATCTGTCATACGTGGAAAATATCCTCTTAGCCCAGGTTAACAATCCTGGAGGAAGTGAGCACAGCTTAACAGAGTCTCTTCAAGGTCAGAGATCAAGGACCAAATCCTCCCAGGAGACTCCAGCATCCCAGGTGGGTTGCAGCAGCTCCCCGGCCACTTGCACCTGCGCTGCCGGTTGCATGCGTTGCAGAAGTACCCACTGCACGAACCAACCTCCCTGCATGGCAGACACACCGGTATACGCTAAAGCCACCCAGAACAGACCCTACTTATCCACCTGGCAACATTCACTTGAAGTTTTAATGTCATATTTGTGAAACTAGACTAAACAGGCCACTTCTTGGGTCAGGCTTGGACTTGTAGGGTGCATATTTTGGATTGCAGCTCTGCAGCCCCTGGCCACAGCCAGGCTGTTCCTGCCCTGTAAAAGCCTTTTGCTGTCCAAGAAGGGGATGCTCCACCCTGGCAGCCCTTCTCCTCCAGCACCTCTCACGCAGGTTACGGTGTCTCACCACCCCTCTGCATTAACCACCCGTACTGCCATGGCACCAGCACTGGAAAATCATCTGAAGGCAGGAGGGGAGAGGGAGGCCATTCCCTGCCCTGTGCTTTTCCAAGCACCCCTCTGGACTCGGCACCCGACGGGTCAGCCCAACACTGCAGAGCTGGAAGGTGAACATTTGCATCTCCGCACCCGGCCCCGATGACAGCATCGCACGCTGCTCACAGAGCATTCTTTTTGACAGGAATAACCACATATAGCTTCCGATAATGATTTTGTCAGGGAAGACTGATCAGAGGGAGGCTGACCCTGGTGATGAAGGGATGTGTCTCAGGTCTGCTCTGCCCTGCGGATGCTGGGGAGCTCAGCCAGCCACACGCCCATCAAACCATCAGCACACGACGGCTGGGTTAAACCTGGACAACACAGGCTGGGGATGCGACGACTGACAGTGTGTTGGACTAGCTACACGCTGCCGCGAGCATTACCAGCTCGTTAGGAAGCAGCTCCTGCCAGTGAGGTGAAGCAGCCGCTTCGGTCCCAATCCTGCAGCATGTTCCCTTTGCAGCCACGGGAGCTGGGCACATCCACCCACCGGCTGGAGGGATGTGCCGGTGCTCGGGTGGCTGTGGGAGAGCTGCTGGTGTCCTCAGGGTCCACCCAGACCTTATTGGTATGTGGCTTCTGGGCTTTTTGGACTTTCTCTTCATTGTCTTGCAGCAAAATGAGGCTGCAAAGGGTGGAAGGGTCCTGGCCGCTGCAAGAGGAAACCTTGGGAGCAAGGAAGGGCCACGGCGAGAGAGTGCTTTGAGGCAGGGAGCACCATGCTGTTGGGAGGCAGAGCAAAGCGGCAGGGCGGCAGCCCACGTGCCGGGTGTGAAATGGCCAGTGAGTCCCCCCAGGTGAGGTCCTGGGGACAGCCCAGGGACAGGTTCACTCCCCGGGAGCCCTGGAGAGGAGGGCAGAGCCCCGAGCACCCGTCTGCAGAGGAGCTGCCGTCTGCAGAGCCGGCAGTGCCAGAGCTGGCCTCGAGCCGGCTCTGTGTGCCGCAGCACGAGCACAAAGACCGTCTGCGATGTGATGTGCTGTCCCCAAACGGGGCCATCTGGGTCACGCGCTTGCGGCTGGTAAAGGTTCAGGATGTACCAAGAGAAGGAGGAGCGTTCTGTGGTATGCCACCCGGCGCCACGTGGGGCAACGACAGAGCTCCTGGGCACAGGAGCATGGCAAAGGAGTCTTACACAAGCAAGGAGGCGAAGCAGAGCATGGGAGAGACTCCCCAAAAAGAAGAAACCCAGCAGTTGGCAGGAGGGAGCCTGGCAAGCAGCGGGCTGTGCTCTGCGCAGAGCCCCTCGAAAGCCTGTGTGGTTTTCAAATGAAGTCTATATTTGTTTTGCAAAACCTCAAACCACCCCTCCCAAGAGTGTATGACAGAGACAAGTGAAAACGTGAAAACCTTCACCCGTTAACCCCTTCGTGCCAGGGGCCAGAGCGGGAACAGGCTGCCCGCGCTGAGGACGGGGCCAGCAGAGCCCGACTCGGCCGCCCACACTGAGAGGCAGCCGGCAGCGGCTGCTCTGCTCACATTTGTCTTTCAGGCTCGTTCGAGGGCTTTGGCAAGCGACGATTCAGTTTCGTTTCCTGCTTTCTTGCAGTCTTGGCATGTTTAGTTTGGCCTCCTGTGTTTTGCGACATGAAAGCCTTGGCTATAAATACATCGTCCTGTGTCTCCAAAGGTTTTGTGGCGTTTTCCTGCCTGTGCTCTTCATCCCTTTGGGAAGGTCAGGAGCTGGGAGGAGTGTGCGGAGGAGGCTCCGGTGATGCCGGCGGAGCAGCTCCCTGCCCGGGACAGCCCTCGGCACATGGCTCACAGCACGAGGCCGCCGGCCCTTCTGGAGCCGTGCTCGACTTACAGATGTTTATCACAGCCGATAAGGCTGTGTTGGCTCTTTACACAAGAGGAAGGGGAGGTTTGTGCAGCGGTGAGCTGGTCACGAGCCTGAGGAGCGGAGCTCGGGGTCGTGGTTGTGCTGGATCCCTGGGTTAGCCTGCAGCGGTACTGTATCCCAAAGGGCTTTGGCATTGCTGATTCCTGGAGGTCACAAATGCCGCCAGGACCTGCCAGCTGCAGACACGCAGCCAAGGTCCTCCCTGGGGCCGGTGTGCCCAGCTTGCCCCGCCGATGCTTCCATGCTGGCCCGGGCAGCATGCCACGGAGCGCCCACGCTGGGGCAAGCAAGCCTTGCAAAAGGTAAACATGTGTTCGGTAGCAGCCCAATAATTACGGCCCTAATTCAGCAAAGCATCACCACTTACAAGGCACCTAAGCATGTGCTTAAAGTTAATTACACGCTTAAAGATCTTTCCTGAATAAGCACGGATTTAAGGCTGTGTTTGGTATCTCCCGTACTTAACTGTGATTCAGCTAACCACCTACCCTACCTCTTTGTTTCCAACAACCCAAAACCATCATGAAGTGATTTCAGAGCTCAGCTCCAGCACTAGAAACCAAACATCTATGCACTTCTCTCTGCAGGCTTGCTTTGTAGATATGAAAATAAATATCCTTTTGACTCTTATGGCTTTGTTTTCCTGATAGCACTTCCCTCCCTGCAAGCCAGCAACTTCCAGGCTGATTAGGAACTCTACAGAGACCTCCTGAAATGGCTTCTCTGACAGAATCAGATACTTGGCGGGGGGGAAGAGAGAGACAGAAAACGCCTCGGTCGAAACTGCCCCGCTGCAAGACGGCGAAGCTGAACTGGCCCCTTTGCACGCAGTCAGTTTTTCCACTGCATTTGCATATCTCTGCTGTTTTCTCGCAGCCCGCGCCCGGCTGCCTTTTCCTCCACGCAGTTTCTGCTCAACAGTCGCGTGTGAACCAGAGCCGCGGCTGCCTGCGGTTTTCTCCCCGCCGGAGGTGCACCGCGGTGGCTGGGAGCCGGCGGCTGCAGGAACTCCTCCTGCCACCCCGGCCATGCCAGGGCCAGACCCACCAGCAGGACCCTGCATCGGCAACCGGGGGGAGGTCGAACCCAGCCAGCAGCAAAAATAACTGCGGGTGCAGCTGGTAAATGATAAGAGGGGCTGGTTGGAGCAAGCTGCCTCCAGGGTGGCTTCCGCTTTTAGCATCATTTCTTTAACAAATCAGAGCAAGTGTTTTCAAGAGAAAAGGATTTCAAAGCAAGCACTTTGGGGTTTTTGCTGCTGAAATTCCCCAGGGAAACATTCCTGGACCCAGAAAGCCCAGTGGAGACACCCGGCCCCTTGATAATTTGGGCAGGCAGGGCCCTCACCAAAGAGAGCCCAGAGACCTGCCTATAATCTTGTCATTTTATTCAGCATTTGAAAGTCTTTGAGGTTTTTTTTCAGTCAAGTTACTGGTACAAATTACACACTGTGGTGTGTGTGGCTCTAAAACATGGCTTCGAAATGGGATGCATCTTGCCAGAGGGGCAGGCTCTCCATTAGAGGCTCCCATGCAGCCCCAGATGTGGCCCTGCCTGGCAGAAGGATGCTGGATGCCAGGTCCCTCCCTGTGCAGCTCCATGCATCAGCCATCCCATAACCTCAGTTCCGGCTCTTCCCACCCTCTCGCTGGCCACAGACTATATCGGTGGGGCCACCCATCCTGCATCTGATGGCAATTTCTCCCTTAGATCAGCTGTTAACCCAGCATCCCAATGGGAGCAGGTTGCCCAGGGCCGTGTGCTGCTGGGCTTCAAGTGCCTCCAAGGATGGATGGAGCTCCACAGTGTCCCTAGGCAGCCTCCCAGTGCTCGGCCACCCTTACCATCAGAAAGTGTTTCTCCATCCCTGTCCTCCATGGCACCTTCCTGCCTGCCCAGTGGGCGGGAGCAGAGCTAATCCCTCAGAGAGAGCCCTGGGTCTTCTGCAGGTTCCCTTCCCACCTGAGAGACAGCCACAGAGCCCGTCCTTTGGTGGGAGAGCTCAGGGGGGACACAGTCCCACAGCCCTGAACAGCACCAACCTCTTGGCACCACATTTTGGATGCCTCTGCTCGCTCTGCGAGTGCATGTGACCAGCACCTTCCCAGCGCTGACAGCCAGGAGCCTCTCAGAGCTGCAGATAAAGTTATCATTAGAATCTATTAGCAATAACAAACAATATCAGCTTCATTCATTGTCATAGGCTGGGTTATTAGTGCTGGAAAAACAGCTCCCCTAACACCCTCGGAGCCAGCCGAGATTCATCTGTGTCTCATTAGCAGAGCCTTCCTTCTTTGTTTGTTCAGTTAAAATTAACTCTCCTTCTGGAAAAAAAGGAGCAAAGAACCACCCTCCTGGCCTGGCACGGCCCGCCCAGCTGCTCGCCCTGGCCCTGAGGGCTCCCGGTGGTTGCAAGGGACCGACCCCAAACCTGCAGCAACTCCATGTGCTCGCCGCTGGATACGGCCCCTGCTCCCACGAGTTGCTCCTTTCTCCAGCAAAACGCACGTCCCGTCACTGCTCTGTAAGGAGCTCTGCGAGAAGACCTGCAGCCGGAGAGGCAGAAATGCCCCAGAGTGGGGGGCCAGAGGGTTGCAGCCCCTCTCTGCAGCTCTTCACTTCCATCGCCTCCCTCAGCAAGCTCCCCCAAATGTCACCGAGTCACCTCACCCTCCTCACCTCCCTGTCCTAGTCGCCCTCCTGACATGGACATTTCCTCTCAGGGCATTTCTGTGCTCTGCCCCTTGCAACCCACAGCACCCCATGCCCTGGGCAAGATGCCCGAGAGCAGCCCCAAGTGGCACCAGGACCTGCAGCACCCTGCCTGCACCCTCTGCCCGCACCCGCTGCCTGCAGCCTGCCTCCAGCAGCGAGCAGAGCCCTGCATAGCGGTGGTCACGGCGAGGGCGATGCACGGCTGGGCTGGGTACTGGGGTGGTTACCCAGCTGGGTCCCAGCCCTGCCATGGGTGACCCCGCTGTCCCTCTGGGCATGTGCCCCCAGAGCCCAGCCCTGCAGAGGCGGCATGGCCGCAGGCGTGCGAAAGCGGGGCTGGCCCGGAGAGGTACCGAGAGGGGGGCAGGACATGAGTAATTGGGGTAGGACGGGGCTTTCCCGGGCAGAGCGCGCAAAACCAGGGATTTTTGTGTTTGCATTCACATCTACTTAACCCCGCAGATCGGTTAATGCTTTTGTAAAATTACATCTGTTACTCGTCAGGCTCAGCATTTTCAATCGGTTGCCAAAGCCGCTTGGATATTTATAAAACAAGCCAAAAAGAACCCAAAACCCCAGGCCCCAAACGTTTCAGGTTTGTCAGTCACAAAGAATCAAAAATAAATCAAATCTGCAGTCACAGACCTGCACAGCACCCTGCACCACCCAGACCGAGCTGTATCCGTGGGTGCAGGGGCTCTGACAGACCGGAAAACTCAAGCCTTGACCCAAACCGGAGCCCGGCCGATGCGAGGTGAGGTGTCCCTAAGGGCTGGAAACATGGCGGTTTGATTCGAGGGGTGAGCCAGGTCCTCCACCCCCAGCTGAGCTGCATGGGGTGCCAGGGTGACAGGGTGGGAAAGACACAAATGGCACCTGGGGACGAGGCTCCTGATCCGGGCTCCCTGCACCAGGGTCAGCAGCAGCACTCAGCTCTCCTCCAGGCACTGTGCTTGCCCCACATCCCAGCACGGTAATAATGAACAAGGCAGTAACGAGCAAGGCGTGCGGGTGGATGTGTCAGAGCAGGGCAGCATCCCTCGCCGAGCTGCGGGGGCTTGGGAGAAGCCGGGCAGTGGTGCTGTGAGCACCCGTGGTTTGGGTTTTGCGGATTCTTGCAGCTCTTCCCTCTGCAGCACCGAGCATCTCCCACTGCCCAAGCACATGCCAAGCACCAGGGCCTGGGCGTGCATCCCCATGCCATCCTCCCTCCCTCGTCCCCCAGCCCAGCAGGTAACATTACCGACGGGCACAGGGACTTCGTGGGTGCTGAGTGACTTGTGGGAGCCGAGGGGCAGGGCAGCAGCACGGGACAGCCGGTGAGGCAGAACCCAAAGGCAGGGGCAGAAATGCACTGATGTGTTTCAAAAGCCACTGGAGAAGGAAATCTCCACAGGTGCTGTGCGAGGACCATGGTCTTGGCACAAATGCTCCAATGCTGGGCAATCTCCCCTGGAAATACATTTTCTCTTTGAGCCCGTCATCAGCACTCACAGTAAAATCCAGAACAAATAAACCCCAAAGCAGCAGGTGAAGGACGAGCCCAGAGCTCCCGTGCCCAGCATGTGCCCACCCTGCGGGCCAGATCCCTGCTTCGGTGGGATGGAGAGCCAGATTCAGCGGATGCCCAGCAATGTTCTTCTGAAGGTTATAGGCCAGCAAGGATTTTATTTTTGTTTTGTTTTGTTTTAAAATTTGTTTATAAAATTACTAAGTGGCCTTTTTCTTAGCTAGATTAATGTCACAGGACAGGTTAGTGCTCCTGAGAGCCAGGCTCTGGTCTCCTCGCAGCCTGGGGATTGCTGCTTGACCGTGAGCAATTTATCCGCCCAGCCTCTGGTCTGGCTCTCTGTACCTTGGAGACTACCCAAAGTTACTCCAGTGTTGTATTTAGAAAGTTAAAATGATAAAAAAAAAAAACCTCTGTAGGCCTGATGCAGGAGTTGGACACCAGCATCAGCAGGGCTGTGTGCGGCAGAGACTGGAGCGCACTGGTCAGCAGCTGGGAGGCAACTTTGCCGTTTTGCTACAAGTACATGAAACTGTTTAACACGACAAGGCTGTTAAACAAATCGACCTGAGGCCAGCAAGTTCGGTGCTGTCTAGCCTTCCAGTTGAGCGACAATAGCAATTGATCCTGCTGGGAGGTTAAAAAATAAAATAAAATCATCATCCTGGAACAACATGTTTCAGCTGGAGCAGCCTCGTGCCCATTAGCGGTAATTGAGCGATGCGGGGCTGAGCCGTGGGAAGGCTGATTGCCCCGCGCAGCGGCGGCGTGATTAGGGATGGCTTCGGCTCTGCCCGCGGGGTGGAACGGCTCGGCCTAATTGAGAGCGAAATGCCGGGGTCTGGGCAGAGGGAGACTCCGCCAGAGTCCCCGATGAAGCCACGGGGAGCTGTGATGAGCAGAGATGCATGAGCAGAGCTGAAACCGCAGGGACTTTGGGAGGGGTCGGCATGGTGCGGCACAGCGCGGCACGGCATGGCACGGTGCATGCACAGGGCTCGCCAGGCATGGGAGCTCTGCAGCACTGCTAAGGCTTTTACGCACCATAAGAACCTCTTGAAAGCCTCATTTTGAATAGGGGGTTATAGAGCGCTGAAGAAAGCTGAAATAAAATATTTTCCCTCTTGCACGTGTCGGGGAAGCAGAAGTCCTGGGCTAAATGGGACAGGCTGTGCCGTTTTGCCGTATTATTTAGCTGCACTGGAAATGAAGGATGAAGGTGATAAAGGGTTTATTTTAGCAGGCAGCAGCCACTAACTGCTCGGTAATGCACCGAGGAAGAGCTCAGCTCCGCCATCCCGTTTCCCATTCCAGTCACGTGCCCCCAAAATTGCAAATGGAGATTTGTTACATTTCATTTGCTCCCATCCCTGGGAAGCCATTTGCGATGAGTTCACGTCTCCCAGGAGGCTCTATTCCAATCAAAGTGAAAAGAGAGGAGAAAAAAAAAAGTCACGCTACACCAGATGACAATGATATCTCAGTGCCGATCACTGGGTGCTGACTGGCGCTACACGTTTTAATAACAGCCAGCCCATGTGCAGCAGCAAGACTGAGGCACCGCTCCCAGGCTGGGGGATGCTGAGGTACCCCTCGAGGTTGAGGGATGCTGAGGTACCTCTCGAGGCTGGGGGATGCTGAGGTACTGCTCCCAGGCTGGGGGATGCTGAGGTACTGCTCCCAGGCTGACAGATGGTGAGGCACTGCTCCCAGGCTGAGGGATGCTGCGGTACCACTCCCAGCCGGATGGATGCTGATGAGCATGGCTCAGCCCCAGTTTGTCCCCTGCACTGGCTCCAGCTGCCACCTGCTCCAGGATGGACACCCATCACCTTGATTTTCCAGCTTTCGTCTTTCTCCATGAGCAGCACCTTGAGCTAGGCAAATAAAACCAGGGCTTTGGTAAACTCAGGGAGGACAGGCTGAGCATCTGCTTCAAGTTTAGCAATTTTAGCTATATATTGGCCTGTACTTTACAAACTCTTACTAACTGAGTGTGCACACACACAGAAAACGAAAGCAGAGATGGTTGATGGTTGGGGCTTGGTCACTTTTTTTTTTTTTTTAGTTCCCCCTTTAAAAAAATAAATCTTGTTTTCACTTTAGAGCAGTTTTGTGGGCTGTGGTCTGGTGTTATTGATTAGGGCATGTTATTCTGGAGCAGGAAGCTGCCTGACATACTGCCTGCCTGCTGCTAAATTGAAATCTCCTAATCTTTCCAATCCTTTTAAGCACTGGCAAATGAAAAGGCGGCACATTGTGGAAAACCTCTGCTCAAGAGGAAGCAAGGCAAGATCTACCAGAGTGAGAGTACAAGCCACCATGGGTCAGAGGGGACCCGCTGCCTCCGCTCACTCCCATTGCCCGCTCAGGGAGGCAGGAGGGGTGTTTGCTCCTGCTGCGATGCCCTCGCTCGGCACAGGGGACATCCCCAGCACATCAGCTGAAGGATTCAACCGAGGTGCATCGAGCCCTCATTGGCACGACCTTGCCGAGGGCAGGGGCTGGCGGTGCTGCTCCGGCACGCGCGGTGCTGCTGGTGCCAGGGGCTGCCCTTGGTTCGGGATGGCTGGTGGCAGGGGGCTGGGGGGAGACCCCCCTGCCCTACAGCATGGCTGGTGGTGGTCTCCAGGGCTGTCACACAAGAAAGGGGACTCGATTCTTGTTTGAGGCCAAATTTGAAGCTGGGTAACTGTGTGGTCAGGTGACCGCAGGGTAACCCATGAACTGCTGAGGTCGGCTGGGCTCAGGGGCACAAGGCATCTTTACTGGAACATAACAGGGGCTGCCCGGGGCTCAACTCGGGCTAGCAGAGACCACCACTTTTCATCAGGCTCATTCTCTCCTCCATGATTAGCATATACCCTTAATTATGTGCTGAAAGCCTAGTGCTCTGCTGTTCAGAGCTGTTGCCGTCTACTAAGTCACGGCAGCAAGCTAAAGCAAGGCCTGGGTATGAGGACAACGTGCTTTTTACTTAGCCCCATCCCATAATAATGGCAGAACAGGAGGGATCTCCCTGAAAACAGCAGATCTCCTGCCATCCTGCAGCGCACACTGCTTGCACCCATGGTCCCCCGAGCTGCCCACACGAGTAGCTGGCTTTCTCCCTGACACTATGGGTATGTGCAGGACCAGAGCACTGATTCCAACTTTGACCCTGCCGGTGCCGTGCCTCTCAGGCTCTGTGGGGACCGGCTGCCCAAATCCAGCAGCATTTGGGGATGTGGACATTGCCATGCCGGCTGGAGGGAGGCAGGGACTGCGCTGGTGCATTGGGATTTTGGGGCATTCCGGTTTGGCAATGCAGTGACCTGCAGGTACTTCCCCAGCTGCTTTATCACCCTCAGTCCATGGCCAAAATATTTAGCAACGTTTGTTAGGGCAGAGCAATAATTTGATTTAACCCTTGTGGTGCTGGGTTGTTGCTGACAGATAACCAAATGCATGCTTCACAGAAGGTGTGTGCGTTAGGGAGATCAATGCATATTCACAAAGGGCCAATTTACATTGCATCAGTCTTGGGAGAACAATGTAACCCCAACTTCCTGAGAAATCAAGGACACCATATAGCTAAAACTTCAGGAACGCTGTTGTTAATCTCTGAATAATGATTTCAGCCTCTACGAGGCCTTTCCTGTACTCCATCCAGGGAAGGAGTGCTCAAACCAGGTTGAATTTCTGGCTGTTGGGCAGCATCTTCCCTTCCATCGCTGCACACTTGGCTTCTCCTACCTGCCCGCAAGCCCATGACCTGCCCTGCACCCCCAGCCCCAAGCATGTGTCCCCTCCAAGGGGTCTACGTGTTGGGACCACCGTGGGGCCACTGGGCTCAGGGGAGGAATGGGAGCCGCTGGGCACAACTTGGCCCGCTTGTATTTTTAGCGTGTGATGCTGGGAAAAGGAGAGCATGTTCATTAACCTGCACAGCCAGGAATAACAATTGCCTTCCATCAGGACCTCATGAATAAGTCGCACCATCTGATTTAGTTATTTATATCCTTCCTGCTGGTAAATTAATTAATGTTTCATTTGCAGCACAGGCAGCCCGTAAGAATCTTTCTCTGTGCTCTGAAAGTGGGCATGCTACAATGTCATCTGCTTTAAAAGGCATTTTTCCTGGGAAGATAGTTGGTAAATATGGACCGCAGACCACTAGGGTCTGTGGGGTATTTGTACAGTGCAAAGGGTCATTTTTATTCTTTCTACTGGATCTTAAGGAACATTCATGGGGAAAATCGCGATCCTGTTGCTGGGGTAGGTTTCTGGTCCATCCATCCAGGGAGAGGATGGGGAGCATGGGGGCAGCTGGCAGTGCCGCAGGGCCAGGAATGCCCAGGGACCAGGGGACCTCAGAGTGCAAAAGAAGATGCTTAAAAGAGAAATACTTCTGTAAACACCTACAAGGAAATGGGCGGAAGAGAAGGGGAATTATCGGGGGTAGCAGGCAAACAACAAGGCGCTGCAGGAGGGGCACGGAGGGGCAGCAGGAGCCTAGGTAGAGCTGCTGGGCTGGGTGAAGGTCCCTGCCGGCTGTGGTGAGGGCGCCGGGCAGCCCAGGGACCTGCTCGGAGGGGTGGGCAGAGCCGCAGACCCACTCCTGTTATAGCAGCTGGGGCTGAGCTGTGGGTGTGAGCCAGCCCTGATGGAGCCGGGGGGGATAAAACGTCTCCCAGCACCGCAGGGGCTGACGGTGCCCCTGCCAAGGGGGATGCAGGGCAGGGGGCTCGGCCGAGGGCAGGCGGCACCGGCAGCTCCCTTGGCATCTCATCCCGGCGCTGGCTCCGGGGTTTTGCATGCCTGCTCTCGACGGCTGCAGCGGGAAACACCAGCCATGGCGCATGACTCCCTTGGGACAAAGATAAGAAGCTGGAAAAATAAACTGCGCTCCCAAGGTCGCAGAGGCGCTCGGGGCTCTCCCCGGCACACGGGCTGCTTCCCTTTCCGCTTTCAGAGCAATCGCCTGGTGGCTTTATAATGGATTAAAGCAAAATATTTTTGCTGGGGGAGGGCTGGCAGAGGGCAAGCGCTAGCATCCCCCCTGGCATGGGTCACTCCAAAGCACCACGGAGATGCCCCATTGTCCCACTCTGCTTGGGTCCCCTCCAGCTGCCATGTGCGTGTCCCCGTGTCCGCGGGCAGCCGGCGAGTAAGCAGGGCTGCCAGCGGACAGCAGCGTGCCTCTGGTTTGATTATTTGCTTATGGCATCCTAATACGCCCAATTATTTTTCAATGCAGACAGTTGCGGTTCATTTGCTTCACCATCAGGCGGGGGCTTGTAGGAGACATTCTAATGCTGGCCACGTTTTAATTTCCTCAAACAGCATGTTTTACGTGTGCTAAGTACAGATGAGCTTGGACCCAGCTATGGGATCCCAGGAGATCCCCATCATCCTGTGAGAGAAGGTGCCCCAAGGTTGGTCTGGTCAACTGCACCTTCCATGGCAGTGACCCACGCCTTACAGATCCCCATGTAGGGGACCTCAGGTTCAATGTGCTTCCGAAGATGGAGCTGCAACTTGTTGATGTGTGTTGGTGGGGTATTTTTTTTCAAGGATTATCCCTGGGTTTTCCATGCCTTACCCATGGCATTCCCATCCCCAGAAGTGTCACGGCAGGGAGCTGTGGGCTTGAACTGGGGCAGGTTTGATATGAGAAACCTTCAGCAGAGTAACCCCGGCACATGTGGAGCCACCAGCACTGCTGGTTTTTAAGAGCAGGGATCCTGCTGTAATGATCTGGGCAGTGTTAGCCCTGCCTGACGAGGGGAACTCCCCGGGGACCTCTCACAAACCTCTCCACCTCCTCCTTGTCCTGCATCCATGAAACCAGCAGCAAACCCAAAAATGAAGAACATGGGTGAGAACCAGAATGGCAAACCCTGAGTCTTGATTTGTTGGGGGTTTTTTTTAGCTCTAACCACCATTATTTGAGATGCCAAGTCTGATTCATGATAATTGCCCATGCCAGAAGCTGGAGCTGTGCTCTCCACTGCAGCAGTGTCACCCTGGGGTGGGTTTTCCTCTGGCCCCTCATTTTTTGGCTGCTTTAAAGAAGATGATCAGCAACATTTTTATCTCTGCAACATTTCCTTCTTTCTAAACATTGCGAAGATAAAGAAAATATTCCTCTGTAGGCCTCCCTTTCTTATCCCAAATCTCTCCTCTAAACCAGGAGGATGGTTGCCTGCCAAACCCAGGAACGTCCAACTTCAAGCCCTGTTTTCATTTATTTCTTTTTTTGGATTATATTGTCCGTGGGTCTGTCTGTGCAGGGGTGTGGATGCTGCAGCTCACTCGGCTCTTAGGGCCTGTAAACTGTAGCAATAAAGCATGTGCTAGAGGGATGTCACTGGCAGGATTGTTAATGCGTGAGCCTAATGAATATGAATGGTCTCTTCATAAATGTAGCTTTGTGTCATTAAATTCCTTCACACCTCACTGATCATGGAAAGGTTACTCAGAATTAAATGTAAATCACATATTTACTGGTACGAAACAGATCAGTGCGTCGTTTTTTAAAAAACATATAATTTAATAATGGTGCAATCTTCCCCTAGCAAGGCTTGGGTGATGGATTCGCGGCAGTCTCTCACTCGGGGTTTCGGTGGAAGGTGATACAGATCTCACATGATGGGCAATTTACACCGTTTTCTTTCCAAAACAGTAGACTTCAGTTCTTAATCATGTCAGTGGCCCAGAAATGAAAGGAGTTATTTCACCCATGTCACTCCATATAATTAAAAGATTAAGGAATGGCTTCTGTTGAGTTATAAATTAAGGGGATGGGGCTGGCTGGGGTGGGGAGCACCAGGGTTGGGAGCACCGCGGCTGGGAGTACCGGTGTCCACAGCTACCGGAGGGGCCAACAACCCCCCTCCCTGCCAAATTACACCCATCAGCATCCCCAGACGCTGCTCAGGGCATTCCCCAAAGACCATTGCACGCAGTTACACCGAGGAATGCAGAAATAAGGCATAACTCTTTTTTTTTTTTATTATTGTAAAAGCATGAGATTGTGCAAATTTTCCACGCCGAGCCTGTGCAGCATTTGACCCCCCCAGCCTACAGTGGGATGTTTTACGTGGTGCAGCTACACCTCTGCCCACCCAGCCCCTGTGGACGGAGCGATGCTCATCGGCGCAGACAGCTCAGCCCAGGGATCGGGAAAAGCAGGGCATTTTTAAGAAGCTCTAAAGAGCCATCCCAGCTGCCCGCCGGTAAAGCCCCCTAACAGACTGCTTTAAACAGCACTAGCATGTATTAGCTTGTAAGGGAGAGCTGATTAGTAATTAAATGGCTTTTAAAAATAAAACCATTAAGACTAATCCCATCAAAATTGGAGCTTCATCCAGGCAACTCTTATTAATTATCGTCCCACCTTGCAGTTTCCAATGGCTGGGCTGTCGTCAACGCTGTAAATAAATACACATATTGTACGAAATTCTCTCTGGTAGGGGCGTGCTTCCCCCCCCACGCCCTCATTTGAAGGTGGGGAACATCCCAGCTTCTGTGCGAGGTCCCCATCCCCTCCTGGCACGTGCATCCCTGCTGTGGGGCTGCTGCCGGCAGCGCCGTCCCACCGGCCGGCGACACAGCCGCGGTGTGGCCGGCAACCGTGGGGCTTTGGTGGGAGCCTGGGGCAGCTTTCCCGAGCTGATAAACCGGGGGCTGAGCCCTGGCTAATCCCACTGAAGCGGCTGGCCGCTCTCTGCGGTGAAGGGAGGTGTAGGTTTCAGCCGCAGCACGTTGTTATTTCCCTCAAAGTATCAATAATTTCAGGGTTAAAGAAACAAAAGCTTTTTTTTGCTTGTTTGTATTTTTCCCCTCATCAATAGTGGGGCCAGGCAGGCCACTTCCAGACAGTCCCCGGGGCCTACTCAGCTATTAAAGATAGAAATTATATCTTCATAACCCAGGATATTGCTGCTCGCTTATTTATGACTTGCTCCATTTCAAGAATATTTATTCTAGACAGGGAGCCTGATAATTTTCATCCAATCTACTTCTCATAGCTCAGGGCAAAAGAATGGAACAGCTCAATTGAAAGCGCACTTTCCCATTATTGCCAGGTAAGGGCAGAGCAAGCTGATCTCATTTCTGCCCTTGCCTTGCTAACACCACTGGATTCAGCTCCTTTTTTTTCTTTTTCTTTTCTATTTTTTTCTTTTTTAATTCATCGAGGAATGGCAGCCCACACAACCACTTAAAGGAAGTACTGCATAAATCCCAGTGCAGTAATTACCCATTTGGAAACATGACGCTTTATAGGAGAAAAGGCATCGTGCCAGGATGCTCAGCACGCTACTCCTACTCCAGCTGAAATCCTCCCAGGGCTTGTAGGCAACGGTTAGCGTCTGCAGTCACAGGCTAATAAAACTAAGCCATTACAGCTGGGGCAGGAGAGCTGCAGCCCACAAAGCAGAGAGCTCCCGAGGTGGGAAAAAGCTGTTCACGGGTTACAGAGAGGAGGGAGGAACCGAAGGACCTGCAGCCATGTGGGAAACACGGGGGCACTGCCCGTCTTGGCTGGGGTTGCATCCAGACCGGCATGGGCTGGGGCTGCCTGGGGTCCCAGGGTGCTGCAGGATGCTGCAGAGACCCACGGCCGTCCCTGAGCGATGCCCCATAAGACGGAGCGATGCCCCATAACATGGCAGCACCCGCTTCCCTCCACCCCGCTCTGGCCGGGGAGCACCTTCCTCCACCTGCACTCCTGCCTGCTGCGTGCCTTAAATGTCAAAGCCAATGAAGTGTTGAAAAGGCTTTATTGCTTTTTGTGAAGCCGATTAGGAATATCTTCTACTAGGTAAAGAGTAATATTGCAATATGAAGGATGGGGGAAGTTGAAGGCAGCCCTGTGTGAATTCCCCACAGAAACCTCTGTTCTTGCAGCCAGAACAGTTATCAAAAAGACAATTTAAGCAGGATTGCGCTCTAACTAGCTGGAGGACAGGGGAGCCAGCCCTGTACAGTAATCTTTCAGCCTGTAGTAAATGAAATTGCAAAAAAATCAGCTTTCCTTCCTGATCTGCAGGGGGTGAAGATGCCAGAAGGAATGGGGTTTTTTTATAACCATTAGCTCAACTCAGCACTCCCTGCCAACGGCGTGAGCCGCCACGGCTGACACAGGGCCGGTGGCTGCCGCATGAGGATGAAGGCAGCTCAGCATCCTCTCTTCCCACGTCTGCAGCTCTTCCAAGCACCAAAGCACCGCAGGAGAGGACAGAGTAAAATCACAGCCCCCTGTGTTTCATCACTACGGCTCCAGCCGACCCTACCAGTCCAAAAAACCCAGCTGGGTGTAAAATGGAGACCCTTGTCACCATTAGAAAGAAGATTTAGGCAACCACGAGATACCAGGTTCAGTGGTCAAAGGGGTTTCTCGTGTAAGTGATGCCAGGTGAGACAGGCAAGGTTGTTATGGATTGGGGTGCTTCTGGGAACAGCAGTTCCAGGCACCGTGGGCTGAAAGTCACCTTTGAAAAATCTCCATTTCAGGGGGGAGAAAGGCTTCTGCGGGGTCGTCCCTACCTTGCCAGCACGAAGCATCGCGGGACTGATGATCGTCTCTCGGATCACTCGCCGGGTCACCTCGGGTGCCATCCTGTCTGCAGAATGATGCTGGAAAACAAGGCAGGTTAATGACTCTGGCAGACAGGGAGGACCTAAGGAAGCATGTGCCAGTCCTTGCTGTTAATGGTAATTATTTATGGAGCACCCTGAATTCACCCCGTGTTTTGGAACAGCAGCACAATGGCCAAATCCAGCTCCTGGTGAGGTCTGTGGGAAGCAGAAAGCCATTTCCACTGGCCTTGATGGGAGCTGGACCGAGTCCTACGGCTCTGATGACATCCCTGTGAATTTACAGCAAATGTTGCCATTAGAAAAATGATAGCTTCCCAACTTGAAATTACTTACAGACGCATCGGGGGGAAAATTCCCTTTATTTATTTCTCGGTCAGGCAAAACTGAAAAGAAACCTTCTCCAGCAGAAATCCTCAGCCCACCCGTGGGACCCACTGCCCCCAGCCCGCGGCACGGCAGCCACTTTCGTGCTCTGTTATTTACCACCAAAGAAAATAGCTGGGCTTAGATCAGAAAATGCTGCCTGCAAATGTGGAGGTCTTGCAGGTCAGCTTGAAACCTGGCTACGTGTGCCGCCTTGCTGGCTGGCAGCCCTGGTTTGATCCTGGCAACCTCTGAAGCATCAGGGCTAAGTGCAAGGTAGGGGTGGCAACGTGGGTGCTGGCCGTCCGTCTGGCCATCCCAGGGCTGCAACCAGCCCAATTGTATAACCAGGAGAAGACTTTTAATAGCAATTCTTCCATCAGAGCAATTAATTAGAGTCAGCTGGAGAGAGGTGCGTGACTCCGGGTGTCTCTCCAGCAGCTGGGCACACCCTGCTCCCCTCTCCCCAGCTCCCAGGCATCCCTCCAGGCATCCCCCTTTTTTGCAGAGATAAGTGCCAGGGAATCACAGACTGGCCATGGCACTGGAGGGCGAGCATGTGCGGGCTTCTCAGTTTCTGCAGACCTCTGGCCAGCAAGCAACCGTCGCTGTTCCAGCCCTTGCTTTGCTGGTGGAGAAGGTGAGGGATGCGGTCTGCAGGTTTTGCCTGAATTTGCAGGTTCTGCCTGAATTTGCAGGTCCACGCCCCTTCCTTGGGCCCAGCTGCTTCGTCCCCGCTGCATCCTTTAAAATGAAGAGTTTGGCTTCAAAGAGCAATTTCTCTGGATCTGACGCAAGAAAATTCCCTCAGTCTGAGGCAGCTCTGCAATTTGGGGTACAAACTGCTCCCCAGATCACTGTGCTCTAGAACGATGCACGGCTTGGGCTTCTCTTTTTGCCTGCCCGTTTAAACAGAGCAGAGACCCAGAGCCATCAATTACTCCTTGGCAGCCCGGGGGGAAGGCTTCACCACCCCAGCAGTGAGGCTGAGCTTCACCTGGTTTCCTCCCTGCTCATCCCACTGCTTGCTGCCTGTGCTGGTGATTTACTTCCGAGGATGATTATTACGGGCAGGCACGGATGTGCCATTTATCCTCAGTGTGCTGCTGTGGCTGTGCAAATCCGCTGCTCAGCTCAGCTCAGCTCGTCTCGCTGGCTCAGACCCTTCGAGGTGTGGCAGAGATCCCCTAGCCCAGCTAACTCTTGATCAAAAAGCCTCATGCATCCCTGGAGATGCACCCAAGCAGTGGTCCCCCTCTGCTGTTCTCACTGCCTGGATGTCAGCAGCTCCCAGCAAAGCCCCAGGCTCTGGCCATGGGCAGGGGACCCTGCTCAGCCTCTCTCCTCTGACCTCCCCTTGCTTGAAAAAATAACATCCAGTCTTCAAGGAGAGCAAAGGGGAATAAGCCTTTAATCACTCCTCTGCTGCACACACATGGTGTGACAGTGTGTTGGACCGTCTGCACTCCAGAAAGGGTCGTTTCAGTTTTCCCAGAGGTTTTCTTCAGCTGGTGGAAGCTGTGAGACACCAGGTTGGAAGCATCTCTTAAAAGCAATGGAGGCTGCATTGGTTTGTGCTTCTTTAGAGAAAGCTTGAAACGGGTATTTGTTTTCCCACCAGTGAGCAGAAACCTTTGTCTCTGCTTGCTCTCTGCTCCCAGAGCTTTCCCAGGACAGCCAAGCCCGTGATGACGCTGCCGGGAAGTTTCCGAGCCAGCCAGCAGACTCACTCACACCTCCTCCAAAGGGAAAGCTCATTAAATTGTTGATCCAGGTATCCTTTATCCAGAATCTTACATTCTTATTAGAGGTATTAATTAAAACAATAGCAGATCAAAGCGCTCTGAAGCATCTCATTTTGGATGCTGCCTCCTCCCCTCTACATCCCAGCTTTTGTTCTCGTCCCTTTGAGGTCATCAGCGTCGTTATTGCACCAGCACCATCCCAGGGCAAGACGGGCACGAGAAGCGTCTGAGCATCTTTCTCCAGTCGAAGGAGCCCGACACAAGGGCACGAGGGTGACCTGTTCCCGTACACGCTCTGGGAAAAGCATTTCCTTGCTCCGGGCAGGTGAATTTTTCCCAGGGGCTGCCTGGACCGAGCTCTATCTCCCCTTCCTCGAGGAGCTCAGGCAGAGCCGTGCTGTTACAACTCCTCTCCGCAGCTCAGAGCACAGCAAAGCACCTCGTCCCGCACGGCCAGTTTAACAGCCGCCCTGATAGACTCCATGTTCGTCCTTGACCGGCAATTAGCAAGTGCTTGGTGTGATGGGCATCTCCCCTGAACTCCTCTTCAGGCTCTTCCAGCTGCTGCTTATTAACGTCTGTGAGTGCAGCTAAAGCAGAGGGCAGCCTGACCCGGGGAAATCTGCAAGCTTTTATTAGCGCTGCAGATAATTACATTTAATAAGGACACTAGCTTTTCCCACACCAGATAGCTGAACCATCAATCTTCCCTTTAATAATAAAACCCTCTCCAACTCATTTCCATTCATTGTTCCTTCTGCAACACAACATTACACACGTTTTATCACCCCGGGATCTAACGCAGCCATCTCACGCGGTGTGTTGCAGTCAACGCAGCCGCGGTCCTCGTGCCACGGGGGCGGAGGGGAGTTGGCGTCCGTGGCTGAACACATCCCCGTCCCCATGCCCAGGGGACTGGCAGCCATTTACCCAGGGAGCCACATCCACCTGAGCACACAGATCTTACAAAACTTCACAATAACTCTGTGGCTTCGTAGACTCCGGAGCAATTACTCACCTGGTGTGAACCTGCACCGCAAGGATTGCATCTTCATACATGGGTCTTTACACAAGGATACAGAGGAATGCTTATGAGCATGTACTTTTAAGGCAGAACTGATATGATTTTTAGAAATAGAAGTAAATGCATTTTGTGTGTGTGTGTTGGGAAGCACAGTGTCTCTCAGGAGATAGGAAAAATAATGTATAAATGAATAACAGTGCAGCAAACATTCATCTTCAAAGCTGAAATTGGAGAGTAAAGCTGAGGGTATTATAAATCCTATTTTGCTGTTGCTTCGCTGTTATTTGGTTTTGCCAGCTCGCACCAGGACAGATATTTCAGTGCAGTTTTCCCTCCCAACACTCCTTGCACCACCGGTACTTCCCACTGCTGAGGGTGGGCGGCAGCCCCGGCCGTGGGACATGCTGGTGGCAGAGGGCACTGCTCTCCCTGGCCTTTAAACGTCTTCTCCTGGCCTGGAGTGCTGGAAAACACCCATCCTCTGGGCACGGGGGGTGGGCTCTGGGCAGGCGTGGGCGGGGGTTTCTCCCACCCTTCCCACAGGATGATGAAGAGGGACTGGGCATCGCACTGAGACCTCCTCGGGCTTGCTGCAAAGCTTGGTGGAGACTTCAGGTGATCGTTGCTGTCCCTGTGCAGCTCAAGCACAGGAGGATCTAGCGAGATGCTGATTTGTAGCAGGAAAGGGGAATAAAAGAGACTTGCAAGCTGCACCTTCCCTCCACCCTGCGATACCATCTGGCCATCCCCATGTGCCCAGACTGTCCTCTCTCTGTCCCCAGGCCAGCAGCCGTGGCCAAGCAGGCAGTGCCAAAGCCAGCATGGGAATGACATCATTCCCGATGGGATGGCAGCGCCAGGCAGAGCCGAGGGGGGGACCGTCACCCGGCAAGAGGAGCCTGGGATGCCCACGATGCCCCGTGATGCTGCTGGGGACCATCCGCGCTGGCCAAGCAGATCCCCTGCCAAGCGCTGCCCGGCCATGCCCATCATCCCCGTGCACCGGCGTGTGCCGATGTGCCGAAGCGCCAGGCGGAGCAGGCAGCAGCCCAGGGCGGGAGCGGCGGGCAGCAGGGTGCGGCAGCGATCCCCTGCGTGATATCCGCTGGGGAAGGGGCCCGCAGCCCCCCGCCGTGTTTAGTCTGGGCACGGGGCTTATTATCAGCTCAGCCCCATCCCTGGTGGCTCGGCACGCCGCTCCCCACGCACCTCCTCTAATCTTCTTTTATTTGGCATCCCCGGGGTGAAGCAACAGGCCATCCATCAAGTGCCAGTGTTTAGAGTGAGAGGGGATCTGCGGGGCCCCGGGTTTAATTAGGAGCCTGAAGCCTGGGCTGGCGATGGGCAGCTCCTAATCTTCACACGCACAGAGGAGCAATAGTCCAGCGTTATCAGCTTCGTATGCATTGGCATTTAAAAAATTCCCTGTGCTGTAGGTTTATTGCCTGGTTATGCTGCAGGGAAGTAGTCAACCCCCTACTAAAACAGCTCAGCTTCATTTTAAACCAGGACACCCAGCCCTCACTCCCCCAGCCCACCCTGCAGCTCTCATGGCTCCCACTCCTCTCTCCGCAGGATCCATCCCAGCTCCGGCTGCCCCGGGTGGGAGAGCCAAGGATGGGGCTGCAGACCTCAAACTCACGTCCCTGTGGCTGAGGTGCAAAAGCTCACACCTGCCTGGTGCCTTCCTCCTGTGCACATCAAAACAGTTTCCAGCTCGGCTGAGCAGCCCTGGCCTGGAGCCCCTCGGGCATGGCAGGCGCCAAGCAAAGCCTTTAGCACTTTTTTCTTTTTTCCAAAACACTTCTTCCCTAATTTAAACCATCCTCTTTCATCTCAGAATTTTTTTTTCAATAATGGCTGAATCCTGGGAGCAGAAAGGTCTCTTGATTGAGAGTGATTCTTGGCACATCTGGAAAAAAAGCAGGACCCCCCTCGCATGCTGCAACTCCTGCTCTGACCGACAGAAAAAAAACGCCAACGCCTCTGAGCGCTGCTCAGAAACCAGCAGGACCCGACGGCGGCCAAAAAATACAGCAAAACAAGACAACAATGCTCATTTCCAGCCAGTGCAGGGGAGGCCGCAGACTTGGCAGCGTAAGGGAGAGGGTCAGAGCCGGCACCCAGCATCCCATCCTGCGGTCCCAGCCTGACGCTGTGCTGGAACCACGCACCCCACAGAGCTGCTTTTGCTGACTGTGCTGCCCGGCTGCCCATCTCCTACGCCAAACGCTTCCATTTTGCAAGCCAAAGCCACGGATTTCTTCCGTGGCAGCAAGGATGCCCCTTTTCTTCCCGAGAGGGTTGTGACCACAACCTGCGCTGCAGTTCCCGGGGAGCGGGCGCTTGCCCCAAGCCCCCCTCCCAGCTGTGCTCCCGCAGCGGACATCCCTCCCAAATCACTTGGCGTGGCTGCTCCCGAACAGGCTTTAACTTTGAACACCTGCCCTCAGCACAGGATGAGTTTTAATGCGTCTCAAGCTGCGAAGGGCTGGCCGTTGGGGTGATCCTGTCCCCTCTGCACCCGGCCGGGCTGCTCGGGGCGGTGTGACCGGAGGTGGTGAGAAAGCAGCAGCGGTGTGAAAACAAAGCGATGAAGAGGTGAGAGACGGGGCGACTGCAGAGCAGGCGGCGTGTGCTGTGCCGGCCTGGCAGCGGGCTCCTTGCATAACTGTTATTTATTTCACGAGTCTGAAGATCAGCCCAGAAACCCCAACGGAAGCCAGGCAGCGCGATGCTTGGCCGCTCCATCTCTGCAGGGCCGAGGGCTGGGGCTGCGCGGGTGGCTGGTAACGCCGGTCCCTGCTCCGGGCGCAGCGCAGGGCATGCATCACATGCCTGCAGGGTTTAAACCCTGGGGAAAAGCACGGATTTGCTGTTGGGAAGTGATTTTTCATCCTCGTTAGCAAACTGAAGCATTAAAATTAATTCGAATTGAAATTATGCTGAAATTATGGAGGAAAAAAATATTCTTTGCTTTCTTGGTTGCATTTGGTAGCACATGCTAGTGCGCAGCCTTGCCGGTCTGCACTGCGCCCTGCAAGTCCCCCGGCAAGGGCTGATGCTCCCTGGGCCTGGGCAAAACCAGCTTCTCCGCACAGGCATCTGCACCAGGTTGGGAAAATTCCCCAACCCCTGGCCACAAAGTGCAGCTCTGCCACGGCTTGGGGGGGCGGAGGGGGCCATCCCGAGCCCCCACCCACCAGCATCACCCTGGCCCTTTCACCAAAACCCCTGCATTAAAGGCCAAATTGTTGCGGGCACCTCTGCAGCTGCCGACAGCCTGGCTGGGGGTGCAGGAGCCGAGATGATGGGTGCAGGAGCAGAAGGCGGCTGCAGGTGGGTGCAGGAGCCCAGCGCCGGGTGCAGACGGCTGCACTTGTCCCCTTGCAAATTCACCCGTGCCCAAGCCCGCCCCGCTCCATCCACATCTGGCCACAGGCTGCAGACCCCGGGAAGCGGTGGATCTTTCCACGCAGCACAGCAAATGTCATCGGAGGCGTAAGTATTTCCAGATTGGAAGCTACAGCAGGCAGAATCAGCCTTCCCCTTGTCATGTTTGCAGTCAGGTTTTACATATGGGTATCCACGGCTCTTTTTTTTTTCCTTCCTCCTAAGGCAACTCCAAAGCAAGTGATTTGCGCCATATGTTTCTAACGCTCCTATCGAATACCGTCCTTTAATGAAAGTAAGCGCAGAGGGAGAGGAGTCATCCGCTCGCTAGCTCGCAGGATGGGAATAAAAAAGCAGAAATCATCTTGCAATAGCTACTCTGTAAAAACCCCGCAGAAATCCATTTGCTGGAATTTCTTTCTTTCTTTCTTTTTATCTACTGTGAGAAATGATAAAATGGAACTTGGCAGAAGTCACCTTTGACACGTGTTATCTCTATAATATCTCGATCCGATAATCCCCACCTAAGCTTTGTGCTTTACACCACTCAGGGCCTCAGCTGCGGAATAACTCTTTGCCAGCCCGTTTCATTTCCACTCGCAGTACATGGGCTATAGGATTTCTCCTCTATCACGTAGCTCTTTAGCCACCAGTTCATAAATATTTGTGTAAGAGCCTCTCCTCCCAGCCCCGCTGATGTTACATTTTCTCCAGTGTAGCAGGCGACTTTTTTCAAACTTTTTAATTCCATTCATTAATCATTTAGAGAAATGTGCAATTACTCGAGTCCAATTACAGAAAATGTGCAACTACTTGAGTCCCATTATAAGCCTGTACGAAATGCCAAGAACTTGATTAGAGTAAAACCACCGCCAGCCCCATATACTTTAAAAGAAAATATTGTGTGTTATCCTAGCGGGTGAAAAGAAATCAGAATTTATTTACGCACAAATGTGTCTAACCCTCACTGACAATATGGGAAATCTTTCCTATCGGCTGTAACGTGATTTCAGTGTTCCCTCAAGGAAGAGATGTCTCTCCCTTAATTAAAACAATGCCTGAACTCACTGTAACCTCCTGATTTCATAGCAGGGATCTGCTCTCGTTTTTCCAGAGGGTTTATAATTACCCCACAAGCTGATGTCTGGCCCGGCGCTGGGCTGCTTGTTTTCCATCAGTGCCTTGAACCGCCGGTCAGGGCAGGCGATGAGCAGGGAGGACTCGTGCTTTCCACTCCCCAGGCCAGGCTTTCTGCCCTGAAGACGCAACCAGGACTAAGAAATGCCGTGCGGTTCTCTGACGGCTCCTATGGGACGTGGCCTCTCTAATCTTTGCAACCAATTGGCTTTATTCGGTAATCCGTAATTACACGAACTGTCTCCTATGCAAATCATAAATGTCTCAATCAATCAGCGGGAGCAGCCGTCGATGGCAAGGCTGCGCGCACAGAGCGAGCTCGCAGGAGGATTTCTGCCACATGTGGCTTCTAAACTCCTGTTATTTAGGTCAGCATCTTCTGTGTGCTGTCTGGGGGAGCGATAGGTATTACCGCTTATTAGGGATTAAGCCGAGATTTACCAGCCTGTCTTAGCATGTAGCTGTGTGTACGTGGACGTTCGTAGAAGCCCGACTACCAAAGTCTGAGATTTTCAAGGAGAATCTTGAGCTAAGGGGCTTAGGGAGGTGAATTAATTTACTGGGACTCCATAGCTCATCCAGAATAAAAATCTCTTATAAAAGTATAATTTTCTTCTTGTTATTTGTGATTACAAAATAATAAGATTGTTTAAAAATCCAATAGAATGGATGTCAATATTGGCAGGAGATGTAATTGCAAAGCGCGTGCCAGCCTTCCATGGCTTTTCTTAATTTTAATTAGGATAAAATTTACTAATCTTACAGGGTTTGCAGAAGTAGGTTTGCCAAGAGGCCATCAATTGATCTGGATGATATTGGCTTCCTTTTAAGAGCCCCTTGCTAACTGCTATGTAAAGCCTGGGCTTTTAGCTCCTTTCTCAGATCATCTCTGCAGTTTTTTTGGCATGTCAAAAGGCCAGATGTTTTTTATTTGAGAGCAAATTGACACGTTAAATTACATTGTGCAAACAGTAAAGCCAGCCATGAGTAAACAGGCGACGAGGATTCATTGAATTTTATGGGTCGCAATAATGTTTATGTAATTTAACAAATTTATGCTTCGTGTCAGCTTTACCGCAAGACTTATTCATTCCAAAAGGAAAAACAACTTACATTACAGCCCCCATATTATTCTGCCTCGGAGCCAATCAAAAGCAAAACAAGCTTTAACATGACAATTGCATAGGGGCATGCGTATGCCTGCACACGATAACATATATCACATAAGTTAAATATAGTCTGCAGATATTGCTCGATTTGTGGGTTTTTTAATTCTAATTTGATTACTTTTCTATCATCCAGCCAGAATGCAAACAATGGGGGAGACTTCTGCCGCGCCAAGTATTGCTCCAGCATTAGCAATACAGATCCAGGCTCCGCGCGGTGCTTTCAGAAGGTCATGTTGATTTTTACCATAATGCATTTTCCAGGTCCCTGGGAACCTACAGCAGATTTAGCAGGAATCCTCTATGAATCAGGCTGTCTTCACTCTCCAGTGAAGTGTATACCTAGCCCGAATTTTGCTGGCAATGAACCATGCATTAATATTACAAACTCTTCTGGCTATTTAAATGCAAAATCACATCAGACTTCAGGGCAAGCAAGTGGAGTCGAGCAGGCTTGCTCTGCGCTGGCAGGGTTTATCACATCAGTCTCATTAATGCAGTTTAACACCTTGTGTGCTCCAGGACACGCAGGGCGGCTCAGCGAAAGGTCACACCGCGGCGGAGCAGCGGGCGATGCTCCCACGGGAGAGAGCCGCCGTGCCGCCGGGGCCAGGATGGCATGCCACGCTGCCAGCCTGGCGTGGGTTAAAGGAGGGAAGTTCTCTTTTTTTAGAGCAATGAGGCATGCTAAGCTAATAAGGCCTCTAAACTGGCATCAATAACAAATGGCTTTCCACCAACACACAGCAATTATCAATAGCAGCCGCCGCTGGAGGGGCTGGATCCGGCCAGGCTCTCGCTCAGATGGGAGAGCGCACGGCGATATTTACTGGCAGGTCCAAGAGAAACCCCAGAGAGCGAAGGCGAGGCATCTTCCCACACTCGGTGGGTCCAGCCACGGCCTCGCTGGAACCCTCCCAGCAGTGATGGCCACCAGGGATGGTGTGCAGCCCCCCGCCTGCCCGGCCATGGCACAGCAAGTTGGGGGCTCCGCTTCCTTGGGTCTCCTCTACGATGGAGCTCCCCTGGGGACGGGGAGCGCTCGGGGGAGCTGGGGCCAGCCGGGAGGTCCAAGGCCCCAAGCCAAGTCAACAGGGAGATCTCCAGCTCACCCTGCTTATAACGCTGCCTTAAACACAGTGCAACTAGAGCACGCCAGCTCTGGGCTGGGAGCGGGCCCCATCAGACAAGCAGGAAAAACTTTCTTAGAGGATTTTTCAGCCTACAAACTATTGTTGACAATCAAACAGGAATGGTGGAAAGCCACTGGCCGGGTGAAAGTGCTCCTGGGCAGAGAAGTGCCGTCTCTCCCAGCATCCTTCCACACGGGAAGGGCCTGATTTGAATTCACGTGGCTCTGACAGGCTGGGGGATGCTGCTGCAGAGAGATGCTGCAAGAGGCATCAACAGGAGCCCTGAGCCTGGAGCAATCCAGGTGCCCAACGTCTGGGCAGGGGCTCGGTGGGACTGGCCGGGAGAAACCCAGGGTGATGCTATATGGTCACAGCACACTCGTCCCCCATTCCCTGCCCTGCCAGACCTCACCGGTCAGTCCTACCTGAGAAAGAGGTGCAGGTCCTGGCGCTGCAGGGTGTTCGCCTCGCATGTGAAGGCAGCCCAAGGACCTCCAGCTGCTCCTCCATGCTTTGTTTTCCCCCATAGCAAGGTGGAGCCTTCGGGCTGCCCAAAAACCCCAAGAGGGGATGCTAAGGGAAGCTCAGATTTTGTCCATTTAAGAAAACAGAAGCACCGACCCCCAAATCAATGTTGTTCATGTTGCAAATTACTGGTCTGTCTCCCCTCTGTTCAGAGAACCACCAGCACTGCCTGTGGGATGGGCCCTCATCGGCGGGGAACTGGGCTGCAACTAATTTCTATGTCTAAATGGCATTTAATGCAGTCTTGAAGGAGATCTGTACACAGGACATGAAGAGGGAACTAAGGGTTATTGCTGTCAATATAATTAATTTCAAGCTAATTTGAGCATCTGATTAAGTTTAGCATTACCATAAAAACTAAACTGCTATTTAAAACCGGAGAGGGGTTTATTAAATAAGTGCTGGAATGCAACGGAAAGCAAAATGAAGGTAATAAAGTCACTTAAAGTAATAAAATTAAGTGAATGCTAGAGATAATCCTTTGATGGATCTTTCCTTACCCTTCTTCGCGATGGAGATCTTCCTTCCTCAGCTGTATTTTCTATACAGACTTCTGAAATTCTTATGGGTCTTTCTAAATCATAGAAACAAAATACATGGGGAAAGAAATGGTCAATATAATCATTTTTCTTTGGAAAAGGAGGAGAAAACACCAAGGAGGAGAGGTGGCTGTGAGCCGAGCACATCACCTTGCTGGAGCTGTGCACTTGTATGAGGTCATGGGCAGCTCGGCCAGCTGGGAACACTGCTTGGGGCAGGAACGTGTTTGGGAAGGGGAAAGAGGGATTTCTCCCCTCCAAGGTGCTGGTTTGGGGTGCTCCCTTCATCGCCTTCCTGCATGTAATAAAACACTAGTCCAGTTAGACAACTGGTGGTGAAAAACCCTACGGGGTTTCTCCTACTATGCCACAGCCAGCCAAGACAACTTACCCTTCTCCTCTAGGTTCATATGTCATCCAGAGAAAACACTTATTTACTCTGAAGGCCACAGAAGCCTTAAAATACGAATTCCAAGATAACACTGATAGGATCACACAGACATCCAAATTAATTTATACTGCTGTCCTAAGCAGAAGTGACTCATTGATATCAGAGGAACACTGTCCCTCGGTTAAACAAGGACCTCGGCAGGGATGCCGTGGCGATAGGTCACGGCGGAGGATGAACTGGTGCTCGCTGTCCCCTCTCCGTCCCCTGCTCCTGGAGCTCCAGGCACTGCCTTGGGACAGGGATGGTGAAGGAAAACGAAGGTCCTGCCCTGCCCGTGCTGGGCTCCGGATGAATCAAGGATGGAGATGCCATAGTGTTCCTCGGTGCTGAACACCCCGTCCACGCGCTCACCTCTTTGCAACATGCAACATTCAGCCAGCTCGGTGGTCTTTGCTGCTTCTGGGTCAAAACCAGCCAATATGCGTGAACATGAATTGGGTTGATTCAAACCCCAAAGACGTCCAAGGGGAGGGTGGTCAGCTGAAACTTGCAAACCTGCTTTACTTCTGGCAAAGGCAGACCCAAGGGAATAGGAATGTTCTGAGGCAGAGCTCGGGGAAGAGGGTGAGGACAGCCCTGAAAATGCAGTGAGAAGTGACCTGGTTGGCCTTGCACCTCTCCAGAGCATGGCCTGGAGTCTGGAGAGCAGGGCAAGGGACGCTGGGGTTTCCTTCTTCACCTGGAGAGGTACCTGAAGCCATGACATTGCCCTGACTGGCAAATGGGAGCTCAACAGCTCAATAGAGATGGCTCTTGGACACTCCCCTTCAACCACAAAGACATCAGAACACAGGGCAAATAGCGAAACCACGGAAACAGTGGGGCTGCCAGCATCCAGAAATGGCCTCGCACACAACATGCCCCTGGTTTGCATCAAGACATCTTGTACGAGACTTCATGAAAAGCCCACTAAGCCCATTAACACCATTAATGCTTTTCCCGTTGCTCGCCAGGACCCCCCTCCCCCTCAGGTTATTGGCCATGCTCAAGCTGGTGACCAGACCTGGAGGAGATGCGCACCGACACTCGTCACAATTTCAGGTAGTTTCAGCAAATATTGAATTCCATCCTGAGCCCCAACTTCCCCTCCTAGGATTTCCATCCGGCACCAGGGTTTGCTGGTAACTTCTGTTGCAAGACTGAGCACAATTTAGATTATAAAATATAACCGCGGGCTGTTTCCTTAATTGATTTCTTTTGTTTCATTCTATTCCTCAAAGATTTGTCAACATTAATTTTTATATGCTTAACACTTTGCAAATACTGGCCAACTTTTTAAAATTAATGAGTTGAGATGGAGATTGAATACCTTCCCTCCCCTACAACTGCAGCAGGGAACTAACACAGGATGATAGTAAAACATGTTATCAGCATTTAATTTGTAAAATTGGAGTTATTAAAAAGTGAATCTGCCAGCAGCCATTGGCAGCTGTATTAACACTGCTGAACGTTATTCTTGCTATTATTCTAGATGAGGTCTTCTCGATTGCATTTCATGAACCAAAAAGCACCACATTTCCCACAATAACGTGATTTCAGCTGAAGTTAGAAGATTCTTGGGTTTCCCAGGGTTCAAGTCAACAAATCAGCAACAAATTACATTCATAGTAAATTCCTGGGAAGAATTCATTTTTTAAATATGGCGAACTCCTAAAGGCTGTGCCCTTTAATGACATACAGTGTGTCAGCCCTTGATAAAGCATCAGCAACTAAAACTAACAAAATCGGTGCCAAATCCTCCTAAGAGCCTACTCCCAAAGAATACAGCGGTTTGATGTTAGGAGCATATCATGTGTTTATAAGACTCACTTCAAAAATACATTTTTGAGATAGCTTATATTAAAGTGCAATTACAGGTTAAGTAACAAATTGGCTTACTGCCTAATATAGAGAAACACGCTGTGACAATCAGATAATGCGGGAATCAAACAAGATGGCAACAGCCACTGTGAAAGGAGTTGGAGCAAGGAGCCCGCTGCTGCGAGCGATGCTTTCATCCCGGGGAAGGTGGATGGGCCGGTGGGGCTCTGCCGTCACCCAGCCGCTCAGACTCAAAACAATGAGGACCTTTGAAACCCTACACCAAATAATACAGTATAATATCCAGAAAAAAGGCTCCTCTCCACCCGTCAAGCCCAAGCTCTTGTGCAGCGGAGAGATCCCGGCTGTCACCAAGGAAACCGGAGATTGCTGGAGCGATCTCCAGCCCCGGCTGCCTGCTGTTCCCTCCAGGGACGGGTGTTTTAGCAGTCGAGTGGCACTCCACCGCCTCCGATGCCTGCTCCTTGAGACAGGGACACCACTCCATCCCCAGCACGCGCTGTAGGACACTTGTGAGAGGCTCTGCAGCAGCAGCTTTCCACCTTCTCACCACAAGCCTGCTGCAACTTAGTGCCAACACTTCACCCTCTGACTCTGCATACACAGCAATGGGTTTGAAGGAGCTATTACCGCTCAGGAAGGAGCTCCCGGGGCCATCGTGGGGACTTCTGCGCTGACTTCTGCCCAGCGATGCACGTGCAGTGCTGGAGAGGGACGGGTGAACATCTCGGTGCCACAGTGTAGACCTGAGGTTGCTCACACCTTGAGCTCTGCATCTGCTCCAGTCCCTCCCGCACCAAAGGGAACTGGAAATGGTGCAGGGAAAGGTGACAACTGTGCGCAGCTGCCCTGCCTGGCTTGCACCGGGGTGCAGGCAGGGATGGAAAATGCATGGGGGTGGTTGAGAGAGCCAACGGGATGGGGCAGGACTTCCCAGCCTCGAAAAGAGATGAGAGGGGGGTTATCAGGGAGGTCTGCAAGCTCTGGCTGCATGGAGATGGCAGAGGTGGGCAATGATGGCAAACAGGGACATCTCTCCACCTCACCCTGCAATATTTACCTCTAATTCTTCACCCTCAAGGTGGAAACTCTTAATGGCTGGTGCAGCATGGACACGGTTCTCCTCCATGGTGCTGCACCTCTTCTTTCTGGAGAAAGATCAGCAAGGCCACCCACCCGCAAATACAGACTCATACGGGTCCTGCGGTGGCTTTAGCATCACTGAGGACCAACAGGACCACCTAGTCCAGCTCCCGCATTGCACAGGACAAAGCCCTTTACCCAGGATTCACCCTCGTAGCATGGAAACTCCCGTTCCACCGCTACAAAAGGTGGTTTGAAAAGCTGCCGAGGGGAAAGGCTTGCAGAACCTCCACAAGCTTGGCTCAGGAGATTTTCACAGTGTTTCAGTCCCCATCTCGATCAAACTCTCTGCAAAACCACTGCTACAAGGGTGAGCAGGAGCTGGAGGTGAGGAGCAGCTGATGGGCTCTGCTTTCTTCTTCCACCACCAGCAAACCGGTTAAAAACGTGCCGCTCTCGCCTGCGCCATAATTGCATTTATCCGTTCCCATTTTGGAAACAACAGGGAAGTTAGCAAAAGCAGAATACTTAAGCACAGCTAGTTCTCAGCGATATAATTCTCTTTAATCTTTTAAGCATTTGACAGTATTTGCTTGAAAGAAGGAGCAACAAGTACATAATTATTGCACTAATTAAGCTGCCAAAACACAAGCATGCTGCAAGAGCACCTTTGAAACAGTGAGCTCTCGATTCATTAGCATCTGCTGTAAGCTTATTAATCACCTAACAGGCAATTAGCAAGCTGTTACTGTTTGAGACTAGTATGTAAATAAATTCTTGGGTTAATTTCTTCCTCTGATAATAAAGAAAACATTATGAAAATTAGCTAAGCGACAATGTAAATGATCTTGACTGTTAATTATATGATGGTGTTACATATGCGGCCGCCGTACACTAGATAAGGGATGCACCTCTCACTTTGCGTACTGTTTTAAAAATAAAATTGTTGACATAGGTAATAGGGAGGCTTTCTGCATTAGAGTCACAGATGTTTGCCTTTAGCTAACCAAAACGAACTGCCGAACGACTGACACTGCAATATTAGCAACTGGGTTTATTTGCAGCAATCGCCAACCCTGCGACGCCTTGCGCAGGGCCCTGGCTGCAGCTCTCCGGCGGTGCTGGAGGGCTCGAGCCCTCTGCCCTCCTCCTCCGAGTCCACAGACCCCCCCCAAAACTCATCAGTGTGGGCCTTGTTTCCCCAGCAGCCCTTCCCTGCCGGGGCTGAATCGACGGCTGCGTGCGGCGCACGGCCACGCAGTAGAAGTGCGGGCAGGCAGAGGCGTGGGCAGGAATGCTCACGCTGCACCGTACGGTTGGCACCGCTCACGGCTTGCCCTGGGGCTGGACATCCAGCACTCCAGGCGGATGAAAATTAATAAAATTAATGCGAAAACTGAAACAGTGCCCTGCCTGCACAGCACTGACCGCCACTGCGGATGGGAGGAGAACAGATGCTTATTCACCCTCTTTCCTTGCAGAAGGATGTTCTTTATGACCCAATTAAGATGATTTGCCTGTGAAGCCATTGATTATCTCTGCAAACCCAGGCTGATGGCATTGACCTGTTACTCGTTACTTACTTGGGCAATAAATTGTAAGGCTTTCCTTTCATGTGGCACCGCCCTTCACAGAGTGCTCTACCATCAGTCACCCACAGAAAAAAATAATCCTGTGGCAGGGGTCTGGCAAAATGGGGCAATTACTGACGTGCTGATGGACCATGCAAGCTGTGAGCTTGCATCTGCCAGGGAGTCCTGCCCCGGGCAGAGAGCCCACGGGGACGCGGGCAGCAAGCAATGCCCCGTGCCAATGCCCCAGAGCCATCCCCTCCCTCTGTGCCACCACACAGACCAAACCCCCACAACCATGCCATGCCGTGGGGGCCGGGAAGGACATTCCCCCAAACTGTCACCTTCCATTGACAAAACCCTGTTCTGTTATGAGCTCGACTTTACAGCTTTCTCTCCCCCAAAAACCTCCCAGCTCCTTTAAGCATGCTCCAGCGAAGCAGAAAACTAATTACAGTGAACTGCGCGCCTGTTTGAGTGAGGAATTACCAGCAGCAGAGGTTACTTAATAATCTTATTAATTTAAACTATTTTATCACCATCTTTTGCCCCATAATTATGAGTACAAAACGCACACAGAATATTTCACAATTAAAAGCTTGAAACAAAAGATGAAGATTAAGGGCGAGATGAGGTGCTTTCATGCAGCTCCAGCGTCTCTGGGAAGAGGAGTGCCGTGGCCCGTGGGCAGCCCAAGCGCTCCTGCCCGCTCCCTGCCTGCTCACTGGGCACTCACTGCTGGGCTCGCCGGGTGCCATCAGCTACCTGTGAGCAATGCATCGACACCGAAACATGCTCCTGCCTCTGCAGAGAGCATGCTTGGCTGCTGCGCTTTGCTGGATAACATGGGTACCCCCGGGCCAGGCAGTGGCATCCTGGCAGGGCCACCGAGCCTGGGTGGTGGCACGTGCTGAGCCACCACCGCTGCCCCGCCATCGGCTTTTTGCAATTAGCACTTGTCAAAGAGGCGATGCTGAGCTGCTACGTGGCCACTCTGACCCAGCGCAGCGGCAAAGAGCATGCTGAAAAGGGTGCAAACCTGCTGGGGAGGAGGGATGGAGAGCACCAAGCATGCAGACAGCTCTGTTGTCAGAGCTCAGAGGCAGGCACCTGCTCAGGCAGGTCTCTGAGCCTCCCACCCAACCTCCCAAGCTTCTCTGGTTCTGCTGCCACTATTACTTTTTAGCAAAGAAAACTACTTCTTACTCCCCATGGCTATTTTTTTCTCTGGATGTTTTGAAGGAAGGCAGGTTACCCAGGTAGCAGAGCAAGCAGGCAGCATTTGTATAGGGATTTGCTCTTCTGCCTTTTATTGGTAGAAACGAGCTTCTCCAGGACGGTCTGTTCCACGAGAGCATCGGGACCTGATACATTTAAAACATGGTCATGCATCTGCTATAACTGAGTCTAGCCGCACATTACGAGCTGAAGAAGACATGGGGAGAGCCGCTGTGCGAGTCTCCGGGGGCTGGTTTATGTTGCAAAGCTGGGCTGTTGCACAGGACATGGGTCCCCCATCCCTCGCACCAGCACTTCACCTACTGCAGAGGCTGCGGTGCCTGGGTGCACGCTGTGGGAGCTGCACTGCTGCCAAAAACCTGGGCAATGCAAGACGTGTCCCGCTGGCACAGCGGGGCCATGGTGCTCTGTCGGGCTTCACCCCTCACTCACCCAGAGACACCCACCTTGCTCCTAGCTGTGGGTCTTGCCCCCCACCCTGGGGCAGCACCCACCTTCCCCTGCCAGGTTTGGTCCTGCAAATGTCCCAGAGCATTTTCCCCTGTCTGTTACAACTGGCCATGAGTCTCTCCTTGGCCAGCTTGCTGGCGTTTCTTCCGCTGTTGGATCCTGGAGGAGGAAAAAAAACCCAAATGTATTGATTCCTGAGCTTGTTTTAACTTGAAAACAAAAGCCATAAGCAGTGTGGTTCCAAAATATCATTTTCCATTTCCAGAAGCAAGTGCTGGAGCTTTACAACAACTGCACAAAACCAAGAAGACAAGGAGGGAATGGCTTGTAAATGGCTTTTTAGTACAAACTGTGTTTCAGTTTTATGGGTGATGGCTGGAGATCCCTTTAGAGCGATGTGCTAAGAGGTTATTTTGGATCCAGCTTAGAGACTGCAGCAGTTTGGCCCATTAAAAAGTAAATTTTTCATGTCAAGAAACAATCTCTTGCAGATGGAGTGCTCATCTGTGAAAAAGGAAAAAAAAAAACCAAAAAACTAGGTCAGGAAAGCAGCGTGCGGCTCAGTGCGCTCGCAGTGCAGGGCTCCTCGGGAGGCTGTTTGGTTCGTACCTGGGTCCCTTCTCCCTGTCCCAGGTACGGAGAGAAGCCGGTCCAGAGTCCCCTTGGGCCGTGTTTCTGAGCGGCCGCCTCCACCCGACGGGGACTCGCAGCGGCCGCCGGACCCCGCTGGCAGCTGCCTCGGCCACGGATCCCAGCCCGCTGCAAGTGCAAACCATTTGTGGTTATTCAGCCTGAATCACATCAAGGTCTTGGTCTCCCACTAGCAATTTAGCTGGCTGGATACTGCTGCTGCGTTATACACCAGATGTTTGTGGAAGGGCCCAGGGACAGATGTGCCTTCAGCCTCGACGGAAACCAAAAAAAGTTGCCGTTTCCCTCCATAAATCCCAGCTTTCCTTGGTTTGATTTGATCCCAGACAGCTCCTCTCCAGCCGTCTGTTGGTTTTGCTTGATTTTTCCCTCTGTTCAAACACAGATAATGGCACAGGGTGCTCAGAGCACGGGCGAGCAGGATGCCACCGGCATCCCCACACATCACCTGCGTTAAAGAGATACAGCGTGTGGCAGCAAATGCTGTTTGCTTTGAATTCACCTTAACTGAAATAACACATTTAAATTAAAAAGGCCCCATAAACCTGCCACTGTTTTTTACAACCATTGCTACTGAAATTTTAATTCCGGACAACACCAGTGAAGAGCCGTAGCAGTCGTAATCAAAAGCAATTAACAGTAGTAATCAAAAGCAAAACTCAACACCTGAAACTGTCCACTGAAAATATGCTAATTACTTTATATTTTTTAAATTAAAATTCTAAACCTTTTTTTTCCAAAAGCAAAAGCTTTCCTTTTGGAAAACTTCTCTCCCTCTCCAGCTGAGACACTGCAGACCCCACACCTACCAGCTCTCGTGCAAAGGAAACCCTCCATTGTGGTTTCGTTGCATGCATGCCCTTTAAGACCATGGCCAAAGGCACGCAGAAAAATCAGAGGGCACGGCGGAGCTGAGCATGGTGCCGGGGTGCCCGAGCCAGCCCAGCTGAGGATGGGGCAGCCCCGGCTGGGCCATGAGCTCCTGGCCTTGCCTGGCTGCTGCTGCAAGCCAGCATTTTTTTTTATTAGACTTGTATTTCTGGGGCAGAGGCAGGAGTCCTGGCCAGGAGATGCCAGAGCCGCAGGTTGAATGCTAAACACCAGGCTACAAACCAGGAGGGACTTAGGGTGTTTACTTATCCCCGCTCATCCTCGAAGGCAGGCTGCGGCTGCTCCAGCTCCTCTGACCAGCTCCCCCGCTTCAGCTTTTGGGAGGAAAAGCAGGAAACCATCTGCCACGATGTTTCACCGAAACAGCAGTGGGGAGGAGAAGCACGTGGGTCGGTGCTCAGGTTCGCCTGCCCACGCCGGTTGGGTTGTTTCAGCACAGCATCCTTTTTGTACGTACATCCTCTCCGGGCAGGGACGCAACGAGCCGACCCGCCGCTCCCCAGGGCTCTGTGCACCCCTGTGCAAACGAAACGTCCCCGTCTCCCCAGGGACTCCCCCATCGCTGCGGCTGGAGGACACCAGGAGCGGGTGAAACACCGGTGGGAAGGCAGCAGCCTGGAGGCCAAGGGAAGAAAAGGGTTTGCCGGATGGGTTTGCCAGCATTTCCAGAAACCCCAGAGCATCAATAACTGTGATAAAGTTGTTATGCAGCACCAGGAGTAGCATGGAAGTGTCGGTCGCGGCTGTGCGGTGATGTGCCCTGCTCGGTGCCCCTGGGGATGTCCAGTGGGAGTGAAGGGCAGGGTGCGGGTGCTGGGGTTTCCCCCGGGAGCTCTGAGGGTCCCAGGCAGAGCGAGAGCTGTGCTGCAGCCAGCCCCTGGCAAGCTGAGTCTCCTGCTGCTCGGGAAAGAAATGTGTTTTTCAGGAGGAAGATGTCTTTTTTTATTATTATTTTTTGAGGTTTTGAAATAAAATCCCTTTGGTAGCACACTCCAAGAGGAGGCCAAAGCCACCAAACAGCCTGGGTGTGATCATGTTCCTAATGAAGCCTGGAGCAAAGCTCTGGAGGCAGTTTTGTCTGGGAAATCTCCTTAAGAAAAGTAGATTTTATACGCTCTGAAGTCTCTAAACAACCTACTGTGCCCCAGTGCAAGAGGGTATCAGAATTACACAACTCTCCCCAAATTAAATAGCTGTGTATCGGTGGCCCTGTTAGCACGCAGCCTCATTGACAGCATGAAGGGTTTAGCCACGGGGGTATTGATCCATTAAATATTTTGCTGATTAGTCAGGGGAGGGCAGCCAAGCCAAACTGTTTGTCCGGTTTGAGGAAGGGATTACTCTGGACCAAATCAACAGGTGAGGAAAATCCCTTGGCCGGCAGCGATAAAACTTCCATCCACTCAGCGTTTGGAGTCTGTGTGTCGCTAACGTCATTCCTGCCGGTGACACCGTCTGACGGAGGGACCGCGATGTGCAGACGGTGCAAATGGGAGAGCCGCGCTGGGGAGAGGGCCCGCATCGATCGCAGGAAAACGGCCTTGTTATTATTACAGCTGACCTTGCCCGGAGTCTCTGCCACAGATACAAAGGTCATAGCAAAGCAAACAGCTCCCTAATGACTGCAGATACTCACAGCGCAACCAGAACAGCCTGCAAATATCCCGACCGAACAAATAACTGCCCCGTGACCCAGCGGCTGGTGCAGGGCAACCTGCGGGGCTGCAGAAGCCGGCTGCCCTCCGGCCCCTCCGGCGGGCGGGGAGCGGGTCGGAGGAGGAGGAGGAGGAGGAGGAGGAAGGGATGGCTGGGGGCATGAACCAGGCCGGAGGGGGGCTGGGTGCAGGGAGGGATGCTGCACCGCAAACCGGGCATCGCCACCCCCGCCCCGGGGAGGGGAGGGGGGGCTCGGCCAGCCCCGTCCCGCCGCTCTCCCTCCTCCGCGGAGGGACTCTCCTACCACCGTGTGGCTGTGGCCGGCCGTGCACCCGCCGCCTCCGCCCACCCGGGACCGACCCGCGGGGGGACACGGGGGACGCCGCGTCCCGCTCCCGCCCCGCGTCCCGCTCCCGCCCCGCCAGCGTCGCTGCCCCGGGCCGGGGGGCCGGGACCGACCCCCCACGGAGGACAAAGGCACTGCTTCCCCGGCACGAACCCGCATCCCACCCGCAAGGAGGAAGGCCCCAGCCCGGCGCCGAAGGGCCTGCCGTGGGTGGGAGGTTTTCCCGCGGGATAAAGCGCAGATTGCTCTTGCGTCCCGAACGGGCAGCTCCTTCTCTAAACCGTTACAAACCGCTGCTCCGCTGGCACACGGCTGCTCCGTGGGCCACCGCCGCTCCTGGTGACGAGGGGGTGGCAGCCAGCACCCTGTCACCTCCCTCGGCTTCCTTCTTCTGCAGAGCCAGGAGGCACCAAGCGGAGGGAGTCCTGCTCCGGGCCTCCTGCAGACCCTGACCTCGCCGGGCCCCGGGGACGGGGCCAAACCACCCGCCAGCTCGTGTCGTTTCGCCAAGCCTCCTCTCAAGACTTCCCTCCCAAAAGATAAGCGCGATGGAGGTCGTGGCCGTGGCCGGTCCCTGCTGAGCTTCCCCACCCGGGCACGTGATGACAGATGCATTTTTATCTCTGCGCTGGCCTCGTGCTGATGGAGCCAGCGTCACCCCTCTACAGCAGCATCCTTCACGCCGCCCGGAGAAGGGCTGATCCAGCTCCCTCTCTGCCGGGATGGATGGGGATACCTCGGCTTTCTTCTCCCAGCCTCAATCCCAGCCAAAGGGCTGCCCAAAATTTTACAGTGCGTCTGATCTGGCTCAGCAGCATGATCCAGCAGAGTCCAGAACAAGCCTTTGGGTATTTTTTTTCTGCAGGACTGCCTGGCTTTCTTCCAGCTCTGGGAAAATTTAGCAATTTCAGGTTAGCTAGATGTTACGTGCCGTTACACATACACGAGCTCACCTTGTCAGTTTTAGAAACCCATCAGTCTTTGGTGAGATAACAAGGACCAGTCTCTGACATCAAGATCTAGTGATATTCCAAGCTGCTCTAAGCTCCAGTTTTGATTTTTCAGGCAGGCAGCTGACGACTTCAAAGGCACCGGTCTTCATCTGTTAGAAAATTTCCCCAACTGCCTGAAAGCATCTGCCCTGGAGCAGAGGTGCTGCCCACCCGCCCGGGCTCCGCAGGTTGTTCCCGTCCCAGCTGAGCATTGCCCAGGCAGAGACGTGGGACAGATCTGGGGTTTTCAAGGGGCTGCCTTTGGGATGAGAGGTCAAGTCAAGGTTTATAACCACCTTCCCAGGGCCGTTAAATTTCTAGGTCTCTTAACAGCAGAGGACGAGGGTTTGCTTTCATTTCCCGGTCCCTGTGGATTTGTGCGCAGGAGATGCAGGCACAAACATTTCAGGGATGAAACTCTCTCACTGACTGCTGCAGAAATAAACATTTTGCCCCGAAACAGGGTGTTTCAACAGGACAACTGGAGCTATTCCAAAGCCTTCCCTGGGGCATGGAAGAGGAGTACAAGGTCCTGCATCGTCGAGGCTCCCCAGGCAAAGCCAGCAGCAGGTCTCTCCATGCTGCCCCTGATCTCCGTGTTCGCCTTAGCACAATGCAGAGAAGGAAGAAATACTCTGTCACGGTGACTCCTTGGGGTCTTTACCTCGGATGCCCCAAACGGAGCCCGGTTTGCTGATCGAAGCACGGCATGGAGATGGAGTGCAGGAACACAGATGATGGTGCATAACCGGAGAGGGACTGAACGTTTTCAGCAAATTACCGCTGTTATGAGCCTGGCCATAAAAATCACCTCGCAAGTGAATTTAGCTTTTCTCCTCTTCATGCCCAATCAATTAGCACATGAGTAATACCAGGCCCATTAGGGCAAACTGATGCCGGGGGAGTTATGTCATCTGCTATAGAAATGATTGCTTAATATACCAGTTGGCTCAAAGGAACACTTACCCATCGCGCAACCCCCTAAAATCGATAGCAACAGTCAAACTGTATTGTTTCAAACAAGAATACTGCTGGGTAGCTAAGCTCAATATCAGCGTTTGTGATCTCAGACACTTACTGGGCTATAAATAATACAGAGGAACAACAACAATGGAGGACATTTCTAACCAGGAGGAAGGGTTGGTTCATCTCTTTACAGAAGGACAACAAGTGCCGTGCGCCGGGTGCAGGAGAAGAAGAGCTCAGTGCAACGCTGCATCCTCTGCAGCCACGTCTCAGCAAAATGAGCCCGGCTGCTGTCCTTGGCTCTGCTCCGGCTGGCAGAGGACACGGCAACGCTCACACTGCATAGAGGTGCAGGACAGGGCACCACACAGTTAGCAGACACACGTGCACACGCATGTCCATGCATGCAACTGCAGACATGTGCTGCACGGAGCAGGCAGCGCAACCTCTGTGGACCCCCGTCATCTCGGGGAGCTGTTGGAAAGTAACCTCTGTTGCACCAATAGCCTACCTGATTTCAGTCTGCTGTTGCACGCCTCACGCTGGAAGAGAAAGACACCATTTCCACTGGTTTAAAATATACTTAATAAAGTAGAAAGCAGCACATAGCAATTACTAAATTTGAACTTGAGGATCTTGACGTGGTTGTCACTCTTCGTACTCTATAGCCAAGGTCTAGCAAAACGCCCCAGCTCCTGTTTCTACTACCTCTTCCCATTTCCAGTACGGATCTTCACCCTCCCGTCAGATGCAGGCGGAAGGGAGGAAAGCCCAGAGGAAAGGCTGGGAGCTGGCAGAGGTCGGACCTAAAGCCAGCGCCCACCTGGCCAGCCGCAAGCACAGGGCATCCACCAGCAACCATCCCAGGGCAGCAGGAGACATCAGCTGCACCAGAGGGACGTTTCACTGCATGTAGAGAAATATCTAAAAGTAGAAGAGAAAAAAGCTCCTCTGCCTTGCCCTGGGGATGGGGCTTCACGTTATAAGCACAGGACAAAGCACTCTTGATATTAGGTCTGCCAGAGGATTTGAATAGGATTGGCCTGGGCTAACAAACTGTGATCAAAGCTAATCTCTGATTAGCTATACTGAGGAGATTTAATTTAGTTTAAAGCCTTACCTGAAATGCAGAACTGGGTATTATTGCATATCTGACTGAGACTGCTGTTGTAAAGCTGAAGTATTTATAGTCGAATTAAAACCTCTCTGAAAGCAATCATCCAAGGAAGCAGCAAAATTGATTGCAGCGTTACTGGTTCCAAACATTCAAAAATCATGAGTCAGTCCCCAAAATGTCACAAGATTTTTAAATGTAATATATTTTGTCTTATTTTTATTTAGTTTGAGAGACTAGCATTCATATTTTCAAGCCATGAAGGTTGAAATCTGACTCTCTTCTAAGGAAGCGGAGATTTTCACCTAACAGAATTCCAGGAGCTGGAGGTTTAACAAAAGCCACTAATTATTTTGCTGCTCCCATGAGAGGGACCGAGGCAGCGGTGGCCAGACGCAGCCCTTGGACGCCAGGGCAGAGGCTGATGCCCTGCAACACTGCAGAGCCTTGTGCACGGCTCCGGGTTTGATGACCACGATGCCTTTCCAGATGCTTCCAGGGATCTTTCTGGAGAACCACAACTCAGGAGAGTGTTTTCCCACAACTCGGAAGGTCTGCTCGGGCACCGAGGGCTGGTGCAGACCTCAGGGCAGCCCCCCACTCCAGAGCAGGCACGGATCCTGCCCCTGCCTTCCCCAGCTTCTGCTAGCAGCATCTCATCCCCAGGACTTGGCCCAGCCCTGAGCTCCCCTCTCACTCCCATCCCTCCCTCCATGCCAGGCCAGAGATGCTGGAGGGACGCACATGGCAGTAAGGCAAGCGGGTCTGGATCTGCCCGCCTTCCCATGCACGGGCTGGGCTGCAGCCAGGGCTGGGGCCGGCTGCTTCCCCCCGCCAGACTTCTCCTGGTCCTCCAGCTCCTCGCAGACACTCAGTTCCTCCTGCCCCTGCCCGCTCGGGCTCCTCGGCTCCTGACGACGACAAACCTCTCCCATTTCTCCCTGTCTCTTCCAGGCCATGACATGTTTGTCTGTAGGGCATGAAGAAATGATGCTGACACAGTGGCGAAGAATCCCAGATGGGAGCGTGCCGTCCAATCTGACTGCCGGAGCCCTAGGCTTGACCTTGGCAGGAAGGTGCGGAGCGCTGATGGCTTCCCGTGCCAGCAGCCCTCCGAGTTGTGCTTTCCCAAAGATGACAAGGGTGGGTGACCAGGACGATCTCCATATCCACTCCCGGTCTCCTTTTGCTGCGTACATCAGATGGGGAGCGCTGTGCCCGGCAGGAGCCTGCGAGGACATGGAGGCGTTACACGCAGTGATGCCGCCTGCCCTCGGAGCAGCTCCACGCACATCTCCGCGCTGCCGGCTGCGCCGCAGGACATGGCCCTGCTAACCTGCGCCAGCACAAAACCCATGTACAGCCGTGTCAGCGTGTATGCCGCTCAGCAGCATCAACAGCTGCAGATTTGCCTTGGCTTGTAAATGTGCTTCTCCCTGACAGGGCTGACGGTGCGATCGCTCTTCCCCGTGCTGCAAGCTCCTGCCCCGCCAGCTGCAATTCAAAGAGATTCCTGTTGGGCAGAATGGTATCATAACCAAGCAGGAGCCAATCCAGTTTGGCACGTGCCCTGTTGCCGGCAACGGTGCCAGAACAACTTTCCCATAGCCAGCAGCCTTTGGGGTCAGCTCATCACAGCACCCGTGCACCACGCTGCATTTGTGGGGAGAGCCGGGGGTCCCCAGGGCTTCCTGCCGCGGATGCAGCGGCTCCTTCGTGCCTCCCAGTGGGGCAGGATCCCCATGCTAGCAATAGCAGAATCTCATCTGAAGTAGGCCAGTACCCCCTGCTCTGCTTCCTCACTGCTCTCTGCCGCATTATTTCAGACACTGAGTGGTTTTCTGGGTCAGAGACCTGCCCCAGTCGGCCGGCCTGCAAGGGGGTCCCGGGGTGCTGGGAAGTGGGGAGGGATGACTGCTGGAAAAGCAGACCTCCACAAGCATCATTTCCTTGGGAAATCAGAGTAAAGGGAAAAAATAACCCTAAGCTAACTAATTCCTATTAGAAATGAGCTTCTCTTGCTCTCCTCATCTCCTGTGAGCGTTCTTGATTAGCTAATAAATGATTAATCGTGCCAAGAAAAGCCGGCTCCTTCATCTCCTGCTTTCATCCACCAGCTGCCTCCAGGGGATTTCAAATGTCACGGGCAGATGAAACGGCCTCCCCAGGACGCCACGAGTCCCTCACCAGCCGAATCGCCCAGGAGGAGAGGCTGCGCCTCAGCTCTGGCCTGGGACCGTGCCACCCATCCCTCCCTCTGCACCTTTGTCCTCTACCTTGACGCCTTGCGAGTGCATCCTCTGCCTCCTCTAAATGCTCTGTAATTTACCTAAGAGGAAACCACATGCATTGATGCCACAGAAACCAGCAGGCATGTCGCTGGAATCCATCGCTCCTGACAAGTACTCTATTTTAATGCTCCTAACAGCAATTTTTATTCTAACAGTATGTGAAGGCACTTAGATTTCTATGCAGTTTTTACTTTTTAATCTCATATACTTCTTGCTGGTGTCAAAGTGTCACCATTTAATAGTCTTACTGGAAAAAAGAGTGTTTCAGATCTTGTTCTATAGTCCACATTGTGAATACATTAGAGAACCACTGAATGATTTAAGAGGAATTTTTATACCTCTGAACATGGAGGGAAGGCTAACGTGGGAGTGCACGAGGGGCCCAGCCTCATCGCTAGCTGCTAAAAAGCTGGGCAGTATTTTCTGCTCCAGGCTCCCCAAAGGCAGCGGGGTTTTGGGTGGGGAAAAGCGCTGCTGGCACCTCCTCCTCCCCCAGAAACGCCCAGAGATGCTGCCTCATGTGGAGCACTCCAATTTAACTCTCCCAGGCAATTTTTCCCCTGATGAGTATTTCATTTCACGGGCACTTAACACCAGGAAAGCTGATACCCGGTGCCGAAGGTTACGGTGCAGTAAGGAAAGCACGCTCTGCCTCTGAAGCGAGGCCAGTTACTATCGGAGTTTCCCCAGGTAATAGGCAGAGCAATTCCCCGTGGATAACGGGACGTCCCTGGCAGCGGCGGGCAGGCGCAGGCACGGGATGCCGAGTGTCACCCGTTCCTGGCCGGCGTTGGTTGCACCGCTGCCGGAGCAGGGTCCGGCGATGCCGCTTGTGCCGCCTGCGCCGGTTCACACCGCAGCCTTCCTGCCCCAGCAGCCGCCTTCACCTCCCAGGTCCCGGGGGCGGGCGTCTCGGGGTGCTTTAAAAGAGGCTCCCAAGGCACCTCCGATAATGAGAACAGGAGACGGCAACATGGTTTCTGTGAGATCAAAGCGCTCCCTCCCCAGCTGTACATGCCCTCAGCAATATAATCATCCTGACAACCCCATCAATATGTATTCCAGCTCCACCAATTCCACCCAATTAGTTCACTAATCTCTCCCCGCCCAGGCACTGTGCAATGGCTGGGCAAAAACGCAGACCGCAGCCTCCACCGCTCCGGCAGAGCCAGCAGCAGCCCCCGCGCTGGGACCCGGCTTCCACTGCCGCGGAGACAGGGCTGGGGCTGCAGGGAAGCCAGGCATTGTTGTTATTATTATTATTATTATTATTATTATTATGGGTATTAGTAAAGGTAATTTGCAGCCTGTTTATTCACCTCGGCAGGATTCTGTATGAAACTCGCTGAAGGCTGGCGTGCTCGGTGGGACTCTGACTTGGGGAATATTTGTATTAATTCAGGCCTTACACAGGGGTTTGCATCCTCTCCCTCCCAATGCATCAGTAAGATTTGCAGATGTTGTGGCACAGGCTGGACCCAGGAGCACCGACGGCTGCTCTGGACCGGCGCAGCACCCAGCTGGGGTGTCCTGGAAAGCAGTTCCCAGCTTTCCATGGTCTCCACATGGGATGCGGGGGCTGAACCCCAAGTGCAGGGCAGAGCCTGGGGAGCGGGGAGCCCCCGATACCTGTGCCCGACGGCTGAGAGGGGCTGCCAGCGCATCGCCCAGCACTTTCCTGCCACCAAGGGCTGTGCTTGGGGGAAACGCAGCCCAGACCCCACGTCCCCCCTGCCGGCACCCCGGGATGGCCCCACGGCACCGGTGGGCGATGGTTTCCTCATCCACCTCTTGCCCAAAGCCCTGGGGGACCACATGCCGGTCTCGCTCCCCACCCAAGGCACAAGCAACTCCCCGTGCTTTTGCAGGGCTCCGTCCTCCTCCCACTGCTGAGCGAGGGTTGTCACCCTGGGGTCTGGAGCACTAATTGTGAAAAGAAAAGGGAGGCAGAATAAAGCCCGTTACTTTAGCCAGGGGATTTACAAGGCATCGTTTGCTACAGGTTAGCTTTGGCTGCCATAATGATCCAGCTCCTGAGATTACCTGTCAAGCCTCTGTGAATTTTAAATAAAAGGTAAAAGGGTTTAACTCGAACACGACACCTCTGTGCATACAGAAATAGCTCAGCTCCCGCTTTCCTACAGAGGCAGGTACGCTCCAGACCCTGGATCAACACTGAGCAAAGCTACAAATCAAGGGCCAGACATGATTGCAAACATATTCTTCGCCTTTCCTTTTTTTCTGCTACAAAGGAGATTGGAGGCACACATGGGCTTTGCTTACATCTCATTTCAAACAAAATATACACGCATAAATAACGCCAGCTGACAGCTCGCAGGCTTTCTGATCGCACTGCAGAGGAAGACGCCTGATTAGCAGCACTTCTGCAGCGACAGCCCCGCCGGTGCTGCATGGGGGGCAATCACCCCCCGGCTGGGCACGGAGCGGTGAGGGCGAGGGGGTGGCCCGTACGGGGGGATGGTGCTCCCTGGGATCTCCCGCCAACCCGAGGGCTGTGCTGCCATCACCCCGTCCCCGTCCCCGTCCCCATCACCCCCCCTGCCCACCCTCGGCCGCCCTTGCAAAAGGAGGGTGAGCAGTAGTGCTGGTGTTTGGACGGTCCAGCTTTGGGGTGGAGGATTGCTTCGTTTCAACACTTCTGCCATCTCATGTCCCCCTGGAAAATGTTGGGCCTGTGTTTTTAACATGCAACATGCAGGAATCTGTACCAATAGGAATCTGCGCCAAAGGATGTGTGTGAGAAATCTAGTTTTAAAAAGCAAAATATCTTCTAGGTCCAATGAGGACTGCATGGCTTGTTGCCTATACCCTTCTCCATTGCCAAAACTTGGCAATTTCACTGAAAACCAGTGGCATTCTCAAAAAAAACCAAAAAAACCCAAGCAGAATAGTCTAGTCAAGCATTAACACAACTAAAGCGGACTGGCAACTATTTTACAGTGTAATTACATAAAAAACTGTGATAAAAAAATCTCAAATCCTAAAATGAAGTTTGCACTGCACAGGTGAAGAAAGTGCAGCTCGCAAAGCTGCCGTGGAGCAACGCAGCCACGTTGCTTTTCAAATGTAGTTGTACTTGGGCATAATTTCATCCTTTTCCAAAAGCTGTTGTAACCTCCCCATCGAAGTGGTGATCTCCAACAGGGACGCAAGAACACAACATCTGCGTGGTGGTGGCTTTAATTATTTTTAGAATTGATCTCTTCTTAACCAGAATTATTTTATTTTAGTTTTTTAACAATAGTCCTCAGAGCACATTGAGGTCTTGCCCATCTAAAGGGGCACAGGTACTGTCAATGCCCTGGGGCTGTGGAGGTGGGAGAGACCCAGGATGATGGGAACCCCCTGGGACGGGAGCTGCTGCCCTATAGGGAGGGTTTTCCGTACGGAGATTTCCCAAAGGCTCCTAATTCAGCCAGACGTGGCTGCTTCTCAGCGAAGCCAGCACGGCACATTCCTTAGAGGAGCCTGTCCTGACAACTTTCAGGTCTGGAGTGGCTCTCTGGAGCAATCACAAACCACTGCCGGCAGCATGCAGAGGCAAAGCGAAGGCTTTTTTTCCTCTAAACACACTCCAGGAAATGGATATATTATTTCAGCTGGAGCTCCCCCAAAACTCAAATAATTTCAGCCCAAGGCAAATGCTCAGCCTGCACCGTCCGACTTCGGCACGGCAATAATACACACAAAGCAGGGTCTGGCGGTGAACCGTGCCGTCAGCCCCAGCGTGGCTCGCGCTGACCGAGAGCCTTTGGGAGCCCCGGTCCTCGGGGTAAGAGGTCCCGGGTGGGGGGGCTGCCACGCGAGCGACTGAGCGGCGATGCTTGGCGTCTGCATTGCAAGCTCCAGCAAAGCAGGTTGTCGAGTGCGATGGAGCTGGGGGGAAGGAGCTGCCAGCCCTGTGCTCTTCTCCAGAGCGATGCTCACCCCAGGGCGGAGAAAGGCATTTGCATTTCCCTGTATTAATGCAGGCATCCAACTGGAAGATGTAGATGTCTTTTTAATGCACCTACGTTTGAAGCCTGAATACATAATCTCTCTATTACATGTATACTTTACACATATATAGTCATACAGAAATAGTGATTTATGCAGCCCTATTATATATGCAGAGGCTTGGGATCCCGTTGCACAGTGGGCAAGGATTTCGGTTTTCCATAGCTATTTATTTGCATAGCAGCGACTGCAGATGATTAATAGAGAGCGCTGCGGTCAGGGCGAGCCCACTGCTGAAATACAGCCCCGCTTCCAGAAGCCGCCACAGCATTAATTATTAACTCTGTACAGGAGATTTGCCACTCTCCCAGCACCAGACGCTAAAATAGTTTCCTACATAAAAGAGCATTAAGTGAAAGCTTGGATAAAGCCGATCGCTCGGCAAAGTGACGTCCCGCTTTCAAGACCTATTGCTCGGCAGGAAAATTTACAATCCTTTAATTCCATTTACAAGGCGGCAACACAAAAGGGAGCTGGAGACGGAGGCTGGAAGCCGAGAGACCGAAGGGGAAGAATAAAATAAACAGGAGTCCAAGGGAGCCAGGATCAGGCCCCCCCTCTGAAATTCAGCCACTCATTAAATTCCAGCCGGGATTAGAGGCAGGAAAGCGCCGGGTAAAGATTTCACTATTGTACAATGGGAGGTATATTAAGTTATATAGGTTCCATCTTGTCCCTATTCATGACTAACTGTGTTGTATATATCCGAGCAGCTAAGCGTAATTTGCTTATAAATAATTGACTTCTTGGCGATTAAAATCTCTTGAGGGTCTCTCGGTTTATTCACAACAAGCCGCCTCGGCCTGCCGTGCAAATTAGGCCTTTCAAACCTGTCTCATCTCCAACAGAAATGTTATGAAGAGTGATTTTTTTATCCCCTGTAATAACCTTCAACTAACCTTTAAACTGAAGTGAATAATTTAAATCTTATTTTCATATCAATGGGGGAGTCAAGCCAAGCAATTATCTTTTATCTGTATACTCTGTCGTCAGAGCAAGGCATAATAAAGTTTTCCCAAGTGGGCAGAGCGGAGCAGCGAGAGGAGGAGAGAGCGGGAGCGCGATGGGATCTGAAGACATTAATGCAACGATGAATTATTCAGTAATGAGTACAAGATCTGCCATAAAAGATCCGCCAGCGCCGGGTGCATGCCACAAATTGCCGGATGGTCGGTGCAATTAGTGCCGGCGCGGGTGCAGCCCTGGCCGGTGGGTGGCCGGCACCTCCCTGCCCGGGGGAGGCTGGACCGCACACCCCCATGGGGATGCTGGAGAAAAAAAAGGGGGGAAAAGGGTAAAAAATTCGCCCCCCCCCAGCAAGCCATCAGGGGGGAGCGGGAGCTGAAATTCCCCACCGTGCTCATTGAAATTCTGCCGTGCGTGTTTCTCCCCGAGTCCCGCCGGACCGTCCATGATCTTTTTTTTATTAATTCATAAAATATCGCACCCGTGATTGAGGCCGCTGATTACAGGAGCAGACAAACACGAGAGCTGGTGAAATATTGCATGTTTCCTACCCAGCCTCTGCGAGTGAAAACACGGCCGTCGCATGAAATATTAATCCCTTCCCGTGGCCGGGGGCAGAGAGGAGCAGGACGGACAGCCGGCGTCGGCAGAGCAGGGCTGGCGAGCTGTCTGAGAGTGGGGAGAAGCCAGGGAAGAAAGAAAATCATTATTAAACTACTGCATTGAGTGTCCTTGCTAAATTGCCTCAAGACATATTCCTTTTTTCAGGCTTAAAGGTAGCTTTAACCTGCAGGTGCTGCTGCAGCCACAATTACCCGTTTCTGCCCCCAAAGCTTAAGGTCTCCAAAGTCCCCTGACACTGTCTGTAAAAAAAGATGCTGGCACCCATCTCCAGCTGCACCACTGCCTCCCAGGGCAATTAACTTTATGTCACAAAATCCTGTGGCAGAAACACGGATGCTCCAGGATGGGGACCCTCCTTCCCGGCTCCCGCCCCACCCAGGCAAGCCTCATCCAGCACATCATCCCTGGTACCCTGTAAACATTTGCATTACAGCAGAGAGGCAGGCTGCAAGGGTTTTCTTCTTTGATTTTGCCACCCACCGCTGGCGGAGGGCTGGGAAATGCCGGACAACTCGGGAAAATCCCAGCGGGTGGGAGCCCAGGTGCTTGCTGCACAAAACAAGGACCTAGGGCAATAAAAAGCGATACAAGAGAGCGCTGGATTAGATGTCAGGGCAGCTCTGGCACTAAGCATTAAATATCTTCATGTAATCTTTCCACTTAAACCAATGATTAAACAGATTTAGCAGATGATTAAACAAATAAAGATTAATGAAACAAGCAAAGTAATCAAATCTTTATGGGGGAATAAATGCATGATTCAAAACAATATTAGGACAAATTGTCTAAAACTAATAGCAAATGTGTTGCTTTTGTCTAAACAGCATTTGTTATGTTCTCACTTAGTTGCAATCAAAATATTTGCTCAAACCAGGATGGATCTGAAAAGCCAAAACACTATCGAAGATTAAAAAAAAAAAAAAGTGTTTTGCAGGATCCCCTGCCCTCCTGGGCCGAGCCGGCAGCCCCTGCCCACCCCGTGGGTGCCCGAGGGGCTGCGGGCTGGGCTGAGGGCAGGTGCAGCAGGAGGGGCTGGGGATGGCCCCGGGGGACGGCGAGGGATGGGACAGCCAGAGCACGGCCAAAGGGACCCTGGCACGGGCTCCAGCCCAGCAGCCGCTCGTGCCGGTCCCCCTCTAATTAGTTTTGTGGGAACTCAAGGCTTTGCTTTCATATATAAGCAGCAGCAGCGGACTGTAGAGCTGTAAGTCTTTTTCTTTCATCAATTTTGCATACAAAAAGATCGTGTTTGCTCTAAATACTTTTGTTTTTAAAGCCTTTTAAATTTTTGAAATGAAAATAACGAGGCGGGGAGACTTTTCCAGACAAACTGTCAGAAGGCTGCAGCCACCAAACATAAACAGAGCTCCACCACCAGAGCAGTTAATTAAGAGGGGAAGGAAACGAGGTGCCTAACACAGGGATAATTGTGCACATTCCTCAGGCTGCAGCACACACGTACCTGCAGGCGTGCACACGTATGCACCGTGCACACGCGGCTGCAGCACCCACAGGTTCTCCCCAGTGATGGTCCCTGCTGGGACATGGCCAGGACGCCATGCTGTGGGCACGGGGCATCCCTGCGTGGATGCCCAGAGTTTGCCTTTTCATTCAGATGATGCTCTTACGCAGAACAACCTGATTCAGCATCACAGGATAGAGCTGAATGATTTAACTTCCGCTTCTAAACCTTGTCTACATTGGAGAAAAACAGCGCGGCCACTTAATGCTAATGCAACTCCCTGTTTCCAGAAATAGCATGGCGATGCACTGGGGAGGGACATGGGGAATTCATCGTGTTCTGGTGCGAGATCAGATCCTTCCCTCCGGGCCAGACCTGCGGTGAAGTGCAGAAGCAGCTTCACGTCACACCCCTTTGGACGTCGTGAGATGGGGGTGCGCGTCCCTGCTTCTGGGGTCCAGCCAGCCCGCCCTCCTGACCGCCCTGCCCTAAGCGCAACGGCAAAGGGCTGAAGTGGAAGAAACCCCCTGAAACCCGCCCGCCCCGGCCTCCTGCGTGGATGCTCGGCTCCGGTGCCCGTGACGGGCCCAGCCCCCACCGCCCTCGCTCCAGCGCGGCTGCTCCGTGCGGCGGGGAGCAAACTGATGGCCGTTCCCTGAGGACGAGGCCGCGCACAGCCCCTGCTAGGGGCATGCCTCCCGGCTGCAGTGCTGCTACTGCTCATCCGCTGCCTCCGAGCTGCTTCTCTCCTTTGCATAAACTGCTGGTTCTTTGCCACCTGGTGCATAGCTGTGAATAGGGAACACAAACTCCTTCGGTGTCCGTTTCCCACGTTTCTGGTCCAGGCTGAGCCTGTGCCTCCACCACGACCCGCTCAAATACCCCGACGCGCGGGGGCGGCAGCTGGGGAGCTGGGACTGGAGGAGCAGCAGCAGCAGCAGCAACGCAGCCTCATCTCCCACCCCGGCCGGCCCATGCAACGTGCTTGGCTCGGTGCTGTTAGCACCAGCACCTCGCTGGGAAGGCATTTTCTGCTGCAAAAAGCCCGGGACTATCACAGCCATCGCACACACTCTTGGGACAGCGCTGGAAACGCTGCTACAATAACAGAGTTTATTATTGCTGTTAAATTGGAAAATGAACATCTCGCGCTACTCGCAACGTTTCCCTTCTCACACCTGACATTAATGGTAACGGCAAAACCACCTGCCATGAATTCAGCCCCCGGTACGAGTGCGCAGGGCACAGCAATGGGATCCTTCCTCTTTTGGGGGTGCTTTTAGCCTCTGAAGGGATGCAGCTGAGCAGAGCCAAGGAGGGACCCGACTCTTCCAGGCTCCAGGCAAGCCGGCCATCCACCACATGTAGGAATCGTGCTGTCAGGCCAACAGCTCCCAGGGGATTTTGGTTGCCCGTGCGGCTCCTGAACGAGCCCGTGGGTGCAAGCCATGCTCCACGTCAGCCAGTACCACGCACCTGCCCCTGCCTACCACCATCGCTGACTTCCTCCTAAAACACAGCAAGCATCACCAACGTGCTCTGCAGGAACAGACACCAAAGAACTCCGGAGTCCTGCGAGTTCCTCATGGCTGTCCTGCTGTTCTCTTCAGAGCACAAGCAAACCTGGCTGAATCCGTGTTTCTTTTTTCTCCTGTCTTCAGCCAAAAACAAAGTCAAGAGGAGCCCAACAGGGTGGAGAGCTCTTGCTCCACAGACACCTATTCTCCATCACGCCCTGCCCTGCTGTGAGGTTTCTGGGGCTGAGCCGTGAGCTCCTTCGGCGGCGAGCTGGCAAGGGACATGCCAGATAACCCTGGAGCACACAGATGGTGGCTGTGATGTTCAGCTTCTACAGATGAAGCAAAACCCCTTGTCAGTCAGCTGCAAATCTACACTTGAACTACAAACCCCGCCACGGGGCCCTGTTGCAGAAGACGCCAGCGCAGGCGGCTGGACTTCAAGCCGGTGGCTGCCGGGCTGTGCCTGGGATGCTGACAGCAGCCTTGACCTTGCCAAGCCGGGAATGAAGAGCTGGAGCCAAAGGGCTGGAGGGGAGGACGAGGCGGCGGCAGGGCAGCTTGCCGCAGCACGATCTGCTGCCTGGCACGTGCCGCGCATCCCATGGTCCAGTCTGCCCGTCCCCATCGCCTGCAACGCTGCCCACGGTGCATGGCAAGCCCGCCACCAGCCAGATGTGCGCCAGCCGCTGCGGCAGCGCGGCCAGCACCGCGCAGCACCTCTTGCTCCCGATGCCGGGCACTCTCCTTCCATCGCCGCAAACAAGGTCAGGTGCCACCTGCCCCGCAGATCCCACTGGAAACAGCCCCGGCTGCCCGGGGTGGCCGCAGAAGGGACACGGTGCCCAGCCTGCTCAGGGCAGAGGAGCCCACCCAGCCCCGCTGCATGGCCGGCAGCACTGCCGCTGCCGGACCCCGTCCCTCTGTCCTCCTGTCCCTCTGTCCCACCCAGCTGGGGTGGAGAAACCCCAGGGCAATCTGCTGCGGGACGCAAGATGTGCCTGCCCTGACCCCTCACTGTCACTTATGGTGGGGCGAGGGCAGGATGGAGTGCTGGATGACTTCATTACGGGGAGGGGGGAAATAACAAATTTGGCATCTGTGCTGCTCCCCGCAGCCCCCAGCTGAGCCCCCATCCCCGTCCCTCGTGGGCCAGGGAGTGTCCACAGCCCCTGGTGCGCCCGGCTTTGGTTCAAAGACCGCATTGACCCTTCCATTTAGCTGATGCCACTGCTCTGCTTCGGCAGCAAGTGGAGATTTACATTCACCAGCTGCAGCAAGAGAATCCAGCAAGTCCATGACATGAATTACAAGTCTCCCTCCCCCAAGGAAAGGCTGGAGCCAGCTCAGCATCCCTCCTCTCTCCCCCCCCCCCCCCCGCTTTTTTTTTTTTTGGAGACTCATTACTATATTGTGGATATTCTCCACTAAAGGGCATCTCTTTGAATGCATTTGCTTTTTTATTAATGTGTGCTAAGACAAGTCAAGCCTGATTATCATGAAGACAATTGCTGAATTCCCTCCTGGAGAAATCTCATCTAGACTGTGTAGGCGTTTTAATTTCAGAGACCCATTAATTGGCACAATTGCTTAAGCAGCTGCTTTCCGTGTCATTTTAGGACCACTTTATGAAAAACAGAGCTTAAAAAAAAAAAAGTATATGACAGGCCAGAGCTTTCTACATGGTAACATAATTAATGCAAGGAGCTTCCTTTGAGCGGCAAAGCAACAAAAAGCCATCCTGCTACCAAAATATGGGTGCCCTGCTCCAGTTGCGTGCAGGGAGCACTCAGCTCCAGCATGCTCCCACTGAATACCCGCAGGCCTTTGGAAATCGGGCTGCGTGAGGTGCTCAGCACCTTGCTGGTACCGCCACAAACACCTCACTGTCCTAGCGCTTTTGGGAAAATAAAAGAATATGTAAAAGGGGAAGGAAAAGGCACCCGGCAAGAACCAGCCCAATGCATCTCCTGGCGCGGGCTGCAAACCGAGGGGCGCCGAGCAGCCGCTGGCTGACACTGCGGATGCCTGGGGAGGTGGAGGGGACTCGGGGGTCCCTTCCTGCGGTGGCACCTCAGGGGTGACGGGGAGGGGTTAGGTGGTGGGGGAGAGCACCCTCAGCACACAGGTGGGGGAAGCGAGGGGTCCGGAGGGCTCCGATGGCCCAGAGCCGACTCCACGAGCAAACTCAGATGCTCGCAACGATGCTTGCATCGGCCCTCCCTGGCAAATCCACCTGCCCTCGGCCCCCGGGGTCTCTCCCGGCAGCCCCGCGAGTGCCCCGAGGGGCTGGGGTGAAACAGGGGCTGGTTGCCACATGGCGGGGAGGGGGGTCTCGAGCCGGGGGAGAGCTCGGGCGCAGCGCCGAGCACCCACGGGGATCTCAGCCTCCCTCAAGGTCCCTGTCCCTGGGTGCTATCCTGCCCGCGCCCCACGTGCTGCGTGAAACGCACGGCCACACAATGGCTGGCGTCGCAGCCGGCACACATGCACTTTCTGTGGCAGAGCCGAGTTCCCAGAATTAGGTTAATTATTGAATTAATAAAGAACAAATCCTTCACTCCGGGAGAAGTGGCCAGACAGAGTTCTGCGCTAGTCTTTGCTGCAGGCAAAAATATACATTCCCATTTATTAATAAATAAAGCCGTATCAACGCCCTAAATTATCAGCGGAATATATTTGCTAACCCAAAGCAATAGTAGGAACAATTACTTATTAATAAAGCAATAGCTAAATCTAATTACATCCCCATCAGATCCTGCAAGTAATAAAACCACAGTTGCCTTCCAGAGCCAAGGGACCTCCTGACCTCAAATCAAAGTTTAAACCATCCATCAGCTTCCAATACATTCACAGCACATCCAGCAATTACCATCACCTCCGCTCCGCTCCCCGGCAGGGGCAGGGGTCACCCCATGCACTGCATGGCTGTAAGCTAGAACAGAGCCTTAGAAATCTCATTATCCTGTTAACCATACATTTATCTGACAAGATAAAAGAGACTAGGTGACCAAGCTATCATTAAAGATTAATAGAAAGTATAAAAAATTCAGCTGCAACCAGCATTACTGTTTAGTGCCTGTGATAGGCCTGACAGGATTATTAATCAGGCAGCCAAAAAGATTTAGGTCTTTGCTCTTCGTTTTTCGTTTTAAGTCTTTAGTTCCACTCCCGCCACAGAAAGCCCAGGTCAGGGAGGACAATGGCTAATTGGTTCTGCGGGGTTTGGACGGTAACGACTCAGACCAATTATAAAATCACCGGGCGTCGAGGTGACAACAACACGAGGAACCTGCTGCAGCCGGGATGCTCGAGCAAGGGCTGCGGCTGTTTATCACAGCGGCTCCTCTCCCCGCGCCAGGCTATTAATAAATTGTACAGATCAATGCCTGGATTAATTTTAATAGAGGGCTACAAGGATCACGCGAGTCCCAGGGTGATTTTCCCCTCATTCTTAATTCCATTTAAGTTTAACATGAAAGATTCTCAGGTAACACCTACACAGGAAGAAACGAGATTTGCCTGTTTTTAAGTCTTAAGTATTCTTTTTATTCTGCTTTGCTTTTTCCCTTTTGATCATAAATCAATGTCCTTCCACCGCTTTCCTGGGAAGCCAGGCTCACGGGCAGGCTGCACAGCTCTGCCCTCCAGTTCTCCACCTGCGAGGAATAAAAACCAATAAATTAGGAAAGGCGCTTTCTAACATACTGTGCGGAGAGGGGGAGCCCAGGCAGCTTGGGGGGTCCCAGGCACCCCCCGGCCCTGCTGCCGGTGGCTCTGCAGGCTCTCCTCACCCCTCTCCTGCAGGGACCCGCAGCCTGCTTTGCTTTTCCTCCAAATGCACTTTTTAAAACAAGAAATAGTACTGAAAACTTTATCAGCCTTTGTTGGTGCATCTCCAGAAACTATTCACATCCTTTTAAAAACAAATTTTATTTTCTCGCAAGAAAATACTCCATCGTGAGCGCGGGATGGCTCAGACCAGCACAAGTGTCCATCCTTTTCCACAAAAATGGAAAAAACAGAGAAATATACTGCGAACATCAGCCTCCCATGAGAATCACCTGCCTTAAGAACAACCAAAAAAATAATTTTTCCTTGAAAAAAGTGCAAACCAACGCACGGAGTCCCTGGCTGGGGCACTGCCCCATCCCCTCTTGTGCATGGCTTCTCATCTCTGCTTCCCTGAGCAAAGCCCCGGCCGGCCCCACGCCTCTGTCCCCACGCCGACCGCGCTCCTCCCGGTGCTCTGCGCCCCAGGAAAGGATCCAAGCAAGAGGCAAATGCAGCAGGTAAACACGGAGGTGTCTGAGACACAGCCCAGAGCCTGGCTGGGAAAGCTATCTGCATAACCACAGTGTCTTACATCCCAAGTATCACATGTAATCCTTTACAAGGAGCATTATCTGCTGCAAAATCACATTTAAAAGCATCTCCCCCCCACGAATTACCATGCTTTCAATCAATTCAGTCCATTGTTTGAGATCCTGCAGTTGGGCAATTAATTATCAAACATAATTGAAATTATGTAAAGAACAAACTGGTCCCGTAGAGATGCTCAGGGAGGGTTGCTGACGAGCAACAGGGGCGACAGTGACCAGGATGTACCGGAGGGACCTTCCACCCACACGGCACGACAGCGGCCGGGATGAGACACATGTCAGCTCCTTCAGCTGAGGACACCCCCCTGAGCGCCCACTGCAGCACCAGCACAAGCTCCCACTTTTCCAGCGACACAGAAACTGTGCAAACCTTCTTCTAAGCCTTTGAAACACCAGGAAGGGAGTGAGGCTTCAGCTCCTGGTGAACTGGCTTTGCTGGCTTGCAAAGCTCCTGGCGATGCTCCCCAGCAAATGGTGCTTTAGCAAAAAACCCACCCCGTGCTTTCACATCCTCTGGAAAAAGTGAATGAAATCCCTGTCCAGGGGAAAGCTGGGTGTTGCACCATGCGAGAAGCCCACAAAGCTCCCCCGTCAGCTCCATCCTATCTCCCAGGGTATGTGCCCATCGGAGGCTATCGCGGGTCAGCGATCCAGTGGAGGACAGCTTGGAGACAAGAAGCCGGGACATGTACCAGGAGCCGTACCCTGTATCTTACACCCGTTCTTGCTCTCAGAGGAAGTGCTGTGGTAAAACACACTTTTGGCCTGACCCATACCACTGGGCACTCCATTCAAAACTGTACACAGGGCCAAAAATAATCCAGGGGAAAGCCAGGCAAAGCATCCTGCAATGCTGCAATAACATGAACAGCCACGTGTCTCACTATGCGTGGTTTAAAATAAATTTAATAGATGCTTCAACACTTCACTGCTGCTATTCTGGGGATGGTGTTTGGAGTCGATGCTCCGCCTGCTAATTGACAGATCGGGCTTGTGATCCAAGAAACACGAGTGTTGTCATCTCGTGAAGCTGTGGCTTTCTCTTGCTTATCCGCAGCAGGACAACTGTCACCGTGCCATCGCGTGCGTCTGCAGCATCCCCTCTGAGCACCCCTGCCCTCTACGCTGGCCCCACTCCCAGCTCCCTGCGACGGATGCTGGGGAGCTCCTCATCCCCGTCCCAGACAGGACGGACCTCCTCCAGGAGGGAGCCAGCTCACGGAGCAGGAGGCTGGTGGGACCACTTGCGTAAGGCAGATAACCTTCATCTCCTTCCAGCAACCTCCCCTGATCCCGGCTCCCACCGCCAGCACTGGAGCACAGCTCCTTTGAGGAGCTTTGGTCGCACACCCACGCCGGAGCACACCGGGGCCGACGCGGGGAGCTTTTCGGGAGTTTTCCGACAGAACGGCTCCTGCAAACTTCATGCCACTTCCTGCCTGCGGGAACAGGCAGTGCAGGCAAACGGGGAAGAGGGCTTTGATTTGCATAAACTTGTGCAATCAAAAGCTGAAGATGGTGGCGTCGGCCTTCGAGCCAGGATGCTAAAAAGCCTCTGAGAAGCCTGGTTTTGCATCCGTCCAGGAACTGCTGTGTAGTTGCTGCTGAAACCAAAATAAATCAATTCCAGTTCTGCAGGACGAGTATGGGAAGCATGAGCTGGTTAATCCCCATCTGCAGGAAGGTAGAACTTGGCTTCACGGTGTCTTTGAAGCTCGCAAGAGTGAGATAAAAGAGAAATGCTAAAGCTTTGCAAAAGCGAGCAGAAGGGGGATGGCAGGGAAGCTGGCCATGCGGCCGAGCCGGCACTTTGCCGGTGTCACGGTCCGGCAGAGCTCGCATCTTCTGTGTCTCTGACAAGTCTGGGATGAAAGGGAAACCTCCAGCACCGTGCACATCCCCTGCACTTCAGCGAGCAAAACCAAGTGTTTCTCCTGACTCTGAGGCCACATGGTGATGTGATCAGGTTTGCTCGACAGTTTGGGGCAAAAAATGGTGAGTCTTTGAAATAACGTTTCAGATTTGTAACATAGCATACAGCCAGGCAAGACTCACACAAGTCTGAAGGGTTCGGCAGAGGGACTTCATCTCACAGAAGAAGAAAAGCAAATCCAGACTGATAGAAAGTTCAATTCATCTCAGAGGGGTCCAAACCACAAGGAAACAGATCTAAATTTCAAACATTCCCAGGGTTTTGTGGTATCCCTACCCCAAGGGCTGGGCAGACCCATTATACAGATGAAAACCAGGTGCAAAAAGCTGTCATGAGGTGGGCTTGGGCTTGTGGGTTTTCAGACGGAGGGTTTCATTTCAGGGACATCTAATTCTAAGTAAATAAACGTGACTCTTGCTTAAAATATTCCACCACATCCCATGGAGCCGGCTTTGCCGTTTATCCTGATCTGGATAGGAGTACAATGTTGTGGCTGCCATTAACACATCAACATTTACCATATGATCTCCCCCAGCCTCGCCGTGGTGTTTTGTAGAAGCTGCCGCTCTCCTTGGAGGCTCGATGCATCTGGCAGAAGCTCTTCGTATGGCAGTGACTGGAAACATTTGGAAGGAAAATCCATCCTTTTTCTGGGGAAGAAATGTCCAAAGTAGAGAGAAGATAAAGTCAAATTAATTATTTACTTACATTAGCTCATGGAAAGCTTCCCTGGGAGCCTACTGAGACCAGCGGGCTCTGATCTTTTATCTGTTTAGCAGGATAAGATGGAAGAAGAGGATGGGGGGGGGGGGGGGAAGAGCTTAATGACGGTGTCTGTTGATCATCAACGCGAGAAAAATGAATTGCTTCCCTGAACCTGAAAAATATCAAACTGCATAAATAAATCTATTTAAATTATTAATAAACGAATTTACATTTGGAGCATGAGCATGAGAATTGATTTCATTTCTTATGCTAAACTGGCCAGTACGGCTGGTCACTCAAGAATCAGAAGATGCAGAAATGAAGGAAGAATGAAGGTAGGGTGGTTTTGTAAGGAAAATGATGCAAAGTGAAAATTCCTGGTCCTAAACAAAGCCAGCTTCCAGCAGCTGTAAAGTAAAAGCAACAGGAACAAAAAGGGTCTTTGAGTCTGAAGGTGTTTCAGGAACAACGGTCCCCCTCCATCTCGGTGGCCGGTGCACGCCTGGTGCAGCTGCCAGTATCTCCGATGGTGGCAGCTCCATGGAGGATGCCTAGGCCAGGACGTTTAACAACAGCTAATGCATGCTTACAATTATTATAAATCAAATCTAAGCAAAACCTCAGATTGAAACACCCTTCCCAGAAAACACTGGCCGTCTCCTCCACCCCTCTGCCCTGGGGTTGCCGGTTGCTGCCGTCCCCCGCACTGAAGGGCCCCCGGCTGCATCCCGCACGCCTGCCCGTCAAAGGCACTCGTGTGTAACACCAGCGCATCAGCTGGCTGCTCCCAGGGAAATTAATAAGAAAGTGCTAATTTTAGATAAAATATTGAACTACAGTGGAGGCAGGGCAGAAATCCTCACTATTTTTTGCCCTTTGTGAGTACTTACATCAGAAACGAAGTCAAGAAGCGGGCAGTGCCTTGGTGGCTGCCACAGATGGGAAACTGGGCAGAAACACCGGGGGTTTGGTGCACTTCCCCATCGTCCCAGTGCTCGTCAGACCGACGGGGCTTGGACGGTGGTGGTTTTGCAGCGCCAAGGCCAGGGCTCGGCTGCGGCAGCTCCTGACGTCCCAGGGCACGGGCACCACGTCAGCCCCTTCCGCTGTGCCGCAGCCCCCGTGCAGCTGAAGGGCCTGAAAACGCTTCCCCCCTCCTGCCGCCTTCCCTTTTCCAGACTAAACAACCTCATTTCTTTCCATTATCCCTCATCGGTCATGTGGCCCAGGCCCCGCTCGCTGTCCTTCCCCCCTGGACCAGCCCCAAGCCATTCACATCCTCCCTGGGAAGCAGGACCTGGAGCCGGAGCGGTACCTGAGCGGTGCCTGTGCCCCAGCCCCTCTGCGGCACATCGTCCTCCGTGTCGGCAAGGGACACAGGCAGCGTGCCCGCGGCCGCAGGCTCTGCTCCCTTCCAGGAGCATGACTGCAAACACACATCCCAGATAGCGCAGCCCTTTTTTTGTTGTTTATCCCATTCTGCTGGGAACTGGCATTTGTGATAGATTGTGTATAAAAACCTACTTATAAAGCAATCTTTTCCTCAGCTGCCCTCTCACTGGAGCCTGTCTGCAGTCTCTTTGCCGGGATGCATTGTTATTTCATGTGATGAGACATTCCAGAAAATGAAATAAAATAAAAATAGACATTTGGAGGGGCTTTTGTTTTGCTTTTTCACAGCTCCCCCCCGTTTGACTCCTGTGAACACACTTGTCGAGTTGATTTGCTCACGCTGCCTCCTAAGCATGTCCTTGCACCGGAGACACTGCTCTTTTAAATTCAGCTTCTCAGAATTAGAAGACAAACTTGGCAAAGCAACAATAGGGGAAAAAAAATATGAATAATCTCAGAACAGAAGTTGCATTATGTGATGTGGTTGCCATGTGGTTAAGTCTGAGAGAGGATCATGCAAACGCATTGTGGGAAAAATGATAACAGGCGAAACAATCCGGAGAAACGTTGAGGGTTTTGTAATAAGAGGTTATAATGCAAACCCAGCAATACCGTGCCATGGCCCGATGCCAAGTGATCTGTGAGAATCCATAATAGCTGGGTGGGTGAGTCGGGATGGGAGCGAAGGCGGTTGCCATCGTCCCCTGTGCTGGGCAGACTCAATTCGGGTACCTTTGGCCATGCAGCTTCACGATACGAGGATTTAGACTGGGGGATGCAACGCTGCTGGCAGTGCATTCACTTTGGGTACCAGTCTTAAACCTCACCAGGGGGAAAACCATCACACAAAGTCATGGCTTAAAGTACAAGACAGACCCACAGCAAAACCTTCAGCTGTCAGATGCGTCAATGGCTCTGGCATTTCCAAGGCAGCAGCCGGCAGAGCCCTGCCGGCCACTGCCAGCACTGGCCGAAACACGCTCGTTCGTGCTGACTACATCAGTCTTTTCCCTGAAAAGCCTGGATGCACCCCAAAAATCTCACTTTACATCATCAAGCAGGTTTCCCTTCCACAGGCCACTTGCCGGAGCCACGGCTGCATGAGACATTTCAAGCACACACCGAAACAGCAGCGATCAGCGAAAGCTGCTGACACCCATCCCCTGCCCCAGCCAGGCTCCCACCGTGCCGGCCCCAGCCCCTTCCTGGGGCTTGCTCCGTACAAGAAGATTCACCACCTCCACCGCCATCAGAAAGCCGTTGGCCATTGCGGGTTCGTGACTGAGCTACAGGAGTTGTCTCCAAAGTGTCGCCTCTGGGGGACCAGCTGTAGAGAAAAGCCAGATTTGAGATAAATTGAGATTCAGATGGTTTGGAGGAAGTACTTATGAACTATGAAAACCCCATATTTTGTTCCCCAAGTGGTATAAGCTGCACTGGGGAACCATTATCAGGGCAAAACCGACCTGTCCTCCTCTCACTTGCGTTGTCTTGTTATGAACGTGTGAGTGGGAGGAAAGTCAGCACAGTCAGCTGAGCTACGGGAAATTCAGAAAGCGTGGGGAAATACATACATTAAAAAAAAAAGGGTAAATTCTGTGAAATTATATCAGCAATGTGAATTCTGCTCTTTTACTGCAACAGAATTACGCTGCTCGCTTTTAGCCTGGATGGTGTAACACTAGTCGGTGCAGCACAACACAGAACATGCCCTTCAGGGTGGCAAGTCACCGGTGCCGTGACTCACGCGGGTCTCACTGGGTCACGGTCACGGTCCTGCCCACAGCAATATGCAAGCAAAAGCGAAGCGTGGGGCAAGGGGAGGAGGCAGACAGCGCTGTGACTTCCCTGGCTGCTTTCTCCCCAAGGCAGGGGAGGTTTTGGGGTTCCCACTCCCAGCTAACACAGGCAGCTCCATCCCCAGCTGAGCCCTGGCAGGGCAGCGGCCAGGGGGGCAGCTCCGGGGTGCTGTGGGCAAGGGGGTGCTGCCGTCCCCCCCGAGCCGTGCCAGCCAGGGGCTGAGCAGCACCCTCCTAGATCTGGAAGGCAAGGACTCTGTGGTAAATTAAACACGCAGTGAAGAATTGGCAAAGCAGCCCGTGTGCTGGCGCCTTGCTTTGTCTCGGAGTAATTTAGCAGGCTTTAATGAGAATTCATTCACATTATATTGTGAATAGCTGCTTTTATGGGAGACAAGAGGTGATGAACTAGTCGGAGCGGAGACGACTGGCACAGATGCCACCATGCATCACCGCTCCCCGCTCCCCCTCGTGCCAAGGCTGCCGCAGAAGCATCCAAGGAAGACTGGTGATGAGCAGAGGTGGAGCAGAGGGAAGGGAAAGAGCGGGCTCAGCTTCTACGGGGACAAACCCAACGTCTCGACCCCCTCAGGGTCGAAGGAAAGGTAACGGGGTTGTCGGGATGTAGCTACAGGGCCAGCCATCCCACCAGTGACCCTGGTACTGCCACGATGCTCTGGGGGCGTGGGGCCGGGCAGGGTCCCCACGGACCAGCCCCGGGACGCGCCCAGTCGCAGGGCTGCCCCCACCTGCAGCAGGGACAAGCTCGTAGCAGCGAGAAGGCTCAAAAGCATCGCTGCCGCCGGAGCTGCGGGGTCCTGGCGCGGGGGACGCCGGTGGCACCGTGCCCGCTGCTCTCCACCCGGGAGGACAGAGCCCCAGGACAGCTTTGCTTCAGGAGTGACTGAGTTCATACAATTAGAGACTGATGCGAGGTGGCGGGATTCAAAACCCTAATTTGGCCTGATTAAAGCTTAATGATTCCAGCTTAATGATTAAAGAAATGCCCCAATTTCCTCGTTCCAAACAGCCCTTGCTGCCAAAACTCAGGTGGAGCGGACACGCATGGGGCTGCAGCTTGCAGAGACAACATGGAAAAAAATCAGGATTTCAATGGCTTGGGCACAGAGAGAAGGATTCATGCAAACAGATGAGCCGGTTAGCTAACGAAAGGGAGAAATTAAAGTGTTTTAATGAGGATTTCAGGATGAATAACAACCTGGCGGACTCTCAAGCAGAAGAGAATTGCTGTGTGCAATAATTTGAAGGGCAGCAGAGTCCAAGCTGGTGAGGGTGGGCTGCAGCCGCCCACCCCACAGGCCCCACTCTCCCCACCATCCCCAGCCAGGGTCGGCAGCTGAGCATCGCAGGGCGAGGGGCCACAGAGCACAGGAAAACGCTCCGGCTCTTTCCAGAAAACACTTCAGCATCGCGCGAGGCAGCCTCCCTGGAGAAGCACAGGCAGAAAATAAAACTACCCATCTGCGCTCGAGCTCTGGACCCCATTAAATTGGCGATCGGTGGGGGGAGAGGGGGCGGCCTCAATTCACACAAGGTGCTCTCTTCATGAAAGCATCTTTTGATTATGTTATTGCAGCTATCAAAATATTGCAGAGTTCAGAGCATTCCTCAGGGATCCCCGAGCTCTTCAAAGACCAGAGGACCACGGCTGGGGAAAAAGAAGCCTTTAATTATGTCAGCTTCCATGCTTGTTTCTGCAGTGGAGTTCCTTTAAAAAAAAAACTGGGTTTAATGAGAAGAAACACATATGGCTTCATTGTTCAAACACAAAAAAATAAAGCCCCTTTTTTTTTCTTTTTTTAATAGATGTGCAAGTTTCTTTTAGGCCCTACAGTATCATCCAGGACTGCATACCGAGGGGCTCTGGAGCACAGAAACTGCGCGCTGTGTAAATCAAAGCCCGGCTGCAGAGCTGCCCTCCCATCTCCATTCCGGGCAGAAGCTTTTCCTCTAAATCCCAGCCCAGCCCCGGCCGACGCTCCCGCCATTCCCCATTGCTTTCACATACTTCAGCAGCGTTTTCCTCTTTCCCAGCTACTTCAAACTATGCAAAACCCCACAGCAGGATGATAAGATTTCAGTGGGGTAATCTACCACAAACCCAGTCATTTTGTTCAGATGTTCATTTGAATTTAAATGTAAAGGCTCGTTTTTATCCCCAAAAGTAAATAGCAAATAGCAGAGTTGTGTATTACACAACAGAAAGCATGGGCCAACCCTACATTTTAAAGAACATATTGAGTAAATTCTTCTAATAAATTATCCTATCTAGGAAATTTAATTAATGGGCTAGCATGTGGTGCAGCCTGCTGAATAAAATATCTCTATCGGATCTGCAATGCTTTTGGAAGCTTTGAGTACTAATAAAGAGTGTTTTGTTCAAGAACTCACAGGGAACAATTACAAATAATTGCCAAGAAGGGTGTGTGCCTCATTTAAGTGACTACATATTAAAAACAATGAAACAGAGTTAAAAAAAAAAAAAGAAGTCATAATTATTAACCACAGTAAGAGTGACTAGCTTTGCCACAGCGATTCCTGCCCTTCCCCACCTCCCTCCCTGCTCCCAGTGTTTTGCAGGATGAGCAGGCTGGATTCTCATGGGGCTGCAGAGGAGTGAGGAAGTTTCTGTAACTGCCCAGGACTGTGCGATAAATTACAGCCAGAGCCTGGGACATAAATTTGGACGTCCCGATGTACGTCCTGATGTCCATCCCAACATCTGTCCCATACCCAGCCCCCAGCCCGCAAACCTGCATTTCTTTGCTGTGAAACACCAAATCTGTGAAGCCCCAATGCTGCTCCCCAAAAGGCAAGAGCAGGCGACACAAGCCATGGCTGCAATCGCACTAACGAGAGAGTCTGCTCATTAATGCACCAGCCTTAATGTTACGTTTCAAATCCACGCAGCACATGAAGAGCAGTGCTGCAGGGGAAGAGGAGCAGGTTGTTCCCTTTGTTTTCTAGCCCAGCAATTTTAAACCCGCTGACTCGCTGGTTGGATGGGCATCCCAGAGCGAGGGCTGCTCGGCACCTCCCAGGAGGGCACTGCAGCGTTTTGGGCTGTGCAGCCCCCGAGCAGAAGCAACTGCAGCTGTGGGGTAACGAGAGGTGGGAGCAGCCGGAGGCAAGTGGCATGAGGAAAAGTAGCTACAGAGTTATATATGCCATATCTCACCATGCTAAACCTTCGCCCAGCATTTAATGGAAATGACAGCAGCAGCATGTGCGTTACAGGAGTAACTTTGATTTAAGGTGCATCCTTCCGGCTCATGCCACGTGCCATGTTGAGTGTTAATCAATCATGCTGGAGAGGTTGGGGTTGCAAGAGATGCACTCCATTCCCTCTCTGTGTGGGGTGGCAGAGCTGAGCCTCCCCATGCTGGCAGGACGGCCACAGGAGCCGCGTCCTGATCCTCAACCCTCTCCATGAGGCTTTGCCTGCAAGACCCCTCACGGATTCCGCTGGGAGCTATTTTTCCAACCTATAAGACAGCAACAGGCAGAAAACTTATTCATGATGGAAAAAATAAAACCACAAACCAAGAGAATTCCAAGAAAAGTCACTCACTGTAAATAAAAGATTTTCTGGGAATGTTTCCCCATCCTTCCTCCCTTGAAGCTATGAAGTAGAGTGGGATTTTTTCACCCTTTTCCTGAGAATCAGGGTCTCCATGCAGAGTTTGAGCTTCACAGGGGATCACGTTCGCTACCAAAATACTTCATCCATGCAAACATTCACACTTGAAAAAAAAAATTGTTTCTCAGAAAGCATTAAAATCTACCTCGACCCTCTGAGTTTCAGACTTTCCCTATTCCACATAATCAAAAAAATCCCCAAAACCCCAGTGTTTTCCAGGCTAAATGCGATCATGCAGTTTTTCAGCTGGAGCTGTGGACAGAGCAAAAACGGGCAGTGGTTTGTGAATTTCTCTCGCAGCACTCAATATTAATATATAGCCTTTGGTAACCTGCCAGTGCCTGTCTTGGTCCTTTCTAACAGTAAGTACGATATCAAGTCAAGTAAAAGAAAAACCTCCTTTACAATGACTTCTCATGGTAGAAGGACTTACAAAGAGCAACTTTTTGAAAGGTTATAGCTGCAGCACTGGCATTTTTAGCTGCCAATTTCTTTACCCTTCTTGCTTTACATGACAATAGGAAAAAAAATCTTGAACATACAGCAGTTCCCTTCCCCGGTCAGCAGGACACTGGCAGTATAATGCAAAAATTAAAGCTCTGGCAATAACGAGCAGCGGAGATCGGAGACGTAGCCACTGATGCCAAAAAAGGCACATTCAAAACCACCATAAAGACATAATTTTTCTGTGTTTTCACATGCAAATCATAAGCCAGGAGAGCAGCATCTCTGGCACAGAGAGCAAAGCAGGGTTCAAAACAGGCTGAGCCAAGTACATGGTTGATAAAGTTTACGTAGAGAAAAGCTCAGACTTAGCACATACATCATCACGCTCTGGGTCTGGAGCCGACCCCTCGCTGCCCAGGGCTGACCCCCCCCGGGGCAGAGAGCACCTCTCTGCGTGCTCCCCCAGCACAGGGCTGGGGACAGCCGGGGACAGAGGGGTTTGTCCCCTCCTCCAAGCCAGAGAGCACGCCTCTTGCTAAACCCCGGACCTGCGACACCTCGCTGGGCAGGAGACGTTTCCAGCTGGACTTTTCGGTATCCATCCCCGCCTCCGGAGCTTGCTTTCCCCCAGGAGCAGGCCAGAGCTGACACGTGCAATGATTCGGGGGCTGGTGAATCCAAAATAAAAGGCCAGTTATAAATCCAGCTCACCCACCAGCCAAGGCCAGGGCGGACCACGGGTCGCAGAGAGGTTTAACGCCGACAGCATTGCTGCAGCCCCAACACCTGGTGAAGGCAGCACCGAGCTCGCAGCCCGCGCACGCTCCCCTTCACTGGGCCCAAAGATGCGCTTCCACGGCAGCCTGCACGGATGCAGGAGCAGCCCGCGTGGATGCAGAAGCAGCCCGTACGGATGCGGGAGCAGTCCGCACGTGCTCACCGCGGAGCCCTTGCTTTTTAGGAAGGAGCCACTTCAAACCAGCCAGAGCTTTGGGGTACGTACTGCAAAATGCTTAACAACCCCTGCACAGGAAAAAAAAGCTCAAATTAACGTTGTGGCAAGAGTCGATGTGGCATCGGGCCCCCCCGTGCTCCGCCTGCCCAGGAGATGCTCCCGGCAGGCGCGCAGAGCCAGGCAGGGATGCAGCAGCAGGTGCTGCACGGCCGGGAGGAGGATGTACACGAGTGTGCTGTAGTACCCTGGGACTGAAAACAAACTCCAGCAAGAGGCATGCGGTGCCATGTCCTGTTACTGCCTCTACAATACACACGCAGTGTTTCAGCTACAAACATCTTGTTTTGATTTCATCGGGCAGGAATGTTGTGAACTTCAGTTTAAAGAACAATTTATTTCTTGCAATTTCTTCTCCTGGTAGAAGCGGCTCAGTTTTCCAAGACTTGATTTTTTCCAAAATAAAATAAGTTAACCATTGAAATGAAGTAACCCGCCGTTACATTTGTTTCCCTATTGTGGCGTTTCAGAACTTAGATTAAAAATGGAAAGGGGCACCTTTAAAACTTTAATACCATTTAAATGTTCCAGTCTCACTACTGCACCAGATCGTTCAGTAAAGTAGCTAATTAAAAAATGGCTGCTGTGATGACAGACTAGATTAATAGTTTTTGAAGAGCAGCCAGTGCACCAACTGCTCCTGTAGCCATGATGAAAGCTAATAATGTAGAAAATTCTGCCAATTCTTTTAATTCATGAATATTTAAGCCTGTGAAAAATCTGTCAGATTATAGCACTTTTCTGGTGATTTTCTGCTTAAGTACATTTATGGGCAAATGCCAGTTGCTCAAGAAACTTCAGTGGAATGTGAAGACTTTTTATTGTTTGCAGCACCAGAGCCCTTTTCTCTCTCCTTCGGCTGTTTAACCCCTGCCAAGGCTGCAGGAGCCAGGGGAGCCGGCTGCTCCAGACAGAGGGGCATCCAGCCGGGCATGGCCCCGGCTGCCCCCCTCGCCCCTGCTCCCCATGGGAAATGCACCCTCCCGGGAGCAAGGGAACAGGATAAAGCTTTGGGGTTACGCACCAGGACAGGAAGAAACCCACAGATGATTCTCATTTAGGGATGTCTTTGCCGCAAGAAGAAAAAAAATTGTATCTCTTTTTATAGGAGCACAAGTTCCCTGGTGCCTCCTGGCCGGGCTCTCCCTGAAGAGCAGGGGCCGGGGGAGCCGCGAGCTTTTGTGCTCTCCCCATTAGCCCCGTGTAATTAGACAAAACGGGCTGGCAGCAGGAGCGGTGAGCGCGGCCGTGGCGGGTCCCGGCGAAGGGGTCGGTGCTGGCACCGGCCACAGGCTCGCCTCCCAGCTGGCTCCAGCGAGACCCAAAACAAGAGACTGTCTGAAGCCGCGAGTGGTTTATTGGCAGCAGATTCCCTGGCAGTTCCTCGGCGCTCTCCTTGCTGGTGGGCTGCGTTCTGCTGCAGTGCCAGGTGACTCATTTTACAGCTATTTAAAAAATAAAAATAAATACGCCTGGTGGAAATGTAACCAGCTTCTTTGCTCCTTGAAGCACTGGAGGCTGACGCTTCCCGCGAGCGCGTGGCGCGGTGAGTATGGGGTTATCCTCGAGACCGCCCCAGAAGGGATGCTCTTTTCCATCATTTCCAGCATTTTTCCCCCCAAACCTGCCCAGTTCTCAGGGCTGAACCACAGACCTTGTTCTGCTGGCTGGAACTGGAGCAGAATAAAGTCAAGCAGCCAGCAACAGTGATGGGCCCTTCTCCTCTTCTTCTTTCCCACCAGGGAAGTTCACCTGGGATGCGATGGGATGTGAGCAGAGCCGAGAGCATCACAGTGCGCCAGTGGGATGCGGCCACGGCTTGGTCCTTCGCTCTCCAGCCCAGATGCTCCCACCGGCGGGACGGGCGTGTGGCAGGGCACAGCCAGCTCTCCCTGCCCACAGGCAGCATGATGGAGGGCAAGGTGGGGAGGGAAGCAGCAAAAAGGGGTGAAAAAAAAATAAATAAGAGATGCTCAGCTGTACTTAAGTGCCAGATGACCTTGTTTCAGAATATTTCAGAATGTGAAACACAGAGCGACTTCAAAACAAAAACGAGGAAACTCCACCAAAATTCAGAATGTTACCTAAACCTGAAAATACAGTTTATCATCCCAACCTGGCTGGCGAAAGGAAAGCCCGCCGTGGCATGGCACGCCAGGAAGGCTCACGCTTCCAAACCTCGACTCCGTGTCTCCTCTGTGCTGCCAGATTACATGAGCCCTTTAAAACGTTCCATAAACATCGCTGTGTAATTAAGTGCTTACAGGATCTGCAGGCTCTTTGTTTCACGGTGGGGAACGGCTCCTTTAAAGCTCTCAGAGTGTAGCGGGTCAGCCTAACCCAAAGGTCCTCACCTCCAGGAATAAACGGCCAACCTGGGCGAGTCCACCAGGGCTCGGGTACCTCTCGCCCCGGGAGGCGAAGCTGCTCCCGGCTCCCTGTCCCACAGCAGCTGATAATGCTGCGCTTGCTGCAGCGCTCATGGGATGCTCTATCTGGGTGCCACAGTGAAAATGAGCTTTACACGCTCGGCGGGGGGGACTTTTGACCTTCACCATGGGCCGGGGTTTCTGCTCTGCTGCCGTGGGGATGCACACATCCGCAGTGGGATGGAGGGGAACCTGGAGCACGGCAGAAAAGCCGAGACCCCCCTTCCTCTCCTCATCACAGACCTTCAGCCACTTACAATGTCACTTCAGCTGAGTAATAAGCAATTATGATTTAATTACTCCAGTGCTCTTCAGCAGAATTTTCTGAATAATAATAGTCGCTTTTATGGCACCTCATTTATCCTTCCTCCTCTTCATCTGGATTTATTCTGCACCACTGCGAGTCTCGGTACTGCCAGACCCGCCAACACCAGTCACCTTGCCTCCTGCTCTCACCGCTCCTCCATGCCTTCGTTCTTCCCACCACAACACTATTTGCCACGGCACGGCAGCGGCGGCGATGGCAGGTTTGCAGCCACACACGCACCCGTCCTGGAAACTTGCGGCTCAGAAAGAACACGACAAGTGCCGCTAATTCATAAATATTTAACACCCAAATCTGCTGCCTCCTGATAGCTTTTTCCAGAGCTTCTATTCTAATACATATTCCACCCCCTTCCCCTCCCCACTGGCCCTCCTCGTTTTTTTTTCCCTTCCTCTTTGCTGGGCACTAATCCAAGTGCTGAGATGACTGTTTCACTTCCCTGCTGTCATCAGTTGTTTTTATCTTATCTGGACCGTGGATGCCAGTCAGCAACCCGCTGCGGTCTTTCCAGTTGAGTCCTGACCTCCGCAATCAGCCTCAAGATGTCCTGTAACAAGCAGATACGGTTACTCAACTTGTCCATCAGCACTTCTGGAGGGGGGGAAAAAAATAGAGAAAAAGAGAAAAATCCCCGCAGAAGACAGAGCTGACAGCTCGGGGTGGGGAGCTGCCGGGAGCACGGCGGCTCAGTGCTGGGCAGGCTGCTTGGGGAGGCTGGGCTGGGAATTTCTTAGTGGTGGTGCTGGTGCTGCACGAGCCCGGAGGCTTGCAGGGGTTCCCGTGGGTGGGGATGCTGGCCCCGCTCTGGGACCCCTCGTGAGGAGGGCATGGCACGGCATGGCATCTCCAAACTGGGGTGAGGGGCACAGCAGGACAAACTTTAGAGTCTTGGAGGGACTGGGAGCAGCAGGAGGATGCTCTGCTAGGGCTGCAGGCTGGCTGGGGGGTCCCTGCCCCTCTCCACCCTGCTCAAGCTGCCTCTGGTGCGTCTGCTCCATGGTGTTCATGCTTGGCCAGACATCGGACCGCTGCCCCCAGCCTGCCTGGACCTGGGGGTTATCTCCTCCACCATGCCCCGCTGTCCATCAGATCCCACTTATTCCTCTCAAACTGCCGCTTCATCCCTCCTTTGCTGTGCTTTGCATGCAGGGGCACCTACATATATGGTCTGGCTGCCAGGGGAGGGGAGGAAAATTCATCTGGGAAAACAGAAGGACATGGCTTTTTCCCAACCTGCAAGATGCCAGTACCACCTGGATGAAAGGGACCAGGACTGGCAGAACCCAGTGAGCACAGCAGGCAGCATGGGGTGTTCAGCCTGAACTCCGGCCGGGTGCTCGGGAGGAATTGGAGAGGGTCCCACTCTCTGCTGCTCTCAACCAGCAAAACAGCAACATGCAAAGAGCCACATACAGCAACAGGCATCACCAACAGTACACGTCCCTGCTCTCGAACGTCTTTCTTTCTCACCACACTAGGAAAGTGCATTTTGTACATCGCTTGTTGGACATTTCAAACACTGAGAGAAGGGTTGGGGTTTTGTCCTCCAGAGTGGGAACTTGGATCTGGGGACTAAAAGATTTGTTTTCTGGAGCTATCCTGTCTGAACTCTTGGGCAAATTCAATGCGTGTCCTTCCCCCTCACCCAGACCCCCAGGACTGAGGCCACTCTTCTCAAGATGAGCCCCTTGGAACGAGCCAACCCTTTCGCCGTACCTCACTGGCACTCGGGAGAGCAGCAGCAATGAGCTCATCACTCTGACCTAGAAAAGAGCTCCTGCAGGCAGCACATCTCCAACTATTTTGGGACGTGTTCTCCTTCGGGTCGGACCGGTGCAAGTTGGGTGCCTTGCGAGCAAGTCGGGTGCGAGCCCTGAACCTGGTGTTGCAGGTTTGCCAAAGGGACACGCACAGCACCACAGAACGGGGACACTCGCTGATCATATGCTGAAAACACAACAATAGCAGCGGTGATTTAGAGCAGGGGTTTGTTTCTCCCATCTCCCACGGCAGCCAGCAGCAGAGCGAGCACAAGAGGAGGAGGGAGGGCTGGATGATGCTCCCTTGCTCCCTGCCCAGCCCCAGCTGCTCCAGAGCTAGCGGCTGCATCCAGACCATCATCCTTCCCGACTGCCTCGTCCCCTTCCTGTCTCGCCTCCAGCATCTCGTAGCACTGATTTCCACAGTTAATTTATCAGTTTAATAACGGCATCATCAAGAAGAGCGAAGCAAGGTTAGCACTGAGCCAGCTCAACTTTATATACATATCACCCAGAGTAAAAATGTCATGTAAGATTTACTCAACATGCATTTTATCAAAGTGCTCAAGTGCTGAAGTAAAAGGGCTTTTAGTTACAGCAGATTGAAGGGGGTGGCATGTGGGGAAGGAGGAGAGAATGGATGGATTTTAGCTCTGCCAGAAGCTCTTGTTGCTTTTGCATCAACATCTTTATTTTCTAAGAGAGGATTTAAGACCTTGTTGTGTATAAACAACCAAGACTAGAGTAACTCGAACGGTGAGGAACTGTGAAAGGTTATACTGAAAAATGCTATTAGTCTGCATGAAATAAGATTCTTCCTGGAAACATGACACTGAACATTTAAGGGAGGGGGAGGAATAGCTGTAAAATGGCTATAGAAAAGGGGTTACAAATTAAATATAATAAAAAGAATCCTTTTGAATGAGATCTTAATTTAACCTCAACATCATGACCATATATTTCAGGAAATTAATCCCTCGGCCTCCAATAAATCCAAAGTATAACACAACCACTTATGGTTCAGCAATGAGCCATTAGTATGGACTACAGATCCTGCAAAACCACCAGACCCATTATTTAGGAATGTGCTGAATTACCCGGCTCTAATGCAGCTCATCAGCGATCAGGGCTGCCGGGCTGCCCATAGCACGGGCCACGTTGAATACCTGCACCCTCGTCCCAGGGGTCTGCCGGCTTCTTTCTCTGCCCCATCCCACCCCTCCAGGACCTGGTTCCTGAGCAAACATCGTGCTCCTTGTCTGCAGGAATAACTGGGGAGAGGTCTCGGGGAGGGGGGTCAGCCTCGGTCGGTGCCAGACCCCAGAGGAAAGCCCCGTGGGGTGGTGGATGCCGTCCCGCCAGCGCCATGCAGGGCTCCCAGCCTCTGCTAAACCGGCATTCATTCAGGGCTGGGTTTGTGCTGCTTTCAAAAGAAAATAATTGAGGACAGAAGTGCAAGAGCAAACTTCCTCCGGAGCCTTTCTGAGCCCTCTCTGCTCCACCGTGCATGTTGCCAGTTTGGCACCAGGCTCTTCTGCATATGCCCCCAAATGAGGAAAGTAACTTTAATGAGTCAAGAGTGTAACCTTGCTCTGAGAGCGAACATATGCCACCGCAGCTCCCTTGGCAAAGGCACTTGGAGCCGGTTGCTGGCACTTCAGTGAGAGCTCTTCCCATCCAGGCTGCAGACACTTTGGGGCTCTTGATAAGGAACATGTAGACCAGGTGAAGAGCACTGAAGCTTTGCAAGCTTCAAAGGACCTGCTGGCAGAGCCTGCTGCATCCCTGCTTCATGTCAGAAGCAGCCGGCCGTGCAAGCAGCCAGATTCCTCCTAGAGAAACGTCCCTGCAAACCATTAGGGATATTGTGGAGCAAGTGGCAATTTGGGTGGTAAAAGGCATCGCTACAAACACCAGCCACCCCACGCATTTAGATGGGGTGATATAATCAGAGAGCACGCGGACACAGAGAGCTGCAAAGCCCCCAGCGCAGGCTTGAATCTTGAGAGCCTGCACCCTCTCCGCAGCTTTCCTTTCCAGACAGGAGAAAGCAGCAGAAGTAGGAACGTGTCCGTCCTGATAGACAGCCCTGCACAGAGCTGGCCCAGAACAGTTCAAGCTGGAAAATGCCTTTTTGACAGGGGGAAAAAAAAGTTTCCTATCTGAAAGGTTTTTTTGTCAACTGTGTAAGTGTAGGGCAAAAACCCAACAATAAGTCCAAAAGCATCCCAGGAAGCACTGCCACAGAAAAAAAACAGCAAAAGTGCAATTTTGGACGGGGAATCACAAACAGATGGGCAGGATCTTCCACCGTCACCTCTCTGCACCCCAGCAAACCCCTTTCCCACAGTGCAACCCATCTCTGGGCTGGCTGACCCAGCACAGGGCCAATGGGAGCCAGGTGACCACCTCACCAACCACATTCAAGCAGAACGTTTCCTACATTTACTGTGGGATCTCCTGTTTGGGGCCACACGAGGGGTTTCCCACCTGCAAAAGTCACTTGCAGTTGGAGAAGGCACGAGGTGGGAACGAGAGCTGCTCTGCTTTCTCATCAACCACCAAAGTTCTCATTTATTGCACAGCCCTGTTCCCAAATCGCTCGCGTCGTTCTCACTGAAGCGGATGCTGTGGTTTTCTCGTCTGAAATAAATTGCGCAACAAACTCAGCCCAGCGTTGAGAAGCATTAGCTAAAGCAAAGCAGCTCTAATAGTGCTGGTCCTGTACGTCCCGCTGGGAGACTTTCAATTGATGGAGTTACAAGAGATGAAATATTCAGTAGGATTAAGAATTTGGAGGAGGTGGAAATCAAAGTGAAAAAGAAAACAAGTAAAAACAGCTTAATCTAGCCTTCTAGCACTAATTGTCATTGGGATTCAGGCTAAAACAAACACAACAAAACGAGCTGCCAGTCTGAAAGGGGAAGGAAGAGGGCGAACACGATTCCCATTGCATCAAAAGCAACCTTTTTATCTCCGCACTGCCGCAGACAGCAGCAGGCAGGGGCCAGGAGGCAGCAGGCAGGCAGGGACCTCCCCGTCCCTCCTGCCCCCCGCCGCGGTCCATGCGGGCAGCCTGCCCCGGCCGCGTGAGCAGGATCCGTCCTTCCCGCACGGGCAGCCAAGCCTTTAGTGAAGGTGCCACCATAAATGCCCCCCCTGCCCCGGCAGGGCAGAACCCCTGGGGCAGACCTGGGGCTCTGCAGACCCCTCTCACCGCTCACAGCCCTCACGCAGGAGGAGCAGAGCCCAACACGTTGCCCTTGCACTGCCGGGGCTGAGTCACAGGAGAGGCAGATTATCTTACAGCCGAAGCTGAGTTATCCAACACTGCAATTTAAGTTGACAATTACATGGTAACCGACTTGCACACAAAGAGAGGCTCTGGAAGTATTCCCAGAATACAGAAGTCTGACAGTATCCACCCAATTTGTTGCAACAACAAAGAATACTGGAATATGTCCTTTCATTTGGCAGAGGAGTATTTTATTTTTTAAGGCTAGGTGGAGAAATTTAGCCTGCTATTTAAGGAGCATGTTGTGCCTTGAGAGTGACAAGCCAAGAGTTTCACTAGAAAGCCAAACTCAAACACAAATTGCATCCTGCCACCCAAGAAACCAAATTGCACCAAGGAAAGAAATTAGCGGGGCTGCATCTGTTGTTAGGGTCTGCGTTTTTAGTCTTGGGAAGATACAACTGGGGGCCTTTTAGAGCTCCCCTATACAATCCCCTTCTCTGCACTAGCTCCAGGAAAAACAAGATCTCAGCAAGCATCTTCCTTTTTTTTAAACACTCTCTTCACAGCAAAGCCAGATCATTTGCAGGTGTCTGTGCCACTGGAACAGACCCAATGCAGCGGCCGAGGGAACCAGCCCGTTTTACCCTCCCAACGTGCTTGGCATCTCCCCAGGGCCCCCCACAGAGGGGTTTCCAGGTTCAAGCTCAGGAACTGGGAGAGCCACGACATGACCATTTGCTGTGCAAGTGTCAAGAAACCACAATGTCCAGCTCGTGTGGGGAGACGGTGAGCCAGGGCTAACGGCACAGCAGTGTCTGCGGTGATGCAGAAGGAACCGCCCATCAACTTTCTCATGTTTTCCTGGTAATTTTATATCAGGATCTTCTATTAAAAACACCAAAAAAACCCCCCAAAATTCTAAGGGAGATTCTGCGTGCCAGAAGATAACACTGGCAGGCTATAAAATAAAGCACTTCAGAAAATAACCCTGAAAAGTAAGACCAGTGGCCTTTATGTGCTGTATCACAGACCAGGAGGGGAGAGGTTCTGGGTCCAGGCAGGCTTAGCTCTTTGGCATGGGAAGGATTTGCATTCCCGTGTTTTGTCCAGCCCGGTGAGAGCGGCCAAGGGACAGGACCGGGGCCATGGGCAGTGCGTGCTGGCTGAGGAAGGAGTGCTCGAGCACCCAGTTTTGCTCTGATATAAGACAAACAAGGAGGAATAAAGACTTTCTAGCCCCAGCACAGACAACCCTAAGGAGCCTTCTCTGTGTTGCCCAACCCTGGTGCTGGCTGCGTGGAGCGAAGCAGGGGTGCTGACGGCCCCGGGGCTCAGCTCTGGGCACTCCCTCGTCACCGAGCCCCTCGGCCTCTCTCAAAGGTCTGTGTCAAAAGGTTAGTGGCACAGGCATTTCTTGGGATGGTTTTTTTTTTTTCTTCCTTGTGGCCTTGCTTCTGGTGGAAATCAGTCAGCTTTCCAGAGCAGAAACCTCAAGCCATAGCCACATTTCTGAACCGGCTCGTCACTGCCACCATTCCACAAACCACTTCCTCCCAGGTTACTGGCAGCCGGTCCCGGCGTGTGATTAAAGGGCAGGAGCGTGGCTGGCGGTGAGGAGCTGTGCATCCCCAACCCCGTGCTTTGCTGCCAGCGGGCAGCTCAGGCAAAGGGGGTTTTTGCAAGACGTGGGCGCAGGCGGGGTGCACAGACCAAGGCGTGAGAGAGGACATGGCGCAGAGAGGTGCGAGGTTATGACTCCACAGGGCACCGCAGGCAGACACGGAGAAGCCCCAACCCAAACCCACAGGACTCGGCTCACCCGGGGTTTGGTCACATTGACCCTGGTCCTGTGCCGGGGTAACCGCAGATCCCATGCCTGCTCCGACAGCAGCCCGAGCAGAGCCAGCTCACACTTGCCTGCACAGGCAGCACAGCCCGACATGGAGGAGGCATCTTTCTTGGGGGAAACGAGTTTTTATGGCCCTGCAGATCCACCTGGGAAGTTTGGAGGAGCTCAGGGACAGCCGAGCCACCACAGGTGTCTGACGGCAGCCCTGCCAACTTCGCCTCCATCTTATGGTACTGGAGATGCTGACCCCCAGCTCCGGGACAGGCAATGGCCTTGGGGCAGGCAGAGCCTGGCATGCAGCACACACAGCGGCACCCACCGCCTGCACCGCGCTGGCATGCCGCAGAGTGCTTTCAGTGACAAGCTCTGAGCCAGAGCTGCTGGCACTAACCCGGCACCGCCACGCTCGCACTCCTCACTTCTCCCTGTGGAAACAAACCTTTGGCTCACACAAACAGGATTTCAGATGTGGGCAGCGCGGATGTGTCCAAGGGATGGCACGGCCATGAATCGTGGCTGCCCCAGACACAGCCAGCTAGATGATACTCAAAATTAGCGTTTCACAAGAACTGACTGTGGACAGGAAAGTGCAGCACCTTGCTGTATCTGTCAGCTGGTGGTTTAGCAAACTGCGGCCCCGCTGCTGCTCTTCTCTCTTCCTCTTCGCCTTCCTCCCTGCCCTGCATCTGCCCCGTTCCCATCTGCAAAACCTTCTGACCTGGCAGAGATAAAGCCCAAATCCCAACCACTCTGCCATGTGCACTTTGCAAAAGCTGGGGTTGGAAAATTTAGAGCAGAGAAAGGACAAAGGGGAAGAACTTGAGGGATGCTCAGAGGGAAATGGAGAGTACAGGGCCAGAAACCCTGCGGGTTTGTCCAGCTCGCTGCTGTAGAAATGACACCAGGCTGAGGATGTGAACTGCTTGTGATGGTGCTCATCACATGCTGTCCCCAGAACAGAGGTGAAAGTCTCGGCAGGCAGGAGGAGGGACGCAGCACTACCATGCTGGCAAAACCCTTCTCTGAGTTTCACACGTGCTGGGGGAGGCAGGTGTGGGCCCGGCTCTCCTGGGCTGATGCAAGGGTGCAGCAAAGCCTGCGCAGAAGGATGGCAGTGAAATCGGAAAATTTCACCCTGTTTAACAACCGCCTTTCCCCTTCAGCCCCGCGTTGCCCTGGCACCGCAAGGATATGGGCAGAGCCTGCAGGCACCAGCCGTACCAGAGTGGCATTGCCAGTGCCTCCTGTCTGGGGCCGCAGGGCAGGATTTATCCATGTCATCCATGAGAGGCAGGACCGAGGACCCAGCTGGGACACAAGACCGTTTCAGCACCCAGACGAGTTTCTCAAATTATTCAACAGAAACCAGCTTTACCCTGGTGAGCCCTCGAGCGGCTGCAGACCGGATCACCACCCACGCTGCAGTCCTCAGGGAGCGGAGCGCCCTGTCCCCATCCCTGTGTCGCCGTCCCCCCGAGTTCAGCATCCAGGGGCTGGCAGCAGAGGGGAGAGCGGCACAGGAGCAGCATTGGCATGGATCACTTGCACCCCACCTGCAGCCAGGGAGCGGGCGGCAGGGAGAGCATTGCTGCTCCGCTGGGGCCGCTGCCAGCTGCCTGACCACAGAGATTTGTTTTCTTTAGAGAGGATCTCAGCTTGAAGGGGGGGAAAAAAAAAAGACCCCACCAAAAAAAACAGAAAAGAAAAAGAAACCACGGCCACATCCTGCCTTAAACTGTCACTCGTGATGTGTTATTTGCCGACGAGGATGCAGGGGGAGCAGCGCTGGGGGCGGGAGATCTCCTCCACTTGCCAAGTAACACTTCAGCTATGAGTCAATTGACTGAAGCCACAAATCCATTTGCTTATGAGCACGAAACCACAGCAACCCATGCTGCTTCTCAGGACCACGTGTGCCACCACCTGCCTGCGGCTTTGCCCCACTGCGGAGGTGCTCCTTGCCTGGCGGGACACACTGCAATAACCCCTGTGAGCCGACCCCGATGCTCCCCGGGGCTGGGGCCCCGTGCCCTCCCCGGGGCCAGCTGCGAGGGGGGCTGAGCCCTCCCAGCACGGGGTTGCAAGGACGGGGCCACTGTCTTGCCGCAAGCAAGCCGGGAGGGGAAAGCAGTGCCGGGTGCCATCCCCCCTTCCCAGGTTATTCGCCCCACGGCATCCCCGTTTTGCAGGCTGGGCTCCCCGGTCCATCACCGTGCAGCACTGTGGAGCAATGTCTCTCCACTGCGGAGCATCGGCTGTACCCCAGCCCTGGCAGCGGCTCAGGGATCACACCTGCACCACGAAGCCGGGCCAGCCCGTGCCCCTGCAGCCCCCACCCGCATCCGCCGGCAGGGAGATGCTGCCACCCTCACGGGGCTGGACCCTTCACCTGGCGGCGTGGGGCTGGGTGGGGTGGAGGTAGGGACCGGGTAAGTCTCCTGGTATGCGGCATTTTGAAAGCCCGGTGCTTTTCCCCTGTGGGTTAATAAACACTCGACGTGGGTGGCTTGTGACTCACAAGCTCCGTTGCAGAGCACTACAGGTGCTGCTAGCATGGAGAAAGCCAGCAATTAAGCATTGGAAGAGGGAAAGAAAATCCTGAGCAATTAGAGGCTGCAACGATGAGCCGGCCAGGACCCCTTGGGAAGGGCACTGGGGGTTCCCCCTAGCTTCCTCCGTGAAACACTCGTGCGATGGCAAACAGCCACGGCATCGCATGCCCGCCCTGGGCCACCCCTCGTCACCCGTCAGATGATGCCACGGCATGTAAGCGGTGCAGAGGGCTGCCGGAGCATTGCAAAATGACTCCTCCGGGGCTTTTCATGGGGGAACGCAACCACTTCATCACCACATCCAAACTACGCCTGCTGCAAACAGCTCTCCACCGCAGGTGGGTTTGATGGCTTTGCCCCGAGCTCTCGCTCCCAGGAGATCTCCCTGCAGCCAGACAGAGCGGAGCAGCCCCAGAGAGGGTCTGGGTGGCTTTGGGCATCACAGACACCCCGGGTCCAACCACTGGCACAGCAAAGCATCCCCTAATGAACACATGGTAGTTGTGGGAAAGGCTCAGAGACCACACGTGCACCATGTACGCTACCTCCAGGCTGCACGAGAAGGGAAAATAACCCCTGGGTGCTGCTCAGTGACAAGGAGCCAAGTGCCCCTGCACACCCGTGGGCACGTGCCCGCTCCCTGCCGCTCGCTGGGACAGGGCAGCCCCCCTGACAACAGGCCCCGGGTTCACACGACGCAGCATCTCCTCCCTGCGAGCCAGGGTTACGCTCTGCAGCGCAATTAGGAGGAGAAAAACAATTATGCGGTAGAAAAACATGTGAGGGAAACAGCAAAGCGTGTTTCTGGGGGGAGATGTTATCTGTGAAGCAAAATTGTACTCTCAGGAGCTTTGACAGGTTTTGAATGTTTTACTGTGGCACTACGTCACCAGGAGAAAACCCACACTGCCAGGCAAAGCTACATCCCTGCCATCAGAGATACCACTTCTCCCCACCTCCCGCTGTAAAACCAGAGCTGCCAAGCACACTCAGCCCCTGCCCCATCCCCTGCTCACCCCCTGCACCATCTCCTGGGACAAAACGAGGCTCAGCAATCACAGGTGCCTGGCAAGGAGAGAGGATTTAGAGAATCGCAGCAGGAACAAATGGCTGGAGAAGTCCCAGCACCTGCCAGTGTTACGGTCAAAATTCACAGGTCTGAAGCTGTTCACCTGGTCAGGGCCAGTCCCCTGCCCACTCAAGCAAAGGCAAAGGAAGGACTTGGCTCAGCCATGTTAATTCCTCATCAGGGTCATTGCCCTAATGAGTGCTTGTGAGTGCCAGAGATGCCCGACCAGCGCTCACAAGGCTTGGCAGGACCCAGCACCGAGCAGGGACCAGGGACAGCACGGGGAGCTCCCCGTGCCCCAGCATCCCCCGAAGCCGGGCTGCGAGCAGCACTGCCCAGGCTCCTGATCCACATGGCCTGAGACGTGGTCAGCCAGGACCGAGGTGCAAAATGAGATGCAAACAGCAGGAACAGCCCAGCTAGCAGGGGCCAGGGTGCTCGCTAACCACCCCCACCTTAAATCAAGGCTAGCAGTCCCCGGGGTCGGCTCCTGCCCTGCTGCAATCCATGGGTGCAATGCAGGAACCCAGCCCATGGCCCAGCTGGATGCTCACAGCCTGGCCGGCCGCTCACACCCAGCCCTTCCATCCAAAACCTCCACACAGCAGCAGTGATAGCCGAGATGTCTTTGTGTAGACCAACAGCAAACAAACCCATTTCAAACAGGCCACCAACACCTCCAGGGCAGGAATACTCACCACCCATTTCTTTTTTTATTAAAGCAGTGCTGCATGAAGTTTCTGGGAACAGCCACGTGCATGTTATCCCTGCTAAGGATTTTGCTCTTGGCTGCAGGTAAATAACCTGTGCCCCGAGTTGGCTCAGCAGGAGAAGCACCCGCTTCAAAACCCAGGCTGCGCTGGCATTCATCAACAGCAGCGCTGCCCCGAGGAGGAACCAAGGAGCCTCTCCCCTCCCTTCCACCTCCCTTTCTCTGTGTTAACCTTTTTGGCTCCTTTATTAAAGCAACTGAACAGTTTAGACTTTTTTTTCTTCCCCCTTCTCCTGTGTGGTTCTCGGTGTAATCTGCCTTGAATACTTGATGTGGAATCCCTTGTGAGAGCGCGAAGTGTTTTTATGGGCGCTGGAGGAAAACTCTTGCAAAGAAGAAGTGGTAATGAGTACCCCTGAGTACCCTCTCGGTTTCACAACTGCCTATGTTTAAAAATGAGCAGAAATTGGGCAAGTGTTCTCATCTGGGAGCGGAGCAGCCTCCCGCTCCCAGCAATGCTCTGCCTTCCAGTAGCTCGGTACAGTTGAGCAACACTTGTTTATTCCAATTGAAGCTGACACCAGCAGCAGTCCAGACCAACCAGATGAGCTCATGTGTGTCCTGTTTTATTTCCAACTCAGATTAACAGCATCTCTTTAATTTCTAATGGCCCATTCTGGGATTTGCAGACAGTGTTCAGACAACATTATGGGCTGCGTCTCTGCATGCCCCTCCGCTCACGTATCCCCTCTGTGACCAACATCGTGATTTTGCACAATGCGAGAGCTCTCATCCCCATTACATGGGGTGAACTCGCAGGAAGGTTTTCATCACACGCAGACACATTTTTTTTTTATACCCAGGTCTCTGAATTTAACACAGCAGACATGATCCCTCTCCTTTTCAAAGGCAAAATATTCCCTTTCATTTCCAGACCCCTGTACATCATAACCCAGAGCAAACTCCGCACAGAGCTGCACAGCGACGCTGTGGCTCAGCGTCAGAATAAATAGCTTTCAGAAGTCCTGGAGGTATCTCTGCTCACCTCAAAAGGAGTTTGCCCCCAAAGCACACACCTGCGGGGCGCCCGGCCAGGCTGGCAGCGGGACGGGGAGCTGCTCCGCACGCAGCCAGCCAAGAGCGGGGCTTTGGCAGGGCGGCTGGGGCGAAGGACGGCTTCGGGCAGGTGAAGCGCTGCGGGTGCCTGTGCCTCCCTGTGCCTGCAGCACCCCGCTGCACCCCGGTGGGACCTGCTGCCACGCAGCAGGCTTCGTGATAACAGGATCAAACAGAAAGCAGACTCTCGCTCCTTCGCGAGCAGCAGGGTCCTGCTTTACTGGGAAGCCTGATGAAAACGGCTGAGCAGCAGATGCTTTTCAAGGACCGTGGCTCATTCACAGGGACAATTGCAAACCAGCCACAAAGCGAGAGGAGAGGCAAATCCGTGGGACAAACGAGGCCTCGCTGGTGTCTCGCCAAAGCCTTCTCCTTACCCATGCTGCCTGCAGGAAGAGCTGGAGCCAGGGCTCGGTGTTTGCAGGGACGAGGCTCTGCGGGCAGCCCCTGCACGCACGGCTGGCCAGCCAAGCCCAGCACCGAGCTCTGCAAGGACTAGGGGTCTGTTTCGGAGATAGAGGGTTTGATTCTTTTAGTGAGGCTTAACAAGTTGATTAGTGCAGCTTGGGCAGGGCTGGAGTGTCTCCCGCAGCTGCTTGGGCTTTGTGTCTGCATACCCTGGCACCTTCTCCTTCCTGGGCCTCTGGGGGGGCCATACACAACCCCTCATCCATGCAAGACCCACAGCCCCAACCCAATGGTGGGATTATCTGCTTGTTCCTGGACAAACCACGGCTGCTGCTGTGCAAAGGCTGTCTGCAGGTGACTGGCAGGTGGGAGGAAGCACCCGCAGACCCACGGGGCTCACACAGGGTGCCCACAGCCTCCCAGCCCCTCTGCGAAGGCTGCCATAGCACTGCAGCTCCTGCAGAGATGCCGCAGGGTGCAGGGTCAGGATTCAGCCCAGGAGGCTGCAGCACCTCACAGGCTTATGTGCAAGAGCTCCTAAGCCACCTTCCGTGTTCAGCACGGAGGCAGCACTCTCTCTGCCAGCGGTCCCCCTGCTCACCCCATGAACGGGACCGACCTGGGCAGCTGGAAGGAGCAACACCAAGGATTGCCCAGGCTTTCAGATGAACCAGCACGTTGTAGCAACATGGGAAATGGATTTGGTTTTCCCCTGGGCTTGCTCCCATCCCCACACTGCTGTGCTGCAGCAGGATCAGAGAACACTATTAAAATAGTGTCATGTTACCTATCAATAATAAATGACCAGAATAAATTCACTGCTCTCTGCTTAATAACCCTACCGGATTTCCATTTAAATATCTGCAAAGAAATGGGTCCTCGTTCAATGAGCCTTTCAGATGAATGCAAGTGCTGCATTTGCAGAGAGACAGCCCAGGGGAACCTAGCCCAACTTTTAATGGGAAAGTGCTTTTCTCCTGCCGCAGGACCAAGCTGCAGCACAGGGAGGAAGAGAAGCTTGGGACAGATGAAATAAATCCAGTATCAGTGGTGTGCTCCTGTTTAGATGCAGACCGAGCATCTCCACCCTCAACACCCCATGAGGTATTTGCAGCTGATAACTGCTACCACTGCTGATCCCTGGCTGCCTTGGCCAGCAGCATTATCAGGGTTTCATGCCCAGGGACAGGACCCGGGGCTATGGCCAACAGAGATGCAGCAGAACAAAAGTGAAGCTGGTCCTGAGATGCTCCCAGCTCCCAAGAGGCTGTAGCAGAGTCCCCAAACCCCTAGGCCAAAGGATGAAATTAAGCCACCAAACCCCATTTGACCTGCCCAGTACAACGAGCAGCGATGCTGGGAGAGCATGGTCCATCCTGCTGCACACCAGCCCCCAGGCAACCTCACTGATTCACAAACCACACTGTCCTTGGGATGCTCTGCTCTTTCCTGGGCATGTTTTAGCTCAAATGGCTCTTGGCCTCTGTATTAAAGATGCCACAGGCCCAGGGTGGCTGTGTTTCAGGTGGTGGCTTGTGGAGGGGGATGGAGGAGTGCGGTACCCCAGATGAAAGGTACGCCTCAGCTGCAGGAGCCGGCCTTACAGCCTAAGAAACACCACGTTTCCACCACCACAAAGCGGGACAAAACAAGCGGGCCAGCACCAAACAACCCTACTGCAAGCAACAGCTGGTCTTGGCCCTCATCCAGGCTGTCAGAGCCTCCAATGGCACAACCCATCCTCACCCTGCTGTCCCCTGCAGACGGGGTGCCGGGGCAGGGCAGCACAGTCCGGGTACCCCTGTGCGCACGGGAATGTGGCACGCAGGTCCCAGAGATGCACATAAACACCTTTGCACCAGACCTACTGCCCTGAGCAGGACGGGCTGGAGCATCCCATGGGACACGTGTAGGAGATGCAGCCCCTGGAGACCTCAGGAAGGGCTTCACTTTGGTCCTTCCTGCAGGGAAGGCATGTGCACAGGTCAGCAAAGTTTCTTTTGTTTCAGCATTCACATAAAGCAAATTCAAAAGGGAGAACAAAAGGCAGAGGGGATCTGGGGCTACGAGGAGCTCACCCAAGGAGCCGAGGAAACGGCGCTGGTGCTTTGAACCTCAGCATCACCCACACACCTACCCCAGTGCACGCCTGAACTGGCAGCTCAAAGGTGCAAGGAGTGCAGCACGTGAGCGTGCCAGGAGGCTCATTACCCCCTGCCTCCGCCTGCCAGCCCCGTCTGGCTTTGTGAACAGGAGAGGCTTCCCACAGGCATCCAGCAGCTGACCCAAACCCTGCAGGAAATGGAGCACATCAGGCTGAGATTAACCCCAAACAATCAAACGGGTTGGTTATTTGCAGCGCTTGCTTCTATCTGATGGAAACTCAGATTCGGGAGCAACTTTCTCTCCTTGCTACATGCCCGAGCAACACAAGAGCATTACACTTTCCTCTAAGAGCCTTGTGGTAAGGCTGGAGGAGGAGCCTGACTCCCTGAGTGCTCCTCCTGGCATCCCATCTCCTGCTCTTCTGCAGCTCTCTGCTTTCCACTTGCTTTGCTCTCTTCCTCCCTTCCACGCAGCCTGGGCACCCGTGCAGGGAGCGCAGAGGGTCGATCGATGCTAAACAGGATGGCAGCTGCAACGTCTGGCTGCCACGCCAGCCCCCAGCAGCAGGGCAAGCCCAGCTCAGCCCATCCGTCTGGCGCTGGGGCATATGCAGACACGGAGAGCAGCAAACAGGCACGTCCCAGCTGCGAGGGGACTGAGCCCAGCGGGCCGGAGAGCTGAGCTCCCCGCTGCCCACCAAGCCTGAGCCTTGAGCTCACACCGGCTCGGAGCCAGGCACCCGCCTTGCTGCACCATCCGTGCAGACGAGCATGTCAGCAGAGCTCTTGCGTGCATTTTATTTTGCTTTTTAAACATGTCAAAGCAGACTGTTTCCCTCCCATTGCTCTCAGATGTGGTTGAATTGTTTTCGCCAAAACTTCCCAAATACAAAGTTTCAACCTAAAGCAGACATTGCCCACAGAAAGTTTTCCCCCCAAGCTAACTGCAAAGTTATAAGCAAATAAAACTGGATTTAATAATGGGAAATATTCATCATTCTTGTGCATACGCCTCTGAAGTAAAACCACCCTCGTAGAAGACATCCTTCTCGAGTAAAGCAGAGTTTGTGCTGGATGCTCACTGCGTTTTGGACCAAAGCACAGGGAAGACTGGGTTTATTTTCCCTTCACGTGGGCACAATCTCATAGCGCTATTCGGATCGCCTTTCCTTATGGTCTTAAAAATTATCAAGAAGCTGCTTTGTTGCAGCCCTTTTTCAAGAGGTCCCCAAGCCAGCCTCCCCCCCAAGACAGCAAAGTCCTCAGGTCTACCAGCATTTAAAATCCCACCAGTCAGTTCACAGGCACAGAAGGATCCTATTCTATTTTTCAGTCAAAACCAGTAATGAGATGTATCAGGGTGCCTTAAAGCAGCTGCAGGAGGGCTGTGGGAGAGCAGCGCTCCAGGGCAGCACAGTTGCTGGGAGCCCGCACCAACGCACACACGCGAGGGACGGTTTTGGAACCTGAGAACACACATTGTGTCTACTCAGCAGCAGCATCCACTTGCTCTTATCACCCCTCCACGAGATGAGATGGTAGCGTGGAAATTATCAACAGCTGTACAGGCAGAGACCATCCTTGGCACATCCAATTTGCCATCTCCTCATCATTGCTTCCACAGCAAGCAAAGTTTTAATTTGATGTGGTCCTCAACACCTCAGAGCTCTTCGTTCTTCAAATCTAGAAACTAATTAAACCTGACCGAGAAAGGTTTTCAGATTCTGTGTCTTTTTCTTTTTTTATAATTGGAAATCATGAGAGAAATACCATTGACCGTAAAAATACAATACAGTCTCAACAGCAATGTAAACATTGCAAGGAAAGCTTCTCACGACATGGAGTCGTCAGACCTTTACTTAATGCTCATAATGAAATTGCTTTGAATTACACGGCCTCCTTAATGCAAAGCTCCCACGAGAGCAGGGCGCAGCGCCTGAGCCCCGGCGGGCAGGATCAGGCAGCAACATGTGCTTGGAACGGGAGACTCCGGGTTGGGGTTTTGGATCTGCAGTAATTTGTTATGGGACATTGCGCAAGCTACATGGGGTGTGTTTTTCTTTTTCCAGAGGGGACATAAAGCAACCCCCGCTGCTGGTGCTCTGGGAAGGGCAACCCGAAGTGTGTATAGCCCCGCAGAGCGGGCTGGGCTCGGCGAGGCGGAGGTGCTTTCCAGGCTGCATCAACGCCCGCCCGTCCCCATGCCCCTCCATGCCACCCAGGCACAGAGGCTGGGGTTTATTTGGGGTTTCACAGCTGGAGGTTTTCACCACTGCATGAGGCTTACTGAGGGGTTTTGAAAGAGGAAAAATAAGCAGGAAGATATGAGTCCACTTCAATCAAGTGTAGTGCGCAGACAGGTCTCTCCCAGGATGTAAGAAGGGAGGAAAACCAACAATGCTCCAGGTTATTTTTCTCTCGCGGGGATCTGGAGCAACAGAGAGGACCACAGCAAGCCGAAACAGCATTGCACACACCAGGTTCATTCCAAATTTGGGACTGAAACAGCAGTTTGCCTCGTCCACGTACAACCTGTGCCTGTTTACCCTGCGCCCTTGGGCCGCGGAGCCGTGAGACCGAGGTGAGCAACTGCCTGATCTGCTGGAGATGACACCGGGTGCAGGTCCTCGCCCCCCACACAGACCTAGTCCGGGAGGGGACATCACGAGGTGCAAGGTTCAGCCATGCGGGCACAACCCCACTGACTGTCCCAAATAGCCAGCACTTGCCAAGAGCCCTTTGAAGACACCCAGGTAAGTAACATCCCCAGGCTCCTTTCAGCCCAAAACCAACGCCAGAGATGAGAAGACCTCAGCTTGACATGGGGACAATCTCATACAGTTTCATGCGAGAGGCCACGCATGCCCAGGACAGCACGCACACGCATGCCCAGAGCATGCACATGCACGCCCAGGAGGGCATGCACCCCAGCTATGGTGAGGAGGAGGAGCAGGTGTCTGGCTGAGAAAGGACAGAAAACACTGCAATTCTGGCTCTCAAACATAGTTTGTCTCATTCTTTCACAATCGCATCCGCCACGCACTTGTACTCTGCCATTTCAGGGACAGGTGCCTGGGGGAAGGTCGTGCTCCATAACCTGACATCAAGGTACCTCCCAAGCCAGGGGATTTATTATTCTCGCTGATAAGCTATGATCCCTTAAAGACACTTCCCTGTATCCTTCCATCTTACACAGCTCTTCTCTGCCAGCCTGGGAGGTGCTTTTAGATGCTGCCTCTAGTTTAAATGGAGGATCACACAGAGCGGGTGAAAACACAGCTATCTGGAAGTGACAAATCTCCCTTTTCCCCAGGAGCATCTGCAAAGCACAAGCCTCCAAGCAAAGCTCCTCTTCCCAGGAAAGGAAGAGAAGGAAAAGAGCAATGCTTCAAAAATCAGAGCTTCCTTTACAGGGATTAAAAAGGAAAAAGATGCAAAACATCCCATAAATTCCCACCTCTCCAAGGCAGAGCCGCAGAGGCAAGAGCACGCAGTCGTCTGACAAGGGCAACACGGTACAGCACAGTCTTCCACGACTGTAATGCCTTCTCCCTGGAGATTTGAGATCAATTCATTTCCATACTGGAGACAGAGATCGTTTGTCAGCTTTAAGAGGGACAACGTCGTTCCCCCGCTGTCGAGCCACAGCAAAGGCGGACAGCTTCATTTGAAAAGCAAGCATCCCTTCGGGTTTGCTGTAAGTGCTCGCCACGTCCCCACGCTCAGCCCTGCTGGCGGGCAGCAATGGAGGTGTCAAGCCCTGCGGGGGGTTTGGGGGGGACCAGCAGCTTCCCCCAGCATGCTGCAAGGAAGGGCTGGGAGGTTGAAGGTAGACGAAAGGGCTGGAGGGAGGGGGATGAGCTGGCAGGGTGGGCTGGAGCACCTCCAGCATCCCTCCAGGTTACACTGCTCCCGCAGTTGTACTTAAGGGATAAGGCATGTGACAGCAAGGTCCTGTGGATGCTGGGGCATCTGGTCCCTCGTTATGTCAAGGATAATTGCAGGGATGGGTAACGCAGAGACAAGCAGTCTGCCTGGCACTGCCGGAAACTATCGCCATGTTTCTGATACTCGGGCTGGGGGAGGCAGGAGGGAGGCTCACAGACTCACCTCTGCTCCTTGTTCATTTTGCATGCTAAGTGACCCGCCGCAAAACAAGACCCAAGCCATGTAACCCAGAAGCCCATGGTAATGGGCTTCCCCATACCAAAGTTACTCATCTGAAGAACCTGAAAGATCTGAAGGCGAATGCACACAAAGAAAGAATATATTTGTAGAAAACAAGAAACCAAGCCTGTGAATAATGTATCAATCTACAATCTCTGCTTTTGGACTCAACAAGTACTATTCAAAGCACTCAGAAAAAAGTGATTCATCTCTGATGTTATTGTTAAAATCCACACCAATTTGTTTTTAATGGATATCAAGTGCTCTGATGAAGAGCATCAGGAATAAAAGTCTTTAAAAAATTAATATTTCTTTCTAAAGAGTAAGCTGATTTATTACACTTTAATCTTAAAAACAAACAAACAAACAAAAAAAAACCAAACCAGAAAGCTTTCTGCATCTCTGCCAAAGTAGTTTCTGGAGTGGTGGTGGCTTGAAGCAGAGCTCCACCAGGCCAGGATGCCAGGCTCCGCTGGCAGCACATCTGCTGCCAACGACAGAGCTCGATGGGGATGGAGTCAGCCACAGGGCCCTGGGGACTACGCAGGTACCTGTAGGGTGAAAGCACAGTGGAGGCAGTAGGCACAAAGAACTCAATTAACTGTCCATATGTACCTTAAGCATCCATGGCTGGTGTTTAATTTAATTGCAGAGAGAGCAATAAACCTTCCTGGCCACATAACGCATGCATTCAGTTCTCATCATAGTCAGCCTCACCAGCCTGACTGCTGTCCATGTGAAAAACAAGAAGGAAACCCAGCAAAACCCAGAGATGAGTATCAGGAACGCTGCTTATGGGGAGACACCTCTAAGGAGCTTGCACATGACTCGCTGGCAGCTACCGCCATGCCCTCCCAGCCCGGGGCAGCCTCCAGGTCCGAGCCTGTGCCTTGCAGGAGCTCCCCATTTCTGGGTACTCGTTGGTGTAAGGAGTGAGAGGGAGAAAGATGCCAGTTTGTGGTTGCCACGAGCCCTCAGTAACACCCACCTGCTTTGCCGACTGCCAGGCTCCCTGCTGAGCACTGCAGACAGCTTCTTTGCACAGCTCACAACACCGACCCACAGCAGAAAGGGGCCCACGGGCGTTCAGATCCACGAAGTGCTACAGATCAGCAAAGGAGTGGGAAATCACTACGTCGCTATCCAGGCATTAGGTCCAGGTTGAAGACTGCTCATCAACGTCAGAGAGAGTTTGTAATTAAAAGGCCAGATGATTTGGGAAGAACTGAGGTTAAGGTGATGCTAAGGTGACTTGCAGAAAGGATACCAATGCCTCTATTAAAGGCCTACAACATACCTAGAATGAACACATCCACCCCTGGAGAATGGGGCGGAATGCAGCGATACTCAGCACCGGGAACAGCTGGCATTGAACAGGATCCTCCACTGTTCAGAGCCCAGGAGCAGAAATGCCCTGTGAGTGAATCCCCAGGCATCAGGGGAACAGCAAAGAAAGGTCCCTGAGCACTAAAACAGAAAGTGCTACCACTTGTTCCCCAACACCACGTACAGGACTAAAAGACAAGTTGAGCTATTACTCACTCACTCACGAGCAAGACTGAGACAGCTGAAGTGCTTCCCAGGTCCTGCTCCACAACATTACCTGGGAAAGGAAGGCAGGGGAGAAGCCAGCACCCTTTGCCACGCTGTTTATCTCAGGCCACTAAACGGTAAACACAAAATGCCCACACCTGATGAACGTGCTCCAGCACTTGCCCCTCTTTGTGCATCCCTGCCAGATCCCCCACGGTGCATCCTGCAGCTCTGCAATGGGCAGATGGGGCCTGGCTGTGCTTCCCACACCGGTTCCCCTGCCCAAACCTCCACCAGCCCCAGCCAGCCCAGAGAGCAGCGAGGAGGGGGCTGGCAGAGGGGAAGAGCACTGCGTCACCCGTCCTGTTCCCCTGCAAAAAACCCACGCGAAGCTTAACCAAGCGTCTCCTCGCTGTGTCTGCAGGGCAGGCGGTGATAAATGGCTTTGTGCCTGTGCCCGGGAGACCTTGTCTGGCCCAGCTCAGATCTGGGGGGTGCCAAGCAGCAAGGGTGCTTCTGCAAGCTCTGCAGGCTGCTGGCGAGCACTGCGGCCCAGCTGATGTGGAGGGAGAGGAGGATTGCTCCTGCAGGTGCACCTGGTGGAAGCGTGCTGCATGGTGCTGAGCACCAGCACAGCACAGCGTGGCCAAGAACACCCGGAGTCTGGGAGCCAGGCCCTTGACAACAAGGCATTGCAGAAAGTCCTTTATTAACCTTGTCTGTGATCCTCAAGGCATCTGACAGCAAAGCAGCTCGCGTGTGTGTGTGTGCACAAGGAGGGGATGTCAGGGCAGCAATCTCAACGGTTGCACTCTTTCCTCCTCCTTGGCTCCCCCTCCCCGCACAGGCAGCACCAAATGCTAATGCAGATGCCAAAACCGTGTAAAATGCACGCTGAATTCTGGGGAATTAGGAAATTTCCATTTCAATTCAAATACAAATTAAACTCAAAGTTGTCATCAAAGAAAAGAAGAAGATGAGGATCAAAGTGATGCAACACTCTGGGAAAGGAAAAGATTAAAGAAAGTAAATTGAACAAGATTTTAAAGAGATATTAAAAGGTGTTAATGCAAGCTAATGCAGCTAATGAAGAGAAAGGGAGGCTATTCAATTAACATTTGCAGCAAGGAGAGGAGAGCTTTCTACACCTCCGCTATAACATCAAAGGGTGGATGCTACCTCTTATTAAAAGGGAACATAGAATATTTAAAAGGCAGAATAGATTAAAATAGATTTCAGATAATTATGTCTACCTCCATAATGGCAACAGTTTATCATTATATTCCAAAAACAAATCTAATAATATGTGCCACATACTGTGGTTAGAAACATTCTTTGAAGTGTTTCAGAAAAGCAGCAATTAAACTAAAGTACAGACGGGTCTGTGGTTTCTCTGGGTAATGGGAAACTTGAAATGTCCAGCTGAAGCTGGGAACTTCGCCCTTCGCCCAAGCAAATCCTCCCGGCCTCCCCCAGCCGAAACGGCAGGCCGCGGCTGGGCAAAGGGAGGGATGCTCCGCACGAGAGGCACGAGCTGCGATATTCCCCGCAGAGAGGAGACTCGGCGAGCCCCGCTGCGTTATTAATAAGAGATGACGGTCGCACGCTGGCAGCCAGAGCGAGCGCACGCTCGCAGGGACCTTCAAGTGAAATTAAGAGACGTGTGCTATAGCCAAAAGGACCAACTGCTCAGCTTCCACCTTTGATCAGCACACCCTGCCGTCCTCCCCGGGCCGAGCGCTCGCCCTGGCACTGTCACAGCAACACCGCCTCTTTCCTCCAAGCTTCACCGAAAGGGGATGGGGAAGGCGGGAGGTGAAAACCCCAGCGAATGCAGACAGACAGACAAAGGAGCCTGACAACCCACAAGAGCAAAATGACAAGCCAAAAGCCTCCTTCTAATCGCCCCTCCAGGGTTTTGGTCCTGCTGGCAGTGAGGATGCACCGCACATCGGCACACCGCAGCGCCTGCCAGCCAGCTCTGCCGCGGAGCCCAGCGCTTTAACGCGGCAGGGTTTAACATGGGAGATGTTGTTTGTTTGGTTTTAAGCAATAATTAAAGATAATTTTAGTATTTGCAAACACCTCAAAACCAAACAATGAAGACCAAGTACAATACTATCTCCCTGGATCGCGGCGGATGCTTATGCAGATTGATGTGTTTTTACCAGCAGGGATTGCTTGCGGAGCTCTGCACTGCCACAGGGATTTTATTGTCAGAAAACAAAAACAGGAAAAGAAGTGGAAAACCTGTGTCTTGGGAAGAGCAGAGGGACACGATGCTCCCACTGTGCCAGGAAGCACCGAAGCACTCAGGGCCCAACACAAGCACAGCCAGGGCAAGGCTGGAGAGCATGTGCAGGAAACGGTGTTTTTGTTAGCTTCAAACTGGAATCTCATTTAGAGTGTATTTCTGCACAGAAGATGGGCACTGAACGGCCTGAAGCAATGCCCATGCCGGAGTCCCGTGTCCCCATGCCGTTTCTCAGGGCCAGATCCTTTCTTGCTTTTAAGACAGTTCTGCGTTCTCCCCCGGCAGCCCCTTGCTAACACAGACCAGCCCGTCCCTCCAGCATGCTCTCACAGCAGAGATGCTGCCAAGGCAGAAGCAAACACCAAAGCTTTTTGAAAGTTATTTTCTTTCTAGTTAAGGGGGAGAAAACCAGACACTGCATTAACCCCTGGGCAAGATGTCTGAGAATGAGAATCGATGTATTTTTAATTTCTTCCTGAGAAGCTCAGCACCATCCCTGGCTCCTGGGGGCCGGCGGGCTGCCTGCTCGCATATCCCTGGGTGCAGAAAAGCCAAAACCACCTGAACCAGCCAGGACTTGGGTGTTTCAGGAGACTTGGATGTTTCAGGAGACTTGGACAAAACTGTCAAATGCTGGAGCCATTGCTCGGTATCTTCAGAGACTCAGGGCATTTTCTCAAATTTGGCCAGAAAGAAAAGCAGGCAGCAAGGAAGGGTCCTCTTTTGTTCTGTTTTCGGGGTGGGGTTTTTTGCTTCATTTGATACAGATAACAGAACAGCAGCATATGTCCACATGGAGGGAAGTACTGTGGGCAAATGCCACCCAGAGCTGGTGGTTTAAAGATGCTCTGGCCAGCTCGAATCTTGTTCTCAGGCCTGATCTCTGGTAACATTGGGCAGCAGTTTGCCTGCTCATGCTGGGGGCACAGCCCCCCAGCAGCACTACAGCTGCAGGAGCATGTCACCCACATGAAGGCATTAAACATAAGGGAGTGAGACCTGACACTGCAGCAATGAACCAGCTTGTGCTGGTGGACATCAGCACGGCTCGCATCTCATCCTCACCCTTCCCTGCTCTGAGCCGTACCCGGAGCCGCCCGGCCCCAAGGCTGCCAGAGGCACATACAGCTCTCGGTCCCACGCCCTTCCCCAGGAGAATTTCTTCTCTCTTCTGTCCTTGAACATTTGCCAGTTGTTGATCTTGCCACTGAGATGATCTACTTTGTCAAAATCTCTTCTAGCCTTCTTGGGTAATACTCCTGCCCTGCAATTTCTGTCTGACTTTGAGCTGCCTCCATCCAACAGGGAGGAAGAAGAGGTGGAGTTGTGGTCCAGACTCAGTGGGAGCCGGGGACCTGCTCCTCACAGCAGGGTCACCACAGACTAGGCACAGACCACCACACTCTCCCCACACTGGGCAGCGCTTTGGGCAGCTCCTGCATCTGCTCCTCCTCTACCTCTCCTGCAAGGGGCAGGCCAGGGAGGTGGCTGAAGGGAAGGACCTTCCCCAGTCCTCCCAGCGCTGCCCATCCTCATGGCATTGCTCAGATCCCAAGTGGTAAGGAATTGCTCCCGCCCGGCGATGGGCTCCGCTGGTGGGAGGTGTCACTCCCCATCCCATCCCCCTCCCTTGCCCTTCCCAGGGCAGCCCAGGACCTTCTCCCACACATCGCAGCCACCGCGGACGCGTCCCCGGAGCAAGAGCAAATCTTGCCCTTGAGCCATAGGAAACCTCACCACTAACTCGGGCCGGGTGACGTGGGTGGGAAATCCTCTCCAGTGCGTTTGATTTTTTTGTTCCTTTCTCCCTGGAAATCACCACGAAGTCCAGCTGAAGCCCTGTGGGAGGGGTGTCTTGCCACTGCACAAGTGGGTGCTTGTGCAGATGGGGCTCTCCAGCAAAGCAAACCTTTACTTTGCAGTAATTGAGCATTTCCTTGAAATGGAATTAGTGAAACCCACAGGTTTCGGGAGGGACCGCTCAGCCTGATGAGTGGAAAAAAGGCAGGATCTCTCCATCTAAGCAAGGGCATATAAAACACTGAATTAGCAGAGCTCATTATTTCAAGTGCCAGAGGATTTCGCTGAGATGCAGCAGCTTAATAGCACGGCATTAGCCTGGTGACCCACTCACCTCTGCCAAAGGAGTGTTCAATCCACTCCTTCTCTCCTATTAGGAGCAGCCCAAGTGGGTCTGATTAATGACACACCTGAGGATGCCCCTGCCCACCCCTCGCTAACCAGCAGATCATCTGCAGAGCCTGTTCAAACACACAGAGTGGAGAACCTTCTCACCCCTGTTTAGAGAAAAAAACAGGTTTTGGGATTCTTTCACAGGCAAATGTCAGCTCTGATGAAACATTTAGATTTTCCCATGGGAGATGTCTAAACAAAACATTAACATTTTGACTTAAAATGTCATTTCACTCTAGTTCTTCAATTAAAAACAAAATGACATTTCAAGTCAAAACATCAATTTGAAACTTTTTTTTTTGTTTTATTTTAGAAACCAAAATTATATTTCAAATAAGAGAGACAAGATGAAAGGCTTGATCAGGAGCACTGCTTTCTCCTAGGTTACCTGAGCAAACTCCCCAGGAAACCCAAATTCTGTGGACAACCAGTTTTAAGAAAGGTTTTTTCAGTAAAAAAATTTTCTGCCAGGAAGATGCTAGTTCCTGAGCTAATTCACATCATCCCACGAAGGCAAAGGAAAGCTCACCAGGCCATCCAAGCGGGCCAGGATTGTCCCCATGTGTGTCAGGCTAAGCTCCCCATCCCACTCGATGCAAGGGCTGTGCGGCTGGGAGCAAGGCTTTGCGTGCCCACAATATGCTCCACTCCGCAGTCCCCTGCGCTGCCTGCCCAGTGAGGGCCCCCACCTGCAGCAGCACTCGGCTGCGCTAATTTTCACCCTTGAGCCGCTGGAGACTGCAGGCAGCCTTGGCTCTTGGTCGAGGTGTTTGCTTAGCACCTAACACCGTGATCAAGGTCAGATTTTTCCTCCGGTAGAAACAAAGTTGAACAAAAATTCCCTGAGCAATTTACTGGAGGAATTTAACATCCTTTCCTTGCCTGTTTTGTTCTATATATATAAAACATTATTTTATGCAGTACAAAAATACTTTGAAACCAATTTATCCTTAAGCGTTACAAGGCCTTTTTCTTACAGCTGCAAAAACATCTGGGAGCAGGTTCAACTTTTCCCCCGAGAGAGCCATGGCATTGCTACACGGTACCTCGTGGCAAATATATAAAGCAAGAGGAAGATTGCAGACTGCGTTACAGCGTCACAGGGAGTATCCTCTGCTGTAATTTAAATACCGAATAAGCAGTTACCAGAACAAGTAACTATATGTTAGAACCTGGTGAAATGTTCACAATAAGCTTAAAACCATACAAAATTCTCTTGGTTTTGGCCCTCCGTCCAGACTCCAATCTCAGGTTATATCTGTCACGGGGTGTGCAGGGGCTGGTTTGTGAGTGAACTCAGCCTGTTGGTTTTATTGTCGGATGAAGATCGTGAGAAATTCCACGTTGCAGTGTTTTCACATGAAATTCAGTCACTGCAAGCAAGTTTGCTTGGGGCTTTGGGCCTGCCAGAAAGTGGCAGACCCACAGCTGTGATCCCGCTCCCAAGCAGCAGCACGGCCGCCTCGCTGGCTGGGCTTTCCTCTGCTCAGCAAAAACTGGCACCAATGCACAGCTTAGGATGACTCTAGGAAATGAGGGATGGAAGGATGGACTTTGGGAGCACCTCTGGGTCTTGCTGGGCCACTGTTTTGGCTTATCTAGAGCTTTAGGATGAAAGAACACATCGATGCATAAAGACATGAGGTTGTACCGCACAACCTGAAAATCCCCAGTGCTTCCAGAGAGGAGACTGCACACCCTCGAGTCACAGGAATGAGCCTGCTGGGCAGGGAGAACGCACGAGTACTGAACAGGCTGCTCTTATTATTCCCACTGCGATGCACGCGGGGCAGGGGAAGCTCACAGGGCTCCCGCCACACAGCCCTCCTGCGCACATCAAACCGACAGCAAAGGCAGGGCCAGGCAGGATCTGCAGAGATGCTCTGTAGGCAATGCCAAGGAGAAGACCACACACAGAATTTGCGGCTTTGAGCAGAGGCCCCCATCCCAACATGCAGCGCAGGCAGTCCTGAGTGGAGGGTCTCAGCCAGGCTGAACATACGTCAGGGCACGGGCTGGAGCCAGGGCTCCCCTCTGATCCCCACACAGCTGAGACGGGGTCAGTCTCTCCAGCCTTGATCACTTATAATTATTTCTTGCAAAGCATGACCTTTTCAAGCAGGAGACTGAAGTCATCTCAGGCTGGTACGCCCAGCTTCTGGCTGCACCAGGTGCATGTGGCAACCTGTGGTTAGTCAGAAGGTACCTACCACCTTCTGCTCTCCCAGAAGCTGACCCAGATGGCTTCTCTGGCCCTCATGGATCTTACTGGACTGAGGTCCATGGATATGCAACGAGGAACACCTCGTCTGTGCATCCCGAGATGGAGGCAGACACAAGCTATTCAACACACGGAAGACTCAGATGTGCTGGGAGTAACAGGTAGTGGGCATCTTGGTGCCTAGGGACTCTGCTGGCAGAAACACACATGCCAACTAGACTTTATGGTCCTCCAGGGTTAGATCACACATGAACGAGGACTTACATTTCAGATCTGGATGCTCACAGGAATAGTAAGGCAGTATTTAGATGCCCAAGTCATTTTGAGATGGAATGTACGTGGCTCCAAAGAAGATCAGAGCTCTACTGTGGATACACACAAACATGTTTTTGCTCCAGGGAGATTACTTGTAAGCCAAGGCTGGCAAAAGAGTAGAAAAAGTGGCCTAGGGTTGTGGAGAAATTTGCTCGAGGCCACACCAAACCAGTGCCAGAGTGGAGAACAGCATCCAGGTCTCCAGCTCCCACCTCAGGCCCTCGACAACCGAACCACATCCAACGGCTTCCGAAGATGCAGCCAAACCAAACCACAGACTTGGGCAGCACTCGCGTCTCAGTTTGTCTGAAGCAAACAAAAAGACAGTGAAAGTAAAATCCACCCTTTCCCTTTGGTCCCTCCCAAACCTTTCTGCCGAGGAGATACACCAGCAAGTCGAGCCCAGGGGAAGGGAGCACGGGCTCGAGCTAGCAGCACTCTGCCATGCTCCAGTCGCTGCCTCTGACGATGCCTTTGGAGGCAGACGGCACCCCGCATCCTGCTTCCCCATGAGACCTCCTGCACTGATCCAACACAGCTACAGCCCACGTCCCACATCCCCAGCAACTGGCAGGGCAGATTGCCTGCTTGCAACGGCAGCTCTCGGAGCCTAGCGTTCCTGTCCCTCCAGACGAGGCTGACGAGGCAGCCGAAGGACAGCGCGGGCTGACGGCTTCACCCAGCATCTCCTCCACAGCTTGTCTCCACCACCACAGGCACTGGCAGCGAGGAGCTTTGCAGATTTCCTGCCATTACATGGTGTTCCTTCCCCGTGCAGCGAAGGAACTGTCACTTTGCTCTAATTAGCCAATTAGGTCCCTAATTAGCTGATGTAATTACTCCGAGGAAGTGATTTCATTTAAGAAAAACCTTACTCCCGAAAGCAGACGGAGCCAGCCTGTCATCAGCAGGAGCGGCCGGTGGCTCCTGACAGCGGTGCGGGGACGGTGCCCAGGCTGCACCGGCTGCCGGCCGGGGCCGGCGGAAGCAGCTCGGCGCGCGGGGAACAAACAAAGCGTCATCCCTGCAGCCGGAGCAGAGTCAGCACCGGGCGCGCTTCGAACCCACAAAGATAGCTTCCCATCAACAATTTGTTCTTTAGAAAGAGATCAGATAATCTAATCAGCGCGGCTCCATCTGTCGAAAGGACGAGGAGAAGAAAAAAATAATACTGCTTATTTACATTTTTCCCCTTTCTTGATGTAACTTCTAGATCTAATCAGCACCAAGCTGTGCTTTAATTAGAAATATATAGCAGACGCGCATTTCCCTACAGCTCATTTGTTTCTTCAGCACAAAAACTGTCAGTCAAGTGGACAAGGCGGCACTCGGCGTCCTCGTACCTGGCCCGAGACGGGTCCTCCTGCTCCCGACGGGAGCTGGGGCCACCCCAGGGACAGCTGAGTCCCCACAGGGCTCCTTCCTGTGCCTCTCAGGAGCAGGAAGACGGAGGCGAGATGCTGGAAGGGACTCGGTCAGTTGAATAACTACCAGGCTTGCACCATGCTGTTCAGGGGGAGCTCTGGAGGGGATCGTGTTGCCGTGACTTTGAAGCCTCAGATGAGCCCCGCGTTTTGACTTGGCGTCTGCGTACCCCATGGCAGGCAAAGGAGCCCGAGAGCAAAGCATCCTCCCCAGAACAAGAAAAGCTATTTCTGTGGGACGACAGGAATAGCTGTTCTCTGCCGAATGTGACTCGACAAGCACAGTATCTTCCCCAGCCCTCCAGCAGCTTTAGCTGTAAAAGTCTATGCAGATATTGTGACCTTTTAAGAAGGCACAGATCTGTGAGGTTTAAATAGCACGCCACAAAGACTCCCAGGCAGAGCCTCTGCCAGACAACTCATATACAAAGCACTCGCAGAAACAATTTCCAGGTCAGCAGAGATGAAGGAAGAAGAGTGACCCTCCAACAGAGAGGCACAGGGAGCACGGATGAGCCAAGAGCCCCACAACCTCAGACAGATCGTACCGAAGGCGTTGCTGCCTGGAAGCAGAGTGACAAATAGCGTGAATCCAGGTTGTCAGTGTCACACAAATGGGCACAATCTAATTTGCTACCGACAGTTTTGAGCTGCAAATTAGCAGCCAAAAGCTGTTAAGTGCTTGAATTCATCCACAGTAATCAAAAGAGGGATCGGGGACAGGGACGAGACACCCAGTCTGCTCCCCAAAGCTTCATATTAAGGCAAACAATAATGCATGTATGCAAGTCAGGTCATTAGAGGACAGAGATGTTTGCACTCCTCCTTTCCCACAGCCCTGCTGGTGGCTAAGCTTGAAAAATCCCCAAGATGGGCAAATGCTAACACACTAAACTGCGGTTTATGTCACCTAGAGCATTTTGCAAAGTCTCAGTGATCTGCAAATAATTAAAGGAGAAAGCAATCAATCTTGTTGTTCAAAACAGTGATTAGCCTGGGAGAACCCAGCATTGTAATTCTGTAGGCACCCAGGGGAAAGATGCCGCATGCATAATGATAGCTGCTAGTCCTCACAAGTTCAAGGACCACGGGGTGTTCTCTGCTTGTGACGGGAATTTCCTATCCGTCTCTGAGGCTGTGTCATCCTGTGTTTCACAAGCACTTTGCCAAAGGAACAGAGAAACAGCTTTGCCGCTTGTCAGGCACAGCCCAGCCCCAGTTGCCATGAGTACAAGTGCACTTATACATGGCTTTTTCCAAGGGCATGACCCAGCTGTGATGCAGAGACTAAGATGCAGGAGGTACAATAGCCAAAGCATCACCAGGCCTCCAGACAGGCAACTGCTAAAAGCTGTCCGCGTGTGTAACAAGAGACAGCTCCGGGGAGAGGCCAGGAGAAGGCTTCACCTGGACAGGCGTGACTGGCAACAGAAGTCCTGCCCCATTTCAGAGGAGCGTGCAGAGGTGGAATGCCTTTTTCACACAGGGGCTGAGATAAGCACCAGTCCCGTGGATCCTACCTGCCAGACTGCCCTCCCTCAGGGCTTGCAGGATATTCAGGGACCGAGGCAATTAAAGCTGTGTCCTGCCTTTGCCCCCCACGCGTGACCAAGGTGAAGCCTGGGGAGGCGCACAAGCACAGTCAAGGGCAGAAACCAACCACCAGCACTCACTCCACCTCTTTGAGGGCCTGGTTAGCCAACCTTCACCCAGCCTCATCTGTCGTTCAGCATTTCACCGCATGGCCAAAAACCCAGCAGATCCATGCACAAATACAACTCTACTTCTCCCTGATTACTCTAGGCAAAGAGAAATAAAAACCCCTCCGCAACCAGGAGAGACCAGCATACAGACATATGTAGGTCTGTGTAGCACTTCCTACCCACCTTCTGTTGTGCATTTGGATGTCAGACTTTGCATCTGTGGCTAAAGCAACCCACAATGATTTAGAAGTGATTGCACAGCATTTTGTATGGGGTTAGGTGGAGATTTCTGTTTTGTGTATCATTACGGCAAGCAACAGCGGTTTCTCAGGCTCGGATCTAGCCTTACCACAAGGTGAAGAGGAAATTGCAATTATTTGTTGATGGTTTTTCAAAGCCCTCATCCAAGCGCAATGCACACACAGCTCCCCTGAACCCATAACCAGACAGCCTATAGACTTTCCAAAAGCTGCCAACAGAAGCTCGTTGTCCCACCACTACTCACTTTACCATGTACCTGCTTCTCTCCAGCACTAGGAAACACCCCTGCCAAGCCAATTCCCAGGGTGGCTGTGGGAAGATATGGCTTGGAAAAAAGTAGTATTTCAAAACCAAACATAAAAAAAAAAAAGAAAAAAAAAGGAAAAAAGACAGAAAACTTTTCCCTCAGCATCCCCACCTCCACAGCCCAGAGCCACTGTGACAGTCAGGAGGCACCAGCCTGGAGAAAGGAGGACTTCCCAGAGGAGATGAAGTTTTCTGTGCCCAGAACCAAACTCCACAGAAGTCATAAAGAATTTCTGCCAGCTTTTTTAGGGCAGAGACCAGGCTTTTCATCTGTCCCCAGCACACCAGTGTGCTGCCCCAGGAACAGAACAGTAGATGCTACAGGAATACGTGCATAATTGCATTGAACTTGGAAACAGGTCTCATGCTTTCATGTCCCTGGAGGGACTTTCCTCACATACTACAGCATTTGCTGCTGCCAGAGTGTCCCTATTAGGGCAGGAAATATGGATAAAGCAGGCAGCACAGGCAGAGATATCTCTGGCACAATAGAAAGAGTCTCCCCGTGGATGGGTTCCTTCCTTCTGCTCCACAAGGGGACAATAAGCCAAAAGAGATCTTTACCCAGAAAAAAATGTTACTTCCTGAATGTCAAGACACAAGACCTGGATCAGATAAGGGTTTTGGTGTGCTGATGCTCAACACAGCCCACCTGGCCTCTAGAAGGACCAGCCAGCCCTGAAGGTAACACAGACAGAAGACTGCCAAAACTGACCGTTTAACGCAGGCAACCCAAGAACACGTGAGTTTTCGCTGGAGCGCGGTGCTTGTGGCTGAAACCCAGCAGCCCACCACATGCACAGGGCTGTTAACACAGATGCATACAGCGTCAGACCCAGCAAGCAATGCAGGAAAACAGCTCTCAGGCAGCAGAGGTCCCAATGAGCAGAGACTATGAGTCAGCTCAAGCTCCACCACGAAGCTGTGGCCCAACCTCAGAGCTACTCAGCACTCTTTGCCCCGGCAGTCCCTGGATCAGTCCAAAAGTTTGGCTGCAGAGGTAGGGTGCAGGCACTGGTTATCACACAGCTGCCTTCAGGGAGCATTGCTAACCTCTCACCAAAGCCAGACCCTGCTGCACAGGCACTTTGCAAACACTCCCAGCCAGGGCAGGCACCCGCTGCCCTGCATGAAATGCAAAGAGGGATTTGCATATGTGGCTGAAACTTGTGGGAGCAGCGCTGGTATTTCGCACGAGGCGATGAGAGGGGCCGTCCAAGCAAGAAGGGCTCAGTTACAATTAGGAAGACAATTTTCTGTAATGTTTTTATTGGGAGGGTTTCACATGCCAATGGTCTCCAGGGGCAGAATTCATGCCTGTGAGGTTTTGCTTCTCAGCCCATCCCTTTATATGATACTTAGCTTAAGCTGTATCTGAAAGAATCAGTCTCTCTTATTATCAAAGCCACAAGCCATCTGGTTCCACTTTCCTAGGGAAAGGGAATGAGTGGAAATCTGGTTTCACTTGGGTTTTCCTTCCCTGGGTTATGGTTTGCTCTATGTTTAATGTTGTTACTGCAATATGATATTTGGGCAGTGGGTGGCCTGTTTCCCCCATTTGAAACTAATTTACAGCTTTGTCTGGCAAAATTGTTGCTTCCAATCAATTAGCACTGACACAGAAATTAAAGCATCCTGGGGTCTCGACACATAAGGAAGCAGGTCCTCATTTGTTGGAAGAAATTCTCTGTTCAGTGGGGAATCTGGTGGCTCACCCTTCCTCTGTGCCAGGCTGGATTTTTATTTTTAAAGATCCAGACTGCATTTTTAAAAGAGATTTAATAGGCAAGATTGGGATCCATCACGGATGCTATTTTTGTTTTACAGCCATGACCTTGTTAAGGAGATGGACAAACAAGCCAAAAATGGAGTATTAATAAACAAAGCCTGAATCCATCAAAACATCCACTGCCACCTCAGTCATTTCTTCTCTGAAAACACACTGAAGAGTTGTCCAGCACCTTCATCTCCACCATTTCCTACCAGCCTGCTCAAAGGACCAGCTCCCTTCTCATCAGATGCCACACACCCAATGCATATTTCAATTTCTTTCCCAGGGCTTTGGCTTGGTGCTACCTGCAGATGGTACAAAGGGATTCACCATCCACCACTCCTCTGCGACAGCTATCTTCCTTCCAGAGCACTGGATATCGACAACAAGCTTCAATCCAAAGCAGGACTCCAAATCTCTGTGCAGGGTCTCAGCTCTAGACCCAGGAGCTGAGCACAGAGACTGAGCACCCAAGCCAGTGCTGAGCACCTGCAAACCTGGGCAATTCATCAGTTGGCTCTTTACTCCCTGCACAAGGGCATACAGCTGAGGTCCTGGGTTACACACATTACAGGACAAGGCTGAGATTAGGCTTGGTGACCCTAGGCAGGCTTGCTTTCTCACATCACTTCTACTACTGCTATGACCCTCCTTACTTTGCTTCCTTTCCTGCACATGTTCGGATGGCTCCTTGAACAATCCCATCCCAAGTCGAGGCAGGGCATCACGGACTATCCATCTGGTAACTGTATTTAGAGCCACGTCAGGAGCTCATGTCCTGGTCAGGCACATCTCTGGTCAAGGCTGAAGCTATCCAAGCAAAGGAGAGCCATCCAGGTCTCTTGCAGAGCCACGCTCAGCCCAGCCTGTGCTGCTGGGACAAGGACAGCATGGCAGCAGCCTCCATGCAGAGAAGCAGCGCAACACCCAGGAATGCAGGGAGCTCTGAGAAACCAGCATCACCCTGCCTTCAGCACGAAACAGCCAGGACCTGCTATGGACCATGTGGCCAGGGCTGCCTTTCTGCTGCAGCTGGGGGAGGGCACATACCACCATTTGCTACAGCCCCTTCTGGTGGCAATGTGCACTGTCATGGCATTGGGTGGAGGAAAACTTGGCCACAAGTGCTTTGCTGAACACCAGCCTGGATTTGAGCCCTTTGCTCTTCTGAACCCTCAGCCTTCCCTGCGTGCAGGCTAGCACACGGGCCTGTGCACTGCTGCTTTGAGATGTTGCCATAATGGCACCAGCACTGCACAGACACCTCCTGCAATAGCTCAGCAGCAGCATCTCTTTCCCCAGACCCAGAAGCTGCTAAGAACTGGAGTTCCTAAACTTTCCTTGAGCATTTGGACCCTCAGCAGTGCTGCAGGAGCATGGATGGTTTAGAACAAACAAACAAACAAAATCTAACCTCTCTCCCAACAGGAAGAAAAATATTTTTCAAAGTATTTAAGTTTTTACAGCTGGTGAGAGACAGCAACAGGGAAGGCTGGAGGGCAGTCCTGGCCAGCAAATACTAGCCAGAGTAAGAGCATGGGAGAATACTGAACCAGATAGAAAGAAAGGAGATGAAGAAGCGGAGATAAAAACGAGATAGCTGACAGTCTGGTGCCCATGGAGAAGGGCACCAGGGCCTCGTAGCTGAAGATGCACCAGCTATAGCCGGGAAAATTCCCTGGCTTTGAAGACCAGGTCTTCCTCGAGACAAACAGCTCTAATCCACACTCCTGAGTAATTCTCTCTTTGGCAACACATCATACCAGCATTGATTCAAACCTCAGGGCAGCTGTACTGGCTTTAATCTAGGTTTTATTTTTGTAAACTACAGTTTCAAGGAGAATGCTTGCAAAGTGGATCTGGGGATGGGTGGCAGGGAGCAGAGCCAGAATCACTAATGTCTGCAGTGGAAACACTTGAGCTTCTTCAAGTACAGGGACCAAATGTGAAAAGCTTTGATCCTAAAAAGCTAACAGCACTGTCAGAGAGAAAAGGGGTCAACCTCTTCCACTTTTGCTAGGGCAGCTCCCTCTGCTGTCTTTGCTCACCAGCTGTTACCCAAAGATGCAGGTCAGTTCCAGATGGGCTCACAGCAGTATTTCATCAACATGTGGTCATTAGGCTCCTCTGTAAAGTTATCACCTATGAAGAAACTACTCTCCACAGAAACCAAACTTGAAAAGGAAAATGCCATCCCTGCTACCCCATTCGGCAGCCAGCTGGATTGGCCACAGAAAATAAATTACATCCACAGGCTATCGCAAAGCCAGATAAGAGTCAGTCCCTGTCTCTAACTAACATCCCTTTCACACATGGCCAGCTCAATAAGGATTCAGCAGAGGAATCGGCATGGTGGACACATGTGGCATGGCAGGAACACTGCCAACAAGCACGTTTGACTAAGAAAGCCAAGTCCACAGATGCTGGTTGGGTACCACGCACAACCAGTTCACCATGCAGCAGCCATTTGGACCCAGCTTGCTCCAAGGATGCTGCTCCTGGACATCAGTAGGAAGAGACCATGGTCTTGGGGGACACGGCAGGAGGCTACACCTCTTTCAGAAGAGAAAGATGCATCCCAACTCTGTACAATCAATGCTTCCCTAAGAGATTGTGCCCTTGCTGAGCAGGTCCACTAGTTCCAGTATAAACAGAGCTCTTATGCCAGACTTGTGCTGGCAGCAGACAACCCCTGCAGCTGGAGAGCCCAGGGATTTCTTTTATTAGAACCCGTAGTTGACCCCCAATTCTTACCACTACAAGTGCTTTTATCAGGAAAACAAACAATCTGACATCTTTGGAAATTAAGAGATCAAGTATTTCAACCTTGTGATAGCTATGAACCATGGCAGATATACTGCTGCTCTCCAGACATCCTTGTTTTATCAATGAAAGATTAATTCAATAGCCTGCCTGACTATCCTTAGGTTTTTTTAAACTGTGTTTAATGCTCTCAGATTGAGAGATTAATGAAAATGTCTTCAAGGATATTCAGAACCAGGGGAGATGCTCATGGAACAGCCAAAACACCAGACAGGATGGATAAGCGAGCTAGTGTGCAACCTCTGGCACATGAGGCCAATAGTGGATGTGCACCTCCTTTAGATATTTTTCTTTACAGGGCATCAAAAAGCAAACCTTGCTGCTTTCTTTGCATCCATCATCTTCCACTGCACAGACAGGGTCCAGGACCAGCCCTAACTAGTGCTAGAGCAGACACAATGCAGAAGAATGATGAAGCTATAAAGAATTTTTTATAAAAAGTGGGGGACCTTTTCCACATCTTAGTGTTGTTTTTAATGCTTCTCCTGCTTCAAGGTAATATTCTCAAGAACCTAAAGCAGTAGGTTTTGTAACAGCTTTGCCTGAACTTTGGAACACTCTTGGTACAGATTTCTTCTCAATTTCCACTTACTTCTCAGTATTACCTTCGTATTACCTCTGTGCCACTGAGCACAGTATTCCCCCAAAATAAGCATTTGGGCAGAAAGCCACACAGTAGCAACCAGCTTGCTCTTGTCCATGTCTCTGGCACCATCTGCAGGTTGCAGTGCCATCCGCAGCCCAGGGCTCTTGCACCTCCCCTCCCCAAAAGGGGCAAGCAAAGGGTGCATGGGAAGCAGAAGGATCTTCAAAATCGTGTGTTTAACCACAGAAGAATAGTACATGTCTGATAACTCAAAAGTCCAGCCAGCACAGAGGAATGCTGCAATATGCAATGTAATAGTCTCTCCTATTAACATGAGAATCACTCCATTGAGTTCATTCAGGGAAGCAAAAGAAAACTAATAAGAGTATATATGAAAAGGGCAGCATGGTGCTTAGAGATGTCAGCAGAGAGCTCACTCTCGGCATTAGCCAGTCCCAATTTCTATTACACTCAGTGTTTCACAAATCTCTAGTGTGTTTATCCTCCCAAGCCCCTAGAGAGACACAGCAGTGCTTTTATCATCAGCACACAGACAGAAAGCCGAAGCCAGGAGAGATTTGGGGACCAAACCAAAACCTGCCTGCAGTGAGGCCAAAAAGCCAAGCATGTCGCCCAGCTTCTCAGCTTACCACGCAGAAGTCCTTTGTGATAGCAGAATGAGGACTGCCTGTGCAGATTTTGCAGCACAGGGTAAATAAACATTTTCAAAGCTTGTGAGCTTTTGATGACTCCTAGGAGGAGCCTTACAGGACTGCAGATCTGATCCCACATGCTCTTCGGGACATGCCCAGCTCTCACTAGGGTTCAGTAGGAGTGCTCACAGGCCAAAGCAAGCCCACGACAGTATTTATATGTCAGGGCTGAAAGATGCCCCACGAGGTTCAGTCAGCACTGGGAGGAAAGAATGTACCAATTTATAAAGTCTGAATTCTCTAAATCAAGTCCAGTATGCTTTCCCTGCCCCCCTCCCCAATACCACACTCTATTCTCATGTCCAAACTGCAAGTGAACAGGCCAAGTATTTATACATGGCAGGAAGAAAACATTTTGGGAGTGCATGCCCACTATAACCCTCCCTTTGATCTGTCCACCAGCTGCACACCCCACGGCCAAGCCTCCGGGCAACACGTGGACTCAAGCACATCACCCACAGTCCAGGGGCCCCCAGGCCCACCCCATGCTCCCCTGACAGCTTTACCTGCTCCATGGCAGATGCAGGTTCAGCCTCTTCCATGAAGACAGGATGAACTTTCCAACACTGGCTAGAAGCATGCATCACTCCCTCCACAAGCTGCCATTTCACTCACACCATCGCCTGTCACAGTCCCTGCTGACAAGCCACTTACCAGCAGTTATCAGGTTTTGGCTGGAGCTAAGGGAGTTTATTTCTCATTCTTTGGAGAATGAAACAGCTGTGATAGTTACAGGGAAGGAACTGTGGTGAAAAGCAACCACTGGCACAAGGATGAAGAATTCAGGAGGTCGGAAGTGCTAGAAACCCTGGTTTGCTCAGGAGATCAGTGCAGCAAGGCTGGTCTGATCCAGGGCACCTGGCTCCTTGCCCACCTTGCACAAGCAGGAAAACAGCCTAAGGATTTCCACCTCCCATGGGAAGCCCAGCTCCCTAGGCACTGAGCCAAACCCATTGTGGAAGGCAGATTTTTTACAGCGACTTGAACAGGCATCAGTTCAAGCTCCCATACCATGCACTTGGGTGGGAGTGGGCAAGGGGAATTCTTCTCACTCTTTGGCACAGCTGAGGCTGGCTTATCTAACAGCTCGATGTCAGTTAACCAGCACCTCCCATAAGGCAAAAACAAACAAGCAGACATGCTTCTGAAGAGCTTTTGGCTCTGATTTTATCATGGAATGTGCTGAAGGTTTAACATTTCAAGTTCTGCTTTTCTGAACACCTGTAAGTGTTTCCTCAGGTACATACTCAGCATAGCTTAGTACTGATGAAATTCCATATCTGAGACCTGCACCAAGCCATCCTGCTCAGCCATCCTGGGTCTCCACCACACATATTGGCTTTAGCAGCATTTAAGTTATTATTCTGGTGCTGGATACCAGCCTTAGAAGAGGCAGAGCCCAAGCATGGAAATGGAAAAAGCCTTCATTCCACAGACTTTATCACCTAAGAGATTTCAAACATAACATTCCCAGCACAATGAGAAATGCCACAGGATTGGCATATTTCCTTCCTGAAGGTTTTGCAAAATATACTTTTTTTCTGCAGCAAAATCAAAGCCAGACTCAGCATCAAATGATTAAAGGTTAACTAAGACTTCAAACAAGTATCATACGATGGGTCATTCTCCTAAGAATTATGGAACATAAACTAGGCTTCGGTTTTAATATCTGCATTTAATTATGGCCATGTCTGAAGGCGATGAGCAGAAAAATACAAGCTTTGTTACAGATGTGCAATTCGCTCTGGAAATTCTTCGGAAAGAAAAATATTGCTGCACCTGTTAGGTGCAAAATGCTAATGATTTCTCAGCACTACAGGGAAAGTGTCCTGAGTTTAGGGCAAAATGAAATTGGAATCATTTTAAAATAAGCAGAAGATTCCACTTAAATACACTACTTTTTTTATTCTATAGGAAACAAGGTCCACTGGCTTAGGATGTGAGAATACAAACATAAAACAGGTTAGAAGGAAACTTCATAAAGCATGCTGCACTGCAGCTAGGTTTCTCCTCAAGAAACGTGGCCTCTAGAAAACATGAGCAACTAACACAGCAAAGAGGAAAGCAACACACCCCGCACTGGAAACCAGCATCTGCTTCCAGGCACATCCTTTTCACACTTCTCTCCATCCCTCACTGAAGCCTAATCACAGCAGCCTTTTAATTAAAAGAGGTGGCTCAATGCACCTTTTTCCTATTGATCTGGAGTCAACAAGAAACCATAAACCAAGAAATTAAAATAATAATTTATAGCCTTTGGCCTGGCTGCCTGCTAGCTCTGTTTGCCATATTGTACACAATAGTTTCCTGCCTCTGCCAGTATATAAACTTGATACAACTGCTCCAAAAAGAAAAAAAAAAACCAAAAAAAACCACCAAACCCCCCACACACAACCCTATAAGGCTTCCTCTAAAAAACTAGCTCTGAGGATGGTTTTCAGCTCACCCTTTGTCTGATCTGGGGCCAATCCTTGGTTCCAATCATAACAGAAAACAGAAAAGATGAAAGGCCAAACTGTTTCTTTCCAGCTTGAGCCAGGTGTACAGCTGGCACCAGCAGCCTTCGATGGTAACATGTTCCAGTGAGGACATGTTAAAGCAATAAAAAGAAAATGAGTACCATGTGGCTAAAAACGTCTATTCATTTCACTTATTTTCTATAAATGAATTTTCCCAGGGCAGTGTTTTGGGGTTTCTTTTTAACAGTGTTCAGTTCCATAGGCATTACAGGGTTTCCAAGACAGTGCGATCCCTCTGAGGTTTGAAATGCCAGCAAGCATGTCTCTTATAAACTAATAGCCTATTATTTACAATTGTGAGTGGCTCAAATAGCCGATTTAAAACCTTCAAATGACAAAAATTCCTCTGAGGCAAGATGCCAAAGTTGAGCAAACAATTTGTACGGTATGTTAAGTGTAGGGGGAAGCCATAGAGCTTGTAATGAAGCCATGTCTTGTGTTTCCAATCAGAGGCAGGCAGGACTAAATGCATTATGGCAAGCTACTGAGTAGAACAACAAACCCGGGTGGGGGGGGAGAAGGGGGAAGCAAGGTTGGATTAAGATATTTTCTGTGGCTTGTTGAACAACATGACATAGTTATTCCTTGGTATGGAGAGGATAGGTACTTGCAAAGAGCACAGAGCCATCTGCTGCTCATCAGATTCCAAAGCAGATTATAGAATCCGGGTGGTTTGATTATTTAAATTATATTTTTTTTTTAAATCGCTTTTATTTCTGTTGCTCTAGCCTATACAGCAACACCCACAAGGACAGCATGAGAAGATGTATTGAGGTCATCCCCCAGGTGACACTTAAGAGCAAGTTTCAAAGAACAGTTGATGTGACAGAGATAAATGGTAAAGTGGAATAGAATCACACAGAGAGCTTTCCCCCCTAGCAGATTGTGCGAGGCTGCCCCAAGAGGGCTGGTTTTAGGTGTGCTGCTCCTCCAGACAAAGGACAGTGGTGAGCCTCAGCTGTATTTCCAGAATGCACCTGATGCCATACTCCAGAGAACTACCTGCTTTCGATGTTGCCTTTTCCATCAAGAATCCATAAAAGAAGAGAGAGCAGGGAGCAGGCATTAAAATGGCTGTATCATACTGCTCCTGGCACACACTGGAATCCTTCAGAGATCAGTCTGGGGGATCAACAGGATTTAACAGAGAGCAGGTTGTTGAGAGCATACTCAAGACACTGAGGAGATGAAGTTGTGTCACTGCCAGTGCCCAGGGAGAACAAAGTTTCACTAGTCCAGAAGAGCCTCACCACCCAAAAAGCACTGGACTGCTATTCAGAAGCACAGAGATATAGAGACAGTAAGCACTGAGAATGCAGAACAGCATCTATGCTGAAGGACAACATTGGTATGAGACCAAAACAGGTACAAAGCTGGCCATGAAACAGTTCAGGCCAGAAGCGATGAGCCACACAAGCAGCAAGGCTCTTCCTGAGACTGGTTGACAAAGGCATCCAACCTGCTCCTGCTGCAAGGGAGATCATTGCATTGCCAGGCATGCCAAAATCCACACCCCAGCAGGAGCCTGCACAAACTACTTACAGTGGCAAAGGTGCTAGAAACTGCACCTTGCAAAGTGCCTCTCTCATAAGCTCTACCCACACAGACAGTTACCCATGTGAAACATTCACATGAAGACTGCACATGGAACCGGGTCAGGGAGGCTTAATCAGAGCTTTAAGGAGTTTACTGAACAGAATTGGAGCCTTCAGCCTTGAGATCCTCCCAGCAGTATTTCCAGGGTTTGTGGGAGTCCAAATCCCAGTCTTGGGGAACATGTCAGAGCATGCACAATTCAGCTCTTGGGTACAAGCCAGATGTTAAAAACCATGAGTAATCCCAAAGCATAAGGTTTCTCGTAGGCCTGAGCAGCTCTGCTTCTGCCAAGTCAGTGACGACTACCCCCTCTTTTTCAATGAAATCCAATCATATCAGGATAGGGCAAGCTACCTTTATATTAGTATTAATTGCAATGTCCTTCCCTAAGCATAAGTACTCAGAAGTCCTTCTTTCCCTAAATTGCTTATTTATGGAAATTCTCATTTTGAGGTAAGTTTTAGAATTACTTATTTCTTTTAAAAGAATGTATCTCCCACTTACTTTCCACCTTTCTCTTCGTGCCATGCAACATTTCCATAGCAAACATGGGAAGCTTTGAAGAAATGCCCACACAAGCGCTCAGAGAAGAAATGTCTCTTCATAATATCTTTTGACCAGCTGTACAGAATATGCAGTACAGCAAGCATTTTTCTTCCTACATAAATGCTTCTGCCTAAGAGCATTCAGCTCTTATTCATCCATTCTGGATACTGGTAAAAGTCAGGATACCTGCCACCTTGTTATTTGTCCAATATTCATATCAGGCAATGCTTACAGCACTTCAAACCACCTGGCTTTTTTCAGAAGCTTCTAAGCTAGGAAACCGCCTGCACAGCCAGGCCTTCACTAGTCTGAGCTTCCCGTGACCTGCAGTTAATGAACATAAGCTTTTTTTCCCCTTTCCTCTTTCATAAACAGTATTAACATACAATTTTCAGGTTTGTTTTGATGGCCCAATAGTTTGCGGTATCTTATGAGATTATGGACTCAGTGGCAGCACAGGGTGGCAGTCCAGACCGCAGAAATCTGACAGTTTGAGCATTAACCTGTTCCAGAAGAGCATGGATGAGTTGCAGTTCTGCAGACAAGCTGCAGCTGGGCCAGATCCAGGCTTGCATAGGGAACAACACAGGGCAGGGTGCTGTGCAGTTCAATACCCATCAGTTCCCTGGTATTGAGCCTCAGGGCATTCCACATTCAGCCACAAGACTACATATCAAACATTGGCCCACCTAAGAATTTAAACCTCTGTCTTACTGTCCAGCTCTGGACTATTTGTGGTGTTCATTTCTTCTTCTCCTATCCCTCCTGGAGCACATTCCTAGGCTTTCAGGACAGTTAAAAGACAGTCACATATATACTTTGTCCTGACGAGGCAAGCCAGCTGACATATGTAACATATTCCTTCTCGTAGCCCAAGGAAAAGTCCATCTGCAGCATTTTTAACCTCTCCTGGGCATCTCTGTTTCAACAGAAACACAAGAGCATCTCATGCCTGAGATGGGAATATACAAGATAAGCACATTCCTGGGTGTTTGGTATCAAGGTAGAGCCAGAATCCTCTCTCCAGTGTTCCCTCCCCCATAACACTTGTTATACAGCTTATATGACTTGCTGTATCAGTGCAGAGTCAACACTGTCAATTAGGAAAGTAAGCTGGCACAGAAAACCTCAGAGCCACAGGGCAGAACATCGTCTTTGCCAGAGCCTACAGGCACAAAAGCTCTGTAAGTACACTGCAATTACATGCATTTGAAACTAACAGCGGAAAGTATGCATCTTTCAGAGACAAATCTGATAGGAACCTTGACTGACAAGCAAGATGCCTTCTCCCCCCCAACAGTCCAGCAGTCACTTGGGGAAACAGCAGTTTCGCTACTCAGGGTCTACAGCCCCTTCTAGTTCTTCATCTTGCCTAGAAAACCATACAGCCTTCCTCCTCTCTTTCCCCAGCCTCCTCCTAGTCCCAGAAAGGATGCCGAGAAGCTAGCTCTCCGTTAGCATAAGAAACTGTCATCTGAATAACCATGTGGCCAAACCCAGACCTACACAGAGAAAACGTCATCTCCAAATCTCACCCAACTTCAGGAAAAGAATAGGAATAAAACCAGCTTGCAACACAACAGCTAGAGATGCACTACACTGGGAGACCCTTTTAAGTGTTTTAATCGCTTTTCAGCTCTGAGGTGTCTGATACAGGATGAAAACATACCATAAGCATGTAGTATGCATAAGCATAGAAGTGCTGATCCAGTATAAACTCCCTGAGCCAGTTCACACACATTCCAGCAGTGTTGGCACATCAACTTTGTCCTGGCAGGCTCTGTGCCAGATCAGGTAACCTCTGTCCTCAGCCTAGGTTTATCTGATTGCAGAGAAGAGGTTATGCCAGAGCAGGTACCATCTGTTATCCCACAGCTGGCACAAAACCCACAAAGCCAGCATGAGCTCCAGACTGCCTGTTCTAGCTAGTCTGACAAATACAATGACAGGATCATGCTTGAGGTAGACAAATTTGTACTGCCAGGTGATCTGATGGCACACAGGTGCATTGTTAATGATCACTAACCCAGTCAGAAACACTTGGAACACAGCCCATAGTGCAAAGCTATTGCTATGAATTCTGCCTAATCCCAAGAGACATCAATAACAAGCATGTACATCACTGAATGGTGGACCTCTCTGCTACAGAGCAAGAAGACTAAGAGCATGGTGAGATTTAAAAGGTAGGAAGACAAAGAAGAGCAGATCAGGTTGCCCTGACCAGAATGATGCCTCTACCATGGGCTTCCCTTCCTCCCAGGCTAGCAAAGGACAACTGCCAAAAGTGGCTCTGAAGAGACTTTTCCTTGCTTGCTCTTGGCCAAGCGCATAACCACACACCGCACACCAGCTGGCACTAGCTACCACCAGAACTCAGATTCTGGGGTACAGCAAAGCCTTTTGCAAGGGACTCATTGCAATGTCCTTACCATTGTAGATGTCTGAGCAGGCTGGCATAGATTAAAAATAGACATCTCCTAAGCAGACACCCACATCACTGGGGTGGGGGTTTTTTGTTTAGTTGTTCCTTTCATTTGTTTTTGGAGTGGGGGTTTTTTGGGGGGGGTTGGGGGTTTTTTTTAAGGTCAACTCAATTAGAATGAATAAAAATACCCTTAAACCCAGCAGATAGTGTTTTCAAAGGCACAAGAGCACTTCAGAAGCAGATTGGTTTATTTGTTCCATGTAATTTACTTTAAAATGTGTCCCTGGATTCCCCATCAATTGCATTTGAGATACTGCAAAGGTGACCTGGGAAGTTTTTAAATCACATGCTCTATCAGATGCCACAAGCAAGCCATCAGACAGCCAGAGTTTGGTGTGTGGACTAGGGGCATGGGGGTTGTGCTGATGTGTGTGGTGGGGGTGTTTAATCTCACTTCAGCTTTCCAAGGCCACATTTCTGGCAAGGACAACAGTGAATGCCTGCAGCCAGCCTTGACTGTTTGAGATTCAGAGGAAGCATCTATAAAGTGGAACAAGACAGACATGTGCAATCTGAAGCTGGTGATCTGTTGAAGCGCAAATAATTTTAAAGCTCTACATCACCCTTCCTTTATCCCCAAAGTTCTTAGCTCTAGAACAGCTCAAGAGAATAAGCAGATTAAATACTCTAACATTCACAAAGAAATTAATACTCTGAAGTATTAGAGCTGAAGCTCTCCCATGCAATGTCACATCTCTGTCCTCTCCCTTACCCCTCCAGCCTGATTCACTGTAACATCCCTTGTAAAGGGGCTTGTGAGCAGCACACAGCACTCCTCCATCAGGACTGAGCCATGGCATGGAGCACCTCCTCTGTCACATGGAAAAGCTGTCACTGATGTCCCAATGCAGCCCTTTCTCAGGATGGCAAGTTTTAGTCAGCCACGGCTGAAGAAGTCTTTTCCCAACAGCACCTCCCATAGCAAAATCAAGAATTCAGATGCTAAGAAACAAGGTGAAAGCTCTTTTGTTCTGCTGCAGATAGGAAGTTCTCTCAGCCATCGAGGCCCTCCTGAAGTTTCAGCCTTCCTGGGAAGGGCCAACCCCTGCACTGCCAACTGCCAGGACCCTGCTGCCAGCTCCTGCAGTCACCCTGCTCTTGCTGCTTACATACAGGTGGACAATCTGCTCCCGCTCCAGCAAACCAGGAGCAGTACAGGGAAATGCAGTAGGTCTGAGCAGCAAGACTTCATCCTTTCAGTCAGGGTAAATCTTTAAACAGAGTGCAGCAAAGTTAAGTCTCCTTCCTTAAGGACCCTCTTGGAGAGGTGAACAACTGTCTGTCCTTCCATCAGCAGCCCTCTCACTGTGGGTAGACAGGGGAACAACTCTGGAATCTCAAGAGCCCTCTCCTGTGCACAGGGGAATTGTACCACCCTCCCTCAGCTCTTTTTACACCCTCATTCAGAAGAGAAAAATATAGCAGAAGACTGCCAGGATCCTTCAGAGCTTCCCAAGTTAATGTATTTTTGTATTTCCCTCACTCTCCCCAGTTAAATCTGAAACGCTAGGAGAACCCTGTTACCCTTTTTTCAGACCCTGCTCTGCCTCCACCCTAACCTCCTGCAAGTTTTTGCTTTTTACCAAAGAACTCCCTCTTAACACAGCGTGTCACTGCTTAAATGTTCACTGATTTTCTTTACCTTTTAGCAACAGTAGGATGTGAGAGACTTAACTGCCTGAGGCTGGGAGGAGACTGCTGGAATAGGGTTACCATATTTCTGCCTCAGATTTCTCATACAAAAATATGCATGAACACCAGAGGTCCCATGTTTTCCAAGTGCATCACACCCACTCCTTGTATGTGTGGAAGATATCAACACAGCACCTCCAGAAAAACAGAAAAACCTCTGACAGCTTGAGAATGTCAGACTTAAGAGCCGAGATGAGTACACACAGTTGTCTTTTATTCAGATTTATAGAAATTTGACAACTCTGTTGAGCTTCAGATCAGAGCAAGCTGCCAACAGTCCAGGATTCTTAAAAGGAGACAAGGTCATTTTCTTCTAGGCAGAAGACATGAATATCACCATTTGAAAATCCAGATCCTTCTGCAGTCGATGCTGGAATTCCTAACTCCTGGAAGGTCAGCATTTAAAGGTCTTGTACTTATCACTTACACTTTAAATTTGCACTTCTGCAGCCAAACACTTCCCCTTACAATCCACTGCAAAAGCTTCAAATCTCCTGTCCATCCAGCAGAAAGTAATTGTTGTTCTAGACACCTGGTTTCTGTAGGGGCATACAAGATCCGAAAGCAGCTCCCTCTTTGTCAGTATGCTTTCTCCCTGCTCTATTTCAAACTGTAATCGGCTCTTCAAATTTCTCACCCATTAGAAGGCATGATAAATGCACACCCTGCTGCAAGAAGCATTGCGGACATGGGGTAATTTGTGCACTGCAGAACTGCCGCAGTCAGAGAGGGGAGCTCTGTGCCTCATCAGGCAGCACAGCCACTCAAGAACACATCTCCAAGTAATTAAGCTTGCCAGCTTTGTGCCTCAACCAAGCACACAGCATGATGCAGACTGATTTGTTCTGTAGCTGTTTTCAATATGTGTCATACTAGCATTAGAAATTACTCATTCATATATCATTTCAGCATCCTCCTCTGAGCAGGAGCAGATATGCTGCAGTAATTTCACTTCAGATAAGCTTTTGCCTTTTATATTGCCTAAGTACTTCCCTGTCTTACTGAAAGAAATTGAAGACTTCACTATTTCTCTATGTATTACTGGGTAAGACTCAGCTGAGTTTTACCATGTTTTTCCAGCTTTACCACACTAGTAGCAATGTTGCATTTTCTCACTAGGCAAGCCAACACTGTGTCCTGCTCCAAGATATGCAGGCTGCCAACTTCTTAAATACAACTTGACAGGTCTCTTGATATCTCCTAACTCAACCGCTACCAACAGAAATCAGCATCTTCACAGGTTCAACTCAGCTGTGACTGCACAGAAGCAGTCAGAGCAGGAAAGGCCCACTATCTTTTAGTTCATTCTTGAGCTAAAACTAAAACTTTCCAAAATGTGATGAACTTGCAAGAGTCCACCCACAGACAGCTCTCTCCTTACTGTAGCTTTCAAGCCCAGAGGACAATGGTTCTCTCTGATTTTAGGCCATGCACTGGTAGCTTTAATATCATACCTCACCACCCATTCTGCCATTTCCAGTATATTCCTGTAACAGCTCACCAGCTGGAACATATTCCAGTTTCATAATTTCAAGACAGGCCCATAAATACTTAATGGGTATTTCTCAAACCATTTCTTTTAAAAACTTGTCCATTATTCTTGCTTCCACCAAGTACTCCTTTTAAGTCCTTGGCTTCCTATACACACACAAGCAAAAAAAAAAACCACACCAGCTTTGGCTGTTTCTCTGAAGCTCAAGCTATTTTCATATCCTGGAAGAGTTTTTATTCTGGTGTCACACAACTGGCACTTTTTTCCCTGCCCCCAAGTTTCTGTTCCTCCTTTTTCCTAGTTAATTTCTCATTGAGAAAAAGATGATCTATTTTACTTCTCTCATCCCTGCTTCCCTCAAAAATTCCTTTGCTACTACTTTCAGAGGAATTTGCAAGTTGGACTACATCTGCATGGTCAGAAGATCACCCTTTTTCATAGCTGTGATGTTTATATACAACTTTTTTAACCAAAGGCACAAGTATTCCTACCTATCAAGCCCCAGAGCTGCTTAAAGACAGTCATTTGTCCAAGTCTGTTGTGACCAGATCACACTACAACTTTACTTGATCTATACTCATCATCTGTAAGGTTATCCATTGGTACACAAGTCAGTATCTTACAACACCTAAACTCCAGCAAGTAGTATGGCAAGACAAGACACCAACTAGAAGTGTCTCTGCACCCAAAATAATTCTTATGCTACTACACCTGACCCTCAAGATGAAAGGAACCCTTAAAAAGATCCTGTCTTACTTTGAAGTACCCCCATTAGATTACAAAACTCTAACTTGATGCCCTGCTGAGAATTTTTAAAGTCTTCTCCACTGTATTCTAAAAGCATATAAGCAAAAAACCCAACATTTAATGAAGTGTAAAACTAATTATTATGAAATAAAACTAGCTGTTCACAAAGTGGAAAACCATCACATTTTCATGTCCTATTTTCCTCTAAAATGTATTCCCTTCCCATCATCTAGCATACTTTGCAAATGTAAAAATAAATATTCTTCACAGCAGAGTGCTGGCTTGAAGGCCACGAGTCCAACAATAAAAAGCATCACAATTTAATGGCCCTTAAATGCTCAACATCTTTTTCACTTAATGTAAAATCCATCTGATCTAATAGCTGTGACTGAATTACATGTATGTTTTTTCTATTAAAAGTTAATTTTCTGAGTTGGCAGAGCAATACAAGCATTAGATTAAAAAAAGCAGTAATCTCTATAAACTTTCCAGGATTCAGAGATATTTCCAAGTCATCTACTCAAAACAAAAAAAAGAAGTCACGTACCTGCTTTAAAAAGTGCTATTACATAATAGGAACATTGTGCCAACAATCAATTATAAGCTGCATTACCTTATTAATGTTGCTTTACCATTTCATGGAACAGATCACAAAACACCTCTTGTGAAGCACCCCTCAAACCTCTAGATGCATTTCATTTACATTTGACATTTTTGTGACCTCCCATTTCTGCCTTTCACTTATCTGCAATGTTTATCCATGAATGCATAAGTATTGAAACCTTCCTTCACTAGGCAGGTGATACCTCATGCTTGATTTTACCAAACACATGGATTATCACTGCCATGGGAACTTCACTGATAAACAGAAACAGCCCAGATTTTACCTTCACCTTCGTGAGTAAATTGAGCCAAAAAAACCCCACCCCAAACTTACACAGCACTGCCAAGGGACTTGTTCATTCAGTTTTGAGCCTGGAGACATCCCCACTTGCACAGTATTTAAACAATCCACACCTATTCAAACTCAAAACATTAAGCTTACTTTCTTGCATGCTATGATTTTATAGGATCACCAATACCAAGGTAAAAAAAAAAGTCTGAGCTAGCATCTCTTACAAGAAATATTGAATTAGTGTTCCCAAGGAAATTTAAATTTAGTTTCTCATTTCTATGGCATTCCTTATCTTGCATTTATTTCTGAAGTAGGACTTTCTTCTGCCTACTGCCACCAAGCTGGCAAGAGCTCTGTGGGACTGCTCCTCCAAAAAGCAGCCATTTTCTGATGTGCAACTGAAATGTTACTACAGAAGATGCACAATTGGGCTTGGTGGGTTTCTCTCCCCCAGCAAGTAGCAACATCTCAGCTTAATTATCTCTTTTAGTATCATATTAACAGGAAATACAGAGGAGTATTAAAGAGACAAATAAGCAAAACCAAAAAAACCAAACCCAAGACACCCCCACAACTTCCCAACCCCAGCCACCAATTCACATTTTGTAGAAAAGTGGTAATTTTAATTAGTCCTTTAAAAACACTGTATGTCCTGCAATGGATGAAGCCAGTAATCATATTCATGCTTCAAGTAACATGACACTGGGTTGAAGCTGCAAAAGTGACCCTGAAGTCATTTAACATAGTGAGAAGCCTCAGATCTATGCCACTTTAATTCAGCTGCTGGAACAGCAGTTAGAACAATCAAGTCTCAACATAAGAACTTAAAGTGTACAACCTCAGCATTTCCAGGTATCTGTTCTGGTATGGGTCAAGGAGTAGAATAACAGTGAGTATTTTCAACTAGCAGCTTGCTTTTGAAGATGTTTCAAGGCTGGCGTTTAAGTGGCATGTTAATCTCCCCCACACCCCCAAAACAAAAGATGGCAAAAGTAAAATACTCTAACAGAAAGAAATTACTTTCTCTACTAAAAAATAAAAGAGGATGTAAATATAATGGAAAGAGCTTTTAAATAACTAGCCTCACTCTGCAGAAAAAAACATGGAGATCAAAATACCCATATAGTACACCTGAGAATATACAAAGCTGTCAGAAAATTATCAGTGAAAAGCACTTCACAATACCCTGTAGATTAGCTGACTCAGTAAAGTTGACAGAACATATATACTGGCAGAGGGAAGGTTTAGACATATCAAATCTTGAAACAGTTCTACTTAAGTGCCAGTTCCTCTTCAGAAAAAAAAGCAATCAAATGTATATATACTCATATATTCCCCCCCCCCCCCCCCAAGGTCAAATTAGAGATTTACAAGAACCCTAAAGAGAACTTCTGCTTACTAACCCAGAATACAAACAACTCCTTCAAAGATCCAAGGAAGAAACCATTGTTCCAGTCACTATTTAAATACAGTAAAGTTTCACTTATACTGTTGTCATGTTTAACACCTGCTGGCTGGCAGAACAAGGGAAACTGAAAAATCCTTAACTTAAGATAAGCACTACTTAGCAACAACTAAAACAACAGTGTGTTAGCAACATTGTTCTCACACTAATCCAAAAACACACTGTACCAGCCACTAGGAGGAAAAGTAACTCTATCCCAGCCAAAACCAGGGCAACTGTTCATAACTTCACAACCTTACTCGTTTCCATGTCCCACTGGCTGGACAAGATAATCCAAATAACCAAGAATTAAATTAAACTAATGGTGAAATTAGAGAGTCCTTCACTTTCAAGTCACACCAGATGAATGGACTTTGGTAGCGCCAAGAACTTACTCTGCAAAGATTTCTTAGCTTACGCTGCTACCTGATTTCATGCTATTAAGTGAATATACTTTCATTAAAAACAGTAGTAAAACTTCACTGGCTCACCCCCAAACCTCATGAATAACATAACAGACAGCTTGCCCTGTTTGGTGTAGGAGCGGCCAGAGTCAGTTTACTCTGAAGAACTAACTGGTAGAAGCTTTGAGTCTCAATCAATGTCGCCAAAATTTTACCAACCATAAACTCTGGAAATAGAAAAACCCCAATAATCCCAGCAGACATCTAAAAACCAAATGTGTTACCTGATATCTGAGAGCATTCAAGTGAGTTCAATATCCTTCACTACCCAGACTATTTTGCCAAACTATTTACCTTTCTTTACCTTTTACAGAATTGACCACTGCAATAAAACAAAGAAGAAAACATTTTATTGATAATGTAATATGGGAGAAATTTAGAAAAACATACATAGAACTCCCTTAATAAGGAAACATACAATATCAAAATATGCCAGAGTTAGTATATCAAAACAAATTCTCTCTAATAAGAGTTTCAAGTAATGCAATCATAAAAGAATTTGGCTAAAAGGTAACATATATATACTGAGATGTTTTCTGTAATAGTCCTCTAAGAAATTAAAGGAAAGCAGCAGTAGATCTGTTTAACTACAGACACATATTTAGTAAATATATTAAGGGTATTTATATAATAAAAACTGCCCTGCACATTCATCACTATGTCTGTATCCTCCTCCATGTGGCAGTTGTCTCTTCAATTCTGTAACAAGACTCTGCCCAAAAAGGGCCAAAAAAGGAAACCAACGTAATACTAAAAAAACAACAAAAAAAGAGACCTAAGCCTGTGAGGTACAGCTTGTTGGGAAGCCCAGTTAACATGAAGCAGAGAACTCTGCACTCTGACTTAAGTCCTTATTTTTCAAGAACATGGAAGAGGAAGTTTGTCTTCTCTGCATCAGGTTGCCAGATTCCTACTTGCTAGTTTTAAGTAAATGCTTTCAACCAAGTAGACTGAAGTTAACACGGGTACTGATAGCACTTACACTGTTTGCTCTATTAAAGCAGCCACATATGTTATCAGGCTCATTTTTCAATTACTTCCTTTGAATAGTCCCAAATTTCATGTTTTCTTTCATAAAACTTACTTATGGGAACATCATCCTTCAGTTAAAAATGAAGCCCTGTCTTGTTTAATAGGTAGATTCCAAGCAAATAAAAATTCTCATTTCATTAATCCTTACTATTTGCAACTTTCCCCATAAATAAGATTATAGTACATAATTTACAGTTAAGAGGAAAACACCTTAAACTTCCATGAGATAGTGTTTGAAAATCCAATACCTGAATTATCTAGCATACAGTTTAATGAGCTGCTCAGTCTACACCCATATGAGGTCTAATGAAGAATGAAATTATACAGAAGTAGGACTATTGCATTTAGATCAAAATGCTGCTCTACAAACCGTGACACTCCAGTCCCACTATTTCAGCCTACAGTAATCAATATTACAAAGCATTAATGAAAAGCCTTGGGGGGAGGGGGAAGAAATGGCAAACATAGAAGTTAATGTTTTGATGGAAAACCTAATTTTTAAGTCTTGCAAAAAGCAAAGGCACTACATCTTAAGCTTTTATTTAAATAAAGTCTGTAACTTGGCCAGCCAAGTTACAACATATACCAAAATACCTTTCATCTACCTTTGCAGCTGACTTACTAAGCATGTTGTAGTATGTCTTTTGATCAACTTATATAACAAAATAGCCACTTTCTCATAATCATTAAAGGAGATAAACAGCTACAATACTTAGCCAAGCTCATTTGAACACAGTTTATTTTTAACCATACCATGAGAATTCAAGTTATAGGATAAACTGGAGTTTCTGGGTATAAGCCTTGCTTTAATAAGTGGTCAATCAGACATTAAAATAATTTAACTACTATGTCATCATTTTGACAGTCAGCTTATATACCAATTTTAAAAGACGTTCTACATCTTCTATTAATCTAAATAAAGAAGTGTCAGATCTGAAACTCAGTAGCCCTACTTTACTGTTTTACAAGAAGAAAATATTTCAGCTTTGTAAGTTGTTTCATATTTGGAGGTTCTAATTGCAGCTATATTATCATAATTATATAAATCTCATTAAGGTTATCACTACCGTAATCACAGCACGCCTACAAGATGCAGCAGCCTTCAAGAGCAATGGCACTAAAGCAAGTCAGCAAACAAGTCCCTGTCTCATTCGAATGATCTGTAGTAAAGCAGCTTGGACATCTTCATCCATGTGACCCTAGAGCAAGCAAACACTTCGTTAAAATTAAAAATCCCATAAAGTGTCAGCCATCTATCACTAACATTAGGAGATTCTTCAAAATCACCCAGAAGTCTTAACCCATTGCTGTACTTTCACCACTCTCTGGGAAAGTCTGAAATACTTTAGGAATCCTGTTATTTTTTTTCTCCTGAGAGAAAGAAGGGTCTGCCTCTCTGACACAGCAATTTCCTTTATGAAAATATGATGCAGGAAAAATTCACTGTTCGTATCCTCTGGACTCCACAGCCTGCTGCTGCAGTAATGGCTCATCTTTTGCATGCTCAAGTATTATCTTAAGTCATAAGACTTGAATTAGTTGATCAGCTCTTTGTTCAGTGAGAGCCGCTGGATAAGTCTGCATTAAGTTTCCAACTCCTACTCAACTTCTCTCCAACGTTACCTGGGATGATGCAGAATTAGTAACATGCTCACATCACCAGACACCATCACCCTTCAAAGTAGGTTATTGTTACATATAGTTATGCATAGACAAAACAGTAATAAGAAGATGGCACCATAAGACTACAGTTGTGTATGTTTGCTTTTTTGTCACATCTGCATTCTAAATTAAAACTCTACACTTGAAAACAGGTACTTGATGCTAGTTTCAAGTTTGAGGTCTTCCAGTATGGCAGTTAGAAACACGTCTCAAAAATCTCTACATTGACATGACAGAGTAAAACAATGTGAACTTGGCACTATCATACCTGTACAGCACTAAGAAGATGTGTCCGATAAACTGAAACTACCTCTTGATGCTGCCTTTTGGCATCCTATAAAAAGAAGACAGGAAGAGGAGGTGAAGCCATCAAGTTTTTAACATCTACTCTTGCCTATTTCCAACTTTGTGGGCTTGGTTTTGTTCCTTATAGGTTAGCCAAAGCAGAATTTCAAGGTTAAATTTAGCTATATCCCCTCCATTAATCAAGAAAAAAAAAATCAGTGCTTCACTTTTTTTATTACTTAACTGTAGCAAAGCAATTTTGCTGAAAGGCTGAGACAGGCTGATCTAGTGCGTCAGCCCAGGTGCTAAGATTAAAAACTTGTTTCAACAACAGCATTAGCTATTTGTTTAAAACCACCCAATTTAAGAATGCTTTGCCTTATAAAGGTCAACCTTGCAAATACTATTAAAGATGTATCCTACTTCTGTACAGATTTAGAAATAACTAACTTTGCTCACATACATAGCTTTCATTATGAGCTTTATTGAAGTCACAGGGGTCGCAAACGTGTTCGTGCACAAAATTACAGCACTTATCAAAAAGTGTTCCCTTTTACTGTTAGTACTTCATGATAAGCAACACACTTCACAACATTTGCAGACAAAGGGACACAAAGTCAAATCCATTAAGAAAGTACCACCTCACTTGCTTCCAAAGTGAGAAAATAAGTGGCTGGTGGTTTGTTGTGAGAAAATATTAATGTGGAACTTGCATACAGAAATGGTCTTGGCATGAACTATAGCCGTATATCTCATAAGCACAAATTCTCTCTAAATTTTGTCCTTTTTATCTGGAAAAGTTCCCAAATGTTGCAATTCCAGTGTGCAGAAGGAAGCAGACAATTTTACAGAGAAGCAAGCAGTTTGGGGGGTGTGGGAAAGGGAAATCGTGAATACTCTACTTTAGAAGTCTAAGCCTACAGTCAACCCCAGTGCTCCAGTGGCCACATACATATCTCCTTGTCTATACAAGAAACTGTAAGCAATGCTACTGCATTTCAGGCAATACCTTGCATGACTACTTACAGCTAGCTGCTGTTGCAGTGTTTTCACTTGGTTCTGGAGCAGTTCAACCTGCTGGTTCTGCCTCTTTGAGGGAATCCCAGTGGTGTATGTAAGCTGAGACAAGCCATTAAGAGCTTGTTTTAACCGCTCTACATCATTAAGCAGCTCTGTTATCTTTAAAAAAAAAAGCACACAAAAACTACATTTAAGGATGTCTCACCAAAAACTAATATTCTTTAACATTCTTTAAAGACTGATGAAGACCAGCAAGCACTGAAGGGTCTTTGTCCCAGCTCACCACGACGCTGGCTAAGAGACTTCACAAAGATAGATGACTTCACTTTCATGACATGCTATCACTGGTTCACATTCTGCTTCCTAGCATTGAAATTTTTAAGGTATGGACCCTGGAGGTCAGCTAGCAAAGTAAATGACTTATGCTCAAAAGATATTCTAGGCCTAATTTCTACAAGGAACAACGAACCACCAGAAGGCAAGCCAGAGATGCTAAATAAATACAGCTCCAATGGAAGAAGAATGAGCTTATACCCCCAGAGTCTAAAACCCAGCTTGAAAGTTTTAAAGTTTAAATACAACATACAATGCCCGAAACATACAAGGAATTAAAAAAAACTTAGTGTAACACCAACAAAACCAATACTTCATCTTAGCAGACTTGGGCCAGTCCTGGGTACCTAATGCGCAGCACACAAAGTTGTGCTTGAATACTTAAGTAGCAATATTTGAAGTCTAGTTAATGCTCCTGACATTTTCAGTTTAGCAGTAAGGAACTGTCTGATATCCTACCTTGTTATCCTTGGCTTCCACCTGCTTTGCAGATTCCTGTATTCTCTTCTGCAAGTCAATAATTGTTGTCAATGACTTGTCACACCTTTCTTTCTGGTCTTTAATTTCTTGCTCAATACTGCAACTCCGTAACTGAAGCAACTCCTTTTCATCCTTTAAAGAAAGCTCACTCTTTTTAGCTTGCAAAGCTTCCTCACATGCTTCCTCATACTTTTTATTCATATTGGACAAATTTTCAGCTATGCTATTAATCTGGGCCTCCAGAGTACTTTTCATGGATTTGTATTCTGATATGTCAATCACTTCTTTACTCTCCAGGTCTGTTAAAGCTTGCTGAGTAAGCTGAATCTCAGACTGCAACTTCAAGATTTCTTCATTTTTAACTTGGTTTTCTTCTTCCTTTTCTTTCAAAGTGTTTTTGATTGCCACAATTTCTTGTTCTAGCATTTCCTTCATTTGTGTATATTCTACCAAAGGTATTGAAGACTTTTTTAGACCTGACAATTCCTGTTGTAGTTCTCCTACTTTTAGTGTTTCTTTGTCATAACATTCCTTCTTACTTCTGAGGGCTTCCTTTAGATCCTCTATAGTGTGACCAAGAGCCTTCTTCAAGGCTTCAATTTGTTCTACTGAAAGAGGCTGAGCCTGCATAGTTATGGGCTGCTGGGTACTCTCTTGCAGCTCATCTTTCTCCTCTTTTTCCCCTGTGTATTTCTGCAGCAATTCTCTCAATTGTTTATTCAACTCCTCCATTTTGCTTGCAAACATTTTTTCCATTTCATGGGATTTCTCAGCAAGGATATAGTTCTGCTGCAAGTCATTTTGGATAGACAAAACACCATTTTTGAGTTTTTCATTCTCCTGTTTGCACTTCTTGTTTTCCTCCTCGCTTTCTCTGCACTTCTGCACCTGTTCCTGCAACTGTGCTCTTAATTCTTTCACCGTGGCTTCAAAGCTTTGTTCTCTGTCTTCAAAGGAGGCAACTGGGGCATATTTTGACTTAATGCACTCTTGAATTGTGTCAAGTTCCTTCTTTTGGGCTTCAATTTCTGCATGCAACTGTAAAATTTCTTCTTGACCCCTCTTATATTCAGCCATAATTGCAACATTGTTCTCCTGAAGTTCTTGCATGCCTTTATTTAAACTAGTCACTGTAGTTTCATGATCTTTTAAACTTATATACTCAGTTTGTAATTGATTCTGTAAAAGTGTCACCTTATTTTTCAAAGTTCCATTTTCTTCATTTACCCTCATGAATTCTTGCTTTATCTCTTCAGTCTTTTCCTTCAGATCTGACAGCTCCCTATTAGTCTTTTCTAATGTGTTATTCAAGACTGTTTTAATCTCTTCATGTGTTGTAGCCAACACATACTGATCCCTGAGAGTCTCTCTTATGACTGTATTTTCAGAGACTAGTTTGCACACTTTTGCTTGTTCATCATCATATTTTTTCTGAAGCTCAGCAAGCTGCTTTTCAAGTTCAATACCATTAGATTTTAAAGCTTCCACTTCTTTTTTGTGCTGCTCTGGAGACAAGTACACAGCTTGGAAGAGACTGATATTCTCATTTAAATTGTTCTTCTCTGCCAGCAACTTTTCAGCTTCTGCTTTGCTTTCATTGTACTTCTTTGTTATTTCAAAAAGCTTTTTGGTCAGGTCACCAACAGTCAGATCATTTGTTTTCTTCAATTCTTCGTGAATTTTTAAAGGCACATTCTGGCTTTTAATTTCAGTTTTTAGCATTTGGATTTGCTGTTTAAGCATCTTGTTATCAACCTGCAGTCTTTCAAGTTCCTTCTGCAGAGTCTGATTTTTCTCTGATAATTCAGAAATTGTCTTCCCAAGTTCCTCATTTTTTCTCTCAAACCCACTCCTCATTTGTTCATGGTCTTCTGGCTTTACATGCTGAGCAAGTTTAGCTTTCTGACTCTCAGATTCCCTCTTTAAAAGCAGAATCTCTGCCTGCAGTTTTTCATGCTCTCCTTCCATCTCTGCTAACTTCCTTGCTTTCTCATTCACTTCATTTGATAACAAACTCTTCATATTTTCAAATTTCTCTGAAGTTACAGAGCGGGCTAACTTCAGGGCTGTTTCTTTGAGCTGCCCTTCTAACTCCACAACATTTCTTCCCCTTTTATCTCGCTCCATCTCCAACTTAACAAGTTCCTTCTGCAACCTTTTATTTTCCTCCACTAGCCTTCCTTCATCTCTCTTAAATTCTGCCACCAGCAATTCATTCTGCTTAATCTGGTTCCTTAGTTTTCCCACTTCAGCAGAGGCTCCTTCATACTTCGTTTTCATTTCTTTCAACTGATCCTTCAGCTCCTCTGTTAGCTTACTATTTCCCGAAGCAGCTTCATTAGTCAGGTGATCTTTCAGAGCAAGAAAGTGGGTCTGCATTTGCTTAACTTTGCCTTCAGAGTCAAACATTCTTTTCTGTACATCTTTTAAAGCATCTTCCAGTTGTTTTATCTGTCCATCAGATTCCACCTTGGTTCTTTCACACTCTGATGCCAAAGCTGTACATTCAGATACCTTGTGAGACAGTTCTCTCTGCAATTTGGTAATTTCTTCTTTTGCTGCTCCATAGCAGGCCCTCATGTTGTCAAGTTCTTTCTTTAAAGTTTCCTTCTCTGAACTGGATGATTGGTTAGGCAGGGAGAGCTCCAGGGGTCTCAGCATAGACCTAGACTGAACATAAAATTGGCACAAAAATGGATACATGTTAACAAGTTTGACAAGTCATAGGCATATGACTTGTCATATGTCTTAAACCTATGTTGATATGAGCATAACATTTGTCCAAGAGGTCTCTTATCTTAGAAACACACCAATCTATTCTTGCCCATATTACAGAACACATTATTTCAGCTTTTAACAGTAAAAAAACTTGAATATAGCTCTACATCACTGTTTCCCAATCATCAGACCCTAATGACATTAAAGTACAGGTATAGTATATTCATTTCCCTTGTTATTCATATTTAATCACTCATCTGCTAGTAGAAATTTAATTTCAGAGATTTCCTCCATCCCTCAAGCACATGAATATAATTTTAAAAGGAATCAGAACAGAGTATGTCATGGTTAACAGAACCTTCCCTCTGAAAAGGATGAGGAAAACAGTCATTTAATTTACTGTCCGCTAAAAGATCTCTCAGAAAAGCCAGTTTTGCCCTCCTGCTATGTGGTCTTTACTACCAACCTTCACTACCAGCCATGATGGCTATTACATGGCATAGGCTTGCTCCAATGATCTCATTCATGTTCCAAGGACCAGAAAGCAGTAGGTAGCTTCCAGATATGACTAGCTTAAAGCCACTTAATTCCCTCTTGGGACACGGTTTGGGTTCTTTTGATTGGTTGGCTTTTTGTGCCCAGCTACTCCCCCCCCCCCTTTTTTTTTAATTGCACATCAACTCACTTTAAACTTCAACTAAGAATAAAAAAAATCATAGGACCATTGGGATAAGGTTATGTAAAACATGGCAGAAGTGAGTGGATTTTTCTGTGTTAGCAGCAGAACATACAAAATACATGTATCAGTGAAATCTGGCAAGAAAGCATAAGATGTACGGATTTATTTCTAGCCATCACTCACTTCTGGGAGCATTACAGCTAAAATACTCAAGTGTAAGAACAGTTTGTCAGTTAGGAGCAATCCCTATCATATATGACTCACTGCAAGGGTCTGATGGACCTTGTTTATAATTGAATTGTTGCTTTAAAAGGTAGCTAGCTGTCAGCAAACAAAATCAACAGGAAATTATTGTATAGGTGGCAGAAAAATAAAGCCTTCTAAATTTTAGCTGAATTTGAAGTAGAGAAAAATTATGGAGATGAAAAACCAGTTACACTTTACACTGACTGTTGATCCAGTAGTCTGTTGATTCAGTTTTAAGAATGGTCGTTACAGACCAGACCATTCAGCATCCAACAATTTCACAGCATTTAACAGTCACATATGTAACTCTAGAGGGCACCAGCAGTTAAAAATAAACATAGCAAAGCAAGTGGTACTGAAAATGTTGCATTTAGAAGCAATGCCTAATATACATACATAACTATCTTGGAACTCTCTCAAGTGGTAAAATATTTTACCTGCAATTCCACAGGAAACACCTGGCCTTGTTTAAGTAATAAATCTTCTTTTCCTAGATTTTTCAAAGCAAACAGCATTTAGTCTCTGTTTAAAAACAGTCACACATAATCACAAGAACTGATTTTCCTCCCTAATTTTATTCTGTTCAATGGGACTGTGCAAGGCTACAGGTTGGTGTTTAAGTACTTGGTATTAAAACAACTTCTCCTTAATTAAGTCACATAGGAAGTCTGGACAAACTCCTCCTAAGGAAAAAATAGCCCTACTATACCAGGCTAGGTAAATTGTTCTGCAAAACAGTCATGAAAGCCACCTTGAGCTAGCTGCATGTCTGCACATAAACACACCAGGGAAAAGCATCCCCTTGCACTCCAAATAAAAGATCCTTCCTGACAGGCAGCCAACCAGCTCTCACAACAGCTCATGACAGATAAAGTAACGTTTTAAGTTACACAAGTGCAAGACAGGCCTGTAACCACATCAGATGCAAAAGACTTCAGTTTCTGGAAATGGAATCATTTCTAATAGAAGTGTAAGCTGAGGTCTTGCCTGTTTAAAGCCGTTTTCAAACCTGCCTACACTCAAGCTTTCACAAGGACCATAGTTTTTTTTGTCACATACACGTGAGTGTTTAAGATATGAAGAATGGAAAGAGGAAGGCTCAATTTGAAGCACAGAGCTTGCTCAGCTCGTTTTTCACGTTATTAGAAGACGTAGCAGAGTGGCAATGCACATTTCACAAGACCAGTCACTTGCAAGCAAGACTGATCAATAGTGCCCTAGCACTCGCATACAAACACAACTGCGCCCAGCTGACTGTATTCTGAGGTTTGAAGTGTGGACACACACACTTATTATGCTTGGCTATAGTTAAGATCAACAAAAGAGAGATGACAAAAAAACCCACCCTTTGTCCATGTATTCTAACTCTGCATCATGCATGGCAAATTTTAAGAATTAAATACACTTACTGTTACCAAAGTTACTTCCAGATGCCACAAAGTCAACCTAAAAGCAAACAGCAAGAAACACAAAAATAAAGCTGAAAATTAATTTCAAATTTTTACTATATGTTAAGCTAGGGATTAAAGGGCAGGGAAAGCTTTTACAGTGAGATAGCCATTTAAGACCTTCAACAATTTAAAATTGCTTAAGTATTTATTACTGCAAGTATCAATTGCTATATCACATTTCAAATCAGTTAACATACTTCATAGTATTTGAGTTTAGCTTTGAGTGCTTCAATAGTTCTTAAGCTTTCTTCCTGCTGTTTTTCCTTGGTACTTAGGATTTTCTTCAACTCATCTTTCTGAAAGAGAAAGAGTAGAAATAGGCAAAGCCACAAGAATGGCCAGATTTGTAAGGTCTTGAGCAACATTTTTAAAAAGTTTAGGGCAAACTTCAACCAAGATCAGCACTGAGAGAATCCCTACATTTTTGGTTCTGAAGTTCTTCCACAGCACTGCTCCTCTGCAAGAGGAGTCTTGAAGAATGAGTCAAGGGAATACGCACCAACATAATTTGTTATTGTTTAATTTATTCACATTAGTCTTGCATTACTGAAAGTTACTAAAGAGATACTTATAATATTAAAGTCTACTTTAAAGGTGCCATAGGCATTACATATACTATTTGTAACAGAAAAGCTATGCAGCTGTATAAACAGAGCACATAAATGCTAAATGAAATATCTACTGCTAGCTAGCTTTTCTTTTAACTATAGTTATAAACACCATTACTTAAATGTGATAGTCACTTCCCCTATTTGATACTTCTATTACACTTTAAGGCGATATATCGTACCTCATTTTCAAGATCATCTGCAAACATTTGCTCCTGCGAAAATAACAAAAAAATTCCCCCACAAATCATTTTTTCAATAATGGTTAAGGGGCTTATACACAGTTCATTAGTTGACAAGTCTACCCCAGTTTCTAATGCTACATGCTTCTGCCTGTTCCCCTCTCATTTACCTTCTAACCTCCGGCAAAAGAAATAGATGAACAAAAGTTAAGGATGTTGGACAGAGCAATGTCTCTTGACATGCATACTAGGAAACTGGAATATCTTTTCAATTATCTAGATCATACACTACTCAGGCAGAACAGTACAGTTTTTCAGTAGAAGTTTGATGATTTGGGGAAGTGAGTATGACAGAGTGAGTCTGTGGGTTTTGTTTGTTTTATAAAAGCAATGCTTAAGACAGAAGTTCAGACAAGCCCATGATTCCAAGAAGAAATAGTCTTTCTATCCATGTGCTACATTTAGGGGAAAGCTGCACACTTTTTAAATGTACCTCTACAAAAATAGAGTGAAAGAACAAATGTGAGCCCCCACAAAGCAGAAAAAAATAATCCTGTTTTTATTTTCTTCCTCAAACCAGTCATATTTAGACCTCCAAGAAGGAACTTTAAAAACAGAGTTTTAAATTTTGGTGAGAAACTCCTTATTGAAAACCTTTGTTTCTGTTTTTGCCAACTGAAGATTTTTCTCTGTATTTCCACTTACAGTAACAGCTGGAAAATAAGCAGTGGTTATGATAGAAGTAGTGACACACAACACCTACATTTAATTGTGCAGATGAAGTTTACTCTCCAAATTACAACATGCCAGAACACCTCGTGGTTCACATTACATTGCGAAGTATAGCCATAAATGTTATTGCTCAAATTTATGAGTATCGCTGCATGACATTGTAACAGGTCTCCTCGCATTTTGAGTATAATTACAAGACCAAAGGCTTTTGCAGCAGAAAAATATGACAGTGACACATACAGAAATAATTCACAGGAAAGCAGTGAAGACCACATCTTAATTACACATGCTTTCCTTTCTACTTCTACCAGCCTGTCAGCATCAGGTAGTTATTACAGCTTTCAAGTCAGGTTATTCCAATACTAGGTTTACCTCATTCAATTGTAGTTGTAGCCCGCTGATTCTATCCAGCAACATCCTTTGCTCCTCTTGCACTTCTCTCATTCGATCTTTCAAATCTTGATTTTCTAACTCCAATTCCTTAAAGTAAAAAATAAAATTAAAAAACCACACACCACCACACTACACACACACACACTGGGAAAACTAAAGAATCCGAACCAACAATTTTAACAGTCATTAAAGACACCAAGCCTTGCCTAACAAGTCCCCTAACGATTTTGTGGCCTTACTCCAGGTTTGTTTCATTCTGAAGGTTTACATAAGCACAAAATCCACAGTCTTCAAGCTTTTCAGCTCTAGATAGTTCATTCTCTTGTAAGCGCACATACTGGTTTTGAAAGTATGAACAGAGTAAGATTACATTCAATGCTGACAGCACTCAAGAGGCTGCTTATCTGCTGTCTGTTAACAAGTAAAAATAACTAATGCTAAAACAGTTCCTGCAACTCAACCACTGCAGCCAAAGGTGTAATGAAAAAGCCTCACCAGCATGAAGCATAGCAACCTTTAAATGAGCTAACTGTTCCAGCAGCCACAAGAATCACTCCAGTAACATCTAATAAATCCAAGACATGAAAATTATAGGTCTTTGCACCATCAATCAGTCCAGTGCTCACATGCAAACAATAAAGCATGTTTAACTCTTGCCTGGTAATCGCTGCCTTAACCGTGGTAACTACTTTAGCTCAAACCAGAGAAGTTGCATTTAGAGATCTTTATCCTTTTATTACAGAGCATTTCAGAACGAAGGCCTTAATTTTTCAGTGGTTTGTTCCCCATAGCTTAAAACATCGTTTACCTTTTTGAAAACTGTAATGACAAAGTAACAAGATGAGAAAATTAACACAAGTTAGTAGAACAGTTACGATACAAGCTGTTTTTAGCAAGACACTTAAACATCTCTTGAGAATGTTAAAAAAATAAATCTTCCTGGTTTGTGACCCTATGATTCTACTGCAGGCAAAAGTAGTAGACAGAAGGTTAAGAAATGGGCAGGGTTAAAACATGAAGAGACTTGCAACTTGTTACACAAACAAGTGGTTTTTTCCTGAAAAAGTTTACAGCTTATCTGCTTAATTGCCACATTACAGTCATGCAATTAAGTTTTAAGTAAACAGCAATATATATGACCTTTCTTAATGGCAATGCTAATGCTTACTTTACAAGCACATCTTGTCTTTAGTATGTCTGGTTTATTATGCATATGAGGAATATTCAAGTCATGGAAATCCTTCTTGCTTACCTGAGCATTATATTCCTTCTGATACAGCTTGACATTCACCTCCTCCTGTGCATGCAGCCGATTCCACTTCTGTAACATATTAGTAATCTGTTACTGCAACAGTGAAGTATTAATTTATATTCCTGTTGTGTTCTGCAGACATCCATTTCTGGGAACAGTGGGCTGCTCTCAGCCTCCATTTCAGCTTCCACTGGGGGGCAATACTACCAACACTCCCATTTTGACAGATTGCTTCTCAGCAAGAGGTCACTCATGATCTCATCCAGACAGCAAATGGGATGCTTGTCAAAACTCTAATCCTGAATATGCACATCATCGAATATTTTTCAAATAGAAATAGCCACACCATCTGACTAAAGGGAATCTTCTCAACTACATATGAAGTTAAGAATTCAAAAAATACTGAACTAGTTTTGCATCATAGCACAGTCTTAATCACTGTCTCAACAATACCAGCGATATACTGCCTTAAGAGATACTTAGTATAAACAGCCTTACCTTTTGTTCAGGTTGCCCTTTCTTCATGGTATCTCTTGCTAAAAAAACACCACAAAAATAGGAATTTTAAAAATGCACTTCAAACTCATGCACCACATTCAGCTAATTCTATCTATTTTCAATCTTGGGAGGACATTTCAAGAAATAGATTCACCATCCCTTCAGTTAATCAAATATGGAAACATTTACAAATACAAAGTTTTTCTATAAATAAGGCTAAATAACTCCTATGATCAATACTGCAACACCAGGTTCAGCAATGTTAATACCTCGAGGCATGAGAGCCCGCATTTACTTTAAAAGCTTTACTAAAACCAAACAAAACCCCAAAGCCTTCTTTCCACTCCCAAACAGGCAGTTTATCACCTTTTTGTTTAAAGGACTACAGCTGCCCGCCAAAAAACAGTTCCTGAAGACATAGCAGTGGGAAGATACACAATTCAAACAAAAGAATAACAGCAAGCTGTTATAGCTGTGTTCTCCATACCTTTGCTGGAATCCTCAACGGCAGCTTTTATTAAAGCCAAAATGTCAATATTGTCACCAATTCTGGCATAGTAAGCACAGTCATGACCAAGGCCATCAGTCAAACTAACATCCGCACCATTTTTGAGCAAAACTTCTACTGCATCCTTGCAGCCGTATTCACAGCCTAACATTAAGGCAGTCCTGAGGATGGGGAGAAAGACTGCATTCAGAGACTCAGGGATCTCACACTTTAATGGAGCAATCACTTACAGAAATAATCCTTTGTACACTTAAGTCTAATCATGGAAACTTGAGTCAAGGAATCTTTCCTCTATCAAGAGAGCAAACTAAGCTTTAAAAAGTCATTTAGTCAATGTTTAAATATTTGTTAAAAAGCAAACAAAAACACTGTAATAGCAGTATTTTCATGAAACCCAGCATAAACCCACTGCCTTTGAGAGAACCACCCAGTGTTTTGAAAACTCCTATGACTTCAGCTTCCTCTCTAGATACAAATCTCAATAGACACAACAAATACATGACAAGAAGTTTAGACAAAGTTTGGGGAGGCAAGTGCTTGGGAGCCCTCGCAATACCTTCCAAACACTTGCCAGCTTCAGAACATGCAATGCAAGTACCCATGCTTTGTCCCATAGCAGCCTCACATCCATTGGCCATCCTCCAAGAAATAACTGGCAGAAGTAGCAGGTACAAAGAGAAAACCCCTCCCCTTGACCCCCTGCCATGAATATAGAAGCAAACTTTTCAAGGCCTTTAGGTCCCTTCAGAACTCCAACAGGACCCAAGTACTTCTTGGCAGAGCACCACTTTTGCCATGACCCATTTTGCATATTGATCCCAATGGGTACAAGATCCAGCTTTGGACATACAAACCGTTAAAGAACCAACTGCAGTTTCTCTGCTGGCAGTAACAAGCCTATATGTATTTTAGATGCAAGAACAAGCAATAAAAAAAGGCCACACCTATCTGTGTTACTGAGTTGGCACATCTACTTCTGAACTAAATCCCACGTTCTTTTCCACTGAATTTAGTATATTTATTCTGTAGCCTGAAAGTCAAGGGACAGCTTTCTACCCTTTAAATGTCAGCAGGCATTCTGACAACCCTCTGCAAGTGTTACCTGTTTTGTTTGTCCCTGGCATTAACATCTGCTCCTCTGTCTATCAGAAGTTGACAAACCATTGGACGACACATCTGAGTGGCCAGCACTAGTGGTGTCCTCCCATCCTGAAGAGAAGAAAGGGGAAAGAAATAAGGAAAAGGAGAGAAAGCAGAGAACCCACAAGAACTCCAATAGGGTTTGTGCAGGAGAATGCTATAAGCAACAACTTACTCCATCTTTTGAATTCACCAAGGCCCCATGATCACACAGTAGTTGTATGCTAGAGGAACAGTCTGACATAGCTTTCAAGAGAAAAAGAGCAAGCAAGTTATACTGCTGAAAACAGCCTTTGTGAAACCCCAAACACCTCCTTGGGTGTATTTCTTTCACAAAAATTCATGCAACTAAGTTAAAGCAAGACAAGGCTCTGTGACTTAGTTCTCACATGACCACCTCAAGAGTACATGAAAAATCAAACGCTACTGTTCGAGACACTGCATAGCATAATGAGGATGCAGACAACTGAGAGTAAAGGTATCTTAACCTACTAACACCATTGCTCTAAAACACTGCTCGTTATATTTGCTGAAGATTTTACTAGACAATTCATGGGCATCAGAAGAGACTTTCAGACCTACAACCTCTGCTAAGACTGTTAACAAGTTTGTTACTGATGACAAATGTCATGACAACATAAAACTTCCTCTCCTACTACAGTCACCAAAATTAAAAGAAGAATTTGGCCCATCTGAAAATCAATCCATTAAATCTAGATTTCATATTACGGTTATCAGAAAAGCAAAACCTTTTACCTGCATCATGAAGAGCAGTTCTTCCTTGAAGATCCACATTCTCTGTTGGACAATTGTACTGTTAAAATAAGTAACCCTGGTTATCAATCAGGATTCAGACTGCACTTACAAAACGTGAAATGTTTTGAGGGTTCAATTAAAACAATAAAAAGTGATTTAAGGAAAAAAGTAAGTTTGTAGTTTCTAAATATAGTGACATACACGAAAGAGTGAGCTATGGGTACATGCACTTTAGTGCTCTAAACACATTGATCAAAAGTTGTAGACATAAATTAACACCATGCAAAGAAAACGTGCAATTCACAGACTTTTCACAAACACTTTCAAATGTTTGTTCACTATGGCTAAGATCCTCCACTACTTGTCTCACTCCTTTGCTACCAGTATCACTACTAGTTCTGGCACTCCACAGAAAATGTGCCATTTATGTCGCATGGAGACAGGCATCAAATAAACAGAAGATAAAAAGAACCCATTAAAAGTTTAAAAAAATTCAAATGAGCATAAACTGATAAGGAATAAAGAAAAAATAAATATCACACAAACCTAAGATGACCCCCAATATTGTTTCATTAATGAAAGATTATGGATATAAACACCCATCTTTTGAAGGAAACACTACTCTTGAGCAGGCCTTTCAGTATTACTGTTTGTAAATGCAAATGTATTCAGAAAAGGAGCACTAGTCTTTAAAAGACACACAGCTCCATTGTCTTTAAGAGGCAGAAACTACAACCTTATTTTATTGCCTACATGAAGAGAAAAAGTGTTTATTTTTTTTATTTTAGCACTCTTCCAGCCACAATCTCTTATTTAATATGAAAAGGTCTTTTCCCCATGACTTTTTTTTTAAAAAAGAATGTAATTGTTTAAAAAAAAAGAGAGAAGTGGCATGTCTCAATATTGAATCAGTATATTTAAGAGTACCTTTCTTCCTCTCAAGAATAAAAAAACAGTGACAACAAACAAGTTGTATTTTTCAGTACCTGCAGCAGCTTCTGCAAACATAAAGCATGTCCGTATTTTGCAGCTAGGTGCAATGCGTTTCTACCTAAAAAGAAATATCATCAATTCAGGATCTATTTTGAACATGCATTAGAAATACCACACACAACTTCAACACACCTATGTTGTTCCTCAGAAAGTCTATTACTAATCATAAAACACCAATTCATAAGAAGTTAATTTGTACTTCACTAAAGCATTGGCATAGTTTATTTCATCTGAAGAAAAAACTGTCATCGTCCTCCTCCATAATTCTATACACTTAACTGCTGCTCATCACATGCTAGATGTATGAAACTTCAAGATACATATGTGTCATTAGACTGCTAGACTGATTTCAGGACAAGAGACAGTTCAGATCAATATTCACATGATTTTAGATACAACAGTCCCTGTCCCCCCCCACCAATTCCATCAGTGCTATAACTAGTCATCTCTCTTGTTTATACTTCACAATTTGTTACAGTCTCTTCTTATTTTAGAGAAGCTGCAACCAAGGGTTCAAGTTCATTACTGAAATTAATCTCAAAATACTGCAAATGACTCCACATAAGCATTTAAAAAAATAATCTGTCACATGAAAGGAGGAGGCTAGGTATTTCTGTAATTAAATTGAAAACAAGAGAATATTCATTAACCATGTTAAATTATGAGGTAAACAGTCCAAGGCAAAATTAGCAGCCGTTTTTAACTACCTCTTCAACAAGACCTTCACACAAACTCTAATATCACACCTTCAAATCAAGAAGGTAGCACAGACACGCTCTGAATTTTTGAGGGCTCAGTATGGGTGCACAAACAGCTACTATATCATTTAATTTGAATCCTCATTGCATACAGTACTTTACAAGTCTCAGTGAAATACACTTAGTATTTAAATGAACACAAATTCTTTTAAAACTGTTCTTACACTGTTATTCTCAACCAGAAATGCTAATCTCACCAGTGAGTCCAGAGCAGACTATATATAATACTGTTATAGCAGCACAAAACCAAAGTTCTTAAGTTCTTCTGCATTCATGAACTTAACTGACAGGGCATGACCAGTTTCCTCGCAAGTTCAGCAACAAGTCACACAGATAATCAATTTTTTTGCCAACTACAGGAAACTACAGAAAGGAGGAAGATCTATCCTGTAGTTCAGCTTAATTCTACTCCAAAATAAAAACCAAGCTGAGAACTTTTGCAAGTTGCACTTGGACATTTGAGGAAGCCTACCTGCAGCATCAGTGGCTGTGATATCAACTCCATGAATAAGGATGGTGTTCAAGCAATCCAGGTTTCCCTTTGATGCTACAACATGGAATCTAAAAATAGAAAATACCTTGCTTGAGCACAACTGTTTTATACACAAAAATGGTAGCATTAACCAGGAAAGTCAAAGCAAATAGCTGTATACTGAAAGTATTATACAATACAAATGCAGCTTTGGACAGCATCCAAATCCAGTTAAGTGTTTTGCAGATATTACTTTAAGGATTACTTCAAGAAAGTTATTTACCTTCAATCAGTGAACTAGGTGAGAAACTAATATGCTTTCCATTTCTCTTCAATATTCAAATCTGGCAGGAGCAAGTATTTAAACACTGATCTGCACTTTGAAGTGAGGATTGTTTGAGAATTTCACATTCTAGCCATCTGGTATTCTAGTTTAGATGAAACTTGAATCTAACGTGATGTATTACATACGTTTATATATCAAAAAAGAGTTTTTACAGCAGCAACAAGATTTAGGAATTGAATAACTTCCAGTAGCTTTCCAACACCATTATTGGAGTACTGGAAGCTACTTACGCAGATCTCCCTTCCACATCCAGTTTAGTAGGACTGACTCCTTTTTTGGCAAGGATTGATGAAACCTTTTCCACATCGCCCCTTTCAGCTGCTTTCATTAACCTGTCATCATATTTGTTCCAGTCTGTGTTCAGCTGTAAGACAGAATTAGAAAAGCAAGTGACCTTATAGTACACTATCGATCCACTAAAGGAACTTCAATAAAAGGCAGAATCATATGCAACTGGGGGGATACAACAAAAAATATAATGGTTTCCAGAGTTGTACCTGTTAAGATGTTTAGAGTTATTTATGTATAACATCACTGTAGGATTTCAATCAGTCTGTTAGCATTGAATGTACAGTGCTCCAAGACAGTCTGGTTAAGTCACTTTGGTCCTAAAGGAGACCTTTAGGATCAGACCTCTTTGGTTTTCCTCATTCCGCTTTGTTCTAATAGAACTAAAACTAAAGCCACACACAGTAGATCCCATCCTCATTCTCAAATGAAGTTTTCAGAGAGTTTCTCATATTAGATTGTCTTTAGAGGGGCTAGAAGGAGATGTCTATCTGCCATGTGAGGCTGCCCAGACAGCTGTCTTTTCACTGTATCTTTACTTTCTCCTCTCTCATCATGAATACTTCCATCCTACCCCCCAAAAAAAATCTCTCCCCCCGCAGTGGTTGATTAACAAACAAGAAAAACTGCTACACAGGGCTGTGTTAAACTAAGGACTTCACACAACAAAGGAAAGGCTAGCATGTGTACTCACACACATACACACTTTATAGAAGAGCAACCTGTTATATCCCAAAAACCTCTCAGTGTGTCTAGAAGGGACTTGGAAGTCAAAGAGGCAGGAACCCCACACAAGATCAGCTATAGCTCTGCATTGTTGTCCTGGTAATTGTCAAAATCTCAAAAGCTCAACTAAAGGAAGAGGTAAGAGTGTCCAAGGAGACCTGCAGTTCAGTCCTTCATTAATTGTATCAGAGAACATTTTTCCTAATGCCTGGTTATCACGTTTTAATCTCTCCACCATGCACATTAAGAACTCCCCTTCTCCTTTTCTCTGCAGCAACTATATATTTGAAAAGCTGTCTCTCCTTAGTCTCATGCCCTTTAGGAAAAGCACATCAACTGCTCTTTCACATCAGCAAGGCAATTAACTCCATTAGCTATATGAAAACTGGAGGGTTTCTTGTTCATCTTTATTGTCAATCATCTTAATTGTAATAGTCTAAATAAAACAATCAAGTGTTTCATTTCTATATATTAAATATCTGTACAAGCCTCAAAATTTACAAATTAATAAAAAAAGATGCAACGCAAAGGAACAGACAAGTGAGGAATTGCAAGTAACGGATCCCAAAATAGTACTGCTAACAATTGCCAATCTAAGTAATCATCTTCAGTATAAGCTTTCCAGTATTCATTAAAATAATTATTTCATAAGGAAGCAGGCAGATAAAACACAGCCGCTACTATTTTCCCCCTCTATCAACCTTTATATAAGTAAAGGTACCATAGAGAACTCAACAGGCGAGCTTTGCAAGATACTTCAACAGGACAATTATGAAATATATGTAATCAACAGCAGACTTCAGTTTTCATTAATTCAGCAACACATGAAATATGTACTAAATTGAGCCCTCCCTAAACCAAGTTCACATTTATCAAGAACATTTGAGTTTCCCAGCTTTACTGAAAGTTACACTGTTTTTCATGTCCAATGCATAACTAAAATTGATGAAAGAACATCAGAAAAGCAAAAAAAAAAAAGCAGAGACCCTATATTCCCCTTACCAACACATACAAGTTGCTTTTCCTCAAAGCATTCTTTCATCCACTCACAGGGGTGCAGAGTTTGATGCTGCTTCCCACCCCACATAACCACAGGCTGCTGCCAAGGAAAGCATCCCTCCCATCCCCAGCCACTCTCCCTCTGCTTTGTGTGCCTCAGGCAGGGGAGCACACTCATCCTGCAGCTGCCAAACAAGCTGATCCCTAAGAAAACATCCACAGAGAGAACTGCCATGGAACCAGCTCACTGACCTGATCCACTTGCAGCCAGGTAACAAGGAAGGAAAGGCACTAGCACACAGTCAGGGACGGCAGTGGATTTGGTATGACACCAGACCGTACCCCAACCCTGCACGGTACAAAACCAAATGCTGAAATGCTGCAAATCAACATAGGTACACACATGACATCAGTACAGAAACATACTTCCTAATTCAACTCACTGAATTTGGCCATTCTTAAAAATAGATCTGAACCAGCTCCATTATGTCCCAAGCAGTTTTCAGATTTTAACATCAAATGGATGTGCTAAAAATATGCACAGGACACAGTTTTTCCCGACTGTTCAAAGGGTCAAAATTTAGCTAAGTGTGATATTCAAGAGATTAACATCTATTGAGCTGTAGAAAGAAATTAAAAGTTTATAGCTTTAAATTGCTTGCAACTACCAAAGCAATGTAGAGTGCAAAGAAAGTACAAGTCAGTTATAAATAGACCACCACGCATTCCATCTCAGACATTCGTCACCCCCCACTTTTTCCTTGTTTACTTCAAATTTAGAATTTCAGGCCACAGGCCAAGCATCCCACCCCATAACACAGAGCTTCTTCTCTTCCTTGCCAAACCATCCTTTCTGAATTGCTTTACACTTTTCAGGAAATTCTGTTCTGTGACAGAAACCTCACGGCCAAGTTAGACACTGATGACTTGATATTCAAGAAGCTTTTAACAGAAGGCGGTGGCTTATAAAGGAGTATTATATTCAAAATCTACATGGCAAAAGAATTTACTGATAACAGCGAGACATACACAGCCTGTAGGTACATGAAGTTACTTATCACTAGGGATCAGAAGCTCCACGCCTCACTGAATAAAGCACATTAAAACTAGTAATTTCCAAAATAGAGCAGCCAAAAAGTAGCTGAGAACAAGTAGCTGAGAACATTTTTGCTTCTTTAAGTGAGAAAGCAACCTTTCAATGCCATATCCTTCATGTTGGGTTCATCACAATACACTCCTCCACCTCCTTAAAGCACCAAACACATTATGCAAAAGTCTTAGCAGTCTTCATGTGAAAGCAAGAACAACAATAATAGGTAAAAACCAAAAGCTATGTACAACCCTCATGTTAAAAAAAGTTACATTCTATCAAGACAGAACTACCTTCTCCTTAAGACTATCTTACTAGTAAAGACCAAATTTTTTCAAGATTTAATGTAATAAAGTCTGGAAGATCCCCAATGGAACAAGCCAATGCCAATTAGCCAGTTCTCAAAGTGGCCAGAGCTGCAGCCAGCAAGGTCTTGCCTTGCACCAGACACAGGGTTTGCAAGGTAGCAGATACAAACAAAGAACAAAACCAAAAATGCACTGCCACCACCCTGCATCTGTGGAATGATTTGTATAATGGAGTTGTAATCATGATTATCTTTATTCCCCATTCTCACGATAAACAAGATTACAGTAATCATAAAGTCTTAGCAAGTATTGTACTGAATAGGCTATTGCTAAAAGTGACATGAAGTAATAAAAAATAGACAACTAATGAAATTACAACTACTAGTGCTGCCCAGCTAAAGTGCAGTACTGATTTGTCAATCAATTAAAACATCCATTAGCTTAAAAGCCAAGCCAGCCTGGCTGGCATAATGAAGTCATTGCATTGGTGACATTAATGTTCATAGCAAAAGCTGCACCCATTGCTGGGGGGAAAGACAATATTTCTCTGCAGCTTGGCAAAGTTTCCTCTGATAAGCAACCTTATTATGCAACTTTTACATTTTACTTTCAAATACCTTAGAAACTGTACATCCATAGCATCAAGCTCTGTTCCCTCTAAGTTCTTTTGCATATGGCACATTTCACATCCTTAGAGGAAAGCGATCACATCTTGCATGTTTGCCACTGGCTTTAGATTGCCAAGTTTCATACTTGCTGCTTATACCTGCTAGCACAAACTCTCTCAAATCTATAGAAAACCCTTCATCAGCCATTCCTTGCTCCCATTTCATAAATCTTCTGATTAATAAGAGCATTATTTAAAAAAAAAATTTTTTAACCCTGTGGTTGTAACACTTAAGTAAATTGTATCCATTTCCTATGATGTACTATATTGTCACTCAAGTATTTCACATCTAAGGAAAATTCCTCACAGGAAGAATTGTTAAAGACAGATATAACACACATTAACTAAAAAGAAACTGTTACAAAACATTTACAAAATTCAAGCTTTTGCATTTTTGCAGTTGTAGATTTCATATCAATGGCAGTAATTTAAGATACCTACTGTGGTTTTAGCTGCACAAGAAAACCAACAAGTCATCATAGAACTTGCAGCTTCTTGCTGCCAGAAGCAATCAGTTTATCTTGCATCAAGTTATAAACCACTGCAGCTCACAAAGCAACAAGCCAGAGTTCAAACGGGCTGCTTCGAGAAACATATTCTCTCCACCACCCTGAATTCATCTTGCTCCATCCTTCACTTAGCTTGGATCCCCAAGTTATTTTCCCCATCTTCAGGATCATCTTCAGACTTCATAACTCTTAAAAAAATATGGGCTACCCCCAGTCAGAGGCTGCCTGGCTAGTGAAGCCCTTCGTGGATCCAGTTGCCTGCTCAGCCTGTCCCTCCCCAGCAATCCCCAAGAAAACCCTCCCAGAGCTTTTGTTTCTGTGTTGCAACAGACTGCCAGAGTGACTCAGACTCACAAGTAAATATTGCCCAGATCTGAAATATCTTGTAAACAATACGTAGACAGTCTCATCAACCCAGATCTATTTTCTGATAATCCAGTACTTGATAGCCAAGCGATAGAAAGCAATAGCTATTAATACATTCCCCACATGCTCATGCCCTGACTAAGGCATGTTAGATTTAATGTTAACTAACAAGACAAGCATGCATGAAACTTTACTACAATGTTGTTACGTTCTGCAGACATGCAAACACTCACTTTAAAATAACAAACACATTAGTCAAATTAACTGTCCACTGACATTAATGAAGGTCATACTTATCACCACTAATAAAACAGAAGGACTGAAATACTCTCAGGAGTAATTTTTTCCCATTCCACCACACCACAAAGCTGAAACCAGACTCACGATCAGACTTCAGACAGTTACGACTGCAGAGCAGATGGAATGCATGATCCTATTTTGACAGAAATGTAACCGATTTTAAATTAGAAAACACACATGCCTCTGCTTTAAAAAAAAAATCTCCTTTTACAGTGATGAAACCCATTCTGAATAGAACCTGGTTTCAGCTTACTGCTGCTGCCAGTCTGTCTCCCAAGATGTTAAACGAGGAGTCACAAAGGCTGTGAAAACATTAAATAGACAGCATAATGATTAACAGTAGGAAGATGTAGAGTCTCCTTTCACAAGTTTTAAATTTAAATGGAAATCTCCCAAGTGCCATATTTAGAGGACTAGGTCAACAGGACAAGCAATGCACTGTTTTGTCTGCAGACAAGAAACACAGTGCATAGCCAGAAAAAACACATACACACACCCCCCAAAGGACACACACACGGGATCACAAATAACCTAATAAATGGACCCTCTCAGTACAGAGATTTTTAAAATCACTCATTCATATTTGCACAAATTCACCCTTTCCCAGCAACTTCTGAACTATTCCACACCACTTGCTGTGAGCACCCAGCCCTTCGCCTTGCAGCACTAACATGTTTCTTGGAAGAACCTTCCAAGACTTCTCTGCAATTAGTGTCCACATGACAAAGCCACTCCAAAAGAGTACAGTGATTACCAGAATGACTACGTCATCTCAAGTTATCTTCTGACCAGAACCAAGTCTGTCTCCTCAAGCTAAAAATGGCATTTGGAGGAAAAAAAAATACACTTCAAAAGTGACATCAACAGCAAAAATAAAACCACTTAACTGAAATCAGTTTGGTGAGAAACCATGTAGGTAGCAAGACGATGCCTTCCATAGTTTTTGATTTATCCCAAAGGTTTCACTTGTCTCCTTTTTTTATCTGCCTGCAGACATTCCTCATGACTCATGAGCTGCACTCATCCTGCAGCCCCTTTCTACTGAAGATCCTCCCAAGACACTCTTGACCACAAGATTTAGGATTGCTAAACCACATTCCCCAGAACTGCCCAGCTCAGACTAAGCACAGACAGCAGTTCTCAGGAAACACAGCTTTCATGGCTCCATCAGCACCGAGCAGCTTTGGTAAACACAGCCCAGCTACAGACTCACACCAATTAAATTCTTCTCCAGGGAAGCTGAATCTCAGAGAGCTCTAAGGGTAGAAACTAATGAAGCATGCTTGTGTTGCATTCTTTCAGTGTAACCGAAGTTTGGAACCTAATTCAGATTTGGTTTCTCAGAACAAAGACCATCAGATACACCAGCAGTGCAGATCCCTGGACATGCTAAATTACCAAGGATACCACAGGTGCCTACCTAGCTACAGCCAATATTGCCCACTTTCTGGTAACACAGAGCACCTGTTCTACCTAAGCTCAGCCTGCCAGGAATCCTTCCCAGCTCCAGGTCTCCAAAGACAAAGGAGTATCCCATCACCACCATCTGACTAGGATCAAATACAGTACTTGTTCCTATTAGCTTGTATCTGGTGTGCTCTCAGTTTAAGGGCTTTATATTGAGCAGATACATTAGGCATCTGCAGACACTCTGCACATCCATCTGCTATTATAACACCTTCAGGAGTGGCGCAGAGATACACATACACACCAGCACACTCGGAAAAAGAACATAAACTGAACAAGCACAGAATACTTTTAAAAAAGCTCTCCTAGCTTTCATTCAATGATTTAAACTTACTGGGCTAGAGGGATTCTACCCACACGCTTAATAATTCAGAATGAATTGCTCTATTAACTTAGCCAGTTTTTCCTCAAGCCCAGGTAAGCTTTTAGCATCCTTCGGTAAGGGACTGTACAACTTAACTACATGTTTCATGAACAATTACCTACTTCTATTCTCTCTGAACCTGAAAACCCTTATCTTACCAGGTATTTAGCAGATCAGAAGTCAAGCCACTAACTGAGAACAGTAAACAGCACAGTTCAGAGTCAAAGTTTATAGCAGAGTCTAGAACTACAACCTTTGAAAACAAGCCTGTTCCTCACCTGCCATTACAATTAAGTATTTAAAGATGAGAGCTGCAAGAGCATTAATGACTGCCACTGGAGACATTTACAGTCAGGACATAATTGGTACCAAGACTAACTACTCTCATTTTTCTTAGCAAAGGAAGACAGGATGTTCTAGCGTTATCACGAGCAGTGGAAAAGGCACACCACTGCTGGCAACGAAAGCCACGGGGTGCTATCAGCAAGGGTAGTTCTGATAGGCTGAAAGAAATAAATATTTATTTGTACACTGCTGACAACCAGAGAAGCAATTAGCAAAGTTAATGTTTAAAGTTTATTATAGTTATAGGATATATATTTATCAATAAACATAGCACCATACTTAAGGAGTCTGAGCATGAAGCTACTGGACATCATCTCCCTCTCAACCAAAAGAAAAGCAGGTAGAGTCCATGAAGCTGTGCACAGTATTACTGCACACCCTGCCACCCAAGTGTCCCTACTGAGGAACCTGGAGCAAAGTGCTTCATCAGTGATCCCAAGACACAAGAGGACAGAATAATACTGGGGTTATGGGGACCCAAACAGGACAGACAAATTAATATCCCAACCCTGAAGGCCTTTGGAAAGCAATCCATAATACCCTCCAATCCCAGCAGCTCTTCCGCTGAGATTTTTCTCAACCCAAATATTCTCCAGAGTGAAGTCCTAGCAGCCAGAAGGGAACTCCCAAGACTTTTCATGCCAGCAAGAAGATATTTCTGGTCATCAGTCTGAGCACAGTGAGTGTGGTACAATTCCCATTTGAGAATGCACTGACTGTTTTTAAAAAGACAATACAGGGCCAGGGACACAAGAAATATTAGCCTTAATATTGCAATGAAAAAAACTGTGACAAGTTAACTTGTTGCTGAAATAGTATTGCTCAGGAAACTTCCACCTGAACTCAGAATTGCTCATCCAGAGTCTCTAAACACTTCTGCCTACATAGCTGCAGAACACAGACTACATAAACAGCTTATTTAAATAGAGCATGGACAATCTTTAGCAGTCACCTAACTCACTTCAGAAACACCAGCTGTAATTCAAAGCAGTTCTTAAACCTTTCAGCCTGGAAGCTGACATAAACCTGTGAAACTGAACACAGCTCCTCATTACTGCTGGGCTAGGCAGATAATCCTATTAACAAAAAAAACCCAAACTGGACACATCCTCCTCTAATGCCATTAGCAGGTGACATAAGCACATAAAACACACTGAGAGCAAAGAGCTCTGGTAAAACACTGCCATCACCCCTTACAGCAAGGGCTCACAAATATATGAATAGTCCTAAAAATTATGTAGACAAAAACAGTAACACCATACTTTTATGGAAACAGTTATAAAACTACTAAAGCTGCAGTTTCTCAAGTCTGTGAAGGCCATTAGATAGAAAAATTCTTGTCAAAGAAGGACCAAGAATTATTTTATGCCTATCTTTGTCACAAGATATTAATTTTTCCCATTTAGGTGTCCTGCAGAGAAAGACAGGCACTCACTGACAAAGGGGAGTTACTTGAGAAAGGTACATTTGTCACGTAAGCAGAGCACAGATGAGAAGGGCAGGCTCAGCACATCTATCAGCCCACACATTTAATTTTCCTGCTCATTCTACAGAGGTCAGAGTACATTTGTGCTCAAAAACTAATGTCTGAACAGACACACCCTGTGATTTTATATGGCACAAAATGACGATGGCTTTTGAAGTAGTTTGATTTATTTAAAAACTGCACAAACTGGCAAAATGAAAGGATAAGGTAGACTACTGAAACTATTTTTCAAAGATGTTCACCAGGCTTAACTTCCCACTACAGTACAGATGCACATCAGCCAATACTCTATCTCACAGACTTTGGCTTATCTGCAGTTGCCTAGAAAAATATTGCAGATACCAGGTTTGAGCAAGGGTTAGCTCAAATGGGGGGGAGGGGCGAATGGCATTTTACATTTTATAAGCATATCTTGCTTATCAGGATATGTCTGCATTCACATACAAATGTTCTGGAGTTTAAAACTGCCGGAGTAAGATGTACTGTTTAGTCTACATAAGGGAAAAAACAGACACAGCTTGAACACAGGGTTCTTGTTTCACCCAGCACCTTATGTTATCACCTCATTTACCACAATTTCTCCATCCATGGAAAATTATCAAATGCTACAGAGTGGGCAATGCTTAGTCTAAACAGTGATCAAAAATAACAGCCTTCCTAGGACTGCTCTGGTTTTGCATTGCTCAAAATGCTTGTATCAAGAATTTGTATTAACAGTTGTGCTGTTGCATGTCTTGTTTAAATGTAACTGCATCCTTTAATTAATATAGGTAAAAGTCTCCTAATACACAGGTTAAAGCAAAACAAACAGTAACCATCTAAAACCCCACCATAAACATTTCTGATTTTACCCTATTCTTACAGCATTTTCCTTCCTACTACAAGTTAGTACATCCCATCAAGATCAAATTACTAAGTATCAAAAAAGTATTCAAATCTACTTCTAACCATCTGTGACATGTCAAATAGTCCTCTCAAAACCATCATAAGGGCTCTAAATCTGTGTCAAATAGTACATTTCTATCTGCAAGGAGCAACATGCATGTACCTAACAGCATAGCCAGTTTCCCTATTCAGCATGGCTGGGGTAGGGTGAAAAACCACTAGCATCAACTACAACAGCGCACAAGCTACAGTGGAAGTGTCAAAGAACTCTGCATGCAACTCCTGAAGGATGCAAAGTCTGCTAAGATTTAAAACAATGAAAAATATTTTCAAGTTTGTTTTTAAACACAACTTCCTCATGTGTCTTTGCCAACATACAACTCAAGTACACTGTATTGATAAAACATCTTCAACTTCTCAGCCCTAAGATACAGATCAACTTGGACACTAATAAAAGTGATCAAAACTACTTACGCACTCCAAAAACAAACCAGCATTTTTTGCAGCTGCATTTTAAAACAGCCTGTTAAGTATATTTTATGGTAACTGGGGCCAGACTTACACAAGTCAAAGAACATTACACCCTTTTACAGCAATGAGAGCATCACAGCTTTCACCACAAAAATAATGGGGAGCCCTACAAGCCTAGGTCCTGCTGCAGCCCAGCTTTGCCCCTGCAAGTGCCCAACAATTACAGAGTGCCCAGGAGAAAGTATTTCCCCTTTAAATGGGGAGAAAGCAGCAGCAAGGTCAGAGTCCAGCTGCCTTTGCCATTAAAAGCCGCATATCACGCTGCCTTCCTCAAGGCAAACCATTAGTTTGAAATTACAAGCTCTCAGGCAAGGACCAATTGATTTGTGTACTTCCATGTATTAATAACAAAGCATCAGAAAATATTAGGGGGTGATGAAACACGACATGACTATTACATTCATCATCCAGGGAAGCAGCCTGAAGCACGTATGCATGAAGAAAGGAATACCATGTTACAGTCCCAACTCGATCCTGTTCGGTCATTAAGTAATGAAAATATGGAGACAATATCAGTCTCTCAGCTGTTATAAGCATTTGCTTGCTAATAAATATTACTACTGAAATACTGACAAAGCACTACGTAAGTTTTATCTGAGCAAAAGGTCAGATGAACTTAAAACAGATAACCAAACAGCCTTATCTGCATAATTAAGTCTGCAAATCAGCTACGGATATTTAACTTGCACACAGGCACTCACTGTACCTCCATTTTTTTAAATATTTAATTGCTACATTCCAAAATGATAAAGCATTCATAAATACTCCTTTTTAAGGAGTCTGAAAATTACAATGCACCTGTGAACAGGCTGCACCACAAAGCTTTTGCTGAACCACAAAAATTGCCTGTCTTGACTAACCTTGTGTTTCTTCAGCATCAACCACAAACATCACACAAACAAGCACGCAACTCTAATTAACTAAATGCAAATGAATCACAAGGGGTTTTCTTCCAAGGAACATACACATTAGCACAAGCCTTAATAAAGCTTCCTGGAACCCAAACATACTCTAAAGAATAACCACAGTCAGCCTAAGATTTGACATTTGAATATTATGGTGTTGTTGATTCTTGGCCATGCTGCCTGAAGATGGCATTGTAAGGTCACCTTAGGTTGCCCACAACAGACACAAGGGAGGTAGGGCAGAGGGAATGGTAACTTTGCTCCAGCCAACAGCAGCCATGCTGGAAAAATTCTGCTGATGGGTCATAGCACTGTGATCAGCCTGACTGACAAACACTGTTTTGTCTTTGTACAGAGCAGAGTCATGACAAAATGCCATGAAAATCTTGTTTGTTTACAAACAGACATGTGCCACCAGCAGCACAAGTTTTTTTTCTTTTGTTTAAGAAGTTCAACACAAAAGTGATCTTGAATCTTTGGTTAAAATTAGGTTACCAAACATGTATTTTTTACTGCATTTCTTCAGTTAATGTGTATTCTACAGCACACTGGTGCGACAAATCATTTTTAACAAAGTCATTCTGCTGTACATACAAAGATAGTGTTGTTGATTAATTAGCACATTCAGACAACAAACAGTATTCTTCCATTCCCTTAATAAAAGTGATCAGATCAGAACAAGAGGTAGTACCTCCCCTCCCTGCTGCTGACAGGGCAGTAGTAGTTGTTTAATTGTGTACTGGGTCAACCCACAAAGTTCCACTATTTACATAGAGGAAAAGTCATCCATTTAACAGAACTGGACAGTCTCCACATGAAAAAAAGTGTGAACACAACCTTAAACAAGTTCAGCTGTCACTAACTACAGCACTTGTACAGGTATTAATTTAATAATCACAGATCATCATACCAGGGCAAGTACTCAGGTGTTTACCTTTGTTTCTTGCACAATGGTTTCCGCTAATTATATATGATGTTCAGTTTCTCTTGATTAAAAAAAATCCAACATCATTTTTCCCAGAGGGTAAAGGATTGACAGAAGTTTTTACATGGTTTTACATCTGCTCACTCTCATTACTTGCAGGTGCTCCAGGCAGTGCTGCTGATTTCTGAAGTGCATGCATACCTCAGACCATCTTTGCCTTTAATGTCATATCTTAGGATGCAAACAACTCCAAAGAAATGCAGACCTGCCACTGCTCAGTGATACAGCTTCAGCTGTGCTCAAAGCACTACCAAGAATCCCATGTTTCACAGTAAGTAGCCATCCCCTGGCAAGCAGTCCAGAAGCCCCCTTTCCTAAATTCCAGACTCCATTATAAAGGACAGAAAAGTGAAAAGCCCCACATTAACAAGATAATGCACCTCAAATCTAACAGAACACCTCCACAGCTATTTCCCAAATGTTAAAGAAATAAGTAGGCAATCTTTCCCCTCCCAAGCCAAGAGTTAGAATCTTACCAGTGAAAGTCAATTAGCAAAGGTCTGAAACAAAAATAACTGTAGAACAATAAATCAATCTTTCCCCAAACATCTCCTCAAGAAAGACCAACCAGTGAGCACTTCATATTTGCTTCTTGTACATACAGCTACAGACAGAATTCCTAACTTTACTGGAAGAACACATTTCCTAAACACAAACATACACTTATTATATCAGCATGTATTTTGGAATCTCAGAAATACTAGCAGTGCATGCTGCTGTGGTCACCCCAATAGGACTGACTACATTAATTAAAATCTATCTTCTAAATGTTGGTGAATGAGGCATCATTTCTGACTGAAAATGAGGAGCATGCCCTCAAGGCTTTGTGCTCCACAGAAACTGGTGCTAAAGTTTCCAGCCCACACTGCTGCAAATGATAAGCATGTGTCTCACTATTCCGAGCACTGAAGTTACTGAACAGGCTGCTTAGATTATTTTCCAAGCACCATCAGCCAGCTGGAGTTGGCAAAACTAGATAAATCCATTTTCAGACAAAACATTTTGGATAATTGTGGGATTGGTAACAACTATCATTTTTTCATTCTGCTGCTTTTCATGGCTTCCCTCCATCACAAGACGGGTAATAAAGCCATTTCCAAAAGATCACCATCAGAAGACAGAGGGCATGCAACTATTACCTTGACCTGGAGGAAAATTTTCAGAAGCATGATGAAGGGATTAAGTTTCTCTCCACCCCCCAGGAAATAGCACTGGGTGGGAACAGGAGAGAGAGGGATGAAGTTTCTCAAACAGGCAACTCTTTTTACACTTGTTTCAAGCAGGATCTATAAAGCTCACACTGGCAGGATTCCCACCCGCTTCCCCTCCTTCCCTAGCAGTTAGAAACAGAGACACAGCTTTACCCAATCATCCCCCCCCTTCAGCTTCACTATTAACACCCACCCATGCAGCTGAATTTTTTTTCCCCATATAGAAGGTTATAAGTTGGTGTTTGATTAGCTGGTGGAGTGATCATGTAACCAAAATATGTAATTAACAGATAAAATAAGTCCACCATGGGTACAAACACCAGTTTTTAAAAGATCTCACTGAAAGTAATTTCCCTTCATATCTTTTAGAATAACTTCAGCTCTTAAAAGTATTAAGACTGCTCAAATCTACTTTGAAAGGAAGGTTTATTGAGCCTTCACCTATGGAAGTGAAAAATCTCCACATCTATTCAAAAGCAAACATGAATGCTGTAAGTGTTTGTTGACATTTAATTATTGTAGGCTTATTTTGAAATAACAGTTCTGAAGTATAGGACAACTAATGAATAACATAAACCAGTGCCAGCCCACACATTACAAATTATCATAACAGAATTCTGAATCACTCCTTTGCACAGTGGAATGTTCAGCACAGTGATGCACTTCCACACGGAACTGTCATTTCATCAGATGAATTTGGTCAGCAGTTTACAAGCCTGAATATCAACATATCTTTCTAATGAGCTATTATTTTCAAGTAATAGCTTCAGATCCAAGACAAATGTGCAGGAGTACTTTAGAGATGGCTAATACCTTAAAAGACAACTGATAAAAGTCAGTGTATCATATTAACCTGCCCTTTTCCACTATTCCATGTAGCCAGCGGCAAGTTTAGCAAATCGGCACAGGAAGACAGCAATAAGCTTAGGAGTGCAACTGCCACAGTAGACTCCCAGGGAAGCATTTAGTGAATGGTCACAATTAAAGATGATTTACCACACGAAGTAATTTCCAAATATAGCTTTGTTCAGTTACAAAGACCTCTCTCATCAAAAGGCATCTGCAGAGATGAATGAAGTAAAAATGAAAACCAATAAAGCCATTTAAAGCCAGTTAACACCAGCCTCAATTTTGGAAGCCATAGAGAACAAGACGATTCCACCATCACAAAGGTACCTCATTTCCAGAGGTTGCAACAACCCCAGGCCCAGTATTCCCAGACTAGATGATCAGAAATCACAACTGTGTAAAGTCACTAGCCACTTTGAAAGCTTTTTGTCCACTTTCTAAGCAAATCCTCCTTCTGTGCACTAGGATAAGTGCTCCGATGTTGCCACAGAAATTACTAATGTTGAACAAGCTACTAACAATGCCATGCACGCAGATCTCGGCAAGCCCCAGGGCAGGTTGCCAGTCAAAGCTCAGCACTGGCTCCCAAGGCTCTTACAGAGAATTAAAAAAAAAAAAAGTGTTAATTTCTGCTGAGGCCAGAAAGCAAAACTGAAGGCAGAGGTAACATGCATTTGCATGCTTGTTTTCCGAGCTGCAGGTCATCTAGGGCAGCCTGAACAAGAGGCTGGGTGGGTGCCAGATGTAGTGCATATTCTCATCCCGCTTTTCCCCACGCCAGCGCTCAAAGATCCTCTCTCCGCTGTGCCTCCTCCCCACACACAGACCACCGCGGGGGCTCACTGCCTGCCCTTCAAGCCCTTGCACTCAAACCCCAAGGAACCTCCACCCCTCCAGCAGATCTCCAGCTCACTGAAGCCCAACTCCCCCAAGTGCCAGGGTGCTGCCCCTCCACGTCTCCCCAAGAGAGCTCACTCCCCACAGATCCCAGAGACTCTCTTACCCCCCAAGTCACCCCAACTCTTCCACGCTCTCTGCCCCCAACAAAGCCTCGGCTCCCCAGGGAGCCGAGACTCCCTCTGCTCTGCCCCCACGCAATGCCCCGCTGCCCGGCCCCTTCCGCTCCTCTCACCCCAGACCCCAGGCACCCCACACATCCACAGCCCTCCCCCCCCTCAGCTTCCCAGCCTCACCCCCAAGCAGAGCCCACCCTCCCCCCCGGAGCTCGCCGCCCCAGCGCACCTCCCCGCGGAGCTGCATGCCCACCGCCCGCCCGCGGAGCTCAGCCCCACCGCTCCATCCCCAGGTAACCCCATGGGGCCTAGCTCCCAAAGCACCAGAGCCCAGCAGCCCCCAGCCCCATCTCCCCTCACAGGAGCCCCCGGGCCCTCAGCCCGCCAGCGCAGGCTCCGACCCCTGGGGGGGCTCTCCCTCCCCTCTGCCCCCGGCCCAGCCCTGCCGGCACCCACCGCGCTGCCCCCGATGACCGCTTCGTGCTTCTTCAGGCGGGACTTGAGGCTCTTCATGGCGCGGCCCCGGGCGGGCGGGCGCGGCACCGGCCCCGCGACGCGCACCCGCCGCCGCCACGGCCGGGACGCGCTGGTCCCCGCCCGCCGCGGCACCCCTAGCCCGCCGCCCCGCCCACCCGGGAGTCGCAGCCAATCGCCACCCGTCCGCGCGGGCGCCGCGGCCAATCACCAGGTGGAACAAGGGGAGGGACTTCCTCATTTTAAAGGCCGCCTGAGGGGGTGTGGGTGGGAGCGGCGTGGCGGAGGCGGAGTTTTACCTCGTGCGGAACCGCCCGCCCGCCAGGGGGCGCGCCGCGGGCGGGGCAGAGGCACGCGGCAGGAGGTGCGCCACTCTGGCGCCAGGGCAGCCCCTGAGGGACACCAGTGAGAGGGCGGTCGGGCCTTGCTGTGCTGTGGGGCTCGGGATGCGGCCAGGCTGCCCCGGCGTCTGTGCCTGCTCCCCGGGAAGAGAGCGCCTCCATCCCTCCGGGTTGCCGGGCTGGGGAGGGAGAACAGAGCTCCCAGGCCTGGTGGCGGAAGGGAGAGGGTCGGAGCCTGGCGCACGTACTTGCCAGGAGCAGAAAATGCAAACCGAGAGCTGTCCTTGCAAACGTCTTCCGTCTTAATAAACGAGGCGTTTATTCACAAGAGATCTTGAAAGCTGAGTAGAGGCAGCATTTAAAACAACGTAATTAACTGCCTGCTTCTGTGTAAGGAATGTCTGAGGGTGGCAGTTTGCTTGTTTTGGTCACAGCTTTGTTCAGCACAAAGTCTATTTAACATCTCCTTTTCATCACATTACTCACAGCCCTGTCACACACAGTGGCACAGCACTGGGAAGTTTAAGGTCATGCACAGTTTTGAGGCTATTTAATTACAACCCATGGATTGTGTTTAAAACCTTGCTTATTACAGCTGAATTGGAGCTATTCAATCAATATCTCTCTCTAGCATAAGCAAAGCTCTTGGTAAATGTCACTGCTTTTTCATCAGTTCAGGCAAACTGGATTCAAACACTTAGGTGTCTCTGTAGGTGGCCTGTTTAGAGGGAAAGATACTTGGTGTCTTTAAATACATACTGTCATTTCGTGCACATCAGGGTTGCTGGAAGGTACCACCATGCTCTGAAATTAAAACCTTCGCCAGCAGAGTCTAACCCCGAGCCTAACCTCATCAAAAAGGGATTAAATCCAGATCTGAACTCTTCAGAGAAAGGATGTTCATGATCTGAATGCCATTTAATGGTTTCAGGGTTCCCTAAGGAGGCCTGCTTTCAGGCAACATCTCTCCTTTCAGGAGCCACCTCCATTCACCCCATGGATGCCTCCGCACTTTCAAGGCACTGATGGAAACTCTAAGACCAGCATCTCCTCAGACAGAAGCTGACACCTCTGTCATTCAGCTGGCCAGAAACCCCTCGGGCTCTCAAAGGCCTCTAAGTCCCCTTTGAACCTTGGTTCCCACCACTTCAGCTTGGTATTGCCATCCTGTCACCACTGGCACAGGTAATCTGACCCTGCCTGGCACTAATCAAAGTGACGTGGTGGGTAAACTGACAGTAGCAGCTGGAAGCTGGTGAGATCAGGATTCCCCGGTTATTTTCTACCCATGGCAATACAAGCAGTGGTTTCCTTTAGCTGAAGGTACAGAATTGAAAAAGCGAATTCCTAGAGCACACCCAAGCCACAGCACCTCAAAAGGGTGTTTGTGTAAGGATCTGCACAAACGTGAGCCAGCAGTGTTCATGTCCACTCACAAATCCAAGCACAAAGCTAACCCCAGCACCAGTCTAAACCGGGGCAGATGAACTGGTTTGAGTTGTTCAAATCAGAACCATTGTCTGCTGAGTTGTCGCAGAAAATAGTTGGATCATTAAAAATAAGTTTTTATTACTGAAAGTTTCAGCTTTGCAAAATATTTTCTGACTTTCAGGACCAAGCTAACAGCAGTAGCTTTCTCTTCCCTCCACCAAATCTATGCTGTTTAAAGGAAGCTCCTTCTGAGTCACTCCAGCGACTCTCCAGGGAAAGCAGAATTTTAAAAATAACTCCTTGCTATCATGTCAGTGCTGAGAAGCTGCACATAGCAGTTCCAAGTACTCAACCAGTTCCAGAGCCATTCCCTGTCCCCAGATAATCAAACGCATATATGCGTTTGCACCAACCAGCTGGGGCTCTGCTCTTCTGAAGGCTCAGCAGCCACTGCAGGAAGAGGATGGCATCTGCCTTGTGAACCAGCTTCCTGCTGCTGGAGTTGATCGTGGGTGAAGCTTGTCCCAGTCACACCACATTTCTCACTAGCCAGCTCTGTGCAGGGTAAAGCAATCAGCCAGATCAGCCGGAGAGGAGCCTTTCCCTTTTTTCACTTCTGTCAAAGCAGAAAGCTCCCTATCTGAACACCATCTTTCAGCCCTAGTGCTGCATGTGTCAGCACAAGAACAAGATGTTTCACGTTAAATTACTAGGGACTGACTTGTACAATTGACTGGCATCCAGGCCGTCCAGATTCAGGAGGGAACCCAGCTAATCTTACTGCCTCAGCAGCACGTACTGCAGCTCTCACCTTTGACTCACCAGCCCAAGCCAGGCCATAGCAGTGCAGTCTGGACAGATGTCCATGCTCTGGCCCTTCCCCTGACCACAGAGCCAGAGCTGCTCCCTGATTCTGGACACATCTACCACAGTCTTTTTCTCTGGACTTCTCACTTTGCTCCCCAAATTAATTCAGGCTGCTGCTGCTGGTAAGATTCTTGGCATGTAGTTCCCACTACATCACCCCTCTCCACATCCCATCCCCTCTCTGCCTATTAGCTAGATATATCCTCATTTGTTCTGCAGTATGCTTTCACCATCACTCTATTACTGGTTCTTGGCTTCTATCACCTCATTCCCTACTTGTCTGGCTAGACTTTCTCCCAGCTCTCTTATAAGTGAGACGAGCCAATACAAGCCAATCTGCTATGGCTTGTATTTGCTTTGCGTGGGCACAAACAGTAGAGCACAACCTGAGGGTGGTTAGATAAGGTCACTTCACTGCTGACAAACAGAGACCAAATGGAAATTTGTAGCTCTTGCTGGAGATTTGTTCCACTCTCTCCCCAGCTCCACATATTTCTTTCTCTGTGACTTTATCCTTCAAACCACAGGTTTCTTTGGAACAATGACTGACACTGACTGTATGTCTCCTTGTATGCTGACATAGGGTTTGGTGGATGCCCATTAGATGCTCACACATCAGCAATACTGTGCACACGGTAGCCGCTGTCCGCACTCACCGCTGCCATGGGTGGCCAGCCACAGGAACTGTCAAAAGTACTGCTGAGCACAGCAGGGCTGCACGCACTAATACACACTTGGTGCCGTTTCAGTAACCGTGGCTAAAATCTGATCTAAGCAAGCAGCTTATGTAGCTCAGAAACTATCACACTGTATCTGCTCAAATGTTTCATTTTTGTGACAACCTTTGCTTACAGCAGCACAACAAAGGGTGTATTTATTCCAACAATGTTTGTATGATAAGTACTGAGTTAATGGCACACAAAATTTGCTGGCCAGTTCTCTAACAGGCCTGGGATCTAATTAATCTCTGGCAAGTTCCCCTGAAATAGAAGCAGTGTTGGCCTGCACATCTAGCAGTCGAGACAAACTAATTGGAGCCAAGCTGTACAGTGAGATAGGAGGAAGAAATAGCTTCACCATGGTGGAGCTTTTTTTCAGAGTTACAGTGCCAAAGTCTGCATTTCTCTATTAGGAGAGCACCATTTGTGCAATTCTCTTACCCACAGTCAGAGTTCAAGAAGTATTTGAATGAGAGTCATAAACCAGCACAAAGCTAGGCGGTCGTGCACTCCACAAAGCGAGCTGATGGGGACTTTCTGAGCTTGTGAGCAGCAGAGACAACTGAGCAGTGGGTTTCCATACAGACTGTGACTCCCAGACCTCCACCTATGCTCAGTTACATCTTCCCTGCAGCCACACAGGGAGGTGTCTGGGGAGCATCCTCCGAACAAACCACCGCATGGCAGCATCTGTCTCCAACAGGAGTCTCAACAAGCTTTGGTTCTCAGCTATTTTGTAAGACAGAAAAGCAGATCAGTGTGAATATATTGCACTTCTCTAGGCATTTGACTTATCAATCCATTTGTAACAGGACACAAAAATCAAACCCCAACATGACTAAAAGGGAAACGCGCTCCTCACTTTCTCTTTCTACCTGGTCATTAAATTACCCGGCCACTTCCTGCATCACTTGCTCCCTTAATCATCCAGATAAATTAATCTCCACGCCAGGCACACGCGTGGAGGAGGACATAATTTTATCTCCCTTTGCTCTTGAACCCATGAAGAGTCACAGTCTTCACTGCGAGGATACAGCGAGGCCTTGTTCTCCTAGGGCATCTTACACCCCGTCTCATGCCCAGGCTCACAGCTGGATGCAGCGCACCTGGCAGAGGCACACTTCTCTGTCCAGTGCCTTTCTGAGCTGGGTCTTGTGCACACACCAGACGTCTCCTGGGAGCAGCCTGCAGCGATGGCCACGCAGGACCGGAGCACACACGCAGTCACTGGCGCACCAGGCAGGCCCCGCAGCCTGGCTGCTCTGCCTGCTGCCTGACTCCCACCTTCCCCTACAGCCGCTTCTCCCCATCCCCCAGAAGCGCCAGCCATGTGTGCACAAACCTGCCCACATGTCTCACTGCCTCTGTGCTGGGGATGCGGAGGAGACGCGGCCGCAGGTATGAACAAGCAAGCAGTGGGAATTCTTTAACAACACAGAGCCAAAGCAATCCAGTGTCCAAGCTTTTGTTTTACTCCTTTCACCCCCATTTTGTTCTGGGTTCCAAGAAAGGGAGAAGGGAGGAAACATGGTCAGATGGAAACCTCCATGCAGCCAGCGTTTACACACTGTGTTCCTGAACCAGTCTGGCATGATGCCAAGCTTAGGAAAAAAACAAAGCATGTGCCAGCCTCTTGGGAACTGGATTTGACAAAAGCTCGGCTGCCAACTTGGCTGCTCTCGCTTATTACTAGCGGCTATTTCAGAACAGTGCCTGACAGTCACAGGAAACACTCAGCCCTGCACACGAAGCACAGTGCCCAGACTGAGCGCGAGACCGTGCCTGTCATGAAGAACTGCCTGTGTGTAACCACCATGGCAGCAATGGGAATGGAAACAGGTGGGATACAACCTTCCAAAGCTGTACGGCAGGTGAGAAGTGGGTGAGAAACTAGGGCTGCTGCCTGCCACCAAGGCAGCCGACAGAACAGGCTGTCCTATGTATTCATTACTGATTAAAACACACCCCAAAAGAAGATAGCACCCAAAGGAAGGGAATCTGTTTCAGCAGCAAGAGTGGGTAAAGCTCAGGTTGTGGGTGAAAGCTGAGACAGAACAGCTCCTCAGTTTTTCACACACAAACGTGTTTGCAGGCAAGTGGCTAATTTCATTTTCATGACCGTGTGGGACTCTAGTTCCAGTTGTAAGGGGAAGATTTTGAAATATTGCTGGGGAAGATGTACATGTAAAAGCATCTTATCTTGGGTCTCCAAGCCTTGCCAAGTACCTCTGCTGCTGAGAGAAAGCAAATACGTTTTCAGAGAAGTGAAATTGTTGTGATGAGGCAACAGCACTGAGAGACAGCCAGTAAACCTGTGTTTTTAGCACTGTGGTCCACACCATCTGTGTCATAAATTATATTAATTAAGCAGCACATTCCAACAAGTATAAGGGAGCTGAATTTCCAAGTGAAACTAAAGGCAGTGTGTCACATACAGACTGCAGTGTTCACCCCAGAAAGCTGCAGTTGAACTCTGTGTAACGCACACTGTGGTCGTATCCGAGGTTGTGAATGCTGCATAGCCAAAATTAGAAACAGAAGTGGGTGCAAGAGACACAACAAAAACTTCTCGCATTCACACATGCATCAGGAAATCATTGCCATTAGATTCTGGTTCCCCACACCACAAACAAAAGTGGGGTTTTCTGCTGCCTCTGTTTATCAGCAAGAGTAGGCAGGAGCTTCAATCACATACTGCAACCCCTGTAACATAGGAGCTTCTGTCTGGGGGCCTCCCGGGATGCCACAGTACCATGGGCAAATCTGCAGAGAGTGAAACAGCAAACACTCTGCAAACTGAGAGCCGGGTGTAGCCCCACAAGGCCCAGTGGATTAGCAAAGCAGTTCAGGAATGGCTGTGGAGGCAGAAAACATGAAACAAGCATCTGGAAACATGGAGATCCTGAACTCATCCTGTAAGCGCTCCCTGACAAGCAATTCATCTGTGGGCTGGCTTACAGCAGAGACCTGAAGGGGAACTGCAGGGGCTGTTTCATTCTGGCAGACTCTTAAACTGCCCAGCTGCCCAGCAGCCACATGTTCTTGCCTCCGCTCAGAGCAGAAGCAAAGGGAACTTCACTAACCCCTGTGCCTGGACCAGTGCTTCTGGGGCTGTACCAAGTGAAATAGCAATGGCAGGACAAAGCCCTGTCACCCATGGACTGATGTGGTCACAGAGATAAAGCCTTACCGTAAATATGCTAAATGGGAGGACAGACAAATAGAAGGGATAAAGAGAAGTGATAAGGAGCCTAAAGGAATGTAAAGATCAAAAGGAACTTAGCCAGACCTGAATGTTTTCCTGGGCCTGATAGAACAGACTAGCCAGGGAGTAACCATGCTCTGGTTTAACGACTGATTCATTCAGTGAAAGAGAGAGAGAAAAATGTGTCTCTGTGGGAACATATAGCATACAAATCCATCTGACCACTAGCAGAGCTGCAAACAGGTCTTCAGAGAGACGATAGTGTCTATGGGGAGCCAGCCCCGTCCAGAGGAAAACATCTCAAATAGCTGTTTGTCATTAGCACGTCTTTCTCCATCCTCACTGGATTGGTTTTGCTGGCTGGCTACACTGGAAACCAGAGCTCCTAGGCAACACAGGACGCAGTTTCCAAAGCTTTAGCGGTGGAGTCAGTAGCAAAAGGAAAGCTCTTCCTAAGCTTCTTATCCGTGTTTGTATGATGTCTGGGGTTGGACCATCAACAGCTCGGAGCCTTGTTTGAGCTAAAATGGATCAACAGTGAAATCAGAGCCCCTTGACCTTCAGTAGCTCCCTCATACTCTGTCTTCTCTTGGGAACTCCTGTCAGCACAGGAGAGATCCTTGATTCATTTTTAGGTTGATGAGGAGCAAAGCAAGCAGAGTCCAAGGTTAGCAACCATCCAGGCATGGATTTGCAATGTAATAATAGCAACCACAGAGTCTCCCACAATAATCCTACACAGCAGTGTCTCCTGAAGCCAGAGAAACACCACACAGCTCTCCAAGCCTCACAAAATAGCTTCATTATCTCTGCCATACTTTGTCCACTCTCCATCTGGTCTGATCAGCGGGAAACCAGCAGGGTTTGAAATCCTGCCTTCTGCTGAGGTAGCAGCTGAACCTGCGCCAGCAAAACCAGGGGCAGCCCGGCATTCACAGGAGGAGCAAGAATGGAGCTGCAGCGGAGGAGAAAGGGGAGGCGGCTGGGGGATGCACAAACCCCCGGGGTAACGCAGGGAGAACAGGAGTGCCTGGGGTGACCAGTGAGGCTGGCACACGGCTGTCAGCTCGCACCAGCGCTGCCCAGTTCCTGCACCCGCCAATTTCATTATACTCCTGCAAACTAAATCTTCCACCCGCATTTACTGCTCCCTCTTGGATGCTGGCCGATGGTAATCGGGGTGTGAATTTCCTACGAATGGGATTCAATTCTGGAAAGGAGCTTTGGCTCATGCTAGGCAGCAATCTGTACACAAATCCGGGCGCTGATCTAGCTGTAGAGCAGAGGCCTCAGCCCTTGGAGCACTCCTGGAAGAAGGTGACAGGCACACTGTGTCCTAATTCCTGTGCCTCCCCCCCAGCATGCTGGACAAAGCCACCAGGCAACAAGAGGCTGCCTGAAATACCTGCCTGTTTGGTTCAGCAGCCGCGTAACATGAGCCTGCTCTTTGTGCTGCAGTGCTGCGAGAGCTATTCAAGGATGGATTTTCTCAAAGTCTTGTCATTTCAAGAGAGAGGGAAAAAAAATACTCGTGGGTCAAAGCATCCAAACAGCCTGAGAACTACTCTGAAAAGAGTCCTTTCCTCTGCCCCTTTCACATGCTTTTGCATGTGCCAAGTGCCAGGGTGCACTCCAAGCAGACACTAGACACTGTCTCAACAGTCAAGAGCCCCTCCAGCACCACCGGGATGGCGCGTCTCCCCCAGGAGAGCACGTATGCCTCCGAGCATCCCCCACAGCTGCTCACTGGCTCTCGAAGAGCTCACTTCCCTGGCTACATGAGCAACTTCTGCTCCTGGACTTGGTGCCTAAATTCAGGGCTTACTAGAGCTGGTGAGACTCCAGCCCTGCTAAACAGCGTAAGTCTTCATCTCTCTTGGTTTTTGTTATTTGAATATACTTGTTTGCTCACTCAAGTGGAGTGAGCAATCTGCATTGTAACTCCATCGATAAAATAACCTCTGTCCTGCTAACAGGGCAGCTTCCACTTTCAAATTCCTTCTTGCATACAACCGGGGAGGCATTCAAGAGTGGCCTCTGCAGCAAGGGCCTCTTGAACAATAAGCAACGATCACCCCCGTGTGTGCAATTGCACAGCACTGCTCCCTCTCCACCTCCCCTGGAGGGCCCAGGCAGCTTTGCACAGCATGTGCAAGGCAGCGTAGAAGCATGGGTAAATCCATTTCAGTTCCAGTTTTGCTGGAGGGGAGTGAACTCGTCCATAAGGATTTCCCCCGCATCCTATTCCACTCCTATTCCTATGGCCACATCCTCCCTGCATTTCCAGCTCATATGAAAACAGGAGGAGCCTGAGTTCCTTCAGAAATATTAACTACAAAGACTTGGAAAACAAGGGTCAGGGATAAAGCAAGCAGTGAAAAGCATTGAAACTAGGAACTGAACAGTCTAATACAAAATAATAATGGGTATTAAAAAATCAAAAGCTGAGCATACTGAATTCAGGCACAAAGCCTTTCCTTCTGCAAGCTTCCTCACCACAAGGCAGGTCCCTCCAGCGCAGTGTGTTTTTCAGGGAAATCGGGCCATACAGATGTGCTCTGCCTGCACGGATGTGGAAGGAGACTGAGATTTGTGTCCTGGTTTGCACACTCAATTACTGCTTACCCGGATCAGGCCTGGAGAAAAACCAAATGTACTTTCAGGGTCCCGTTAGCCATCCAGGATGACTGCATCTCATGCAGACCCATTCAGTCGCCCGCCTCGCCATGACACAAGAGTCTGGCATGCTGAATCCCACTGATAGATGTTAGCAGGGATGTTTATGCTAAGACTAATAAGCTGCCGCTTTTATGTGTCCTCAGAAGAGTGTTGCAGGCTGCCTGCACACATCGCTGTGCTGATTTACAGCTGCTGTATATTTTGACATTTTTGTTGTTCGTACTGATGAGGGAAAGAAAATTACTTGTATTTTAAATAAAAGCTTAAATCCTGGAGCACAAGACCCAAACATCAGGGAAGAGAGCCTGTTGCCAAGCCACCCTAATCCGAGCACTTTCCTCCCTGTATTTAGCATTCCTGTTAATGGAATTTGGACTACAGCTAATGCTGATTAACATTTCCATGTTAGTTATTTCACATAATCTTTTCTCCAGCTGTGGCAGAGACTAGAAACACGCCATTTATACTTGTTCAGTCGCTGATTAAGCGTGCTTTCCTAGCTCTTGCCAGCCAAAGCCGCTGAGAATGAAACGCTACTATGTTTAACCAATCCTAATATGGATCAATTCCTAAGCACAGGAATGGTGTCCTTTCCCTATAAATCTCTGCCTGGATAACAAGATTTTGATTGCAGGCTAATCCTGGGGTGGGAAAACGGCGGTAGGCGATTGGTATGAAGCACTGGAGGCAGAAGTGTGGGCGCGAATGAGCACTGCACTTTTTAGTGATGGAGCACTGGTAACCGCCAGCCCATAAATAATATATCTAATTTTACACCTGCACTCATTCTTCCATGCTGGGAATTCAGTGCAGATACACTGCAGCCTAAAATTAGAGCAGGTTACAGACATGATCTTTAACATGTTAAAAGTAGAAACATGCCGATGGATGCAATGTCCTCACCCCATCACTCCAGCCTGTTTCCACTCGGGGCTGGCAGGAACATACCAGACACCACTCGGGGGCACCTACAGTGTTTGGTTACATGGCTTGGGCAGCGTGGCACAAACACGGCACCCGGCGGGACTGCGTACCCCAGCACGGTGCTCCGTGCCACGCTGCCTTGGAGCTCTGATCGGAGCAGCCCCCAGCTGCCACTTGTGAGGTGTTGGGGTGTCACAGGAAGGCATCCAGAGGAGGGGCTCTGGAGGTCGACCACTGAAACTTTCAGTCACCTCCGTCAAATGCCAGCTCTGCTGGGCAAACCTGCCATGCTCCCCATCTCAGTTCTGCCTGGCCGCGTCACTCCTGCAGCCTTCACCACTGCTTTATGGCATCATGAGAGATGCAGGGAGCTGAGCGTGGCTGAGCAGAGGTGAGAGGGTCCCCAAGCCGATCCCTGGCAGCCCTCCATGACTGCAGACCACAGCTGCCAGATGTGAGGTCCCTGTCCTACTGCACGTTATCCTTCCAGCACCGGCCTGCTCGACCTCCTCTTACCTCCACCTGCCTCAGTTTCCCCTGCTCCTGTGGCAGGAGTTCTGATTTCATCTCCTCAGCTGCTCAGAGGACTCTCTCAGGCACCAGCTTGGGATTATTCTGGGGTAGCTTGGCTTTCCCTCATTTAAAAAAAAAAAAATCCAAAACACTTTGTGACACACCAGTTCTTAGTCAAAATTAATTTTTATGTATCATTAATTCTCCCAGGATGAAAAAAAAATAACACTGGCATGTATAACTGCATCTGTTTGCAAGGTATTATTTGGGCACTAGAGGTACCTCTGCTGTATGAAGATGAGAAGAGCTGTTTCTGGAAAGCAGAGGGTGCCTCACAAGCAGCAGGGGAGACGCACCTTCAGCTCTGTGGACCCTTACACCCACCATGGATGTTGGCTTTATGGCAGGACTGGCATTTTATTCATCTTGACATGTGGGCAGGTGAGGTTATGGCTGCCACACAGGTTCAGCTGGGGCAAAGAGACACATCAGAGCAAATTACGGGGAAGAGCTTCTGATGTGAAACTCCCGTGAGAAAGAACGAACAGGAGAAACTACTCCCCAGCCGCTCCCAAGGGCTAATTGCTGAGAGCGATGGACCAAGAAGCATGCAAGGAAGGCCCAAGCAAGTAATTATCCCGCCTCAGGAGGAGGATCATCACCTTCATCTGTAGCTGGGTTCAAGTGGAGGCTTGGAGGTTCGCACAGGTCAGGGCTCCCGAATGGCAGCCCCATCACGCTGATTTGGGTGCGGTGGAGATACCAGCTCTGGGCTGGGCTGGTGGCAGGACCAGGTTATCAGGACTGGCAAGGGCTGCTGGCAGCAGGCAGGACCTCAGGCAGCCCCGGCGTTCCTCACTCCCTGGGTCCGCAGGGGTCACACGCCATCACTGATGTACTTAAGGCAATCCAGGGAGTAAACAGGGAAAAGTGGAAATCCCTTGAAACTCAGCACAGTCCAGTCCTCACCACATAGCTCTCCCATTCTGTCCTGGTGGAGCAGCAATGCTGGGCAGCCAAGAGCGTCAGGAACCTGCCCTGCAGTTTTAAAGGACCTACAAGCAAAGGGCCAACCCGTCCCTTAAGCACCGAGCATCTTTGCAGTCTGGGGAGGGGACAGGGCTTGGCAGCTGAGGAAGCTGGTGTGAAGGGAGGTGACCAGGAGCCCAGCTGGGAGAGACTGCAGATCCCCCAGGTCCCCAGCTGTGGAAACCTGCCCTTCCCTGCCGTTTAAAGAAGTGGGGACGAGAGAGAGACGAAGGAAGGAAAAAGAGACTGGAGATGCCCTCAGTCCAGAGGAGAAGGGAAGATGGTTTCCCTTTGTCCTCCAGAGAGCCTTCAGGAGAGGACAAAAAGAAATCCCCTTGCTGTCTCTAGCTCTGAAAAAAACCTCTCCTTCTTTTCTGTTTTTCACAGATCTGTGCATCAGCTGTGCAAGGCAGAAGCTGTGCCTTCAACAGGGCTTGCTCCAGGGCCTGACTCTGCCTTCAGAGCAGCATCCAGGCACAAGTTGTCAGTACTCGCCGTGGTGGCAGGGGCACGGCTCAAGGTATGGCGGCAGCCAAGCCAGAGAGGAAAAACCTTCAGCTGCAGTCAGTCACGTCTGCGGGGCTGGGGCTAGGCTGCCGTGAGGTACGCTGCACAGGGAAGCAGCACTTCACTCGGATTATTTGTTGTTGGAGCCTCAAGGAATTAGAGAGCGGGTTTTTTTTGCAAGCTGTAACCACGCAGGCAGGAACTCAAAACTGCCCTTCTGAACCCTCCAGAGGTGTTCTGAAATAAACATTTTAAAAGGTTTAAATCAATAGCAGATTTTTCACGCGGTGTTTGTGGTGAAAGGAATGGGATGGAAATCACTAATTACCTTCCACTGATTAAGACCGAGCTCTTCCAGCCACGCCTGCACGACAGCTGCCCCATGGCACGTGTCCCCATGCTGCCCCATGGGACCCGCGGTGAGGTTGGGTCAGGCTGGCAGCACCGCCAGTGGAAACCCTGAGCCGTTTTGTGCCGACTCGGAGACCAGCCTTGGGCACGTACGTCTACCCTGACCCTGATAAAGCTGGGGTTGTTGGGGCGGCTGCCGGGCTCGCAGGGACGATGCTCAGCCTGTTTCCATGGAGAGCTCAGCAATAAAGATAAGAAGAGATGAGGGAAGGGTGGGAGCTTCATTAGTCTGATTCAGGGAGCTGGGCCCCTGGCTAATAAATCCCTCTTGTTTGCAAGAAAGGGTATGCCGGGTTTCCCCTCTCCACCCAATTAAAAAACAAAAGCAGTGATTGCAGCAACAGGAGCGTCCGGCTGATAACGCGCCCGCAGCTCTGCAGGGCGGCTGTCCTGGCCACAGAGCCAGCACACAGCGGGATGCCTCCAGGCTGGTCTCCGCCATGGCGAAGCCACTTTCCTTTTCCCTCGGGGTGGACACAAGGGCTGTCACAGGGTCAGGAGTGAAGGCAGATGTGCCACACCATCTCCTATGCACAGGCTCTCGGGTTCAGGTGTGCCCATACCTCACCAGAGGCCCACGGACCCCCATCTGCTGTGCCGGGCACCCAGTAAAGCCAATGCATGAGGAAACTGCAGCAAGAGGACAGCAGGTGGGAATGGGGCCACGTTTCATCCCAGACACCAGCTCGGTGCTCCCGACAAGCAGGAGTCACGATCATCAGCATGCCACAGCCTGAGAGGCTGCAGGCTCAATAGCGATAGTAACAACATCCAGCAGTAACAAATGCAACAACAGGAGAAATATTCTCAAAACAGCAGCTAGTGGCTTTGCCAGGAACCATCCCCAGTTAGGGACCAGCTGGCTTTTTTTCTCCCAGAGCACACACTGGCAGCACGTCTGTCCCCACCATGCCCCTCTGCCCCATGCGGCACAGGTGATCCTTACCTCCCTGCATCCCAGCCACCAGCTGCCCTTCCCCAGGGCCTTGTTGGTGCCAGCTTCTGCCCCGTCCTGCAGCCTCTGCCCCCGTCCGATGCCCTTCTGGGCGTTATTCAGCTGGTGGCACAAACCGTCTGGGATGCCGTGGAGAGATTTGTCAGTCACGAGCAGCCTTCCCACCTAACTTCTCCAGCCTCACCTCAATGTCCCCAATACGCTGAGGGCTCTGGCATGGGGGACAGGCAGCTGTGGGGTCTCAGGGTAGCATCAGCCCCTGCTTTTATGTCAGCATCTCTGCCAGCCCCGGGGAGGCCTGTAAGGCATCTGCCTCTTCCCTGCCTGCTGCCCCCAGTCCTCCCAAACATGTTTCCAGCCAGGAGCAGAACAAGGTGGAGAGGGCAGGGACCCAAAGCTGTGGTTGCCCAAGGTGTCACTCCCGGCTAACTCTACGCTGGCTGGAAGGAGGGCTGTCCCGCACGGCATCTGGGCAGGGATGCTCCATTACCCCACAGTCCCCCAGCTAGCATCTTTCCCAGCCCTCCCAGGGCACAGACGTAGCCCCAGTGGGACACATCCAGGCACCGGCTGAGCAGCTTTTCCCTCTGGTGGCACTGCAGAAGGCTCAGAGCGGGCAGGCTGGGCACACTGCACCATCATCCCCAGCTGAGCCTGCCTGGGCAAGGAGGAGCACCACGGGGCCAATTAAATAGGTCTACACTGAAATGGCACAGGGACCAAAGTGAGAAACCAATGCTGTTTTGAAGGCATGACAGCAGCTCGGGAAGGTTTCTGTCTTTTAAGCGTCATCTCATTTTGCTATCGAGGGACTCAGGACTTCCTCAGCCAGGTCTGTGTTCACCAACTACAGCTCTAAAACCTCCAGGGCAGAGGGAAGGCAGCCCCTTCCCCATGCTCTGGCTTCCTACAGGGAAACGGCCCTGAGCCCCCATGGGTCTGAGTGGACTCTGCTCTGCTCCCCAGCTCCAGCGTGTCCCAGCACACCCCGGCAAGCAGCTTGGCTCTCCTGCCTCTCCGTGCATGCCGGCTCCTTCCTTCCCGGGGCCAGCAGCTGAATCCAGCACCCAAAATCCGGGTGGAAAATGGTCCGTGTCAGAGCGCGGAGGGCAGCTGCCAGGATACAGCCCAAGGCCCAAACGGCAGCGTGCCTGGCGCAAAACGTCTCCCTGCCCACACAAAAGCTTTAGGCAGTGTCACATGGCAAACAGACTTTAATGAAAGGTATGCGCAGGCATGTCTGGGCACCGGGACGCTTTCGCAAGCCGTCCTCGGCAGCTGAACGCCTTTGGGGAGTTGGTGCAGGGCTCTGCTGTGCACCTGAGAGCTCCTGTGCGCTGCAGTTAGAACAAGCTTTTACTTCCCAGAGGACAACAGGAGGCTGCACAGAGGGAAAACATCTCGGCTTCTCTGCTGGTCCAGCACCACCAGGATTCCCACCCGGGGATGTACGAGGGGCTGAGTGCCTCCTGGCCTCGCGATGCTCTTGGAGACTCGTCCCTCTGTGCAACCGCAGCGTCGTCATCTCACGCTGTGAAAAGGCGCCTGGTGAAGTTAGAAAGGCCAAGACCTGCAGTTATTCTGCCATCCCAGGCCTTCGCTGGGAGGATGAGGCGTTTCTAATGGGACTGTTTTGTAGTGATTGGGGGAATCACTCAGAGCTAGCAGAGGTCTGGGAGCAGTTAGAAACACCATTCTGAAGTGGCAGGTAGCCACGTACTAGCATTTTGAAAGGGAAGAATTTGGGGGTAAAACTTTTTTTATGCAACATTCTCCAACTTTAAAAAACAAAACCAAAAAAAACCCCTTAAACCTGCTAAAAAGTTGGTGCTCCCCTGCTCCCTGAGGACATGCTTTCCTGCAGCTGCCCCACATGCCCCTGGGGAGACAAGGAAGGGAGAGAGTAGGGCAGAGAAAAAAGAGAAAATGAGACGGAAACCAGTAAAGAACTAAAAATTGCACGGCACCGTATTTCATTTGCAGAATTTGTTCAAATGCACAATTTGCCCACAGACTTTCACAAAATTTCTTACACTTCTCCACAGAATCCGAAGTAGCCCTGGGAATTCATGTGATTTCTCAGCAAGTCTGCTCTTCAAAACGCTCATGACAGGAGCAACGTGTCGTGCCCCGGGAGGAAGCAGGGCTGCAGCGCATGGGTCCCTAGCAGGTCTGGGACACCACCCCGCAGGAGCCTTTGCTGCTTATTTCTAATGAAAGCACCGGGGAGAATGAGGGCTGGTCTCAGCCACCACTTTCAGCCCATGACACCACACGCTGTCACCCAGTCTTTGATCTCCCTGCTGTTCAGAAGATGTGAAGAAGGGAGTGCACACGTGGGTTTGTTTTTTCTAGCTCCATTAGCTGACCTAATGAAGTAATGACATCCCTCTGCAGCCCTGGGAGAAGGAAGCGTTTCCAGGATGATTTAGTCGCTCCTGAAAGGCTGCTTTAAAGAATAAACTAATTAGCAAGCAGGCTTCATTTCTGGATTTAGCAACCCTTCAGTGCAAATTAAAGGTGATGAGCAGCGTCTGAGCTGAGAGCTGCACGCAAGCCTCGCCGCGCTGGGCGCTCCTCGCCATCCTGCGAAGGATGGGTATCTGCGCAGGGTTGCGCAGCTCCCGCGGGACTCCCACCCTCCACTGGCTTGTGTTGCCAGTGGGTGCTGCCCAGCCAAGGGCTCCCAGACCAACCGAGCAGCTGGTGGGACTCAAGGGTGATGCGAAGCCATTTGGGAAACGAGTCACGGGCAGCTGGTGCCCGCCGTGGGGGTTCTGTGCATGTCAGGCATCCCTCCCCTCGCACACAGGCAAGGACGCGCATCTAAAGCCTGACACAGGCAGGGGTGCATTTTTAAGAGCATTAAACATTGCAGGCACGTCCATGCATCACCACCCTTGCCTTCCCAGTCTTACAGTGGGAAAACCGAGAAGAAATGCTGTGATTTTTGCACAAAGAAGGCCAGGCACAGCCTCAGAGGAGCCACCCTCAGCCGTACACCCAGCTGGGCAGCAGCAAGCAGCTCCGGACAGGAGTGCAGCAGGGTGCCGCATCCCACGTCTCCTGGAAAGTGCCAGTGTGGGCTGTGATTTCTCAGAGGGAAGGACACCCTTTAAAATACTCAGGGTTGGTCACATCTTTCTCCCTGCTCTTCCCCACAGCCCTGGAGGCAGGGACGTCCTCCAGGCAGCCGCTGCTCAGGGACAGGAGGAGGCAGAGCCCCTTGCCTTTCCACCTCCCTCAGCTCCCTACCCTGCTGGGGGCTTTTGTTCAGCATCAGCTGAAGGAGGTGGTAAAGGAAACCACCCAGGCCATTTATCTGCTGTGGTTTAGCTTCCTCCTTTGCTCACTGTAAATCTTTCTTTAAAGATGCCGACCTTGGCTAAACAACTGGGGTTTCCTCTGTGGCTTCTGGGGGTGCCCCAGGGCCCCCTCCCTTCTCCAGCTGCAGGTGAGCCCCTGCAGCTGTCTCAACCCCCTGGGCAGTAACTCCAGTCTTTTCCTTTCTCTCCTTCCTGAGCTCCAGATCAGTCTTTGTCCTTTACACAGATATTTAACAGCAGCGGGGAGGTTTGGGCAATGCTTTGGAGAGGAGCAGCAGTCTGTTGTCACAGCTTTCGGCATAGTGGGCACCAGATTTACTGAGCAGGGAGGAAAACCAGGCTTTCCAGAGTGACATGATGATCCTCAGAGTATCTGTTCCCGAGATATGCTGTGTCTCCAGGTTCTGAGAGCTGGCGTAAGATTCCAAGAGGGAAAAAAGAGAAAAGGAATGCCATGGAAATCGAAACCTAACAGTGCCACCCAGCAGCAGCTGCTGGAGGATCCTCGAGGGGAGACACTGTTTCTGGCAGACCCAGGCACCCCCTGCTCCTTCCTGGCCCCAGAACAGCTGCAGAAATCTGATTTACTTGGAGAGAAGCCGATTACAGTTTCCTGACACCCAGGAAGACAACACCAGCAGCAGACCCTGCGGTAGGGCCGGGAGGCTTTGGAGCCGTGTTCACCAGGGGGGCACCGGCGGGTCCTTCAGGGCGATGGGCCGGGGGCACTCGGGGAGCGTGCTCCGGCAGGTGCTCTCCGCGTTCCTCCACTGTTCAGCTCGCTAATTCCACTTGGTGTTACTAATTAACAGGAGCGAGTAGACCAAGGCTTTGGTGTAATCCCCGTGTGGCATTAGAGCGCATGTAAAGCCCGGCGAGCGCCTGCACGCAAAAGCCTACAGCAGTTAACAGGGAGCCACATGTAGACTTAATGGACTTTGGCTTGAGCTCCGCAGGGGGACTATTAGCTCTTTACTCCCTGGTGTAAGCTCCTTATCTCTTGCATGAAGGCAATGCAGGCAGCTCCAGCACCCCCGGCTCCTTCCCTCACCCACGGCAGGACCGAGGCCCCGCATACTGGCACAAGCCCTGCATTCACGGGCAGCCGAGGAGGGCACGCACTGCCCCCGGTACATCCCAAAGCACCACAGACACCGTGCACGCAGGCCACGGCAGGAGAGGACAGGGAAGCGTTAATGGGGGGAAGCGCTCACCTGTAAGGATGCCATGGCTGAGCTTGAGCAAAGTCGCAGGGAGCACTCTGCTACCTCTACTCCTCTCCTGGCCATCCCGTGGAGTCAGAGCAACAGCCGAGGTAGCCGAGCTCGTGCAGGGGGACTTGCCCTGAGGATGGAGGAGCGTTAGGATCTCATTTGACACAACTGCTGCTGTGCTGGGCAGACTTTAAATGGCAGCAGGAAAAATGAGGTGAGGATGCACCCAGCCCTCCGCACCCCACAGCACAGGAAATCACCCTCAGATTGGAGCAAAGGAAGGAAAAAGGCGAAACAATGCATGGGGCAGGATACACAGCTGAAATGCTGGCCACTGTGCAGCACCGCCTTCCAGCCACAAAGCCAGGGTCACCCCAAGAGGCACAGTTAATAATCACTGCTCATCAACAACCTCCTAAATAAAATAATTTTCCATGTGTAAGAGGACCAGTTCTTCGGGAGGTAACTTGGCCAGTTAAGCTCCCCCAGGCCTGGTCATTCTGTGCCGTATGCCAGGAGGGAGGCAGGGGCTCAGCACTGGGCTTGTGGTGCCCCCCGTCCAAAAGCCTCCCTTCCAGGCCACCTGGTTTGGGCTCAGCGATCCACATTTGAAAACATTTCTTTTTCTACAAACAGCGCCTCAGCTTCTCCAATGGGCATAACCCTCTCCGAGGCACCAAGGCATACGAAGCTCTGGCCCCGTGAGTGCGCACACCCTCGCCAGGGTCTGCATCAGCTGGACGACAGACATACGGATACTGGCACAGTTCCACTCACTCACTCTTTCCCCATATCTAGCTCAAAAGAGACTCAGCTAATGAGGCAGATGGGTCCCCACCAGTGGTCTGGCCTTGGAGCTGCGAGGTCTCTGTGCCTTGGGACAGGCTACACGTGCCCCACAGCATTTGGAGCAGAGGATGCTTTTATTTGAGTGGGTACAAGGCCTATGTCATAACCCTTCACCTTGAGACAGACACAGCCTGTACTTCAGCAGGGCTTTAACTCCAAGCTTAGCATGAAATTTCTGCCTGGAAGCAGATGATTAATGCCTCAGGCCAGGAAGAGTTCACCCTTCCCAGGAGGAGCTGTAACGGGCAGAGGTTTCCCAGCTTAGTGGGGCCACACCGCACCAGGCACATCCTCTCCCTGGGGAAGCCAAGCACCGCAGGAGCAAAGCCCTGCAAATCTTCCACTCCTGCAGCCAAAACATCCCTTACCCAAAAAGCCGTAGGCCAGAGACACAGGGTTGCAGGGCTCATGAAGCCTCAGTGCTGGCCGAGCCTCCACCTGCCTGCTCACCTTGCTTCCCCACACAGCAATCCAGCACACTGCATGCAAACACAGCCAGGAAAAAAAGAGCAAATAATTTCTCATGAGTTCAGCACAGACGCAGCAAAGGAGGAAAGCGCAGCAGGCTCCCTCCATTCGAGAGGAAAATTTTTGCCACTCATGCTAGAGTACAGGCTTTGCCCAAGGGGGGCTGCAGGCTGGCACCACCTCCAGCTCCCTCTCCTACCCTCATGCGGGCTGTCCCGCTCTTGGTTTTCCAGAAGGCTACCAGGGAGGTACCCAAGTAACCACCAGGGGATCACCAGAAGATCCGAACAGGCCTTGGGTACAAATACTGTTCTACAAACATGAGCGCACTGACAGCAGAAGGTTGTTTTCACTCTTGGGGCAGTTTGGCAAAGGATAAACCCATTGTTTAGACTCAGAACACAATCTTGGCTCTTCGTCTGGGTAATGGCCATGATAAATAACGAGCAGTAGCTAATGAGCCTCATGAAGCTGTTCATTAAACACTGAGAAGAGCACACAGATTGTAACAATACCAGGCAGCAAGTGGAGCACGCATCTTCTCGCACCGACTTGCGTTTCCCACACAGCTCCAGGGCTTCTCCTCCCACCAGCCCGGAGCTGGGCAAGGGAACCCCCAGCCCCCTTTACTACTCTGCCTGCCCCTACCCTCCCTCTGGACTGGATTCCCACATGGAAGCACTGCAGCTGCTCCCTAGCACTGGCTCCGTTTCCATGGCAACTTCCACTCACATCATTGCTCCATATTGTTCTTTTCCATTTCACAAGAGATCCCTGCTGCTCCTTCAAATAGTTCATTATTGTTTGTGCTCCAGCAGACCATCCCTCAACCAGCACCACCCTATGCAAACCAGAATCAATTTACTAAGCATTTGTGCCTTGGTACAGAAGGGCAGGCCGAGGAGGGTGGGACATGACCCAGCTGGATTCTTGTCCAGGCACCTACCTCAGGACACGACCCCCAAGAACGGGAGCCTGCTTACACCTTCCCTGGGCTCAGGCTAGCCCATTCACAGATTTACATCCCGGTGGCTGCTCTGGGAGGGGTGCAGCCCGTGCGGGTGTGGGACCCTCCGGGCCAGCCGCGTGCCACGGGGCAGTTCCACAGCCTCCCGCAGGCAGGGCACGCTCACACCCACCAGCACCTGACCAGCCCTTTGGCAAAGCTGTTCTCAGATCCCCAGATCCTGTGGTTTCCTGCAATAACATCTGTGATTAAAACCTGGTATTTTGCTTAGAAATAGCAACTACTTAGACCACAGCCAAGTCATGCGATGCTTTTGATAGTTGTGACCAAAAACCTCATCATTCCCATACTCGCCCCAAACAGCACTGCCCTCCTGGCAAAAGGCATGCAGACTGCACCCAAGACAGAGTTTAATGCTTTGCGATACTCAGGAGATGAAACCACTTACAGAGGAACTCTATATCCTGTCCCACAGATGCAGAATCAAGGCAAGAAAGCATTTGCCAGGCAAAGCAAACCCGATGTACTGAATTTGGTGTAGCTGACTTCCCTTCTTACTAGGTTGGGGAATTCTGAGCTTCTAAGTAACAAAGGGTGTAGGCACAGTTTACAAACAGAAAGGAGTTACCATAAAATTGACCTAAATGAGCTGTTACAGGAGAGTTTCTTAATAGGCCTAGGGGCAGAAGGAGATGTAGACAGAAGACCTGAACAGCAGATGGCTCCCAGACAGAATTTGGCTGAGAGGGCTGGAATAGCAAGTTTGTAACTTCATGATGCCCGAGCACAGACAAGCTACCTTGGGAAATACACAGGGAGGCAAGGAAGAGAAACAAAAGCTAGACTGGACAGACTTACACAATAGTCTAAGCCATGTATTGTGCAGCTCAGAGCTAATTCCATTAGCGACCTTCCCAGAAAAAGTGTGTAAGCTTGCAGGGAACTTGCAACATCAAGAGTAAAGTTTTACACGCCCGATACTGAGAGTTCAAAGCCAAGTACAACACAAATCTGCCCATGAAAATAATATACACAAGGCACCTTGAAGTGTCAGACCCTCTCCTATCAGCATTAGTTAAAATTTCTCTTACTACCTATTTCAGCTTTTGCCACAGCTCTTTTCGCAATGGTACTTAGTCAAGAATCAGGAGCAAGAGTAACAGCTTCCAGAAGGACATTAAAAACAGGAGCCTGAGCAGTACAAGTCACAGCACACTTCACTTGCCCTCCAGTTTACCATTTAAGATACTACTATACATGGAAAATTGAATTAGAATGGGAAAGTGATTGACAGAAGCCAGGCAAAGCGTGCTCTCAGGGTTCAGGCTTTTAAGAAGCCTTTTAAGAATTCTGCAACAAATGTAGTAAAACTGCATTATCACTACTTACAGACTATATAATGATCCCAGAGAAAAGAATCCACTTTCCCCACTGGAACTGGATGCATGGGCTTTAACTACTAGTCCTTAGGATTAAAAAGAAACACAGCATCTCCCAAGTTAGTACTGCAGAACTTTATACTACACTTAACACACTTATGTCATACTTGACAGGACACTGTCAAAAGGTAGTGACTGATGCAAATACAAATATTAGAAACAACATTTGAAATTAAAAAAGTTTATTTGAAGATTTGTAAAACAGCTCTTTGAAAGACCAACATTTCCAAGACACTACGATATGATAAAGCATTTTCCTATTGTTAGAATATAAAAAAGTCACAGTCCTTCAACCACCTAAATAAAAGCATACATTTATGGACCAAACATTTTACTTCCAACACCAAGAAAGTAAATGGGTTTGAAAGTCAGACTAATCAATAGCACCAACACTAAATGATCACAAGCCCCATGGGTCTGAGAGTCTGCATTTGTCATTACTACACAATAAAGCAGGTTAGCGAAGCTAATCTTAATGTCAAAACAGACCTACAAGCACTGAAGAGTTCGTACAATGAAATATCATAATGCATTTTTTACATTCCATTGATGCAAACAACAGTAGCAAGAACACCAAAGAGTTCCCGTTAAACTCCAAGCTTCCATTTCAGGACAAGAAATTTTCAGAACTTACAAATGCCAGTTCCATTTTAAACACACAACTTTATTCACTTTATGTTTACATAATTTGTGCAATAGAGACATGTGCAATAGAAAGGTGAAGAACAAGATGTAGAAGTGGACAGTATTACAAGGATCCAATTATCACTTCACTGTCAAGCAGCATGGTATTATACTGCTTTCCGATGATACTCAGGAGGGGCTACTTCATAGTCACTGGCGCTAAACAATGCAGAGGAATTCTTTGCTAAATACCTATAAAACATAACAAAAACATTAAATTACCTTCTTGCCTAAAGTCTCCATTGTTTAGCATCACATAAGCTAATTACTAGGTGTTTGCCGAGACCATAAAACATGATTTCAAGAGTAGAAAACCAACATGTATCTACTAAAAAGTCAGCTGTGTAAAGCAATTAAAGATTTGACAGCTCACACCAAAGAAAAAAAAAAATCAATTCCAGACAAGTTGTCATGCAACTCTGGCTCCAAGTGAGCACAGGGAGGTTAAGATTAACAGGATGAAACAGTTCACATTTGAGGTTCAGTCAGCTGCTGCACCAAGAATCCATTTGCTACTGATGGTACTCAAAGGGGTAGAGACAAGGAGTAGGAGACTACGAAGTTCTGTCTGCATAAATATGGTACTTGAATGATGGCTAGAGCAAAACAAGCAACGGTCAACTAAGCGCAATAGCAGAAGATAAGCATTAAATGCCATCACCCCTCATCAAATGGACTCAGGGATGTAACATGTCTACAGCACCACAGGGTACTGCAGTGCACTAAAGCTACAATGACAGTCTGTCCCATAAATAACATTAGTAAGGTTCATCTGTTTTTAACATTTGCTCAATTGCTGTTGAGTAACTGTTGTGTAATTTACTAGTTTGCTGTAATTGTCATCTGCTTTTTATAGCAACTACAAATAAATGCTTCAACATTTATTTTGAAACCAGTAGTAGACTCAAGACAGTTTAGAAGTGCAGACTAACAGATACATAAACACACATCTAACTAGCAATAACCTCACTATTAACTGGAGAGAAATTAAAACCAGTCTTACTCATGTTCTGTACAGCAGAGTTTGAGAAAGCTTCACCACAATCTTTGGTGAAGATACCACACACAGGCTCAAGATATAGATATTTTATCTATATATCTATCTATATCTCTGTGTGTTATATAACAATTGTTCACTGAAAATAGGCCACGTTACAAAAGCCTGTGCTTACTGAACTTTTCCTTTCTTGCTGAAAGACTTAAAAAGTACTCACTTTAAGAAGTCATGCAAATAGTTTAACAGCAAAGCCAGGCTCTTCTCATCAAGAGGAGTGTAAGCAAGCATAGCTCCAATTCGTACTGTTTCAAAAGAAGTAGTACTTGTTAGTTATAAACAACAGCTTTAACAAGTATTTAAGTACAGTCTAGAACCTTACAGTTAGCATATAAAAGCAGCCCAGGAGTCTATTCCAAAATATAGAAGCTCACCTAAATTAACTAGACTACTGAAAATCCATTTCCATTCTAAATCCCTGAGTGACTCTGAACATTTTAGGTACACAGAGTAAGGAAAGAATGAAACCACATTTTTCATAGTTGCTTGTCAAATTTCTGCAGTTTCGCATCCACTGAATCTCAAGACAAGAAAAGGAAGCGTTCAAATACTTCTAACTGCTCTTCTTCAATCTCTGGAGATCATACTCACCAAATAACCTCAGTAGGTGTGGAGCACCATAGACCTGAGACATTGGAGCATCTGGGTGATCTGCTAAAATTTCAGCATATTGGGGCCTCTCAAACTTGTACAGCAGTTGAGTTCCCAGCATGACGTTGAAGTATTCTTTAATTCCAGCCACAACTTCATTGACTGCATACTCCCTGGTAAACAGAGAAAACGCTGCAAGTCTTGTTCTAGTGACTGGATGGACACAGGATGAGACTTGGCTCAGTCAGTCCATCAAAATCATAAAGATCTTTCACAAGCCTTCAGATTTTTCAAGGAAATTTGTCTGGAGACCTTAAAATGTGCAGCACAGGAAGCAACGCATTTCAAGACCTCCTTTAAAAAGGGACTGTTCCAAACTCGGTAAGAATGTAGGCAAACCAAGAAAAGCCTTGCTTTTAGTCATCTATTCAAAGAAATTAACTCTTAGAGAATCCTTTCAAGCAACAGTAAGTATTTTTAAGAACACTTACCCACTCTTCTGTTTTCAACCAAAGTTAATCCCAACTCACACCAGTTTAAAAGTGCAATACTACTTAAATAATCAGCCTGAACTCCTCCTTAATGGAAAGGGACAGCCACCAAATATTTCAGGCAACTGACCCTTTCTAACTAGGCCTCTCAAACTCCTGCAGGCCTCCAACTTCACAACTAATTGAAGAATAACTGTATAGGAATTAGCAGTGACACTGCACATCTGAGAAGTACAACCCTCGCTCCACCCTGCAAACAAATTTAGGACAGACATTAGGACAATTACGTAAAAGAATGTTAAAACACCCTGACAAGTCAATAATATGCTTCCTCTTGAATGGAAGAAAATAACTTCACATTTCTAGTTTGTCTCCCTTTAAAACAGGGAAGCTTCATTCAAGAATAAACACACCTTGTTCGCTGTCAGGGCTGGACAGCTGGTGTAATTACAAGTAAGAATCTTCAAAGCTATCACCTCAAAGTAATTAGCTTTGCCCATCTGATTCTTTTAACAAGCCATCATCTACCTCTCTGTCCCCCACCCCTCTACCTCTGTGAGAGAGTCCACCCATACAGTAACACTTTGCTCATCTGCTAGGTAGCTTTTTTGATAGTTTGTTCAGCTCGTACATAGCAAGTGCCAATAACTTTATTCACCCAAAGTAGGAAGCCTGAGCTAGAATGAAGGGGTGGAGAACTATTCACTTGACTTTTATCAGCTTCCTTTAGGAAAAGGCCTAAGGAACATGGGGGAAGCAGAAATAATATCCAGAAAACAGAACTGCATTCTTGAATTACCTCCTCAACGGTTTCTAAACTCTATCACCTTGGTCTTGGAACATGAAGCTGGACATAGGGCTGGGACACGTTTAAGAACCTTACTAAATTCTCCATGAAATACAGGTCGAACAACAGCAAGAGAAATATTGAAGGTTTGAAATGGCCACCACTTACTTGTTATCAGTATTTCCTCGTGATTTTTTGTAGTTTGCATAATCCTCTAAAATGGAGTCAACGTTCTTCTTGGCCGGAAGATAGAAGAGCTACACAAGAAGCGAAACCGAGCAAATACAAGTTGTCTAATTTATGCAGACATTTATATCTGCATGCTAAATTTAAATCAACATACATAAGGACATTTCTAGAATAAAACTTACAGGATCAGAAGTGTTATTAAAGAACACCCAACTGTTTTAATGGTGCGTACAAAAAAAAAAATCCTGTAACAGTGACTATATCCATGTTTCCATTTAACACTCACACTGCTCAACAGCAACCTGATGATGAACTACTGAAGTCACCCCAAGAGTCAAAGGTATGCAGCAAAGCACACACATGCCCCTACAGACCTGCTTACACCAGGCCACACAGCAGTTACAAAAGCAATGGTGACCATTTTTGCCTATTCTTCTGTCTGCGCCTCTTCTTGCATCCACAGTTCAGCACCTGGCACTACTATTGCTGCAAAGCAAATAAGCCTGCCAAGCACCTGCCAGAAAGTTTTGTTGCCTGCACAGTCTGAAGAATATTAGAGCTACATTAGAGCTTACAGAATTGAAGAAAAATATTCCCAGCCATGATTCACAAAGGATTAACTTCCATCTTTAACACCATACACAGACCATCTCTGTACCCACAGACACTAGTTCAGTTGTATATAGCAAGGCTCAGTAGTACAGCAAATTCACATACTTGGGAAGTTTTTTGAGGCATGGGACCCTGTTCACTTATCCATTTCCTTTCACAAGAGCACTACAGTCTGAAGACATTCAAAGGGAAAAAAACCCCTAAATCTCCAGAACTGGAGTCAGCGTAACACACAGCAGTGCTTAAGCACCTTTACTGCTGATGCAAGTCTAAGATTTGTATTCACCAAGAAAATCAGCCTTAACCACGTAGGACCTGAACAAGATTTTTACATGTCTGGGATTGCAAGAACAGAGGCAGTACCTCAGAGCAGCAGTAAGTTAGAGCATGCAATTGCAGCCTATCAAACAATAACAACCAGTTTTCAACAGTATTTTCTATGTTTCTTGCCAATTTTAGTAGTGGTTTCATACCAGAAAAAAGTAATGATTCATTAATACTTTTTAAGTTCATGAAAGTGTTTTATACTTTTAAAATTGAAAGCAACATTTAATTTACTGTATCAGGAAGCTTTATATGGATCCAGCCTGGCAGAAGTTAAGAATCACTATCCTAAGTGTCAGCTTTCTGTCAGAGCTGTAGAACAACTTAAGATACTTGCTGAACTTAGCAGTAACACATAAACAAGGCAGGAAGGAGCTGAGGTAAAATAGGCATCACATGTGATGTTCCTACAGACCAATTCTCTGCCAACTAAGTAAACTGTTCAAAACCTACCAGCAGGCCAAGAATGCATAGAGTTAACATCACACTTAAAGCTTAAGTATTTAAAATTATTTGCCTTTCTAGCTTACGCTTGAGTAGACCAAGTCTATTCTACAAATTTACATGCAACTCTGCTGAGCCACAGTCCTACTCACAGGTGACCTTTGGTTAAAATCCAACTGGAATAAGAACTGTCAAGTAAGCCGTCAGGCTGCTGTCAAACTCCACAAGAGATTTCACTACACTGCACTTGAAGAGGGTATGAAATTCTAGTTTTAGTGTCCTCACCTATATATGGCCAGATTGTTCCTTTGACAATTACCTGCTTTTGCCTGGTGATCAAGTCCCAGTCATCTACCAGCCATGGTTTCAGCTCTTCTGGGATTTTCACCTTTACTTCAACTCTGTTCATAAATGTTTCTTCCTGAAAAAAGTGAAGCCAGACTAATTACTTTCAGATAACTGTCCAAGCTAAGAGTCACCCATATTCCTTCTTTTCACAACTGACATACACCACTGGACTGAAGAATTACTACAGTAATTTCTGTAGGCTCCACAAGGAATAAGGAAATAGCTTAGATTTTTCAAGGCCACTTGGGAACCGTAGTTTTGCAAGTTGTAGCATTTCACACTACTATACTGCAGGAAAAAAATATTGCTGCCTGTATTTCTGAGCAAAGCAACCTTCCTGTTTTCTATCAAAAATCCTGTGAGGGAATCAGAAATACATACACTTTCAACCGTTGGATCTACTCGAGCCCTCTTCTTCCTAGGAGGCTGAGGAGTCTCACTGGTACTGCTCCCTTCTCCAATTCCTGGAGCTGTACAGAAGACAGACATTATGCTGCTTAAGAAGTCTAGTAAGTCAGTAAGAAATACCAGTCAAGAAAGATTTAAAAGAAAGATTTAAAAGTAAGACTCAGACTTCTCTCAGGCCACCTTTTCACTTGTGTTTTTGTTTTAAATATTACTTGTATTCTGGAAGTCCCACATATTTGTGACAGTTTAAACTGCTGTATTTACACTTATCTGAAGATGGAGGTTTCTGCACTAAAACCAAACCAATATGTCAGTATCTGTAATGTTCTTCAGAAGAATTTTTGGAACCAGCAGCTCAGCTTTGCAGATATGCCACATCCCCATCTCAATAAGGAAACATAAGTTTCACTTATGAAATTATTTCAACAGATCCACAGAGATACACTTCGCTTTTAATTTGCAAGAGGACAAAATCTTGACAGACTTAAGTCGTTCACGTACAAACCAGAAAAGTATGCATTCCTCCTGACCAAGAGGAAGAGGCATCTGAAGTCCAAGATGAACAACACAAGGTGATAGTAGGTAAACTTAACTGAGGCAGATTTAAGGTCTTATTCCAGCTAAGAATCCTTCACTAAGGATATCCACTTATATACAAAATAAAGGCATACTTACTTTTCTGTTTGTTCTTTTTTGTTTTCCTGCAAGAAGAACATAAATTATTGCAAATATAAAGACAGTGGTACTTAAAGAATCGAAAGTAGAAAGCCAGCAAAATTGTCCACCAAGTTCAGAACAATGAATGAATACTCAGTAGCCTATGGAGTATTTAGATAAAAGCACATGAAAGAAATGTCAGATATGACTTAGCATCACAGTTACGACACTACAAGATTTTTCATGTAACTGGTTAGAATTCACCATTTGGGGGGGGGGGGGTGTCACTAAATTTAAACCTACAAAACCCCAGAAGGCATGCCAAGAACACAAGTATTTAAAAACAGTACTGACTGACACTTACGCAAGTAACATCTACACGTTTCATACTTTCCAAGAGCTCTTGGAAAACTACACTAGGTTTTAAGTGGTTTATTTCTGTATTTCAGGGATCACTTTGAGACAGAATATGGGACAAGGAAACAGAAGTGCTGGGAATTATGAGATAAATCTCAGTCAACTTCCAGTTGAATTATCTTCCAGTAAAGTATTGAAAAAACTCACACAGGTTTACCACTACAGCAGTAGAGGGAATTTTACATAGCACTATCAGAATTATATGCATGAAGCTGCATGGACTGCCTACAATTCCATCATCAACTTTTAGGGGAGATCACGATTATACTTGCCACTTATTAGAAATATTTGGAACAGTACTAAATAGCATTGTCCCTAATATTTATCTTCTTCCAAATGCTTCTCTCAACACTTACTGTTTCTAATTTACACACTTCACACTTCTCTAACGTCTCTATCCTTAGCCTTTATTTTTATTACAAATGAAGAGCTGTACTTCCAAAAATTTTAAAAGAAACCTGAAATACAATGCACACGATACATAAATATTCAGATAGGTCAAGAGTAACAATGACAAAATTAAACTGTCCTAACAGGTATTTTTGTTATTATCTGAACTTTGTATATTTACTAATTAAAATTTTCTGAAAATGGTTAAGAATACTACTAGTCATGTTTCAATTTGCTCACTATTAATAGGAGTCCAGTTAAACCTCTCCAAAAAATGGCAGATTTTGTGGATAAAACTCTTTACCAGTACAAGATTATTTCCTTGGAAATTCACCACTATCTCAAGTGACTCTTGTATTCAGGCTTTGAACTGGGTTTATCTGAATCAGGAAGCAGGGTTTCTAGGAAGGTCTGAAGATAAGAAGAGTAAGGCTTTTTTCAAGCTTCAAGTCAAACAACCATTAGGCTTAAACTGTGGGCAGAATAAAGACCATCTCTCTCCAGGAAGAAGGAACAATTGCCAAGCTGAGTCACTGAAAATGGACTTCTGTATTGAAGAGAAAGTCTTTTCTTCCAAACCTAGAGTCAACACAGAGGAACAGGGAGTCCTTTCCAGAATTAAAGTCACAAAATAAAAATAATGTTAAGCATTAGTCTAGGACCAGAGTCTTAAAAAATCAGGACAGGGAATATAAAGTACTTAAACTACCACAACTAGGACAGTAAACCACATCTATGTTACTGACGCACAAAGTCTAGCATGAACCATTGTAGGCAGTTGCTTGTGCTCTCCCACCTCATTCCTTATATTTCAAGTCATATGCCTCTGCTTCAAGTCAAAGCAGCCATCTGTTTGCAAAGTCTAAAAGACAAATCTGAGTTAGAGAACAAACAGAAAGAGCTAAGGTTAGAGACAAAACATTAGCATTTGGCAGACTTTTGATAGCCTCTACAGCAGACGGTCTAAAGTAACACTCTTCATGAGGTGAAGACAGCTGTGCAAGGTGAAGTGCTGCTGTTGTGTACAGTAACTGAAGCATGCAGTGCACTTGATATCCAGAAGAAAGACGCAGCATCTGTATCACACAGGTTATGGACAGCCCTACTGACAGAAGTTGTAGCCCAAGATGAGCAGCACTTCTTAGATAACTAGATTCCATTAATCAGACCAAGCAGACTCATTTTGAGACATACAGCTGAAGAACACCATGTGTGTTCCTCATGATGGCAGATAATGTCTTCCTGCAAGGACAAATGGAACACAAGTCCTGAAGTGACACAAAAAGGCGAAACATATCTAGGATAGGTTAAAACATGTCCATTTGTGCCACTTCACAACTACATTATGAACTGCAAGCCCTATACCGCTGTATAGAAGCAGTACAAAAACTTAAATTGACTTCTCTTTATATAGCAAGTACAGCTCAGCTGCTATTCTTCATTCACGTATTTCTCTATTGACTAGCATTTTTCACTGAAAACTGACAACAAAACTAAAAAGCAGCATGGAGGTTTCAAGGAAGCTTCTGTGGAAAGAGTTTTAATTAAAAGAGTGAACAGAAGTGCAAGGTGCTGAAGACCTTGCAGTTCAAACTTAAAGGATGTATCCCACTGTAGTCAGACATTACCTCCTCAAAGCAGCAGGGCCAGCAACCAGTTCTGGTAAGAAGCTAACCCAGCCCTTGTTGCAGGGTTCTATTTTAGCAGAACAGGAACACAGAGCTATAACAAGAATATTCAACTATTGGGGATCAAAATGTGAGACTGAATTAGAAAGCCAAAAATAAATGAACTACTGACATAACCATCTGAAATTGTGTAGAAACAAGATAATCAGTAGAAAACAAACAGTATTACAGCTTACGGAACAGCTCACAACAATGAAATGCTATATATCAAAAGTGACAGACTTGGAAGGAAAATAAGCAGTCCATGCCACAAGAGCATGGACTTCCAATACTGAACTTCCAATCTCAGTATCCAAAACAGGAGCATGTACACAATCAAATGGTAAGACTAAAGAGGGTGCCGTAGAAGACAACATACTGAAAGATTACACTTCACCTTTCCACAGAGATTCATCAGAAGAAAGATAATCTTAAGTATCTGTCACAGAACCTTGGATACCACCTCAAGCAGCCAGCAATCTTTGCACAAGAGTTGGTGTTAATGCTCAGAGCTCTAAACTGGAGCGTCTTCTGGACATATCTAGAAAACTGTCAGTAGAAAGTAAAAATAGCTTAGAAAATAGAATTCTAACACAGACAAATGACATCAGGAAAAAACCAAGACTTTGGATGGTTTACTTACTCCACAACAGTTAGCCCATGACCTGGTAGATAAAAATGTTGTGGACAATAACAAGTATTTTACTTTCCCCAAATCCATGTGCCTTTTAAAGGAACTTAGAGGTCTGTCAGAACCTCCCTACTATAGCTGGTTAAGATATGAGCAGCAGAGAATGAAGGTAGTTACCACTTGGTCTCAGGCATTTGAGTTCAATACATTTGTAAATGCCAGAAAAAGGAGATCAGGTGCCAGTTTACTGATAGAACAACAGTTGTAACTAAGCTATATGAAATCAAAGTCTCTCCTAATACAAGCTGTATAATAATAAAAAATTAAAAGATTGATGTGTGAAAAGTAAGTATGTTGGAAAAAAGCGTGAAATTAGCCACTATTGCTCATGCAGCTTGGTTACCAACTTAGCTGTGAGAAGAAGCATTCCTATGAAGATTCAATTACATCATCAAACATTATTAGCAAAAGGAGAGAAAGAAAAGTCAGGATTATATACACATATGACTCCTGTGCCTGGTCAGGCAACCCAACCTTAGAAGGCACACAATAGAACTAGAAGAGGTAAAAAGAACAGTTGGTAGTGTACAACAACTTCTATACCACGAGTAACCAGGCAGACAAGGGCTTTCTCAAGTTGACAACTGGACAGGAAGAGGAGGGGAAATGTGGTAGAGGTATCACTAGCAATAAAAGGTACAGCTTGAAGAACTAATCAATCTTTCCTCAAGATAGATGGAAAAGACCAAAAACCCCAAAGCAGCAGACATTAAAAAGACAGAAGGAGTCATCCTTTTTCCTCTCCTCTTCAACACAGACAGTACTGAATTAAAATGAGAACACACTGCCACAAGATGACGGGGATGCCAGAAGTCCAAACGGTTCAGACGTTATTACATAAATACAAGAGAGTCCTACAAAGGGTTATTAAACTCATCACATGGATACAGCCTCCAGCTCTAAAGTCCCTTAACTGCAGACTGCTAGAAGCAAAAAGGGTATTTGGGGAAGAGCATCATTCTAGGCTTGACTCAGTTGATTATCCCTAAGCATATGTTACTGGTGACCATTAGAGAGCCGAACAGGTTAGGAAAATCTCCAGCTTGGGCCGGTGTAGCCATTCCAATGTTGTTACAGGCCTAGACAACTGGCATGTAGACATATTCATATGCTGCTTGACATTTAGAGGACTTGGAAGTAGCTTGTGAGAGCTACTAGCTGTGCCAAAGATAGCAGAGGATGCCACAGGAGACAAGCAGCAGGAGCATATGCTTCTGAGTAATATGTTCAGATGAAGAACAAGACTTCTATTAGAAGAAAAAACAGTAACTCCCAAGTTGAGATAGTGTTTTGAGAGCATCTCTGATGAGACTGCTTGCATATAGTATTATTTAAAAACAGATGCTATTCTCAAATTTGTTATTCAGTGCCGTATCTTCCCTCCAGAACACTCTCAGTTGCCCTTCTTATTTTCCAAGCATCTGTTAACTCTGATGGTTTACTGATTTTTTGAAAGTTAATCATATTAGGCCCATGAAAGGTAGTGTAAACTCTTAGAAGTTGGAGTTCAGCAGAGCGACATATAAAACAGTCTGCAGAAGCCAGTATCTGTAGTGTTCCATTTCATTTTTGGCAACTGCTATACCCATACAAAAATTTTTTTTCTAAGATAGCTTCTAGCTAAAATAATTATTTTAAAAACAAATGTATACAACCTGCATTTCATGCATATTTCTATTTCATCAAATATTGCTTACAAATAGCCCCAAAAGCTTTTTGAACCAGTTGCTGCAGTTTACAGAAACAGTTATTCTGAACAGACTCAAGCCAACAATAAAAATATAGCACATTAAGGACCAAGTTCAAACCTCACATTTCTAACACTATCTATCATAGCAGCCTTGCTCCCAAGACTTACAGAAGACAGTGCTGTTTGTTATTGATTTCCAGAAAAGCAGAACTCCAGGCTGCAGTAAACATGCAGACCATCTGTAACCCTCTAGAACTATCCAGTTTCAAAAATCTGAAGTCAGTTGTCCTCCACTTCTTTTTAAACAGCGGACACACTGAATGCATTTGACTACTCATACTGTACCCTAACCCAACTGAAAAGGTATACATTTCAGAGAAACTAAAAACAGGTGGTCCATACTGGCTTTAAAAAAAACCAAAACGATATACTGCAGTACTTATAATTATTAACTGAACTGCTACCAAAGCTTACATTATTACAGCTGAGGACTTTAAGAGTCTCTGAAAGAGAAATCTATGAAAGCACGGAGATTTGGATTTCAGGATGAAAATCCTGGTTTGACAATCCATCCTTAACTCACCGCGTCGATATTGTAGGGGTCTCCAAACAGCAAACAGTATGCGCTCCATCTCGTCTGAAAAATCTAGGCACAATGGGGGTTGAGTTAAGGAAAGAATGTCAGACCTAGTGTTTAGCCTTAAAGAGAATCTATTTAAGATTCAAAAATTTACCTTTTTTAGCAGCATATTATAGTCTTACTGAACTGAACATTCGTGGAGGATAAGCTGTGCTTAGATTGTTATTTCCTTTCCATTATTGTTTGGCTAACTGAAGAATAAGTTTCAAAATATAAGTTACCTTTCCCTTTATCTGATCCTCCAAGAATGCTACAAAAGGTAAATTTTGAGGCCCAAATAGGTTGACAGTGTTACCCTTTTAGAATAGTTGCGTGATCAGTTTCTCCCCCTCCCCACCATCAGTACTTTATGTATCTACAATGACCTTAGATTTACAACAAGAGAACAATCCAGAAGTTTTATTTTGGAACTGTTGTTTGAGATTTTTCAGAAGCCATCTTGCCTTTAACGGTAAGCAGGATGTGAGAAGCAGTAGTTTGGTCAATAATACATCAGTATCACAACCCTGCATCACTGCTAGGATACGTCAAAGTATTTCCTCTCCCTCGGCCTCCAAATAGGGAAGAAAAATAGGGAGACTTTGTTGAAAGAAGCACAGGTCTAATTTAGAAGGATGCATTGGATGCTGATAATGGCTAGAGACTAGGAGCAAGATCAGTGCAACAAGCATATGGGACCCTGTTATAAGTAACTTTTACAATGCAAGACTGGTATTCTAATGACAGGTTTTACTTCCTCCCCTTTACAACTCTAAAAATCCACCATCGAGGAATTAATTTTTCCAATCAACTTGAAACAGAAGTTTTAGAGAATTAGGTTATCATCTGTTTTGCTATGCTGGAAACAACCTAGTGATGACAGCAAAAAGCAAAGCCACTCCCTTTCCCCAACTGGTTTCAACCAGAAAGTAAAGACAGACCTGGTAATATGCTTTCAAGCTTTAGAGTTACACAGAGGCTTAAGACGAAGTCATTTCTACTGTGTGGGTCTCCCTTGGATGCAACATTATTAGGTGTTGTTGAGAGGATTAAGCCAACTTTGATTTCAAGCACAGGTTAACATTTACCATTTACTCAGCCAGAGAGAACAACTCATCCCACTGCAATCAGTCTGAACTACCAAGATGACTAAAGCTGACAGTATGGGGAACCCTAATCCTGAAGTTACTATTGGGATGTTCTCTGTAATGCAAAATTGTAGACATTTACAATTGAGTCATCACTACCTGTGTCAAAGTTACACATGAAATTAATTCTACTCCCACTGACTAAAATGCAAGAAGACTCAGGTGCAACAACCACTTAAGCAGCCAAATTAGTAATGGTCATAATTTAGATCTGCTTAATTAGATTTTAATGACATTCATTAGGAACTGTCTAAACAGACATTTGGTTTGGGTTTTTTTGCCACCCCCAAATGAAGACAAACAGGTGTCTAGGTCCCTGTGAGAGGTCCATCCTGAGCTGACAGAGCACACCAAACCGGTGGTGTTAAAGCACCTCAGAACCCACAGCGACAAGACCACAATGGAGCATGCATGCAGCATTATGGCCAGATGCGTTGGACTCCCCATCCCAGAGACCAATTTACAGCCTTGGCTAGGCTTTGACTAATCCCAGAGTGAAATCTGCATTCAGGATCTAGAGGGGGGGGGGGGGGAAAAACCAACAAAAAACCACCAAAAATACCAAAACACACCACACCGCCAAAAACCCAGCTGTATCCACTACTGCTGCACTTCTCAAATCAATGATACATATTTTGTAACATAAAGTTGCCCATAAATGAGACATGAAATCTGAGGCTGCTGCCAAATGCTCTTTGTAGGAATTGATGTCATTTCAGCAGCTTCCTCATGAAGACTAGAATCATAAATGAAGTTAGGAGTTCAAAATATCACATTAGTAATGACCATCTTCATAATTAAGTGTAGTACTATCCCCACCAGAAGAGTTTCATGGCACATGAGCAAAGAGCAGTAGAGCTGTACTGATTGCATGAAATCTAAACGTAACACCATGCAAGCCTATTCTGAAAACCAAAAATGATGGAATGAAAGAAAACTGACGGTTACATCCTGAAATTATTTTTTCTAATAAATGTCTGAGCTTGCTTCTGGTCTCTTAAGATGCAAAACCATTTTTAATAGCATATGGGTTTAGTTTTGTCAAAAACAGCAAAACAAAGACTCTTTAAATGCAGTTTTAACAATTGTACAGTAAGAAGGCAAGGTATTTTAAGGATTTTATTCAAAAGTGCTTGCACGAACTGTAAAATTCTATATAGAAACTGATTTCAATGAGACACACAAGCCTTAAGAAGACTCACCACTTTTTGAATGTCAGTTCACTAACTTAAGAGGAATAAAGTGCAAAAAAGCAGAGTGTTAGTGTCTACTCAGTACCTTGATTCAGTATTAAACACTGCACAATAAGAAGGCAGTTTTAATAAAATACTTCAACAAAGCCCTTTTTGATATGACAAAAGTGAAACAACTTTTGTATGGGTTGTGTCAGAAGTAATGTAGTTTAGCCTGCAGAACCATTCTAAGAAAAATACTATTTAAAGATCAATAGTAAAACTGACAAGCAAAAGTTTGGGAGGTTTTTTAGGAGGGTTGTTTTGTTTTCAGGGTTTGTTTGTTTTGTGGTTGTTTTTGTTTGTTTGTTTTTAACTAAAAAGCTTCTTACACTTCAACATTTTTCTGCTGCAGACCAGAAGTCTTCTTGCCCGGAGCAGCACCTCTCATCTTCCCCTCTGCATATTGTTCCCTTTAAAATAAGAGTAAGTTCGTAAGAAAGACTTTAATGGAAAAAGAAGCTTTTTTCCCCTTAAAGGGTAGCAGGTTATGCAAAACATTTAGATAATGTCTAGTAAATGGCTTTGCGAATCAGTATGCATCACAAGCAGGAACAAATTCAACTCAATACCAAGAAAATTTAGTCTTCTTCATACAACACTTAGCAGTATGAACACCCATTTCCTCCCCCTCCCACCATCCTTGTTATTCTGAATCATGCAGAAGCAGCACACTGCTTCTGAAAAATATAAACCAGCTTCTCAATAAAAGCATTTCTATTAAAGAAATACAATATTAGCATTCATAAAAATCAAGGTATTTGTAGGCATCCTGAAGCTGTCTGAGAAGATCCTTACCACTTAACAATATATTTTAAGGATACTGCACAAGGGTCATTTTTAGCCACCTAATTTCCCCATTACAGGATATACTTGCAGTTAGTCAGGCTGCCTCGCTGTTTCATCAACCCACTCTTCCTTAAAATCTCAAGTCACCATTTTAAAATTAAGTAGCAGCTTGCTCTTTCTAAACTGCTAGAGGACGAAGATCAGAACACCTCTGTAAACCAAAACATCTCAAGAATAAACAAACATATGAACACCTCTTGAAGGCTTTTTTTTTTTTTTTTTAAACTCACTAACTTCCCTTGATATATAGTTGTTGGATGGAAGCTCTATAAAAAAAATTTACTGACAACAATTTCTAACAAAAATACTTACTGATTGGCCTTTTGAAGTTCTTTTTGTTTCTGCAAATTGGTATCCACGTATTTGAGCACTCTGCTTTCTGGAACCCATTCATCCCAGCTGAAAAAAAATTTTAAAAAGTCAAATGATCATTCAAAACATTACATAATTGCATTCTACACGCAACAGTCAATTAAAAGCTTCACAGAATTTGAGACTGAACTCTGCTTTCGTATCAAGTCATGGACTGGCACAACTGAAAGTGTAAATTACCAAACGCATTCCCCACTTACTGAAGCTGTAATGATTTTTCTAGGGAAATGTAACCCTCAGTCATTTCCAAAGAGTTTCCCAAACTTGAAGGATGGGCAATTTAGGAGGGAGGGGACTGTCTTTAATTTAAAAGAAGCATCTCAGGAAAACAAAAATTTTCTACACTTGCTAAATTATGGGACACCTGTAGCCATAACTATATTATGAAGCAAGTTTCCTTTATCTATTCCAACATTTTATAGGTTAACAAATTCAGCAATAAGATCTTACTGTAAGAAGAAGAGCTCTGATTTCTGTCTGTGAAGGAAACCAAGATGGCATGAATATTTGAAGAATCTGAAGTGAACGATTTAAGAGAACAGGTGTTGGGGAAATTGCCATTACGAGCAAGAATTCCACTTTGACAAAGAGTGGATAATCTGAGCAATCTGACAATTTATTTCAAATAAAACACATTAAAAGTGGCCAAGTTATTCTGAAGTATGCAAGGTAAAACTCTATTTATATAGAGAGTTCTGTGTCATTTTCATTTCATGGCAATAGCTGCCAGTCTTAGAACATGGAGGTGCACAAGAAGTACAAGGTCTTCAAGAGTGTTAAGACAAGGCAAGCTTAGCATCCAAAAGTTAGAGAAACATATTTTCAGCTGTACACATTCTAAGACTATGTTTTTAGGTTAGTGCTTTGGTCAGATATTTAAGCCACTTGTCTTACTCCTGCCTGTATAGCTGCAAGAGACCTTCAAAAGAAGTGCTATATAACTGTGCAGCACATTATACTGTATGACGAAGAAACTTTTTTTAGTATCCTAACTGTTGATATTTGCAAAAAAATTAAGAAGTCAAGCAATTAACAAGTAACAAAGGACCATAATTATAGAAACCAAGATTAAAGAGTCATATTGCCCCAGTTGTCTAGATCTTGCAGCAACGCCACTTTTAATGTAGTTAATTGGAAGCTTGAAGGCAAAAAAAACTCAAACAGCGCAAGCAAGAAAAGCAGGAGTCACGACATCACTTACGGCACCCTTCATCAGAGATAAACAAGGAGAGGAAGTATCAAATTTATGCTGCCTCAGTAATATACAACAGCCACCAGAAGAACCAATTAGACTCCCTGTAACTGTCAGTGTTTACAATAAAACATTTATCTGTGCATTCAGCAGGGAGGCTGTGCGGATGCATTTAAAAAGTTACATACTAAAACATGAAGTTCAGCTTTTAGTCATGTCAGTGAGATCAAGATACTGGTGACTAAGAGTCTTCACTCTAGAGTCTGCAGCATTAAAATGAAACAAAACAGGAAAGCGCTCTCTGAAAAGAATTCTGTGGAGTCTGAAGAGCTGAAGCTTTCAATTGCTAAGAAAAACCCTCCACTTTTCCTAAGTTCAAAACCTAGTGGTAGAACAGAATTCAAATGAAAGAAAAAAGACAAGTACATAAATGCAATAATGTAATGAAAGTATTCACCTTTAATGGGCTCAACATTTATTTCATGGAGACGCCTTTATTCTTCAGCCTCTCTCACCTAGAATCCTACCATTTTTGCAGAAGGGAAAATTATTTCTAACTTTACCTCAGCATGAGAGGCAAGAGCTGAAATACAGGCTAAGCCTGCTGCTGTGAAGGACCAAAATAGACAGCCTTTCCCATTCTGAACACAGCCTTCAGTAAGCCATGCTTCTCCAAATTTCTGCTACCAAACTTCTTTGCCAAAAGTGGTATAAAAGTAAAGTTCACTGTGTATTTGAGTAGAGTTTTGCTCCACCTCAGTAGGGGTTGCCTCTCCTACCAACACTTAACAAGGAAGTTTTTGTACTAGCTACTGCTGCCAGGGAGGAATTACAGTAACTATTTTCAAACTTGAACAAACAATGCTATAAAGCATCACCATTAGTCTACTGACACCCTAAGCCAGTTTGTCTATACAAAGCTCTGAAGGGTTAGTTAGGCAATGTTTTCTTTGTGTTACTATAAATCATTGGCTTATGTATAAAAATCATTTAGGTCAATTTCAGAAAATCTCCTAAGGACAGGGACATGGTAGTGCTAGTCCATCAAGCTCACATTCAAACTGACAAAGCTTGCGTTTGCCCCGTAAAGGACAATGAAATACTGCTTTCATTTTATGCAATACTTACTTTTTATTCCAACCACTGTAATGGATAAAGTATTTCACTTGCTTGTCCTTTATGGCAACCTTTACACACTGGAACAGAGAAGAAAGTTCAGTCAGTACCAATGAGAACAAAGAGATCTGAATGAGCTTTGCTTTTTTAGCTTTCAGAGTTTAAGCATGCAGAGATTTCCATGCAAGCGACTGAAATACCAGCAGCTATTTCACAGCAGAAAGTAAGTTCTCTAACACAAGTTACTGCCTATTTACAGATTTGGAGGGGCTAGGCAAACAAGCGACTCTACTCAGCTATCCAAAGGGACACCTTCATTCACAAGAAGGATCAGAAACCCCTGAGGATGACCAGAAGAGTAAACAAGCAGTCACTTCACTACCCCCAGGTTAGCCAAAAGCCATTCACTAGAGAGCTTGTTCACATGCAGGCCCCTACCTCACAGACAGGTAAGCTGGCTGAAGTAGAGGAGTCTTCAAAAGTAAAATAAATAATATGGATCTCTACAGCCACAGAGAGAGCATTATATTCAGTAAAAAGATTTGCAGTAAGGGCTTTTTCTAGGTTAAGAATGTATACATGAGGTAAATAAAAACAGTTATTTCCATCAAAAGACTGGCCTATGAATATAGTAACTTCCTCATACACTGATACTAAGGCAAGACAATTAGAAGAGAGAACACACATATAACACGGTTGCTCCAACCACTCCACAGTATCATTCAGATTCAGAAGTGTCCCTCACAAACTTTTTTGCCTTACAGTTTAGCACAGACCTACTTGCAGCCTGAAAGACCCTGCCTCAGCTCAGAGGAATATGTTCGGGTGAGCTGGAACAACTGTGCACGCTGCCCAGTAGCAACACACCTTCCTCCTGCCCCTACAGTCCGGCACATAAGAGCTCAAGCTACCACGTTTACGTAAAAGAAAAAACACAGCCAGAGACATGCCTCTTCCTGAAAAAAAAAAGCCACCACCACCAACAAACCAAACCAAAACCAGCCCAGAACAGAAACTACATAACCCTAGTTAGTTTAATTATGTGCCCAGCACATGTCCCTGAACTTCTTGGCTATACCAAATTAAATCCACCAGCTTTGGCACTTCATCCAGAAAGTCATCAAGTCTTGTTCTGGAGATGTTGAGATGTAGGTGCCACTGTACCACTTTAACAATGAAATAATGAGGATGTTGTAAAACATGAAGAATCACCCTCTTTGGCTCTAGCTTTTAGTCCCTTTTTCAGGATTTTTTCCACTGAAGTAAAAAATTACTCATAGAAGTCATAATTGCTATTTTCTTGCCATGCTAATTGAGTCACCTCCTAAATATTTGAGAGGGCAGAGCCCTCTGCTACACAACATTTTCTCAAGACCACTGTGGTGGCCTCAATGTGGTATACCCTCTTCCATTAAAAAAATTGTCAACAAGAGAGGAACATCATATTCCAGTACTAATCTCCAAAATGCCATATACGGAACTTAAACACAGTCTCACCCAGACTTGCAACTAGGAGTAAGGATATCCTAGTCCTGTTTACTATACTACTGCACCAGTGGCTCATTTTGACAGACCTGAAGTTAAAAGCCAGCCAAATACAGACTGCGTGCTTAAAAAGTGTCTACTTATTCTGAAAAATGTAAGAACTGAGCATGAAGTAAAAGAAGATTCAAATGTATTTCTGTACCAAAATCTTCTCCTTCCAGCTGGAGGTTAGAAGTGCCTTAAGTGAACCTCATTTAACTCTGCATTGTACAGAGAGGTACAAATAGTTACTGTTTGCCATAATTTTTCATACTACTCTAACACAAATGAGTGCTTCTCTCATCATCTTGCTACAGGAAGCCAAGGATGCTGTCATCAGAAACAAAACTTATGTATTGAGAATCACAGAAGAAAAATACATCAAAGGAACAGGAGGAAAGCTAAGGTTATTATTCATTACTACCTACAAAGAACCTTTGTAAAATTAAACCCAGTTCCTTCTGCCATTTCAGGAGCCCAGAAGGATCCAGACTCTCAATATAAATAGCCAGCCAAAAGCAATCATGCCAAATGGGAAGTCCCTTCCAGCACCAAGCTGGCAGAGCCAGTTCCTGCAACACTCATTCCACTCTGTGTAAAAGAGAAGAGGGGCACAGCACAGTATGAAGGGGCACAGCACAGTATGAAGAAGCACACCACTGTAGCAGCTCAGGGCTGTTTAACTGACCAAAGAGTTAAGACTGCTGCTAACAGAAGTTTGTTTCCACAGAAACAGAAGCCTTGATTGCTCTCCTCTCTGTACTAGCACCTGGACAGGCACTGGCAGAAGACAACACTCTGAGCATACATTCACAATGAACTTGTCCTCCAGTTATAGAGCAAGGGAGAGAACAGAGTAGAATCACTCAAGAAAATGTTTTACACAAGTACATCCCCTGTCAGTGCTCTGGACATTATTTTAACATTAGAATTACTATTTCCTGATAGCATGAAAAGAGACATCAAGCGTTGCTAGCTGCCTCCCTACTAACACCTCTCAAGTTGTCCTATCAGTTAACATTTACTGACACTAAAAGTGGATGGATTTAAATCTGTTTAAGGTGCCCCAGGCATTTCTGCAAGTAGCTGTGTGAATTAGAAGACAAAAGCCCTCTTTTTCAATGTCAGAGGAAGTGGAAACAGGCAGTCAAGTTAGGAGCTATACCTTCAGTAAAAGAGATGCCATGGCAGTGACATCTGCTTATGGCCCACAAGAAATGCACATCATTGAAAGCGTGCAGAAGTCTGCAACTGAAGCAGTAGGAATACTCCTCCAAGTCACAAATTTGCAATGCATGGTTTCTGCGGTTAAAAACCCAGAACTGAGAATGCCACTTCCTTTGTCACTTTAATCCAGCATTATCTCCTGCAGCATTGTTCCATTTGAAGACCACTGATTGTACTCAGCCACCTACATCTCTGAGGAAGCTCAAACTGCAGCTAACTTACTAGCTCATGCATTAGCACCAGCACCAAGTCCTATGGGCACAAATACTTTCCAGTGTTCTGGGAATACAGGTGTATCAGATGTTCAACACTAAGACCACCCAGGCTTTAGTAGTTAACCAGAATAGCTGCATAGTACCACTGGGTTTTCTGAAATTTTTCTATAATATAGAGCTCCAGGATTTAAAACTGATTTCACACATTATCAGGTTTTTGTTCATTTTAGTTTTAGTCCTTAATCCCACCTAGTGAGGCACAGTAGGTAAACTAGTACAATTCCTTATTTTCTTGGGGAACAGTCAGAACCGTCTGCAGCAGTAAGCAACCACACATACCTTTGCTTCATAAAGGAGAGGTCCATGAAAACAAAGCACTCGTTCACCTGAAAGAAAGTTGCAGATAAACATCTTAGAACACCACCAATGTGCCATTTCTGTAAAATATGTCATCAAGTACAAGACAGCATGAACCTACTGTCAACCTAGGAAGAAATTCAAAAGCAAATACTGATTTGAGAAGCAGGCTGGTGTTTGACAAGCAAATCCACTCTTGTACAAAAGAGGATCAGAGCTCTGATTATTTAGGCCGTGAAGGAAAGATTCCTGAGGACTCCCTGAAGAGCACTCATGCAAGGACAGCTGCATGCAAACGATGTCCAAGCCTGCCCAAAGTTCTGCGGAATGGCTGATTACTTCTGCAAACAATTGGCACCAGAAACTTGCATTCCTGCTCATACTTCCAGCCACTGTCAATTCAAATTATAGGCACCCTTGCATCCTATTGCAAGGCTGGCAACAGAGAACTCCTTCAAAGCCTTGAATTTCAGATGCAGACACCAAAACACGCTGGCTCAATACAAATGGACTACTTCAGCCTAAGTACTCAAGCAGTAAGCAGGTAAAACTGTCTTACTGTAAGGGATTCTTTAGTCTCCATGACATTGCATTTTGATTCAGAGCAGGAAATTATCTCTCATAAGAGATGCTACCTCTGCATCTTAAGCTTCTGACACAAATGAAAGCAAGTGTTGTTAGTGCGCCTTTTCCTGCAGGAGGTACACCACCTGGTATTTCTAGTTCAATGAAGTCAGGAAGAGAGAGATCCCCACATTGTTTCCCCATCCTACTTGTGGGATAGAAGAATGCCAGGTTTGTGCAACAGCAAGAAAAATAATTCACTTTGTGGTTTTTAAGTAGGAAGAGATTGTTCTTCAGTCTGGTTGGGGTTTTTTTTGTTTTGGTTTTGGTTTTTTTTTTTTTTTTTTACCCTCAATGGCAAGGTCTTATTGTGCAGTTATGTTGTGGGAATTTGAACGTACTTAGCACAGGATATCCGAGTACAGATGTTTCCTTCTTGAAAGCTGCAGTACCTCACATTTTCAGAGAGACAAGCTGTGTAATACACTCCAGGGTGTAGCACACATCCAGTTCTGCTACTATTTCCAAGACACGCAGGACAGAAGAGAGCTCTCACAGTCACCATGTGCAGGCTGTGCAGTACACATATGCAGGTACTTATTCAGTCCTCTGACTGCGCTGGGAATGAGGTGTGCAAAAGCAGGCCATCTCACCAGTTAACAGAACTCCAGATGTCTTCTTCCTTGCGAGCAGCTCAGGAATGACTAGGGTGGAGAAGGACCAGTTCATGGGCTATGCGTTTAAAAGTACCCACCATTGTAAATTTTACTCTGCTCTTCAAAACCGCTTTCTGCATATTCAAGTGATAAATACAGTCAGTGGCACATTGTACCATTAACTTGAATCCTGTTCAATTCTGGCTTTATTTCCCTCTTTATCCAACAGACACATAACATGACATTGATGAAACTTTTAACCAGATGGGCTCTAAACAGACACTCGCTCTGCAAACAGAAATTGAACATCCCCACAGCTCAACTGTTTTTTTTTTTTTGAGGGGGCAGAGCAGTTCTTGTAGTCATTCCCAAAACAAACTGCTGGCAGGATCAGGGCAGTTACACAGTTTATCAGGTGGCTGATGACAAACCACCTGTTTTCGCTTGAAGCAGATGAGGGAGGACTCAGACACACCATTTCACCACCAAGACTGGGAGACAAATTGAAACAGCAACAGGCTCTTCAACCAGCATGGCTACTATCACATTTTATCTAACACATCCAGACTCTGATTGAGCAAGATGCAACTATAAATTTACTATTCATTCCTACGCTGACTGAAAAGAACTGCTCATGTTTTAAGATTTCATTATTATCCAATCTGTAGGATCCCATGCTCTCCATAAAGCTGAAACAAGTATTCACAGTAAAGTCTAAGAATGCAACTAGGTCAAAAATGTATTTCAACTTGTAAAATGTATCAAGAAAGAAAAAGACTTAGAAAGATTCTCACAGAAGTGCCCATTTTGGTACATGCAGTACTTTTACTTAAAAAAAGAAAACGTCTTTATAATCAGGGCTAACAATCAGAAGTTACATTATTATCCTCATGCGTCATACTGCTCACTAGTGCTACTCGAAAACACATCTCTATTTCAATTATTGTGCAAGGTCTTTCTAGGTAAGGTGTTCACAGTTACCAAGAATTATTTTATTTATTTTTAAAATCAGGATATGAATCTCAAGTTTTGCAGAAAGGGTTCTTCTGTTTTCATGATAGCCTAACAGGCTCTCACTCCTTCCCAGCACAAGGCCTCTCCTCTGAGCCTACAGACAATTCTCTCCTACACACTGCCACCACTGCAGCAGAACACCCACACCTATTCCTTATCCCAAAGACAGTATTTGTAGGAGAACAGCTCTTTAGCTGAAATAGCTGGTAGAAAATATTGGAACATGCTAGCATGCTCTGTTAACACCCCTAGATGCCAAGCTACACAGAGCAGTTCTGTTGCATACGAATGGCTTCCACACTGGTACCTGGCCAGCACACATTGCTCAAACACCAGTTAGGCTCTGAACGGGCATGTCTTCTGGTCTCACCACACCATCAAAAAGCTTCATGTGAGGAAAAGCTCGGGGAAGTCAGAATTCAACTGCCCACTCCTTCGAGTATTTTACATGCAGAGTATTTATAGAAACAAGAGGTTCTCAATCTGTGGATCAACGATACAACCACCAATGAAGCCTTCCCATCCACGTCAGAGCTGTAGGCTAACTAGCATCTTCAGAACAGACCAGAAAACACAGCAGTCTCATCAGCAGAAGAAAAAAAACCTGCCTTAAGCAACTCAGAAGTTGGATCTGATATCTGAGACACTTTTGTATTTGCTTAAAAAAAAAAAAATCACTGTCAAAATGCAGAACACCTGAAGTACCTACAACCCTTAATTCATAGCTGCCCCAATGCTGATCTCATTTCTCATGCCTGCATAAATACATCAGCCCCTTCAGTTTAAGGGGTACTCATACTTCTAGCTTGACATTTTTATTTCCTAGCTCTTATAGGTTTTCACAAAAAATTCAGCCTCCTCCTCACCCTTTGCTTTGTGAAAAATGCCAATCTGGATAACTTCTAAGTCTACCTATCACTCTTTAATGTACACTTAGCTTGAAAATCTACAATTAAAATAATTTTCATTTGTCATGCTATGAAGGGACACAATAAAGCATTTAAGTTCTAGGCCTGCAGGAAGCTTTATTCACAGCACTTTTCTCCCTTTTTAATGTCACAGTTGAGATCACAAACATATTTACATTGCGGAGAAAAGCCTAAAATTTTTAACTTCTATACTAGAATTAGGTTGCACATATTCCTACAGCTGTGAATGTAATTTTAGCCTGGAATTCTACTTAAGTTTTAGTTTCTGTAGTTCACTTGATTTCACATTAATTACTATAATGTAAATCATACATTAAAATCTTGATTATTTCTGCAGGTTAATAATACCATTGGTATTAACGCATGGCATGGAATGCTGATGCATGATTGAAAACGTTCGGACACAAGCAGCCATGAAGCACACACAATTACACCGTTGTTTAAGCTACCCAGAATGGCCAGCTTCCAGTCATTCTGCTGCAAACTGCACTTTTAAAGATAAATCACAATCCTGTGGAAAGTCCTGCTTAGAAGCCAAAGTGAGGGACAGGTAGAGAAGAAAGGGTGACGTAAGTTTTCATTTACCATTGTCTAGCATTTTCATTTACCTATATTAGTATCAACCACAACCATTATCTAAAAAACCAAAATGTAGGCAAAATAAGTCTCAGGAAAAGCATCATCCTAACCCTTATTCATCTAGAAAAATATAATCTGGTGCTTTGTTGTAAATATGGATTCCCCCACAACTGCCAGCTGTAGTCCAAACACCGCCCCTGTGAATCCTCCTGCATAAGGATCCCTAACTGCACTCCCTGTCAAGGTAAAGCAAATAAAGACCATGTTTCAGACTCAAGAAAATAAAAATCCCGACAGACTTCAGAGAGTCCAACAGTTTTAATGCCAATGAATGTCTGTGCCTGCAAGAAAATGAGGCATATTTAGAATAGGACAGGAAGGCCCCACATCTTCTTGACAGGAAAGATGAGGAAGAGAGACAAAGACTATTGGAATTCATTTTCTTCCCCATATTCTTACATTGCTAGGGCTGAGCAGTGAAAGCTAAAAACCAAACCATCCTCTGTGCTGATGAACCATAAACATTGGAGTCCAAACCCGGCCTAGCTGAAGGCCTTATTGAAAGCTTGCCTCAGAGCCACAAGCACTGCGAGGCGGAGCACTGCAACTGCCCTCTGCTTTATTACAAAGGAGAGACCTGTCCGAGGGCAGAGGCTGCCTCCAGCCGGGGCCGGCCCCACCTGAGCCCCGACGGAAGAGGGCCAGGACTCGGCCTCTCAGGAGCCTCCTCCAGGGCCGCCCCGGGCCCTTTCGCTCAGCAGTGTCCCCACCGCAGGTACATCTCCTCGGACTGCGACTCTTCAGAAACGGCGGCGGGATTTCCCCCCGCCCCCGCCGTTAAAGCGTTTCCTTTGTTTCTCTTCGGCCCACCCACCAAGGAAACGAACGGCAGCAGCGGGTTGAAAGCCGGGCTTTCCAGCGACCGCTGCGTGATGCGGCCGCGGAGAACCCACCGCCGCCGCCCCGCTGGGAGCCGGAGCCGGCCCCGGCCTCCCCCTCCCCACCCCCGGCGGACCCCCCCGCCCAGGCCTCGCCTCCCCACCTCAGCTTTCACCCCCACCTCGGGCCCCTCCCTTCCCCACACCGCAACCCCCAGGCCGCGGCCGTCCCCCCCGCCCCCCGCACTCACCCTCCTGGAATTTGGGCTTGGGGTCCTGCTTGGGCGCCATTTATAAGTGACTCTCCCTCCTCCCGCCCCCTCCCCGCGGGGGCCTCACCACCTCCGCCGCATCATGCGCGGCCGGCCCCAGCGCCCTCCGCGCCGCGCAGGCGCGTTGCGTCCCGCCGCATCCCCCGTGGCATGCTGGGACTTGTGGTCTGCGGCGGAGCACCCCGCATCCAGGCCTCTCCCCGCCCCCCCAGTCCCGAGGAGATAAAGTATCGGTTTGGTTGTCGGTTGTTGGCTTAAGGTCCGTGAGGGGCGCGAGTGTGTGTGGGGGAGATACAAAGAAAAAAGGGAGGGGTAAAAGGTAAGCGCCCAACGTGGGGCTCGAACCCACGACCCTGGGATTAAGAGTCCCATGCTCTACCGACTGAGCTAGCCGGGCGCCACGCGCAAACCTCTCACTCTGCCGTACTCGGCAGCGCCCCCCCTGCGCCTGCGCCGTGCCCGTTCCCCGGCCGCCAAGCGTCGCCCGCGCTGCCCCCAGCTCATTTGCATATTTAACATTATCACTTCAATTATAAAATACCCCCCTCCCCCACCGAGGCCGGCAAAAGCGGAGTCGCCGCAGCCGTAACGGCCTGGGAAAGCTGCGGGCTTATCAGTGTCCTCTGCAGCACGAGCAGTCGTCCACCCCCCGCCCCGCCCGCCGTGTGCTGCCTGCAGGGATGAGAAAATACATTTATTTTGCGCGTTTAGCGTCATTCTGCTCCCTCTGCCCGGGCGCGGGCCGGGGAGGTCCCGGACGGTGTCACCCGGCGCCCCCCCTCGGGCTGGGAGCCCACCTCCCTGGCTCTGTCAGTCCTCGCCCACCGGTCACCTTTCAGGACGGGCTCACCGGACACGGAACACTCGGTTTGCTGTTTTTTCAACATTTTTCCCTCCTGGCTTAACGCGGGCAGCGGGTAACGGCATCAAATTATCCAAGTTTCGTATTTCCCGCTCATTTTATCCCGAAAAGAACATAAAAGACGATGCCACAAGGGAACGCCGCAGCCTTGCGGCTCTGCCTGGGAGACGCCAGCCTAAGGAAAGCGCCGTTTGGGTTTTGGGGTTTTTTCCCCCCCCTGAAATTCGCGCAGCCCCCCCCTCCCCCGCCGCCACGAGGGTCCCGGAGGAGCCGCCCACCGCGCCCGCCAGGGGGCGCCATCGGGCCGTACCGGCGCCGGGAGGCGCGCGCTGCCCGACCCGGCCCTGCCCGGTCCTGCCCGCGCCCTCCGCAGGCGCGGAGCCCCGCCCGCCGCGGCCGCCCCCGCCGGTCATGCCCCGCCGCCGGCCGCGCTGAGCCGCCCCGCTGCCCGCACCCATGCCGGTCCCGGCCGGCCTCCTGCGCCTCGCCGCCGTGCTGGCGCTGGCCGCGGGCGGGCAGGCGGGCGGAGGGACGGCGCGGACAGGTCGGCGGAGGAGAGGGGGGGGCGGGGGTGGTTGGTGGGGTGGGGGGGGGGGCTGTGCGGGACGGCGCGGGGCGCGGAGGTGCAGGCGGGGATGTCCGCGGCGTGCGGAGGTGTCGGCGGGGCGCGGAGCCGCACGGGGCGCTCCGCGGGAGCCGGAGCCGGCCAGCCCGGTGGCCAGCGCCGCTGCAGCCCCCGCGGTGGGCTCCCCCCGGCTGCTGCCCGGCTCCCCCCTGCACTCCCCGGCTCCCCCCCGGCTGCCCCTTGCACCCCCCCGGCTCCCCCCGGCTGCCCCCTGCCCCGTCCCCGGCTCCCCGCGGCCGCAGCGCTGCACACCCAGCCGGGGAAGCGCCGGGGCCGTCGGTGCCCGGGGGGGTGCTTTGCCCCCAGAGACGGCTTCCAAACACCGTTTCAAAACTGAGATTTGGGGGGCTTTTGTTTGTTTTGGTTTTTTTTTCCCGGCAGAGGTAATTGAACGGCGGGAACGCACGCATGGAAACGGGGACCAGCCCCGGCCGGAGCGGGGCTCTGGAGCTGCACGGCCCCCCCGTACCCCCGTCCATCCCTCCCCAGCCTACCCCGACCTTGCCCGTAGCCCTCCCCCAGGGAAAATCCTAGCTCCTGGCCCCCCGAGGGCAGCAGGGGCAGCGTGGGGCCCCACGGCTGTGGGGTTCCTGCCCTTCCCTGCTCCATGCCGTGCCTTCGGCAGCGGCAGTGGATGCACCGGTTACCGGGTCCAACTGGTATTTGGGTACCTGAGCCCACTGGGCTGCCTTTGGGAGTTCAGCATCCAGCTGAAGGGGTAGGAGAGGAAAGGTGATGAACCCTGAAGCTAACCACTGACCCCCTTTCTTCCCAGAGCGTGCTCTGCCCTACTCCAGCAGCGACATTGTTCATCCCATCAAGGTTGACGAGAGCGGATCGTTCCTGTCCTACGATTTGTCCCATCGAGCACTTCACCGAAGGTCTCCTTCCTCCAGGAGCAAGTTTCTCGCCTTCTATGAACTGCATTACAAAGGACAGCCCCTGAAATTCAACCTGAGCATTAACAACAATCTCCTGGCGCCCGGGTTTGTCAGTGAGAGGCGATACGGGGGGATCGCCAATGCCAAGATCCAGTCTCACACGTACAACTCCTGCCATATGATCGGGGAGGTTCGGAGCCAGGTGCTGACAGGAGGTCTGGCCGCGCTCAGCACATGTGATGGCCTGGTAAGTACGGAGATCTTTAATCAATAAGGAAATAGCAGAAACTGTGTGAAATCTTTTTTTCTGCTGAAAGCAGTAGCAAAACTCCTTCCAACAGCAGCAGAGTCAGGATCTCACTGCATAGGTCTGATGTGGCCGTGGATGAGCTGACTGTAAATTTCCCATGGATTCCAGTGGTTTGGGAACTCTCTGGGACTGTGTTTACTTGTTTGTGTCCAAATTCCCAAAGAGAGCAATTCTCATATTGCCTCTGCCTTCTAGGACATAAATGTAGGATTATGAGAAACCCATCTGAAAACAAGGTGTTTGAAGCCTGGAGGTATTTATGATAACACAGCTCATGTATAGCTAAACTTCTTTATGTTTTGTGAACACCTCCGCTGCCTTATTCCACTGCAAATATTTTCAAAGGCGACAGTGACCTGTAAGAGTGTAAGATTTGCTGAAAGGCAAAGCAGATTTCAGGATTAAGGCTGTTGTATCAGTGCTTGGCAGGGCAAATTCAGGACTTCAGCATAAACGTCCATATCCGCATGAGCTGGCATCCAGCTGGCGCAGGTACCACGTCCCCACAGGTTTTAAAGCCCCTTGGGGGTTTGCAGAAGTGTTACCATATAACTTGGTAGGTCCCATGACACGCAGACCCCAGTTCCTGAGCAGGGGCTGTGGGTTGACAGAGGTGCTGGGGTTCGCTGGAAGTGGTGGGTGTAGCGGGGTGGGTTTCTCCTTTTGGGGGCAAAGGGAGGCACCGCTGCGGAGGGAGGGATCACCAGCAGTGCTTGTGCCCAGCGTCCCTGGGGTTGGAGGGATGATGACTCCTTTGGCTCATCATCGATCTGCTGGCTGCCACAGGTGGCTTCGTTTGGCTGGGGGCTGTGTTTGCATTTTAAGCTTCCTGTGTTTAAATAAAGGCAGTGTGTCTGTACGCTGAGTTAGCCTGGTGGAGCAGGGTGGCTTTTAAATGGCAGGTCTGCAGAGGCCACCCAAATCACTGTGCTTTGTCTGGAGGTGCAAGAGTGCACTGCTGGATTTTGGGGATAGCAGAGTGCAGGGCACAGGCGTGCAGCGGGGAGCATTGCTGCTGCCTCTCTGTCACCTGAAGCTGCAAGAAGAAAGCTCAGACCTTCCCCGCTGCATGGCGGCACAGGACTGGCAGGACAGGAGCTGGGCACGTCCTGGAAGGTGTTGGTTGCTCTTTTCCTACCAAATTTAACAGCAGTTGAAGGTGTTCAGCACCTTGCACTTCATGCAGCACTCCTGTCTCCAGGGGGATGAAGGCTGCAGAAAATAGCCAGGCCCAGCATTCAGTTAAAAAATAGACTGATGCACCTGGGAGGAACCTACAACCTCTTGATCCATTTTTCTGCGAATGTTTGTATGAGAGAAACACTGACAGCTGCCGTGTACACAGAAGTAGAAAGTGTCACAAACGCTCCCATGAATGTGTATTTGCATGGGGAGACCCCTGGTAATACCTGATGGTTCTGGAAATGTTTGCATGGCCTTGTCCTGCCAGTGAGCTGAAATCTGCTGTCAGAAGTCCAGTCTTGCAGCGTGAGTCAGGCAAAACCAAGCTGCTAATAGTGAATGGGCTGAAGGATGTTCACGAGGTCATTCGAAACACATGCTGGTTAAGAGAATTAGACTTCTCTTTGTGAATTAACCACAGATGGGAGAGCAAAAAGGAAGTTACTCGTTACGTAATTTGTCATCCACATAATGTGTCACTTGAAAACACCCATTTCATAGTGGTGTTTGGTGAACCCCATCATTACGGTCTGTGAAATGTGTTGAAAATGAACAGTATCCTGCAAATGCTACGGATTAGTATTTTTTAAGAAGCAGGAAAAGTTGTTAGCTCACAAAAAGCATTAGCACAATGTTGCAAGAGAGTCTGCCGTCCATAAACTGCGAGTGGTGAGCAAACCGCAGCCTTAAGCTGCTTTAAACCTTCTCTCCTCAGTCTTAAAATAACCATGGCTTTTTGTCAGTCAGACATGAAATCACGGAAAACTGTACTTAGCAATGTGCTGCATGTCTCATAATTATTATGGAAAGTGAAGTAATGAGGTACTGCTTCATCACAGGGAATTACTCACATGCCACTTGTAAGCATGGTCGGTATTACAGGATGTAAACAAGGAGCTGACTCAGGTGTGGGGAAGCATAGAGCTACAGGCTAGGGCAGTATATTACATTTATACAGGTAATATGGTGGTGATACCTTGCATGTCGAGCCCAGTGTTGCTGTATTGAAAGCACTCTGCCATTCCCAGTTGTAAAGCACAGATGGGCTCTCCCAAAATTCCTGCCTGTGGCATCCTCATGTATTGAACCGAATCTCCTCAGTGCCTGGAAGGGCCGAGTTCCGCGCTACCATCGTTGGTGCAGCGCCTGCTCCAGCATTAGCTACTGGTGTGGCACACAGTGATGGTACCTTGTTTGACATCCTCAGCCAGCCTCTGCAATCCCTGTTCCCGTGACCAGGCTTCATCTTTCTTACCACACTGCTGTAAGACTTCAAACTCCTCCTGTCAATGATTTTAAAATAAAATAAAATATAGTCATAGGGGCTGGATTCTGCTCTCACTTGTGTAGTTTTGCCAGTGCAATTTCACCTTCTCCAAGGGGATTTCTTATTCTTGTTACAGACTGTGATGAGCAAGCATGAGGGAGGCAGAGGTTAGGGATGCTCACACTGCTTACCGGGCTGGACTGGGACATGCAAGGTGCAGAAAGGTTAACCAGGTGTGTTTTAAACAGAGAGAAACGGACCTTCCCATGGGCAGCAGATGCCACTCGGTGCTACCACAGAACAACCGGTGACGAAATGTGGCCCCTGTTCAGGGCACCCTGGGCAGATTTCAGCTGGGGCAGAGGTCTCTGTTCCCTTCCTGGCTCACAATAACCTGCATCAGGAAATGGAGAAGAAATCATATCTGTGGCCTCCTTCCCTTCCTTCCCCATCCCCATGGTGTTTCCTTCTTGTTATTTTACATTTGCAAGGAGTTAATTAGGGAGGAAGCCATTTTCTCTTCCCTGGCACCGCATGAGCAGTGACAAAGCATCCCTGGTAGGCTCAAGTCCTGTTGTATCTTGGAAACAGTTGGAGTGGCGTGTTTTGATTTTCTGTCTTTGTCCCTGCCCTGTCCTGGGGTGTGAAAAATAACAAACATGTTAGAGCAAAAGCATGGTAAGTAAAACTGAGCATGAACAGGCTCCTGAGTAAGCATAGGACACCTCAGCCTGCTCCAGACACCATGAGGCTGCTCTGAAGCAGCCAAGAACAGATGGAATTGTCTTATGGCACAAAATACATTTACAAAACACTCCTCAAGGCAGCACCCTTGATGCTGCAGACTCCCATGGGAGCTCCCATTCCTTGGGATGAAGCTACCCATCCAAAGAGCTTCCCATGCAGCGACTGCAGCTGTTTGTTCTTGAGATGCGTGGAGGCTGGGGAGTCCAGGGTGAGTCCATAAGGATCTGTTGCATCTGGGCCAGGGTCAGGGGGGTCATAATTAACCAAAGAAAGTTTTAGGGTGTCATTTCCTGCTAAACGAGAGATGTCAATAACACATCCTCCCGTTGTTGCGTGGAGGGGCTGTGCTCCTTGTCCTGGGACTGACTTTCCTTGATTGGAGTTCCTGCCATGATCAAGTGCTGCTGCAGGTTCCTCTTCCTCTTCCCTGGAGGTTTTCTGGTCTTTGACCGCGGGAAGTCTGTAACCCGATGGTTCACAATGGTAGTGCTTAGGCAGTGCAAAAGGCCAGAAGCAATTGTCTGTGTCTTAGGATGTCCTTAGGAAAAGACCTTCGTCTGTGCAACGCTTACTCAAAACTCTGGTGCTGCACTATGGTCCAAGCTGTCCTTTGGGCTGTCTGCCTGGAGTCCCCAGAGCGTCTCCAGGAAGGTCAGAGAGAGGTAGAAGGAGCACAGTCCCAGACCATATGTGCATATTCCTGGGGTGCTCTGGTTCTCTGGAGAAGGTGTTTCTCTGTCTCAGCATGCCTGCTGCCCCTGAGCTCCTTGCTATCAGACACCCATTGCGTTCATCACCATCCGCACTTTATGATGGGATCTCTTTAGCTTTTTACTGTCTTAATGATCAATCCATGCTGGCTTGTTCTCTTTTGTCTGGGAGTTTAGAGCTCAAAATACCCATAAAAACAGTTTCTTTAGAGAAGACCTGTTTCCTCCTGGAAAATTTTGCAAACCCTCTCCCGTTCCCGGGTTCTTTAGTGTGAGTCTGTGCTAGATGCAGGTGGCTTCACAGTGACAACTTTGTCTCTCCCTGCCAGAAAGGTGTGTTTCGGCTCATGAACGAGGACTATTTCATCGAACCGGTATCCACCAGCTTTCAGGAGGATGGAGCGGCGCAGCCCCACAGGATATACAAGCGCCAGGTGCCTGAGCACGGGCCAGAGCAAGGCAGGAGGCCACTAGCTCCACGGGAAACCTGTGGTGTGCAAGGTATTGTCCCCTTCCTCTTGCATTTTTGCAATGAGCTGGTAGCAGCTGGGTCCTGGGATTCACATGAAGCACATTGTAGAAAGATAAAGGGAGCAGATCCAAACCTCAGCCCCCTGCATTGCCTCCGCAGACTCGTTAGTCTTAAACCCTGGCATTTGGCTCCCATCCTAAGCTTCTAGCATCCATCGATGACACCCATTGCTCATAGTTAGAGTTTTGCAAGCTGGGCTGGAGGTCCCTCTTGCCACGTAGGCTGGCAAGGAAGAAAACCCTCAGACCAAAAAACTGAGCCAACAGTGGGGAGGGGACGGACCGTGGGCTGTGCGGCGTCCCGCTGTGGGGTGGCATTTGGCGTGCGAGGTGCACAGTCAGTGGTGCCACTGGTGGGTGGGTGTCCGACAGCCTGGAGCTGCTGATTGAGGGCCAGCCCCATGGCCCCAGGGGTGCCCACACAAGCATTCCCATAGGCATTTTTATTGCAGGAAGGCTCATTCACACTGCTAGTCAGGAGATCTCACTTGCTGAGCACCAGGCGGTGGGTTTGTGGCATTAATCACAAGTCACGGGAATCACTGCAGAGCACAGAGTTGTTGGTTGTTTTTTTTTTTTTCTCCTGCCAATTTTTCTGTATTTGCTTACGTTTCTCACATATACGACTCAAGGCGTGCTGAACCTCAGGCCTGTCGCTCTCATCCTTTCCTCCCAGCCCTGCTGCAAGCATTCTGTGATGTGGAGACTGAGTATTTATTTTCATTTCCTTGCAAACATTGTTTTCTGACCTGTCGGGGCATTGAACTTTCAGAGTGGAACCTGGTCGCTGCCCCAGGAGTCTCTCTGCTGCGGGGCAGAGAGTGCATGCCGGTTCCTTCTCCTCTGTCTAGAGCAGATGGGTTGGATAAACTTCCAAGCCCAAGATTTCAAGTAATGAGGGATTCAGTGCATCCCCAGCAGCTCACGGGTGCTTTACTCCTTGTCTGCATCGGTGAAGCTGCATCTTCCAGGCAGTGTGTCTTGTTTTGCTTATTTCCTAGAGCTCTCTGCTTTTGGAAACTGTTTTTTTTCCTATCATCAGGTTATCTTCAGGCATTCTTCTGTTAATTTAAGTTACTTATTTAATCTATGGTAATCATAATGGCTCCTTTTAGACTTTGAAGTCTATTCATTCTAAATGAATTTCATTGGGTGTAATATGGCCCGTGTGTAATGCATATGGATCTCTACTGCAATCTGAGCTAGAAAAGTGGATGTGATGTGTATGCCCTGAAAAGGAAACCAAAAGTCTGTAGGATTTTAATTGCTGCAAGCCTTTCATTTTGTACTGATGTATTGCTGGTTTTTTTTGCAAAACACCACACAGCCAGATGGTGTTAGGCTGTTAGGTGTTATTTAGCTTCTGTCAATACATAGTGCAGCCTGTGTGTACAGCTGGGTGAGTGTTTAAGAGGGATCTGAAAGGGAAAATGCCACACGAGTCCTCCCTGGGGTCCCGGGAGCCCTCTGCGCCCATCCTCTCTGCAGTACCTTCACGTCCCGGCTGGAAGCTTAGCAGCAAAGGACACAATGGAAACAAGCTCCAAGGAAGCTGTTGCGATTAAACTGTCACAGTGGTATTGGCAATTCATCAAATTATCCAGATACTTGGGATTTTTCAGGCTGGGGGATAAAACACTCTTTCACAGCTAATGTACAGTATAGTCCATAAAATGTAAAAGTCCATTGTTAACTAAGTAAGGCTGAACCCTTAGAAAATGGTCATAAAAGCAATTCCCCCTGTGTGGGATGCGGTTTGTAAAGCCTTTACCCAGCTTGGGGCTGACCCTGACCTTGATCTTGGAGCAGCGTCACAGGAAAAGTCTCCGCATGAGAATTCCCAGTTGCTGGTGTGCGTGAGGAGCATCCGAGCTCTCCTCCGCCTCCCGTCTCTTTTCAGCCCAATGAATGTTCCCCTTGTTTCTCCCCAGGAAGGAGCAGAGTTCAGTCTCCGTGTGGCTGAGGAAATCTCTGTGCAGTCCTGCAATGTCTTGGTCTTGCCCTGGACACTGATGATCTTTGGGATTTGGCTCAAGACATCAGTCCAGCTTTGGGGCCAAAGAGTTTATCGTGTTGGGGGACTGTCTCTCCTGCAAAATACAGATTTGTGATGATAATCAGAAATGTTGAGCCACTGGGGTTGTTTCTTGGTGGTACATGCTCAAGCATCTTGGCAGGGTTGCCTGTAAGTTCATATGTCAATACAAACCCTAAGCACTCTGCTCTGGGAGGCTCCATGTTCCTTGTGGAATATTGCAAACCCTGTTCCAGTCAAAAAATTACTTTGAATGCTTTTTTAATTTTTTTTTCTCTGTCATGCTAATGCTGCTGTGCAACAGACTGAGGTCAGAGTCTTCACCCCACAGTAATTTTTTGGAACATACAGCACAGCAAAATACATGTAGCTCTAAGTGTGTGGAGCCTCCTTCTCAACACCAAAAGGTTGTTTCTTTGAACTGAAAAAAAAAAAAAGCCCTTGATGATATTTTACCAAAGCTGCAGATATTTTACAAAAAAAAAAAGAAGTCTTTTTTCCCCCTTTAATCCCTCAGAATCTCAGGAAAACCTGGAGAGGTCTGAGAAACGGAGGGAAAGATGGGAACAGAAGCAGCACAGGAAGAGAAGAATAAAGCAGCGCTCCATCAGCAAGGAGAAGTGGGTGGAAACACTGGTGGTAGCAGACACCAAGATGATAGAATACCATGGGAGAGAGAACATAGAGAAGTATGTGCTGACCGTGATGAACATGGTGAGTCCTGGTCCTCTCAATGGCAGAGCCGCCAGGTCCCTGGTGACACGGCTGTGAGACATAAAGACCACTGGGCTTACCAGGACTCATCCCTGGTGGGACCTCAGCAAACCTCTCACTGGGCAGGCTGTTCCCACCCACATGTTGGCTTTTCTGCTCCATGCTCCATCCGCCGCGGGAGGATGGGTCAGTGTCAGCAAGCCCGAGGCCAAAATTTGGATGCAGGCGGGAGCAGCTCAGCCTGCAACGGTTTCACCTTCACCATGAGCTCAAGGGCTGTTCCCTTCTCCTTCCCTCCATGGGGATGGATAACTTGGCCTCCCAGGGAGATACCCCAAGGGCAGAGATGCTCCAGGGAAGGGAGGTGGTGGGTACTGCCCAGGGTCGTGCCACTGCGGCTCTCCCCAGGCAGACGTGCAGGCAGCTTGGGCACGGGGACGCAGCTGAAGCTGAAACCACCCCGAAGCCTGCGCGAGGTCCACCCACCGCCCTCCACATGGTAGGGAAACCTCCTTGCAGGAGGAGAGACCTGCGGGGACCTGGGAGCTTTGGCTCAGACTCCCTGAAACTCAGGGGTGGCCGTGCTCGCAGAGGGAGCGCTCCGGGGCAGCTGCCATCGGAGCCAATGCCAGCACTAGCCTGATTAGTAGGAGGGATGTGAACGGCTTTCCTGGAAAGGTGGCACTGAGGACAGTTAAGGAAAGGAGCACTGGATTGTGGTGGTCTCCACTGGAAATCTGGGGGCGGTTTGCTGGTGCCATAAAACAAGCAGTTATGTCAGTGTGAGTTAGTTTAGTCTGTTCACTCTTCTGCTGCCGTGGTAGCAGCTATTTGCATTTTAGAAAAGGGTTGATGGCCAGAAAAGAGTGTGGGATTGGGCAGAGGACTTCACGGTAACATCCCTGGGTTTCTGGGGGTTGGTGAAGGCACCCGGAGAGCACAGGCTTCCTTTGAGATGTTAAAGGCATCCATTAGGAGTGAAAGCAGAGGTGTTCCTCCGGGTGTTTCTGGTTGTTTCAATGTGCTACACAGATTATATCGATTTTAAATGGATATCATTACACTCTGAACGCTTTAGTCCAGGTCTGCATCTGGTCTTGTCCTTCGTTTTGGGGAATTCCCTGAGATGTTGTCAACAACCTTCAGTAGCTTCCCCTTGAGCTCACGTTCCCCTGCAGATGTACTTACCAGCAGCAGTGTCACAGGGCAAGGTCTTTCCTTCGGGCTTTATTTCTTTGGCTCTTGCCTGTTGCAGGTGGCCGGTCTGTTCCACCACGCCAGCATTGGGAACCCCATCAACATTGCAATTGTGCGACTCATCCTGCTGGAGGATGAAGAGGTAAAAAGAAAACATGGTGACTCACCCTCCCATCCTGGCAGCGAGGCTGGGATACACGGGGAGCTGGCCTTGAAAGCCCATAAGCTCTCTCTTCTGCTGTCTTCATGGCCTGGATGAGTTTTCATAAGATAAACGCAGGTGCCCGTGCCTTGCTTCCTTGTCTTCTGCGTGGGCTGCAGCCCTGGTGAAGTCAGGCAGATGGCATGGTCAGAGGGACTGCAGAGTCTGATTCTTATATTAATCTATGATAACTCAGCATCAACGCCGATAGCAGAGGGCTGTGAATCGCTGGTTGGTTGTGCTCCCAGCTGCAGCGGTGGCTCTCAGGGAGCCTGATACCCCTCAGATAGGCTCCCCAGCTGCATCCTTTCCCATCAGCCAGGATGGTATTTTCCCGCAGTGTTTCTTAACCCCCATTATCAGATGACTAAATGTTTCAGTTGAATCATAGATAAAAAAAAAGCAGAAGAGGACTATTCCCACCCAGCCTACAACCTGTAAATATGGAGCAATTCCATCGGGGTGGTAGTTACTCTTGATTCCACTCTGATGTGTCTGAGATCAGACCTCTCCCCACTGCATCCTGAAAACCAAACAGATCTGGCAGCAATATGACAGCAGGCTTTTATTTATGCTGGCAGGAGGACCTGAAAATCTCCCACCATGCAGACAACACCTTGAAAAGCTTTTGCAAATGGCAGAAGAGCATCAACATTAAAGGAGATTCTCATCCCCTGCATCACGACGTTGCAGTCCTGCTCACAAGGTATTGTGCCCATGTGCTAATTTTATGCTGTAGATGCCATGCTGGCAGCTAGAAACACATCTGCCGGCTGCAGGCAGGGAAGCAGACAGGCAGCCAGAGGAACATCTCAGTGGGAACTGTTGAAATCTCACTCTCCATGCCTGAGCCCTGCCTGGACATCTGCACATAAGATATGTAACATGAAATCCAAAGATAACCTGGTCCTAGTGGCTGGAACTGGTCTCAGATCTCAGGTTTAAACCTGGAGACAGCTCCCAGTTGACTAGCAGTTGAGATTTCCAAACCAGATTTTCACCACGGCCCTGTTGCCAAGCCCCAGGATGGCTGGATCCTCCCAGGAGATGTACACAGGGCTTAACTCTCCTTTTTCCCTTGGAGGCTAACTCTAGGATTGGCAGAGGAGCCTCTGAGAAGGCCCCTGACCTCCCATGAAGCTCGCAGGAATTCACGCCTCTGGCCAAGTTTATATACCTTGCAGTCAAAATGTAGTTTGATGGTTTCATGCTGCAGCAGCTTGTCTGTTGGCAGTATTGTGGTGGTTTGTGTGATGATTCACAACCCACAATGTTTTCATCTTCTTTAGAAAGTTTGCTTTGTAGCAGAAATAAGGCACTTAAGGCCGTGTACTTCAATGGAGTTGTTCTTCCTGGGTGGCTGGTGCTCCTCTGCCCTGGACCACAGCACTCCTGGGATGTGCTTCCCCAAGCAACGTAGTAATCACTTAATTATTCTCAGCATCAGCTTTATTTATACAATGGAATAAATGTAGCCAGGCTGGCTAGCAGTTCCCATTAATCAGGCTTAATAATAAGCCAGGGATACCGGGAGAGTAAAGGGGAAAGGAAAGGTCGTAAATCTTTCCGTTGCGGAAAGACGTTGGATATCTCCATTCTCACTTCTGTTTGGCCAGCGTCCGTGTGTCATTCTCCGTGGGCTGGGACGTGTCCCATGCTCCTTCCCGCGTGTCGTGTTGGGTCCTGCCGTTCTCAACCCCCCTCTTTGCTCTGTGTCTGTGTGTTCGTTGTCTCCATCGCCCAAGGAAGGACATCTGCACAGCGATGAACAGACCCTGCGAGACCCTGGGTCTGTCCCACGTGGCGGGGATGTGCCAGCCCCACAGGAGCTGCAACATTAACGAGGACACAGGACTGCCCCTGGCCTTCACCGTGGCTCATGAGCTTGGACACAGGTACCACCGGCTTCCTCCTCCTCTCCTCTGACCTCTGTCCTCTGCGCCGCTCAGTCAGGGCTTGAGAAGGCACGGGTGGAAGTTGGGAGAGGATTGCCGAGCAGTTCCGCACTGGTGCAAACCTTCCTCTGCACCCACAAGAACTTACCCTGGGAATTTCATTTCAGAGTTAAGTTTTTGGTTGCCGCAGGTTCAGTGAAAATCCCATAATCCAAGGCAACCTGGACAAATTGCATTTGTATATTATCCTGTGTTGCTGATGCTAAAAGTTTTGGAGAAGAGGGTTGCCCATTAAGAAGTTTTAAAATAGGCTCTGCGTATAGAATCAGTGACAGAATTTTGCTTGCCCTAATTTCAGTTAAATTTTGACAAGATCACTTGAACATCATAGTTCCTAAGAGATATCTTTGTATGGTAAAAATGTGTACCCAGCAAGTTTAATTAAGTCAATCTTGTTCGATACTCTCATTACTTTTTTTCTTGGCTGGGTTTCAGCAAGAAAGCTGAAATAAAAGCATGGGACAAAGTTCGGGGCAGTGTCCTTGGTATCACTGAAATGTCCCACATGGCCAGATCCCCCAGTCCTGTTAATGACCGAGTCCCCACGGAGCTGGGACGGTTTATGATGTCCGGCGTTGCATGTTGTTGTGCTGGAAAGCAGAGAGGCTGCGCGGTTGTAGTGGCGTGCGGCTCACCTCTCCTTTGTGGGACTGTGCTCTTACACAGTTTTGGGATTCAGCATGATGGAAGCAGCAATGACTGTGAGCCAGTTGGGAAAAGACCTTTCATCATGTCTCCACAGCTCCTGTATGACACGTCCCCACTCACCTGGTCCCGCTGCAGCCGGGAGTACATCACACGATTCCTTGAGTAAGTCCTCCTTTCCTCTTCTTCTTGGCTTGTGGGGTGCTGGGGGTGGCTTGGGGTTTGGGTCTGCAGCTGGGGACTGACCCAGGCAATTGCGCTCAGAAGTCAGCCCCAGGGCACGTGGGGATGCTTTTATCTCACTAGGTTGCCTCGGTCCTTGCTGTGAAGGATGGGGGTTGAAGACAAAAGCAGCACGAGGTTTGGGTGGTGGCACAGGGGTTGTGGCTTGAACAAATAAACCTGAAGTGGTTTTCTTCGATGCTCTGTGCAGTTTTCTTCGGTGCTCTGCACAGGGCAGATGATGTTTGCCTGTAGGCAGGAGACATCACGTGAGGAAATGAGACCAAGCCAAATTCTTCTGTGCATTTGTTTATTTTTAGCACCCCGTGGCTGATTTTTCAGCCTGTTGTTATTAAGTTCTTAGGAACGCGGCCCAGAGATTTACGTTTGTCAGCCAGTGGCTTGCACTGGAGAAACATTTTTCTTCCTTGCTAGGGGAAGGTTAGAAAACAGTGAGAGCATCGGCAAGAAACCGTGATGGGGAGAGCTGGGCGAGGGACTGGCACTTACATGGCAGGGAGGCTGCCCGGGGCTGAGCTCCCATTTCTAAATCCCAGCCTGGAACATGTGGGCTTGGCCTCCATGCAGGGTGAATTATTGTTGATATACGCCTTTTGGTGGAATGGAGCTTTCTTGTATCTGCAGCGTTCTTGGCCTTCTGCTTTTAACCTTCACTTTTGGATTAAGAATTTCCCGCTTGCAATGACCTTGGGCTGCTATGAGCTGCAGTGGGGAAGAAACAGAGCAGCTGGATGCTTCTCCAGTTGGGTTTTGGTCTCCTTGCTCCCCCTAGAAGGGGCAACTCTTCCTTACGAGTGGAGCAGAGCCTGGCAGGCGTCTTTCACTGACTGTGACATCCCCCCGGTGAGGGAGAGGCCCGTTGCCAGCACAGACATGAGTGTGTTATAATAAGATGTTGGCAGGAGAACAGGAAGGAATGAGCCAGAAAATAAGACCCTGCTGACCTGGGGCTGCTGGATGTGCTTGGAACAGACCTCGCGTTTGTTAAAAAAAGCACTCTCAGATGACGATTATTATTTTACAAAAGATTTTTATTTTACAAGCACTGCTGAACATTTAAGCATCTGAAGATGATTCCCGTCACTGACAGCGGCACGGCCCTGGTGCTGTGGGTCAGGCCCTGGGTGCAGCCGGGGCTGGGTGACCCTCTTGGCAAGGCTGTGGGTCGGGGTCTGCTCGGACACCCAGGGGTGATGGAAGGGGTCTCCTCCCTGCTGTGGTGGCGGTGGCCCCCAAGGAACAAGCATCCATCATGCAGGCTAATGAGGGAGGCTGGCACAGGGTGGGTGGTGATGCTTCCGTGGTGGAGGCACTGCTCCGGACCTGGGAATCTCATCAGCCCTGGGACATGCCAGCGCTTCCCAGATAAGCCCTTTTTGGCGTTCTGTGATTTTTTCCCCTCTAACCCTCGGAGGAGTTGGAAGATGCTGTAAGGCTCTTTGCTCTCCACCCCTCACCGTGACGTGAGCTCTTTCCCAGCCTGGCTGGTGGAATACCCTTGTAAAACAGGGTCTGGTATCTCGTGGATCCCCTGCCTGCACCATGAGCACGTGACAGTATGGAGCAGCCTCCCTTCATCTCAGCAGCAGCCTCGGCACAGCTGCAGGTTGTCTTGTCTCCCTTCAGTCTTCTCTCTAGATCAACCAGTTTTTCAGCCTCTTTGCACAGTGCTGGAGGCCATCTTCCATCATCCTCCTAGGGGCTCCTTCCAGCTGATCTCCTTCCCGGAGCTTGGGGACGGCTGGTCTTTCCCTGCCTTTGCAGCCCTGCTCCAACGGCAGCATGCAGCCCTGCCTGCTGCATCATTCCTCTGTCAGTTCTGCCAGATCCCCTGTTCGTGCAGCTGATTCTTCCCAAGCTCCAATCCTTGCCTTTGTTTTTATTGAATTCCATCCTGGCTTTTTGGACCCTTCCTCCAGTTCTCTGAGAGCTTTTGGAATTTTAATCCTGCTCTCGAACATATCTGCAGATCCTCCCAGCCTGCTCCCATACGGGGATTTGATCATCATACCATCTACTCCATCATCCAGCTCGTTAACGAATGAACTGAAACAGGCAGATGCAGTGCAGACCCCTGTGCATTTTTACTGCAGAGTGTGGTTTATTGCATATCCCTGCAAAGCCAGAGGGAAACTTGTGCCAATTTTTGCTGGCTCAGTAATGTATTTTGGCCAATGGAAGAGACGATTGTAAAATATTAGGGTGATTGTAACATATTTAGGACAATTGTAAAATATTTAATGAAGAAATATATTTTAAACATAGCACTGGAAAGCTGACAGCAAATCTAAATCACCTCCCATACTGGGACAGAGACCTCTCCCGTAAGCTGGGGCAAGGCAGAAAGGGTCTTGAGCAGATCAGAGGGCATGGAGGGTTGGGAGTGGTTTTGGGGCGATGTGCGGGGCCCCAGGTGCTGGTACCTGAACAAGCAGTTGATGAACTAGTCCAGAGGAGCACCAGTATCATGCATGTAGCTCATGCAGGAGCCCAGTGCTTAAGCCTGGACTTTCCCCAGCAAAGATATCATTCTTTCCATTTTTAAAGAAAATACTCTTTTAAAGTGTTTTCTACCAGCAGGTAAAGAAAATACCTCTGGAGGTGCAATGCAGTGACCTCTCTATGCCTGAAACAGGCTGCACCACGATACTGTGTCCAGCTGCCTAATCCACACTTGATTCATCCCAGCTCAGCCCTGCATCACTCGCAGCGATCCTTCCCTCCCCGCCAGGCTGGGAGAGGCAGGATGCTCCTGCTGTTGTGGACTTGGGAACAAAGACTTTCAAGCCCCTGGGCTGCTGAAAGCAACCTGTTTACTGGTTTTTCCCATAGGGAAGCTGCTTATAAAAATATATACACATGGTATTTTAAGGGGCTGTCTTCAGCCAAGTGAGCTGTGCAGGTGTCCAGTATGGACCTCACTGGGGTGGGATGGAAAAGGGAGGAGAGCGTGCCAGTTCTGCCGGGCATCGCCTTGTGGCTCTGCCGGCACCCCAAAGCAGGAGCTCTCCTGTGCTGCTGGCCCTTGTTTCTGTGTTGCTGGTTTGGGTTAAAAAGGAATCTTGTTTCAAACTAATTTAGACCTGTTCCCAATCACAGCAGGCCGAAGTAATCTAATCTGCTGAGAAACCCTCGCCAGAGACTTTGCCTTGCTGGAAACAAGTTTGTTTAAATCAACACTGAAAGCTTAACTAGTGACAATTTCTTGTGTGTTTGTGAAGTATCGTAGCAAAAGCGCTCAGAGCCGAGAGAGGCGGCCAGGAACATCCCTCGCGGCTCCCGCAGCCTGGCTGCCTGCCACCGGCTGCCTTGATGGCTCAGTTTTAATATCTCTTTTCTAAAGACAGCCTGTCCAGCACAGTTTGAGCACTGTTTGTAGCAGCAAATACGAGAGTGAGTGCGTTTTGCTGCTGACAGTCTACTTTATTTCTATTAGCAGGGCATTGACACATGGGTTGTGCTGTCCACAGGGACATTTCTGGGGTCAGCATGATGTACAAATGCGGGGACAGCATCTGTTTCTTGGCAATGAAATGTTTGTTCAATTAAACCCTTTATCTTGAATGGCAAAAGCGGGTCCCAGCTGAGGACTGAGCTGATATCCTGTTCACAAAGCAAAAATCCAAGGGATTATTCCCAGAGAAAATTACATTTCTGGCTTTCCATAAGAGGGAGACGGGCATCTCAGGGGGGAAAGGGGGAGTGTGCAAGGCACTGGCCCCGCAGCTGCACAGAGAAGCCGCTGCTGCCTTTGCCCCTCCGCCTTCCCCATAACCCACCGTGCCGGGGGTCTGTGGGGTGATTGCTCTGGGAGCGGGCACCCATTCCGAAAAGCAGGTACCCACATGTGCCTGTCTGCCTGCTGGAGCGGCTCCAGGGTTGACTGGAGAGCCAGGGTCCTATTGGCTAGAAATGCTAATTGCTTCTCATCATGGTGGGACATTAATGAGCTGTTCTGTTCCTCCGTTAGCAGCTGCTGGAGCGTTATAGTGTGCTGGGCTGGTGGTGATGCCGCTCTGACCTCTGTTTTTCAGCCGGGGCTGGGGGCTGTGCCTGGATGACCCCCCTGCCCAGGAGGTGCTGGACTACCCCTTGGTGCCCCCGGGTGTCCTCTACGATGTGGGCCACCAGTGCCGGCTGCAGTACGGTGCCTACTCCACCTTCTGCGACGACATGGATGTAAGCCAGGGTCCCCCCTGATGTTACATGGGCTTGTGCGGCTCCGAGGGGCTATCTGGGGGTGGGGGGGTTTGCACGGGGCGATCCTCTCCCTGCAAGTCCAATTTGTGCCGATGGGTCGGCCGGTCCAGTAACTGAGTCCTGTGTAACCGTGTTTTCTGCAGAGTGTCTGCCACACGCTGTGGTGCACAGTAGGGAACACATGCCACTCCAAGCTGGACGCTGCTGTTGACGGCACTGCGTGCGGGGAGAACAAGGTAATGGGGAGCAGTCCCCTCCGCGGCTGCAGAGACTCCTTGTCCTGCACGCAGAGGAATTTCACAGGCTCCTGCGTACCGGGATGGGCTCACCTCACTGCCCTTGCTCTGCCCAAACACCCGCTGCTGCCAGGGAGGGACTGCCTTCAGTGAAGCTGAAAATGCCTTAAGAAGGTGAAACACGCAGTTAATTACCATGGCAGGAGAGCACAAGGCTCTCCCTCTGTGGTGGTGGATGCTCGTCTCCGGGACCTGCCCCCCCCTTGGGGAGGCACCTCTCCTTGCTGTGGGGCAGAGAGGGTCCGGCAGCACCCACGGCAGCTTGGCGGGTGCTGCACCAAGCATGGGGGGTGGAGGGGGCCAGCTATCTGCAGCCAGCTCCAGTCACCCTTGCAAGGGTGATGCTGGCTCCTGTACCGCAGCAGCCCTGCGACGCAGCGTCGCTCTTCCAGAACATGGTTTTCCTGTCCAAGGTAGCATAATATAGAGTTATAAAAATACCTATAGACATCTGTCCTCACTAGGTTTAGTGTCCCCTCCCAAAGCCCTGGCCCCAGAGCACTGGGGATGACCTTGGGCTTAGCCACCACTCCCTGCGAAACCTCCCGCCGTGCCTTTGTCTGTGGCTATGCCTCGCTGGCTCTTCCCTCGGGGCTGAGATCAGGCCACGAATCCCCTTGCTCAGGTGGAGGTTTGGGTATGTTGCCTCAAGCAAATCCTCAAACAGCCCAACATCTCTCAATGTCCCATTGCTTAGAGGTGCACCGGGCTGTGGCAGAGCCCAGCTGACCCCCAGGCACCTCCGTGTGAGCGAAGCATGGATTTTCACAGGGCAATATGGGTGCTGGGCTTCAGTGCTCCCTGTGGCCGGGCTGTGTGACTCACCATCAATTATTGCATCCTTAAACCTCATTTTCTCTTCTTCTGGCCTGTCACTTGCAGTGGTGCTTCAACGGCGAGTGCGTGCCCGTGGGTTACCGTCCCGACGCGATCGACGGTGGCTGGGGCTCCTGGAGCTCATGGGCTGCCTGCTCACGCAGCTGCGGTGCGGGCGTGCAGAGCGCGGAGAGGCAGTGCAGCAGCCCCACGTAAGTGAGCGCTTGCTCCTCCGGAGCTCATCTGGACCCTATTTAGGAGAGGAACCCAGCGCTTCTTTATCACCCTGTAAAGCTGGGGACCATCATCTGGCCAGTGCGGTCATACCCCTGTCTGCATCACACGGCAAAGCTGTACCATTATGCAGTTATCAGTCTGAACAATGTGTTTTTGAAACACTCGAGAGATTAATTTCACGGGGTTATCCAGCCGGCTGGGCAGCAGAAACCTCTGGAAGGGCAGAGTTTGCTCTGCCTCCTTCCACAGATAAGTCGCTCCTGCTCTGTGCAGGCAGAGAGCAGTTGCGATTGACTCAAACAAAGAGCAAAGCCTCCACACTTGTAGATGTAAAACATATCTGGTGTCCTTTAATGACAGAAAAGGAAAAATAGGTGTTCTTTGAACCCGAGTCAGTCGTTTTGAAAAATCCAGCTGCTGTGTATCACCCCATTGCTTGCTGTGAGCAATTTCTGATCTGCGCCCGGCCGGAGGCTGCTTCCTCCCAGCCTGCCGGTGCTGCAGCCAGCGCTGGCTCTCGTCGGGAAGCGTCTGGGCACTGGCGGAGGAGCAGCCTTGTCCATCCCATGATTTCTGGGCTCACCCGTCTGCTCCCCAGATGTCCCCTTCATCACCCAACTGCTGTTGTATTAGATTCAGCCAAAGCCCCTGGCTTGCCCAGGTGTCAGAGTGTCCTGGGACAGGGAGAGAAAAGGGCTTTGTGAGCAATGTTGCAGTGGCAGTCGCTTTTCAGAGTCCTGAGGAGCTCTGAAAGCTGCAGGAGCAGGCTCTCTAATGAGGCCAGATGTGCTTTCTGCCCAGCTTCTTCCTTGGGCGTGTTGTTTTTAGCACATGCTGTTGAGCTGTTTAAAGAAGCGCCGCGTAATCTCGGTTCCAGGTCAAGAGCTGGGTTTCTGTTTGACATGAGTTTTGTGGCAGAAGTGCAATTGTAGTTTATGGAGTGTTTTAAACACAGCTGTGGGCGGGCAGGAGAGCAAACACTGGAAAAGCAGCAGAATTTCCCCGGGCAGTTGTTTGCTTTGGCCACCGTAGGTAAATCTTCAGCTTTGCCTTTTGGATGGAGTGAATAAATGTGAGCACTGGGCAGTCCTCCTCCCGCAGGCATTTCCTTGGGGCAGGGTGTGTAAACACAACTCTAAAATAATAATTAACTTTATTCTCTTCAGCAAAGCGTGCCCGGACTTAACTGATCAGGGAAAAAGTAATTTTCGTGAGGTCATGGGGATGTGGGCCATGGAGAGTGCTGTGACCAAAGGAAAAGGCAAGCATCAAGAGACAGTGGCAGTATTTTGAGGGTCTGTTGGCACCTGAGAAAAGCCTATCGTTGCTTTTAAAGTCCCTCTTACTTTAAAAAGTCCAGCAGCAGCTTTGCTCTTCCCTTGGGCAGTAGAGGAGCAGAGTCAGAAGCGTGTCCTGGGTGGGATGGAGAGCAGCTCCTCCGGAGCAGCTGCAGAATGGGCACCTGGCTAACATGGCTCCTGGGAGCATTGGCATCTCGTCAGCCACAGTACCCGGGATGATGAAGGAGATGTTTTACCCCAAGGGAAGGGTGCCTGGCTGCAGCCGCAAGAGGTGCGGGGGCTTCAGATGTGTACACTGCCAGTGACACCTGACTTTAATAACTGCTTTTATAGCATCGTGCACTAGACTATAAAACTGGTCATATTTCCAACATTAAGGAGGGACTGTCGAGGGACAAGACCCAAGATGTAGCTAATCTGGCTTGAGAGCCGTCACTCAGCAAAAGCTGCCTTTGCTCCACAGTCTCACCCTGCGCGGTCCTGTAGCACAGCCCAGCAGCCGCAGCAGCAGCAGGGAACTGGTCCAGGAGGGACTTGGAGAAGGATGTGGGCTGTGGTCTCCACGCATTTCAAAAGCTTGCTCTGTGGAGTGGGGTGGATGTTCGGTTCGTAGCCAGCTTCCTTACACGAATGTTGCAGCAGTGCTACGTGTGAGTTATAACTGGGAGAGCTCCCCGTTGACTCCACGTGGATTCAGGCTTGACCCAACCTCATGAGATCAACCTTAGCAGCAGGTACAAACCCACCCTCCCTTAGCTGCAAATAAAAAGGGAATTTCCCCTTTTGTGTGGTAGGTCCTTATTTGATAGGACAGGGGTGATGGCTTTAAACTAAAAGAGGGTAGATTTAGATGAGATGTAAAGAAGAAGTTCTTCACTGTGAGGGTGGTAAGGCACTGGAACAGGTTCCCCAGAGAGGATGTGGATGCCCCATCCCTGGAAGTGTTCAAGGCCAGGTTGGATGGGGCTTTGAGCAACCTGGTCTGGTGGAAGGTGTCCCTGCCCATGGCAGGGGAGTCGAACTAGATGACCATTAAGGTCCCTTCCAGCCCAAACCCTTCTGTGATTCTATGATTTTTCCCTTTTCCCTCCCACGGACAGGCCAAAGTATGGGGGCAGGTATTGCCTGGGGGAGCGGAAGCGGTTCCGGATTTGCAACGTCAGGCCATGTCCCCCCGACAAGCCCTCCTTCCGTCAGGTCCAGTGCAGCCAGTTCAACCCCATGCTCTACAAAGGGAAACTCTACAGGTGGACGCCGGTGCCCAACAACAGTGAGTCGAAGGCAAAGCCCGCTGCCGGGTTTCTGCCTGCAGCCCCAATGAGAAACCTGAAACACAGTCTTGCTAATGGCTTGGTTTTGCTGTTCGTGTCTGTAAGATTTGCCTTGCAGCACGTTTATGCTGTATTTTAAATTATGGCTGGGCTTGCAGGGTTAATACATGTTTTCAGAAATGGTTACTTGGGTTTAGTTTCTGCCTATTGGGTTCCCCAGTTAACCCCTGCGAGCTGCACTGCCGGCCGGAGGATGAATACTTTGCAGAAAAACTGCGGGACGCCGTCATTGATGGGACACCATGCTACGAGATGAACGCCAGCCGCGACATGTGCATCAACGGCATCTGCAAGGTGGGTCCCATGCCAGGGCCCTCTGGGGAGGGAGCCCAAGGACCCCCGTGCCTGGGGAAATGCAGGCGGGTGCTGTGACCCATCCCGTAGGTGAACATCATCCCCTCTCTCGCACGCGCTGACGGGCTGAGCTTACTCCTTTTGTCATTCACCACTCAGAAAGCTTTCCTTATTTCCATGAGGTGTGTGGTACGGACATATTTCAGCCTCTGTGTGGGCCTCAAGGAAATAGAGCACAAACCCAAGGAAATGAAGCAAGAAAAGTTTCCCTTGAAACTAAGGTCAGGGATATGAAAGGGTGTGTAGAGAGGATGCCCAGACCAGCCCTGCACCCCAAGTGTGGCTGGTGGTGGTGGCCACAGGTCTGACCTGCAGTGATGGAGATGCTTCCCCTGGCTTGGCAGCCTCTCCCAGCACTGGCATTTGTCCTTCCTTCTGGGATGTTATTTTTCTTTCTTGGAAGCTCCTTACAAATGTGCTGCAACATGCGGTGGCATGGCTCTGGCTGCTGGCCAGGGAGGGCATCTCTCAGTGTGGGAGACACAGGAATCTGGTGGAGATGGCACAGCTGGCGCTGTGGGAGGTGCTGGCATGGCCGAGGACACTTTGCCGAGCTGTGCCCTGGGTCCTGCAGCTGCGTTTGGTGGCAGCAAGACGGTCCCTTCATTCACACCTTCCTTTTCCCTAGGGAAGCGGTCCTGAGGTTTTGGATAGAATAAGCACACCTGGAGGACATTGGATTTCTGTTAAATTAGGGAATGGGTGGCGATCTGAGCTGCTGTGGTACCATGGTCTGTGGTGCAGATTCCCACCATGGGACGTACCAAAGCCACGCTGCCGGAAAGCTGACGGCCACCTGTCACCGGGGACACACGCGAGCAGGCAGGACACGGTTGGGTCTGCCGTAGTGTTGGATAAAGAAGCTCTCTGAAAGGCTTTTCAGAAAAATAGGCTTTTTGGAAAAAAGGCTTTTTGGACAGCACAAAGAGCAGCAGGAAAGAGGGAAAATAATCAGTCAATGAGTTTCCTTGCAGCCTCTTATATAAAAACCATTCATGGAAACTTCTCCCTCTCACTGGCCGTGCTGCCAGCAGCAGCAGGCAGGGGCCGGACGGCAACTGGAGGCTTTGAGAAGGTCCCGTTTGTTCCTGTAATAGGCTGTAAATTACTTCAAAGGCTGCAGCGTGCTGATACACAGGCATGGGCTGGAGGGAGGGTGCAGGCTTCATGATTTTTACTTGGCACATACAACAGGGTGCGATCCAGCAGCTCGCGGCAGACGACAGCACGTTTAGCCAGAGCTCACTGCACACAAAACCTTCGTCGCCGCTGAGCCTGCTGCTGGCTGCGACACTGGAGTTAAACCTGGCTCACTACAGACTATCGCAGTAGTTAAAACAGTGGGTGCTTCTGCTGTAGGTGTGTGCCAGTGGTGCCTGGGCACCTCCTCGGGCAGCAAAGGCTGAAGGCTCCTCGCTGGCACGGGACCCAGCGGGACCCTTTGGGGTCTTGGCTGAAGCTTTTATGGTACAAAATCACAGGGAAGCTCTTGCTCTGCACCCATTGAGTGATTTGGCATGAGGTCTAGAGAGAGTTTCAGCAGAATATAAAAAAGGTTTTGGGGAAGTGTTTTGAAACAGGACTAGCAGGGCCGAGGACCAGGGGGTTTTCCCAGCTCAGCCTGACACGTAACGTGTGCTTACAGGCTCTGCTGCCCAGGGACGCGGGTAGGAAAAGGTAAAAATGAGATGTGGGTCGTGATCCTCGCTGCGTCTGAACAGGACAGCAAGATGGCGAGGATATGTTAGAGAAACCCGTATTGCAGCCGATGTGGCTGTATCACCACCCATCCTGCAAAAGGACTCCAGCTCGTCCCTCTCTCCCATCCATGTTCCTTATTTCCCACCATTTAGGACCAAGGCTGGTCCTCCTCTCCCTCGTTCCTCCCGTGTCAGCGGCCGACGGCACGGTGCAAGGCTGGGGGCGTGCGGGGGCGCGGGCGGCTGACGGGGCTGCCTTGCAGAACGTGGGCTGCGACTACGAGATCGACTCCAACGCGGTAGAGGACCGGTGCGGCGTCTGCCACGGAGACGGCTCCACCTGCCACACCGTCAAGAAGACCTTCGAGGACAGCGAGGGGCTGGGTAAGGGCGCTCGGCTCCCTCCCCAAAACACCAGGTGCCTGTTCCACTCGGAGCCGGGCTCACTGCTGCTGCTCATTTGGAGTGTGGTTTTTAATCACGACTTGTCAATTTGGATGGGATAAGACCTGAGCGGCAGCGTGGGGAGACATGGTGTTGCCATTCCACTTCTTGCTCCTTGAAGAAAAATATTCCCTTGCTGCTCTTTGCGTCTAAAGGCCTGAAAACAAATCTGCGCAAGCTGGAGCCGGTTTGGAAAGGTTTAAGGGGATTTTGTGTGTTGACAAGGACACATTGAAAGTGTGGTAAACGCTTTGCCAGCACCCATGCGGGAAATGTCTCGGTCTGCGATGGGCTTTCCCAGCAGGCAATGCAGCTGGGCTCAGTGCAAGGTGGGGTTTGGTGCCTGCTGGTGCCTTGCAGAGGTGTGAGGGCTGGCAGGATGCTGGCACCCCAGGGACACCAGCACCCACCCAAGGGGTGCTGGCACCCGCCTGAGGGTGCAGATCATCTCTGCCACATCTGTGACCCCCCCCCCCCCCCCCGCAAGACCAATGCTCTGTTCCGTTCCCAGGTTACGTTGATATTGGGATTATCCCCGTGGGAGCACGGGAGATCCGGATTGAAGAAGTTGCAGAAGCTGGGAATTTTTTGGCGCTGCGGAGCGAGGACCCGGAGAAGTATTTCCTGAACGGCGGCTGGACCATCCAGTGGAACGGGGACTACAGGGTGGCGGGGACCACCTTCACCTACAAGAGGACAGGGAACTGGGAGAACCTCACCTCACCGGGGCCCACTGTGGAGCCCGTGTGGATCCAGGTATGGTTTGGGATCTGCTGGTGGCTGGAGTGTGTGGCGGGGAGGATGGAGGGGACAGAGTCCTTGGCTTTCCTGCCTTGCCGTGAGGGCTGAGCTGCTGGTCCATCTGGGGGATTGGGGCCACGTTTCTCTGGGAGCCAACATCAGGAGCAGCCAAGCATGCGCTGCTGGCCGAAGGACCGCGTTTCTAGCCCACGCTGCTTCCAGCTGAGCTTTGTCCCTTTTGCAGCATTCCTCAAAATATTTACACAGCGGAGAGAGCATGAGGAGAAAGAGCCTGTTCCTGAGGCCTTTCCCATATCTTATCAAGAGCAGGGGAAGAGCCCGTGGTGCTTCTGGCAGGGCTGGAGCAGCCGGCAAATGCAGTGGGAGCTGGGAACCGTCGTGGTGGCAAAGGGTGGCCCACCAGCACTCCCTTGGCAGTGCTGCGCTCCCGCCAGTGCCGTAGTCCCCTCTGCGCTGCCTGACGCCGTGGTGAGGAGCTCGGCCCGAGGGGTCCTGCTCCGTGGTCCAAACCCGGGTGGTGCTGCCCAGGGCACTGCAGGTCAGGCTCCACTTCCTCACAAAAGCCCTTGAAGCAAAAGGTAAAAATCTAAAAGGATCGTTTGAAATCCTCTGAAACAACTAGAAATTTCAAGTTTTACTCTTTTTTGCATGTGGGAATTTCCGTCGAGCAGCCTGTCTTTGCCTTTTGCATTTCTTTCAGCAGAGGCTCAGGATGAAATGTGAGCGAGATCCTGGGCTCATCTGCCACCAAGTGCTGTTGTTAATGGGAACACTGGTGTGCTTGGCACCCGCAAATAATTTTCTGGGATTTGTAACCTAATTAAAACCTTTTGACAAAAATGTTTCAATATTCATGAAGAGGTTTTGGAAAGATGCCCTTGCTCCTGCCAAAGCTCCAAGAACAACAAAGCTTTGGCAATAATGGGAGCACTTAGGCTAAGAAAAACAAGGTTAAACTCCCAGCCTTTGCCAAGCGCTGGTGCGGGAGGTGCTTTGGGCAGGATTTGTGTCAACCACAGGAGCCACTTCGTGGATGTTGAGAGCAGCGGGAACCCGTCTCAAGTGGGGAGCAATTAAGGAAATTCCTTCAGGCCCATGTCACCATCAGCCGTTGCTGGCATTTGCTGCCGGCAGCTCCCTCTAACACGGTTGAGCCACTCGCCTGGTGCCAACCAGGGCACGCCGATGGCAGGTTGGAGGTGCAAACGGGGACTGACACGGGTAGCCAGCATCTCGAGCTGAGATGTGCTACGGTACTTCCCCAGGGCGATTGCTAGAGCAGTTGCAGCTCTCTAGGACATGCAGAGGCAAGGGGATTTGATTCCTCCTTTGCAGGGCTGGACTCTTGCTGCTGTCCCCTTCCCTTCCTTCTGCCACCATCCCAAAGGACAGGGCACTGTGACTGATGTTCACCTGAGTGTCCATCTGCCCAGGCCACCCACCATCAGTCCGGCAGACAGGGCTGGGAGCAGTCAGAGCCTCCCTCCAGCCATAACATCCCTCACTGAGAGTTCAGGAAGAGTGATGGAGAGAGGCAGATGTTGCTCACCACGCTCCCAACTGGCGGGAGCAAGCAGTGGGTCTGTCCTTGTGGGGAGGGTCATTCCTGCCCCACATGCTGCAGACCCATGGCTGGGCTGGGGCCACCGGTAGCCCATGCAAAACCTCCTGGGGAGGTCTGACCATCTTGGACCCTTCACTGTGCTGAACCTTGAGAAGTCCTTGGATGGGGTTGCATTTGGCAGTGGAACTGGACAGGATTAGCAGGGGAATTAACAGCAGCTCCTCTGCTCCTACACTGCTTCAGCCATTTGCTAACCTCCTTGTCAAAATGGTCATGAGCTGCTGCTGGGGTACAGGTAATGCAGCCCTGGTACGAAGCAGGACAGAGAATCACATCCTTATGGCCATGCTGGGCAGGTTGTTATCTCCTGAAAAGCCCCGGGGGTGCAATGGCAAGCCCTGACTGCTCCGCACTAGCCACGTCCCTGACCGTCCGTTGTCTCCCCACAGCTGCTGTTTCAGGAGACCAACCCCGGCGTGCGGTACCAGTACACCATCCAGCGCCCGGCCGACAGTGAGAACGAGATTGAGCAGGCAGAGTTCCTCTGGCGCTTCGGCTCCTGGACCACATGCACCGCCACGTGTGGGACCGGTGAGTCCAGCTCCTGCGGGACCCCGGGGCTCCGCCACCCGCGGCGGAGGAACGGAGCAGGCAGAGCATCCCTGTACTGTGGGTGTGCCTTAGAAATTCCTGGGTCTTTTGTTTCAGGAGGTCTCGGGGAGGGGGTGGGGGGAAGCAGCATCTGTTGAGGTCACCACTCTTGGGTGCCCCTGCCACGCTCACCCGCCAGACCCCATGCTTTATCAGCGCTTTGCTCTTTGCTCGGTGTCCTGTTACCACGCTGGGTGTTCCTCGGCATCAGGGTGATGGAGACAAAAGAGCTTTAGAGAAATCCAGGGAGTGTGGAATGGCCGGTCTCCTGCCTGGCTGGGCCTCTCCAGGGGGTATGATCTCCAGGATTTTACAGAGAGCACAGGGGAGGGTGCCTGGCCCGGGCAGAGCACTGAGGTCCTGCACAGCCCCGTGGTGTCAGACACTTGCTTCCCCCCCTTCCCGCCCCACTGCACCGCTGGCCAGGCATCCTGGGGCAGCTTTTTTGGGGTGGCTGATGGAGGGGGATGGTCTGGGACCAGCGAGTGCTTCCTCGAGCGCAGCTGCCACCAAAAAAAAGGGAATTCAAGGACACTTATACTTTCTAGATAGCATAGAGTGCCAGGAGATGTTTCCTGCCTGTTCCTGGGAGACAGGTATGGATTCCTGCCTGGAGCGGGAGCATTGTGGTGTGGCAGGAGCTGGCGGGGTGTTTCATGTACATTTACACTGAGAGTAATTCACTGTGGATTTGCATGGGCCCTGGAGCATGGGGAGTTGGGGAGGGCAGGAGCTGAAAGCACTTACTTTTGTTTAAAACCAGTTTTCCTTTGTAAGGTTTGAGTGCTTGGCTTCCAGACCAGAAGGGAAATAAATACAGGAGCAAATTGGGCAGGAGTTGGGTGAGGATGCTCACCCTGTCTGGCCACAGGTGAGCAGCTGGAGGAGGGCTGAGCCCCTCTCCCTGGGCTGGATAACAGTGTGAGCTGGGACATAGATTTGGGAGAACTCAGGCTGAGCCTTTTCTGTGGGGGCCAGCCCCAGCCCCACTGGCCCCATAAGCTCCCGAGTGCTTGAGCCAAAGCCCAACTCAGCAGCTTCAGCAGAGTCATATCAATCTCGGCTGATGGCAGTTGTTAATATTTAGATCTCTCCCAAGTCACAGGTCAAATACATGTTGCAAAAAGGAGGACAAAAGTAGGCAGTGAGGCAGCATGTTGAGGGTGAGGTCATCCTGAAAAATGTCATCCTGTGAGCACGGCAGACCAGGGGCAGGAGGCTTCGGCGGGTGATTTATCCATGAGCTGCGGCTGGGGCAGGAGCCTGCCAAAAAAGACCTGTGCTGCTGCCAGTTGTCTCCCCTTTGGACACAGCCCCCCCGAAAGCCTCATTGTGTGTGTGTGTGCATGCACACTCACGTGCACACAGGCGCTCTGATGGCTGGATGTGGCTCTGGACAGTGGTGCCAGGACAGTGTTCCCCCCGTGGGCTGCAGCATCTCCACTGCTTGCCATCCTGCCCCACATGTACTCCTCTGTGTGGCTTTGGCAGCCCCAAACACATGGCTGCGGAGGCTTTTCACAAGGGGAGAGATGGGGAAAGGCTTTTCCATCTGGCCGAGGGGTCCGTCCAGCAGCAGGGTGTTTTCTGCAGAGCCTCTGCCAGCTGCATTGCTGTTAAAGCCCATTAGGCAGCTTGTGGAAGGGCATTTTTCTGCAGCTCTTTCATCTTACTGCTGACCATAAAAGCTGTAGGGTAGTAAAGGTTTTACTCTAGAGATTTCTGCTCAGCAGCTCACCCAGCAATGCCCCTTGTGATGCCTGTGACCAAAGGATCCAGCCAGCGGCTACCAGGACCAAGACGGGGTCATTGCAGAAATCTGAGAGTGGGAGCCAGCAGAAGGGTGGCAATGTTCCTGCTTTTGACCCATCTTGTCCCTCTGAACCGCTTGGTACAGAGACCAAGCACTGAGAGGGCAAGCAGAGATGTCCTGTGAAGTTTGCGAGGTTGAAGCAAGCCGTCTCTTCATGTTTGGGGTCTGCTGACAGTTCTGAACATGGTTGTCCTCACCTTCCCTTCTGTGGAAACTCTTGCCATTCCTTAGGTATTTCCTGACAACCCTAAGTCCTGAAAGAGCAGGATCCAGCAGCTTTTTTCTAAGGGAGAACAAGATTTGCCAACTCTTTCTGTGGTCTGTTTTTAGCTTTCTATGTGAGCAGCCCTGGACTGGGTCTCAGGACAGGAGCTGAGGTTTGCCTTGTGCTGGACAGACAGAAACCCTCTCCCGCCAGCCCCATGGAGGGCTTTGGCTGTGGTCTGCTGCTTGTAATGCTCAGAACCCCGTATCCTGGCTGGACCAGTGTTGCTTACATCCATTCATCCATCCATCCACCCATCCTGTCCCAGGTGTTCCTGCTTTATAGCTGCGTATCCAGGGTCATTTTTCAGCCCAGTTAAGCTCTGTAGGTCTCATCACACACATGTCAGATTAAGACCAGGTGTCCAGCTCTGCGTTTCCCACGTGGGTACACTGGGAGCACTGGTGGCATTGGGCTCTGTGAGGGCATCAGTGCCTCAGCAGGAGTGGGCTCTCGACTTCCAGTTTCAATTTCAGTGGCGGTTTAATTTTCTTTCCCCTGATTTTGGTGGCTCAGGCTTACCTTAGGGCCTCCTCTCACCTGCGGCAGAGGATGCTCGCTGGTTTGGTTTGATTTTTGTCTCGAGCCAAGCCTTTGCCTGTGTCCACAGGGGTGCAGCGGCAGATTGTTCACTGCGTGGAGAAGCTGGCTGGCATCGTGGAGGAGCGGTACTGCGACGCGCTGACGCGCCCCGATGACCAGCAAAGGACGTGCAGCGAGGAGCCCTGCCCAGCCAGGTCCGCTTGATTCCTCCTCACCCCTTCTCAGCAAAGCTTTAATCTCCAAACTGCCCTAAGCAGCTATTTGCACCCATGGTTCTGCACCTCTCCTCTCCCTCATGTTTGAGAATGGGTCCCAGACCCTGTGTTGGTCCATGGGAGCAAATCCGTGTGGTTGTCTAATGGCTGCAGTGTGTTGCTTCTCCGCAGAACACGAGCCATACGGGAAGGCAGCATCCTGGCAGGGCTGAGAGCCCCTCTCTGCCTCTGTGCAAATAACCATCCCCGACACCACACGGGGACTAATCCATCCCTGACCCTCAGTCTGGGCACCCGGATCTTGGGCTGAAACACAAGCCGCAGTAAGGATCCTAATTCCCCTGGGCCCCGCTCATCATTACAGGCTGCTGAAGTCCACGTGCATCTTGTGGACGTCTCCTAGCCCCAAACACCTCTCGGTGCTCGCTCTGCAGTGCTCAGCGTGGTGGGGCACGGGCCAGAGCCTGGCTCATGGCCGCTTGCTCCAGCTGAGACGTTTCTCTGTTCACATTTCCCCAGGTGGTGGGTCGGTGAATGGCAGAAATGCTCGGCCACCTGCGGCCAGTCGGGGCTGATGAAGAGGACGGTGCTCTGCATCCAGAGCGTGGGGCTGGACGAGCAGAGGGCATTGCAGCAAGCAGACTGCCAGCACCTCTCCAAGCCAGATGCCACCGCACCCTGTCACCGGGAGGTCCCCTGTCCCTCCCAGTGGGCCATGGGGAACTGGTCCGAGGTGAGAAATAGCGTCAGGGAGGTCCCGGTGTCTCACAGTGCTGGGGGGAGCTGGGGACAAAGTGCCCCCCAGACATCCTCAGCCTGCCCGAGAGTGATGGCCCTGCTCCTGTTTACAGGGGAAATTCATGGATGTGTTTCCGTGGCTGACGTTGTAACACCAGCTCACAGGGACGGGAATTTCATTGCATGGGGAGGTCTCAGAGTGAGGAAGGAGCACCGGGCAGTTTGACTCTGCCCCATCCTCTCTGAAGGGGATGCACTGCTTGATTGCAAGGAGGGCAGAAACAAGAGGCTTTCAACCCTTCAGCATATTTTCCAGCACCACAAGCCTTCCCCTTTGTTTTGGCAGAAGCCTTAAAGATAATTTTTGCTTGCTGAAGCAAAGTGTTAGGGGCAAGCCAGGGTTTGGGTGCACCAGGCACATGTGTGCCAGCCAGCGGGCATCTGCTGCCCAGCAGCGTGACCTGGCACTGGGGCGAAGCTGTCTCGTCTCTGTTGCTGGGGTGGGCCGAGACAGAGACCCCCTCAGTAATGTTCCCTGGGAGTGTCACAAATTTTTCAACAATTTTTTTAAAAAGAGAGGGAGAGACCAAAAAACCCCACGTGTAAAATGCCATGGTCTGTGGACACCCTGTGTAGGCTTTATTTATTTTTGTATTTCTATGGATCAACTTAACCACAAGTTGAGGGGTTTAACCAGAAAATTGTAACTCGTAATTTAAGCAGTGGTTTCAAAAAGTGTTCAGCATTAAGACAAATATCAGGAGAGAAATGAGAGAGCCTGGGAACTGAGCTTGTTGCTAAGAAACAAACAGAATAAAAATGCGAACAGAAAATTTGAAGGCTAAATGAGAGCTATTTAGAAATATTTTTCTAGGGGCCCACAAAAGCCACAATTGCAGGGCTGAGAGAGACGGCTGCAGCAGTTTAAAGGGAAAATCATGAATTGCCCGTGGGTCTGTGCATGAAGCCAGCCCAAGCCGTCACAGTCATCTGTGGTGTTGACATCAACGGACCTGTGAGCCCAGCAAAAATGTGCTCAAGATTTTGAGATGTCCGTAATTTTTCTGTCCTTCTTTCACTTAAAGCTAGAACCCTCCTTCTCCATTTCCACCACCACCAGTAAGTAGCGAAATTTGAGGGGCTTGGAAGCTTCCCAGAAACGTGGTCCTTCTGTCCAGCAATAATAATAGGCAGTTGTTGCTTTTTTTGTATTTGCAGACCCTGGGGCAGGGCAGCACGTACACCTGTCTGGCCCTGGCAGCACTGGGGCAGCTCACGAAGCCAAAGGGGTTATTTGCAGTTTGGGTAGCCCAACCAAATGCTTAAACACTGGGACTTAGTGCCTCCAGAAGAACCCTAAAGCAATGTATATCCAGTTCTATGGACTTTCCAAAGAAGTCCACTCAGAAGCATTATTTGTTGTCTACTAATACACAAGGGTTTGCATACAGGAGCATCTATCTGTTGCTGGCTGGAGCACATCCCACTGTGCAGCCTGCTGTGATGCCTCCTGCAGCCGTGTGCTTGATGCTAAACCTTCATGCAAGCTCTGGGTGTTCCTCCATGAGGCTCCTAACAGCCATCATTTCTTATCTGGGTCCCAGAAGCTTTCCTGATAACTGAGCCTTGGCAAATAAACCCCCTCCTTCCCCCTGCAAGAGCTGCAATACCTGGAATTTGTCTCCTGGATGGAGCTGGAGGCATTTGCTGAGAAATTTTAGCTTAAGGCACATGCTGCAAGAGCTAACCTCTGCCTGATTTGGCAGGGCCATCCCAGCAGGGAGAAGCAGATTGCTTGCACCCTCCCACAGATGTTAATGTGCGGTAATGTTTTATTTCAGCAACACTGCATAGCTGGTGGCAATGCCTGGTGGTGGCCACGCAGTGTTATGGACTGTCCCTTCTGCCGGGCACAGTCCTCAGCCTGCTGGGTCAGCATGTCCTCCAGACAGCCCCTGCCTGGGAGGAGACGTCCTGCAGGGTGGACAGCCACCCAGGAGCCCACCAGGACCGGCGTGGGGAGCGGGGCAGGTCCCAACCAGGCACCTGGCCCTCGCGAGGACTGAGCAAAGACAAGAAAGGCTCGAAGTATGGGAGTATATATTGTCTGAGGAGCATATCTCCTGGCCAGCCCAGCCCAGCAGCCCTGCCTGTCCACCTTAACCTCTGAATTTCAAAGTGCTGGCGGCTGGGCATCAAACCCTCACCTTAGCCTGTCTGTTTTCATCCAAATAGCAGGGATTTCAGCAGAAATCCCCTCTGTTGGATTTGTTTGCCTTGTTGACCATTTGTTCTTGTTGGCTGGGTCATGTAAGGCGCTTTGATGTACGTGACTAATGCTCTGTGTGTCTGTCACCACAAACTGCAGCAGCCTGTGGCTTGTGCAGCCCACATGTGATATTAGTAGCACTATGATTTACTTATCCAGCAGAAAATTTTGCTGTCCTTCTCTCCAGCTTGTGGGTTTCTTTTGTGCTGAAAAATCTCAAAGAGACCATTATGGTGGAGGAGGGGGTGTCCTCAACAAAGCTCCTTATTGACCCTTGCTTTTTCTGTACTAGGACAACACCCATGTTGTTATCCCCTGTTTCAAAAAATTCTCTTCTAGAAGAAGAGATGCAATTCATGGCAATAGGTCATAGAAAAGAGCTATTAGATCATCTTACCCAATGCCCTTCCCAATGTCCATCTCCCAGGAAAATTGTTTCTGGCTGGAGTGCAGGTCAAGGATCACCCCGAGCAAAGAACCCTGCAATACCAACCCTGCACTGGGACGGTCTCTAACGGGGAGACAGCCCTGGAGGTAGATTTGACCGATAATACCGCTGCTTAGTGGTGTGACCAGTCCCCCCTGCTCCTGACTCCTGGTACAGGGGACCCCATGCCACAGGTGGGACTGGCACAGGAGACATCCTGGGACCCAGGTGGGTGGTGGGAGCGTGGCAGAGCAACATGGAGCCCCTTCTCCCTGTGCCCAAAGCATCGCGGCACAGGGGACGGTTGAGCACCCACTTCAGTATCTCGGAGGGGAGCACCAGCAAGGGGCATGGTGGGTTCTGCTGCGGCACCGCTGCCGGCCCCTTCCTGGCTCCTTCTGCTGCACCCTGCATCGCCCATGCTCCTGTTCCTGATGTTTGCATCTCTCTTCCTTTTCCAGTGCTCCGCAACGTGTGGAAATGGGACACAGAGGCGTCCTGTTTACTGCAGCAACAGCACTGGAGCCGCTTGTGACCCTGCAGAAAGACCCAGCTCGGAAACTATTTGCTCCTTGCCGCAGTGCCAGAAGAAATTAGACAATGCCAACACAGATTGGTCTGGCAGTGGGTCCTCCAGCAGAGAGATATTTAATGAAATCCATTACATCCCCAGCAACCACATTGCTAAATTTAACCCCTTAATTCCAAATATTCCGGAGTCTAATGATGTCAATATCATCACTGAGGAGGACTTCTCAGCCAGAAAGGGAAATGTCTTTGTTGATGATTTTTACTATGATTATAATTTTATCAACTTCCATGAGGATCTGTCTTACTATCCCTTCACGGAGAAAGAGACCAAAGCTGAGGAGCGTAAGCCAGAGCTGAGCACCAATGTCGTGGAGGGCTCCCATGAGATGCCTGCTGATGTCCTGCACACTGTCAAGCCAGGAGGAGGAGCAAGCAAGGACCGTCTGGTAACCAGCGAAGCAAACACTTCTGCTGCCGTGCACAGCGAAGGAGAGATGGAGCCTGGGGGTTTAACCATGAATGACCTCCTGAGCGTGATCCCTGAGGATGCAGGGACAGCCACTCCCAAATTTGCCATCCTTGACTTCATGGGTGAGGAGGAAGATGCAAGGTTTGTGTCCCGCTCCAAGGATCACCCGCCCACCCAGAGTACCACAAGTCACAACTCTGCCAACAGCCATGACCACCCACCCCTAGATGAACCCCAGGGAACCGTGCCAGCGAGGACCAGTCCTGGGCAGGATGCTCCAGCCCGTGGCCTTGCTCCCTGGGCTCCTTACCCAGATGATCCCTCCCCGCTACTGCCCACTGGCAGGGGCAGTGCTGATGCAGACACGTCCAACAGTCTGGGAGAGCCGGGGAGCAGCGGCAAGGGGCATGCAAGCACAGAGGGGCCAGGTAACACCAGCAGCGGGGAGCACAGTGTGGCCGGATCTGCGGGGAGAGGTCATGAAGACTCAGGGGAAATGGGTCTTGTCATCACCAGTGATGCTAATGGTGCTGCCCCCAAGACCAAGGAGCCAGAAGGGTGGGCAGAAATGCCGGAGGGGACGGCGGGCACACATGCAGCGTCAGTGGCCAACGAGCAAGCCCAAGGCACAGAGAGGGCAGGTCCTTCCTTCCCCACCCCTCAGGGACCAGGGCAGGAGATGGGAAGGAGTGCTGGTGGCACCCGTTCTGCTGCAAGTCCCTATCCTGTGGGTGCTGATGGGGGTCCCGTGGGGCAGGCAGGGCACCAGCCAGAGCTCCGCACACCCACGTTCCTGACCTCGGCGCCCTTGGTGGCCGCTACAGCCTTTCCAGCAGCAGTATCCTTGTCCCCTGCCGTGCCCGGGCCAGCCACCCAGCTTACCTCCAGTGGCCTCACCCAGCAAGATGCCCTGGCACCAGCCATGCCCACGGCCCCAGCTCACAGCCCTCCCATGCACCCAGCGGGAGCATCGCCCTCTGAGTCCCCCCCAGCGTGGTGGACCATGGGGGTGTCCCACCACCCAGAGCCAGCATCACCCCGTGCAGAGCAGACCTCCCGTGGGGCCCCGCTCAGCAGCACCGTCCCAGGGGAGCGCTTGCCGAGGACAACCTCAGGGACGTTTGCTTTCAGTGATGGGGAACACGAGTTATCCCATCCCACCCCAGCACCCCTACCACTCTGGGAGAAGAAAAAGATGGAGAAGGAGGAGGCTTTGCTTCCACCATTGACCACCGTGGCAGCCACTGTGATGCCCAGCTGGGAGGTTGGGAACTGGAGTGAGGTACGTGTTGAGTCCCATTAAAAGTGTGACATGGCCAGTACGGAGGTGAGAGAGCTGTCCCTTTCCTGGCTGGTCTCCAGGGCATTGCTCTTTGCATGCAAAAAAATCATGCGTGGGGCACACACGCTCCAACTGCCGCTCCGTCCTGTCCCGCTGCCTTGGGCACTGGCCACGGCAGTGGCTCCTTGCGCTCTGCAATGCTCGGTTCAGCCCAGCCCGGCACATTTGCAATCACCCTGCTTGCAGCCCTGGCACACCTCCCTGCTCCAGGAGGGCTGGTTCTCCCGTGCACGGCGTTCCCCAGCTCTGCAGGGAGGGTCCCGGGGCAGGGGGTGCTCAGGCAGTAGTGGCAGTACATGGTGGGCAGAGAAATGCACTCCCCACCTGAAGCCCTGCCTGCTCTGGAGGAACAGGCAAGCACAGAGCCCCCACGCCGGCGCTGGGCACTCAGGGAATCCAGACCCTGGCACAGGAGCAAGCTCTCCTGCCATCGTATGGGAGAGAGTATCTTAAAATATGCCACAAAAAGACAGAAATTTAAATGTCAAGTGTAAGGCGCATCAAGGCTGCAAGTTACCAAAGGGAAGGGGCTGTGCTGAATGCAGTGAATGGGGGATTATCAGCAATTATCAGCTATCGTTGTACTGCCTAGCTGTCCCGGGGCTGCTCTCTGCATAGCGTTTGCACTGACAGACAAACTGCTGCAGCAATTTACGGTAATGGGCTTTTATCAGAAAGCACAAAAATAACAAGCCTTTGGTGTGGTGGGGCAACCAGAGACTCCGCGATGGGGGACTCTTTTAAGAAGGCTGCACAAAGGACCCAGTAAGGGTCAGGAAAATATTTGGTATCAGCAAAAATACAGTCCCACATGTGGGTTTTATAAAAGGGCTTTGAACATCACTTGAGCCAGGGTGTTGGAGGAAGCTCTGCGGCAGGGATGGGACTGGTGGCAGTGCTGTGACGTGGAGGCACACGGGTGTGTTTTGAAAGCCCTGCAAAGGCTTTTATAAGAGGCAAAGACTGCTACAAAATAAATCAGATCAGTCTGGACACTGAGGGGTGAATCCAAAAGAGGAGGTGGAGGCACTGCCTTTCAGGTGGAGAGAAATCTCTACTGGGGCTTTTTACACCGAAAGAGTAAGGGACAGACAGTGCTTGTGAAAGAAGGGCATGGAACAGAGCTTTATGAGAAGCTTGTTGAATGGTTGAAGCCATTAGTAATAATTAAGAGAGACCTAGCAACAAAAAAGCTAAAGGCACCTCAGCTGCAGAGATCCCCAGTGCTGCCCTGTTTCCCACTGAGCTGTGGGCAGCCGTGACTGGGAGGCTGGTGCAGGGCGATGGCTATTGCTGCTGGGGTCCGGGGTTGCGGCATGAGAATCCTTCTGGAAGCCAAAAGCTGAACAGGGAGAGAAAGGACAGTCCTAGCCAGACCAGAAATGACTGAAATGGGTTATGGAGGAGGGTTTTGCTCTTCCTTCACCCAAACTGAGGGCTGCCTGATGTGGGACTGGTTCGAGAGGAGCCTCTCACCATGGGGAGTGATCTGTGGGCCTGGGTCCTCTGCCAGTGCAGGGCACAGCCTCAGGGAAAGCTCCTCTCCCCACATCATCCCACAGCCCTGCCTCTGTGCGCCCCAGTTTTCCTGGCACCCCTCCCGATGCCCACGCAGGAGGCAATGAGCTGAGTCCCTAGGGACCTTTCTGCTGGGCTACCAGGCTCCATCCTGGGCCAGAGCCAGCCATGGGGCATCAGGGGCATTAGGGGCATCAGGGGCCAGCCCCGCTGGGGCCGGCGGCAGGGCAGAGGAGCAGGCGTCTGCCTCCTGTGTTGCAGTGCTCGGCCACCTGCGGCGTGGGCGCGATCTGGAGGACCGTGCGCTGCAGCACCGGCAGTGACGACGGCTGCACTGTGGCGAACAAACCCGTCCCTGCCCGGAGGTGTTCCCTGAGACCGTGTTCGTCATGGCGTGTGGGGAACTGGAGTAAGGTAAACAGGCATGTAGCCGGTAGGGAGGGTCCTGAAAAATTTACAGAAGAATGAAGGCAGGTGGTGCCTGCTCTGTGGCTGGAGCAGTACTGGCTCTTGGGGCATGTGCATGCCCGATGGCTCACAAAGGCAGAGGGTAAAGGTTTGGACTTGCCACAGAGTTTAAACTACTTCATCCCACAATAATCTTTTCATTTTTCCTGCTCTTGGGCTCATTAAAAAGCCAGGAATTTGCAAAAGCTAAACGAAGAGTGGCTTGAAAGTCTCTGGAAAATGTTCTGGCCAGTCTGCACTACCAGGGGGTGTTTGCAGTTGGGTTGGGTGAATCCAGTAGGTTCAGTGGTGGGGAACAACCCTCCTTGCTCTGGGTGGCCACCGTTTCTTGGGATCATCAGTTGTCTGATACATAAAGACACTGTTACCATTACAACTGGAAACCCATTGCTTTCAGAGGGAGAGTAGTGACAGATTCAGAGCTGCACAGACTTTTCTCTAGCTTGGACTAGAGAAAGAGCTGAAAAGAGGTTGAGTATCGACTCAATCCAACCCAAGCCAGAGCGTGTCTCTGGGGTCACGGTCCCAATGCCAGAGGGATTCCCCCTGCACCAGCCCTTGTTGTCCTTCCCTGGCGTGATGCCCCTGTCCTTTCCCAGTGCTCCAAGAGCTGCGGCAGGGGAATGAAGGTTCGGGACGTGCATTGCATTGACACCAGAGACCAGAGGCTCCTACGGCCCTTCCACTGCCAGGCTGTCCTCTACAAACCACTGGCGCAGCTCCCCTGCCAGAGCACGCCATGCCTGGACTGGTACACGTCCTCCTGGAGAGAGGTAGGGGCTGTTGGGGAGGGGGCTGAGATGGGAAGGAGGGGCAGCGCTTGACCCCCGAGTGTCCCAGCGGGCCTTCATCCCTGGCTGGGCACACACAGCATGTGTGCCTGTGACAGGGTGTTTCACACCTGCAGTTATTTTTCCTCTCTCTCCCTGGAAGCACGTTCGGCCAGCACTCGGCATTTGCTTGCCCAGAGCAAATGCTCAGTAGCTGGGCAAGTGCAGGGCTAGGGGGACTGAGCTGCCTTTGCTGGAGCCCCCTGATTGTTGCCAGCAGGGAGGCAGCGAGCTCAGCCTGCCTTTTCACATGCCTGCAAAATTTAAGCAGATACTTGCAATGGGTCTGCTGGATCCTCCTGCCTCTGGGAATCTCCCAGCCGGTTTCAAGCACAAAAAGGAGATCACCCACTAACATCAGGGGTAGCTGCAAAGGGGGTGTTCCACCTGGAAGGCAGGTTTTGTGGGTGCTTATCTATTTGTAGGGTGGGTTTGCAGCATATTTCCTTAAGACACCAATGCACGCAGCCTGTCTGCCTTTCTGTTGTGCCGCTGGCTTCCCCTTTCAATGGCTCGTGTCTCGGCAGTGCTCGGAGTCATGCGGCGGCGGGGAGCAGGAGCGGCTGGTGACGTGCCCGGAGCTGGGCCGCTGCGAGGAGACATTAAAGCCCAATGCCACCCGTCCCTGCAACGTGCACCCCTGCACCACCTGGGTGGTGGGCTCCTGGGGAGAGGTGAGCAGGCACAGGCGGGAGCGCGCCGCTCCCCTCATACAGGGCTTTTGCACAAAATGCAAGGAATGGTGGGGGGGAAACCCAATCCTCAAAACCAAACTGGGGGCTACGGCAATAAAAACCTCCCGGGGTCTGATGCTGCCGGCACAGCGCGGCGTTGGGGCGGTGGTTCTGCAGGGTGTGGGGATGGGTCCCCCCAACTTCCCAGGGCTGACGGGGCTGCCCCGCTCCCACAGTGCACGGCTCCCTGCGGCGGGGGCATCCAGCGGCGCCAGGTCAAGTGCATCAACACCAAGACGGGGCTGGCCGAGGAGGACAGCAGCCTCTGCGACCACGAGCCCTGGCCCGAGAGCACCCAGAAGTGCAACCCGCAGGACTGCGAGAGCTCCGAGTCGGGTAAGCGAGCGGTATCCCACGGCCCTTCTGCCTGTCCTGAAAGCTGAATGTTTTGTCTTTAGTGTGGTTACGTTCCCCAATGGCTTGTGTGCAGTGTTTGGGATAAATGCTGCCTTTTGAGGACGTGGTGATAATTGCAGAGATTGGTGTGAAAACGACCCAGGCTCTCAGTTAAGGAATATTACTTACAGAGCGGGCAGCTCCTCCTTCATCAGCTTTAAGGAGGAGCGATGCAGCGTCCTCCATCCCCATCCTCTGGCGTGGTCAGAGACACTTTTCTACCATACAGCACTGGTGAGGGCAGATGCAGTGACACCCAGTTAGAAACTCGGGTGTGCACAGTTTTGCCACTCGTTGTGGGTCGCACAGCAATGTGACAAGGCACAGCACAGCATTACCTGGGGTGCTGTGTGCTAGGGAGGTTTAAGTGGCACCGTGGTAGTGGGCATTGGGCGGGCATGTTGTACACAGACTGGGTGGTCTCTTGGTCTCTTCGAAGCCGCCCTGTGAGACAACATAAAGTCCTTGTAAGAACATGACCCGTTTCTGGGTCTGGTAACTGGAGATGTTTTTTCTAGCCAAGTTTAGACTCATTCTTTATTTTTCTTCTCTCCACCTTTCACTTCTCGGTCCCCCAGATGGTCTGGAGGAGGACGCCAGCAATAACTGGCTGTGCTGAAAGAGGAGCTACACTCAATTAATTTTGCAGGGGCAGTTCATGCCCTGCGCTCTCCCAGCTCGCCGGCGGCATGACGCCGTCCTGCTCCTGGGAAGGGACCCCAGGAAGGGCCGTGCAGCCGGTGCCGGCGCAGCAGCACCCAGGGTGGGACGGGCTGGGTGCCAGGGGCGAGCCGGCGGAGTGGGTGCGGGGAAGGATGATGGGCGCGTGGTGCTCGCGGTGCTGCTAAAAGGGGAGCTGATGCCGGCTGCAGCAAGGAGGGTGATGGGGGAGGAAAGGAAAACCAGTCAGCCCACTAAAAAGCAGTGTGTCTGTGGGGAGATGGAAGGGGTGTTTTATATATGAAGTGTGTAAGGCTAGCTTGGCTAATTGATAATTAAGTGGGAATGTTATAACCGCCTATAAATGTCTGGAGCGTTTGGCTGTGAAGGGGCCGAGTGTGATTTTACTGGCATGAATGTGAGCTGGGATGTGCTTGTCGGAGGCAGCAGCGTCACCCAGCAAAGGGACCACCAGCGCCCACCTGAGTGACCATGCCGGGGGTGACGTGGGACAAAAGGACCTGGTTCAGGAGCAATGTGTAGTTCAGGAAAAGGAAGCCAGAAGGAATTATCAAGGGCTTAAGCTCTCTGACAACCAGAAGGCTGTTAAGTCCCAGAACACAAAACTTTTGAAACAAGCCTAGGCTCACCACTAGAAAGTCAGATAAAAGACCAGTTCTCCAGCATCTTTGGGTATGGCTGAGCAGCGAGTCAGTCCCATTTTAAGCTCAGCCATGTCTGCCAGCTTTGTTTACCTGCTCTGGCTGCAGCCGCAGTGCTCAGCCATGCCACAGGCTTCTCCTCTCGCCTTCACTCAGAGAGATATCTCCCATGGCACCAGGCAGTTCCCTGTAAGCCAGAAATCTGTGGGCTGCAAGGGTTAACAGCACTTAGAAGGAAAAGCAATATAATGAGGGGATTAGATGTCATTGATATTAGCATGTTGATCATTAATCAACCTTATCTTTTTAATGTGTCTGGGGAAAAAAAAAAAGCTTTTTGACTGCCCAGAAAGAAACGTTAGACCCTCAGGAGGTTTGTTGAACAAAGAGGGCTGAGAGCCGGAGCGGGACAGGGGGGCAGCAGGTGCCCAAGGTGCAGGAGCCAGCCCCATGGGCTGCCGCACACCTCCGTGCAGGTCCCCCTCTGCAGCCTGGGTCACCCGTTCTTATCCTTTCAGCTCTTTGTATTTGTTCTGTATCTAGCCGTGCTTCTCCTAACGCCTATTCTGGAGAGGGCAGAAGCACTGGCTTTGGTTAACTGGGATTTGGAGGCTGTGACCGCTGGCCATTAGGATGCTTTTAGCCATTAAATCGTTCCTTTTCAGCAGCTGTGCGACCCTCCTGCCTTTGCAACTCTGTCGGGCAGTTCAGCATTTTAGGAAATAATTAGTCAGGCTTGCTCAAGAAATAATGTGCGGTTCCGGCTATTTTTGTCACGGGAAAATTTCCGTGCTGGGTTTGGTGATGAGAGCTGTGGAGCCGCACGGCGTAGCCAAGGTTGTACCAGAATAACCACTTAGATGTGTAGGAAGCACACAAATAAATGTCAAAATCCTGGATAAAAAAATGACATAAATGCTCTGGCTGTAGCCCAGGGCAGGAAACGCCTCTTGGAAATACAAACATTTCCTGCCAAACCATGAAGAGGAACAAAACTTTCACATGGCAGGAAATCACAGATGTGTAAATCCACAGGCAGAGGCTCCCAGAAAAGGCATGAACGTAAACTCCAGCCCTTTCCTGTGTTTTAAAGGATCTTTACTGCACAAGATTAATGCAGGCTGGAGTGATTCATGTGTTTATGTTAGAGGCTCCTTGTGCTTCTATCTCCTCTAACATGAAGTGCACCGATACCAGCAAAATCATGTATTTGTCTTTGTGAGCAGTCGTGTTCTTGCTGGACACAAAAATGCAAATAACCCCAGTAGAGTTTAAATGTTAAAACCATTATCAGATGAATTTTTAACAGAGATGGAACAGATTAAGCATAAACAAACATCTCACAGGCAATCAGCTCGCTTCAATTAAAGGAGCTTGGAATTAATCAGAATCAGAATCCTGTTCTGTCACCAGGTTATAAATTAATTGTTGATTACACAGGGGTTATTTTTAAATGTTTTACAGCTGCATCCAGCTGTGAGTGGAGAAGATAGGATTGGCCGTGTCCTTAGGTGGCTCCTGGGTACCATCGGAGCCCATTGGGCACACAAATGCCTCTGTGCCATGCCCCAGCAGGGCTGGGAACATTTATCTTACTCCATGCTAAGACAAGGAACTCAAACAAGTGCGACTCCAACACAGGAAAATCTGCACGGGGGCTGAGAGCCATCACTCTCGCCTACGCTAGCGGCAGCCGGGAAAGCCCTGCGGCTCCTTGCTGGCATCCGAGGGTGCAAGGAGGACATCGCTCCCCTCCTGACAGCACAGCCTGGGCGACAGGAGCGGGAACAGATTTGCCAGACCTCGGGCAGGGCTGCCGGGGAGATAAGAGCAGCCTCTGGCTCAGGAAAGCCTGTTGCTGTTCTGATTTCCACCGGTGCCTAGCTCCGAGCCCGGGCAGTGCTCTCACAACCGCATCAGCCACTCCTGTTACCAGATCATTTCTTGTAGCTCAGAAAGCTGGAAAAAAACCCTCACAACATGTTTATTTCTGTGTTTAATTATTACACTTTGTTTTATGGCCATCTTGGAAAGGAGCTGAGCAGCCGGTCCCATGTGAGAGCTCGGAGAAACCGGCGCTGGTTTATCCAGCAGGTCAAACAGCTTTAAAACGCAAAAGCAGCAATTGCTTTATATTGGAGGAGAATGCTAATGGGTGAACTGAGCTGCAGTCGCCCCGCTGCTGCAGATGTAGTGGCTGTGCCTGCAGGAGGGCTTTTGGCCAGACCCCATCGGTGATGGGTGAAACAACCCTGTTCGGGACTGAACGTGTGCAGCCCATGGGGCACTCATTGTGGTAAATGTCATAAAATTAATAATTTTCCTTGTGCCCATTTCTCTGGATCTGACACTGCAAGTTCCCCAAATTCACTCCAAGCAGGTGATGGGTCCGGTTCTTCCCTCCAGCCAAGGCACCTTAACAAGCACAGCTGTTTCCCACAAGTGTCTCAGGCTCTGAGTACCAAAGGAATTAAGGTAAAGCGTTTGGCTGGCCCAAGAACAAATATGTATAAACTGGCCGTGGATACAGTTTCTCTGGGAAAGGGACAGAGGTTTCCAGCCAGCGGGAAGGGATGGAGTGGGATGGAGTTCAGCCTTGTGCCCTGGGAGCAGCCAGCACGTGGGACCGTGTTTGGTGGGGCTGTGAGAGGGGCAATGCCTCAGGGGGAGCGAGGGGTGAAGTCTCCCTTGCTCACACCGGGGACGTGCTGGGGCAAATCCCAGACAGCTGGTGCCCTCTTCAACTGCTGCCTTTTGCCATGCTCCAGGCTCATTATCCAGGGTCTGGTTGTATTTCTAGTTGCCTCAAGATTAATTGGCAATTAAAAGTTATATTCCTGCTTGCTTTGCGTAGGGAAATGAAATTATTCATGGTTCTGCATGTAGCTGAGTTTGTCCGCAAGGGATACATACTAGAAATAATTGCAGCAAATTCCAATTTTCTCTGTCATTTGAGCATGTAAGTCTGTATCCAAGGGGCAAGACAGGGAAGTGCTGCTGAGCAAGTTGTTAAGTAAGTGCCCTTTATTTACTGCTAATTAACAACAGGTGTCAGTGGAAAAATGGGTGCTTGGGAAAGGATTTCCCGTTTTTGTTCAGTGTAGGAGAAATGAATGTTACACGTTTTAGACTTACAGAGAAACAGGCTTTCAATGACATGGGCTGGCAGAGTCTGTCCCCATAGCGGCCCTTCCTACCGAGGGGGTTGATGCAAATGCCAGCTCTGAGCAGTAAGGATGCTGTGCAGGTCCCCTGTAATGTGTCTGGACGCCAATCCACCTGCGCCATGTCTGCAGAGCGGCTTCCATGAAAATTCGGGCAATGGAATAAAAAACCATCATAACCATCAGGCAGATGGAGCAGGAAGGGCATGTTTCCTCACCCCGACGAGAACGGTAGGGTTTCCTTATTGCAGTGCTGCATGCTTTTTATGTAAATGACCTTGGTTTGACCAGCGGCAGTGGGAGACGCTTCTCGTCCCTCCTTGGCAACTGCTGAGCAGATTTAAGTTTTAGAAAGTGTAAATCGCAATGGACCTCAACGGCACTGAGGGCTCCCGGGCTCCAAGCCTCCAAGCCTCTGATAATGGGAGGCAAAGCCTAATCCCAACAACAAAAGATTAACCCTTACTTAACTTCTTTGAAAACTCTCCAGAATACATCAAAGGCATATTTTTCCATGCAAAAGACCGACCTTCGGCAGAGAGGATATGGGCCTTGGCCTTGAAGGGCTAAAAACAGAGAAAGCAAGGACAAAAATGAAGAAATGGTGCTTTACCCGTGGCTGGAAGAACAACTGTGCTCAGCCACGGCAGTCATGCTCTGAGGGTCCTGCCTGGCGTCGGTTTCCCTCAGTCCTGAAAGAGAGGAGGGCTCAGGGCTGCTGGCAAGCATCCTTACTCTGCCTAATCTTCACGTTAAAAAAAAGGCAAAAGAAGCAAAGACTCTGTAGATGTGACATGACTGTCTGCTCAAGCTCGACTGTTCCTTGCAGGGTTGGCTGTGGGAAGCTCTGGATTCAGTGTGTTTAAAGCAGTTTTGGATTTTGGCAAGGAAGGCAGGGTCACGTTCAGCAACTCGTTTCGGCAGAGTTAGCTTTTTCTCCCCCTCCCTGCACTCATGAGAAGGAAGGGGAAGACAATGCAGAGCGTGGGGAAGAGTCCCGGCTCTGCCGCAGCTCTTTGGAAATGAGAATTTCTCTCTGTCAGATCCAAGGACTCTAAAAAATGGATAATCCCCCTCAACGTTTTACAGAGCACTAGCATTTTCCTCCCCCTGGTCTGTAATCCAGGCTGGATGCTCAGGGAGTGTCAATGGGAGCTCCGTGACAGTGCTGAGCGAGATGTGCCGAGAGCAGCAGGGCTGGCACCTGAAAACCGGTGGAGTTTTTGTGCTTTTCTCCCATTTTTCCAAGCTGCAGCCATATCAGTGCCTGCCTGTGCAGGCAAACCTGGCAGCTGAGCATACATCGCATGCATGCTGACCGGTGGCCGCAGCTCTAGTGCTGCCTGCAATGAAATGTGCTGCCTTCGCCAGTGCTCATTCCCAGGGAGGGCACCGTGGGCCCCGGAGCAGGAGCCTGGGATAATACTTGTTCAATTCAGCACTGGCTCTGAGAGCATCCCGAAGGCCAGAGGTCAGCAGCTTAATTCTCTGGTTTTGCTAGCTCAGCTCTAAGCTCAACCTTTCCTTGTTTTTACAAAACCTGTTCCAGGAAGTTTATTTTTCCTGAGCATAAAAGTAAATGCTTAGGTCTGTATGGCAGAAGCTTAAATGAAATTTAAAGCGACTTCCACGCCAACTTAAAAAAAACAACCAAAAAAAAGTGGGGGTTTTCAGTTTCTAATGTGCTGACTTAGCCTGGATTTTAAAAGCCCTGCTTTAAGCTATTTCTTTAGACTAAAATTTGGCATAGACTTGAACACTGGAGCGTATGTTCAAATGAAGTGTTAGGATTATATGAAAAAGAATAGTTAATAGAAAAAAATAACAGTAAAAGGATTAAATGAAAATTGGGTCAATTCTGTAGGGACCCTCTCTGAAGAGCTGACAAATTAAGTGCTTATTACAGCTTCCCTTGCCCAAGACCAATTCCAGGGAGGAATCACGAGCTCAGCCAAGATTTTTCAGACCTGAGCTTGACCCCACACATATCCACGCTGAGACGCTACATCAGACCAAAACAGCCTGATCTGGAAAAGTGATGAGCACTGAACAACTCCCATTGACTTCATTTTATTAAAATGCTTTGGAAACCCAGAGTCCTGCTGCGGGGTCTCATGTCAGGTCAGCATAGTTGCAGCAACGCCTCCAGCCAAGGGTGGTGGCTCTTCTCCGCCCTCCGTGAAGCCCATCCTGGTTGTTATTCTGCAGTAGGCTCATACCTTTGCAGATAACATGGTGTACAAAGAGAAATAACTCCTGGCAGGAGACGGATGGGCTTATTTATGCCTGTGTACGGCTCTGGGTAGTGCAGGTACAGGAATTTCCTACTAGCGCCCAGGGTGTTGACCTGTTGGAAAGGGATCAGAAAACAGCTAAACCATCACCTCTGGTCCTGGAAAGCGACCTTGCAGCGAGAGGCTCCAGAAGCCTAGCCTTTACAGCTCTTTCAAGGGAAGACAGGAGGCAACTTGATTGTGATCCATAAATAGCTTTCTAGGAAGACTGTTGCGATAAGCAGAGGGCTCGTGAACAGAAACAAGCCCAGCAAGGCACAGCAGCAGTGTGCTAAAAATACCGAGGCGCTTGGCAGGGGTCTGCCTCAGCACAGCATCCCCCCAGGAGCATCGCCCCGGGACTGCAGTGCCGACCGTCTGAAATGCCGGTGACGTTCCCATCCATTCATGCAGCATTTTTAACTAAGTTCTTCTAAACAATGTGGAATTTTTACTGCTGTTACACTTGCTCGGTGCAATGCAGTGATTAATTAACCCCCCTGGAGCACACCAGCCCCTGTCCGTGCCTGTTGGGAGTTGTCGCTGTGTCCTCCATCTCTCCTACTCAATATCGCTTCCAAACCCAGCAACTCGAAACACCACAAATTCATAAAACCAGTGGGAAGTACAGGTTGGGCAGGTGGGAGTTACCCAGCGGTTGTGCCCCAGTGAAGAGTAAATGATTACTGATTCCTGCACGAGGGGAGAGATGGCTGAGATTGGTGTGCCAAGTGGGAACTGGGCACCAGTGCTTTTTAAGGCACAGCTCAGCTGGTGCACCCTGGTATTGTCGTCGCCAGCTGTAGGGGACAGGATGGGGCAGTCCTCCAGGCTGACATGCCCTCAGGCTTTTCTCTGTCATCAGACACCCCACAGGTGTTTTAGGATCCCTGCTTGAGGCATCCCAGTCCTGCAGCACATGCAAACGGGAATACATATATTTGTGTGCATGAATGTCCCCATGTGAAAGGGCTCTGGGGGTTCAGGGGATGCCGTGCCAGAGCCACAGGGATGCTCCTCGGGAATACCATCCATGAGACCCCAGTGGAGCATCGCACGAGCAAACGCTTCCCTTTTCCTGACTGGCTCTGGTGCTCTTGCGCAGCGTGGCTGCTCTCATGGCAGGTCTGGGGATGTGCGCTGCTCCTGGCCCAGACCTCTCTGGGCTTCACAGCAATTCCTTGTCTACTCTGCTCAACCAGCAGGAAAACTCTGCATTATCCCCCAGCACCCAGTGGGTTGGACCAAACCCCCAGCCCGTGAGTGTGATGTGTGGCTGGGATCCGGCGCTCAGTCCCAGTCTATCGGCAGCTGTTGGATCCGACACCACCGGCCGGCAGCAGCTTCTGTGTTAAATGGTTTCTTCAGGGCACAGAGACACTATTGCTGGGCAGAAAGAGCTGTTGCTCAAGAAGAAGAGAGGAGGTACCTCTACTGAAAGAGAAAATTAATTTTAGACCAGTATAGTAACCTCCTTGCTGATGGGCTGGGGCCGGGGGTGTGAGAGCTGTGATTGAAATCCCAAATGGGGGGAAAAGTCTCTGCTCTGCATCTGCTGAGTCCTTTGCATTAACTGCTGCATGTCGGCTCATCCCTGTGAGAATCAGGGCAGCAGCCTTTCCCTGAGCAAAGCCTTTTGTTCGCAGAGGGGAGACGGCAAGGGGCAATGGTCAGTGAGAGCTCTCCTGGCTCAGTCCCAGTGTTTCCCCAGCAGAAAAGTCTCCTGAGAAAGAGAGAAAACCATTTTCTTGCCCTGTTTCTGCATCTGCTCAGCATGGGCCCAGGCAGAGGGTTCCTGGGGAGAGGCAGTGCAGGGGGACCATGGGGTGCTGGCTCCAGGTGTCTGCCCCAAGAGCATCAACTCTGCCCTTCTTCAGAGAGGAGCTGTCATTTGTTTTAATCATTTGTACAGGAGGTAAAATTAGACAGAGCTGATATAATTTCAACAAGTCTTATACAACTGGGTGAGATGCTGGAGGCTCAAGGCGGTGCATGTTTGTTTTGATATAAAGTAGAAAAGGAAGAAGTTAAAAATTAAAGCAACCCAACTATATATTCTTATAAGCAACGCGTATTTGGTGATGGGTCTCTGCTGCCCTAACTGAGCTGAGAGGCAGCCTGTTTGAGCCCAGTCTGGCTGGCGATGGAGCTGGGAGCTGCTGGGGCTGATTTCTGCAGCCTCTGCTGATGGCACAGGGGAGGGCTGACCCCTTCTCACCACGTCCTGCACCATCCCACGGGATGCCCAGCACCGTGGTTTGCATGGCACCATGGTTTGCATGCAGTGGCAGGCGTGAGGGTGTTTTGGGGTGGTGGGATGTCCTGTCTTATCGCACCCCAAGGGCAAGGTCTCTTTGGGGCAGCGCTCGTGTCTCCCCGTGCTGTGAACCCGAGCGCTGGACCAAACGTCCTGACGTGGCGCTCCCAGCCCTGGAGAGGGATTTGTGATTTCCAGACTGTTTGCAGAGAGGAAACAGTTTCTGCAAACAGTTTGCTCAGCCTGCGGGTGACTCAGCTGGGACAGCTGGGGTGCGACCCATGGCCACCACAGCCGCTGCTGCAGCTGGCCCGGGTGCTGCCCCCGCAGCGGGGCTGGGTGCTACCCCCCCAGCAGGGCCGGGTGCTGGCACTGGAGCAGCGGTTCCCAGACAAAGCCCATCCTCGAAGCAGTGACGATGTTGTTTTGAGGTTTGCAAGACACCTGCAGGAAACAAACCAGATGATGCGGGTTCTCGAAGTAATCTAAACACAATGCAAATTAAAATGAATTATCGCCTTTCTGCTGCCTTCTGTTGGCATTGCAGGGAAGGTCTGGGGGCTGGGAGGAGATATCATTGCAGGGAGGTTTGTCGCCTCTCCCAGGCCTCCAGCACAGACCCTCCTCCCCAGGGAGCGAGCCTGGGCTCAACCCTGCTCCCCCGTATGGTTTCTCTACCCTGGGCAGATGCTGCAGAACTGTAGACAACAGCAGAGGTGTAATTTCTGCTGGCAATTAGAAATAGCAAGGATGCTTGGTACCCAGATGAGGGTGGGCTCTGCATTTGCTGAGGTCTGTCTTTGTCTCTGCCAACTGCATGCCAATTTTCACAACAAACGCCTGATAACCGCACCGGCAGCACCGGCAATAACGCTGTCCTTGCCCTCTCGCCTCCCCTCCAGGCTTCGTCTGCGAGCGTGACCGCTTGACATTCGGCTTCTGCCAGACCCTGCGGGTCCTGGGAAGGTGCCACCTCCCGACGGTCCACCTCCAGTGCTGCCGAACCTGCCGCCAGCACCAGCACCGTGCAGCACCCGACCGGGACCGCGGGGACGAGCGGGCCTCCAGGAGGTGACAGGACCGTCCCCAAGGGCAAGAAGCGCCAGGACCCACGGCAGCTCCCAGAGCAGCGTGGCGATGGCGAAGGAGGGAGCCGGGTCACAGCCAGGACTTGCGGCTCTGCCTCGTCCCACGGCAGCGCCGGACGGTGCTGCCCGCAAGCTGCGCGGTGCTCTTTCAAAACACGGGGAAGGCTTGATTTCTTTTATTTGTGCTACACTATAACGGTGCTCAAACCATCAGTCTGAAAAATAAGGTCTGGCGTGGGCTGGGTGTGCAGGTCCCACTGGTCCTGCGGGAGATGCTGGGGCAGCCGGGACCCTCCGTCAGGGTCACGCTGCCGCTGGGCGACCGGCGGGGAAACATTTTGGGAAAGGGAAACCGAAAGCAGCAATGATTCACGGGAGACCTCTCAGAAATGCTTATGGTGCTATCATTTGACATTTTCAGCCTCTTGATGGTGTTGGCAGGCCAGCACAAAACTCTTGACCTTTATTATTATTTTTATATATATGAAGTGAGCATCTAGCATTCCACCAGTACAGCCGACCATTTGGGTTAGGTTTTTTTTTCCTTAAGGAACTTGAAGCTGGCAACCCATTTCTGTAATTTACATTAAAATGTTTACGCACTGAAGCTAAATAGCCATAATTTGAGAAGTGGAGTCAGGGCAGCGGGATAAAGTATCGGCTTTAGTTACCCCCACGAGTCCAGGGCTCATGGTGTGTGCGAAGACTCCATACCCTCATCTTCCCGCTGCTGGATTTGTGTGCCAAAGCCATTGCTCTTATCACTCTGGAGCAGAGGGGATGGTCAGGGACACCAAGGCACAAGTGAAATGACACATTGGTTTTGGAGTCCAACAGCGCATTCCCTTGCATGTATTTGTGAAGGAGAGGGAAAGCTGCTCTGGGCCCAGTGGTGAGCAGTGCATCCTCTTCGCTGCATCCTTCCTCGTGAGCAGCAAAAAGTACTTACACGCCTGGGTTTCTGTATGCCGTTATGGCATAGCAATTTAATGGTTGGTTAAGGTGTTTTTCTGTGTTCTTACAAGCTAAAAACCTTTTTTCCTGTTTATATAGATTCTACTCTGTTAAGCTTAGCTGATTCTTTTAACTAGAATATCCAATATTGTACAAGGAGCGGCACTTCGCTGGCACAGCCCTTAGCGCCCAGTCTGGGGGTGTCGTGTGTTAATTCCTCCCCGTCTTAGGTAGGATTTGCTGTTAGGTCGGTCCCCGGTGGAGGGTCAGGAGCGTTTCGGTAGAAATTCCCTTCCATATGACTCTTCAGGCTATGGAGGACACCCCAAAACTGGGAGACCATGAAGGCAACCCTACCTGCATTGAACAAAGAAGGGCTCAAGCACAGCATTGGCCGCGCCGTGCGTGCAATGCGGTCACACAGCCCAGGGTGCGTTTCTTCTTCCCCTGTGCTGTCGGGAACAACATTCAGTCCCATAACAGGGGAAATTCCTGTGTGTAATTTGTACGTAAAACAGAAGCCATGACTTCACCATTTGTGTTTTATTCCTTTCCAACGTGGTGTAAATTTTTATGTTTCAAGAGCCTGTGTTCAGTCCTGTTTTCCTTCTCACCGGCACCATCTGTCCCATGCTTCTGTCGTGCTCCCAGGTTTTGCTAAGGGATAGCAACTGAATGTGTTGGGGTTTAATGGCTATAGCTCACGAGCGTGTTAAATTAAACAGTTACTGAAGAAAATTGGTTGGGTTTCATATTTTCTCTTCCCCTTGGGAAATTTTGAGGGATTTTTCACTGAAAATGCAGTTAAGGGGAGACAGTTTAGTTACTGGCAACAGCGGGGGTGTGATCGCTCTGTTAGCTGCAGCAAAAGGGGGCAATCAGTTTGCATCTGAAAATCATTTAAGGCTGCTGTTTGCAACTGGGATTTGTGTGATTAAAATGTGAGCTGGGTTGATGGGGTAACTGCTGGCAGCCCACTGGTGACTCACAGATCAAAAGGCTCCAGCCTCTGCCTTCAGCCGCTGCAAATCGATTCCTTTCACTGGTAACCTGACCTGGTGAGCCTCTCCTGCAGTACCTGACCGTGCGCAGGGTCACATCCATGGCCGGGACGAGGGCACAGGATAATTCCTCCCACAGGAGACCCAGACAAACCCATTGCACCGTCTGGGCATCGGTGTCAGGAATGCCGGAGAAGCGATTGCAGCCGAGGGGAGTACTGATGTTTCATACAGCAGCTGCTGTTTCATAAATGCTTCAGCCTGGCCAAACATAAACCTTTGGGAATACGCTGATGAAACGGGCCCTAAATCAAAGGCACTGAGCTTCTGCGAGAGCTCTGTGCGTCGTGTGCTGTGTGGCAAGCAGGTTTTCTTGTTAGCCCGGCACCCTCGAGTGGAGCCGGTGCCTGGGCGTCCCCAGCCAGCACAGCCATGGCTGCTGGTTCATGGCCAGAGCACGATCCCCACCAGCACCTTCATGTCCCTGCAGCCCTGACCGGCATGGGTCTCGGCAGCACAGGGAACCGCAGCAGCCAGGGAAAAACTTGCTGTTTCAACCCTGAAACCTTTCTGTTTCAAGAAGGGCCAACCCCGACACGTCTGAAGCCTTGGGGTTTGCAGAGCAGAGTGGGTGCCCCAGCTCTGTGATGACACAGCACAGTGTCCGTCTGGGAAGGGCTGAGCAGAGCCAGTTCCCTGCTGCTCAGACCAGGAGCAGCAGGAATTCATCTAGACCAAAAGCATAGCCAGCCAGCCCCTCAGCCCAGTGGCTCCCAAACTGTGGAGTTTTCTGGTGGGTGCTGAGGCTAGAGAAGTTTGCATTGCAGCGTGGGAATCTCTAGTAAAAGGGCATTTTGTCTGATTTTTAGCCACATAATAAGCCAGGCCTCCTACAAGCACATAAACTGCATTATAAGTAATAACCACATCTTGCCTAAATACCTACAATATTTTCCTTCAATCAGACACCTACAGCTTGCAAAATGGGCTGCAACTGTAAATGGAAAACTCTCCAGAACTGGTGCAGTTCTGACTCCCTGGCCCTGCCATCACTAGCTCTGACATGTCTGACGGCAGAATCTGCTTTAAGCCACAGGGACGCAGGAGCACGTGCGTGCAGAGCTCCTCTCCTCCTCTCGCAGCAAAGCCAGACCTTTCCCAGGAGCAGATCTGGATATTTACTTGCTTGGCTTTGTTAGTATCCGTGTTTTCACTTGCTCCTTGTAACCAAGGAACTAACTAGAAATGCCTTGTTTTCCTTTTTTAAAGACGCTTTTATTAATGTGTTGACACAAGAATGATGTTATTCAGAAATAACTGCTGCAGTGGTGTGCAAAGGAAAGCAGGAAAGCAATTATGAATCAAAAGATGTTTGAAATAGAAAGACGCTTTTCCCGGGGGTATCTAAGGATGGTTTGCCAGGAAAGCAAGTTTATCCTTTTTGCTAGGTTAATTAGAGCAGACTATGAAAGAGAAAAGCAAGAATATGTCAGCCCCCCATCACAGAGGTCCCTGAGCTCCATGGCTGGCATCCTTCAGCCAGGCCCTGGCAGAGCAGAAGGAAGCCCACCAGTGCCGGTGTTCCTGCTGATGACGCACCACTCATACCGAGAACATGTATGTGTTTGACTGGAGACCCCAGCAGAGCCTTCCCCTCCGAGCGTCCCAAAGAGCCGTGGCTATGAACAGCGCACACAGAAGAAAAGCCCTAAATCATGCTTTTCATTAGAGATACAGGATGCACGGTGACCAGGATGCATTCACTTTGTCATTCTAAGATACTTTTGGTTCATTACTTCAGAAAGACCCCATTGAAGACCAGTGCTGCAGAACTTGCATGCTTCATTTGGCACACAGTAAAGGGGGGGATTCCCACTCATTGTGAACCGTAGCAATGGGGGGGGGTCAAAGTCTTTCCGACCTTTGGCCGCTCGGTTTTACTTGGCCCATTTGAAAAACATTTAGTTTCTCTGCTAAGCTGTCGGAAGCTACAGGGAAATTTGTTCTTGCAGCCTGGTCGCCTCCCAGCACTAGCTGGACATCTGCACTTTTTAACTGGATCTGAGAGCTGGTTTTTAAGGCAGGAATGTACATTTATACAAATCTAGGCAAGTTTAATTACAACAGCAACTGATACCAGAGCTATGTCTCCTCTTTCAGATGAGTTGTTCTTAAAATTTGGTACCATTCAAGACTTTTTTTGAGTGCGTGGCATAGACCGTGCCTTCCTCAGCAGGCAGCTCAGGCTGACGGAGACCTGCTGGCCCCTGTCTCTGCACATACACGTATATAGGTACATATATATACACATATATAAGTATATATTCAGCAAGAGCCCTTGGTGGCACTGCTAGGATAGCAAATTGGGAAAGCACATGCTTGGTGTTTCACAAGGTGAGCTCGTGGCTCAGCTTGAGCAGCTGGAGGGTCCCTGGGCTCCACTTGCTGCAGCGCTGGAGGGGGTGACCAGGGGCTGCAGCCGAAAAAAAGGAGAAATCACAGGGACGTTGAGGATGGAGGAAGAAACTAATGGCTTTGGGCAACGTTGTGACCCAGCTGCTGTTCGTCCCACACTCAGGGGTTTACTAGTCCCAGTCTGGGAGTCGTCATGATGATTTGTCAGTAGGAATATTTCCTTTTATTTGATAGAAGACAGACATATTTATATATTCAAGAACATATTCAAGAAAGTAAGTGGCTGAACCAGCTCCCTGTGAGCCAAATCTTTCGTAAATGTCTGACTGCGCTGCGGTTTGAAAATGACTGTCCCTTCCCATTCAAATGGCTTCATCCCCAGGGACTTTGGAAGGGAGAGGCAGGAGGGAGCTGGACAGATTCTGCTCCCCCCAGCAGACATGGGGGTTTGGCCAAAAGTTGTGAAGCTCTATTTTAAAATGGTTCCCGCAGCACTGGCAAATCTCAGGTGCAGATACTACAGGGATCCGGAGCTCAAGGGCATTGTCAGTGCTCAAGGAAGATCTGAGAGCATCCCTCCACAGGGATCTCCAGGCTGGCTGTTGATCCCAGGGCAGCTGCCTTCTGTGCTACTTTAAAAACCAAAACCCAAGTGTTTCAGCAGGTCCTGAAGGAGGGAAGAGCTGAGGGGGAATGGAAAACAAAATTCTGAGTAATGGAAAAAGATAAAACCCACCACAACCCAAATATAGAAAGTTAAAAACAGAAAAGTTTGTATTTTTGGCAAATAGGGCTTCACAATGACTAGGAACTGCCTTTCCAAAAATTTCCTAAGAGGTGCCACTCAGCTTCTAGATTTCAGATTTATCCACTCCACCTGTTCCCAAAGCAATCCAATGCCCAAGCTGCCTTGGAAGTCAGGTGGAGTTGCTTTAGTAAACAAATGCAGCCGTGGTCTGTCCAAGCCTCCTTCGCCGACTCCTTTCCCTGTGCCCCCAGATCCCCCTGCTGACCCCAGCCCCCCCCGTAAGCCCAGCACCAGACTCTGACAGACACCCCTAAGTAGTTTTTTTCCTATATTTTCCACAGAGGAAACAGAACAAACAAAATGTTTTTAAAAGAGGATTTCATCTAAGTTTCCTGAAATCTATTGTAATCGCCAGATGGTAGTTACCAAACAGGGAAAGAATTGCTCACAAGTTTCACTTGCCGTTTTTTGGACCAGCACAAGATAAATCCATAGAAGGTGGATTTGGAACAAGGGAAAACCCTGACATTGTGCAGGCTTCATTCTTGAGAAATTGCTGATGAAGTTAATTTAAAAAATAATGTGATTCTGGAGCCAATCAACCCTAAAGTGCAGGTTTTAATTTTGCTAGAATGTGGTTTGGTAGCTGGAGGCTGTTTGAGCAGCTCTGGATGCACAGGGGCTATACGGGTGACTTGGACCAAACTAGAAGACAATTTAAGTTTAGTGCAAACACAGGGTGAACTCACCCCCTTAGGCAGGCCACCTGCTCCTTCAGGGTAATATTTAAACCTGGTGAGTTGACTATTTTCATTACAGAAATATTGACTTAAATGAAAGACCTTTCCTCCCAGATTTTGCTGTTCTCCAGCCTGCAACTGTGGCTCCTGTTCAAGCTGTCCTGACATCCATGAAACTGAACTTCCAAAGGACTTTGCCTAGTTTTTTTCAGGACCAATTGTAAATATAAAACCTCCCTGAAATATTTTCTGTTTCCCTGTGGGCTTTCAGTTTGTGCTTTTATTTATAAACATCTGATTTTGCTACAGGTCACCCATGCAAACCATTGACATCAAGATGCCAGTCAAGGCTGCCCATGCTCAGGGTTCCCACCTCTGTCCAGAATCTTTAATAGCCTCTTCTCACCCCCATCCTTATCAGAGGTAGGATTAAATCACCCATCTCTGCACTGTGTCTGTCAGGGCAGCTGGATCCAGCCCAGTTTCTGGAGACAGGTGGCAGGCGTGATTTAAGAAAAAATTTTGCAAGGTGTGAGAGCTCCCTTTTAGTGGGCAACAAACAACGTGGGAAAGAACTGGGCTACAATCCAGTGCGAAATTTGTGAAGAAGGCTCCTGACTATAAAAGGAGACCAAGGCTGGTGGTGTTAAACCAGGGGAAGAGGAAAGAAGGGTGGTCAGACGGAACACTCTGCCCTGCAGCTACAAAGTCTGTGTCATTACTTGCTCCAGGGTTTGGGCAAGGCTTGTCCCCATGTGGTGATGGTGGGACAGGGGACAGGAGAGATTTGGAAAGGTAATGCCAAGCAGAACTATTAGATGTAACTAAAATAACTTTCTAAAAGGTGAGCCCAAGGTCTTGTCTGTCAGCACAGCTTAATCGAAGGAAGCAGCTCACAGATGTTCATCAGTGGAAACTTGAGCTCAGCCAGCTCCCCTGGGGAGGATTCCCCATGTGAGGGAAGACCTGGAAAACCAAATGAGACATGGACACTCTGAAGCTGGGGACATGCCGGCAAGCCTGGTGGCTTCAGCCTGGGCAGCAGGGAGAGGCTGTGGGGGCACAGCAGGCGCTCAGCGCTGGCATCGGCATTGCCAATGATGGGAAGAAGTTTGGGGCACTCCCCAGCCCCACAGCCAGTGCTGGGCTGCAATTGCCTGAGGATGGGTAGGGCTGTCCTGCAGGGTTTCTTTTTCCAGGGGAAAAGAAGGAAAGGGAACATTTTAAACAGCCACCTTGGATGGGTGATGGGGAGACGGGTGACTGGGAGATGGGTGACTAGGAGATGGGTGACCGGGAGATGGGTGACCGGCAGCAGCATCCTGGTAAGCAGCAGAAGGATGGTGTTCGCAAACACTTTGAGACCCCTCCTGATTGCAGCGTTGCAGGAGAACCTGCACAAGGAAGGTGTTGGGGCAGTAACCTGTAGCTTGTGTTTTGCTGTTGCTTCTATTTATTCATTGGGATCTCCTGAAAGCCTCTCTGAGAGGAGCCAGAGGCTTTTGGCTTCGGATTAGAAATCAGACTTTGTGCCTCCCCTGGTCACCTCCAGACATTTCCAGAGCTGGAGACAGGAAGGAACTGAGAGCTCGTTAATTGGGAAGCAGCAGGCATTTTATGGAGGAGGTTGTTTGTGTCCCTTATTAACAATACCACCTAAAATGCTTCCGCATCTCAAGAAGCAGTTGGGTCACCCTGTCAGAGCACCTGTGTTTTGCAGGCTCTCAAATCTTACCCAAGTGCTTCTGTCCGGACCAGATGATGTCAGCTGGAGTATTTTAATCCCCAAAGAGCCAGAGGGGTCATCAGACCTTCATCAGCTGCAATGGCCAATGAGGGATATGGTCCTGCTGGTGACCTGAGCACACAAGGATGCAGCAAAGTCCAGACGGACCAGGAATAGCTCACAACACCCGTCCATGCCTCTTCAGCTAAGAATAAGAGATGTTTTTATTTTCTCTTGTTCTTAAAACCCCTAGCTCTTGTGCTACACAAAGGCTTCACAAGCACAGCCTCAAGAGTCAGGAAAGCCAAGGCAGGACAGCAAGAAAAGGATTTGAAGAATTTAGCTGTTTTATCTTTTTGTGGCTTTTATATGGCAGCTGGTCACTGTCAGCTGCTCAGGGTGGGGAGCTTAGGCAGGGGAACAGCCATCGTCCAACCGCTTTGGGGTGCTGAACCCCAGCAAGTGCTCCAGTAGGTCATGGCCATCCCGGCGCTGCCCATTGCAGGCAGTGGGCAGAGAGAGGGACATTCCCAGTGGGAAGTAAAGCAGCAGAGAACAGGAGGAGGAAAGCAAGGGGAGAGAAATAAGCCGCCTCGTTCCTTGGCCGCATAGCTGGTACCAAGGTATGGCATGCTTTGCTCACCCAGACCAAACAATTCTGTTGAGAAATTAAATAAAGCTGTTTTGCATGTGTGTTGAAAGCAGGGAGAAAGAGAGGGAGGAGCCATACAGCCCAAGTCAGTGGCTGGATTAGCTCTTGACCTGCATTTGTGCTTTAAGGAAAGCTCAGCATGACTGGAGGTAAATATTTAGAAATATCTATATGCTAAAAATAGCTCTGCCTCTATATGCAACTGTTCTGTTGCCATCTGTAGTGACTACTAGTTACACTTCCATGTAAAGTTTTTGCAAACAAGCCCCATGATCCATTTATACAGCCCTGCTGCCATCAAAGCCGGGCAAGACCTCCCGGGTGTAAGCAGTAAGAGAGGAAGCAAACAGTCCCTTTACCTCATGGCTTACACCTCACTTGCAAGGACTTACAGCCCGGTGATCTGGGATTGGAAACATGATTTCAAGTCTGCTGTGCCCTGCCTGGAAAAACAGAAGCTGCTATAAATCCCTTTGCATGCAACAGGAGCCTGGCAAAAGGGCAAAAGGACGATGCTGGCTTGTTCTGGAGGAACTGGAGGTGGAGAATGGCCTGCCTCCGGGCTTACGCTGCAGTTTGAGGCTGCGCTGGGCAAGGCAGAGCCATGGGGCAGGAGCTAAACCTGGGCTGTGGGAAGCTCCCCTCCTGCCAGGTGGGTGATCTGACTGGGATGAAGGTGCCGCAGGAGGGATGAAGGTGCCACACTAGGAATGAAGGTGCCGCACAAGGGATGAAGGTGCTGCACTAGGGATGAAGGTGCCACATGAGAGATGAAGGTGCTGCACTAACATCCCCCTGGCTGAGTTCCCCACGGCTCCATGCGTTGCGGGGGGCTGCTGTGCTCTGCTTCCTTTCACATCCCTGCAGATGTTTCCCAGATTCCCCCTGAGCCTCTGGCAGAGGTTTAACCCCAGGTGCCCACACTGCTGCCGTGAAACGTGGCTCCCCTGTGATGACCATGAGCGGGGAGAGCCGAAACCCTACAGAAACCATTGCAGCTCAGATGAGGCACTGCCAGCGTTGGCTCCTCTGCTTCCCACCTTGTCCAGAGCTTCTCCAACAAACACTTTGACTGCTCTCCAACCACAAGACACTAGCCTGGTGCCAGATTGCTGCCCGGGACCTGGGCAGCCCCGGCTGGGGACTTGGGAGAGCGTGCAGACTGAGATGAGCAGCTTTTTACAGGGTGCCCAGGTGCGGACCCGGGCCCCGGGAGCGCAGGGCAGGGATGCTTCTCACCCAGCAGATGACAGTTGCTGGTTGTAATATCGCTCTGTGGCTTGCTGGTGCCCTCTGCAGTTGTTTTTCCTTATTGTAAATGCAAAATATTAATAATATGAAGGGGCAATTTTATTACTTGGTGACAGGAAGTGAGGACAGGTGACACGTGCCTGTCTTCCCAGGTTTGGAGAAACATCGGATGGTCCTCAGGCACCTAAAATCCTGCCTGATACCACCCTCCACTTGCACACAGATGCTGTGGCCTGCTCGCTGGCAGTTTCTCTGCCGTCACGCAGTACGGCTTCATTGACATGGTGACCCCAAAACCCTGTGGCTGTGGTGCGAGTGCAGCAAAGCCTCTGCTCACCCCTGTCTGCAGGGCAGCAGCAACAGGGACAAAGCTCCTCACCCCAATTTAAATGGAAATGCTGACAAGTGCAGTAGCTCTGGAGCTGCCTCCTGAGCTGCTGGAGCTCAGCCCTGTGGAGCCACCTCCCAGCCCCCCCAGGAGTGACCCGTTCCCTGAGGAACTGGGAATATTCCTGGTTTCAGAGACCTGCTTTTGAGGTCAGCTCCATTTTACTGAATTGCTGCTCTGAAGAAGGTTAGCCTCCATGCTCCAGCGCAAAGCCATCAGTGCTAATGATCTCAAGGCCCTGCAGAAACAGAAAAAAGTCCTCTCATGGTCATCGAAGCATCCTATTCCCTGTCCACCAAGGGCAAAGCTTTTGTCTGAGATGGGAATGCCATTTCAGTGGTGCAACCTGAGGCTGTACACAGGCACCCAGCAAGTTACCAGGCAACTCATCCGAGAAGAGCAGCTGCATATCTCATGGTTGCAGTATTTTACAAAACCTCATTGCTCCTAGCAGATATCTTCATTCTGAAAAGAAAATACCAACTGCCTCGCTGGAAAGCAAAAAAAAGCAAGTTCCAGGAAAACAGCTGACAGATAATGCCAGCTCAAGCTTGCAGGTTCATTTAATTATTTGCCTATAGTAACCTCTTCATAACAGTAAGGTTATAATGCAGGACGTGTGCCCCCATTGTGCCGATACAGTGATGCACACTTGTTCCTTCCCTCAGATTTCAGAAAGTCAGACAAGCTGCCTGAGCATTAAAATACACTCTGTGCAGGGATGCTTTTTTCTCCTGTCAGAGAAGGAAGTGGAAGGAGTTAAATTGTAAGTTAAAAAACAAGTTTGCTTTTCCTGAATTGCTTTTTTTCTGACCCAAGGATATGGTTCTTTTTTGATAAAAGTCCTTCCCTGGCAGTTTTCCAGGTCTGATAGGCACAGGCGCAATCCCTGCCTGCATCCTCTCCAATTCTCTTTATATGGGGTTTTCTCACTTTTGGTCCGCTGCAAATTCATTGCTTAATCAAATGTTTCCTAAGGCCTTGGGTAGAATAACTCATTGCTTCATCTTCTGCCAGCACCAGGAGGACTTGCTCACATACCTTGCTTAAGACAGCCCATCCCTGGTACCTCTAGGCAGCTGCCTGATACACTTTCTGTAACACAAGTCTGTGCTGGGGAGCGGTGAAACCCTGTGGGCATACAGCAAAGCTGTTACCAAAAATGACATTATATCTCTGAAATTATGTTTTGCCACAGCTACATTTGCTGGCCTGGTTAGACCTCAGCTATATAGTATTTCTAGAAAATTGCATCTTTTGATCATCTGTCAAGCAAAACATAACCTGGAAAAATCCTTTTTAGTCATTTTAGTAATTTGAAATAGTCCTACACTTCTCAAGAAGCTAAACAAGCAGCAGACATCTCCCTTGTCACTTTATCTGGGTGTCAGTAACACCAACAAACTCCCTTGCATAAAGCTTCGAAAACAACTGGCTCTTCAGAGCTGAAGACCTCCTCCAGGCAGCAGTTTTGTCCTCCTACAAGTGTAAAGTTTTTAAAAACTCACCTCACAAGCTCTGTCAATCACTGTGCCTAAGCAGGAGTTAGCGATCGCAGCTGAAACACAAGCCAGTTCCTGCTTTTATGCAACCAAATCCATCCCCCAGGGAAGCTGTAAGGCTTTGCCAGACTCATCCTGAGGCAAATAGCCTACGGGGCCGGCAGCTTCAGGGATGTCCGAAGCAGCTGAAACCAGCACTGCCACTGGAGAAATAAAGCTTTGAAGTTCCATATTGGCATTTAAAAATATTTTAGCCATCTTTGGCCTGATACCATTAGCAGCGTGGAGGCTGGGGGCTACAGAGGGGTTCCAAGTGCCTATGGGCAGAGACACAGAACAGCAGTCACCTGCTGCCCTCAGGCTTTTATGTGCAAATCTCACACTCACTTATCTTATTACAATCCAGAAGCTGTTTATTTAAATTAAAGGTTATTTGAAACGGGTTGAGACTCTGAAAGCACGACTTGGAGCATTTTTGTGTCAGATCAGGAAATGGAATAAGATAACCCTCTTGGGATTAAATTTCTAGAGAAATACAGTGAATCATTGCCATTTCCCTCCCCCAGAAAAGCCTTTTCCTTTTCCCAGGGTATTTCTCATGGTGTTTTGAAGGATACACTAACATTTAAATTGGAACAGAGCTAGTGTAATTTGAGCAGAAATTACCCTCCCAAAGCCTGCCGAATTTTGCGGGAGGCTTTGCTCGTGGTCAGTAGGCTTTAAGCACACAACAGGCACCAGCAATTCTGCAATGCAAACTGCATGGGTATGGACAGAGCCCTCCCTCCTGCACACAGACTTTCATCCTTTGAAAACTAGTTTAGCAGAAGCTTCCTCTGGGACATATCATTCAAATGAAAACTGATCTATCAAACAGCTCTCTCTGAACTGTGGCAAAATCGAGTAAGGAACAGGAAAAGCAGTTGCACCTTCCAGGGCTGCCATTAATCCCTTCCCAGACACTCAGCGATGACAGCCTCTGCCATCAAGCAATACCTTTATGGCTTTCCCTCGCCACTGAGACACCATTTCCCTTTGTTCTATGATTTAGGTACTCAAGGGACTGGTCAGGGATCTGCTGCTGATTTTGCAGGAAAGTCCTAAGGTGGATCTTTATGGACATCAGCACGATGACCCTAGTGCAAAGCTGGGATGGGATGGGATGGGATGGGATTCAGCCCCCATGCCCACCGCCGTCAAAGCCCGGTGCATGTATGGACGGCTGTGTGCAGCGCTGCTGTCCTGCACCACGGCGAGCTCCCTGTGAGAAGGTGTCAGGGCTCATTCCCAACGGGAGAATAAGCTCACACGGTGCATTTCGAGGAGCACACAGCCCCCATTGGGAGGAATGGACAGATGCTGCCCAGCCACATGGGCACACCAGGTGATGCAGAAGCAGGTGCCACACGATTCAGCACTGGTGGGGAAATGCAAAACCTCTCTTCACCCTCCTACTCGGTGTAAAACCATTATTTTAGAGGTATTATTTCCCTCCTGTAACTGTTTTCTGGGGTCAGTAGGGGAAGTGGACAACCCCAGATACATTGCAATTAAAGCTCTGAGTTCATTTCAGTGTAAAGTGGCTGAAACTGTTGCCTGTTTCCTTCTTTTTATGAATCTTGACAAAGCAGTGTCTCTCCTTACACAGTAACTGCATGAGCGCATACTTGCCTGACACAAGGAACATTTAATCAAAACAAGATTTCTTATTTTTCTCTTGATGCTTTCTATGTGGGAGTAGATCCATCGGAAAGAAGCTGCAACAGCTCATGGAAATGTCAGGAAAATGATGTATTATGCTACGCAACTATTAACTTTCTTGCTTTTTAAAAAAATAAACTGTTATCAAGTGGAAAAGAAATTCCATTCAGTTTATAGACCTACTACAGCAGGACATTGATTATTCAGACAGTTTTAAATGACATCCTCATACAATACTTAAGGAAGTATTTTCATGAAAATCCACCCAGGACAAAAAATATTCTCATCTAATGAATACCAACTGAAGCAAACAGTTATGTTTACATTTCTTGTCCTAATAACATTTTAAAATAATGCTTTAAAATATCAGAAAGATAAAAAAAAGGCTTGGTTAGAGTAACTAATCAAAATTTGTCTTGTAAATTACCAGCACTTTGATGCAAGTAGTTTTGCCACAGAGATTTCAGCAAAGCCACCCAAAGAGCAGTGGTAGAAGGAGACCTTCGCATCCAAACAACTCCCAACATCAGAAGCATTTCACTTTTATACTTAAAATGTACTTCTGGAGTACAATTTACATCTGCAGCATGCTGAACCACAGACAGAACCACTCTAAAATGTGGGTGATGATACAAATCCAGATCCGTCTACAAAATTGGTATTCTTGAATACATCTCTTACTACAAACACATAAGAGGGTTTATGGTTTTGCTTCTTTGCTTGAGTCTCGGACATGAAAACTGACCTCTCCCATCTAGTTCCCAGAGTATCAGCATGAAAGATCAAACCCAGGAGTTTTGGTATGGCAGGAGACAAAGAGAAAAAAGGCATGTAAGTGCTATTTTGGGATGTCTGGCAGTAACAAACAAGTTTTCTCAAGGGATGAAACTTTTCTGAAAAAGTTTCTGCTTAAAGGCAAAAAAATGTAAAATGTGGAATTAGAAGATAAAGAGACAGCTCTGAGGGACAACTCCCAGTCTCTAATGGCAGCTTTAAACCAGTGTAACCTGGAATTCTGATAAAGAAAATTATCTTTGCCCCATATATTTCCATCTTGGACTGTTATTAAACAGCCCACAAAAAGCAAAGACAAATAGCAAATAATAACAGCTTTTGAGCTGTGGTTGCCCTGACACTTGCCAGGAGCCCGTGAGCTCTCAGGCATCCTCTGTGCCGGCACCACGCCGCAACCTGGGATACAGCCCTGGGTTTGGCTGCTGGTGCGTGTGCTAGGCTTCCCTTTGAGGTGAAAAGAATGGATTTTAAGGAAGTAAAAGGGGAAAATAAAAAGAAGGAACATGAGCAGAGGTTTTTTTGAAAGCTCCAGAATGCAGAGAGCGGGTCCAGACGAGGGCCATGAAAACGATCCGAGGGCTAAAACACCTCTCCTGTGGAGAGAGGCTGAGAGTTGGGGTTGTTCAGCCTGGAGAAGAGAAGGCTCCAGAGCAGCCTTTCAATACTTAAAGAGGGCTTATAAGAAAGATGGAGAGAGACATTTTACCAGGGTCTGAAGTGATAGGACCAGGGGTAACAGTTTTAAACTAAGAGAGGGTAGATTTAGTTTAGCTATAAGGAAGAAATTCTTCACTCTGAAGGTGGTGAGACACTGGAAGAGGTTCCCCAGAGAGGCTGTGGATGCTCCATCCCTGGAAGTGTCCAAGGGCAGTTTGGATGGGGCTTGGAGCAACCTGGTCCAGTGGAAGTTGTCCCTGGCAGGGGGGTTGGACTAGATGATCTTTAAAGGTCCCTTTCAACCCAAACCATTCTGTGATTCTATGATCTTTTCTCAGTGCTCCCCCTCGTGGGAAACACTTTCAAAACACTTCCAGCTCTGCTCATTTCCTTCTATCCAGAAATCATTAATAGTTAAAAATCCTTTGCTTTTGGTTTTTTTCCTTTTGAAAAGGAAAAAAAAAAAATTGCTTCTACTTTGTATTGGTTTTATGTGGCAAGGTTTTGGTAGTGGGGGGATTACAGGGGTGGCTCCTGTAAGAAGCTGCTGGAAGCTTCCCCTGTGTCTGACAGAGCCAATACCAGCCGGCTCTAAGACGGACCCGCCGCTGGCCAAGGCCGAGCCCATCAGTGATAGTGGTAACGCCTCTGCGATAACATTTTTAAGAAGGAAAAAAAGTTGGGATAGTGGGGAAAAACATCTGCCAGAGAGAGGAGTGAGAACATGTAAGAGAAACAACCCTGCGGACACCAAGGTCAGTGCAGAAGGAGGGGGAGGAGATGCTCCAGGCGCCGGAGCGAAGATTCCCCTGCAGCCCGTGGTGAAGACCCTGGTGAGGCAGGCTGTCCCCCTGCAGTCCAGGGAGGTCCACGGTGGGGCAGATATCCACCTGCAGCCCATGGAGGACCCCACGCCGGAGCAGGTGGGTTCCCGAAGGAGGCTGTGACCCCGTGGGAACCCTGCGCTGGAGCAGGCTCCTGGCAGGACCTGCGGATCTGTGGAGAGAGGAGCCCACGGAGCAGGTTTTCTGGCAGGACTTGTGACCCCGTGGGGGACCCACGCTGGAGCAGTGTGCTCCTGAAGGACTGCACGCCGTGGAAAGGACCCATGCTGGAGCAGTTCGTGAAGAACTGCAGCCCGTGGGAAGGACCCACGTTGGAGAAGTTCGTGGAGGACTGTCTCCCGTGGGTGGGACCCCACGCTGGAGCAGGGGAAGAGTGTGATGAGCCCTCCCCCTGAGGAGGTGAAGCGGCAGAAAATAACGTGTGATGACCGTAAACCACATCCCTGTCCCCCTTGTGCCGCTGGGGGGGCTTGGTGGAGAAATCCGGGAGTGAAGTTGTGCCCAGGAAGAAGGGAGGGGTGGAGGGAAGGTGTTCTGAGATTTCGTTTTATTTCTCATTTACCTTACTCTGGCTGATTTGTAATAAATTGAGCTAATTTTCCCTAAGCTGAGTCTGTTTTGCCCGTGACGGTAATTAGTGAATGATCTCTCCTGTCCTTATCCCGACCCGCAAGCTTTTTGTTATATTTTTTCTCTCCCCTGTCCAGCTGAGGATGGGGGAGTGATAGAACGGCTTTGGTGGGCACCTGGCATCCAGCCAGGGTCAACTCATCACATACTTAATAGAAACAAAGTCAGTTTAGATTTAATTTTAAAATGAAAATAGAGACTCTTCTATATGAAGTATTATTCTCTTTTAAACTGCCTTTGCCCAGACTTGCAGACATTGCCTTGAAGCCATTTGGGATACGACACATGACAGCAAGTCTTACGGAGCAATAAGCAAAAACAGAAGTGGCAAGGAATAGTGCAAGTGTCACAGTACATCATGGTTTAGCAATTCAAAAATTTTTGGAAGAGTTGTGTTAGAAGTGCTGGGCTGATTATGACAAGTAACTACACAGAATAAATCCTTTATACTGAACTGAACTGCTAGCTGCATTTACTGAAACTACAATTTGCAAGGGTTACCATCTAACTAGTTTATTGAAGTGTAAACAGTGGGGAAGAAAAACATCACTCTTGTTCTATACTTTTTTTTTTTAATGGCATGGCACAGCAAAACTGGGAACCTTATCATAGGAAAACATCTCCACCTGCTTTGCATAGAAAAGAAATTATTTTACAGAAGTAGTTACCATTTAATAAGCCTTCCCAGCTGAAAAAAAAAAAACAACCACAGAAACACAAAAACCCAACAGGAAACCTTGCAAAATGCATCTTTTAGGATACTTCACGATGGACCATTCCAGCAGGAGTCTATATACACAGATTTCAGGTTTTGCCCAAAGTAGGATTTTAAAAAAAAATTGGTCCATGGTTTTTTTATTTATTTTGGAAACAGTACCAAGTTTTTTATTTCTCATGCAAACATCAAGTAGCTAATTCCCTTTGCATTCTACTGAACACCTGAGGTAGTGGACATAGCAGTGTCCTACATTTAAGCTTATATCTAATTACACTTTACAGAAGCATCTGTAGAAAGTGCTACTTAAGGACATACATACTTCCTTCAAGCTAAATTCGGTGTGAGCAATGAAGGTACAAAGGCTTTTGAAATTTAAGTAAAATTTAATTGGCTGAGTAATTGAAGTTAAGAAAAGTAATTTTCCACACATACACTAGAACTGACAGTTCTGCAGATGTGCAGTAACTTATGGAAAAAGGGGTTTTTAATAAGATAACTTTGGCACTGAAAGTAGGGAGATTACAAGCTCTTGTTGGCGCAGCTGTGACGTGTCAGTATACTGTTTTACAAAGGGAAAAATTTCCCCCACTGTTTATAAAGCATAGCCTAGCTGGAGTCCATTCAATCATTTCAAGCCTTCAGGAAAGCTTTATGTGGCCGATTATTAAAATGGTTACAAACCCCTGAAATCTCAACAGATGTTTGCACTGAACTCCAAGAATTTCTCACCGTTTAAGCCCACTAGAGTAATCACTGTTTCACGGAGGAACGGCTCCCTAAATCTCTCACGAACCACTGCAGAGGATAACTACTATGTATAGACCAGGTAACGCACCCCTGGGATACCCAAATAGTTTGTCAATGCCATGGGGCATGAGACGGGAGGCAGCAGCCTCTCTCCCCCTGCACATACGTTTACCACTGAGGCCCTCCTGTGGCTGTATGGCAGATCCTGAACATCACTTCAACTGGGAGGACAGCTGAGCTAGGAACATCTGCCTAATTCTTCAGGAAAAGGTAAATCCATGGTCAAATCCACAGCTGCAGCGGAAACTAAACCCTAGGGAACTTCTCCAGGGGGAAAACATCCGACAGCTGGCAACATCACAGGCACCCAGATAAGATTAGTGAGGGAGCAGCAAAAAGAAACAGGACAGCAGGAACCAGAGGAACGAAGGGATGTGGGATTCTCTCACTGTCCAGATTGCAGGCAAGTCATAAGAAAAAGCAGGATCAAACTGGCAAGATCTTGTCCGTAGGAAAACTTTACTGTCAGGATAATTATAAATATATAATATATAATTATAAAGCAAAGCCTCCAGAATCAGAAACATGTACTTAACAGGGAAAAAAAGTGCAAATATTTAGCAGGAATAGTGTCCCAGTAAAAATCTACCTTGTTCTAGTTCAGTCCCTTGGTTCCAAATTATTTTTCTGAATTGATTTCAGCTTTAACGTGTTTATCAACAACAAAGAACTTGAATGAAATGTTTCCTTCTCTAACAGAAATCTAAACCTAAGCTTAAAGAAAAAAAAAAAAAAGAAAATTTCTGAACTCAGAAAGCAGCATTTCAGTACAAGAATCTGTTTTATTTTTACAGTGCAGTGATTGAAACAATGTAGAAATTTAACTTGCAAAACTGAATTTATATCACAATCAGAAGGCAATACATATGTGTTGGTTTGTTTTTAATCATAAAATATTTCTCTGGACACCAGAAATTACAAACTCTTAACACTATACGCTTCACTTTATTTTAGAGACTAATTCATCATAATTTAAATCTATCTTATAAACAATTTCTTTTAAAAAACATGTGGAAGATAAAAAGAACTCAAGTATTAAACTCAAGGCCTTGATTATTATTATTTTCCTTTTTTTTAAACAAAGATATTTTAAGAAATGTATCAAAATGATAACTCTGTGGGTATTGTAGCTATTAGTCAGGCTCTGTAACACACTGCTCCACAATTTCACGCAAGTTTGGATTTTCCATCGCAGCTGCTACTCTCTCTTTGTCATTGATTTGCTTGTTGACTGCAAAACATCACAAGAAGTAAAGTCAGAAGCAGTTTTCAGTGGTACTTCACACATACTGCATCAGTAACATGACAAATGCAAGGTACCATAGTGCAGTGAAGATTTTCCAAACCTAGTGAATGGCCAGCTCAAAGACTGAGAAAATGTACAGTAACAGTACATTGTATCAACTTTCTTTTCAATTTTCTCTTTAGGCGGAAGATATTATTTGCATAATATCCCAAACTGAAATTCGTACAATAGCCAATAAAGCACTGTACAGGCAGACATTTAAGTTGGATGGCCTAGAATAAGAAGGTTGTTGCAGACACAATGGAAGGATGACAAGACAAGAAGAATATGAGGGTGCTCAAGAGCCAGTAGTCAAAGGACAGAGGATTAACAGGAAATTGGGAACAAAGCAAATGAAAGCTCAGTCACATAAAAACAACCATCAGAAACCAAATATTTTTGTTACTTTTCTAGTTCAGGAAAAGAATGTAAGACGCTCTAATGACATGTCTTAAAATCAAGTGTGAAATTCGTGATAAATTAGTAGTCCTAGTTCTCCAGGTTCAATTTCTAGTCACTTAATCAAAAGAACCAATTTTTGCCATGCAAAGATATCTAAATGCTTAAGAACAAAAAAGCCTGGGACATTGCTTGGACAAAGGCTTCAACAGCTGTTTAAGACAGTGATTGGCTATAGCTTTGAAAGAACTTCGATGTCCTGTAAGTTTTATTTCAAATATTGACTGAGAAACTTATGTTTTTGTTATGATGATGTTAAGATAGAGCGATCAACCAGTCAGGTAGTTCTTCATGTTAATTATTCAGCAGCATAGTAGCAACTTCTCAACACTCAACACCTGCAAGAACTGCAGGGGGTTTTTTTGGTTGCTTAAAAAAAAACCAAACCAACAACAACAAGCAGCATATATTCACACTACCAATGCAGCTTTTGAAACAGCCTCAACTACATGTTTCATTTTAAAGCTTTAACAGTGTATTCATTTCTGAAAAGGATAGTAAGGTAGGGGAAGAAAAGGACTTCTCAAAAGAACACAAACATACAGTCTAAAGCAGCACTCATTCATAAGCTCTACTTACTGTCTTCTTCAGTGGAATGTGTACCTTCAGATATGTAGATTTCCAGCTAGAGGAGAGAACAATAATGTTAGATGCACATACCAACAGTTGAATATATTCATTACTGGAAGAAAAAAATTGTACAGTACACATAGAATGCATGTAATTCATACTTCTAAAAATGTTCACAGACAACAAAAGGGGATCAATGTCAAGAGCTGATTTTAGACTTCACTGCAATGCAGTCACAGGACAATCTCCTCCCCCATTTCAGAGAGGCCCCAATAATCTTTCTTCAAAATTGTGGAGGCATTCATTCCTCACTAATATCAACTGCTCTCGTGAAAAAGTAATAGCAGTTAGGCTATTCTGGAAACCGAGTGGAGAATTGGCACTACTTTCTCAACATGTTCTCTGCAGGCCACAATTCAGAACAGTTTGTTTAAAAGCCACCAGAATTGCAAGTGTCACTTTCACAAGCTAAGCACTCTTGAAAAGCCATCCTTAGGGAGAGATTCCTAGATATTCCTAAGAAGTTTTGCTTAATAATGAGAATCACAGGTATTCTATTTAAAAATGGTAGTGTAATGCAGTATCCATTTCCTGCATGGGAACAGATTATAAGACTAGAATCTAAACAGACGTAAATCACCTTCATGCATTTACAGGCCTGGGAAAAACAACAACAAAACCCTCACACATGCTGAACTGCAAGAAGATCTCATAAAACTCATGTATCAAAGGAAAACCAAGTAAACAAATCCTATGCCTTTTATCTTACCTCACTGAAGCTAAACCTATTTGTTACCACGTGTCCAGCATAACAAATCACTACCTACCTAATTTTCTAGAATTGCAAGTCTCACTTTACACTGTTCAACTGGAAAGATGAAGCTATCAACTATAAAAACAAAACAACAACAACAAAATCAACAGCAGAAATCCTCAGCTAATTAATTTATACTTTAAATTATTTTGGGCAAGTTTCTAAAGGCCTACAGAAGACTATGCTTGTCATTAAAAGTCTACTCTTAGTTCCTGCTAAGACCCAAACAGCTTTCTTTAAGGATGTATTAACCCCCTGTTTCCTATATAGCTTCTTACACTCCAACTGCATAGCCAGGGCTGGCCCCTGTTAGGAACAATATACTGACCAGGGTCAGGCCTGTATGCCATCTATACAACAGTTCCTAAGACACAGGTCATAAAGAGATTCCCTCAACGCAGTTCCAGTTTTGAATTCTGCAGTTCTTCTAAACTCTAATGAATCTGTTCTGAAGTTTTTACTTCATAGATGATGCCTACATAAAGTAGTGGAACTCCACTTAATCGGTTTCTAACTGACAACAGGGTAGTTCTCTTGCTTTCAGGGCTGCTCGCTCACAGAGAGTTGGTCCACTGGAGACAACTCTCAGATATTCCAAATGGTACAGCAGAGTCAGTAACTATTAACATTTTACATTTATGATGCTTAGATATATTGAAATATTGCAGAAGGCCAAATTAATTTTCCCCAAGGCAAGAGTATTACTTCAATTCTTTGTAACACTGGATTTGAAAACACCTTCTCTTCCACCAAGCAAGAACTCAAATGATAGCTGGTGAGGAAATCTCTTGAAACACAGTGTATTTCAGAAGTGCAGCAATAAATGGCCTTTTGTAAAGGAAAGGAAGAACCACAATTATTCACAGATCCCTTCAGGTGCTACACTGTACTACAACATTCTCTCCCTCCATAGGCAAATGACAAGCTTTAAAAAGACCCCATCCTTAATCACAGCTTGCATGTTACTTGATCTTGCAGCACACACTCTTTTACAGAGAACTTGGCATACACTCGTAATTTAAAGCAAGATCCAGAACAGATACTTTACCTTATGTCTAAAAGGCAAACATCTCTGAAGTTTTATTCTTAAACAAAGGCCTGTTAAGCAAAACAGATAAGAGATTTTCTTGTAAAATTCAAGGTTTGAGGTGCATTTTCAGAGAATCCATATTTAACAATCAAAAAACACCAGTATAACTGACAACCTTCTCCTTTTGTATTCTGAGCAGCACAAGCCACAGAGGAGACTAAATAATTTGTGGTTTGACCCTTTGGACGTAGTTTCTCAGTTAAGCTCATACATGCCTTACAAGCTTAGGAGGTCTCTGGTCTCTAAACACCTCCTGGAAACACTAAATACAGACAAATTCCTCCATTTCCAGCCACCTTCTGTATTTTTGACAGAGCTTCTGGGCTGTCACTGTGGCTGCATCTATACCAAGAATGCTTTTTTTGTTTTCTAACATTTGTTAAAAAAATCCAACATAAACTGCTTGAAGAACACAAGCCTGCAATGACTTGGGGGCAAATCAAGCTCATAACTTCACTACTTAATGTCTAACGTACAGACTGAGCAGAGGAGCGTTGTGGTTCATCTTTGGGAGCAAGATCCAAGTTTGGGGACACCCCCACCACTAGCCCATTGCAGTTTCACCACAAGGCCTGGCTTTACGATGAGCTACACACAGACAAAGCCATACCGCAGCCCCAGTTTGTCCTCAGGCTGAGCTAGTGGTAACAGCCATAGAAAATACTCCCCAGAAGAACTACCAGCTTAAGAGTACTCTGTACCGATAAGGAAGTTTGGAAAAAAACCCACCTGTTTACTGACTACATTCTTACATATACTACCCAGCTATTTAAAACAGTAACCATAACCCTTTCCTGTAACAGCATGAGGAACTACGCTTCAGAGGTCCACAATACTGATAACGACTGCACAGTCAAACAGACATCAAAGACCTGGCTGACATTTAAGTGCTGAGAACATGATTAGCACGAAGTTTAAGATTTGACATGTACACCATTGATCCTCAGGTCTGAGCCTTAACGCACTGATGCTCCTAACAGGGTCAAACTATAAATAAATTATTACTCTTTGGCATGACAATGCTTTGCTATCTATAGTCTACTTTCTACATAAAGCTGCAAAGGTTTATTTGGGCATAAATACATGTACTTCTTCATTAAATTAAAGACTTATTTTCCCTAAAATCTTTAAAACAGACTAAGAAATCTTAGTATTGATATATAAGGGTAAGAGTTGCTAACCTTGGCACATTTAAACAAATCATTTCAGAGAACTCAGATGTGATTTTTCAGATGTAATCTCACCACAAATAATAAGGGGGGAAAAAAAAAAAAAAAGACAAAATAAGCCAGGGTAGATTCTCATTCAACTTAATTGCTTTCAAACTCCTAACAGTTCAGAACTTTTTTTGGTATTCTTGGATTGCATGTGGGGTTTTTATAAATGTGTGGGAATGGAGAACAGCCCATAAGGTAAGGGAAAGATAAGGGAGACAATCATAAAGTTTTAATATTTTTTTTAAATTTAAGACCTGATAAATTCTCAATTTAACATTACTAAAATAATTCGGAGAATATAAAGAAGGAATTCTGTACCACTTCCCAGTAGATTTTTGAGAGCTTCGCTTTGAAGCTGAAGTTTCCCCAACTTGATAAAAACAGATGGATGTCCCCACATTTCTTCTGGTTTTTGTTTGTTTGCATTCCTAGTAGGGTTCTCAGGATTAAATTCCTGGTCAAACTGCTGGCAAAGTCATACTGAATTTTAATTAAGACTGATGTTATTCAGACAATCTAAAATTAACTTTATGCTCCTTGTTACAGATATAATGAAATAGAAAACTTACCAATGAGAGTAGCCAACGAGCAATGAGGTACTGTTGGTGTAAACCTGATGATAACAAGATACTCATCTTCACCTATCTCTTGCACTTCAACACAGCTTTCTGTTACCACTTCCAGTTCTTCTAAAGTATTAGGTTTCTCTGGGTCCCGGATAGTACGAATTATATCTAAAGCAGAAGACAAGTGACCAACAATAAAGTAGGTTTCCTGAATTTAATAAAAGGTACTTTTATTAGAAACCATCTTCCCAGCATTGTTTATTTTGCTCCACTTCAGAAAAGACAGAGCTGTAAATATCAGTGATACATTATCTCACAAGTTGCTTCAGAACTGGGCAAATTGAGGCATTTGTTGTTCACTGTGCATGTATTTTTCATGTTCCAGCTCTAAACTTGCTATTATTTTTACAATCCCGTTATAATAAATAGAAATCAAAACATGTGTATTAAAGGATATGTATTACCTTCGGAACTACAGGTCATATAATATTAGTCTAGATACACATGGATGTAGTATTTCAGATAGGTTTGCTTGCCTTTCAGGTTTTTCAAAACCTAACTTATTAACAAGAAAAGCCAGATTTCCTTCTCATCATCTTCTCTCCAATTCCCAGCCTGGGCCTCACAGATAAGATTTTGAAGCCATCTTAAGGAAAGCCAATACAAAAATAACGCACTAATCCATATTTATCTGTATCAATGGTCCCTTCCTTAGGTTGTAAAATGTGGGGATCAACCAGGTTTAATATACCTGTATAGAAAATGATAAGCAGCATTGCCTTTTATAGAAGCAATGTGATGTGGATTAGCCTAAGGAGGTTTCATCATACAATGAAACAGAATTACATTTATTGTTGCTTTTCCATAGAGCAAAAGGTTTTAAAGCAATATTCCAAAGCTACAATATTTGATTATAGGACACTGAAAAATAATGCACAAGAGAGTACATGAATACCTGAAAAAATAAGTCTCTGCATTTCAATGTGTTTGCTGAGTAATGCAGCACAGAAGGAAAGGCAATGAGATCTCTAGCCTATTCACATCTGTGCCATGTACCCAGCATAACTTGAAGAAACACTAATTTTGACAGTGAAGGCCAAACCTAGGAAGTTCCCAGCTATCACCTCTCACTCACTTCTGCCTTGTATGCAGTTGTTTGTCCCTTAGAAGTGCAAGTACAAGCATTTCTGGTATAAATAAGGTAACTAAAGGGATACAGGTTAAGATCAGTTTAAAAAAAAAAACAACAGGTTAAAAAAAAAGAATGGGTAGGTATTCTTAGCTAGCTATAGTGATTTTAGTTGTAGTGTAGCCCTACCAATAGCTCTACTACAATAGCTAACTGTATTGCTAAAGCAAATGTGATACCAGGCTCCACTATGGCAAATTACTTCAGTCTATCTTCAGGTACAGACAGACCCACCCAGCTCTTGAGAGCTGCAAAGCTGCATTCAGTGCATTCCTGCCATTAAGCTGATAGGCCCAGCCTCTCAGCAGGGATCACAGGCATAGTACAACATGGCACTAATATTGCTATATTACTTCCAGGCAGGAAGGAAGCAGGCAGCCAGCGGGCAGGAACCGTAGTTCATGTCTGTCTGGACTCCGTCTGTCTGGACTCCGTCCGTCTGAGAAGGGTATGCCTGAAGTCAGAGATATGCCCTAAAGTCTCTGACCTGTGAGCAAGGAAGAGACTTACATTTGTACAGTTGTACAAGCTTTCACTCCTGGTACTCAGCTCACCTTCTCAGAACCTCTCATCCTCCTGCAAGGGCACTCAAAGTACTCTCAAGACCCACATAATCCTTTCAGCAGGGCTGGGAAACACTTGCTTTCCAAAGTAAGCTGTCATCACTCATACCATAAAACAAAACTTGGGATGAATGAGAGAACTGAGCCCCGTTCCCTGACTTCCAGGGAAGCAGACAATTGCTTGAATCTTTCTGAAGCCCCCAACCTCTGTTTCTCTGTCTACATTATAAGGATGTGATGCCGCTGAATTACAAACCTAGAAGACACAGTAGATGTCACAAGGCTATTAGTTCTGTGCTCCCAAAGAACTGGTAACTGTCCCCTCAATTACATGAAGGATCATGATGGTAACAAGCAAACAAACTGTTTGGCTTTGTTAGAATGTTTACCAGCAAACAGATAAATAGCCTTATTTGTCAGACCAATAAAAGGTATTTTCACCTTTTTTCCATTGTTCTGGCTGTAATATCACTTTTTGCTTAAAGTCTTAGCCAAATAAGAAATTACTTCACATATACATACAACGTAAGTATCTTCACATACACATTTCCTTGTAGTTTTCGATACATTTCTTCCTCTATTTTAAAATTTTATCCTCTTTCTATGTGAAAGGGCCCAAGAGGTAATCAATTGCATCACCAAACAGCGAGAGGAACACTGAACTCGATATAGTTCAGCAGTACTTCATGGATGCCTTTTAAATCTAAATTTTACACAGATGCTTTAGTTCTGCGAAGGTCATGCACAAGCATAACCCTATGGATGAACTGAAATCAACAGGACTACTTACACGGTTAAGGTTCATAACCAAAGTTATTACTTAGAACCACTGATGTTTCAAAGTGCCTATATTTAAACATCACTCAAGTTTTAAAATTGAGTTAGTTTGACATTGTTTCCTTTTTTATTCTTTCTAGACAAAAACATGTACAGTGCTGCATAAAATCCTCACACTACTCCTAACTGCCTACAAAATAACAGCGCCTTGAAGCTTGACAATGTTTTTCGAATCCTCTAAGATCCTACATGCAACATTTCCAGAAGTGAAACCTTTCCATATTTTACAAAAATACAGTCGTTCAGTAACAGAAATCGCCATTTCGCTGGACTAACTGGCTGACCTTTCTGGAATTACTTGCCTTTCCAGGTGTGTCCAGCTCCTCTTCTGTCTAAGGTGATGAAACACTAAGGTAACTCCCCCCAACACAGGGACTGAGCAAGCCCGGCAGCAGTCCAGCCCCTCTCCCACAGCTCGGGAGCTGGGAAGCAGCAGATCACCCACCAGTCAAGCAGTGCATTCAGGCAGCTCTCTCAGCACGCTCCTTGCTCAGGATCCTAACTAACAGCGACCATGCCAAGGTCACAGCATCCACCCCATCTCCAGACACAGCCTGGGGCTGGCCGTGTGGCTGGGGAAAGCTAGCAGGCACCCGAGACAGGCCCTCGCCCTTCCCTTAACACTTCCCTGACTCTTCAGCACCCCAGGGGTAACCCCTCCCCGCCCCACATCCCTGGCAGTGATTCCAGTTCGCAAGCAAGCCAAACGTACCTCCTTCCTGCCCCGCAGCGAGAGCGGCCACCTTCCCCCAGCCCCTCAGGAGCGCTCCCACACACTCAACCCCGGGACACAGCTCTCGGCCCCCCGCAAAGGGCCGGGCAGGGCCTGGCTTCCCCCACCTCACCCCCCCAACCCCCCCCAAAAGGGCACGGCACCAACGGCCCCCAGGGCCGCTCACCACCCACGGCCCCTCACAGACCCCCCACCCCAGGCCTCTCCGAGGGACCCCCCCAACAGCCCCCCGACAGTCACCGTAAACCTCGAGCGCCTTGTCCTGCTCCATGGCTTGATTCCGGGGGGCATGGCAACCCCTACGCAGCCCGGAGTACCACAGCACCCTGTTCAACGTGTGCGACAGCAACCCCAACACCAGCGACATCCTCCCGCTCCGCCATGGGAGAGCGCGAACCGGACCCTCGCGGCCACCATCCGCCGCCGCCGCCGCCAGCGGGAAGTTGCTCGCGGGGCGGGGCCAGGAGGCCCGGCCTGGGGGCGGGGTCTCTAGAGCCTGGCACCGCCCAGGGGGCGGGGAGTGGGCGTGGTTATACGTAACCTGCGCGTTGGCGGGATTTTCCTGCTGTGCGGGGGTCTCATTGCGCTGCCCGGGGGCTCTGAGCAGCGCTGTCGGCTGTAGCTGGGCTCTGTGGAGCCGCCACGGCGCTGCCAGCCCGTCCATACACGCACAAACCCCCCGCCCGTCTGCCGGGCTTTGCCCCCCCCAAAAACCCCCACACTTTCCAAATAACGGTTAGCAACAAAGCTTCTAAAGGAGCACGGGGGAGGCAGCCGTCATGATTTACTTTCCAAGCTAGAGCGGCAAGATTTAACAGGATGCGGGAGGCGCGGGTTGGATGATGGTAATTAGGGGTAGGTTTGCTGCAGGTCTCGAGCTTCTTCAGACGGCACAGCTGGGCGCAGAACCGTGTCCCCGGGTGCCATGATGAACATAAAGGCCCCCGGAGGCAGTTGCCTACTTTGGTCTCACCGCCCGCAGGGAGCGAAGGTGGCGGCAGCCCTGTCACCGCCCGCCGCCGCTCAAGGAGACTACAGCTCCCAGCGTGCATTGCCCTCACAGCCTCCCGGCCCTCGGCCGCGGTGCCTCCTGGGAGTTGTAGTCACGCCACAGCACTGGTCGGCCCTGTCAGCTGACCGGAAGGAAGGACTGCCCCGTCCAAGATGGCGGCAGGTTGGGTTGCGGGTGGTCGTTAGGCCGGGGGTGGCGGCCCTCCCTGAGGAGGATGGAGGGGGCGAAGCGGGACCTGCGCGTACTGCTGGCGTCCCTCTCGGGGGAGGCGCAGGGCTCCCTGCGGGACGCAGCCCGGGTACGGCTGAGCAGGGGCCAGGACGCTCTGGGCAGCCTCCTGGTTCCTGGTGGGATCTATCTGGAGTCTCTGGTGCCAAGCGGAGGCGGCCGGGCCCGGGGCAGCGTCCTCCCGGGAGCCTGGGCTGAGTAAGTGGCAGGGGCCGAGCAGGGGAAGGGGAGGCCGGGAGGGCTCCCCTGGCGTCGCTCTGCTTTGGGGAGAGGCGCCGGGTGGACCCCAGGGGCTGAGGGTGCTCCCCGAAAGGGAGCAGTCCTGCCCAGGCAAGGGCAGGCCCTGAAAGCTGCAGGAGACTGAGGGGGACTTTCAAACCTTGCCTTGAAATGGGATGCTCTCCACTTAAAATACCATTGCTGGAGGGGACGTTGGTTTATACCTGCTTATTTGTTTAGTTGTGGATGTATTCATTACAGTAGATCAAAAAAAAAAAGAAGAAAATTAATCTGTTTTTGTCGAGTTGCTGGCTTAAAATTTCATAGTGCCCTGACTGCTTGACTTCTTGTCTGCTGGTCAGAGGCAAGCTCTTGTACATGTCATTCAGCGATCACAAGATATTTTTAATCTGCTGTAGTAGCTTTTAAAGCTGAGTCAAAACCACAGTCACATTGCAGTTCTAAACATCTGCAGTGTCAAGCAATACCAACATCGTTATGGTGCTCTGGTCTCGTGTTTCACTCTGCACCATCCTAAGTGGCCTCCTAGCTGTTTTGTCTCTGCCGGCTCCCCTCTCCATAGGAGAGCAGGTGTGGAGACAGACACCTGAAGAGTTTCTCGGCCCGAGCAATGGGGAGGCAAAATGTATGGAAATGGGCAATATGCTCTGCTTCTCCCTAGCTGGCAGTGCTGGTGTTACTCCTCCTAGAAGTCCTGAAGCAGAGCATCACTCATGTGGCATATGTCATGGATGACTAAAGGAAAGAAACACACAAGGATAGAAAATCCCTGTATTCTTGAGAGGAAGAGAAGCAGGGATTCCTCAAGCACTGTCTTGTGTTGCAGTCTCTGCTAGGGATGAAATATGTTCTTCTATTGGGGAGGGACAGGGCGGCGGCAGAATCTTTATTGCCAGAGGTTAAAGTTATACTGCCCATCATTAGTACGCTTCCAGAGCTGTTCAGCATATGAAATGTGGAAAGAGAATAAGGTCAGTAAATATACTGAATGTTGTATCTTCAGCTTCATGTGGGAGAATACAGAAGACGATGATCTGCAAGCAGGCAAGACAAAAATACTGGCTCTTAGTAAAAGTCATGAACTGTTTGTTTATGAATTCACTACAGAAGATGGAAAATACAACCCGATTTCCCTGCACAGTTGTAAGGAAGATACACTTAAAAAGCTCCTTGAAGTTAAAAACATTAGTGAGTAAATTTCAATGTGTATTCCGTATTTGAAGTTATTATAGGTCTAATTCTGGTTCAGCTGGTGAAACAAATTGAGGCAGTAGGGCTGAACACTAGGGAAGTGTCAAATCCTTTCACACTGATTTAAAGTGATCAGTAGCAGTATTAATGAACTTAAAAAATAATAGAGACATTCCTGTATTCAGAGATTACATTGATAGAGGGAGTTAAAGTGTTGTAGGGTAAGGTATTTGGGTGATACAAAGTTAAAAATAAACTTCAGTAAAACATACTCATACAACCCTGCTATCTCAAATTTTCCCTTTAATATTGGAACTGTTGGGAAGAAAACAGATGGGGCTCCTTACTAATTCTGCAAGGACTAGTTATGCCTTTAACCTTATGTTCTATGCTTAGCAAATGTAGTGTACAGTTAGAATGCACAGTCTTTGAGGGACCTAGAGCTTTGATGTTTTACATGTTCTTAAACAGTCTCCCTTGCTACAGTATTTTTATTTCCAAAGTTTGTAGTGTTTATTTTCAGTGCTGACCGAAATATTATTTTTGTAATGATTTTTTGTATTTTTCATACTATTTGCCACTTAAAGAGCCTGCACTGTTTTAGGAAACTGTTCTAAAAATAGTGCTTCTGACATAGAAAGTGAGATTTAAAACAAAACAAGCCCCCCCCCCCCCATCCCAACTTTTGTTAAGATGGCAGCAGAGGCAGTGAATTTGAGCTGTAATTTTGAGATCTCTTCACAAATCAAAAGTACCAGATTTTTATAATCCTAAAATATCTTTAAATTTACAGGTCTGTCTGCAGTTTTATCTTTGAGGATACTGTCTTTTGAAAACAACAAATGCATACTTCTGCTCAATAATTTTATTGTTGTGCATCTTACCTTTCCTGGAAGAGACTCACCCATAGAGACATGTGACTGCTTTACCCTTGATTTGCCTCCGCAAGTTTTGGAAAGAATAACAGATACACACTTCTGCAGGGGGATCTTGTTTCTGTTAGATAGTTCTGGCCGGATTTGTATCCTTTGCAGTAGAGAATAGCTCTCAGTGTAAACAATCTGGAAGAACAAAGTCATTTTTCTTTTCTGTCAGGGTTAAGCAGAAATTTCTTGAAAGAAATTCATGTCTGTTTTGAAGATGCTTTCAATAAAGGGGTTGTGTAGCAAAGTGCTAGTTAATGTAGTAAAAAATGCCATAGTCATGTATCAAATGTAGTTTCTCAACATGCCACTGGAAATCTGTTTCACACTAGAATAATGGCTTTCAGTGTTTTTGATATAGGGATCTGTGTATAACAGGCTTAAGTCTACTGTCACTAGCCTTTCTTTTCTTAATTAGATCCTTTAGAAATTATCTACAGATATGTGGGGAATCACAGCTTGGAAACCAGATAGCTGTATTTTGTATTCTAAAGAACAGGAGCTCAAACCTGCCAGACTGTTCCACAAGGTGCTCAACTTTAACTTATTCTTTGTCAATTTTTTCTGACACATATGTAAAAAAGTGTAATAAAGTCAGGTTACTTTTTCCTCCTAATTATATAACTGTCAATATATATTCGTCTCAGTTCACTTCTAAGTGTAAGTTAACTCTTTTGAGATGGCACAAGTTGCGTATTTGTACAGCACCTAGCACAATTCACTTCTGATCCTAGCTGAGCTTAGAATGCTCTTGTAAAACAAACAGTTCTAAATGTTTTGTTGTGCAGAGATTGGCTTGGACCGCAAAGTTAAGAGAAATTCCCCTTCTATGTAATTTTTGTTTGTTGGACAATCTGAGGCCTGGTTTTTTCTTTGATGCTGTTTAAAGACATATTTGACTCTTTTGATGGTGCAAAACTAGCAAACATCAACATAGCACTCTGCCAGGGAGATGTGCAGGATAAGGACAGGAGTCCAACCATCACATCGCCACTCACTGCGGTGAAAGTGTCACATGATCTCAGTGTTGCTGTGATCATCAGTTCTTCCAGCTATGCCGTCTCAGTGGATCTAAACATGTACTTCAGGTACGTTTGCAGCAGAATTCCTAAATGAAAGGTTTGAGTACAACTAACTTTAAAAAGTGCCTAATCTTGGTCCTATAATAGAAGAGATGCTGTCAGCTTTTTGTTTTGAGTTCTGGCTCTGTGGTAGGATGGAAGTTTCATATATGTTTAAAGATTGCCCATATTATTTGCTCCAATTTATGCTTTGTCACTTTAAGAAATAGAAAAACTTTGTACTGAAGTTTGTATTTTTTCTAGGAAGATTAGGATACGTGCTGTCAATTAGTGCCAGTGGTGGTTGGTAGCACATTTTAGAAATACTGTAGGGTATGGGATTGTTAAACTATTCTGATACAGTTTTACTGATTTTGCTTGATAAATTAGGACTAGGTTGTAATTTAGAGGTGTTGTCTACCTCAAAGGAAATAGCATCATGTTCTGATGGCTTACCTGGATACGTTTTTGTGAATGCTGTTAATCTGAGAGAAAACTGCTTCGCTGATAGCTCCTGGAGGAGTTAAACATGAGGGAAAAAAAAAAAATCTTAAATCATCTGAAGGAGGTGAAATTTAGTATTTATTTCTTTACAGACAGTTCCCGGGGCATTTGCTCTGTAAGAGAGATGCTGAAAATCTTCCAGTGAAGCCTCCTGAAGGACTTGATGAGGATGACCTTGCTAGTTCTGACTATAGCATGGAGCTTTTGTCATTGCCTTTCCGCACAGACAGGTACATAATGAAAATACTTTCTAAAACAGGCTGGGTTCTACCTCCTTTAGATCATTGATTAAATAAACTGATGCATTTTTTTTAATTGTAGTTGCGGCGAGTAAAATCAGCTCATTTTGCTTTAAATGTTTTGAATGTTAGGACGATGTTAGGAAATGGGCCGAGACAACTTTACGTATGTCATTGAACAGCTTCCGAATAGTAATTACTGTTTAGGGTGTTAGCTTTAGTTTGAACCAGTATTGAGAGATTTTTGTATTCCAAGTACTTCACAATTTGTTGTGTGTTTAGTGCAGATGAGTGCATGTGGACTTCAATATATTTTGTGTTCATGTAAAACATTTTAACCGTGTTGTGACAATTAGTATTAGTGGTATTAATACTAATAAAATATGTTAATTATAACTTGGTGTAAATAATAAATACTAGTCCTGGAATTAAATGCTCAGCTTCGTGGGTGTTGTCAGCTAATACAGCTGTGATCATTCAAACTGGCTGCAAACAGTATTTAAATAGAAATAAACAGGACCTGTTCAGGTTAAAACGCAATATGCTGGATAGAATCTATAAGCTTAAAATGCATATTATTTAACTGAGGGAACTTTGGAAATTTATTTATCTGCATTGTTCTTGGAGTAATACCTGGTATTATAGGTAACTTGTTTCTTCCCCCAGGTCCTGGAAGGCACACTTATCCTCCCTATGTGACAGAGTAAGGAGAAGAAGACCAGGTTCTCCAGATTTGGTGAATGACTTGAATTTACCTTGGTATCAGTTTTTTACCCATCTTGAAAATCATGATCCTGAAATCTATGAAAATTCTGAGAAGATGGTGGCTTTTATTCCACGGGCTGTTACGTGGGCCCCTTCCAAACCATTACAAAGCGGTGGTACAAACCTCAGCGATGCAGGACAGCAATGGAAACAAATTCCCATAGAAGCACCACAAGAAGTGGTGAAACTGGAGTGTAAATTGGTAACTGGAGTTAAAGCCCTGTTTGTAGTATTAACAAATCACAAAGGTTTGACTCTTGCTCTCTGGGATTTTGAGTCGCAAGATGTGACGTATTACCACTTTGACAAAAATAGTGTTTATGTGGATTGCAGTGAAGACATGCCATTATGTCTACTTCTGACAGGTGAGGGGTTTTTTTTTTATAATTGTTCAGATGTAGGCTTCTGATAAAAGCTTTATTTATTTATTTATTTATTTGGTAGTGTTCTTCCTTGTCTGCCTGGTTGCTGTTGGCTAATTTCTGATGCGTTCTTGCTGAGAGGAAATCCAGATGGAGCCACTGCAGCTTTGTGTCATTATTTTGGAAGAGAGGCAGTACATACAAATGTTGCTGTGTCACAACTTGCTTATATATTTCTAATTATGGTTTGATTCTTTTATTTAGAGCGTGGTCTCTCCTTAGTTCTGTTTGGTTTAACTCAAGAAGAGTTTTTGAATAGATTGATGATCTATGGCAGCGCTGGAGTCGTAGATTCTGTTTGTCATCTCAATGGATGGGAACGATGTTCAATTCCGATACATGCTCTAGAGGTAAAGAAATCTGTTTCATGTCTTACAGATAACAAAAACACTTCTTTAAAGTAATGATTGCAGTTTAACAATGTTAATGGTGATTTTAGACACAAAGTATGCCTCAGTAACCTAGGGGCAAAAAGTAGTGGTTTAGTTACTAAATAAAACCCCCAAGTAACCCAGGTGAGTAACCCAAAAGAAGAAACACAGCAACAAAGTTAACGCACATTAAAAAAAAAAAAAATTAAACTAAGCAGTGCTCAAAAATCCCTCTTAATTGGACCCAAAGCATTTTTGCCAATTTCAGCAGCAGATTTTGTCCTCTTGCAAAATGTCAAATATTAAAATAAATCCTTGGAACTAGATTTTTGTTTTTATCATACCACTCTTGTGAAGCCAAGAGGAGACCTTAAAGCTACCAAATGTTGCTTGGTATCCCTTAACAGTAGCTGATAAAATATTTTTAATGTACCAGACCACAGAACAAATCTCCTTGTGTGTCTGCAGTTTTCCAGTGATCTAGTTCTACTTTTAGATGACAGAGATCCTTGTTTAAAAAATATATTGTTCCATAAATCTGAGATTCTGCAACAGTCTGTCCACACCATCATTCAGTATACTGTCAGTCTATGTTTTCAGTTGTGTTTGGAGGGAGGGAGCTTAGATGAAGACATTTGGTAGGGTTCTTTTGGTTTTATTTGGAGGGTGTGATGGAAAGTGAATTGATGGGGGGGGAGAGTCACAGCAATTTTCAGTTGCTGTAAGCTTATTCGAAGTCCTGATTCTCAGAGTATTTATTTTATATCCCAAATCAAACTCTATAATAAATTGCTGCATTAACATTTTACCTCTGAAGATACAGGGCAAGGTTTCTGCAAAGCCTATTAAAGGAGCATGGCAGGTACTGAACAGGTCACCTTGTTAATTCAGGCTACAGGTGTTGCATGCATAGTTGAAATGTCTTCTTTTTTTCTGCATGTATACTTTGTCACTGAGTACGAAGTAAAAATACTAGCATTAAGTGTACAATATATATTTTTAGAATACACGCATATTTGTTCTGCTGCATGTTTGTCTAGGCAGGTTTGGAAAATCGTCAACTAGACACGGTAGACTTATTTTTAAAAAGCAAAGAAAGTCTTTTCAATCTGTCTGCATCCTGCTCTGGACCTGAACAGTCTACTGATAGTGCATCCCAATCTTACCTGAAAAGTAAGTAAAATACTTGCAGCTATGCGGAGGTTTAAATTTAATTGCCTTTCTATTTATGGCTGTGTGTTTGTAAAAACAGATTGAATTGCCTGTGCTCATGTATGTTGGGATGATGCTGTATTGCAACTCCTCTGCTTCTGGAAAATAGGAGAGAAATGGTGCATAATGCGTTGGGTTTTTTGTTGTGTTCTGATACTGGCATACGTATTATAAGCACTTTGATGTGAAGGCAAAGCATGTTCCATGTATCGTTTGACACATTTTAGAAGATTTTTGTAGCGTGCCTCTTACTTTTAACTTAGATTTTAAATTTATGTGATCAGTCATATGGTAGAATGCAGATGTTTTAACTTTTTATGTAAATATTGCAGATTTGGAAGAGCTGAGGCCAGCTTTAAACTTGCTTTGCTCAGCTATCAAAGAAAACGATATGGAGCCTCACAGTAAACACTTTTCTGAGCAGCTGCTAAACCTTACGTTAACTTTCCTTAGCAAGCAACTTGAAGAAATTTTTGTGCACACAGAGGGTAAGATTACTCATTTTGAATCATATGTAGTAATGTAATGTGTCGTTGCTTAGGTAAGGAAGAAAACCTAATTTTTTTAATTAAAAGCCTAAATTTGCCTAGAATTAACAACAATAAAAAATGCTAGTTAAGTGAATGAAAGATTTTATTTAAGGGGAAACGAGACATTAATCTGAATACATATCTGTGTTAGCCCAAACAACTATATGATCAGACAGGATCCTGTCAACAGGTTTATTTTGGGATGCGTAAGAATGGCAGAATGGGACTTTCAGGCTATTGCTGGATACTTGATGGTAGTGCAGTTAAATGGCTTGAGTTTAGCCCTCAGCTGCTTGTTCTTTTCTCAATGCTACCACTTGAAATCTTCTGGCACAAATATTTATGTGGCTGCGGAATGGAATAAACTAGTTTAAGAAACTGATACAGCTGAAAAAATAGCCTACCAGGTTATTTTTTATCTGGAGCACTTCCCAGTCTGATTTACTGTGTGGCAACACAGTCACACATCCCATTATAACCCAAGGGGTGGCACAGAAGCAAGAAGCAGTGTCTGATGGGGTTGTAGACTGGATGTGGGAGTGCATGTCTCCTTACACTGGCACAGTTGCTTTAATGTTGCTCTTTGAACTACAGCCCCAAAGGTACAAGAATAGAGTAACAGCTGGTATACTAGTGAAGTATTAAAATGACAGAATTCCAGAGGACAATTTTGCTTTGCTAGATAAAACTATGGAGAATGGTGTGACATGTCCCAACGTACAGTGTGCTGTCCTGCTGCTTGGGTCTGAATTGCTGTCTCAGTGATGCTTTTTAGTCTGTGGACCAACAGGCTATACATGTTAAAGCAGAACTGATTTCCTTTGATAGTAAAAGGTGCAAACCATTAACTGTTATTCTTAATATTTTTATTCTACATGATTTTTAGTAGTTTTTGTTTCTTACTACATGAATGTTATGTTTAAAAGTCCCTGCATTTTAAGTGGGACTTATCTGACTAATAATTGGTTGGATTAATAAAAAATCTCAGTTCTCATTTACTTGTCCCTAAAGGGGAAAACACATCAATGAGGACAGGGGGACCTCTCTGGAGCACTGGTAGGATTGTGGCTGTATTGTGACAGTACGCTGATGGTGGTGGACAGTATCGGTACTTGTACAGGTCAAATTGCAATACAGAGCTGATGTGCTCTTTCCTCTGAGAGGTGTGTTCTGTTTATTAGTCAGGAGAATGCATTCAACACTGATAAGCATTAAAAGTGCTGTATTGTTCATTTCTGTTTAACTGATATCTTGGATGCTCTTTACAGAACCTGATGAATACCTGCAGAAGGGTGCGGATATTTTAACTGATTACATTATTAAACTTAGAAAATTTCTGAGAAAATATCCTCGACCACAAATAAATATGGTACACACAGGAAGTGATCTTGATGAAGACCTACCTGCATTAGAAGAAAGCCACATGTGGGAAAAACTGACACCAGAGGTAAAAATGAGTAATCCATTTTTTACTATTCTTACTAGATATATTTAAGGAAATTATTAACATGGAAATGTCTTTAAACTATTGGGGGAAAAAATCAGTATAGGGATTATAAATATAGTAACACTGATGATTAATAAGTTTGTTCCTTTTTTTTTTTTTCCCTTTTAGGAGGTCATTGCTGAGGCCATCTTAAGCAACAAAATGCCAGAAGCCCAGACCTTCTTCCGAATGCATCAGCATCCTGCTCAAAGTCTTCAAGAATTTATTCAGACAGGTTTGAATCTGGTCTATGACCGCCTTCTGAAGGACAATACCAGAGAGGCCTCAGAACTTTTAAGAAATATGGTGAGAGGTGTTCAGTAAGCATGTTCTTAACACTTCTTTATGACTAACAAAATAAATGAATGCTAAGAGTATGGGGAGCATTTAGGTGTCCTGTGGATGTATTGATTCTGCCATATACATGTATTACAGTGAAAATTAACTTGTTTTAAAAAACTGCTGTGATCACTAATGCCTTCAGAATGCTGAGGGAGTCTGTTTATAAATGTGTATTGACTGATGTCATGATCAGCAAAGTGTAAAGGTGATTCTGGTAAGTCAGATATTAAAGGGTACACATTTTATATCCAGACATGCTGGAGATATCACACAGATCACTGGGTTATTATGACATCTTTAGTAACTGTTGAAGTGAATATCACAAGCATGTTTGTAAAAGGTTGTGTGCTTTGGAAAGAAAGCAGGTGCATTTATTCTGTCAATGTACTGCTGCATTTGTACAGTTTGCATACAATGAGTATCTTCTTTTTTGTTAGGGCTTTGATGTGAAGGAGGAATTGCATAAGATATGTTTCTACACAGTTGATAAACATGTACGAGATCTGTTGGTAAGTGTAGAAAAGGCTTTTTTTGTCTAGTTGATATTCTCAGGTCTGAAGTCTGATGTGCATTTATGCTGAGAGAAAGCATTGTATTGGACACACTTTCAGAGTGGGAACAAACAGGTTTTGTCCCTGCATCCTTGCAATGTAGTTGCTGAGACAAGTCATTGACATGCCTATGTTCTTTTGTATTTGCAGTTAAAGTAAGAATTGGTTAAAAAGTCATTTCTTTGTTCTGGCTCCGATCTAGTTCTCATCTGCTTTCACACAGTATGAAGTCCTGGACCTCTTGTAATTGAAGTGTATTGACCTAAATGCTTCCAGCATTTTTTCCTACAGTTGGTTAACTCTTTACACTTGCAGGATCATTTACAACTTCAATATATTAAAAGTAGATAACAATTGTAATTGGAGGTAATACTCTAATTTGAATTAAAGGTGAAAGTTTTACAAGAAGAAAATTATTTTTCTGAAAAAGAGAAGAAAATGATAGACTTTGTGCAACAGGTTGAAAGCTTTTACTCGGAATCCTTCCAAGAAAATAAAGAGATTCAATCTCTTTCCAGGTAATGTGGGTTATCTGTTTTAATTATTAATTAATAACGTTAATAGGATTTAAAATATGCTGGCTTCTACATTCTGTATTATTTACTGCACTAACAAATACAGTCTTCTGTAATTTCATTAATTTCACACTGGTCTTCATTTGCAAAAATAAAGGTCAGTGTGGGAACTGATTACTTTTTTCATTAATGTAACAATTGCTGTCATGTTCTTTCCAGACTAAGTCATGACATACTATTGTCAGTATAACAGAGGTCTTCTGTTCATGTCATCATCACCATAAATGAAGTATTTTTAATAACAAATTATATTATTAGAATTACTAATCCAATGAAACATGTTCAGATGCAATGTTTACTCTATTTTTGATATATGATATCCATAATATAGCAAATTTAAAGTAACCTAGAAAAATCATTTTACAGTTAAATAATTGTAAAAATGTTACAATACATATCATTTGCTATGTCGGTTTGGGAAAAATGAGGTAATTCTTTGCCCATTGCTCTCATATGCATTCTCAAACTTTTAGCTGAAGTAAGTCCCTCTACCACTTCCAGAACTGTCTTCAAAATGGACTAGCAAAATGTGTTGGCCCTTTCATCATCTTCTATTTGTCACATTGTTTTTTAAGAGAGTACTAGAAAACATCCTAATGCAATACTTCATTGCAGTTTCAAGAACTGGAGAAAGGAACAAGACTTTTCCAGACACACAGCTGTTCTAGACTCATTATTGAATTGTGATAGACATCAGGTTCACAATAGGAGAGTCAGAGTGATGTTTAACTGGGCTCAGTGGTGGGATGAGCTTATTCAGGAAATGATTCTTCTCCCCAGAAAACCACGCCAAGGCAAGTATTCTGGTACTAAGGACTTAAAAGAAATTGTGAATTAAAAGTCTGTCTTTGACGTAGTATATTGCAATTGTGTAGGAGTGGCACTGATGTAACTGGAGTTGTGGTACCCCAGTAGGTCACTTATTTTTTTCAGTGAAAATGGGTAAACAATGTGATTTCATCCTGTTCCGTTCTGGCAGGGATCTGTGTTTTTCCTGTAGAGAGAAATTTGGAACTAGCTGAAAGTGACTTGTCTAATGCATGGCCACTTGTTGTAAATGTCACACTGCTACGTTCTGTAAAGCTTATGATACTGTAGTATTACATTTAGCTTTTCCAACATAAAGCTCTAACAAGCTGTAACAGTATACTTAATCTCAGCATCATATTTGCAACTGTTCATTAAGAATATGTACATGTGTAAAGAAATGTCAGTATTTTCCTAAGTAGTATTTGTTTGTGCTGGTTTCATCAGTTTGCCTTTTTGAAACACAGAACTCAAGACATGTAATCCTGAGGTTCTTTGGATGCACTTGACAGCCCAGCATGATTGGCTTAATATTTGTTCATGGATTGAAGAATCTGGGCCCAACCAGACTTTGTGTGGACAAGCTAACTGGCCCTCTCTTACTCCAGACATTATTGACCAGAACATGTTATGTAGTAGCTATATGAGAAATGATATATTAAACAAGCTGGCTAGGTATGTGCCCTTAATGCATTATACTAACTTTCTATCTTATGTGAAGCCAAAATCAGATAGTTATAGAAGTACGTGTTAATAAAATCTTTGATATGTATTAATTTTTATATTGTATTTAGTGCCCTTTTTTGAAACAGCACAAATCCATTAATAAATTTAATTTTAGTCTTGTACTTGCACTTTCCATTATCTGAAAACAGTAAGAAACATGAGAGCAATAGAAATCCTCTTATCAGCCCTTTGATCTTTCATAGGGATTATATTCCTGATGCCCATTTTAATGCAAGGAAGAAAATTCTAAACACATAACATTTCACTCCTCATGCCTCATTCTCTGCAGTGAACTGTAGTAACTACAATATTGTCTGAACACTATCAAACTTATTTTGGCATGTTTGCCTCAGTAGTGAAGTCATCCCCTAGAAGGAAAGGTCTGCTTTACAATTGTGAACTGGAAACACCCTTCAGAACTTGTTAAAGAGATAACTGTCTAATCTGTGTGTATGCTTTTGCTCTTTTCTGATAGAAATGGAATTTTTGTCTGTTCTGAGTTGGAAGATTTTGAACTTCTGCTCCAGAGACTGTCTTACCTTGGGGGAGTACTGCAAAATCCTCACCCTGTTCCAAAATACAATGCTGCAAGTGGTTTGGACTTCCATGCTCGTTTTGTCCTTCACTGTTTAGAGCATAATTTGCAGTATCTGTTATACACTTACTTAGACTATTACAGGTATGAATGCTTTTCGTCCCTCAAATGTCATGCAGATTTAAATAATGAAATACAATTTTAATAGTTGGCAGTAACAGTTTTCCTCGACCCTTCCTGTTTGGTGAGAAAGACTACTTGGGTCACAACAGTGTCATACAATGAAAAACTGTGGGGCAGTGTTTTAGGTTTCATGCTGTATTTTGAAGCTTTATTCAGGTTGTCTTGTCAATATTAATTTGTGTGTCAGTGATCAAAGGAAACAATTATAGTTGTAATTAGTATAATGTTATAAGAAATACAATCTTAAATGAGCCAGGACAACTTGTTGTTCAGAAACGCTCTCACTTGAGCACAAGTATGAGTTCATTCTTAATATGTTCACAAATAAGGAAATTGCTGATTTCCATCTAAATTAGGATTAGTTGGGGTTTGAAGGAGAAAGCAATATTAGGTATTGGAACTGCATGAATACCTCCCACTTAATGAATACTTTGCAATTAAAATTTCTTAGCTGTAACTCCAGTCTAACAGTGTAATTATTAAGAAGGTAAAAGTGGAGCAGAAAAAAGCCAACTTTTTTTTTTTTTTTTTTTGCATAATCAATTTTAGTTTGCATAAAATATGTAGACTATGCAGAGTGGTACCAGTGAGTCATGTCCCTTCTTTGGGAAGTGTTTGTGGTTGTCAGGTCTGGAAACTATTTGATTTATGGAAGCAAGCAAGCTGTGCTTAAAGGAGGGAACTGTCAGAGATGCCATATCAGCTAAACCTGTACATCTTGTGGAGAAGGGTGATGTGATTTGATTCTTTCATAAGAATGGATGAAATAAGTCACTATAACACCAAGTCAGATGCTCTTAATTTTTAATGCAGTGTTATATTGGGACAGAGGATGGTTACAAATACTGTATTTTCACGGTGCTGCTACTCATCTTATTTCCAGTTTAACTCCTTCAAATTGCTCTATTTTGGATAACAAGGAATTGCATGAAGCGCATCCCTGGTTTGAATTCCTTGTGCAGTGTCGAGGGGTTGCCAGTAATCCACGAGGTAGGAGTCTGGCCTTGCTCAAAAGGTGGTCCGATATTTATGCTGCTAGGCGAGTATTTGGCACAGCTGGGTTTAATTCTCTGCTCTGCTGCAAACTTTTTTCACCATGGCAGATCATTTACATGTGTATCAGTTCCCCATCTCTAAAATGTGGATTATAATTCCTACTTAAACTGTACATAAAGATTTGGAGGCTGTACATATGTGAGAATTTTTTTGTGTACGATCATCATTACCTCCAATTTTGTTATATTCCCAACAGGTTGAACAGAACGAGAATTCATAAGAAAATGCATATACTATTAAAATTAAAGCTTCCTTTAGTTCTTGTGGTGCATTTTGACTTCTCTGCCCCTTGGATTATGTGTTTGCTTTTTTTTTGTTATTGTCATTGAAAATCAGTAGACTTTGTGCCCTTAATTCATTTCACTTTTTTAAAAAAGATTTCATCTTTTGTAGAGTCACATGTTAACAAATGATAAAAATAAGCCCAAGTGAAGCTTTTTCAGAAAGTGTGATAAGTATAGGATAAAGAATTAAACCAATACAATGCTGAACTGTGGGACTCAATCCAAATCAATCTGTGTAGGTAAAACTGGTTTGAAATCAGGGAAAACTTAGTAAAACGTAGAACAGGTTATCTGTATTTATAAGTAAATTTAGAAAAATCATTATTAACAACAAAAAATAGAAAATTCAGCATTTTTCGTAGTCATAGAACAATTTTAGTGCATGATTTAATGATTTAATATTGCTTTTGCATGAAATTAAATCTTACTTTTTTTTCTTTTAAGATCCAAAGATGATTTTTCAAGCTAGTCTAGCAAATGCTCAGATCTTGATTCCTAGTAATCAAGCCAGCGTGAGTAGCATGCTACTGGAAGGACGTACACTATTAGCACTTGCTACTACAATGTATGCACCTGGAGGTATTGATCAGGTACTGTGTGCAACAAATTATTGATAGGCTTTTGGAGAAGTTCTCACATGGTGTTGAAAACTCAAAGGAATACGCTAATAAAAATAAATATGCTAATGCCATCATATAATTTCTTCTCATGTGAAAATCTGTTTTCAGTGTTCCATGTTTCAGTGTTAGTTGACCAAATGAAGCGAGTAGAGCAGTTTGAGGTTACATGATTTAGAAATAGCAAGGCACAGTGGCTGTGAGTTGGAGTATTTAACTCCTTCATAACAGTGACAGCTGAGAGTGTTTATAGGCACTTGTGTTCCTCAAATAGTTTTAGTTTGGAAAAATATTTTCAATAAACTTTTTAAATGGTGTGCCTGTATTTGTTAGACAATCATCCCCTTTTGTAGTCATTTGTAGTTTTTAAGTAAATGAAGCAATGGGTGAGTGGACTGCTCTTCTGCTTGGATCTGTACAGGTGTTATTCAGCTTCCATATTTTTATTTTTAAAGGCTGAAAATCTGGACACATGTCAAAACCTTCAGCTTATGGGTTACATTGTGTTAATCAGTTGTATTGTGCTGTAGAGATCAAAAAGCACATTATAAACAATTATACTTTGAGAAGAAAAATGCTTGGTGAACCACATGTTGGAACAGAATTTATTAGTACTGATAGCTTTTTGATAAATAGCACAGTAAACTAAAACATCAGGTGCAGTTGAAGATATGTCTAATATAACTTAAAAGGATTTTACAGGAAAAAATTATACTTTTGGTGTTGTCACTGTATGTCAGATTCCCATGAGGGTAGTTTGTTTGGTGCATTCAAAGATTGTTTTATTAGTGTCTTAATGCAGTTTCTTCTTCCTAATGAAATAATTTTGCTTCCTTGCAATGTAGGTTCTTCAGAATGAAGATATGGAAAAACCTCTAAAGAAAGTTGATCCACAGCTCTTAAAAATGGCATTGACTCCTTACCCCAAACTCAAAGCTGCTCTCTTTCCCCCATGTACTTCTCATGGAATTTTGCCACCTGACATCTCTCTCTACCATCTTGTTCAGGTACACAGAATGCTTCTCAGTAGTGCTTTTTGGCAGAACAAAAGTAAACTGAGAGAAGTTTGTTTTCAGCTAAAGCCTGGAGAGTGGGGACCATATGTCGTTTCCTTGGAATCCCTAATTTGGAGCTAAAGTTTATAGCTTCATTATGAACGGTTTTTTAAAATGGTATCTAAATACTGGGAGTCTGGCTTCCCCCTGCTCCCCCAGACATGTAAAGACATCTGCAGTGTTTGACATTCCAGGACTGCTGAAGTTAGAGAAGTGATATTCTTGTAGTGTTCAGTGGGCAGGTTGTTTAGTATTACAAAAATTCAAATGTTTTTAATTGTCTAAGGGAAATTGAAATTTAGAATTAAACAATAGTGTCTCATGGAATGTCATGACACATTTCTGGGCAAATACCTTTTACTTCAGATCTGTGGTATGAGATAAACTGAAAGTTGGAAGAAATGCTACAAATTATTCATTATTAGGAAAGTATTAACTTTGCTAAGATCACAGTTTAGCAAAATACTTAAGCATGTTCTTTCCCTATTTCCTTAGACCAAAGTCTAAGCCTTTCCTTGCACTTGTTTGCGTTCTGATCCTACAGAGTAGAAAAATATGTACTTTTGAGAGAGAACTGCACAAGATACATCACTGCTTGATAGCAGCACAGGCCATTCCTGATTGTCTGCTACTATAGCTCCCTAAAATGTTCTATAGTCTGTTCTGACGTGAAAATCTTAAACTGTCTCAATATATTTTGTTTCTAATCTTTCAGTCATTGGTGCCCTTTGATCCCACTAAATTATTTGGCTGGCAGTCAACAAATACTCTTGCTGTATCAGGTACGTTTCTTTTCAAGTTTTATATGGTTTTCTAGTCTGAGCACCTAGGATAAAATACCTACCAGTGGAATGATTTGGCAGATAAACTTATTCAAAAGGCTATTTCTTTTACCAAAAAAATAGTGTAATTTAGTAAAATTTTTTTTTTTAATTAAATCCTAGATAGGTTGCCTTTTTCCATTAAGCTTTTCACAGGCAGATTTTTTCCTAAATGCATTATGAGATAGAAAAGCAGTATTTTCTTTTAAAAGCAAGTTGAGGGCCTAAGAAGTGATCTAGAGTTCTGATTTTACAATGAGAATTGAAATTTCAGTGGGGTCTGGGCATGCTGAGATTTGAATTAGAACAAGAGGAGAGGTATTTGATTGTCATCTCATGTTTTGTAGCTGAAAGCCATTTCTGTGTTTAATTCAACTGTTCATCAGCTCATAATGATGATATTCTTTCTAGATGCATCAAGTGACTTTCCTCATTTTTCATCCCCTGAACTGGTGAACAAGTATGCTATAATGGAACGACTGGATTTTTTGTACTATTTGCACCATGGACGTCCATCATTTGCTTTTGGTACATTTTTGGTCCAGCAGTTAGTAAAAAGCAAATCCCCCAAACAGTTGTAAGTCTCAAAAATGACAGTCGGATAGTTCTTTTGAAGTTATAATCTAGCACATGGAGTAACATTAGTCCTCCCCAACAGCCAACAAGTGGTGACTATTGCATCACTTGAAATACTAGGTGTCCTAGGGGTCTATTCAGTCTAGCATCAGGTAGGATAGAAATCAAACATCACCTAAAAGAAGGTGAGCTTTATTTTGAATTACCTAAATAAAATCTGCACAATGAAAGCAAGGAATGAAAAATGTTCCAGTTATATCAAACACGGGTAGGCTTTTCTTCTAGGGACCTGAGCCTCTAGATCACTGTGCAGAAAAAAGATGCCCCTTTTCTTTGACATTTCCTAAGGATGACACTTGTTTAGTTAAATTAATAAGACAAATAATGTACTGGAGATTGAAGGAATTAGATTTTCTGGCTGAAGCTTCAAAATCATGTGTTCAAAAGGATACAGTCAAATTACACGTCTTGCTTGAATATAGTAAATTTACTACTAAGTATACTCAAAATTAGTAGGAGTTACATCAGAACAAATCACTTTGTTTCTAGAATGTCTTGTCTGTGTATTAGTCACTATTTGTTTCTTTTCATCATTTCTATACAAAACAGTTTCTCTTGTGTAAGCAGCTAAGATTTGGGCAAAAAGGAAACATATGTTAACGTAAACTGAAGCACTTAATAGTTTAAAAGGTGGTCAAGCATGCATCGTTTTTTCAGTTACTACTGTGGAAAAATTTCAGATAGCCAATGAACCAGCCACTGTAGAACCCTTTAGGGTATATTTTCCCTTAACACAATCTGCAAATCAGTTTCAGGTTCTTGATGCTGCAGTGCTTGGATTGTAATTTCTGCAATGGGACTTTTTGCACTAAAACTGCTGACAGGTGTTTTTTATTAATTATAATATCAAATGCATTGGCTTTATTTTTTGTTAAAGTTTATTAAATTGTAAACTCTGTGCTTATCATGTGTGAGGCTTTATTCTCGTACCTACGCTTTTTTATAAATATGAAACTTGGGTTCTACATATCTTTGATGCTAATAAAGTCTGTGAGTTTAGTAAACCTTGTAGGTACTTGTAAACATGGGGAATATTCATGTTTGAAAATTGGTTAAAAATCGTATGTGTTAACTGGTGTTCTTTTTGTTTCAGGATTCAGCAAGCAGGAAATGAAGCCTATATTTTAGCTCTTTCTTTCTTCAGTGTACCTTCAGTAGGAGCAGCCTGTGTGTGTTTTCTAGAATTACTCGGTCTCGACAGCCTCAAACTCAGGGTCGATATTAAAGTTGCAAACATAATTTTCAGTTACAGAACTAGAAATGAAGATTCTCAGCACAATCAAATAAGAGAATCTTTGGGTAAGGGTGTCTTTTGCTTGTTTTAAAATAGGGTACTATGTATTTATTTGGAAGGGAAGCAGGGATGGATTGAAAGATGGTGCCTAACTTCTCAGGAATGCAGTAAAAGCACCCTGTCCTTTGAAGAGCTAAGAATTTTGCTCTTCTTTTCTTCCTGCTTCTTACTAATTTTTGCCAGACTTGGCATAGCTATTGGAACATTTACATTAATATGATTTGTTCTGCTTGTTGATTCTGGTACTTCTGAAAATATTACCCTTACTCTAATCCCAAATACCATCTCAGAAATAGTAATACATTCTTTTAAACAGTTGAAAAGTTAACAAAATTGGCTGATGGTGAAAAAGCAGCAGTAGAAGAAGTTCTTATCTCCTTAGAAGAAGCCTTTTGGGATGCAGTTGAGCATCAAGGAATAAAGAAGTGAGTAAAACATGATTTAAAGGATTATGCTGGCAAATTGAGATTGAACACTGAATTTTACAATTTGTGTATTCGGATAATATTAAAGAGATCTATGTGTGTTTTATTGCAGTAAACTGAATATAATTGAATTTAGAGTATAGTCTTGGTATTTCAAATAATAGAGGTAATAGATGTATATTGCCAAGAATAAGGAAATGCAGTCAGCATGTGAGACTCACTGTTGCACAGAGTTCTTGCAGCACACTTAGAAGTGAAGATTGTTGACTTTTTTTCAAAGCCTACATTGTCAAGATAGGACAATGTACCTGCCTTGGTGGGTGGGAACATCCACAGGGTGTAGTATGGAAGCTTCCCCAGTGGAATGTGACCTTACCTGTAGTGAAGTCAGTGGAAGTGCTGGTGTTGCCATTTGCAGGCAGTGGATCGCAGGCCACGTAATGAGTTTACACATTGTTAACATCTGGTATAAATACCAGTTTATTACAGCTGAAGCTCTTTAAATTCCTTGCAGGACATCTAGTGACTCGAGAAGGCAGTGGTCTTTGGTAATGCAGTTCTGTAAACTCCATAATATCAGACTGAGTACATCTTACCTAAAGGAATGTGCCAAATCCAACGACTGGCTGCAGTTCATCATCCAAACCCAGCTGTATAGCTACCAGCCAGATGAGGTAAGCTATCTGTGTATGATTTTAAAGAAGATAGAGTTTATTACAAATTTTTTTTGTCTGTGATGCTCAAAAAGAAAAATAAAAAGGAAGGTAGAAAATAGATTCTTTTAACAAGAGACTGTCACATTGTGGAGACAACATAAAATTGAAGCCTCATCACTTTCCAGGGAGTTAGAAGTCTCAGGATGCTCGATATCCTCTGGTTATGATAGACCTGCTCTTACAGCCAGATTTCCCAACTTTTCTACTTTTCTCTGCCTCTTGGCATGTGAAAAGCTAACACATGACAAAGGAAATTGACTCCAGAGGGAGTTGACTGTTCAGCAGATATATTATGCCTCTAAAAGCACTAAAGCTAACTATTAAAGGAGAAGATTAGGAAAAAAATTCCGTGTTTGAAAAATCTTATGTGATGTTATTAATCAGTAGTGGAGAAAACAATTTTCAGAGAGGAGTGATTTGAGTGTCTCTTTGAACTGAATTGGATACAAAAGTAATTGCTAAGAAGAGTCTTAATTTTAATTTTAAATTTAGTTAAAATTATGACATACTGTTTGTAAGTTTAATTTGGTTTTTAAAATCATTTAGTTACTGTTTTTTTTATTGGAGAGTTGCCATATGTTCAATGTAAGTTTAATAAAGTCACTTATCTTTCCTTTCAAAACTTACACTGATTTTTGTGTAAAGATATTTAAGCTTTTGAGAATCTAAATCTTCCATTTTTTGTTTTAAATGTAATTTAAAAATTAAGAAATTATTACCAATATGGAAAAATTAAATGCAATTTGGGAAGAGTAATGTGAGGAAGCTAAATGGAGAATTCCAGGTAAGATGATACTTAGAAAGCCTAGGATTTTAGCTTGGATTTCTTCGTTGCTGTCTTGAAAAGAAAAATCTGTAATTACACAACAGCAACTAACTAGATACTTTTCATGATATGCTGTTAGTAATATGAGAGATGTGCCAAAAATGAGTGTCTCCAAGAAGCATTTCAGCTTCACATGAAAGGATGAGCTTCAATATTTTATTAGAATAATTCACACCTACAGAGCACTTTTTCCTCCCTAGGTTGCCAAAAATGTTCTAAAAAATAAAATTTAAAGAATGTTTTATTTGTCTTTTCTGTGTATTTAATGGTTCAGTCCTTCTTCCCATTTGTTCTCTTTGGATCTCACTCTGGATTGATGCTTTGGGTTGTCTTTTCCTAGGTCATTTCTATCCTTCAAGATTTCACTCCCATTTTACAAGATCACTTGATGCTGGCATTGGAGAAGTTACCATTTTTGTGTCCTGATGCAGAGAGTCCTGAAAAGAGTGCTGCCAGTGTGTTCAAGAGCAAATATGCAGATAGTCTCTTTCAAATCCTTTTTCAATGTCAGGGGAACTCGAACCCTTCGTGTTACCTTTTGACTGAAGGATTGAGAGAGCATGCTCCTATTCTGAGTGTTTTAGCAGCATGTTTCCAAGTGAGTATTGATGAAGTTATTTATCTTTTTGAGGAATAAATAATAAAAAAGTGATGGTTGTGCATAATTATGTTAATGGTAGATATGTAGGTTGCATTCATAGAGTTTTTTCCTCAGTTTTTGTAGTAATTGTGAATAATATCACACATTTCCCCAAGTGATGTATAATAAGGTGATGTTTGTCTCTGGTGGTTATAAAACAATCATTTTTGTCATTTTACAGGATGCGAACATTATTCATTGTCTCTGTGTTTGGATAATTACTACTGTGGATGATACTACCAGAGCTGAAGCAACAAGCCATATTCAAAGTTCAGCAGAAAATCATGAATGGGATCTTCATGACCTATCAGTTATTTGGAAAGTCTTTTTAAGAAAGCAAAAAAGTAAAACACTTCTGAATGGTTTCCAGCTCTTTTTAAAGGTAAGGTAATACATTTAAAGGTCTTTTTAGTGGTATACTTGAGTGTATCTCAAGTCATCTTGGAGAGGAGATGTCCTATAGGTTCCCCCTCTGTCTTGCTCTTTGTGGCCTAGATAACCTGGGTGTAATCCACTGAAAATCCCAGTCAAGTAAGAAAATTTTTAATGGAAATTCTTCCAATTATTACAAATTCGCAGATTATATATCAACCTTGCATGCAATTTTAATAAAGTAGAACTTTATTGTTCTGGTACTGAGGAAGGAAAATTCTACATTTATTGAGGTACTTTTAGGAAAGAATTATAACCTATTTTTGTGTCTTAAAGGATTCCCCTTTACTGTATATACTGGAGATGTATGAACTATGTATGAACTGTAAAAAATACAATGAAGCTAAAACAAAACTGGACAAGTTTCAGGAAAGTCTCACAAAAGTAAGCAAATTCATTTTCTCTAAATGTCATTGCCTAGGTCTTCCCTTATTAGAATGTGATAGGCATCTCATGTCATATATGAAAATAATGAAAAAGGGTATGCTTAGAGTGATCTAGCAGCTGATTTATGAAGCAGTAGGTTTCAGCAGATTCTTTTTATTGCTGGCACTTGATGGAAAAATATTTTTGACAATTCAAAACGCGCAGTGCATTTTTCGAAATCATTTTGTTTTAAGTTGATATGGGCAGATTGAAATACAATGTCATCCTCCTCGTCTGAGCAGTTTACAGTTTGAAATACAATGTCATCCTCCTTGTGTGAGCAGTTTACAGTTTGAAGGTTGGCATTGACTCAGGTAGGACCACTGTTGGTAAACTGAATTATTTGTGGTGAGTAAGTGTGGGGTATTCTCTATTCTATATTGACCAGGGCAAGTCAATAGTGACCTGATAAACCAGTGACTTACACGGAATATCTATTTAAGAAAGACAATTTTTTTGAATATGTTTCAGAGTTTCTGAGAAAGTCTGTGATATTGCTTTAGTTTTGGTAGTTGCGTAGACTGTTCTTTGACAATGACTTAGTCAACTGAATTACAGTTTGATTAAAACACTGATTTAGCAGTTGGTTTAAAGAGGACCAAAGTGTTTTCATGCAGCATTCCTTGTTTGTCACATACAGACGTTTTCACAAATTATTTCAGTTCTTTCATTTCCATCACAATTTTCTAGTTCCCTGAATATCTTGGGAATTAACATTCCATGTCATGGAATAACTAGATAAGTTTCTTTTCCCTGTGTGCCACTCAGATAGTGGATATGCTTCTAAAGTATACAGCAGTATGACAAGAGCCATTAATCTAGCAATTTATTTTATCTATCCATTTCTGATCCTTCTTGCATCTTTTATACCTCTTCCATGATTATCAGGAGTAATTGGTGGTCACCCTGCCATAAAATTTACTACTTCCAGATCAAAGTCAAACATACATCAGTAATGGATCAGTGCCCCCTTGCAAATGACAGTTCATTGTTTCTTAAAGAAGGAGGTAGTTCTGGTACACCTTCCATTTCCAGTGCAATTCCCACCAAAATGCAGAATATATTTGCAAAAGAACCCCCAACATTTAAAAATCTTTATCTACACAGCTTAAAACTGAAGATGAAGCAGCAGCTTCAGAATTACCTGTGCAATGGTTGGAATCACAAGCATTGTTTCTTCTTGAATTGATGATGCAGCAGTGTAGAACGGAATATGAATTAGGAAAGCTCTTACAGCTGTTTGCTGCAGCAGATAATCTACTCAATGGTAAATACAGCTTCCTCTGTTAGATGATATTACTGCTTTAATCTAAATACCACATGCAATGTTTTTGGAGTGACTGAAAATGTTTACTTTTAAGTGTATTCATACTGTTTTATTTTTGTATAAGAATTTATATAGCCAGACTTGGTCCTTATGGTGAATTGCAGTTGGTGAAAATGTAACTGTGTGTAACTCTGTTTGGGAGAATGATTATGTGCAAGTGTTAATGAGGAGCGCACAGATTATCTGCAGAAGTATTTTAGTTATGGATTTAAGACCTTATGTTCAGTCCCATGAAAGCTTTAAAGTGTAAAATCTGCCTTCCTCTGGCAGGGTTGCATGCTGAAATAAGTAGCAGAATTTCTTCAGATTTAAAAACCAGCTGCCTTTAGTTGTTTATACTCTTTTAAAACAGGTCCTTACATGAAGAAACTCTGTGCGCTCAGTGAGACCCTGAAAGATTCCTTCATATCAATTAATCACTCCATCCTAACCAGTCACAATATGGAGACATTTCAGAGTGAGTGCAGATCAATTCTGGAGCAGCTACAAGAGAAAGGAATGTTCTCACTGGCTCGGGAGGTAGCAGCACTAGCTGAATTGCCTGTGGACACCGTAGTTATGCAAGAGGTAACTAGTATAGTTAGATAATGATATTCACCTCTTAATACTCCTATTGCTGACAGTGTTGAGACTGCTGCTTCTCAGCCTTCCTGAAACACAAACTTTTATTCAAGTCATTTTTATTTTCAGTGCATGTACACCAAACAAGTTGGCTGTAAGTGCTGAGCTGAAAAGGACAATATAGCTTTCATTATTCTTTTACTCTTTTTATGGACTATGCAATCAGTTTTATTTGGTGAGAATAATAGATGGATTTGTTGCATATTGAGACACTTAATCTAAAATCAGTTTTTCAGTATGCTGGCCATCCAGTGTGATTTTACTTTTTTGGAAAGATATTTGTTAAAAACCTCTCTGAATTTTGCAGGTTCTAAGAGATCTACGTCATTTAAGAGACATTGGACAGTGGCATCAAAACCAGACAAGAATTGAATTCTGGAAAAAATGTAATGAGAACTTCATGAAAAATTCAATCTCCAGCAAAGCTGCATCTGATTTTTTTTTTGATCAGGCAAACACAGTATTTGAATCTTTAGCTCATGAGAAGATAAACAGCATTATGGAGAGACATTTGTTGCTTACCCTAGCTGGCCATTGGCTAGCCAAGGACGACTCGGTACCACTGCACAAAATAGAAGAAATAGAGAAGCAGATCTGGATTTGTCGCATCGCACAACAAACATTATCCACAGATGAGGGGTCAGGCAAGTTGAGATTTTCCTCCCGTGTTGTAGCGAACAGGGATCTTACCTTTGATAACTTAGCTAAGGAGTTTTCTTTTTCAAAGCTACCTGCTCTGAACACATCAAAGTACTTAAAACTGGAGGGTCTTTTGTTCAGAGATTCTCAACGGACCTTGACTAACGAGGAGGAGGAATCACTCAAGTTTCTGATCGGATGCCTTCTTGATGAAGGAAGTGTCCATGAAGCCAGCCGTGTTTGTCAGTATTTCCATTTCTACAACAGAGATGTTTCACTGGTATTGCATTGCAGAGCTCTGGCCTCAGGGGAGACTGAGCTAGACAAATTACACACGGATATTCAGACTCTCCTCATAACAAGGGAGAAGACATCTGAAAGCAGTGCGTCTCAGCAAAGCAGAGTCCCAAGTGGTAAGTAACACTAACCAATTCAGCCACTTGACAAGTGATACCATAGTTGCGGTTCCACTGGATTCTTCCTCTTTTGTTACAGTGTTAATTTCCCCCAAAATTCCTGCAGGAAATAAGGTCTTCGGGACAGTGGGTTATCTCCTTGGTTTGTAAATCCTCTGGTGAAAGGAATTTGAAGCCTTGTAATATACGTTGCCTGTATGTGCTTCAGGGAGGGTGTTTCTGTATACAGTTTCTATATTCTCTTAACCATTCATTTTTTATAGTTCACAATTCTGTTCTGGTAAAGTAGCACTGAACTTCATCTATGTTCCTGCTTTTGGAATACACACTCTAGTAAATCTTGAGTGTGTTTCTGGAGCTGAAACAAGGAAATGCTTTAACTAACATATTTCTCTGAATTCTTTGTTATTATAAAGGGTTTAGTGTTTCTTATTAATAGCAAGGCTAAGGCTGATAACGTTTATATATAAAGTACTCTGTGCAGGTTTATGAAGTCTGAATGAGAAAGCTGTCAGCTGGAACAATACTTTCTAATACTAACTTGAATAACACTTAATAGAAATAGAAGAGAATAAATGAAGCCTAAGCCATCAGAAAGACTGCCGAACCCTTACGCTCTCTCATGCTTAGGATTTTTACATCTGAGATATTATTGTGGATATTTTGGCTCATTTGTGTTCTGTCATATTGTTTGTACCCTAAAACTTATAAAAAAAAAATAAATCACAGGTATCAAGAGTTCAGTTTTCAAAGACTGAGAAACTATTATGTATTTGCTACAGATATCTGGAGTCTTGCTCCAAGTATAAGGCTTGTTGGTGTTACCTGTCTTTATGAGAAAGGAATTTATATATAAATTTTTGTTTCCAGCATCAAGCTTAGAAGACTGGACACACATTGTGGCTCCACCTCTAGATGACCAAGTTGTTATCAGTCTGAAGGCTCTCATAGATGAATGTGTCCATGGGAGAAACTACTGCAGACAGGTTCTCTGTTTATATGAACTTTCTAAGGTATGTGTCTAATAACATGATTGAAGAAACAAGTGGTTCGTATCAAGCTGTGCTGTGGAAGTTTGTGGAGGAAGGAATAAAGAGTGGTGAAAGTACTCATCAAGTGCCTGAAACAAGCTTCAGAGGGTGAAATTACCAAGCTTTTGTGTGGAAAAATGGCCAGATGCTTCCTAGGCATGAAGTGTTGAAATGACTCAACTCCCAGACTCCCCAGGCCCCTACCTCTGACTCCACTAAGCCAGATTTCAGCCTGTGTCTCTTTGATGTGCCTTTTTTATAATCTTTAAAGCATATGTTGTTCATCTAGCACTTTGCTTTAGGCCTTTGTTGTGGGATGCCTTCATAATCAACACCCACCCAGAAGCAGACAAAGAGATAGCAGCTGCCTTAGAAGTTTTAGCACAGAAGGGCTCTGCAGGCTCCACACAGTGTCAGCTCTTTACCCAGAGGCTGCTGAGAGGAATGGCTAATAAGTTCCAAGTGGTTTGACCCAGACAGCGATAGGAGAAGTAGCAGATTGTCCTTTGTTGCCTCTCTGCTCTTTGACCTTCATGATTGCCAGCAGCCCACCTCTGCTTCTTCTCCAGAGGGTGCTGCTGAACACTTCATTCAGGGTACAGAACCCCTTTCCATGTCATATTTTTGGAAGGTAGCATTAGGTTTTTTCTGAATAAAAACAAGCAGTGCGTGTGCTGAAAATATTAGAATCTTCTTTATTACAGAGGTTCTTAGATTTTCCTACAGAATTTTTCATGCCTCGAATATTCGGAGTGAGTACTTTAGATTTGAGCTACTAAAAAGTATTCATATGACTGGCTTGTTCCCTTTTATACTGTCCATATACTTCTTGCCTGAAGCTGGATGTCCATATTTTTTAATTAAGAATTGATCATTGTGTTTATGACATACTTTTTTTATTAATTTGTGAATGTGTAAAGTTGTAATGTGTTATAGCAGAGTATGTACAGAGCCTCACCAACTCCTCTTCCAAATGTAGCAAATGTAAAAACTAGTATAGCTTTTTTGCTGAGAGTTTGTGGTATGTAGAGAAGAGGAAAAGGAACCTCATAATTAAAACTTAATGCAGTAAAACACAATTCTTTGGGAGGAAATACTCCTGTCTTTCTTCTAGGTATTTTAAGTGTTAAGGTTTATATTTGGTTCAGGAAAGTATCTCTGTCCATGGCAACAGCTCTGTGAGTATTAAACTTCAAATACAAAGTACTTACATGCCATCCTGATCTTGAGAACATTAATACTGAAGATATACAGATGAAGGCACTGTTAACTGATAGAAGGACAGATTATGTTTGCATTTTTTGAAACAGTTTTGTCTGCTTCTCCAGCACTCCCCTCTTGCATCAGCTCATCATTAAGATGTACTGCAGGTCAGTATATGTTCTGGACTGGAATTTTTGCTGTGTAGAATCCTTTAAGTGTATGTGTATTTCTTAGGAATTGAACTGCTCCTACAGTGAAATGTCAGCCCACAACCCTGAAAAAGTGCTTCGAGCAATTCTGTCGTCCCATCAGCCAGACAGATGCAGGAAAGCTCAGGCATTCATTACCACACAGGGTCTCCAGCCTGAAACTGTGGCAGAACTAGTGGCTGAAGAAATCATGCAGGAATTACAGGCATCTTCAGAAGGGAAAGGTAGTAAAGAAGCTTGATCTTGTATTTTAGCGGTTTTGGTTTCTAGGTGTGGTATTTGTGTATCTGAAAAACAGTCCTTGCTCTAGGGATACTTGAGTGCTAATTATAGTCAGTAATGTTTGGGCAGTTCTTGTATAAGGTTTGTAAACCTTGTATACCTTATATAAGGTTTTATACAAATGTTTATTTTTAGTTATTTTTGTGTCCAGTGTGGTGTTGCAGTAGTTAAGGTTTTATTTTTTATGTATGTAAAATTAATGGTTTTAAAAAAGAGGGTTGTTTGGGTTTTTTAATCATGACCTTTGCAGCCCCACATCATCTGACTTGGAAAGACTCGTGTTCATTTCTTTGTGTAAAGCATGGCCAAAATATTTTCCCTTTTTTTTTTTTTTTACTTTGTGAAATGAGGGATGCTCCTCAAAACAACTTTCTGGGGGACTTTTCTATTTGAGTCACTTCTACTTTGCTACAACTTTAACAACAAAGTTCCATGAGAAACAATGAGCCATCAGATGGAGATTTGTGAGTCCGGGTGTGCTCTGCAAGGGATGGGTTAGAATGGTGTTGTGTAAGGAAGAGGAAAATGTTCTTTTTCTCAGCAGCAGCAACCTACTGGATTTGTGAAGTTACAGGTGTAATTACAGTAGCAATACAGTTGTTCAGTAGGATTTCATTGGACTGAACTGGCAAAGAAGTAATATCTGATTCTTAAATTTAAGCAGTAAGATCAAAATTGTCTTTAGAATTGTAGTTCCAAGTCCTAAGTCAGTCTGGATGAAGTTATATTGGTTTCTTTGGGGTTTTTTTCTGTTAACGTAGCTAATCTCTCCTGAACAATTAGCACTTGTGACATAACTCTCTCTCTGTGTGGACACAGGACAGAAACAGGTTTTGAACCCTGCAGCTGAGAGTCAGGCATTCCTACAGCTTGCTAAGCTGTGCCAGGATCATACATTGGTTGGCATGAAGTTACTGGATAAAATTTCCTCTGTACCACGTGGGGAACTGTCTTGCAGTAAGTAAATGGCAAATAATACTTGATGTAACTAGTGCATTACTAACATGGCATTACTTGGTTTAAAATCACAAAGAATAAAAGCAATGCTGATGGAAGCATCTATTACTGATCTCAAATTTGATATTAAATTAATAGATCCAAGTAAATGCACAGTAAATAAACGTGTTGCTTAAGTATGGCAGCAGTTTACTTTACAAACAAAGTACAGATTTTTTTTTTTTGTGTGTGCCAACAGCTGGGAAATGCAGTCAGTGAATTACCTGAACTTTTGTAGTTATATGTTACAGAACGGAGGGTATTGTGACTATCTTCATATTAATCACAATTAGAAATGGCTTTCTTTACCCATTGTTAAACTAACTTTCTGGATCTTTTGTTAACAAAGTCCATTTTACACTTTGCAGCTTTACATACCATGGAGATGTTGTCACTAAGTTTACAAAACATAGCCACGGTACTTTGCTACCATTTTGCCACTGCTAATCAGCAGTGCCAAACTGCTAGTTTAGACTGTTTTTATAAAAAGATTTATTATGGGTAGCTCATCTCTGAGGAAAATGAATGAGGGTAAGATTTTAGTGTGAGTTGTCTCATATTAATGTGGGCAGAACTTCCAATGCTATTTTGTCCAGAGTGGTGAGGAAAGAGCGTCTTCTAGAACATGTTCTGTAGAAGCAAAAGCATGGCTGAAGTTAATGTTGAAACTGTTCCATTGGAATCCAGCTATAACACTGTAAATCTGGAAAACCTTTGTGAGAAAATAAGTAAAATATCATGTTCTGTGTAATCTTTATGTCCCTAACACATTTGTCCTGTTGTCAGATCTTAACTCACCCCTTATTTTGTCTGGTTAATTAATGTAAGGGTGAATATTAGTATTTTCGTGTATGGCTGACTAAAGTAAGGAAAAGACTCTGAGGAAACAATGTTGGGAATTACCAAATTGTGCTGGAGGACTCTACCTCTCTTTGAATGGAGTCTCTGCTAGAGTACCTTTTTACAGGTAGAGGTGTAATTGGTTTGTTTCAAAATATGTTTTATAGGTTTATGACATTAACTGTGTTCTTTTAAAAATCTGCATTTTTAAATATGTTGTGTACCAGTTTGTATAATACTACTACTTTTCTGAAGTGAATTGCATGGTGCCGAGAGTAAGGTCTGGGACTCCACTGTGTCGTGATTGCTTTACCGTATTAGATTGGGCCTTCCACGGAAAATGGAATACGCTAAGATGTGCTGTTTTAACTCATTTATTTAGTGTATAGAATTCACGAATGATTTTTCAAACCGAGATGCAAAACTTGTGGCCTTCCTTTTTCAAGTGCGGAGCTGACTGGTCATAGTGGAGTGCTGATGTATTATTATATGTTTGTCAATCAGCTTTTGGTGGAGGAGGTTGGAAGTTTTGTGTGCAGAATAAAATAATGTTTCAGAAAATGATCCAAAAACCCCAGACTTTCCCACAGATTGAGAAGCCAGACTGAATGCATACTGTTACAGAAACTGTTACTCCTTAAAATTGCATAGGACAGAACCATAATAGCTCAACTTTCTAATCCAATTCTGCTACAAATTTAACTGGAAGGGTTGTGTATCCTCTGCAGAAATGGCATCACTTCTGGAGAGACGCATAATAATTAACTTCCTCAGCTTATTAACTGAAATACCTGAGTTGTTCTATTCTTCAGTTATAGAACTGCTGATTTTGGCCCATAATTGCTTTAGTTTGACTTGCCACATGGAAGGAATCACTAGAGTCCTCCAAGCAGCACGACTTCTCACAGATGAACATTTGGCACCTAATGAAGAGTACGGACTTGTGGTATGTGTCTTTGACGCCATGTGTGTTTGTTTATTCATATGCTGTATGAAGGGTTCCATGTACACATTAGGAAATAACTTTGCTCATGAGCAGTGCAGGGGGAGTAGGTGGGTGATGGAATGGAGTCCAGTCTTCCACCTCTGGCTGACTGGTCTTGTCCTGCCTGTCCCTACAAGCTAAAAGTGGGGGTTTGGTCTGATATGTGCAGGTGATGATTTTTATGTCACAGAAGCTCTTAGAAGACTTCTCTGGAAAAACAGAGGTAGAGATAGTGGAATGGTGAGGTTGCAACAGTGTAGTAAATCAGAATGGGAATGTCAAAGTAATTCAACTACTGGTGAAGTGGGATGATTTGTATTACTGGACTGTCATGCATCTTTAAGTCCTGCCTTGAAAGGACTCCTGGAGTCTGAGACATGCCCAATATAATGGTGTCATTGCTAAAAGGTTCACTGCAAATTTTGTTTGATAAAATTATGTCCTTTCACCTCACAGTAAAAAAGATGCAGTAGCTTGGTTTAAAAATAAAACCTCTGTGGCTCTAAGGGAACATCAGCCTGCCTAATGCGACTCACTGTGCCGTGTAGCTGTATCAGCTAGCAAAACACTCTGGCCTCACGCAGCCTTCTCCCTACCACAGCACTGACTGCTTTGAGAGAGAGGATTTTTCTGCTTACTTTGAGCTTCATACTTAACACTGTTATTTCTACAGGTTCGTCTTCTCACTGGAATTGGCAGATACAATGAAATGACCTACATATTTGAACTGCTGCATGAGAAACACTACTTTGAAGTGCTCATGAGAAAGAAATTAGACCCAGTAGGTGGAGGGGGGTAAAGGGGAGAAAACTTTCAGAGAATTGTGTGGGTACATCAGAAACTGATATTTACACAACAATGTGGAATTATCCGGGGATTGTAATTACTGCAGTGTAGGAAGTGTCAGTCAACTTTCATAGTAATAAATTAATTCTGGGTTTTATTATGTTTTTAGTTTAACAAGTTTGTTCTAATTAGTTCAGTGCTGCAATGAGAGCAGCATTGAAAGTTCAAGCTTGGGAATATCACTTAAAGTTTTCATGTCTGCTTTGGTTTTACTTCCAGTTAACGTTTCATGGTTTTTTAAAAAACATAAATATTTATAGCTTTCTTGTAACATAAAGTCATAAACATATGTCAGTTTGGACATTTGTATGTAAATAAATGCATAGATGCTGGATTTTCTTACATGACATAATGTAGTTAAGCCCAAGTATAATATTGCCATTATTTTTTAAAATAGTATGGAGAAACCTCAAAAAGTTGAACGATCACTTTTTGGAAAATTGTAGCAGAACAGATTTGCTTTTGGGTACCAAAATGTGAATGAAAAAAAAGCTCATCAAATTTTGATCTGATACTCCTTCATATGACCAGAGCGGGACATTGAAGACAGCTCTGCTGGATTACATCAAGCGTTGCCGTCCAGGGGACAGTGAAAAGCACAACATGATAGCCCTTTGCTTTAGTATGTGTCGAGAAATTGGAGAGAATCATGAGGCTGCTGCTTGCATACAGCTTAAACTCATTGAATCGCAGCCATGGGGTGAGTGGAAACTGCAAAAACAAGAAATACAAGCAAGTTTGTTTAAGAAGGAAGACATTATGGGTAACTGTAGCTTTGATTGCCTGTGTTGTCCTGGTAACATCCATCAAAGTTCCACTGTCTGGAAGCAGGGTCCTATTTGCCAGGCTTGGGGTATTCTTGTACTTAACAGTTTATCTGGCTGCTCTGGTATTTTTCAAAGAATTGAGATTTTTGGCTCTTACCATAATGTAGTGTTCCTGTGGTACCATGCATGGGAGGAGGTGAAGACACATGCATGTTTTCTTCACTTTAATTGGATGTGACACAGTGGTTTTTATATAAAGTATATATATATAAAGTATATATATATAAAGTGTTGGGGTCTTTATGTTTGTGCAAGGTAACTTCTAACATCTAAACTTGGCAAGTTCTATACAGCTGGGAGAATGCTGGGGAGCACACAGAGATCTCACTGTGGAGCAGTTAGCCAGTACCGTAACAGCAACTAGAACAGAAGCTGTGCCAAATGGTTTATCTGGTAATAGTCAGTGCTCAGATCTACCACAAATGTATGACTTGGATTTCTTTTCAGTTCTTCAGTCTAGGTTCCAGCAATAGCTTTGGCTCATTAACTGAATAGGCATCACTGTTTCTTCGCACTTTTGTAATACAAATTTTTTTTTTTTTAGTCTTTTGTTGCTTTCTGAAACAACACTAGGGACAGACTTGGTACCAGGAGGTATTTTTGGAACTTATTTTGTCACCTTTATAAATAATTGGTTACTCTTTTTTTTCCCCCCCTCCCATTTCAGAGGAGTCTCTTCAGGATGTTGCAAATTTAAAGAAACTGCTGATGAAAGCTCTGACTCTCTTCATTGATGCAGCAGAAAGTTATTCTAAGGTAAAATGAGGTGGAATTGTATGACTTCTGTACAGCATTGGGAGCACATAAGGAGTGAGCTGAACTGGGAGAACAAAGCAAGCTGCTCTAGGGAGGGTGTGCAGAATCCTCTCCCAGTGGACAAGGAGCAAAGGAATCTCCTGCTCTGTCAGCTCAGCAGTATCGCAGCAGTCTCAGTAACACTGCTGTATCCGAGAGCAGTACACTGTTCAGGCTTTAACAGCTAGGGTTACAATTAGGTTCCCCAGTTTTAGCGGAGTGACCATGAGCTTAACTAGCAAGAATAGAACAATATAAAGAGTGTTTAAAAACTGGTGTGATTATGATGGAAGTATTTGTGGTGAGTGCAGCTTCATTTAAAACTAATGGAATATGATCAATGATCAACTGCAGTGATCTGAAAGATGAAATACTAGACAACTCCGAACTCACTGTTGCTCTCAGGAATATTTATTACTTTCCTCTGGAAACATGCTTCAGAAGCTTGCATTTGTTTTTGATTTATTAAATAGGACTCCTGTGTCCGCCAGTCGTTGCGCTGCAGTCGGCTAACAAAGCTGATAACCCTCCAGCTGCATTTTCTCAACACTGCTCAGAGCACTATGCTGATCAACCTGAACAGACAGAACCTGATGGACACCATCATGTCCTTGCCTAGATTCTATCAGGTAGGCTTGGCTTCCTCATCTGTTATTTTTTCTGAAAATGATTGTTTTAAACAGCAGGTACCTAAGCACTCTGCTCTGGTGAGCATAATGTTCAGCTCTTCCTCGTGGCCACCAAGTCCTGTGACTATTAACCCATCACATTGCTGCAGACGCTACCAAGCTTGGAAATGTAAGCGCAGTCCTGGTGTGGGCCAATGCTTTTAGCAGTCCTTGCTGGCTTGCTGCCATCGTACAGCCAGGACCTTGGCTATCCAGTGGCTCTCATGCTGCTGTGGATCTACACTGGAGCCCTGAAATCTAGTCTACATTGGCATCCATCATTTTGTAAATTCGGAACTAAGTAAGAAGAGGGCTTTTTAAAGAGAACAAACCGCACCCACCCACCCCTGACATCTTGTTTAGGGGTTAAGGAAGATTATCTGCAGTGCTTTGTTAGCCTTTTATTTCTGTGTAATACAGCTGCTCTCAAGAACAGCATCAAGAGATGGGCCAAACAGAAGACCTAGAATATTTTAAGTATTCTAAGTATAGGAATGTTTCTGTGCAAGAATAAACTCTTCCTGCTCAGTAATTCCAGCATGTGTTCTCTCTGCAGGCGGCTATTGTGGCTGAGGCTTACGAGTTTGTTCCAGATTGGGCTGAAGTTCTGTATCAACAAGTGATCACCAAGGGAGACTTCACTTACTTAGAAGAATTTAAACAACAAAAACCACTGAAGCCTAGCATATTTGAGGAGATTGCTAAGAAGTAAGTAGTTCTACAACCAAAATGGAACTTTTCTACAGGCTACTTTATAGGAGCAACTGCATGTTTAATAGCATGCAAGTCTTAGTACTGTTAAAACCTTTTCTGTGATAAAGTGTAGTATAAAGGGACTCAAGATCTATGTTCAGTTTCTTAAGCTTATTGTGGAAATAGCACTGGATCTACCATTTTTATTGAGCTGGATAAATAGGGTGCCTTAGGTCTGGTCAAATCGAATCTTTTTTAAAATTAATCAGAGGAAAATAAACAACCAAGATAATCAAATGTACATGTTGAGCACAATCTTTTTTTAAGAAATGTAGTTCTTATGGGTCTATAGCAAGATAATCTTATAATCATTGTCTGTGAAGCCTTTCTATTTCAATTATACGTACAATTATTTTCAGAGTTAAACAACACCCACCTACTGATGCTGCTCTGAAAAATCTGAAGAAATTGCTTGCTTACTGTGAAGATATCTACACATACTACAGGTTGGCTTACGATAACAAGTTCTACGATGTGGTAAATACACTTCTGAAGGATGCACAGACTGGCTGTTGCCTTAATGATATGTTATCAAACTAGACTCCAACCTCTGTGAAGTAGAGACTGGCTCTGACAAGTACCAGTGCCACAGCTTCTTGCATGGTTAGTACTGATTCTTTAACAGATATTTTTATCAATGACCTGCTTACAGTGATATGCTGCTATGTGAAAGTTACTCCAGAAAACTGGTGGCGGTTGTAAATATTTAAAATGCTGAGACTGCGTTAACCTAAAATTGTGTTTTGTATAATAAATCTTACTGTTTACAAAATACTTGACTAACCAGCAAATTCAGACTGGCGCAGCTGATGATGAACCACAGTGATCCAGCAGTCCTTTAAATTAGGGGAGTGGATGATGGATCACCATAGGGATTGTAGCTAAACTGACAAAAGGCCGAAATGGAATGTGCAGAACATCCAGCACATTGACAATGGAATAAGCAGGAGAATTAGTAAACTCCTTTGAAAGTTTCAGATACACACTAGGATAATTGATTTTTTGATTCCAGTCTGATTAGACTGGTTTTGTTTTCTAGCTTGCTGATAAAGTGAAAGTCTTGTACAACTCTAAACAGCATACACTATATTTGCTACTGTCTTGAAGAAGTAGTCCAGTACAAATGTATTCTTACAGTTACTAAATTTTAACTCCTTCCCATGCTTAGACAGTCCTACTGGGCAGACAGTTGGTATCAACACCCTGTCGGGAGCCAGGAACCAGAGTATTCTGCCACTTAAATGTTTTGGCAAGTTTACAAGGTCAGGGTTGATTTAACTGGGGAGGAGGATAAGACTTGGACACTGCTTCAGGCAGAAACCCAGTTTCAGCTTGGATTCTGTATGCTCCCCAAAATAAATGCAGCCTGCAGAGCTTCCAACTAATCCAGAGATGTCACCTCCTGTCCAAAAAAGGGGGGTGGGGAGGGCAGACAGCTTTTAAGTAAAATTAAGCAATGATATCGTACTATTTCTAAACATTATCCTAGCAAAAATACAATTGCCATAGCAACCCAGTTAATTAGCAAAGAGATGCTAACAATGTCCTTGCTGAATGTTTTCATGCTAGCAACTGCTGCATATGACAAATATTTACTTGCACAGTATTTATCTCAAATCTGCAATGGCAGCACTAAAAGATGTACACAGGTATACACAGTACAAGTCACAGCACCTTTGATAAATAAAACATTTTATGTAAGGAGGATTATGCCTGAGCAGAACCTGATTTAAAATTCCAGTTCTAGTCAGTCTCACAAGACCAAATTAGTCTGAGCTGGCTGTGATTAGTCTAAAAGTTAAATAATGGCTAGCAAGCAAAATTTGGGACCACTAACAATAGGAAGGATCTGGAAGAGCACCTGCCTTGTAGAAGCACACACACATCCCATCCATATTGGGAACAAACACCTGAGTAAACAGCAAGTGGTAAATGCAGGACAGCTTGTGATAATGGCAGCTGCTAGTTGGAACAAAGTAACTGCTTGCAGGAGTAAGGGCCACCCTAAAATATTCCTAAGGTAAGGACAAGCTGCTGATCTCAGCAGTTCCCACAACAGAAAAGATTAAGTAAGTTCCTCATGGAAATGCTTGGATTATGGCAATCCTGAAAGTACTTTGTTTACCATCAGCATCTGTAAGGGTCTTACCACAAGAAACAGCCATTTTACAAGAATGAAATTTTGCCCCTCTGACAGCAGTTAAGCTTAAGCTGCAAGTCAGAGCAGAGACAAGACCTAGTAGCACATGCCCAACACACGTTTTACAGCTCTTCCACTTCAAGTATTTTTGTTGTAAGAAAGATACTAAAAGAACTGGCCCAGACAGCTGTAGTGAAGTCCTCAATAGTGATTTTTATTAAATTAGTTGCTTTATAAAACATTGCAGATGTCATAATTGTTAACATAACAATTTGCCCAACTGTAGTAACTGTTGCAGTTTGCTAAGCAAGTGGTTTTTTTTTAAATGAAAGAAAATGGCTGAGTCGTGAAAAGTCTACCACAACCCATGAAAGCCCAAAAGTCTTGGTTTTTTACACTTAAACCAGGCAATTAACTGTTAAAGAATACCCAACCCATACAGCTGCATTAGTAGAAATTTAGATGAATGGAAACTAAACTTCATACTCAAGACACAAGTTGTTTTTTTTCAAATAAGCAACTCTGTCCTTGTTCTGACCCACCAAGTGTTCTATTCAGAAGTCAAGCATTGACGTAGTGGGTATCTATCTCAAGTGATGCATTCCCAGGTACAGTATCCTCACTCTGAAGTCAGCAGTTCCCCATCACAATATACTGAAAACCTCAAGCTCTAACTTAAGACAAAGCAATTGTAATACTAAGTGCACACCATGCCCTTGCTGCAAACTGCTTTTGTTCATCAAACAAGTCATTCAAGGAGGTACAGTTAAGGCCATGTCACTGAACTGTGCTGGTAATAATACTTTGCCTTGTTGAAATTCCTTTCCAATTTAGTGGCTGTTACTATAAAATCAAATAGCAACAGTTACCATTATCAGAATTTTGGTTTTTTTAACTGCAATTTACATAGCTTTTAAATGTCTTCATTCTAACCCCTGACCACAGAACAGGGAGCCCAGTGCTTTAGCACAGACCCGTCAAGAGTTAAACCACCAGCACAGAGATACTGCAATTTTGATTGTAGCATTTGGCAGAATTGAAAGGAAGAAAAGTTGTGCTACATGTTTAAGGGATTATGGGCAACAGAAAGACAATAGAAGGGGAGATAAGTGTCACATGAAGTCTTCAAAGTCTTGTACATATTCTCCATCGTATCCTCCATAATCAGCCAGGTCATCTTTCATAGTAGCCTTTAAACCACCTCCAGGCACAACCCCTTTTTTCTTCTTTTTGGCTTTATTCTGCTTAAATAGGAAGAGCATGTTTACTTTAAAATCCACAGTAATTTGTCCTTACTCTAAGTAGAGCAATGCCACATGTCTTTGGGTACCAGCATTCGCATACCCATGTGGTAAATGCACTGTTGTTGCCAATGATTTCTACCCCCGCATTTTGTCCCACAATGCAATCTAGTCATAGTAAAGCTATGGCATTTTCAGGTGTCCCACAGGACAGGAATTTAATGTGGCTTTTATCACCAGAGGCTGAAGATCTTTTTTTTTTTTTTTCCCCAAGGAAAAGGAAGCCCTAAGCAAACTTTACAGAACATTTCACAGTAAAGCTCTTCCTTACTGGTTTGGTGCCATTGTAGGTTTCAGTGGTTGACCAAACTAATTTACATGAAAAGCCATGACAGAAAAGTATGTATACTTCCTATTTTTTATACTTTTTCTTTTTAAGCTTGCTTGGTTCAATAAGTCACAGGCCTCTCTCCAAAGTGCTGTTCACATTAAGGAAACAGTTCATCACATTTGCCAGCTCCAGACTTAATGCATCAACACTGGACATCGAGTTTGTTTTGCATTAAGGTGCCCCACGCATGCCTCGGAAGTTAGAACTGGCATCACAGAAGAACACCTGCTACTGTAACAGTTCCTGTCTCAGAGGTTTCCCATTTACAGGTTGCTACTCATGTGGAAAACACCCTGCCATTTGTTTCCTACCAATCCTTCAATCTGATTTAAAACATACCAAAGAGAGGCACTACTAGTCATGTTTTCCACTTGATTTTGTTGCTATCTAATGATTCAATTTATCATTGAACTCCAACCCACCTGGAGTTTTAACATAGATGTATGCTATAAAACACAATGCTTTGCATCACGTAAGCATCAGTTAAGCTATTACATCACCTTTTAAAACTTCCCCTCTTCCTTGCCTATGTAGTTATTCCTCCTTTAGTTTGCATGACAGCATAAAAATCCCAGTTACCTGCTGGTAAAAATCCCAAACTTTGCCAAAGATTTAAGTTACTTCCATAGATTGGTATTATATTGACATTTAACTCTAAATGAGGCTGACTTTTGCCTTCAGAATATTTGTGTAAGCCATTTTAACTCCAAGACAGCATAAAGTGGAACAAGGGTAGCACTTCGGTAACATTTATGTAAATTAATCAAGGTTTTGACTGTGATCTCTAGATTCAATCAACTCCTGATTACCTCACACGGTGAAGAGGATTTAATGCTAAACCAGTATCCAAGGTTATCTTTTAATCTCCTGCTACTACCTGTAACAGAATCAGCAGTTCAACTCAGTGTTAAACCTATTGCCATTTTCCAGATTAGCCCCTTTAGCGCATGTTGTTATTGCTGCAGAAACACACAGAAGTCTTACCTTTTCTTGTTTTTGTTTTTCACTGCATAGTACTGTCAAAGTATTTGTGATCTTTTTCAAATCATCAATTTCCACTACATTGGGGGGGAGAAAAAAAAATATTCCTTATCAATATTGTTCTTAGAAAGCAGTTAAATAATGTAACATCAACATTCTCTAAAAACTAGAAATAAGCATTAGTAATAAGTACAGGCAATTACTTGATTTAAATCTGCAAAATACAGACTGGGTAATTCTGGTCCTTATAATCACACCTACTATTTCAGATGGTCCCTAGTAAGCAGCTTGAATGCTGTAGAAGGTGAAACCTTCTGAAGAGTTAGGGAACACAAAAGTCTTAATGAGGAGCAATTTGAACAGTAAAATATGGATCCAGTAAAACACAGTAAAGCATATCAAAAGGAGCAGTGGATTAACAATAAATTGTTAACAGTAAATGGTCCAAGAGGTTGCAAGTCCTTCACTTCAGATCTGGAATCCATCTGAAATGTAAGTTATCAGCTCCAGTCAGCCAGTGATCACTGTATTTATACAGCACTAAATAGTATCAAGTTACCACTTCACTGAAGGACAACATGTGTACAGTACAGGAAAAGATCTCAAGCAATGAGTTTACCAAGTAGTTCAGCCTACCCGAGCAGTGGAAAAAAATTAGGTTTAGTTTTATCTCTGTAGAGTTACATGTTGAATTCCAGAACAATTTATTTTGCAGTCCCAGAATTACATGTGAGCTACTCAAGTTACCTGGCTCAAAGAATTTTTTTATTATTATTTTAGAAGTGGCTTCAAGAAAAACATGCAAGATTCAGATCAGCATAGAAATTCATACTTTTAAAAGTGACTGTCTTTAACTGACATGCAGAAAGAGTAACTTGTACAAGCACACAATCTCTAATAAAGTTTGGGGGAACAGAATTGGATACTAGTTTGTGAAACAGATTAGTACTTCATTTACTATAAACTACACAGATCAATCTTGATTTAAGATTTACTATAAGAGCATGTTTTCAACTTCAACTCCATTACAATTTTGGTAGCAGTGTATTCTAGGATGTTTTTCACTTAACTTACATGAAATACATACGTCTCGAACTAATGCTTCCAAAAAACTGGCATAATGTAATGATTTTTCATACTGTGTGATTTTCTCTTTTAGTAGTTTGCCAAATTCCGTAAAGTCATCTTTTGAAGAGGGATTCATGGCATCTATTCCACAAGTGTTATTTACACCTGCAAGGAAAGACAGAGGTATTATAGAAAACATTAGCTGTGATCTCTGAAAGATGACACCAGAGCAAACGTCATTCACATTCAGTTCCTCACCTCCACTGAAGCTTTGAAAACCAAAGCTGAGGTTTGCTCACTCACTTCCCACTGGCTTCTGCCACACTAGAGCTAACAGCCTGAGTTACTAGTCTGTACGGAGAGAGATTTTGCTGCAAAGCTTAGTAATTTGAACCAGCTATCCCTGTTCTCTGGACCAGTGTGCACCCCATGAAGCACCTTTCCCCTACGATAAGGAATTCCTGTCTTGAGCTCGTAACTGCAAAATTTACTTCTTTGCAACTGTATTCAATGAATTCCCCCTGACCCAGGGCACTGTACTCTTTCAGACTCACAGAGCAGAATTTTCACTGAGTAATAAGCTGTATAATTCACTATAATCAAGGAAACATGCTCTCATGTTTGAAGAATGCTGCTATGAATCAGTATCTCTGCTAGTTCTGTGAAAGCACAAAACCAGAATGATCTGCTTTAAGTCTACTTTGTCTATGCCAGGAAACAAGCTCATTCCACCAACTTAACTGGCTTTCTCAACATCTAGCTTATTGCATAGATTGCCCGAAGTAAAGCATGCATGAGTTGTGCTGTGCCACACTCATCCAAAGCCTCATTAAATCCATGTTGTAAAGCACCTCCAAACATTAAGAGACAGCACTTTTTTCTTTTCTTTTTTTTTTTCTTTCTATACACTCATCTTTTACCAGGAGTACCAATATGCTGGAAAATTGAGTTGGCCATCTTTTTCCTACAACTCCTACTGTAACATGTTAAGAAAAAGCACCTTCTATTCTAAAATGTTTCTGTGGTTCTTGCAATTAGTCCTTAGTACCAGGACATGCCTCCAGTAGTCTGGATTTAAACCCCTCTTTATTCTCAGTAACACAACCTGCATGTGCTCCCACAGTCAAATCCTGCTCAGTTCTTTTTGCAAGGTATCTACACATAACACAGTTTTATTTAGAGGATACAGCACTTCCGTGCTGCTACAGTTACAGCGACTTGCTTGACTTGGGCACAGCACACTTACCAAATGTTTCTTTTGCTAACTCAAGGTCTGACTCCTCTTGTAACTTCTTTAGTCGTAGTTTGTCTGCTAACTGTTCTTCTGGTGTAAGTTCTTTGTGTTCCTCTGGTGCCTCTAACTGAATAAAAAAAGGTATATAGGGAGAATGTTAGATTTCTTACCCTTGAGCAGAAGTAGTAGAAGAAATCATGTTTTTTCCAGTGCCACTTGAATAGCTTACTTCTGCCTGAAGTCAATACACTTCAAGCATGTACAGACCTGAAAACCTTTCCAATGAAGTATAACAATGCCACATTGTTTAAGAAATTGTTCATTTTACAAGAAGTGGGAAGAAACACCTTAGAACTAAGTTTCACAACTGCATGTTTTATCATGTGGTGCATACAAAAGAAACAGAGATAAGCATTATTTCTATAACTGGTTAAATTACAGAGAAATTAAAGCTAACATCCCCCAGATGCATTAAGTACAAGACAAGTTTGTTTTATCAGACTAGTCAAGATATTTACAGGTCTTGTTGAGCTGCGCAAAAAAACCCCCACAACACCCCCCCCCAAACCAACCCAAAGCTGCCCTCTAAATTTTGATACCTGGAAGAATAAGGACTTACCCTTTTTTTAAGCTCCTCTTGCTTTTTCTTCTGTAGCTTTTCTTTTTCTTTTATTTTTTCTGCTATTTTCTTTTTTTCTGAAACTTTTGGTTCTGTAAAACATTGAACAATACAGCTCTCAAGAGGTCTACTGATTTTTTTTCCAGCAACTCTAGAATCACTAATCAAATAGAAAGCCACAGAGCTCAGTTACTGGAATCTGAATACAGAGAGTTAAAAGACATGCTTTGTCAGAAACAAACCCAACCCTATTACGTGGGTTTGATTCTTCAGATACACTCAAGACAAAACCAGTGTCTGTTCTGATGCTGTGTACAGAATCCTGTATTACTTTTAAGTCCTACCTTGTTTTATCTCCGTCTCCTTTACTTCCTCCTCTTCCTCCTCATCATCCCAGTTATCCTACAAAATAAGTTTTAATTAAGATTCTTTTACCTAAACAAGTAGAAAGTATCTGTAACAAAAACAAAGAACAGCAGCTTACATATAACCTCTTTAAATGCTCACATATCCATTAATCTTACATATTGAGTGAGGAAGCGGGGAGGAAGTCGTGAGAGCTGTACAAGGGCACAGCTTTTGGCTGTTGACCAAGATGTTTCAGGATGACTTCTTACCGTGAAAAGGGCAGCTTTTATTCAAAGAATCAGAAAGCTCATGTCAATATAGTTACAAAAGCAAGCTCATGAAAAGTCAAATCAACACCCACAGTAGAACATGAGTTTATTATAATTTCTTGTATTACACATTACAAGATACTGGAATGCCATCGCATGCATGCATGTAGTACAGCCACCGCTGGAAACAGACAACTCGACAGAAACCATTTGAAACCAGAACGCGCTGTCACCACCACCCAAAGACCCACTCCTTCCCAGACACCCGCTCCCCATAGCTGTGCAGCACCAGCATGCCCCTCTCCCCTGTGCTGGGAAAAGCATTCCTGTGGCTGCATGGGAACTGCGACACATGGGTGAACACTAACCCGGATCTGCTGCCAACACAACGCGCAGCAGACAAGGCTGTGCTGCAGGAGCAGGGAAAGCAGCAGTAAGCAGACAGAGGAGAATGCAGGGGCCCCAGCTTTGAACAGGAATACCAACTTCTAACAGTCACAAGATCACATTTTTGACCAATGACTATGGCATTTTTTTTTAATAAGCAAAGGAACTATCAAAAGACTTCTCACAAACAAATCACTTAAATCACAGAATCATAGAATCGTTTAGGTTGGAAAAGACCTTTAAGATCAAGTCCAACTGTCAACCCAACACCACCATGCCCACTAAACCATGTCCTGCGGTGCCTTGTCTACACAGTTTTTGAACACCTCCAGGGATGGTGACACCACCACTTCCCTGGGCAGCCTGTTCCAACACCTGACAACCCTTTCAGTAAAGAAATTTTTTCTAATATCTAATCTAAACCTCACCTGGTGCAACTTGAGGCCATTTCCTCTCATCCTACCACTAGTTACTTGATAGAAGAGAAGAGGTGTTTGCAGTAACTCTGCCTCCAGTTTTCACCTTCAGCACGTTCAAGATTCATGGTGGTCCTCAGCCACCGTGCCGCACGCCTCACCGTCAGCCATCGCTCACAGCCCTCCTTCCTTTCAGAGCCACTGTCTCCCACTCCTCGTGGCCACTGACCTGTACCCAGGTGGATGATCCATGGTTCAACCGAATACTACATGGTTCAACCGAATACTAAAGAAGCATCATTTTCCACGAAACTGACCTGCTGATGTCATCTGCAGACTTTGTGAGCAGTAATTCTGCAGTTTCTTCCTGACAGTTACCTGGGTAAGTGTTAAGGGAATACATATTCTTGTCCTAATGCCACTCCAAATTCTAGCAGATGGCCTCTGCATGGAAATCAATGCTCTTAAAATTGATCTGAAGTTACATGCTGAGTACCACATGATGTACACACCAGAAGTTAAAGCCAAGAATTCTCACAGGAATCTAATTTCAGTTACCTGTTTCAACTCAACTTGCAAGCTTAAGAGACTACACTTGACAAGCCCTAGTTTACACAAAAGTCACACATACTGTCAATATGCCATTATAGGTAAGCTTAAAAACCATAAATCCTAAATTTTGTGATTTCCACCTCACAGCAGTAATGCAGGCGGTCATGCAAGCTACTTAGAAATTTCTAAGGGTTGCTACTGGCACGGCAAAATAAAAGACATTGACAAAAGAACTCAGTATTTCACTGCAATGTGCTGATCCAAGCAAGGAAGACACCTGAGTTCATCTACCAGCTCACTCAAGTTAATTGGCACTTGTAAGGGATTCGGCTTCCCTTCCACATTCCAAGAAGCTGACTTGAATTTGGAACAGCATTATTTTAGGTCACATCTAATTAAGAGTTTGTTACACCCACTTCTTAAATAGCTCTTTTCATTACTGCTGTATATAGCTTGCTGCCTTATCCCTTGCCCTGTCCTTCACAGACAGATCTTAAAATCAAGTATTTTATGGTGCAAAAACCCAGAGGAAGGGCATCCTGCCCATGATGTAAAGATACTCACAGGACTGAAGGAAGCTACATCATTAGTAAGTTTGGGAGACTGAACAGAGGGTACGTGGGCAAAGACTTCCACGTGACGACAGACACACTCCTTCCCCACAGCAGACCACATCCCTGCTAGCCACGCCTGCACAGGGACAGCGCACAACATGATGGCAGTTTCAGCCTGCAAAGCTGGGATGATGAAGCGACACAGAAATAGCAGACCCTTCAGAGGGCAGCGTGACTGCCTGCCATCTGGCCCAACCTGCCCCTGAGCTGTTAGGTGGAATTTAAGATCTCGACTTTAACCGGAGTGATCGTTGACTGCTGGGAGCCCACCCACAGCCCCACAAGCAGAACAACGCTGCTGGAACCAGGGACAGGCAACTGCGAGCTCAGTGTCATCAGAGGAATGCTCCTGGTAGGGCAACCTGCGAGACATCACCATCTGAGGATTCACTCTTCAACCTGGTGTGCTATATGCAGGTCTCCCAGCTATGCTGAATACTCTCTCACTCTTCTCCAAGATTTTTGTTTGTTTGTTTTTAAACAGCAATAGAACATGATTAATATACGGTTTTTTTTTTTTTACTGGGGGCAGGGGGAGCATCCAATTATACACCTATTTCTGTGTTTTATAAATGCCAGTGAACTCTCTTGGAGGAAAAGAAAATTGCTTTAGTGCTGCATCTTTGCACTGATACTACGTAATTCAAAGAGGACATCTTTATTCCAAAACATGTCCACTACAGTAGCTTAAAACTTTGAAGTATTTCAACAATACTTATTTACGCATACTTATCTAAACTAAGGCTATTGAAACATCTTCCGTTCCATGTAAATAAACCCTTGATGAGAGCAGCTCTCTTACAATTTCATACGCTCCAACACATGTACCTTAAACATATGATAACGCACATTATTCCCCCCAAAAAACAGAAGACATGACTGGAAAGTGACAGGTGCTCCAGCATTTAGATTCCCAGCTAAACCTGAATGCTCTCCTTCAAAGCAAAATGACTGTACCATGCCAAAGGCTGTCACCTAGATGACAAGCACAGCTCCCAGTTTTGGCTTTGCTAAGCACAGAATTGCCCAAGAGTAAATAGATGAAAATTCCTTGGCAGGAGGCCCGTCTTCTGGGAAACTTGTGTTCTGGGTAACACTGGAAAGTAGTTTTGTTACTGATGAAGATGCTAATTTTAAACCTGGGGAAGTCAAAGTTTCCTAACTTAACAGTTACTTTCAGTTCATTTCTAAAAAATCTTCCAAAATAAACTACAGAATCTGAATATATAAAACACGTTCCAAAACATGAAGTATCAACCTTAAGACAAACTAATCATCAGAAAAAACTTTGTGCTTCTATTTTAGACCATGTAATTTTTCTTCTGTGGGTACTTCCCCAAGGTGGACCCTTGCAAACAAAGAATCTAGAGCTGAAGCAACCACCTCCCAAGCTCAGTTCTGTCATCTTTGTTGCTTCTACAGGAAGAGCAAATCAAAGTAAAATAAAACAGCTTTCTTTGCTGGACTGGTCCCTCTCTCTAGATGCAGCTCCAGTACTAAAGCCATAATCCCTTAGAAAGAGTTAAGTAGTTGCATTCCTACTACATGTGGGAAAACAGTATTCCTTTATTAAAACAGCCACAGAAAGCACGGGTGTCTTCAAAAGAATAACACGTTAGAGTCCAGTTCTCTTGGACACATTCTATCATAGCAGAAAAGTTTCTCACTTTCAAAGGAAGGAGGAAAAGCAAGTCTCACAGAGAAAATGAATCTAAGATTTATGTGTATATATACACATATACAAATTTTATATATATATGCATATAGTTACATACTAACCAATCTTTCCAAATGACTGTAGCTACTGTATACAGAGATACCTTTACTTATTTTGCCTGCTGTAATGTGACACCTATGATAACTATAGGGTGCGGGGAAATTATTAAATTTAAGAAGGAAAATGGACAGCCTGTAACTCACAAAAGTTTGTTAACTTTTTTTTTTTTTTAAGAGAAGATTAACTACTTTTTTCATACTATTTATAAAAAGAAAACCACCCTAAGCTCCAAGGACGACTGTGTTAATGTTTTTCAGAGATTCTGGTAACACAGTCAGCAGCCTGAATAACAAACCCAACAAGTCCTCACCCAGTAAGCACCAATACTTTACTCCAGAAAGCTTCATACCTGTGACCATACTACAATGACCACACCACCCCGTGAGACTGTCTACTACAATATCTCAGCAGCTTGATTTGAAACAAAAAGGTCTTTTTCTGTCAACCTATTTCCATTCCTTACTTTCACCAAGCACGTTCCTTATATGTTCCCTGGCATCATTTTGCTTACTGTCTGTACGAACACGGAGCAAACTGAGGTTTCTGTGGCATCCACCATTCACTCCCCCTAGCTCACTAAGGGGCAGCTGGAACTAAGTAGGAGAAAACAAGCTTTTAAGGAAGGTCTGCTTTTACAAGCATCAGAAATTAACATCTGCACCTTTTAATACCAATTCCATGCAGACATCACTCTCTGAAACACAGTAAAAATCCGTTTCAAATACTGCCTTAAGTAAACGTATTTTAAGTGATCAGGGCACTACCAAATCTGAAACTGCAGAGTAAGGCTGCTGTACTTTCCAACTGTGGCAGTGGGGCCTGGGGGAGGGGGGTGGTGCGTGAAGAAGTAGGAAAAAGGGGTGGAAAAGACATGCTGCCACACAACAGAAGTTTCTGGTCAATAGCAGAAGCACAAATCCAGCACTGTTTTCATTAAATCCAATCCTAATGCCTCACCCAGCACACCATACTCAAAACTGGGAATCTGAAAGGCTACAGAAAGCAAGGGGAAACCAGCTGGCCACAAGAAAGCACCCAGAAGCCTGGCAAGCTGCTGGGAAGCAGCAGGTGGATCCCCCAAAGAACAGGAGACGCCTCTTCGGGCTTGAAAAGCGTCCGTCTGTCTGCCTGCCTGCCTTTTTTCCCCTGGAAGTCCCAATGCAGCGGGAACGAGCCTCGGGCAGAAGCGCCCGCTCTCAGCTAGGATTAAGGGACGCAGGGCAGAGACCAACTCGTTTTCCACTTGGCATTTTGACTTGTCATCTGTAACCGACCGCTGCCCTTTCAGATCACCAAGCCCCAAGAGCCGCTTCTACCCGGGCGGAGCCGCCGCTCCACACACCCCCCCCCCGCCGCGGAGACCCCCGCCGCCTCCCCGAAGGCCCTGCCCGGCCACAGACACGCCTGCGCCCCCTCGCCCCGGGCCAGCGGATCACCACCGGGGACGCGTCAATCCAGCCGGCCCGACGAGGCGGGAGGCTTCCTCACCCTCCGCCCGGGCCGGGCCGGGCCGGGCCGGGCCGCCGCGGGCCCGCGTCCCCCGCACACGCGGCACCATATGGCAGCGGCCCACGGCGGGCCCGGCCCGCTCCCCGCCGCCCCCAGGCCGCCGCCAGCCGGCGGGGCCAGCCCCGCGGCCACGCCACGCCGCACCGCACCGCGAGGGCCCGGCCAGGGCCCGGCCGGCCGCACCTTCACGTCGTCCTCCTCATCCTCGCCGGCCCAGCGGTCTCCGGCCACTCCCGGCACCAGCCGCTTCGCCACCGGCTCCACCACCTCGAAGCTATCGGCGTCTGTAGGGGAGAGGAGAGCGGGTGAGCGCGGGAGGGAGCGGGCAGGGTCGGGGGGGACGCCGGCGGGGCGCGGGGGCCACCACCTACCCCACGAATCCGCCGCCTCCGCCGCCATCTTCCCCGCCGAGCCGCGACCGCCGGCGCTCGCAGCAGGCACGGTGAGGCAACCGCGCCAGAGCGGCTCCAGCCAGCGCCGCGCGCGGGGCACGCCGGGACGACGGCGGACTGCCCGCCCACAGCGCGCTCTCCCCCCCGCCCCTCGAGTCCCCGCCCACCGGCGGGCGGCGCGCGCCGCCATGACGGGAGGGCTGAGAGGGAGCGGCGGGCCCGAGGGCGATCCTGATCCCCATCCCGATCCCTGTCCCTCTCCCTATCCCTCTCCGTCACGGGCGGGCTGAGGAAGGGGAGCGGGGCCGCCCTCGTCCTTCATCCTCCACCGCCCCAGGCCCCGCAGGCGCGGCGCTCTTCCCCAGGGAAGGCCCCTTCCCCGCGGGCTCTGAGGTGTTATCGCGGAGCGACAGCTGCGGCGTGAGGGGAGACTCCCCTGGCCCGGGGCCCGGCGGGCAGATAGCCCCTCTGGTGAGCGCTGCCTCCAGAAGGGATGGGTCTGGCAGTAGCCGGTGAGAGAGATACAGGTTGGTTTCTTTCCTGTGGTAGAATGTGTCCACGCAAGGGGAATAAAGCAGGCAGCGTTCTGAATTACCTGTCCCCGGAACCGCTGTCCTGGCACATTGCCCTCTAAAGAAGAGGGAATAAGCTCCGTTACAGTAAGAGTTTTTACACTCTGCATGGGCTACTACCTGAAGTCACAGGTAAGGTTAAAGCAGTAACATTTCATACCTGCATAACTACTCTGTACAGGGAAGCTGCTGATTTTCACACACTCTTCATACCACTATTGAACAAAGAGCCTGGGGAGTCAGCCCCAAACCTGAAAACTGTCCTTCTTCCCCAGTACAGACAAAGCTTGGGGCAGTCTGGGCTGATTCCTCACACCCTCTGCAGATGACAGGGCTTTAACACAATTTGGCTTAATACCACAAAAACCAGCATCAGCTTCGAGAAGCGAGCCTCAGGCAAGGTGAAGGTTGCCAGCTGACACTTCAGTGACTGCCTTCTCCTGTTCTTGTTTGCTTAGGCTTCATGTTCTGATACTGCAGACTGGCTCGTCTAGGACCGTAGAAGTAACATCGTCTCATTCAAAGACTGGGTTTCTAGGTGTGGATTCTTGAAAATATGTAAGAAATGGACACAAAAATGGAATATGAAGGGATAGAAAAAGGGGAAAATAGTTTAAGATTTTTTTTAAAAAAGGAGAAAATCCTATTAAAGTATGTATTGGGGAATTCATCTGGGAATTACCTTCATACCTGGTCTGAATTTATCCCCTTATCTTTGCTGCCATGCCTCCTTTTTACCTTAGGGAAGAAAAAGCCAGAAGCACACTCTTTTCAAGATACTATACCCATTAAAAGTACTAATGTGTGATTCAAACAGAGCAAAAGGCAAAGACTAGGAAAACACCCCAGTTGTTGACCACTAAACTTCCTTAGCTGACTTTCCTTCAGCTGACTCAGATTCTTCTTTTCCTTTCTTGAAATGTTAGCAGTACTGATGAGTTAAACACTTGTTACTTTTCAGTCAGTCCAGAACTGCTTGATTCTATGAACGTGGCTATTTTAAAGTATTCTGGGATCTGTGTTATTTAATAATATTTAGCAGTAATAACATGAAGATCAGCATCATCCCACTAAGGTACCTTGACAGCATCCCTCTTACCTTGCTGAGGGACTCGCATGCGCTACCTCAGGAGCACCGCTGTGCCATCTTGGATGTCTTCTTCCTAGAAGCATTGTCATTCTGTCACAACACTGAAATAATTTCCAATTGATAGATATACTGGAGACTGGACAAGAAGCAAGAACCACAAATCCAGAAGTTCTACCTAGCAAGGCCTGTGTCCACCTGAACACTGCTCTGCCTTCAGCTGTTTTTTCAGTTCAGAGGACTTTGGGAGTGGGATGTGGAAAAGTTCATTTGCCAATACTGTTCTCTGAACATCTTTCACATGGACTGGACTTGTCAGCAAATAATCTACCTCAAATTCTAATAATGTACGTTACTGTAACGGAAGAAGGCATAGCCTGATAAAGCTAGGCGAGAAGATAGAAGATCTGATTATCAATGTATTGTTGAGTAAAGAGGTGTTTCAGTGACAGGACAGTGCATTTCTCCAGGTGTACAGCAAAAGCGATGAATGAAGTTGGTCAAACTCCCAGGTGAGGACCCACTTCCCCTGCCGCTGCAGTAACCCACCCGGCAGCCTGGGGGAGGCTTTCAGGCTGGCTGCATTTGGTCACTTCTTATGGTCCTGCTGGAAATGCATTACACAAGTAATTTAATGGAATGATTATATTGCTGAGTGGGAGAGAGAAGAAAAGAAAAAATAGTTGAAGTCTGATGCCTCAATGTTGCAATAAAGTATCTCCAATTCCCTAAATAATAGGATAAGCGTATAGTAAAGGTAGGTTATGACTTAATCTAGCTTTCAGGTTTGTGATCAGCCAGGAAGAAACATGCGTGGCTGGCTGCGGTAGAGCTACGAGCAATAGTCTAGCAGCCAGAATGCACTTTCACAATTTATCCACGTGATGCTGTTTAGGGTGTGGTGTTTTAGCATAGAGCCCCAAGGGATCATGGCCTTGTGACCTCCAGAGGAATATAGGAGAGTCCTTTACCAAAAACTTCTAACACAGTAGCTGACCTTAACCAAATGGAGCAGAAGTGTAAAGATCATCACCTACTCTTGTAGGTGTCCACAAATACAAAACTCTGTCCTGGGACTGAAGACAGACTCGAGGGACGGAAAGGCTGTAGTCCCAGGATACAAACCCACCTGCAAGTCATCACTCTTCTCCATCCTCCTCCCCACCGATCCCAGGGAACGTTTTATTTTGAAACTCTCAGGCCCGTCTTGTCCCTTTAGATAGCTCTGCCCACAAGACCAAGGGAGAGAGTCCTTGGTGGCTCCAGAGCTCTAGTTTAGTCAGAGGTAAGCAGACCTGATGATGTTTGATGCTCCGCATTGTTTGGATGTTGCTGATGGAGCAGGTTAGAAGTGGAGGACACCTTTATCTTGGGATTAAACACCAAAGCCATGATGCGCCTAGGGGCTACAGACCAGGTGCCCCTGAGCCTCCTCCAGCCAAGCTTTTCAGTGGTATGTTTCCTTACACCTTGTCAAAGATATCAAATACATAAAAGCTGGAAACATTAACTTCACCCAGTTTACTTCACTGCTACCTCCCAACTCTGTGATTTCTGTGAGAATCTGAGCGATTAAGTGGAAAAGGAGGATATATTTTGTCTGAAGATAATAAATTCAGAAGAACATATGTCTTTCAAATAACAAGTGGAAGGATCTATGATACTATGATATGTGTTGGCTAGAAAAAAAAATATTACTTCCAAATTTATCATCCTTTTTTTGTTGTTACCCATTTACAAGGCAATATAAATAAGAATAGAGCATAGCTATAGATCAAATTATGTCCTAAGTTACATCCTCACCAAGTCTACACAGAGTTTCGTAAACTCAGTACACTGTGAGGATAATTATGAAACTGCCAAGAACTGTGCAATGATTGGGAACATGTTAATTATAAAAATATTATGTATTTAGACAGCACATTTAAAGTCACTTAAACATTTGGATTAAAACAGTTAAGTATTATTCCCATTGTATAAGATGAGGAATTAAGGCACAAAGGAATAAAACCCTGCTCAGCACAGCTCCTGAGTCAAAGCAACTAGTACCTTCTAGGAAACCAAACAGTTCTCATTTTGGAGAAGTCTTGAGGTTTCTGTTTAGGAGGAGAAACTAAGAAAAATGAGACAGATCAAGCCTTGTGGTCATTTTACAAAAGATATCCACTGGAATATGTATCACATATTGAAAATCAGACTCAAAGCAAGACCATCTTAAAAGAATCTGCTGTAACGATTTTACTACATAAACCACATCTATTCTTTTTCTTTTTCAGCCTCCAGTATCCGTAGCTTTTAAAACACACAAACATAACAACACTTTTCCTTCTGTTTTAAAGGCTGAAAACTGTCTGAGACTGAGAAATGTCTTGCTTTACAGAAAACAGAGTCTTCAGTGAAGGATGATAGCAGCTAAAAATCATAAAAACAGTAGCCAGAGCATAAATATTTAATATAAATCTTTATGGTTCTATATACTAGAAATGATTGCAGAAGAAACACAGATTTGTAGAACATGAGTTCTCTTCCAATAGTATTTTACAAGATTCAGCCTATCAGTACAATGACATTTTTGCAAGTATCAAAAAAATAAAGCAGAACAGTTACATTACACGGTCAAGACAACCAAAATAGTGATGTGCTTCACAAAATCTATACAAGTTAATCCTTAGCAGACCATCCTTGCTTGCCTCCAAACAAAAACGCTTGCTGCCAATGTTCTGGAGTTTTAAAATTTTTTTTAATTTTTTTTTTTTTTTTTACAAAATTATGACTACTAGCTAAGAAAATGATGCACCTATGCTACTGCTCACCAGCCACTGATCAACTTGTTTAGGATTTAAGTATCAAGAACCTAAGATGCAAATCTGAAATGATGTGGGTTTGATGTAATCAAATCTTTGAGAGCAGTCCTTTAGCATCTTCAAGATACACAGTGGCAACGTTCTCCAGCTGAATGAGTTTCATGTGACTATTTTTTCCAGAAAAATTGTCTTCCCATGAACCTCCACTTAGCTTCCAATCGCCAGCAGCTTTAACTGATCTAAGCCCTGGAGCCCTCATTGCCACTTTTTCCTCTTCCTTTATTCTATCATGGTTAGTTTTCAGCTGGATCAGCTCCCGGTGCAGGCTTACCATGCGGCTGCATGAGCACCAGCGCTGGCAGAAGGAAGCAGGTAACAAGTGTGACCCAGGGAGGGAAGGAAAAGTAGGAGAGAAAGCCTCCCAGTCTTCATTCCATCAGCCCAGACTGCTGGGGAACTTTGCTGCAATCCCAGGTTTTCTTGTCAGTCTTCACATTCCGACTTTATACTATTCACAGAATGGATTTTAAAGTCCCTTTTAACTCCAATCCTCAAAACAATCATTTTGCCTGAAGATACTGATGGAACACCTGTGATGGATTACTTCTCCCAGAAAGAGGCATTTGTTTTCTAAAAACAAAGACATTTACCTCATTCTCAGGAGGTGAGGGCCATGAACAATTAGCTGTGCACTGCAGTCTGATGCTCACCTCATTGCCTGCGTGACTGAGATTGCTTTATTTCTTCTTGTATTGGTCTTTGATAACCAGTTTAAAGAAGTTTAATGGCATGAAACATGGAATTGGCATGACTGCAGATCAAAGGTACCATCTGTCGTCTTTGCCACACAGATCCATAGAAGCTCTTTCACGAGAAAAATACTGCTGCTTTAACTTAACGCTCTACTTGCAGTGGAAGATGTTATTTTAATATAAGTGATTAGTTTCTCTTTGCACCTGTTGGAACAAACTTGTCCAACTGAGCCAATATCATACCAGTAGGTATTGCCAGTTTTTAAAATTTTTTAAATTGACAATAGGTTGTGAATGTTTACTTTCTGGCCTTGACTTCTTGAATTCTATTAAATTCTAATTTAGCTATCTGTACTAGATTCATTTCAACTATGCAAACATTAATTTTACATTGACATTTTAGCTTTGCAAAGGTCTGCTCTCCAGGTCCTTCACATGGACCATACCAGGAGCACAACACAGCGAGGGGACAGAAGAAGGCACAGTTAACTTTTCTAATTCCCCACACTTAGGCGTACTCAGCGCTACTCCGGTCCTCACTCAGAAGCAAGAGAAATGACAGCAAGGGTCATGCGACTGGTTCAGTAGCCACAATTCCCTGCCATACAGGCATCTTATCACAGGCAGGGGCTCGCCTTAGTTTTCATATAAATTGTGAAGTTATGAATCTCATAATCTACTTTAATATACTAGCGATACGTGGTTGATTCAAAGACAAAGAGGAACAAAGGGTACAATTTGCAATGCGATGCTATAAGGAAGCCAGAACCAGGGTGAAAAAGAAAGGAATATGGGTATTAACTCAGCAGAGTCACAATATTTTTGTGTTTCTGCACAGCCTTCCTTACCGAACAAGCAAGCTCTACTGTTAAAGGCATTTCAGACTGCGGGCCCACATTACTGTTCTGCTGGTGGCAGGCGGGTTGATGAGATTTCCACCCACTCCACCTTCTCCTCATCCACTCCTTCCTGGTCCCTCTTCCCATCGGGGCTCAACGCTTTTTCAGCTGCACCAATCTAACCATCAGTACTGCCTTCGAACTCAGACATCGGAAAGAACTGCATTTGGGGAGGGGGGATGATGTGCTACGAAAAGGACACTTGCTTCTCACAGTGAGCGAGAGCAAACTGTTCCAACAGCTCTGCTGCCAGTGGCAGAGTGACCCCACACCGCACTCTATTCTCCTTCAGCACAGCACTCACTTAAATGCATTATCAAAAATACTCAGGTAAGTGCTTTGTTTAAAGAAGATATGTCTCCTTAGCATGCCTTTGGTTGATACCACTCTTGTTTTGGGAGATTTTTAATCAGGTCTTGAAACATTCAGGCTTTCCGATACCTTTCAAAAATCATGAAGAAATGTTTTCCTACACAGATGGAAGGTGAAATGAATCAAAGGTGGAAAGGAAGCCAATAACACCAAGTTGAATGCTATTCTAGCTATATAGCAGCTTAAGGAAGAAAAAGAAAAAAAGATTGAACGTGTATTGCCAAAATAAGTATGAAAGACGTTATTTTGCTGTCAGAACCAAGAATGCTCAAACCTAGAACAGAATACGTATGGACATGTAAAATTAACACATGATTACCACAATCAAGCAAAAGACCACAAATGAAATCATTAAGAACTTTGGAAATAGGATGTTGTGTTTTCTAAAAATACATAAAATTGGAATAAATGATACAGCTACAAGATTAACAGCTTAAGTTGCGCAATTCTACATTCAAGACTCAAGTAATGCACATAGTTGAGACTCCCCCGGTTATCAGTGTCAATTTTGATGTGCCCAATTTGATCCAGGCTCATGTCAGAGAAACAGTTAAGTCTCACCCTTGAGACTAAAACCTGGTAGATTGTAACTTTGCTTCATGCAAAGACCATTTATGCCAGAAATATTTGACATTTTTAGGAACTTACATTTTGAAGAAGGTAGACTCATTCTGCAGAGAAAGTTCAGAATGATAAATACCAGACTTGCAGCACATTAAAATATTAATATTTAATATGTTTACTAAGCAGTCTCTGTTATTTTTGTTGTGCATCTATGTAGAACTAAATCCCTCAATTTACATTTTGATTTCCCTCACTGATCTGATCGTCACAACACAGATACAGCTGTAAAGTGCAATGTATGCTTTGGTTTCCTTAACTAAAGAAAGCACTTTTAGAATGGTTTTAGCCAAAGATAGGACCCACGTGTTTAAGGACATTATTTGAACAGATGATCGTCTCTTTTTACAGTCAGAGAAAAGCGATGAACTATTTAACAAAAATCGTTCTGTTCTGGTAGACTAGTGAATTTTAAAGCAGTTCTATTATGTCAGTTACTTGGAGAAATTTGGAAGAATTCCACATTAAACAAGGATTCACTGTTAAACTAATTTAAAAATCTCAGATTTAGATTTACATTTTAACGAACAACTAAAAAATAGTTGGCAAACCATGTAGCAATTCAGATACAAGCTGACCATTTTCAAAATCTATAAATATTTCCAGAACCATCTTGCCGACATAAAAACAGGAAGGAACGGGGATGGTTACAGGGTTCACACGTCTGCGCAAAAGCATATATAAAGGTAATGTTATGTACATTTTATTTCAATAAAGACATAAGACAAACAGCGTAAAGATGCCCAGATGCCCTAAAGATAAATACATTTAAAAGATTCTCATTAAAATGAATCTGTAGTATTTCTTTCCTGCAAGCAAAATACCTTTCTTTAAATACAAAAAAAATCAGTATTCTGAATTGCAAATGTTTTCACTTTTTTGCAGAAAATCTGCCATGATGGTTTTCTTTTTTAATGAATAAGGATTTTCCACAAAACAGGCTTGCTCTACATGCTAATTTTTTTAAACAGTTCAGTGACACAATGTGCTAGCTACATACACAACAGATAATATAGTAAGAAAACACTCAACCTGATGAAAAGTTAAAATCTTCATTAATACACTGGAAAAAGTTGACATAACTCATGCCTTTTAAAATCAAAAATACAAAAATTAAATGTTTTCCTAAAAAGATTTTCCTTATTTTAAGGACTCATTTGAAAATGAAGCTGCATGTAATTTGTACAATAAAATTGTACAAGTAAACAGGTAATATACATAAAAAATTAATTGACATACTTCTCAATTATCAGTTGTCCACCTTTAATTTCCAATACTGTACTTTCTTAACAAGCATACAAAATATCAAACTTCTCTTTAGAAAAAGTGCCGTTCTGTGACATCTTTTACACAAAAACAGTCTGAGCCTGTGGCGTGTTAATGCAGTCGAGAGGCAAAGCATCCTAACTTTTACAAATTATACCTTCCATAAAAAGCCTCCTGAAAAGGAGATTACACACCATTATAAAAATATCAACCTCTTGTAGTAGCTGCATTAGAGAACCAAGGCTGAAAGACTATTTCCATATAGCATAGAAAACCACTATGATAGCAGACTGACTGCGTCGGTGGCGTGGGAGTGTACTGTACCACAGGATTATGCATAGTTACTGCCAGGTACCTTCGCTGTCACACAGAGTTTAAAACTGATTGTAATGCAGAGTGTCACAGGGGTACCATCAGCCCATGCAAAACATCTTAAAATACTGAGCCACTGTGCAGAATACTTCAATCTTGGAGGAAACAGAAGGCAGCAGTAATTGAATTGCATCAAACCTAAGAGGTGACCAAACTAGTTCTCCTTTCAAGATTTGCATGCACAGCATAGTCTGAGGTATTCCTTGTCCATCAGTTGTTTGTGCCACTGCAAGATATTGTCTGTCCAGAGTACATGCCATCACAATGGTTTAAAATATTCTGAATATTAGTAATTCTTATATTCTTCTTATCTAGCCAGTCTCTTGATTTTTGAAAAGATTTCAACTACAGTAGAATATTACAGAAAGAAAATATAAATGCAGGGTTTTTCTTTCTAAATGAAACTTACATGGACTAAAACTAGAGAATATTTTTAAACAAATATACAGTATGCAGGCAGACGAAGCAGGAAAACGGCCATCCAACTGTTTAATAAAAAACTAAGAAAATTTGGCTATTTCCAGAAAAACTATGAAGCGCCTCAACTAAAAGGAATGCATAATGAAATTCTAATCTAATACAGGTCAAAAATGTAAAAAGGTTATAAACCTTAACAGGAAAAATAAAACAACTTTTACTGGCCATTCCTGTTGAAATGAGAATCTTAAAAGTAACAGAAAAGTGGCTACAAACCCACTTAGAGCACCGAACAGAGAGAAAATAAGAGTCCATTTTCAATCTCTGTTATATCATAAAATCCTGTGTTTCTACAGGTCAAACTGCTGGTGGCAGAAACAGAATTCTTTATAAACTGCAGATGTCCTGTACATAAAAAAAATTCATTGGAGTTGCACTAGTTCTAAAGACTTTTCTGTTCTAGCCTACCTACTGTGTTGTACTGTATTGTACTGAATGTATTCAATCTCAGATATATAAAGTCTCTTTCTGTAACCCTTGATTATTGTTGGGCACCAAAGATAAGAAAAGCAAGACGGGGTACAAAAATGCAAAATTTCAACAGTAATGGCAATGTTTTGTTTTAGTCCAAAAGGGTCCTGCATTTTCTCCCCCTTCAGTAATTAGACAAAAGGCTTTAATCTGGGGGTAGCAAGTCATGCAAGCGAAATCTGTCTCTGATGTGAGGTCGGACATCTTCGTTCTGTAGGGGGGTGGAAAAAAAAGTGTGGGTTTTAGGAGAATGAACACATCTATAAATCAGATTTTAACAGGGTCAATTTTCTAATACCAGTATTTTAATATAAGAAATATAAGCCACAAATAGATGTCATTATAAGAGACTTACAGAAATAACTACATAACATTCACAACAATTTAGGAGTACTTTATTTGCATTTTAAGAAAAAAGGCACACATTACAGCCAACAATAGGCATTATTTAATCTAAATGCCTACAGATTCTCAATTGCATTATGGTTGATGTTACAATTCTCCATTTCTTGATCAAAAGCATAGTTAGAAATAATGATAGTCTGCCTTTTGCTATGTAAATAAGTCCTTGTGCATACGTTGAAATACTGCCCAGAGTATCCTTTTCAAAAAGAGACATACATGACTTTCAGCAGTCTAAATCTCAGTGACTCAAAACATCTTAAAATATGTGAAAATATTTAAAAGAGCTAACTAACATTTGGGGGAAGGTGCGGGGGGGGGGGGGCAAATAAAGGAAACACTTACCAGCTCTACAAGTTTCTCCAGAAATGGAATCAATTTTAGGAGTTCGTTGTCATTTTTATCCATGAACCAGCTTTCTATAGGAATTCCATTTGAAAGCTAAAGTTAAAAAAAAAAAAAAAAAATTAAAAAACCCAAACCATCAACACATGATTTATACTTAATTAATCTACAAATATGACTTGTAAAATAGCGTTTTGGGGAAAAAAATGTTTCCGAGCTAGGGTTTATTCATATGTATTTTCCCGCTTTAGTTTGTATCAAAATTCACTTCCAAAATATCTCCTTGCTTTGCATACATCACTACAAAAATTTCCACATCAAAGCTGAAATAGAACTAGCTCTAAAAGTTCTGCTGAACTGAAAAGTGTTGGTATTTTGAGAAAATTTTATGTTAAAACACACATGGATACTAACTGTGTACTGGCAAATGAGACTAAGTCAAACAGGTTTTTGGTTTTTTGCTTCTTTAATGTAGGTGAGACCATAGAGATCACACTCTGCACTTCTTATCTATATAATAGGACTAACTGGAATAGTAACATACCATACTTCTGGGAAAATCTAAATCATAGGGTATATAACTTTGTAACATTTAAGCATAAGCAATTTTCACAGCTGTGTGTCATTTCAACCAGTGATTTGTTCTTAATCATTTCACTAGCATTAAAAACTAAATCCACAATAGAGTCCAAGCAACAGACTTAGCAGACTGGTAGTTTCCTTAGAAAAGCTGAATGAGAAGTAAAGCCGACTGGTTATATACTCTGTTCATATAAGAAGTCACTTAGTTTGCACTCGATCAGCTCTTCACAAAAATCAAAGAAAAGTAAGCAAACCTGAGTAATTTGTTACAGTTTGGCACAAAACTCAAATAAGGAGTTAAATCAAAATGTAGTGTTTCACTGGCTTCCTTCAGAAAGTTGTCTGCTGTATCTGAGAAGTTTGCTGACAGCAGCGTCCTTACCTGATAAGCGAAGGCTTGCGGTGAATTGTCAATTATGATCGTTTTTGAAAGATCTCTACCAAGAATGTTTAAATCCTTTATGTAATTTCCTTGTACACAAACACAATGCTCACGGAAAAGTCGATGCCTGTGATTAAAGTAAAATACTAATTAATGAGACAAATTACAACACCTACATTGCATGTGGAAAAAGAAAAGTTAACTTTGCCAAATGGTACCCAGTTTTTTTCTCTTCTGATCTACTTAGCTCATTTTAAAGATTTGTTCCCTTTTTCCATTCTCTTTTGAGCTTTTTGCTGGTAAAATTACTAGTTAAGGTGATATTATATTAATGTAGTTCTGCAGGTGGTTGTTTGTATTTAAACAGAAAAGCTAAACTCAGATGTAACAAATATTTGTCAACAGGGTTTTGCTTTCTAACCTTTTTTGCAGATGGATCGACAAAGGGACCCAAAATACTCAAATGATTGCGCAAGGCCCCAAGATCAGAGATTAGTTCTGCACGGGAGCCAATTTATCGGGTTTTATTATTTTGTTCCAACTGTTACAGTACACAGCCTCCCTATGCCACTGCATGCTAGAACACAAACTATCAGAAGAAATGTTTTCTTTTTTATGTTACCTCTGTTCGCAATTAACCTATTTCAGTTATTAGAGCTTGAAAAAAAGCCTTGAGGCCAAAACATTCCATCAACTTCTTCCTTTCCAATTAGTCTACTCCCTTTTAATTTATTACAGAAGAAATGGTTGGATAGACTAAAAGGACTCAGATTAAAAAAATACCAGGAATAAAACTCACATTTCATGAAATATCAACATAATTGTCATTTAAAAATAAATTGTAAACTAGACAGATTTTGAGTTTTACACAGTCATGTTACAATGCAGTTTCTTTAAGGCTGCTTATATTTTTAAATGAAGTTTTTAGAAGCTGTACATAGTGTGCTTAATTTCATAAAGGGGTTGACTTCCTAATGTTGCTATGGAGGAAAATAAGCTCATGCCTCGGCAGCAAATGAATTTATATATAGATTCTGAGTCACACGTGTGGAGTGCCTGACAAGTCTACCTTTAGGCTAATGCCAAAACTAATCATGACTTGATGTCAGCTTTTCAGTGGCACATGAATCACAACTAAATTCATGCATCACATGAATCTTCCTGCAAATTCTTAGAATACTGTTTGGCTGTACATTTTATTATCTTTTTCCTGTTCCTAACACAGTTAAAACTGCAGTCCTGAATCATACATATTAGGTTCTTGAAGAAAGATTTTTAACGCTACGATGCGCACTTAGACTGTAAGTGCAAATATCTTACTTGTTCATGCGTCCCATTTGGCTGTGTGATTCAGCTAGGCTCAGATATTCCAATGACTGAAAGTATTTGAAGGTCTAGTTTTGTTTGTCCGTTCAAAACCCAGTGGCAAGTAAGTTTACCAAAACCAAACTAGGATTCTGTTGTGCGTAAAACAAGCAATAAGATGACCATCCCCAGATGAAACTTAGTGAACAGTTTATCTTTACTCTCTTAAGGAAATGAGTTATGATGTGCCTAAACTACCAAGTGAAAACAACGGATGCAACCACTGTCTCAGTCCAAATGGTAATTTTATTATGCATGTCAAGAAAATCAAGTTTTCACTGAAGACTATTACAATAAAATGATGCAAGGATGTGATTTGCCTGTGATGTCCCAGGTACAGAATTTATACAGTTCTGACTATAATCAGGTACAGTTGTTTACTTCCCTTACTTGGGACACCCAATGTAGGGTGAATCCCTGAGAAGATCCCTCTTTGATTTCAACTTTCCCCACATAACAGTCCACCTTCCAGATAAGAATAACGGAAAGAATCTCATCAGGCAGAATTTCTTTACACCTTGAGGAACTGTTCTTGAGAAATGCCAAGCACTTCCAAACAAAGCTCAGTATTAAGAAAAGAAATGAAAAACCAAAACAACTCTACTACAAAACCCACAAACAAATTATTTTGTGATTGAATAAGAAATAAAAACATGCTGATTGTAAAGATAACTATAATAATTTATAAAAAATAAATCAAGTCTGAATAGTTTAAAAGTAATCTAATACTCAGTTCATTTTCTTTATCCGTAATGTGTATTCCAAAGCAGCTCAAACACATTTTTGATACATAAGAGGTCGTTTTCCGTCAGCAAGCCTAACATGCTACAGGGAATGCATGGGTACGGTTTTCGGCCAGAGTGCAATGTAAAGCTGCCTGGGTTTATCTTCTCACCAAAGCAATATCTCAATCACTTAATTTCATTTTTCTCTCACTCTTAGTCCAGACAAAACAACAAAGAATCAGTTTAGTGAGACACACTGCAATAACAAACATGTCATAGTCACTTTCTTCATCACATTTGTTAGGAAATAGTACTTAGCTTGCTTACAACAGATATGTTCACTATTTTTTATTTTTACCTGACCAGTTGCTTTTTAGGGTCTAGTATGTTCAATAACTTGTCTGCATACACCTTCTTAGAAGCAGTAAAAAGAATGATCTGTGGATTAAAGGAGAAAAAAATATTTTAGATATAAGTATGTGAATATAATTTTTAAATGAAATTCAAAGATAATGTCTAATTGTTTTTACCTCATAAATCTGAGACATACGTTCCAGGAATTCTCGGAAGAATGGCCTTAACCGGACATAAACCTGAAGCAGAGATGGACTTTATTAAAGATCCAAAATACTTCAGCTATCACCCACACTACTAAGTATCAGTTTGTAAAGATTAGGTCAAAATGAGCATTATGAATAAAGTAAACAGCAAATATTAACATCCTACAGAATAATAACTCAATTAAAACAATATTAAATTAGCTTGCAGCCTAAGCAGCTATAAGTGAAAGCGTAAGATGATAAAATTAGGCTTAGCAAATTTACTGGAAAATTTGATGGAATCAGAACTAATTTTAATTAAAAGTTGGACAATCTCTAAAAGAAAAAATGAAACTAGTTGCTTTGACTAAAGATTTTGAATTGAATTAGCTTTCACCAGCTGGGCAACATCAGTTCAATTACTACATAATGTGTGCCAGCACATAAATTAATCTTCTTAATAACCTTCTTCCACTAAGAATTACACATTGAATATGGGGGTGTCAGAAGTGATCGGGGGGTGGGGGGTGGGGGGAAGGCTTCAGCTGTTTTCAAATTTCCATAAATTCAAATTCCACTGGCAGAGAACTGCACACATACATAAATTATTCCCTGTAAAAAACCGTAGACTCGTGAGAAGAGATACCTAGTTAGGAGACTTCTGCATCTCTCTCTGATTTAACTCAAAACAGAAGACTTGGGCTCACATGGAAACATCTGTGTAAATCTGTAGCTTCAGGGCCATGGCCCAACATCACGGCAGATGTGAGGGCACATATCAAGCACTATTCTATTCCTGTGGCATAACGTTCAAATTTACATTTGAATGATCACCTGGTGTGGTGTTTGGCACGGATCTGGACTTGACCTAAACCAGCAGCGATGACACATGCCAAGGGGTGGAAATGACAACGTTATGCTCTGCTTACCTTTCTTTTTGGTTCAGAGATTGCCCACGTATAGGATTACAGAGTTTTGAGGAAAGAGTTACTAAAATATCCAGAAAGAGAAGGGAGCGTACCAAATTTCTTTTAATTTCAACCAAGGTAATTTCAGCTTTATCAACTTTTTAACAGCCCGTCAGGAATAGGCTTAAATTTACCTTTGAATCACAGTAAATATCCACAAAGGCTTTGTATTACTTACGCTGAACTGTATCAAATTTATATGTGGACACAACCAAGTGACCAGAGGGGAAAAAAAGGGGAATAGTTTAAGTGAATACAAAATTTCATGTTGTTAGCACATGCTACAATTATCTTCGTCCTTTAAAGGAAGCACATATTTCTAAACCAATGTGAATTTCATTACTTAGCTTAAAATTCGGTAAGGCTTTTATTTGTTTCTTTCTTAAAGTGTCTAAAGTTCTGACTTAAGTTTGCAGAGTGACCAATTTTCATTCTTTTTTTTCCACTAGAAGCAATCAAATCAGACAATCTGATCATGTCTGGTAATAGGATCTCTCTACTTCTGGCATGTGAAGATACATTTGTTGACTATGCAGACAATGTCTACTTCCCTTTGCATTCTGGCAAACCCACATTTGGAGGCAAGCAAGTAAGTATTCCTCAAATCCGCTATCAAGAATGGTTTGGAGAGACTGCACCCAGTGCTTGACATGTTTCTGGGCTGTATTTAACCAAGATAATTACCAAAAAGCCAACTTTCTAAATACAGAGTTGACAAGCGTGTCTTCACACAATGTTTTCTGATGGCACTAAAATATTTGTGAAAATGACACCTCATCTTGCCATAAAAAGGTAGTGAAGTTTTGCTCAAAGACTAGATGGCATGTTTACCTTATCACAAGAACATATGTGATGAATTAATACAGAGTCTCCAGGTGACCAGACGTTAACTAACATTCAAGTTGTCTGCGATTGTAGATTCAGGGCAAATTGTTCACACTGAATGTTTGCTCTCTATCTAGCAAGCACATAACGCAGCCAGCAACCTCCGTAGTTGTAACCCAGAGTTTAAGGGAAGGTAAGTTTTAATTTGCAAATGGCAAAAGGATTATTCTGTTCATGTCATTTTTCCTGAGTAAATATTTACTTTATTGTGACCTAAATCTTTCTCTTCAAACCTAAAAAAGTAAGTCACAGAAAGGATATCGAATGTTTTCACTGCACACAAGATAACAGTTGCTAATAATGGTAGGTAAAGAGCATGATACTTGGTTCTAAGTTTTCTTCAAGAGCTTGATTTCAAATTAACAAGCCTATTCTCTGTTATGGAAGAAACAGAGATGTCATTTAAGAAACAGTCTCTTCAACATCTCTTCTACAAACTCTCCTGGCAACCAAAGCAGTAAGCTAAGGTATCTGTCAATATTTCAACTGCCACTAATATAAATAAAAACATTTTCTATGTAATTTATTGTTCCTTTTAAATCTGGATTGAATTATGTTGGTCACAATGGCCAGTTAAAAGAATTTTAAAAATCATTCAACTGGATCAGAGAACAGTTATGGCTGCTTGGGCTCCTCACATGTGCACACTCTTTCTGGTTTATTTTTTAGTTTGTTTAGCCTGTGGATAATTGCAGCATCTTTGTAATGTGTTCTATTTTAGATTACTGCCACATAGTTTTAGGTGTGTGTCTATCTTAATATAATATCTATCTTAATATTAATCTTTCTCTAGGAATATAACATGTGAATGCAAACAAGAAATCCAGGGAAAATAATTTCTTTGTAGAATATGTATTTCTAATTACAGCTTACACACACACATATATAATTCAACAATGACATCGATGGCAGATTCACTGCTCTGTCTTTACTGGTTTGTGACACTCTGGCACAACATAAGGCAACCACATCATTACACTGAGCTACGACGAGCTGACACACTCCGGGTAACCAAAGTAGAAGAATTAAGTAACCAAAGTAGAACAAAACATATCCATCACTCCAATGATTAGATCTAACATGAAAGATAATTTTTGAAAATATAGATAGGAGTCTAATAATAATTTTCACCATTTTTAATGACTTAAAAGTTTGTCAACAGAGATACATGATATCATCTACTTCAAAGTGACTTATACTCATAAATTAATAACATATATGAAAAGCCCTCTCAAAGATTTTTGGTGGGGTTTTTTTGTTTGTTGTTCCCCCCTCAAATGATCATCATATCCCATTATTTCAATGGCAATAAAACCTAAATGTGCGAAATCAAAATTGTCATTCAATGTCCTCCTTGTTTCCAATACACAGGACTAATTCTTTGAAGGTGGAATTGGAAGGAAACATTCCTTTCATGCATTAAAAAACCCCAACAAAAAACATGTATTCTACTTGGTGTCAAAATCTCTGAAATCACACTAATGAATTTTAGTATACCTGTAACATCTCTCTATACCTGATGATTCTACCACCATTTTACAAGGTGAAAACCAGAGACAAGTTAGTTAACTTGCCCATGTGAAGCTGCACGTACCCACTGCACTTCCAAGATGAGCACTCTGCAGCATGGCAAGACCCCCTGCCCGGCCCAGCTGTGTCCACATACCCCAGGTGACCTTGGGGCATGCCAGACACCAGTACCAGGCTAACCTCAGTGCTCCTACTCTTACCTGAAATAGCCTTGACACAGTCTGCTGCAAGGACAGATGGCACATGCAGACAGACTGAGTTCAGACCGCACAAGAGACACCGCAATGCACCGAGCTGGGTCTTGCCCCAGGCCTGACAGCGGGCTGGACTTGCCAGGTAAACAAGCCCGAATCATTTCCAACTGGACCGTGTCTTAAGTGACTCAAGACAAAGACCATCTCATAACCAGACAGAACTGCCTGAAGTGTAGCTGGCCACGGCTCTTCAAGGGGCAAAAGTGCAATTCTAGGGATTCTACTGAACCAAAATTAAGTCTTCCCAACCTAAGACCAGATTACTTTGTGGATGCTGCCCAAGATTCACTAAAGTTTCCTGGCTTTCAGATCCAAAGCTTGATGGGTTTTCTGTTATTTCTGAGAGACAGACAGAGTGGAGTTCATTAGAAGGGAGAGCCAGAATTCACATGCATTGTTTGCCTCATTCCACTGCAGTAACAAAATAAAGCATCTAAGTCGTTGGCGACAGTAAGATGGAATACATGTAACACTATATTCAATAACCTGCAAGTGACCTATGGAGTTCCAGAACATCTTTCAAGGATCACAAAGATCAAAGGGAATTATTCTGTGATAGATCAGTACAGATGCATTTCAACTGAAGAACTGAGTGAAAACATCTGCCTTTTGACTATGGCCTACTAATGCACGGAAGGTACCCTTTGAGTGGAACAGAGGGTGAGATGATCTCATGTCTGCGACTTGAAGCCGGCAACAGAACAAAACCTCTTTACCAAGAAAAGAAAAAGATAAATTTCTTTGTAAGATAAGCTGCTTATCTTATTATGTAAAGTAATACAAAGAGGACAAAGTCTAAAGTCTACGGTTGAAGAGCTGAAAATTTATTTTTGTTTTCCAGTCAGATGTAAGATAGCACTTAACAGATATGGTACTTAAGAAAACTTCAGCTTTGCAAAGACTGTATTTTTACTAAGTCCAAAACTTAAACACTGGCATAACTTATAGATTTTCTTTTCAATCAAGAAAACACAAACAAATTTATTGTCTCAAAAGCTTGACGTAAGTAAGCCCAACTGTAACCATTTCACAGATTTTTCTTTTTTTTTTTTTTAAACAGAAATCAGTGAGTGTAAGTGACTTATGATTTAAAAAAACCTATGTCAGTCCTGGAATCACACGGTAATTTTTAAGTTTGCAGAACACTACTCTGTGCTCAGACATTAAATAGTTCTTCTCTTCTGCATAACTCCAGATAAGTTGTGAGAAATAAATTATGAGCAAACAAGCCCATATTTTTAGAAACCTTTCTTTAAAAACAGACCGCACTTACAATCACTGAAACAAGCAACAACAGAGCTGAGTTCCTGGATGTGAAACTTGTGCTTGACTCACATGCCAATGGAGCTTAGCTTTATTTTATAACAGACCTTCTAGAACCCACCTCAGTCTGATTCTTACTGTTGTAGTATCCTACAATGGCCAGTTCTGGAGCATCTTTTCAAGAAAGCGCCTGGTTTATCATCACACTATTACTGCAAAAGCATTGGCTTGATGCCTTCACATGGGTAAGAAAATTGAAATGCTATGAACCAGGCTCACATTTCCAGTATTAGTCAGACTTAATGTGAGAAAGATAAGATATTCAGTAGGAAAATGAGCACTGAGCTAGCTTCTACTCCTTCTTAAAAAATAAATAGATAATTACCTAATATTTCTGGAAAACCTACATGAAAGTGGTATATATTTTGATACTAATGGAAAACACCTTCAGAAATGTCTCTTCCATGTCTAGTATTGTTGTCAGTGGTTATATTATGCAATACTTTATATATAGTAACTTGCTGACTTCTACTTTGCTCGTACAGCCTAGTGTCTGTTTCTCTGTTACCAGCTGAAATGACTTTCAAAATTAAATATGGAGATACAAAATTAATACAGGACTATACCAGAGGTGATGGTCAAATTGATAAGCAAAAGAAATACATTTTAAAAGCTGATAAATAGCTAATCACTGACCAAAAACACTAAGAAGAGAATGAAATACCAACAGAATTCTTTTCAACTTTTATCACAGATTATTTGTCTTTTTGCATATTATACCCTAGTTAAAGATGAACTTAATTGTATCCTTAAAATATGCCTTGGTTATTATCTGTTACCTAGCAAGAGGTGAATGTTTTGTCAGTGTCTAGTGTGATGTAAAACCAGCAAAACAGAACATAGCGATCATGAGAGTGTGCTCAAAGACAGTGGCTGACTTTCTCAAGCCTGCAAGAAGCTACTGTTCTTTGGCAAACCCAGGCCAGACTCTAGAGAGAGCTAAGAGAAAACTTATCCAGGACCCACATAGTAACTGTACTGTATCAAGGGCTATACAGGCTTGTGTACAATGCTGTTAAATAAAGCTTTAGAAATATTGTAAGTCACTCTTTCTGTTGACTTCAATTTCCTAAAGTCAAAATCACAGTTAGATCTCAGCATAAACATACAATTGCTAGAAGGACCACAGTTATAGACAGAAAGTACTGAAATCATACTGAGATCTCTTAAGAGAAGGAAGGAAAAAAATGAAGCTTTAGTCTTCCCGATTCTGTTAGCAGTGTCAAGAACCTCCAAAGAACTAATTCTCAGGCTCCTTCCAAGTTCAGCCTGGAGGAAACTGTGCTTGGCTGTCACCAAATAAGAGATAAGATAAACCCACGTTTAAAAATTATTTCAGCTTTTCAGATTCCAAGGGGTTTTATATGCAACAGCAAAAAAAAACATTTTTAAAATCAGGAAAAATACCTGGACAAGTGTCCTTTTAAGGTGCCTGATGAATGGCTCATTCTCCAAAGATACTACAGTGGGGTCCAATACCGTGCGAACTACATGGTGGGGAAGCTGTTGCTACTCCCAGGTACATCACACAAAAGGACCTGAGAACAACAGCCTGGGTCAGTGCAGCATCTTTGGTAGTTGCTGGAAGAGAGTTCCTCCTTCCCATGCTTGTTCCTCTACGGTATGTCAATGTAAAACACACACAACTAACACCACCTCTTAAAGCAGAACAAAAACCTAAATCTAGCAGTCTCCACAAGACAATCAAAAATGACTCTAAGTACCAGACTCTCTCTGGGAGCAAAGAGGTAGAACTGGCACTGGCAAAGTGTACAGCAAGACTAACAGCCGCGACAAAAGCTAGTTAATGTGAGGCTCTGAAGATGTCTTCTATATAGCAAGAAACGAGCAACCAATGTGGATTGGTTTTCCCTGCCAAGGGAAGAAAGTTAACGGTCCGTGAGAAGCTGTTCCTGGGAAATGATACTGGCTGAACTGTCAGTGTTCCTGCCTCCACCTGCTGGCAAGGAGAAACGCTGCTGCTGAAGATCGCTGCTACAAAGATCATTCACACGCTCTTAACAACGAATGTTCACAACTGGAATCCATGACCGACATTACCACGTTGTGGGGGCAATAAACAGTGCTCCACAATATTTCTAATACAGCATAACCCACCTCACAAAAGCTGACACCTGCAGTTTATAACCCAGACAGTTGTTAAATGTCAGTTACTTCTCTCTCTTTAAACAAGATGATAACAAATACACACAGCAGGAATTCTTATGTTAAACAAAATAAGAAAGTATATATTTTTCTGTGCATGCTAATTACCTGGTAAATGACATCTTGAAAAAGAACTGGAAAAGTGAGTGCAGCATCTTCTAATTCATTTAGACTACAGTGCACTAATGTTTCATCCTATCAAAAAAATAAAAGATGGTATAAAAGAAAGAAAAGATTGTGAAAAGAATGTTGGAAATTGAAGTAGTTTTCTGGATTTTTAATGCTCATTTTAGGATAGGTTTATTTAGTCTGGAAAATTTATTTTTGTGCAAGTGCTGTCAAGATTGAAGAAGAATTCTTAGAATGAATTACACATTTCATTATTCTTGCAGGTTTTGAAAAATTTCACTTAGAATTATGTGCTGGGGCATAACTATAAGAAGATATTTTCATTTTGCAGACTATCCTGTCATTCAGTTCAAACCTGCATCTGTCGGTTTGAATAATCTATCCATTCATACAACCACTAGAGGACAGGCCAACTGATACTGTTCATGATAAAATAATGTTCCTGACATCACTATCAGGGTCTGAAACAACTTTCAAAACAGAGAGACTAAAAGAAATTATTATAAAGACAGATATGTTTTCTATGAATATTTTTAAAAGTGGATTTGTGCCCTCTAAGAATAAGAATGTTCTAAGAATTACAAGATTAATTCTTGATCAATCTTGATGCAAGACATATGAAGCCGAATTTTCCTATTTACTACATGTCATTTTTTTCCACATTGGATTTAAGAAAGCTTTATGGGGACAGACAACTCTTTGTTTGAGACAGTCAAAATGTTACTGCTTTTTTTTTTTGAACAGGATGTTAAGTATTCAACAAATACAGCAAGCGTTCTATTCTTGCCACTATTAATTTTTTTTTTAATGCAGACTAACTAAAAATACTAAAAATTGTGTAACATTCAACAAGGCCTTTTTGTTTAAAGCAAACACGACTAATTTCAGCAACAAACAAAATAAATGAAATGCTACATACCCCCTGCTTTTGGTATGTGTTTATAAAGATATTTACCAAGTCTAGAACTAATGAAAATTCTGGTGTGCTTCTTGTTTTCAGTGGAAGAGCTGGCTTCCTGTTAAGTTGTTCTTCTGTTAGTGGTGGAACATGTTTGATGAAATAATATCTGAAAAGAATACAGGTTTTGCTGTAGAAATGTATATACATTATTTAACTGGTAATGTTGTAGCCCAACTTAATATTTCAAATATTTAAGGCTGCACAAGAAATAAGTATTTTAAATTGAAAAAAACCCACATCAATATACACTTATCAGTTTAATATTTTCAGTACAAATGTTAGCACTTACGGATCAAAGACTTCCCAGTCTTCTTCATAGGTGGCTTCTGCATGAGCTGATGAGTAGCCACTGTCTGGAGATACTGGTGCTAAAATTCAACGAAAATGACCAAAACAAAAAAATAAAACAAAAAACCACAAGAGCTAGTCTTATTAGTGCAGTTTTGAAAAGTGAAAATTTGCACTTGATACATGAGTGCCTCAAACAACAGTGGAAAAACTCTCCCTTCAGCCCCACCCTCTCAGTCCCCATATTTCCTCTGAAATAGCCTGCAGACCGTCTCAGGAAGAAGCTACCTGAGAGCTTGATGTCACGTCATGCTACAGAACTTCATGACCTGGCCAAACTGGAAGCACCCGAATGACACAGCAAGGCATCCATACAACCTCTGATGACATGAACTACCTGGATGTACATTCCAGCCTAAGAAGCTAGCAGAACTCTTCCAGTCTGCAGCTCGTTCTCACCTCATGTCTGAGGGGCCCTTCTGAAAGAAGGCAACAGACCAAATCAGAAGGTCTTGACTGGACCTGTGGATCACACATCAGCCCCGCTACTTAGAGGTTAAACTTACTTCCTTGAAAGGAGTCCTCGTAAACCTCAGTACTACTTAACTACCAGTGTTTCAAGGGCCTAGGGAGGATTTAGAGAACTGTTAAGAATTTGATGCCATCCACAAAGAGGAGAAGCTGAATTTTATGGATACGATTTTTGTCAAAAAAGATGTATGATGAGACTTTTGAAGAAAACATGGAAAATTAATGTAGGATCTATATGTTCCTCATTCACCTCACTATGTTGTTCTAAGATATCAAAATGTTGCAAATTTCTCTTTTGTGATCAGCAAGTCTAGGATGTGCATTTTTAATGGGGTTGGGGAGGGTGGTTCAATATTCATAAAAATGCCTTTATTCTGGAATCTTTGTTTTCATTTAAAGAAATGTTATGAGGTCAACTGAGTTACACCAGGAATAGATGAGACTTGCCAAAACTGTGTCTTTAGTGCATAAACCAGATTTGTCTATGAAACAAAAAAATCAATATTAATGCTGTTTGCATGCCCTAAGCAAATGTGAAATATTAATTTATACAAAATGCAGGTGCTAGAATTTCCCTAAGAGTACAAATTGCATACAGCTTCAACACCTGAGTCCAAGACAAGCACACATTTCTTACCTGTAAGTGGTGGCAGGTCACGGTCATTTGTTTCCTCCACTTCTTCTAAACCATTGTTGACAGTAGATCTGACCTGCACTGCTTGGCTAGTATAGGCTGCTCCATTGGTGGATGTTGCAGTACTTGTAGTAATCTCATCTACCTGTTCCATATCAAGCTGTTTGACTATTTCTTCAGCTTCAACAGCTTGTCCTGGAGAATCTGATCCTGATGTTCCTGAATTAAGATTTCAGTACACTCACAGTCATTATCTTTAAGCTGAGTTTCCTATCAGAATACTGACAGTCACTACTTAGCCACACAAAAAAACCCAGTTTCAGAATAACTGAAGATGGCTGCATTAGATTCACGTTACAAAAATGAGAACCAATATGAAGACCATGACAAATGCCTTTTTGTTTGGGACAAGGAACTTAATACCAATTTTTAAAACTGTTTTAAAAATAAAAGATACACCGCTAGATACTTACACCTATGAAAGAAATGTTCTAATGCATATAAACTTACTGCTTTTTTTATTAATGATCAACCTTTCTAAGAATTAAGGAGGCCTTTTACCTGGTAGTAGTAACTCTTGGTCTGTAAATCAGAATAAAAAGCGTACTGCCATTCAGAACAGCTTTTTCTTAAAAAGTATCTATCATCCTTAGCTTTAACACTATTGGCCTTTTAAATAATACTCACCATTTTTATTTGCTGGTGAAAAAAAATTGAAAACAGGAGAAAATATGGTTCCCAGTAATGTAGTTCGTGGGGGACTGCCAGTGGCAGGATTATCTTCTAATTTTCCATTTTGCTTTACATGTTGGTTTGTCATTTCGTAACTTCCGGCTTCTGTAAAAGAAAAGTTATGAAGTATAATACCATGCTTCTGTTTTTCACAGTTACATCTTCTCTTTTATTGTTATTATTTTCACCATGGGAAAGACCCCTCGTGCTCATGTCTTCACAAGATCAAGTCCATAATTTATTATTCTCCACATATACACACACACACACATATATATATAAATATAATTATAAAGTAAAATAATTTTTACTTGTTATCACAGGTAACAAAGGACATAGAATTAAATAAATCTTCACATTACAAAACATAACACACAACAATTAAGGTTTTCTATAAATGTGCATGTACAGTAAAGTACATCCTAGAACTAAAAATTGCCATCTCATGGCTGAGATCCAAGACACAGTTCTGAGACTGAAATGAAAGAGAAGTTATTTACTTCACAGTAACAAGTCTTTGAGATGTCTGTCCATATGGAAGTAAGCAAATGTATTTTGTGCACATGAGCTGAGAACCTTTTTGTCAGCTGAGCCTGATGGAGCTGCACAAGTACTTCACACTTCCTATCGTTTCTATATAAAACGTAGGGTGTGCCAGCTGCAACTCAGTGCCTTCACTAATATGGAATATTTTAACTAAGAACTTCATACCACCGTAACAGTAACACGGGCTCAGTGTGCTCTACATGCATATCTCAGAACACTTGATTTAAGTCAATAGCTGCTCCTTCATCTTTGAGCATTGTCTGCATGTATCACACTAAGTGGGTGCATATCCATTATCTCTCCATAAGGCAAAAAAACCTTAATTAACAGTAGCAAATACTGGAAAAAGGGGTTTCTCCTAAAGCCATGTTACATAGACATCTGACAACAATCAAACAGGTAATTCTCTCATTGTAACCTTTCCATCACTGAAGTGACTCATTTGGAGCTCTATCCTCTACTTAACTACAGATTTTGCAAACCTTGTTGGACTATGAAATCTTTGAGCCCCTGCCTTGCTGACAAACTTGGCAGAAACCAGATAATGGATTCCAAAGTTATTGGGGGAATGGAGAATGAAGGCATAACTGACAGGCAGCACAATCATACAAGTCTTGTTTCCTTAGAAAAGAAGTCTAAAAAATGTTTTTTTAGACTCAGATTTGGAACCAGAGCTGATACTTTAAATGTCATTGACCATTTTATCATGTCATTATTAGAGATATTCAAAAAGAAACAATTTTCACAGAGACATGGTCAAAAACTGGAACAGGGTTGTGGAATCTCCACCATTAGAGATATTCAGAACTTGACTAGACAAGGCTCTGAGCAGCCTGATCTAACTCCAAAGCCAGATCTCACTTCAAGGAGGATCAACATTGCTGTGAGGGAAGCAAGGGGACTGGCCCAGATGACCTTTAGAGGTCCCTTCCGATCTAAATTTTCCTATGATTCTATGACAGAAACATGTCTATGTGTTTGACAAGTGCTTTCAATATCTAAGGACACTTGGTTACTTCCACGAAGGTCATGAGTTGTGAAATCATATTTCATTTTTTTGTGAGAAAATGGGAGAAGAGCTAAATCAAATAATTACAATTGGCTTTCTAGAATAATAATTTTTTAAAGAAGTTAAATTAGTTCCAAAATAGCTGGTCATGATCACATATCCAAATTGTTCTTACAAAGACACAATGGATGCATCTGAGAAGTAATGTTGGAACTGTTGCTTACAGTCTTAGAAATCTTATTTTGCTACTATTAGCTCAGCCTTGCTCTCGTGGAAGTCAATCACAAAACCCTTAACAACCTCCACCACTGAAGAAACGTCCTATATTAGTTAACAGCTGTAAGACTACTGAATCACCATTCAGCTGCAACAATATACGATTAGAATATTTACAAACCTCCATTCATTTGACTTTTCCGTCGTACTCGAGAGATCTGTTTATTAGGCTTTTCTCCTGTTTGAGGTGTGGATGTAATCAAGCTGTTATCTATATCCCGTTCAATTCTACTTCTTTTTGCAGGGTTTTCTCTTTCTTCCTTAAAACAGAAAAGGAGGAAAAAAGAAACATACTGAATAGTGCCTCTTTTCTCCATTGAATACTACCAGAAAATGTTAGCTGTTAGGGAAAGTTTCACAAAAGATCCATGTATTATTCTACTTCCAGATGCAGAATATGCAACATGTATCTGGCCAGCTGGAATTTTAAACTCATTTAAACTGACACAAGTCAAGGTAAATAGCAAAGTATCAGGAAAGAAAACTGTACTTGGAACTTCCGTAGTAGAAAAACTGTCTTTAAGTACTATTTCACTATTTAAGTGCTATGGAATTCGGGAAATGTAGAGGCAAGGCAAATAAAATTATGTGAAACTTGATTCCTCTGCCTGTTAAATATACAGGAAGTAAACTGCACAACAATATCCAATATGAAATTCTCCACCATGCTCCCAACATAAAGTGGCTTGCTAAATTGTATACAAGTATATAACTTGCTGCTATTCAATCCATATCAGATAGTACATGCAAAACTTAGCTGTTAAAAATGTTGTAAGCAAGGGTTATGACCCAATGATTCTTCTTACCTTTAAATAAATTACTGTTTTTCCCTGTGGCACTTACATGAACGACATAGAACCAAACATTTTTGCATATTTTCTGTGCATGAGTATATGTGTTGGCACACATGTTTAAGACAGGTTTCTTCCCTTTTTCCCCAAAGCACCCACTACAACTTAATAAAATGGCAATCTGAAATCTAAAACATGACCATCTAGAATACAGTGAAATGTAAGGTGTGAGACAATGCAAAATAAATGGAATTAAATATCAAAATAAATAACAAGGCCACAGACCGTATCAAAGTTAATTAAAATTTCAATTTTAGAATTACAATATTACCTTTCTGGAGCAGCTGTTTCACATCTTTAAAAAGAAAAGAGAAAAACAGTTTGTGTGCTCCAAAAAAAAAAGTAAATAGATCTTTTAGAAAAATTATTCTAAAGCCCATGCTAACAGTACAGTAGCTAAAAGAAATACTAACAAGAATGGAAATGTATTGACATCCATCATCAGAAGACAAGTGAACACCACTGATCCCAAAAGCTTCCTACTGGCAATGTCCTTGACCAACAACTTTGGTGAGAACAATCTAATTACTACCACTTAGAATTAATAATATTGTATATACCATAAATCCATATAATGACAGAAAACAGATGTCTCACTGAACTGATAAAAGAACAGTAAGGCATCTCATCTTCTAGGTCATTTGTTCAAATGTTCAACACTGGGGAAAAAAATGAGATAAATTAATTAACTTCTAAACGCTGTCCATTGGCCTTCATAAATGAGTTGTGCTGTCATTCTGCCTTATGAAAACAAGTGTAGAAACATTACAAAAATTACAACAAAACCAGGAAATCTGGCTGATGGTATCAGCAGATGCATGAAGAATTCACTAAATCTGGAGACCCCTTTCATCCTCCAGAAGAGGAGCCATCATGATGTAGTGGGAAAGCTCACATTGCTGTGCCCACGTTGTACTAGTTAATAGAATTCAAAGGTGAAATGACATATAATGTTATTTACTACTTGGTTTATACACTGAAAATGTTATTGCACAGATATAGAATTAAATGTACCTATTATATGTATTTATATAATGATCTGTTTGAATGCTATGATCTATTCAATGCAATATAACCTATTATTATCAATAACTGTGCCATAAGGAACGTGACAATGTCACACCGACACAAACATTTCATTTGTTTTTAGGTTGTTTTTGGAAACCATGTATGTATTAAGGAATGGCCTAAACTGAGACTAGAAGTAATGACAACGCATTCGAAGTCAATGCAATTTGTGACAGTGCTAGAACCCCCAAAATCAAACAAGTTTAGAGTAACTTGCAACAGCAAGTTCTACAACATTTCCAATGTTAACATTTAAAAATTTTAATAGTACTTCCTGTACGCATACATGTATCAGTTTTTCTGGTATATCAGATTTGTTGTTTTGTAAATGACAAATACTATTGCACACTCCATACTATTGCTGACTTGCATGGAGGCCATGAGTTAGCAAAAAACCTCAAGATCAGACCTACCACCATCCACATTCAAAGAGCCACATTTTAGTCTCTGGTTTCTCTAACTAAAGAGCTACAAGTTTTTTTCAGGTTTTGTTTGTTTAAGGAGTATTTCTACTAAGACATCTTTACAATACCAGATAAATGACCTATGACTATGATCAAAATTGTCAAGATATACTTGTTATGAAGACATTTATTGCTGTAAATCCATATAACCTCAGCAGTGATCTAGATTTTAACGTACCCATAAACGAACTACTATGCAAGTTGTACACATACACTATCTCAAGAGTTATAACGTTTCCATGGCAGCCACAAGACTACTTTGTTAAGTCATTAGCGCTTTGGAAGATAGCCCGACAGTATCAATATCATGCCATGGTAATGCCACTGGAACCACTCCAAGTCCTGCTACAGGCACAGGAGAGGACATGAAAGGAAAGAGAAGAAAAATGTGAGCATTTTAGACTCAAAAACCTGTCAAGAAAAAAATCCAAAGATTTGGGAGAGGAAGAGAAGAGGAGAAGAGAGTAAGTTAACAAAACTTTAAAGAGACAAAGGAAAGGAAAACCAGACATCTTTCTCTTATCTTAAAATTCCAAAGTAAAACGTTTTGCTTAGATTTCAGCATTTTGTTGCAGTGGTTTTGCAGCCAAAATGTTGCACTACTGAGCTACAATATAGATGCTGAATGTAAAATAGAATAATTGTCCTGGTTTAATGAAAAACAAAATAAATGTGCATTTAACCATTTATTTTTACTGAAGTATTTCTTTGTCATTACTTCAATGTTTCTATGATAGGTAATTAACACATACCATGAAATACTAAATTTCACTATGTTTTTGACAATTTAAGAATCTAATATTACTTAATTAAAATTATTTCGACTTCAGCTTGTTACAAAATTATTGTTTCAACACATAGTTCAAAAACCAGCAAATACTTCTGAATTTATATCATATTTTTATTTAACATAAAGTTAACCTGGGATACATTTTAATTCAGTTATGACTTCATGGCTACTCTTCTTTACAATTTACAGCTACATAATGTCAATATCTGGACTGCTGGGACTGAATGAAGTTGTTTTTTTTTTTAACTGGCGTCTCTTTACAGAAAAAAAAAATCACAGGTTTTTGAAGCAATTGCAAGGTTACATTCAGCCTATCAAAGTTTTATATATATATATATACACACACACACACACACACACACACATATATATAAAATTCATCCTCAAAACATATATTCAACAGGTTTTAACATGTGAAGATCAGCAAGTTCAGATTTCTGTCTGGATCAAGACAGATGAGATCTAGTGGTTTAGCCCTGACAATGTTTGAATTTGATCCACTAAGTGGTGGCAGTGTTTACTGCAGTAATACACCGAGTAGTTGTATCAATTTCATGATAGTTGAATTTGTGAGGTTAGACCTTTATTGATTGAAGAACTCCTAAACAATTTTGGATAAAAAAAAAAAAACACAACAAAAACAACTAAAAATATTCAGCAAATTTATGCTTACATACTTGCTTTTCTTAGTTGCCAGTACTAGTAATTCCCAAATTCAAAGAGTCCTTAAACCAGAAATTAAAAATCTACCAAATCTATTAGTCAACACTTTCACAAAGAAATACCTAGTTAATAAATCCTGTGATTTATTGGATTGTCTTAAATACACCTACAATTGACTCCTGTAGAGTTTGAAAGTCTGCTTTTTTTTTTTTAAATATCTGTTACCTGACATAACTAATCACAGGTACTTTTGCCTTCTAATTCTTTACAAGAATGTTTTGCTTCTACCATATTACACATGTTTATTTATTCTTAATAGAAATGGTTGTAAATCAAATTTAACTGAATACAACCCAATTAAAAACAAAAGAAGAAATCCACTGATGGTGTACCTTGGGTGTGCTTCCTTTAATAAACTTTTTGATTGAAGACAACAAGCCAGTTTCATTTTTCTGTGGTTTTCCTCCGCCAACAGGTAAGCTCTCTTCCACCTCCGAATGTTTCCTCTTTGCCCTCAAAGCACGTTGTGTGTGAATTTGATTCGACTGCTGAGAAGCTTTCCGCGTTCTCAGCCTCATTTTCATGTGTACCACATGTAAAGCTATAAAAGGAAAAAACAGGAATACTTAGTCATTGAAGAAATGTATTAAGCTTCAGATCATGAATTCAAAAAATTATATAACACTGACAGTGTTCTGATGCACTGAGCTTTTACATCCATATATATGGCCTAATTTAAATCAAAGAGAAGAGCTATTTAAGTTAAAGCATAACATTGGCAGAAGAACAAATGAATATAATCTGGCCATGGATACACCTAACCATTAGATCAAGGAGGTTTTTGCAGAACCCTCCAATCTGAGTAGTAGGAACAAAAAAAATCCACCTGCTTTTAAGATGAAAAGGATTGTATGGTGCCTGGTGTCTTCAGTATCAAATGACTAGACTCAATGACCTAGGCAGTCCTTTCCAGCTCTGTGTTCCTCACAATACTTCATTTTAAGTCTCTACATTAAATTTGAGATGAGGCATAAATCTAAATTCATGTCAAGTGTTCACAGAAGAAGAAATCATAGATGAGACTATGCATTCAATATGGGTGAGGACATAGCAGCTCAACAAAGGAACCTAAGATTGATCTTCAATACAACTGTATTCGGGAATAAAATTAGACCACAGGAAGACTCATGCAAGGGCAATATTTATTAAAGCAGAGTAAAAGGCCATTCCAGGGAATGTGACCCATTTATCTCCAACCTTCAATTGGACTGCTGGTATAGTCAAATTTGTGCATAAATATAACTGCTTTTCTGGACTGAGGGATATGCCTTCTTCAGTTGACTGAAGCTCACACTTGGGTTAATTTGAATGGGACTACTCATGTGCTTAAAATTATGCATATACTAGATCAGGAGCAGAAAAGAGTAGAACAAATTCATCTGAGTTGTAATGCACAGAAAAACTGTTAAGACAGTAATATGCGTTTTGTAGCTTAAGTCATGACAAAAAAAGCTTTTTTAAAGAAAAGCATATGCTTATTGCAACAGTAAACAGTATCTGCTTTTCTGATGTTCATTTAGCACATATCTTATTGCTGAATAGACAGAATAAATAATCTGTACAATTAAAATAGAAGTAATGTCACAACAGCTATCTTGTTTAAGAAAAGGCAATGGTGGCACTGGTATGTTTCACAGACATAGAAATACTGTGATAATATTTTTCAAAAACAGTCCAAAAACTGTACACAGTTGCATTTGTTTGCAGTTAGATAAATCTCAATCTCAAATGAAAGGTGTTCCAGATAAAGAAGAATAACATAACTGCTGACACCATTTTTAGAAGACTTAGCAGAAAAAGTACTCAACTGGTATCATCAAGAGTGCAATATTTTAGTTACATATAATATTTGTTTTAACTGCCAGCAAACATGGGATTTAATTTTTCATACGTACATGTCCAGCATTTTCCGTCAGTAGTTAATACAACAACTGTTTACAGACAGGAAAAGGACAAGTCAAGATTCTTAAATGACTGAAGTAACTACAGCAAAAGTGGACTGATATGTGAGGTTTAAGGAAAGACAACAGAAACCGTAGCCTAAATTTATAAAAACTGGTTCCTTACAATCTTGCGCCCTCTAGTAACAGAAGCATTAAAACTCTGAGTCCATGAGAGTGTCCTTTCGTTATTAATCTTTGCAATAAAATTTGCATTTAATTTAAAAGAATCTACTGTATTTGCAAAAAAGTAATGCAGAGAAATAATGAAAAAAATCCCCAAAGATTTTTAATCCAATTTTCTGTTCTTACTCCTTACCACTAGAAAAATAAAAAGATAAAAATAACATTCTTATACAAAGACATAAAATAAATATGCCTGTTATCAGAACTTGCATCTCGCCTTTTCTTTCTTATGAACTGCTGCCAGATTCATTTTTTTGGTATAATTTATAGTGGGAAGGATCCACAACATGAGACATATGCTCCTATTGTACTTCTGTAAAAATCAGGAGGACCTAATTATAAAATTGAAGAAATTATCAAACATCAACAGACAGGATGGTCCAAAGATACCTTAAAACATGTAATGTATTTTCACTTCAGAAATATTGAGGAAAGCATTATTTTTTATCAACATTGTGTGGATTAAATCATGTACTTTAAGTTAGTACAACTTACCAAAATCATATTATCCTAGGCGGCTGAAAAAAGAACAATTACATTTAAGGTTTCTCAGTGTTCTTGTATGTGGGAGATGAACTAATTCACAACCCTAGCAGGAAATAGCCTGAGACAGAAAATAGCCATTAAACTTTTAAACTGAATAGTTTAAATTTATCAATGTTTCAAGTTAAATAGTTAGCAATTTGTTGGAATGAAGTTAGAGAAAAACAACACTGTTTTGCCATGTTAAAAATATTCTTAAAACTCTCCAAGGAGCTCTAGTCCTTCCAGGCTTTGAAAAGGGAATTTTATTAAAGTATTATCAACCTGTTTAGGAATTAATTTGGTTGAATTATAACTCTGAAATTCTTCTATCTGTATAGTGCAAGGGGACACATATGAGATCACAGGCAGCAATCTCTAGGGCAGAGAAGTGAGCAGAGGAGTGTAGACAGCAGTCGTAAACACATCAACCATCCCAGCTTCAACTGGTTTCAAATGGGTATCAACAGCCCCAGCATGCTAAGCTCCTTCACATCTCTGACATGCCAGCCAGCCAGCCCTATGCCATCCAGAATGACTAACGAGTCTTTTTTTGCATTCCACAGGTTGAATGGATTTTTGTTTGCAAACCTTTCTGCCAGGGACAGGAACAGAGCAATGAGGCAGCCTATACCCATGATGGTCCCTTAGATACAGGAAACATGTTTATGCTGAGAAGTTGAGGAGTAGTGGTAAAAGGGGAATAAAATCAGAAAGACATAGGAAAAAAAGGTACAAGAATATGTAACCATCAGAGCAAACTTCTCAAAGGTACTTTAAGATATGGTAGGATGACATGAGGGAACCTAGTGGCTTGCTCCTGCTCCCTCCTCGTTTCCTTCCCACACTCATTTCTGAGTTCGTCTCCTCCTCAGAGACCAGGCTAGTCTGCTGAGCCAACAAGAGAAAAAAATTACTTCATTTTTATGCCAGTTAAATCCGTTTATAAAGGGAATCAATGGGCATCCAAGTAATGCAACAGAGCAGGTGGTGGAGAACACACAGCACACCTCACAAGCGACATAGCTAGACATCACACAGCCTACTGAGCTGGTGTGTTTTGGAGAGCTGAATAGGACAAAAGTCCAAAGATGGATGGAGGGCAGCTGGGAATCACTAGAGGCTCCATTCTCAGAGTACTCACTGTGATGAAGCACAGGGTTCAAAGTGGACCTGATGTCTTGGAGCAAACAGGTAGGCAGTGTGTGCCCGAAGCCAAGTCCCAAGCAAGCGGTATGGAGCGCAGTCAGTCCCACCAACTGCAGTCCAAGAACTCCCTGATCTCTGTGACATCTGCCAAGGCCATCACAGCATCATTTAAGATCATCAAGTCCAACCGTTAACCTAACACTGCCAAGTCCACCACTAAACCATGTCCCTAAGCACCACAGCTACATGTCTTTTAAAAACCTCCAGGGATGGTGACTCAACCCCTTCCCTGGGCAGCCTGTTCCAATGCTTGATAACCCTTTCAGTAAAGAAATTTTTTCCTAATATCCAATCTAAACATCCCCTGGAGCAACTTGAGACCATTTCCTCTTATCCTATCGCTTGTTACTAGGGAGAAGAGATCGATCACCACCTCACTACAACCTCCTTTCAGGTAGAGAGCAATAAGGTCTCCCCTCAGCCTCCTCTTCTCCAGGCTAAACAACCCCAGTTCCCTCAGCCGCTCCTCAGAAGACTTGTGCTCCAGACCCTTCACCAGTTTTGTTGCCCTTCTCTGGTCATGCTCCAGCACCTCAGTGTCTTTCCTGTAGTGAGAAGCCCAAAACTGAACACAGTACTTGAGGTGCGGCCTCACCAGTGCCAAATACAGGGGAACAATCACTTCCCTGCTCCTGCTGGCCACACTATTTCTGATACAGGCCAGGATGCTGTTGGCCGCCTTGGCCACCTGGGCACACGGCCAGCTCATCTTCAGCTGGCTGTCGACCAACAGGTCTTTTTCTGCCAGGCAGCTTTCCAGCCACTCTTCCCCAAGCCTGTAGTATTGCGTGGGGTTGTTGTGACTCATGTGCAGGACCCGGCACTGAGCCTTGTTGAACCTCATACAACTGGCCTTGGCCCATCGATCCAGCCTGTACAGATCCCTCTGTAGAGCACAAGGGGAGGATACCCTAACCTAAACACCCACCCTGGGGTCTGAGGATTGATATTCTTAAGCCTCTTCTATACAGTAATGCTTTTGTGCCACTCATAACTGTGGTCTCAAGTTAACCCAATTTTCAAATCGCCTGTGCTATGAACTCTCTGGAAAGGGTGTATTACACAGAACTGAAACAGTCAGGACTCCTTAAAATATACATGTTGAGTATATAAATATATACACAGGTGAGATTCTTAATTCTCATTTCCTAGTTCAAAAAACTCCAAAAGGTAAGAAGAGGGTTACACTGAACTAATTCAAGTTTTTGATTGACAATGGATAACCATTTACCATGAGGAATTAGGAATTAAGTAAATGAACACTAAAATATAATGGGATTTAGTATATTCAAAGATGTAAACCACATTCAATAAAATGTTACTTATAAATTTTGAAAAAAATGGAAAACATCCTGCAATGTGACTTTATAAAACAGCAGTCTTAAAATATTCCGGTGAGAAATCTAAGATGACTGCTATTTCCTGGGTAGGAATTAAACAAGACTATACTAAAAACAAATGTGTGTAAAAAGGAATTAGACAAAACTGTAAAACATTGAAAGAAGACTGACACTAGTGAAATTCCAATTTGAGGAGGAAAATACTAGTTAAAATTTGCTACACTACGAGTTGCCTGATTTTTCTAGAACTGAAACAAATATTAGGCGGACAAAAGATGAACCAATTTAATGTTTGTCAATGGTGAGTATGTATTTATCCAGCAAGGAACCATTCAACTCATCTGTACACTATTGCCAGAGAGTTCTTTGGCTCATTTCACATCCTGGGTATCAAGCCTGCAGTTATAAATATCTCTAATGGACTTAGCAACAGTTACCTACAATCCTCTCAATGACAGAAGTTTGCTTTCCTAATGCTTGATACATTTGGCAGTGGACAGTTTTTACTTGAATTATATTTGTGTTTCTTATCTGAAACAAGCGTAAAACAGGCTACAATACTTAACACACTCTCCCAGTCAAAATAATCAAGTCTAAACATGTACGTGAATTTCCTTCCTCAAACACGTACAATTCGGATTTCACCACAGCATGCCGTTCGGTGAAGAGCCTGAGTAAATGATTGTGTGACCAAGTATCTCACTTAGCCACATTCAGGCAAGACTGACTTACACTGCTGCCTCGGTTATGCCAGGGAGGTGTGCTAAGACCAAAGTCGAACAGTCATACAGTCGGTTGCACGTGGGATTACACTAAACGATCCTACGCAATTTCTGTACTTTAATTGTCTCTTCAGCAGATTCTCTTTCAGGAGCTTGCAGCTCAATCCTCTCTCTGTGCCATAGTGTAATTCCTGCTCATCATGAGAAGCTGATACTGAAATACTACCACAACATCATGAACCTGAAGTCAACTAAATACATTAACAGCAAATATACTGAACATTGAAAGTCTCAATCCACATTTCTGTACTATATACATGTCACATTTTAAACTCTCAAAAACCCCTCCTTTCTTGAATTCCTTCTACATTTATAACAAACCCAGAAAGTGGGGGGAGGGGGAAGAGAAAAAAAGGGGAAAACTTCATTCTTCAAAGGAGAAATACATGGCAAAGAAGGACTAAATGGAATTCTCATTAAACAATTTGTGAGACAGGAAAATAAGAAATGAAGGGGCTATTAAAAAGCAGCAGCTGAACGAGCTACAGCTGCAATAATTTCCCCATTTTCCTGAGTCCCCCCACACTAAGTTGTTAGGCTCGCTACCCTGTAAATACTGTTGTTATTCCATGGCACAGGTACAGTGTACCTACAGGAAAGAAATTCCTGTGAATGACTCATATTTCTAAATAAGAGCATACCTCCATGAAATTTTCAGTTAGGGATGATTTATTTTCCTACCACATATGGTACTACTGTTTTATCTATTTTTCCCAAAACTATTAAAAGAAAAATTAGGTGAGGCACATATAATTACAGGGTTTAAGGCTTTTTGATACAGGAAAAAGTTTAAGATGGTAAAAGAACAATAGCGATGAACAATAGGAAGAGATAACTGACAAGAAAATTTAAAATTATAGTGTTGAACAATTTCTACATTCAATTTGGCACTCAGTAATAACACTGAATTGCCACCACTGAAAACTATATATTTGAAGCCTGAACACCAGAAGAGCTCTAGAGGATTAAGACAACTAAACATACTTCAGGAGTGTAACTTGGAGAGTGACAGGAACACATCAGGTGAAAAATTCTTATTTATTTATTTTTTTTTCTATTACATCAGTTTCTCTAGCGTTCAAATGTAATGCCTAGGTTTTTTCCCAGGCAGATCAGACAGATGCTACAAATCCTCACTGGATCTCACAGAGTACCATGCGCTCCCCAACACCACATAAAGGGGATGTACAGAGAGAGAGAGTTTGTGAGCCTACTTGGCCACCCTCCATGGCATTGGGAGGGAGACTCTGAGCTTCTCCTAAGAAGTGAGATAGTAAGAGAAGAGGAAAGGATGAAACTTGTGTCAGCTATATTGGGATCCTCGACATTTTTTACACAACAGAGCTTCTGCTGCTAAAGATTATATTAACCTCCTATTGTGGATACAGCCTATGTTGACAGAATATTTTTTTTTTTCTGCTGCCACAGTACACCTCCCTTCCAAATGACAGAAGTAAGCCAAAAAACACTCCCTTCTCTCACAGCAACTGTGCCCATACATTAGTTTTTGCCATCACAGAGCTGATGAGTATGAAAAATTCACACTGTAGAACAAAGCACACTGAAAAACTTCATGGAATATATCCGATTTTAACCACCACAATATTCTTCCTGCATTACTTCCACAGCATTTCTTGAAACATTTTTTACACAAAGCCAAGAAGGCAGTAAATTTCTTTTTTACTTTTTTCAGATTTTGAGCAAGAGCGTCAATGCATGCTGTTTATGTTGTAGATACAGATGGATATGTGACCAACACACACAAAGCTGTGAACAGTCACCAAATTTAACAGCTGTGACAACTGATGCCTGGGTTTGAATCTGTGAGCTACCAGTGGCAAGGTCAGTGTCCCACTATCAACCAGCTCAGATAATGCACACCTCACTGCTGAGAAAATGTATTCGTTTCTTTCAAGTATTTCTGGACATACAAGCTGGATCGCAGTGGGCAGATCCACAGAAAGAGGAACCAAGAACAACTATTTTCTTCAATTTCCTTTTAAACAAATAATGCCAGTCATATTTCCTCAGCACATTTCATGACTGTGATGTGACCCAGATTTCAAGTATGAAGAAACATCCCAACAAGAAGATGTGTTCATTGAGCTGGCTGAAGTCCATTCACATGGTACTAGTGATGCTTTCAAGAAACGTAAGATCTTATGGTAGCGTACGGAGAAGCCTGAGTCACTACAGGAAACGGACAAAAAGTTGGTAAGCCTATGCCTGGTGGGGAGAGAGAAATATGGGACAAATGATAACCCTAGTGTAATGATATAACTGTCTGGACTCACAACAAAGCCAAGGAAAATAACTTATAAAGTCTTTCATCCAGACAGGCCCCAAATCACCTTACAAACTTCAGGGAAATGCTTTTTGTTAGTTCAAAGATGTTAAGACTTTTCCTCCTCAAAGACTCTTGGCCTTTCTTTAACCAACTTATTTTCCTTCCCTAGAAAATTACAGCAATTTCATGTTATTCCAGCTCATGTATTTCATATTTTGCAACATACTGTATTACTTGTCACTCTTCTCAAATCTCCAAGTGTGTTTTTCTCCAACTGCCTCCTAGAGACGCAACTACTAACTAGGAAACCATGATTCAAAGAAGTCTGGAAGTAGTGCTAGTACAGTGTAGGTAAAAGCAAAATAAAAAGACAATGATTTATAAAACCAACAAAACACACAATAGGTACTATTCAAATGTTGGTGCTTGGTTATGAAATCTGGATAAATGTATAAAGAAACAACAAGTTCCATCAAAACAATAGCTAGCAATTGCAACTATCAAAGACACAATGCAAATGGCACCTCTAAATTTTCCTTGTTTCATTGAAAGCACCTTTTCTTCTCCTCCGTATCTTTCAGGTTACTAAGTCATTTCAATCTGAAACAAAATCACACTTGAAACCCCTGGGCTTCAGTCCCGTCGTTTTAACCATGATTCCTCAGTATCTCTGCTGTAGGCTCACACACATAGTTTTATGCTACCAAAGCTTAAGCATCTCCCTGAAAAGAAACATTTTCTTCAAAAGATTTTGCCAAAGACTGAAGGTGGCTTTTTATAATTGGCCTTAACAGAAAATAGATTTTCTGCTCTAGCAATCATATTTCTAGGCACCATTGTTTTGCCACTGCTTTGCTAGTGAGGCTTTGTTTTGATTATACTATACGCATTTGGAACTGAAAGTTTATTCCCTCCTGGCCAAGATATTTTCCTCTTTGCGACTGAGGGTACTCGCTTGTAATTAATTCAGTCTTTTCAGTTTGGGTCAGACTACTAACCAACAAAAAAAAATGGAGAGCTGGGTTAATTGTAGAAGAGTTAGAACAGAACCCCAAAATCTGCTGCTGAAGAAAGATGCTATTTACAATCTCTGATGTTGCCAAGAATTTTACATTAGTCATCTTCAGATATTGCAAAGCTCACCAATTGCTGAGATGTTTTGAAATAAAAGTGTACAGTGCTTGAGTTTTAGACGAGCAGATAACAAATTCCACTAGAACCAGCACTGTTCCTGTTGAGATTCTGGAAGAGACCAGCTGTCTTTAGACATATTAGGCTCTCTGGACATTTAATCCATGCTGCTAGGCACACAGGGAGCCTATTTTTGGAAGTCATCTCCCTCTTGTTACAACCCATGGTATAAACAGGTTGCTAAACACTTCCTGAACAGACCTTCCAGGATGTTGTCTGACCACAAAAAAATCCTAATGAATAACTTTTAAAATTGTTCATCTCATCCGTATCAGTTCTCTTTTTAATCAAAAAAAAAACGACCAAAAAATCAAGAAGATTAGTAAACCCAAGTAAGTCTGTGTTGGACTATGGAAGCCATGGAGTAACTCCTGTGTTTGTTATGAGAAGCTAATAATTTTTGCAAGGTCTACACAGACAAGAGAGCTGCATTTTGCCTAACTTCACCAGAACACCTAATCTTGCTCTACTTCTCCTTAATCTTCCTGTGGGATCAGAATCACAATCACATATTCCACAGGACTTTGTCAGGTTGCTATCTTTTAAAAGGCTAGATAAGGTTTTTGGCTGCTCCTTTGGCCTTAAAAACAGCAGACGATTTTTATTGTAGGATAAAACCTGTTTAAATGATAATATGATTCTTATTGCCCTGGAAAACATTTTTCCTTAGTGCACTACATAGCTTTAAAACCTTTTAAAATAGTTTAAACTGTGCTCTTTACCTTATAAGGGGCTGCCATTATGTTATTCTCACACCTGGCTTTCCTGATTTAAAATAAAAAAATCAACCAACTGTGTTGTTAAAAACAGGGAAAATGCCATCAGTCAAGATTTTTATCAGTCACTGTCCATACAAATTTTAAACTAAACTTTTTCCATTACATATACATGCTTATTTAAACCTGACTTTTTCATAGCCCATTCTGGCCTATTTCTTGCATGGAAAACTTAAATCTTATAAATTGCAGTCTCTTGAGATTCATCTGCTAATTTGTGCACATACCTAAGTTGAAACTGATAAGAAAATAAGTGCTAAAGTTTCAACAGCTTTACTAATTTGTGAGTGATATTATGTTTTTACATACAACCTTAAAAACATAATATTGAGACATTATGAACTTGAACCTCACTCCGTTTCAAAAACTTAACTGAAATTAGTTTCAGGGACCTGTCTGATCCCATCACAACAAGGCTATTTTGCATGTTATTTTATTTCACTAATTCCCCCCCCCCCCCCATTTTATTTTGGGTGAAAAATCCACAAGGAAAAACAAACCTCACTGGCTACTCAGTGGAAAGTTATAGGAAGTTTCTGGTCAATATTCCAATAATACAAAGTATAATAAGCACGAGTTACCAACAGCAACAAAGTTTTATAAGCCAAAACCAATCTGCATATACACTATAATGTTTCCATTCTTCTTTGATTCTATGCTGAATTTAACTTATTTATTTCACAAGCTAATTGCCTCCAGTTTGGTCTAACATATCTCTGCCACTTTACAATGCGTGAGATGTCACAAAATAGTAACTTAATGGCTGTAAAGTAGCAGATACAGCTCTGTAAACAAACAGGGAATTGCTCTGTTAAGTGAAAAGATAGTGTTTGTCCAGTGCCTTACAAAGTTTATGTTTGAGAAGAAAAGTAGGAACTATAGAACTATTAATACTACCATTACTGATGCTGTATGGTACAGGTTTACATTCTTAAGAAAAAACATGCAAAACCAACTAGCATTTTAGTATGCCCGGCAACCTGAGAGACTTTTTCAGAGAAAAGGGAGGTAGCGCATCTCTATCACAGGGCATGGATTCATACCCTACACTAGCAAATGTGAATGGCACAGAGGCGGCTAAAGTCCACTAATCTCCACACTTGACCCATGTATCTGTAGCTATATAATTTAAAACAGAGAAATCTGCAAGAACAAAAAGTGCTGATATCAGCTGTGAGCTTACACGGTTGTTGGATTTTTTCCAATCATTCCCCAGTATTAGGAGTAAACCTAGCCTCTCCATCAGGAATCCCACAGAGTAAGAAAGGGCCACGCCACATTCCAAAGCAATGCAAGCCTTCTTGACAGCGGTTATTTTATTACGTTACAAAGCAGCTACACTATAATTTGGGAGGATTTTCCAGATACTGAGGAGACCTAATTTACCTTAAATACCAAACTTAATGCAAGTTAACTTAAATACCAAACACATACTCGGAAGAAAGTTAGTTGTCACCTTTGTGCTATATAGTATATCTGACAGAGCACGTAACAGTTTTCACCAGAAGCACTGAAGAAACAATTTAGCAAAATCATGGAAGAGTATTCTCAATATTTATAAATGTTTTAATGAAAATAGAAGGAATGCTTTCTAATTTCCTTACCTCCCTCCTCTGCGACCCTTCCAGCTCAGTAGATACTTTTCCATTGTGCATTATGACAAAGGGGGGATGAGAAGAGGGAGGGGGAAAGAAAAGGCAGTCTATAGTTCAGTGATGTTTTCACCGACAGTAAAGTCAATTTAAGGAGCTATTCATTCCTCCACTGACTATGCCATTTGCTGCCTTTCAGCATGTAGTTGCAAGACATTAGTTTTTGCAGAGCAGCTGGCACAGGGAGTTCCAGCCTCCCCTTCTCCGGCACAGCTCACTCTCACCCGCATGATAGAGTTTGTTGCTCTGACAGGCTGTGGCTCCATGACAGCCTAAGCCAATCTAATTGCCGTCGTACTCCTGCACCCTCCCTGAGGCAGCTTTGGCACTCAGCTAACCCTCCATTTAGCCATATTTTTAGGCCAGCTTAGTAAATTGAAATGCTTCAACACAGAATCACAGGAACACAGGTGGAATAAAAACATACGTACAACTCCTGGCAGGGGAAAGGACAGCTATAGTAGTAAACCAGCAAGCCCAGGGCATGGGGTTAAAGCACTGTACCACGATCATCCACGTATAACTACATAACTTAACACAACTGTTTGGCTGCCAGCATGCTCTCTGGCACAGTCACGGATGGTATCAATGGCACAGCGTTCTCCTGGATGGTGCTCAGAACAGGTCAAAGCAGTACATGGGAGAGGGCTGTTCCCTACAGGCAGGGCAGAGGTGGTCACCATTTTGGAGGAAGAGAGCTTAGCTGGGAGGATGCAACCTGTGTCACACTGCTTGCTCTCAAGGCCAAGGAACATATCCTGGCCCATTTCACTGGCTGGTCAGTGGGACTGTAGCAGCCAAGAGACTGTTCTAAGCTACTGTGGAACCACAGCCTCAGCTGCTCCAGTATCAACTGTGAGGCTGGTTTTTTTTTGTGTTGATGTGGTCACTGAAACTATTCAGGTTTAAAATTTTCCTTTTAATTTCTGGCATGTTATTTTAACAAAGACCATCCGGTCACAAATTTTTAAAGCAACAGTATTTTATGTCATGGGTTTCATTTGCTTATTGCACTCTTTGACAGGCTGTAATCTTTAGCATAAACATTGATAAGCTTTTTCTATTACAGTTGATTTTTTTCTACAGCCTTAATTCTAGAGAAAATAAGGCTTATACAATTGCACTGTCCACAACTGTCTGTGTGTCTGTCAGTCCTTCCCTGGTAAATGCAGAACCCACTGACCAACATCAACCCAATTTCACAGAGGGAGAGAAATTTCAAACATGCTAAGTTCCTACGAGTTTTCTGAATATCAAAAGCCATGTAGGCAAGACAGACCCTTTTAGCATCCCCCAATAAGTGATAAACAGTCATAGCCCAGTCCTTACCCCACATCCACTCTGGCTACACATAGACACTCTCCACCTTGTCTCCTTTCCTAGCCTACCTCTGAAAAAAAGGTCAGCTCCTCAGCAGAGACAGGGCAGTGAATGAACAACCATGTGTTCTGCTTCCAGCTCAGCCAGCAAGCAAGCCCAGTGTAGGCATTTCAAGCACCAGGAGGGACAGCAAATAGGAGGTACTCTGACTGGAGGTGGGGATACTTGAAATGCTGTGGATAGAGTGTCTGGAGGTATTACAGAAGACGAGAGGGCTGGAAAGCACAAAAGAATACAAGTCTGTGGGAAAACAGAGCTTACCAATTTTGCTGTTCAAGAAACAGCATGTAACTATATTATTTTAGCTTGCACTTGTGATTATCTCATTAAGAAGAATCCTCATTTATGACACTTACAACATGACAATAAAATAACTCAGAAATAGAGTTTGAAGAAAATGCTAAGCACACCATTCATGTAAATGGTTAACAACTTTTTTCCCTGAACACTACAGCGGATAAAAACTCCGAGAGAGTAATATTTAAAACCCTGCACATTAAATTGGGGGGTGGGGGGGGGGGGGGTCGGGGTCATTCTCTCGTCATCCTTTCAGTATCATACATGTTACAAAACAGAACTTATTTTTTTAAACTCTGTTTATCCTCTGCATTCAAAGAGAGTCCACCCAGATTAGTTTAAACAACCATCTCTTGCAAACTAAGTTAATTCAGCTGACTTTGTACAGAAGCAGATGAGGAGTGTCCATCTAGCCACAGGAAAAAGAGTAGAGGTAAGCTAGGGAACTCAAGGTGAAAAAGCATCCGTTCAGACATTCAGAAAACTCTGATTATACGTGATTTGCTTCTATCCTGTGATGGTTGACTGAAGGCTTTTAACCCTCTTTTACAGCCTTTTCACATCAGATTTGTCCCTCCTTCTATCAACTGCTGCGTGCTTCTCACTCCTTTCACAAGGAGCTTAAGACAAACAAAAGCTTTAAAAGTGGCATGGCATCTTCTGCCCTCTCATATGGCAAGATATTGCTTAACATAAAACTGCACCAGTTTTTTAGTTTGGATCTAGTGTGAGCTTTTGAAACAAATCTTCTCATTGTCCCATTTATAATGCTTCAGTTCACATAACAAAACAGTCTCAGAGCATACCAACTGGAGTCCTCTAACCGAAACTAAACTGGAAGATACGGTAAAGGACATGGGACCAGACCAAAGTTAAAACCTCCAGAAATGCAAACGACATGGACATCAAGTCCTCAACACCAACAGACTCATTCTACAGGTCTGCTCCTATTGCACCACGCTATTTGACAGTACAGATGAAGACTGACAACACTCTGGGTAAGCTGATATAACAGTAGTGGGTTTATCAGCATAGTTACTTTAGTTTAAAAATAAAACTAAACCATCAAACAAAAACAAACAAACAAAAACCCCCAAACCCTTTACCTTAGTAATTCTGACAAAATATCAGCTCTCTGCAAATGCAGGCACAGAGCCTTTCAAATTCCCAGCAGCAAAGTAAATGGCACATTAACAGCTACACATACTCCTCTAACCTTACAGCACCTAAACCAAAAGGGAGCAGAAAATACATAAAGAGGAGAAAGAACAAAGAGCAAACTTCTTGAAATAACTTTTTAATATTGAAAGCATAGACCTCTGATGACAAATATTTATCTTCTAAACTATTTTATGGTGTGGAACCCTATTATGTTAATTGACTCAGGACATTTCTATATTAACTATTAATCTCTGAGATTGAACATTATCAAATATGTTCCAGGTATATAATATACCAATCTCCTATCAAAACAGAATTATCTTCAAATAAGTCCAACAGGATAATCAGGCATAACAATTAAGTATGATACCTCTTCACCTGAAACTGTATCTATACAGCCCATTTTTCCAACTGAGCTCTCAAAGACTTTCTCTTAAGAGTGCTAGTAAGCTTTCCAGTCCCTAAGCAACACAAAATTAAGGAATTCTAAATCCAGTAGTTACAGTTGTTTAAGAATATCACTTAGCTACATTCAAGTCTTCAAAAGTTTCTTCCAAATCTGTATTTTTAAGAACGTAAATTAAAAGTATCAAGATTACACTAACTTCCTTGTTTTCTTCTTTAATATTCATTGGTTCTGTCTCAATAAGCAAAATAAATAAGCTTTTCCAAGTGCATTTAAATTGATTTAATTACAACTGCTTGGTCTTGACAAGAATTTAAGGTGTCAAATATATTGAGCTAGGTAATTCAATCAAATACACTATATATAAATCTAGTGTACACAAAGCCTACAAGTACCTTTAATGTTCTTCTAGATATTTCTGCTGTCTATAAATTACCTCCTTTATTTCTCATATACTTCCCCCCCGAAACAATCCTTAAAACTTCAGTTCATACTGTGCTTTTCTTTAGCAAACACAGAAACAACATAACTGTTGCCCGTATAACTACTAATAACTAGCTTTCTCTTATCCTCTTTATTTTTTAACTTTTGACAGATGATGTTCTTCACTATTTCTCAGACATGCACACAGATACACACCACAGACACAAGACTGCAGTACAAACAGTGTGTCACAGTTAGCCATGTTTTCAAAAGAAAATGAGCTCAGCCCTCACCTATAGGATTTATCTCCCTCCCAGGTGATGGATTTGAATCAGGTGACCAGGCATCACACAACAGCCCAAAGGCATTATTTCATATAAAAGGAAGCCTGCTGCACCTAAATGAGCTCCCCTAGGATAGTAAAATGAGAGAAGTTCCTGGGAAAGGAAGAAAAGAGAAGCAACTCGGGTCACGTTATCTCATATGAAAAGGGTATTGGAAAATGAACTGAGGACAAAGGAGACTATAGAACCTAGCTGTTACCTCAAGTCAGCCCACTCCTTCCTGAAATAGTGAATACTTCAGAAACACCAGCTACAAGATGTAAACTATAGAAGAGAAAACCTAGAGGAAACTACAATGGATGAAGCAAAATCCCACCACAGGGGGTAAGAAATAAATATACCTGTATTAGACTCTTTGCTCCAGCACTTTCGGCCCACGTATCCTCAGCAGAAGATACTGAGTACCCTTGAAGCTTTATCTAGACTAAGGAAATCTACGTTAGGCTGTGTCTAAACCAGAAGCTTTACCAGTACAATACTATCTGTTAGAAATTTGAAAGGAAGGGGAAATACTATTTTTCCCTAGTCAAATACAGCTAGGGTAACAAGCCTCCTAGTAAGTGCAAATGCAACTCGTGCTGGCAAAAGGAACCCCTTTGTGTAGGGGTTTTACCACTAACTAGGCTGGTATTGCTGTGCCAGTAAAGTCCTTGTGGTATAGTCTAATCCTTAGATTGAATTACCTACCTTCCTCTAATTAGCACCTCCTAAAATATAGGGTGAATCAAAGCAATCATGTTTTAGAATGGCCTAAAGTAAACTGAATTATGATTTAGACTGAATCAGTGCAGCTAAACCTAAATTGCTTAGAACAACTGCTTTGACTTGATCTGAGTTCCTGTTAATTTATTAGCTTAAATTAGCTATTCCTAACATAGCCTAAATAAGGACAGGTTCCTTTTCTTTCATATGAGGCTTCAAGGATGCTAACATGCCCTACAGTATCACCTTCCTAGCCCTACTCTGCTGATAATGATAGTCCTGCTGTGCTGCCACCGCATGTGTTTTTATATATAAAGTAATTTATTTATAGGTAAATTCTAATCCAAATGTTTTAAAGTCTTAGATTTTTTTTTTCCTCCTACTTATATTTTGTATATTGGCCATGAATAGTAGGACATTTTTTTAGTATTGTGCTACTTTAAGTAAGTACACATAGCTTATTTTCCAGATGCTGTGGAGTTAACAGCTCCTTTTAGCTAAACTTATTTTCATGGTGATGTTATACTTAAAGTTACACTGCTAGAATAAATATTATTAATTCAAAACCAGAAGTGTTTTATGCCTTCTAACTAGATTCCTCACCCAACAAAAAGAAATTCTGAAGTCAGACAGGCGTTGGGACTGTTAGGGATAACTTCAATTTCCATCATCTCTTTTACATGCAACTCTGGCATCCATGTCACTTAATGGACAGAGGATCCTCATTAGATCTAATGCAACAGATAGGCGGCTTCCTAAATGTTGGCTTTAGGGTTATTTTTAGCTAGATGCATAGAAATGTGATTGATGGGGCTGGACTCTAATAAAACTTTCCCCACAGGGAGCTGTATTTTTTATGTCACAATACAGCAGAGATCAATGCGGCTGCTGAGTTAATCCTGTCCACCAGCGGCTGCACATTTCCTTCCCCTTGGCTTGTCCACAGATTTCAGTATTACCGTAAATACTAACCCATCAGATAGGGAAACTGAGGCAACAAAGGACGTATGCCAGATCACACACCTGACAGTGTTGGCTAAGGTGAAAATACACTTCAGGCTGATACTCAACTCATTTTTTTCTTATACCAGACTGTCCTGACAAGTGTTTTCCTTGGATCATGAGGTATGATGAAATACCTTCTTATTTTCTGTAGTTAAGAGGACCTTAATCAAAGTAATTACTGAAACTGATCTGATTGGGAAGTAATCTATTTAGAAAAAGTTAAGACTGCCAACTGGGAAGCTACTATCCAACCTCTGAAACTGATTGCTTTAGATGTGGATGATTTCACACTTAATTTTTCAAGTGCTATTGAAAATGTCTTCACCTGTGAATGTAAAATATTTATTTTTCTAAAATACTAAATAATGGCCATCTAGGCAACTCAACATGTAAACAACATGTTATACTGGCTTTCAAGTATCTTGGTGTATGTGAGCTTCTCCTCCAAGCAATCAGAAGAGAGACACCGCACTGCAACTAACACTGCACTTCAGCAAATTAATCTATGTTTAAAGTACTCTATAGGGCCTGACACTGTCAAAATCCCTGCCTGAGATAGCTACTCTTTTTAAACAAGCTTGTAAAGAGCTTACTGTTCCCTTACAGGATCAGAGCAGCATGATTCAATTTAAAGAGTCTGCCCCCTAAAAATTGTAATCCATTATGAATTTGATTAATCAGCTATGCACTTCTGGTGCATATTTGTATTTTTTGAAGGCATAACTGGGATGTATAAACATCAAATGAATTTTTCATATACAATAGATGAAAAAACAATCTTCCACTTAAAATTTACAGGAGATTGGTGCCACTAGTTTAGTGGTAATGTAAGCTGCCAGCAAATGAAAGAATTTCATTCAGACTTAGTCCTTTACTTTCTGGGCTAATAAAAGTAAGAACCATCATATCTGATCTACTCACAGTAATGAATCAGAAAGGCACTCGTCTAAGAGGAATGCTCCTGAGAAAGTATGGAATAAGGATGCAGTCACAGCGGGAGTGGAGGGACACACACACACACCAGCCTTTAAATCTGGGATAATCCTAATAGTCCTATGCTGACATTATCAAAGTCCAAAAACTATCATACATAGGAACTGGCTCCCCTAGGGAGACCAGGCTGAAAACACATGGATAGGGAAGAACTTGTATAGGGTTCGAACAGGGAAAAGCTGCAAACCCATAAACTGGAAAAGGCAATTTTAGAGTTATACAATTACACTGGCTTCAGCTGTGATCTTGAAATTATCACGATGATGTTCTAGAACTTCCAGTTATTCCTTCAAATGGACAAGAAGTATCAAACTTCTGTCAGAGTACAAGTATGTCTAGAAATGCACATTAATTTTAACTTTCTGCCAAATTCCAGTCCTACTTGATACATCCTGCTCTTACAAACTCACAGAATGGTTGAGGTTGGAAGGGAACTCTGGAGGTCATCTTGTCTAACCCCCTGCTCAAGCTTTTCTTGCAAGCTCTTGCCAAAATAGTTCAGTTTGACTTTCAGTATTGGTTCTTACAAAAATGTGCAAGTACTCCAAGTTACTACTCCACTTACACCTATGAAAAAGTTTCTTCCATGGAAATGAAATATCTGCATAGAAAACTGTCAGAAGAGAAAATGGGATTCTTAAAGTCTTCTGCAAACACTATTTTTGTTGGTGTCAACCTCAGCAGCATTACAAGTGATCAAAGAAAATAAAAGCCAATACAGTATGGAAAAACTTTGTAAGATGAAGACTAAGTTTCCTTTTGAATTCAGTAGCTTTTTTTTTTTAACAGCTTAATGCTATTCAGCCTGCTATAATGTCACATCAGTGTGCTGGGGAATCAACACAGTGGAAGGAAGTTATCAACACTTGCGGTGGAAGTCTGAAGATGGAAAATTACCTTTAAATTATGAAAATGCATGTACAGCTCCAGCATATGTGGAATGTTTACATCCTTAGAAAAATGATCTAACTGTGCTATTAAATCTCTGGGACAGACTGACAAGAGAATTTTTTCTTTAATGAAAGAACTTTCTCAGATGAAACAGGAATGTCAGCTTTAGTGTATACTCCACTGACTGGAACAGGATCAAGTCTTAACTAAGTTCTACGCAATGTTTTCAGAGGAAAAGTGGAGAATGTTTTATGGAATTTAAGTCTGGATTTGGCTTGCATCCTAGAACATACATCTTGTTATGAAAACTGCTGAAACACTTTTAAGTGGGCAAATCACAAGTGTCCTTGGAGCTATCCAGTCAACTGGAAGTCACACAGGCAAAACCTCCTAAAGTAGAAAAGCTTGAAATTGGAAGGGGAGGGGGTGAGGGAGGGGCAAATAATCTTGGAATCATATCTGTTACATAGAACTGTTCGCTTGTGCCTACAGCATGAAGTAGTTACAACTTGTTTTCTGCTATTGTCACAGATCCAATATGTTACTCTAGCTAAATCATAATCTCTTCCTGCCTCAGTTCATCCATGTGTAAACCTGGTTCACTAACTCGTACCTTAATGTGTCATGGGGCTTAATTAATAACACTTAGGTCTTTTAAGCCCTCTACAAACATTAACTACTTCTTGTAACAACTCTCTGAGGTATTATTATCCCCATTTTACTGATGGAGAAATGGCAAAAGAGGTTGTGACTTGCCCAAGGCAACAAATTAATAGTTATACTTACAGATCCTCTTCATGGACTACTGTATTGTAACAGTGGAAACTTATCAAGAAAGGCAAAGTCAATAACTACAGTCTCAAAATTACTTTTAAAAAAAGTGCACCATAAGCAACTGGAAGACTATGAAAAACCCCTACTAGAAACAATAGACTTGGGATCAGAACAAGTGCTACAGTCGTCATCGCAGAGAAAGAAATATCCCAGGCAGATCTAGGCTAGAGCTCACCAAAACAGTCACAAAGAAACAGTAAGACTTGCCCTCTCATGTGCTCCTAAGTACCATAAAATTGAGCAACAGGCTTGTACAGTACTCCTCAGTAACACAGAAGTGAGCAGATAATCAATGTGGCATGCAGCATGCTAATATCTCATGCTGCGTTCCCAGTATTGACGGGGAATGCCAATAATGGGTTTAGATGACGGTGGTCCTGCGCGCTACCGGCCGGTACATCGCGGCCGCCTTCCCCCCCCCAGCTCCCCCGCCCTCACAAGTGACAGCAGACAAAGTTGGTGTTATTCCCCTCTACCCAGCCGCGCTGACATCCTTCGCAGCAGCCTTTCGCCGCCCGGGATCCCTGCCCGGGCAGCCTGCGGCGTCGCGCCGGTGCCCGGCATCCGCCGGGGAGGCAGCGGGGCGGCAGACCCCCGCCGTTTCGACACACCCCCCCTCACCCCCCCGAAGCCGGTGACAGGCACGTCCAGCGCTGCCGCCCCGGCGCGGCGAAAACAACAGCCAGCAACAGGCGCGTCCTGCGCTCTCGCCCCGCGGGAACCAGCGCCGGGCATGGCCCGCCCGTGTGTAACAGGGGCCGGGATGCAGCCCGCAGAGCTACGCCCCCTGAGCCAGCCCGGCCCGGGACGCGCCCCCGCTGCCCGCCGCCGCCGCACCAACCCCCCCCCCCCCCCCCCGGCGCACGCAGCGCAGCCCCCGCGGCGCCCATCGCCGCGCGGGACGGGACGGGACGGGGCGGGCGGGACGGGGGGCGCCCGGGCGGAGGAGACTCACCACAGGCCTCGGCCTAGAGGGGGAGGCGGAGGACGGGGGGGGGGTGTCAGTGCGGGGGTGACAGCCCCGCCGCCCGCTCCTCCGGGGGCAGGGGGCTGGCCCGGGAGGGCTGCGCCCCCGCTCCGGCGCGGCCGGGGCTGGCTGGCCTCCGCGGCCGGCGAGGGGAGGTGAGCGGGGAGGGACGGGGTGTCTCCGCACGCAGCGGGGCGCGCAGCCCGGCGGGCGGGGACGCGGGGCGCAGGGGCCCGCCGCGGGGCAGGCCCTGAGGGGAGGCTCCCGCCGGTCACTCCGAAGCGGCCACCCCCTGCCTTCCCACCTGATCCCGGGCTGGGACCCCGCGCTGGCTGAGCCGCCGCGTCAGTTACCTGCGGGTACGGGGTGCCGGGGAGGCGGGCCCCCGGTGTCCGGGTCCCCCGGCGGCCGGCCGGGCCGGGCCGGGCCGGGCCGGGCGGGCGCCGCTGTGTTTACACCGCCGCCGGGGCTCCGCGCTCCGCAGCCGCTCAGCAGCCAGTCGCCATTTCCCGCCTACCGACCTGCTACACCGCACGGAGGGACCCGGATGGGGAGAGGGGCCGCCGCGCAGGCGCAGCCCGGCCGGGGGAGGGGGGCCTGGGGACGGCGGCGCCGGGGCAGGCCGGGAAGGAGGGAAGCCGCGGCCTGGCGCGGGGAGCGGCGCCCCGAGGCGGCGGGCCCGGCGGGCGAGCGGAGATCGAAGGGCCGCCGCGCAGCGGGGGTGCAGGGAGAGGGCCCGGCCGCCTCTTCCCCGGGCCGGCAGCCGCCGCCAAGGGCGAGAGGCTGCGCCTCAGGCGCCGGGGCCGAGGGTGCCTCACGCGGAGGAGGCAGCGGCCGCCTCGCTCTCTTGGAGCCGAGCCGGGCCGGGCCGGGCCGCCCTGAGGTGAGGCCAGGCGAGGCGACGGGCGAGCTGTGAGGAGAAGGGCGGGGGGCGCGCGCGAGCGGTGCGGGGTCCCGCCGAGCGCTGGGGGGAGGGGGGCGGCCGAGGTCCCGCCGCGCCCAGAGGGGAGGGGGGAACCCGCCGTTGGCGGCTCTGACGGAGGAATGCGTGGCTGCAGGAGCGCTCGCTCCGGGGCCGGGCCGGGCGGCCTTCCCGGGGCGCGGCGGGCTGGGGAGTCCCGGGACCGGCCGGTAGCGAGCCTCAGGGCGGGGGGGGGGGCTCGGTTGCCCGCACCCCCCCCATCCCCGCCTCGTCCCTGGAGGAGGAGGCGGGCGCGCCGGGGAAGACCTCAGCCGCCGCGGCCGGCAAGGAGTGTTTCCCGGCGGAGAAGCGGTGCGGTTGCGGACGGGAGTAGCGTTTTCCTGCGCTCCCCGGGGAGGGTTGGCCGCGGCCGGCGCTGCGGTTCGGAGGGACGGCAGCCGAACGGGCGGAGCTGCTGCGCCCCGGGGGTGCTCCGGCCGCCGCCGGTCCTCGCCGCCGGTCGGTCGCCGCTCCGGCCGCCCCCTCCCCTGTGCCCGGGTGGCCCGGCTTCCCTTCTGGCAGGCTGAAAACGTTCCCCTCGGCTGGTCAGTCCGGCCGGTTAGAGGAGGCCGCCGGCTCCCCGCCCGCGGGGGAAGCGGCGTGGCGGTGTGCCCGATTCTGCCCTCTCGCCTCACCTGCCGTGTTGTGGATTGCTCGGCTTCTGCATGTAGCTTTACCTTCTTTTGCAAAGCGTAGGGCAGTGCTAGTTTTGTGGTTTGAGTTGCTGGTTTAAGACGCCTGTGGAGTCTAGTGTGAAGCTTTATTTTCACTTTCTCCTTTGTTTTTTTTGTTGTTGTTTTTTGTTGGTTTTTTTTTTTAAGGCAGCCTTTTTCGGTGTGAAATGTTGAAGACGCTGCGTGTGTTCATGTTTGAATGACTTAATGAAGCAGCTTGACCATCTCATGCAGTAAACTACAAGAGAATGTAGCGAGGCTAGATTTGTAATTTGAATTCTGCTGAACTTGTATATCTCATTTTTGTTTCTGCTGGTGATCACTTTTATCCACCAAGCTTTTTAAACAGAAATCATCACTTCTCAGGTTAACATGTGTTATGACACTAGGATAACTTCTCAAGGTATTGCTCAAAATGGAATGTTCTAATTTAGCAGTAGGCAGAAACCCACACAGGTATTGTGTGTTTTCTTTTTCTGGTACCTGTTGACTCCCTTCTTAGCTTTTAAACCTGGATCATATTATAAAAGTCCCAGCTCTCTAGTCACTTAAAATATTTATTGGCTTGTTAAACTGAACTACATCTGCTGCTGTGAAGCCAAGATTTGTTTTAGAATTCTATCACAGGACTCTAGTATTCTTTAGCAGAAGACATAAAGCTAATTTTGCCATGGTTTCTTAAGAAAATAGGTAACAAAAAGGCAGTGGAAACAGTGCAGTCCTCATTCAGAACAGGTAGTCTTATTCTTTTAAAGCATTAAAGTATTTCTAAACACACTCATTAACCATAGAACTTGAATTTTTTTTGTATGATCAGCTGTGAAAAAGGTTGGCTCGGACATGTTAAAACTTAATTAAGATTGTTTGTCAGTCCATTAAGAGGAACTAGTATGGCAAGATAGCTTTGTGATGTCTCATAGTACAAGCCCAAAAGGACATTCCCTGATACTTAGAAAGTGGGAGTTTTGAAAAATGGTAGGTGGAAATACTTTTTCAAACCATGTAATTAGAATGAAACTAGCTGCCGGAGGAAATCATTCAGCAAGATTCAAAGCAAGCAGATATTTGTATGAATAACAAAATGGCCTAGTGCATTTATAACGAAAGCCAAAAAAACATTTAGAAAAGAGATTAAAGCATATGACTCAGGGTTCAAACTAATCTTTATGAGAATAAGAACTGTACTTTTCTGCATTACAGAATATTAAAATATGTCTGCCACAGTGGTCTTGTGCTCTCCTCGAGTTACCTGGTTCTGAGCTGTGTCAGGGAGAGGGTATTGGACCAGCAGGATTGCGAGCTTTGCCACATGTCAGGTGGGAGTATGTAAAATCATACTGCTAATTTGACGTTGCTGTGAAGGCAAAAGTTCAAAGGTCCACCTGCTGTAACCTGTTCCCCACATTATAATGTATACCATGAAAAGAGCATCAGCTCTACGTGTGTGTGAAATGGAAAAACGCTGAATAATGCCTTGTCTGCCTGCATACGCATGAAGCATTAGAAGCTTTGAATGTGTATTTGGCTCAAAGAAGAGGCTCGTTTATTGGCAGCAGTGGGTTTTTCCCCTGACAGTGGATTTCAGGCACTCTGTCAGACTGAGATACTCTAGGTGCATGTTTTCTTCACTTTACAGAGAAAGTGATGGAAAAAAAAAAGTGTAGTTGCCAGAATGTTGCATGTTCTTGAAATGGTATACTCTGAATGTTCATCTGAAAGGCCGTTCTTTTTATTTTATGATTTCTTCTCAACTCTTTTGAAGTCTTGCTGATCCATTAGCTTTGTGATTATATGCTCATTTAAAATGACATGCTTTGGAGTGACTTCCCTGTTTGTTGTAGAGATTAAGTATTGGTGAGTCCACCAGTTTCCCTTGATAAGCTGTTTCAAATATCTGCAGTTAGGGGCTGTATTTCGTTTCAGGTTTAACTTCCAGCTATTGCATCTAGCGCTTCTCAGCAAGATTCAAATGTCATGCACTGCTGGAGTTCCTCTTCCATGTGTTGGGACCCACGTGCAGGGATCAGGTCATCCCTCAGAATTCTGTTTCATAAGCTAAAATCCTAAATCTTGCCTTGTGGGCTTTGCTTTCTCAGGGGGAAAGGGTTTAATTCCCTGGATAACTGGGGCGGGGGGGTGGTGGTGGTGTTTTCCTTTAGGTTCTCTCTAGTATTTCAGCATCCCTCTTGCAGATACTACTTGGTACTCTGAGCACAGCAGTTCAATCTAGTTTATTTTGCCAAAGTGAAAACAACTGTGACATGACTGAGAGATAGTTGTTCTATAAACAAAACAACTCTTGTTTGGGTTTATATTTTTAAAATTACCTATATCCAGTATTTGTTGTTTATTTTGCTTGTCTGAAGGGAATAAATTTTGTTTAATAGGTAAATAGAACCATGCACTTCATTTAAATGAGAAGCAGCTACCCAGCTATGCTTGCTCCTTCATGCCTAGACGTCTGTGATCCAATCTGTCTGTCCAGGAACAGCTATAGACTTGCTGTTCTCGCTGCTGACACTTCAGCTGACAGGAATCAGAATTCATATGGTACTGTATCCCCCTCCAGAAACAAAGGCGAGCACAAATTTCGATGAACCTTTATGTATGTTTGCTCTAGCACAGTGCATCATTGACGATTGTCATGAAACAATCCTCTGGGGATAGAAATACACATCCACAAGTGGTCAAGTCCAGTTTTAGGAAGTTAAACCATGGAGTATCCATACTAGCAATCCCATTGTGGCTACATGGGGAGAGTTTGATATAGGTTGAAGAATTAAGAGTATTATGGTTTCTATATTGGCATGAAGTTCTTGCATAAATATCGTTACTCTGTTTCTGGCTGGCTTGAAAATTCCACTGTGTTCTCATAAAAAGGTATATATAGCCCCAATTGGTTTTGGTTTTGGTTTTCTATTTTGCTTAAACCAGTGCCGTACTAGAGCAGTACAGTCTCCTTAATCCTGGAGTCTGCTGGAAAGCTCTAGCTAGTGCAGAACACTGTGCTGTTTCTCCACAGTGACATAAAGCAGCCAATCTCACATTTTCTTGTTTATTGCAGCAAGATTTTTGATCCTAGTAAATATTCTGGTCTTTCTCATCAAAGAAGGGTCCCAGGTTACTTAAACTTTAACTTGAAGTTACATACTTGGGTCCCAGGTTACTAAAGTCCCATATATATCCTGGAATAAGGATTGCAATTGTCAGCTAGACTTATGGCATGCTGAAATTCTCCATGGTATGGATAAAGTAGAAAGTTGTCAGATACAGAATTTCTTCAGAGGCTGGTGTTGAACAGTGAAATGGATTCTGCTGAGAACTCGGGACCTCAAAAACCTTGCTTCAAGTAAAACAGCGGTTTTTGATCCAGCTTTTCTCCAATATGCAAACACAATAGTGGTATTAAATATATTTATATAGAAGAAAACCTTTTGTATGCTCCATTACATACATTTCTTTGCCTTGGGAACATGTGAGAACATTTTGACAGCCGTTAATCAGTTTTGTTGACTCACTGTTTTGAGGATGTGCAACCGATGTTGATAATGCACACCATTTTTTGAGCAAGCTTAATAATGGACTGCTTGTACTAACAATTTTATTGTAGCTACCTGAAAAACACAGTTTTAGAGTAATAAAATGGCATGAGTTCAACTAAAATTTGGGCTTTTCTTGTGGCATATGGAAATTGAAGAAATAGTTTTTTATGCTTTGTTGGGGTATGTGCAAGTATGTAAATTCTTTAGTTGCTGTAAGATACTCGGGAAAGAGTGAACTTTTAGAGTGGGCGAGTTCTCCTCGTACCACCGGTACCTACCACACATGGTATTTGTTCAGGCAAATCCATGAGAGTTTGAAGTGAGCAGTAAATTGTTATGTGTGCAGAAAAGTGCTTAGTTAGTGGATGTACTGTAAAGTGACAGATGAAGACCTGGCTCCTCTTCTTCTCTTAGTATCGGTTTGGCCTCTGGCAGGTCCTATATTGAATTGGGGGTGTGGGGAGATTTAATATAGCATTTTATAACCGAATTTTCAAAAATTGTTTATGCAGAGGGTCTACTGCATGTGTTAATGTTAAACTGAAGCAGAAGTGCATGACGACATGTGTAAAGTCTAGTCAACCTTGTGTATTTTCTAGGCAAATCATGATTCACCGAAACCACTTAATGTTCTATTGCAAAATACTTGCTTACAAGAGATCTTTTGTTCTGCAGGCTTTGGATTTTTCACTGTTTATGATTTTGTCTATATGAAAATGTAAAATGATAACATTTAATAAAATATATACACCATTAGTTGTTTAGTATCTGTTTTCATCTTGTTGCTTTAGTCTTGAAAGTATTTTAAGCAGAATGTTCTTTGCAGCTATTAAGGCTCTGAAAAATGTGGTTATTTTTAATTTGTTTCATATAGGGCCATTTTTTACTTTTTGGCGAGATACTACCCATCAGTTTGTTTGGTTTTCCTAATGTTTAAACTAAAATAGGCTTTTGTGGGATCCATGTAACTTTGAGAAAGCTTTGGCAAAGCCTGTTAACTGAAAACCTACAAAAGTGGACAGTTGGGACTAACTAGAATAAATTTAGTTATTTCTTTGACTGTTCATTGCAGGTGCCTGCATTTCTCATACTTGCTGAAATCATCCTTCAGTCTTGGCAGCAAAGTCTTCCGCTTACTGTTAATTGTTTTCCTTGTGTTCGTTACAGAGGTACTTGGAATTTAAGTAGTCATGGCTATGCTGAGGTTTTTCCCACTAAGCAGGATAAACACCCCTCTAATTTCACACTTACTACGTTTGAAGACTGAATCAAATCATCTTAGGAAAATTTAGTCGTCTCCTCTCCATCACTTTTTTGGGGGGAGAGAGAGAGAAAGGAACATTGAAGCAAGGAGGAGGGGACGGAGGAGAATAACAGTGGCACAGAGAACATTAAGTGAATTCTGGTTGGGGTTGTTTTTCCCCTCCTCAACAAGCTAAATTTTTACCAGCTTCAAATGTCATGTATGTCTCTGAGGTATCAGGGAGTACTCATATTTTAAACTGAAACAAAGATTTATTCTCTCATTTTTAACAACCTAATTGATTTGAGCTGTCTGTAATGGAGTAACAGTTGCATAAGCTTTGAAAGTTCATATCCCATTTGTATGCTAATGTCTCTTCAAGTCGGATTTCTCTTCGGGGCTGGGCATAAAAACAAAGTACTGCAATCACTTGCTGATCAAAAATGACTTAGTAATATGTATTTTCTCAGTTTAACCTTGGGCAGAATATTTTTGGCATCACGGCGTTCATTTACATGGACTTGTGAATGCTTTTAAACTACAGCCTTTTATAATTGGGGTTTTAAAAGTTTGGTTATTTATGCAAAGTGTATAGGTGGTTTGTTCTCTTGTAATTTTGCATTTGGAATCTTTAGGAAATGGGACAATTGGAAGAATTTTCTTGGCCTTTGATATGGTATCAGCTGTCGGTATCTGAGGAATACAGTATTTTCCTAAACTTCCTCACACAGTTGTTATATGTTGATTAGTTTATATCTGTACTGTGCTTTGAAGCTGTAAAGTGTTTATTCTTTAATTAAAAAATTAGTAGAGATCACCGTGTTTAAATGGATGCAGATAATTCACAATACATTCAAAGCAATTCATGCAATAACCCTGCTGCCACAGTCTGTATTACATTTTTAATTACCCCATTATTCTACTGGATGCCAAAATCTGGGGTTTGCCTCTTGTCCCTAAAGAAGGAAGACATCCACATGTCTGCCGTTTGGCCAGCTGTCCTCATACCTTTACACCAAGTACTACCTGTAACAGTCATTTACTTTATTTAACCCACACAGCTTTTCAGTTCTAGTAAGTTTTGGAGACAGGTAATGGAATTATCGCCAGCATTTCTGAACACAGGTTTCACCCACCCTAAAACTTCTTGGTTGACATCAGACCAACTTCAGACAGCATGGAGATGCAGTAGGTGCTTACGCTGCTTACAGGGACCTGGCAGTCACAGCGGTAGTTACTGTACTTGGCTTTTGAAATGGCACAAGAGGGAAGTAGAAGAGGGTCAAATTACATGGAAAACTTCCAAATACATGCATGCTTTCAGAACAGAAATAGTTCTTGCGCCTCCCTTTTTGAAGGATGTATGCATTTCTTTGATGGAAGTTGGTTTGCTGGATGCCCTTACTAAGGATATTGTAAATTGGGCCCAACAAAATGATCTTACTAAAGCAAGATCTGAACGGGTTCAATCCTTCATGTTGCCAGATTGATCCTGCCTTGCTTCGGGCAGTTAGCCTAGATGGCTAAATCAGGAGCCCCTCACTCCTGTATTCCATGGAAAAGAGGAGGGAGAGTTGAATCTCTATTTGGAGGAGCCTGTTCCTTCCCATAAACCATAATAACAAACCCAGAACAATTGGACATTTCACAAATTATCCTTCCTAAGTGCCTAAAGTTGAGTAGTATGAATCAAAGCCTTTCTACCTGAAATCAGCTTAGTGCTGCTAAGAGTTACTGCTTGTGTGTCTGTCTTCTGTTCTCCAAATAACTAGGTTTCCATTTTATTATATCTTTCAGTATGATTTTGATTAGTAGATTGAAAAACTAAGTGTAAGGAATGAAACAGAATAAAGTCTTTGGGTTACCCCTTAATAAAACTTTTGCAATATGATGATGTATTGCAAAATGATGTGGATAATTCAGACTACGTGTGTAGTCACTGCGAGCCCTGACAGTGATTCAGATGTTGTGGCAGTCACTTAGAAAAGTACAAATACAAAAGGAAAATGTATCATGTTAGGATGTTCCTTATGTTTTAAAAATAGCTTTTTTAGATACTCAAAAAAGTGAGAAACTTGATGTGAGTGTCCTTCCTGTGTACTTATACACTCCCATTTAGAGCTGTGATTTTCACATTTGAAAAAATGTCTGTTAGACACAGCGCAAGATAATTTGTTCTCTCTTGTCCAATTTCCTAAGTTTTTCTGTGAAGATTATTAACAGATGAAATTCTGCATGCTCAGGAATAATCCCTCTCTTACCCTTGCATACAGAGCTACATATCTAGACAACATGCCAGAAAGAGTTAAGAATGCATAGCTTACAAAGCAAGAAGCATATGACTTTTCTGTTATAATAATTAATGTCAACAATCGTGGTTCTTAACACTTAAATGGGATCAAAAATGTTGTATCATATGCTGTCTAATGTTTTCATAAAACACCAGTTTCTGTACATTTAGCCAGATAAGATTTCCAAGCTTTACTTTTTTAAAAGCTATTTTAATTTTTATCCCTAAGGTTTCTGTCTTGCTTAAAGACACTTGCCTTGGATGAGCACAACAAAGAGGGAACAGTTAATTATGCTGCTGGGAGTTCTGGCTTAGGTCAAGGGCCGAGTTTGGTGTCCTTTAGCCATGCTGTCCTCTGGCAGGGGAAAAGCTAATTTAAGGGGTGGGGGGGTGGTAAAGAATTGGAAGCAGAGGGAAAAATCAGGGTTTATTGGCAAAGGTCCTTTTTACTCCAAATGTCCTGTTTTCTTCAACCTTGTAAAAATTAAATGTTTTTCACTTTTCAAAATATATGATGTCTCTAAGAAAGAATGAAGCTGTTGGCCACCAGTGTCTCACAAGTTCACGCAGGTTGCTCAGATGTAGATTGGGGAAAAACAGAAGAGAGTAAATAGATTTTCATGTTGCTTTTGAATAGTGCTTTTTCCGTTTCCCTTTAATCTCAAGTCAGTAGGAAGCCCATCTTCAAATAATTATATTTAACCCAGCTTGGTGCATGTTTGCAGGGTTATTTGAGGGTAGAGCTGTTACTCTTTATAGGCTTAAAAAGTAAGCTTAGGGAAAAGAATGAACTAATCAGAAATCATTCTAGAAAAAAATGGGATAACTGAAATAATTTTGTTTTCTGGTGCAGTCAAAATCAAGTATGCTCTACTACCCCTTTTATCAGCTGATGCTTTTTTTTTTTTCCTTCTAATTTAAAGAGTTGTATTAAAATTCAGCTAACATGGCTTCTAGAAGGGCAACGTGCCTGGCTGGCTAAAGTGATTGCTGATAAGTAAATCTAGTCTGAATTCTGTCTTCAGTACTGGCTTTCTCACCACCATGGCTGGAAGTTAGGCTTTGGTGAGAAGTAGGTGCTCATCTTTATCACACTTAGAAATTTCCTGCTCACTGACAGTGCTGAGCACTCAGCAATGCAGAATTGTAAGGCAACGTGAAGCACTTCAAAGCGTATATGAAAATTGGATGAAAATGTACAAAAAGGTTTGTTGGTCCTACTAGCTACTTTTTTTAAGAGACTCCTTAAATGCATTGCCATGTAGATTAAGAGTTATTTATAACATGAGCCTTAAAACATGAATTCAATGAGGAGCTGCTGCTTTAGCTATCTGATATATTGTTTAAAAAGATCTGGGCTGGGCTGTTATATAAAGATGCTTTGTTTGATTTTTTTCTTGTAAACCAGTTCCACTAAATGTGAGAGCCAGTTTTATTTTAAAGTCTAGCTGGTGGTTTCAGGGAAGCAGATGTTTAAGTAGCTCGCACTCTCTGAAATATGTCAACGTTTTGTATGCTGCTATTTCCATGGAAACAGGTATTGGCTCAGCAGAAATGGCATAGGGATTTCAAAATTACATTTTAAAAAACAAAGTCAAGATAGGTTAGTCATTCTCATTTTTAGTCATAAACACCAACAGTGGTGCTGAACAGAACCTGTCTTTTGAATATATTAGGTATAGTCATGCGAAACAACAGATTGGTGATTAATATTTTAGATTAATGTTTTTGAAAAGTGAGCTAGTGTTTGATAGACCTTTATTAGGCAAACATGCATTTATTGCATTTTGTTCAGCACATGCTCTTCTATGTACTTGAAGGCAGTCATGGTTTTATCACTTCTTTAGGCCTCCACCTTCCTCAAAAGAGGTGAAATATGTATTGGATGAGAACTACAGATTTCAGCTAGTTGGCAAACTACGCTTTTAAAAAAAAACACAAATTGGCTCCTGAAACACAGAACTGCTAATTTGTGAGTTTGTAATCTTTAGCAGCATGTAAAAATGAAGCCAACCCCATTTTGGGGGGCTATTTTGTTTGCCTTTGGGGACATTTGCTTTAGGAATAGCCCACTTACAGCCAAAGTAGTTACCTCAGTTCAGCATTGCTACAGCATTAAAAAATAGGATTAAACTCATGAGACTTGTTGCTTCCCAGGATATTGGACAAAGAACACATCTCACTTGAAGTGGAGGACAGGGGGCTCCAGGAATTCCTGAAAAATGGAAGATGCCTCTATTTGTTGCCTTGCATCTTCAGCTTGATTATTCAGACATTTATTTTTCAGCTCAAGCAGTGGTTAGATGTTGCAGCATCCTGCTGCACACCAGGGCTGTGAGGGAAGAACCCAGTGTGAACACAGTCCAGAAGAGACTGCTGGCATTGTGTGAGGAGGAGGAGGGCAGTGAGGCAGAACGGCAGGCCTGAATGAGAGAAAGGGACTGACCAGGAGAGTGGACGAAGCACCAGGAGCCATGTGTGCATGAGAGGGGAGAGAGCTCAGAAAACAGCTGTAACAAAGCCACCTACAAACAAAACAAAACAAAAAAGCAAGGAACACTGCTTTCAAAACATTGGCAGTTTCCCAAAAGAACACAGACTTTTTTTTTTTTTTTTTAACTGAAGTGGAATTTGTTTGACAGAACAATTCCCCTTAGAAATAAAATTCTTTAAACATTGGGTCACTAAATAATGAAGGGTAAAGTGCTTAGTGACCTAAATTAGATTCCTTAAAAGGATACCCACTAAGATCAAACTGTGTTTCTATATGGGCTGTACTTAAGCCAAATACTTTCCCAAAACACAGAGGCAAAACAAGCCTACAGTTCATGCGTACAGTTTGCTGTCTGACTCTCCCAGTGCTTTTCAAAAGGGAGCTAGTAGCATTTGCCTGTTGTCAAAACTTCGCTGAGTGCTGTGGGTGCACCAGCAGCAGCACTGCTCCTTCTGCCAAGGAGACACAACCAAACCAGCGATGAAATTTTCTTCCAAGACAGACACTTGTGTCTCTCCTTCATAACTCTTCCTTGGATGATGATGACAGAAGCTGTAAAACTCTGTCAATTTCTCAAGCGATAGAACAGAAAAACACAAGAAGTAAGTAAGTGTACTGGTGGACACCAAGTGTCCATCTGGGCTGGTATCTTGCCATTTTACCATCTTCGAACAGTACAAAGCCCATTAATTTTTCTCCTCTCGCCTAACCAATTTTAACCTGTAAGGTGGGTGCAGACTTAGGGATGTTTCCTGGGAAAGGGAGATGCAGAGTATTTTGTTACCTTTCAGTCACTGCAGTGTCACAAACCAAGCCCTTTGCTGTGGAGGTGCAGCTGGTGCCATCTGAACTACCTAAGCCTTGCTGAAACCACATGCAGACAACAGCAAGGCAGGGGTGTATCGGGAGCTTTCTGTGGTCCCTTCCAGGCCAGTTCATGGCAGAAGTGAGGCAACCAATGTGGCAGTTAAAGGGCAAGGGTTTAGCAAGGTGCTGAAATCTAGGATGAATGTTTTAATTTTTACTATCATTAGACCAAAAGAAATTTAGTGTGGGACTATTCTAAATACAAAGTAAGAGACAGCCTGTGGCATACAAGAAAACAACAAGAGAAGTTACACATAATAAGAAATTGATTATGCATGTAATAGTTACAGCAAGACTATGATTATAAAATTCACTTATTTCCCAACATCAGTTATCTAATGATTTTGTCTAGAAATGCTGGATGATGTCATTCTGTATCATATACAGAAGTAACCTATGTACAGGGAAAATCAGAATGAACAGAAACACGGTAAGGAATCCTTCACATCATTTACGATCTCACTCAAGATGGTCAACACATAAAGAATGGTCCCCGAGTGCTAACAGAGCATTCTGCTTTTTATCTACAAGGGGTGGTTTCAGTCTGTTGTTTTCAAAAGCACCACACTTGTACAGATTCAAAGAAATAACATGAAATGGTTTAATATGCTAGAAGACAAGAAGCTAAAATAAAATTTCATTCTGTATCTCCCCATCACATTACTGGGAAAGAAAGGTAACACCAGGCTGTCAGTACAGTCACAAGATCTGTTGAAAACTGAGCTGCGTGTGAACATCAGCATCTGCCCCAAGTATATATTCCTCACTGTAAACCAGGTTAATTTGTTTCGTAACAACAGAAAGTTGCTGACACCCATGCAGGAGCATATATGTAGGCATTTATCAAAGGGCAGCTCATTTGTCAGAAACTTCACCTCAGGCACCTTCTCAGTAACTTGTCTGACCCAAAGTCTCACAGGCTCCAAGGGGTGGAAGCAGCAGGTCTAGCACACACACCACAGACAGGACTGGCCACAGCAGCTTTTTTACAGCACCAGAGGTTACATGGTGACAGACTTAAGGCTTTCTACCTGCCAAGTTATTCTTACATACCTGTAAAAGCAGCTCAAAATTTGTTGCCTGTGTTATGCATGTTCCCACCGAGTGCACAGGTACTAGAGTTGAAGCAGACTTTTGCCTTCGCAATAGCCGGGGCGCACATGCTGGTACTGCCCTGCCTGTGACAAAAACAAGCTGCAAGGCACATAGCAAGTTCCTCGTCTCCACCACTGCCCCCAGAGCTGGCCTATAGGAAACAGCTGTAACCACTGCTGATAGGTCAAAATGCCTAGACTTCTGCAAAGCCCTAAGTTAATCCAATTTTTAAAAGTCAAAAGAAAAAAAGCCAGAAGCCTCACATACTTTAAACAACTTCATTTATTAGAACCCATAAATGTTGCTTTCATTAGAAGAATCAAGTTAACACCTAATTCAAGGTGAAATTACATTTTAAGACAAAAAAATTGTAGTGCTTAAATACAGTATTTACTGAAGACTGCTATTCTTAGAATCCTGGTACAAGTTCATACTCATTGTGTGGTATTAGTATGGTATCTAATTCTGAGCAGGTTCAGCATTTTATTTTCAACTGAAAGTACATCACACCATGCAAAGGGCTATTCCCCCCCATCTGCCTCCCAGAAGTATGGAATGAAGAGCTCAAGCCTTAAGTAAAAAAAAACCTTAAGATGCATCACCAGAATCTGAAATTTTTACTTCTTGTATATTTAAGTCTGATTAGTAGAAGATCCCTGTAGCAAAAAAAAAAAAAAAGTTAAAAAGAATTGTATGACTGTTGAAATTTATTTAAAAGGTTCACTGAATTGGCATTGAGCAAACCTTAGCTGTTACTTCAAACTGGAACCTGAGTACAGAGATAAAGTACAATCACCCATGTCATTGGCCTTATAATTTCTTTTCACAGTAGCCCTTTTGGAGAAGCAGGTTGGGTTAATAACCGTAATTTCCACTACTGTAGACCAACAGAGTCATTTCCATAAAAATCAGAAAGTGCTTAAACACAGAATACAAAAAGTATCTAACTTACAAACTTTCCGATATAGAAAATCAAAACATGGAACATGGCAGATGTTTAGAGATCTGTATCAAAGTATTAAATTGTAAATTAACTTGAGTGACTGTGACACAGGATGGATGCTCTCAAGACAGTGAAACAGTGCATACCACGTATTTACCAAGAGTAGGAGTTGTTCCTTCCATTAAGGTTCCTGCAAAGCTGATGTAGACTTGCCTGTTTCTCACTAACACACTTGCTCTCTTTAACACATACACAAAGATTTCCTATAAGCTGTGCTGAATTATTTATATTACTTTTTAAAATAAGCTATTAGTTACACAACTTTTTCAGGATGTATCAAATTATTAAAAATCCTAATATAACCGATTTCCAGCTCTAGCTACTAGATTTGGTCACTGTATATGAGAATTAAAATGGTACTTGCTTCCGAAGACCGTTACAGCCTTTCCTCTGTTACATTAAGGAAGGAGCAATTTTTTAAACATTCAGTTTTCATTCTCAACTGATAGCTCACCTGCAAAATACAAAAACACAGCACTCATGAGAAAAGCAGTATTTTTGCTCATACAGGTATTACTGTAGAAAAGGAGTCCTTTGGCTGTACATTGTTTCCACAGTGTATTTGTTACATGAGATACAAACTGTACAAGTTCTCCAGTTTACAAAGTTTTCTAAATTGCAGAAACAATTCAGCCCATATTTATAATATCGGTTTTAAATGTAAAGATTATTACAGATAAGGTACAGTCTAATTGGCTCAATGTAACAACAAAAATGTAGTTTTAATACAATTTGCAATAGTACAACTATGTACATATGTACAGAACTGTTTCCTTCTGTTACGTCACTGACTTTGAGTATACTCATCACTTTTTATTATCAGCTTCCTTTAAAGTAAGAAACACAGAAGTAAAAATGGTTCAGTTTTGCAGCACTTCAAGTTCCTCAGTTGAGATCTCTCCTCATCCACATTTCCTGCTTAATTTAGGCCTTAAAGAACACCATCACTGAAGCGTGGCTTGCCATAATCAACGAGGTCATTTTGTAGATCTCTTTCTTCATCATCTGCAATTAAAATATTCAGATCAAATCTGATGTGATACTACTGGAAAAAGCGTTTAAACAGACTTTTCCCAGAACATGCTGCTAATGCATACATCCACACTGAATTGGCCTTGTCTGGTTATGGGAATGGAGTCACTGGGGAAAATATGGAGGACGCATATGGGCCTGCGATTACAAGTCCAGCTGTCAGCACTCTGGGACAATATCTTTGGCTTTATTGCAACCATGTTTCAGTGATTTATTGACTTAAGAGATTGTAGAACTAGTTAAACTTACTACTGTAATTTGAGAATCTTCCTAAAAAGACTTCAACCTCTCCCGCTAAAATCCAACTACAAAGTCAATTACTTTGGCATGTTACATTGCCATTTTTTAACCCGTTCCAGAGTTAATACACTGCACAATTTTGCAAAGACTGGGTACCTGATGGGACTAGCACAGAGAAGTCAGCATGACCCCCTCCAGGCTAAGATAATACTTTTTCCACCTACTTCTCAGATTTGAAAGATGATACCTTCCACACAAACATGGCACAGCACATTTTTCAGTCATGAGATTTTTACTAATGCTGGAATTGACTTTGCTGTCAACATTTTTACATACTGCTACCTCGCATGTCAGACTTGAGGGTAAAATTTGAAGAGAAACTTTTAAAAATGTGAAAGGCAGCTCTCAACCTTTTCCAACCTCTTATCAAGGGAAATCCCTGTTCTCCCTCTCAGCACTGCTGAAGACTCAACAATACATTTTTCACCACTACTCTTCACAGCTGAAACAAACCCATCTAACCAGGCTCCTACGTGATAAAACACTCAGCCCGTCAGTCAAGATGTCTACTTGTGAATTGCAGAATAGCTGCGCACTCAGCCAGGGAACACACAGCAGGAGCTGAGAGCAGGGCAGGGGCAACGCATTGTAAGTGGCCACTTCAGGCACGCCACATCTTTCCCAGCTGTGCTTGGTTCGTCTTTACAATAGATTTACAGCTTTGCCCTTGACTGGAAGAATGAAGTTGTTTCATCTCATTTTTCAGATCCAGAATGACTCTCTCGCTCCACCACTCTACTCTGTCCTACTTCTTGACTTCTACTCCTTGGGTTTTGGTTTTTGAGCCTCATGGAAAATCGTAAAATTAAAACAAACTTGTGCATCCTCAGTATAACCATTTACTGTAGCACACACAAAAACATCCATCAAGAAAATGCACATTCAGTAATTTTTTTCAAGTGATGTTTTAAAACATATTATAATATTCTGCATTCTACCTGTGTGGGTCCCCAGCCTTCTTCCCTCAATAAGTGAAAAAGCCCTAAAACTTCAGTTTGTGTCAATTAATAAGCTCTTCCTGCATTTCAAAGCTGTGTTCCTTTATATTCAGGAAAGATGCTTGTTCACATGAATGGAAAGCAAAGTTAAAGTTTACTAAGTCTTCTACTAGATGATAAGCTGCCTGAAGCTCTTCAACACTTTAACAACAATTACTCATGAGCCTGCACGCGAGGTTGGTACCTGATGGTAACATACTCCCAACAGCAAAAGGCTGAAGCTTATCTACATGACACATGCTTTTGTTCGGTAAGAAACTACTAATACAGCATGTGGATATCACTTGATTTATATAATCCAGCCACCACAAAAACATGTTTGCTATAGTAGAAGCCAACAACTTTTAAATATCACCTTGCATTTCAAACAGGTAGACTGAAAGAAGGAATGCCAGATTAGATACTGACATTCACATGAGCATATCTCCCAAAGTTGTGTATTTTCCTCTGATAATTTCAGTCTAAGGCCCACACATTTCTAGTGGCAACAGAAAAACACGTTTAATTAAATTGCTTTGTTTGCACAAGCCACGTGCTTTGTTCTAGCCTGATGCAAAACCGTGTGATGTTTTTCTAATAGTTTTTAGACAGAAATTCAGGGTTTTTTTCCCCTTCCTAAACAATTGTAACCACTCTCCCTCCAAAACCCCACAATTCTACCCTCTCATACCCTGCAAACAAATTACTGTAAAGACTAAAGCAGACACTGTTTCTAAAATGCTACTTCTGGAAGTACCACTTGCCATGCTGCTTGACTTGTATCAAATCAAGTCAACAAGTTATTAGGAAACCACATAACAAAGGGCTTGGAAAAATAAGTCTGAGGTAGTAACATACACTGCTCAGACTGTTCTTCATGAAAAGGCTTCCAGAAGTCACTCTTTTGTCTTTACTCCCAGATATTAAATCCATTATGCCTATACAGATATACAGAGGGGTTGATCAGAAAAATTATTTTCGCCAAGTCCAAATTTAAAGCCACCAGAGCAGTGAACTGACAGGTACCACATGTAAATGGGAAACAGTTTTATGAGGCCATTTGCAGTTAGAGCTCTTACTTTTTCAAATATCCCTTGCATATCAAGCTACATAAGCACAATCTCTACAGTTTTTAACAACTTTCCACCACTTGCTACTATATCATACCCACCCTTTTGGAAGTGGCATACAGGAACGCTGTTCACGTTACTGGTAACAGTTTACAGCATACACGTTATTAACTCTTGCTACCTAAAGCCATTAGTTTCCCTGTAAAGGCCACCATAGCAATGTATTCATAAGCAAACCGGCATGGAGCTCTGAGGTACAGCAAGGGCCACGTCCCTCCACCACTTGGGCAGCCAACCTCCTCCCACACTCCTGGTCAGCAGCACAATGGCTGCAGGTAAAGACGAGCCCAAAAGCTGGGTGAAGTGAATGGTACAAATCAGCAGAGATTAAGTAACAGTTACGTGGCCTTGGTTAAACCTTCAAGAATGGTATTCTCAAGTCCAGTTAAGGAACTATGGTGGTGAGGAGCCAGGCATCACCCACTGCTTACTATGGGGAACTGAAATAAAAAAAATGAAATGCCCAACTCACACAACTGCTTCAATTTGCAGAGCAGAGCTTAGATGTACAAACGTGCACGACATACCATGCTTTCCTTTTCATTACAAGATCATAATGATTAGAAGCAAGTCTCCTACTTCCACAGCATCGACAGAAGCAGCTGTATATACTTTTGTACCTTCATTTAGAAACTAGCTGGTACAAGCAAATTACAACCCAGTAATAATCCATCCAGAGGAAGAGATGTTAGCAATCCAGAGTGACCAAATTCCGCTGCGAGTTTTGAGCAAGTGTAACAAAACAGGACACATCTTCTGAAGCAGCAACTGAGTTTTCATTTTTATCAGTAAGTTAATTAACTGCCCAGGGTTCTGATCCATACTTTTCTTTTGCTTGTTCATGAGTTTCAAACTACCAGCCCAGCCAAAAAATGCTTACACTGCATAGTTAGATGCAGGCCCACAGAAATCAGTTGCTTTTTATCAGCTTTTCCTATTAATTATGCTTGGAATACACCACTTAAATACATGTTCGAAAAACTACCAACTAAAAAAGTTGTATCATGAGGATCTAAATCTGGGTGCCTGTAGAACTTCAATCATGTCCATCCGTCCATCGTTGTCCTGTCCCGTCCCCATCCCCCCCCCTTTATTTTGCACTTTCCTTAATTGGAAATACTATATATGTTTAGGTATACATTTTTACCCTACAGACATGCAAGCCCTTCACAAAATATTACCAAACAACTAGATGGAGAATGGTAGACAGCGTGCCAGATACATGGCAGACAAGCAATGGAGAGGAGGGGCGATGCACTGAAACGCATGCAGAACAAGAGGTGGTGAGCATGCATATACAGGTATGAGGCTGGCACCAGATTAATGAGTTTTGAAGTTTGGTTAGCAAGGAAAACCAGAAGCCTGTTGAATCTGTGTACAATGTGCAAAAATTACACTTAGAATGGCTGAGGCCTCATTGCATACCACCTTAAGGCAGATGTGACAAAAGCAGTAGTCAAAAAAAACCCTATGCTTCTGTATTTGAAAATTGCCTTAGTAATGTCAAAGACTACATCCCAACTAGGTAGATACCAGATTTGGGGTTTAGACAAAACGATTTCTGAAATTTGAAGTGTCTTAATTTTCCTAGCAGAAACTGTATACATAACTGAAATAAGGTATCGAAATCCTCTCACTGGAAACTGCTGTAACATTGCTTTCAAACAGAGAGCAAGACCAAATTTTAAAGATTCCTAAAGCTTATTTATTCTATACTAGAAATTTGTGATCAGCTAAAAATAGCGAGGCTTTACACAAATTCAACAAGTAAACTCAGCGTGGATTTTATTACAATGGGATGGAGATAAGGCCCAAGCTCACCTTGGACGTCTTCTTCTCCACCATCACCATCCTCTTCCTCATTGTAAGCCAGCTCAGCCTGTTTGTCTGCCTCATACTCACCCACGTTACCATCATCCCCATTATAATCTGCCAGTTTAGAACCCTGCTGCGGATCAACAGGGGATTCATTCTCATCAAAGAATCGGCCTGTGAAGTAGGCAAAGGATTAAGTCAGAAGCAGAGAGGAAAGAAATAGGAAGATACTAAACGAAAGCAGACCACAGGTTAACATAGTTGGGGGTTTGTAGTAGTTTCAGCTGGAGGAGAAAGGGGGTAGAAGGGAGAGGGCTTGGGCAAGGGGAGAACAACAAGGCTTATGGAACACCTCCGTGCCAAAAGGATGTACTTGGTCATTCAGCATTTGGATCTTGTGAAATCTGATTTTATAAGCTTCGCTCTTTGGAGAAAAGAGCTAGAGTAAGCATCCAAACAAAACGCTCCATCTTTGATTACCTACAAACACGAATAAAAGTTTTCTTAAAATGCTGAGGAGCATGCAGGGGAAGTTTTTGTGTCTAGGCTTTTTTCTGTGGAGGACTGGCATTTTTCTACACACAATGGAGCAATATATTGCTGACTTTGTATACGGTAATGTCTGCAGAGCGTGTACCATACTGTCAAGGGTAAAAAAAAAAATCTAGCAAAGATCTGCCTTGCATCTCTGAACTGATTTTTTTAACTACCTAATTAATTTGGCTTTACACTCTGGATTCCTGTTAAGCTTTAACCATTTTCAAAGTGTTCTGAATCCAGTATTTTTGTCTCCCAGCAAAGAATTAAGAACAGTTCCAGATACTGAAACAATGCACAAGAAAAACGACAATTAGCTGGAACTGTGAAATGACTAGACAGTCAACCAAGCACACAATGAAAGATTAATGGTGTGATGTCAAGTTCAGAGCTGGTGTTTAATGGGATATGGGGAGATCTGTTCAAGTCCAATGCAGTTCAGTCTGCTTGCCCATTGCTTAAAGAATGCAACACTGAGTCTGCAGAGTATACAAGTCTGGAGGGATTGTGTATAAATGAGAAAAACAGGATTAAAGTGTGATACAATCTTTACAGACTGGAAATGGACTGAGAAAAAAAAAATCTGCCAAGGCAGATGTTAAGTGATTCGCAGTGGAAGCAATTAAACAGGAAAGTAAAACTGGAGAATATTATTTCAACATTAGGATTAAAAGGAAGGTTGTGGTTACAATGGACAGATGTAAAAATGAAATTATTTCTTAAAACAATGAAAGCTATCATATGTGGCAGTATATAAAAATCAGGACAGAAACTATAACATAGTGCTTATCTGGATGGGGAAGAAAAGCAGAAGAATCACATCTAGTGCAGCTCAAATACACAGAAAGAGAAGTTTCAGTTATTTTCATAAAATAAGCAAGAAGAAACTATGATCTGTTTAGAAATCAGAAGTTTAATATATTAGTCATTCTCTGTTCATCTAAAATTGAGGAATCCTTGCTATTATTGTTTGTAGTTTTGGACACTGCATTATATATAAAAAGCAGACAGAACCATACAAGTCACACACATTAAATACAAAATAAGCTATGGAAAGACAACTGAATGCACTTAACTTACAGAAAAAACAAGCCTGCAGATATGCCAGAAATCCTGTGACAAACAAGTACTGAATAAATTTAAGCTGACAGAAGGAAAGGTTAAAATATTAGAAAAAGATCCTAGGAAACACAACAAGCCCATACAGGCCGGTGAGCTGAAGCTCACATGAGCAGCCCAGTGTACAGAACAGCCCTGGTGAGCTTGGGATTCCAGCACAGCTGCAGGATGCAGCTACTCTTTCAGTACAGGCACTTCATTCTGCTTTAAGCATTTGGTATTTTAGCTCAAGCTACTTCAAATCGAGGGAGGAAAGGCTGAGCACACAAGCCTCACCAGCAGTCATTTTGGGCTAAGTGGTCTTTACAGCAAGTCCACTGCCTGTGCATGCAGAGTCAGGTGTACAACAGATTTAGGCAGTAGATGACTTCTCACACGACATCAGGAGAACATCAATACTCTAATGCAAGGCACGTATCACGGTCTTGGGATACCAAGACTTCAGGCAAACACCGAAACAGGAGTCGCTGGTAGCTGCACCAATTGCTTTCTGAAACAGACAGGTAAGACCTGGAATCTTGATGGCATTGTGGATCTCAAATCACTCCAAACCTCGGTCAGTGGCTGTAACACAGGCATTGCATGGACTATTTGAGGCACAGTGGAGTATGTTGTCCTGAAGCACAAGAGGTTAGTGACAGCACGGAATGCCCCATAAGGATGTCACTGATACTAAAATCTGCAGGTAACATTTGCCAAAACGCATTCTGAATAGACATGGGATATTACTCAAAGCTGGATCCTTAGAAACACACTACTTGAAGCAGCTGTCCACGTGTTCATCACTAAGGATCTGCTTACAGGACAACTTTAAACAGCAGCATGGACTGGAGGTTTGCTGCACCCAGCATTTTTCCAGGGTGCCAGGTAAAAGCACAAATAGTGACGTTGCTGCAGTCACTTTCAGGTTCTGCTGCTTTTGAAACCAAACAGTTGCAATGTGCCCATCTCTATACCTAGTACCAAAGTTGCTTTTTAAATCTATGCTATCAAAATAAAAAAGGAAAACATCTTTTTGGGAGAAGTTCCCCAATCCTGAAACCGGACAGATATGACAGCCTGACCAATGATGGTTACTAAGTCTCATCCCATGGGCTGATGCACAGCAATTTATGAAGTGCTCAGTAACCAAAGCCCCAGCCAGGCAATTGTCTACAGTGAAAGCTGCTGTGCCAGAGCTGGGCTCCTCTATACCAGAGAGATTAACTTATCACCGAGTGACCTTTCCAAACAGCCACTGCTGACCAATTAGGAAAGAAATCTTCTACAAACCTGGATTTGCTATTTCCATATGTGATAGAGAAACACTCTCCCTCATTGCATCATTACAATGTAAGCTATTACAAATATGAAGGAGCAAAGAGAAAAGGAACAGACTAATCGGTGATGATGACTGACTCTTAGGTACCCATTCACAGCCTACAATGGAGACATTTCATTCGCTGCTCCTGCCTACAAAGCTAGCCCACCACATCATTTAATCCATTACCAGGGAAGACTGCCAATCCACTTAAAAACCCCAACAACTGAAATATGGAGCTCTGTCATTTCAGCTGTAGTCACTCAGCCTGACAAGCACAGGATATTCAAGAAGCTCCTTTGATAAACTAAATAGTCTCACACATCTCAGGATACACGGAATGGAAGAAAAGCTTACACAGGTTGCATGCCAATTTTGAATACACCTATCCCCACTTCATCAGAAAGATCCATGAATGATATTAAAACAACTGAAGCCTTCCCTAAAGATCTTTCTTAAAAAAAAAAAAAAAAACAAAACCACACACACAAAACCCCAAACCCAACAAAACAGTAAATTGATGTTCATTCCCTACTTCTTCAACCCTTGTCTTTTTAGAGCTTTTTTCCCCTCATACTAAATCCTAATTTTTTTTTTTTTTTCCTCTCCCCTGAACTCCTCCCAGCTTCACATCATCTTTCTTTGGTATTTAAAGCCAGAGGATGGCCTCACAAGCACTAGGTAAAAGAGAGTTAGTTACTCTATCTTATTATCTTATTTGACATTCCTATTAACACATCCCAGAAGAAAAACCTCACCTCAAACATTTGTTAGTGACTAATACCCACTGTTGACCGCATCGGTTTTGACCAAACTGCTCACTTGTTATTTGTCACTTACTCTGTGCATGTAATTCTCCATTCTTAATTGCAGACTACTTTATGTTTACAAACTTTTATGTTGCTGAAACCACATCTCATACATTGTTTATCATCCAGCACTCAAAATACCAAACAGTGCCAAGCAAAGGATGCATCTTTGTAAACCTCACAGAAGGTTTTCAAATAAAACTGTTAGTAATACCTATGCCTGAAATATTATTTTCTTAAAGTTGTGCACCCACCAAATAGCAATTTATTCCTGACCAGGTCTCCATTAATTTGCCTACAACAAAGTCACATACCTGTTTTTACTGTTTTCGTTCCTTTGAATACATACTTTTCAGATCATATCACTTTGACACAATCTGTTCTTGAAAAATCAGTGTTAACCACTTGTCATATTGTATTCAAACTGATTGAGAATTTGTCCAGTTACCTTTCCAGGTATCAAAGCTAGGCTGCTGGGCCTCTAGAACTCCTCAAATCCTCTTCCCATTCACTTTTTAAAGACATGTCCTCCTGCGGTATGATGGTACCTCTCAAAGTTGGTAATGGTTCAGAAACCATTTCAGGTAGCTTTTTAAACCTCTCAGATAAGGTCTGGCACTACCTACTACTACTCTGACCCTTGCGGGGCCTACAAGGGCATTGGGGGAGGAGAGAACACACTGAACTCCCACATCCCTGTACACCCCTTTATGCCAACATACACCCTACAGCTGTCTGCTAGCAAGTCTGACTATATGCTCACAAGCTCCGTTTTAATTTAACCTCTGCTTCAGAATAGCAACTAAAACATTCTACAGGAATAAATGGAGTATTATTTTAAACTTGGTTCTCTGTTATTCAATTTAAGAGATTGCTAGAGGTTAACACTTTTTTACTGCAACTTCTCCAAGCTACAGAATCGCCAGTCAAGTTCTAGAGCAAGAAAAGGAACTGCAACAACTTAATTCTAATGAAGGGAACTTCCCAAACTAAACCTTTTATGACAAAAATTAATTCATAGTTCCATGTTCCTAAGAGCAACCCAAGCTTTCAGAACTCTTTTCATTGATCACTGAAACCAATTTATGATTCTATTTCAACAAAATTGCTATTTCTGTACCACTGTTTATCCAATCCACAGAATTAACACAGGTTTCTGCAGGGAAACTATAGAATCCTTTTCTCCTCCCAATTCTTGTGACTCTGAAGATGGCTGTTCTAATGTAGTAACTTGTCATCTTGGAGTACAGACAGATTTTAACCACAGAAAGCAAAACCTAAATGAAAACTACTTAGCTGAGAGTACAATGAAATTTGAAGTTGAATTTGTAATACCTATATAAAATAAAGAAAAAAAAAATATATTTTTTTTTTAATCCAAATAAGAAGAGATGTTTCAGCACTATGTTTTTTTCTTCCACATGCCCCCTCCCCACCCAAATGCTAAACAATTGGAACTAGTTCTTTGAAAATAACTAGGTTAAGGTATATCTAGTCAGGATACTCTAATACTTGGGAGTATAGTACCTCCACTGATACTGTAAGAAACTTGTTTCAATGCAACAGGAAGATGCAAAATCAAATGCTGTAGGTATAACACTCTCCCAGTGTTATGGTATCAGCCACAGGGTAGACACACATCTCAAAAACAACAGTACACAGACAGCTGAATGTGTCTTTGCAAGTTCTTACTTGCTGTCTGCCCACTAAGCCTCAGCAGTATTACCACCATCATACACAATAAACAAATACATGATTTGCTCCTGTCTGAAGGCTTCTTCCTTGCGCAGACATGGAAGAGAAGGGTTCTGGAAAACTTCCTCACACAGAAGAATAAACTTCTGGCCAATACACATATACCATCACAAAGACCCCCTTATGTAAGGGCTGAATTCTTACGATATTGTCCAAAACACTGTATTTAAGTAATGCAGTGTGAATATAAGTAACTCGGTATCATGCATGTATCAAAATCCTTGACTTAATCTATTTAAGTGTGTAGTAATTTCCAGAAGCATTTTAAATTCCTATAAGCCAGTAATTTTTTTTAATGACTAGGATATATAGATAGATAGATAGATAGATGAAAGATGACACATTAAGGCATATCTTTTACACAGTAACATTATACATTTCTTTTCAGGCTTACCCTCCAGAAGGCCATCTGCTGTAATAGTTCCTATTTTCCAGACAGGCACTATTACAGACAGAAAATGAAGTGATTTTCTTAATATATTGAAGTATATGATATTGGCCAACTTACTTTGCTTCATCTTCTGCAAGTCACTAACTCTGCTCTTTGGAATTTTTATATGGTCTGTCTCAATTTTGTGGTCTTTCTGATTTTCCACATTTTCTTCAAAATTTAAGTGCTGGAGAGAATTTGGAGGTATCTGCTTCACAGTATCAGGATTTCCATCATTGTCGCTGTGCAAACCTACAGAATGAGGAAGCGTGTTTGGTTTTTACATGGTTCAAAAAGAAGGCTAGAATGTTACTGCAAAAGATAATTCATCACATTTTAATATGTAATCAATCCTAAGTCGTTACCTTCTCAGCTGATTTTCTGTATGTACTTAAGTGCTTGATGAAGCCCAGAACAATAATACGTTTATGTATTTTTTTTTATCCTCCTGCTGATTCTGCTTTTCAAATCCACTAAGCATCATTTATTGTTTCAAGAGCTATGATCTGAGGAGAAGGTTGCAGTAGGTCACAGAAGTTATGCTAAAAATAATAAGCAGAATCACAGGACTACATAACCGAGGAATAAAGAAAACCCTGGTCCCCTTGAAATTCACATCAACCTTCTGTTGATAAACTCTAAATTCAATGAAGTAAGCTTTTCACTTGCTACTTTTTATGTTTTCTCATTAATAAAAGTCAAAATGAAGGAATACCTCAGAACAACAAAAAGAAATGAACTATTTAAAAGATTTGACATTTGGAAATAATAAACTTTAAATGTATATACAGACTTTGAGCTCCCCAATTTTGGTATTCTAATCTGCTTACACATCCACTGCAAAAGGAAAGAAATTAATAAATACTTCTGTTGCCTTTTTTCAAAAGAACCAAAAATGGGCATAACAAAAAACTTCAAGCTGTTTGGTCACATCACAAATACGTAACAAATACGTTACATTTAATGTTTTTTAGCACAACAGTATTTGAACATGCCACTTGCAGTGCAGATATAACCTAACATTCTCTTTGACGTTAAAGCAAAGTGACTTGATCCACCAGGATTAAATATAAGGGTATTTTCTACAGATTTGTGTCCTTTCTAACTGTAATTCTTCTAAACCCTTTCACGACAGTACTCTTAGTTCTCTCATGTCCTAAGCCTCCCCCACATCACCCTCAAGTGAGCTGTTCACAGGCACAGGAGGACACTGAGCAAGCAATAGTACCACTGGTTTAATCTCTGAATATAACTGGCTACTAATAGATCAACAACCAACTCCTGATGATATGTTGCAGCCCTATCTAATTAGTACCCCTAAGGAGGAATACTAATTTCAATTTCTCTCCTCTGTCCAGTAGAGGAATCCTGAAGCACTTGTCTTTGAAACTTCTAACTCTCAAATTTGGCTGAAGTTGGTCAAAAGGCTCAGAAATTACTGGGCGGGGGGACAACGAAAAGAGATCGTACAGCCAGCAACCTCAGTGCCTCAGGAAGCCAGACTAAGAACACATTCAATCTTGCATCCTGCAGAAATTGATCGTTGTTTTTCATTTTGTAACCACATCAAACAAAAAAGGGGCTGGCCACCTACATCTAACATCATGATATCGTAGCAGATATTAAATGGTAAGTTTCCTACAAATAGTTGATTTGTCACCTGCAAATAAGAATTTTACCTGGTGCCAGATTTGGAGCATGGGGCTGTTCAGTTGGAAGATTTATAACAGGTTGATGACCTTCACTTTTAGGAGCTGAAATAAGTGGCTTCTTTAAAGCTAAAACAAAATACATGGACAAAAGCATTAACATGAAACAAACAGACACTATATACCAGGCCTTCCTCTTACAATCCTGTAATTTTTTTGTTGTTGTTGTTTTCTTGTTTTTAAACCACAGATGAAAATATAATTCAGGGGGCACGGGGGGGGGGGGGGGGGGGATCAGAAGCATTCAGTTTTGAGAAATCAAACCTCTAAAGCACAGTAAAAATTATCAGATTTTACACCTCACTTGAATTTTATTTCCATAGACAAATTTTAAAACTTTGCATTCACTATGAAACACATGGTATTCAAACAGAATATATATGCCACTAAGAAGCCAAATGTGGAAGTATTAGAATACTTCTAACCAGTGGGAGTATCTTCAGCTTTAGCAGGGTCATTATCTTCTATTTCAGGCATGCCTGCATCTCCTCCTGGTTTGATTTTCTCTGTAAGAGAAGAATAGGGTATTCTGCCTTAACCTTTAAGATTGAACAGTGAATTTCCCTCTTGTGGAAGGCTCTAAGACCAGTAGAAAAGTCCTTTATCCACAGAACATGTCCCATATTGATAATGCAACTACAACACTCCTTATATTGTACTGTCAAAGTCACTGAAGACTGCTTTGGAGCAGTGCTCCCAAAGTCAGTACAATTTTCAGAAAAGGATGGGAAACAGATGCGCTGCTCTTGGCAGCAGAGTAAGAGAAGCCTGCTGCAAGAAGCTGGCCGGAATAGACACTGAACTGATAGAAAAAGGTGCCGATTTAGCAGCACAAGAAATAGAAACAAAGGGAACCTGTCTGCCTTTTGGAGAGGCCTACAGGAAGGAAACAACCACAATAGTTACTCACTGAGAGCCTCCTGTACAGCTCCTGATAACCAAAGGACCCCACTGTTCCTGCTGACTTACGCAGCTACAGACTTCTCACACTGGTTTCAGTGCCCCTCACCTCCAGCCACTGTCTCTGTGCAGATTCCAGCTCTCCAATAGCATGTCCCTTCCCTAGCTCACCCCAAGACACATCTCACAGGGAGGGGAGAGGCCATCCCCAGTTCACAATTGGCCACAAGAGCAAGGAGATGTGAATGAACCAACGAAGTGAACACAAAACTATGCAAGAAACTACTTTCATAAAAGGACCCAGAGAAAGGACATGCCAATCTCTGGATACCTATAAACTCTAACTTAGTACAATCACATGCAGCTAATCAAGTTATCTGAGCCAAAAAATTCATTGTTTTACTTCAGAGAAATGCATGATTCTGTCTGATAGCAAAAGGATACAACACAATTGGCACATTAGCTATCACAAGTGACCAAAAAAAAAAAAAAAAAGGAAATACCTTTGCCATTTACAACACGATCTGATGGCTGCTCATTCTTTACTGTGTTTTTATCTACTGCCTCTGGAACAGTCTTAGATATTGCCTGGTCATCATTATGGGGACTTACTTCAGTGTCTTTGCTGGACTGAATTTTTTGTGTGGCCTGTTAGAACAAATTCATAAGGAACCAATATTAAGCACATCCCTGAAAATTACAAAACAAACACCCTCAAATTCAAGATTACTTTGGTGTCCTGGTTTTGGCTGGGTTAGAGTTAATTTTCTTCCTAGTAGCTGGTATAGTGCTATGGTTTGGACTCAGGATGAGAAGAATGTTGAAAACACACTGATGTTTTCAGTTGTTGCTAAGTAGTGTTTATACTAAGTCAAGGATTTTTCAGCTTCTCATGCCCAGCCAGCAAGAAGGCTGGAGGGGCACAAGAAGTTGGGAGGGGACACAGCGAGGGCAGCTGACCCAAACTGGCCAAAAGGGGTATTCCATACCACATGATGTCATACCCAGTATATAAACTGAGGGGAGTTGGCCTGGGGAGGATTGCTGCTTGGGAACTAACTGGATGTTGGTCGGCAAGTGGTGAGCAATTGCATTGTGCATCACTTATTTTGTATATTCCAATTCTTCCATTATTATCACTGTCATTTTATTATTGTCAATAGTATCATTATTATTTTCTTCCTTTCTGTCCTATTAAACTGTTCTTATCTTAACCCACAAGTTTTACTTTTTTCCCCAACTATCTCCCCCACCCAGTGGAATGGGGGGCGGGGAAAGTGAGCAAGCAGCTGCGTCATGCTTTGTTGCTGGCTAGGGTTAAACCACAACACTTTGGGTAAGCAAAATCACTTTTATGAATTAGGTGATCACCAAAGCAAACAACAGCAGAAGTCCTCTATATACAAATCTGAATCCTGAGGGTAGGAGATGAGAGTATGGACACATAACTGAACAGAAAATGTAAAATACAGCATGGCTGTATGACATTTATATTGGCATACACAGCTCTTAAGTATAACACAAAGAGGTTAAGACATCATTGGCCTTAAGCCTTGGGTCAGAGACTTTGAAGCAACTCTAGATTTTAAGAAAAGATCTGACTGAAATCTACTTTTAAGTCTGCCTTGTTACTTGAAATGTTTGTAAACGGAGATAAAGCAAGGAAATGAAATTTTAAGAAAAGCAGGTTATTTCATCTGTTTGTAGGAAAGAGGCCCATATTCTTTTGGCAGCTTGCACGATATAATTACACCCTTGATACCATTCAAATACCATTGTTATTTGCATCACATTAGCACCTCGAGGCCTCAACAGAGATCAGGTTCACCTTTGCAATAACCTGTATAAGGCTGTAAGAACATAGATCCTACCCTGGAGAGCTACAAAGTAATATCCATTTTACAGAGAAGAAGCTGAAATCCTTAGACATGATGTCATGTAGGAAGGCTGTAGCAGAGCAAAGCTTTAAGCCTGATCTTCAAGGCTCAGTTCACTGACCGAGCAAAACAGGCAGATGTTCTTACACTAATACCCATTTAGGGCTGCTCAGGACAATATTTGACAAAAAGTTAGGGAAGAAATGTTCAAGGCCTCCATATAGCTGAAATGCTGAGTCAAATAGCAGACTTTAGGCCCTTCTAATTCAACAAAGAAACTTGGCTGCGCATTACCTTTTGTTCCTGCACAACTTGATCCATTAATTTCTTTATGTTTTCTTCATGTTGCAGTCTCATTTCCTTGATCTGCTGCCCACACTGTAGACTTGATTAGAAAGAGATTATTAGCTGTATTTCATTCGTTGTATCTGCTCTCCCATAAATAAAATAGGGGTAAAAATATGAAGTGGCACAAAAAGCCAAACCTGAGATATAACTAGAATAGTCTGTCCCAAAAGCCTTGTCCTGGAATGTGTATGGAGTGGAAATGGACTGAATACAGAAAGAAAGCAGAACTGGAAAAAATAGGGACAGAGCAGAAAAACAGTAAAATAAACAGAATGGCCTTGAACATATTTCCTCCAAAACCTGGAAAGCAACCGAAAACTCAAGCTTCACAGTTAATCTGTCATCAGCATATATTAATTCCACTAGGAAAGCAATCTCTCTCTCATGGCTGTCAACACAGAAGATCCACAACTACTACTATCAGTTACTGCTACCAACTCAAATAACAAGATCTGAATAACACAGCTAAGTGTCCCAACTTCTCTAACAAGCCACACAGAGATCAACCCAATTCAACAAAACTCATGTGTCCTACCAACCTGCAAATACTCAACATAGCACATAAAGAATATAATTTTGTGTGTGAAAGTTTCAAACATTTTCTCAAGTGTTAATCTCCCCATCCCTCAAAGCTTCAGAAGTAGTTGTTCTCCCTGCTTCTACATCATAAACTTACAAGGCTGAGATCAACTTAAAATTTCAATATACACAATGCTTTCAACTTCAATTGAAAAAAATAAAATTACACTTTTAGAAAGACAACAATTAACAACCCTGGCAGCTTACAGAACTGCGTTGATTAAACTCTTTCAAGTATTTGTTAACCAAAATCTCCATGTTATAAAAAAATGCATTGACTTAAAAATTGTCCAACGCTGAAAAATTCCAGTAAGTCAGATTTTTCTCAGATCATATCTCACTTTTTTTTTTTGGGGGGGGGGGGGGGGGAGTAGAACACAAAAAATAAAACTTCAAAAATCAAACAACTAGCTAAGTCAAAGTTACATCACCAAGTTAGTACACTCAAGTTTGAGGATCAATAGGAATAGGATTAATTTGCACTTTTTAATAAACACAGACCTCCATTACACACACGCAAACCTACAGTTACTAACATTCTTGAAGACATACCTATCATATTCCAATCTCCTTGTAAGGTAAGTATTGTTCTTCTTGTACTCGTGAAGCTGATCTTCCTGTCGAATGAATTCCTGACGTAATTCTGCTAGTTGTTCTAGATGAAGAAGCAAAAATCAACATGAATATAGAAATATAAGAAAAAAATGCCCCATGGTGGATACAAGTTTCAATATTGCTATATAGGTTAAAAATTTCCTCAAGTTCTGTTATTTATTCTAGATATACTTTAAAGATTCTTAAACTAACTTGAAAAAAATGCCAATTTACTCATGTATGCCAGACGTCACTATGAATTACAGAACAATTCTTCTGATACTATGCCTGTCCTGGTTTCAGGGTTTGCTAGGGAAAACAGTCTGGGTTATTCCTGCCTCAGGCAAAGACAAACCCATTCATGGGATTGCTTTTGCTCAAGGACCTGGGTGCACTTGGTGGATAATGCGGGAGGATGGGGAAACCTGATCCGTACCTCAAGGGGATTTGATTTTGGGTGAGAATAGACAATGAATTAAATTGTATGATGTTAATTGTGTATCATTACTTCTACGGTGGCTCTATGCTGTATCATGGGTATTACAGTAAAAATCACACAGATTAATGAAGAATGAACTTTGATGAAACTGAGCAAAGTGCAGCGATGATAGAACCATAACTGGCTTCAGCATGCAACAATCCAACACCACACACCGTATTTCCTGCCCTGAAAGACTGTTATGACAGATGGAGCCCAAAGTCATGGACTAAATTAACTCAACGGACATTTTATAGGGCTGGCCAATAGACTAAGGGAATGATATCTGTATGTATATATCAAGAGACAGGAAAGGTGGTGGTGATTAATTGGGATATACTGGAAAGTGTGGGACCTGGGCATGACATAAATGTCCTGGTTTCAGCTGGGATAGAGTTAATTTTCTTCCTAGTAGCTGGTACAGTGCTGTGTTCTGCATTTAGTGTGAGAATAATGTTGATAACACACTGGTGTTTTAGTTGTTGCTAAGTAGCAATAGCAGGATAACTAAGTTAAGGATTTTTCAATTTTCCATGCTCTGCCAGCAAGCAGGTATACAAGAAGCTGGGAGGGAGCACAGCCAGGAGAGCTGACCTGAACTAGCCAAAGTGATATTCCATAAAAATACTATAGAGGGAGTTGGCCAGGAGGGGCAGATCGCTGCTCCAGGACTGGCTGGGCATTGGTCAGCAGTGGTGAGCAATTGCATTGTGCATCATTTGTTCTTTCTTGGGTTTTATTTCTCTCTGTTATCTTCCTTTCCATTACAATTCTTCTTATATTTTATTTCAGTTATTAAACTGTTCTTATCTCAACCCACAACTTTTACTTTTTTTCTGATTCTCCTCCCCACCCCACCAGCGAGGGGGGAGGAGTGAGCGAGCAGCTGTGTGGTGCTTAGTTGCCAGCCGGTGTTAACCCACAACCACTCCTAAATTTTTCTTTACCTTTTGCTTCAGAAGACTTACATAATGCTATTTCACCTCTCTGTTGGAAATCTCCTTAATTTCCTGAAAGATTCTGTTATTCCGAGTAACACAAAAGTACTACTAGGTTACTTTACGCGTGATTGTCAAATACTCTTTTTCTGCAATAAATGTACAAAAGAAAGTACCTTCACACTATCTATAAAACCAATACATATTTCTTGTCTTCACTAGTAATTGTTCTAGAATTTCTTCTCCCTGCTCCTCAGGCTACCAAAAATTATTAAGCTTCCTACTATTTTAAGTTTCAACTACATAGATACAGGCAGAAATGCCAAGCACATTGTCTGCAGGCATGTTCAAATTTTGGCATTAGACATTCCAGGTCACTCTGAAACCCATACAGTAAGATTACAGGCATTGTGATCGTGTCTGTATATATCAGCCTTAAAAGATGTTTTTTGGACCTTTTCTAACCCAGCATGAGTATCACAACATCGCTGATCCAACCTATACTAAACTGTGTATTTGGTCATGAAAATGATTCAAATATCTTGGAAGTAAGCAGTGCCAGAATACATGTTCTTTCTGCAGACAGTAGAGCAAAGTCTACAAGAGCCAAACCTACACTTACTCAGACAGGTAATAAACAAATATAATGAAATTTCACATTATGCGATGTTCCAGCATCCCTTGATCTTTCATTTAAAAATGTATGCTGCAGTACCCAGGCTGTTAAAAAAATACACAGCTTCACAGTCTGCCAAACTACTGTTTGGCCATAAATTCCTTACCCTTTAAACGATGTATGTCTGCCATTTGATACGATATGTTGTTCTGCAGCTTAATCTGAAAGGAAGAAATGGCTATGTAAATATAAACAATCAGCAGGTTAGATAGGTTTTAGACTGTGAAGACTCAAGTGTGCTTGTTTTCATTGTAAAGACAATGTATGTAAAGGATTATCAGAATGACATATACAAAGTTCTTGTAAATATAAGTAATGTATATTTAGTTGCCTATAAGTGATATCACCAACCTAAACACTCTATTTAGGCTTTGCTAACAAGGACTTAAATTTATTTCCAGAACATATTTCTATCCAAAAAGTAGATTCTGTCAGGACTAAAATAAACACACTGCATTCTGATACTGCAGAAGGAGACGGTGAATTTCCAATGTCAAAGCATAAGTGTATAAAAATAAACACACAGCATCATTAGCAAAAAATTTTTACCTAATGTGTATTTAAAGTAAAATTTTTGTGTGATGCTACCTAATATTCATAACACATGTTTTATTTTTAAGAGAGAATCTAACACCAGTAGACTTCCACAACAGCTTTTAATTTGGTATTTTTAGTAAGGAAAAAATAGCAGTTACAATAAATAAGAAATGCGTGTACACAAAGTCATTAAGTAAAGATGCTTTGCCTTGTTCTTACATAAAGACATATGTAAAGACAAAATATAGCAGGAATAAAGAGAAAGACGCACATGTAGAACATACTGAAAAAGCATGGAAAAAAACCACGACTGTCATCAGCCAACACTGATGCTGTAATTATTTTTCTTGTAGTTTCATGATCGATATAATGGTAACTCTAGAAAGGGTGCTGAAACAGGGTTGTCATTCTTGGGTTACAAGGTCAGAACTACCTCTCAGAATACCAAAATGAAGTACAAGCACACCTACTCTGGCACGGGGGTCACACACACACAGGCTATTACAATCCCCACACAGATTCTGAAGCTCAGCGTCTGAGTCAGTTACCTACATTTCCTGTCAAAACAAACAAAAAAGACATATGCCCTCTCTTTAAGACTTCCTCCACCCACCTCTACCTTCCCTTTTATCAAATTATTAATTTCTTTAAAAATGTTTCAAGTAATGTTTTTGTTTTTAAAAGAGGCACTCAAACTCTGGACTGACTCAATTTGTCCCATATGGGTTGAGACAGGCATTTATAACTTTAGGAACTATGGCCATAGAAGAACTGCTGAAATCGTGATTTTCTGCAGAACAGAGTGTACACCAAGGCATGCATCCAACAGCTCCAGTCACATAATAGAGGCTCCTTATGAAACAGAGTGCTCCATCGAGAGTTTTGTTTGTGCCAGACTGCAGTATCCTGGCTCATCCCTAGCAGCAATGCACACATGGGCAGTGCTGGCAGCAAACCTTGCCCCATGGCTGAGAACAAAAGCCAAGAGGGTTTCTGGAGTGCAGAGAGGCACCACTGCGAGCCCAGCCACTTCACAAGGCTTTTCCCAAAAAAAGAAAGAGTGGCAGATGATGCAGTCTTGTGGTAACCCGAGAACTCTGACCATACTGCTCTATGATATAAAATAAGAACACCCAATAGGGACACTTAAGGAGCCTTCTCAGCACATCAGAAAGCCACTCATCTGAGAAGCAGTTACACATGTGCTCTGCCCACCAAGACATTTAAGGCACACTACTTACAGGATGCACAAAGAACAATACTCTATTAAATGAAAGCCTGCGTTGGACTTCCTGTGCTTTATTTCCAAAGTGCAAGTAACCCCTGCAGTGGGGGCTTCACACAGAAGCACAAGACAAAAGTAACGGCCAAGCCTTTCTATTCCAACAGGTGCCCATCTTGCCAGCTCTCCATCGAATGGACACGGGGACAGGGGAACAGACACAAAAAGAGCAATTTGTTGAACATTAATGAAAAAGTATCCTTCACTATTTTGCAAAGCCACTGGCAATAACAATTTTTTCCTGTCTTCCACTCTTATGCAGTTCTCTCCCAGAACCCAATGTACAAACAAAGGAGATCCTGGGAAGCAGCGGGTTCCATTTTCAAACCTCCATCTATCAGAATTCATAATACATAAAGCCTTCTTACTGGCTTGCTTCTGTTCATGCTATAAAACATTTCACTTGCCATGGGCTTGGGGAGGGCTGCCTGTCTGTTAACAGGAGTTTGATTTGAAGATAGCGTCAGTTTTATCACACAATCTTTCATTTTGGCGATTTTGACTTTCAGAGACAAGTGACAGAATTTATATCCAAAACAGCTCAGCTGACAGCAAATGTCCCTCATCAGAAGGATAGAAAGGGAAGATGATGTCTTATGATTCATGGGATCTGTTCCACCTACACATGCAAAAAACCCCACACTCCACAAACCATGGCGCAAGTCCAGTTCTTTCTGAGCTGTGTCCTCCTTGAGTCTAGACCTATTTGTACTGTTCATATTTCTCAGTGGCTTCTCAGATCCTTTCCAAAGCAGTTGGGATGTGTAAAAGAAATTCTCTGTAGCCCAATGAGCTCTGAACAGGAAAAAAACATCAAAAATCTTGTGCATGCTGGAGCTACGTACATGCAAGGCAACCTTCCAGTGCTGTCTGAAGTGTTAACAGTCTTGTCATATATTGAAAGGCACTGTGAGAAAAAAAGTTATAAACACGCTGGAGCTTATATCTATGTATGGCAGGACAGAACACAGGTGGTATTACTTCCTGATGAAGTAAGTGATGAACTGTAAATATCCACACATATTTCCCTGGGAGTCATTTCTTTATCTAGCAAGAACACCCTCTGAATTGCCTATCAAAGCAGGACGAGCAGATGTCCATATTCCTCTGTGGAGCTTCACAAGCCTGGGCATTCCCAACGCATTGCTAGGGCATGTGTTGAACAGCACAGGAAAGCTGTTTAAAAGTCTATATGCCACAATTGCATGATCCTTCTACTATTGTCAACTGCCTTTTTCAGAATAGACAGTGCTATCATCAGGCAATTAGTACAGATGACGTTATCATCAGGAACGTGCGGTAAGATTGGAAGATGCACTCAACATCACTGCTGTAAAGCTACAGCTTTGCGCACTGAGGAGCTATCAAGGAGTTTTGGCAACAAAGAACACAACCAGCTGCTCCCAAGGATGTTTTACTGAACAGTTTCATCCTATGAAGCACCATTTCTAGGCACCAGCTAAGGGGCAAGGCTGTATTACACACCTGGTGTTGCCAGCAACAGCTTTGGAATGAGAAAGGCATGCTCTTGAGAACTGCAACAGCAAATACAGAGCTATGAACCCCTACACACTGGATGGTTGCCATTTGGAAGCTCTCCACCACAAATTCCTGCCATTCAATCATTTTATTGAGCCTATTGCAAAGGGACGTGTAAAACTATGCAAAAAAAAGTATCCTCATGGTATGCTACAAAAAAGCATGAAATACTGAGTAAACTAATGCTACTTCTGCATGCATCACCTCCCCAAACACTGGGGCAATCACTACTCCTGTTTGCCTCCCAAGAGGAGCTCCAAAAGAGGAGAACTCCTCCGGTTTGTTCCAAGGTCCAGCAGACCATCACAAGCTTACCAAGAGGAGCACAGGGTGACAGGAGAAGAGAATTCCCAAGAAGTCATGCTTTTTTTTAACACAAGACACTAGGTCACACTACTACATTTGCTCATAAGAGCAAACAATATTCTGGTGCAGCGTGACTGGCTTGTTAGGCATACAGTGGGAGGGAGGAGAGAGACGAGGGTTTGGGCTTGACTACAGATATCACTGAGCTAGAAGGAAGCTGCCCGCAGAAATTCAAGTTGCCTCAACACTGGGGAATGCACACTTAATTTACATGACCACAAGGCAAAGAATCTCTTATGAAGACATAGGAGCATAAAACAGAATTGACACTGTGAACCACCAGAGTAGCATCTTCCAAATGCATTTTCTATGAAATAAGCCTAGATCTGTTGTGATCACTTGACACCCTGGGAATTACCAGTCCTGGTGTTATTACAGCTCCTGAATTTCACAAATGTACTAAGATCACTGGTAAAACCCAGTTTGTTCGAAGAACATCCTTGCCTAATTCTATTTTGAGACAAAAAAATTACCATTCAAGCCTTTTTTGGTCAGACACTTTATGCCTACTAGTCAGTGGTTTTTTTGGTAACAGATCTTTATTCTCTACTCTCTAAAGTACACTCACTTAAAGGGTTTTTTTTAGAAAAAGAAATAGGATTGCTGCCACTGAGAACGTGGCAGTAGCTGACATGGGAGCAAGAGAGAAAGGGACAGCAACTCGTTTTTGATGAAACATACTGCTATTCTTGCCTATTAAAGCACATTGAACATTTTGAACACAAGAAGAGAGGATATTCAAAAGCAGCTAGCTCACATGACCTTAAATGGTAGCTTCTAGAACAAAGAACAAGGATACAGGACATATACTGCAGTATGCATACACTTAACAATAAAATCAATTTGTGATGTTTACTAGTCTCATTTTTCTTGCTCCCCTCCTGCTCTGTCTGCCCTGTGAGATGCCAGACTTTGAGAGCATTCAAAGACCAGCCAGATTTATGGAGAACACCACAGTGGTCAGGTGCAGGCAGGTGCAGCTCAACAGCACCTCAGTTTATATCATGTGCATCAAAATGGGCTCTGGCTTCCAGTAACCCTTGTTAGACACCCTGACTTAGCACTTGCATTTTCTCTCCTGGTGTCCTACAGTAAATCATCACAGATTTAAAAAAAAAAAAAAAATACAGTTTTCTTGTATTAAAAGCAAGCCTCGCCGTGCAGCCCAATAATTGATAGCTTACTTGAATACCACCAGTGGAGTTTTACACCTGGCAGTCAGTTACAACAGCACATGAAACAAGCTCCTTGCCCTATGAACACAGGCTGAATCATAAGAACACAAAATCAACTTTACCTACATAAAGAACATCCGTACTGCAAATACCCACCAATATTACTTCCCTGGAATATCCTTAGCCACTTCTCCAACAGCCTGCAGCTTGGAGGCAGTTTCAATGGATTTATCAACCTTCAGCAGACCTCCTCCATTAATTTGTCCAGTCTAGCCATGCACTCATGTTATTTTACTATCCTCAACAGCCGGAGAAAGGGAGTTCCGGGTCGGTGCTGTGACTGACCACCTCCTGCGTTTTCAAACTACTACCATCTCTGAATGCTTGCTTTTACCAAAGAGGGCAATGAACAACTAAACCTATTTGCCCTCTATTCGCATGTAAAAGTTCAATTTAAAAAAAGAAACAACACAACAAAACAACAAAAAAACCAAAACAAAACCCCAACAGTTTAGAAAACTACAATTTTCTGGCTTTTACAAGCGGAAGCATCTTTGTTAAAACCTAACTGCTTTGAGTTCAGCATCTCTTACTCATCAGACCTAACTATTTTGATCTCTGTATAGAATACTTATTTATAAATTAAACTAGATTTTGTAGTATCATAATATATTTATCGCAATGGTGTTAGTTGCATTTATTTCCAATAGAGAGCACCAATATCCACCATTACATATCTAATCAGGCTTTTTATTCCAATCTCAGAAATGAAAAAAAATTTTTAAAAAAGTGTTTGCTGAACACACAAATGGCTTAATTTTAATGGTTCAGTAGGAAAGAACACATAACTTTAATACAAACTAAATCAGTTTGAAGGACTCCATAATTCTGTAATGAGCCATGTATGTGTGCAGATTTTTCTGTGACAATTAAATGTATTTTCTTATAGTGCTCATCAGATGTGTGATATGAAAGGGCCAGAAAAACAAACTCATCTAGTAATAAGCCTGAGAGTGTAATATTTCCATGAATCCTACTGTGATAAACAGTGTTCAATTAGCAGAATTATGAACTGCATGCAAATAGAGTACACGCTACCATACACGACTGAGTAAAAGAACTTGTCTGCCTAACTCCTCTGTAAAGAGTTGCCTGTGATGATTATGAAAGTGGAACAGTGAAAGTTGATGCATTCACTCATTTTCCCTTCCACAACAAAAGAAATTCCCAGGCCACCTCCACATAAAAGGGCAAGCTGAATTTTGTATTAGCTTGTCTCTTTGCAGCTAAAGGAAATGACACGTAATGTCAGCAGCAAGAACTTTCCCCAAGTGTATGCTGGCTGCATAAGAACCAGACGTTGATGTGCAAGGCATTTTGAGACCGACAGCGAGAACAAGCTCAGGGGTGCTACGCTGCAACATTATACTCGATTCGTTTTCCTTAAGGCCAAGCAAACTGTAGTTTTAAGGCTGCATATAGCTTTTTGACTGATCGCGAAAGACGAAATAATCTCAGCAGAAGAGGAAAGCTCATAAAAAAAATTAAAAATAGCCGCCTGGAAGACAGTGAGCTCTCGGTGTTTTCACCGTTAGCACACACACTGCCTTTGCTAGACATTTTCAGCTCTTTTCTGGGATGCCTTCAGAAACCCCAGCGTACAGCAAGTGTCCCGACGGCAACCAAAGCCAACGCACCAGCTCTAGAAACCAGTGCCTTCGGGGGCTTATTCCACCCTCAGGCTGCAGGCGCTGCACGGACACGGGACCGAGGGTGCCCCCCCCGGGCAGAGCCACCCCGCAGGGCGCCGGGGGACCCTCCCGCCGTCCCCGGGGCCCGGCCGCACGCTCCACTCTACCTTGCTGTCCTCGCACTTCTTCACCTGGCCGTCCCTGGCCTGCAGCTGGCTGCTCAGGTGGCTGTAGTCGGCCTCCTTCTGCTCCAGCTGCTTCTTGTGGGAGTCGACCTTGCCCATCAGGTCCGAGTTCCTCTTCTCCAGGCGCCCCCGGGCCACCTCGGTGCGCTTGGCCTGGCTCTGCAGCTCCGCCACCTCCTCCTGCAGCAGGGCCTGGCGGGACGAGGCGTTCCAGCAGTTGAAGGCGAGGATGGCGATCACCACCAGCAGCGCCACGAAGACGAGGGAAGGCAGACGGCCGCCCCTCCGGTTGGCCCCGAAGCCCACCATGGGGGAGGCCGCCGGGCGGGGGCTTCACCCGCTCACCGCCTCCGCCCGCACCTGAGAGGGGAGAAGCAGGGACGCGGCGGGGCGGAAAGGCCGCTCAGGGAGCCGGACGGCGGGCGGAGGCGCTGCCCCAGGGGGCCGGGCGCATCCCCGGCGGCGGGGCCGCGGGGGAGAGGAGCCGAGGGGAGAGGAGAGACGAGAGGAGGGGACGCGGCCGAGTGGAAGCCGCGCCGGGGGCAGGGCTCTGCCCGCGCTGCCACGGCCGGCCCAGGCGCCGCTCCCGCCCCGCGGGGAGGGACAGGCCGCAACGCTGCGCTGGCGCCGCCACCGCGGCGCGCCGCCCCCCTCGCCGGCCGGCAGCGGGCCCTCCCGCGCCGCCCCTTCCGCCCGCCGCGCCGCCCCCTCCGCCCGCCGCCTCTCGCGAGACAAGGCCGGCGCGCTCTCGCGAGAGCGCAGGCTCGCGCCCGCGGAGGGCAGCCATCTTCTGCGGCGGAGGTGTACGGCCGCGGAGTCGGGGGAGGGCGGGTTTGTGCCGCCCGCGGTACGCCCGCATCCGCCTTCTCCCCTCCCCGGCGGGCACCGGGACCCCAAAGGGGCCGGCTGGGACGAAATACCGGGCGGTTGGGGGCGGGGGAGGAGCGGAGCAGGAGGCTCAGCGCTTCTCCTGAAAGGTGTTTCCTGAGGAAACACAGCATGTCTTTGAAATCCTGTGAGGAAATCAGCTCTTTACTTTCTAAGAAGTACTCAGATAAAGCATTTCTTGCTAATCAGATTGCCTGGCAAACCATTAATCTCTCCTGTCGCCGTGGCACGTAGGTCTCCCGTGGGGAAAGGGAGACAGAAATGTCTGAAACGCAGAGCTGGCTTCCACGCTTGGTTCACAGCAGCAGGCCGCAGCCGCTTCCTCACGCCTGAGACGAGGCAGATCATAACAGTCAGGCATGCAAGTTTTTACTGCCTCGGATACTTTTTTTTTTCTCTTCTCTCTGTGATGCTATTTAAGTAACAGTTCTGCTGCGCTCCTGCGGCCAAGCAGCACAGCTGGGACAGAGGGTTTGGAGTGAGCTCCTTTGGTACGGCGCATGCATGATACAATCACAGTGCTTCCAGGTTGCAAAATGGTGTTGAGAGGATGTGGGAGAAACAGAAGAGGATCAGTTTTCCTCCTAAAAGGAGTTAAAAGAACAACATTTAAGGAATAAAATATAAAATGCATTCCTTTCCTGAGATACAGCATACATTCTGCAGAATCTGTCAGCTGTCATAATGGTGTCATGGCATATATATCCCTTTCTCTTTTCCACCTGATTTTATACCATACTTGCATACCAATATTTGCCTTTTGGCACTTTCAATTGCTGCTATACTGGTAGCCAATTAATTTGCCAGTCTGCTTTCTGCAGATGGCACTGTAGATTCACATTCTAAATCAAGCGTTGCAAATTTTACTTCATTGTGAAGCTAGATAGTTACAGGTTTTTAAGTCTGCTCTGTTAAGCTTGTTCTTTCTGGATACAGTTATGCTGAATGGTGTGAGAAAGGAAATGTTTGTCTGAATAACACAAATACAATGTGAACATAACAAATTTGAGCTCAGAACTGTACCTGGATTTCACACACATTGTTTTCTTACCGACCTGTAGAGGTCTGCTCAGAAATATTCTCTCTTCACGTAGCGCTCAGTGATATTTCCCCCTCTCCCATTTAAGCTGTTTCTGTTAGACTTTGTGCGAGCTCCCAGATCTGGAGCTGGCAACAAACAATTGCCCCAGCAACAGGGAGTGGTGTCAGCCTGGGTAAGAACTGGCCCCTGCATGTTTTTTGTGGTTGCCTTTGCATATGTGGGAGGTGAGGCAATACCAGGCAGTTTTCTTTTTCCAATTAATTTGCCATTTGATTTCAGCCGTGTTCCAGGCCCTGCGATCCAGTCCTGGTCTATTCTTTTCCTGGTTGGAAAGGCTGTATTCCTGCTCCCTCTTCCTGAGCTTCTGACTGTGATCTTACATTGTGTGTTGGAATAATGTGTGTCTTGGCATTTTCAGCTCAACCTGTGACCAGGATCTTGGCTAGTCCTTCAGAATGGTTTGTCTTGGCTTCTCTGGCTCTTGACCTCACCACAGTACAGTGTTAATGGAAAGATCTGTTGTCTGGTGCACTCTGCATAGTTGTCATTGTGCAACACAATGCAAGCACAAGAACTAAGTTTTAAACACCCTACCGATCTTGGAGAAACTGAAGGACGCAAAGAAGAAAAATTGTTCAGGATTCTATCAAAACCTTACACGGTTCCAGATCTTTCTATGGAAGAGCTGCTCTGTAAGAGTAGCCATAAGGTATTCAAATTTAGCAACCTTGTAGAAATTTAAAAAGTCAAAATATGCAATAGTAGTGTTTAACTTTGGAAAGGGAAGCTATGCAAAACAAGGAGGTTTGTCAAAAGAAAAGTGTTTAAGGGGTTGTAGTGCAGAGATTGCTTCAAGACAAGAGTATTAGAAGCTCAGCCCAGGGGCAAGTCACATCAAAAACACTAGAAGATCTCAAGAAATGACAGTGTACTTTAACAGAGATGGAGAAGCTATTTAATGTTAAAAGCCATCTTCCTAGGAAACAAAAGTAGTGTCCGAACAAAGAAAACAGAAAAGGCAGTCTGTAGAGTTAAATGTAGAACTGCCGTGTGGCGTGGTAACGAGAACGATCCCAAAGAGAAACTTGCTGAAGGCATACAGAAATGTTGACATACATTAGAATTAAAATCTGATCACCTACCATCTTACCAGCTTCAGCAAAAGTGTAAAAAGGAGAGGTCAAGGAGAAATAAGGCTGTAACAGAAAAAAGATGCTGCATTTCTATTCACTGCAGAAGATTCACCTCAGAGCAGAGCCTTTTCTTGGAGTGGGTGTATGTTGGAGGAACTGGAGATGTCAGTGGAATTAAAGCCTTGAAGTGACTGATGAGATACTCAGGACCAGAACACAAGATTTGAAAGGAACTTGGACATGACGTTACTTAGCTACTAGCAGTGGTTCCAGCTAGGTGGCCAGGACACCAGTTTAACTGATATCCTCCGGGAGTGACCTGAAGAACTACAAAAGAGAAGCCTGACCAGGCAGGTTGATCCAAGCTATGGGTACTAGAAAGAGTTGATAACAGATACAGATGGTATATCTGGAGAGAGTCAGCACTGCTCTTTCGGAGGAAGGTCAGTTCTCGAGGTCTTGTGAGAGATTTCTGAAGGAGCCAAATGCTTGTGGTTGATTTGATCGTAATGCACTTGAATTTTTAAGAAAGGCCCTTGCCAAAGGTTCTTAAACTATTAAGCTATAAAGTAAGAGGGAAAGTTTGCTTATGGATTAGCAATTATGTAAAAGCTGGGAGGAATGGAGAAAGTAGCTTCTTTACTAGTGACATGACCGTTTGTGACCTGTCTTTTTCCACATATTTGTAAGTGACCTGAGGAAAAAAATGAATAAGAACAATGTAATTTGTGGAAGTTATGTATCATTTTTCATGATAATCAAAATTGAAGCTGACTAGAAAGGATTGCTGAATTTCATGCCACTGGGTAACGGAGTAAATAGAACAGTAGAGGAATTCAATTTTGATAAATGTCAAGTAATGTGTACCGGAGAGGGAAAATTATCGCAACACCACATACACGGTGGGCTCTTAGCACTGTCCGATAGCATCTCCTTTATCCTCGTGGGTATTAAAAAAAGGGGGTGGGGAAAGGGAACTAAATCCTGGGAACTGGCAAGTTATAAATAAGAATAAAATGGAAGATACTGTCCATGTATGAATTTTCACTGCTCTTCTGCATCTTCAACACTGCATTTCTGATGACAAGGTTATAAAAGGGTTACATGAATGAGGGGTGATCAAAGGTGTGGGATGGTTTTTGTTCAAGGAGATAGCAAGGGAGTTTTGAAAGGAGGACAGGAAAGGGACTGTGATAATGATATGTGAAATGGTGAATGGTATGGAGACGAATAGGAAAGATTATTTAGTGTTAGTTCCTCAAGGACTGCTAAACACAGGGTTGAGATTCAAACTGTGTTCCTAACCTAAACCACTGAGAGAGTACAGGAGGCAAAGGGTCACTGTGTGCTTCTGCTCCTAAACATTTTCTCCTCGCTACTCGGAGAATGGATGGAGCTTCTACATGACATTGTATGGCCTTTCCTACAGGAATCTATTTCTGCGGACTGAGAGCCAAAGCAAAAAGCTATGCAAAACCACCCCTGGGGTGTGGTCCTCTTGGGGATAAATGAGGTGTTCTAGAGAGCATACAGTCTGGAAGAAACAATGAAGCATAAAGAACATCGGCGATGACTGGCAGATCGTGTAATGAGGTGCTGAAACACACTGTCCTTGATGGCATTCCTGCAGTTGCAAGCGTGGCTCTTGATAAATGCTGCAGCAATCAGAAAGTACCAGTTTGGAACAGCTTTTCCTTGCCAGGTTGTGAAGTCTGGAGGGGAGAGGGGAACTGTAGAGGGAAGACGTGTTCACTTAAGATTCAGAACTTACCTGGAGTCTCTCTTCAGACAAGGGTTGCCATTTGCTGAGGTTCTGTAGACCAATTGTCTGCTGCTGATAATATTAAAATATACAAGTGTTACTTAACAAAAGAATAGTAATAAAATAGCAAACTCTTACAGAATATTCATTAAGACAGATCATCAAGAAAAAGTAATGCAGCCAGTATTTATGGATTTTTTGGTAAGTCACAGAGAAGGGAAATGAATGGATTTAATTGAATTAATTTTCTCTTAGCTTTACTAGGATGTCATAAAAATGTGGAGAAATTTGATAATACAAAATTATGGTCGTTCTTGGAAGGTGTTAACATTTTCCAGTGAAGAATGGTTAGAACTAGTGTTAACTGTAGAGGAATATAAGCTGCAGCATGTGAGCCCTTATAAATGAAGAAAACGTTCAAAGTAACCTCATAAACTAAGAAAATGCTGTCTTAATCTATGTACTGTTACAGCCTAGAACAGTGTATTCTTTTTGAGTGCCCTGCATTTCATAATCGAGGCCTGAATGCTAATAACCTGAAAATGCATCCTCTCTCCTGGTCTGTTAGTCGGTACTGTGGTGAGCAGAAAACATTTAAAAATATTTCCGAAGTAGAAATCACTCTCAGCTGAGGGCATACTGTGCTAGGGAATGATCATGCACTAGAAAAATGGATACAGTAGTGAAAAGGGTAACTGAGAAATCAAATGCTTCTGGATGCTCTAAGACTAGACAGGTCGAGGGGGAAAACACATTTCATCAGTTCCTTGTATGGATCTAGGGCACGTATAGTGATGAACAGATACGCAGTGAAGTTCCTAAAGGGCTTACTGACTTTCAAGAATATGCATGCTGACTTACAAGTACCTGAAATTCCCCAGGCTGTTTCCTGGCACAGCCTTCTGCATTGCACGCAAAGAGCTTCTCTAGAGCCATTCAGGCATCGTGTTCTTCCACAGCATTTACAGGCAAGTCACAGACATTTGCTTTGGTTTGTTTTGCTAAGGAGGATGGTTTTGCTGATGAAATGCATAATATACATTTGATTTTCTTCCCTTCAGACATTTTACTTTGCAAAGGAATTGCTGATTATTTATTTCCTTTTTTTTTTTTCCTACTATGAAGTTGGAAAGTTTCAGAGCCCCATATATGGTATCTTTAGAACTAGTGTTCTGTATTATTGCCACGACATTTTTATCAGTTAAAGCAACAAAAAAGTCTGAGTTGTTGTTCTAGTCAAGTATTTTGATCCCTTCAGAATCTGAAGCAGGTTTTTAAATTAAAGATAACTGTAGATGTATTTGTGTATTTTTTGTGCATAATTTAACTCAAGAGGAAAAGCACTGTATAAAATAGAGTAGTTGGACACTCAAGAAGAACAGTCAGAAAGATAGGCTTAGATTTGAGTTCAGGCAGAAGAAAACAGGTCGTGATATAAAAAAGTGCATCTGTAAGTTACCAGCATACAAAAAAACTATCCAAGAATGCCATTGCCTAAGGAGTAGGTTGTCAGGGAGCAGCAAAAGGGAGGTTGAGTTGCGAGCAACCCTCACCCGCAAGGTGCAGTCCCACAGTGCTTGACTGTGCAGGAGCAGCAGCAGGCTCCTCTGGCAGTCCCAGGCGAGGCAAGGTGATGAAGGAGAGCCAGTTTCACTCTGAACAGTCAGGTGACAGAGCTAGAGGCAAGATCTGAGGTATGCCTGTGGCATAGGGAAGCAGAGTAGGTACCCAGCTCTCATCTTAAATGGAGCTCCCAGCCCATGGGGGAGGATTTAGGTAGGGTCCCGAGGGAGGCTGTACAGGGCAGTTAAGGCCAGTTTAGAGAGTACAGGTAACTGGTTTGGCCAGGAAGATCACAAGGATTTTGGTGAAAGTAGTTTCAGTGAAGTATATCGGAGGATGAGTTTTGGGATTCTGAGCATGGGAAAGAGATGATCGCCCACCCACCAGCCAACACAAGCAGTGGGGCTTCCTGAAAGTGGGGCAGCAGGAGGAGGCAGAGGGTGCTGGGGGTGGTATTGAGGAGCCTCCCCTCGGGAGCACCTTGGTGACTTTTGACGTTTGTTTCCATCAGCTTTGACTGCAGTATATCAGGTCCAGCCATGGCCAAAGATCTAGAGCTGTATTCGTTTGCTTGAATTATTCTTCTCTTATTCTGTTAATAAGATAAGCCTTATGAAAATATTCCGAGGCTGAATTGCCTTCTGGAACTTCATTTTGTGTTTCTTGGCTGGAGTGTTGCTCTGACTCACTCCAGACTTTTTTCCTCTTTTTAAATAGTGGAAATACAACTGTATTTCCATAGAGTTAAAAAATTTATATATAATTAGATATAGAATAGTGAATAGTGCATAAGAGAACAGTTGATTAAGCTGATTCAATAATCTATTCCACATTATAGAAAATCAGTGATTTTAAAAGTATATTATTAAATATTCCAAGATAGTGTTTCCTTCCAACTGCAGCAGAATGAAGCTTTTTTTTTTTTTTTGCATGTGTTACAAGTTTGTGTTTTTTGCAAACGTTCTGAATACAGAACTTAAATTAGCCCAGACTTTTAGCATGTACTTTAAAAACTGATTAACATACTCCATCTGTTGGTAAGCTGAGCAACTGTCAAAATGAGCAGCAGAGCCTACTAACATTTCCATGTAGATTTGTAAGACTACAGTTAAAGTAGCAAGCTATTAGTACCAAAATAGCACTCTAGCAGGGGAATGGTGGGGTGGGGGTTTTTTTCCAATATGATTGTTTCAGCTAGTGGATGAGATAGATGCTTAAAGTATAGTTGTCTTGCAAAGTGCCTGCCACGTACTTATCTTAGACCTGTATCTATCAAGATTTTGGTTGCTCCTTTGCAAGAATAGTAGTTAGTAAAAATAGTTAATTTTAATTTCAGTGTATTTTATGAGTACTCACGAGTAGTCATTTTGGAGCATGCTTTTGAGACCTTTTTAGGGGTGGGTTGCCCTACCATGCAGTCACAGGCTGGATTTCTGTCAGCTTGGGAAAGACATACATCACAGAAATGTGATTCTTTGAAACCCATTGCTTACCGTTTCTAGGTTGAGCAACTCCTGGTATTTTGCTTACCATCATCTGACTGGTTTGTCTTCAGCTTTGAAAGCAACAACTTTTATGGTTTGTTCACATAAAACTTTGTTAAGTTGGGGCACAGGTAAACCACGTATTTTAATTAAACTCTCCAGCAGTCTATCTCAAAAGCAACACTGTAAATATATATTCAAACAAGTGAATCTAGCACTGTACACTTACACAGCAGTCAGCAAAAAGGCAAGACATTTCCTCCTCTTAAAGCAAAACAACAAAGCATAAAGATGACGAAACAGTGACATACAATGATATATCATGGGCATACTTCTGTTTATATCAGTTTGCTCGTACTCCTTACCATCTGATCCTGCATTAGAGTAATTGTATACTTTCCTGTCAACTCTTTCTTAATTTCAGATTTTATCAAAACTCATTACAAGAAGATACATTAAACAGTCTTTTGAGGTTTATTAAGAACATCTGCCTCCAAAGAGACTTCATGTCGTTTAAGGGTAAAATGATCTGTCTTGTCAAAATCACAAATGGCTCCCATTCCTCCCCCATTTTCAGAAAGCTCAGGTGCTACTTCACTTGTATTGTTTCAGAGAAAGCATGGAGGAGCAGACTGTTACTGCTAGTGAGGAGGCATAAAAAGAAGTGAAAAAAGCTAGAGAAGCTCACATCTTCACATCCATGCACACGTGTATCTGGACATATATGTGCACATTACAAATATACTTTGTAATAAAGCAGTGCATATTAGCTAGTCAAATTCTGTGCTGCTGCTTTTTTCTTCCTTATTTTTAGTTAGTTTGCTGTATTTGCACAACTGTATAGACATTCCTATCGTGCATCAAAAACATCTTTTATCCTTGGAGTGACGACAAGAAGAAGTACTGAGTATGAGGTCAGAGAAGCAGCCCATCAGTTCTAACTTCTCTTTTGAGCACATCCTTGGCTAGATCTGCTCAGCAAGGTATCATTTTATAGGGATTGAGGGCAACATGTGGTAGGAATTAAAGATATGCAAACCCAATCAAATACTTCGGGGGAAAAAAAAAAGAAGAGGGAGTGAAAGCTGGAAAGAAAACAGAAGCGGGGGGTGGGGCAGAAGAAAGACTAAATGGATTGTGATACCTGGGTCAAGCTAAGGAAGGAATCTTGGCAGAGGTGCACGAGGAGGCACAGAACCACTTTCTTGGTTCCGATTTTGATTCGTAAGCATCTTGGCTGCATCTTTTCCAGCTCTGAAATAAAATGTAACTGGCTGCAGAAGACAACTAAGGCATGTTGACTTCTAAGGAAAATGTTTGCTTTTATCTCTTAAGGATAAAGATGGCCCTTAGAACAGCTTGAAAAGAAGGTGCAATAGAATCAGTACCTTTTTTTCTATAGCTGAAATGGTATTAAGGTTATTTATGGACATCTGAGATTTGGAAATCTTTCTGAGAATAAGTAATTTGGAGTGAGGTATCAGAATCGATCTCTTATAACATGTTGCATTATGAAAACAAGCCAAGGAACATCTGGGATTGACTCATCAAATGGCAGCACATTCTGAAGAAAACCTGGTCTAAGGAGTACACCTGTATCCAGGGAAGAGTGATTGGCTTGAAGCTCCTAGCTGGGTCGGGAGCAGGAAGCACATCTGTTCATGAGAAGCAGCTGGGGCGGTTCAGTGCAGAGTTTGACATTTTGAAAAAAGGTGCTTTCTCTAAATAGCATTTCCACATAAGTAAGTTTGTTTTCTTTTTTAATAGAAGCAGTCACAGCTATGCATGCAGCTCTGAGGTGCCTGTGAAATTCCTTTAATAGCAAATGACATTTGCAGCAAGGATAAAAACCACAGATGTTGGCAGGAACTCCTTTAGGTTATTGTGAATAATTATTGAAAAGGCAAAGCATTGATTTAGACTCCCTGTTTGCAGGGAACAGTCTGTGTGGGAAATGAAGAGTGAATGTTGCACTGAAAATTGCTTTATATCTGAGCTTCAGAGAGAAGCTGACTCTGGCAGCTGAGGACGGCTGCTCTGTTCAACTCCTCCCAGAGGAACTCCTGGGAGATGCCAACTGAGCTGGGCGTGCACAGAGCGGGTGCAGGGAGATGAAAATGCCCCTTTTCCCCTAGAGCAGGAGTTGTTGCAGAAGGGGGAAAGCATTGCTGCAGATTTCCCTGGAAAGAGATCAATTTCAAAGGAGCAGATCTGCAGCTGGGTCTGGGTAGGAGTTGTTGAAGCAAGCAGTCTGGGGTGCACTGCAGTCCCCAGCTGGAGCAGGCCCCAAGAGTGAGGAGATTCAGATGTGCCGAACAGAGTAAATTACAGACTGCACCTCAAAACAGTGCTTGTAGAAAACCTGAGTTCTCCCTCATATGCTGTAGTTGCATTTGGGAAGCTTGCAGAAGAGAATGCTGTTCAGTCCCCAGTGCAGGAGGAGGAGAGCTGGTTGTAAATCCTGCAAAGAGCCCAGAGGCAGGGGAAAAAATAAATCCGTGGAGATGGGTGTAGCTGTGGCCCCTGAGTAGGTGCAGAAAGCTTTGGGGGATTCCCTGCTTCTAGAGGGAAAAGATTACATGCACTGTGAAAAAGCAGCTGTGGCTCTGCAAGAGTGAGGACAAGTATTTTAATATAGTGGTGTTGTGGTTCTTTTGTCTTACAGTGTGGCTGTGGTTTCGCAAAACATTCATATTCAATTACTCCTTTGTTTTGTTGCTGGGGAACACAAGCAGAGAAGGAAAATAATAATAATTTTAAATTAACTCTGCTAAATATAAATGAGATTTCACGGGGCAAAGAAAAGACTTCTCTAGCTTGAGGGGGTATTGCTGTGCCAGATTTCAAAGGCCCTACTACAGCCAATAAAATTGTTGGAGCAGCTTAAAAAAAAAATTGTAAGCATTTTTACAGACATTTTTTAGGCAATGTAAATACAGCCAGTGCCTCCAGGAGTGTATATGATTGTTCTAGAAGTCACACACAAGTGTATCTGTGTGTTTCTAATTGTTACTGGATTTATTTGTGGGAATTGGAGAGAGTCCAGGATGAGACAAGTTTCAGACCATGCCCTTAAAGCTTCAAGAAAATGTATCAAAACGCATGTGTCACCTTACTTTCCCCAGATGATTATGGTCACAATATATATATTCATATATTCCAAGGGCAGATACTCTATTTTTACTCTCTCCAGGACAATGAAGCCCTTTCTGAAATGTGATTGCTGGAATTGCCTTCTAATAAAGACTCCATCTGCAAAATTACGCTAGTTACAGTAGACTTAATTTAACTCTATTTCATATGAGGTTCAAAAAGGTAGTAGACAATTCTCCATTACATAAGCATGTCTTTTTCAAAAAAACCCCAAAACTTCTGTCTGGTACATTGTATTATATTGAGATACTTTCTGATAAATGGGTGTTGGTTTCAAACAGCCTATCATGGAACATCTTTTTAAAAAGATTAATTTGATAATACAAGTGCTGCTAAAATAATTAATTTATGAAGTGTTTGGGATGGTGGCAGATTTATGTTTGTTGTTGCCTGTACTAAATTTAATAATAGCTTGAGGCCAAGATTTTGAGGCATTTAAGCATCCCCAGCTTCATCAGGGAATCTTCTGCTCTATACATCAAAAAACCAACAGTTTTGCCATAATATGCAAAGGTTCACATAACAAAATCTGATCCTGTCCTAGTTATACACTGGATTCACAGAAGTGAACTGACGTTTTTGTTTTAACATTAAATATCCCCAGACTCATGTTAAAGTAACAAGTCTAAACTCATCAGATGTTGAGGGACTCTGCTACTCCAAGGGGTGAAAGGTTTCAGTGAGAGAAGGGCTGGGTGGTTTTGGCAGCCAGGGTCAGCGCTCAGGTTTGGCGGGTGCAGAGTGGTGCCTCGTCTCTGTCCCACCCCAGCAGCCCATGGGACTGGTGGTGAAATGCCACTTCACCCAAGTTAGCCTTCCTCTTCTTGGCACTGAAGTTGCTTCAACAATTGAACTTCTGTCAATTAACGTCTGTAATATTCAAGCATGCTGCATTCAGCTGGTAACATGTAAAGCTCTTTTACTTGAAATTTTATCAATGCCTAATTTTAAATGCTGCAATTTAGATGGATGTATACACTCTGTTTTATGACCTAATATAAAATTTTTCTTTCTGCTGAACATAGGATTATGTATGAGAACCAATTTTTCATTAAATCATCTACCACCTACCAGATAATATGAACATAAATAAAGTGGGACATGAGAATGTAGGCTGAGGAAGCAGAGACCCTGCGATCTCGGAGAGCAGCTCTTCTCTGCCCACTTCTCCTTGCATTGTCTCTGGAACCAGTCCTATAAGGATCATTGCTAAGTCCCTGGGAAACCTACAGGAGCTGAGTATATTCTGCATTTTACAGACTAAACCACTTGCTTGTCAAGCTCAAGTTGGAATTTGTCTAGCCCTCTCCCAAAACTCCTGTTTTACAGAGGGGCTCTGTACGGTACCCAAGGCAGTTTGACCTTAGGTTTTGAGAAGGTTTTTTGCTCCAGCTGATGAGAGCTGGTCTAACAAGCAACAGCTACATCTTAGAGAGGTGATATGACGTCCTAGTCTCCTGCCTGGCATCTCAGCACTAGATGGTGCCAGGCACCGCCGGGCCATGCGTGATCAGTAGAAGATCCAATTGCAGGAGCACTGAAGCAAGGCTTTCCATCTGTATTGAAGAGCTATAAAACTCTGCTGCAAACAATGTTCATCAATTATGGCATAAGTACTAGGTTAAGATAAAATCAGCAATTAAGGCCAAATGCTTATTAAGGATTAAGAGATTCAATGAGAGCTCACTGGGCCGTAAGGAGTAGTACTGGAGCCTGGCTAATTCTTTTGCTTTTCCCAGCTTACACACAAATGGCTGCTGCTATTTACCACTCATGCTCTGGAAGACAATTGGAAATGGCAATTCCAAGGGAAGAGCTCTAAAACGCAGAGTAATTTGTTGCAAGCAGGTGATTACGATTCATGTATCTGAGTGCAGGAATGCCACTGTCTCAGTAGACCAATTCCTTGTGTTGTTTGTGCACCTCATTTAGTTTACAGTTATGATTCCTAGCTTAGGTGCTTTGTTTTTTTTCTTGTAGACTAAGCAGGCCACAAATTGAGCATCATAGATTGTTGCTCTGTATGTCAAACCATGACTTGAACTTGAAACATGCTTTTGTATTACCAAGTATATTTTAAGAACACCTTCCTTTGTCCTAAACAAAAAAAGAAAACCAGTTATTATTGTTAGAACACATGGAATGGAAAGCACTTTTTAATCATACTTGAGAATCTCATGTATTTATTTCTTCCTTCACAGTAGAAAAACCAGGATTTGAATGATAAACTACTCGTCAGAATTTTGGCAGATATTCTTTATTGCTCTAAGAAGAATTGGCGTTTCAGTATAGGAAAAGCAAGAATTTATTGAGCTGAGGACTAGAAGAGCTGTCCATGTGCATTATGCATTAACATATTTTCAATTATATGAAAAGTGTGCATTTCTAATTTAATTTAGGTGTCAATAAAATAACAGCCATTGCAACAGTTGATATTTACTGCCTCTCCAGCACAGAGCTGTACTCAGCCCTGTTGCCATTATGCTTATCACATAATACAGGGGTCATCTTCCCTGCAACTTCTTTGGTCTGGGAGCCTTCCAGAGAGTGGTGAGTAGCACAGACAGCCTGTGCTGGGGAGGAGAAGAAGGAGAAAAGAGGAAACTCTTTGCAGCAATCTCCCAGCTCACTGATGTGCCTGGGTATGGATCAGGTGGGTATGGTTTACAGAAGCCTCAAAAACTGGAGGTGCTGGAGTCCTTCCTTAGCAGGACAGCATACAGAATACAGACTCTAAGGTGGACTAGGTGACTTCCTAAGTCTCTTCTAGGTCTGTTAAACATAAATCACTGTAGTAAAATCCTGGTCTCTAATCTTAAAGGAAATGGAAAGAGGCGTTGCATAGATGGTCCCCCAAAGGCAAAAGGAATATCAAGCCAGGTTAAGGAAAAGCTGACACAGGTCAGTAATATGATATGTTTTCAAGAGTAAATGGTTCCATTAAGTCCAGGGAAGTACTTGTGTCCTTGGAAGTTAGAGCTGGCCTGAAGTACCATGTCTCTCCAGGGCACTGAAAAACTGAACAGTCTTTGATGTGCTAAATTAGGTTACAAATTATTTAAATAATACTTCCAGAGAAAATTCTTATTGCCTTACCACTGTGAATATGAGTCTTCCTATTCTTGCCTTTGCTCCTTGTCCTCTGCCACATACCCGCTTCAAAATTTTTGTTGCTTTTTAAGTGCCAAATAGCTTCCCTCTTGTCACTCATTTTTTTTTTAATGTTCAGTCTAATTAAGCCCTCTGAGCCAAGAGATGCAGAACAAGAGGGTCAATTGTGCTCCCACTTCCATGGTGTGAGCCTGGAGTAACTCCCCTGAACACACTGAATACACTGCAGTAAATTTCCATTAACTTCAGCAGAGTTGCTCTGGACTGGCAGTTCAGGGTGAGCTGACTCAAACCACTCAGAGCATCAGAAGGGCACTGAAGACAAGCCATTACCACGCGAAGCTTCTCACGAGAAGCTGTTATACTGCATGGGAATGAGAAAAGGAAAATGTGATGGGAGCCAGCCAGGCTGCCTCATTACCAGGGGTGTCCTTGTGAATGCTGCTGTGAAGGAGGCACATCGTGTCAGGCTCTGGGAGAGGGAAAAGGAGGACAGGTGGACATAGGGCACATCTTGAACAGCCATAGCTGCTTTCCCTCTCCGGGAGATACCTTCACCTGTGTCTTCCTACCTTATTTTACAGCACCTCTTGCACATGGATGAGTTTTCCAAGGAGCAGAACAGCCCATCGCAGCAGTTGCTGACTGGGAGGGACAGGAGTGGTCTCTTCAAGACTCAGCTTCTCTCTTCCTCAGAGCAGAGAAGGGCTGGTGCCTTCTAACCTCACTCCCTCCTTCTTGGAGGGCATGTTAGAAGTTCAGCTCTTGTTCCTCTGATGAGGAAAAGTGATGGAGCTTTTCACAGCAATTGGTTTACTTTTCTGTCTTCTAAATCCTTTTTCCAGTGGACTGCAGTTGGCATCGAGCATTCTTAGGGGGGGAACAGAGAGATCAGGAGGAAAAAGGACTGTCAGGGCTGCTTCAGCAGTGGGCCTCATTTAATGGGGTGACTGCAACCCAGGTTGGAGGTTGAGTAGTAAAGTGACGCAAGTCAAAGAGAAGATAGGTCATGTAAATAACATCATCCAGTGTGTGTTTACTGTGAGCAAGCAGAATGTGAGTTGGGGAGAAATCTGTCTTTGTCAGTGACTCCTGCTGATCCATTTCTCCATGGACCAGCCGCATGTAAAGTTAATCTGCTTATGCAGCAGCTGAGAAACTAAGATGCCCTCGATGCCCTCATCTCATCCCTGTATCTAGCTCGAGCCTCAAAATACCAGGGGAGCACAAATTCCGTCTACGTTTGGGATGTGACCACCCCTCATCCCTTTCTTGTTTCCTTTTCTCTACCACAAGTCATCTGGTGGGACAGGCTTGAGGGGGGGAGTGAAGTCCTGTCTGAGGACCCACCTGGGGTGGAAGCTTGTGGGCTTAGAGAGCAGAGTGCCCTCAGCCTCAGTGTCACTTTGGATTGTCTGGACCACTGCCTCAGGTGGCCAAGGGAATCCCATGTACCTTGGGTCCTCCAAAGCCCCACGCCTGGGCTGGCCTCCACTGGTGGCTCATTGTCCTCGCTAGCAGGAGCCATGTCAGGCAGGCTTCTTCTGCAGGGCCGTGGGTTAGGCAGAAGGGCTGGCTGGCCTGTGGAAGAGAAGATGCTGCAGACCTCAGAGGGTCGGGTTCCTTTCTGCTGCCCATGGAGGGTGGCCCTGGCCCCTTATTGCCCTTGTTCTTACCCAGTGAAAGTGCTGTTTTGTGGGGTGCCCATGTGGGTTATGGAGACTACCCCAGGCAGCACCAATGCATGCGGCTGCCTTTGCCCATTTCCTATTTAAAGCCGCAGTAGAGAGGACTGATAGACTGGATAGGGATGTCCAGTGTCAGGGCTGGTGGAGATGTGCTGGGCAGGCTGGGACAGATGGGGACAAGTGCCACCAGGACTCCTATGACCTTATCCCAGCCTGACATGGGTATTACACCAACCACTATGGGCTGATGTGCTCAGCAGAGGAAATTCTGGGCAATCTGGTTTGACCAGCGTAAGCGTGTGCCCCAGGGCATAACCACAGGAGCTCAAATGCCACGATAAGAAAAGGAAGAAAACCTCTAGTTTTGTCTTAATTTAAAATCCACTAAAGTATGTAGGTTGTGAGATTCAGTCTCATGTTTGTAAACATTAGTAACAAATGTGTAATTTAATCTTCTTCCTTTTTTTGTTTCTTTCATTTAAAGTATCATTTAGAATATCTCATCCTTTATTTTATAATAACATTTATAGTAACATTGCAAGGGCCAATCAGAATTACTCCATGATGCTTCCCTCTGATTCACTGTTGATTTCTAGATGGAAATACTGAGAGATAATTTACATTAAATACAGTTACTATTTACCATGCACCACACACTTTGGCCTGTGTTCCTTATCACTATGCCTGTATGGGCCAGTACAATTACTTTCCCTTTGTAATCTAGTGCTACCTTCAGGCCCACATAAGAGATGGTACAATGGCTGTTTAATTCACAGTGAACTCATCAAGGTCTGTACTCTTGTAATTTCCTGTAACAAACGCTTACAAGGTCATTGCTATGGGGATGATTCACATTAGACTCCCGGGAACTCTGGTACCTGCTCTTGCAGAGCTCTGCAGCATCAAGCTCCACCTTGGGCATGTTCCAATTTCGGTTTGAAGTATCTGTCTGTGCAAAACAACTGATGGTCAGGACATTCCTTTCGTGCTGCATCATGACAAAACAGGGAAACCCTCTGAAGGGACGATTTAGCAGATTGAGGGAACACTGTATTTCCGTGGTGAAGCATTTGGGATTGGGGAGTGCTGGGGTCAGTCTGTGCACATGCATGCACATCCTTGACTTCCCTGTTGTAGCTGGTTTTCTGTGGTCTCAGTCACATGCACCCCTTTTATTTAGCTTTACTTTCTGGAGGAGGACCATAGCCAGTGCATTCGGAAAATGCTTATTCCTGATTGCTTTATCTTTCCAGCCATATTTTAGAAGAACAGCAGGTCAGCCAGCAAGACCTCCCTGACTTTAAACTAGCGTATCCTAAGAAGGACATTGTTTTTCTAAGCCTCACCTCGTGCTCACAACCCTAGAGATTTTTCTCCTTGGTTAGCACCACATAGAGCAACATCCAATTCTCCTCACCTGAGCTGCTTCAACGGATTCTCAGTCTCAAAAAGTGAATTAGATTAAAGTGTTTAAAAAATCACTTTCATAGTGAGACATGAGCAGAAAGCAAGATGCTTCTCTTCATTTAAGAAAGCAAGAGTCGTATATTATATCAGTTAATTGGTTCAACTAAAACTTGGATAATTCAGTTACTTCAGAGTGACTGGGATTTAATAATAAACCCCTTCAGTTTAATAGCATCACAGCGCTCAGGATGCATGAAGATGTGCAGCAGGCTACGTGTAGGCAAAGCTGTATGCACAGGGCTGCTGCGATCAACTGTGTCCTGTGTGGTCCTTTGCAGAGCTGAAGGTGTCTCCAGCCAAGGAACAGACACCAAGGGCATGATCCTGCTGTGGATAAAGGGAGGAGCAAACAGCGGGCGGCCAGAGAGGAGTAATTATTCCTGGAGACCTCTTCCAGAAAGGTCATCCTCAAATGGTTTTAGTACAGCTTCTTACGCCTGTTCCTCAAGAATGTTTCTGTTACAGTGATCTACATTTTTAGCCCAGTTTTTCCAAGAAATGAAGCTTTACAGTCATGCCATCTGTCTGTCTGCAAGTCCCCCTCTGAGAGCTTTTGTGCCTCTTGCCCTTGTGTGGCAGAAGTGTGCAGGTCTGCAAAACCCCGCGTTCCTCAGCGTGCCAAGAAAATTGATAACTGTTGTCAGACAGACACAGAGTAATCTTTCCATTGAGCTGAAGGGTGAGGGAAGGACTGGAGACTGATCAGGAGGTGTATGTAGGGGCAGAACACAGATGCTTTGGAAATCAGGTGTCTTTAGTTCTGCTGTTCACTGAATTACTGTTCTTTCTCCCCCAAGGCAACACTCTCAGCTGCTTGCTTAGAGATGTTTTTGCGTGTAAGTAGGACTGTACCTGTAACATAACTCTCATGCAGTCCCGTCTGAGCCTGAATCCTTCCTCTCGGTTTCTCCACAGCCCACTCTGCTGGGACCTGCCGTGCTCTGAGCCAGGATTAGGCAATGGGCACTTCCCATGCTGGAGAACCGCAGCTCCGTCCCGGCTGTGCCCTGCCCGCCCGCAGTCACCCTGCAGCTGGGCTCTGCCGTGGGCTGGCCCCTACGTGTGCCCGCTCAGTTCTGCTTTACCCTGCCAAGTGAAGAGCAGTGTGAATCCCTTTCTCTTCACAAGCAGGTTCTTTAATGAGTTGCTTTTTAAGGCTGGATTAAATTGCAAAGAGTCCTTGAGTACAGATTCCGGTGGCTCTAATCTTGCCATGTATGCTGAAAATGAGCTTCCAGGGTGTCATAGCACCCTGTGCTTGCAGAGGAACCTGTTTATGTGCTGGGTGAAACACTGCTGACAGTTTTACTTCCCTCACCCCTGCAAGGTTTTTATTCTGGCCATTCCACTGTGTTAACTTTCAATGTCTTCGTGCCAAGTTTGATCCTGGGGCCTTTCTTTAATTTGGGCCAGACATTCAGATTGTTTGTAGAAGTTCTGAGATACACCAACTAATCGTTCTGTATATTTTAGATTTATGCATGATTTCAAAGCAAAGGTCAATTGTTCCACAGTGCTTGGTAGGATTGTTTATTCAGATGTACAAAAAGATTCATTTTTAGCATTAGACAATAAACTTCTTGTTCATCAGTTTTCTATGGAAAAGAAAGAAGACACTTCCCCCCACACACCCCCAAGTCCTATCCTGTTGCATTAACCCAAGATCCACCATCTGCAGGACTGGAAAATGCTTTGAAATGTAGTATCTTTTTTTTTTTACAAGTCTACTTGCTTTTTGTATACTTCAATATTTTTCAAAAGTTAACACTATTGAAGATCATTTTTAAAAACATTTACCGCAAAGACGGTGGGGGAATAGGACAGAATAGGAATAGGCTCCTGAGATACCCACAAATTGGTATCAAGCATATGAGATTATACTGGAAAATCTTATGATTTCTCAGTGGAGACTTTTGTGTACATTTTGTTATAGTCACAATGTAGTTGTATCGATCTAACAAGCTAACCATCACCTTCACTTTCCACCCACGGGATAGCTAAAGCTTTATAATTACTAAGTGCAAAGATTTGTGAGGATACCTGACCACAGCCCGCAGGGATCAGTGGAACTGGGGTTTTTTGCCACCTTGGCCATTTTGTCCTGGTTCAGACTAAGGTGAAGGTGTGCGCTTTGAGAGGGCTTTGTCCGTCCACCATGTTGCCGCTGAAGAGGGTCAATATGCAGGGAAGTTGAATGTGTTCCTTGGCTCCAGACTCTGCTGCCAGCCTGGATCGCTGGGCAGTAAGAACATCAAATGCCGTCTAAGCCATGGCTCCGAGCCACAGTCCGCATTTCCTTCCAGCAGTATTGAAATGCTTCTCTCTGTCTAGACTATTTCATGTCCTTTTCAGTGCCTTTTTATGCCCCGAGTTTTGTGGCAGCAGCCTGGGAGCATAATAGCCTTGCCCTGGAGAAACAGCCATCAACACAAAAAGAAGTGTTAAGATTGTTTACACCCGCATGCAGTGTTAGAGCCATAAAGAGCAACTCCTGCCTTTCTTCGAGGCCATCTTGTCTTATGCATACTTTATGTAAATATTCTGAAAGCAGTTTTATATCTACCTGTTGGTGAATCTACTGGAAGTAGATCCACTCATTTTCCTTCTACATCTCATTGAACACAGAATCAGAAGAGTTAAATTCTTTGTCTGGTAGAGGACATGCTAGAAACTGCTGGTTCAAAAAGATTAGGCACAGTAATTAAAGCATAATTGCTATTAATAGTTGTCTTCCTAATCAGACTTATCTCTCTATTGCTCCTTACCTCAGAGGATTTCTTCCTCTTTGTGTTTTTCTGGAAATGTATTTGTTACGGATGAAACTGAAGCCAAACCATGGTCGTAAACATGTTTGGTAAATATTTTTAATTAAATGAGTCCAGCACACACACTGACTTGGGTCTCCCGGCAGAGCTGGATGGGAACAGATCTGTTTTCCTCTCCCTGCCTAACAGTGTGGTTGGGCAGCACCTTCTAGTAACAGTGCAGTTACGATGGTGCACTGAAAGCACAGCAGACCATACAGTCACACCCAGACCCATAGTTTTTTATAAATAAAGACGTAAGATGCTTCTGAACATGAGTGTACCCTCCTACCTGTGAGTACCAAGTCTCCTGCTGCCCTGCTATCTTCAACCCCAAATACCAGCTGCCTGTGAAGCTGTTAATAAATATGAGTCAGGAAGGCTGAAGGATATATTATGGCTGGCCTTCAGGTTTCAGAGTATATGTGAAACCCCTTCCATTTCCCTGCTAATTCAGGGGAGTTTTTCCATCGTGTACTGGCCTTGCCTTTCACAGTTAGCTGCCTGAGACAGGGCAGTGCTGTACCCACGAGCAGATGCTTGTGCTTTTTCTGCCACTGCTCTTCACCTTGTGCAAGCCGCTGAAGCACTGTCCAAACTCACACAGTGAGATACTGCAAACCATCATCCTGCAGCTCTTCAGCTTTTGGTCCCTTCACATCTCCTCCCAAGCAGTGCCACTTGCTGCATGTCTTTCCATGGTTTCCTCCTAAGCCTGCAACTTATATATCCTGACAATAATATTTATACTGCTCACATATCATGTTATATACATGAGGAATCATACCGCATCTGGAGATGCTTGTGACTTCTGGTGTTTCCCATTAAATGGGCAGGGCTTAAGTCGTCAGGGACTATCACCAGATCAAACTGGGGCTCTCTTGACTGCGCCTGAGCCCAGCCTTCTGCACAGGGCAAGGCCTTCTGCTCACCCTGAGAAACCAAACTGCTTTTAAGGGTGTATCTTATTCTTTCATTTGTTTGCAACCCTGCTTTTAACTAGTGCAATCACCAGTGTAATTCTTATCTTCGTGGCTGTATCATTTATCTGAGGTGTTAAGTGGGAGCTGGCTGCTTGGGCAGGGGCATCCCCCTTGTGAGAGTCAGAGCAAGAGCTGATAATGCTAGGTGTCACTTGTTTCTTTTGCAAGCAAGATGCTAAGGAAGACAGCCTGTGATCTACAAATTCCAGCCCTTGACACAGCATTTGTGGAGACTTTAAACTTACAGTCCAGTACAATTCAATCTCATGCCAACTACATTTCTCTCTGAACATCTACGTTAGCATAGTGGCAGCATCAGATGTGCTCTGTCATTCCTGACTTTCTCTGTGTTACTTTGTGCAAAGAGAATGGATTTTTCTTCTGTCTTGGTTTTATCTTTCCTGCACACTCTCTCCATCACACTCCTCTGTTCTTCCTCACTTTCTGTTGTTCCCCTGTTTCTACTTGCTTCCTTTTCCTTTTTTGTCTTTTCCAATCTTCATATTCCCCCCAAGTGCAGCTGTGCAACTACGGGAGAAATCCCCAAACAATCTGCCAGCCCTTTGAAGAATGGTTGTATTCTTCCATGTCGACTTAATTACTGTGTCCCGCTGAGGATGTGAAGGCCTTCTGGGAGGGGAGAGAAGAGGCAGCTCTGAATATGGCATTCAGTCTGGGGACTGTGCCCAGGGGACTGCAGTTCTCCAGTGGGATGCTGCCTGCCATCTGGCCTCTTGACACTGTTTGCCCTGTATGTGCCTCCAGCATCTTACTGGGTTGTATTTATTAGGGGTTGGATTCTTACAGACCTGTCCCTCAAGTGCTGAGCTCTTCAGCTGTGGTCTAGAAAAGTGCTTAACAGTGTGCTCAGAATTAAGCACCTTATTTAGTAGCTGGCTGAATTGCATCAGAATTCGCCATGCCTTGCAAGAGTAAGCCTACACTGCACAGAACACACAAGGATAAATCAAACCTAACAGAGTAACTAGGAATGACTCCTACCTGGTTTAGCTCCTATGTGATTGACCTAGTGGCTTCTCTACGTGCATACATAGATTCTAGTTTTCCTACACCTTGGGTCCTGGGTCTGCCTTGCTTACCTGGCCGTTGCCAATATTGGTGAACTGAAGTTCCCAGTGCATGATCTTTGCCGGAAAATCCATGTTGCTTTCCATGTCTGAACACCTTATTGTCTGAACACCTTTATTGTCTGAACACCTTTATTGTCTGAAGACCTTTATTGTCTAAACACCATTATTTTCTGGAAATAGCAAAAAGTTGTTGTTAATGGTCCTGATCTTGTGAGGAGCTAAGCTCACTTCATTCCTGAAAACTTCCTTGGCAAATGAATATATTCCCCAGCCTACTAACATGTCTGCCCCTGTTATGAGGACTTGCGTTAGAGATGCATGAGCCAGTGAACACACAGCCTTCTGGAGAGAGGTGATGGAAGTAATATACAGGGGTTGGGCCAAACTTACCTTATGCCATGTCCTGATCAAGCTAAACCAGAGCATAATACTGCCTCACCTACCCCAGAGCCAGAAGCCCTTCAGGCACCTAAATAGGAAACCTGCAGCTACGGTAACATTTAACTTGAAATCTTGGTTGCTTTTTAAAGATCATATTTCAAGATGGACTGTGGAATGCTGTATGCATCAAACCAGTGTGTTTCTCGAGTAGACAGGGTCACGTAATCTATGTGCTTTTTACAGAAATAGCTTCCAGATGTAACCATTGTGTCATGGTACATTTATGAAATTTGGCAGTATTGCACAATGTGCGTGGGTTTTGTGCATGATGGTAAATCCGTGCACCAATCTCATCTCTGACCTGCAGATATAGTTTGTCCCAGCCTCTTGGGCTTCGTGTACTTTCGTATTTCAGGACCCTGGGTGGTGATGAGACAAAGCCAGGGCTTAAACACTGGACCTTGGTTTTCCTCTGATGGCGTAGACAGACATGGGAACAGAGTCAAGGCATTTGAAGCCCCCCAAACACAGAAACAAGGGTATTTAGCAGCCAGCATCTCCTCAGACAGCCACTTGAAATTCTACAGAGATACAAAACTCCTGCTGGGCTTCAGCCAGATCCGGCAGGGAACTGCTGCTGGTAGAGTAACATCACCTCCAGCTCTGGGTGGGCCACAGGAGCTCCCGTGGTTTTCACCATCCCCACGCCCAGGGAGGTTCAGGTCTGGTCAGCCAGACTTCCATCATTCCGGAGACCCACTCCTGTGGGACCTGGGGCCTCTGGCAGGAATCAAACATCAACTGTGAAGTTACTTGTCCACACACAGAGCTATTGCAAAAGCACATTAGTCTGGTCTACCATTAGCTCCTCCAGTGGGAAGACAGCTGGATTTTCCAGTCTCGAGTGAAAAATGAGAACAAAAATACTTCCCACGTTGCAACTATTTGACATTTTTTCATGGCCTTTTAATGCTAGTAAATGGTGTTAGAAAAATCCAAGCACGAATTAAACCAGGTCTGGTAAATGCTTTAATTCTGTCAGGTGACAGGCACCAAACATCTCTCATTGACTGTTTCTGTTAGATTATTGTTGCTGGTTTGATGCATAAGTTCTCTTTGGATGCACTCTAAGGCTACCGTATTGTCCTGAGCCATGGGGGAGGATGCTGCTGTGCCCCATGCGTCCTTCTCTGATGTCAGCCACTTTGGGCAGGATGAGGCTCAATGCTGCAAGCCATCTTCTTCGACAGCAGGAATTAGTCCATGAGAAGATATCAAGGGTGCTTTATTGCTCTGCTGCATGTCAAACCTGCTAACCCTCTTAAAAGTGAGGAAAAATAATCATAACCCTTTACAAAGAGCTTTCTCATTAAAAAAAGGCCACACGAGAAAGAGGGCATCTCAGGTTTTTTCCTGGTCATGCGCGCTTTCGGCCATCAAAGCATATGGTGAGTCATGAACAGTGACACATCGGAGTTTAGTTACATCTCATGTCATCAGAGGCAGCCTTTAAGGGGTTTTTAATCATAAAACTGGATTAAGAAAGGTTTTTCTCCTTGTAGAAGTTAAATAAACCAGCTTGCAGAGCCTTGGGAAGCTGTTCCCAGTGGGGATCCCTAAAGCCCTCTCATGGGTCATCAGATGGGTTTCCACCTCATCGGATCTCATCCCCCACATGCACAGTGTGAGGTAAAGGCCAAAGCTGGTGGTGACAATACATTATGGCCACCTCTAGAGCTCTGCTACCAACAGAGTGTTGCTGCCTTTTGTTGGGCATGGCAGGAGCAGAACATCTTACGTGGCATCAGAAGTTTTTCCTTGGCTCAAGGAGGAATTAATGTGGTGGCTAGAGATGGATTAACTGAGGACATGGAGTGACACAGTCAGCCTGGCAAGCTGTGAGAGTGAGAGCCAGTCTAACTCCGTACCGGTCAGCTATTGCAGCACAGCCCATTTCTGCACTGGGCAGAAGATGGTCTTGTCCAGCATTTTAGTGAATGCATGGATTGAGTCTACTCCAGAGCAGATGTGGACCTCTTCAATGGTGGGGCAGTGCTAGAGCACAGGAGGGTAAAGAGAGGAAGCTGACAGAGTTGGATTTGTGGGCTGCTGGGTCTCAGCAGAATGCACTTGGGTAGATCCCTTTTGGATGAAAAGCTTCCGTCTCTGTTGGACACTTCAGACATCTTCACACCTAGCAGGTCAGTTGGGTGGTTATTCACTGCAGCTGTCATCTTCTCTAATATTCACTTTGTGAATATAAGATGATGCTAGAGAATGAAAGATGGTTGAACTCTGAAGATTAAAAATAATAAAAGTAGGCAAAAATCTAACTCAGTGCTTTGGAATGGGTTGCTCAGCATAAGATGATCTTGAAAACGTACAAAAGTGTGAGGGCCAGCATGGCACTCTGTGTGGGCCCCTTTGTGAGTCCTTACAGACTCTGGAGTCTGGGTGCTCACGTTCATGCCTTGCAGGTTATGTTAAAGAACAAAGATAAGGCTGCTTCGCTCAAAACCCCGGGAGATGTTGGCCTCCACATCTTGTCTTGCTTTTGAAGTAACAGATGTAACCTATTTGTTGGATGCCTGAAGGGCATTAGGAAAAGGTCAGTGGTTAGAATACAGATGACATATTTTAAAAGTGCATTAAAATAGCACAATTCATTAGATTTAAACTGTGAGGAGCAGAATGTTTGGAGTTAAGGGTGCAATTGCTTTTATAACCCCATTTGAGCTTTGTGGCCCATTTTGTGTGGAGGAATTTGAAATGCAGGTAGTTTTGCATGGCTTTTTTTTTGCCTTGTTATAAAATATTCACACTGTAGTTCAAGGGAACTGAAGTCAGGACTTTGAGTTTGCTTCTGCGACTGACATGATGCATGCCCGTGCACTGTCTATATTCCTCTTTTTTCCAACACATAGGCTGAGGGCCAAACCCTGTTTGCAATCCCAACGTGACCATCCCACTCGAGTTTTGCCTCCGGCAGGCAGGATAACCTTGCGCTGCTGTTGGGTCTCTCAGCACCTGCCACTGACGTGTGTGCTCAACCTCACAGCTCTCTGGTGGCCAGCTCACGGGTGGGCTTATGCAATTTAAAAAAGAGAGATACTTCCTTCCCTCGGGAACCATATTGATGCTGAAAATGCTTTTGTGGTCTATGATGGAATTACACATGTGGACAAATGGGTATATCATAGAAAACATCATAAAACATATTTTAACAAACTTATTTTCTAAGCTACCAAAAGCAGATAGACTGCACTGGAACCTAAACTCTTTCCTTTTTTCAGTCACTTTGAATTCTACAGGTTCCAAAAAAATAAATGTTTAGATGAAAAACCCATTCTCCTGGGATCTTTTTTTTTTTTTAATTAGTATTTTAACAGGGTTGCTTTCAGCCCCGTGCATGTTTTCACGAATCCCGGGAGCTCCATCAGGAGACGTGCATCAGAATGAGTGAAAAGCGTGCCATACCCATCCCAGCTGTGCTCATAATCATTGACTTTAGAATGTCAACTACCCTTTGGACAGCAAGAAAGGTGCTTCTGATACATATGCTAACAGCCGTGGTTGTCTGGTGTCCTTAATGTAAACACGTGGCTCTGACCGTTAAGCAGAAGCAATTGCTTGAATAGGTAAGTCTCCAGCAGAATGCCTTGTGCTCAGGCAGGCTCCATTTGTCACTTTATTGCCTGGTGATGCCGGTCGGTATGAGTGGGAAGATGAGCTGTTACAGTTATGACTTACTCTAACAGCTCCCTTTTATGTTCAAAATAGTTTGGCCAAGAGCAAAACCCTCGTGTTACAAACGAGACGTTTCATTTTGTTTTCGGATCCCGCTCAGTGCATGAGCTGCCGTCAGCCCGATCTCCTGCAGGAAGAGTGGCTGCCCCTTGGATGAAGGGCAGAAATGAGGGCTGAGAGGCTGCCCAAGTAGCCTCATCTTTGCAGTCAAAAACTTTAGCTGAGTATTGCCAGGCATGATAGTTCAAGGACAGGTTGTACGGAGATTTTTGTAACCGTTTTTTTTTTTGCTTATTTTTGCTTATTCCATTTTGACAAGGTTTCTGTCACTTCCTACCCTGTGCAGAGACAACACAACATCTTTAAATCTTTTTGTAGCAGCTACTGAGGTGGAAACAGGCTGAGATAGGTGCCTTGAGACAAAAGGTGGTTCCTAAGGAAAGGAATCAGTCTAATGGTGGCTTGAGTCTGGAAAGAAAGGAGTGGTGGAAGAGGCCTCCACTAAGGTAAAACTGTTCTGCATCATACGCTCCAGTGTGCTACTGAACCAGTTTGCCTTGCTTTGTCCCATACCTAATTCCCATGCAGGAAGACTACTCTGATCCTTAGCCTGGATCCTCATTTTCTCAGTCCCATTTAGTTGTATCTGCTGCAGCAAACTGACCTCTCAGCTGAAAGGACTCCTCTCATTTTCACTGTGTTCATGTTATTGCAGCAGCATATTATGGGTGTGAGACCATATGTGAGACCATATTGTTTTTCTAAGGGCTGGCACTGCCATTTTAAGCTTAATGCGGCTACTGATGTAGCCTCATGAATACAAATGAGCTGCCTCCTTTCTTCCCCTGATACCTGGGGAGGTGACACAGAGGGGTGTGCTCTCACTGTCTGCAAAAGCAATTTGAAACCGGACAAATCAAGATTTCAAGCTGAGTTCACACCCACATTAGGATGGACTAACCCCGAGCTGCGAGGCTCCACTGAGGTTGTCCCAGGACAGACCAGATTAGAATTTGGCTCAAAACAAAAAGCTGTTACAACACTACTGTCCCCTACTACAGATTCCTGCGTCTCCAGTCCCTGAACAAGCAATTGTGGAGCAAACACCATCAGTGACAAGCAGAGTCTGTCAGCACATCTTCATAGTCCTGTCTTTGGAAAGCCATCCTTGGTAAGAACAGATTGTTTTCCTTCAACATGTCCCTGTCCTGAAGGAGGAGTGGATTTGCTTCTCTAACTCCAGATTGGAAACTCTGCCCCTGAGCCACAAAAGCAACGGCAGAAACAGGTCCCTGTATTCTTCTGGAAATAAAAGAGAATTATAGCCTAAGATAATCAATCAAACAAAAAAGACCATTTTGCAGTTTAACGAGAGTGGGCCAGTGAAGCAGCCAAGGGACTCTCCCTCCAGGAACGCTATCTGCAGGGCATCCACCGCTCACTGCCAGGCGCAGGCAGGAGCCCCTGCTCCTCAGCAGCACGGACCAGGATCAATTTGGGCATCCAAAGGATGAAGACAAAAGAACTCATCCAGTCTCCTCCAGCACAAGCAAAATAGACAGCAAGTCCATGGCAACCATTTCCTTTGGCCATCTTGGAGATCTGGTACTCCAGGCAGCTGCCTGCCCTGCCTGCACCCAAAGCAAACTCTGAGCAGCACTGCGGCCAACGAGGGAGGCTCTGCAGGAACTGCAGCATGTCTCATGTCCTCCTGTCTCGAAAACATGTAGGAGTGGGATGGAAACTACCTCACCTGATAGTATCTTGATGTCAGGACTGTCACTAATTCTTCCTGAAGGCAGCAACAAATTGCTTTGCTGTGGATAGGATGGTCAGTGGTTGCTGTGAGTAGCTGAGGAGGCAGGGGTGCTGCTCAGTGCCTCTGCTTGTACAAATGCCCGGTGGTTCTGCATGGAGCCTCTTAGTGAATGGCCTCTTAGTGGCCAGCTGAGTGAATGTGATCTCTAAATGTACAGGGCAGTTCTGTAGCTCCTTGCTCCGGGATTCATTAGAGTGCTACCAGCAATGGACTTGCAGTGGGCAGGAGGGGCTTTACCCTTACTCTTCTTTATTATGGTGAACCCCCTGAAATACTGGAAGTGCAACGTTTCGTATCCTGCTTCATTAGGGAAAGACAGGTCAGCTGTCTCTCCTGGATGGACAGGAATGCATGGTACTCCCTGATGGCAATGAGTCAGTCTCTCCAGCTGAGGGATGCTGCCCAGTCTGTGACTCACTGTGCCTCTCTCGGTACTGCATCGATGCAAGTGCTGCAGAGAAACCAGGTGTGCGGCTGGCTGCTCCTCAGCTGGGAAGTCGTTCCTCTTTGGTCCCTCCTGGGGAAGAGGTTGCCACACTGAAGGTGCTTTTTAGGGTGGCCGTAAGGATCTTGGTCTGCATGGGTCTGCAGACCCCCCGGGCCGGTCGCAGGGTTCATTGGTGCCATCAGGAGCAGGGATGCCCCTGCACCCACTGAGGGCCCTCCTGCCTTGAGGGGAGCGTGGACACAGGAGGCAGGGGATGCCCACACCCATCTCCAATGCTTATTTTTGGAGTAGCTTTGCATGGCATCAATAAACCCGCTGCTGTCATTTAGCAGTCACGAAGTGAGACAGACTCAGGAAAGCAGGCTATGGGAGGAGGGTGAGAGCAAGGCATGAGCTGATTTAGAAAATAGGCTCTGCAGCATTTAGGAGCGTGCATGCACAAAGCTGCCTGTCTCTCCTTTGAGCTGAATAATGCACCGTTATTGTTAAGTGGCCCCGTTATAATTAGAGGTGTACTGACCTGCATGACAGCAGCAAATTGTCAAATGCCACCCACAGGCTACTGAGCAGGATGAGTAATTTGCACCCCCACTGTCTCTGCTGCTTTGGTGACAGCGCAGGGGGCTGGAGAGGTTCCTGGCTGCCCAGCCTGCGCCCGGAGCCCCACCGCCAAGGAGGATGAGGAGGACGGGCACTGCTCTCACCTGGTTACTGTTGCTTGGGAAACCTCTCCCTTCACATCGGCATGTTCAGTACAGTGGTTCTGCCTTCCAAAAAAGCAATATTGTGATGGGGCATCTTTAAGGGGGAAAAAAAACCCAGCACAGGTGCAAGAAAAATCACAAAAGAGGGATGGAAAAATTCCTGAACATTTTGTGAGAACAAGTACCTAAAAATATTTGTGTTTTCACGTGCAGCACCAGAGAAACAGACTTGTATTTGTGTGGAGGTGTGCTCCAGGCTGCAGTCTGCTGGGCTCTGGAGATGAAAATTGGGCCCCACAGAAATAAGTGATGAACTTCCACTGACCTCCCAGGGCCAGGGTTTCACCTGGGGACCAGGAGGAGCACTGGAAGGGCTTACCTGGGCTCTGCCCCTCACCTTCCCTCTGCTCCCATATGGATCTATCAGGCACATTTATACCTGGGAGATTTTAACTGATATATTTGTGAGGACAGATGCCTCCAGGGTCTCTGGCTAAGGTAAGGAGAAGTCACTGCCATGTGCTGGGGGGACACGAAAAGGCTGGGGACACGGAGGACTCCCTGGCTCTGCCCTCTGTGCAATGGAGAGGGGGTGAGGACAGCTACCCTCTTCTGCAGTGCTGGGTGAGGAACAAACGTGCAACCTGCCACAGCATCTCCTTTGGCAGCAGGATGATGGTCCTGCATTTTCCCATGAAATTTCCCAGATGGGCTCTCTCCTGCTGTAACAGAGCTGGGCAGCCTGTGGGACTCTGCTTGTGATTAGAGAAACCTGCTCCACCAGGAGAGAAATACAAGCATTTCCTTAAAAGCTCATTATTTCCTCTTAATAAAAATGTAGAAAGTTTAAACACCTCTCTCAATGGACTCGGTGAAATGGTCTGCGTGAGATTCATTTGGGTTTCCCTCAGTAGCTGCTCCCAGAGTGATGCATTTCTTCTTGCTGCCAACAAGAGAGACAGAAACGTTCAAAAGGAGCTTGTCATAAAGGGGTTTAGCATTTGGGATGGTAGGTGGGAGTCTGGCCATCTGTATCGACTTCCAGCGAAGCTTTGCTGAGCACCACCAGCCGCTCTCCTCCCCAGGCCCCTGCGGTTGGATCCCCTCCTGGAGGGGCTGCAGGAGTGGGGGTGGAAGAGCGCTCCCCCTGATTCACAGCACTTGGGCCTTGGGGTCAGGAGGAGATGGAGAGCCGGGGGGTGTTACACAGGACTGAATCTGGCCTGGGTACCACCCTGCAGGAGAGGCTGCGCACAAGGGACCTGTACTGGACTACATCTGTTTTGATGCACCAGCAGCCCTGGTGCTCTGAGGGCAGTAGCTACAGCTTGCTTGTAGGGTTTGGGGGTTTATTTTCCAGCAAACACGTGATTTTATCCATTCTTTTACCCATATGAGCTTGAGGATGCTCTTGGCTTTCTGTCTCCAGAGAGGAGGCAGTGTCTTTGCTTTAACTGTGCTGTGAGTCCTAAAGAAAAAATTAGTCAGTTTAGTCAATTTTTCTTTGCCTTTTACTTGGAGATCCCCCTCTGGCCACCGGGGAATTAGATGCGGCTTTTTTCAATGTTCAGATTTTCCAATGGCAAAAGTTTCTGTTCATTGTGGGAGCCTTTGGGTACGGCAGGTAACCCTTCCAGCTGGCAGCAGCACCACCTTGCCCCTAAAACTGGTCCCCGATCACAAGAACTGGCACTTTTTGATGTTTCTAAATGATGACATTAATAATTTGCTATTTTTATTCACTCTGTCAGAAACATTTGGTAATTCCTTTTTGTTTCTCTCCCCTTCTTCAGGCTGCTTTCCAGTCACTCTCAACCCCCTCTTCTCTGTGGCTAGATGTATCCTCTCTGCCCTCTGAAACTCCTTTCTGTGGTTATGGATTAAAGTGAGCAGAAGCTAACAACCAACTTCTTCATCGACTTCTCTTCTTCACTTTGCAAAAAACGTTATTGGTTTTTAAATGGCGAAGCTGTCTGTGCTGTACAGAAGAGTCTGGATTGAAGCACCTCTTCCAGTCCGTTAGGGACCAGCTGCATCTGGGACAGCACTGTGCCGGTTTGCTGGAGAAATGGGTGTCCAACGTCAGCATCTCTGTTGAGTCACCATCCACTTCTAATGTCACTTTGATCTGACAGAAAGAGAAACATCTCTCTGAGCTAAGGATCTGAAACTCTAGGACACTTAATTACCATGCAGCAAGTACATTTTATGCTGCCATTACAAATAATTTAGCTACAACAATATGGCAGTTTAATTTGGCTTATTTATCTCAATCATTTTGCATGAGAGAGATGAATGCCTCAGCATGATTTCATGTGGATGCTTCGTCTCCTTTAATGTGATTACAGGTAAAGGCTGCACAATACATCCCTGCATAAGAATTAATCTTGCAGGCAATTGGCCTGAATTAAAACACCCAAACCAGATAAATAGAAACTTTGCTTGCATCGTGGCTATGAACTGTGCCAGTGTCCTAATGTGAATTATTTTTAAAGTATCTTACTTCCAAGCACAGAAGAGGGAGAAAGGCAGTATACCCACATGTCCATGTCCACATAGTCCTGCTGAGCACATACTTTGCTGCTTCTTTCCTTTTTTAGTTTAGAAATGTCAGCACTTTCCGTTCCCATGGGAACCCTGTCTTTTCCGTTGGCACTCCATTGCATTTAAAGATGCTGGGACTGGAGGGGCTGTGGTCTTTCTGGAAGCATGTGCCGACCACTCCTGGCTCCCGGCTCAGCAGAGAGGGCTGGATGTGGCAGCCCTGGTCCTTGCCCAGGCATCCTGCTCCCCTGACTGCCCCCAGCGGGGCTGAGCCCAGCGGCTCTGGACCTGCAGGGGCAGCCTCAGCAAAAGGCGTTAACTGGGAGAAGGGGTCAGAAACTGTTTGAAAACTATTACAGGCCTGATTGTAAGCTCTCTTTGAAGTTCCTGGTGACCTCATGGGAGAGTACAGGATCTTCCCAGTACGGAGGGAAGCATGGCAGATACATAAGCACCGCGGTGAAATGCCTTTCTGATGATGAAACTCACGTTCTTAGAGTAAAAACCTGATTTTGCTACTGTTACAAATCTCTGAGTTAGGAACCAAGTTAGGAGGATCCATTTATTACTGAAGTCATCTGCAATGTGATAAAATATCAGCAACAGACTTTGTGAGGTTCAGCCAGTCAGTACTTCTAGGGGTTTATATTCTGGAATAAGTTGAGTTAATATAATTTACCAAACACCCGCTGAGGTCACTGGGTTTATGGGTGCCAAGATGGGGCAGGAAGATAGTTATCTTCATTGCTCAGTTTTAAAATGCTGGTTCTTAAAAAAGATCCTTTCAGAGCAGTAGGACGTGTGAAACAATGCTGCGAACTGCTGACAGGTACCATGGCAATGGGCTCTGCCAGAAGCTGCGCCGCTCTTTGGAGCTGCTTCTCCTATTGACTGAACTATTTTTCACTCCATATTTATGAGTATTCCCACTCCTGAAGGATGCTGACAGCTTTTCCAGATATTGCTAATGTCTCAGGCTGGGGGCGTGCAGACGGTACCCCTGTTTCTGCTGAGCAGAGGGAATCTGGCCGCAGGTCTGTCTGCGCCCAGCACACAGGTCGTGGACGGTGGGAGCCGGGGACACACGCCTTGCAGAAGTGCCAGCCTGAGAAGTGACACTGAGATCAGGGTCCCACCACCGATGCCCTGAGATAGTGCTCACATTCCGCTGTTCCCAGCTGACTTCATGCCCCAGCCTGCCACCTGCCTGCCTGCCTACCTCCAGAGCCCCTTCCCTGCAAGCTGCCCTTGCTCACAACACGTGCTGGGGTATCTTTACCTTCTGCTCTTTGTCTCACTTGGTCTCTCAGCTCCCTTTGTTTTGCACAAGACCTTTCTAATGGCCCAACTGTGCCACCTCGCCCCCAGTTCTGAGATGCTGTGCACTGGGAAGGTGCCACCGGCTGCACCAGGCCCTGCATCGTTACTCTCTAGTGGGGCGTATTTTCGCTAACTGCTTGGCAGGTGCAAAAATGCAATTGCAGCTTGTCAGAGCTGCCCACACGTCAGAGCTGAGAACAAGAGACCACCTCAGCCATTGCCCCTGGCGCCGAAGGGAAGAGCTCCGTGAGGCTGCGTGCCCCAGTCCTCGTGGCCATGCCTGCCCCATGCCAGGCTGGCTGTGCTGAGCCCCCACTGCCACCATCCCGTGCCCCTGGCTCCTTCTGACCCTGTGGCCACAGGTCTTGGCTCACGGATCCTGCCACTACTTGTGGATGCAGCCACTGGTGATTTCTGCTCTGCCACGGTGTCTGTCCACTGCTGAAGTACATCTGATGCTCCATGTTGTGCAGGGTTTCTTCAGTGGCACAGTAGCAAATTTATTATGCAAGGGTGTAATAAAGTCGTTTCAGCTGACTAATAAAATGCAGCACTGCATAATGCAGTCTTCCTATTCTGCTGGGAGATGCATATGGATGTTAAATCCCCAGGAAGGGTGGTTCACTCCCCTGAAGAGATGCTATGGCAGGGAGAGGAGCAGGAGGTCTCACATGCACTTGCAGGCAGGAGAAACCAGCCCTGCCTGCAGCAGGGTCCTGCCCTCTCCCGACTGGCCGCTTACTTCATACCTGTGCTGCCCTCTCCTTTCTGACAGCCCAAACCTGGGCATGGCCCAGCCAGCGCTCACGTGCCCACCATCCTCCTGACACACCGTCCCCCACAGCACATCGGTGACGTGGGACCTCCATCCAGGTTACGCTGGGCTGTGCTCCCATCCCCACCAGCCACCCGTGGCCATGGCAGCAGCCAGGCCAGCACCGAGCAGGCACAAGCGAAAAGCATCCCCCCTCCATCGCCCCGGCTTCACGGAGCTGGGATGTGGACCGCCGTGCCCTGTTCTCAGTGCCACCGTGGGTATGGCGGTCACATCCCTCCCTGCTCCCGGTACACACGCTGCAGTGCCCACGGTCGCAACCGAGCCAGTGCAAAAGCCGAGCTGTGCCAGCCGCGGTGCTCAGCCGGCACCGCGTCCCCGGCAGGGCTGTGCCGCAGCGGAGGCTCGTGGTGCTCCCCCTCCCTGGTGCGATGTGGCTGAGCTCTGGAAAGCCAGATTTTCAGAACAAGAAGGTTAATTGCTATTTGCTTTCAAAGCCTTTATCTTATTTTTTAATTCCTCTCTCTTTCATCTTCCCTGTCTGCTTTTTGAAGAACAGCATTTAGAAATCTGTTTTTCAGAGTCCAAACCAGTCGCAGGTTCAGGACCCGTGAGAGTAAACAGAGGAGACCCATCTCAGGGCTGCGGAGGTCCCATGTGCAGGAACCTGCCTTCCAGTAAGACAGATTTTATAGAAACAGACTTTAAGGGCGTGGGGAGTCATCGAGCCCAGCTCCCAAGCACGGCCTGGCTCCACTGTGAACCCCGTGTGCTTCGTCTCTCGCCTCAGCACCATCTCTGCCTTTCTGTGTTAAATGAAAGACCTTTAACCATCAGGTGTTTTCCTTACGATAAAGATATTTATATACTTTATTAAAGTCAACTGTCAGTATTCTTTGTAAGTTAAACAGATGGAGCTCGTAGGTATTTTTGCCAGCTTCTCAGTGATTTTACTCATTCTCTTCTGCTCTCTCTGCACATCTCTGTTAAGAACTCAAACACCAAACCCAAATGCAGGTTTCCAGTGTTGGTCTAAACACTGGGTAACTGAATTTTCCATTGGCAAATTCACTGCCCTGGTCTTCTCGCTGTTGCCTTTGCTTGCCAGGGAGCACTCTGGACGCTCCTGGTGCGTTGCTTTGCCCCCCATACTCTCCCAGGGCTTTCCAGGAGCAATCTCCAGCATCCTCACCATGCCCTGCCACCTGGGCATGGCCAGTGGATCTTGCACTCACATGTCCAGTTTTATTCTCAGCCTTATTAAAACACTCTCTGTTTGGATGAGTGGAGCGTTTCAGAGCACTGTGTGCCTCAGCCGCTTTTCCTTGTTAGTGACTGTCCTGCCAGGCTGTTAATCATCCATATGTTTTATCAGCAGTGATCTTGCATTTGCTAACAATTTGCTGATTAAAAAAAATTACTACCAGTCCCTGGCGAAGCCCTCCGGAAGCAGTGCCGTGCAGCAACGGTGCTGTGCCGCGGTCGCGCCACAGACCTGCCAGCTGGCCAGCACCTCCTCAGCCTGGACCTTGAGATGATGCTCATCTTTACAAACCCCATATTATAGCACATCTGCACAGCTTCGCTTAATTGTAATCTTATCAACGGACGAGCACACGTTTATTTGACAGAATCTACTGTCTATAAAACTGTATTGGCAATAATTATATTTTTGTCCCTTAATTCTGTCTCAAATTTTCCATTAGCTTTCCTGTCTAGAAACCTGCCAGTCTGCTTGAATATCAGTACAGCATCAGCACTTTGCTTGCTTTCGGATTTTCCCCGGTTTTCAAAAGTGTATTCAAAATCAACAGCATTGGGTCAACCAACTCTTTTCCTATTCAGGTGTTCCTGATTGTGGCTATTTTATATCTTCCCTGGTTGCCAACAGATTGGAAATGTGTTTGTCATTCTTCTGTGGTTCAGGCACTGCCCTCTGCTCCCTGCCAGGTGCAGAAGGCAAAGCTCACTGCCCCATCTGCTTTCTGTGCACAAAAATCAACTGTCCCGCTGTTTCAGGGGAGCTGTGGTCCAACACGTTGTCCGATTGCTCCCAATCAACACGCAGTTCTTCTGGTTGTTCCTGATCCCTCCCATACGATGGCTTTTTTCTCTTCATCGATTTTGTACATTTTATGACTTTTAATTGACCAGCTCATGTCTGCTTCCCCGTTTCTCATTTGCCAGGTATTGGTTTTTAATTTCTAAGTGCAGACTCACAACAAGAATACATTTTTACTCAGAAATACTTTGCTCTTGATTGCAGAGTGGCAGTTTTTGAATGCCTAGTAAGCTCCTCTCAAAGAGTGTTAGCTTTCAGTCATATTCTTCTCTCTCTGCTTTCTTCTCAATGTCTTTGTTCCTAATTCAACTCATTAGAAGCATCAAGTATATAAAAATATTACTACAGTTAATGAATGTGCTAATGTAATAAATGTTTTTAGTAGGTGTATTTAATACCATATTAAATACAACCGTGTAAATGTAATGCACTTCCATTTTTGTAAACGTTTGGCTTAGTACAGAATGACATTCTTATTACAATTATACATAAAGTAACTTCTTCAGAGCACTAGGTGTATCTGTCAATACATCCATATGTACGTTCTGGGCTGGACCATCCTCTTCTGCTCACGGTAAATGCAGCTGAGTGCTGACTGCGGATCCCTGGGCAGCCACGCTCTTCCCGCGTGCTGCTCCGTTCCTCTTCATTCCTCCTAATAAAGTCCAGAAAAGAGCTGCAGCCTTTGCTGTCTGCCTCAGGCCTGAAGAACCCACATCCCCCAGCACCGAACTGCTGGAGCCAGCATACGGCCCCTCCTGGCTGGCATAGCACAGGGCAGTGACAAAGCAGACCAAAGGGCAAGAGGAAAGCTCTCTGTATTGTGAACCTAAAAAGAGGGGGCAATGTTGTGATAATAGCCCAGATAAATGGGCCTGTTGCATTTTGGAAACCAGTTAATATAGATGCCAATTGCTTTCCTAAATATGCTTCCACTAGGGTATTTTTTCTTACGGGAACTACTTACGGTTGCTATGCACAATACCTACTTTTTAATTTCTTTTCTGCAGCTCGGCACAATCTCTGACTCCTAGACAGCATTCAGAAATCCGCAGGGACGAGAGAATTTCATATTGACTCTAAATAAGAGGGTAACTTTACAAAAAGAAAAAAAAAAATCCAAACAAAGCAGGAGCAAAAACCCCAGGGTTTCCTAAAGTGGAGAGGAAGGTTTAATTTGTTACCCAGCGCCGATGCTGCAGCACCATGAGACTGAGTGAGCTTTCATCCCCCCCGCCCCCCCCCCCCCCCCCCCCCCCCGTCCTCTCCTGTGAGTAAAATCCTTTGAAATGTATCTTTTCCCTTATAATTCATTAACCTGTAAAAAGGATCCATTTTGTGGAGAAAAGGCCATTTACTGAATAACAGGTGGACATCATCGCTACATTGATTTTCCAGGGTCTTATCAATAGAAACAGTATGAAGTAACTTGGACAGACTGGAGGCTGTGGACTAACACTGGATTTACCTCGTTAGGCTCTAATGAAAGCCAGCTCCACGGACAGTGTGTTCTCAAAAGGGCAGGATGAAGAAAATCAGAATGCTGGCAGAGCTGGCTGGATGCATCACCCATAGCCTCAGCCTGCTCACCTGGCTTGCCCAGCCTGACGTTCGTTATCCCGGCTCGCTGTGCACTCTGGAATGGTCAAACACGTTTGTGTCATCAAAATGCCAGAATGTTGGAAGATCATCTATAGGGGCAGCAGCATCCCAGTGCATTTGCTACCTTTCCAGGTGGGCCTTGAACAGCTATCACAAATCTCTTTATCTCTTTCCACCCAAAATGTGTAGTCAGAAATGCAAGGGATTATCCACTCCCTGCTGACAGCCTAATGACATGTCTGCAAATGCACAAATTATCTTTGCAGTTCTCTTGCAGCTACGATTGCCAGAAAATCTGTATATAAAATGAAGATAATAAGCAGTAAATATTCAACCCAAGCTGTTGAATTTTTAGATGTAGAAGCACCCCGGGAGTCCATTTTCTTCAAACAGGAGAAATATTTCTACTAGAAATATTTTGAAAAAAGTAATTTTAAACATATTTAAGAGAAAAAATAATAGCAAGTTAGGAAAAGCAATGCTTGTTGCCTGAAACACTCATCATGCAAATGCATTTTCTTTACACGATGCCCAAGTGCTGGTTGTTCTAGGAAGATGTCCGAGGCTGACTAGCTCCCTCCCCTCTCTTCCCCTGGCAAATATTGTTTTAAAGTCTCTCGGGTCTGCGCAACGTGTGGTTCAATTACGGAGCTTCACCTGTTCCTCCTTCCTTTGGAAAAATACTAATTGAGCGTTTGATTCTCCCTCACATCGGTGGGATCGCGCAGACAGCCCGTCGGCATCGTCTCAGCCTGACTGAGGACGGCAGGATGAGACCCGCAGGCTGGGAGCGCGCCAGGGCAGGCAGTTGTCATTTTGCATTTATCTGCGGAGCCATCGCCTCCAGCAGCGCGCAAGGGCTGCAGGAGCAGACGTCCTCTTCCCACCAAGGCTCTGAAGATGTTTTACAAACGGAAAGGAAAAGTCACCAGCCCTGTGCCATGCAAGAGCCACAGAAATACTCCTGCAGCCAAGTACAGCGAAGTTGGCCAGACAGCCTGGTCCTCCTGACTGTTCCTTGCTCTGTCTGCCACAGGCTCCATGGCTGTCCTGCCCTGCTGCGGGGTAGCTCCATGTGCCAAAAAACTTGTGGGGTGTTTCACCCATCTGGGGAGACTGTACAAGAGCCGAAGCAGCAGCCCCTCCACCTGCCACTGGAAGAATCAGGCAGAGTTCAAAGCAGAAATGCCACGAGTAGTTTAGATTAAATCCAAATTAAATCCCATGCTTGTCAAACCTTATGCTATTACTGGGAGTGGCTGGAGCAGAGTGCTCGGCTATTTGCTATTAATAGGGTCAGGCTGCCGCTGAGCAGACTCGCTCTACCTTGGGGCAGCACACCTCCCTGCCTTCCTCAAGGAAAGAGATATTTTAGGAGGGTTCCCAAAGGCTTGTATCTTCCATCCCCTCGCAGAGGCTGGGAAGCAAGCTTGAATTAACACTGGAGGATGAGCCGCGTTTTTTTCTGTGGGAAATACGCCAGCTCGGCTGCACTCTGTGCACAGCTCGGAGCCTGGGTCAGCTCCAAATGTGGCTGGCAGCCCGCAGGCAGATGAGGCCCGTGGCGGCAGCAGTGGCTGCTCTTCTGCGGTTTGGAAAGACACGGAGTTCAGGCAATTGTGTTTGGTTTTGGTTTTTTTTTTTCAGGGGTTATCATGTGTCTCGCTATGGGGTGGCCTGTCTGGTTATGGTGAGAAGAGTCATCCCTGATACCTGTCCCCCTCAAACCCTGCCCCTATCTCCTGGTGCCATCCTCCCTTGCTGTCATCCCACCCATCACACCACACGCAGCAGGATCCGGAACCCCACGCTCGGCTTCTCCTGCTCATCTTGGCTCCAGACTCAGACCTACAGCTCCTAAAACCAGCGCTGGATGGTCCCCACCTCCCTCCTTTGGCAGCTGCTGGAAGTTATTACCGTCTTCCCCTGCAATGAAATGCCACCCAAATTCCTGCAGTGCCTGGGTCCTCCCATACTTGGTACCCTCCCACTCATTTTGGCTGGTTTGAATGCTGGCTCTAGCATTGTGAGGGCTTTTTTGCTGCCTCTCCACGCCTGTTAATGCCCGGGCAGCCCGGTCCCAGTCCTGGGGAGGCAGCGGGATGGGAGCCCCGCACAGATGACGGTTCCCACAGGCACTTAAAGGATGGGGCTTCATCAGACCTGAGCAGAGTTAGGATTGTTGGATTATGTGCCCAAGTCCCTCAAGCATCCTTGAAAAGTAAGTATTTACTTACACTTAAATTCTTGCACACACATCAGGGACAGCATTAGCAAATCCAGGACCTCATGCCTGAAAATCAGGAGCCAGGGTGCAAAGCCTAAGATCGAGAGCAAAAAACCCCAGAGCTGCTTTTCCTGCTGCCTTATTTCTGACCCCCGCTGAGCACCCTCTGGTCCATATGCCTCACATTTTCAAGCCTTCTTTTGCAATCAGGAGGGATAGATTTTTTTTGACAGAGACTGTGATTACTTCTTAGTCATGGAGAGCAAGAAGTGGAACTTTCAGAAGAATACCACTAAGCATCATGAGAATCATAAAAGAAATCACAAGCGCTGGTCATAATGCACAGTGGTGGGTCATGGTAAAATTTCACTGGGTGTGTTGGTGGGGACACGTGACCCCAGTAACGTGTTTGTATGGACTCCCCAGTTCACAGTACAGAGTCCCCAGACACAGAGACAGAGATACCCTTGTCTCTGCCTGTTACAACATTTACAGAAACTGCCTGTAAATAGAATTATAGGAATATTTTAAATGGATTTCTAGGCTGGACTCAGAACTATTCCCTATTTGTATTCCCTAAATATAAACCAGACTGTATCTTGCTAGCAAAAAACTGCCAAGAGCGTTTCTCAGTGTTACCTCCGTGAGTACCCAAGGAGACTGAAAGTTGTATTTGCACTTTTAAGGATTGGTGATGTAAATGTCTGCCAAACCAGTGACTCAGAAAGAGGAGAAAAACCTGCGTGCCCCATCTAGCCAGCCACAAGCACGCTGCCTCCAATCTGGAGTCTCTGCCGTGAGCGCATGGAGCAAAGCTTTTCCTGACATACTTATGATTAGCTCTGCAAGCAGGGAAAGAAGTCAAAGCAATTGTTTGCTGTGAATTGCCAACTTGAACAGTCACACTTGGTGCTGTCTCTCTCCTTCACAAGCGCCTTCCTCTGCGAGGGGAGATGCGGTAATGCCACGGGTGTGATGCCAAGAGTGGGCAGTGAGTTCCCCACCACGAGGGGCTCGGCCATAAAGAGCTCCCTAAGGAAAGTGAAGAAATCCGGGGATGAAGAGCCTAAAAAGGATCTTTAGGACCAAAAAAAGGCTGGCAACTCTGAGTCCACAGAGAACCTCATAAAAGTTACAGGCTCTGCCTCATGAAGGCTGGAAACCATTTTCCCAGAAGACCCAAGCCCCACAGATTGCAACCAGAAGTGATGGTGGGGAGACACGTCTGACACTGCCCATGGCTCAAGGCATTGCAGCAGACCTTGGTGGGGGTCCCACGGCGAGGTGCAGGCCTGCAGCAATGCCGACAGAGGAGAACGAACAAGACACCCCGGAGCAACCCAGCGGTACAGCCTGCATGTGCTGCGAGAGGACTCCATCCCTGGCAGGCATCCTCCAGCCGGGACAAACACCCTTGTTAGAAATTCTGCCTTGTTTGCTGGGGAGTGTTGGCAGCAAACACCCTCGGGAGAGATGCTCCTTCTCCGGGTGACAGATTGTGCCAGAGAAGCAGCGTGTCATAGGGCATGACGTCAGATGGAAACTTCTAAGCGTTCTTACCATGGAAATTACATTGCTGTGAACCGGGTTGTTTGTGGAGGCTCATTGCTGGTCCTGACAAGCAGAGGCTCTTTGGTAACAAATCACACTGCTCAGAGCTGAGGTTGAGCAAGGTTTTTCCTGGACTGTACCCGGGATGGTGGTACCTGAGCACAGGACACCCCCTCCCCTTCTTTCTTCACCATCCATGCCACAGGTGACCTGCAGTGACGACCTGCACTGAACCCACCGTACGTGGGACGGAGGAGGAGGCCAGAGCTTTGCCACTGCTCCTTGCCAGGCTCTTCCCAGCCCCTTTCCCACCCCGAGAGCTGCTCTGCATCCCTGCAGCTCAAGGAGGGTGAAAAGGTCTACTACTGTGACCTGCATAGCAGCACAGGCTCTATAATTACTCCCTGAAATACTTGCCTCGAGCCAAAAACTGTGTGCTAGAACTGAAGGAGACCTCTGTCTAATGAGCCTGTCCCTGTACGTCAACAGTAATTAATGTGCATCACCCTGCAGCTTCCCACCCCCTCCTAACAGGCTGAAATTTTATCCTCTGGTTATAATTGCAAATTATGGTTAAAATTTTAAATGCCTGGGAGTCGGGAAGCTGGATGCTACCACCCATTTCCCCGTGGGTACATGTGGGGCGGATGCTAGGACAGTTCCAGTCCCTTCTTTCACTCCTGGCCCTCTTACAGCTTTCATCCTCACCACCCTTTTCTCCTCCCTCATCCCCTTTTCTTCTCTTTCTCTCTCATTTTGAGTTTCCTCCTTTCCTCACCTTTCTTTGCCGCCTTCTTTTCTCTTCACCTCAGCATGAAACACCCTCCAGGAGTGTGGTGGAAGATGATCATCCCTCATGCACATGAAGCCACCTCTGAGCACAGCAGCCCCTTCCCATCAGATGGTGCTGCTAGAAATAATATCAGGGTATAGAGAAATAATAAAGGTACCAAAAACACACATACAAATACGGATGGGGCACATCATCCTCCTTCCCCCTGTGCTGGGAGAAATCACAGGAGAAATAAGACTTGGGGGTTTCTTGTTGATGTGGCATGTCTCTTCCCCAGCCACTCCCAGCACCACTGCTACAGGAGATGTGTCTGAGGGACATCATCTAAGGCTAAATAACTAGAACTTATTGACCTAGTTTTGCTGGTGGAGGTAACTCAGTTGCTGGCCCAAATGTTTCCCGTGGCCATTAGTGTTCAGCTGAGGGTGAAAGATGTACAAACACTAGCTAAAGGGCTTCCACACTCCACAAACATTAACTGATGGCGGAACACTCCTTCGTCTGCATCCCCTGGAAAAATCTCCCATCTGTAACCAGCATGCAGTTCTAAAATACTGGCCTAAAGCCAGTGATGGGTCCCTCGTTGGTGACTGTAGTGTTTACAATTATTCATTATTGCAGAAAAATACAGTATGAAGAATATACAAGCATTTATTCCAGATTCAGACCAGGTAAATGTAAAGGAACTCAGATATGCAGTGGGCTGGTTGCAATAGCTAGGTGGGCCTCTTTCAAGAAGAGGTTAAGCCTTCTGTTCCAAAACTTTTCATCAACAAAATGTAATTAAGGGATAACAGAGAATTTGGTCTTTGGTTTCTATCTCTTCTCAGTGTATAGAAAACTGAGAGCAAGCGTGAATTGGTGAATCGATGCCCACTTCACGCTGCGGATAGACAGCCTAGGAGAACAGACCAGGGACTGTGAATTCAGCTGATTTGGAAGTATAATGATAACACTGATGGTACTGTTGACCATTTAAATTATGGGCACACCCTGTGAGCTGGGCCACATATTGACATCTCATCTGGATGGCGCTGGGCTCGTGTTGGAGCTCAGATGATAAGAAACATTGCTTCTATATAATTTCAGATTCAGATACCTGCTGAAAAGCAAAAGTGAAGCTGACAGCCTCGTTTCCCGGCTCCGGATGAAGAAAACACAGAAAGCGTCTAAATAGAACAGGCTGCAGTTAAACAAGAAATGCCAGTTAAAGCAGAGGTCCGTATTTTGGTCATCTTGAGCACAATAAGTAGTTATTACTTACAACATTAGCGTAATTTAAAGATGAACAGTTATCCTTTAACACTGTGCCAAGTCAGAGCATGGCTGCTGGTTAAATAGAGGTCTCCAGCCCAATCCCTGGAGCCAGGCGCTCAGGCACCCCCCAGCAGTCAGGTCTCTGCTGCCAGCCTTGCCTTTGGAAACACCCAGGTTTTGTTCTCCACACCTCGTAGACCACTGCATCCTCTCTCAAAGCTACAGCTTGTTGTGGATGATAATTATAGTGGATGATATGTATATGGATTATGGAAGATACATAGATAATGCATGACATTTTCTGTTGAAATACCTGAGACAGGTAAAGAGCAATGCATTACTTTTGAATTTAAGGCAGTTATTGCATCTTTCTTCCGTTAACATTAAATATTCAGGCAGCTGAGTACTCTCCAGACATCACCTGAACACAGCAGACTGGATCACCGTTAACTTTATCAATGCGCCATCTATTATTGCACCGAATAAATGCAAAGTAAGACACTTCATTGGCTGTTTGTACTTTGAAATATATCAGAGATACTTAGACCTGACTGTACTGGTTAAACAGGCATGTTTGATGCAGAGCCTGAGGCAGCCTAGCAAACCTAGGAGCTACAGAAGGGCTGATGATCCTGGCGTGATGGGATGGGGCTGCTGGTGCAGCCTTGGTCAGCACGAAACCACCGGAGCTCAGTTTCTGCCCTGCAGCATAGGCAAAGAGCATCCTGACTGCACCTCGGCACGGTTTCTCATGCACGGCTCTGCAAACCCTTGTCCTGCTGCATGCCGGATGCTTTACAATGGTTTGTAATGCAAGTGCCATCCTCAGGACGGGGATACACGCTGCCCTTGTGGGGAGCGTTCTGCTCCACTCCTCCGAGCAGCAGAGACACCCACGCTCTGTCCCCCCAGGGTTTTAAGACATAATCTCTTTGTGAAATATAACCTACTGGCAAGCAAATACATCTAAGAATTCACTTTAAATACATATTTGGAAAGCTGCATTTTGGATTTTTTAACTCAAAACTGCAAGTAACGGAGAATCCAAATATGGAGAATTTGTAGGTTTTACTGTGTTAATTATTAAAAAAGAAAAAAAAAAAGGACAACATTACCCATCGAAACTGCATTCTTGTCAATCAAAGCTGGGGAACAGAGTATTTTTATAAAGACATCTCCAAGCCTTTGATACACTTGGTGGAAACCTTTTCAGGTAGTTTGAGAGCGAAGCGTAGAGCTGCCCTCGGATGCCTGGCTCCAGCAATGTTCCTGGTTGAGGACGAGTGTGGGGCAGTGGAAGGGATGAACTCAGTCAAGGGGCTCCTGCATTGCCTCAGCGAGGGTCTTTCTAAAAAATGCAGTTTCTCTGTCGAAAACTGGAACCTCAGCATAACTGTTCACTTGGTCGAGGAACAAAGTTAATAGCTAAGCCGTGGCATGGGTGAGAGGCTCCCTGACAAAGCAGTGGCTGCTGTGGCATGAATGCTCTCTTCATTAAGCCGCTCAGCTGGCTCAGAAGCTTCTGTTCTTGATGAAAGCAGCACCTGCTAATGCTGAGGATCCCATTCTTCATTAACAGTTCAGCTGGTTCAGAAAGGGAGCTCTGAGGCAGATGAACAATTTATGCAGAGTGGGATACATGACAAAGTAGCAGCTACTTTAGTGAATACAAGCATCTTTGTAAAAGTGCCCAGATGGTTCAGGAGCGAGTCCCATTCTTTGTGAAAAGCGCCGTTGTTGTTCTGGGCTCTGCCTCCCGCCTCCTAACAACACGCTGGGCACAACCCATCTTCCCGGGGAGCTGCAAAATTCAGTCTTCCAATAGACATCCTGCACAGGCCAAGTCTCTGGGTTTGCCATCATTTTTTCTAGCAGAATAATGTCATCTTCAAGATGTTGCCCACTGTCCAGGTCTCGCTGCTGCAGCACCACTGCCTGTGACATCTCCTTCCCACTCTGTCATTTACATTAATTGGACATTTAGATTAATTGCCTATTGGATACTAAGATACCTGAGCCTGATCCCCCTCTGGGGTGCCTCCATGAGCACAACCGTCGCAGGGGTGCGCCCAGCCTGACGGGCAGACCCAGTGCGGCCAGCTGGGCTGGGGCTGGGGAGGCAGGGGCTGGGAAAGACTCATCTCTTGTCACTCGTCATGGGGAAAACCCCTGAACCGTATGGCCCCGAAGAAAAGCACCAGGATCCCAGCCCCACACACCAGAATGTGGGCTCCCCACAGTGGGGATGGTGTCAGAGATATGAGAGCCCGGAGGGCCACCAATGTCTTGGAGCAGTTCTCCTTTCGAGTGGAACTGGGAAGAGCTCAGTTGGGCGATGCGGTTCAAGAAGGGATGCTGCCCTGCAGCCAGGAGAGGTCTGGAATGGTTGGTGGGAAGGGAGCCTGTGCTGCTTAGGAAAAAGTGAGGAACATGGTTTTGTAAACCATCTTTCTGGCTGGGAAGGCAGGGAATGAGTGAAGTCGGAGCAGAGATAATACGGGGACCAGTTAGCTGCACAGTTGGAGTCTAAGGCTGGGGCTCACGAAGGGAGGACGGGAGCTGCACTGCAGCCTGCGAACACAGCTGGAGGGGATGAACGCGAGTCTGCAGGCGAAGATGAGCTGAGTCAGGAAAGCGCAGTGGAGACAGGGCCCGTGGTGCAGTGGGATAGACCAGAGGCAGCTTAACATGGACCCTCACTGTAGCCTGTTTGGTTCAGGCGTTTTTCAGCGTGTGCTCAGCCAGGGTGGTGGTGGGAGCAATGCTGAACCGCTCGGTGGGGGCCTTCCTCTGTGCCCGGATGGCTGTGGATGGAACGGGACACCCAGGCAGGGAATGGCCAGGGCCGGAGGCAGAGATCTGCAGTGCTGCCGGCCAGGCTCCCACCCCTGGTCGGTGCTGACACTGCCACCAGGTATTTCACTTCTCCAGAGCAGCACCAACTGCAGCACCCTCTGCATCCGAGCAAACACTGATCACTTTTAGAGTCCATTTTGTGAAATAACCAGAGATGTAAAAGTTTCCTTCCAGAGCGAACGAACACTAAGAGAGAAGCTCGTGCCCTGGGGACCACCTCGGCATTTGGGCTGGCATGCCGCTCCACAAAAAGGGCCGTGATAGCTGACCCCTCTATGGAAATAGCAACCTATTAACCCGAATCTGTCTCTGGCAAGAGAGCCGGGTGCAGGCCGGTGCTTCTGGCAGTGACTTGCAGGCCTGCTGGGTCGGGCTTATTCACCTGCCCTCCCCAGGGACGCAGCCTCCTCCTTCGCCGGGATGGAGAAGGGCAGCTCCCCACCTCTCGGGGGGCCAGGGTACCCCCGGCCGCACGCACCCGAGCCCGCTCGACATCACTTGCAAGACTCCCCGCGACAGCAGCGCTCTCAGCGCCGGCTGCCCCCACAAACCGGGGGCTGTCTCCACAAACTGGGAGCTCCCCCCACAAACCGGGGTTTGCCCCCACAAACCGGGGGCTGCCCCCCCCCCTCCCCCGGGTGCGTCAGGCTGCGGGGAGCAGCCCCCGCGGGCAGAAGTTGCGGGCAGCGGGTGAGGACAGCGGCAGCCGAGCCCCGCAGCGTGTCCCGCTGTCCCCGGGGGAGCCCCGCACCCCCGCCGCCCCCTCCCGCCGGCCGGCGCGGCGCCGCGCACGCAGCTCCCCGTCCCTGTCCCCCCCCCCCGCCCCTCCGCGCCCGCGGAGCCCCCTCCCTCCCTCTCTCCCTCCCTCTCTCCCGCGCGGGGCTGCCCAGCGGAGGCGGCGGGGCCGCGCCGCCCCTGCCGCATTGGTTTGCGGCGGAGCCCGTCAGCGCCGCGGCGCCGAGATTGGCCCCCGCAGCCGGCGCCGGGTGCCCCCCCCCCCCGGGGCCTGCCTCCACCCCGCCCGCCGTGCGCCGCGGCCCGGGCACGGGCACCGCGCTCCGCTCCGCGCCGCGCCGCTCCGCTCCGCTCGGCCCGCAGCGGGGGCAGGGCCGGGCCGGGCAGGGCAGGGCCGAGCCGGGCGGGGGGCGCGTCCTCCGCACCCCCCCCCGCCCCCCCAGCCTCGCACCGCGCCGGCAGCGGGGATGTGAGCGGAGGCTCCGCCGCTCCGCGCCCGCTCCGCAGCCCGCTGCTCCGCCGCCCGGCTCGGGAAGATGCTGAGCAGGTGGATGAGTGGCAGCAGCAGGAACCTGGACCGCGAGTACAACTGCACCGTGCGGCTGCTGGACGACAGCGAGTACACCTGCACCATCCAGGTCAGCGTCCCGCGGGGCTCGGGGGGACGGGACGGGACGGGACGGGACGGGACGGCCCCGCGCCGGGGTCGCGCAGCCCCCCGGCGCCGCCGCGCTGCCGCCCGGAGCCGGCAGACAAAAGGAGCGGAGCGGCGGGGGCGGCCCGGTCCTGCCCCGCCGCTGCGAACAAAGGCAGACCCCCCTCCTCCCTCGTCTCGGGAGGCGACCGGAGCATCGCTGCGGGAGACGAGCCGCGGCTGCCGGCGGCGAGGAGCCCCGGGGCAGAGCTCCCCCCACGCCTGCGACCCCCTCCCCCGGCCGCGGAGGCGTGCGGGGATGGCGCGGAGAGCCGCCCGCCCTTCAGCCGGCGCGGGGGTGCCCGCAGCCCCCGGAGCGCAGCCGGGGCCGGAGCGGGGCAGGGGCGGCCCGGAACGGTCACCCCGGGTCCGGGGAGAGCCTCGGCCGTGCCCCGCGGAGCCGGGCCGGTGCTCGCCCTCCGCTGCCGGCTGCGGAGGCTCCGCGCTCCGCGGGGAGGACTTCGGCGCGAAGTAAAGTACCGGGGACGGTGCTGGGCAGGGATGGAGTCTCCCCTTGCCCCCGCCGCATCCCGGCTGCCCCCCTCATTAGCGCCCAGCTCTGCCCTAAGGAGCGGTGGCGGTCCGTAATAGTCCGGAGCGGCGGGGACGGGGTGCGCATCTGCCGCTCCCCGTGTGCCGGGACCGGGACCGGGACCGGGACCCGGGGCCGTCGCCCCCCCGCCCGGTTGCTGCCGGGGGCTGCGCGGGACCGTGGCTCAGCGCGCAGAGGCCGTGGGATGTCGTTCTTTCTAAAAACTAGCAAAACACGCTCACGGGCTCCGCTGCAACTAGTTCGGTAACGGGACCCGGCGGCTGGAGGGCTGAGAGGAGCATCCCTGGCTCCCGCTGCTTTTACTCTTCATCCCCACAATTATCATCATCCCTGGGAGGGAGCTCGCCGAAAACCTGTACGCTGTAGCACTCGCAACTATTCCTGCTGGTGTCAGCTGGCTTCAGCCCAGCCCGTAGGCAGTGGAAAATTCAGGGCAGAGTTTGGAGTAAAGGTGACTCAAGATGTAAATAGCAACAACTGCCACCTCCCAGCCTTTGCTGGGTCTCCCCAGTTTTCCCCGTCCTGCCGCTCCGAGGAGGAGGGAGCATTTTTTCATTTACAGGCAGAAATATGCTTTAAATGATAATGCTGAAGAATGGTTACCGAGGAGTGCTGCAGGCGATGGGAGGCACCGTCGGTTTTGCTTAAATAGTCTAAAATAGATAAATACGGTGTTTTGTGCAAATAACGGCTGAATGCCGTTCCTTCCTCCCCCACCTGGGTTGTAAAGTGTGACCCAGTAAACAACTACAACGGCAACCTAGTTTATTTTGCATAAGCAAAACTAACTCATCTCTCAGAGGTTGTTTTTGATACAAATTAAATGGAAAACCGTAGTTTGGGAGAGAAAGTGTAGGCAATGCAGTTAAGAAAAATCTGGACTTTCTGTCCTTAAGATAATTTAACAAGGTGTTGTCATTTTGCGTGTGTGGTTTTTTTTTTTTTTAAAGAGAAAATACTACTTGATCACGTATTTCAGTGGCTTATTTTATGTTCAGCATAGTAAATTGTGAATCCTGGTATTTAGCATGCATGACCTAAGGTATAAAGAATTGGCTCGTATTACCCTCAAAATCAAGGTTACCTCAGTTAAATATTTGTTTTCTATTGCTTTCATGCTGCCTTATAAGGCAAGTATTTATAGTCCGTGCAAAATTAAAGTGTACATAGTAGGAATGTATAATGTCTCGCAAGTGAGAAAAACCGTCACCATACAGGCTGCGAGCAGTGAATGAGTTTTGAAGGTCATTCCCTCACGAGCGCAGATTTTTCACATCTTGCTGAGATCCGTAGTGTTTCCTCGCCCAGGCTGTTTCTACGCCTGTTGTTTCTAATTTATGTATTTCTATTTTTACTTAAATATGGAGAAACTGTCCAAAGTGTCAGTCATCAGTTTCGTACGCAGTGCTGTTAATCACGGCGCACATCTGGGGAGCGATGCTGCTCGCTGGAAGTTTGTAACGTGTATTTTTGCTGCTGTACACCTGTGTTTGTGCCACTCGCCCTTGGCGGCGTGTGGGGCTGTGGACAGGCTTTATAGCCTCCCTGAAGTGTAGCCCGTCGGACATGTCATCTGGCTTCTCCATTGCCGGGGAAAGGAAAGAAGCACTCAGAGGCAGAGCTGATTTTAAGAGGTCTTATTTACCTTTCAGATAGTGGCACTGGTTAAACCTGTCAACAAAACTAACCTCTGGCTGCGCTTGATAAAGGCATGTGAGAAGGGGTTCAGTGCTGCTAGGTAATACCTGAATATTCTGTTTCTAAATAAAGCCTTTTTTATTTGATTATCTGAAGTGTACTTCGGTAATATTCCCATGATGAACGAATGGTTCATTGTCTGAGCGTGGATAAAACCTTCCTCTCTTTTGCCCTAATTTTCACTCCCCAACAGCCCATCCGAGCAGGCGGAGGAGCCTGGAGAGCTCATCCCCAGGTCCCCTGGCCCCGGCAGGCTCAGGGACAGTGTTGGGGGGACGGAGCTGCTGCAGGCAGAGGCAGCGTGTGCAGTGGGTCGGGGCAGCTGGGTTGGCACATCCATAAGCAGTTTTGTTGTTGGGTTTTTTTTTTTTTTTGTATATTCCAGTAGTTTGCTGTTTTGGGGAGGATGCTGTCCCAGCATCCATCTCCGCTGGGATCCTGGGGATGGTCTGTGTCTGTCTGTGCTGCGGGTCTCAGCCACTTGCCGGGACTCGGGAGGCCCCCAGCAGCTGCCTGAACATGGAGATGTTGGGCTTTCTTGACTCAGAAAGCTGGTATTTTAATAATATTACGTGCCACGGGGGTACCTTTTAAAAGCAATAAAGGCAGTAGTTTGCGGTGTGGGGGCCATCAGATGTGAGGAGGCAGCAACGCCCATTAACGCTCTGTCCCTTGGTGTTGTGCTGGCTGCTGGCCATGGGTGCTGGGGACCCCACTCCCGTGGGTGTCACTGCCCCGAGACGCATCTCCAGGGAGTGGCTTGGCCGGCAGAGAGGGGCAGCCATTCCCGAAGGCCTTTGGTTCATCTCCATGGCAAGGGTCTGGTCTAGCAGTATATTTAATTTATATTTACCACCTTGTGCTCCGTGTCTCCAAATGCAAACGCGAAGCAGTTTGCCAGCGAGGCAGCCTTGCAGCCGTTGTTAGAATAAAGCAAGCTTTGAAAAAACGAAGCAATGCTCTTGTGCTGTGGTTTTGCTGTGACTGAGCTGCTTGTCTGAGGAAATGTTTTAAATTCTTCACTGTGGTGTCAGTGGTGGTATAAAAGGCTTGAAATAATTAATGATTTGCCATTGCTCAATGCATCAAGCATTTTCCTGAAAAGACAGTGGCGTTTTGTTTCAAACCTCAGTAGTACTACAAGAATGTGGAGATGTGAGAAAATAAATACAAAAATGTGGTTTCCTAGATTCAGAATGTAAGAACTTTCTTGTGTAAGATTGGAAATAAAGGAAAACGAGTTCTTGACTATGCTCTTGGACAAACCCCACGTTTTCCACATGAAGCACAAAGTTCATTAGGAGACCTGACAGGATCATTAATAACAGGCAGTCAACACAAAGGGGAACCTTGGGTTTTTGCAGCGCTGGCTACTGTGAAGGTTATTTGTTCATTATCTTTTTATCTTCTGAGAGTTCCCAATTGCTTTTGCCGGGAAATAGGTTAGCAGACCGCTGCTTCTGCAGTGGGGTCTCGTCTGAAGTCCTGAGCACAGGTGATGCGCTCTGCACCGGAGGTTGCTCCCTGCTGCCGAGAGCGCCAGAAACCACGAGGCTTCATGCCGAGAAGTTTACGCCTGCTCGCAGAGCCTTCCCTTCTCACCTGCAGCCTGATCCTGGGGTGCAGTCACAGGGAGCGATGCCAAACCTGTTGTCAGAAACGTGGAGTAAGGCGGACTTTGGGTCCGAGGCTGTGGGTCTGCGCGGTGGGTCAGGCTCTCTCAGCATCGCCTGGTCTCATGGTCCGACACAGGCGAGGCTTCGGCAAAGCCACTGCAGCACTGCCAGTGCGTTGTGGTAGCAGGGAGAAGTCCATCAGCAAAGTTTCTGGGCTGCAGCGGGTGCAGGATCGCACCCCTCCCAGCCTGTGGGTCCCAGGGCTGGGGAAAGCGATACTGACAGGTTTCTTTGGCCGGTTTGCTGTTGGCTCTATTCAAAGAAATGTTTTTATTTATAGCATTGGAAATGTATTTGCAACAGAAACCTATCATTCTCACTCAGCTAAATCTCAGCAGAGCTGCACGCTGTCAGGGCAGCATCCTTCATTCCCTGCTCAAACATTTACATACATATGGTTTGTGGGCTCGGAAGAAAACTGCCTGAAATACACAATAAATTTGAAGACAAAGTAACAGTCAAAGCTGAGAGTTTCTTGGGTTTTGTCTCCTTTTTCCTTTTAAATTTATTTCCAAGTATATAATTTTAAATACAAAGGATACAAAAGGCAGCTGAGGAAAACAGCCACTAAATGTCCACTGAAAAACTAGTGGCATATTTACTCTCATTTTTAATGGGAGGCAGAAACACAAGTTGTTATGGAGATCCATCGAGAATATTTCTAGTGCTGCTATTTCTTCACCAGCTTGAAATGTCTCTTTTCTGTAAACTTTTCATACCTGTTTTATACCTGCTGTGAAACTGCTGGCTATCCCCCTCTTAGGAGACAGTCTCCTGAAAGAACTACTTTGCTTATCACTTTCCCATATACGATGTTGAAGACAAATATGGATATATATACACAGACATGCACGCACACACAGTAATACCACTGTAGAAAGATATGTACAGTAGCATCATGAAAGAAGAGGTTTTCTGCTTCTGTCATGTAAAAATTAGGTAATGCACAGTAGGAGGCTTTTTTTAAGGTGTCTGGGGAATACTAAAAGTACCTTGAGCAGCCCACTTATTTTTAATTTTTGACTCACTCTTCAGGAGCTCAAAGGGATCGTGTATGTGGGACTGACATCTGTGGCCACATTCCAGCAAAGCTGAGACTTGCATGACGCTTCGGTTTGCCCCGTACAAGACTAGAGGCACCGAAAGTGTCTGTGATCCTTGTCTGTTGGTACACCTGGCACGTCTGTTTTCTAGCCGAAACCTTGCAGGCTGGCTTCTCCTGGAAGCCATGTATGAAGATGGGCAAAGACTGCGCAGCGAGCAAGACCCTCACTGAGATGCCATCAGTGGTAGCGGGCAAGGTCCCGATGGAGATGCTGTCGGTCTGTGGAAGCTCCTCCACAGCTCGTGTCGGGGCGGGTGTCCTCTCCGGGGTGTGTGGCGTCATGCGTGAAGGTGGGTTCATAAGCATGGGTAGGGGCACTGGGAATGGTGTCTGCCTGCGCAGCAATGGGTGATTTTGGGTGTCAGTGGAAAGTGGAGTCCTTGTTAGCTTGGAGGGTAGCTACTCGGTAGCTGATGGGCACTTGGTCCTGCGTGTTCAAGGATGGTGTGCGCTTATCTTTGTCTCGTGCTATGTGAGGTGGGAGTTTGCCGGTGGGAAAACCAAATGCTGTGGTACCCTCAGCACTTCAACCTTCCGGGAGACTTGTAGGAATGTCACGTACCCTGTGGTGAGCACAGTTTGTGCAGGACTGATGGGAATCCCGACCCGACCCGCCGAGCAGAGCACGCATGTGCTCCCACCGAAACGGGAGCCGTCCCTCTGCCTCGTGCAGGGCAGCTGTGTCTTCAAGTAGGGGGTGGCATTGTAGAGCAAACCCTCCAAAATCACCGCGCTCCTGGTCTCCAAACGGCCGAGGAAGCGTGGCACTACTGTCACTTGGTAGAAATGACAGCACATTACTGGAGAAGGCTGGCGAGCAAGCAGGGATTTGCCATGCAAGAAGAAGTGCTGTATTTTATTTGCTATCAATTTTGTCAAGAATAGACAATACCTCGTTAGCACAGAGGTCAGATGTCGGTGCTGTTGCAGAGAGAATTGAACGGTGCTTCTGTCATCAGCCACTTGTTTGTGGTCAAAAAACCCAATTATTGTTTGGTGACAGAAAGCTTTGGAGTTGCTTCTGCAAACAAGAAGGTTTCAGGTCAAATTCTTTTCTTTGAAATTTTTCCAGAGTAAATTATCACAGCAGTATGAGAGCAATTTCATATTGATGATCTGGAACTGCCTGCAAGGCTGATGAATCCACAGCGAGTGTCTGCAGAGACTGTGGCTCTTGCATGGCCAGAAGGAGATGGAGAGCGGGTTCTGAGAGCTGCAGCAACACTACAGTTAATGTGTGCGCATACGTGGGCCTGAATTTGTCCTGCCAGGGCTGGGGGGATGATTTGAAAGGATGGGGCTAAATCCCCTCTTGTGGCAGGATTTGTAGTTATTTATTTCTGGTTGTTGTTTCTGTCAGCCTCTTAGAAGCTTCAGAACTCAGAAAAACTTAGCCTAATTTGTTTCTTCATTGGCCACCTCCTGTGGATTCCCCCCTTGTATTCCCAACGGAGTTACAGCTTCTGTGGCTCTTGGTGGCTTTCTAAAATCTACTCAGATTTATGTGGCACCTTCATCATCCCAGGAGACGTTTTTGCTTGTGCTCCCTCACCTTGTCAGCAGAGCTCTGCCAGCTGCTGCCAGAGCCCAGGAGAAAGGCAAACCCACTGTCTTCGGTCATGACAGAGAGGAATTAATACCTTGAACGTTTGTTTGAGCTCTCACCTAAGCATGACAACATTTTAACTAACCCGAATTTTGCACAAGGCGCTGTTAGCTGGTGCAGTCTGGTTTTATTACGTTCCTCACAGAACTGGATAACCAGCTACAGAGCAAACTGCTGGTGGAGGCCAGGCTGAAGGGGAGCTTGCTTTGCTCTGAGCACCAGGATGAAGGAGGAGATGTGAAAGAAATGAGGGGTGAGTTTTCAGAAAGATGTGAAGAAGTAAGAAGACTCCATGCGCACAAATAAGGATGTCAGAATTAGGGTTTATATGGTCATCTGCATTTATACAGAAACCTAGGGATATCTTCTGAGCATGAAACACAAGCTGGGTTTTCCTTTAGGAGGTGATGGTCTGCCAAACCAGCTCTGGAGCCCTTGGGCTGATGTGACAGCATTCGTGCAGGCTGGGCGATGCCCCGAGCCGAAACTCCTGCAGTCATAGCCCTGCCTTCGCAAGGTCTGCAGGGCACGTGCACGGGGGCGAGAGCAGCCTTTCGGAGGGTGGAGCAGCGTGGACCAAGGGGTGAGCAGCTCCCTGCGCGAGCCCTGCCGCTACCAGGGCGTTTTTGCATGGTGAGGAAGAGGAGCATGAAGGGCAGCGTCTGGGGCGCTGCAGGGCAGGCGCATGCGAGCTGGCGCCCTGCATGGAAACATGTTTGCTGGGACTTACGGACACAAACGCTTTTTGTTGTTACGCTGCAACGAGTGGGCTGAAATGGCAGAGTGAAGATGCCTGGCTTCGCGTGTCACCACCAGTTCGCTGAGACATGCTCCCTCAGCCTGTAAAATACTGGTGCTTCTGGAAAATAAAAATGTGTGTATTAGACAGTTTTATCTATGTTTAAAATATTTTGCTTCTAGAAAAACAAAAGAATTAAAATTGAAATGAAATCTCATTAAATATGTCACCCTGGAGGTGTATTTGCCTGTGTGGTTTGTGTTCAGGGGTGCTGGAGGGTGGCGGGGCAGAAGCACGGTGGAGCGGGGCAGGAGATGCGCCAGCTCTTCTGCAGAAATCCCGAAGATCAGCTCCTTCCTCTCCAGAAAAGGAAGCGGTCAGAAGCGCCTTTCTTTCCAGATTTCTGCGCCTGTCTGTGCTGGCAGCAGGGTCAGGGCAGCGGTCGCCCCAGCAGGTCGAGAGATGGTTCTTCTCCCCCATCATCCCCACAGGGTGTTGTTGTTCAGAGGTTGGTGCGTGCATGAAATCACTACCCATAAACCATCGGTCCCGGGCTGGCGGGCACATGCCTACCTGACCATCTTAAATAAAAAAATATTTTTAATTTTCACACTCAAATTCTATGTGTCTCCCCCCGCTGCCACCCCCTGCCTCCTATTCAAACAAGCCTGTCTTTTATTTTGTATTTTTTAGGACATTGACAAGGAGTTCTTGCAGTTGAAGGTAGCTATTAAATATCCATTACGGTGTTTTCATTTCTAGACAGAAGAGTAACTGCTGCCTTTTGCATTCAGTAGCGTTTGGAAACGAGAGGAAGAGTGGTGAGGTCTGAAGTCGCTGCAACCTTGTCCCTCGGGTACGTGGTCGGTGGGTGGATATGTGACAGTCATGTGCAATCTTTCTCTCCCGTTGCTCTGTGGCACAGATTTTGTGATGATCTGATTTTCCAGGAATTTACCGGGTGAGATGTACCAAGATATGGTTGTTTCTAAGGTGACCTGTGGGATTTGGGGCTGGCCGGGCAGTTTTCCTGCACACGGCGCAGAGGTTGTCGTGTCTGTTGTGTAATTATGGCCAAGACTTAACTGAATATCTGCAAAAAATGCCTGGACCTTAGAGTCTGATTTTTTTTCTGAAAAGGGCCAGTGTAGAGGGAAGTTGTGTGAAGTGTGCTCCAGACTGCCAGCGGAGAACGGCTCTTTTTTCTAAGCAAATATAGGATTTTTGTAACTGCCAGTGGACCGATCTGGCATGGTCCTGGGGAGCAGCTGGGCACTTTGTTCCTCCTGCATTGTCATTTTAAAGATGCAGACTGTACTTTGCCCTTAATTACACTTTGGCAATTACCATCCACGTAGATTACCTTCACTGGTAACCATTGTCTTCATTTGCAAAAGCGACTTGGCAGCTGAAATTTTGTGAGGAATATAGTTTATTCTACGCACATGCACAAAATGCAAGATGCTGTCGTGCTTCCTCTGGCTTGTTATCTGTAGGGGACAGCAGGGGTAAAATACAGTAAAACCTTATTTTACTCAATAAAGTCAGCAGCTGTCTTTCCAGATACACATCAGGAGCTGTGCTACTGAGCGAGATGGTGCCATTTTTACATAATCAGTCTGTAGAGCAGAGCTGTATTTTAAGCCACGGGATCTTTTAGCTGCTCCGAGGATCAACTTTGTGCTTCCATTAGTGGATGATCCCAATTCTCCTTATGGAAACTGGGGGGGTCTGTTTTCTCAGATTGTTCAGTCTTTGGTCCTGACCAGGAAAGTTGATGTAAATGGAAACTGCTCTTCTGCGGACAAGGGAACAGACTGAAAAACCTGTCTGGGTCTGTCGGATGTACTTCACATTGTGAAAATGCAAAGGTTAGGAAATCCCTCCCAAAGACGCACGAGCATTGCAGGGCTCAGAGCCACAGGCTGGCTGTGCCCTAATAATATTAACATAATAGTTTTAACATATTTGCTTTAGATTTTTGAGCTGGGAGCCTCCCTCTGCTCCCGGCCAGGTTGTGGTCCTGCCAGAGCTGAGCTTATGCTGAGACCCATTTTCTTTCCCTGGGAGAGCCAGTTTTCTGCATTGAGCATCTCATTGGAAATTCAAGGTTCGCACGTATTTTAATCTTTCATATCTGGCAGTAAAGAATATAAGCGCTGGACTCCTGAGCATGGAGAAAAATCGTAGGCTGGTTTGGGATGCTGTGGGAAAGAGTGAAGTAAGGTGGGTCAATACTCGCCAGGTACTGGTGTCTCACCAGATAGACGAGGCATTTTTATAAATGGTAATTAAAAAAAGCTTTGTGGCATTGTGCTTTGTGAGGTCAGAGAGAGACCTGTTTTGGGTTTGTCAGCTAGCTAATGTTGGATGTCAAAATTTGATCAACGCTGCAGCTGGAAATAGAATATTTTGGCTGCATAACATCTGTTACCAAAGCCTTTAATTATAGTGGCATATCTGTCATATCGATGAGGTTTTTCTATTTTTCAGAGGTTTTATAGCAGGGCTGTTTCAGTTTGTATTGGCTTTTAGCTTGGCACATAAACTGGGATCCCAAAAGAATGCATCTAGCTGCCTATATAAAATTTTTCTTTAATAAAAAAATTACAATAATTGATTAAGCCATTCTGGACCTAGAGAGAGACTTTAGGAATATGTAGCTTAGGTAGTTTATAGCGATTGTAACTATATGTTATCGATATACTTAACTCATAGAATGGACAGTATATTGGGACTGGAAAAGAAAAAACAGAATCCAATATAGTTATGTTTGAAAAATAGATAATAAACATGCTGAGCAAGTACTTTTCATGAATCGATTTAATTCTCATTAGCGCTGCACTATATAGCATGCTGACTAATATTTCTGGCTTGCAAACAACAATGGCTTTCCAAAGGAAATGTGTAATGAGAACAGAATGTCTTTGGGATCTGAAAACCTGGAGCTCCTGGGGCCATTGGAAGTGGAGAAGAGAAAACGTGAGGGCGATAGAAAATGCAGCAGCCGAGGAGAGGGCTGGGGTTGGAGACAACGGTGAGACAGGATCAGGGCAAGAGGAGTGTGATAGATGTTGGGAGTGTCCCCCGCCGTGCCAGGCTACCCTCCTCCATCCGAACAGGGACCCCCATGACCCTCACACCATCGGGACTGCTGTCCGAACCAAGCCTCGCCGCCTGCCCTTGCAGTGGTACTGTCAGACCTCTCTCCTGAGGTAACTCTCTTGGACCAAGCTCCTGCCTATATCTCGGTGTTCCTGGGCTGTTCCTCAAAATTAAGCTTCTTCTCCTGATCCAGAATGGACTTTTTCTGTCTTCTGGTCCACGTCCGTGTTACTACTGTCCTTCCTTTCTTCCGCTTGCCTTTATTGCCTATGCGTTTATTATTTTACATCATTCTCGTTTGCACGTTGATATAAAAACCCCAAACCTGCAGGGAATGATTCCCCAGCCTGTCACCACTTCTTGGAAGCAACTCCTTAAGCCCACAGACGAGGCTTTAACCAGTTGTGACTTCTGCTTTCCAATGACAGATTTCTTCATCTGGGGCTTTGGAATAAAGCAGAGGGTCTGCGAGGTAGCTGCCATTTGAGTGGATTAGTGATGGCAGCCTGTGTTCTGCCTTGCCTTGCTTCCCCTGCTGTGAGTGGGAGTTGCATGTCTCCTTAGCAGTGCCTTGGTATTGGTTGGGTACCGTGTCCCCCAGCTTAACATTTGGGGTTTGTTCTAGATATAAATAAGATGCTAATACAAAATTAATCGCAACGTAGTGTGCCTTAAATAACGATGACAGTGATTTCTCTCTGCCCTTATGGGATGCTTCCCACTGTCAGCGTTAACACATTGGCCCTTTGGCAAAGTCCCCCAGAATTAAATAAAAACACAACTAATAGGGCTTGGAGGAAAGAAATAAGGTTGAGGCTTTCCTTAGTAACGCCCAGTACCACTGAGCAGAGAGTGTTCCTATTTCCATAGGGCTTTTTAATTAACATGTGGCATTCTCTTATAAGGATGTCACTGAGTCTAATGGAGAACAATGTCTGAGGCATTTTAGGCTGATTTGGTTTTAAACTTCTGCAGGCAACGTGTAATTCTCAGTCAGCTCTGCTGGGCTTTTCCAAAGAGATGTGGGTTTCAGACATGGTTAATCTCCGCATCCGTGAGCTGATGCTGATGAGCCATGTCATGTCTTGCCGGTGTCTTGGGGCTGCTGAGGGGGGGTAAACCGACTCGGGGAGCGGCAGCGCAGCCCCTGCACCCCGGGTTCAGCAGGGTGCTGCTCTGGGTCCTCCACGGCTCCTCCCTGCACCACAGCCTCCCTCAGCTGCAAAACTGGGCTAACAGCTCGTCCTTTATCCATCCAAGTTTCTCTGAGGACATGTTGGTGAGAGACGGGGTGCAGGGGATACATGAAGAAGGATGTGACGTTTGCCTGGCTCGGCGCTCGGGTTCCTGGACTTGCCAGGGCCAGTGCCATGGGCAGGGAGGATGATTTCACTGTACAAGCTTGATGTTGCTTTGCACTGCAGGGTTGCAAGCGAAGGAAAAGCAGAGCAGCCTGCAGCGGAGCTTTTGGCTTGTCCCAGTGCAGGGCACATCCCGACCCTTTGTGCCTCGTACCAGGCGAGGAGGCTGAAGCCTTCAGGTCCAGTCATGCCCACCCGCTGCCCCACAGCCCTTTGCAGGGTGCGGGACCCCGGGAGGGGCAGCTCCAGCAGCCCGGGGTTGAGCAGAGAGGGCCGGTGCTGTGGTCACAGCTCCTTCTCCTTAACCAACCCGAGACCTGCGACCCCCAGAAATATGGTTCTGAGCCTGAAACACACCTGCAGTATTTTGAGGAGGAGGTGATCCATTCTTGGGTACAAAGAAGTAAAAAACCCAGCAGTGGCCAGCAGGTCCCCCGTAAGGGATAACTGTGAGGGGGATGGCAGTGCCAAAGTACCGCTGGCATTGGTGACGGCACAGGGACGAGCAGGAGATGGCTCCAGCCTGGGGCAGGGCTTGTCCCCCAGGAGCCTCACCGTGGGAAGGCTTATCATGGCTGAGCTGCAACTCAATTACGGTTCCTGCATCGCTGGGCGAAGAGGGAGTGGACACAGATTTTGCCAGGGGAGTGCATTAGTAACGGAGAGCACAAGCAATTCAACCTCGTGCGCTCAAGGCAGAAATTTCCAAATCCCTCTGGCTCTTCATTCACCCCCTGGAAGCGAACAGGGAGAAGATGTATTCTCTGAGCCTCATCTGCTGTGTTATTATTTCCTAATGAGCCTGTGTGGCCCTTGGGTGCAGGAAGGCACCGTGCCTCGAGCAGGGACAAGTGCCTAGGGCCAGCTGCCTGCAGCAGCCAGAGGCTCCTGCATCCCAGCAGACCTGATGCCCATCCCAGGCACAGGGCAGCTGGGAGAACCAATGCTGGGAGCTGGCAGCAGGGATTAGCCCCCCGGCAGGAGCTTCGGTGGGGGACCAGGAGACCCCAGGTGGGGAGGGTGTGCCGGAAAGCCAGGAGGCTGCTGAGTGGCAGCTGGTGGCCCTGGTCTTCTGCAGCCCTCTTTGGTGTCCTTCGTGAAGTTGTCACTGGCAAGTTAAATGGTTCCCTGAGACTGGGAGAGATTTGGGGTGGCTCACCCTGCCTGGGCTGGGGAGGTAGGCACCTGCCCCTGCCAGGTCACTGTCTTCCTTCCATGACTTGTTTCTGTTACAGCTAATTGAGCTCTTCTTGACTTAAATCCTGAGTCAACACTTGGAGTCCCCAGGATGGATGTGAATGCTGTACCCCAGGTCTAGAAAATGGGCTGCTCTTCCCGATGTTCAGGTGCAGTGGGCAAAAAGCTTCCCCAAGTGCAAGGGTGCTGGTGTTTCCCTCACCAGTGCTGGACCTTAACTGAAATGATGGGCTGTTCTTTTAACAAATCCTCTTACCACAAGATTTCCCATTCCCTGTATTTGTTTGTCTGCTTCTTCTTCAACCCTGCGGAGAAGTGCCGTCTTCAGCAGGCACGGCTTCAGGGCCGGCCCCAGGGGCTTGGCAGAGGTGTTGGCAGTGGCTCCGTGGCTGTGGTGCCTGTAGGATAAATGCGAGGATTAGGAGGTGAGTTGAGCTGGGCTGCAGTTTTATACCCTGTGCAGTTTCCACGAGATGGGAATAAGGGTAAAAAGCAGCCCAGAATGGCTTCAACATTGGCTTCTGCATGGGACTTGGGAAACCGTAAATCAGCCTGAAAGGAGTGACTGCACGTTGACCCCCGCAGACACTGCCTAATTGTTTTATTTTGCTTTGTTCCACGGATCTCTATGGAGAGAGAGGAAAAGTCAACGTCGCGGTGCGGCTGGCGGGGCCGGGAATTGCCATGGGAACAGAGGGACAGGGCTGATGCTAAGCAGGGGACACCACCATCGCCTGGGAGATGCCCTCGTCCCCGCTGCTGCTTCAGGGACGTTGTGCTGAAGCTTCACGTCCAGTGTTGGCATGTTGATGTTGCTGAAGGAGCTGTAACCCAGTGGTGTTAGTCAGGATCCAGCCTTGTCCCAGCTGCTGGGCTGTGGGGACTCCTCCATGGGCCCATGCCACTGCGGCCCTCGGCATCGGTCGGGTCCTCAGCACTGGCAATGGAGGGAGGAGCGGGCTGAGCTCCTCCGTGGACCTCACCCCAGATGGATGCCCTGGGATGCTCACATCTAGTACAGGGGATTAGGACCGCTGATGGATGGGATCTCGTCCCTCCTCTCTTCCTTATTTATTTCATCTGTAAAACCTGCAGTTTCATCTGAATGGGACACTTAGTTCATGGAAACTGAAGCGTGGAGCTGCCGCCTGCACGTGGGAAGTGTCCCTGCCTGTGGAAGGGGGTTCCCAGGGTGGGTTAAGAGCTCTTCTCCTGCGAGCTGATAGTTGTGGTGCTGGCTGATGTAGGGAAGCACTGAAGGTAGACACAGACTCCAATGAACCTTGCCCTGTGAACTTCTGGAAAAGGTCACCTGGGTTTAAAGCACCATTTAGGCAAATAAGTTGTGCTAAAATAGCGTTTCTTTAATTAATGCAGTCAGATTAACCAGTGCTGCAGATAAATGTCTCCTTAAATCAGTTGTTACTTGAAACTTCCTTGTCCTGGCGTGGATGGATTTTTAAAACACTGTCAGCAGACCAGCAGAAGCAATTCTGCTTTGAGACTGCAAGCCCCATGGTGCTGAAAGTTGCACTGCCTGTCCCGGGTGCTGTGCTGGGGCCATGGGACTGCTCTCTGAGACTGCTCAGAGACTGCCAGGTAGATGGGAGTTCAGCACTAGAGGTAAAAATCACCCTGGGGGGCACATCTGGGTGTGTTTGACATCAGTCCCTTGCAGGACACGTCTCAGAGAGCAGTGGGACCACTTCTGGTGGCGGTGCCCAGGGTAAGCATCCCAGCGCAGCGTCTTGGCGAAGGCCACCTTTGGAAACGCGGCTGATGAGCAGCATCCGTAAGGCAAGTGGGGAAGGATCCAGCTTGTGTTACAATAACAAACAAAGCAGGCAAAAGTAAACATGGAAGTAAGTAAATAAATAAGCCCCTTTGCACTTGCTTTTGGAATAACATGCAGCTTTAAACTGTTAACTGCCTTGGTGCTGGGAGAGCTTCGTGACGCGATGCACGCTTTGCTCTGTGGTCTCGCTAAGTTTGAACGTACTGGTGGTAGGTTCAGGGGCAGTGGGCAGGAGAGCAGATCAGATACTGCCTGGGTACTGCAGTGTATGATTCTTCTGTGGGGCCTGTGGAGCTTGTTTTGAATTGTGGCCGCCTGTCAGTTACTATTAGTTGGTTTTATAAATGTTGTCTTGCCTGCCTTACTGAAATGGTCTCCTACTCCATACTGCATGGTGGGGTTCTGCAGGCAGTGCAAGCAGCTGCCAGTGCTGCTTCTTCCTTTTCTTTATGCTTTTCTAACAGTATCCACACTTGGATATTTTGTGTGCTACAATAATAATAAATAAAATGCATATGTGAACGATTCTCTTGAATCGGTTAAATTAGGGAAAGGTGACGGGAAGTTCATGATTGCGCTGGTGCATCCAAGAGCTGAAGGGGAGCCGGGGTGTTTGTAGTGTTCCCTTGTTTTGCAGTGTTGCACATAACAATTGCGTCTTCCTTACCACCTCCTCGCTGGTTCCCTGCGTGCCTTAGCAGGTACCTTGCTGCCAGCCAAAGCAAGGTTACTCTTTGCTTGGAGGCAGGCACCAAGATGCTTTTTTCTGGGTACGTAGATACTAGTGACTCTGCCATATGTTGTGGGCAGGCAGTTGCGCACGCATTATATAAGGGCTGATGATTTAAAAGGCTGTCTTATTTCTGGTCACAGTTTTCTGAGTGCTGGCTCTGCTGGCTGGTGGCATTCTTGGGGCTGGTGTAGTTGGCTGGTTTACATACCAGTGGCTACAATCTTTATTTCTTTTAGCATCCCGTGATGACTGTAGAGGGTCCAGTTCTCTTTGGCCAGTCTCTCATGCACACAGACCTTAGCAGGATGGGCTGTGACATGACATACTGCATGGCAAGGGTTGTTTTGGCAAAACCAGATGTCCCTCTGATCATACCTGGGTAAAAGCTGCAGGGCAGGGGTGGGTGGACATATATTCCTTTGCCTGGCAGCAGGCTGGGACCAAGCTCCCCACCTCTGCAGGACCTGAGCCGGCGGGGCACAGGGACCGATGCTCTGTGCCTGTTGGAATGTGGGATTTGCAAATCCTGTGCCTGTTGGAAGCTCCAGTGTGCCCATTCCAGAGGGATGAGTTTCTCTTTGGCACTGGCCAGAATTGTTCCAAATAGTTCCTGATGACCATAACAGCTTGTCTGCAAATGATAAGATTATTTAAGATCCATGAGCTTAAACTCATGGGCATGAGTTTTGCCCATGAGCTTCCTGAGCAAACTTGTGCTGGTGCACCCTGTGCTGTGTGCTGGTAGCGTTGGCATGTTGATGTTGCTGAAGGAGCTGTGCAGTTCCCTTTCCTGGTATTTTCTCGGTGGCCGGGTAAAGGAAATATGGTGCAATTTTGTTGTTGAATTCTTCCAAGTGACCAAGCTGGCATGAAATAACATTTATACAGAGCAAGCACAAATAGGGTGAGTGCTTATGGCATGCTGTCTTTTACGTGTGTTTGGGAAAATATAATCATCTGACAAACTACAGAAGCCAAAAGAGACTATTTTGAATGCACGTGATTCTTCTGTAAGTGCTACAATTATCCTGGCCTTTATTTAGAGTGTCAGTTAGAGACGGTGATAGCACCAGGGTAAAAATATGATACTTTTGCCTGGATGGCATCCACTGCCGAGGGAAGAGCTGAGAGGGCCAGTGGAGCTTGGTACAAGGTTAGCAAGAGATTCACTCAAGCCCTTAAAATATTTATGGCGTTGTAATCCATATACATTTTAAGCATATTTGACATCATCCTACACTGCTCTTGTATCTGTCATTGCTTATGGAGAGAGTCCAGAGAGCATCACTGTACGGCTGGTAGGAGGTAGCTGCAGGTAGCCATGCATTGCATGTATATTTTTATAGCTGAGATTTAGAAAGGAGTCATAAAGTCTGTTCCTAGAGAGCTCTTTATAGTGCAAGGCGGGGCTTTGCACAGCACTTGCAAAGGTGACTGACTGCTCGTGCAGCTGATGGGATTGGGATGCAGGATACGTGCCGGTGCTGGCCGGGCGAGGAGGGTTTTGGCTGCGGGGCTTGTCCCCTCCTTGCACACCTAGCTGCCCCCCACGCTGCCCCCGGCTCTCCGTCACCCGTAGGGAAGTGAAGCAGCCTGAGGAGAAGAAGATATGTCTCAGACGTTTCTTCAGTGACTCAAAGTCACCCCGTCGTTCGGTGTGCTCCTGAAGCGCCTTCCCCTGCCCAGGGGTGCTGGAGGACCTGTCACCGCGGCTGCGAGCGCCGGCGCGGCGGGGCCTCGCGGGCTGTCACATCGTAGCAGCTGGGTTTGGGGAAGCTGTGCAGCTCTCGGCACAGCTGGGAGGATTTTGGGTTCCTTTGAACTAATCAAAGCTCAACTAAATGGGATGGATCGTCTCTTCGTCTCTTCAGCTAGGCGATTTGTCTGCACAGCTTCAAGGCAACACTCCTCCATCCTCCCTCCCTCCCTCCTCCCTCGCTGGTTTTCGGTCATGTTCTGTGCAGTCGAGAGAGCAGCCTCCTCCTGTTGCTGTGGTAGGGAAGCACTGCCAAGGGCCGGAACATGCGGTGCTGGTTTGGTGGGACGGGCTGGGCATCGTGCAGGCATTGGGCTGCAGGTTCCCCCGGGGCAGTGCCGGTGCATGGAGGGGGACGGCACCAGCGCCTGTACGTGGTCTGTAGGGCCCCACTGAGTGCTGGTTCCTTGGAAATTGGGCTAAGATTGTTGTGCAGGAGATTTAAAAAATCATCAGAACTGGAAATGTTAATGCCTCCTTCCTCTCTGCCATGGCACAGGGGTGCATTTTTTAATTTAAAGACTGCTTGGATTTTTTTTCTGTTACGGTAAAACTTTTTTTTTAAAAGGATAGCCCAGAGGAAACCCTCCTATGCCCAATTCCATCAGACATACTCCAGCATCTTCCCTTTTCCTCTGCACTGTTATCTCCTCCATCGCTCTTCTCACTTCTGCCCCTTCCATCACGCCTGAAGCTGCTGCCTGCTGAATAGCTTTGGTCTTGGGATTCATCTGCTGAGCTGATCTGCGGTGGAGGAGGAGGGCACAGCTGGACGGCTCCGTGGGGTGAAACCTCTCCTGAGGGCGCTTCAGCCAGTGGGAGCAGCGACGGGAGGGACAGGGTGGCCGGTGCACGTGGCAGAGCTGCAGCTCGGTCCCTATCGAGTCTGCAGCTGCGGGCACGGTGGCCTCTCCGCTGGGTGCTCGGTGTTTTTAGGAAGCTCCTGCAAGGCTCTGAAGTGGGGCAGAGGACCTGCTGAAGGACAGGAGGACGTGGGCTGGGTGGCGGCAGTGCCCAGGGGTGGCTGCAGTGCCCAGGGGTGGCTGGTGGCTGCTGAGGCTGCCTCAGCTAGAATTTATCTCGCAACCTGGGATGATGTACTGGGAGGCCATTTTATTGTGTCCACAGCATAGGTTTACCTCCCTGGAGCATGTTACGTGGTGCCATCTGCCTGCTGAAAACCAAGGCTCGGGAGCAGGAGTGCCACTGCTCTGAGCTGTATCAGTGCGGCGAAAGCCTCGGTGCTCTGCAGGGCTGCAGGGATATGCGTGCTGTGGGTGGGTGGATAAATAATGCTCTACTTGGAGCTGCGGGAAGGGAAGGTGGCATGAGACCATTACCTGTTCCCATGGTCTGGGGAGGAGAATGGGGAATTCTTGGCAGGGACTGGGGAGGTTGGCTGTTTCCAGCCAGGGACACCGTTATTTGCATGTGCATTGGCCCTTTCTTTTACCTTTTTCTCCCTTGGATGCTGAAATCTTCAAGCATTTCACCTCCTGGGCTTTCTCTTGACCCAGAAATATTTCTGCCTGCCTGCAGTTGTCCATGGTGACCACGGGCTGCTGTGAGCCAGGGCTGAGGAGCACAGCGAGAGGTTTTTGTGCTCATGACAGTCTCCATGGGAATGGGGCAGTAGGGCTTTTTCTTTTGGATAGTTCATCCCCATGGCCCCTTCCTGGGCAGCAGCGAGGCCTGGGCAGCCTTGTCTGCCCCATCGGGGTCTGTGGTGGGCAGTGGGGTGGCCACCAGGGCTGCCAGCACATTCAGCTCTTGTGCATGTCCCCAGGCTGGTGCAGGATGACACCCTGGTATTCATCATTGAGACGACATCCATAACAGGCAACAGGAGCAGCAGCAGCGGGAGGATATTCAAAAGGGTCTCCTCAGACACAGGGGGGAATCCCAGAGACCTGAGCAGCATCTCTGGGATATTTGTCATTTTGAGTGTCCGGTCGAGCATCTTCCTTTTCTTGGGCACCAGACTGTGTTCTGGAGTCATCCTCCATCCTCATCTCCTTGGATGTGTGGCTGTTTGTCTTTGCATTTTGGTGCCTTCCAGGAAGGCAAGACTGGACCATTTCTCTCCCCAGGTCTTCAGGACACCCACGATCTCTGCATGGATCCCTGCAGGAGTCAGGGTGGCTCCAGCAGGATAGCTGACTCCAGGGTGCTGGCGCTGGAGATGGGACACGTGGCTCCATGCCAGCCCTGGAAGGGAGATGCGATACCCAGCCAGGGGGGCCCTGGGACCATGAAGGGGTTGCTGTAACCAATCCATGCGTGAAGATGCGGCAGAAGAGCCGGAGGCAGAGCAGTAGATCCCCAACCCAGGCATATCCACCAGCTGGGGAACTGGGGCAGGACACACGAGAGGACCGTCGGCAGCAGTGGACCCTGCACCAGGTCTGCTGGTGGTCCCTCACCTGCTCTGAAGGGACAGGAACTTATTTTCTAGCCAAAAAAAGTCACTTTGACCAAGCCAGTTGCCTTACTGCTTGAGGGATAATTCTTGTCAATCTGCCACTTTTTACTCTGGTGTGCTAAAAATAGTGCATTATTTCCAGGCAGTAATTGCACATCCTGTAGTCGTAATGAGCTCGTAAGGTAATTACTTTTTGGTGGGAAAGAGCTGAAGATAGGGTGTGTTTGGCTGACAAAGAGAGGGTTTTCAAGAAGCCTAATGGATTCTGTGCTCACATTAAAGGGCAGACGTCCCACAGCAGGGGTGAAGCATCTGTGGGGAGATAAGGGATGGCAAATCGGCCCCTTCCTGATTTCTCCATGGGTGTTGGGGAAGTGATGGCCTCCATCCCACATCACCCTAGCCTGCGCTGTTTTTAAGGGAAATCCTGGCATAAGTGGTAGCATCATTGCCGTGCTTGTTATTGAGAGTACATGAAAGGTGAATGTCATCTCAGGAGGTGGCAGGAGTCAGCTTCTCATCTATGAAAGAATATTTTAATGTATTTAATTTCTTCAAACCAGTATTTAAAAATGCTTTTCCAAAGCTAAGGATTATCTTAACGGAAATTACAATATAGATTGAGAAAGTACAACATGCCACCCACTCTATCAAGGTTTGCCCTACAAGAGGTTACCCTAAAAGCCGCCACTCCCCCCGTGCATCCTCTGAAGCCTCTCTTCCCCATCAGCTCTCGATGCCCAGGGGGCTGCTGGAGGGGGCAGGGCAGGGCAGGGACGGACCCGTCTTTCCCCTGCTAATGGTTTGCTCTCCCTGAGTCAATAAGTAATCTCTTCTAGTACTGCTTTGCCTCCCAGCTTTGTAAATCAATTTACCGTGTTGTAGAGTATCTAGTGCTTGCATGAAATAGGTAAATTACATCTACTGCTGTTACATCTTTGTAACTAGCTTGATAACATATTAAGAATATAAACCATTTAGAACTTTTTTGTCTGAATCAATTTTCCTTTTGTAAGGCAGAGGTGCTGATCTTACAGTACAATGCATTTCCCAAGCCTGTGTAATCCTGTGGCCTTTCTTTATCGCAGTATCCAATGTATTTCCACAATTACAGCCAGATTTATGTATCTGCAGTTTCATTCCCACATGGCAATGCTGGGATATAACCTCTCCAGCTTTGGGTTTCTACAGCCGCCCCAGGTATGTGAGCGCATTGCTACAAGGGGAAAAGCTTGTAAAGCCGTAACTCATGTTTTATGGAGACAGGATTTCCTCATATTTCTGTTTTTTCCAAGCATGGCTATAGCCAGTAAAGTGCTTGTATAAACCCACCCCTGCTCCTGCCGGCATCGGTGAGGTCAGTGGCTGCGGGTTAAAGCTTTCTATCAGACATCAGAGAATCTGAACAGGAGGATGATTTGGGAATGCGCTCCTTCACATGGCACCTCGTGCTCTGCCTGTGTTTCTGCCCTGAGCTGACACGAGCGATGAGATTTTGAAGTCCTGGACTGTCAGCGTTGCGTATTATTTTGCACAACGTTTTTTAAAATAAAAGCCCGTATTAGAAATCAGGCTTAATAGCCACGTCGTGACCGTTGTTCTTCAGGAAGAAGCTGTCAGAGAGGATCGAGCGTGGTTTGCTTGACGTGCCTTTGCTGGCTGTGCGGCTCCGAGGACAAAAGCCGGCTGCTTATGCAATCCCTGTGGAGGGGGGAAGGACCCCAGCCCTTCCCTCGCCGCCCTCTGAAGTGGCTCCTGATGCAGTCGGCAGAGTGAGCGGAGTGACGGGTGCTGTAGGACAGACTGACAGCCGGCGCTGACGAGCAGAGCAGCGGTGACGGGCGGTGTTTAATGCGATTCTCCGGGCAGGAGGCTGGGACGTGGCCGAATGCTTTTGCCCGGCTCGATCTGCAGATGCCCCCCAGCCTGCCCCCCCCAGCTCGGGGGGTCTGCTGCAGCCTGGCAGGCGTGGGGCTGGAGGGGCAGGGGCCCAAACCCACAGTGGGAGTATAAATTGCTGTGGTTGTGAGAGAATTAGCTGCGGTGCCTTTGTGCAATTAGAGCAACTCCTTTGCAATATAAATATTGTCTCTTTAATAAAACCAGAGTGATCCATTGCTTGCAGATAACAACTATAGCATGGTATCAACATAAGCAAAGCGTTAACAGTAATTGTGGTCCTCGCTGTTAGAAGGATGTGACAGTGGTGTATATGTGTTTCAGAGCGCGGGGTTACAGGCCAAGGCATGAAATCTTTATCTTTTAATTGGTTAACACTGTGTTTCACCACCTTGGCTGGTGCAGGACGTTCACTGTAATTAATACTAATGAACACGTCTGCGGCGGGAAGCTCTTCATCCTGTGCCGTTTTGTTCCTTTATTACTGTTTTGTTGTAGACCAGAGCCCCAAAAGCACAGCCTGTCCGTTTCAGTGTTGTGGAAGGGTGCTGAGCCAGGGGTGCTGGTGACACTCCTGGGCTCGGTGTCCCGATGCAGGGCCGGGGCTGTGGGAACTGCCGGGAAATTGCCTCCTGCCTTCCTGGTGGGAGTGTCTCTGCCATCGGCAGGGCAGAGTGGAGCTCCCCATCACCTGGCCATCCCTTGCTGGGAGCAGGAGCTCGCTCAGGCTGTCAGCACTGGCCGAGAGCCCCTGCCCGTCCTGGGGAGGGCAGGACCTGCTGCCCAGGTTAGGAAATTACAACCAGGGGCTGCTCTACAAGGGTGATTGCTTTTTTCCCTCCCACCTTATGGGAAGTAGCTTTCTGCTGGCTTCTTGACACCAAGCCCTAGGCATTTTGCTCCCGGTATTTGGTATGCTGAGCACTGCTGGGACCAGAGGGGTCTCCGGAGCTGTGGGTGCTGTGCCACGAAGTTGGGCTGGCACCCAGACCCTGCCATGCCACAAGTGCTCCCCAGGAATGACACCCCTCAAGCTGCCCTGGCCCCCCCCAGCCTCGCCACTGCCTCTGGGTCTGCGCCAGCCCCCTCTGCTCCACTCCGTCCGCGCAGGGAAGCAACTTCTCTTGGATGTGTCAAGTTCCCGTGCCGGGCACAGTCTCTGTGCTGCTGGGGCAAGGCAGACGCTGCAGCGTTTTTAGGCTGTTTGAGCGCAAAATGCTTCTGGTAGCATGAGGTTCGTTAAGCAGAGGAGCAGAGTTACCAGAGGTGGTCAGGCGATGGTAGTTCCGTACCGGCGGTGATTCAAATGCGATTTATATGATGTTGCAAAACTGAGCTGAATGTTGCAAAGCAGCTGAGGATGGATAAGATGATGAGTTTTATTATCTTACGTTTTTTGCACTTCTGTTGTCATTTTGTAGTAAAATGCTCGAGCCTCTGCCTGGAGGGAGCAAACCATCCTGCCTCGAAATGAGCAAAGTCTCTAAGTATCTGGCAAGCACATGGCAACCTGTCTTTTTGAGAGCAGTGTTACAAGGATGGGCTACTATACCTCTGAGCGCTTGCCATCAGCATGAGTTGGTGTGCGCGGGAGGTGCATGTTGTCATCCAAGCTTCGAGGGCCAATTTGAGGGCTCTTGATGCTGGCTGGATACCATGCTGGCAGAAGGACGCCCTTTGGCAATTCCTGACCAATGGGGTTTTGACTTGGACTGGGCTGGGAGAAGGTGGTCTGAAAGGCTGAGAATATTCATGTTCATTACAAAGACCCTCGGTCTTCCTCCACGTCCCATGATCAGCTTCCCTCTGAAGCCCCGCTCTTTCCAGGCTGCTCCCCTCCCCTAAATGTCCCCAGGTTGTGTGGCCAACGTCCGCATCCCTGCCGGGCACGGGCTGGCTGCTCCCCGTCTGCCCTTTGCCCCATGCTAAGCTGGGAGCACTGGGAGGGACAGACAACTGGTTGTTTCCTTGGTGGGTTCCCCCTGTCCTCCACTACCTTTTGTTTGCATTTACAATCTCTGTGATGCTGTGAAGGACATGTTTTTGTCCATGACGGGCTAAGCAAAGGTGCCCCTGGGCATGCTGAAGAGTCTGCCTTGGCATCCTGCTAAAATCTTGGGGTGTTTCTGAAGACAGTTTAGATATGTGCATCTTCACAGAGGCTTTGAATTAAATCTCCAACAGTCCAGAGCTTCTATTTCCTTTGCTAAACTCCAGGAACTTTGAGTGATAGATAGGGAGCCGTGGATCTTGGAGATAGCGAGCAGTTTGAAAATGTGTTTCTGTATCAGGCCTGATACAAAGACTTGCTTGCAGCCAAAGGCACTGCCTTGATTGCAAGGGGAGATCACAATTCTTATAACTGCCAGGCAAAGCTTGCCTTTCTCTCTCTCTCTCCACCCGCTGCATATTTCTGACACGCGATCAGCACTGACTGTGCAGCCACCTTAATTTTTTAGCAGCTCAGAATGACAGGATTGTACTCCTCTATCTATTTACCCATCTATTTCTGCAGAGTAAGGACCTAATTGAGCGAATAATGTACGAGCTGACGGCTCTGAAAAGCCATTGCGCAGCACTTTGTATTTTGGGGAAAGCTTTTTATTCTGAGCCATTTGCGGTTTGTCCACGCAGGGCGCTCAGTCACTGATGGATGGCCCTGGTCTGTGCTCCGGGCAAGCATTGGTCATGCATCCTGCCAGGGACCCGGTCCCCAGGGGTCTCCAGTGCCCGATGGGGGCAGGGGGAAGAGTTACTGCACACTGGTTTGTACCGTCGGGACAGGATCCTGGAGAAAGTTTGCTTTGGCCCAGGGGTTGCAGCATCAATGCCTGGCACATTCAGACCAAGCCCAGGAAACATCCCTGGTACAAACATCCCTGTTCCCCTCGGAAAGAGGAGGTCGGACCCGGGAGCTCGTTGCGTCAGAGCGGTTCCTCGGTGGGATCTTAGCTTGGCACTGGTGCCCTGGAGCTTGCATGGCCTCTCAGCCCCTGGGGAGATGCTGAGTGAAGCCCAGTCCTTAGCAAACCATTAGAAACCCACTTTCACCGAGTGCTGATCCCAGAGGAGCGGTTCCTCTTGTAACTTGGTTTAGTTTTTGCTGTGGAAACATCACCTCTTGCCCCTGGAAAAATGAAACCTTCAGCCAGAAACCCACCTGTGTAGCTAAGTGAAATATGATTGCATTGTCTAATCAGGCAAGTGAGTGACACAATTTGCAAAGTCCTTGAGGTTTTTAAAGGTCACTAATGTGCAATACGTAACCAGCCCAGCGTGAGTCATGCGTTCTAAGGCAGCCTTTGCTGAAGTCTGCTTGGTTTCTGCTTTGCCTTTCCTACTTCTCCATAAAAAGCAACAGCTGAGAATGGATCTGTATCTTCGATAACTGAGGTGGTCTCTCTGCTCCGTGAGGTTACAAGGAGAATCTGGGCAGACAGGATTTGTAATAAGACCCACAGCAGACTGAGTACAGGCATGCTGAAAACACAGACCATGCACTGCACAGTGATTCTGAGCCATTTAAATGAGCAGCTGACAGGTGATGGAGAGGACCGCACTTCCCACGTACACGATGGGCTGTAGATGATGTGCCTCAGCAGCAGCTGTATTTTGCACACACACAAATACTGAGCTGTGGCACCAGATCAGGCTGTAGCCAAGAAGGTCTCGCTCTCGTTTCCCCTCCTTATTACAGCAGAACTCCTCTGAAGCCGCCTGGCGCGTTGCCGGAGGAAGGGCTGCCGGCAGGGTGCTGCCCGGCTCCCTTGCGTGGGCAGGGGACAGCGGCTGGGAGCGGGATGGGAACGGAACTGGATGGTGCCCATCTGCCTCCCCCTCCAGAGCAGTGTCGGCACGAGGGATCATCGCTGCAGCGGTAGAAACTGCCCAGATTTTGATACATTCTATGAAATAAAGCAGCTTGAGCAGCCCTTGCACACATAGACTTGACTCAGCCTTCCTAAACATGTTCTCCAGTTTTAAACAGTGTTGGGGATGAGGGATGTTGTGGGCGCAGCCCTGCCTGGGACTGCTGGCAGGTCCTTTGCTGTTCTGTTTCCACTGTTATTTTAGTGCCGCAGCAGAGCAGCTTTAAAGCAGACTCTCGTGTCTGCAGGTAGCTGCTTCATGTGTCTTTGCGATTTAGAGAAACATATTGATGAAAATGGCAATGGCGAGGCCATGCCCGCAGGGTGCGATGGCAGCAGTGACAGCAGCAGCCCCAGGTGCAGGACGTGCAGTGCCTTTCTCGTAACCTGCAGTCTGTGCAGGATGGACAGTTGGACGGATGCAGGGCGGCTGCTGGCCATCCTCACCTGCAGAGCTTTGCTGGGGATCTTACTGGAAGCTGGGAGCTCCGTGCAGGATTCACGAGTGAGGCTCCCACGCCCGGAGCTGCTGAGGAGGTAGGACTGGTGAACTGGTGGGTAGGACTCAGCGGTGCTGTGTGTGTGAAGGCAGCAGCTGCCCGCAAGACCAGGATTTAAATACTCTGTAGTAAAGCAGCATTTGTGACTCTCACAGGAGAAGGCGTGCGCAGGAACTGAGCTCGGTCTGCCCAGTAAAGGGTAAGGTGCACATACATCATTTTTATGGGCTGCACTTTCTCCAATGCAATGTATTATGCATACAAAAATCACTTCTGCCTCTTCATCTACTACCAGCATGTGTTTTGTGTTTATTTGTGCAGTCACACGCTGGTATTGTAGCGGTTGTGTTGTGAGAAGGCATGGCTCGTCTCTGGCAGCAGACTCAGGGTGCTGGTGCTCTCTGCACGATGTCTTTTCTCCTGCTAACGAATTAGGGACCCCTGTGTGCTCGTGACTTTAATTTTTCTCACATTACTCCAGGGTAACTTGGTCTGAGTTGGTGGAATTGCTCCACCAACTATTTCCCCGAGTGAGGTCCCTGCATCTGCAGTGGGTAAATTTGGGCATGCTGCCTTTGTCTCCACGGGCGGCAGTGGAAGGGCCCTCTCGACTCCCCCTTTCCCAGCTATTTAAGCCCAAATTCTTCTGTGGAGTTTCAGTGGGTGGGAAGTGCATCCATACTGCAATGCATCGCCTTCTTCATAGGACCACACATAGCAGTGCTTGGTTGCATTTTTTTACTGCTGTTGTCAGCAATAGCATCTCATTTTGAAGAACTGAAACTCCCAGGAATTTCCTAATATTGGAGTTTCAAAAAAAAAAAACCAAACCACCAAATCCAGTGTCTGTGCGATGTCCACCATAGCAGTGGAGCTGGGAGTCAGGGATGGCCGCCCCTCACGTGGGGCTTGGGTTCAGGTCAGGGGCCGAAGGAGGGAAGGTGCCATCGCCAGCAGCATCTCCAGGCGGACCAGGCAGCGTGCGCAGGATGAGCTCCTCTCTGACAGCAGTGGGCTTATAAAGGGATGGACATCAAGGAGGAGCCGGGAGCTGGTGGGACCAAAGGCTGTTTTTCCAAGCGCTGCCGTGGGACTGGGATGGCCCGTGGGGTGTGGGTGTATCGGCTGGCCCCTCTCTGAAGTCAGGGAGGAGAAACCTTCTTACCTTTACTTCTCTGTCCCATACGTGTGTGTGCCTGTAAATGCACGCTGGTCTGAGACCCTTCAGTGGTTCTTGTAGCGCAAATAATACATGAGAGATGGACGATGTAATCAGAATGTTTATTCTTGATCAAATCAGTGCAACTTGCATTGATTTCTCTAACCTATGTGAGTGTTCCTTAGGTGTATTTTCATTTTTATTCCCACAGGTTTCACAAAACATTGCTTCCCTTCAGCAGAGACACTCTCTAATCATATGTGAAACCTGGTCTGATGTGAGTAAGTGGAACAGACAGGCAGAACCTTTTTTACATTAAAGTGGAGTCGCAGAGTCTTGTGCACACACTGTGCTGGATAAGTGTTATCTGCAGACATGATACCTTGGCTTTACACACTCTGGGGTTACACAGCTGCACTTCTGGAACAGCACGGCTCAGTCGCTTTCTGAAAATTATGAGGTTGAACTGTTGGGAGAGCTTCCCTTGTTTTGCTTAGTCGTGGCCATAAAAACGAAATGTGTCCCTTTGTCCAGTTTGGGTTTCTGTTCCAATCTGATCACTCTAAGTGCAACTTGTTTGGGTAGTTTTTTTTAAGGGCATGCCCAAGGCCGTTAAGTCCAGGACTTGACCTGTCGTAGTGCTGACACATCTCAGGAGTTCCCCATGGGGCTGCAGCCAGTCTTTGCTGAGTGGGGAGCGCTGGGCGAGCCAGCTGAGCCATCGCTTTCTGTCCAACAGATGATGGAGGAAGCGCTGGACGTGCTCTCCCTCCCTGGATCACCTGCGTGTCACCGCGCTGCCTGGGGCTCTCAACCCACCAGCACCGGCGGGTCTGCTTCTTTAGCATGAAGGTGACAACAGACTCTTCTTTGTTAAGACAGAAGATAAACCCGTGATAGAGAGCTGGGGTGAGGAAGGGCAGAAAACAGCCCCTGCAATGGGTCTCAGAGGTGTTGCTCTGTGCAAGCATCAGGGAAAAGGAGATGAGCAGCAGTAAAGCCCAGGGGGTTTCTGCTGTCGGTCTGTTGCAGCAGGAATTGCTGCCAAGGAGATGGGCCACACTCCGTGCGTGCAGGTGGGCAGGGTAAGATCCTGCAGGCTAGAGATGCAACGAGGGAGGCATAGGTTAGAGATGTGGGGAAGACGGATGTCAGGCGGGGGGGGCCAGCGATGTGCCCAGGACTGATGGGCTTCAGCAGGGCTCAGGGGGGCAGGAGGGACCCCTCCCAGGTGGGACCCATCCCAGGCCGGTGGGACAAAGTGCTGTCTCGCTCAGCTCCACGTCCCTGCTGCTGGGTCTGCCCCATCCCTCCTCCGGGCGGGTGTGGGGTGGGAGGACAGTAGAGTGGCAGGACCCCCAGTGCGGGGTCCCCAGCACTGCCGAGCACCGGGGGAAAGCCCGTGGGAAATGGGAGCAATTATCCTTTCTGGCTCAATGCCCACTTGGAGAGCTATTCCTGTGAATCTGTGCAGGGGAAGGTAGTTTTGCTCCGCTCTCCTTCCAGTAGATAAACAAAGGTGAAATAAAACAACATTTGATTTGGAATTTCATGTGGTATTTTTTCACCTGCAGAATTCACAGTGAAGACAAACCCAGCTCTGTTCAGGTGGCAGATGTCTGCCCCGGCCATCAGGGCTTCCAGCTTGGCATCCCATGGCCCCCTTTGCTGTGGGTGAGGCAGCAGAGCCAGGGGCACCGGCGAGGATGCACAGTCCCAGCTTTGCCGGCAAACCTTTAGGGGCAGCTTTATGGGAACAAAGCTTTGACTGATGCAAACAACAGCAGCAACCCAACCAAGTTATCTCCACTTCTGCTGTTTGGCCTTCAAGGTCCCAGTGGAGCTGATGCTGGGCGGGGATGGCTGCAGGTCCTGGTAACACTTGTTCCTGCAGGCTCGGTGGTATCTCTAAGGTTTAAGGGCTCTGGACAAAGCATTTTCAGGAGCTCCTAGAGGGTAAAAGGCTGTCAGCCTGGATAATTATTAGAACAGCAAAGAGAAGAGAAACGAGAGTGAGAAGGAAGACCAAGAGAGAGAAGGAGATTGCTGCAATTTGTGGAGCCCTTGGGACAGTGCCTGAGAGCCATGTCTTCAGATCTGTTTGAGCTCAAAAAGTCCTCCCCATCTCTCAAGGCGTCCAAGTGTGGTGAAATGCGGAGCAACTCATGGTCCGGCAGGTTGGCAGCGGTTCTGTCTCCCGCTTCCCATCTCCGCAGGGTCGCTGGCACGACCAGCTGCCGGCAGGGAGATGCTGGGCTGCTCTGGAGAGGCTCATGAAGAGTGATTTGCCCAGGATGCACCCAGCAGCTGGGTGCTCTGGGGCAGGGTCTCCCCTTGCCCCCCAGAGCGGTGCTGCTGCTCTCCCTGCCTGCTCCTGGCCAAAGTCACGGCTGCCTCGCCAGGGGAGCGAGGGTTTTGCTGGGGGTCAGAGGAGCTCCTTGCCTGCTCGTGCATTAAATACTCTCCTCTTCCACAGAAGTGCTCCGGGGTCTGGCGATACATTAGGGATGCAGGAAGGCTTACAAACGGCAAGACTGTGCATCTGTGCTGCCTTCTGCTCTGTGGGGCAGTTTTTCTCACCCACTCGGTGCCACATACTGAAAGCAAGTGCCCATAACCAGGTGCCAAGACTATGAATTTGCTTTTCTTATATTTTATTGAGGAGAGCATCACGTTTTCCCCATTTTAGTAATATGTGCTATAGACGGGGAGCTGGTAACCTGCACCCCACTGAAAGGCATGGGACTGGCTGGGCATCTTCTCACGCCCCTGGAATGGACACGAGGGTCCCCTGGTATGGGGTCTCTTACTGCCGCAGGTGTGTTTGAAGCTTTTGCCCAGGGTCCAGGAGACCCGTTGCTGCAGGGAACCCTCCTTTTCTGGTTTGCTTCTGAGGGACAGCATAAAAATAGGATTTATACACTGCAGTAAGGTTTGGAGCTCTCCATCACCAGCAGCACCTCAAATCATTAAGCCTGAAATAATTTTAATTGGATTCAGAATCCACAAGAGATTTTTTGTGCCGTTGTGGAGCTGGACTAGTTTCTCCAATATCATGCCAACCAGCCGAGCACAGGAGAGGAGAGAGTCCCTGTGTGGCTTTGGAGTGCCTTTGGGTTATAAGTTACTGGGTCTACTTCCAGTACCAGGCTGGGTTTAAAGATTGAGACATAAATATTTTGTTTCCTTTGGAGTGGATAAACACCACTTGAAAAGCTCTAAATTGTTGATTAAGTTCTTGAAATGAAATCTCTATCTTATTGACACCCTGTTCACACAGGACAAAGATGTGTATCTGTGGGGGAGATGTCCCTGCAGCTCTGCTGGGATGGTTTAGGTATATGCAGAAAAGATAAAATTTCAATTAATCATTTCGCGTGTCCCAATTAAAAATGAGGCATTTGTCTTTGCGAATGAATGGCAGATCAGTAACCCTCACCCCCACAGACAAGCTTTTTTGGTTAATGTGTTTTTAGAGTGCGTGGACTTCTTAAAATTAATTAGGCATTAATCAAACAGAGATGATTCAGTGCACTGACTGCACAGAAAGGTGGGGTAAAAAGTAAACATTAAAAATTCCATTTAAATAGACTAGCCTAGGAACATTTGCAGCCGGGTATGCTGCAGCTCTTGCTCCTGTGTCCCCTGGCTAAGGAGAGCCAGGTGCTTGGAAAGCCCCCCCCAGTATTGCAGCTGCACTTGGGTTTCGGTTTGGGATTTGGTGGCTTCTTGGGTCTGATCATCACAATAAAATTCCCATTTTGTGCTTCCAGTTTAATGGCAGGACTGCGATTGCAAATGCTGGTGCATGTCCGCTGGCTGCCCTCATGGCATGGGTGTCGAGCACCCGTGTGCGTGGGCAGCGGGAGACGGCCGGGTGGCTGCCCGGGGGGGGATTTATCACTTTTCTGAAGTGCCTGTGACAAACACTGAGGTTTGAATGGGAGTCGGCTCTTGTTCAGGTGTCTGCATCCCTGCTGATAAGCAGCGAGGGGAATTAAAAGCTGAAATTACATTGAGAGCCCCTATCTTATTTTTCCTGTCGCCTTGCGAATTGACAGGGTATAAACCAAGCACAAAACATTAGCGCTGATTCAGTAGTGCCGGGCAGCGACGGCTCTACCGGAGCGCGGGGCTTGGTGCGGCTTGGGGGTATTTACTGAAATACAGTTACAAATGCATTGATTTGGGAATGTTAGGATGATACTTCTTGTTGTGCTAAACTGCAGTTCGTGTAACACCTGATGGGAAACCTGTCACAGTGAAAGCTGCCGCTATCGGCGCAGCTCCGACCTGGGCACCTGGGAGGGTGCTGCAGCTCGTTAGTGGGGTTAAAATGGGACAGGGGGATTCTTCTGGTCATGGTCATGGTGGGGCTGTAAATGGTTTGCTTCCCAGCACAGGAGCAACCAGGGGATGTTTTAGAATGTACACTGAAAAGTCCCAGAGAGCGTCGGAGATTTAACTGTATTTGAGGAGGACTCTGGTGTACAAACAGCACTTGGTATTTGCACAGTGGTCCTCTGTCTTGTGGCAATCAGATGGTATTCATCTAGTGACAATACAAACACAGGGAAAGGTATGGCCGAAGCCTCAGGAAGGTTAAAACCTCAGATGCTCCGGACTACGTGCAGGCAGGTGAGCTGCTGCACAGGGTTGGGAGTGAAGAGCAGTTGCAGGGAGCGGGACGAAGCGGGGGGATTGTGGGCAAAAGGGGCTGAAGGCAAGCTCAGTGAGGGCAGGGAAGGGCAGGCTGGCAGGGAGAGTGGCCTGGGAGCTGGCTGGCAGAGCGGCTAGGGACACGGTCCCGGGCCACGCAGGGTGCCGGCGCTGGCCCCAGCCCTGCCCTTGGCCTCGGTCCCTCTCGGCGGGCGTCTGGCGAGCGGCTTTCGAGGAAACACCGCCGCACCTGCGCTCGCCTGCCCGACCTGCCGGCACCGCTGCCGCCTCCGAGACTACGGCAAGCCCCGGACCACGGACAAGGGCTGCCCATCGCGGAACAATAAGGGAACGCGGAGGACGATGGACAAACGCATGGAGGGAAACCGGTGCCGTTTGTCACCGCGAGCCCCAGCACCCACAGACCTCATCCGCCCCTTTCAGGGAATCGGCACTGGTCAGCTTGCGCAAGGGTGGTGGTGCTGGCACAGGGCGGTCCTGAGTCAGGGTGCCCTGGGCTCCGGACAGAAGCCGGAGGGCTCTGGCTGTGGTGCTCTGTCCTCCAGCCCGGGTGGGCGTTGGGTAACCTCTGATCACCTGGCACTAAAACCGAGGACAATTTTGCACACGGGTTTTACAGCTGAAGTTTTGTTGCTGGTGTTCGTTATTTTCTTGCCCTGACGGACGCCAGTGATGGCATTGGGTCGCCCTCAATTTGAATGTTTAACGAGATGCTTAAATATTTAATTGTGTGTTGCATGCTGTGAGCGTGCGTGTCATGGAGACGTCGCACTGCTGGTACGATGTTATGTGAATGCAGAGTTCATCCTGCTCCAGCAAAAAAGAAGGCAGTGGGGCTGCCTGCAGGCAGGTGTCTGCCGGGGGGGGCACACATCCCGGCGGGTGCACAGGCTCCTGGTGCTCTCCCAGCCGTGAGTCCTGGGCAGAGCTTGCCTGCCAGAGCCAGGCTTCTCTGCTGGAACACAGACACGAGGCTGTTTCCCGGGGTCAAGTCCCTCTCCTCTGCCGAGCCCCCTCTGCGTTGGAGCCTCTCGGGGGTGGCTGTGTCGGGATCATCCTTCCGCTGGCAGCCTCAGTTCAAGCCAATTCCTCCCCAGAAAAAAGCAGATCTAGACCCCTCTCCAGCGCAGGCAGAGCTGCACGGTGCCACTGGCTGCACACCCAGCCCTTTTCTTCCACCCTTCCCATTTCGGAAGCAAACCTGGCCCCCCAGTTTCCCTTCCCCATTTCACTGTTTCTGCCCTTGTTTGCAAAGCCCCCTTTTATTCTCTTTTCTGACTTCCACATAAGCACCCCTTTCTGCTGTGCCTTAAATGCAGGTTCATGCCGCCCTCCCGGGGGGCTCCTGCCCATGCCCTGGCCCTCGCGGTGGGATGAGGTCCTGGCTCGGAGCAGGGCTAATCAGCCGTGTGCTCTCTGCAGCTGAACTTGAGCAGAGATAAGCTCATCGCTCCAGCATCTCTCTGCTCCAGGCCGTCTGCAACTTTCTGGACTGTGGTAGTTTTTTTGGTCCTCTATTTGGGTTCAACTGCCAGCCCAGCTGCGGTCACAGCTCCTGCAGCAAAACAAAGCACTAACCACGCTGGAGCTGTAAGAGCAGTTTGAACGAATCCGAGCATCCCCCAGGCTTGGTCCCCCAGGCTTGTTCTCTCACGGTTCCTCATTATGCAACCCAGCAACTCTAGTCCTATTTTTATTCATAATTATTAGTTTGAACCAGTAAGAGTCTTGGTGTGGGTTTCCCAGGTATGTTTGGTTGGCCCTCACATGCCCCGGGAGGATCACAGGAGCACTGGTGCACGCACACATGCTCGTGCACGCGCAGCTCTGCCCTGTCTCAGCCGTGTCACCCCCGAGCCCCCCTCCAGTACTGGGGCCGTGGGGGCTGCCGCCTTTGCAGGGGTCAAGCAGAAGTTCCTTGTGAGGTCCCTCCCTGGTCTGTACCTACAAGTTTTAGCTAAATATCGCTGCTGGGAGCGGTGGCTCTTGGGTGCTCCAGGGGAAGACCAAGGCAGTCCTCAAAGTATGAGCTGCCTCTGAAGCTGCCCTGAGGTTAATTAGCTGTTGCAGACCAGCAGTGTGTTCTTGCGTCTGCCACGAGCATGGTGATTTTGAGGTGCTGCTATTGCATAGGTGTCCAAGCCTTTTAATATTGTGTTTTCTGTTAAAAGAAGCTGCAAACCCGCAGTGTCAGAGAGATGCATTTTGGGGCCATGATGTATGCGGGAGGTGATGGACCTTTGCTCTTTGTCTTCCATTTGTATCACCTGCCGACACCGCCATCTCCCCTGGAACAGGCAGAGCTGGTTAGTTCGTTGTGGCAACGATCAGCCTAACTAACCCCTACTGACAGAAGACACTCCTCCTCCCTGGTTATGGAAATATCCGAGCAGAGGAACGGCACTGGTTTCCACACTGGGGCTCCCCAGGTTGGGTAGGAAGGTGGAGAGCTGCAGCCGTGCTGGCACAGCTGTGCCCTTGGCTTCATTTCGCTGGGTCACCAGTGCAGTGGCTTTGGTGGCTTTGGGCGTTTGGTTCCCCTCTGCCTTTGCTCGGAGGAGGAGGTGGGTGTTCAAAGCAGTGCCTTCGCCCGGCTCGTGCAGAGAGCCCGTGGGCCGTGGCTGGGCTGTGCAGGGCTCATGCAGGACTCACGCTGATCAGTGAGAGTGCAGGCACGGCTTCCCAATGTATGCTGCTGGTTTTCGGGCAGCAGCTGCTGCAGTGTCTGGGCTGGCTGCTCCGAGCAGCTGAGCACACGGTGACACGCAAGGAGCGGCAGCCAGGCAGCAGCCGGGACAGGCAGATGCATTATTTTCACTACCTACCTGTTGTGAAAATACATCCTTAGCAATTGCAGCGGAGCTGGAGCGGAGCGGCCGTGCTGTGCCGAGGCAGGTCTCACCTGGGCTTTCGTCCTCTCCTGCCCTGTCCTCGGCAGCACCGGGCTGGGGGTTTCCAGCACTATTGCAACACAGATGTCAGTGCTGAAGACAGCTGGTAAGTGCCTGAACCTTATCTTCTGCACGGGGCTGTTTCTGTGTATTCTGTTCCTGGGGATGAAGGCAGTAAGTTTGTGGAGGGAAGAAATTAAACATTCCCTGGGTTTGCATTCTGGATCGTTTCCCATCACCCACAGGATGCTGGATGTGAGCAGACTGCCGAATCAGCCTGCCAAGCAGTGGTGCCAACCTCGAGGCCATGTTGTGCTATTGCAAGCCCAAATCAGACCAGTGAATCTCTTCAGCTACTTTATTTTTCTGGAATTAGAAATCAAAATCTTTTTTAGTAAATACTAACACTTAAAAAAGTAATTCCCAAGGCTGGGATCCTCCGTTGCAAGTTCCATTCAGTGCCAATGCTCTCAGCTAGCAGCTCCTGCAAAGCTGTTATCTCCAGTATAAATCATTACACAATCCTAATTCTCATGCTGCAAATGGCTTCATTATGAAAACATAACATCAAAGTAGACCCAGAAACAACCAAGTTTCTGTTCAGAATCCAAGATGCTTGGGGGCAGATCAAGAGTTTGGCCTCGCAAACTGCTCCAGAGAGCAGGTTGGGCTGGATCCGGCAGGATGAAAAGTGGCTCCCTCCCCCTGCAGCCCCACAAAAAAGTTGTAGTTTATCCTGAATTTGTAAGGGGAGATAAATGTGCAAAACCTTTCATGACCCAGTAGGCACGCTGAATTAACTTGAAGTGAATGTGAATAACGTCTGAAATAAATGAACAAGGAGTCCCTGTATCTGCTGCCTGGACAGTGGGAAGTAACTCATCTGGCAGAGCGGGATGCTGGAGCGGGATGCTGGAGCGGGAGGAGTGCTCCCTACGCGTCTGCCCCCTCCCCGTATCCCTCCCTCTAGCTGACCAGAGGATTATTCCAAGCCCAGAGACTATTACAGTTTTTGAGATGTCAAACCCTGCAGGGTCCGACCATACTGGAGTGATGGGGGCGAGGATTTTGCTGGGCTGCCCCAGGTCTCTCCCCGCTTTGGCTCGCGATGTCTCTCTGTGCTTCAGAGCAGTGTGGGGGCTGCGAGACGAAGGATGAAGCCTAGCACTCATCTTGCATCATCCTGCTTTAATGAACTTCTTTGCCAGTCCACGGCACGGACTAATTTGGTTCCTGTATCAAAGAGAATTAAGTTGTGGCTTGTGACCCTGATGGTCTGTTTAGCTGACAGGGACGTTGCTGTGTCTCTGCAGAGGTAACCGCGTTATCTGTGCAGCGCCCATTTAGCCCTAATGGGAAGTAATGGCAGTGTAGCTTCCCATTAGAGCTAATGGGCATCACCAGAGTGACTTGCTCAGCATGCTGAAGTCGTGCCGTGCTGTGCTGTGCTGTGCTGTGCCGCGCTGTGCTGCGGGAGCAGGGGTGGCACAGCAGGGACCTGCCATGGGCAAGCAGGGGCTGATCCCCCTCTGCGAGGGGGGACAAAGAAGAGACACAGTCTCCCTGCCATGGGGGAACTGGGATGCAGGTCCTAAAGCTCCTTTTTGGGCTGGAGAGTGGGGCTGAACCAGATACTGCAGAAATGGGTCAGGGCCATCAAATGCACACAGTGAGATTCAGGGTTAAGGCACAATAAATCTGGGATTTTCTAAGCAGCTTTTAATTTGGAGGGATCCATGAAAGAAGAGCAAAGACCACAGATCCTGCCAGGACTTTAATCTTCACAACAGCCGTCAGTGCATCAGCTGCTGCGTTAACCTTTGTTTCCTGGTTTTCCCTGAGCAGCCCATTTGCTTCCTGGTGCTGTGGGCTGCGGAGCTCCTGGTCCAACTGGTGAGCCAGCCACAATTCCATGCCCTCCACGATGGCACCACATTTCCATCAGGGCGACCAGGGAGGGCCCTGAGTGTTCACCTTTTGGTGGAGTTACTTGTGCTCAGGTAGAGATGCATCGCAAGCACAAAAATACAACTACCTGCTCTCTTTTCCTCCACATTTCAGAATTTCTGATTAAGCAGGAGCCCAGTCCATGTCAGTCTTTGCTGGTTTTAGCAAAATAGTTTCCCTCTGCCAGATTTGGATGAGGCTGAGATTTTTGGAGTACACGATGGATCCAACATAAGTACTAATGGTTTGATGTGTGTTATTAGTAAGTCTCCATCATTTCTTCTCTTCGCCAATGTAACATAGTGAAGAGGAAAGAGGAATTAGCGAGGGAGCCGAGCCTAATTGTAAAATGCTAGAAAAGAGAAGTAAATGGCACAAACGGAGGCAGCTCTTACGTGACCGATGACTCAGGCTCCGCTAACCTTGGCAGCCAAGCAGGGCAGCCCTGGTGCGAGGGTGAGTGGCCAGCGAACAATGCCCGCGATGTGCACGGCACAAAGGGGCTTTTCTTCACCCAAAGCATGCGTGGCCACTTGCTCCAGCTCCTCTTTCCCCCCACAGACAATGGCAGGAAAACTTTTATTTGCACTGGAGTTTCCCTCAGTTGCTCTCATTGTCTCCCAGGTAGGGGCTGCGCAGTCTTGGCTTGGCTCAGACCTGGGGTTTTGTAACCTTCTAAAAAAAACCCCCTTGCCGAGGAACAGCTGGTGGCAGCTGGTGACTTTCCACAGGAGTTGGTCAGTTTGTCTCTTGGGCGCCCAGGTTGTGCCGTTGCCTGTGGCATGAGCCGGGGCAGAGCGAGTCCTCATCCTGCACGTCGCCGTGCAGCCCCCAGCGCCACTCCCGGAGACCCCAGGGGCTCAGCCCCCAAACTCGCGTTGCAGGTAGCGGCATGGTCAGCTAGTGCCCCTTTCCCTCCTGTGCTAACATAGAAAGAAAACCCATGGGTTTGCCCCATTATGGGTGCTGTGGTAGCACCTCCTGTGCCTGGAGCTGGGAGTGGGGCTCCAGCCCGTCCCCAAAAACCCTGCGGGGGGGTCCCTGGCCCACCCTGCTCCAGAGCCCACAGGTCTGTCTGCTCTCACCCACATAAACAATACAGCAAGAGTGTCGTTTTAGGTCCATATACCGTGCAAACTGTATGAACGTGTTGCAGGACGGTGGCAGGTACGTGTGAAGCAGCTGGGAGGTGGAGGCGCAGTGTCGGTGGGCAGGAGCCGGCCACCCCAAAGGGCCGTCGCGGGAGAGCTGATGGAAAATCTTCCCGATGGGGCAAAGGCCTCAGCTTCCCATTTTTCTGTCTTTGGCTTTGGATGGTAATAGCAGGAACAACATCAGTGCTATGATGATGATAATGATAGTAATGAATGAAAACTCTTTTTCATCTTTAAACCTATTGCTTTTATCTCGCTGAGTGCTCTGCAGACATGGGATGGCTAATCCTCCTGCCCCTGCTGAGCTTACCGAAGAAGCATGGGTAGCTGGGCTGTGGTTTTCAATGCCCTACAGGCTGCTACTGCTGCTTTTCATGTTTGGTCATTCTACGCAGGAGCTCAGTCAGTGCAGTCAATTTGACAGTCTCCATCTTTATAGTTTATTTCATGTTTTTGAAAGATTTATTTAAATAAATTGGCAGATGAAATACTGCTTTCAACTTGTTGACCTGCTGCGGTGTTGTAGCCTTCCAGCAGTGCTATCAGGGAAAATTCAAGCCTTAGAAGTTTGCCTGGTATAAATGAGTTGCCTTGTAGGTGCTTTGATGCAAAACTGCATTAAGCAGAAAGGGGGGGTTAGTGACTGCGTTTGTTGGTTTAAAATGAAAAGAAAACTTTTCTGTACATTTGAATGGCTGAGTTGTTTTCCACGGTCGGCTTGGGCTAGTCATGGAGCGGAAAGCTGGCAATGCCGCGGAGGGATAACAGTTCATGGCAAATGCTGAATGCAAACCCAAACCTGGTCGCCGGTTCCTGTAGCTGGCGAAAGTCATACAGAAACGTGGCGACTGCTGGGATGGAGACCTGCTCAGAATATGAGTATGTACATGAGATGAAATACATCTTTAAGACTTTTTTAGGTGCTATTTCTCTGGAGCCTTCCCCAGGGCAATGGTTTCAGACTCTACACCAGCCACCTCCTGCCAGAGCAGGGCGAAGTGAGCAAATTTAAGCTGAACCTGCCCTCTGAACTGCACCTTGGTAAGCCTGCAGATCTTTTTGGCCCCAAGAGCTGCCGGCGGCCACTCTCAGTGATGGCATGTGGTGCCGGGGCTCTGCCAAGCTCCGCTCCAAGCTGGCTGCTGGCTGGGGAGCACCAGGCATGGGCCCACACGGGGCATTCGTGGGATCCTTGAGTTGTCCGAGGCTGCAGGACAAACCATTGGCACTTGCCTGTGGCTCTGTTGTGGCATGGTGAGGATTTCCATGCTGGTGGGTCCTGGGCTGTTGGCACGGGGTCAGACGGGGCGGCTCTGCCCCAAGCAGGGGTGGTAAATCCTGCGTCTCTGGGAACAGCCAGGCTGCACGGAGGTAAAGCCACTGCAAAGCTGGGCTTGGCAGCGCCTGCTGCCAGCAGGTTGCTGAGCTGATCCACCTTCCTCAGTGCTGCAACGACTGCTGGGATTTAAACTAACATGGGGTGAAAGCATCTCCAGCTCAGTGCAGGGGCTCAGCAGCTGCTGAGCTGGAGGTGCTTTTGCCCCATTTCACCCTCCCTCTCGCCCACGCACCCAGGCTGGGAAGGTGCCAGGAGCAGTGGATCTATGAGGAAAACTGATAACCCCATCTAGCAAACCAGCTTCCCTTCTCCAGCCACATATGGGCAACGTTCAGCACTTCAGGGTGACATTTATACTCCTGCTCGAAGACTAAAAAGCCAATGGTCTGATGATGTTCATCCAACAAAATTACTCCTAGAAACAGTGCACTAACTAAAATAAATCACATTCAATGGTAGCACGAGTGTTTCTTTTATGCAGCGATGTTCAGTTCTCCTAAGTGCTGGTGAATATGTGCCTTCACCCTGTGTGGGATTGTGTCTGGGGTGTCAGGAGATGGTCATGTTGGAGGTCCCTGATTTCAAGGCAGATTTCAGTGAGGGTGGCCGGTGTATCACTGCTGTGATGCAAAAGGGTTAGGGAATTGCATTCATTGGAGGCAAACCTTACTGGATCCAGCCAAGATTTCCTTCTATACAGGAAATGATTTAACAGCACAGGAATAGTTATTGCCGTATTTGTAAGTAGGAAAGGAATTCCGGGCTTTACTCCTGTGGTTATGGCATTATCCTTGAGCCATGCTAGGTAGCTTTGTGTGTACAGCCAAACCCCATTTTTTGTCATCATCGTCATTGTCGTCATCCACCTGAGCTGATCCTTGCCCAAACTGCTGGAGTGTGCAGCTCCTGGGCACCAGGCAGTGCCACCCCTGGGCTGCTCCAGTGCGGTTCAATCGGCAAATACCAGAGGAGGCTCTGGGAACCAGCCGAAAGTTTGCTGGGAAGTGCAACTGCTGCAGTGTGCACCAACTTCTTGATGTGCCATGGCCAAGCAAGAGTGCATGGCAGGGCGCAGCTGACCGTGGGGAAAGCATCATGCTTTCTGACCTGCAGCGGGGTGAGGAGCCTCGCTGTTGCTCGCCCTCCTGTGCTGCCGGTGGCTCCCCTGAAAGGGAAAGCTCCGGGTGTATTCGGAACAAAGTGGCACAAAATGGGGCATAATATGTTGTTTGTAACTGTCCTGGTATTAATAGTTAATCAGTCTGCTCTGTATTTCAAAGCATGTGGGCATGGGAGGGAATTGCCAGCGAAGCAAACCACTTAACTTGGAGTTGCGTTTCTGGCGTTCAGCCTCTGAGGAAACGCTCTCCAGGAAAACCTGGAGAGCTCATTACAGAGGCAATAAAGGCCCATGATAAATAGGATGCAACCGTTATTAACAGGCGGTCCCTAGAAACTAGTCTAAAAAACTCGGGCGCTTGGACAATAAAACCATGTCCTTGATTTGTGTGGTAGTGTGTTCCCTCCTGTTGCCATGGCTACGGCATCCTCCAGCGATGCTCCCAGCTGCTGCCTTGGAGCCTGCTCACATTAACGCTTTCTCAGATCTGTATCTTCTCGGGCTGGGGTATTTGCATTTTAAACTACCAGGAATGCCTTCACAGGAACTGCCGCATTCACATCCACTTTACAAAGTATTCCCATTTATTCCTGCCTCCTTTCCCAAATACTGTGGTTAATGTCAGCAGAATACCCTTCCTCAAAGCAAAGCTCATGCCGTTGTTGTGTGCCACCGCCCAGAAGGGTGAGGAGAGCTGTCTCCAAAGGGAAAATTTACAGGGAATTGGATCGTTTGCCTTTGTTTAAAAATCTGTGTGCATGGAAGTTGGTGGTGGAGAGTGGGTTGGATACCAGAAGGCCCCTGCAGCAGAGGTGAGGGTGGCTCCGGCACTGGTCGCAGGGTCCGGGCGGGTGCCCCCATCCCACCAGCCTCCTCCCTCAGCTCCCGTGCAAGGCTCCCGCACCCTCGTCCCCACGTTCAGTCCCAGTCCCGCCACATCCTTCCTCCACACCCATCTTGTGTTTCCTTTACACAGAAGTGCCCTGTGCCGGCGGTGGTCATGCTGTAAGTTTGTTTAGAGGCACGGTGCAAATCAGAATATTTAGGACTGATGACCTGCAGGGAGGTAGCCGGCACATGTACATACGCTGTGTCAGTCGAGCATCCCCAAGGCATGCGTCCCTGCCACCTCGCCTGCCGGCGGCTGGGCACCCAGATCCAGCGGCTGGGCACCCGGATCCGTGCTGCCTCGCCTGGGGCTGCGGGCGCGAGCAGCAGCGTGGAGGCAGCGGGCAGCCGGGGACGTTGCTGGAGCCTGCATTCGGAGTGGCACTTGTCTTGATTTGGGGGCACCATGAGCTGCAGGATCCACCACCTCCCAGGGCAGTTTATTCCTCTATTTAATATCTCTTATTTTTAAAAACTGCATCCTGTTTCTAATTCAAATGCAGCTGCTTCCAGCTCCCAGAGGCTGGTTCTTGTGCTGCTTTTCTTTACTTGATTGAAGAGCCCTTTAGTAGGTGATATTTTCTCTCTGTGAAGGCACTTACCGATGATAATCACGTCACCTCTCACTCTTCTTTTTGATATATAGGAGAGGCTGAGCTCTTCAGCAGCCCCACTGCAAAGCAGCTTCCCTGGCTTCCAAACAATTTGTGTCTCTTTTTGCAACCTCCCCAGTATTTTCACCTCCCCCTTTGCGATGCAGGTACTGAGGTTAGGCTGAGCCTTCCAGCATCCCACCCAGTAAGGCTATGCAGAGGCAAAAGCCTCTCCCCAGAGCTGAGTTGGAGCTCCCCGTTTGCACCTCCAGCTACCATGCTGCTGTTTGGTGCCCGTGCCGGGACTGTCCCCAGCTCCTGCTCCGTTCCCAGCTCTGCAAACACAGCCAGATAGCACCGGGGTCGCCGACTTGTTGCATCCTTTATGTAATCATCTTTTCTTTTATAGAAACTGCTTATGTAGGCAGGCGGCACAGCAGGTCCTGACTGCTTCTACATCCATCCCCAGCAGCCTCTGCCAGCCCCTGCCAGACACAGGGGAGGGACTGGGGGACCTCTGGTCCGAGCTGCTGGGACCGTGCTGGTGACATTGCCATGTGACATGTGTGGGCCCTTCTAGTCCTTCTCCTTGAGAACAAACTTGCAAAAAGTGATGCTTACCTTTCACAAGCAGCCTTTAATGATGCTGACTTCCTCGCAGGCAGGCATGTGCTTGGGACTGCAGAGAAGTGAAGTTACAGTGTTTGACGAACAGCATGTGTTCACCCTGTCGTGTGTGCGTGTCCTAATTTTGCAAAGCCACTTGCTGGGACGGACCCCTGTGGGAACCTGGTACCCAAAGCCAATGCCGGCACAGAGGTGGCATCGGAACGACCACTGGCAGATCCCATCCAAATTCGTCAGTGCACTGGCCTTGCCCCTGCCAGGGGCTGTGGCACGCAGCAGGAAGCCTCTGTGCAGGAGAAAACACAGCGTATGATGCTGCTGAAGGGAAGCGTGACCCTCCTCTTGTCCTGGCACTGCCCTCGCTCTGCTCTTCCCTTCCCGGCCCCTCTGCAGCCTTTCACTCCCCGGCTCCCCTTCCCCTGCCTGCAGCATCCCCCAGAGGGACCAGCCCCTTCCACCCCCTGCCCCCTCCTGGCCAGCATCACCCTCCCTTTCTTTCTTGGTCCCAGTGGGACCAGCCTGCCTGCGTCTGCCTGGTGCTGCCAGTGCGAAACCCGTAGTCATTGGTGGGGATGAGCTCCATGATCTTTTGCACTTCATATTTTTAATTTTTATCCACCTCTTTTTTCTTATTTTTCACGTGAAGGGTGAGGTGCTCCTGTGCTGGGCTGTGCCCGGGGGCCCTGTCTACTTTCCCTGGGTAAAGCTGTGCACAGTCGTACTCTGCCACGGAGAGTGCACATACCGTCCTCAGAGGGTCTTCTTGGGGGTCAGAGGCAGACAATGTTGCCCCGATAATGGGTAAATAATGATAATCATCTACTGCATTTTGGTAAAAAAAAATCTTTCTCAAAAGGGAGATTGTAGTCAGAAGAATATATTTCTGTACATCCTACACACAGGGGGTTGGTTGATGGGGTTTCTTCTGGGTGTGTGTTTTTCCAATTACCAATTTTGACAGCATCTTCCTATGGATCTGCTGCCATTTTGCATTAATGCTCATTTGTACAAATTCCTGACTATCTGAATCCTGTTGTTTGGTGCCAACATTCCCTGCAGCCTGGGGGAGCCTGCCTTGAGCCTTGAAAGCAACATGCTTCATTTGCCTGAGTGGAAGAGCTCAGCATAAAACAAAATCTTGTGGCAATATTTCTTCTGTACTGGAGAGCAGACAGAAGCTCATATAACTGGTTCCTTCAGCAAAGTACGCCTATAATTTACTTTCAAACCACAAAGAAAAAAAATATAGACGGGATAAATTGAATAGATGAAAAGTGAAAACAGCAAAGGTTAGAAGCATCGTTATTACTGTGGGTGTTTTCATGGTGGAGGGGACCGGAGCGGGATGGCTCCTGGCAAGGCAGGCAGGGATGCTGGAGTCGCTCATGTCTATGATCTGGGAGCTGATGACACACCACCCTGCAGAAGTGCTGCCGGTAAGCACACTGTACAGCGCGGGGCTGAGCTTTACCTGCCCGGGAGTGCTGGCGTGCTAGCAGGGAGCTGGGCTCTGGTGTCAGTTTTAAGTCACTTAAGACCGAACGTCTTGGTGGCCCCAGAGGTCACCGTCCCTGGGGATTGTACAGAGCACAGCCCCAATGCCAGGAAAATCACGTGGAAAGGACCACAGCATCTCGGCAAAGCTCTCCAGACCTGTTTGCACAAATCACATTATTTTTCAGAATCCGGAGTGTGCCCGGCACATGTTTTAGATCATCAACCCTTGAACAAGCACGTAGGAAACCCAGTCTTTTCTGGTGTTTAAAGCTGCGCCTGCCTGCGCAGCGGAGGGGCTCTGGGCACCCCCCGCACCGGGAATGAGCCTCCCGGTCCTGCACGCCCACGGTCAGCCCGTCCTGCTGCAGAGGTCACGGTCCTGCCTTCACCGGGGAGTGAGCTTTGGGGCAGAGATGCTGCCCTTCATTGCATCCAGACCTGGCTGCAGGGAAGGAGATGCCCTGGATGCTGGGGTACTCCTCCAGTCGGGAATCTGATTTCAGAGCCGAGAGCAGCAGTTTGACAGTAGCTGCTTAATCCAGCCGTGGGCACGGTGGTTGCATCCCCGCGTGCCCATGCAGGATTTCTCAGCTCCTTTCTCATCCGATGTTTTTTTGCTCAGGAAAGCAGTGAAGGTGAAAATTTAAATGAAAACACAAAGAGAGGCTTTAGAGCGAACAAATTGGAAAACAAACTCGGTGGAACAAGGAGAAAAGGCCCGTGACATACAAGAAATTGCGTGGTTAGAAATAGAGCTCAGCCAAAAATTAGCTAGTTGCATTTTTTTCCCCCAGGACAATTAGTTCCTATATTTTTGAGGGGCTTTCTGGGTTACTCTGCCCATGTTGCTCCCTCTGGTTCTGGTTTTGAGGGTTTGATTTTAAGGAGGGGCTCTCTTGGCAGGTCTGGGCTGGTCCCACACCAGGCGAGGAGGAGGATGGAGGGAGCAAAGTGGGTGCAAACCTGGCACGAAGCTTTCAGGGCACAGCCCCAGCCAGCGTCTACCTCACCCAGAGGGTTTTGCAGTGGTCTCCAGACCCCAGGGCATCTGCCAGAAAAGAGAGGGTCACGGAGATTTTTGGAAAAACAACTGCCCACCAAGTGCCCTCAACCCATCGGCTCTGGGGGAGTATTTGCAGCTGCGTGGGCTTGTTTATGATATTACCTTCTGGTTGGGCAGCAGAAGCAGATTGCTGCTTCCCCTTGGCAGGCGTACGGGCTTGTTCGTGGACGCCTGTGTGACATAAAACAATGTGACACTTTTGCGCATGATGTCACACTCATATAAAAATACTCATGGCTGTCCACCGAGATCTTTGTACAGCCGCAGCTGGCAACAACCGAATCTGGGGCATCTGCGGCCGTGGTGCCCACGGCAGTGAATTTCCATATTGTCATGTGCAGTTAATAATTTTATTCATCCCGAGCCCATCTCCCCCAGGATCACGAGATAGACAAAAGAGGTTCTAACGCTGCAAGATCTGATTTTTGTCAGTCATTAGCAGGGAGGTAGTGGGCAGTTGCAGCCATGGCTTGGTTGCAATGGGCAGGATGTTCAGTGGTTTGGGGAACAAAATGATTGTCACTTGTGTGCTGGGGTCAGGGTACCCATGACAGTTATGCACTAACAGAAGACTCTCAAGGTGGTCGAGCTGCAAATGCCCTTTTTGTCCCTTTTCTTGTCTCCCTATCATTTGCGTTTGCAAACAAGCCCTTCAGGGCTGGCCCATCGAGCAGAGCCCTGCATGTCCTGAGGAGACATGGCCTTGTGTCCTGGGGAGACATGGCCTCATGCTCTGCAGTGCCAGAGAAGGAGGGAGAGGGAATGCAATGCTATTCGCAGCATCATCCAGACAGTACATGTGCCCCTTCACTGTGGGGAAGCAGAGCTGTGATGTGGCTGCATGTTGCAGGACAGCTGTGGTCTCTCTTAGCAGAGATGCCTCTTCCAAGTCCTGCTCTTCCTCTAAAAACTTGTCCAAGAGCTTCCCCTCGGCACCACACACACACACACACAAACACACACACACAAATAAAGACTATATACAGTCTTTACAAATCCTTTGCAAGGTCACCTTATGTGACAAAGGACAACAGCACTTCAACATAAGGCACTGAAATGATCTTGAAGGCTTATCCAGACAGCAGGCTGTTACGAGGGTCACTCTGTAAATGTAGCATGGGGACATTATGTGCCAAGGCATGTTGCTGATTCATAAGACAAGGACTAGGCTGCCCTGCTGTAAGTGAGGAGGAGGAGGAGGAGGAGGCAGCACGGTGAGAAGGGGCTTGGGCGGGATGTGGGGCTGGCAGCCACGCTGGGGCAGGGCGGTGGATGGTGGAGTGAGGCTCAGCGCTGCCGGGGCACAGAGGAAGGGGACGGAGCGATTTATAGTTCATGCTTGGCAGAAAGGATGGAGAGACAGGGATTAACTGCGCAAGGGGAGCGGGACTGGCAGAAAGAGCAGATGGCAATATTTAGAGTTACAGGGAAATATTTTAAATAAGTTTGCTGCTGAAGGATAGGCTTTTCTGACTTACAGGGACAATAGTTGGGGAATGAAGCTACTGCTGCTGTTGCCAGATGACTTGACTGGTAATAAAGGAAGTTTTAGGGCGATACCTAAAGGTGGTGTTTGGAAATGTTGCTCTGCCCTCCCTTCCCCTTCTTCCCCCCATGGAGGCAAAGGAGCAGCAGTTGTGGGTTCGGGGCACTGTAGCATCCACATGGGGCAGGGTACTGAAACACGGTTTTGTTCAGCTGGGATGCTGCTAATAATATGGGCCCATTCCCAAATGCCTTGATTTCTCTTTATTCTCATTTTATTCATCTTCTGTACCACCACCCCCCACCCCCCCCCAAAGCCAAACCAAAAGAAACTGTAGCGTGCCAGTGGTAGTTAGATGTTTGAAGATACTCTCATTTAGAGCTGCTCTGTACATTGAAGGTCGGACTGAGGATGGCAGCCAGCCATCCCCCCAAGGGAGCCTCTGAGTCACCGTGTTTGCACAGCAAGAAAAATAAACCCTCAGAAAACAAACTGCCTCCTTTAAACACTGCACTGCTTGGAGACTGATGGTGCCCATGCCCTGCAGCTCCCCTGGGATGGAGCAAGGGGAGCAGCATGGAGAGCTGTCGCCGCTCCATTTGGGTTCACCCCATGATGGCAGAGGAACCCCCCAGCAGAGTCCTGGCTTTCCCCTCACCTCACCTCAGCTCCCTGGTCTCCTTCCCATCCATCTCGTTAACTCGTCCCTCTGTTACCTCCTGCTCACCTCCGCCTGTCTCTGATGGTCTCTGTGGACATCTGCCCGTTGACCCAAGCTCCACCGTCATGAGTCAGCCCACTGACGGTCCTGACGGTCAGCATGCAGAGCAATAGCCCCGCATCATCTCCTTTGGCTCCTGTCCCCATGCCCAAACACTGGCCAAGGGTCTGGATTGGTTGATCCCTGGGTTTATTTAATCGTGGGAGCAGCAGGAAAAGCAGCGACTTCCACTGCTGCAGGAAAGAGAAGCTATGATAAATGGACCTGCACGTTGCTGGGTTTGATGCATTGCCTGGGACTCACCACAAAATCCGAACAGCAAATTCTCTAGGATTTCAGTTTTCAAGCAGGTTTAGCTTTTCCTCCTGCTCAGCTGCTGCCAGAGCTAATGGAAAATCCCCGTTTCCCCACAGTCAGCAGGCTGGAGGAGCTGGAGAGGACACGGTGGTATCCCATCGCTGGCTGGTGTGCGCTTGGGAAGCCTTCAGAGCAAACCCCCCTGGTCCGGCTGAGCATTTGCTTTGGCTTTCACTGAGACAGAGGAGGCTGTCCAAGGATCGGAGCATTTCCATGCGGGTCCAGCCTTCACCTGGCCGGGGACAGCAGGAAAGCAAGCCCCCTTCCACATCACCTCCCAGACACGTTGGTCCCCAGCACTTTGCTATGGTCTGTTACAGACCAAATCACCCTGTCCTTCATCTTTAGTGCCTGCAGGACCCCCGTTCTCGGGGCTACAGAGAACGAGGCCCCCAAGGGTGGATGGCAGCCAGCTCAGCTTGAGGTTTGAGGATGCTCAGGACTGGCCTGGCTCAGACACCTGAGAGCTTCCATGGACAGGATCACAGCAGAGGACCTGGGTACAGCACAAATGTCCTGTGAAGGCTGACCATGATGCCAATAAACCTGTTAGTCACTTGTATAATTACTGCTTGGAATCACTCTGAAATCCAGAATTGCTCATTCTTTTCAAATTACAAGGTAGCTGCAAGAAAATCACGTTTTTAACAGCAACAAGTGCAGGTATTTCACCCTGTAGAAAGCAAGTTTCATGTATTCTCCTCACATGTCATTTTCAGGAGGCCTTCTGGTTTGGAATTTGGAATTTTTAAATACCCCACAAACGTCTTTTGACAGGGTCATCCTCCATGCTGGGGCTTAGCTAAGATGTTCATTTTCTCTCCTGCTTCAATGCCTGCATGGAGGCATTAAGGGCATCAGCCAAGGAAGTTTGCTATGTCATCTGTTTCTGAGGTTGTGGCAGAAAATGCACTTTTTTGGTGCCAGAGGTTTGGTGTTTAAATCTTACCCTTCACAAATGGCTTCACTGCAGGGCGTCTGAGGAGGAGGCAGGCTTCGCTTGCTCCATATGGGTATGAAATGCTGAGTTTAAAACTTTAAAAGCTGCTTGTTACTTGGCAAATCGGAATCTCTTTGTTAAAGTCAGAGGGGTGAAGGGAGGCAGAACTGATGTGCCCCCATATCCATCACCATCAGCTTTTTCTGGGCAGACCCGAGTCAAGCTGGGTTGCACTGGTGCCGAGCTCCATCCCACAGCTGGGGCACATCCCGGCAAGGGAAATGGGATTTTCTGTCACACGGAGCCATGGCTTGGAGGCCCTTGGGTTTTTCTGCTGATGTAATGGCTAATATTTGGATTATAGTAGCAAGAGTAGAAGCCTTGGAGTCAATCCCTCCAGCTGGGTTTCCTGGTCTCCCAGCCCTTTCCACTACCCTGAGCCGCCCTCCACCAAATTTTCTGTGCATTTTGAGCATTTTAAGATGGGTGTAGTAAAAATTGTCATTAGAAGGTGCTACAAGGGTTGATTTAATTACTGCAGGCACAACTGAAGTCTGAAGGGGCACCATTTCCTATCACAAATGTCTCTGTTTCAGTATTGCAAAATCTGAATAATTCTCTTTGACAGCTTTTTTCTTTTTATAGCAGTAATTAGTCAAAAAGTATTGCCATGATGAGTGTTAGGCAAAGCTGCCCTGGGATTCCTGTTTGATAGCTGCAAGTCATACTGCACAGCTCAGGCAGGACACCTCTCTGCAGGTTTTAAAAGTGGCAATAACGACAGCAGGTAATGAGGGTGTTGGACTCAAATGCTAAACCATTTCCTCCAGAGGGGAAAAATGTGCCCTTTTTTTCTACCTAAAGGTTGCACTTGCATTTTAAGGCATGTGGTGTGTTGCTGGGACACCCGTTGGAGCCAGGCTCTTCAGTCAGGCCCGGGAGTGATTACTACACAAAATAGCAAAAAAAAAAAGAAAAAAATTTTAAAAATGAAGACCAGAAACTGTAATTTTAAAAGTTCGGTCTAAGTGGAGGGAGTTAGAGGGATCTGGGCAAGAAACCAGATATTAAATGGGTTTTTAATCCCAGTTAGTCCCCCAAATGCTACAAGGTCTAGTCACTGAGGGCTGAAATTAGTGTAACATTAGCAGCATTGTGCATTACTTTAACAGGAAGTGTACTTAAGTGTGGAAGGAATTTACCGAGGGAAATGATGGAGATTTTGTCTTTCTTTGTCTAATTCAAGGTTATCTAAAAGCCATGGGCCTAGTTTTGTCATACATTGTTGTTAATGCACACCTGTCATTTCGGGGGGGGGGGGGGGTTGGCTTATTTTATTCAAAAGATAAAATTAGAAGGTTGGAGTTATCTGGTGACTTCAAAATAGGTGAGTCTGAGTGGAATTTGAGTCGTCTGTGATTTTTTTCAGAAAGCCAAGATGGAATTAACCCATCTTACTGCAGTCAATTTAATGCTTTTTATATGGCCCGGAGCAGAGCTGTGACTATTTCTGTATTTCGGGAGTTTGGTGCCGATGATTCGCAGCAGCAGTGTGTCGGTTTAACCCGCAAGTGCCTGGGCACTGGCGGGTGCTTGGGGAGCCAGGCTGGCAGGTCTGCGCTGTGGGCTGCCTGCTGCTCCTCTTCATCACCAGCAGCAGAATTCAGCAGAAAAGAGGCATTTGTCTTCCTTTCTCTAGAACTGCAGAGGGACGGATGGTGTCACCCATGATGTCAGAGAAGATACCTTCAGGGAGATGGATCTTTTCTCGTCATTAAAAACACACATGCAAATCTGAGAAGGGTTAGTGCTGCTTGCGGGGGGGGGCTGTGTGATGCCGCCCTATGCCCTGCAGGTACCTCCTGTGCTTCCCCTCCTGCTGCTGGGGCTCTGCCTCCCCCTGAGCATCTGCCACTTTACAGGTGCAACCATTAGCCCCTGCAAATGATAGTATTTCCATATGAAAACCCCATTTTGCACTTTATTTTCATCTACAGAAAGGGGGCAAATCCTGCCTTAGCATTACTTCATATTCCCATACAAGTGAAGATGAGGAGCAGAATATGTACGTGGCTGTTCCTGCAAACATGCTTTTGCAATGTGACTTTCTGGTGCTCAGACTGGATCCTCTGCCAGGACAAACCCACGTTGCTCTCTTGCATTGAACCGGGCTACAACAGCTAAGACCTGTCAAGGCCTATTTTTTTGTCTACACATGCATGAGATGCAACTGGACACAGCTTCTGTGTTATGCAGAAATATTAAGTATCAGTAATATTAAAGTAATGATTGATATCACCAGTAACTATAAGATAAGTTCATCATAGAAAATATTTTGCAGCATTCCCATTTGATTGACTTCTGTGGTAGGGCAGAAAAGGTGATTAATAATAATCTGTGCTGCTGATGGATGGTGAAAGTTTGCTAAGGATGGAGTAAAACTGTTTTAACGTTCTGCTTAATACACAGTTATTGCTAGTGGCCATATGTTGTTCTGTGTATAAATAATCAGCAGATATTGTCGCCTCAGCTGCTGGAGTGCAGCAATTTGGCACCTCTGGCATCGTAGCTCGGTCTTGGCAAAGGCATGGGCACTGGAGATCTGTTAAGCACAGACGCTGACAGCGGACAGCCCTTCACAGCCTGCTCCTCATCTCTGGGGCCGTCGTGGGCTCCTCACAGCCCCGGGAAGCGGATCAGCCGTGGGTGTCCCCACCTTGGCACTCACAGCCTGGCTGTCCCCTGTGCCTTTGTCCTCCTTTACAGCCGGCTGGAGCCTGTGGGCTCCGAGACTCATTTCATGCCTGGTTTAAGCTGGGCGATAAGTATGGTGAAGCGCTTTTGCCAGTTTAATGGTAAAGCTCCTTTGGAAGATTTTGGAGTGGCATGCACCGCCTCCGTGGCCGTAACCTGCACTGAGTTTCTGAATGGGAAGCATCACTCGCTCTCTGTGTCCCGTGAGGTTATCTTCATTTCCGCTGATGTTATTGAAGTGTGAGGTTTTATTCAGTTGGGTGTCAGACAAGGAAAATACCACATTCATCTTTGGGACAAATGTCGACAGTGAAGTTCACACCTGAAAAGACATTGCATGAAGTCCAATTTGGCAGTTGCAGTGGACAAGGATGGGGACTTTGATGCCACCATGAGGACACAGGAGATGGAGATACACAACTGAGAAATCAGCTGCTTTGCTTTCCTAGCATTAACGGTGCTGAAAAAGTCTGGTCTACCCCCCCAAAAATTGCCATTTGTATGCACAAGCTTTTCCTTGTCGCAATATATTGAGATGAATTGCGAATTAGCATTGCAGCTCAGTGACTGACCCAGGACTCCTGTCGAAACAAAAGATGAACCTTTGCTGAATGTTTACAGTTTCAGACTGCTCATCAGTGAACCCTGGGAGGGCAGCTCTTGCAGCAATTCAGAACTGGAGGTGAAATGCAAAAGTAAGGGAAGAAAATCTGGAGATGAGAGCGGCCGTCTGCTGGGAGGTCCCTTTGATAGTGGTAAATAATCCTGTGTTACCTGGGAATATGGAAAAATATCTTGGGGGGTTGTATGTGATGAGATGGTTCTTCCTCTTACATGTGTTATGGAAAACTGATGCTGTGCCTGAAATCAAGGAGGAAGATTTTAGCCTGTAGGACCTTGGGCATGGTGCTGAGCACCCTGAGAAAGGGGCATCCATGACCAGGACCAGCTGGACGGTGTGTCCCAGCAGCCTGACCCCACGGGAGCTGCCTCCCTGCCCTGCAGCAGACACTCAGCCCCGTTCCTCCCCCGGGGCTCCTGGCAAGGGCTGGGTGAGAGCTCCTCCCTGGTGTTAACGATCCCCAAGTGCACCCACCTGGGCAGCCTCTGCTCCACCCCACTGAGGTGGGACCAGACTTTATTTATGGGGAGCAGCCAGAGGACAAGGAGTTCTTGGGGGCTGTTGGTAGCAGGTTGCTGCGTGCTGCTCCAGGATGCTTGTGTGGTGAGTACAAAGCCACACACGGAGAGCTTTGGTTGTGCTGAGCAAAGTGGGGTAGGAGGCCCTTTGGCTCTCCAGGAGATTGAAGGATTTTTTTTTTTTTGGACCCCTACAGCACTTACCTGTGGGATGGGATGGAGGCTGTGTGCTGGGACCTGCTGTGGGAGATGCCCTCAGCTCCCTGCTTAGCCTGAGGCTGGTGCTGAGTCAAAGGTTTTACAAAAGAGCTGAGCTTTCAGAGGCTTAAGTGGCAGGAAAAAGAGACAGCACTGGTTACTGCAGAGGCAGGGTGTTTGTTCAGAGTCCTTGCCTTATCTGGGAGTTCAAGTGCTTGGCTTCAATATTATGGGTAAGTCCTAAGAAGCCGCTGGGGGTGCAGGTGCCAGGTTATGTATTTCTGAAAGATGGCACAAAATCAGTGTTTTCTTCTGAGAAACCTGGAGCAGATAGTGGGAGGAGTGGCCCTGGATTTAAGCTATGACCCACAGACTGGGGAAAAGGCACCAAACCAAAACCCCAGGCTGGTATGTTTACCAAACCTTATAGGGAAAAAAATACAAAGCCAGGAAAAGGCAGCTGCTGCAAATCACATTATGTTTCCACCTGGCACCTTGGAGGAGTATTTCTCCTCACTCCAGTTAAAAAACAAGCAATGGCCCTGGGTGGGAAGAAGGTGATATCTGGTCCTGACCGAGACCCGAGCTGGCTGCAGGGGGTCAGGCTGATGTTGCATTCAGAGGGCTCTTGGTGCAAATGGCTCCCGTCCCCCTTGGCTGCTGCGGTCCTCCAGCATCACTGGCTGCAGTGGTCGTCACTACTGACGCACTTCTGTTTTTTTTTGTAATGAAGTGGGTGAGTTACTAGTAGCTGCTCCAAAATCTTGTAGCAAGTGGTTTTCTCTCTGCAGGACAGTGTCTGATGCTGAGTCACAAGTGTCTGGGTTTTTGCAAGACTATAAATAGCTCTCGCACCCGCTGGCCCGCAGTGTTTCACTGTGGGCTCTAAGCAGGGCTCCCCCTCCAGCCACACATTTGGGTTTCCTCTCCACTCCTGTCCACCTCTGATCTCCCCTTGGCGAGGAAGAGGGCTGACTTTTCCAACCCAAGTGATTCTATGACTTCAGCCCCACGAGAGGCGGTGGGAGGAGCTGAGCGGGCGCAGGCAGGTGCCTCCTGCGGGCGCTGGGTTCCCTGGATCTGGGGAAGGGTCTCCCAGCCCCTGGACTGGGTGGGCTCCCTGCCTGCACAGGCAGCGCAAGGTTGTGGCTTGCAGGGGATCTGCAGAGTGACCGGCATGGGTTGGACTGGTGATCCTGGCCGGCATGGTGCCCGGCCACAGCAGCAGGCCTTCGGTCTCTGGTTTCTTTGGCTGTGCTTTTTGTGCTTTTTCCTCTACTGATGTTGAAATCTCTGTCCTAACTCTGACCAGAAAAATAATTTGTAATAATCTCCCCAAACTGTGGTCCAGAAGCTGTAGTAAACCCCTTTTAGTCGAAATAAACTGTGATACATTTCAGTTTTGTTGTTGAATATTATCTTAGATGTAAATATCCTGGAAGTCCAAAGCTGTTGGCAATTTCTTGGAGAGCACCAGAACTCAGATATGGATTTTAAAACATTTAAATCCTAGTGTTGATAGGGATGTACTTGAGAAATTCAGGCCGTAAAAGCAGACTCTTAATGCTTTTCCTTCCCTCTATGCAGTGGGCTCAGTCCGTGATGAGCAGATCCTGCAGCGGGAGCAGGGGCATGTCCTCTCAGAGCATCCTTCTTTCCTGTCACCTCACCAGTCCACACAGCCTCTGCTCCCTCAAATGCCGCCTGTGTCACCACCCTCGCTGTCACTATCCATCTTGCCTTTAATTCAATCATCATTTTCACAGATGGGGAGCTGGGATGTCTCGCCTCCCTGGTGATGTGTCGTAGAGCCACCTTGCTTGGAATTCCCATGGTCTGGAAAGTATCTCTCTCCTGAATCCAGTTGTGATTTTTAATTTGGATCCCATTGTGCTTTCCTCACTTCCAGTGAGACCTTTGGCTGAAGCTGTCGGAGGAGGATGGAAGGGGTGTTGGGGGGCTGGTGGCTGTGGTGTGACAGGAGATGAGGCAGAAATGGCCATTTTTCAGAGGGAGGGCCTGCAGTGGGATGTGGGAGGGTCCGTGCTGGAAGGTGTGAGGTGGGTCCTCACAGATGGAGTAAAACCAGAGGAGGTGAAGAGCAGGAGAGTGGTCCAGAGGGGCCATCAGCAATAAAAGTGTGGTGGCAGGAGCACAGGGGGATGAGCGGTGGGGGAGTGGAGCAGGACGTGCTCCTCTGTCAAGGAACAAGTTCAAAACCAGCTTTTTCACCGAGGTTGTGTGGCGTAGTGCTTGGGGACAGTGGGGGTGCTGAGGCTGTGTGTGAAAATATCCCCAAAGTGTGGACTGCTGCAAGTGGGGGTGAAGTCACTGGGGGAAGATTTACTTTATTTGCTTGCTCTTGTATTCTTTTGTCAAGTTGGTGTTGGGGCAGGCAGGGCTGAAGCTCTGCTCTGGCCTAGGGGGGATATTTTTATGTTGTTCTGATTTTTTTTTTTAATGTTCTTGTGACCCTTCTTTGGAAGTGCTGGGGCTGGTGGTGCTCCTGCTGGTGCCAGGCAGGTGGTAACATCCCTGCCTCAGTGCCCGGGTCCTGCTGGCACCCACGGCTCCCCTAGTCCCTCTGTCCATCGTCCCACCACCCCATGGTCTTCAGTTCCTTCTCTGCCATGAGGCAGGGACACTTAATTTCCTTAATGAAGGAAAAGTATGTATGTGCTTCCCATTCACAGGTGCGTGCACTTCACTTGGCAGAGAGAAAATGTTGATTTTTAATTTGTGTTTAGTTTACCAAGCAACTCTGCTCTGTACCGGTGGCCTGGCATCTTCTTGTTTGCTGCTCTGTTGTCTGCCAACTTCACAGCAATGCTGTTTTTTCTTGTAGATTTTTGCTTAAAATCTTGGGAATTGGACCTCTTTTCTCACGGATCCCTGTTAAACATACACCCAGCAGTTTCAGCATCCTAATTGCATTGCAGACAGCTTTAATCCGTTTAGTGTGTGTCATGTGGATGTTGTATCATTCTAATTTTTAATCAAAATGTCATGCAATACCAGGTTAAGTGTCTTACAGAAGTCTAAATATATTAAATCAACACTGTTGCCTTTATTAACCAATTTTTAAACACATCAAAATATCAAATAGATTTGACAGGGTTCATTTTTCAGAAGCAGTGTTTGGTGTCTGCTCTCCAGTATTGGTGGCTTGTATCCGCGGATCCTTTATTTTTCCCATGATCAGCATTGGGCTGAGGGATGGCGTTTGCCCCTGCTGACACCCATCCTTTCTATTTATTACACGTATCCTTTCTATTTATTGGCAGAATGTTGTTCTCCTTCAGACTTCTGCAGCTTTCTCTTGCAGAGGTATAAAATGAGATGAATTTCTGATTGTAAGGGAAACTGCATAACCCTGAAGTGACAGACAGTCCCTACCCCAAAGAAATTGCAATTTAAATGCTTAAACCTGGAGTCTGCCAAGAGTTTTCTCTTTCTGAATGCAAATATTTGAATTCTGCCATTGAATGCAAACTGTGAGCTGGGTCCTTGCCCTGCAGGCCCTGCAGGGCAGGGGAAAGCTAATTAGGCATTGACTAATTATTTTCAGGTTTGGTCACCTTGAAATCCGTGACTGAGAATGGGGATGGGAGGCAGGGGGAAAGGGTTTATGGCCACGGCTCCTGGAAGAAGACACAGATGTTTGGTTCTCCCATGGGATGGTCCTGCTGCAGGAGCAGCTCTGGGGCTGGAGGCAGGCACGTGGATTTTCCTGGGAAAACCGCAGGAAGGCGCTTTCCCTCCCACCTGGGGGGGTTCCAGCCTACCCAAGCCCAATTTACAATAATTATTTTTAATATCGCTTTTATGTGGCAATATATTGTTTTAATTTCACAACAGTGCAACATCTGATATTAAGTATTTCCAGCTCGACTCCAAGGTCCCTGAGGCAGTATTTATTAAAATCTTTTTTTGTCCATATTTCATGTTTATTACTGCCATCTTTAATTAAGGGAGGTAAATATTGCTGATGTGGGTTGAGGGGCCTTTTTAACATGAATAATTTGAAATGCTCTCAGTAATACAAGATGCAGCAGGAGGGGAAAGAGCGAGCTCTTGGCCGTTATTGCTGCCTCTTCCTGCACCGGAGCAGGGCAGCTCGGCAGGGAAATGGGTCTTCTCACGCAGAATCTGGTGAAGTTTTAAAATTAACACTGAGGTTCTGCTGAAGGTGTATTTTTCTTATCCGTCATTGGAGCTAGAGGAGCTGAGTCTGGGAGCCGTTCCTCAGGGATGCATTGCTGGGGATGGAGAGCGGCAGCCCGGCTGGGTTTGCTGGAGCTGGCTTGGCGGGAGGCACCGAGCCGTGGGGCTGGGGAGGTTTTGCAGCCTGAGCTGCGCTTCGCTCTCAGCCTCCAAACCCCGCTCTGGCAAACGCACCCCAGAGCTGCACTGCTTGTCTGGGGCTGTGTCCCCAGCCCTGCTCGCTGCCACTTTGTCCCAGCTGAGGAACATGGGAGGTGTCTGAGTGGTTTAGTTGGAATCAGATTTTTTTTCTGAATTCCTCCATACTGTTCTCTTCTAATCTCTGGAGTTTTATTCCTATAGTTCTGTGTTGCATGTCCACACCCATACTGAGAGGAAAGAAAGGGCAAAACTGACCTAAATCCCGTGGAGTGTGTCGCTAGGGCATTTTTCATGACACATCTCCTAAAATCCTTCTTTTTGTTTCTGCAGTCAAAGATGGCAAATGATGCAGTGCCTGGGGCAGTGCTCAGGGCAGGGGCCGTGCTGTCCTGGGTGGGGGTTTGCCCTGTTGGTGACTGTGTTATTTCTCCCTGTTGCTGTTTCTCCCTGTCTGCCAGCTTCAGTTGTTCCCTTTGTCATTGATGGAGCTTTTTGCTGCCTGAAGCTGTCCTTTGCAAATGGTTGCAGGTGAGGAGCTGTGTGCTGCAAAAGGAAATGGGAACTGATATTGCTTGGCAGTTACAAGGACGAGGCTTAAGTAAGATCAGCTCTGTCTAAGGTAGATCCAGTAATATCTGCTGTGAAAAATGGTTTCATCACATTTTCTTTTTCCTTTTTGTGTCTGAAATGGCAACTGATCTCTGAATCCAGATACGTTGTACTGCATTATAGACCTCTCCACGGCCCGTTTCATTGAGACCTCTGTTCAAATGAATGGGTTTAACTTAATGGTTTGCATGCAAGCAGCAGTATGTAATTGCAGGTTTACTCATAATTGCATGGCTTCTGGAATATATTTTGGTGTTCGTTATTCATGCAGTTGTTTGTTGTAGAGAAAATAAGATTAATTTATATTCCAGTAATACTTCAAGTATATGTTTTTATACAACGGTATAAAGGTGGAACCTGTAGGAAGCCCTCAAATACTGCAAAGCTTGCCTTGAGATCCCAGGCCTCGGTCTCATTGCTGGGGTAATGAGGATCCCAGCCTATCCATAAGCAGCTGCAGTAAAGGCAGAGTGAACTTAATTCCAGTGTAATCTCACTGGTTTGGCAGGCTTTCACGAGGGGTGATTTTTGCCCTAATAAACCAGTTGCAAAAGCTGGGTTCCCAAATGATAACAGCATACTAGAAAATTTGCAAGATTCAAGGCTGCTGAAAGATAATGTAGATCTGCTTCCACCAGCTATTATTTCTTCAAAAATCTTTTTTCTTTCCCTCTATATACAGCTGTGTCCATATACAGGAACAAGAGGCGGGTGACTCTCAGCAGCTGAAACTTTAGTACAAGACTACTTAAGACTTCATCTGTGAAAGCAAACCTTGCGTTCATGAATCCTCTCACTGTCCCCCTTTGGAAAAATTACTCCTTTTTAAACACAGACTGTGCCCACTGGTGGCATGCCCTGGCTGGTGGCCCAGAGTGCTCTACACTGGGGCTCCCTCTAAGCTAGGGTGTATATGGGACACTGCCGATGGACAGACAGATAACCTGCAGAGGCTGTGCAGACAGTGTTGTGTGCATACCCAGTGCAGGTGGGCTAACTGCACATGCAGCTGGCTAATTGGGCAGGCGGATTTCCCTGTGTGGCTGGGGCGAGTGTGCCCCAAGGGGCACTGCTGTGCAGGGCTCTGCTGGGGTTTGCTTTTGGGCAGAGGATGCTTGCTGCAGCCTCCTCGCTGCGGGAGCCTGGCCCTTGTGCAGGTCTGACCCTGCTCCGACTGCTCTGGTGTCCTGGGAATTTGTGGTTCTTGCCTCCAGCCCCCAAGGGACAGCGAGCTCACTGCTGTTCTCCACACATTGCAGTATCTGATCACTGCAGTCTCTTCAGTCTGTGCCGATTAGAAATCTAGGATGCAATTTGTGGGGTTGGTGTCTCTCCTGTCTGCCCATTGCAGACTCTTTTTAAGGCTGAAGCGTTAATTATCAGAGGGCTGAAGTTTACTTTCCAAGGGGATCCCACCCTGTGTTCAGAGGCAGGTGTGGGACCTGGCAGTGGTGCAGACCTTGGAGTGATGGAGCAGCTCAGAGCCTGCATCCTCCTCTCTGCACATAGCTGGGCTGCAGGACAGGGATGTGTGTTTGACAAGTTCCCTGTTTCTGCAGTACCTGAGATCTGGGAAACGAGGATGCCCAGGGATGCTCAGAATGAAGTTCTTGTGCTGTAGTCGTTACTTTGAGGACGTTTCTCAGGACTGTGGTGTCTGGCATCGTATAAATGTCAAACGGGGGAAGGAGACGAGCATGTGGCTGTGGGCCTGGAGTGTCCCTGTCACATGGCTGAAGGTGCTGCGGGGCTGGCAGGCAGCAGCGTTCAGGAGCATGGGCCCTTGTACCTATCGAAAGGAGCTGTTGGGGATGGTGCTTTGAAAGCTGGCAGAGGCTTCAGCTGCCTTCTGCCCCCAGATTGACTGTCCTGGGTTGGTGAAAATTCATTATCAACTGTTGGCACCTCTGTTGCCCTCTGCTCTGCAGATCCCAGCTGGGAGAGAGTTTAATTCAGAAAAGCATCCTTTGGGGACGGATCAGATGTCTCATTTGTGGAGGCATCTAGCGTACAGCCATGCTGGAAAGTTTCTCAGATGCTTGTGCTTGTCTCTGCCTAAAGGAGAGGGTTTTCTTTTGTGTTCCTCTTTGTTAGGTCTCCTGTGTTATCCTTTCTTGCATCTCTTAAATAGTTGCCACTGAGCTACTTTGTCAGACCTGAGTCACCATTTAGTGGTTTCTTTCCTTCACATCTTCCCGTGCTCTGGAGAAACTCGGTGACAACTCTGAACTTTCCCACAAGTCGTTCTGTCTTACGGAACAGGTTGTTGAAGCCTCTGATGGAAGGACTTTTCCTCTTTAATAATAGACGCACAGCCTTGCTGAGGTGTTGGGTGCACTGTCTTGCTCTCCCTAACTGGCAAAGCAGATGAAGGTGGAAGTGTGCCTGGTTGAGGGAGCTGATGGGGCAGAGGCACTACACCTGTGCTGTCACAGGAGACCTAGGGCTAAATGAGTGCCTTTTCAGAGATAATGCCAGAGGCTCTTTGAACTTGGTGGCAGCTGAGATAAAGAATCAGCCAGCAGCAGTAGCAGGGAAGCTGGAAAAAGCACATTTCTGCAGTGCGTGGGGCAGGAGACCTGTGCTGGCAGAAGGTCAGTGTCCTTTGGTGTGGCACGGGGGGACCAGAGCAATCCAGTGCCCACTGCCGAGCAGAGCCTCTGCCCGCAGTGATGGGCAGGGATGTGCTTCATCACCATCACATCGCAGAGGAAGGAAAATAGTTTCAAATGAAAGCTCTGTGGTGGTGGGGAGCTGTGCTGACCCCAGTGATGCTGGGGCTGTCCTGGCAGCAGTCCTTGGCTCAGCTGTGTAAAGGGAGACTCGTCCTCAGGGCCTAGTCTTTTGTCAACGTTGAGATAATTGGATGTGATAGTGCAGGCATGATGACTTCATTTCTGTAATTATTTTTATTTCTTCTGCAGGCCTGTGTTTTAAAATAAACTGAAGAGCCAATGCATTGAGTTACATTTTCATCTCCTTTATTTAATTTTACTTAAAGGACTGAATGTTCAGTTACTCCTCAATGCCAGGGTTACTCAGCTTTGTTTGCTTTTCCCCCCCTCCAGATTATTGGGGTGGGCTCAGATATTGCCACATAAGGCTATAGCAAGGATTTTTAAACTTAGGCTTTGGTCTGAGGGATGGGAAATCTTCCTGCAGAAGCTGGGACCCCATTGTGATGTTGGGAGGATGGACAGTACTTATAGGTAGGACTTCTTAGGCTTGTGACCCAATTTTGGTTTCACTTGACAAGATAAAACCTACTGGCAAGCTCCCGCCTGCTTCCGCTCCACTGCACAGCGTTCTCCAGCTGCACTTGCCTCTCGTGCTCATCCTGGTTCTCCATGTGCTTACCCACTGTTGAGGCTCGCCTGCCCTTGCTGGGCTCCCATCTCATGCCAAAGGCTTTCTGAAGGAAACATTCATTTCATGGGTGTCTGAACTGGCTTCTGTAAAATGTGTGCCCTGTGGTATACAGAGGGAGAGCAGCTCTGCATGGCACAGAATGAAAAAAATTTGTATTTAGCGTTGAGCTGTTGCTAGCAGAGTAATCTAGTGTTTCATGTTTGGATATTCAGCTTGCATTAGCTTCAATCAAGCACTCGATCGGAAGTCTCCTTCCATTAAGTCGTGCAATTTTCATCCGCTGATCTGGGCTGCGGTAAAGCTTATGCAGCCATCTGGGCTTAAAACAATGACTTTCCACATCAACATGAGTAATCCTCCTGCCTGACATCATTTAATCAGTATTTTGTCTGAATGCATTGTAAATGCACTGGGCCGTGGGTGGAGTTTGGGTTCCAAAGCTGCTTCTGCTGCAAAGGGCAAATGCCCTGTGCCCGAGCGTGGGGGTCTGCGGTGCAGAGGGCTGTGGTGAGAGCCTGTGTGCTGGGCTCGGGAAGCTGGGGCCACGTGTGCAGCGGGGTGCTGAGGTCCCCATGTGATGGAGGTGCTCAGGGTGGGTATCCCTGGGACCCCTGTGCCCGAGGGGATCCCTCCTGTAAACTGCTGCTGTCAGTGGAGATCTGTCCTAAAATTCAAGTTGTGTACAAACTCAGCTGCTTCTGAGCCCATGGGAGAGCCGTGGGCAATGTTTCTGTGGATTATTTTTATCTCTAAATATGAAATTCTCTCTAAGCAGCATTTAAAACTAATGTCATTGCCCTGGCAGTGGTGGCTGTCCAGGACACTGATGTGAACATGGAAAATGTGGCTTCTGGCAAGAGAATTCAGACTTTCTTTTAATGTCTATGATTTTTAGTATTGCCAGGAGTTGATTTTTTTTTTGAAAGTGATAAAGTAATTTGTTTAAACTTGTTGGAATCTGTTTAATGAACTGGCCAAGCTCAAAGGGGATGATTATGCTCTGCTCAGCTGTATTTCCCACACCTTCATCAAGCAAAAATACATGGACTGCTCCAGAGCATGCGCCCTGCTCCGAGCCCTGCTCTGTGCCTCCTGCCCATGCATGCTCCAGGGGGGCTGCATTTCAGTACCGGGGAAAAAATCCCCATGAGACCACAGCCTGCCTGTGGGACTGTGTAAAGCCCATCTCCAAATACTCCCTGGCAGTATATCATCAGCAGGTGACTCGCAGAGCTGGGGTCTCCTTGCAAAAGGGGGCAGGAATGCAGCCACCCAAGCTGCAGCACAGCCTGCGCCCGGCTGCGGGACCCTGGCTGTGCTTGTCTTGGTGACACATTTAATTGGTGGTTTTAAAAATCCACTTCCTTATTTAAAAGAGGTGGGGGGTTGTGCGAGTGGTGGCTGCCCTGGGTGCAGGCGGAGGTCATGGTGCTCTGCCAGGTTCACGCTCCCGCCCCTCGTGCTGGCACGACCTGGTTTCTCACTTATTCCCCCCAGAATTGGCTCAGATGGGCCCTGTCAGGCAGGACATGGGCTTTGCAGTGCAGCCTGCAGTTTGTGTCAGAAGAATCACCCCAATTTATGCAGTGAAGGTTCAAATGGCATCTCTGTCAACCTGCTGTCATGTTTTTAGCCAGGCAATAAAGCATGGCAGTAATTAGGAAGGATGACCTTGTTCCACTTAGTGTAATGAGGTGGCTGCTCAGCTCAGCCTGCTCAGGGCATCCTGCTCTGGGCAGCCCTGCCGCGTACCCATGTGCCTCTTTGTTTCCCTCCTGCCAAAGGAGAGGTGGGAGCCGACTGCTCACCGGGCACTGGTCCTGCTGCCTGCACCTCTGGCTCTGCACTGTGGCATCCAAAATTTCCCACTTGTCCCATTTCCAGAGCACCTGCCTGGCAGTGTGGGCACTGCCCAAGTACATCCCGATCCATGCTATGGCCAGGGTCTCTGCCTGGTTTCTCCAGGGATCGGCTCCCCTCCCTGGAGCGTTCCCAGGGATTGCCCCCAGCATTCACCAGTGATCTGGGGAGCAGGAACAGCTTTGGATTTCAATTTAAAATTAAAATCTCAGTGACCATTAAAACACTTCTGTTCCAATCCCATGCTGGCAGCATGCTTCCCTGGCTCCCTACGGCCCTCCTGCCTGCAGGAGGGGTGATTTTTCAGAGGGTGAGCTGCAGTGGCTTGATTTGGATGTGCTTGTATGAGAACCGGTACCCAAAAGCGCTGGCACCTGCCGACTGGGCCCAGCCTGCTGGCTCGGTGTTGCAAAGATGGCATCTTTAATTTGCATATAAATGGATAGGCAGCCGACCATGCTGTGCTGGGAACAGTCATTGCCCATTGCCGGAGCCTCCCGCTCTGTGGACAGGGAAGGGCCATGGGAGCCGTGTTGCCATAATCCCCTTAGGCCCATGGAAAAGGAGTTGCACCCCTGGGAGGCTCAGCCTTTGGGGTGCATGTGTGGTGGGACAGGGCTCCTGCATGGTCTCTGAGACAGGATTTTACATATTGCTCATAGGTACCACATAAAATGAGGGAATTAAATTATAAGAGGTTTTGTAATTTTAGTAACTAAAGGTTATGCAGAAATGTCAGAGCCACAGCTGGTGGGTCCCAGGTCCCCATGTGCCTCTCCCTGCTGCCTGCGGCGGGCAGGAGCTTGGGACCTGGCATTTCTGAAGCTGTGCCTGTTTGCAACCTTGGCATAGTCATTTCATGCTGCGGTTCTCCAAGGCACCTGCTGGGTTTGAGTGCTTGGGGTTTTGGGTGTGATGGAAGATGCTGGAGCTGACTTCTGTGCAGGGCCAAGAGCCTGGGGGGACCCAGCCCTGCAGAGCAGCTTGGCCAGGCACCTCTGCATGTGAGCAGCCGTGGGTTTTGGAGACTTTGTCGCTCGCTTCCCTGCTTTTATGGAAAGCTGATGCTTCCCCAGATACTGGGAAGCTGAACCTTTATGGAGCCCAGACTGCCCCCAGAGCTGCTCGGACCCCTGGTGCTCACCCACCGCCCCACACTGGATTTGGAGGGGCTCAGCAAGGAGGGTTTGAAATGGGCTTCACAGGGCTCCGGAGCACCAGGTGCTTGTGGCTTTACACTTTTCAGGTTGTGGGCTTGTCACGCTGGTGGTTTATCCAGTAGACATGTGGCAGTGCCTTTGGTTCCTCCCTGGCTGCGTGGCTGTGACAATGGGTGGGTTTGGCACAGGTTGTGGGGGAGGCCTGTCGGTTCCCCCTCCCTCAGGATGCTCCTGTTTCTTCTCTGTTGTGCAAATGCAGCAGTAACATTCCTGTAAAGCCTCAGCCCCCCTGTCTTGACTGCTTCTCATCTCTAGAGTGATGCTTTGTCAAACATTTTTTTGTTGAGTGGAGCTAAGAATCCTTTATTCTGTCTTTTTTGATATGGAAAGTAAACAAGTTAACGTGAAGGCATCTTTCTGCCGGCATTTGGGTTTTAGTATGCAGTCAGGCTGGGCCTCCGTTCCATCTCTGCCACCCTCTGATGCTGGCCGGTGTTCAGCCTGGGGGGGTGCTGTGTGTGGTGCTGCCGTATGCAAGCGTACGGAGCGATGAAAGCAATGCACTGCCTGTGATGTTGGCATGGATTAGATCACTTTATTTTACAGAATGTAAGATGGGAAATGCTTTTGCTTTTAGAAATCCGGGCTGGTTTTGTGTGCTTTCTTGTGTGCGACCTCGGGTCCCTGCTCCCCCCATTTGCCTATCAGCGAGGGGTTGGGGGACTTGCAAAGAGGCTTTTGATTTCTTACCGGACTTATCCATACCTTTCCCCGTGCAGTTACAGGGGTGTTTCACTGTGTGCGTGGAAGGGCCTGGGACAGGCGCAGAAGCCCTGGGTGGACAGGGGATGGACTGAGCCCCGCAGGGCTGTTGCGCACCTCCTGCATGGCTTGGGGGGGGACAAGCCATTAGTTTGTGCAATTCTCATCCCTTTGTCTCTCTCGGCTGCGGTAGAGCTTACACAGCCATCCGGGCTTAAAACAGTGTCTTTCTGAGTAATCATCCTGCCTGGCAGCAGGGGGAACAGCCCCAAGGTCTCTGCAGCTGTCCTCTGCCAGGGAGTGTGATGTGGCCGAGGGAGTAAAATACCCCAGCGATCAGGACAGAACAGAGAAATAAGGTCACTTGTTTCTGTTTAAAAAAAAAAAAATAAAATCTGCTTATGGCTTGCTGTGGATAACTGGATCCTGCCAGAGAACTTGGGAAATGGATGGAATGAGTTTTCTTTCCGCTTCCTCAAGAGTTTCCTATGAAGGATGGCACGTCCTTCCTGCAGATGTTGACTGCAGATCTTGCCTAAATCCATAGCTTTAAATATCAAACAAACTCCTTATCTGTGTTCACAGTCTGCGTAGGAACTGATTATTTCTTTTCCCCAACTGGGGTTTAAGCTGGGCTGCGTTTTGCTCCCTGCAGTGATGGCCTCTTGATGCCCAAGTGCCCTCCAGCTCCTCCACGCAATCCCAGCAGCGGTGAGGTGCTGTAGAGGGGAGGGGGGGGAGACCCCAGAGGAGGTGGGCAGTGAAGCGGGGGGCTGGCATTGGGTGCAGCATCGCCTGCCGGGCACCCGCTCTGAGCTTGAAAGGGCCTGAAGTTCCCTGACGCGTTTTCTGCAAAATACCAATGCGCTGTGTCCTGTGGGTGTTTTCAGGGGAAGATGTCAACCTGCATAACCATTCCCCAAATCACATTACCAAGAGAATGTTTTTTTGCCCTCTTGGGTTAATCTGAAAAGGTCGTGTGTGACACTGGCATGTGACTGGAAGGACGGAGGCTTTTGGGGGGCTTTTCTTTAAAAATAGCAACAGCTGAGCAAAGCCCTGCTCCCTTGCAGCTGGAAACATCCCACCGGTGCTGTGAGAGCTTTGTGCTGAGCCCTTCTCTGGGCTTGTTCCTCCACGGCAGTGTGCTGTACACGTTGCTCTAGCAGGGTGCTGGCTGTGCCGGCCAGGGGCCGTTCCCCTGCACCGCGGGGTGACTGTGGGCTCCCGATGGTCTGTGGGGAACAAGCATGTTCAGCAGGACAGCATCTTGCAGACCCCTGTGCCTACAGCTTGTCCCCAGGGCAGAGCTGCCAGCCCTTCCCGCTATGGGGACAGGGAGTAGAGGGAGGGTACAGGGGCTGTGCAGCCCCTGCAGACCCCCGGGGGCTCCTCCAGAGCTGAAGGGTGGCCCACATGATGCTGCGGGGCTGCCTGGGCGTCCCCCTGTACCCCTGGGGAGGGGACTGCGGCATCCTCTGCCTGCTGAAGAGCTGCTGGGAAGTGCCACGTTGCTGATGCTCGGCATCTCCATGGGGTTGGTGTCCTAGGCCTGCGGGGCAGTGCCGTCGCACTAGCCATGAGCCAGCCCTGACCAGCCTCTCCCAGGCAGTCGAGGTGCATTTTCCTGGGAGCCTTTTGCCTGCAGAAGTCTGTTATCTCTGAGCACCTTTCTCCTGGTGCACATCCTGCCTTGCTCTGGGCTGGGGTAGGTGTAGAAGGGTTGGCAATTAATGGCTGTGGTTCATCAAGGAGGAGCACTGCTTTCTTCCCGGCAAGGTGGGAAAGTCTAGGTCATCTTCAAAGGCTTTGATTTACAGAAGAAAGCAGGGTGAGATGGAGAGTCAATGTGAAGGGTCAACATTCATTTCAGCAAAAGCTTTTGTTGGGTCCCAGGTGAAACCAGAAATTTGCATTTAAATGAATATGTATTTTGAGACATTAAACCCACAGGCAAAATAAAGGCCTTGCTGAGATGACAAATAGATCGCTTCTCATGCTTTTTCCTGATATTACGCCAGCTAGCCTTTAGAAATAAAACCACGTCAGCTAAAGCAGTTTTTCTTCCTTTTCTTTTCTGAAAACCGCAGCCTACTGTAAATACCTGATGTGGACCTCAGCTACTGAAACCTTAAATGATAAAAGGAGAGGATTGGTGGATTTGCAGGGTCTATGTGTGATGTGCAGGAGAACGATCTCGGAGCTGTTCTGCAGTTCCAGGCCAGCTTCTCTTTCATCGTAAAGTCCTAATGAAGAGAGAGAAAAATCTGCTTAGAGAGGAGGGAAAAAACAAGGCAGCTCTGGGTGACCTGGGAAGCAAAGTGGGGCTTTGTTTGGGAATTCTTTTCAAGCCCTTGGTGTAGCCCGAAGCCCCGTCCGTGGGCAGGCTGAGGGCTGAGCCCAGGGCTCCAGCCCCTAGACCCCACGGTGGAGCGAGTGGCACTGGCACGTGTGGGGGATGGCCGGGACGGCCGCTCGTCGGGGCTTGGACCGTGGGCAAGCAGCAGCCTTGGCCCTCGGTCTCTGACGCCACAAGCTGCCGGCAGCAGGAGTCCTGCACGGCATCTTCTGTGTCAGGTCGGCGCTTTTGATTCCCGGTTGGAGCTGGGCTGGTGTCAGGCGGTGCTTTGGAGTGCCTGGGGAGATGAGAGCTGACCTGCCGTCTGCCGCGGCATTGCTCCCTGCAGGAGCTGCAGTGTTTGCCCAGCCACGTCTGCCGAGGCGGCGCGGCAAAGGGCTGCTGGGGCCGCTGGCTGGGCTTTGCAAGGGGAGGCAGCGGGCAGTGGTCCTGTGCAAACCAGAGTGGGTCTTCAGAAGAATGGGCACCATAAAATAAACGGTTGCGGGCTCTGCTGCCGTTATGGGTTCTCATCCGAATGTGTTTTTGTCTCAGGCTTCTGATGAATAAAACAAGGGTTCTTTGCTGCACTCTGAAGTCGACACCCAGCTGCTCAACAAGCTTGTAAAGCATTTAGTCGAGGAGCAGAGCTGTGATCAAACGTGCCTGCCGTCTCCGCTCGCACGCTTGCCGACCCAGGGCTGACAGCTGGCAAGACTCGGCTCCCTGCCTGGCAGAGGTGATGCTGCGCTGCCTGCGCCGCTGCCTGCCTGTGCTGGAGCCCCTGTCTGCTTCTCTTGGCCATGGCTTCAGGGGAAAAGAAGCTGGTGCTGGTGCCGCTTCCCTTGAAGAGGTCTTGCTTCGTGCGTGCTGCTGGACGGTGCTGCCCACCCTTGCCAGCTGCCACAGAGGGGCCGGCCGGTCTGTGTGCCGTGGGGCCGGCTGCGCTGCTGCATCCCTGCGGGGACATGGCCCTCAGTCCCTCGGAGGTGACTCTGGGGGCAGATTCCCCTTCCAAAGGTCTCTGTCCTTTGTCTTTTTTATATCCCAGTGCTGTCCAGCAGCATCTGCCTGAGCTCCCCCTCGGCCAAGCCATCCTTGTTGGTGGCGATGAGGACGCTGGCAGTGGGATGCAGGTTGAGCATGTTTGCTTCTGCCCATCCGAATCCCCCCAAACTGTGCTCACTGAGCAAAGCATCCCTCACTCAGGGAAGGGGAGAGGGGAGCAGGCAGTAGCACCACTCCTGGTGCTGCTCCCCCAGTGCCCACAGCATGCCAGATGGGCCGAGGGGCTGTCCCAGAGCAGACCAATGCTGGCACAGCCTTCGCTCAGCCCCCTTTTTGGAAAGAGGGCTCACAGCAGCATGTTCCCCCAATTTATCCTTTTCTAGCCCCATGAGAGGCTGCTCTCACCAAGGATGGACTCTAAAAGAGATTGCAGGTACTCTTTGCGCAGTGCCCAGCGTGTTATCTGAGGTTTATTCCACAGTGTTATTGGTAAAATAACATTGTCATCATGGAGATTTACATCACGCAGTGCTTGTGTCTGTATCTCATTTTCTGCTGAAGACAGCATCAGATTTATTGGAAAGTTTCCGCTGTCTGCCCCTCTATTAGTGTGGATCGTTTACACCTTAAAATGGCTCTCCTCCCTCTCCCTGGGAAATCACCTTTTGGGAGGATTAACAATCTTGCAGTCAAGTGATAGCAGTGGTTATAAAAAAAAAAGTCGTCTTTGTTAATATTCAGTGAGCAATGCGATGTCTCTGAGGACAAAGATCTTCCCATCGCTGGGTAAATCAGAGTTCATTATCATGTTAATCTGACTGATTACAGTCTCCCAAAAGGATTCCACATATGGTCTTTTCTGTAACACAAATAAGATCTGTTTTGCCTTAATCACAAGGCTTGCTCATGTCGCTTCCTTTCCTGACGATCTTTGTTCTTGAGGTGCAATTCAGGGAGATTTAAATATTAATTGCTTTTGAACCTGCTCTTAGTTTTGTTTCTGAATTGGGGTTTCGAACTTTCACCTTGTGCTTGGATTCAGGATTTGCTCTTATTTTTTGTTGTTTTATTTTGGTTCTCTTTTTAAGTCTGTAGGAGCATGAGCTGTACTCCCTTCCCTCCATCCAGGACACTGTGCAGGTGAACGTCTTATTTGGGAAATAATTTGGGGGGAAGCTGTAAACCTTGGCATTGGTCTCAGTGGAGGAGTGGGGTACACATCTGGCTCATGGGTTTTATTTGCTTACTCAGAGGTCTTACAGATGCTGCTGGCCGAGGGCTTTAGTCTAACATCTCACACCAAATTATTTCAGCGGCTTACACAACACGATAGCAAGGGCTTGGAGACACTTGTGGAGTACAAACAAATTAAACAGCTCATTCTATCTTCCTGGGCACACTGGGATGCTCGGGCTTGTCTGCAACAACATCCCTGGGACATGATGCTCAGAGGGGAGCGTGAAGGAAGAGCTCAGCTGGACTGTGGCTTCACTAGGTGTTTCGGTAGCGCTTGCCCTGTGTTTCTTCCGACGCCTCACTTTGCTTTCATGAAAAGTAAATTTTTTATGAACAATTTATACTTCTCTTTCTTTTCTCCCATGAGCTTTTTGCTGCGTTCAGTTGCTGGAAGAGAAGCAAGCTTCTCTGCAGGAATGTTGCCAAGAAAACCGGAGGTGCCTGGGTTTCTGGTTGTGGGTAGCGCACATGGATTTTTATTTTTGTTGTTCGTTTTACTTTATTTTTCATCGGCTACGTGTGCAGTAGCATTGACCACAAAGTGCAGAGCTCGTTCCCGCGAGGTCTGGAAGATGATGCTGCTTCGAAAGGGAGATTCCCTGCGGGACCTTGCAAATCCCAGTCCCTCTGCCCTTGCCTCGGGGCTGCCTCACGCCTGGCGTCGCAAGGGGCTTTCACAGCACCTCTGCACCTCTTTGAGGGTTCCAGGGGTGTAAAGGAGAGGGTGCTGCTTAGCACAGCCGATATGATTGCTGTCCTTTCTTCTGCAAGCTGCTTCTTAGTTTTGCAAGGTCTGACCCAGCTTTGCTGAAGTCGGAGGATGCGGAGCCAGAGCTGACAGTTCTGGGATCATGTGGAAATACAGGGCTCACAGCCAAGGAGCAGTTACCAGTTTGCACTGGTCCCAGAGCTACTCTACAGCCAGCGCGACTGCCAGGTACAAATGCAAAATTTCAGGTACAGCATTACTTGACACAAACTATGTGGCATCTAATACTGCTTTGCAGATCAGAGGTCACTGAGACTTCAGTTGTTCCTTGTCTGAGTTTGGAAGTGCAGCCATCCTGTTTGCAGAAGCAAACCCAGGCAGCTCTGCCCTTTGCTGGGTCATGCAGCCATTGCAAGTGAAGCTGTTGCTAAAGCATTTTTAGTTCCTAGACTTCCATGAAAACTATCTCTTTCTTGTATGCAGCAAATAGGGCTTACTTTCTGACCAGGCAGTATTCCTCATCAGATGATTACTATGAACATGTTTATCAGCCTCTAAATAATACATACCAGAATTAGTTGCACCAAGAATCTTTTGCGTGCTAATGGAAAAAGACTGCCAATTTAAACAAGAGCACACATGGAGCCACTCCAAGATTGCATGAATGAAAAAAGTGAGTTTGAGTTATCGGAAAAAACAATTTGGTTTTATGGAGAGAGGTTTTCAATGCCTCTAAATTATAGACTTATAAATTCTAAATTTAATTCATAAAAGTTACATGGTAGCACTAAGTAGCAAAATGTAAGGTGACATGTCATCAGTCACTGGGACTTAATGTATGGATTGCTCAAGAGCTATGTTCAGGGCTGAAGGGTGCTTTGTGCATCCTCTTGAAGGCTCTGCGGCAGGACCTGTGCTGATGCCAGCGAGGATCTCGCTGCTCCAGGTCATGATTAGCAGATGGGGATGTCCTGCCTTGCGCTCTCTGATGTCGGCATGGAGGAAACGACATTTCTGGTGATGAAAGAAATCACTAACTCAAAGCGATGCTGGGGCTCTAGGTTAACCCCCGGGGTGTTCAGGGGAGACAAGGAAAAAACTATTTCTTGCCTTTAAATGAGTCAGAGCAGTAGATTCTTCACAAAATAAAATGTCAGTACCTCAAACTTTGCAGAACAGAATCTTTTTTTCTTACTCCCAACTGCTCATGTTCAGGTTTTCCATTGCCGTGTTGACACCGTGATGCTATGAAGCCCTCGTAGATGAGTGTGGCTGCAGTGTCACCAGGCTCTGTGATGGCTACAGGAGTGGGGGAGCTCCAGCCCCACCTGATTTTGGTGGCAGCTTTGCATGAGAAAAGGCTGTGGCTCCAGCATCCCTGGATTAAACCTCCAGTGAGCCCATGGACCAGCAGAAAGCCAAAACAGCTTCGTGAGGATGTCCCACGGGCTGAGCGTTTCACAGGGTCTGAACTACTCTGCTGCCATTTTTGCATTATTCTGAGGCACAACAGTCCTTCCAGTGAGCCAAGCAGCCCAACTGAAATGTTAGTGTCCAGCTTTTACCCTGCTTGGGCCTCCTGCTCTTTGCTGCAAGGGGACAGAAATTATTGTTCCCGTGGGCACTGCCCTGGCCAAGGCTTCCTCCTGCTCACCAGCTCCTCTGTGACCTGGGGCTGGGGAGGACAGCGTGGGTCTCTGTGGGTTTCCCTGCCAGGTGGTGGCTGTGTCATCCTGAACCTTACTGCTGGACCAGGGTCCTGCCTCCTTCACACTCAGCTGTGAGTAACCTGTCCTCATCCTTTAATTTTCTAGATAAAATAGTGTTCCTCTGCCCCGTCCCCAGCTGGGGGAAGGGTTGCACCTAAAGCTGGTTTTAGGAAGATGCACGAGTAAAAGCAAAGATTTCCCAGAGGGTGGTTCTCTGCTTTTCAAATGAGCTGATGAGTGACTGGGAAAGCAAAGTCTGGAATTGCTCCCACTTTGTCTCACCAGGACCTGAGGGGCTGAGGTTTGGTTCGGTTCAGTTCTGATCTGGCACTTCCCGAAGAGCCTGGATGTGCTATGTTAGTGTGTTGGGCTTCCTGGCAAGGTGAGATCCTAATAAGATCCCCTGGTAATGGCTTCACACATGGACCTGCTCAAGTCCTGTGTGGCTGCCCCAGGGACATTGCAGAGGACTTGATGCTTTAGTCAGACACTGCTGCAGTTTGCTGCCTATGCTACCTTCAGCCATTATACCCAGCAGAGCTGGATGGGATCCATCGAGTCACAAAAGACCCTATTTCCAGCAGAAGCACCCCCCAGTGACGCAAAGCAAGGGGAATGCAATTGCTTTAGAAAGTGGGCGCAGGAGAAGTGCCCATCGCGGGTTTCAGCGGGTGCCATGTGCACATCGGGAGCAGCAGCTTCAGGCGAGCGTGCGCCAGAGCAGAGCCCCCAGCTCCGGCAGCCCTGAGTCCTGGGAGCAGCACCCCGACAGAGAGCTTGGGGTGAGCCAGCTGAATTCTCTGTCCTTTTAATAGAGCTTGTCCAGATCGTGCTAAAAGTAAGTAGAAGTAACGATGGAGTTTTCATTTAAAAACTAAATACAGCTCCGAGAGATGTCACAGGGGACGCGGAATGCCATTGCTCGGTATTAACTTACTTCCCTTGCATATAGTACCAACTCGGGGCTTTGGCAAAGAGAACGTTTCCCTGCTCTAGGTTTCCTTTGCAGAAATGAGGCTGCTTGAGATCTCAAGCACAGCTTGGATTTCTTCTGAAAAATTCACCACTACCTCTTGACATTGGTCTTTAAAGCTGGCTGTGAAATCGGCCCAAGCAGAAATACAGCCCTTGTTGTGGGATTGTTGGGTAAGGTGATGCGGCAGTCCTGATGCAGGGGGTCCCACTGGGCAGGGTCTCCGGTGCTCCTCCACTGGCTGGTCCTTTCCTCACACACGCCTGGGTGACGTGCAGCCTTGTTGGCACCTCGCTGCTCACCTTGCCTGCTTTACCGCAGTCCATCTGGAAACTGCGAGTGACTGCAGCGCTTGTTAGGATTATTTTAAGAAATTACTTCTTTACTTCTCTTTAATTAATTTTTAAAAATCCCCTGTATTTAATCCATGATAAATATTTGAATGGTGTTAAACTCACCATTCTGGCCAGAAACTCGTGCCGTGCTTGCTCTTAACTGTGACTGACTGAATAATATTTTGCTGCGAGAAGAGCAAACATGGCCCTGTTGCCAGCACCGAGGCAGCGGGATTGGAGCCTGAAGAGGAGACATTTCTGATGGAACTGCTTGGCTTTATTTTATTTTGTGTAAAACACAGTAGCTGGTGGTCACTAGCAGCCCTGTCTGTGCTGCCCGGGGTCTTGTGTGTGCTGGTACTGACAGACCTCGGCTCCCGCAGCTCCAGTGCCTCCATCCATGCCTTTTCAAGGAGCCAGAGTGGGCAGGCACGAGGGAGCTGCTGTCCTGGGAGAGATGGGACCCAGCAGCAAGGTGCCTTTTGCCCAGCCAGGCTCTATCCCAGCACCCCGGAATCAGCGCCGGGGAGGACAGGGGACAGCCATGCAACATCGGTCTCACCGGGGTCTGCACTGCCTCTGCAGTGCAGAGGGTGCGGGGATGAGCCACCCTCACTGGGGATGCGGGATGGGGGAGGACAGCATTGCTTTCCCGTTTCTTTGCTCTGTTTTCAGCAAGATGCTGCTCCAAGCTGAGAAAGTGCCGGGGCTGTGGGGGTAGTGCCTGGAGAGCTGTGGTGCAGGCATCAGTACTGGGCTTTGTGAGGTTAGGGGAAAGTACAGAGCAAGTTTTCCAAAGCCCTTGGGAGTGCAGAGCGTCAGGAAAACTTCCTCATCAAATGAGATAAAACCTCACCAGATGCAGCAGTGAGGTATGGACAGGGTTACAGCCACGTCGGTTTACTTGCTGGGAAGCTGGTGTGTTCTAGAGGGGTAAGTCCCCGATTATGCTGTAGGATTTTAAAATGTGCTGAACTGCTGTCCCACAGTGGATTCTTTCCTAAATGGGGACATAAGCAGAAATATCAGTGGCTGAAATTCAGTGCTGGAGAGCCATGAAGGACCTTTCGCATACGTCGGTATGTTAAAGGTTTTTAACAACCTGTTTGTGGATTAAAACAAGGAATCGATAATCTGGAGTTTAAAGCTCCAAGAGCCACTTCATTAGTAACTTTCCTTTTCAAAAGCTTTATGAACTTCTAGAGCAAACTCCCTGGATAAGTCTTGAAGACAGAAATTACTGTGTCAGCTAGGAAGAAGGATTACAGATAACAGGGAATTAATACTGAAATGCATATGCTATAAATATAACAGGATTACATTCAAGTGTTATGTAAAACCCCTTTTCCTTACTCTGAGTCTCCTCTGGTGGGCAAGGTAACTGTGGGCTCCGGCACCAAGTCTCCGGGGGCTGCAGCGTGCGGTGGAGCAGGTGGGAGTTGGGGCTATTGAGGCACTATTCTGCATTTCCCACTTTGCTTCTTGCTCGCAGCTGCCATTTGCTCATCAGGCGACTCTGCTTCTGTTACTGCCTTTGAAAGGGCTTTTTGTGTGCGTTTCATGGAGACCTGTTTGTTTGGCACATGTGAAAATGCCTGGTGGCCCAGGGCAGGGTGGGCTTGCTCAGGTCTGGGCAGCAGTGCATCCCCAGCACCTCGCTGTTGGGGGCCGATGCTCCTTGGTATCCACGGGTCCCTGTTCCAGGTCCTCCCCAGCCATCTGGTTCTCCGTGGCCTTTTGTCCTTCTTTTCCCCGACACTGGGCTTGCCTTTGGAAGCCACCCACAGCATCCCCCCAAGAAAAATCATTCCCCTCTAGCCCTTATCCCTCCATCCCTTCCCAGTTGCTGTGATGGGGCTGGCATCCCTGCGGCAGCTGGGCACCAGCCTGTGGCTCAGAGGTTTGGCTGGAAACGCACCTGTGCTCACCCCTCTCTTCCCTGCTGCACCGGGCTGCTTGTGCTCAGGCCTCATTCCCCCCTGGGTCTTCTCAGAAACCAAGGGACCGTTCCTGGGAACGGTCCCTCGGCACTCTTCTAAAGTCCTAGCTTCACTGATGGCTCTGAGAGCATCTTCCCAGGGGCTTTTTATGACACTGAGGCTCCTTGGCGTTGTGAAGTAATTTCTGGAAACAGGGTGTAAGCTCCTGCCACAGCACATTCGAGCACAACAGCCTTTTGCTGAGGTCTTGCTGCCAGCTGTGTTCTCCATGTGTTTGAGTCGGAGATGTCATGGGCAGGGTGGGTGACCCCACTCCTCCCCTCCCCGCAGTGGGCGCCCGGTGCCCTGCTTATGTGGATCAAGTGCATCAGCTGGTGCAATAGCAGCAAAATAGCCAATAATAATAAATTCTTTCTGTGGCAATGGAGCAGGGCACAGGGAGAGGGATGGAGGGACGGGGCAGGAGTTGCAGGAGGAAGGTCTCGGCACCTGCACGGGAGCAGTGGACAGTGGGGGAGCTGCATGGTGCTCTGCCCTCCTGCCCCACTGGGGAGTGTGCTGTCCTCCTCGGGGACACCAGGCTGACATTGGTGGGGGACCCTCCGGGCCAGTTTGAGGCTGCTTCTGCAGCCCCTTCTTGGGGGGGCCATTGGGAGACAGGGGTCATTGCAGGTAACACACCCCGTTAGAGCCTCGCAGGCTTGGACGCTCTGCTCCAGGCGTAGTCACGGATTTCTGAGCTGCTTGTTCTCTGTCTGGAGATGAATATTCTCAGGCATGTTTTTGTCCATTTCCTCCTCATACCGCAGCTCAGATGAGACGCGGGCTTACCCTGGGGGCTAAGACAGCTCTGCTAGGAGAACTTCGCCCTGCCTGCAAAGTGAAGAGTAACTTTGAGGGATAATAAATCCCAGGCTCGTAGAGTAAAATGCCGAATTTTAAAAATGAAGCATTTAAACCACAATATTGCAATCAAATTGCTAGCGAAAATCTCTCACGTTGGTAGTGAAGCTGGTGGTTCTTTGATCTCTCCCAGCTCAGATGTTGCTGCCAAAGAGACTTAAGCTTAAACTTCACTTTGTAAAATAGACTTTTTTTGACAGTTTCCTTTAAAAAATAATCTTCTCCTAAGCTCAGGAAGCAGGGAGGAATGGCCAGCCCCACAATAAGATTTCCAAACCAAATAGTGCAGAAAGGAGCCGCTTTCAACTGCTGCTATTTCTTCTGTAAATCCTGTGCTTAATCCGTAGAGTGGCTGTGGGGTAATTCGTCATTTCAGCTCCAGAAGTGCAAACATTGCAGTGAGGCTGGGGGTCCGGCAAGGATGAGTTGGGGCTGGCAGTGGCTGGTGCTGCTCTGGGTGAGCAGAGTTTTTCTGCAGCCCTGGGGCTGTTCAGGCTCCCTTGACCACAGGCTCGGCGTGCCACCGCTTGCCGCATCCCGGCCGTGTCATGGCAGGAGAGCTGGAACACAAGTGGCACTCTGCAAACGGCCAAACTGCAGCCTGCTGGTGTGGGAGGTCAGCCCAGTAAGTTGCAAAGCCCTAATGCCCCTCTTCAGCTCTGTTCCTGCTCCTCACCAGTTCTTTTTGGCCACGTCCGTGGAGCAGATCCAGCCCTGCCCAGGCACTGGGGCTTCGAGCCCGGTCAGATGGGCTGCTCCGGGCTCTGAACCCCCTTCTTGCCCTGAGCCGCTGGAGCCCTGGCTCAGTGCAGCTGCCTGGCACTGCCAGAGAGGTGCCCGCCAGTTTGTGTGGAAGGAAACACAAAATTATTACGTGGGAGGGAAGAGGGAATCTTATTACGCAGCTTGGAGTGATCTGAGATGGCTCTCGGGGGTGGTTGATTGGGCCAAGGTGCAACAGAGCCATCATCGCTGCTCACCAGCTTTTCCCAGCCCACATCGAGCAGCTTTGAACTTGTCTGTGCCTCTGGGCATCCAACCTGCTCCTCTCCCCCTGTGCAGTGGGAGATGCAGGATGCCTTGCAGCTTCTGCTGATGTATTTTCCTTTTTCCCCTGGCAAGAGGTAGAAGAGCCACAGCCCCTCCATTTTGCTCCCAGCCCCCCCTGCAGCCTGTGGCCATGGGAATTGCTTCCCTGCCATGCAAGACATGTATCATGGCTGCTTGAATAATGCAAACAATCCCCCGCTGCTTCTTTCGATCTGGAGCGAGTACACTTCCAGCATCCCCCCGTGACCGCAGCTCGTGCTCACCTGCCTTGCAAAGCCTTGACTGTGAAGTGAACACAGTGGTTTTGGGGTTCAGCTGCTCTCTGCAGCCCCTTGTGCTTTGCTGGGCTCCTCCCCACCATTGTCCCCTCCCTGGGGACCAGCCTCTTCACCAGCTGGGGCAGGACCTTCACAAGGAACCCTGCAAAGCATGAACCAGTCTAGTTTGGTGCTTCCAAAGATTTGCAGTACAAGCACACTGAAGGAGACGGGAAGAGCTTGCCTGCTGAGGGATTTCTGAGATGTCCCGCACTGCGAGACTGCTGGGTGAGGCAATGGTGGAGTGAGTATGTGGTACCCAACCATCGCCTTCCCCTTGCAAGAAGCACATTTAAGGTTGGCTGATGGGGTTTTTCAGCAGACACGTCACTGTGCACAGGGCCATTGGCAGGACCTGGCTGGCTGCCAGCAGGCTGTGGGAAGGGGCCAGGCTGGTGAAGGGGCCAGACTGGTGAAGGGGCTGGTTGTGCTCAGCCTCATCGTGGAAATTGGCCTTGCTCGTCTGGCACTGCTTGTGGAGATGGCAGGTTTGGGTGGCAGTGGTGCTCGGGCTGATGTGGGAAGCTTACACTCTTATATGGCTTTGGGCTTGATGCTGTGTGATACCTGATTAAGAAACTGGAATGAAACAAAAAAGTCATGGCACATGGTAAATAGTTTAAAAAATAGCTTTGCTACCAGTTTCCACAAGCAAGACTTTAGGACAGACTAGGGTCTCATCCTGCAATGCAAAGCTGTCCCTTGCCGCAGCGAGTTCACAGCTCCAGAGCATGGCTGGGGCATGCAGACGTGCTGCCCGAGAGCTGCCGTGCTTGGCAGGATGGGGAACGCTCCTGCCTAAAGTGAGGCACACCATTCATTTATAGATGAGCCGCTATTTTTATGTATCTTTTTCTTTTTTTTTTTTTTTTTTTAGCTGTGTATGACCCTAATTTTGGCTGAGGAGCTTAGAAAAGCTAAGAATGCAAGGTTACTTTAATCTTCTTAAAGTTTAAAAATCATCTGGGATTCATGTGTTTGATAGTGCTGGAGGCGCTTATCTCCCTGTAGAAACCTTGTTTCTGTTTTGCAGTAGGTCGTGAAAAACTCTTTTGCAGTAATGGGTGCCGAATCGCAATATTCTGCACTTTTCATCTTCGGAAACTTTACAGATGCTGACGCCCAGCGTGGTGAGGTGCTCGGCGGCTCCTCTGCACCGTGCCAGGAAGGGGCACCACAATGCTGGGCTGGCAGCGTCCTTGCTGCCATGGTGCAGGTCTAGAGCCAGATGGGTCCCAACCAAAGTTTTGTTGAGCTCTGTTGAGAAGCAGACCCTGCAGTCCTCAGCATAGGCAGGTTTCTGGTGCTGAGTTGTGGGACAGGTGTGTTTGCTACTGGAAAATCCTGGCAGGATCTCCCTGCCATCGGCACAGTGCCGTCTTTCTGTCTCCCTGTAGAAAGGGATCATAAAACTCCCTGGAAGAGCTCGTTCCCGAGGCCACTGATGAACCCATCTCCTCCCCGAGCAGAAAGCAGTAAATCTCTGTATGAAGCTGTTGCTGACGCATTAATGCTCCTCAGGTACCTCGTAAAGATGCTGCGGGGCTGGACGGCTCTAAAGCACTTTGTAGAGGAGCAGTGCAGGTAGCGATGGATTCCCGGAGCCAGCACCAGTCCTCTCTCCTGTGACAGCATCCCCTTCCGCAGGGTTTGTTCCTCATCCAGCTCCTCTCCTCCATAGGAGAGACCCCCCCGGTTTGGCCGGGCGGCAGGAGGGGAGCACACCCAGGCAGCCGCCGTGCCCTGGTGGGTGGCAGGCAGGGCTGGCAGAAAGGAGCAGAGCAGAGCCTGCACCCACGGCTGCAGATAAACTCATGAACGGCAGCACGTGCGTGGGGCTGGATGGCCATGGCACGTTCCCAGGAGGATTTGCGCATGCCACCTGAGGGTGGGGGGAGGCTGGGTGGGCACAGGGCAGCGAGCCAGGCTGAGTGTGGCTGTTGTGGCCCTTGCCACGAGTGCACGTAGCTGTATCTCAAGGCAATGTGCTCCCCGGAGCCTTTCCAGCCCTAAATCGGTCTTGTCCCAGAGTCTGTCCCTGAAGTCCACCCACTGCCCTGACAAGCTCAGCTGGTCTGCAGAAGTCCAGCAAGGCTGTGAGTTGGAGTACTGGGATGTGCTGGGGGCTCCAGAGAGCCCGCAGAAACAGGGAGTGCCATGAGAACTGGTCCCAGTGAAATCCCAGCACCCTTGGACGAGATTGGGTGCGAGGGAGGACGCAGGATGTGGGCTGAGCTGAGGGGGGTCAGGCCCCCCCGATGGCATTGCCCCACGCTGCCACGCTGCCCTGTAGCACTGAAACCATTTGGGTTTCGCTCGTGCTTTGGGGCGATGCATGGCGCGGGTGCAGGGACCGTCACAGAAAAATTCAGGTTTGCAGATTTTGCGCCTGCTTATGCCATAATGCAGCCTTCTGCGAGCAGTGGCACATCTTCATCTCATTTAACACGAGACTAGGCAAAATTAGGGACTATTATGAGTCAGAACAATTCAGTGTGATACGTCACGAGTGACTGGCAATCCATGTTATCCTCGGCAGATCTGCACTCAAAGCAGCAGCCAGTAGCACAACATTAGCGCGGTGCTGCTGGCTCCTGGCACAGCCGCTGCACTGCCTCTGCAAATCAGCCTCTGCTGGGAACGCTCCTTACTGTCCTGCTCAATTGCACAATTGACATTATTAACGGCAATGCACCACCCTACAGCATCCAGATGTGTCTGGACATGCTGCTATGCTTATCTGCAGTTCCTCAAGTTTTTATATGTAACAGAAGTTTAAGACAGAAAAAAGTTATTAGCAGGTGTTAGTATTTGGCAGCAAATAACTCTGTGGGGTGTGTGTCAGCTTGGCGTGCGGCATTCACGGTGTGTGCAAGTGGGGATTGCTAATGGTGCAGCTGGCAATAGTCTCTCATTAGACTGCTGTACCCTGAAAGGCTGACCTCAAAAACTTGCAAACCTTAAGACAGATATAAGTCTTACTTTATAAGAACATATAAAGATCAAAACATAGAATATTTAAGCTGATATTATGCAAGAGAGCTCTTTTAAGTCGTGATTTGTAAAGACAGTTCAGATAATTTCCTGAAAGACATACTCATAATGATTAATTTAGAATATGTTTAATTCAAGTTAGAGACATCAAAGAGAAAGCATTTCCCCCTGTAATGCTGTTCGCATTTTTACACTTTCACCATATTCCATTGGACTGGGGGGGATGTCTGATTTGTCCTTCGTTGCAGTTTCTCTGTGTTAAAATTGCAGAGGAAAGCATTATGTGGACATTCATGCTAATTTGGGGCACGGGTAGGGAAAGGGAGAAGACCCTGGAGCAAATCCCTGCAAAAGTGGCTCTGGGAGGTGAGGAGGGGCGTGATGCTGGGGATGGCAAATCGTCCCCTCTGTTCTTCTCGTCTAGCTAGAAAGGTTCACGCTTCTGCGGCATTCTCTGGCATTTTCTGTGACTGTTGTCTGTAACAGACTTTCCTGAGTGGGAAAGTTCAATTAGCATGAGTAGGACAGAGCCCACATTGCTATAGCGGGATGAGCAGCGTGCCTGGCTGGCGCTGCCTGCAGCAGGGCAGGGGCTCAGGCAGAGCCGCCAGATGTGCGACGCACCGCTGGCAGCGGAGGGGGAAGGGAGGGTGCGCGTGTTGCGGCAGCTGCTTCGGTTCTAACAGCCCTTCAGGTCTAATTGGGAATAATTTACGAGTACATCTTTATTTATGCAACTACAATTTCTGTTATATGGTCAGTTGTTTTAACCTTTGTGGCTGTGTCAAATGTCCCTTTTAGTTCAGCCTGGGAAGTAATCTTTTCTAGAAGAAGAAGATAAAATCTGTATTTATTACTATTTTGGATATAATCTGGGAGGAGGTCCAGTCTTCCTAATGCACGTAACAGCTGATCTGGGAAGGTTATTTTGTGCCTGTTAGGCAAGCAAGGCTTGGGTGTTCTACTGCTCACAAGATGCTGCTGCAGTTTCTCTTTTCTCAAGCTCCATGTTGCTGCTTCAGTCCTCATTGAAAAAATGAATATTATTTAATGAAAGTACAATAACTTGCTCTAACTCAGGAAAAGGGATTTGGATTCTGCCAGGTTTCGTTATTCCTTTCCATTCTGTGCCCTTGTGCCTGAGCCAGGCGCACAGCCTGTACCGGGCGGTGGTTGTGTCTGACAGTGATGGATGATACACGCAGAGACTCAATTAGCCTATTAATAAAGCACAATCTAGGCCACGGTTTTCCAAGTTTGGCACCTAAATCTGTATTCAGGCTCATAAATGAGTGGCCTCATTTCCCGAGCAGCGGCCGGCGGTGCCGGTGACAATTGCGTGCTGGCGAGCCGGCTGGCAGCTCCCCGCTCAGCCGAGCCGCAGGCACTTTGCTCCGTGTCCCTGGGCGCAGCCGCAGCAGGGCGGTGGGCGAGCGGCGCAGGCCTGAAGGGTCTGGTTTGGGGTGGGAATGGGTGGGCACCGCAGCCGCGGGGACCCGGCCTGGGACCGTCCACATCTGCATCCCCAGCGGGAGCAGCAGCTGCCGATTCCCAGCCTCATTAAATGGATGTCTCTGCACAAGGGAGCTAGGGAGGGCTGCGGGGCAAGGTGGGCGTTCCGCCCTGCCGGGGCTGGGGTCCTGGGGGACGCCTCCTTTGCCAGCCCAAGGGCTCGCCTTTGGCTTGGGCTGGAGCTGAGCTGTTGCGCTCAAATTCCAGGTTTCTGGTCCTCGAGCCGTGCAAAAGGGGAGGTGACCAGTGCGGATGGCCCTGAGGTCCCCGCTGTCCCTCCTGCTCCTGATGCGTCTGCATCTCGTTCCTCTGCAGGGTGGTCTCTGCTGGACGCCATCTAAGGATGCTTCCTGAGGACAGGGCAGCGCCGGGGGTGGCCATGCCTGTGGCCTGTGTGGGAGCTGCTGTGCAGGTGCCCACCCAGCATGGCCACAGTGCATGGAAGCCTCGGGGGGCTGGTGTCCGGCCTGCGGCTTTGCCAGTGGGTCCCTGGCCGACGGCAGTGGCTGCAGGGCTGCAACAAATGCAGCAGACCTGTGTGGCTGGGGGGGCCGACCAGCACCATTAACCCAGCCCGGTGAGAGTCCAGCATGCAGGGCAGGCTGCAGCCAGCAGCAGCTGAAAAATAAGTTTCACTATCTGAGTGTGGAAATGGGAATCTTTCATTTTTTCCAGTGCCAGGTGCATTTGAACACCATAGCAAGGGTGAACAGCAGGCTTTTCCGTTTGGCCTGTGGAGGTGGGGGGATGCAGGAGAGGAGAGCAGGCAGAGACAATTCCTGAAATTTTAGCTCTGCGCTGTCAGAGCGTTGTTCCCATCGGCTGGCGGGACTTGCTGCCTGTGGGGAGTTCTGTTTGTTTATGGTCTCAGCATCTCCCAAGGACCGGGATGGGTTTGGCAGGACCGCTGCCTGCTCAGCTCCAGCCCATCTCCCCAGCCGTGCTGCGGCTGCAAAATGCTTCAGCTGCCTCGGTGCAAGCTCTCATGGCACCACTCTCAACACTCTCCTGCTGCTTCACCTTCTTTCGGCCCAGAACAGCTGCCTCAAGTCTCCGTTTCTACAACAAGGAGAGTTGCTTAAAAACACAGTAATAAGTTGGGGAAGAGCGTGAGTCAGCTGAGCTGAGCCAGGCTGGGATTCACTGCGGTGCCCAGCCAGCAGCCATCCCCAGCTGCAGGCTCTGCAGGCTTTTGGCTGCTCTGCTGTATTTTAACAGCAAGGTCCAAAAGCCCAGCGCTGTTTTACTTTGGCATGAGCCAGGTGAGGTTGGGCGAACCTTTTTTGGCCAGGCTGCAAGGTCGGGCTCTTCCAGGTGAGCATGAGGGCAGCTTGCTGTGCCATGCCAGCGGCAGCAGCCTGGCTGGCACGAGGACACTCGTCGTCTCGGGTGCCAAATAACCTCGTGGCCCCAGGAACAACACCTGGAGTCCTTGGCTGCATTCCCTTGGGGTGGTGTGTGCCCAGCGTCCCCCTGAGGAGCTGCGGTGCTGGAGCAGGATGCTGACCCACAGCTGCTGCATGGGCAGCATGAGCGGCAGGACTGGGGCTGGGGCTGGTTCTGGGCTGGGGCTGGCTCTGGGCTGCAGTCCCACAGGCATCGCAGGTGCCCTCAGGACAAAGCAAAGAGCTGGCAGCCATGGCTGGGGCTGCCATCGAGTGCTGGTTTTCAATGGCACCTGCTGTCGCCGCAGTAGCCGTGGGAGATGTCACATGCAGCCGTCTCCCCGATGCTCCTTGGAGGATCCTCTGTGATCCCTCCCAGGGGATTCACTTGCAGGAAAGTGAAACCTCACTGTTACCCCCAGTGTGTGAGAGCAAACCTGCAGACCTGTTTATTGGCCCAGGGAGGCTTTGCAAACCATAGACCAGAGGAGCTTCGTGTCTTGCAGATGCTGGTGTGGCTATTGCAGAGGCCGAGCAGAGCTGAGCAGAGCCCGCTCGGCCACGTCAGGGTGCTCTCAGGGGGAGCACCCAGCTGCTGCAACTTCATCTCAAAGTCGTCTCATCTGCTCAGACGAAGCTCTTCTGGAGTCAGTTTTCTCTTGCATGTGCACGCAGCCCACAGGGACACAGCTACAAGGCTGACGGGGGGGGGGGGGGGGGGGGCCTCTGTTTAATCTGCAGAGATGTGATGCTTGTGATAATGGTGAACATGCCCATGTCCCTCACTGGGGGGAGAGACATCTGAACACCCCCGAGGACTCAGGCTACGACTGTCTTTTAACGCCGTGTGTTTTACAGTGCATCAGTCGCTGCATAAAAAGCTGCCCTTGACTGCATCCCAAACAGATCCCATCAAACACATTTGCCACAGGAGGCTTTTTAAGACTTGACTTAAGCTTGGCTGATGCCTGAGTGAGTCCCACCCCATTCAGCGAGTGAGGGGTAAAGGAGGGGAGAGCAGGGACTTGGTCCCAGGGCTGTCAGGCTGTGCAGATCAGCCCGTGCCTTGGGGGTGGCTTGAGACAGCCCTGGGGGGATGGAATGCCCGAGGCTGCAGAGATGAACCTCAGAGGCAGCCGACAAATCCTCTCCATTGCCTCTGGGTATTTTGGTGAGACTGCCATGCTGATGCCTGAGCACAGGGCCTCGCTCCGGGAAATGCAGGCGGTAGAGCTGGAGTACGACCACAACGGCACCAGCCCCGGGGCAGAGAGTTGGGGCACAGTCAGCAGCAGGATTTCCAAAGGAGACTTCACATCGGCAATCACTTCGAGGCCATCATCTTCTGGGAGGAGCAGGTCCCGGTGAGCATCCCCTGCCCCTTGGCTGAGCTTTGCTGGGCAGCATCGGGGTCTCCCCTCTGCTGCTCCATCTGGCGCAGTGGCTGTCTGTCCTTCCCCTTCCTTCTGGTTCGGCTGGAGCTGGGGTGGGCACCACACGCCCCACGTCTCCCCCAGCCCTTTCCTCTATGCTGCGTGACCGATTCTCCTGCTGACTTCTGCGTGCAAACGCCCAAGACGCTCCATCAGCCCGTTGCTGCTGGCCGAGCGCCAGTGCTGCAGCAGCCGGGCGAGCAGGACGGGCTCTCCCTGCACGGCTGCCTGCGAAGGCAGGGTTTGCAGCCCTGGACCGGGATGACCCTGCTCCAGCAGCAGCGCTGCCCGGGGGTCACCCATCAGATTGCCTTTGCTGCCCTGGTGCCTGCCAGGCTCCGGCTCCAGCACCGAGGGCAACTCATTTTAGCAGCTGCGTAATTGCAGCCTGAATTTCATGACTCTCTAAATGAAGCGCTATTTATTTAAAACGCAGAGGCATTTATCATACTGTACCAAGTCCCAGGAATGGGTTAATGCCAGACCCGTGGGGTTCCCCGGTTGCAGGGCCTGTGTCTGCTGAGTGATTATTTGATCAGATAATGCACGTGTTAAATATATTTGTCAGGAAACAGAAACCTGTGTTATCTGAAGGAGGCAGCGTCGGCTGCCAGGAGCAGCCTTTGATCTGCGGAGACGCGGCACTGTAAAGCAGGTCCCCCATCAACTGCAGCGCAGCCATTCCCAGGTCCTCCGGCAAACCCCAGAGTGGGGCCGAGGGCAGGCAGCAGGGAAGGCTGGCAGGCTGAGGGGCCAGATCCTGCCAGCACATCCCCATCAGCCCAGGCATCTGGGTGCCATTTCCTGGGTGCCATAAAGGGGACAAAGACAGCAAGGTCCGAACCATTTTACCTGTTCTCTCTCTCTGGCCCCAGGCGAGGGGGTTTCCCAGGGCAGCAGCACCTGGTTTAAGCTTTTCAGAAATACATAAAATACTGGTTTTGATCCCAAACCTGGCACAGGCTGAGAGGACCCCACTCTTAGCAAGCTCTGAGCCTGAGGGGGTGAGACCACTGCGGAGGTACAGCTCTGCTCAGCACGGAGCCGCTGCCCTGGGACGGACCCTGCAAGCAGAGGTTCATGAATTATTCGGGTGTACCTGGGTTCTTGTCCATGAGCAAAATGTTACAGTGGTCAATTTTAAGTTGGATGGAAAATTTTGGAGTAGTTAAATTGCTGTCATATAAGGGATAATACAGTGTTGCACAGCTGTACACTTGGTCTGGGCAAATCCCATTGCTGATGAATCAGCTCTCGTGGGGGGCTCTATGACCTTTGGGGGTGCGATTCTGGAGAGAAAAGGAAGCGTTGAACCAGAGAAGCCTCGGTATAATTCCTAATTCTTCTTGGCTTACTGACTTCAAACCTTTGGCACATAAGAAAACCATTTGTGGAAAAAATAGCAATAATCTTTTTGACAGAGAGGATGTATGGCCCACCTCCAGCGGTGACCCCCACGGCTGGATGAGCTGTGAATGGGGTCCTGGGGGGCTGTGAGTGGGTGTCACCGGGGTCCTGGGGTCTCCGACTCTCTTGGGTGCTGCATTTCCACATCAAACGTAGGAAGAACCGTGGTGTCCCGGGCCCAGCACTGCTGTGGAGCAGCTCACAGCACACAAATTAAGTGTGTGCTTCAGTTGTTGTGGCACTGGAAATTAATTTTTTAATAACTTTGAGATGTATCAGATTTTATATCTATAATACTTTAAAATTCTCCATTAATGTTCTGTCTAGCACTAGCTGTAAGTTGTACTGGCGCACAGGAACTTATAAAGCTGTAATTCTCATTGCCCAGACAGTCCCGCTCTCTCCAGAGTGGGGCTCTGGCAGCACAGGCTGGTCCTGGAGAAAGTATAAATCTGTGGCATCCCTCTACAACAGCCCGCAGCAATGCAGAGCCCCAGGGACAAGGAATGGGGAAGGCTCTTTCCTAAAAGCTCAGTAGCAGAAAAGGGCACAGAAGAAATATGCTAAAACCAGGCAGGTCAGCACTGGACTCATGCCGTAGTGCCATACCACGGGAAGACTAAGAGAGCCAGAAGAGAGCGAAAGCAGTGAGCTGACAGTGACCTGTGCCGTGCCTATGGTGAGGGTGTCCAACAGGGATCACAACAGCAGCAAAGCTGTGACCTTGCTGATCTGCCTGAAAACATGGGCCAGGCAAACAGACCCCAAAATTCACAGCTTCCCCACCTAACACTTAACTATGACTCGAGCTGCGGTGTGATTCCCAGACAGACTCTGACCTTGGTCACAGTTTTCTTTATGCTTTTAAAATACCCTGGGTGTTTCGTAGCATTCAGGCCGTGTTTGGGGTGGTTGCTGTTCTGCTCTACTCACGCTCTCACTGCGCTCTCACCGTGCTCTCACCACACACTCTGCCCTGGCAGCTTCGCCTCCACAGCGCTGCCTAGAGCTGCCTAGATGCAGATTTGTTGTCCAAGTGGCTGTGGGTTTTTGGCCGATGCTGCAGCCTCCTGCCGAGCCCTGGACAACCTCAGCATCTCGCCTGGGTGTGAGCCGCAGGTGTCTGGATGGGGACAGGGACCACTGCGTTATGGGGTCCTGCTCCTGGCTGCTGTTGGGCTGCCCCGTGGATGGGATGGGAGACAGTTTCTGAGCTGAAAAATATCGCTGGTGAAGCACTATGGAAGTTGGCGGCATTTGTACCATCCTTGCTGTCACTTTACAAGTTTTGGACCCTGCACCCACCCAGTGTGCCCCAGCTCCTTTGCTCCACCGCCCTCCTCCTCCCACTTTGTAAATGAGTTTCTTTGTCTTGCAGAGAGATGCCAAGGGCCAGTACCTGTTCGACCTTCTCTGCCACCACCTGAACCTGCTGGAGAAGGACTACTTCGGCATTCGGTTTGTGGACCCTGACAAGCAAAGGGTGAGAGTCCTTCCTGCCCAGGCTGGGTGATGGGGTTTCTTGCAGCTCGGTGCTATCAGACTGGTCCTTGCTGCTGCGGCTGCGGACTGGAACACGAGGCAAATGGCTGCAACAAAATTTGGTTTAGGCAGTGATGAGGGTCCCTTCCCCAGCAGTTCTCCCCTGCCCTGCTGCTGGGCGAGGGAGGTTATGGGTGCCCTGACAGGGTCATTGCTTTGCCTGTGGGAAGGGCATCTACTCATGGCCCCCTGAGCACCCTGGGGAGACCTGTCACCCCTTCCCACCTCTTCTGCTAGAGCCAGGGCTGAGTCTCGTGCTGCAGCCCCAGGGAGGGGGGGCCAGGGTGCACCCGGGCTCCGGCAGCAGCAGCATCAGTGTCCCAGCTCCACTGATACATCCTCAGCGTCAGTCGGGATGTGCAAGCCCAGAGGAACTCACACGGCTATCAGAGCCCTGCACGAGTGGTGAAAGCATCTTCCATTTGCAAACTGAGAGGATTTGATGCAATTGCAAAGGTAAAGAGGGAGATCTCCTGACACTGAGTTTGCAGGACTATTTCTAGCACGGAGTCAAATTTAACACTGAGATTAGGCCATGCGACAGCTTTGTGCCGAGAATCTAAACACTTGTGTGTGTCGCCTCAGGCAATGGAGAGTGAAACAAGACATCGGAGTGCACAGAGCCGAGAGCCCCTGCGGCAGGACCTGGTCTGACCCGGCAGCGCAGCTCCCAGCACGGATCCGTGCAGAGTCCCGCTGAGTCCCTGGGCAGCTGCAGCAGGTCGGGGCAGAGGGTGGCACAGCCTCTCGCAGGGGCAGAGCGCCACGGGTGGGTCCCGTGTGCCGCAGTCCCAATGAGCTGGATTTCCACGCAAAAGTTGTGTGAGTGAGCCCTGCCACTTCTTCAGGACTGACTGTCCACGGTCCTTTTAAAACGTGTGCAGAATGCAAGCTCCGCACAAATACATGTTAAATTGCTGCTTGCTATTAGAGCACTTGAGGTTTGTGAATGAGAAGTGCTGTGAACACACTTGCGGGCATAGCTATTAATAACAATATTGTGTTGCACTTCCTGCTGATCAATATAAGCCACTGTAACAAACAATTTCTGCTCCCCAAGGTACCTTCTGCCGTGTCTGTTATAGGGAGCAGCCACTGTTAAGCAAGGAGCTGGGTGCGGGGCTGCTCTCTCACTGCTGTCTGCAATGGGATGGGGCCCATATGGGCTCCTCGCTCCCCCATCTCCCTTCCAGGGGCACTCACTGACACTCATGTGGCTTTTCTCACCCAGAGCAGTAGCTTCCTCTTCCTCATCCTCCCCATGTTGCTACGTCACAGCCATCAGGGAGCACATGATGCTGCTGCCTCTCGTGGGGTCTCACCCCCCCAACTTGTGTTTTCTGGGCTCTCTCCCTCCCAACTTCTCCAGCCTTCTCCCAGATTTGCCTCCTGGCCATCATTGTCACACTGATGCATGACCTGTCTTGAGGGCTGGATTTGCAGTGGGCTGTGGAGTGTGGCTCTTCAGTGCTGGAGAGCAGCATTTTTCTTGCATGATGCTGAGGGATCGTTAACTGCTGCTCCATTTGTGTTGGCTCTTTGTGTCCCTGCTTTTTGGTGAATCGCATCTTTAAACACATGTAGAAATAAAACCCTGTGCATAATGCATTATTATGCATCATCTCTGTGGGCACAGTTGGTGGAGAGAGAGCGCTGCTGAAGTCTGCGCGTACCGAGAGCTCTGCATGGCACTCTGGAAAACCCCTCAGCACAGTCACTGCGTGGAGGAGGTGTACTGGGATTTTTTCTTGGAGCATCTTCTCTTGCAGCAAATGAGTGGGCAGATGGAGAACGCAGGGTCCATGTCTCGTCCGAGCTGGTGCAAAGAGAGGATGTTTCTCTGCTGTCGCGTGTGGTGGGTCAGTGCCCAGGGCCTGCTGCTTCTGCACTCTGGATGCAAAACCCAAAGCAGGCAGTGGCTGCCTGCAGCAGCATGGGAGCCCCTCGGAGAGAGGGGTGCGGAGGCAGAGCTGGCATGCTTGGTGATGCCGAGGACACTCCTTTTACTGGTGCTTTGCTTCTCCTGGAAATAACCTGACTCAGTTCAGGCCATGAGAGCTGAGGCAAGAGCCATCGCTCAGCTTTGAGCAGCATCCCAGGACAGGACTGCTTTGGGGGGGAGACTCCTCCACGGGAGAGCCACCCCCAGCCCTGCAGCTCATGGATGCTGTGGCTATCAAAGAGCTGCCCAGGTTTAGCATTTCCTCAGCTGAGTGCTGCATTTAAGCCTGTGATGAACTAAGCTGCCACTTCGGTCCATTATTTCTGATGCACAAGTCAATATTTCTTATTGAAATTGTGCTCTGCCACGTGCCTGACTGGCAGCCAGGGCTGGGGAGGACCCGGGGGGGGGCACGGCGAGCAGGGCCGGACTCTGCTCCTGCCTGGGGCTGGGCTGGGAGCCACAGCACTCGTGTGATGTGGGAGAGGCGGCTGCCGCAGCCCTCAGCGCGCTCCAGGCACAGCTACATCTCCTGCCAGGAGGGCACGCGGCAGTCATTGAAAACCTCTCAATTTTTAAGCGTGGCCGGGAGGAGCCTGTGCACTGCCCTGGGGCTGCTGCAAGTGAGATGCTTCTATTGAGAGCACAGGGTGACGGACAGCAGAGATGCTGAAACATGGAGAAAAAGAGAGAAAAAATCCTCCCTCCTTACCCATCATTTCCCAGTACTCTGTTGAGTCTGGGTCAGAGACTCCAAAAATCCAAAAGACAAGGGTGCTTCTTCCCAGCATGGCGGGCACTGTCGTGACCTGGAAGTTCCCTTGGTCCTGCGGTGGGTTCCTGGGACTGGGGCAGGGATTTCCCGCAGGAACCCTCCGTGACGTTCCCTGTCCCTGATGCTGCTGTTGGAGCCCTGGGACTGCTTGCTGCCAGTATTGGGGCACAGCCTGGAGCCCCCTGCATTCCCACGGGACTCCCCCTCATCCCGAGGCTTCCCAAAGCCTCCTGAGCAATGGGCTGTGTCTGCACAGTCACAGGAGTTACCCAGACCCCCAGGTAACAGGGCATGCTGTGGGCCCCTCGACCCCTGCCACTGATTTTTGCAGTGCTGCCAGCAGCCCATCTGCAGCAGGTGCCAAACGCATGCCAGAAACGCCCGAGTGAAACCCAGACCAGTTTGTGCAGCCATGGGGAGCCACCACTCACTGGTTTTGTCTCAGTGGTGGACACTAATATTTAGAGTTTTCTATGGCAATCCCAGATTTCAGTGATGTATCTTTGTAGATCTGTAATCCTTTGTGCTAACTAGTGTTTGCCTTAATTATAGTAATTTTGCTTCGCTGTTTTGGGGTTCCCTCTTCCCAACACACAGGCATCCGAAGCCGCTTCTTGACTGACAATACTTTGTTTCCTAAATGTGCCTGCCCAAACGATGTCAAATCAAAGCAGCAGCTATTGCAGAGGCTTTGCTGCAGGCAGAGCTTGATGGTTTCTTTTTGATGGCACAGAAGTGTAATTTCAGAAATACAGGCTTGAACCTAACCTTCCCGGTGTCATGCTGTAATTATAGATTCCAGTTCTGGTTGGGGTTAGCTTGTGTGATTGTAGCTGGTCGTTGCAGCCAGTGCTGCAGAGTGATCGCCCTCCCCGGCAGAACCGTGCTGCTGGGTGCTCCCATCTGCTGGCACCACGGTGGCACGGGCAGCCACAAACCCTGGGAGCTGCCTGGCCCCATGGCTGTGGTGGGGTCAGCAGGACACGGGGCAGAGCCCCGGGGAAGCCCCACATTCCCCAGAGCTGCCAGCCCGTGGGGAGGTGGCTTTGTACGTTTTGCATGCAGGACCTTGATTTAGGCTTTAAAAATCAGATCACAGTGACCAGTCCATGCGCTTCTTCAATGCCCTCCAGTGCACGTGTGCAACCACGGGGCACCAGTGAAGGGTGATTTTAACAACTGGGGACCAGATGCCTCAGCACAAAACATGTCCACCTCCTTGCTGTGATTGCTTACTCAGCTAGCTGGTGAGCAGAGCACAGAGAGCGGGAGGTTGTTCAGGCTGAAGAAGGATGCCTTTGCCATGTACCTTGGCCACGTTGTCACTGTTAGAAAACTGCACTTGGGGACAGCATGTTCAATTGAGCAAAGGGAGATGCCTCCTAATGAGCCCCTGCTCTGCCCGGTGCCTCTCCTGGGGCTGGCAGAGGCTCTTTGCTGGGCGCTGAGCAAGCGCAGCCGCTCACCCCTGCATCACCGGAGCCCGGCTGTGCCTCCGCCTCGACCCAATGGGGCTGCCAAGAGGGGACGCAGAGGACCCAGCTTTCCCTGGGGCCGTGCAGAAAAAGCGATGTCAGACTGGGGACGCTGGGGCTTGGGTCCTGCTCGGGCCCTCCCTCGGCTGCCAGCCAGCTGGGCAGGGGCTGCAGCCCCCCTCCCACCTCCTCTGCCATCCAGCTTATGGATCTGCCACAGCATAGGCTTTTATTTCAGGCAGAGGGGTTTTTTTGTTTCTTTAATTTTGTCCTGAAGAGTCAATGTTATTAACTGAAAGTATTTGTTACTGAGTTGCTTTAATTGCCTTCTTTTTTGTTTCAGCATTGGCTGGAATTTACCAAGTCGGTTGTGAAGCAGATGAGGGGTGAGTATTGCTGCGAGCAGATGTCCTGGACAGGCAGTGTGTGCTCCTTTCATTTTAGATGTATTTCCATTTTCTTCAGTCCTTCCCCTCCGGGGTCAATTCCCAGCACATCTCCCAGAAAAAGGGCCTTTTTGATTATCCACAAAGCTGTTCTGGGTCAAAAGTGGGATCATCCTTCACCAGTCCCACTGCAGTCACAACCGGCCATGCCCCCACAGCTCGGGGGCACAGGGCACCAGCCCTGCCGGAGACCAGGACAGAAATGATGGGGATGAGCAAATGAGATTCACCAACACCGGGGCCTGCCTGGAGAGCAGGGTGAGCAGCCGGCAGAGAGTGCTGCGGGCGCTTCCCCATGGCTTTACCAGTGACATCTGCTCCCACCATGGCCACCGCAGTGGGGAATAGCCCCATGCCTGTCTGCTCCCTCCTTACCAAGGGCAGCTGGGTGTGTTTGGGGGTAACAGGGAGGGCAGGTGAGACCCCCCAGCAATATCTGACCATCTCCTCGAGTGGGGTTATTTGGGAGGACGAAGGGGACAAACCCTGCCATTTGGTGACTGAGGTATCACTGTTCTCACTGCAGCCCAGCCTCCCTTCACCATGTGCTTCCGTGTGAAGTTTTATCCCACGGACCCCGCTGCTCTGAAGGAGGAGATCACCAGGTAAGGATGGGGCACCCGGCGCGAAGGCTTGGCCAATTCAGGAACACGCTCTGTCGAGCTTCATTTTATAGCCAAGGGAGAGCAACAGCCATTTAGGTTTCCAAAAGAACCTGAACGTTTCTGGATTGTCCCAGCTGCGGGGGAAAAGTGTGGAACTCCCCACCTGTGCTTTGTGTGTGGAGCCACCATGCCTGGCAGGGAGCACTAGCCATGCATTTAAACCCACTGACTCAGTCTTTGGCCGCAGTTGTTTGCAAAAACCACGTTTCCAGGGCAAAGTGCTCAGAGTGCAGCACTGCTCACCGTAACGTCCATCGCGGCTTCGGTACCATCCTGCCAATGCAGAATGGCTCCTGGGCTGCACCAGGTCTGTGCCCTTCCCTGCAGCTCTCCAAAATCTCTCCTTCCAGCTGGAATCCCCCGGTCCTGGTCAGTGCAGGAAGGTGGGTTCAAGCAGGAGCAGCAGTTCTCCTGCGGGAGTCCATGTTCTGCTTCTGCTAACTCTTGCCACTTCTGAATCAGCTGTTAGTGCCAGTGCCTGAGCACGTCCTTAGCTCAAGGTGCCATTACGTGTGCTTGGTCTGTCGGGAAGGGTTTGAGTGTCTTCAGTTCCCTTGACGTCCCCTGCAAGTAATTAGCCACATCCCTTTTACGTAAGGGGCATGAATGCTCTAGGAGAAATGGGTGATAAACTGAGATGCAGAAACTTGACAGCACTTCTCTCGAGTTTCTATCTTTAGGGGCTCTTCATGCCGCTCTTCCTGACAGAAGGAAGGACATGAAGAGCACTCACAGAGAAATCGCAGCAGCTTTGGAAAACAAGCCGTGACTGTGGATCTCCGGGGCACGACAGCCCAGGCCCCCCCGCCGCCTGCCGTGGTGTGGAGGGTCGGGTGTCTGCCAGAGGCAGCTGGGCTGGCACCTTTGCTAAAGGTTTCTGCATTTTTCCCCTGGAACCTTTTGCCATTATTGCTGCAAATATTCGTAGTTGTCTTTACAAGCCTGGGGTTTGTTAGAGAGAAGGTAATAAAAATGGTGTGGACCGGGTGCAGGCAAGCTGGAGGGAGCATGCCAAGAGCACAGAGCACTGCCATGGCATGGGCACCCCACTGTCCCCCACTAGCCCGGGACCAGGGCAGGACCCCTTGCTCTGCTGGCAGCTCGCCGCTGCAGTGCCTCCACTGCTGCTGCACCCAGCACGGGGTGCAGACTGCATCATTTGCCCACCGTGCAGTGGTGCAGGGGAGCGAGAAGAGCTTCAGCCTCTCCCGAGGGCTGGGTGGGTGACACCAGCCTTGCTTTTGAGTTCCCAAACACAGAAGGTCTTGGGTGCGCAGGCTTCATTAAATGCTGAATAAAATTTGCTAGAGAGGTTTAAAGGTGCTGTGGGGAATTTTGCATTGTAAGACAAGGCGAGGGTGTGAAAGGCAGCGTGTCAGCATGCCGTGGGACTGGGAGCAGACCTGGCCTGTAGGCTCAGCCTGGGCTCGACACAGGGGTGGCAGAGCTAGGAGAGCCCGGAGGGCTGACGGGGCCTTGTCCCCCAATTCTGCTAGAGAAAGAAAAGAGGGAACTGCCTTTAATCACCCTGCTGATGTGTCAGGCACCACAACATGCTTTCACCTCGCTCTGCTGTCCCCTGGGATGTTAGATATGAGAGCTGAGCCTGGCCTCTCTGTGTGCCCATAGCAGCGAGACTCCAGACCTGGGTGGGGGTCTTGGTGAGGGGCTGTGGCAGCAGGGAGCACCACTGGGGCAGTGGTGGCATGCACCCTCTCCGTGGTGGGTCTGTTGCAGCTCCCTGCGGGGCGGCTGTCACCTTTTAAAGCAAAGCTGGAAATGGGTTCCTCAGCCACACTTAGATGTTTTCCAGATTTTCCTCAGATCAGGAGTAAAGGGTCCCTGCCCCCCTCCCAGGTGGTGGGGGCATGCGGACCACTCTGCTCCCCACTGCATTCTCACCCAGGTTGAGCAGCTTTAAATGAAACTATAACACAGAAAGTGAAGAAGGGCAGATGGGTCAGCCCCAGGGTTCACCGAGACTCCCATTATGTCTCTGGCAGGGACCATTTGCCAAAGGTGTAATTAGAGGAGAAGTGTCATGGATGAACCTCTGTAACTCAGTGGTGTCCCCTGGGGTCTGTCCTGCACTTGTCCCCAGCACATGTCCATGGTGTTACTGTTGGGGCTGCGAGGTCCCTTGCCAGCCCTGCACCCAGGAGAGGGCTTGGGATTTGCCATCAGGGTGCTTTGGCTGATCAGGGGACTGTCACCTTTTGGGTAGCAGCTCCTGCTCACCAGCTGTCCTCTTCCAATGTCATACGAAGACCGGGGACAGCTCATGCAGGGACCTCTCCTATCCTTGTCTCTCCTTTTCTCTCCTCTCCGCTCTTCTCTCCTGTCCTCGAGCTCCAGAGATGGAGGCAGGGCAGCAGCTGCTGGATCTCACACAGTGCCAGGTCTGTGGCTACCCCCAAACAGATTCCATTCCCCTTTAGACTCTGTTGTATCGTGGGGAAAAGCTGCTGCTTCTTAAACACATCCGAAAATTGACAGTAAAAACCAGAGAGAAATAAATGATGACTAAGGGGCTGGCAGCCTTCCTTCGATGCTAAAGCAGCCCGGCCCAGCTGCCACCAGGTGAAGGCGTCAGGTTTTGGTGTGGAGCGCTCGGCTGCACTGCAGATTTCTCACCTTCTCGTATTGCTGCCAACAGAAGCCCCGGAGCATCTGACAGCTCTGCCCGGGGAGGGACCAGGAGCAGAAGGGCAGAGGGGGTCCTGGCCAGGCGCTGGGACAGCGTTGGCAGCATCTGCGGTTCCCCTCTACCAGGCTGAGCTTTGCTGTCCTGATTTTCAGACTGTTTGGCTGGTTTTCCCTGGCTTCAAAGCAGGGGCCTGTTTGTACTGTCAAAAGTCGGTCAGCTCGCTCCTGGCACGTGGGCATCTGCGGACTGCTAAGAAAAGTATCAAATCAATTCAAAGGATTCAGAAGTGGTTTGGGGCAAAAAGTGCTGGCTGCTGGGCCCCTGGAGCTGGACCACTGCAGCAGGAGCTGGCTGAGTCTCACAACAAGCTCTAGGAGGGAAATGTTTCACTTTTCTTCTGCTTTTAGTCATTCGTGTGTGTCCTTATGTGAAGTCCAGGCCAGGGAGATGATCTGGAGAAGTGATGTGTGAAGAAATGACTGCAGAAATGGGTCCTGGCTATGCCCTGGATCTAGGTTTGGGGTGTGAAAGGGTGCAAAACTTGTAGGTTGCCATCTGCCAAAATGCCAGGTAAGGGCTCCAGACAGAGCCAGTGAGCTGCATCTGTGCACAAAGGTGTAGGCAAAAAACATTATTATTTGCGTCTGCAGCTGCAGCGCTCCCCTCTTCCTACCTCGGCTTTTACCTGTGATGTACCTTAGTCCAGGGCAGGAGATCGTCAGTCCTGGAGAAGGAAGCCCCCCTGCCTCACCTGTGAAAAACAGGGACAAAAGTAGCACAGACTTCTCTTGATATCTTCAAAGCAGGCTGCAAATGTCATGTCGCACTGCGGACACTCAGCTGCTGCAGATTGCAGGACCCTCAGTGTCTTGGCCCCGGATACCCTCAAATGGTGGCAAGTAGCCCTTGTCCCTCGCTCATAATGGCTCAGTCTCAGCAGCCTGAAGCCGTGCAGCCCCGAATCCCTCTGTGCATCCTGACCCTGTGCTGGGCTGCCATTTCTCCATTTGCTGTGGCTGCCATTACATATTCCTGACGAATAGCTGGGGTCCTTTCTAAGCACGTTGAGAATTAAGTAGGCTTACTGATAGAGCTAAATATATTCCAGGATTTAATTCTTGGGATTTTCAGTCTATTTCTGCAGGCAGCAAATGAAAGAGGATGTCTGGGCTTTTGCAGCCTGCTTTGCAGCGTGTTTGGAATGTACCTGGGCTCAGCTTTTTACTTCAGTTTTGCATTAATAAACTCTGTATTTTTGTTGGGTGGATCAGTCAGAAGAAGCAGAGGATGGTGAGGTGTTTCAAAAACCCTTTTGGAGTTTGGTTTCCCTGTGATAATGTACAAAACTAATGAAAGCTTTGCTTGTGTTTCACAGAAGGACCCAAAAACCAAAATTAAAAAAACTCTTAAGTTGTTGTTTGGAAGCCTGAGAAAATTTCGGTTCTTCGGGGCTGACCTTAGACAGGAGATGCAGATTAGGAGGAAAGCAGTTGTAAAGGCCCTGTGCTGGGCCTGTTTAAAAGTGTCTTCATGTCCAGAATGCCAGTCTTTTTGCTGCTGCCAGGACATGCGCTGTAATCAGCTTTCTCAGATAGGATTGATTTGGTTTTCAGTACAGGCACACTTTAGGGGACCCACAGAAGTGCCCAGGAATAGTTTCACAGGGATACATCTCCTTGTTTTGCTTAAGAGGAATTTACATAGTTTGCAGACTTTACGTTTACTCCCAGCAACTGCAACCCTGTGCAGCCATCAGGCCTTAATTTAAATGTGAAATGGCCAAAGACATCATCTCTGAGTAACGGCAGCTATTATGTGGGCATTAAGCTGTGCATACAATATGTTAATTGTATTTCTTTCCCTTAATCAGAGCTTAGCAAACATCTGCAGTTGTCAAGCACAGTAAGGAGAATTGAAATGCAGGTCAGGGATTTACCCTTGTGGAGGGTGGGAGCTGGACCCAAAGAGCATGGGGGATGGAGCCAGCCTGGATGGAGCTCACCGCTACAAGTTCAGAAATATTTCCCATCTTTAATGTGCTTTTCCAAGGCAGCCTCACCCCACAGCCCAGTGCTGCCTCGGGAAACTCCCCTTTCCAGGGGAGATTTCCAAGGCATGGGCAAGGCTTTGGAAAACCTGTTTGGCACCTGCTGAAGGTTTTTGTTTGTAAAATCAGCTCAGATCTACAGACTTTCCCTGCTTAAAGGGAACAGGGGTGTTCGGGGGTGGGGGGATTGGGGCTGGGGGGATTGGCAGGGTTAAACCCATTTGATGGTGCATTTTTGGTGAGGTCTATGGTAGGTGCTGGGGAAGGGCTGGTGCAGTGAAGGGCTGGTGCTGGGCGAGGGTGCCAGTGGTGCTTGCCGGCCAAACCTGGGGTCTCCATCCCGGCTGGCCTGACGCAGGGATGCTCCAGCAGCAGTGGCGTTGGTCACCCTGAGCGCTGGAGGCCCTGACCATCAACTGCTGAGACTGCCAGTGCTTCAGGGGTGGTGGGGGGCACTGGGAGCAGAAGACCCTCGTCTCCTTCTCATGGGTAAAGCATGAGCCCGGCGTCAGGACTGCAGCCACCTCTGGCCCCATTTGTGCCCTGCACCTGACGTGAGCGTGGAGCTCTGCAGCCCAGCCGGGCTCAGGCTGTCTGCCCAGGGACTAGGGTCTGGGCCAGACAGCCCCCCACGTGCCCCCCACGGGCCCAGGGCGAGCCCCCAGGCGGGTGGGCTGCTCCTGCTTGCTGCCGTTGGAGGTGTGCCTGCAATTGCAGCTGAAACCTGGGCTTAATATTCACTTTCCCTTGGACTGAGTACACTTTAATATCTGGATTTCTCTTTAATGTATTTTATCTGTGAAAATTAGTGGTTTATCTCATCGTAAATACGGATTTGAGAAATGAAGTGTGACTGAGATATTGCAGAGTGCAAGTCTGATTATTTAAACACATTTTTGAGCACTCCAATTTCCATTTTGCTCCTTCGCTCTAGGACTTACGTTTTACCATCAGAAGGTTTTCCCAAACGCATTGCCACATGACTCAGCCCAAACTGTTACTTGGGTTTAAATTTTTTCAAATATGTAATTTTCCAACATAGTTTATCTTTTCACTGGGCATGGAGATAGAGATGGGTGAGCGCAAGAAGTAGCTCACTCTAGATGATGTGGTGTTGATCACTGGCGAGCATGGAGGAGGGAAGTTGGTGTGTACGCAGAGACCTGGAAGGATACAGAAAGTTGGGGAAGGAGAAAAATCACGTTATGGGGAAGCTGAGCAGCCGGGCAAGGATGCAGGACTGGGAAGCGCAGCAGTTGCTGGTGGGCTTGGGACCATGAGACCCTGTTCAGAGCATCATCATCCCTCGGCACCTCGGCCTCGGTGACCTTGTGATGGGCTGGGGTAGTTGCAATTGTGTTCGGGCACCACTGCCCAAATCAGGATGAAGCAGCACGGGGGACTCCAGGGGCTGGCAGGCAGAAGGGACCAGCACCTCCTTGTCTATGAGTTTCCTCCTTTCCACGTTTTCCCTGGTGGGAATGCGCATCCGAGCATCTCTGTGCCCAAGGGAGTCCTTTGTCTCTGCCGGCAGCTCTGCCCTGCTGTGAGTGGCCATGCCGTGAGGAGCCGGGTCGGTGGAGACCTCCATCAGCCCTCGGGTCGGGTGCTGGCCCCAGAGCAGGCACCGTCTCCTTGCGGGCTGGAGCGGTGCTGGGACATGTAGATCTGAGCCCCAGCACCGGCCCTGACCGGCGGAACTGCCCAGTAATTAGCACTTGTTTGCTCCTAGCAAGTGTAATGTCTTGCAAATGGGCTGCTGGGAGAGAAATGTTAGTGCAAGTGTCTCGTGGCAGATATTTCACATATAAATTGCCTGTTTAGGTAATTTAAACTTTGCTTAATAGATGGACTATCTCTTCTGTCCTCAGGTATTTAGTCTTCCTGCAGATCAAAAGGGACCTCTACCACGGCCGTCTCCTCTGCAAGACTTCGGATGCTGCTTTGTTGGCCGCCTATATCCTTCAAGGTAATGCTTTTTGACAAGATAAATTTGCTTTTCATGCTAAGTAGTGATTACATTATTTCACTTACAACAGATCACCGCACCTAGAATACAAATGTCATCCCGCCAGTGCAGGCCTCATGCTTCAAGGCTGTGCTTGTGCCGTGCAGTGCTGGGCTAGAGGAGGGTGAGGGTTGAAGTTGGGGTCTCACCTGCAGGAGAAGCACCGTGCTGCCGTCTGCTCCCTGAGCTGTCTCACCTGCATTCGGGACAGCGGCGTCCCCATAAGCGTCCCCTCAGCTAATCCAGCCCGTGTCTCCTAGTTCTGTGCTTGTCCAGAGGCAGAAGCAGCCTGGTGACAAAGCACTTCTCTTTCTGGGGCTGTGCACAGCCTGCGGTAACTGGCAAGCGCCCACAGTTTGCAGTTGCAAAGAGGGCTCCAGAGTGAAATGCAGTCTTGCTGATTGCTAGGACGGATGAAGACAGCCTTGGGTAAGCTCATTGCTTGCTGCCGAGCGCCTCGGCAAAGAAAGTGCTTTTGTCAGCAAGTTGCAGCCGCGCTGGTGGAGTTCAGAGCAGGAGGTGGGAAAACCTCTGAAAAGCCTCTGCCTGATCTGCCCTCCTGCCTGTTCTCTTGCCTGCTCTTGCCTCCGCTGCCTGTGGCACTGAGAGCATGGAGGTGGCGTCTGCCTGGCGTGGTGCAACACCTGGATGCTCAGCGAGGGGTCGTCAGGCTGTTGGAAGAGCTGGGCAGTGCTGGTGGTGGAAAGGCACCTTGACATGCCATTAGCAACGCCATGCTGGGCGTGCGAGTGGGCTTCCCTACCCAAGGGTGCTTGGCTCGGCGCAATGCCGGGCCCCCTCTCTGCAGTCCCGCGGTGCCTGTGGTCCCGTCCCCAGCATGAGCTGGCAGGGGATTGCCCCAGCAATCAAAAAAGAAAAGTTTCAGCTCCAAAGTATTTTGGAGTTATTTCACAGTGCTGGTATACTTCCCCCCTTCTAGTGTTTTAAGCAGGAGACATAAAAATTAAAGTAACGTCTCCATCTTGCTTAGAACCTGAGGCTGGAGGGAATTAAATGAGAGCAAGGTCCTTTCATCCCCAGTGGCAGGAGGCTGCTGGATTACTGTAAATCCCAGCAGGAGACACCAGCTACAGAGCCATGCTACAGTGAAATGCCAGCAGTGATCACTGCTGACTCCCATGGGGTGCTGGGAGAGGGAGCAGAGCTGCATCAGCCCACGCCGAGGAGAGAGCAGAAATCTGGTTGTCTTGGGCATTTCTGCACCCTGGTCTCAGTGCTCGGGGTCAGGGCTGCTGGGATTGTCTTGAGGACAGACCTGTCGCTGCGCTTGTAGCTTGCCCAGGCTTGAAGCAGGTTTTCCAGGCAGGGATCAATCCCTGCCTGCACCATTGCATGCAGCCCCCCCTGTCCTGCTGCAGGGCAGAGCGGCTGGGTCAGCCTGTCCCCGTGATCACTAGCAGTGCTTCCCTGGGGTAGGTAAAGAGGGGAAGGAGCTTTTCTCAATGTCGCCTCACAGATTTCCAACTAATTATATTTTTTCGAGGTGCAGTTGCATCCCCAGGGTGAGCAGAATTCGCTCGCTGCCTTGTTCCCAGCCAGCTGGGATTGGGGTGGGGGCCAGCGGTACCCCAGGGGTGCTCCAAGCCAACCGCCCCAGGGCTGCCATCGCACGGACCTAGTGCGGCTCCCAGGAGGTTCACATAGCTTGAGGAATTAATAAATTTGGGACAGTGACGATCTGCTGCCAGGTGATTCCCAAGCAAAGAGTGAAATTAATTGGATGCAGTTAATGCTTTACAAACTATCCCTCCTGATGGGAAGCATGGCTGGGTTGGAGCGTCATTCCTGGGATGCTCTGAGCCCTGACCCTGCGCCTGGCTGCCACCGGCTCTGCTGCCAAGGTGGGCGCTGCCGGGATGGGGATGCACACTGTGGTCTGGGTTGCACTGCTCTTCCTGACTGGTTCTGCCTTCCCCCAGCTGAGATCGGGGACTACGATCCGGGGAAGCACCCAGAAGGCTACAGCTCCAAGTTCCAGTTCTTCCCCAAACACTCGGAGAAACTGGAGAGGAAAATTGCGGAGATCCACAAGTCAGAGCTGAGGTACGGCCGGCCAGCTTTGCTGAGTGGGATTGTCAGCTGCTGCAGGGATTACTGATGTTGGGCTGATTTTTATCCGTGTTTGGGATTTTCAGTCATGCCATGGGATGAGCACTCCCTGCTCTGGTCCGTCAGATCCAGCTGAGAGCCAGCAGTGCTCTTGGCAGCGTAGGTAATAGCAAAAATGCAGAGCAGCACAAGCTTTAGGAAAGCAGGTCGTTTAGTGGCATAGAAGCATCACAACAAATGACCCTGCAAGAGGAGCTGCCATGTCCCACCAAACCTCTGCTCGCTGAAAGGAAAATGTGATCAAGCAGCCAAGGACAAGCCACAGAAAGTGCAGACAAATAAAGTACGCCAGCAATGTGGCAGTCCAGTCCTGGTGCAAAGTCAGCCCCGATCCCTCCTGCCTCAGGGAGGACTGAGGGGTTTCTCCTGCTCCTGGCTGTTGGCTCAGCCGGCATAACCTGAGGGGCTCCCTGGTCTTCCCTGGTGGGGTGGGGACAGTGACCAACCCCCTGTCCCCTATAGATCCCCTCCTGCCACCTCCCCGCACTGCCTTCACCCTGCTCTGGGACATGAGGGGTGAGACACCGTCAGCAAAGCCCTGTCCTCCCATGGCACTGGCGCTGCCTCCAGGGCTGCCTCCCGACCGGACGGCTGTGTGCCGGTCCCCGGGGAGCACAGTGGTGTTTCGACCTCCCAGAAACCCGGCAGAGCCATGCCCTTACGTGCTGTGGGCTGCTGCCTTCTGCCCGGTAAACTCCCTTTTCCTCCCCACCTGAAGTAATGCCTGCGCTGCGTATAGGAAATTCAGCCCTAAATTTTGCAGATGCTCCTGAATTTTGGTCCTTTCTAGTGCTGCTGGTTCAGCTTATCTCCTGCTAGATCAAGCTGGCAGGAGAAGAAAGGCTGGGTTTCAGTGCTGGTCTCCTGCTGCAGATTGATTGTGCTAATGAATGTAACGGGAATATGCCATGACTGATGCCTCTTGTCGTTAACAGAAACCCTGTAGCTGAGGGCTGACTTTCACGTTCATGTCTACCATGGAATACTTTTTTTTCCCTCCTGTAGTGGGCAGACACCAGCTACTTCAGAGCTGAATTTCCTCAGGAAAGCCCAGACTCTGGAGACCTACGGGGTTGACCCACACCCTTGCAAGGTAAAACAGTTTTCTGAACGCTATTCCTTGCATTGGATTTCTTGCTCCAGCCGGTAACAATCTGCAGAGGTACCAGTGACTGGTCCCTAGTGCAGCCATTTGTCACCTGTCAGCAGGCTTTGGTGCTGGCAGAGCCATGGTACATGGGATGTGCTGTAGCCAACAGCCCTCTCCAGCCTTAAAAACCAGCCCCAACCGGGCACGTGTGCACAGAGGGGAGTGGGGAGGGTGGCTACTCCAAAGTCCTTCCAGAGAGTACTTAGGGAATCCATACGAAAGTGTTTTCATGTGCAGACAGCTATAAAAGACAGTGGCCAATCATCTTCTGCTAAAGCATGTAATTTGGAGGCAGTAACAAGGTCAGTAATGTGTCTGAGAAACCAACAAGCATTAATCTGCCAGAGACAGTCTATCACTCTGCTCTTCCCTGGCCAGTAATCCAGTTTTCTGTTTGAAATGCTTTTTATTGACTGTAGATGTCATTGCGTGTGGCTCTCTCTGGTCCCTTACAATCCCATCACATGCAGATGGATGTGGGATGCAAAGCAGATGGAGAATTTCACTCTTAAGGGCAGTGCCTGCTCTGTGGTCCCCTGGGGCTTTTAACTGAATTATGCCCCGTAAATACACAATTGCGGTAAATATACCTGGCCTGGGTGGGGGCGGTGTCCCATTTACTGGCAGTCTGTTATTGCTGAAGAGGTTGCCAGCTGGAGGAGTTGAATCACCACGCTGGTTCAGCTGTCCTGTGTAACTGGCTGGATTGGGCCATGCTGCCCTGGGAGCGATCCTCAGCATGTCTGGCTCAGCACTGGAGCTTGGGGGGTCTGTGCCTTGCTCTTATTTCCCTGTGGGGTCCTGTGCCCCTTTTAGCATCCCCAGCCCCTATCGAGCCTCTGCACCCTCAGCTCTCCGTCCTCTCCCCCAGCATCCCCCACCTTTCCCAGGGGCACCCTGCTCCCCAGCTCCCCCCTCCACGCCGACCATGGGGAGCTCGCCCCCACTCCTCTCATCCCAAAGCAGCAACTCCAAAACTGTGCAGCTTCCAGCTTGACACCCCATTAATCTCCGAGCTGCCCTGCTCGCTGTCCATGGCTGCAGCATCAGCCATAGGCAGGGCAGGACTGAGGGGGTTGCTGTGTCAGTGATGGGCAGGGGCAAGGGGGTCCGTACCCCCCAGGACAGTACGTCCCTCTACCAAGACATAGCTTCTCCCTTTCCCGAAGATTTCCCTGCATTTGGGAAAGAGCCAAAGCACTTTGGGCAGCCCAAAGTCTGAGCTGCAGGAGCTGCTGCCGGGCTGGTTTCTGTGAAAATGCACAGAAATCTTCCTTCCTCCACAAGACAGGGCTGCTGCATCTCAGACATGATGAGTTTGAGGAGTTACATCTTGCCTTGTGCAGGGTATTGGTTTGAGGTTCAGGGCTCTGCTTTTAGCCATTCACCCTTGACAGATGAAGACGGATTTTTGATCTAATCTGGATTTAAAACCAATTTGTTCTCTGCTCAAATTCGGAAGATCTTATCATAGTGCTGGCTCCCTGCCGTCCCAGCACCGTGCCAGCAAAGTCACAGAGATCCAGCGTCCTGGGGTGGAAAGCAAACAGCAGAGAAGATGTCTCGCCTCTTGATTAAGGCAGGGAAGGGCACAACTGGGAGCAGAGGGGGAGCATTGTGCCCCCAAGCTGGGGAGATCCTGGGCACAGGGCATTCCAGCGGCAAGCAGAGCTGCCCTGCAGATGCGGAGCAGCTCTGCTCGCCACTGAGACACCCTGTGCCACGCTTTCCCCCAAGAAAACATTGCAGACACCAATCAGACATTGCTCTTCTGCAGCCGCCCCTGTAAAATTCCTTGCTTGCTTTTCCAGCCCAATGCACCAGAAATCCCGAGCCTGGCATGCACCTTCCCTTCAGCTCAGCATCCTTTGAAAGCCATCTGAATGTCTGCTGGCAAAATAAAAGTCAGGGCGAATCTAACAATTACTGAATAGCCACAACTGTTTCATAATATTTTTAAAATTCAGCATGTATCTGTTTTTTCTGTGCACATCAGTGCAGTTAATGATCACTTCCCTGGAGTCTAGACATTATGATTAAGTTAAACTGCTGCCTTGCTCTGTGCATGATACTAATTATTGGTTTTAAACTGTCTCGATGCCGCCCAGCTGCACTGGCTGTGCAGGGCTCTGAGGGAGTCAAGTGTAATGGGTTTTTACCATTTCCTGGTTTAATTACTAGTGAAAGTGTTGGTGGGGCACTGCCTTCGCTGTTTATTCCTCACTAGTAAGCAGATGGGACCGCTGCGGCTGAGAGCTCTATTGCGGCTTCTCCTCATTAGTGCCACTGGACCAGCTGCCCTGTTATTCAGCTGCGGGTTTTACTGTGTGTGCAGGGTGTCACGGTCCGGGTCAACCTGCCAGGAGTGTCCCGCTGGCAGAGATGGCACGGAGGATTCTACATTGCCACCACCCTTAGGGCTGAGGGTCACCGTTGATGTATAAGCTTTGCCAGCTCAAACATTTTGATGAGAAATTGGTGTTGTCTTCCAGGACGTGTCGGGGAACGCGGCGTTTTTGGCCTTCACTCCCTTTGGTTTTGTTGTTCTGCAGGGAAACAAGAGAGTACACTTCATTAAATGGTGAGTTCTGCCCCTGCATCACCTGCAGTGCCCTGCTCGCTTGGAGCCGTGCCGGCCGGCTCGCTTCTGCTCGCTCTGTCGCCAGTTGTGTGCGGTGCTGTGGGGCAGAGGCCATGAGTGCCCTGCATCACCCCAGGGTGTTCAAGGGGTGCTCAGGTGAGCTCCCATGGGTGGGGCATGTGGGTGGTCCCAGCACCAGGTGCCTTCCCCAGGCACTCACACACACTGGGATACGGGCAACGTGCCTGTAATGGGACAGTGGGGAGTGCACCCAATGCCCACGTCTGAGCTGGGACAGGCTCCGAGCAGAGGACACGGAGGGCAGCGATGCTGCGCCAGCTGGAAAACCCACCCCATGCCCTGCACACGCTTGCACCAGCACACCCGTGAGCTTGCATGCCCACATCTGAGAAGCAGGGGAGAAAACAGGTCCTCTTCACGGTGCCATGCAGTCGCTGTGCTGCCGGGGCAGCGGGACACTCCTGGGACAGGGAGAACGGCACCGAGCGGGGCCACGCCGCGCACTCAGGGTGTCACTTCTTGCTCTGTCCCACCCTTGGAGGAGCCCTGGAGCCTGGCTGCCTCCCCTGCTGCAGCTGTACGCTGGGCTGCTGGCTCCAAGGACTTTTCTACCCTGGCCCCTAAGCTCGCTCCTGGTCAGTACACAGCAGGGCTTTCTCCTACGAGCTGCACTCTCTCTCCATTTGCTTTGTTGCCCCAGACTTAACTATTTTCTACATTGTCTACATTAACTTGCATCATCCGCATGTTGGCTGGGTCTCCCGAAAGCTCCTCCAGTCCTTCTGAATCTGGTTGTGTTGTTCCTCGGTCTTTGCTGCATCAGATTTTGGCCAGTGTGTCCCTCACGGCTGGCATTGCCACCCGGACGGTGCCCCTGTGACGAGGTCCCAGTGACTCTGGGACACCCCGCTGACCATCACCTTCACCCCAGGGCATCCCCCTTTCCAGCTGCTTGTTTCTGAGCCTGGGCTCCTCTCACCGCCCCGTGGCACCTCCCAGGGATGGAAAACGGGGTCTTGAAGCTGTCCCGCTGCCATCCCCAAAGCACCAGCTCTCACCCTGCAGCTCCCAGCAAATGCTTTGGCTGGGGCTGCGCCCATGAGCCAGCCGGGCTGCGGTGGGCTCCGTGCAGCGTCTCACCTGCCTGTCCTTGTCCTTTCAGGAACGAGGTGACCAAAATGAAATTCGAAGGGAAGACTTTCTATTTATACGTAAGTCAGAAAGAGGTGAGTGCTCTCCTTTCTCTTGGGACTTCCTGAGCGCAGCCATGGTCGTTCCTTCAGCAGGTTCTCCATGAACTTGGCAGGCTGCAGCCTGCAGCAGCATCACCCCGTGCCTGGTGGTACAAGTGGCAGCAGTGGCAGGGGCTGCAGCTCGGTGGCAGTGCTGGGGTCACCTCCCTGCTGCTGTTGGCACCTTGCTCTGGGCATTAGAGCCTGCAGACGCTGGGTTAGCCCCAGACTATGCCGTGGTGAGGGCTCTGCCCTGAGCAGCAGCCCGGGACCTCCAGCAGCTTCTCGCCATGCCTGCTTGCCATGGCCACGTGCTGTATTTGGGATTATTGTGGTTATTTGTTACTGCCATCATGCTCGGTTAGCCCCAGTTGATGAAATCAGCCTGAAAACCTCTGGCTGATATCGAGTCCCACCCAAGCCATCAGCATGATGTTTTTAAAAAATTTATTTCTGGATATTCAAAAAGGCAGGTAAGCCAGAGGAGGTGGGTGGCAGGTCACTGGCATGCATGGTGGCCCATCCCTTGTGTGAGGCGCCACGCTGGGGTGTCAGCTGATGCTCCAACATCTCCCGGTGTCCTGAGCGGCTCTGGAGGAGGATCTGCCCTGTGTCACTGCTGCTCTCCAGCTCCGGCTGCTCTGGCCTCCGTCCACACTCCTCGCGTGCTGCCCAGTGGGCACCACTCATTGTTCCCCTACCATCTCCGTGTCTTTCTCCTTTAGGAAAAGAAAATTGTTCTTACATATTTTGCCCCAACACCAGAAGCCTGCAAGCACCTCTGGAAGTGTGGGATAGAAAACCAGGCTTTCTACAAGTAAGTGCGGGGTCACCCAGGCGCGCGTGGTGGTGTGTTCTGCATTTCCCCGTGGGTCGGCTCTGCCCTGCACAGCACCCACCCGTGGGCTCCATCCAGGTACTGGGGCTCAAGCAGTGGCTGTCACCAGCCATGTGGCACCCCGGGATAGGGGCTCTGCCCCACAGGGTCCCTCCCGCCCCCCACAGTGTGTTCATCCCTCCACAGCGAAACTTTAACCAGGAGATTAAAACTAATTGTTTGGAGATTAAGCCTTTAATGCTGAGCAATTGGCACACATCCTGTCTGCAACAGCAGACGTGTTTTAGCATTTTCCTGGTTAACGGCAGCTTGTTTGGAGCCGGCCCGTGTGTGCGGATGCTCAGGTGCTATGAGTGCGGCACATGGTCGGTGCAAGGTGCAGCAGGGATGGATGCTGGCAAAACTCAGGGAATATTTTCTGACCTAATATTCAAGGGTGGATTTTCAAAATAGCTTCACAGGGTCTGTTTGTGCTGAATCCTGCATGAAAATCCCCACTGAAGTCGCGCCAGTGCCCCGGAGTGCTTTAGAAAAGCCTGCCTTTTTTAGTGAGGAAGGCTCAAAAACTTTCAGAAATAATTTGCATCTAAGCGCTTTGGGAACAACTTAATTATTCATGGGAAATATTCAAGGGACCGGGGAGATGACGTGCAGTCTGGGCTGCAGCCTCAAGCCTGGGCAGTTAGGGACGGTGGCTCAAGGGACCATCCCCACCAGCTGCCCGGCTCTGGGGGACCTCTGGGCTCGGGGTCTCACCCGGGTGGTGGGAGCTCCTACCCGGGGAGGATGGGGAAGGCGTTGTCCTTCCCCAGGAGCTCTGGGCTCCCTGGTTCATGGCCACCAAGGCAGCATTTTTGTCCCTGGTTTGGTTAATTGGGCTGTCAAACAAAAAGGAAGAGGTCACGGGCTGGACTGGCTGCCAAAAAAGCAGGGAGGTGCCAGGCGGAATGGTTTGGTTTTACCATCGTGCTCATGGTGAACTTAAAAATAGCCTGCTTTGTGCTTTGTAATGAGTTTTATTTTAATCAGCAAGATGCGAGATAAAGTGTGTGATGTATTCTCTTTGGGAATACTGCAATCAGCAGCTGCAATCAGCAGGTTTCATTTCTCATTATATTAACATGAAATGAAATTGCAATATTGCTTTACAAATCTTTTTATGATTAATCATGTCAGTAAATTACCGCTGCATTATGCATCCGGTGGAGCGGACTGTGGGCTCGGCCAAGGTGCTGCTGGGCTCCTCCTGGGGCGAGGGACTGGCTCCCATGGGATGAGGAGGAGACAGGACTTTCCCTCCCGGCGGTTTTACCCACCTCTGGCCGGACTGACCCCAGCGAGCGCCGGCCTGCCTGGGATGGGCCGATTCCTGCACCCCTGCAATGCAGAGGTCGTGGTGAAGGTTTTAGCCCCCTGGAGAGCTTCAGCCCTGTGCAGCTCCTGCATGCAGGTGCTCACTGGAGGACCCGGAGGACCTGGCGTGAGCTGCAGCCCAAGCCCCACTCCAGCCGCTGGGGAAGCCATTGGTAGCAGGTCCATCCTGGAGCCTGGGCACGGGCTGGGCAATGGTCCCACTGCTGGCAGGGACATGCTGTGCTGGCAGAGAGGGCTGCAGGGTGCTCGTGTCCTGCCAGCCGGTGCCACCCCACAACTGCCCGTGGCTTTTTTCATTCCTGGTGGTGTTTCACATCTCCAGGGCTTTGCTCTTGTAATTTGGCCCTGCTGCCATTTGCCAGCGGCATGTGGCTCCCTCCCTTTGATGCTGGGGGTCAGTCTGGCGGGGATGATGCTGTAAGAGCATCAGCAGAGCCATCTATCCTTGTCACCACCATGGTGCACTGGAAACAAAACTGGGCGAAGGCTTTGCCGTGAAGCGGTGTCAGGGGCCGTACCCTGCCCGGGCGCTTACGCAGCTCTTGGTGCTGTTGCAGGTTGGAGAAGTCGAGCCAGGTCCGGACAGTGTCCAGCAGCAACTTGTTCTTCAAGGGAAGCCGGTTCCGATACAGGTAAATAATGACAGTAAGTAGCAGCTACTGGATGTATTTTCGGATGCTCCTTTGGATGTCCTGTGGGGAGCAGTTCAGGGCTGCAGCAGTCCGAGGACTTGCTAAGAGTTCTCCTGTCGCCGGAGGTCCTCCCACTGCGGCACTGCGGCCTCAACAAGGCCATCACTACTTCTTTCTGTGTTTCACAGCTGACATCCCTCTCCCTAGCCCCAAAATGGCAGATTTTTGGAGGGACAGGAGTGGAGGAGGGGAGAGGACCAGGGGGCTTTGGAGTTTGGTTTTTGAGAACAACATGGAGTGAAACGAATCACCACAATTCCTAAATTCCTGGGGGGGTGTTGCTCCTCCCTGGCCCTGGAGCAAGAGCCTGGACCTGGGACCTTGTATCTCTGCAGGGCAAGAGACCCCAGTGCATCCCCAGCTGTGAGGTGCATGATGCCAGCACCCTCCTTGCTCGCACGGGAGGGCCCAGATGCCCATGGTCTGTCCCCCCCCAGAGGGGATGTGACACCATGGTGTCCAGCATCTCATGCCAGGAGAAGCAGCAAAACATGGTGGCAGAAGTGTCAGCACAGCATTTCCCTGATCTTCCCATCACCCCTATTTCCAGCAAATATTTCTGCTTTCCCCTGGAGCTGCAGGGAGAGCCCCCCTGCCCCAGCCCTTGTTTGTGGGGAGGGGGCCAGGCGGTGCTGGCGCACGTGTGCCACGGGGGGAGCTTGTGGCTCGCCAGTGCGGCGCTCACGTCCTCACGGCTGCTGTTCTTGAACCACCCGCAGTGGCCGCGTTGCAAAGGAGGTGATGGAGTCCAGCGCCAAGATCAAGAGGGAGCCGCCCGAGATTCACCGGTAAGAACCCAGCAGCAGTGGTGCAGCACGGAGCAGCCCACGGGGCCGGGGCCTCCCAGGGGTTTGGTACCCGGCTCCCTGGGGTGGCGGAGGGAGCCACAGGACCAAAGCAGGAGAGCTGCCGTGTACACGGGGCTCTGGCACTGGCCGGGCTCTGACACTGTCCTCGTTCTCATCCCCAGGGCAGGGCTGGTGCCGAGCCGGAGCTGCCCCTCCATCACCCACGGCCCCCGCCTGAGCAGCGTGCCCCGCACCCGGAGGAGAGCCGTACATATCTCCATCATGGAAGGTAGGGCACGGGGTGGCTCTCCCTGCCACTGCCGGGGCTTGGGAGCCGGGGCAGCCCCGGCCCCAGGGCCATACATACGTGTGCACGTGCACAGACACCTGCACACATGCATGCACAAAAAGCCGATGCACACTTCCAGCTGAAAATCAGATTTTTGTAGCCCCTGATGCTGATGTGGGGTGCTGGGGCAGGGAAGGACACTGACGTGTCCCCAGGGCCTTATGGCAAGTCTGGACAGCACCAGATGTTGCTCTTGCAGCTTGGGACCAGTTTGGCAACAATAGCTGAGCCCAGGCAAAGTGGAGGGCCAGTTGTGGGACAGAAGTTTCCAGTACAGAAGCAAAGCAGAGGAGAATTTCTCAGCAACATTACTTTAGATTAAACTGGAAATACAGCAAAAGGCTCCAGGTTGCCCCGATAGCTCTGACCCAGGGGAGAGGTGAGTGAGCCCTGCTTTGAAGTCACCCCAGCAGCCCTGTCCAGCGCATGCCAGCATGCCTCACTCTGCTCTTCCAAACACTGCCCTGGTTTGAAAGCAAAGCAAACCTGCCTGGAGCAGCATGCCAGCACCCAGCGCGGTCCCAGCAGAGCAGAGTGTTACTGAGAGCCGCAGGGCTGGGGTCTGACTGTGTACTGGAACAAGCTGGTCTGCAAAAGAACTTGTCACCCACCTGGGAGCTGCTCCTGGCTGGCTGATGGCCACCGCCCACGGCTTGCCAGTTTGCCAGGCTGGAGCTCTGTGCCAGCCTGCGGTGGGGAGGCTGGTACCCCCCGACCCAGGGCAGGGCTGCAGCTCGTGTCAGGGCCGTGCGGGGGTGGGATGCACCTGGGAAGGAGGGTTGGCAGAGGGCAAAACGCTGGGACCAGCCCTGGAGTGGCCCCACGGGGCTGGGGACAATGCTGGGGGCTGTGGCTGTGCTGCTGGTGGCAGCTGTGGTGCCCGCTGGTGACAGCAGTGTCTGATTCCCAGTGACGCTGGGGTGACGGAGAGCAGTGTGTGTGGTGGGTGCTGCTGGTGTGTGTCAGGGCCATGTGAAGGTGCACGGAGTTTGGAAAACTGGAAGGTGGACGAGGGAATGGGGATGGCAGGGAGTGTGGGGTGAGGGAGGGGGTGCACCCTGCAGTTGTGCCCTGCTCCTGGATGGGCTGCGGGGCCAGCCCCTGCCCCAGCACAGCTGCATTGATCCTGCTGCCTGGGCTACAGCATGGACAGGGTGCAGAAATGCTGCCTGCCCAAATGGACAAGTCCCTCGGAGCAGGAAAGGTATTTATTTCCATCCAGGGATCCCAGGGCTGATGTCTGTGCTGATTTTGGGGGCAGCAGTGTGCCTGGCAGCTGCGGCAGCCCTGCAGACAGTTAAATGTGAGCACCCTCTCCCCCGCGTGCTGTCGCGAAGCGGCAAGAGCATTAAATAGCCTCCCACAATAAATTACCCTGAGCTGGCATGGCTTCCCAGCACCACCCCTGCCCCAGCAGCTGCTTTTCTTCACTCTCACTTCAGCTCAGTCCCATGGAAATGTGGGAGCCCAAAATAGCCCCGACCCCGGGGCCAGTGGCTCCAGCGCTGCTTGCGTCAGCGGTGCCGGCGGGCGAGCAGCCGTCCCCATGCCCCCTTGCAGTCCCTGCGGGCACCCACTGCCACAGGCCAGGCCAGCCGCTGCCCGTGCCACCATGGTGAAGTGCCTGATAAAGATTAAAACCAAAGTCAGCGTCCACCTGCGGCTTGTCAACCACTGCTGCCGGGAGGTGAGGGTGCGGGTGCTGGCCCTGGGGCCGCGGCTGCTGGCCCAGGCTCTGGGGGCTTTGCCGCTCCTCCCGGCTCTCCCTGGCCCCAGCCGCAATGCTCTGCACAGTCCCGGGGACGCACCCGCACCAGGTAACGCTGCGCTGCCGGGCTGCAAGGGGTCTGGGCTCTTCTTCGGCAGGAGTGGCCCCAGGGATCCCTGTGGGCTCCCTGTGACTGCAGCCCCGGGGGGATGTGGGAATGTGGGACGTGGGAATGTGGGGTGCAGGATGCATGCCATGGGAAGTGGGCTGGGATATCCCATGCTGGCTGGACTCTCGGTCGTTATTACCACGAAGCAGCTCCAGTTTTGGGGCTGGACTCAGCTTTCTCCAGATTTTCTAGCTTTTTATGTCAGTGCTGTGATGCAAACAGATGGCAGGAAAGCTTGGGTCTTGGTGGGGGGGACTGGCATCATTGCAGTGATGAGCAGGGGACCCCCCGACATCGGCTGCCCTCCCTGGGAGCCGAGGTGCTGCCCGCTCTAGTGGGTGCCCACCTGTCAGGAACACAGCAGGTGCAGCAAGGGGATGTTCATATGAGCTTTGCGACACACAAGAAAACATAGCTGTCGGGGTGAGAACATGTTTATTCCTTGGCTGTGCTTATCGCCTCAGCTGCCACTCACACTCAGTGCCGTGGTGGCATGTATGTTAAGCTGAGCTGATCCAGAGGCAGCCAGGGAGTATTTACAAGCATGAGGTTGCAAAGCCCTGGGGAATGCAGGCAGGACAGGCTCTGGGCTCTTCGCTTCACCCTTTGGCAGCGTGCGGGGCCAGGGCGCCTGGTGACACTGTGCCATGGTGCTTTGTTGTGCTGTGCCCTCCCCACCAGGGGAAATGTCCAGCCCCGTCCCCCTTGCAGCCAGCTGCAGGGTGGCACTGGGGACCCGCTGGTCCTGGCCACCACTGCCTTCAGAAACCCTCCCCAAGGCACGGGATGCTGTGACGGCAGAACCGGTGCCTACCCCGCATCGCCTGCCCTCTTCCTGTGAAAACTGCAAGAAACAAGTCCCGCGCTTGTGGGGTTTCTTGGAATTGGGGGGGGGGGGGGGGGGGAAGTTAGTTGGTGGAGAGAAGGAGTTCCCCTCATCCTGCCCGCCATGCTCAGCCTTGGTGCAAAGGGCAGCCCGGCTGTAACTCTAGCTCAACTGTGTATGCGGCTGGCCGGGCTGGCACACAGCTCTTCATGCAGCTCTTGTTCCCGTGCTTGTGTGTAAAACATTTTTTTTGTAGTGAATCAATAGAAATCAGAACTGTCGGTGACTCCGGTCTGACTTACAGCCTGCTCTGCGGGGAAGTCTCCCGCGTGTGATGGGGCTGCAGCCCCAGGACATCTCCTCCCTGCCGGGCAGGTGCAGCCCTCGCTTTCCCCACCTGCCATCCTGAGGTCATCTTTTAATTCATCACCTCAAGGCAGATGCTGTCAACAGCAGGGTCGGCCATGCTGCCTGCACAGGGCTCCAGCTTGGTCGGGACCTCACTGCACCTCTTTTTGTCGAGGGGCGAGGCTGTGCCGGCCAGGAGGTAAATCCGTAAGGATTGCCCCATCGGCTGCAGCAGGCTCCGCTGTCTCCAGTGGTGCCACAGGGAGAGTTGCCCCCAGTCCCCAGCTCGGGGCCAGCATGGACCCCTTGGGGTGTGTTTCTTCCCCCCACCCCATCCCTGCCCCGCTACAGCCACTCTTCCCAGCTCATCCCTGCCTGCATCTCGGTAGCACAGGCAGCCTGCCCGCAGTTGGGGTTGGCGGTGCCAACAGCAGAGGGGCCTCAAGCACACTGCGGGTGGCTGCCCGGCGGGGGGGGCTGTCACCTCAGAGCAGTTACAGCACACGGATGTGTTTGTGATCGATTGATGACAAGCCCAGGCCCCTGCCTGCGGTCCAGACTGACAGCCAGTGGCTGTCGGTGACAGTGACAAGTCACACAGGTGTTAGCGTCACCGTTGCAGTCACAAGCTGCAGAGAAGGGGCTGCCGTGGGCTCCGGCTGGGCGCTGAGCTGCGGCTGCTGGCCCCGAGGGACCAAAAACAACCACAAAAAAAGCAAACCGAGGCAGGCGTGCCCTGGCCTCGTGGGGGTACATGGGGCTGGGGGCAGTGCCGGGCTAGGGGGAGAGTTTCCGCACCCCCGGCACCACCGAACATCCCCCTTTTCTGTCCCCCCCAAGGCCTGGAGTCTCTGCGCGACAGCGCCCACTCGACCCCGGTGCGCTCGGCCTCCCACGGCGACGCCTTCACGGCCCCCGGCCGGAGCGGCCGCGCCGAGAGCAGTGAGCGGGTAGCCGTCATCGCCGACGAGAACTACAGCCCGGCGGACAGCGTGCTGCCCACGCCGGTGGCCGAGCACAGCCTGGAGCTGATGCTGCTCTCGCGGCAGGCGAACGGGGCCCCGTGCAGCATCGAGGAGGAGAAGGAGTCGGAGGCCGGCACGCCGGCGGCGGCCGAGGCGGAGGAGGCGGGCGGCGAGCTGCGTGCCCTGTGCCCGGGCGCCGGCGGCCTGGGGGCGGCGCAGGCGGAACAGGTGAATAAGTTTGTTTTAAGTGTCCTCCGTTTGCTCCTTGTGACAGTTGGACTCCTCTTTGTTTTGCTCCTCCTCCTGATCGTCCTTACCGAGTCCGACCTTGACACTGCCTTTTTCCGTGATATCCGCCAGACCCCCGAGTTCGAGCAGTTCCATTACCAATACTTTTGTCCCCTCAGGCGATGGTTTGCCTGCAAAGTCCGCGCCGTGGTAAACCTGCTCATTGACACCTGAAGGCAGGAGTCGCCACGTAACTAGCCGGGGGCCTGGGGAGAGACCTGCCGCCGTCCCCCGCGCGCGGGACCCGCCGGGGCGCCTTCGGCACACACACTAATCCTCCCTTCCCGACCCAGAGCACGGCGCGGCCGAGGAGGCGGCTTTCCGGGAGGAAGACGGGGGTGGGCGCAGCCCCCCGGGGCCTCCTCCTCCCCGCGCTCAGCCGCGCTGCTCCCACCCCCGGAGCCCGCACAACACTTTACCGTTCCGATTCTCACAGACGCGCGTACGACTTCGGAAGCACCGAGCAAAGAGAGGAATTTATTTTACTGTTGCCACCCATCATTGTACGAGCATCGGCCGGGAGGCTTGCGATGCTGTATTATGCAGGAGCTTTAGCAATGGTGCTACTGAGTATTAATTTAAACACTCGTGTACTGTTACGTTATTAAATCCACCACTGTGCACACCACCACCACCACCACCTTCCAAGTACCGCTTTGCAGAAATCCCTCCCTGCTAACCGACCGGAGTCTCCTACGCGGCGATGCGTGGCACGATGCTATCATCGGGGGACGCCCCAGTTCCCCCCCCCCACTCCCGGGCGGGTGCGGTAGCCGGCTCCCCGCAGCACAGCAATCACCCGGCGGACGGGAGCCCTCGCCCTGCGCTGCAGACTCAGCCTTTCGTCACTTTTTCTAAGCCTTGAAGCGTCGGTGCTCCCGAGGGCAGGGAGAGCACAGGCAGGCGAGAGCACACCAGGCGCCCTCAGCCAAGCCTGGGCGCATAGCCGGTAGTGACCATGTTGGATTTATTAGGAAGACCTTTAGCCTCCAAAAGTCGTACCTGTTTTGTACAAAAAAAAAAAAAAAAACCAAAACAAAAAAAACAACAACAAAAAAAAGAGAGACTGTTTCAAGGTCTATTTTAACAACAAAATGCTATTTTGTTATCAAATCTAATCAAGTCTTTTTTTACTTTATGGATTGGGTGACCATGGTGCACTGTACCAAGCGGTTCATGTTGAGCAAATGGTTTAAGAGCAAATGCTTTTGTAGCCTGGAAGCCTAACACCAGATTAACCCATTGCTAGTTTTGGAATAGAGAAAGGAGCTATAATTTTGTGACTTTTCTGAAGATAAAAAGGACAGAACTACAGGAGCGGAGGTGACACTGAACAAGCCAATGGACAACCATTAGACCTATCTGTTCTTAAGCAAAAATCAATAAAACCAACTCATCGTACTTGTGACATAACCACCGGGACCTTCAGTTACCTGGGAAGCAGCAGTCTATTTACACAGGGAGCAATAAAAGCCAGTTCTGTTCAGTTTTGATTGAGAAGTTGGACATACATAACAAAAAAAGGTGAAAACAAGGTGAGCAAGTTTTATTTCATCTCAGGGAGAGATTTTACGTAAGCTGGGGCCATAACTGCAGTTTTAAAAAGCCTGATTTCCGTGTTCTTGTCTCTGAGCATCCCACCACCCATTAGCACACGCGCGTGCGAGCGCCGCTCCCCGCCGAGGCTGGCTCCCGCCCACTCCGGACCCACTCAGCTGGCACCTGGCGGAGGAGCATGATGATGATGTTGGTCGATCCAACACCACAAGTTGGCCAGACTTGGATCATTTGTCACTGCAATAAAGAGAGAGGTCCCGTTTAAGTACTGTCTGTCGGGGGGGGAATAAAGACCGAAGCCGTCGTGTCTCGCCGCTGAGGACGCAGCCATGGCCGCCCGCTTACAGCACAAGGGCTGAGGAGGGTTTGGCGTACAGCCCCTAACTCTTGAGCAGGCAGAAGCCCTTATGAGCGCTGCCAGGAGACAGAGGATCGATTTTTACATGATAATCCTGTTTTATGCAACATAGCAAAATTAACTCTTAGTGTAGTGTTCCTACCTCAGTCCGTAGTTAATGGTGTTTCTATGCAGTGCGTGGTAGTCCCGAACCTGACGTTTTTTGCCCCGGGTTAAAGATGCAGTGTTCCCTCCTCCTCACTGCTGATGTACTGCGTTGATGTCTAACAGCACAGTCCCGTCTGCCAGCGAGGCGCCCGGCCCCGCGCGCCCTGTACATGAGACATCTTCCTTCCAGACAAAGTGCAGCCTCTAAGTACTGACCTTGGAAACCTTCTACATCGGCTTACTCTAGAATAGCGATAAAAACCAGACCTAGTTTACCTCTGCAGTTTTCACCCAGCGTTTTACTGCAAAACCACGAGAACTGGTGATTTTTCATTGTATGTTTTTCCTGTACGTTCCATATTACGTCTTGTGTTTCACTACCTGTTAGTTTTACCTGTCTTTATATTAAAATGTTGTTTCCATAGGTTCTTATATCAGAAAAAAAATCTCATAATAGCATACTGCATCTTTAAGCAGTAGACGGTAAAATACCTGAAAATGTGAATTTCTTAGTTTTCATAAAAAAAAAAATCTAGAAATTAACCTTTCATGTGCCAAATACTGTAAGTTACATTTTTCCTTCAAAATGTACCTTTTTCTACATATTCAATATCTTAGTTAGCATAAATCATTGGTGCCATGAAAAGTATTTTTAAATTTAAATAAATATTTAAATATCATGAAAACCAGCATTGGTATGAGATCTGTTTAGCACTTACAGTGTCGGTAATTTTACTGAGTTTTACTTGAGTGAAAACTCGGCTCAAAACCCTCAAGGAATTTGGCCTTTTAGCATCCCACTCACCAAAGTTATGAGAAGCCTCAAGCAGCCATGAGTGCAGTGGGGGAGCGAGCTCTGCTCCAGCAGTTCAGGACTCCGCCGGGCACGGGAAGAACCTGCCCTTGGCTGCCACTGGCCTAAAACCCGTCTGCTTCATGTTGCTTTACAAACACACATCACTGCTGCGGGGGAAGCAGACGCGGCCCAGCACTGCCATGCACATGGCAAATTGGACACAGACAGCCCCATTTCCTCCTGATCCCTGTTCTGCAGCTGTTAACCAGGCGTGCACAGCACCCATCAAGTAGGATTTCATTGCTCATCTGAGCACAGTGAATGGCAAGGAATGTGCATGCTGAAATTACGAGCAGTGGCAGAGGCCAGAGAGTAACTCCCAGCTTCCTCCCAGAGTAACTTCAGGACATGAGGGGATTCCAGTTGTAGCAGGACGCTCATCCTGCCATCAGGGCATCAGCTGGGAGCGCTGAGGCAACAGCAGCAAAATGATAAAAGCACGCTCATGTTTACTACCGCTGAACTGCCTCCTGTAGAGCAAAAGCAAACCACACCAGTTGCTGCACTGGCTGCAAAACCACAGTGGTACCTTGACCTTGCAGCGGCAGGTTCCTGCAGGACCCCCCTGTCAGCACTGGAATACAGTAAACATAGGTTTGTAACAGCAACAGCCTCTCACCATTTTTAAAAGTGCATTTGGTGTCACTGATACAGGACACACGTCAGTGACAATTTTTAACGCAAGCTCCGCTGAGCTGTTTCAGTCAGGTTCAACACAACCCCCCTCAGAGGGGCCTGCAGGTGCAGAAAGGGGAGCTGAGGCCAGCCCCCCCCAAACGCATGGCCCACGACCCCCCCTCTGCAGCCTGCTCCGCCTACACCCCGACAACTCCAAGTTCAACTCATCACCATGGAGCTTCCCTAGAAACTGTGCCCAGTGGCACCAGCCTACACAGAGACCTTCCTTCTGCCTCCAGGAAGGATTTAATTAGACATCAGACATCTTACTCAAGGGACAAATTTTGCTGACGACATAGATGCTGAACACCTGCTAGCCTTAAAGAGAGATGATGGGAACACCACACAAGCTGGCAGAGAATGAGTGCTCCAGATTCTCTAATGAAAATCATTAAGTGCCTCATACATGTAGCATGTATCCTACTGATCCAGCATTTTTTCTTTTTCTGAAAAATAAGAATTTGGTATTGGGGAAAAATATCTATTTTGGTACAAACTGTCATAATTTATTTTAATTAAAGAAGAGAATGCCAAAAGTAGTTTAGAAGATTTATTTTAAAGCTTTTAAAATACACTTTTGTCCTGAGAAAATATAGTTAGCTTAGGAACAGCTTAATACAGATTAGACAAATTTAATGCAAAAAAAAAAAAAATCTGAGCCACGTGTTTTATTCTTTGAACACGTGAAGGCGACCACTGGCGTTGCCACCCACCAAGATGTTTTTACTGGGATGAACCACATTAATGGAACACACGGAACTAAGGAGGTCAAGGTTATAAAAAGAGTGCAACAATTTTCCAGTATCTTGGAAGACTTCTATTTGTCTTGGTCGTGCCATACTGCCCACCACAAAGCAGTCTTCTTGTTTAGGGTCCCATATTGCTCTGAACCTGGTTAACCAGCGTCCGGTGTTACTGTTATGTCTTCAGAAAAACAAACAGGGAGAAAAAGAAAGCTATAAACATTCCTCTTACTGAATTCAGTATTTTTAAGTATTGTCATTTATGTCCTCTTTGCTTAAACCCCTCTTCCTTGCCTTCTAAACCATCAGCACTTTCACACACTGGACAGATGATGCTTCTCAGATCCATTCAGTGGATCACTATCCTGTGATGGGTGGGATGGGACAAAGAAATGCAATGGAGTAAGACGATAAAGCAGAGGGCACTTTGACTTAAGTGATTATTAGTCAAAGTAGTTACGCTTCATGGTTGCGTATTTTAGTAAAAATAGGACAAACATGCATCAAGCCATTCAATAAATTGCAAACTAAGAATTTTCAAGCCAGTCACTCATCTAGTTCTAGCTCCTTAGCAAACCAACCTTGACAATGACTCGCCCTTCTGGAGCACAAAGGTATTTTACAAGTGGCGAGACTTCACTCAAAAACATGCGCTTTACTGTTAAGAAGTAACCTCTGATATTTAAAAAATGCACAAAGAAAAAGCATTCTGAAACAAAACACATTTCAAAAGTCACAAAATGGTCTGTTCAGACGTTAAAACTTCCCTGCAGACTTGACCGACTCAAAGCAGGCTGTGGCCCAGTCATGCTTTACGAACAAAAGCCAGTCGGCACCCGTGAGGACTAGGGCAAATTCTCAGGCTGGAAGGGTACTCGGCTGCTCTTGCTTCCACAGCAGCCAAAGACCCCGAGGCTGTCTGGAAACACAACACCGCGTAGCCTCTGCACACCCATCACTTGTGCCACAACTGCACTTGAGCAGAACAGCCATAGCGTGCTGTCCTCAGCCCCAGTGTGCTTGGCTTACCGGATGGTACTGAGAACTGTGACTGTCGATGACAAAGAGGTGGTGTCATAGACCCTGTAACACAGAACAGCATGTTAATAAAATGTACACGTGTTAAAAAAGGTGGCCCTTTCCTCATAAAACACAGATCAGACCACACAAGATTCTGGAATATAGTAACAAACAGCACACAGACATCCAACTCAAATATAAGCACCAACATTCCAACTGCAATTATTAAATTTGCTTTTTGAATTGGATTTGCTTTTAGCTAGAATTGAAGGTCATCCTTTCTGAAAGCTGTTATAGGAAGGGAACAAGAATGGCTTGCTAGGACAAATGACAGGCTCCTCTACCCCAGTATGCTGTCCATTTAGTCACTGCACAAACAGGCTGCCCAAGGAAGAACACAAGAGAAAAGAAAACACACAAATGTGAAATCCCGCCACTAACAGCTTCCAGTGCCAGGACTTCCTCAGGCAGGCGTGAGCTCAACTGACAGAGAAACCATCAACAGATCTCCCATTCTGGGCTCTCCTTTGCCCCTGAAAAACTTTTAGGACTCCACCCTCCCTGGGGCAAAAAGGTCAATGAGCTGCTGAGTTAAAAGCTGCTTTCTTTTTTCTTTGGAGTAGACAGTGAATAAATGAACCTCTTTCTGTTTTCTGCATTCTGTCGAGCACAAATATGCTGGTTTACTCATATCCATTTTGTACTCTGATGCCTGCTCTGTTAGCACCAAGGATTTACAATTTTCATAATGAAGCCTACTACAGAGAACAAATCTTCAATTATATATAGTAAACACATCACAGGAATGAAAGCATTACAGCAATGCAGAACTCACACAAAAGAACTCTTTCCTGTGTATGTGGAAGGTGAAGAAAGAAAATCAAATTTCCAGACAAAACATAATGCTGTAACCACTGCACCATATTCAGATTCTTTCCAGAATGCATGTATTTACCCCATCTTTTAAAAACACATGCAATCTGTAGAGTAGAAGCCTGATTTTCAACCTGGCCTTAACTGGCGCCCCCATTTCGTACCTGCTATTCTCTGATACAGTTTAGGACTTCTAATCATGTACATGGCAAATATGCGGATACAGTCAGGTATTTACATGACTAGATTACCTAAATTATGGTCGCAAAACTGCAAAGTAGAAAAAAAACTAGATCTCTAATACAAAACAACTCACAGCAGTTTAAATTATCAAATGGTAAGACTAGTTACAAAAGAGCTGCTATTATCATAATTTTAAGTATCAGCAGCTAAAAATAAATTCAGTTTCAAAACGTTTCATATTTGTATTCATGAGCCAGGGTTTTGGCTGGTTTTTGTTTGGTTGGTTTCGGGGTTTTTTTTGTTTGGATATGTTGTTTGTTTGTTTTTGAAGACTAACAGTACCTGTATATTTTTCTGTTCACTGTTAAATATTCTTCAGGAAAATGAGAATCAGGAAAAAAAACCAAACAAAAAAATCATTAAAAACAACATTAAAAATGCCAATGCAAATAAATCTTTATCACTTTTAGAAAAAGTGATAAAGACAGAAAGCTCTCAATGATGGGTAATGCAGATAGGACCTAATAATAATAAAAAAACCCCACCAGTTGACATTTTCCATAAAGACTATTCCTTCCCGTGCCGTCTTACCTCAGTTTATCATCAGCACACACCGTCACTACTCTGTTCCCGGTTACAGGTGAGAAATACGCAGAAGCAACACTTCTTGTGTGTCCTTTAAGAGAGCTCACAGGCTTGTTCCCATTAGGCTTCAGGTATCGAACATCATAAATACAAACATCCCTGCAATACACACCACACAGAATACTTTACAAGGTGATAGTGAAATAATTATTTTTATTATCCATTTACCAAAAAACTCTCAAGAGACACTGCAGGTTTTACATGAGCTGCGTTTAGAACTTTATTTCAGCAGTGTATATTCACTCAAACGGCCAGTGGTTCCAAAGGATTTTGAGAGCACCAGAACCAGCCCAGACCAACAGCTCATTAAAATCCCTCTACACTGTGATCTGTCAAAAAACAGTGACTCATAAGACCATTTTGTACCCATTACCAAAAGGTGAAGGAAAGTCAAAGCATATCGCATTTTAAATCCTGCTAAGAACTAAAAACTTGTTTTCTAAAAAGATCCAAAGCAGCTCTGACTATACACCAAGGCTCTCAAATTGTCTGCCTCATCAACAGCTGCTCCTGCCCTCCAAATGTGTCATTTATAGCTGACTTCAGACACCAATGCAGACAGAACACTGAAAACACAGAATAACTGCAGTTCATTTTGAGCTACATACACTGAGCCAGCAGCAATGAAATACTGTTTATTCACTGGATGAACATGGACTGTCCTTGTTCTTTTGAAGCCAATGTCTGCAGAAAGCTCTGAAGATGTTCCTGGGGTCCGTCTGTCCACAACAGCGACACTGCCATCCCAGTCTCCTACTATTGCAGTGGAGGCATTATCTTCCAAAAAGTCAAAGGAAGATAAGTTTTCTTCACTTCTGCATATCTGAGCACAGAAAAGGTCAAATGTAACCAAAACAATACAAAGAGTTATTCTTAATACCCAAAACACTCTATGGGCTGTAGATTTCATGCTTTCCCTTTTTAATATACTAAAAATACTAATGAAGACTACCTAAGTTGATAGCTCCAGCCTTAGCTATCCATGTAGGTAACCTTTCTGTAAAACTGGTATGCTTTCCACAGAGGAGATAATTAACCATCCAAAACAAACTAGCCACAACATACTCTTGCGTTCTCTGTTAGAACTCTTAAAAGACACTATCACCTCTATGTTGCAGTAATCCATCAGCTGTTATCCTCGAGTGCATACTGAGTAAGGATTAATGATACTGTTCCTTTCTCCAATGCTCCAGGAACCTTTAATTGGGTGCAGAAATGTGAATTTGGCTTCCTATAATTTGGGAGGTCAGAGTCAGGACATCAAGCCACCTTATCCCATGGCAGTTTCCTCTCAAAGCAGCAATAAGCCACAAGCATAATAACGCTGCAGGAAAACTTCCATATTCCAGCTCTCTAGGTGCGCAGACTCTCCCCATTAGCAGTTGTATTCTTTCCAATGGCAGTAATACTCCTAGAGGTATCACAGGTATCACAAGGCTGTGTAAACTGGCATAAGGTCAATGGAGCAGGAGAACAGCATTTCTCTTCCCCCACGTCTAAAGACACATTCTTGCAAGCATTTGTCTCAAACAAAGAGTCCCCCCTGGACCTTCCTGTCCTCTTGACCAACCAATTGCAGATACTTCCCAAGCAGCTGGCCTGCCTCCAACCCCACCAAAATTATGGTGCCTGTAAGGGCTGGGGAAAAAAGCTTTAAACTGCTGTAAGCTTGTTATATTTTCCAATGTTGGAGAGCTGATCAATGCAGAGGCATCTGTCAAAAATAAGCAAACAAAGCAAGCATCATGAAGCTCCTCAGTTAAGCTGTCTGGCTCACCATGGAGACAGTCATAGCATTTTGCTCACTTGAAGCCTGAAAAAAGCAAAATCAACTCATGCTTTAAGTTGTTTTACAATGTTTATTTGGGGCGGGAGGGAGTGTTTGTAAGATTTAGTTCTTTAAATCACTCTCGTTTGTCATTGTTAAAAGGTAATGCTTTTGAAAAGAGGCACATATTGCTTAAGTACAGAGATATGAAATTAAATTCAATAATTGCAGCTGTCTCTGCAGGAAGGAAATTGGGAGTACCCAAGCTGTTACTATGTTTATTAAGTAGGAAGCATCTCCGTATTTTTATGATATTAATTAAAGGTTACTTCATGTGTCCTTGTGGAAATGGAATCTTGAACTTTCTTGTTAACAAAACAACCAACAAATAACAACTTGGGTACGAGGAGACTAAAACTTCACAGCAGCGCATATCAAGAGATTTCCAAGGAGTCTGCAGCACAACCGTGGGAACACTCACCTCATCAAAGACAGCTCTAGTAACATCACCACATCGCAGACTGTCATTGCTTAGAGACAGCAAGTGCGCAGGATTAAATGGAGAAAAATGCATGCAGGTGACTGGGTAATTGTGTGGAATAAAGACATGTGCTCCTTCTTCAGATTTACAGTTCTGGAAGACAATTGAGATTCAATGGGCAGAGATACTAATCACTGTAGTAATAACTACTATTATTAAATTATTAATAACTACTCTTAATTACTGCAACTTTCAAAGTAAACTCTCAGTTTACTCAAATGTTCTTAGTCTGCTCTGGATAACTGCATGGAGGAGGCAGTAGGGTGCTTGATGTGTGGAGACAACAGCACAGATAACACAGGCAGCAGGACTGCTTTGGGGCACAGCGTGCCCAGGCTGACATCTTACTGGAACAAAGGGAGTTTCACATCTGCTTGGAAGAGAGAACTGCCCTCATGTGGACCATTCAACACAGCACTGTTAGGCTATGGCCTCCCTCCTGCTACCATTTTCACCACTATACAAGTAACTTAGCTCAAAAGGCCACTAAGAATTTACTCTCAGTTTCAGAATTCTGTTTTCCAATTAGGAAGAGCTGCAACTTCTACAGTCATCAATGCTGTATCTGGCTCTTTTTCACTGACAGAATTGGTTTCTCAGTTACCACAGCTGAACACCTTGCTGAGGATCACATGTATGCTTATGCCTTTACACCAAAATATGTATGCATTAGGTTACTTGGAACTCAAGCTAAATTACAGTGGCCCGAACCAAATGTAAAGCATAATCTCCTGTATCTTCTCTTCTAATTTTGGCATCATTCAAGCTCTTTTATTTTCAAAGAAACTGAATAGACCATTTTGGACCAAGAACCGATTCATTCCACAAAGATTACTCTGCTCCCAAACTTGTTCAGGTCCAACTCACTTCAGGAAAATAAAAAAAAAAAAAAAAAAAAAAAGAGCGCAAGAGGGTAAAGAGTAGCTTTAACAATTCTAGGCTTCCACTGAAACATCTCTGCAAGGCCACAAAGAGAGCCTGCAGCACTTGGAGACCTCAGCCTCCCCATCACCAGATCACACTCTTTGACAGGTAGTAACCGCAGCTGCAGTCAGAGCTTTCTAAATTGGATGGAGCAGTTTAAAACTTCTTTATAACTGAGTAAGAGTCCCAGAGCTGAATTTAGTTGATCAGTTTCCTGAAGTTGTCAAAACAGAAATTACTTGAAATTCAAGAGGTTAATGGCATTGTGAAAAATGAAAAGAAAATCTGCACATGTGTGAACTTCAAGCAGCTGGCTTGGATGACACACAATCAAAGCGGAGCGTTCAGGGTGGGGGAAGTTACAAAGGTGTAAGTCAAGGACATGAATAAGGATTCTTGCTGCAGGAGTAATTAAGGCAATTCAGAAACAATGGTGAGACTATCTGCAAAGCCCTCAAAAATTTTTGAAGTGCCAAAAGCTAAGCTATTTTTGAGAGACAATGTATGTAAATACGTGCCAGCATATATATTGGCATAGCAATTTTTTCTCTGCTGTCTGGAAAAACAGTGACTCACTGCAGCTACCCCAAATTTGTACAAACTCAAAAAACAAATACTTGAGCATCCATTTCCCCTCACTCTCCAAAACCTAGTTGTGGTATTGCTACAAGGGTACTGTAATTAGATCCTGAATCTCTCAACAGTGAATTGCAATTTTAACCCTCACTGATAATATTATTTCAGCTAGTGATCCACTTTCTTCCATGCTGCCCCCAAAAACTACCAGTGCAACCTTTACTCCCATTAAACCTGGGCTTGCCGAGGACCAAGATCTTTCAAACAATTCTGTGAGCCTCAATTTAACAGACACCCTGGCATTATCTGTAAGAATAGGACAAGTCTAAAATACCATCGCAAGCTTGACAAAAATGACAGTCCAGGCTGTGCTCAATCTGTCCCTGTCCCACAACAAACAGCTCTGCCAGGTGAAGAGCGCTCTAACAACTCACCACATTCCAGAGACCGATCTGCCCAGACTTGTCTCCAGCTGCTACAAAGATGATGCTTTCAGAAGGATGGATAGCCATAGAACACACTCGGTATTTCACAACCTTTTTAATGTTATCTTCACTGAGGACCATGCTGTTCAGGCTGTCTTCATATCTAGACAACATCATTAAAACATTAGCTATTCATGAGAAGAAAGAAGGACAAGACAATACCCAGTTTTTAGCTGCTGGCTTCAGATTACCTTTTCATGTCACACGTGCGCTTTTCAGTATCATTAGCTTTCATCTACAGATAGAAAGGAAATATTTATCAGAATTAGAACCCAAGCTAAATTATGTCATCCAAAAATAACTAATTGTAAATAATACCACCTCACTTATCCTCATCCATGTAGTCAGTAAGTTCTCTGCCAATTTACTGTTCCCCATCTGATCTTCTGGAACCATTGGTAAAGGTCCGGCTGGAACTTGAGGCTGGAATGACATTAGCAATTTTCATAACTCAAAACAACTAAAATTACAAATAGGGTGAATTGTTACTTTCCACACACCGGATACTCTTGAGAACACATCTACGACAATACAAGAAATAAACATAAAAAAAAAAGTTTGTACCAAAATCTTATTAAAAAGATAAATATAACTTTACTGAACACAGCAGCAAAGACAAATAGCTACCCTGTGTTTTTTTCTCTCCTTTCTGATACTCCAGCAAGGCTGATCTTCAAGAACTGTATTAGCAATTTAGCTTTATTCTACAGCACCATGGAAGACCTAAATTCCCATCTCTCAGAGCAGTAGAATTTTTACTTGTTGCTATACAACTATGTCAAAAAGGTAGTAAATATTTCAAAGGAAAATAAACCAGATCAAAAGTTACAGTGAAATAACAGTAAAACAGAGTAATAAAACTTTGAATTTAAAGCTGCTCCAATCTACAGGCTATTGAAAAACGCGTAACATTTTACCTCAGGACCCTTCTGATCATCCAAAACTGCACTATTTCATAAACTTAAGTCACAGAACATTGACTAACTTTCAGAGAGAATATGGGAAGCCTGCTATTCAAGATGCTTGAGGATGAAAGAATTTACCTTTTATTATTGCCACTGTGTAACGCACCTTCCCAGATGTCTGAAGGTTTTTACGATAAGCTCAGCAGTGACAAGTATTATCAGTCAACTACCGGCACTGTTTTTATAAAGCTTCTGTGTATACACAGCTCCTCTAACCCTTCCCCATCTTACATATTCCTCTGCTTCTGGCTGGGCAGGCATCTTAGGCATTGGAATTCCTGACGGCTCTACTCTTTGTAAGCGCATAGATCTTCGCCGTACTGTTTCATCTTCTGCCTTTTTAGCCTTAGCTCTAGAACAATTAAAACATTTCAAAAGTACAGACACAATTAATAACCTAAGTCCTCTGCATTTAAGTACAAGACTACAGAGCAGGTTCACACGTATAGCTCTAACACTTTGGCCCAGACTTACAGCCTAACTATTTCTGATTCACTTTAGGAGGGTTGTGATTACTTTTTCCTTCAGTGAGAGCAATGAACAACAAAAAGGGCACTTTGCAAGGCACATAGATGTATTGTATTTTTATTTCACTTGTAATACATCCTGCCACTGTCACTTCTCTTCCCAGCCCTCCCTATTTATAGTTCATCCTTCCACTCACTGATCTAGTCATCTTTTTCCTCTTTAATCATATATCTTATTCTTCATGTGGACTTAAGCTCATTTTTCTGCTTTGCCTGGCACTGCCAAATGTCTTTTCTCCTGTACTAATCGGTTACCCTATCTCTTGCATCTAGTTCTCCCCCTCTCTTTCTTTCCCACACCTTTTCCTATCATTTGTTTTCATCATTTAACATTTCTTTCTTTAGCCATCATGCAAAAATATCATCAGAAAAAAGAAATGCACTTGAAATACCTTAATACAAATATCACAAAAAGAACAAATTCTGTAATTTGACAAAAAAGATATTAATACTATCATTTTTCTTCCAAAGGATGGCAGAAGAGAAGCATTACCTGTTCATGAATTCACACAGCTTAAGATATCAGTTATTCAGGTTTAGCTTTATAGGGAGACTCCTCACTAGCTCTCCCTCTTTGCAGTATGAGGTATGTACAGATGGAACTGCTAAAACGGCTACCACACAATGAAAGAACAGCGATACAAATCTCATATCCAGTTATTTTACCTTCTGGTGACACGAGATTGTCTTTTAGTTGCAATTTGATGAAGTTTTGCAGCTGACTTAAAGAGAAAATAAAAAAGATTAAAAATACATATAGCATAAAAGATTAACCTGTAAAAAATACAATTATGTAAAGGCTGCAATAAACTATATCGTAATTACTTATAACAATAATAAAAAGGGATTTTTAAGAATCAAGCTGTGTTGTGTCCACTTTGCTTCCATTTACCAGCAAGAATTCCCTGATTTCTGTGTGCAGGAGCAGAGCACAGTCTGGATGTCTTGCAGCCCTTCTCTTCACAGAACAAAGAAAATACTCTAAATGCTATGCACGAAACACAGAAAGACTTTTAAAGTAGAACCTATAACCACAGAGGCCTCCATTCACAGCGTCTTCTCCATTACATTTTGAAGACAGGCATTTAGTTAATTTGGACTCCAGAAAAGTTTAGGCATGTCCAGCTAAGACCACTAAGACCACTGCTCCACTATGACTCCTGCCAAAGCAGCATGAACCCTGCCATGAAAAGATTTACCTGCTTCTTGGGTTTGGCAGCCCATACTGGCCAGTGCTAATGGTAACTGAGATGACTATAGCTCCTTTTGCTAGTCTTCACTACTCTGTGGTCAGTGCTGCGATTACAGTCAGACTGCCTAGCCTTTACTGCCCTCCCTGAGGATAACTGGAAGAAAAGGAGTTATTTTTACTCAAGTTTCAGTCTTGGTTGTAAGGAGTCTTACTGCCTACTAATCAGGCTCAACCATGTCTTGCAGCTTGGTATAATGAGCAAGCAAGCATGCAGCCATTCAAGGAAGTAATTCACTCACTAGCCAGAAAAGGGATATATTATGAATTAAAAAAAATAATAATGTAAGAGAATGAAGCAGTGCAGAAAGAAGAGCAAAGATTTGGATCTACTCATGTGATAGCATTTGAAAAACCACTGCCTTAACCTTCTAGACAACTTCTCCAACATGACAAGAATTATGACATGCTTGTGTCCACCCAGACTTGGCAGAACAGGGGGAAGGACTCCCCGCAGGCTCTTCCCAAGAGCCTGTCCAGCACAGGGTGGTGAGCTGAACCCTCCCAACAGCCCGAGACCTGCTACCTGGTGCCTCACAGGCCCCACAACCTTTCAGTTAGATAACCAGCTCACCTGCGTGCACTGCATCTAAAACACAAGAGCTCGATGCCCTCCTCGGGGAACGCAGCACACAGGAAGGGGTGGGAGCACAAGTTACACAAGAGAGCAGGATGCTGCACGTACCGTGCTCATGCTGCCCAGAACGCACACACTCGCCAGCACTTTCACGTGAGCATTTTACCCAAGGGTCACCTCATCTGGTGCTGCTGGGTCCGCAGTGCTGGGACCATGCATGCTAGCACAGCTGGGTACTGCTGGTACGGAATAGCCTATAAGTGGAGTTTTGCTTTCTTCCTTTTTTGTAAGCTTAACTGATGACTTCTCTTCTCTGGAAAAAGCTAACTAGCAGCACAAAACCCCATTTTTTTATCTTGTCAGGGCAGTCCTGATGTCTCAGGAAGTTTTCATGGCTTTCCTCACGCACTTGCCACTGTTAGGAAAGGGTTTCACAACAAGAGGGATGACAGAACATTTATTACACTTGGAGAGCACATTTTGGTGCTACTTAGAAGCTATACAAACCTCATGCAGCTTTAAAGCAGCAAAGAATTTAGCATTTTCCGTAATGTTCTTTAGTCTTTTCCTTTCATAAGCTGATAACTCTGAGTATCCATCCTACGAAAAGAAAAGCCAATTACTCTTCATCGTACAGTTACATGGCCTGCAAGAGATGTCCCAGGCTTCTGGGAAGCGAGTCTCTAAATTGATTCTCTAAATTATTTAAAAGTGTTTTGATGTATTTGTAAACAAACGAAGTGAGGTGATCCCATATCAATACCAAAACTTGTCCATAGGTACTAGATTGCATTACAAAACTTATGCCTAGCATTAATTCTACAAAAAGGGCAGTTCACCAAAATCTTGCTAGAATGAAAACAATACTGAAGTGACTTAATAAACAACTTAAAACTTCATCAATACAGCAAACATCGCACATAAATGGCATACAGTCTTAGACGATTTTTATCTTTTATAGAGGAGAAGGTGGACTTGACAAGTCGAAATGATGATTTAAATATAAAAGAACATTGGCAAAGCTATCATATGTCATGACTCTATCTATCCATAAAAGCATCTGGAAGACAGCTATTGACAGCACAAGACCACACCAGTGCTTCTGCTACCAGGTTTTATACACTCTGACTGATAGGAAGAACATTTTCTTCATCCTTTAGGCATTCTGAGAGGGTAGAATGAAGTTCTATACTGCCAGTCAGAGAAGTTAAAAAGAAAAAAAAAGATTACATAGAGAGGAAAAAGACTGTCAGACTTTACTTCTACAAACGCGCGCCTTGAGAACTGCAGAACGAGCCCCTTTCCTTCGCTGCAGCCAAGGAGCAAGCAACTCCCGGCTGGCGCCTCCGCTGCTCTGGGGAAGCGGCTCGGGGCCGGGGAATCCCCGCAGCGGCGCGGACACAAGCGGGGAGGGTTCCCCCGCGGGCACTCACCGGTAGAGCCTCTGCCCCGTCGCTCCCGTCGCTCTCCGCATCCCAAACGCCGTCCAAGCCGTTGCCAGCCGGGCTGCCCGCCGGCGGGGTGCCGGGGGGCGAGGCCTGGGCCGCTTTCCGCGGCCCGGGCTCCAGGCAGAGCTTCTTGCCGGCCGGCGCCCTGCCCTCCGCACCCCCGCCGCCGCCGCCGCCGTCGCCGTAGGCGCCCAGCAGCCGCTTCTGGGGCAGCCGCCGGCCCGCGACGGCGAGCGGCGTGAGCAGCACCCGCAGCTGCCGGGACGCGCCGGCTCGCCGCTCGCCCCGCTCCGGGCTGAGCTGGAGCTCGGCGATCCCCGTCGGGGTGGACTCCTGGGGAGGGAAACCGGGGGCTCGGCCGGGATCCGCAGCCCGGGCGGCTCCCGCGGTGCCCCCGCCTGACGCCCGCCTTCCGCCTTCCCGCCCCGCTCCTCACCAACGCCGCCCCAGCCCCGGCCGCTCTCCTCACGGCCCCAGCCCCCGGGACCCTCTCCTCACGGCCCCGACCCCGGGACCCTCTCCTCACGGCCCCGGCCCCTTCCTTCCTTCCTTCCTTCCTTCCTTCCGCCCGCCTCTCCTCTCCTCTCCTCTCCTCTCCTCTCCGGTCCCGTCCACCGCTCCCCGCCCCGGCCCTCCGCCAGCCCCGGGCAGGCAGCTCTCACATCAGCTCCCACTTGCCCAACCGCCCCGGACCTGCATCCGCTGCCGGGTGCGCGGCGAGAGCTCCTCCGGCTCCAGCGTACCGGCCTGCGAGAGCGCCATGGCGGGCCGAGCGGCGGGCGGGGCGCGGGGGCGGAGCGGCCGCTTCCCGCTCCGGTCGGGGGGCGGCCTTCCCGCCCACCGCGCCTTCCCGCCAAGGCAGCGGCAGCCGCAGCCCTGCCCTCGCCGCGGGCACGGCACCGCGCCTGCCTCCCTGCGGCCCCGGAGCTGCCCGGCTCGCCTCAAAACCCCGGAGCCCGCGCTGGCCCCCGCCCTTACTCGTAGGTGCGCTGGTAAGGGCTCCGAGTCACGCTGGGCGGCGCAGAGGGGCGAGGGAATTAGGCTCGACAAATACACGGCGCGGCTTGGCGTGCTCGGGAGAGAAAAAGTGAACGTTTTTAACGGTGAGGTGAATTGAAACGGGCTGGAGGCTCGCAGGGTGGGTCATACAACACACAAGACCAGACGTGGTGGATGCGTTGCCCAGAAATAGCTGATGAAATCCTCCGCGCCAGTCAAGCGAGCAAACGATTCATCCTGGCCGGGTGCTGCCAGGCGTGCACAGACCACGGGTGTGTGTCTAAACCCCTCGTCTGAACTCAGCAGGGTTTCCTTGTGCAAGGCAGGAAAGGGGAAGCCGAGGGCAGCTCAAATGCCCTTCACCGTGGCTGTGACAAGATCACAGGGTTTTTATTTTTAAAAAAAAGGCACACCTGGGGCAGGGCTTGGCACTCCCAGGAGGCCCTCCAGCCTCAGTATCTGCAAAATAAAATTTGAAACCTACAGCTTTTAATTATATTTTCTATCTCATGTGAGCATCCCAAGACTTACATATTCAGAAGAGCAGCTCAGCTATCGAGCTCTGAAGTACTTACACAAGTAGCAAGGGAGAAGAACAGAGACAAGCACAGCTTTGGGATGTGCAGTTCCAGTAACCGCTTTTGATTTGTGGTCTCAGGCACATCCCTGAGGTAGCTGTGAAGTAGGCTTACAGGGAATATTTTCACTGAAATAGTAGGGTTTCTAAAACCAGTCAGAACTCTATTTGTTTAGAGTAGAAAGGTAGGTCCAAATAAACTTGTGAGCTTAAAAACATTTATTTAATGGGAGTTTTTGTACTTGACAAATGTACAAGTCTCAGAAGGTTTAGCAAATGAAACAAAAATTTGATGAACAATGATTACATCTTCAGGGCTTGCTTTTATACAGTATTTACATTTGCCTAGTTAGAATATCGAATATGAAGGCTGAAGGAATTGTCTGGTTTTGGGTTTCGGTGGTGCCATAATCCCCAGCTTTCCAGCAGCTCCTTGTGTGGCACTAACACTGTACGATGCTGAACTGCAGCCAGATGAAGCTGGAGCCTTTGAGCTAGATGGCCTTTTGGTCCTTCTGTACTTGCTGTAACCACTGCAAAATTCAGAGAGAAGGTACATGCGTCAAACATCTGCGTTACTTGCAACGTTCCCTACACCCATGGTGTGCTTACTTACATGTACACCACCCTTAGATTTTTCTAGAAGACTATGCTTTCTTTTTTTTTTTTTTTTTTTTTTTTAATGCACATGGCTGAAAAAATACCTTTGAAATGTAAATCAAGTGTAGCTGTTGCTCTGGCATTTGCCTAAGGGCAAGAAGCAGCCTGAAATGGGGACAGAGAATGCTGAACCAACCTGACTCCTATTAATCCAATTAGAATATCAACATTAAGTGACACTTCAGGGTCAACAGCATTTAATGAGTAATATTTTAGTAGATGGGAAGGTGAAAAGGGTGGGAGTAAAACCTACTGAGCTAGGAACTGCTATTTGCTACAAAAAACGAAGACCAGAACGAGGGAAAACAGGGCAGAGAAGGACACATCCTTGGAAAGAACAGACAATGGCAGAAAGCAATGAGTTTTAGTAAGGTAGACCATATTTTCCCTTTGATGATGAATGCAATATTAAAATGGTAAAATGTCAGTAGTTAATATACCAATAAAACCTAACAGTCTTTAAAATTTAGGCATGAGTCTTTAGCTGGGGATTTTACAGAACATTTTGGAGAGCACGTTAGTATCATTTAGATACTCTTCCGAATGGCCTTAACTCCTCCTGGCTGAAACATAATGCAATTTCTATGACACACATAGACTGAATAAAACCCCATTCAAAGAATTATTTCAGAAATGCAAGACATAGGTTGCCTGCATAACTGCTCTTTTGTACCTCATGTTCTCTATCTCAGGTACCAAATGAGGTAAAATTTCTAGGCTGAGGGATAAAGTAACCTGACCATACCACAGTATAGGGAACTTTAATTCCTTTTTGTGCAAGGCAAGCTATGAGCACAGCAAACCTTTAAAAGGCCTACCTATAAAACCCAGATAAGAACTTGGTGCTCAAGTTTTCTAACATAACCCCCCCCTGTTTTTAAAGAGAGTTTGGGAAGGGCAGACTTTCTCCAGCCATTTCAACTTTTTTTTTTCCCTTTCAGCACCGATTAATCATCATGTTTCAAAGCACAGACCTTCAGCACAAACTGCTACTACTTGAGTTACCAGACTCAGAACTACATGAACTGCTAAAATAAGGTCATCGACTCAAAGGATGAGGCCCAGCCTGGCTCCTTCATCACCCTGTGATAGTTTGGTGGTGGATCTGCCCCAGAAGCTCAAGACCATCCAGACTCCTGGATCCAAACATTATGCTCTTGATGCAGGCGTTGCCTTGTATGTTACAATCAGAGGGAGAATTGAATTAATGAGGGACGGGGAACTAAGTTCAAATATTCCATCAAATCTTTGAAGTTTTAAGCCCTCTTTATGTTTCCAAGCACAGAATCCAGTCAGCCTGCTAATAATGGTTATGGCAGCACACTGAAATTTAGTGTCACTACTTAGCTTGTAGCAGTCAAGAGTGAGAAACAAAGGACAATTGTTAAATATCCTTCCTCACCAGGAGCTTTTTAAACAAAAAGTGCTAGAAAACCAAAGCAGAGCAGTTGTTACCAGGTACCTGGATAATTTTAATGCCATCCTTAAAGCCCATACTTAAGAAAACACAGGATAACAGTGCAATTCTGGGCTCATCATCATCATGCTATTCGGGACAAAGAAAAGTTACAAACAACCACAAGCAACATACCCTTTGGGATGAAACTGCTTGTTACCACCATTACTTGTCTTTTTCCTCTTTGATTCTCTGAAGTTTGGTGGCCTTTTCCTTTTCCTTCTTTGGTTTGCATTATTGCAAAAATAGCTGGAGGTTGTAACTACACCTTCTGCTTCTTCATCACTCTCAGGTGTGCCAGTGCTTCCCATAGCTGTATCCACACTTTGGCAGGCATCTTCTACAGATAGACAGTGAGTTAAAACTAACAAAATCAAGATAATTGCCTGGGCCAGTCAGAACACAGTGACTGTACCAAAACTTCTCTCCTTGCTGTTCAAAACCTCCTTTGCACAGCCTTCATCCTGGTGATGCTCCAGGCTCAGCTAAAGGTGTTTCGTAGGTTGGCGTAAAGCAAGGACAGAAGGCAGTTTTGGTTTGTCTCATGACATAAAAGAATACTGGCCAGTCCTATTTTCTCTAGCTTTGCTTCTTGTCTATAAACTATTTTGGTAACACTGGGCTTTTTGCCTTTACACTCTCTTCCCCATGTCAGCTGGAAAGAGTTATGGAATATACCATAAATACTACAGTCAGATATGGCACTTGTTTTTAAAAACAGCATCAGGAGACACCAAAAGACTCAGACAGCGCAGAGCTCCTCCTCAGTCAGTCACGATCAAGAGGGATGCGATTCTTTGCACAGGCAGTAGAATAAAATACTTAAAAATCAGGTTTGTAGACATGCATTTATTCACATTGCAGTGTATGAAAGCACAGCCTCCTTAAATGTAGACCTCAATCACTTTAAAATTGCAGGTCACGATGTCTAATCTGATAGCCAAGCTGTATTAAATATTCTAATTACAACACAGGCCACATGCTATGCTCATGTGAAGTTACCAGATTTACTAGTCTCAGGTCTCAATTCTCCACTAGGCTGAACTTTGTGTATAAGGTTAGAGCTGTGCAAAGTCTGTGAAACACCACAATTCTGACCTGATAGATTTTTTTTTTTTTTTTTTTTTTTTTACACCGAGCTTTGAAAGTTCTTCACATTTGAGCAAGGGCTAGTCAGTGAAGACCTGAACTTGCTGACCTCAATTACTATGAAAAATAAAAAGGTTGTAGTTATTGATTATCTGCCAGGCTACAATGTTACCCCATACATAGTAGATGCAGGTGGAAAAATATGCAGGAGGTGCAAGACCCTTAACCTTAAGGTCAGAATTTTCATTATAACTAAGCATATTACATAAATGCCAATAACTAATAGGTTAGGAGCAGAGCACTCTGCTTAGTTCTTATTTTCCTTTTTTAGCCTTTCAGAGGTATGCTGAATTTAACTAGTGAGAAGATAGCAAAGACCTTTGTACGTTCTGAAAGTGTGCAGTTGCTCCCTTTTTGTAATTATGAAACTGTAAGAATTAGTTATTTGTATTTAAAACAAGGTAACTTTTGAGTAAAACTTCTGATAGAGGAGAGAAGGGTACTAAACAGGAAAGTACACATGTAGGTACAAAGTATACTAAACCTGGTTTGGTCCATCCAGAGTACTTATCCATCACTTTAATTATTTCTGCACCATATTTTTCCAATTTGTCTTCTGTGACACCATCAATCTGCAGTAAAACCTCCGCATCAGATGACAAGGTTTCTGTAATGTAACAAAGTACCAATTAGACATGTCAAACAAACTAACTTTTTTTAAAGAGAGATCATGGTAGAGTATTCTGGAGGAAATTAATTCCTTTTAGTTCCACCCTATACATTATATTCGTAAGGAAGTAAGCCTTTATTCTAGTGGATTTGCTTCTAGTTGGTTAGGACAAAAGCTGGTCCAAAAGTTTTCTCTGACAGTGCTTCCCAGTTTGTTTTGCAGTATGATTACTTGGGTGGCTCTTGTACTTACCCAGCAGGACTGCTACAGCATAATCTGCCGCTCCAAGGAGTCTATGCTGTCAGCTACTTCCATAGGACTCGCTTAGTTATGTATACTTAAACCCGTTTTTGCTAAATGTTAGAAACTGTAGATTTTCTGTCAGCAAAAGCTACAGTTGCACATGCAGTCTACTGCCGACAGGGGTTCCAGGTAATGAAAAGCTGACATTACCTGCTATTTTCTTTAGAGTTGAAGTACTGAAAATATTGAAGTAATGCACATCAAAGACTTTCCCAAGCATTTTGCATGTGTCTGTAAGTTCCCCAAGGCACTTTTTAACCATCTCTTCTCGCTGTGACATTTTTGCTGTGGAAGCCCTTTGCTTTCTGATGGCACTGGCACTTTCTGTTACGTGAAACTCCACCTGTTAAAATAAGCCCATCAATAACTTCTGTCAGGGGAGTTACTGCAGAGCCATCACTAAAACATTGATTGATAACATGGGAAAACAGTGAAGGACCAAAAAAACCCCCGCTGTTTACCCAGGATAGACTTTTTAAGGGTTTTTTTGGTTTGGTTTTTTTTGTTGTTTTTTTTTTTTACAGGCTACTCAACCACCCCTAAGTTTCTTCTACAAAGAACAAGCAGAGTATACACAACACAGGGAAGAAAAATCCTGAGAACCCAATTCACAGCTAGCTTCAAACAGAGGTCACTAGGTCTAATGCTGAGGGCTCTTCTCTTCTCCAAACACAGCACTAATGCAGAGGAGACATTGCCTCAAGCAATTCTGGGACTTGTTCCATGACTTTCTTGAAGTGCATTTTCCATCAGAGCTCACCAATGACTGGAAAAAAATAGAGCAGAAAATGCAGAAGGTAGCACTGTTCCTTCTTTTGCTCCTAGCTAGCTTTTTCTGTGTTGGCCATAACTTTCCTTTCTTGTCAAGCTGGAATCAAATGGATGGGGGGAGAAGAGAAAGATTTAATCCTCTCCAATCCTCTCAAACTCACCTTTCGCCTCACAACATTATTATTAGAATACCGGACTAGAAATCATGCGTGTTGGATTCTGTTCCCTGCATCTGCTAAAGATTAGTTCCTGTACTTCAGCTGGTAGGCAAACTATGTTTAAACTATCCTACATAAAAACTGTAGCACATTCCTTAAAACAATATGTTCAAGAAAAAAAAAAAAATTGTTACACACCTGTAGCAATCCATCTAGCACAGCCTGAGCTTTCTCTCCTAGAATTATATATGCTACCGCTTGGTCATTAGCTGTGATATACAAGTCTTCATCCAGTATCTTGTCCAAGACCAGTTTTCTAAACAGTCTTTCAACATTATGCCTTGAGTAGGCAGCTCCCTTCCCAAATATTCCAGACTGAATCTTCGCATTTGTCGTACCTATGCAACAGAAATCACAGGATTAGCCTGTGATTAGAAAGCCATGTACATATGTATTTACAGACCTGTGGAAGATTCCCAGGGGTACTCCATAGTCTATGCACATAAGAAAAAACACATTTAAGCACCAGAAACTCCAAGCACCACCAGAGAACTAATATTATCACTATAGCAACCTGAAACAGATTAAAGCTTTAGTCTCATTTATTTTCGATCATTTACCACCAAGAGATTCCTGGGAAGAATAATTTTGCAAAACATATCTTATTTTAAACCACTGCTGGTATTGCACAGACCTCCTGATCCTTAGTCAGGAATTTATGCAGCAAGTCTATTTAGGTGTTGTTTCTGGAAGAACAGCACTCACCCAAGAAAATGTCTACCATCATATTCAACGTGTATCTTCCAGAACCTGTATTTCTCTTTGCATTTATTCGTCCCATTTGTCCACAGTGCTGTTGTACAAATCTTATAATGCTCTTCACTTCATCTGTTACATTTCTTGATTTGTAATCCTATTAAAATAGACTTGATTAGGAAACAATGTTATGTGGTTCTGTCCTAATGCAAGTTGCTACTGACAACCTAATTTTTCATTATTGAGCTTTTTCCAGTCATGAATTCATTTTGTTCCAAACAGAGAAATAGTCATTTTCTAGTTAGTATACCTACAGTGATACGATATAGTCACAGGAATTCTTAATTTGATAATACCCTGGAAAATGCAATAATACATACCAACTGATTGTATATCATCTCTATTGTGTTAATTCCATAGAGTGAGCTGCAAGATTGCTGCATGAATACTGGTAATCAAGGTAAATCATTTGGAAAGTATTCCTGTAATTATTCTGCTGCCATGCACTACAACTTACACTTCCAATATGCATTAAAATGAGAAGACTGGACTGAATACGCATTATTCTAGCCAAATTTTGTTGCAAACACAGGACTGAGAAGCAGTATCATCAGGTATAAAACTGAGCTCAGTAATCCTTCCCTGTCTGCTTCAACAGCTATCTTCTCTTCTACTCTGTTCATGCCACTAACAAGTTTGCTTCAATCCTTGATGCACAAACCTTAATCTTTGGGCCACCTCAAGCAGTGTACACCTCCTAATGTGGCACTCATGCTATTCTGGCAGCACAAAGCTGCCTTGAAAACATCAGAATAGGCAATGGAAGGGATTTCCCCACAGCCATTCCAGTGGATCCTATATTAGCTCCTGCCTCCTATAAGCACTGTAGCCAAGAAAAATCGACACTAAGGAATATTCTTACACCTCACTAGTCCTCCTCTGACAGAAATAGGAGCATCGTAAGTCCATGGATAGTCTGTATGATTCTACTCTAGGTTAAACCCTGGAAATAATCCAAAGCATCTAGCATCACAAAAATACAAGACATCTTATTCATTTTCTCCATTTGCCTTCCCAAATGTCATGTAACCATTTTTTAATGCAGCTGAATGCAAAATCAGTTTGATGACACTATAAATAAGAGCTATGATTTTTACCTTCTTTCTACTGCAGTTATCACAAATTACTTCTGGGTGATCTTTACAGAAGGTGGGATTAAAATCAGTTTCCCCAAAGTAGGCCAAAAGCTGAATTCTCCGGCAATCAACTACATTCTCACAGTAGTGAACCATACTGTACAGGTTGTTAAAGTGGGTCTGTCTTGTGTGACTGTTTCCATCTTTCTCCACTGAAAAGCAATAAATTCAATTGTATTTGTTAAATCTGCACCTTTGCACTTTTATGTATTATCAGATAGACAAAACACAATATTCTTTTTTGCTTAAAAAAAGATGAGTAGGTTAGTACAGAACTAAACTGGGACAGATTTTGCCTCTAAAGTTTTAAAGAATGGAGAAGGGAAATAAGACTAGAATGACAAGAATCAAGAGATGGATATGTATGAAGCAAAATGTTTTTGACTAAAATTAAGTACAAGTGACAAAAATCTTCCATTACAGAAAACTATTCAGGTAAAGATGCACAGTTCTCCCATTTTGCAATACCATACTATATATGGCACTTCTAAATGAGAAAATAACACAGTCTAAAAATGAAACAGAGACCAGTGACTAAGTGACTTCTTTAATATTGTCTCCATTAAGTTACAAACATGAGAACTCACTTAGTATTAGTCTTCTAATTCTGGTTACATCACTGTAGCTGTAGAAGAGCAGACAGTGAGACATTTCACCATCTCGTCCAGCTCTGCCAGATTCTTGATAGTAACCTTCTATAGATTTAGGAAGAGAAGCATGGATAACATAGCGTACGTCAGGTTTATCAATTCCCATCCCAAAGGCAATTGTTGCACATATAACCTAGGAAGGAAATAATAATTTGTTACACAGAGTTATGAAAGTTATTCATGCAGCACTCTGCACCGAAAATAGACAGGTGATCAGGATTACAAAACTGCAGAACCTAGAATTTCAATTGTAACACTGCAAGACAAGTACAAAATAGCAAAAATACCTCTCCTTTCAGAAGAGCTATTCCAGACAAAGGGAAAACTCCAAATTTGAGCCTAGAGCTGTTTCAGAAGCTTGTACTGCTTCAGTTCCTTCCTCCTGGAGTATCATCACTTGGTGCTGTGCTGCAGACTTTGATTTGTAAAACTCCCAGTAAAAAGATGGCTAATGTGTTTTGGCAGATCTGTTTGGATCAGTTATTCAATACTGCATCCAATTTGGCATAACGTTACACAACTTCGCTTTCATCTACTAGGCCAAGAAGGATAAAAGTGCTCTAAATTCTATTCACTTTTTTCCCCCAGTCGCTTTTCTTTTACCTGGCATCCTTCTTGATTAATCCACTTCTTTTGTACAAGATCTCTGTTGGAGTCAGCAAGGCCAGCATGATAGGCAAGTGCAGCAAGACCTTCCTTCTGCAGAATAGCCGCTGTTGTGTCACATTCATGACGTGAAAGACAATAAATTATTCCAGAGTCATCTGCAAATACGTAAAAAAAGATTTGCGCTACAATACAGCTTTATTCCCTTTCACTTGTTTTAATAGTCATACCTGTCAAGCAAATACCAACTTCTCCCTACTGGAATAAATATAAGTGTAATGCAATAACTGCTTAATAACAAAGAAAATTAATTTTATTAATATTAGATGTTTTTGTTAGTTTTTCCTCACCCAATTTCCTGTGGTTTTGGTGAATAACTAACTACATAAATCAAGAGCTAGAGCAGTTTAGTCAATGATATACTAGGTTACAGCCCTAGAGAAGCTATGAAGGGAGCTTGGTATAGTTGGCTTCCAGCAGCATGAGCTGCATGACTCCAGAAAGTGAGCCTAGAAAGACAGGAATCTCTGAAGATATCTTCAAGGGAACTATAGATAAGCAGACCAACAGAATTAAACAATTAAAACAGTATGGATATTAGATGACCTTTATACTCTGAAGACACGATGCTAAAAGGTCTGGTAACCTCCAGAAAGATTACTCAAGAGCATTACCATAATTTACTTTTCCATCTTAACTTGAACTCTTAACTTTAGGATGCCCATAAATCTGATTCCCATTATCAGTATCATTTTGCCTCCAACCTGTTTTTTCTTGTAAATATATTAGTCACTTACAGAAAGGTGCAAGTTTGGGGTTTTTACACCATTATAAAAGCTCTTCCTGCCTTAAGAAGCAGTTCATAAAAATGCATGCAAGCACACTATGCTGCTCAGTACTCACGTGGATGATATTTTTTAATCCATTCCAAGCAATCCATGGCCACCTTCTTTGGCTTCTTGGGCAATACATCATATTTCAAGTTATGCCTGTTGAAGCTCATTGTAAACCTAAAAGATGACATGGGTGTCATGGGTGCTTGTCAGCTTTATGGGTGCAGTAATCCTTTCAACAAGCTAGGTATTGACTGGAATGTCCCAAATTCAACTAACTACTACTTGTTCTGCATTATTTGCAATAGAATTATTGTTCCACTATGCCCACAGAGATTTACATCGCCCATACTTTGGGTCTAAAATTCCTGCATTTTTCCTGTGGCTGTGAAAAAAACCAAAGCTACATGGCACTATGTAGAAGGAAGAAATGCCCATAAACCAAACATGCACACAGTGATTTTGCCTTGCCTTCATTTTCCTTTTGAGTACTAGCATCCACATTTGACTGACCAAATTTGCAAAATATAGTGTCACCTCCCTCCTTCTTCCCTAAAATACATTTCTAAAATAAGAAAAATAAAGCATTCTGTTTTGTTATATTTCTATCATGTACAATGAAAAGACTACAATACAATCCAGGCCCAATGGTACCTCATTATCTATGTTACTGCAATGCTAACTAAAGAACACTTCCAGCTTTTGCAGTTTTCCAGCCATTTCATGAAAAGCACCCTAAAATACAACTTGCACATTTTGTCAGTGACATAGAAAATGTCATGATGTTAGTTTCTGTTAAACAGCTTCCTTAATCATGCAAGGAAGAGTTTGGCAAGTGTTTTTCTTCTTACTTTAATATTTTGCATATAGCTCACGTTAAATTCCACGCATACATTCTCATTTAATCAGATACAATTATCTAAGTATTTCAGATGGACCTGTAATGCTTTTCTTACTTTACTAAGTTTTCCATTCAAAATTTCTGCAGCACAAACAAATTGTTTCAGGAGGCTGCTGAGCAACTTACACTTGGGGTTTTAGCATCTCAAGCTGATTCTGAATATCCTTCTGTACTCTGGGGTTAGCAGTGGCAGTAAGAGCCATCATAGGAACAGAGTGGAACTTCTTGCGGAGCATATTCAGTCGTTTGTAGTCTTGTCGAAAATCGTGACCCCACTAGTTTAAAAACAAAATTTAAGTATAACTGAGTAAGATGCTCCAACTAAGTCTTTTGCCATTTTGAAAAACAAATCAAGGTTTTTACCTGGCTGACACAGTGGGCCTCATCAATGACAAAACGCGCTAGGAGTTTTCTGTCATAGAGATTTTCCAGGGCTGACATCAGTCGGTTGCTTGCACAAATCTAGGTACACATCCACCAGCAGCATTAGAAAGCAAACTAACAGAGTAAAGTGTCACCCCATCTGACTAAGGATACAGAAACAATTGTTCTGTACAGTAAAGTTAATCTTGACTGCACAGGTAAAGCTTGAAGGCATAAAGAAGATAGCAATCAGCTTCATTTTAATTGACAATGAAGCAGCTGGTGTGGGATTACTGCAAGGTTCTAGGATCATCTACCCAGAGGTCCTACAATCTGAGTAAATTTAAATGACTTATGTCATGAAAGACAGAGAAAGACAATGCTGAAGAAAGAAACGTAATCAGCACACTAAACAGTCCTCTCTTACAAAGCTCTTGTGGAATAACATAATTTTTAATGGCAGCATATAATTAAGTACAAGGCAATCTTTTGACAATCACGTATGACCTTGACAGTTCCATATTTTTTCCCTGTATTATCCTATTCATAGTAGTCTAGATTCTAATAGCTACTTGACAGCAATTAGCCACTAATATGTAGTAAGATATATCAAAATGGATGGGCATGGGATTTTTTTTTTTTTTTTTAAAGAATTTAGATTGTACAGAGATACGCAGTTCTCATTCTTGGTTAATTACTGATTGAAATTAGTTATATCTGCACAGACTCTTACTGAATTACCTAAAAAATGCTAACAATTTTTTTTCCCCAGAAGCCTACTCTAAGTTCAGTGTTTCCCCTTTAATACTTCGTAGTAATCCTTCTCTTGTTGCCTCCGTGATTTTACAATTCAAATTAAATACAAACCTTCTCAGGGGTAACATACAGAAGTTTTATTACAGGATCCTTTTTTGACAATTGCATGTATATTTTTGAAGCATCAGCATCCGTTCTATCACCAGTCAGATGTGTTGCAGCAATCTACATTAAAAAAAGTATTAAGTTTCAATATGCACAAAACAGAATAACTTCCAAATACAGTCCCACATCTAAAGCACACCAAAAAAGTACATGTATTTACTATCCCCAAGGAACACATTTTAAATGCTTCTTTGTGTTATTATAGATAGCATTTGAACACCCACCATACTGTAGATATCACAGAATTTTTCTAATGATAAAACCAAAAGACTATAAGCCAAATTCTATTATTCTGCTCCCAATTCTACCAGCAGACCAACAGCTGACTTAGGGAATTGTCTGCTTTCTTTGAACTCTCTTTCCAGTAAAGAAAATAGATGTGATGTTTGTTTATTGCTCAATACACTGTAAGTTTGAGATTGAATTCAGACAACAGAGGTCTTAAGATAAGAAACAAAGTTTCCAAAAAGGACAAAAACATGGTAACACCCTCAATAACAGTGCCTACAAACATAGAACAACATAGCATCAGAAGAGGTTGAATACAACTTGGAGCAGCAATTTAATATTAAATTTGAAAGTATAACTTACTATTCATGCTAAATAGTAACAAAGGAATTGGATCATAAGGACAAAAATTATGTAAGAATAGGTCATACCAATAGAGCCAATTCTGCCTGCTTGTCTCCTCTTCCTCTTGCAAGAGGCAGCTGCAGTTCTGCAGAGGAAATTCCTTCTGCAGCTACAAATCCCCAGGAGTCACAGAGCCCATTTAACTGGCTTTTACAGCCATGGCACCCCACAACACCAGAAAGAGCGAAGAGCACGGCCAAAGTGTAGCGTTGTGCAACAATCACTAAATTGTAGACAACCATTCGAGGGCCCTATCTAGTTAGACTATCAAAAACTGTACTTGATGAGGGAAGGACTTGTCTGAGCTTCAAAACCCTTCGTCATAGTCCCTTTGGTCTCATACCCCAAAACATCTCTGTATTTTTGCCCTGAAACATGTTATCCACCTTTGTTTCCCTGATCTCTCAATCTCAATAATACATTAAGGATCAAAAAGACACTTCACCGAGGCAAAAGCAGTTCATAAGTGGTCGGACTTAGGAACACACATCTTCTGCATTTCTTGCATTTCTTTTCTCTGTGTATTACTTTTCTAGAAATGCTTAGCATCTCCAGAAGCCTCCTAACTCAGGAATTGTTAGTGCTTATTTCTGCTACAGAGCTAGGCTGCTCCTATTTAGGTGTCTAAATACAACTCTCAGAATCTTAGAATCAGGCATCTGTACTTGAAAACTAAACTCCAATAACAAATACACATGAGCATCAATAAATTTAGCGGTTAGACTGCCAAGGTATTCTAGTTCATCTAATTTAGTTCTTCCTAGACAACTTTGTGTGCCTTTTACAGCTTCCATCTAATCAATTTTTGTAGTTTATATTTGAGAGATACAAGATTTGCTGTAAAATTTCAGATTTCTAATTCACTTATCCACAGTTTAACTAAATAAAGCTGTTTGAACTTACATCTAAAGTCTTCAGTTTCTGTACTTGATCTATTATCAGCGACCTCAGTGGAGAGATAACAATAGTGACTCCAGCAGAGACACATGCTGGTAACTGGTAGCACAAGCTTTTACCACCACCTGTAAGGATTACACAGAACACAAACAACGTTAGATAACAAGAGGAAAGGGAGACAGTGTGGAGAAGGAGCGGAAGATGGGAGACCTATTTTCTTCCCAATTTACAGCACTTTCAGAAACAATAAACTTTTACTAGTGACTGCCTCTAATATGATACCTATGGGATAAGGAAGAATTATCATGTGAAATATTATGGAAGGCAGAAATTCAATCACCTCATTCAAAATACCACAGTGCATACAATATTCCAGAAATCCTGCAGCCACAGGATTCAAGCAGCACAATTTATTGCCACCTCCACAAAGGCACAGAAAAAGTGAAAAGTTTGTCACAGGCCTTGCAAAAAAGAGCTTCAGGTCTTTATTTCTCAAGTGTGTGCCAGACCCAAAAGCCTGCAGCTGTGTGATGTTTGGAGATACATACCAGTGGGCATTAAGATGAAGCAATCTTCACCCAGAAGAGCAGCATTGATGGCCTCCAGCTGATTTGTCCGAAAATAGTGCAAACCAAACTTTTTGTGAAATATATTCATCATTTCTTCAGAATGGGAAAATTTCATACCCTTGAAACGTTCTAGTGCAGGGTTATTAACCAGTGGATCTAGTAGACAAAGAAAACGTACTCACAATAAGTTACAATATCAAGTTGCGCTATCCCTCTTGCAACATAAAACTGCTTCACTGTAACAGATGGCTTAGCCACTGCTTCAATCCTTTAAATCTTTCAAAACCTTTCAAAGTCAAATCATGACTTACTAAAAACCATTGCATTCATCTAGAATTTAAGACCAGCTGAAATGTGAATTTTGATTATATGCAAATCTCTGGAAACAAGCTTCTCACTCATGACTGTGTAAAACGCATAGTCTCTACGCTGACAAACTTCATCTCTGTCACAAACAACTATGAATACGCTTGCTCTTTGTGGGTACCTAACAGTAGGTGCTAGCTGAATCAGTGACAGAGAAGCTGATAGAAAGGGTTAACATTTTCACCTCCCCTTTTACCAACCCATTCCTACAGTAACCACAAATAATACTGACCCACCCCTGTGCTCCAGAGGGATTAGATTTGCTTCAACAAGTGCCCGTTTTTGAACATTTTGCATAAACAGCTTTGTACAGCTTTGAATTAACAACCGCAGAATCATTATTTAATTAAAACACAGAAACATTCTGGTTTCCTATTTTAGCAGCTTCATCTTCCCAGCAGCCTGAAACCTGCATGGCAAATAAATATTCAAGAAGTTTGGCACCACTTAGAGGAAAAAAACAGAAGATGACTTTACAAAAAGAAATCTCCACAGAAACAAAAGGCATTGATGTAATCTACAGTAAGTTACTTGGTCTTAGGTTTAAAAATAAGTAAATAAAAATTTTAAATGGGAAAGACAATAATCCTGATGAGCATAATTTACCTGAACGGTTCTTCGTTGCCATCAAGAAGCTTGATTTCGGAGCAGCAGGATTTGATACAACAGAAGACCCTTTGGCTCTGGACATTATCTTTGACAACAGCGATTTGGCAGGTGGCCCTTCCCTGACAGGCTGATACGACGGTGTAGATGGTGTCTCAGGTACCGAAACATTCACCGAATTCTCCCAGTCCTCATCAAAATCATCAATATCAAAGTGATCAAGGTCAAAGCCTGTATCATTTATACCTAAACTGTCTTCTGCAGGAATGCCAGTAGGAGCTTTGCTCTGACCTTTCAGAGCTGTGCTTGTCAGAGGCCTCTCCAGCAGATGCTGGTTTCCACTGTTTCTCACCCCTGGTTTTTCACAGCAGCTGCTGTCCAAGGACATCTCAGAACAGAGGCTGAGAGAAGCTCCCTCTTTGCCATTTACCTTGGAAGAAGACAGTGCTGTAGTTTCTGGGCAGGTGATCTCCTCAATACTTCGCTTTGAAGCGTAAGAGGCATCCAAGGTTTGATTTTTTTTGGTAGAAAATTTGTTTGAATTAACAGTCCCAGAAAGCATAGATGGGACGTTTGTGGATTTTGGTGAGTTCCTGTCAGAACTGAAGCTCCAGTTCGGGCCAGGACACACAAGAGGGCCCTGGTCCACACATGCCTTACAGTTTCTAGGAGAAGTGTTGTTTATGCTACTTTTGTTCAAAGTGACAGAATTAGATAGCAATTTTCTCCTGGGAGAGATAGTAAGGGAAGGAAGAAAATATTTAGTCACAAGCAATGGTTTATCAAGTTCTAAAACATACGTTAAACAGTTTTGTCTCTCTCCTATTAAAAATACTAACATATGGTGGTTACGTCGTATTCTGTGTCACTATATTTAAAAAATATTTCAAACATATCCAGGGAAGAGAGAATAATACCAGAACTCAGTTGAACAAAATAATTACAAAATTACTACATCTTCTCTGTGGACATAAAATAAAAGAATTCCTAATAGCAAGGAACTGATCTAGGCAAGGTAGAGCATAACAAACAAACAAACAAAAAATCCTTAGAGGCACAAACCTGAAGTTTAAAAAGTAAAAATATGCTTGAACCAAATTATGTTTTTATGTACTTTATAAAGACTATGTCTGACTACGGTAATAAGACAAAATAGAATAAATTAGTTTTACTGAGAACGTTCAGAAAAAGCACATAGTCCCAGTCCAGTAAAAAACCAAACCAAAATCCCAAATCTCAATACTTCATCCACATGTTATGTCATCAAACCATGCAGAAGTTAAAGAAGCAGACTGCAGTAGCAATAATCAGATTGAAAGGTGACACGTACATGGATATTAGGAGAACTCATAATCACTGTAGTCAGTGATAGTGAGTCACATAGAATATTAAATTAATGCCTCCTGTTACAAGAAATCAGGATGACACCTAGCAGGTTATATCACATCACTCTGCCTCTTTGGAAGTATCTGGTGCCAGTCAGATTCCAGAGAAAAGATACAGGACTACCTATGCCTCAGACTGAATGTGAAACTGGACCCTTTCTTCTGGTAGAACACTGGGATTGTTAATATTTTCAGCAGGTTTTTTTGATTTTTTTTCTTTTTCTTCATTCGGTCAGTAATTTTAAGCTTTTAAAAAATCCTTCCGTATCATCTTTTCAGTGTGATGGAGACACCTGCAGGCACAACACCGCTTCACACAGAGCATGGAAACGCAGAAGACTGCTTATTAAAGCGTACCTGAGATCTCTCTGCTGGAGAAGTTCTTTTGCACAGGACAGAAACTTAAGCTCATGAAGTGGAATGGTATCTACCAGTTTACAGATATCATCCATGATGCCATAGAGTTGCTGTTCCAAATGCAAGCCTTTATCTGTTAGATGGAGTGATTTTAGCAGACAGTAATACTAATTTTTGTTAGAATATGTTACAAGATGATATCACTCTCCCAAAAGACAGTAAATTGAAACAAATAAGTCCAAATAATTTACTTTCAATATATTCTTAAGAAGTCCATTCACATAAAGAAACTGTATCTGTGTGCATGAACTCACCTAGTCTACATATTTTTGCCCTTGCTTTTTAATTATCCATCTATATATATTTTTGAAACCTCATTGCAGTTCTTTGAAACTTATTTCCAAAAAACATTCATGTTTACATGTTTTGCTTATCTCAAATTACTCCTCCCCAAACACATTAAAACACCTTTTCTCAAAATATTACATTGCAATTCTAGTCTAGAAAGTACTGTAGAAAACCTCCCACAAGTGAAACTCAGCATTTGTCACCTCATGACCTTCCCTTTAAAATTTGGTACCAGTGCAAACCATCCGGATTTTGTCAATGAGCTGCACTGTACCTCAAACTGCTGCTACTGGGGGTGTGCTCCCTCAGACTAAATTCTGGCTTCTGATACACTTGCCTAACTCTGATTTACTGGGTCAGAAGGGCATCTCTTGCAACAAGCTAATGGTCCACATTGATCAGAAGTTCACTATAGGTACACTAAAGTATGACAAGATGGAGCTTGACTAAATTGATTTCCAGAACAGCATTGTTAAAACAGAAATATGAAAACACTGTTCTGGGCATTTATAAACACAACATTTTAAATGGCACTACAGAACAGCACCATAAGCTACATTTCCATATATATCTTGAGAGGAAAGTCTGAACCTGCAGCCTTAAAACCAGGCTATGCCACACCTGTACTTAGTAACTTTTCATTCTGTGAGTGAAACTCAGAAACATTTTAGCTCAGTATTTCCCAAATCTGTGGGAATCAAATGGAAGTGCTGGCACAGCTCCAGCTTACAGTGATGTGTCTTTGTGTCATAGCTGACTTCAGGAACAATTTGGTTGATCCGTGCTTTTAAGTTTTGAAAAGGAAGTCTGTGCCATATCTCAGACTGGTACTGACAAACCCAGAATCAGGATCAGACAACATCCCTGAGTCCACACAATGTATACACAACATCTGAAAATCCTGTATGAGACTCGGTCCTCTGCTTCCTTGTCCCCATCAGTCAACTGTTAGTTAATGCTCTCAGATTACATGGGATACACAGGAGAACAATTAGTTGCAAACCATCCCGAAAATCTGAGACATAAAATTTCAAAATGTTTCATGTACCTGCATCCTCCACACTAGGATCACTGTCAGCAACAGGCTGCACTGTGGTAACCTTCCCAGGCTTGGACTCAATGCTGCTAGCTGTGGATCTTCCACCAGTAGGAGATTCTTTGAAAATATTACTAACATCAAAAGAAAAAGTCATTAAAATACAGGTATCTGTAAATCAAGGCATTTCCATAAAAGAAGTTTATCTTTCAGAATAACAGCATTTAAGATGTGTGTAAAAGATGAACAAATTTGTTAAAATCCAAGTAGCTGAGCAGTTTGCCACTCATCCTACATGCCAACATGTAGAGACTTTCTTCAATAATTTTTTTCTCCTCCCACTACAAAAGGAAAAATAACTCTGCTTTTTCTGAAGCAAAAGCTACCTTAAACATTGGCCATAAAAAAAAGTATTTCATAAAACATTAATAGCAACTGTCAACTGCTAACCTGCCAAGCAACAGACACAATCAACTCAATCTGTAACTTTTTAACAAGCACTGGTTTCATGTCTGTTTTCATACTTTTTAAAACTATCCTAAAGACAGACAGTTTTATCAATAAACTTTGTTTTACCTAATGTTTTTTACAGAAGGCGAGAAGGAATGCAGCTCTTCTTCAGGGGAGGGCAGAACAGTATCTAAGTAATCATCCTCTTCAAGCTCAGTGCCTGCAAACAGGTCGATGTCAGCCTCATCCAGTTCTGGGGGGCTGTTTTTCTCATCACTGCTTGGCTTCTGGCTCTCACCACTTTTATCATTAGAAGCTGAAGGAGAAGTGTATTAATATTGTTGGGTAACACTGTAAACTCATTCTGGTATAAACAAAAATGCAACGGAACACTGGGAAAAAATTAATAGCCAGATTTCAAAACACTCATTTAATACAGTTTCTGACTTCTCCCCCATTAAAAACCAATGGACAAAACCCCAACAAACCCTCTTTTAAGTGGAAAAGTTAAACAGCTTGCCTATTGTTACCTTTCCCTATCAGAAAAGAAAAACTTAAGAGGTATATTTTCCTACAAGAGATTTTATAGAAAACTATTGTTATATTAAATACTAGCTTAAAAAGAGTGTAGACTCATTGGCTAGCATAGTCCCTATACTGGAATTAGAAGGTAAATTTACATGTACCTAGGAGAAATCCTACTAAGAAAGGCCAATATCATTAACACATTAAAATTCATTTCACGGAAAGTGGGAGAAAGGTAACAAAATAGTCTTAGGAAGAGAAATACAGTTCACAAATTCTTTCACCACTTAGTGTAACAGCAGCATCACAGAATACTGTTCCATATTGTTCCGTTGCATAAACATTTCATTCCACAAATAAAGATCAAAAGTTTCAAAGCATAACAGGTAAGCCATATAAAACAGAGAAGCTACATGGAACACAGGAGCTGCCAAGGAAGGACTCTCACTGATAGTCATGAACTTTTTGGTCATAATCAAGGGCTGGAGATATTTTCGTGGGATTTTTTTGTTGGTTTGTTTTAAATTGAAAGAGATCTCTTTTTCTGGTTTAATATTTCTCATAATTACATTTAGGTGTAAGATGATTTTATGTCTCTTTCGTATGAATTTTAAAAATGCTTCTTTCTATAACATCCCTATAGATTATTGCTCTTCATTTCTGGAATGCCATATGGGATTCAGTCTTGCAACCCCCATACTACCATGTAGACCAGCTGCTACTTCTGCTGCAGAGACAATGCTCCACTATTTACAATCCTGCACCTTCACAAGCTGTAGTTACCCAGATGAAATCCACGTACCCACAACTGCTCATCAGATATGAGCATGTGGCTCCTTCCGATTTCTGAAAAATCAAGCCCTCTGTGTGCAAACACAAACATAATTTCTTCTAGCTCATTGGTACTTTAAAATAAACTGTTACCTGGGTGAGCCTCTTCCCCATCACCATCCAAAATCACATCAGCAGATAAATTCTCCCAAAGGATCTCACCCACAGCCTTGTTACTGCTGCAGGGAGCTGAATCCTCAAGACAGATCAGAGATTGCTGCGACAAGGGTTGTTGTTCAGCCTCTGGAGAGTTCTCCCTGCACCCCAGAGCGCCATGGCTGCAAGGCCCCGTGTCGTCACCCATGGTCCTGGGAGAGCCAGGCGGCTCATCCAGGCCAGGGTTTGACCTCTGGGAGGCCTTGCAGGAGGCCTGCTGCCCTTTGGGGGACAGGACCGGCGGCTCATCCAGGCCAGGGTTTGACCTCTGGGAGGCCTTGCAGGAGGCCTGCTGCCCTTTGGGGGACAGGACCGGCGGCTCATCCAGGCCAGGGTTTGACCTCTGGGAGGCCTTGCAGGAGGCCTGCTGCCCTTTGGGGGACAGGACCGGCGGCTCATCCAGGCCAGGGTTTGACCTCTGGGAGGCCTTGCAGGAGGCCCGCTGCCCTTTGGGGGACAGGACCGGCGGTCTGCAATACTTCTTTTCGATTCTTGACAAATCAAAGTCGTCCATGTCATCCCACTCATCTTCTATGGTAATGACAGGGCCGGCCACAGGACTGGGCACGGCCTCCCGGGCTGGAGCACTCCACAGCCCCTCGGTCACACTCCTCTTTCCAGAGGCCACGGGGACTTCTGACACCTCCTGAGACCTGGCAAGCGTCGGGCTCGCGCAGGCCGGCTCAAGGCCCCGTCCATGGGGACTGGCTGCCACTGGAAAGAAATCCTGGATTTGGGTTTTCTTGTCCTTGGAGGCAGGGAGGGATGAGGTGAGTGCAACCAGGGAGGTGTTAACGTCTTTCTCCCTTAAGGCAGAGGCGGCAGAGAGGCCCCGAGGCTCCCTGGGCAGGGTGCCAGCCGGGGAGGTCTTCTTGAAGGTGAAGCCCCTGCAAAGAGACGAGCCCCGCGTCAGCATCCCGGACGCTCCCCAGTGAGCTCGCTGCACCCGTAAAGCTCTGTCGCCCGCCGCCACCCCGAGGCCCCGCGGTACTCACGCCGGCCGGTTCCGTGGCGGGGGCGGCTTGCTGAGGGCGCTGCGGGCCGAGTGGAGCTGCAGCTGCTCCCGCAGGTTGTTCTGCGGCAGGGCCGCCATGGCGGGGAGGGACAGGGCCACCCCGCCGGCAGGGGGCGCTCTCCGCGCCGCGGGTCCGCGCTCCCCACCGGCTCGCCGCCGCGCGCCCCCTTCGCATTCGGCGCCAAAACGCCGCCGGCCCCGCCCATTGGGTAGGCGCGCCGGGAGCGGAAGTGGCGGCACGGCGCTTCCGTTTCCATGGCAAGGGCAGGCTTCCGCCCCGCCCCTCGGCACAAAATGGCGGCGCCGTCACCTGTGGGGGAAGGCCGTCGGGGCGGAGAGCGGCCGCCGCCAGTCCCCGGGCCTCGCCCCCGGCGCTTTAAAGCTGGTTATGAAGGCAAGTTGCGTGACCCAGGGAAGGTCTTTACCTTCCTTTGCACGGCCTTGTCGCTCGCAGGAGCTGTGTCAGGAGGACGGTGCCCCCGTCGGGCACCCCCGGGGTCGGATCCTGCTCCGGCATCGGAAAACAAAGACTTAACACCACATCTCCCACCGTGCCGGTAACGCACAGGGCCGCGGAGAGCACACACCATACCGGTGACGAGTCGTATTTATTCAGTCAGTGGCCGATTTTAGCATGAAATAATACACAACAGACATGCCCCCTACTGACGCATGGCCTCCCTTCACCAAGGTGTGTTTACAAACTGTTAGCAATACACTTATTGCTTTCTTCATTGATTCTTAAAATCATTTCTTCTTTATTTGCATTAAAATACCCTATTTTTTTAATACAAAAAGTACTAAATACATTTAATGAAAATAGAGTAAAAGTACAAATCACAGCACTCATCTTTCTCTAGAGAAAGGAAAAACCACCTTCAAAGAAAACAAAAAAATCCCTAGAAGTTACATCCGTTGATTGGGAAACAGCCACCTGAAAGAATGAGTGAGCTTTGTTGGGGCAGCATCTTAAAATCTGGTAACTGGCATTTGCACCATCCAAGCAGTCCCCCCCGGCTGCTGACAGCCCCCCAGCAGAGGCACAGGGACTCAGCTGGGACAGGGCGAGCGACACACGCTGCGAGCATGCCATAGCCGGGAGGAGAAGGCGGGAGTCTGGCGCTCGGCACAGGAGCACACTTGCTTTTGGCTGGGGAGAGGAGGTATGGGTCTTCCTACTGGGAGAAGCTATGTGCAAGCCAACGAATCTGCCTACAGGTAACAACTTTCAGCAGACTGGTACTTCATCTTGTTCTCACTTTCTTGATTTTAGCATTCAGAAATTTGTACACAATCACTCATTTCTTTTCCTGTGCCCACTTTCCCCAGCCTGCACTCTCCTCTTACACCTGAGGAACCGGATAAGATGCACAAGCAGCAAGACCACACATATTCTTGCCACGTTCAATAAGGAAGTACCTAAAAAGAGAAAGAAATGTGTTTGAGTGAGTGTTTCCTCCTCCGGCGGAGTAAGCATGACAGATAGCAGCATAACACAACTGCTCTCATTAGTGCAAGCTCCTTTCTCATGCCAGCGCAAGGACCAAATACCTGTGAACAGTAGTTAGCCAGGCAATGCTGTTCCCCATCCCCCTTATATCACAAACTAGCAGAGTTAGCACCTGACCCTGAAAAATTTCACTAGCAGCTGGAAATACTTGCAGAGCTGGAGTGAAAACTCACTCCCAGCACAACCCATTCTTCTCTGGCCATGTAACCACAGAAGAGGCACAGTACTCTCCTGGCATCAGGCAAACCACCAGTATGGCAGCTCTGCACACGCTGGCCAAGCCCCTGGTGACAACGGCAGGGCTATTGATCTACAGGTCTGCTCTAACGAGTCACCCCAGGACTGGTTTGTAAAGCCATGTCTCCTTCACTGCCGAGGCTGGGATGATTGCCCTGCATCCTCTCAGAGTATGAAACAGCTGCGAAATTTCAGCTTGAGAGCGTAAGGGCGACCTGGGGGCTGATGAAGGTGGGTGGAATCCGACAGACACGACTGTCTTTTTACCAGGTACAGGGAGACCACGGTGGGTCAGGTAGCGTTGGGACCTCCTTACCCATCCATGCCCCACAGTGGGCCCCAGGAGTTCTTCACAATCCAGTAAGGTGTTCCATTTTCTTCTCCATAGCCCACAGCAAGGACAGCATGGTTCACCTTGTCAGGAGTGTGCTCACATCGTGGGCTGCAAAGAAAAGGGAAAATAATGCAGATTAGTTACATGAAAAAACAGTCTGTAATTAATCATAGATTAGCCAGCATTCTCGATTGCACTCCCAACTGCAAAAAGAACTACTGGATACTCTGAACTTCCAGTTGTGGAGAGTAGGGAGGGAAGCCAAGAAAAGGAGATACTGCTCTCTGTTCTCACTCAGAAACTATTACCGGCCGTATCTGAAGTCAGGGCAATAGGCTACGCGGATCTGAGCACCCGGTCCGGGCTTTTGTTCAGAATTAAGATCAACATTGTCACACAAGAATGAGCTACAATGAAAAAACTGAGCAAAGGAATTTTTCCAATGAAAACCAGAAGCTCTTAAGTGCATCCCAATAACAGTTTGTCCTGCCCCAAAGTTCAGAGGCACTGTTCCACATTTTGCACAGGGAACAGCTGGTTCCTCAGTCTAAATACACGTTTCCTTGTATTTCCTCTGAATTTCCAGCTTTTAAATTGCACTTGATGAAAGTTGCCACCTGTGATATAAAACAAGACAACACAAGGTACAAGCTCCCATCTCTAGAGCACCTATTTTTAAACATTTTCAAATTGCAGATAAGTAAAAGATCAAAAATCCCCACAACAGATTTACTTTTCTTCAATCTGTTAATAGTTGGTCTGGGGACCATAGGCTGAAACCACTGGAGCATCAATTATTCCATATGCTCTGACTTTAAATCTACCTTAGACTATAAATCTACAAGATAACTTGGCGTGTTCCTCAAACTGGAATCCTATTACAAAGTATCTTGACTGTCTCACCTGCTTTAACTCCTCACATCTGCCTGTTGCTTGCTTTAAACTTTGAGATTACTGTCTTTATTGCAACAGCAGAGCCACTCGAATTCACGATGCTGCCTACTCTTTCCCTTGCAGCTCCCTGGGGCAGATCACTCATGCTTAGACTCTTAGTTTAATTTTCCCTGCAGTTCTACGTGACTGAGGATTCATTACTCTCAAGTATTTTTCTAGTTCTCTCCAAACATGCACTTTCCCAATTTCTTGCCTAATAGAAATCTATCCTGCTGCAGTTAGCTTCCATAGTCTTTCCAAAATATAATAATCATCCTTTTAAGTAGCTTTTTGCCTTAGCTATAGAGCTGACACAACACTCGAGACCTTCTGCTAGGTCACTTCATGTCTCCAACTAATTTTTCATCTCTGCTGCTTTTCTTACACATCCAGCTGCAGAGGCAGGTAAGCACCTGATGGGATTGGCACGAGGTGCTGGGGGAGCTGCCTGCCCTGCAGAGGACAGCGATGCAGGGACCCCTGCCTTTGTAACACAATCTGCAAACGTACCAGCTCAGGTGCAGGGCAGCGTGAAGGCAGCTACACCGCTCACCACCACCCCTCTGAGGTCTAGCACTGGAAGAGCCACTTGAGTCCCACGGAAAACTTACTTTGGTTAGGACTTGCCCTAAGTAAACCAGATGTGTTCAGCTACAACACCTGGGCTGACCCTGCCACCATCCACGGTCACACACATCAGCCCTGGAAGAGGCTTCCGCCAGCTCTGTGGCAGGGCTGCAGAAGGATCTCCCGAGCTTCCTGACTTGCTGAGCTTTGTTCCAAACGCAGGCTGGTCTTCGGGTTGGACTGGTTCCTAGCAGTAAATTGGCTGCAAGCACACTGTTCCCTCTTCCCTGTGCTGCGCTCTCATCCCCCAGGGAAATCAGTATATCAAGGCTCAGTTTACTTATGTTTTCTATTTTCTGTTTAAAAGAAAATGCAAGAATGCAGTCCAGTGTCCTGGCGTCCAGTGCCACAAAGCAGGAGAAATGGGGATGCGAGTGATTCCAGTCCTACACCTTCCCCTCACCCTCAACCTCCCAGGTTCAGAAATACTTACTTTGAATAGACTCCTTTTCTGTAGTGCATGAAGTTACCTGTCACCTCAAATGCAAAGCTCACCGGGTTGTGCTTCCCCACAGCTTCTACCATGCCATCCTCATCATACTGCAAGAAGAGGATTCTAGGGTCATTTATCTCCTGATTTTGCTGGAACCAGTCAAGAACCCCAGAGCTGCAGTCAGAGCACAGGGGATGGCTAACCCTGGCTTTCTGCTTGCAGACAAGGAAACAAGCGCTGCTTGCATTGAAAGACAAGAACCAAGACTGTCTTACAGTCTGGAGGTGCACCCACTGTGGAAAGCAGGCACAGACCTAGTGCCTGTATTTTGACTACAGCACTTCATTGGTGCCACCTTCAGAAAAAGGAGTCAGCGGCACACAGGAGAGGAGGAGTGTGCATGCCAGCGGCTTGTTCCTCTCCAAAGAGAAAGCAGGCTGCAGCTCGTGCTGCAGAGCCTGGCACACCTTGGAGCCTCTGAGCACCTTCCAGGTCAGGCTTGGCACAGCCCTTGAAGTTCGGAAAAGTAACCCTCAGGGCCTTACCTGCGTGATATTGATAACATCCTTGACAAATGCAATAGCTTTCTCCGGCTGGAACTTGCAGGTGCCATTCTGTGCAGACAGAAAGGAACTGGTATTAAAGCCTGCTCCGGACCCTGCTCTGCCACTGCAGAAATACACCTGAGCTGCGCTGGAAGTACCTCGGCCCGGTATGGGTAGGTGTCCTCCCCCATGAGCCCTTTGTTATACAATATGTATTCAAAGGCTTGGCTTGGCAGGCCCCTGCAAGACAACACAGCCAGAATGCAGATTCATTAGGATGGTAACGCTGTGGCTTCTGCAGAGCAAATCCATGAACATTCCCCCACAGTCCTACAGACCGTTCCCACAAACTGGGGGGAAAGGGAAGGACAGTGTGTATCCCAGACCCTCTATAGGCATAAACTCCAGTCTGTTCCTGCAGTATCTCCCTGTCTGGGACTCCAGCCCATCAGGCTGTTTGGCATGGTCCTACAGAGGCACGGGAAGACCTCATTCTCAGGGGTGCCTAATCCCTGGGGGAGAACGCCAACACAGGAGGCCCAAAGGCACGAGGCCACCTTGTCCACACAGCACCAACAGTGCCAGCTCAGCTCTGCAGCCTTGCACACTCAAGGTGTTTATCCGTGACCTCTGCCCAGCCTGCAGCCTGGATGCTGTGGCTGAGGTCCCCAGCTACACAGCACGGGGGAGGACAAGGGACCCACATCTCCAGCAAGCAGCTGCTTCCTCCCCCGGCCAACTTTGGGGAGCACATCTCACAGAGGGAAGAAAAGGAGAGTGTGACTGGGGCATGCTGACAAGGAAAGGACTAAGGAGGAGTCATGAGAAAAGTAAAAAGCACCAAGAGTGGTTTTGCTTAGCTCTGAGCGTTCCTCAGGGACTGCCTATCTTACAGAAAACAGAAGATTTCAGAAAGCTTTATTTTCTGCCTTCTCTAGCAATGCCAGTAGGAATTTACCAAAGGGGAAGCAGAGGTTTCTGTGGGTTCCTTAAAGTGCCATGAGATGCGCATGACCCATGAGCAGTGCAACAGACAAAACTCCCCTTGCTTTCCCTGAGCATGTTAAAGCCTAGCTATGTAGCACACGTGATGGCAATGTCAAAAGACATTGTAACAAAACAAATATCAGAAGAAAAACTAATAAACAACAGGAACAACAGAGGTTAGGAAATGCTGGAGATTTAGTGAAACATTCTAACCTCTAGGGAGGGCAAAATTAAAATAAGGAAACCAAACTAAAGCCAAAACTGTTTTCCCTGACATGTGTCAGCCAAGGGAAAACAAAAACCATTCCAAGATCTGGAAGGATCCTGACACTAGATCTTGAGGAAGGCTGTCAATCATGGAACATAAGATACTCCCATTTCTATTCTTTATTACTTTATATAACTTACCCACTGCAGCCGTGGTTGTTAAAAGCCTGGGCGCAATCAACTAACTGTTGTTCTGCCTAAGGAAAAGTTTTTTGAGTAAGTATATATTCAACACCTGCATTCGGAATAAGTGATACAAAATGCAATCCGGGTGGCAGGCAACTGAGGAGCATTGGTTTTATCCATGTAGCTGGCTGTTCACCCGCTGCAAGCAGGAATCACTCGGCTGAACAGCTCCACATTCCAAGGAGGGGGACAAGGAAGATGTGGAGCCGGCAGCCCAGGATGCTTGAGCTGCAAGAGGCATTCCTCCTCACGCCTGCCAGGACACTGTCCCACCCACGGGAGCACTGGCTGAGATCTCTTTCAAAGGTCAAGTTTGTTTTTAACACTTACACCCAACCCTCAGCTATTCTGGTAAGTCATAAAAGCGGCTAATGTCTTTCTAGTTCTTCAAGAACGTAAATCCTCTGGGAGTTTAAAAATAAACAGTCTCACAATGTGCTGCTTGCAGCAAGCTGTATTGCAGCAAGAAGCTCCTGCCGGTTGGCAGCACCAGACACGGCTCTAGCTAACCATGCCTGCTCCCAGCAGCAGGGACCTGTCAGCCTCCGGCCCCTCTGCTTTCATCCTGCTCTGAAAAGGGCTCTGCCCAAACCCAGGGCAGCGGGACACTCAGATCCCGAGAGGGGATGGTGACAGGCACATCCTCAGGCACAGCAAGCTCCCAGCCATGCTGCCTTACACCTCCCCAGCAGTTTTGCTTGGCTTGCAAATAGCTGCAAGGGGTCTGCAGGGCTGGAGGTGCCTGCCACAGCCACACACAGTGATGTACAGCCAGACTTGGAACAAGCACCTGGCAGCTGTCCCAGACAGGAGTGGGCTGGCCCTGCTGGCAGCCCCGGCAGATAACTGGAAGCAGGACTTGCCGTCAGTGCACAGGAAAGGAAAATCTCTTACCAGAGAGAGGAGCTTTCCCGTCGCAATAGCAATAGTAGACTCCAAACACCCTGTGGTGGAAAAGGTCCAGCAGCTCCCGCAGGGGCCCTGCATTAGGAACCGGAGAGGAACTGCTCCATAATGTGCTGCAGGGTCACCAGCCTCCCCAAAACACAAGGGCCAGGGCAGAAGGGCACGCCAGGAGCACATCGCTTCCACTCCCTGCCGGCAGCTGGACTTCACCTTCCACTTGGCCCCTGCCCAGGGACCCACGGCCTCCCCCCGCCCCAGCCCACCCCAGCCACAAAGGGGCTCCTGGGGGAGCCTGCTTCCTTGTGGGCAGGCACGCCCCAGCACTCCGTCTGCTGGCACGGTGCCCTGCCCGCAGCGGTTAGCCCCTCTCCCGGCCTGCTCTTGGTGCATCGCTGATGACACACACTCCTCACCTGGTTTTTCACGGGTGTCACGTAATTTCCCTTCTTCCTCCAGTCAATGGAGTCGGGATACGGCCCCGAGCTGCGCAGGAAGTTCCCCTTTGTGGCTGAGCAGTTCTGCAAGCGAGGCAGGAGAGCTGTGGCAAGCCACCATGCCGGGGGACAGTGGCCCGCAGACGGCTACCCTTCCCAGGGTGGAGGCAGCAGTGACCGCCACGCTGCCTGTGCAGCCCTGGCTACTGCACAACAGCCACACTGGCCGGGGAGACCTGAGCCAGCCCTGGAAGAGCACTGCTAGCCCGCACCCCCACTGCTCAGGGACCTCCTAACTCCCCAACGAGCCGGGATCAGGCCTTAGGCCTACCCACAAAAACACAGATCGACCTGCAAAGCTGAAAGCAGAAGTGACAATTTAGCTAGAGCCAGGGTCAAGAGGCAGAGGCAGCTGAAAGCTGGGAAGGTTGGGGATGGAGGGGGGGGTTCACCTCACTCTTACCCCAGCTCCGGCGGGACAGGGCACTGCACTTAGCAAAGTGGATTTCAGGCAGCACAGTGACGACGGGGTGCCGACCCACGGGTGGGTGCAGCTTGCTGCGGAGCCCCCCCCACCCTGTGGCTTGGGCTCCGCCATCCTGCCAGACCCCCTCCTCCTGTGACTTACCTGGGGCTCGCTCCACAGGTATAATTTTTTAAATTCTGCGAAGGTCAGATCTGAAAACTGGTTCAGGCTCACTGGAAGAAGGGAGGAAACGGGAACGTTTTGCTCACTACGGATCAGAGCGCAAAGCGAGAGCAGGCCGGGGGGGGGGTAAAGCGGCTCCTACTCTGGTAGCTGTGGTTGCCGGCGTTGTGCTCGTCGATCTGCCTCTTGTTACCGAGGAAGATGCGCAGCCGGCGGGGGTACTCGTCCGGGCCGTACCGCCGGTTGTTCTACGGGGACACAGGGCGTCAGCCGCTGCCGAGGGGTTCCCGAGGCCCCCCACTCCCCCGGCCCGGCTCCTTCCCACCGCGGCCCGTCCCCGGAGCTTTACCTGCAGCATCCAGGCCTTGAACTGCAGCTCCTCTGCGGGAGGGAGCGGGGAAGCGTCAGCGGCTCGGCTCGGCTCCCCCGCCGCCGAACAGGCGACAGGGAAGCCGAGCCGAGCCACCCCCTCCCGGTACCCCTTTACCTTCGGCGGAGGGCGCCCAAGCGGCGGCGAGCGCCAGAAGCGCGGCCGCAACCAGCAACGCGGCCCAGCCCATCGCCGAACCGAACTGAACCGAGCCGAACCGAACCGAGCCGAGCCGAGCCGAGCCTCTGCCGGAGAGGCGGGGCGGGGGCGGGGAAGGGGGCGGGGCGGCCCCTCCCCGGGGCGGGGCGGCCCCGCAGAGGCGGGAAGGGCGGGGGAGGGGGGTGTCTGCGGGTCAGGCGTTGACCCGCCGATAAAAACATCCCAAGTCCCGGTTCACCCTGAGATAGAATAGATTTATTAGCAAGAGGTAATCAGGAAACATATATTTTTACAAAAAAATGGAAATATTTTTCCAAACAAGCTGTAAGTTGAAATAGTTTTAGGGCTTGAAAGAGAATTCTCATACCACGAGGTATTGCTTACAGCAAAAGTGTTCTGGTTGTTAGAGTGGAGCATGCCTGCCACCGTAAAGTTAAACTGTGTTTATATACTGTACAATGTAAAAAATACATGGTAATATTCACAGAATAAGCACTACATTACTATATTCCTGCTAGAAGGTGGTTAGACAGGATTACAGTATATGTAATAAAAACACTCGGTCATCTTTTTCTAATTCTACATCATGTTACTCATAGTGGTCACAAGGTATACGGATCTATAGCATATCAACAGAAGCTTGTCATGAGCCGTATGCAGCGAGGAGAGTCAAAGGGACGTTTCCATCTTCCCGACTTAGGAGGGACCAGGGGCAGCGGCCGAGAGGCCCCCCTGGTGCCGGGCCAGCGCGGAGGGGGTGGCACACAGAGACAGGGCAGCTTTGCGCGGAGAGATAAACTTTTAACGTGTTCTCTTCCCCTGCCTTACAGAGTTTGCCACAGGATGTTACTGCTAATACTGTCTGAGCGAGAGCTGCTCCGTGCTGCCCGAGAGCCCTGTGGGAACGCACGGGTTCACCCGCCCGACCGCCAGCCCCCTCGAGAAGAACCAGTGACAAAAGTAACATCATCGAAAAGAAATGGGGACTCCAGCAAAGTGTCGAGGCGTGAAACCTTAAACGACGCGGGAAATCCTACGCGAGGTCTACTGCGGCCAAAGAACGAGGGGGGCGGTTTGCTTGGAGAAGCACATACGTGGAAGTCACTCCAGGGCGTCCAACAGAAACAAACAGATATATACAGTATGGTATAGCGTGAGTACACGAGCAGCTGCCGGCCACTGCTCCGGGCTCAAGAAGGCAGTTTGGGCTCTATTCGCAGAGAAGCTTCATAAAGGGTTTCTTCATCCATCACAAATGACTGGTCCAGCAGGTACTGCGTCACCTGGAAAAATGAGAGCCAAACGGTTAATGGATAGGACTCACCTCTGCTGCAGCCGATGATAAATGCTGAAATTGGGAAATGATAAAGGCCTAAGCCTATCTCTGAGTCGCAGAGAAGTGCCTGCAGTTCCTGCCAACCAACACAGGCACTGCACGTGCTTATTTCATCCCAGGATTGCAAAGTCTTGCCTAGTCCTCAGCTGCTCTTCTGCTTTTCTTGCTTAGTTTTCCTCTCTGGCTCAATTTTATCAGGCACAAAGTTCTCTCCTGCTGAGAACACAAAATCCTGATAATTAAGGCACCATGTAAGTGGGGAACAACATTCTTGCTTCAGGAATGCTGCTGACAGGACAGGACATCTGCTCCAGTACTAGCAGAAAATCCACTCACAATTCCTGGCAGATTTTTCCCAAATTACTTTTTGGCCTTGTTAGTAGCACAGCGTGCGCACCTGATGCCAAAGAGGGGCACAGCCCATGCCGGGGCAAGGCACCGCACCTGGGGTTCAGAGCCAGCCAGCATAAGAAGCAGCCGGCAACAGAGCCTCTGCCTGGGAAGTGCTGGCAGTGCAGACAGGGCTTCATCCCATCACCCACAAGAGCATCCAGAACCTTCTGTAGAGCTGTATCCCACCTCTGCAGGGAGACAGGGCGATGTGCAGCCACGCACAGCACCACCTGCACTACCCTTCCCTGCTGCACTTGGTGCTGGCTGTTTTCAGCCAGGTTTCTCAGGGCAGTGGGCTGCTTTCACAGATGCTGGTCTTCTTCCTGAGCAGCAGAGGCTGGGAGAAGGCAGGGGTTACCTGGGGTGCCCAGATGGGAAAAGGCAGCGGCGTGAGCCCAGTCTCGGGCAGGTACCGACAGTGCAGAGGGCAGGGCTGGGGCTGCCCAGCACTGCAGAGGCTAAAATCAGAGCCCGCAGCTCCCCGACCTCTGCCAGCCCAGCCAGGGGTTGTGGTCCAGAGTGACTTGGGCTGCTCCTGCCACCACACATGGAAACTGGCATCACTGGAGGGCGGTTTGGCCCAGCCTGATGACCAACAACATGGCGTGGCAGTCAGGGCACCGGGCAGGTTTGGCAGATGCCTGTGGGGCAGCAGCAGTGTTTCAGGAGGGTTTGATGTTTCTGGAGAACAGCAGTGCCAGAGACAGCGGAAACCCCAACGCCAACCAGCCCAGTTCCTGGGTGGCTCTGCGGTGCCGCGGCAGAGGAAGCGCGAGGGTGGCCGAGACCTTTCATCTCATCACACATCTGGGGGCCACCACGAGGCGGGGGCCACCACGAGGCGGGGGCCACCCAGCACCAGGATGTGTGTGGGGGGGGTGGGACATGTTTTACTCCCAGCCTGGGGTGGGGAGTGCTGCCCCAGAATAGCTATTTCTCAGCATCTCCAGGGTGGGCTCTGCTGGTGCCGGGATAATTCACCTGCACACAGAAGGCCCGGAGGGACACAGAGTCTGGCCCTACTCTGTGCAAAGTCTGCTGCAGGGAAAGGGAGGCACTGAGGGAGGGCAGCCTCTGCACTGTGTCCCAGCTGTGCTGGCAAGGAGCATGCATGCACTTTATAATCACACAGAGCAGCCCCAGGAGCACTCTGGCCATTCGCCACACTGCCTGCCCTGCCTGACGGCTGTTGCATCCGGGCGTAGCTGCCGTCTACAGCAGTGCCTCCGCTGCAGCATCCTGGGGGAGGCGTGGGGGAGCCTGCTGCAGCCGCCCTCCGTCCCCTGCGCTGCTGCCAACAGCCTGCAGCAAGGCACAGACACTGCTCCCAGCATGGAGGCATCAGCCATACTCCTGCTGTAGCAGATGGGCAGCAAAGGGCAAGGGAGTGCAGGGCGTGAGGCCAGCGGTCACAGGAGCCACCGACACTTGTTACTCATTCCCATGGAAGGGCCCTATGGATGAGGAAAGGTACAGCTTCTCATTCCCCCACCAGGTAAAACACAATCTCTGGCTGAGTTCCAAGTCCTGGAGCTGCTCTCCCGTGGCACAGGGATCTCTGCAGCAAGACCCACGCCCACGCTTTCGCAGCGCACGGGTCTCTGCCTCGGACGACGTTTGCCCGAAAGTGGCTCACAGTGGAGGACAGCTCCATCCCCAGCGCCCACCCACTCCCCGGGAGCCCTTCCAGGCTGCTCTCTTGCCACACTGTCCGACCATAGCCACGCTCCAGCCCCAACTGGGCAAGACCGTGCTGGGCTGCTGACCCTTGTGCCCACAATGACGGTGGCTTGCAGGAAGAACCAGAGTGAAAGGGCAGTCCTGACTGCTGGGAAGAAATGGCAGCAAAGCTAGGGACAGGCAGGGACAGCGCTGACTCGTTCTGGCCAAGGCTCAGATGGCAGAAGCCGCATCCTTTTGCTCTGCCAGCAACGATGCGTAGGTGATGAGCTCTTCACGGTTTGCGTGGCAGGGCACAAGCGTGCCAAGAGGAGCAGGGAGGTCGCTACGTATCTCCTGTGCTTGTCCCCCTCCGTTATGCCTCACCTGACACAAGCCCCCGCACCTGCACTAGTTCTGCTAGCATTTTCTGTCTTAAATTTCTTACAGAAGCATCGTATCTTCCCCAAAGGAGCTGCCAGATATTGAAGGCTTAGACACTGTGATTCGAGAGGGAGAGGAGGAGGAGAGGGAGCACGTGGCTCTCAGGACAAGGCTGTACCTTAGGCTGGTGCTCAATCTTGTAGGAGGTTTGCTGGAACTGGCGGATCTCTCTTATGATGTGTGAAATCTGTCCGGAGATAAAACACAGAAGCCGTTTACAGCACAGCCATCACCACCGGCACTGCGTCCCACCACCTGGGAGGGTGACAGGCAGCTGGTGGAGTGCACTCTGTCTGCACCTTTCAACCACAGCATGATGCAAAGGGGTTTTTTGTTGCTTCCAGACACATCCCTCACCAGGGACAACCCTGGCTGCATGCACGCATGCAGGGGGACATGTGTGGCCATCTGGTGCTGAGCAGGTGACGGCCGGCTGTGAGGACTGCACAGGGTGGGCACAGACCTGGCCAGCACTGCGGCACCGAGCCACATCACTCCAACCTGTCCCCCACGCACCCACTGCAGTGGGTCTGGGACACTCACCATCCTCATTTTGGAGAAGTTCACCAGGCCATCCTCGGTGTAATTCGGTGTCCCCTCCTCAATGAACGCCAGGTCGGTCAGATACATTCCCAGGTAGGGGACGCATGGAGGGTCGCAACTTCAGAAGCAAACCAGAAACAAATAAGAAAAGAAAACTGCCTTACTCTGGGGCTTTGGAGTGGGGAAGAGGGTCAGACTTCACAGTTAGCAGAATTTGAAGGATTCTCTCCCCAGGAAAGCTGCTGGTCTCCTGGGCCACATCCTGCAGCCGCCATCCCCATGGGCAGAGCAGGACAAGCATGAGCTGCGGCCATGCCCCGCACGAAGCTGCAGGCTGCAGGAGGTGAGTCAGAGGCAGCTTCAGCAGAGGGTTGGAAAGACCTTTTGGAGCTTTCCCTGCTGGCCTCAGCCCCCACAGCCAGCGAAACCCCTGCCGAGAGCCGAGGGCAGTGCAGGCGCTGAGCTTGCCCCCCGCCCTTCACACCGCACCCCAGCCCAGTCCCCCAAGGAGGATTGCTGTGCGCTGCTGATGGGACACAGCCCGTGGGTGTCTGCCATGCACAAGCCCATGGGGATGCACCAGCTCCAGGGCAGCTCAGCACCCCGCTCCCCACACACCCACAGCACCGCGCTCCTCAACTTGCGGGACCAAGCGAACACCAAGTAATGAGGATTTGGGGAACCTGAGTGCTGGCAGAGAAGCCCGATGTCGTCTCTGGTTGGGTGTGGGGCTGGCTGCTATTGCAGCACTGCCAGCTCTCTGCTGTGCAATGCTCTGACTTGGGAGCCACCGCGGTGTGCTGCATATAAGGCATGTCACGCTAGCTGGAGTGACATGCACTGGCTGGTGGGAAACCATAACTAAATATTGTACACTTGGGGGTTTAAACTATGAGTCTGTAAGGAGACAGGGCAAAAAAAGTTTTGTGGTGTCTGGCAATGATTTCCCCCTCTGCAATGCCTTTTATTCTCGTCTTTCCACACCACTGCTCAAAGGAGCAGCTCATTACTCAGGATCGCTTTGCAAGCCACTGCCCTGTGCCTGCTAAACAAGACATGCATTAGTGCTGGCTCTGAAATGATCCTGTGAGCAAAGCCCCAGCTCGCAGTGCAGGAGCCGGGGTGGGATCCAGGTCCCCTAGCACTGTGGGGACCCTGGGCCAGCCATCAGCAGCCCCCTCACAGCAGCAGTGCAGGAGGAGAATCATCGTTCACTCACTTTTTCAGTGCCTCCCTCAGGTTCTTGAACCTGCCCTCCGACGACACCAGCTTTTGTAGCTTATCGATCAGAGCCTTCGTCTGCAAGAAACCCAAACTATCACTTGGAGAAGGCCCTGGAAGAAATCCCAATCCCCGCGGCCAGGGGGGGTTGAAGCCTGTGGAGCCGCAGGGTTGCTCCCATCCCGCCGGGGCACATGACCCCTGTCCGGCTGCTTGACAACTTTGCAGGTACAAATTCTGCCCTGGCCACTACAGCAGCTCCTGGTGACATCCAGAGGAGCTGAGCAAGCACTTGAAAGCAAAGTTCCTCCAACACGTAATAAAGACGGGCTATGCACTTGTTTCCTTCCCCTGCCTCCCACCTCTGCCTTTTCCAGTGCCTGTTTTAATTTACAGGTTTATCACTTCTCAGGAAAAAAGACGGTATTCCAGATTCAGATGAGCCCACATAGCAGTTCTGGCTCGGCAGCCCCTGGCCTCCACCAGGCTCTGCACTGTGCAGGTACAAGCTATTTCTGTACCACATAACACAAGAATTCATTTTGCTCATCCATAATTGGTCTGAGCAGCCCCGAAAACCGGTTTAAAGAAGTGTCTCTGTGTGTATACAGCTACAATGACTCTTTAGGAAAGGTTTCTTTAACTGCACATCTGACCTGTGGGATGAATAAGCCCAAGAGTAACGCAGGGTCTGAGCTGCTTGCACACCACCTCCCTCCTGGGAAAGACCTACAAAAACCTTACTCCGTTTTCTGTTTTTTCAATGCATGTGTCTTACGTCATCCCAACACCATCACACTCAGCCCATCCAACCCTCCTCTGCCTCCCAGATGAGAGGTCAGCCCCATGCTCCTACCTGCTTAGAGACCTTGAGCCAGGTTTTCTTCAGACGGAAGATGGCACTGCGGTTGAGGGAGGAGGTGATCTCCAGCACCGCGTTGTAGTTGTGCAGGCACCGGCAGATGTCCGCCACCGCCACCCACTTCTCAATGGCACTCACCCGTGCGTTGATCTCCTCATTCCGGAGGATCTCCGATGCTATCAAGTTACTGACCTTTGGGGAGACACCAGTCCCAGCCCACACATCAGGTGGGCTTTGTACAACAGCTACATGCCCTCCAGCCTCGCTGCATTTTTTAAAGAGATTTCCCTTCACTGCAGTAGTCCCAGCAGCAGCAACTGCACCAGGAGATGCTCAAACTGCAACAGGTCCCTGAAGCACATAACATCCATGGAGGACAGGTGGGGGCAGATAAACCTTGTACATCCCAGTCCCTGGCTAATGCCAGGGGCAGGTTGGCTACGCTGCCTCATCTTTGCCTGTCTCCCCGTCCCCCACTATGGCTGCACTTACATCATTAAAGTGTTTTGTGTTCTTCATGATGTAAGGAGTCCTTTCGTTCTTCTCAAGCTTCATCCAACCTTGCCCGAAGAACTCTCTGCAAACGACAGCGTTCAGGTCAACATTTATTTCCCATTTTTCTGGGATGCCCAAGCCCTGCAAGCTCCACTGCACCCACACGGAATGGAGAAGCTGTGGCCTTTGCCCGCCATGCTGCCAGACAGGGACCACACGGATGCGCTTGCAAGTGTGATGGACATGGGAGGGTCACCCCGGGGATGCCAGCAGATAAGCCACAGGGTCAGGCCTCAGATTTGGGCTTGAGCCCAGCCTGGGCTACTTGCAGAGCAGGCGGCAGCTGGGAAGGCATTGCACCCTCTGGGTTTAGCCTGGGCCAGGCTGGCCATGGGGCAGCAGGTGGCCACAGAACCCTGGGTGACCAGAACAGCCCTTCCTCGCTCATGGGCATCACTTACTCATACGGGATCTTCTTGAAGACCAGGTGATCCAGCAGCGTCAGCTGTTCTGCTATTTCCAGGGCCGAGTGGTTTTCAAAAGGTTCTGCTTTGACTCCCTCAGCCTGAGTGACAGGGTGGGCTCATTGGTTAAGAGCATAGTAAGAACTTCTGCATTTCATGCATGTAAAATCAAAGCCGAAGTTGGACTCCCAAGCCAAAGGCTTTTCCCCAGCAGAGCTGGCGTATGCGGTGCTGCACTGGTCTGAGGGTCCAGAGGCACCGCATCCCACATCCTGCCAGCACTGAGAAGTGCTGGCTTCACACAGCCCTGTAAACCCGACGGTTTTAATTACGTTATCATTCATGTACATGTACAGACACAAAATTAACTAATCTTCTCTATTTAAGTAATTAGGTGTCAGCTACAGAACGGATCCCCACACACTGACTTCTGCAACTGCTGCCTTTTTGCTCTACATCTGTTTAATTAATAAAGCACCAGGGGATCCCAGCCAGAGCAGTGCTGCTGAGCTGCTGCCTCGTGCCCAGCTACCCCTGCCAGGCAGCTCAGCCAGCCTCGCCAGCACCGCTCCACCAGTGCCCATGGGGTCGGCAGCTCCCAGACCCTGTTGCTGCTTGGGACAGCTCTTCCAAGGGATGCCCAGAAAAGCAGAACAGGGACATCCCCTGTCCCCACTCCCTGGCTCTGGCCAAGTGGTGCTTGCAGGCACGGGGGGCTCAGTGTGCCCCATGCTCGGAGCCACCTAAGCTGACAGTGACAGCCTGCACGGGCTTCACTGCACTTCGGTATGAACACAGCCCAAACGCAGGGTTCTCCCAGCAGGGAACTGTCTAAAAACCTGCCACGAGCAGCAGCATCTCTCCTGTCCGGGTCTCGGGAAAAGGGACTGTAGCAGCTCCCAGCATAAGGGGTGCGTGGGAAAGAGGGGCCAGGTTGGTATCACACTGGGATGGAGCAGCATGAGCGGGAACCGCGGGTGGCTCTGGGACACAACATCAAGGGCTGAGGTGCAAAGCACAGAGCGTGCCGGGCAGCAGTCGCAGCGTGGGTGCGGGCGCTCCGCGCTGCCTCCACTGCAGCCAGTTACTCCCACAGGCAGCCGAGACCCTCCCCGCTGCCCTCACTACCCTCCCCAGCACTGCCTGCAGGCAAACAGCAAATGGCCCGGCCCTGTCCCTGCTTTGCTCAGGGATGTCTCATTGAAACACGCGCTGCCGCATTCCAGTGTCCTCTGGCCAGAGCCAGCGGTGCACCGGGACAGTGGTGCAAAGGGACAACACTGCAGGGTTGCAGGACGGCGATGCCGTGGACCAGCTGAGCCCCCTGCTCTGGGGTGCCTGCTTCGCCCTGAGAAAGGCATCACCTCCCTCTAGCACCCTCTCTAATGCAGGGGTTTGGGAAAAGCAGAGTGGCTCCAGGTACCACGAGCGAGCCGGCCCCAGGAATCGTCGTGGCCTGCCTGAGTTAACAGCCTGTTGCAAAAATGCCCTCCTGGCCACAGGAAGGGGGTTGTGAAAGCAGCTCCCGGGGAGCAAACACCGGCTGGGCTTCCTCTGCTCAGCTCAGGGGCCCATGGAGAGGTTGCGGGGGGGTGGGTGCACGCTGGAGGGGTGCAGGCTGTGGGGGCACATCCTGCCAGAGCACAGGGTGCTGCTGACAGCAAACACTGGGTGGGCGAGTGGCACTGGTGGCACTCAGCAGCACCGGTGCCATGCAGGAGGGCTCCGAGCACCCTGGAAGGCATCCCAGCCGAGGGTTCAGCAGGCAGCACAATGCACACAGCCAGCTCACGAGGAGGGGGTCGGAGAACCCACAACCCCCATCACCCCAATGTGCACCCCAAAATCCAGGGCTCCCTTGTGTCCCCACCGTGCCTTTGACCAAAGGTCACTGCGGCTCAGCTGCTCAGATTGAAGGGCAGACCGAAACCCTCTGGTTTCGTTTGTCCTCTCTTCTTCAAAGCAAGTTTCCAGCACCCATGGTTACAGACAAAAACTTTAAAAAACCCCAAGGGGCCTCAGCCACTCCAGAAGCTGGCCGGCACACCCAGGGGACAGAGCAGCTGTTGTTTCAGGTGCACCAGGCCAATTTAAAGTGGCTCTTGGGTTTTTCTGGGAGCAGACTTCGGGGTTTTTTTAATGCAGGACGGCAGCAAATGCACTGCAGCCACCCTGACAGTTTTAAATCTATTGCACGTTCCCAGGGCTATGCTCCTGGGGGAGCAGCACCGATGCCAGCTGGGCCAGCGCCTGTCACTTGGAACCAGCGCGCGGCAGCACTGGCACAGGTTTGGGGACAGAGAGGACACGGTGGAAATCCGTGGGGTTTTCCTGCGTCCCTTGGGCAGGCACTGGCATCAGCAGGCAGGCGCATCTCCGTGCCCACTCCAGCCATCCTGCCGACAGTGCAGACGGACTAAACAGCTGGTGGGCTGTTAGTGTTGCCTCTGTCTGCAACAGATCCAGCTGTGCTCACAGCTGGCCCTGTCCCCAGAAAACCTTTCCCTGCTTTGTAGCCGTACGCCCAGACAGCAGGCTTGGAGAACTGCTCTCCACCAAGCCAGGTTTCGCCGGAGCACGGGGATCTTTAGCTGTTCCCCTACCACCATGCTGAGCTACTAGGCAGAGTGACAAAGGGAAAGGGTATTTACCATCTGTACAACCTCCTCCAGGGTTATCTGATTGTCTCCTGGATCCTCCTGCGTCAAGGTCCTACGGCATGAAAAGACAGCATTACTTTGGCTGGGGAAGTATCAGACCTGCACAACTCCAATGGAGCTGCAGCATGACTTTGTGGTTTTTCACAGATTAAACACTTGGCATGCATAAGAATGCTTCTAAGTCCCATTTCCCATTTTAAAGAGAAAAACAATCCTTGACCGAGGCCACAGCCGGCCCCACATGCATCACTCCCGCAGCAAGACACAGCTGCCTTGGCCCCAGCACGGGGTGGACATGCACCTGGGTGGCCAGAGCTGCCCAGCTCATCGGAGATGCCCACAGCCCCTGGCCGTGGCGAGACATGGTGCCATCCCACTGGCTGACAGTGGGAAGGGCTAAGTGCTCACTGGGTTCAACTCCACACCTTGGCCATGCCTGCATGTGCACAGGCACGAGGGTGGGGGGTCACGCCTCACCCGCGGCCCCCGATCAGGTCCTGATGAGCCGGGGAGACAGATGCAGCCAGCGTTGCCCGTCCTCCTCCTCGGCACTTCCTGAGCCCCAGGGCCTAACCGCGGGCACAGCCCCTCCAGGAGACCTTGTGCCTGCTCTTATCCCAGGCGAGAACAGGAAGCAGCCGCCAAAAGCCTGGCACGGCATCCAGGAAAAAGCAACCTCCCACCCACGGCCCTTCACCTTATGATGTTGGCGGCTGCTTTCCTCTCCTGGGTCAGGAGCTCGGGATCGTGAATAACCTCCTCCAGAAAGGCGATCACTCTGAACTTCAGCTCCTCATTGGTTTCAAAGTCCTGCCAAACCCGGCACAGTCACAGTGTTAATGTACTATAATGTGAGTAACATTGATTCCCAGCAGCTCCGCTCTCTGCCCATTTAAACCCAGCCAAGACCGATGACCCCGCAGTGCCAACGTGGGCGGCTGCTCGGCCAAGGGCAGAGGCTCCCTCCTCCCTGCAAAATCCCAGCCTGTAGTGCCCAGCAAAAGGGAACCAGCCAAGAAGGCACCGGGCTCATTCTGTACCATTGCATTGGCATCACCCGGCCTGGGAGAGGCATGAGGGCTTCCAAGCGTCAACCAGTACTGAACCGCTCCCAGTGCCCCCAGCAACCAGCTGCAGAGGGACAGGGATAGCAAGGAAAGTCACATGGTTTCCTAACCCTAACCCCAGCCTGAAACCCCCTAACAGGAATCAAACCCAGTTACTCTGCTTCCACCAAGCCCAGCCAGGGGGATGACTGTGGATCCTGGCTCTATCCCTTTGCACACCAAATATGCAAACACTGCAATCCTATGCCTGGCCCCCGGCTCTGCGCCAGGGGCTCCCAGCTCCCCTGCTTCACAATTTTCATCTCCTCCCCACATCCACTCATTTGCTTAATTAAAAAAGAAGTGCCAAATTGTCTTTCCAGCTGGAGCCTGGCTGAGCCACACAGCACGCAGCCCAATTCACACCAGTGGGGAGGAAGGGCCCCCGCGGTGCCGACCCCCCACCCGGCCCCCTGACTCCCACCTGCGAGTGTTTGGAGACCCAGTGCCGCAGCACATTGAGGACCCGGTTGGTGGCCGCTCTCCGGATCACGAACTCCTTGTCTCCATTCCGCTGGTCCGTCGGAAAGCCTGAAACTGCCAGCAACCCCTTAGCACTGCCACAGGTCCGCTGAGAATTGCTTACGGGTATTTTCAGCACTGCTAGAAGGAGCAGCCCCTGTTCCCAAGCATCCCTAAACTGCCTCTTAAACGCAAGTGCTGGGGAGGCTCTGCGTTACAAGGCAGCGGCGTGCTCAGCCATGGGTGCGAAGGGTTGAGCTGCCTGCAACCTGCATGTTCCTTTGGCAGCCTCCGTGCCCAGGGACCCAGGGACCACAGCCCGGAGCGGGGAGGCACTGGGCTGTGGGTGCTCTGGGCTCCCTCAGCAGGGGCTGGGTCCCAGCCAGGGTGCTCCTGGAGGGAAATCCAGCCGAGCATGGTGGAAACAGGCACCCCAAAAACATGTCCCTGCTCTCTCGGCGGGCCGGGGCAGGGTACCTGCACTGGCGAGGGACATCCTGCGGTACTTCTCCTTGGTGGGGGTCCCCTCGTTGGCTCCCGCTGTGGCAATGGCAAATGCGGAGGCAGCAGACAGGGCACTGCGGGTGCTGTCGAGCTCCCGGCAGGACGTCATGACCACGCCATTGTTGTAAGAAAACAGTGAGAAATCTGGGGGAGAGAAGAAAGCCAACACCACTCCAGCTGCCGCCGCCGCTGCAGCCAAGTCCCCTCCCGCAGCCCTGACCCCCACTCGCCAGCCCCCCTGGGTCAGGGCAGGGTGGGAACGGGGCTCATGGAGGTGGTGGGTGCAGACAGCCAACGCGGGACTGCTCCTCATGGAGACCTGGCTTCCACCCCGTCAGGGCTGGAGCAAAGGAAATGGGCAGCTTTGGATGCCACCATGCTGCAAGAATTTATCCAGCACAGCTTTAGCAGGAATGAAGCCAAGACGGTGCTATAGACAGTATTAAGATAGCTACAGGGCAGACTCGAGCAGATAAATTATGCTTGATGCCAGTGCAGGCTCACATTTCGAGCAGCGTAATTCGCTCCTAAAGCACCAGATCAGGCTCAAGAGGGGAGGAAAGGGGTGAGAAGACCTGGTAAGACGCACAGAACAGCTCTGTGATAGGGGTGGAGGGTTCGGTGCTTCCCTGTCCCCTTGCAGGAAAATAAAGGGTAAAGTCCTGCTCCTTCTCATGTCTGCTTCAGTTTTACACCTGCACCTTTAGCGGCTCTGCACAGCCAGGTTCAAGGTCAGCAGGCAGCCCTAGGCAACTCCTGAGCAGGACAGGTCTTGGCTCACTTGTTACCTGATGAATTTTTGCACTTGATGGACTTAGGAGTTGTCGGAGATTTTGTTGGGGAAGTTTCAGCTTCTGCTTCATCGCTCTGGTTGGGATCTGTGTCCGACTCTTCCCTTACAGATACCTCTGAGCCTGGGAGGAACAGGGAACCCAGTTACCATCACTGCTGGACACATGCATGTTGCAGCCACATTTTAGCTCTTCCAGATTTCCCTAAAGTCTGAATCATTCCAGATGGGCACAGAGCAACCAAGAACAGGAAAGGTACAGACTCCCACAATTACTTTGGGTTTCTTTGGGGTGGGGTTTTTTTTGTGGTGGGTGGGTTTTTTTGTTTTGTTATTACAACTTACTCAGCTTTCAGGTAGCACACAACCCACAGGAGGCAGGAGCTCTTTGTGCAGTGCATGGTGCATCCATCACCAGCTCGGAGCCTCTGCCCAGGGCTGGTGACAGCAAGCCGGACCGCAGGCGAGCTCCAGCCCTTGCACCCCATGTGCAGCGATGGGGTGGGATGCAGTACCTCCCTTGCAGGGCACAGGCACTGGGAAATCACCCAGCGAAGGGCTGCAGGAGGAGCTGGGGCAGCCTGTCCCCCGCCTCCGGCTGGGCTGTCCTCTGCCCTCACCTACGGCTACCCCACAGACCGGCTTCACCCCTCTCGGAGCCCCTGCTTGGGCACCAGGGCACAGAGGGTGCTTGCACAACCTGCAGCAAGGGAGAGGATAATGTCGAGGTGCAAACAGAGAGCCTGCAGCCTGTTCCCATTTTTCTTAAAGACAGGGAAACTGCTAGCAGTGCCAGAGTCGTGCACACAGCCTTGCTTGCACAGGGGTCCAGCCCTGAGGCAGCTGCCCCACAGCCAGTGGGTCCCAGCTCGCGGTGCTGGGTGCTGAGTGTGATCCCAGTGCAGATGGGGCAGTGCGAGTGCTGGGCCCGTCCCTGCGCAGTGGGTGGGGAGTGCAGCTCAGCCCACAGCCACAAACGCCACGGCGAGTGCTAAAGTCAGAGGGTCCCTGGGGTCTGCACTGCCGAATCAGTCTCGCGGGGCTACAGCAGTGGGGAGCCTCGTCCTCCACTGCTGTGCTCAAAGCCATGCCCAGGGACATCAGCACAGGGGGCAGAGGGATGCTCAATGGGGCAATGACCTGTGGCCTTTGCGGTGCTTTACTTACTCAGCTCCAGCTCTCTTCCCCCAGTATCCCATTGCTGAGCTTCCTGGAAGCCACACCACACAAGCCACCGCATCACCAGGAGCACCACCACCACTGCCACTGGTCTCCCCAGCGCACGGGGGGCTGCTGCGTGCCTGCTTGTGGGGCTGGAGGCTCCCTGCATCCACCCCCTCGCCAGCACACAGCCAGGCTGCCTGCCCCAGCTCAGGCCTGGGCTGCCACAAAGCCCCCAAGCACGGTGTGCCCAATCCCCCGCACATGTCCCTGTACCCCTTGCAGAGCACCCACCAAAACCGGCCCCTTCCCTGCCGGCTGCCTGGGCTGGACACCCACCCGCCTGCAAACCCACAGCAACTTACTTTGCTTGCTTGGCAGTGACTCCTCTTGCTTTTCTGAGGCTGCTTCTCCTTCATCAGGGATTTTATTGGGATAGTTACTGGACACGTACAGTTTGTTTATGTCCAGGGTGGTCTTACTGAAGGGAGCCATGGAGGAGTACATGCTTGCATAGCCGTTGGAGGAGCAGCTGAGAGCAGCCAGGTCCAGCGCCTTCCCTCCTGTGATGATGGGGATGTTGAGGGAGAGCTTCCTCCGCCGGCTGGGGGACGAGGACTTGGTGATGGAGAGAGGGGGAGGCGAGGAGAACTTGCGGTTGGCTCTGGGGGACTTGGGGGGCTCGCCGTACAGCAGCTTGTTGTTCTGGCTGTTTGCAAACAGGAGCTCCAGGGACCTTGGTGGAGAGACAGGGAAAGGCCGAACTCACACCTACTCTGCCCGAGAGGTCATGGAGATCCCCCATTGGCAGCTCCAGCAGCGCTGGGTGTCCGGGGCATCCCCCTGGGCACAGCACAGCCGGCACGAGCCCCTGCTGCCCTGCTCCCACCGCTTGGCCCTCGCAGGAGCAGGGACACCCACAGAGCTTGGGTTTATCTGCTTCCCCGATTTGCAGGTATCACAACTCATGGGGACCAGGTGAAACAGCCCTGGGGTGGCACCAGGACCAGGCAGGTCTGGGGAGAAAAGGACTGACTTGGGACAGAGGAGTGATGCCGCAGCCACTCCATGACTCTGCCGGTCCTTCAGGGGCAGGACAGGTCACCGGCACAGGCCCTTGCAGCGATGCCGCGTGCAGCCTCACCGTGCAGGGATGGCACTGATCGGCTTCTTGTAGATCGTGATGAGCTTGTCGAGGACGACGAGGGCAGTGGTGAAGACGCGGTACGAATGCAGGAACGTGTTCAGAAAGTCAATGCTCAGGAACCGCAGGTCCGTCAGCCTCTCCAGGAGCCGTTCCACGCTTGCATAGCGGATCTGCAGGACCTTGCAGGAATTCATCGTTTTACTGAACCTAATGTCAACATCATCACAATACAAGCTGGCATCAGACCTGCAGAGAAACAAGATATCTGTGGTTCCAGCCTGGAATGAAACCAAGAGCTGCTTCGTGCGAGCAGCTTCCCCCCCGAGATGTGTGGGGACCACAGAAAGCAGTACAGGTTCTCGGCAGCGAAGGAGCCTCGTTTGTATGGGGTGTCCCTACTTAAAACACAGGCAGGAATACTCCCAGGGGAAAGCTAGGAAATCCGCACCCCACAACGGGTGGAAACGTTGCACAGTGCTCAACAAGCTGAGGTTTGTGCAAAAAACGTGGAAGGACTGTCCCTGGGGGACACCCACGAACCAAGACCCTTTCCCATGCGTGACAGCAGGCCCACGGCAGCGTGGGTGGTCGATGTGGTGAGGACACCCCCCACACTGCCCCATCCTACCGGCTGTGCCCAGTCCCCCTCGTGCCACATGTGTCCCTCCTCAGGCTGGGGCAGCCCTTGCACCCCAGCACCCATAGGGATGACAGCCCCCTGTGCCCCTCTCCTCTGGGGGTTTCACACCCCTCTCCCTTTACTATTATTATTTTTTCCTCTGAGCTCTCCCCTTCCACCTTCCCACCTCCCCACACAAATCTCCTCTCCCAGATAATTAGCACTCCTAATCACCGTGCTGGGAACATCACACCCGAGAGCCTGAGCACATGGGAAAGCCACCAGGCTCCCAGGGCTTTCGGCAGCGTTCGGCTGCCACGGGAGCTGTGCCATGGGGCCGGGCAGAGCCCAGGGCTCTCCGCAGCACACAGCCGTGGCAGCACTCACTTGATCATCTGGGGAACGGTGACCTTGGAGTTCTCCTCGAAGGCGTTCATCATGAGGCCGTTGCAGCGGATGTTGTCCACGCACTGGAAGAGACATGGATGGGAGGTGGGAGAGGGCAGCGGCGGCGAGGGCAGCCCCGCTGCCTGCCCGGCTTGGACCATAAGAGAGCCCAAGCTTGGTCTTATCCAGACAAGACACATCCTTGTTAGCTGCATCTGCCACTCCTGACGGGACACCAGGGCTGGGAAGGGCAAGAGCTTCCACCTGAAAACAGGAGCTCCATGATAATGCTCCTGCATCCCTGTTCTGGGGGAAGCATCACCCAGACCTGCTCCTCAGCTCTCCCACTATGGACCCGGCCCAGGCTCAGGATGTGCTGGCAGACACAAAGGCATTGCGAGAATTGCCAGAAACCTCCTCTCATCCTGTACCGCCATAATTAAACTCCCCTCCCAGCCTGCGCTGCTGGATGCTCTCAGAGGGAGACCCAGCGAGCAGCAGAATGGCACCAGTCCCTTCACTGCCGGCTGACCACCCAGGGCTTTGCTGGGCAGGACCGTGGGCTGGAGACCCCCGTGCGGGTAGGACCGGCCCCAGCCCCTGCGCAGAGTGGGACCAGGAGCTGCTGGCTGACTGCGGCTGGGAGCCACCTCCCTGCGTGGGGCCAGACCCCAGCTCCTGCCCATGGCTCTCATTGAGGACTGAAGCTCAGCAAGGCGACTCAGGCAAGAACGTGGTACAACAGAGGTGGCCAGGAGGCAATCCCTATTTAACGGATAACTTTTTCTCTTCCTCCCACCTGGGAAAAAATATCTTCAAAGTCATTTGCATAAAGCAAACGATGAGCACATGTAAATTGTACCAGATGTCTGAGTCAGAGGAGAAATCCAAACCACAGATCTACATGTGCAGGCAGAGCACCAATGGGACAGACCCTGCTCCCACCTGCTGCGGCTGAGTCCCCTTCCTCCTCCACCTCCTCCTCTTGGAGCTACCAGACACCAGAAAGCTTTCGGTGATGGCCACGCTCTTGGTGCACCCCAGCTCCAAGTCACCCGCTGCATGGAACTGCTCTCCCTGGGTGCCCAAGGCTTGGTTGCCCACCCGTGCTGTTCACAGCAGCCCAATGAAGTGAGACCTCAGCCCACAGCAGGTTGCGAGCACCTCAGCGGTGCTGGGAAAGTACCCAGGGTGCAAACCCAGCCGGGCACTACCGCTGCAGCCACAGCCCAAGGGCAGGCAGCAGAACTGCAGCCACACAGCAAAGGCCAAGTGTTAATTCTGGGTGCCCAAAGCCACTGCAGCAGCCTACATGGGGGCAGCCGAGCAGAAATCCCGTGGTGGCTGCTCATCCCTGGGCACTCTGCGCCCCAACACCTCCTCCTTGCCGGGTCCGTCCTACCTGGCTGATATCGCTGGTCCATGCAGCCTTCTCCTGCCTGGACGAGGCCACGAGGATAACCGTAAAAGATGAGGAATCTTTTGGCTCCACCACAATTTTGAAGTCAAGATGGTCGATGTCTTGCCCTGATGCTTTTGCTTTGGAAAAGGAAAAACCACATACAGTGATTGTGAAAAGACTTCCCCACCCTCTCTCCCCCAGCATAGCTTTTATTAAGGTTTTAAGGAGTTTGTTGCATTTTGTGGGTTGTTTGCAGCAGGGACACGACAGGTTTGCTGGGCAAAGGCTCCATGTTTGCAAAGTAAAGTCTGCACGCCACGAGCGCAGCATGGCCTCGCTGCTGGGGCCCCGGCGCTGCGTGCCAGGGGAGAACCTGGCTCCCCAGCACGTGTTAGAAAACTCGTCACAAGGACAAGAGAAAGGAGCCTGGGCTTTTTCACAAGTCTGCAGTTAAGCTGGCATGGCTGAGGACATCCAGCATCTTTGCCTTTTTCCACTTGCTAGCACTGAGCTGTGATACTCCCTGACTGCCTCAGGAAGGTCAGATTTGCATAAATGTGCATCTGTTTGGTTCACAGTAAATAATTTACTTAATTAATTAAATCCAGCCAGTAGATCATGACTTCCTTGAATCTATTCAGCATCTGAATTTGCTCCAACTCTGCTGCAGTTGGTTTTACGCCACATGGACGGATGGCAGCAATGCCCAGGAGGACACCACGTGCAGACAGGGACACTGGCAGCACTGACCATGCTGCCATCGGTCCCCAGCCACGGAACACGGCAGCTGCCTCCAACCGGGGAAAACATTGCCGGGGCTGGCAGCAACCTTGTGCCAAGGCTCTGGAGTTAAGTGCAGCCTCCAGTGGGACCCACAGTCCTGGCACCTCCCTGGCCCTGCTGGGTCAGGGCTTTGTCCCCCCTGGCAATGGGGTGACCACGCTGCAAAACCCAAAACCGCCTGCGGTGCACAGTGGGAGATGGTCTGCTGTGCTGGTGGTGCTGGCAACCTCAGCAAAGAGGGTCCTGGAGTAGCTGCGACTGCACCCTCTGGGACACACAGAAGCCAAGCCCCCCACCCCATGCCCACAGGTGGTGGCTGAGCAGGGCCCTGGGCATGCCCCAAGAGGAGTCTGACCAGCACGGGGCCGCGGGGGCACCTACCGTCCTCGTCGGTGCTCTCCTGCTCCTCTACCAGCGTGCAGTCAATGAGGGAGATCACGCCGTTCTGCAGGGGTGGGAGTCGGGGCTCAGTGGCAGGATCCCCCCGCCGGGTGGCTGGGGGCTGCCCCGGCCCCCCGCCCCACGTCGCAGCCCACTGCCCCGGGGATGGGGACAGGGCGATGCCACTGTGGGTGCACACACAGCAAGCGGCCAGCGCAGCGTCTGCTTTCACTGGGAAAGAAGCAGTTACTGACTGCTGGGATATCACAGTTTTCCTTGTATAACCAATCAACTAATTTGTTTATAAATTATTTAATATGAGCTTTAAATTAAATTTTCCAAAAGTCTGTTGTTGTAATTATCAACTCTTTGCCATGGACTGTAATTTTTCAAACTGATAATTTAATGCCAGTAATGAGCAATTTCTGTAAGATTCTTGCTCAATTAGCTGCAAAACTTCCACCAACAAAAGCATGAGTCTTGGGAGCGGACCGGAGGAGACTGTAAGCATTATGTACAAACCTAGGCTATAATTTAAGTTTCTCACTGAATAGATTGTCAAGGTTTCTGCTGCAAATCAGGATAACTTCTTTTATCGAGAACTTGCAATTTCTCATCTTTGCCCATGACTCAGAGCTCTGCACATCACTGACAAGGCATCTGGACCACGTGAAACAAATTCGCCCGCCCGCCTGCTCCAAGCCCGGCAGCTGTCAGACCCTTTGCTGGGGGCTGCCAAGCCCCCCCACCCTCCGCACCTTGGTCAGATGCAGCTTGCCTCCGGAGCCCCTGGTGCAGATGATCAAGTGCTTGGAGAAGAGGAAGCACTGCCGCTCGCCCTCCTTCTTCAGTGAGAGGGAGCCCAGCCGCCCCCGTGTGATCTTCCCTTTCTCCGACATCGGCACTTGGATGAGGGACCCTATGCAGGGGAGAGATCCGTCCCTGGCATCAGCATCAGGGACAGTTTTGCAGGGCACGGTCCCCAGGAGTGGGGCATCACTGTGTGCCTGGAGTGGGGCAATGGCGAGTGTGTCCCCAAGTACCAGGGCTGGGACTGGCCCCGTGACCCACCGGCTGTGTGAGTTATTGGGGGCCCAGAGACCAGGCGAGCAGCAGCCATGGCCCCCAGCCCACCCGTGCACCCACATCGCATGGGTGCTCCTCTGGGACCGAACATGCCCAGGAGGTCAGGATGCATCCTGCTACTTCTCTGGTGGTAGGAAATCAGTAACCGCTAAAATGCACATTCTGCTCCGTGATGCAAAAAAATGCAGTGCCAAGACTGTCTGAAAGTGAGGGGCTTTGGAGCAGAGAAAACTCAGAAATGGGTTATATACTTAAATGTCACAGCTCACCAGACCACACCGCAGAGGGATGCAGGGACGGGTGGACGGGGGCTGCAGGGCTTTGCATTAACAGCGGAGGGGAGGGACATCCACACAAACACAGTACCTTGTCTTACAAAAGTCTGGCTGGTGTCCAGCAGAATTTCACACCCTTCGATAATCATCCTCTCTATCGCCAGATTTTTTCGAATATTTTCGGTCTCACTCACTTCATCATGCATTATCCTGAAGGAGGGAGAAGAGAAAATTGGAGCTCGGATGAGATTTGCACTTTTACCAGCAGATCCCTTTGGACACATGACAGGGGCTGCACTACATAAGACCAAACCCAAAGGAATATCAAGGGAATTACAGCAGTCATCTGTATCTATACAGACCTGGGAGCTCAGGACGTAACCTACACATCAGCCTGGACCGTACCTCCAGATTTCTAAATATTGAAACGTGAGCACTTCTTGCTTGGAAATCACAAAATTCAGATTTAGGCCAGACAGATCCCCCCCGTCACCAGCCCCCTCCAACATCCCTGCTCCTTGAGGAGTGGGCAAAGGGATGGTAACTCTTTGCGGATCGCCTCGGGACCGAGGAGCACTGGTGAGTTTGGCGCCGTCAGAATACGCTGGCACGGGACACACAGAATGCTTCGGTCCGCAGCCTGCGGAGGGAGAGGATCAGAAACGGAGAATCGCGGCCAATTCCTGGGTGCTCGTTGCAGGGATCTTGGAGGCACTTGGCCCCTTCCCACAGGGCAGCCCCACCAGCACCCAGCAGCAAAGCCACACCAGACAGAGGAGGACAGAGCCAGACCTTCAAAGCCATCCCATCCCTCCAAACCTCATATTTCATCATTAAGGAGCCCTGGAAAACACAGCCCACAGCCAGAAGCAGCCAGGCTCCCGTCCTGCTGGCCCCAGGGACGGATTGGCACAGGAGGGCAGGAGATGGCACTGGAACGTCTCAGCCTTCGAAGCACAGAAGACAAGGGCAATGGGAGGGCAGGTCCCAGCTAAAACGGCGCAGGACACCTTTGGCGCAGGGCTTTGCTTGCTGCCTGTGCCTGAGCAGCAGGCAGGGTGCGTGGGCAGCCGGAGGCACCTGGGCAAGTTCCCTATGATGATGCCACCCACAGCACCCCCTGCACAAGCAGGCAGATGTCCCCGTGCCAACGGCTCACGAGGGATTTCATCCTTGTCAGGAATGGCCGATAGGCTCTGAGAAAACTGAGGACTGAGCTTCTCTGCATCCCACCCCAGGGGGACAGCACAGCCCTCTGTCACCGTCTCCACCAGCTTCACCCTGCGGGTGCTGTTACAAACACCCGGTCCCACCGGCACTGCACCCTCTCCAAACCCTGTGGGTCAGGGTCTGCCTGCCCCAGCCCCTGCCCACCAGAAGGGCAGCACACTGTGCCAGCAGCCTGCCCAAGAGCCCCTCCACCACCCCGAACCAGCCGGGTGCAAGAGCTGCCCCCGGTCCCGTAGCCCCTGTTGCCAGGACAGACAGGGGCAGGCAGGGATGGGCAGCAGTGGGTCTGACCTGGACAGCTCTTCCAGCTTGGACTTGGCGTAATCCAGGCTGTTCCTCTCCACATGCTCGTGGGGGGTGTGAGCCAGCAGTTCGTGCAGCGTCAGGATGTACCTGGGGATCTGCAGCAGAACAGAGCAGAGCGGGCCATCAGCCATGGCACAGTGCAGGGGCCGGGCAGGATGCAGGGGGGCACAGAGGACTGCGGGCGCCCACACTGCGCTGCACCCAGAGCCACCGTGGCTGGGGACACTGTGCCTCAGACCCCCGAATCTGGGAGGTTAAGAAAGCTTCAAAGTTCCTTGTGCTAAAACTTAATGAAGAGGGAGGGAACGGCGTGGGGTTTTGCCCTGGACCCTCATGTGCCCCATCCGTATCCCAGAAGCGTGGGGTAATCGGGAAGCCAACAGCTTCACCCACAGAGTCCTCCCACAGCACCAACGAGCCCAGCAATGGCCTGAGCAGGTCCCAGGAGCAGTGTGAGACCATGCAGGGTGCAGCCCCAGGCCATCTTCGTCCAGGCTTTACCTCCCCACCACTCGATGCCTGCTGTGGGGCTGGGGTTTGAACCACCCAGCTCATCCCTCGCTGCCAGCGCTGTGGTGGCATCTCTAGGGCCGATCCCAGCACCAGCAATCACCTGGAACATGGGGTAGGTCAGAAAGGTCTCCAGGGTCCTCTCCTCGCAGTCGGGCTTGGCCTCGTAGTGCTTCAGCAGCTTGTCAAAGTCCCGATTCTGCTTGCAGTGTGCCAGGATCTGCAGGCTGTACTGGTGGTTCCTCACAAACTCCTGGTAGATGTTCAGCATGGGCAGCAGGATGTCGAACAAGTCAGCTGCGAGCAGAGAGGCGGTGAGAAGGTGGGTCTGCTGGTCCAGCCCATGCCCTGGGGTCCCAGCACAGCCCCCCCAGCTCCTGACCCTCCTCACCCCAGGGTCCCACCCAGGGCACCCTCTGGGCCCTCTTGCTGCTTGTGCAAGCCCCAATTCTGCGCAGTTTGGGTTTTAAAAACACCCTGGAGAGCCAGCTGAGGGTCTAATCAGACACAGCAATGCTCTTCAGCATCAGCTCTCCCATGGACGGTCCAGCCCACCCTTTCCACCACCCAGCAGAACCAGGAACGCAGGAACTGGGTTTCTCTGGGGTTTTTTGCTCCGGTCCTCGCCTCCGCAACCAACGTGAATGAGCAACAACGTGCTGTGCAATGCATTTCACTCCTGCCGCCGGTTAGCAAAATGCCTGTTGAGTTGCATGAGGAGGAGGAGCACGGGTTCGGCTCTACCAGTGAGTGGGAAGGAAACGCGGTGAAGAGGCAACATGCGCTCACCCAGCACGAGTGTCGGCCAGCTGGATATCCTTGCCTTCAGGCCTTGGTAAAAGATTTGGTGCAAAAACATGATTGTTTCGCTGAAAGATAAACCAAGGGGTGAAAAGACAAATGAACAAGTGGCAAATAATGAGTAACTAGATGAAATCACCAGCAGGAGAGCCCTCGGACTGGCTGGGGAGGTGGCTGCACAAGGTGGGGTACAGAGAGGGTCCCCAGACACACACAGGGAGTGGTGGATGAGGACAGAGGAGGAGAGGGAGAAACCGAGCAGCCTGAAGCTCCCCTCAGAAGTCAAGCCCAAAACGCAGGGGAGCCCAGACCCCCCTTCCTGCGGGAGAATGAGCCAGCCGCCCCTCCCAGCCCAGCCCCACAGAGCAGTGCTGACAGGGGGGCGAAAGCACTGTGGGCTCCCCTGCCCTCAGCACCCGCCATCCGACGCTGTGCACACCCCCGACCCCATTAGCTGCAGGGTGGGAGCTAATTAATAATCCTCTTGGCTATCGGTTCCACTCCCCTTTGGAGACTGATGTCTTCTGCAGGTACCTGTCCCTTGCCAACAGTGAGGCATGGGGTTTGTTTGATTTCCAGCAGTCGATAAATCACCTTTGCATTCTCCTGGCCAGGCAGCTCTGCCTCTGCCCCACCCAGACATGCCCCACACTCTCCAGCCCTGCCTGACCACTCCTGCTGCCCGCCGGGCCAGGCAGAGCAGGAATGGGCAAAAGCTTTTGCCGAGGAGGGCACAATGGCAGGCAGAGCTGTTCCAAGCCAGGGCAGCCCCGCTCCCGCAGGCGGGCGATGCCAGGTGGGCATGCAGCCCTTCAAGACACCCATCTGCCTCCCTGCCCTGATGCTGCTGCCCACCCAGGGCACCCCTGCTCTCCCCAGCCTCGGCAGGACAGGGTGCTCCTGGCTGGAGCTCTGAGCTGACCTCTCTCTACAAGAGACCTCACGGCAAGGAACCTACTTCAGGCCATGGAGATGAGACAAGGCAGAGGAGGGATGCTTGGGAGTGCTTGCTTTGCCTGCACCAGCCTAAGACAAGGTGCTGGCTTCACACAAGCCCAGATGTGGGGGAAAACTGGAATTTGGGTTCTGCAGGGTTCTGCAGTTTGGGTCCCTCCCTGCTCCCCATGCAGTCTGGGGAGCTCACAGCAGCAGCGGCAGCAAGGGACGTGGAGAGGTGCAGGAGCAAACACCAGGAGCCGCGAGCATTGCTCCTGGAGACAGTCCCCTCCACAAGGGACATGTGGTCAGCACCTCCAGGGCTGGCAGGGCTGGCTGGTAAGACTTGCTGCTGGTGTCAGTACCGTCCAGGGGACAGAGCCATTGCAGCTGCCATTAAACCTGGCACTGCACACCACTGACACACTTGGCATCACCGTGGCCTGGCTGGAGCCAGTGAGTGCCACCTCCCATCCCTGCCAGCACCCAGGCACGGCCACTCTTGGCACACTTTGCAGCAGCTGTGATCCCATGTCGCAGCTGCAGAAGAGGCTACACCTGCCCCTCCATACCATCTCCCATGAGACCTGCATCCTCCCCACTTCGCTCATGCGTTGTTACCTATGAGCTGCCATTAATGCCAAAGGACACTGTCCACCCCACTGCCAGAGCCAGGACCTCATACAGACAGGCTCCTGGCAGCCCCGACCCACTACCTGGAGCATCAGCCCCCACGGCACCTCCTCGTGTCAGTGCCAAGCACTCAGTGGGCTCCTTGTGCCGTTGTCCCATGGGGATGGTGAGCTTCCATCCATAGCTTTGGGGACCAGGCTGCAGGCTCCTAGGGAACCCACCGACACCGAGCACCCGAACACCCGTTCCCGGGGGAGGGCAACGGGCTGCAGACACCAACACCTGCCCGGAGGCTGCCGGCTCTGCCGGAGTGCCGCAGAGCTGTTGGAGCACTCACCTGTTGAGGAATATGCTGCTGACATCGTCGTGCGTGATGGGAGGCTTCTTGGAGCTGGCTGCCATCCTCAGCGGCCGCAGAAAGTTGTTGACGAGGATGTGGAGCTGCTGGACGTACTCAGCCTCTGCCTCCAGCATGCTGAAGACGACCTGGTTCCTCTTGCGCATGCTGTCAGCGTGGGGGGACCTGATGTAGTCCTGGATGATCGTCTTCCACTTCCTCCGGCACAGCCAGCCCCGCAGGAAGCTCTGCACCTGCCGAGGGAGCAGCGGCCGTGTTAGGGTCCGGGCTGACGAGCCGGGCAGGCACCCCACGCTCGGCACAGTGCAGGGACAGTGGCTCTGCAGTGAGCTTTCCCTGGCTCTGTGCTGAGGTGTGCACGATGGTGCCTGTTACTGGTGCTGCTCTGAATCCTCCCGGCTGGGAAACGAACAATAACTCATTTAAATGCACTTGCTTATTGCAGACAATGTCCTCTTTTCCCTTTTACAGAGATGTGTGGAAGACTCCTACGAGAAGCAAGGATCCCGTGTTCACTCCTGACCTCCCTGGGCACGGACACAATGCCAGGCACTTTCCTGCCAGCAGGACTGTGCAGGTACGGAGACTCCCAGCCTGCTGGGTGCTTCGTCCTACCCATTTTGTCCCAGTCACCTGGTGAACTGGGGCACCAAAGCCCCCCTGGAGCCAGCACGTGTCTGGGCACCCAAACATGCAGAGATGGATTAAGACACCTAGAAAAGCTTCCGACCCTTCCTCATGTAAATGTGCATCTGCAGAACATCCCGGTCCATGCCCAGAGCTCTGTCTGTGCATGCAGCCGCTGCCTGCTGCCCCAAGTCCGTGGGGTTCAACCCCACCTCCCCTGCACAGGGCAGCAGGTGCCCAGGGCTAGCAGAGGCTTTCCTGGGGGTTGGGCGAGGGCAGGACCCGCTCCCTGAGTGGCAGCAGTGCCGGTCCCCTCCGTGGCTCTGCTGGGAGGCCAACGCAACTCTGTGCTTGCTGGGCTCAGGGAACTGCCTGTGGGAGCAGTGTGCATGACACATCTGCTGGCAAGTGCGGCTTGTTCTCCCCAAGAGTGCTGTATTCGGAGCAATTTGTCTGTGGGGTCTATTGCTTCCTGCAGGGATGCTGCTGGGGCAGTGGCTTTTTCCTCACAAAAATAAAAGACGTGACCACAGCCATGGGAGGAGAGAGATGTAAGAGGTGCTGTTTGCATGTGAGCCAGCACAGCTAGGGATGCCTTGCTCACCCGGGGAAAGCAGGGAGTGCCCCGCAGAGTAAACACAAGCAACCAAAGGGTTTCCAGTTTTGTAAAACACATTTTCCTTCTAAAAATCCCCATTAGCAGAGGCACCTCCTCAGACAGCTCCCCCAGGCCCACCACTCCGCCAGCCCTACATGGAGTGTGTCTGCAACGCCGCCACGAGCACCGGGACCCCGCCGAGCGCCGGCTCCGGCCCCCGCGCCGCTCACCCACCACCACCCACCTTCTTGATTTTCTTGATGTCACTGTCATCATCGCTGGGCGCGCTGGTCTGGCCGGCCTGGATGCGCTCATGGTCCTTGAGTAGGGAGGCGATCTGCGGGCACAGGGTGGGCGTGAGTGGCTGCCCCGGCACATCCCAGGAGCCGAGGAGAAATCCTGCTGTGGCGCAGTGCCAGGGAATGGCGAGTGCCTCCAGCTTAACTACAGATACAGGGACTTATTGTGCTGATTCTTTCTTAATGTGAGATCGGTAGATGAAGCAGATAAAGAAATGCTGCAGAGCCGTCAGGGCACCACCGACTCCCCGGCACCCTCAGCACCCACCGAACACGCCGCAGAGACGGGGACCTGGAAATCCTGCCAGGTACCCAATGCAAACCGCATCCCTGTTTCCTAAGAAAGCCTTCACGGGGGAGTCATTAAAACATGAGTTGGAGAGAAAATGGCAGGAAAATCTCAAGTCATTTGCACCCTAAAACTTGCAGACGGGGACAAACTCTCATCCAGTCACAGCTTTTCAACACAAATTGGATTGAATCTCGTTAGCTTCAAGCATTTGCATTCTTACTGTTTCTCGCCTGTACTTTTTCTCACTCCTCTGCTCATTGCCATGTCCCTGCCCCCATGGTCGCAACCATTTATAAAACTACAGAAAAAGGTAGGAAAACAGAAAATGTACCATTCAGAACATGAAAATTGGGAAAAATGTGATTTGAATTTTGATTTTATAGAAAATAACAAAAATAAGAAAATAACTTTCAAACAGTAGTTTCCAAAAAGTTTTGAAGAGAAAGGAGTTGAGATCTTTTTTACTTGGAGACTCTGTTTCTCAGTGACACTGGGAACTGATGGCAGCAGTAACTGCAATACCCGCCAAGCGCATGTTGGTTTTTTGGTGTCTGGGTGGTTAGGAGGGAAAGCAAAGTAAAGGATAAGAAGAGACGGCTGCCAGGGGAAGCAGACAGAGGCAGAAGCTGCTTCTGTTGCACTGTCACAGCCTGGGAAAAGGAAGTGGCTTCCACAAAATCCTGAAGATTTTAAGTGAAATGCCTCTTCCGAACTACATGTTTTCATGCCATAAGAAACTAAAAATGCGGTGGGTCAGTCCAGTCACCATGTCTGAACAAAGCTCAACAGCTGCCTCTCAGTGTCCAGGTCTCCCAAAGAGACCTGAACTTCCCAACATTCAAAATAAAGGTGTTTTCCCAGGAACTGCCCCTCTCACTGCCAGGCACCTGGAGGCAGGGCGCGGGGCTGGGGATGAGCTCGAGCCAGCTGGCCCCACTCGGTGAACGGGTGGTTTGGCAGAAGCGGAGTTTGCTGCCGCCTTGATGGCATGCTGCCAGCGTGACCCAGCCGTGACTTGGCTGGCTGCACCGGCACTGCCAGGGCACCGTCCCCCCAGCATCCCTGCTCTCCCAGCTGAGCCGCCCCCAGCTTCACCGGCTCAGCAGGAGCAGCAACACACCAGAGAAAGCAGCCACGGGCTCACAGGCACTGATTCAGCTCCTACACAGCTCTAGCGGTTTCACCCCATTTTATTCCATGGGATTAGATTTTTTCCTCTCCCTGTGCCTTCCTATGGAGCCTCAAGTCACCAAACATCCCCCGCATCCCCTCTGCATCAAAGTGTTTGTGACCACCAAAGCCAGCTCCAGGTGCATCTCGGCCAGGACCCATGGAGCGGGTTTGCCGGTGCCACGCTTTTATTTTGGTTTCTTTTTTTTTAAATTGAGTGAGTGAAATTTGCACATTAAAGTAGAGGCTGATTATTTGATCTCTGCTTCAAAGCATGTGGAAGAGTAAAAAAACAAAACCCAATGCAGGGTAAAATCAGAAGTACCTGGGCACAGGGGATGGGATGGGCTGCAGCTCTGGCTGACATCTCTGATCCCGACCCCTGAGCTAATTTCAGGCTTCACAACACATCTCCCACCTTCCCTGACTGAAAGCTCATTGGGATGCTCATGACCCACCACTGCTGCTCGTGTCCCCTGCCCCTTACACTGGCCGCGCTCTTGGGGGAGCGGAGCTCACCCCGACTTGGAGGCTGGACCGGACCCAGGGAGCTCCTGTCCAGTACTGGACCAGGAGAAACCTCCTCACCGAGCAGGTGCCGCAGCTGTGGCCGGGGCGGTTTTGGTGCTGATCCTGTTCTGTTGGAGAGCACAAATTCAGCAGTGCCGAAACTGCTCCTGGGAAAGGCTTGCAGCTCGCTAGTTCCCCAAGACTGAAAGCAGCCTTCAGCATACCCCGACTCATGGTCAGGGATTGCTATTAACCTGCACTTTTTAACTCAGAAGTTCAAAATTTAAGGAAAAAACCACCACAAGGAGGTGCCAAACCACTCCTGTCCCCAGTGTCTCTGCAGTTGCCTCCTTCCTGGCAGTTTTGAGATTTTGACTAACTCAGGGTTGACATCTCAGCCCAGCAGGATCTGCTCCCAGCAGCCTCCACCATGAAGCCTCTGCCAGACCCTCCCTGCCAGACACAAGGATGAGGCTGGCGGCAGCACTGGTTCTGGGGTGCCCTATGCCCACCGGCCCCACCGCTCGCTACACCGCTGGCACCAACACCCACCAGCAGCTGAAACCCAGGCAGAGAGAGAGTACCCAGGGCTGGCTACAGCTGTGCAACGCAGAGGCCAGGCAGCACGGGGCAGACCCACGCCTCCAAGCATCCTCTTCCCCGGATGCCTTAGAGACGCGAGCTTCCCTCGGCATCGTCTGCTGAGTCATTTTTGCATTTTGTTGCTTTGTCTGCCGTAACCCGTGTTGTGTCACCCTTCCTATGACCGAATGTCGCACACTACTGAACAGCAAACTGCTGCGAGACCTTCTGGGACAAGTTATGGGCAACAGGTTTTATGGGCTACTCCCATTGAAGAGACTCTCCCTTCTTAGCGAAGTGTCCGTTTCCTTTATAGCGCCATGCACATTAATTCCCTGATGTACTCGGGTTATGCAGCTTGCACCTGGCACAGGATCCCTCCTGAGGCCACAGACGCCTCTTCCTTTTTTCAGTTACTCCTCTAGCTTTGCACCGCCTGGCAGATGTCACCACCAGGCACACAGCAGGCCGAGGGGCTCTAATCAAGGTATCTAGGATGAAAGTAAGGAAGGCGAAATCATAAGATAAGGAGTCTCCATCCCTCCCCCAACACCTATTCCTGAACCCAAGGGACCGGCTCACCAGCCCGTTCCCCAGTGCTTGTTGCTGGAGTGAACGCTTCCCTGCTGTGGCAGCGTCCCGGGGCCAGGGGACCCCACCGAGCCCTGCACATGCACCGCACTGGGCGGCACAGCCACGGCCGCTTGCTGCACAACTCCTGCAAGAAAAACCTCCAACGAAGGCGATGCCCTCACCCCTCTCTGCAAGAGAAGGGGCCAGCCTAATGTCATTAAAACGAGCGTAAATACACCGGTTGCGACGTCCCCCGGTCCCTGCCAGCGCGGCGATGCCGCCCACCCGCCCACAGCCCGTGGGTCACCCCAAGGAGCAGCAGCACATCCGTGGGGCGACACCAGGCTCTTCACCTCGGCCTTCAAGCGCTCGATCTCGATCTCCCCGTCCTCAATCTGCTGGCGGAGTTGCTTGGCAACAGTCTTCTCCGTCTCCACAATCTGCAGGAGATGGAGGTACTTCTGCATCAGTGCCTCGTGCTCCGTCGCCAGGTTCCTGTAGCTGCAGGCAGAGGCAGACACGGCCATGAGCATCTCTGCTCCCGCAGACCTGCCGCCATGCACCCCCCAGGATGTGCACACAAAATTAGGTGTCTGCATACTGCGGTTTGCATGCGGGGGGCATTCTCCTGCCTGGCTGCCTACGTGCTGCCCTTGCCCCTCTGGCTTGGGGTACCCGCAGGGTGAACAAACCGGGAGATGGCTCTTGCAGTTTGGGATGCTGCTACTCAGAACTGACCAATTTGGAGAGGATTCGGGTTCCCCACAAGGGTGCAAACAGAAAAGACAATGCAAATTTTAAGGAAATGGTAGAAGACTAAAAAAATATAAAACCATGGCCAAATGCCTGTCACCTACCACATCCCAAAAGTTTAACAAGAAGGAGGACACTTGTGGCACAAGCTCTTACGAACATCTGCTCTCTTTAAGGTGCTGCAGCAGATGATACTTCTCTAATTTCGTGCATACAAAACTCATCTGCCCCCCACTTCTCACCACCAGCCCAGCACCCTCCTTCGCCGGACATGTGGCTGCGCCGTGCCAGCTCCTGACCGCTCTCCCCTGGGCAAGTGGGCTGTGCTAGCATTCCCACAGCACAGAAAGACGAGCTTGGAAAAACGTTTCTGAACATTTTTGCTATTCCAGATGAAATCCTTCCCAACGGTCTTTGAAGCCAATGGTGAATCGGGCATCCCTCCGGCACAAGGCTGGGACGGGCAATGCCAGCCTGCCGGGGCGGCTGCCCCACGCAGGACAGGGATGGGGACAGGGATGGGCAGGCATGGGGCCTGGGGGGATGTCTGAATGCAGCCTCCTGCTCGGCACAAGGGTCCCTGACATGGGGCTGGGGGCCAAAAGCACTCTGCTCTGCCTGCCAGCAGTGCCTGGCTTAACGGCTCCCTGCTCGCAGCCCTGCCCAAATCCGTCCTCGGGCACAGCCTTGCCTCCGACACCCCCGTCCCTGGGTCCATGCTGGCGGAGGGCAATACCTGGCATGAGCTATGGCTGCCACCCACTCGTCGCAGTCCTTGGCATCCTCGGTCCTCAGCTCCAGGGTCTTCTGGTTCTCGTGGTTGAAATTAACGGTAAAGTAATGCTGCAGGAGCAAACAGAGGGTGAGGTTACCGCTCACTCGCACAGGGCGATTAGAAAAGCACTTTATGATCCACTACAAGTCACTTAATTTAAAGAAAAACATTTTGAAACACCAGGACCACGGCCGAGATGTGCTGCCCTCAGTGCTTGGAGAAAAGCTGCTCCTTGCTGGCACGGCAGCGCAGCCATGCCGTGGGTGAGGACGGGGCTGAGAAATGCTCCGAGGGGAAATCCTGCTGGGCAAACACCAGTTTCAGATAAACCTAAACCCACCAAGGACCAGGAGGCTAAGCCTGCAGCGATCGCCTTGGGGACAACCCTTACCCGGGGCAAGGGGCAGATGAGCAAGGATGTCTAGCCGGACCCGGCACCGGGCTGCCTGCATCCCCGCCTGTGCTGGGAGCGAGCACCCTCGGGCACCAAAACAAAGCCCCGCTGCTGCCTGGGGCTTGACCTTGGGCAGAGCCCTGGTCCCATGTGCTCGCACCGCTTGAGCTGGGAGGCTCTGATGGGCAACGGTGTAAGAGGACTCGGCGCAGGACTATATTTAGCCTCCCTTGACATTTACAGTATTTGTGTTAATTGTGCGCGGTGGCAGCCCGCGTCGGCTGGGGTTTGTGCTGCTCCTGTGCAGTCTCCTAGGAAACAGGTACCACGCTGCAATGCTGGATACTGCCCGGAATAACTGGGCTAAAACGAAACCCACTAGAAAAAGCTCATCCTGACATTATCTGCTCCTCTGTTAGGTTTAATGAGGGATCTGAATTAACAGGTATCTTGGCAAAAAAAGAACCCCCAAACCCAACCTGCAGCAGCCACTTGCTCCCTGGCATGCACCCCACTGCTCCCCAGGACAGCAGGCAGCAGCTGGCTGCAAGCACAGACCCTGGCATGCCATGAAAACGGAGACGGGCACCACAATGCAGGCAGGAGCTTGTGTGGGAACCTGCCCCCATGCCGGGCTGCAGGCAGGGATGGGCAGGGGCATGCTGCACCAGGGCAAGGCTGGCACTCACCCAGTGCAGCCGGGCAGCCCAGCACCATCACCATCCCTGTGCTGAACACGGGGAGTACCGCTCACCACACCTCCCCAAAACAGGGCTACGTCTCCCACCCCTACACCTCCCAGCTCTCCCATGTCCTCCCCCTCCCTGAGCACCTTTACTCTCGTCCCCTTCCCACTCCTAATCAGGCCCAGGGGTGTTAAGCAGAAGGACCTCCCAATACATGCAGGAGGCTTTCAGTGAAACCGGGGCACAGGGGAGCCGAGGCACAGCCGGTCGCTGTTCCCGCGTGATGCCGGCGCAGGTAGCATGGATGGATGGACACTCAGATCCCCCACCCAGCACCATGCCCACCCAGGGCTCGTGTCTCACTGGGTGACAGCCTGAGGAACGCCCCCTGAGGTCGCTCAGCCTGCCTGGGTCCTGCAGAGGAGAAGGGAGAGCCTGGGGACCCCGTGCTGCCCTGGGGCCATGCCAGAGCCCTGAAAGAAATAGCTCTTTCACCTTTTGGGGAGCAACTGGTTGTTGCTGCAACCCTGTGAAGATGCATCCCCTTTACTTCTATCCAGGATCCTTTAGGTGCAATATCTTTTTATTGCTGATCCTGCAGACAAGTTTTCTTTTTATGGAGCCTTTTTCATGGCAAAACACACCATCATCTCTCTCCCACCCCTTCCCTGTCCCGCTGCAGCCAGGCTGGTGAGAGCTCCGGGCAGCCAGGCTGCTGGCTCGCCTCTGTCTGTGGGACACGTCGGAGCTGCAGCAGCTCGACAGCCCTTCACTTCTCACCCCCCTTTCTTCTCCCTCCCACCCCCAAAGGCTTTTATTGGCAACAAGATAGAATTCTGATAGAAAATTTGCCAGAAATTTTTGGTGTCTTAAACTGTGCGGGTAGTTACGCCTCTCTGCTTTATGCCCATCTCTCTGACATCCCTTCCCTTGCAAACAGCAGTGAAAAGAGCTCGTCAGATTGGCAAGTCTGGAAATCCTCCCCCCTAAACACCGACTCAGGAATATCACCAGCCGTGCCAGGGCACTGCCAAGCACTCGCTCCCCAGCCCTGCTGTCCTGGCTGCAGGGATGCAAGGGGTGGGAAAGCCCTTTCTCAGCCCCAGTGCTCCCGGTGCCACAGGGACAAACCTCCCCAACGCTGCCACATGCATTCACCGCCCCACACTCCACTGATGCCAACAGCCGGAGCTTGGCTGAGTCCCCCCAGGACCAGAAACATGGGGAGATGCCTCCATGCCTCCCCCAAACTGGTCCCTGCCCAGCAGGAGGGGATGGGACAGCGAGTCCTGGGCTGCCCTTCCCATGCGCTGCAGGTCCCTTGGGGACGATGCAGCACTCCTGTGGGCTCCTGTGGGTGAGCGCAGAGTCCTGCACCCACAGGCAGGACCAGGCATCGCACCAGGTTAGAGCACCCTGATCTTCACCGGGGCCCTCTGGGAAAGCAGCACCTCGCACAGCTTTGGGACTCATCAGATTTTAAAATAAGGGGTGGCAGAGCCTGCGGCAGCGACCCGAGACAGGCGCCCACCCTGCCCACACTGCCTCTCCCCCTGCTTCGCCCACCAGGTCCATTGAGGCACCTCTCAACACACCAGTATCAAAAGCATTTGGTCAGACAGCTTCTGGCTCATCTAATTTAAACCCAGAAACTCCTGAAGGTTTTGCAAATGGCAGTTTCAACATCATCAGCAGTGGAGCTGGACGATGTGGGGCTGAAAGCTTCCCACTGCAGCCGGGGGCAGCTCCGGCAGCCACCGTGGGGCTGCGGCCAGGATGTTTCAGTCCCAACTGCTGTTCCATGTTCAATTAAAAGCTGGTTCCTGCAAGCACACGCGCCGCAGCTCCCTCTGATTTATCCCCATACAATACCCAGGAAGTGCAGCGTGCTTGAAAGGAGGAAGTTATTTTATATTTGAATAATAAAACTCCCACCACCTTTTATCTCCACCTAAATTATGATCCTTCTCTGTTATCACAGTGACACATCAAACTCGACAGCCCAGGAGTGTTTCCAGCGGCGCTCGCTGTATTGGGGGCTGAGGCTCAGAGGCAGCACGGCCCCAGCCGGGGAGTGAGACAGACCCACAGATGGGACCAGCCACTCACCAGCGCCTGGCGAAGAGCAGGGACCAGCAGGATCAGCCCTTGCCTCCAGCATCACCCCACGTCCAGCTTCCCCAGGGCAGTTTGTGCTGCTGGGCCACCCCTGCCCAGTGCAGAGCACGAATTACCTGCAGCTTCAATTTGCTGCTTCTCACACCCATTTTTTGCTCATGTGAAGACCTCATTAACTCCCAGACGTGGAGGCACTGACAGCCCTTATTCAAACCACCTCTCACTCTGCTTCCTGGCAAACTATGCAGATGCAATTCCTTAAGTAAGTCCCTCATTACAGGGCATTTCCAGCCTCCCCCATTTCCGTGGTGCCTTCTGAGCACCCGCTGCAGGATGCGTGGCCCCCGGTGCTGGGGAGGTTTTATTTCAGGAAACCTCAGGAGGACACAGCAATTCTGCCTGAAATACTGACACCGGAGTATTTCAGGTCACAAAGTGAAACATTAAAAAACCCACCCGGAGCCGGCCGCAGCCCTGCGACCATTGCCTGGCTTGTCCCAGGCCCTGCCTGCTGCAGGGAAGGGCAGGCACTGGACACCACAGGGGGCCGTTACTGAAGCCCCTGATGTGCAGAGACCCCCGGGCTCAAGGAGACACAGCCTGTGATGCCAGAGACCCCCTCCTCTCTCCCACCTTAAGGGCTCAACAGGCTGCTCCTGCTTTTCACGGGGGAAGACAAGGCGCATCCCTGGCAGCCAGCAGAAGCCGAACCCGTCCTGCAGACCCCGAGCTGCTGAGGCTCACGGGGAGATGGCTGCAAGCCGTTTTCAGCAGAGGCAAACAACATCTTTTGCTTCAGCCCCAGCAGATACCAGCACAGAGAATTTCAGCTCCAGCAGGTAGTTTGCCAAAGTCCCGTACCTGGACGCTGAGTGCTGTTATGAGAGGTGTCGGGGATCTGCAGCTCAGGTGCAGGCAGGACAGGGCCAGGCAATGTCTGCACAGGCAGGGGCTGCTCCTCCAGGGACCCCACAGCACCAGCCAGCAGCCGGCAGCTCACGAGACCATTTCCAGCAGTTGCTCCTGGGGTGCCCCGGCTGGCGCATGCCTGGGGCTCTGCTCGAGGGTGGCCCAGCCATGGGGGACCTGGCCCAGCACCCACCCCAGCCCCAGCCCCCCTGAGCCCATTGCCCAAACTCCGCGCCCTCTGTCGCTTTTTCTGCAAAAAATCCCCGGCACCAGCTTGGCTATTTTTACTGAGGAGAGTATAATAGCAAAGTGCTGCTCAGGAGCTATTTCTGCTTGCAGAACCTCAACAAATGACTTTGAATTAATGAAGGAGACTACCCGAGTGATTAATGTGCAGGGACTATCTCCCCAGAAATGTCCTCCCACATGTCTAATGTCCCTGGGCTGCCACAGTTAGCGCAGCGATGGCTCTGCTCTCCTGCCATGCCCATTGCCGGTGAAGCAAAACCTGCGTGTGTGCCCCCAGATGTAGGTCCCTGCCGCCCCAGGACACGGGTCCCTGTGCACTGCAGGACGTGGGTCCCCAGTGACTCCAAGATGTGGGTCCTCGCACACCCCAAGATGCGCTTTGCCCGCTCGCGTGCCCATGTCCGTCTCACGCCTGTTCCCCCCCCCCACCGTGGCTGGGACACTCAGCATCCTCTATCCTCCACATCCTCGGTAAAAGCCAATGAGATGATTACAGAGAGCACATTTGCCATTGTGCTTTCAGGGTTCCCACGCTGGGGTCTTGCTCAGACACAGATCCCCGTGTCCCATGGCCACAATAAGGTGCCATGTGGCGTTTCAGCAGGGATGTTTAAGGGTGGCCAGAGAGCTCCCGTGGGGCTCCACGCCTGCAGGGAGCCAGGCTCCCTGCAGGGCTCATGGCACGGCACACCAGCGGCTGCACCAGCCTCCGTGCCATGCCCTCGCTGCTCCACGGTAAGAGCTGCCCAGCCCTCCTGTGCCCGCTCCCCACGGCAAAGCCGCACATGCCAGGGCTTCAGTTCCCCAACACCCGGCTGGCCTGTGCCATCCCACTCTGCTCGCGCAGACCCGACCAGTGCCCAGCCTTCGCTCAGGCTCCAGATGGAGCAAAGGGCTGGTGCCGCGGGACCCTCGGGCAGGCACCAACACCACAGTGCCGGGGACAAAACAGCAAATTTTCCAGTTTGTTGGAGTAAAGGCAGAGAAGGGCAAAGCAGAGCCAGGCCTGCCGTAAGCAAACCCACTGCTGGTGGTCCAGCTAAGCTCTTGAAGGGTTTTACTTTGCTTCTTGTTAAGTAAACAATAAATAAATTCAAATAAGCTTTAAAATGACGCATTATTTCCAAAATATAAAATCAACATATTCCAGAATTTTTTAAAATTTGGAGCAGGGCATTTTTCAGCCTGAACAATTTGCAAGACCGCTCTGGATGTTGTGACCAACGCAGCCAGGAGACTTTCCTGCAGACCAAGGCTGGTCACAGATGGTGCCTGGCTCTGCTGAAGGGGCCAGCGTAAGAGTGGGAGGACCAAGACAGAAACAACCCCAGCAACACCGCCCGCACAGAAGCGGTGACTGTCACCCTTTCCCACAGAAAGCGGTTTTGTTGTGCCATCACAGGGGCCTTTCCACCCCACATCAGATGCCCACCGCCATCCCTCTGCAACAGGGATGCTCCCCGCCACGCCGGGGACCCACCTGCCTTCCATCCACCCGTGGCAGATAGGTATGCGGCCGCCTGTTCATGAAGCTGATGGTTATTGCAGCTGACATAAAGGGCAAGGGAGGAGAATTTTCCTGCTCTGGATGGATGAGTCTAAAAATCCACAGCCAGAAATGACAGCTTTTAACTTCCCTGACCTACATTACCATGTGCTCTGGGAAGACAGGACCTGGGACTCAGAGGAGGAGATGGGTGGTCGGGCAGCTCATTTGCTTGCTGACAATAAGAAAAAATCCCAGAGGCTGCAATTTCTCTCCTCTGCTTCTGGACGGACCGTAAGGATGCTCATGCACGGGCACTAGCGCTGAGCATCAGCTGTGTCGGCTGGGCTGCAAAGCCCCACACCCACGAGCAGGCAGGGCACCCTCTGCAGTGGGGGGCTTCATCCCATGTGAATCCCACCCTAAGTCTTGGGCAGAAATATTTGTAAAAAGAAAAAAAGATCAATTTTTCCCCTCTCTGGCATATTATCCAGCGATGCTGGCAGACAGGCACATAGGCATCGCCAGTACCACATAGGCATCACCTGTACCACCACTTTTTCTCAACAATCCAACTACTGACAGCTTCTCCGACAGGATTCCCACCGCCCCACAGGGGACTGCTGCTCAAGCACCCAGCTGCAGAACTTGGAAGCTGGAGCTCAAGCACCCGAGACATTGATCCTAAACTTAACTCCAGATCTGGAAAACCTCAGGAAGGTGTTTGACACCTGCGCTGGGGCTTGGGACAGGTGGGTATTTACTGCTGAGCACGCAATGCCCCGATGTGCCTGGATGCCATCCCCAGCCTCGGGGGCTGTGCAGGAACACACACTTTGCACTCATGATGATGTGCAAAAGGCAGCTATCGATTACAGTGGACCTCAGCCTTTTGGAAAACCATTTGTAAATGTTTAAAAAACCCATGGCCCTGACCACCACTGGTGGATGAGTACCTTTAACATATGCACTTTGCTTGGTTCACAAGTCCTGCAAACGCCAGTTTGTCCAGCATGGAGCTGCCTGGCCTGCAGCTGGCCCTTGGTGACGGTGACGAGCACAACCTCAGCCGCGGCTCCCATCTGCAACCTGCCCAGCATCCCCATCCGCTCATGTTGTGTGTACTGCTGGGGGAACAATTCATTCCATGACTTCAGCTCCTTTGTTCACAGAACATCTGTAAGAATGTTGTTGTCCCAAAATTGCCTTATTTGGATTTATATGACAAATTTGGGGAACAGTTTTTCATCCTATGACAAAGCCAGTTCCCGCAGAGGCAAGGTGTCCTGCACTCAGACTCAGCTGTAATCGCTTCATCGCCATCAGTCACACAGATCCCACTACATTATCCTGTCCTTTGAATAAGCATCATGTGAATAATCAGAAAGACAGCAATCAGGCAGCAGCATACTCAGACTGATACCCCAAAGAAAAAACAGACTTTTCTAGAAGACAAGAAGTGCGTTACCCTCCTGTGCAAAGCATGTTTTGCACAGACTCTGCTGTGGCTGGATGCACAGCTAACACAGGATTTCTGCGTGGCACGGGGATCGCTCGTTGTCTCCAGGCAGCCCTGTTGTACCAACCTGCTGATTTTGCTTTGCTGCCTCCATGCTGGGCCCCGGCGGACAGGCAGCCACCCTGCGCCCTGCGCGGGAGCATCCTCACCCCATCGCCTCGCACCCCCAGAGCAGAGCAGAGGGTGCCCAGGCTGTGGGCAACCCTGATCAGGGTGTCCATGGATGCCCTGCTCGCCCCAGCAAGAAGCTACTCTGCAGGTGGGATCTGTTCCCTCCTGCCACCGGGACTGGAGCTGCACCCTGCTCTGAGCCCTTCCCTCTCCACCTCAACTCGGGACCATGTTCAATGCCACTTGTGGGTCCTCTGCTGCTGCTCCCACTCATCTAGAGCATGGCTGGTGGCCCAGATAAGCCCGGCCAGCTGGGCACTAAGCAGAGGTGCCCAAGATGGGAACCCATCATCTGCAGCTCCCCTGGCCATTACTGGAAAGAGCCAGGGGGTCCTGGGGGACACATGCTGATCGTCATCACCACGAGGGCTGAGACAGCAGCACCCAGCAAAAGCACTTGCATCTAATGCTGGAGGAGAAGGTCTGGACAAATGTCTGGCTGCTCCAGAAGGGCCATTATCACCTCCTCATCAGAGGGACGAGCAGTGGGCGTCTGCCCAGTTCCACCTGTAGAGTGAGACTGCATTTGTCCCTGGCTCACCCATAGCAGCCCTTTCTGAGGGTACCAAGAGCCCAGGTGAACATCCTCATGCTGGGACAGGCAGAGCTGGATCCCATGGCCTGTGCTGCTGCACCCTTGGAGAGCTGCCTGAGCTCTCCTGCCACCCAGGACGGCTCCATCAGCAGGGCCTGGGGGTCGGCTCCAAGAGAGCCAGGGCTGTCGGGCTGGCTGGGGCTGCTGCAGGTACCCGACGCACTGTGAGGGCAGGCGTCCTCGAGGCACCCAAGCATCCCCCAGCTCCACTTCCCTCCAGCTCTTCCAGTGTCTCAGGGATGGGTGCCACTGGACAGGGTCCCCTCAGTGACTGTGCTTTGTCTCCACTCAGCACCCACTACTCTTTGTGCTGCTGGTGCTGAGAAGAGACGTGGCTTTCTCATGCCCTCCTTAGCTGTACAGGCAAATGAGCAGGACTGGGGCTGGACACACACTCCAGGGAGATGGAAGACAAACTCCTTCCCTGACATGCCGGTGGGAACCATTTCCACAAGCCTTCTCCCATCCCACTGGGAAACCACGGCCTCACACACACCCCCACTGACCCCTCATCCTCAGCTTTGCATCATGGTACAAAATGCTCCCTTGAGTCTCCTTGGTCCCCTGATAGCACAGACAATAAATATTACACCCATCCCTGGCAAACGCTTCAGAGATGGAGAAGAACATCTCCAGCTATAGGCTGTGCATTCACAAGAGCAGCCCAGGCTTTGTGGGGAAAAAAGACGCATAGCTCCAGAGAGCTTCTGAGTTTCAAGTCAAGGGTTTCACACAGTGCTACCACTTGACTCAGCATCATGTTGGCTCTCATCTGAGACACAGAGGGCTGCTGGTTAAGAATAACTCACAACACCAGGGTACAGGTCTGCAAACGTGACTCAAGGCTGGATCTGTGGAGCAAACCCAGCCAGGATTCCCACTGCCCAACTAAAGCGCAATGGAGAGCCCTCACCCCGCACCAGGCTCTTCCAGGTCCTGAGCACATGGCCTCAAGCTCGGGGACGGATCAGCTCCAGACCCCCGCGTCTGCTCAGCTCCTCTGCTGGGATCTCACCTTGGCTGCGCCCCACCACGTGCAGTCCCACCCGGGGCACCCGGTGTCCAGCCTGCCCTCCCCTGCAACGCAGCACGGACCTGGGGGGTCTCTCATGGCCCCTTCCACCAAGAGGCAGGAGACGTGACCACACGAAAGCACATCCCAGCATTCTCACCCTCGGGGGGGGCCGGGGACAGCAGGTCCCAGGAGGCGGTGTGGCCCAGACACCACGGCGTAATAAAAGGGAGGGTTCACCCCCCCTCGCCACCCCAGCACTGCCGGGTGCACGCCCATCGTGCCGCTGGCACCACTGCCCCGAGCAGCCCAAATGCCAACCTCCCACACCGAGCAGGGCAGCGTAGGAGGACCCAGCAGACCCCTCCTCCGGGCCACAGCCTGAAGACCACTCAGTAATAAAATATCTTCCAAATGCAACTGGTTTGAAGAACATTTCATTTGTGGAAAAACTTAACAAAACCAGAAAAGAACGTTTCCAGAGGCATCCAAATCCCCTCTTTGGTGTTTCAGTTTTTCAAATAACTTTCCTCCTTTATTCTCACATGCACTGTATGCTAAAAATACCCTGCATTCCCAGCAGAAAAAGCCACCACCAAAGCAAAATATGTGAACTTCAAAAAAAGGGGGGTTTTGAAAGATCCACCTTTTAAAATTTCTCCTTTGTGGAGAATGTGAAACCTTTCAGGCTTTACTCCAGTGAAGAAGGGATCTAAACCTGAAACTCCTCTGCTGCAGCGAATACTGTCCTCATAGCTCCAGTTGTAACTGCCTGGATAGATAAATGCCCTCAGAAAACAATTAATGGTGATCACAGGCAATGCCAGAAATTTCCTCAGCACCTTCCTTTCAAAGGAAGAGCCGGTGATGCTGAACATGGCTCGGTACCAGGTGAGCTGGAAGAAAACGTTCTATCTGGTTTGTAGAACTCGGACACCTTCCTCTGAGAGACCTGCCAGCTTTGCGTGCCATTTGCTCGCTTTCGCCCTCCTGCACAGACCTTGCTGCAGATCTGCACCATAAATATTCTGCTGCTTATCTCATCTGGTGTGCCATTAATTAGTTGGCAAAGCAGTGGGCATTCAAGTGCTTGAGCACTTTCATTTAAATTTGTCCTAATGAATTACACAAAATTATGAGCCAGACGCTAAACCTTGGTAAATCGGTGCACATCAGCGGCATGGTAAATATTTGGTACAGCAGGGTCTCATTTACACCAAGGATAAATCATCCAGGTGCATTTTGAAATGGAAAGGGGCTGTGACATCCTCCCCTTAATGTTTACCTGGTGGAAAATCCTTCCTTCACAAACACGAGGAGTCAGAACCTGGTGAGCAAGCTTGATTTAAACCTGGTGAGCAAGCTTGACTGAAGCTGAACCAGGAACGCGCAACATCTATTACGCTGCTACCTAAAGAGACACAGCTGACGAAACAGGACAGCAGCGTGACCCCCTTGCAGACACAGACCCTTCCTTGCTGCCATAGCTGACTGTGTGGCACGCCGGAGGCTGCTCCAACGCAAGGGCCAGGACTGCAAGGAGGCACAGCTGTTGCAAAAAAACGGTATTTTGATCCGAACAGGGAAATATTGCCATGATCCCTGCCGGGAGCGAGGAGACATGCCACGGAGCGGTGGTGCTGCACTGCCTCGCTCCTGTGGCAGGGCTTTTTGGAGTGCTGAGCGTGATATGATTAGCCAGAGGCAATTAAGGGGCTTATTTCCTTCCAGGCTGCCCCTTGCCGCAGGCGGGTCCCCATGGGGCCTGTCCCGCAGTCTGCCGGCCGTGCTCACCACCACCTCCCTGGGAGCCGGCTTAGGCAGAAATTATGCAAGACCTGCAGAGCTGGACCCAAAATGCACGGTGCCTTCTGCAAGCACCCAGCCTGGGCTGCCAGCGCCCAACCTGGGCTGCCAGCGCCAGGAAAACCACCCCCGCTCCCCCCTGCGAGGGGCTTCCCGGTGCCCTCTGCGACACAGGCACCCAACCGGGTGTGCGACTGCACTCCACGCACGGTGGCCGAGGGGTGAACTCAACTGCAACGGGCTCCTCTCCACGTTCACGAGACTGGAGGTGATTTTGGAAGCTAGGGTGGCGATGGACAGGGATTTGCACCCCCAGGCTGGAAGCCAGTCCTTCTTCCGCCCCTGCCCAGCACCATCCCCACCTGGCTGCCCAGGTGCACCCCGACCTCCAGCAAATGACACCCGACAAACAAGCCGGAGGTCGCCAGCATTGCACACCACGCTGCTCGGGGCCACCCTGCCCACCCAGGGAAGGCGCAGCCAGGGGAGAGAAACCCACCCCCGGGGCCCGTGGGGGGCTGCCGTCCCCACGGCCGGGTCCCCAGGCACTGCCCGTGGAGGGGCAGGGGGGGACACCCAGATTCTCCCGGGGCCTCACAACGGCTTTGCTGTTCCAGGGCTGTTCCACCCGCAGACATTAGCATCTGGCGAGGAGCACCGCAGCCAAGGACCGGCCCTGCCTGTGGCACGGGTGGGCCCCCGGGTCCGGTGCTCCCCACCACCCGCGGAGGGGATGCGCGGCGTGTCCAGCCGGGTCTGTGATAGGAGCACAAACGGCATGTGCACGGAGTGGGAACGGGGTGAAACCCGCGTGAAAACAAGGCCCTGCACCCCCCAGGCCCTCCTGCTCTGAGCACCGTACACCCATCGCCCAGGCCGCCCGCGCCGCGGGACTGGGTGTGGGTTTAACCCCCCCACACCCTGGCAAACCCCGGGGGGTGCGTGCGGGGCGGGGGGGGGAGAGGCTGCATCAGGTACCAGAACCGAACGGCCGAGCCACAGCGTGGATGGAGCGACCCCACGGGAGCCCCGGCCCCCCCCCACGCCCCGCCGGGGCCACTGCCCCAAAACCTCGGCCGGGCCGGTGGGGCCGCGCCGCGGACACGCGTGGGGCGCGGGGCTCCGCTGCGCAAAGCGCGGCCCCGCGGCCGCCAGGGGGCGCCTCGCGCCGCAGCCCCGCCGCCAATTACCGGCTGCTAATTAGCCGCGGGGGGGGGGGGGGTGTGCGTGTAAAGAGGGGGGGTCCGGGCTGAGCCCGACACCCCCACAGCGAACTCACCCGCTGCCCCGGGGTGCGCTGGCAGAGCGGCCGGGGCACCGGCACTGCCACCCCGGGGAGCGTCCCCCCTTCCCCCGGCACAGGCCAGCCTCATCCCCCGCCCCGGTCACGCGTGGGGCAGGTCCCGGGCGCCGGACAGGTCCGCGGCGGGGGCGGGAGCCCCGGGGAACGGGGCTGCGTGCGGGGCCGGAACCGGGGCCGGAGCGACCCCGGGGCGTCATCCCCCTCCGACAGCGGCCGGTGCAGGGGGGCGCCGGCCCCGGGCCCCCGTCGCGCCCACCTGCTTCTCCAGGGAGTCCTTGGCCGAGAGGGAGGGCTTGGGGGAGGGCGCCCGGTCGCAGACGCAGCCCTCGAGCAGGTAGAGCCCCGAGGGCCGGGAGCTGGAGTCGGTCTCGAAGTAGAAGAGCATGTTCTGCAGCAGCGCGAACCACTTGGTGTGCCATTTTGTGTTGTCGGAGCTCCGCTTGCTCAGGTAGCCCTTCCTGGCGCCGTCCTTCTTCGCCAGCAGCCCCAGGTAGGTGACGTGCCCGTCATTGAGCCGCATCCCCTTCTGCATCTTGGTGGGCACCGCCAGCTCCTCACATGGTCCCCGCCGGGCAGCCGGCGGGCGGGTCCCTGGCGAGCAGCCGCAACCCCCGCGCCCGCATCAGCGGCTCCCGCTGCCCCCGGAGAACCGGCGGCCGCCGCGGCGGCTCATGCCGCGGCCGAGCCCCGGCGCCCTGCCCGCGCAGCGCTCGCCTCCCGCGGCGCCGGCGGCGGCGGCTCTGCCGGGGGAGCGCCGCGTCCCGGAGCCGCGTCTCCCGCAGACGGGCGAGTCATGTGATGCCGGAGCCGGCGGCGGCACCGGGAGCCCGTCAGCGCCGGCCCGAGCCGCGCCGTGCCGTGCCGTGCCGTGCCGCTCCGCGGCGGGGCTGGCCCTGCCCTGCCGCCGGCTGCGGGGGTGGCCGCGCCGTGCTCCCCGGGGCCGCCCCCCCCCCGCCCTGTCCCGGGCCGCGGGACGCCGGGGACGCCCGCCCCGTCCGTCGCCGGCAGCACCGGCACCGCTCCGCGCCGCGCAGGACCTCCGGGCACATGGGACCCCGGGCCGGCACGGACCCCTGCCCACAGAGGGAGCCCGGGGCCAAGAGGCAGCCCCGGGCACGTGGGACCCCCAGGCACAGCCGGAGCCCCGGGCCGAGGGGGGACCACTGGGACAGATGGGACCCCCAGGGCAGACAGGGAGCCCCGAGCCAAGAGGGACCCCCAGACTTGATTGGGAGCCCTGGGTGAAGCGGGGCCCCAGGCCGAAAGGGAGCCTCAGGCCAGGAAGGGCCTGGGGACAAATGGCACCCCCGGCCTGAGTGGGACCCTACGTGGACAGGGACTCCTGGGTGAAGCAGGACCCCCTGGGCCAAGTGGGGACCCCCAGTTTGAGATCAGCCCAGGGCTGACACAAGCCCTGGCTTGCCATGAGCCGCAGACTGAGGAGGATCCCCAGGCCATGTGGGACCCCCAACCTGCATGGGCTCTGCGTGAGGTTATGCTCGGCTGGGCACGCACTCCACACACCCCAGGCACCCACTCCAACCTCGGGCGCCAAGCCCCCCGCTGTCCCAGGGAAGCACTCCCCGTGTCCCGCTCTGTGCGTGTTGCTGACCGTGGGACATGCCCACTCGTGGCCTTCCCCTTGGCGGGTCCCAGGCACAGCCTTCACCTCCCCCCCAGCAGCATGGCGCTGATCCAGTCCCCGCACACTGCAATCCCTAACACTGCAGTCCCTCAAGCCAGGTGGTCCCTCCGCCTGCAGAGGTATCAGCACCCCTCGACACCGTCCTCTCCCTTCCCACCCTCTGCCTCTCCTTAGGGCACCCCGGTAACTGCACAGCCGCTCCCAGATGTCACACACGGGAGAGATGAGGACCCAATTTCTCCATTTATTTCTGTTTGTCTCACTCTTCAATCCCTCTCCTCTGTCCTGGCCTTGTGCGCTGCACCAAGCAGGGCAAAGCTGGGAAAACCAGGCATTGGCCGCAGCTGGAGTCTGTGCAGGGCAGGGAGGGCCTTGGTGCTTCCCATATCCCAGGGGCTCCCCACAGCCAGGAGCACTGGGTTGGTCAGACACCTCGGTGATGGGCACGTGTGAGACCTGAGGCGGCACGTGAACCCTGCTGCCCATGGGCAGCTGCCTGCCCACATGGGCAGAGGAACCGGCCCCAGCCCCAAGCATGACCAAGCCCCTGCAGACATGGAGGGCATCAGGAAAACCGTGATAATTAGCTTTGTTTCCGCTGAAAAGGCTGGCAGATCTCCAAGGAATTCAGTGAGGTCACAGGTTGCCATGGCAACAGGAGGGAACAGACTGGAATTGGGAAGGGTGCTGGCATTTCCAGGATGGAGCTGCTTGGCCCCGGTACTCACTGGGACACAGGCCATCGCTGCTCTGAGGGACACGGCCCGAGCGCTGCCGGGTGCCGGATCGGTGCCGGGGAGGTGATGAGCAGCTCCGGCCGGGAGCAGGAAGCAGGGCCGCATGCTGTCCTTTGCACCCCGTGCCCACCTGCCCCTCCAGCTGGCAGGCAGGCTGCTGTCCTCCCGGCCAAATGCACCCACTGTTACCCAGATTACAAGTGGGTATTTAGCTCTAGGACTTTCCCCACTGGCACGGCTAACTCTCCTCCTTGGTCAGGGCTCTCCCCTCTTCCGTTTTTCCAGCCTGATCAATGAGGTGCCACATCCTGTTTCACCACCGCAGCCTCTGCTTGGGGTGAAAGATGGGTAAGCATGCAGCAGAAGGTGCTCCCCATGACCGGCCTATCCTGCCAGCCCAGCGCTGCTCCAGAATAACCCCTGGAGAAGAAGCTGAGACGCTCTCCATCCCCTCCATCTCTCTGTGGATTAGCTGGAGCCAAGCAGCCAGCTGCCGGGCAGAGCTGAGGCCGTAGTGGTGGCTGTAGCTGCGGGGCCAAGCCTTCTCACAGCTCCTCATCACAGGGAGCGAGCTCTGGGCAGTGCTGCCGGCTGTTGTGGCAGGGACAGTCAAGCAGGACCTGCTGCATATGAAATGGTGCGGTTGCACAAGGGGAGATCCTTCATGGAAGCCTGCAGAATCTTGGATCAAATAATAACTTGGAAGCCAGCACTGCCAATAATTCCTATACTGGACAAAAGTGGAAAAGCCATCTTGTGCCCCAGGAGTTGCTGAGCCCTCCAGCCAGCCATGGGGCCATGCCAGGAGATGCAGTGTGTCAGGGGATGTGGTGTGCCCAGGGGTGCTGTGCGCCCGCTGCCCGCAGGGCGAGGGTCCCCGCTGCTCTCCACTGCCTTGCTGGCATGAGCAGGTGGCCAGGACAGCAGCACTTACGGCACTGGGGATTGGTACCAGATGAGGCAGCTGGACTTCGTTCCCCAGATAGTGTTGGTTTAGCTCAGACTCCCCTTAGATGATATGGAGGGTAATGGAAGAAATATCTGACAGCTTGCAAGGCTTGAGCAAATACGGAAACTTTGATGTCTAAAACAAAGGGAGGTTTATTTTTTGCATGTGATGTTTGCTTCGATCGATTCTAAGGCATTTGCAGTGTGACCGTTCTACTCTGGGAAAGCAGAGGTGAAGCGTTCGTCACTTCTCCTGAGTGCCGCTGCACAGAAGAGCCAGACTCACTGCTGCTGGCTTCCGTGAGACAGGGAGTTTGTCCAGAGTAAAGATTTCCCAGTGTTTCCAAGTATTTTAATTGCAGTGGCTTCTTCTCTCTTCATTTAACTTTTTAACAAACATTGAAGTGGCTCCTGTGGGCATCCCATGCCAAGCCAAGGCTTGAGCCTGAGCAGAATTGCGTGCAGAAGGAGCAGTTACTGCAGCAACACTGGCGGACGCAGGGCCCGCTCGCAAGGGAGAGCTGGGGGGGCCGGGAACGCTGCCCGGGAGCAGCGGGAGACAGGACAGTGGGGGGCTGTGGGGGCACACCGGCAGCAGGGGAGCTCCAGGAGTGGGACAGTCACCAGCAGAGACTTGCTGCTCCTAGCAGCTCTGAACACGCTGTGATGGGGCCTGGGGGACCAGGGTAGAGCATCTCCTGAGCCAGCAATAAGGCAGGTGAAGGAGAGAGGGTGATAGCGCCCATGGCTTGTTAGGGGCTCGGTGGGTGTCTGCATGTGCAGCCACAGGCTGAGCCCTGACCCGCTGGTGTGGCACAGGACAGGTGTCTCAGCGCAGATCGGGTCTCCGGCAGACTGCCTGCTCGTTCAGCACCGCAGTGCTGGGATGTGCTTGTCCCTGCATCCTGCCACTGTTATCCGGGCAGGTGCAAAGCCTGTTGCTGTGCTCTGACTCCTTGTGAACTGCATCCTGTGATTTCCATGCCAAAATAATCAGCTGTGGAAAACACGGCCCTTGGGCCCTTGCTGCTCTCAGCCCATGCTTCAACCTCTTGCACTAGTGGGGCTCATGTTGACTCAGCTGGCAGCAGGCTCTTTTATACGCCAGCAGCCTCCTCACCAGTTCAGTTCCCATACAGTCTCCTCCCTCTTTGAAGCTTGGATGGAACAGTTTGCCACTCTGTACATCCAGCTCCAGCGGGGTACACAGGCCGGGTGCCTGATGGCTCGCTATCCATCATTGACACCCTTGCTCAGCCACATGAACCCCATCTCTGTGTGCAAATGCTCCCCACCGGGCTGGCTCTCAGCACCCACCTTACCCGGCCAGCGGAGATTAAATGCCTTTGGGAGGAGCCCCGCAAGCCACCGCTTGCCAGGGACCTCTCCTCTGCTGCCAGCACAAGACACCCAGAGCCAAGGTCATCTTCCCAGAAAACACTCCAGGGCTGAGACCCACCGTGCTGCTGCCCCTCACCCTGCTGGCATGAGCCACGGTGGAGCAGCATGGGGCAGGGGGGTCCCACAGTCAGTGCAGGCAGCACAGCCCTGCTCCCCCAGAGCACTATGCAGCTCATGTGATGGTCAAACTTTCTGCCTGTTGCACTCCTGCCTCCTTTCCCCTGGGATTTCAGATGCTCGCTGGCCCCTTGGGCTGCTGAGCGCATCTCGCTGGCTGAACTGCAGGCTGAGGATGCTGAAGCTAAACATGTGCATGACAAAAAAAACCCCACAGCCTTCCCAGCTCCCCACATGCTGCTGGGTTATGTGGGCGCTGGTATTTATCGGCAGCTCCCCCAGCTCCCTCTTGGCCTCTCCCGTAAAGGCCGGGCTTGGCTGCCACCCACGGGAAGCTGCTGGCAGCGGGGAGAGCCAGCAGGCAGCTGGCAAGGCACAGCCGAGACGCTGCTTGAGGAGCTCCCAGCCTGACAGCACAGAGACCAAAAATGGGAGGTTGTACTTCTGGTGACAAACTCGTTTCTTTCACTTGGAGCGGGGAGTAAAATGGGCATGTTTATCCAGTCAGGCTCAGAGCCATCAACCCAGGGCTGAGGCATCGAGCCGGCAGGTGCTGATGTTCGTGTCATTAAAACGCGTTTTCCCAGGATGCAGCATCATTCCAGGCTGCTGACAGCCGGGGACAAGCTTACTTACAGCACTGAGTGTGGATACTCATTTCCTGCCCCCTGAGCTCCTCTTCTGTGTGTAGTATGTGTACAGTGTGCTTCCAACTGCTATGAGGGACACGAAGTGTCTTGGTCTCTGCCCAGACTGGGCTTTCCAAAAGGCACAAGCTGTAGTCAAAGTCAAGTCCATGGGCTTGGGCTCCTAAATCACACCAGCAAGCTTGAAAGTCCTGTCCTTGGTTGAGCAAGTTAAAGCTGTGCTTAAGATTTAGCTGCAGCAGATGCCTGGTGGGTATGCTGTCACGGTGCTCCACGTGCCGCTCGAGGAGGTTTCAGCTGGTCCTGCTTGCCATGCCTGCATCCCGGGGCAGGGCTGGGCTGAGCAGGGACAAGTGGAGTTCAGAGCAGCTCTGCGGGCATGAGGGCTCGGCTCTCCGGCAGCAGGGAGACAGAACCCACCAGGCTGTAGTGCAAAAGCAAAGTTTTTCCATTTGCTCAGCAGCAAACTTTGAAGGAGCAGGAATAGTAACTTCACATTTATTTCCAAGGCACCCTGGCACCCTGGCAGAGTTGATGGTGTACCAGATCATCTGTGGAGGGGACAAAGCAACCTGATTCAAAAGGCACCCTTGTTTAGAGCTGCTCTCAAGTGTGCCCTTGGTCTTCATCCAATTCCCCAGCAGTGCTCCAGTGCTCTCTCCTTTGTGTTCTCAGAAATATTGCTAAGGCGATGGCAGGACAGAGAAGAGATTTTCAAAGCACAAGTAGGCATCTGTTGTGTTCACACAAAATGTCAGTGCTCCAGCCCGGTAAGCAATGCCCTCTCCGATACACCAGCGTCAGGAGAGTTGGACTCAGCACTTTAATGCACAGACAGTTCTCTGCTAATTGGCCCCATCCAGTGTTTCATTTTGGCAGACCAGGTTCCCATCACTACCATCACGCATTTAACCTTCCCTGACAGAGGAGTCTCCAGGGGAGAGAGAAAACCTGGCTCCTGGGGGCAACCTGCGAGTGCAAATCTGCAGCCAGCAGCCCCTCCCGCTGCGAGCCAGAGCAGTGCTGCTCTCCCTACCTACACTTCAGCCTCTCCAGCCTTTGCTTTCTGCCCAGGGCAGCTCCATTGCACGTCCCGGGGCTGCTCCCCCAGGTGTGCTGCTGTGGGTCAGTGCAGTTCCCTCTCCTCCAGATGCTCGGAGCAAAACTCTGCTACTGAGGGCCTGCCCTGCCCTGCTTGAGCAGGCGGGTGCTGAGAAGCCTGGGGCCAGTGCAGCTCCTCTGCTCTCGGTGCCCCTGCAAACCCGCACAAGAATCTGCTCTGAGGCTGGGAAGCAGAAGAGCAGGAGCTCGGATGCCACAACCCAAGTGGAGCAGCACCGCAAGGTTGCCGGCAAGATGCTGGCTGCCGGGCGGGCTCCTGCCGCCGCCTGCCATCGCAGAGGGAAGAGCAGTAGCCAGGTCCCTGCGGTGCAAGATGCCTCTGGGCTCTGGGCGTCACTGGGCTGGTGGCACGCTGCCCACTGCGGTTCTCCAGTGCAGCTCCACCGGGTTGCAGACGTAAAGCCAGGCCGCCATGGCTTCCCAGTGGCATTGATCTGCAGAGATCAGCAGCCTCCTCGCAAAGAGGCTGGTGGAATACTGGTGGAAATGCCAAACCGAAGCTTCAGTGTGCCGCAGCTCCATGCAGCCGCCCCTCCTCCTTGCACACACATTCCTCTCCCGCTTTGGCACCATGGTTCCTGTGTAACCCTCGGCATTGCCACGTTTGGTTTCTTCAGGCAGTGGCCACTGACTAGGCTCCAGGACAGGGCACTCCCCAGTGCTGATCTTCAATCCATAACATATGCCACGCCTGGGAATAAACAATAGGATGAATGTGGATTTGCCGAGTGGTTTACATGGGAAAAGCATCTTCTCTGATTGTGTTATAAATCCCTCAGCAGTAACTGGTTTCACGAGCAAATGCTTCTGGAAACCTACCAGGCACTTCATCTATTTTGAATTTCACTAATTCAATGGCTGGTGAAACCAGGAAACAAGCCCTGCAGAAAGAGGTTCTCCACAAACACGATGGAGTTAGAAGCAACCTCCTCCCTCTTTTGCAAGCCAACTCATAATATTATGTAAAAATGCAAATAATGTCCGTGCGAAGCTACAGAGCCATAAGTGCCCAGAACAGAGCTCCGGCGAGGACTAACCCATTGCTCCTGGATGTGTGAATCACAGGCACAAGCAGTTTGGTTTACAAGCGTTTGCAGCGCAATGTGTGCTCAGCGGCCGTAAAGGGCCCTTTACGCCAGGGCTGTGCTGCGCCGTGCTAACGAACAGTGTGCCAGGAGGGCAATCCAGACGAACCATGGTAATTTCCCTTGCTACTCGTGAGCACTTAGAGGGTTTGCAGAACTTAAATGCTGGTAAGAGCTGCCCATTGACTCCTCGGCTGAAGGAGCCCATAAGGTATTCGGAAATCGTTGCCCTCCTGGAGCATGAGCTCAGGGGTGGTGGGGGAGCATGTATTAGTGCTTTGTGCATGTCAGGCAGGACAGGGACAGGGGCAGGGGCAGGGGCAGGGGCAGGAGTAGTGCCAGGGAGGCGGCACAGACCTGTGGCCTGGGGAGAGCCCTGGCCAGGGCATGATGCTGGTGCCAGTGGTGCATGGGGCTTACCGGGGAGCAGGGACCCCTCTCCCAGACTGAGCCCCACTGGTCCCAGTTGCCTGGGGGAGTGGGGAGAGGAGGGAAATGGACTCAGGAGATTTGTGATCCCAGAGCCTTCAGCGATAACCTCTTCCTCCTGTTCCCAGGTTCTGCCTTCATGTTTCCTTCCCTGAGCTGAGCCAGTGAAGCTGCAGCTCTCCCTGGCCAAATGCTGCCAGCCTGGAGCCCGCTCACATCAGAGAAAAGCATGGCGTACGGTGTCCTGGCACCGGGGTGGCTCCTGGGCCCTGGGGACACCACGCTGTCACCCTGGGAAGATGCTGGGCTCCAGGAGGGATGAGGTGCCCCACGCATCCCGTGGCTGACCGATGGTGGGAGCTGGAGCTTGGCCAGAAGCAGGAACGCCTGCTGAGCTGTGGGGCTGGAGCCTGCGGCACTGGGGGGGCGAACAGAGCTCAGCCCCAGCCCCACCACCTGCCCGAGCCCTTCTCCAGCCACCTCCTGGCAGGCACTGCCCTTCCCTGGCTACACGCCTGCTTCTCCCACTGCACTGCGAACCAGAGACTTCCCTCCTGCCCACACAAGCGATGGCTCCCGGTGCCAAGGACCCGCCTGCAGCCAACGCCTGGGGTGGCATCGTCGTCTTGGAACCCGCTCAGCGACACACGCAGAAAATGGGCTTTGTGTGCACGTGGCTCCGAGGGCAAAAGACTTTTTCATCAGCCAGGAGTGTGAAATAACTTGTCAGAGGAGGGAATTCAAGATGCTGCAAGAGGTGCTGTGGCACACTGGGCTGGAGGAGCTGCACTCCCACGGCAAAATGTTCTCCCATCTAGTGGCTAAAATAAAAAACGTTGGTGCAGCCTGGGCAGGGTGAGGAGCACTCGCTGGGGTCAGCGGGCTGCAGCCTGGCCAGGCAGCAGCCGTGCCGGGCAGGGTGAGTGCCACCGGCCCCGCCACCGACATGGATGTCCCTTTTCATCTCTGGAGCCCTGCTTCCCTGCCAGCACCTGGAGCTGAGCAGACAGAAGAGTGACATTTGCGGGAAGTGCTGTGGGGGGAGAGGGATGTATAAACCAGGGTTCCTCACCAGCACGAAGATGCTACGAGTTCATCAGGCTAATTTGTCACTTAGAACTAAGTTCTCCATGGTGGGTGTCAGGAAGGGGCTGGCTGCACATGACCCCTGGCTGCCGGCAAGTCGGCTACGCTGCAGAAATCATGTATTTGTTGACATTTTTTAAACGGAAAGCTTAAGTACTGTTATTATGCTGTGCAAAATTATTTCAGCAGCCCTTTGAACCACTAAGCTATTCTCTGGGAATCTCGACACCAGGGATGACAAAGTGGTAATTTATGCCAGCAGCTCTCGCTCACTCTCGAGCCCACAGACAGGGCTGCTGGCACAGCTCCTCGCTCCTCATCGTGCAGTGCTTGGGTGCCAGCTTCTTCACCTGAGATACAGGGAGGGTAAAGAGTTGCCTTCCCACATTTCATCAAGTCATGGCTTGCTCGGGTCCTTCCCCTCCTGAAAGGAGCACAGAGCAGAGTGAGGCATGGCAGCGTTTTACCTATCAGGGACCTGCATTTGCAGGGAGTGGCTCCGAGGCCACCAAACCCCAGTGGCCCCTTCAGCCCCGTAGCAGATGAAGCAGCCAGCGAGGATAACTGCACTGCCTGGAAAAGACACGCCAGCTTTCTGCTGGGGGAGGCTGCACAGCCCAGGCGGGAGCTCCGGGAATGACGGCTCAGCAGCAGGAATTGCAGTGCCATGGGCATGCTGCTGGCGGGACAGACGGGGAGAGCAGAGGCTGGGGACATCTCTCCTCCCAGTGCTCAGGCCCAGCCTTGGGTGCCCCCAGGCTTCCTCGGTGTCACCCTGCCACCGGGCTGTGCCGGGGGGTGCGCGGTCCCTCAGCGCTGATTGGGGCTGGCAGGGGCAATGCTAACCGTGTTGTTGGGCTGACTGCCTCGTCTCCCAGCCCAAGAGCTCGTGGATTTGCTCTCTCCACAAATCATTTTGCTGCTCTGGGAAGCTACAGTCTCTTCCAGGTAACTGCAAGCCACCCAGTGTGGTCCCAGCTGAACCGTGGCCAGGTGACACGGTGCCCACCATGCTCACTGAGGCCACCATGATGTTGGGATGATCCCTGCCTGCCTGGTGCTTCAAGGCTGGCAGCGCATCTCCCAGCAGTCCTGGCTGCAATGGGCAGCTCCTGTTACCGCAGGGGCAGCCGCTCCCCTGCTGTCCCCTGGGGATACCAGTCCAGTGGTGGATCCAGCTGCTCTGCAGTGCCATGGTTCTCCACTGCATCTATGCATCCCGGCTGGCCTCAGCCATCCCTGTGCCACTTTGCTCCGCTAGGACAATGATACGGCATCTGCCCAGCCCAGCAAGACCACCAGGTACCTGGGCACAGACAAAAATTGTCCCCATCCCATGGCAGGGTCAGGCAGAGGGGAGAGGTGCCAAGCACCCTGCTGCACCACCCTGAGCCACTGCCCCCTGGGCTCAAGAAGGATGTGCATCGCTTATCGCGAGGCCTCACATTAAGCGTGTGTGATCGCCTAAAGTGAATCATTAATATCTCCATGGAGCGTTCCCAGGGGAGCGCGCAGCCGCCGCCGCCGCTGGGGCCACGTCCCGCAACGGAGCCGGGGCTGCCACAAGCGCAGCCACTGCCAGCACCGTGTGTGCCGGGCACCCGAGTGCACTGGGGAGCTGTTATGGGGATGGGAGCTCTGCCGCTGCTGGCAATTTGTGTCAAGAGCAGCACCACACTGGGCTTCCTGAGCTGCCGCAGGAAGGCTCACTTAGCGCACATACAGCAGTGATTTGGTAACCGAACGTTATTTTTAGGCATTTCTGAGACAAACTGGAGTGTTTTACAAGCCTCTCTGAATGTATTACAGCTAAAATGTATTTTATATATTTTCGTGATGCTGTACTTCACAGGCCAGGGGTCCCTGCTGTTACATACAATATTTGCCACATGATAGACAGAACAACGCTGAAACCTCACCTGAAAATCACAGCTGCAGGCTTTTGAAGACATTTCCTGTCCCTACAGGTACAAAGTATTTTCAGGTACAAACATCCCCACTCACCCTGTGTCTGACTTTATTACTCCACATTTGACTGGCAGCTTCCACGCTGCAGGTCACAGCATTGCCAGCCGCTGCTGAACGGCCAGAGCAGGAGCTGGGCTGTGCCACCAGTGCCCAGCCCCGTGCACAGCACCCCCAGCCCTGCACCAGTGCCCTGGGCATCCCCTGGAAACCACCCCATATCCCTGGGGGAGCACCCCGCGTTCCCAGGAAAGCACCCCACATCCCTAGGGGAGCACCCCCTGTCCCAGGGGAGCTCCCTGGCATGTGGCAGCCCAGGGTGGCTGGACAGAGAGCAGCCCCGACCGTGGCTTTGGGGCTGAGAAGGAGGGACACGGGCCCCTCTGGCCCTGGGAACAAGGGGTGGGTGGTGGTGACAGCTTTCGTAGGCAGCTGCCCACCCAGGGCAAGCATGGTGCAGGCTCACGCCGGGGCGGGTGAAGAGCCTTGCACCACCTCGTGCTAAAGCTCTCCCGAGCTCCGGTGCATGGCGGGGGGGGCTGCAGTGCCAGCACCTCAGCCCCCACCCTGAGACAGGAGGTGACACAGAGGGGGGGCACAAAGCAGGCAAACCTCAACTCCCCCCGGTTATGGCCAGGGAGGGGGATGCCTTGCAGCAACCTCCTTAATGGTGTCCTCTCTCCCTCCCACTGATCTGGGTGCTGTTGGCAGCTCTGAGCCTCTGCCAAGCCTCCCGCAGAAACAGGATTAGATATTAAAGAGTTGCATCATTTGCAGAAGTCTACGGGCTCCTTTGCATATCAGAGCCATAAGGACCTGCAGTTAGATGGGATCTGGAAGGAAAATGGGCAGCTCTAGCTGCGAGCTGAACCGAGCATTGTCCCAGGGTGGAGAATGGACAGAATAAAGGGTAGCACTTCTAAATATTACTAACTACAAATTTGCTGGTTAGGGTTAATTTTTTCCCTTCACATATGTAGGCATCATCAGTATTTGGGGGCAGTGAGGGCACATTTGCCGTTCCTTGCTATTTCTGCCCAGGAGCCCTGTGGGTGAGGACAAGGCAGCGGCACCCCAGGCCCTGCGCAGTGTGCCTGGGTGCCTACCTAAAAACAGGCTTTCAGTGCACTGATTTGCTCGCATCACAGGTTGCAAAACAGTCATAGTGCTAAGCCAGAGTGGAAAAAACCCCGTAAGTGGCCCATTTGCCATGTCCCTGGCAGGGGTGCAGCAGCACGGTATTTGTGTTGGAGCCAAGGTCTGTGCTGCCACTGGGGTATAGGGGCTCGGATCCCAGGTTCCCATGGACATAACACCTCCGCGTGCTGGCCGAGTGAGTCAGGGTGGGGTCAGGGACAGCCTGTTCGATGGCCCTGCTGTAAGGCTGGGACACAAAAGGTTGATGTTGATGCTGTGGGCATGGCTCCTTCCCAGAGCATCCCTAGCGAGTGGGGAATGGAGGAGGCTCCCACAGGCCCGCACAGCCCCACAGCATGAACAGCAGCGTTGGGAGAAACATATTTATCGGTTAAACGTCAGGGCAGGGAGATGCTGCTGCAGCAGAGCTGACAAGCCAAACCCTACTTTTGGTCCAGCAGTAATGAGCCAGCCACCACTGGCACGATCACACAGCATCAGCACATAGCATCATAGAATAGCTCAAGTTGGAAGGGACCATAAGCATCTCCAGCTGCTTTGGGAGCAAATCCAGCCACGCAGCTTTGCTGCCCCACCTCATCCTCTGCAGGCAGGACAGAACCAGGGCATGTGTGCGGCAGCACGAGGAGCAGTGGAGCATCTTCTCCAGCTGCCAGTGCCAGCTCTGGGCTCCTCGACAGCAACAGGACGGTCACAAGCAGAAATCCCAGTTTCTGGTTCTGTGGTAAATTCAGAAAATCCGTGGGCACTGCCAGCACAGTCAGTGAAGCTTTAGTAATTCCTGGGTACATTTCATGAGCAGGAGGACTAAAATCACTCTTTTGCATTTCGATTTTGTCAGCAGTATGATGGAGAATTCTAGGTGCTTGGACATTTGCTGCTGGAAAAGACAGCTCTTAGCAAACAAGCAGATAATGCTCAAGTGACACCAGACTCCTGCAAAAACCCAGAGCTTGTCCCCCTTCAAAGTGCCTGTGTGCCTCCTTTGTGCCTGGCTGCCGCTGCTCTTGGCAGCATGGGAGACTGTTCCCTGCAGGATCCCCCATCTCCCCATGGGTGCAGGCATAGTAGCTCTTACCATCCTGCAGATCAAGGCTAAAGCTGCCCCTTTACCCCCCCAAGCACGTGGCACAGTGACATTTGCAGACAGAATAGCTCTGCACATTTTCCCTTATTAGGCTTCAGAGTCAACACCACACTGGGGTGTAGGGGAAGGGCTTGTGTTACTCTGAGCTGCTGCCACAGGGACACAAAATTACTTTCTCTAAGCTGAAATTTAAAGCGGAGCCACGCTCCTCAGTCCCCTGACTTGCGCAGACCCACTGCCCATGGCCAGTGCTGGGTGGCCTGCACCCACCCAGGGGTCCCGGTCCCAAGCATCTTCCACAGGGTGAAGGCTGACTGAGGCAGGAGCATAGGGAATAAACCCAGCTTTAAACCCTTCCTTCAACCTGGGTCTCCGAAGGAAGAGTGTGCTACTTTCTGTTCTCTAATTAAACTAATATTGCATCTTACTACTGAAGAACGAGTAAACAAACAATTAAAGACTTGATGAGGTGTTAAATGTGACACTGGTAGGAGCAGCAAAGGCGCTGAATCAAAGAGCCAGGCTCTCTCTGCAGTGGGGCAGGCTGCGGCAGGGCAGGCAGTGGGGCAGCCCCAGAGCTGAGCGTGCCTGAGGGTCTGCACATGTACACATGTATGTATATGTGTGTGGGTGTGCACGTAGAAAGCCCACAGCCTGATCTGACCAACACGCAGAAAAGGGAGGGTGGGGAGGGGATCTGGCACATCTCTGACAAACAGCATCCTTTCAATCCCAGCAGGCTCACAAACATCTCCAAAATAAGATATTTTTATATATACACATATATAAAAGTGCTTTTTTTCCCCAATTCACTGCTTTCTCAAAAGGCTGAAGAGGTCTCCAATCCTTCCACCCATCTCTCAAGAGCACACCAGACCTTTATTCAGCAACACTAAAAGCAGATCTGGCAAAGTCTATTTTTAACATCCCCCTGGACACTTTGGAAAACCAAGCTCTGCTCTCTGAGCTGGGAGGACAGAAAATGGCAAAGCTCTGCCCGCAATCTGCCTGCACACCAGGCAGTCCTGACCTGGAGGGCTTTGGCTGCTCTGAGGCGCTGTCTGCCCCCCATGGGGCATGGGGGACAGGGACAAGGTACAAAAGAGCCCAGGCATCCTTCCTTGGGACATGCCCAAAGGGGAGAGCAGGGCTGGGAGCCAAGCCCAAAGCCACAGGTCCACACGGAGGGGCAGCAGCCCAGACCTAGGGCTCCTACCTAACCCCATTTTCACAGCCTGACCTGGGACAGGCAGTGTTTCAAGGCTGCTGTCAAACCTCTGGTGCAACCAATTTGGAGGGCAGCTCTGCACACTCAGTGTAGTGGAACTGCTCTCGTTTAGACACCTGAAAATTAAGACCAAAGTTTTTCAGCCCCCTCCAAGCCTGGGACAGACAAGCTGCATTAATGCTGCAAGAGATTTTGGTAGCCAGGTACCAGGGAAGAGCTTTGAGGGCGGCAGCTGCTGAGCCAGGTTGCTCTGAGCTCGGTGTGTGTGTGCGTGCCGGTGCAGGTGGTCCTGGCTGGCATGGCTGGATCACCTTGGACAATGCATCCCCAGGCTGGACATGCCATACCCAGGCATGTAATCCCCAGGGCCACCGGGATTAGTCCAGGGAAGCAAGGCCAGCATGCTGCTGCTGGTGCTCCCAGGAACAGCCCTGCCAGGGGAGCTTCTGGCTAATGTTACCGCACACTTTAGCCCATCTCTAATTAAGATTTAATAACCAAATCTCTGGAAGCAATTAATTACTTATTGTCGTGGAGAAATTGTTTCTCCCTGCCTCTCTAACAGCAGATATGGAAGATGACAAAGCACTCCCATACCTACTAAGAAGCGATGGTTTAAGGAGATGCAGGAGCCACAGGACTTGGTTTGAGTGGGTGAAACAAGCCCTGATAGCAGACAACACTATAAATACACCAGACAACGCAGGCAGCTGTGGGCAGGACATGGGTGTCATTTACTAAATGAGTTAGTTCCCCACTTGCCACGTGGCAAACACTCCACAATTACCCACGGATCAGCTCCCCATTAGCCGCTTAAGCGGGCAGGTGGGATTATCCGCACCAAGGGCATGGTGGGGATGCCCACGGCCACGACGTGGTCCTCCCGCATCCCTCGCAATGCCACACTGCAGCCAGGGCTCCGCAAACAGGAACAACAGCCCGACAAAGCTGGTTGTCTGCACACATCTGCTGTTTGTCAGGCAGAGTGCCCCACTTCTACCAGCACTGGGCACAAGCAGCCAGCTGGGGTGATTATGCTGCTGCGTGATCTGCGCTGCAAGAGGGCACAGCTCTTCCACAGCATCCCAGCCACGCTCAGGGAAGGGAGACGGGTGAGCTCCCAGCTGCCCAGGTAGGCTGAAAGGACAGACTGTCCCCCCCCAGAACAGAATGCTGGTGCAGGGGCACGAATGGCCCTGGGATGGAGAGGTCCAGCAGCCAGGGCCGGATTCCTGCCAAGTGCTTTTGTGCAGCCCTGGGGAGAGCAGCAACTCCCCCTCCACACAGCACGCAGTGGCAGGGGGGGATCCTGGGGGACAGGGAGCTGCAGCTCCAGAGATGGAAGTTCACAGCAGCCAGGGAAGCATCCCAGGATCAGGCAGCATCACCCCCATCAGCCACAGCAAGCGTGAGCCCAGCAGGCTGCAGGAGGTCCTGCTCCCTCGTGCTGTAGAGATGGCATAATTTGGCTTCCCCATACAGAGCCATCCCCCCTACCCAGCTGGGAGCCCCCTCAGCCAGTGGGGCCAAGCCTGGCACTGCTCGGCCCCAGAGGCTGGGAGCAGCGGACCCCAGGGTGCTGCTTGTTCATCTGAGGCCTGCAGCACTGGCTGTCTTCCTCACAGCACTTCCCTAACTACACGGTGCAGCAGCCACAGATGGCACACGGAAAGGCACCCGCATCCCCAGGCACCCCAGCCCGCTGGCCGGCTCCCCTCGCCCAGCCAGGACAGCCAGCCCCAGGCGAGACGAGCCCCGCTGACCCACACTGGCACTTGCCCAAGGCGGCGCACGCTGCTGGCGGCTGTACCTGTGCCCGCGATGCATCAGCGACACGCTGTGTCCGTTCCTCCTCTCCCAAGAGTGCACGCAGGGACGGGTTCGTGAGCCCAGCGATGCCGCAGCAGCCACTGGCCCCCGCACCAGCACCAGCTTGCGGGGCTGCTGCACCGGCGGGGACAAGGACTGCTCCCGCTAGCAGGGGTGCGGGGATTCACCACCGTGCTGGGAAGAGGAATTTGAGTGTTTTCAGGAACTCATCCGATTCTCAATGCAGGAATGCGCCAGCCTCACCCCAGCCCAGCCCAGCGGCAGGGAGGGAACCCCATCTCCCAGCAGGCAGGACCGCCAAGGTCTCACCTCCTGAGGCGCAGCAGCAGGGATGGAGGTTTGCTGCACTTTTCCCCTGAACCAGGTCCTTTCAGTGCTCCCATTTCCTGGAAGAGAAACAACCCCAAACACATCTCCATCATTCAGGGGTTTAATTAGCTTGTTACCCACTAGATGGAGGGCAGAGCCCCCCTCTGCACCCTAGTTCACCTTCCTGGGAAAAAAGTGCTGTGTCAGGCCTCCAGCCTCATTAGCTGCCTGTTGTTAGCAGAAGGACTTTGGCCTTAGAGCACCTGGCAAAGCCCCACCATTTCCCAGCTCCCATCCCCTCCACCAGCAATCCTACCCACCAGCACCAAGGGCAGTGCAAAGCCCCTGGGCACAGGCAGGACTCCAAGCCTGCCCACAGCAGCGTCCCTGCCTTGGGGCTGTCCCACAGAGACATGACCCACGTCTGCAGTGCCTTTGCACCACTGCCCACATCCCCCACTGCCCTGCTCCAGGTTGCACCACCTTCCTTATGCCCAAGTCACAACTCCTGGGCTCTCACCCTTGTTTCAGCAGGGGTAAAGTTTTACATTTTGTTAAAGTTCCTCTGCAACTTTATTGGAATTTTTTTGGCTGCTGGACAGACCTGGTTCACTTATAGGTGTGGGTGACCCTTCTCATTTGTCCTGCATTTTCCATGGTGTGTTTTAGGCACTAGTATATCATTATCCTCACCTTGCAATGATGGTGTGCAGACGGCAAAGGGATGTACCCGAGGTTGTACAGGCAGTCACAGGCAGAGTGAGGAGATGCCCCAGGTCTCCTTGTCCTCGGTGGATAGTATTTGCAGCTGTGTCAGTAACTGGGCATTAACACATGCAGAGAACAGTAAGCCCCCAGAGCTGCCCCAAGACCTGCAGCAAGGGGACCCAAAACCTTCCCTGGAGCTCAACAGGGATAAAGCACCCAAGTTTGGCACACGCTGCTCAGTCCCACATTACAATGGGATTTGCTGTAACAGATTCTCATCAGTCACAGAAGAGTGACAGATTTCTTTTTAATCAGATTAAGCATCTGCTGCTGACAGAGCACATCTCTGCGCAGTCCAGGCAGACTTTCCAGCGAGCAGTGCCCACGGGGCAAATGTAGCAGGAAAACACCAGGGAAGGCAGCAACCAAGCTCAGCTGGCTCATAAATATGTTTTAAGATCATTTTAAGCCAGATGTGAGAACGTCTCATCAGGGCTCGGCTGATGCTGGGTTCACCCCAGCCCTGCTCACTGCATTGTGCTCCAGGCAGGCTGCCGGGGGCTGGCACCACCACAGATGCAGATGCCGGGCTCTGTAGGATGTTTTCATGTTGGTTATAGAAACAAATAAAACAAAACATTTGCTAATTCAGGGAGATTCTTCTGGATAAGGCAAATTAATCAGATGTGATTCATTCTTGTGCTTTCTCTGTGGGACAGAGGCAGATTGGGGGATTAGCGAGCCGGATAGGAACACTGTGATCATGTGAATCTGAGCTGCCCGAAGGCTCTCCCACCTTGGGTCTGGCAGGAGAGACTGGGCTGCAGCACCTAGGGCTGATTCAAGCGTTGCTGGCAGCAGAGAATCAATTACAGGCTTGTTCAGTTGTCCTAATGAATCCAGAATTAACCAGGAAACACTTAGGAGTCAGTTTAATTCCCATTTCCAGATACCAGCCCTCTCCTGTTCTTGCCGGCTACAGCGAAGGGATGCCCAGTGCCAATATTTTCTCTCTGAGCAGCTCAACCTGCACTTGTCTCTGTGAAAGTAAATGGATCCAAGCCCCTGCCTTCAGTCCTTTAAATCAGATTCAAACCTCTTCCCTAAACTGTCTCAAGTTTTCAAACACATGCGGACCCCAGAAAGAGACACTGGTCTAACAGGGCTCACAGCAGTCGACAGAAGTGATATCATCTTCATGACATCAAGTGTTCTCCCATCACACACACAAAACCCACTTCAGCTCTGTAGGACATGGCAATGCCTTGGGCTCTCATCTCTGCTGTCATCTCCTGTGAGCCTCAGCTCCTCTCCAAGGCACTACCTGCCAGGAAGGGGACCCGGACCAGGCAAGCGGCTCCTCTCTCTTCTCTGTCAGCAGATGCAGGAGCATCTTGCCCAACACTATAAATGCTTTGCTCGAACTTACTTTTCCACTCCTTAAACCTGTGTCACATCACCTGCAAACACTTGTAGTAACAATTGTCTATCTTCTTTCAGGTCATTGGCAAAATATGTTTGATAATGCAAGTCCAAAGCCTTGTCCCCAGAGGTCCCGCTGCCTCATTCTGGTAGGTTCCTTGGTTCCAGCCAAATTTCGGGGCTGGCCCACCAGTCAGTTTAAGCCATTTAATGTATGCACTGGTGACTGCAGAATCCCAGGTACTCAAGCCACTGACTGTCATACCAGAGCCTACAGCAGCAGCACTGTCGCTGTACCAGCTCGGGCTCTCATCCCCGCCACAGCCACCACCAGCCCTACCAGATCCAACCACCAGAAAAGGAACTCCATAGACCTTAATTACCCTCTTTTAAATCTTGATTAATGGAGTCTAGTACCAGCTACTGCCAGGTAGTAGTGCAGACAGCAGTGCAGGCAGCCTGGCCAGACTTGGCTCTTGCTACCATCGCTGTGCCATGCACCAGTGTGGAGTGCACCTCACCGCCGGCCTTGCCACGGCTCGGGGAGCAGCTTCCTGGGGGTCCCATCCATCGCTTTCCATGTGGCTGCCCTCCGGCATGGCTGGGGCTGCAGGGGGTTCTCCCAGCTCCGCTCCCCTCCTCTGCTCCCAAGGGGACAGCCTGCCAGAGGGATAAGCCAGAAAAAAAAAAAAAAGAAAAAGGAAAAAAAAAAAAAGCTGCTTTCCTGCAGGTCAGCCTGTCCCGCTGGAGTCAGAAGCAATGACGCGAGTCGGCCAGCAGCACAGTGAGTGAGCAGGACCACATTGCTTCAGCGATCAAAATCCCAGTGATCACACCGGTGCCTCGTGGAAAATGAATCACCTGCATTTTTACAACCTTAAAAAAACCAAAGCATCTTTTGTGCAGGGATCAGGGGCCATGTGCTGTTCTTCCCTGAACTGACCCATGGCTGAGTGGGTCACAAGGAGTGGATTTGTCACCGGTGCTCTGCAAACCCATGCCAGCCTCCACAAGCATCTCTGTACCTCCAGGTGCCTACCTGCAGCTCCCGTACGCTACCTGCACCTCTGCTGCCCTCCTCTGCCTCCTCACCTGCCCTGCCCCTGCCAGCACTAACGAGGGCATCTCCTCACCCATAAAGACAAACAGATTAATGAACCACTGGAGAGTAATGTCATTCATTACTTTTCTCAGCCTGAATAGCCTTGTCCAGCTTCTGTGTTTTAAGGTTGATGAGGCATTTACACCCAGCTAGGGAGCTGATGCTGACATGCATCCCCTCCTGCTCCCCCAGGAGAGGCAGGGAGCATTCTGGGTTTCAGACAGTGGGTTTATTTTCTGGACTTATACCCACCAAGCTCACTGTCCAATGCTGGTGCAATGCCCATCACTTGCCAAAGCCCCATCTTCAGCTGAGCCAGGTGGCAGCACCGCGGGGCACGCTGGGTCCCGTGCCAACCTGGCACCGTTCAGGACTAGCACAGCTCTCATCTGTCTTAACAAAGAAGGTGTCTAATTAATTTTAACATTTTTCTCCAATCAATTATTCAAAGTATCCGCACAGTTCATTCACCCAGCCCTTTAAACCCCAGTGGCCACTTCTACTTATCCACCAAAAGCAGGCAGCATCGACCCCCCCTCAGCGGTCCCAGGTGCACGGCCCCTGCACCCCGCTCCCCAAGCCACCCGCAATGCCTGGGGAATAGTGCCTCGTGGCCCTGTAGCAACTTCTGAACATCGCCAGAAAGTTAACTCAAATACATACACTTGAAAAGTGCTTTTAGTGACATAATTTCCACTGTCTTGGGACAAAGACACTGGAACATTGGAGTTACACCAATGCACTTTGATAACCCTGTAACTCTGTAAGAAGCCATCTGACACCAGAGCTGGTGCCACTCCAGTGTCCTGGGGGGTTTCTGTCCCTGCACAGCTGGATCCTGCAGGGACACTGCGCCACATCTCTGCTGTTGGGGGGGGTGACGATGCACAGGGCCCAGCACGCACCCCGCTCACTCACAGCTCTCTGAAATCAGCTCTCTCCAATACGCCTCACAGCCCTGGATTGTCACATGTGCAGGCTCAAAGAGAAATAGAGCATTTTTCCTATGGTACTGCTGTATCCATAGCTCACTAAAAGTAAAGATTGCTTTTTTGCAGTGGGTGAAAACCAATGATAAAAATCCCCATGAATACTTCATCAGGCTGCCTGCTTTCCCATAGATTTTCTGTCGCCAGGAGAGCGTTTCCAGCAGCCACTGGTGCCTGGAAACCAGAAACATGGGGGAAGCCAAATCAATTGCATCTGAAAAAGGGAATTTTCTACTAAATCCTATTGCTCCTGGTGGCATTATCCATGCGGGAGCTCCAGCAGCAGCTGGAACAACAGTTTTTCCCCAGGACACAGAGTGAGGGGGTCAGGGACTGGGGCTGGTGCACTCCACCACAGGGTCCCGGGCACCTTCACCTCCCCAGCCGGAGGAGAATGCACAGAAGACACGGGGCAAGGACAAGCAGCAACAGGACGAAAATATAGCAAAAAAGAACCAGCTCCAAAGGTATGGAAAGCTTTTGAAGCTGCAGGGACACGGGAGGCTTTGCAGACAGATGGGCCATCAGCCAAGGGAGTTTGGAGAGGTGATCCTGCCACGGGGCTGAGGTCTCCTCTGGTCCATCAACTCTTATTCTAGCAGGGTCCAAAGCCACCTTCTCCACTCCCTGACATGCTGAGCTACCGGGTCCCTCACAGACCTGGGCTGGGCTCCGGCTCAGGAGGAGCTACCCATCCCTGCCCCTTGCCAGCCCCGTGTCCAGCAGGTTTTGCGGGCTCACTGCATCGCTCTCACTAGAGGAGACCCAGCATGGAGGGAAGAGGTTTTCTTCCTAGAATAAGGCCTGAAGACCAGCATCCTTACTACCTTGTGTCTGCCTGAGCAGACACTGAATCATACAGCAAGCTGGTATTTAAAATAGTTGCATTCCTCTTTTTAGCAAAAATATTGCTCAGTCCTAAGAAGAGAAGGCTGAAGGGGATCTGCTTGCTGCCTTAACTGCCGCACCAGCAGGCACAACGGAGGCTCTTCACAGAGGCACACAGTAGAGGATGAGGGACAGCAGGCACCACAAGAGCAATCCCGACCTGATGCCAGGGAGAAGTGCTGCTGTGGGGTGGTCAGGAACTGGGCAGGGTTGGGATGCTGGGGGAGCTCCATCCCACCACAAAGATGCCCAAAGCTCAACTGCAGGACACCCTGTGAAGCTTGACCTGAGCCTGGAGCTGGATTTAACCTGGAGCCGTCCTGCTTTGAATGGGGGATGGACTGGAGATCTCCAGAGGCAGCCCCCACACTGGGTGATTCTCTTGCCTGTGATTGTGCCAGATGCCATTTAACAACTCACGATACTGCACCACCAGCTAGCGAAGAGCAGAGATCCCTCTGCTCAGGACTGCTGCCGCACTAATTGCTGTGGCATCTCAGATCCAGCTGTGGGCTCAGGGCTGTTTGTCACCATCCCAGCTCCCCGTGACCAAAGGCTTTGCCAGGGGTCCCCAGGGGTCTGCCACATTGGGGCAAGCAGACATCTTCACCAGCTTTGCTGCCCGGGCAAGGTGAACGGCTCGTGCAGAGCATCACACGCAGCACACGCAGCCACCCCCCACCCTCCCAGCCCCTCTCCGCCGCTGTCCTCACAGATGCTCCGGCTCACGTGAACCACCGGCCCCCTGCCCTTGGTGCTGGTGATGTGCCGATGGCTCACTGAGCCCCACCACAGTGACAGGTACGGCTCATCCTGCATGACCTAGTTAGCACCAACAGCAGCAAGATGCTGGGACACCAGTCTGGGTCTCTGGGAGACCAGTCTGTCTCTAATCCAATAGAGACCGAGGCATTCCTCCCTCCCCCAGGGCCCACAGCCAGACCCACAGGAGCCCCAGGTTCATCCCCCACCACACTGCCAGGACGGGCCACACAGGAGGCAGCAGCAGCCTTGTATCCCCAGCTGGAGGTGCTGGATCCACTTGGGCAAACCGCTCTTCCTGCCGAAGCCAGAGGCTGGTTCCCAGTCCTGGGGTGAGATACTTTTTGCCTTCTTCACAGAGTCTGCTCCTGCCCTGACGCCTGTCCCCAGGGCAGGACACAGGGACACCGCACTGCTGCTAGCCCTTTGCTGGATTGCCCAGGCTGAACCCTGGCTCAGGGAGTTTCTGACGTCAGGAGATTTCCATGGGTCTGTCCCACACCCCTTCCAGCTCACAGGCATCCTTTCCGAGGCAGAGGCACACAAGATCAGGCCTACTTTCCAATAATAGCCCAAAGGCTGGATCCTCCCCCAGCCTTTTCCACATTGCCACTCCTTGCACATGCAGGCCTGTATTAGCAATTATCAACCACAGTATCCAGTGTAATACCAAGTTTGCCATTCCCCGCAGCCCCAGGGTCCCTGCTGAGGGTTGCTTTCCAACACAACCCACTGTCAGGCAGCTTTGTTTCCAGGTGCCTGCCTTTGTACTCCTCCAAATCAAAACATATGTTCAAACAAGCCCAGCTATTGTGCAACCTGGGTCACCCCACCAGCATTTACATAACCTGGGAACTTCAACAGCAATGAGTTGTTTCCCTCTAAATTGCTCATTAAAAGAAAAAAAAATTGAACAGCAGACACAACCTCCAGGGCATCGGCTCCTGGCTGGCACTGACTTTAGCAGGTGGCACATTTTAGCCTGCCCTAAAGCACTAGCCTTCCCCAGCACAAGTATCCTCCGCAGGCACACGCAGTGCTGCGATGGCCCAGCACCGGTGAGGCTGCATCCAGAGACCGGGAGCAGAGATTGCCTCAGAGAGAAATTCACTATTTTTCCTGTTCGCCTTGCACGCGCAGCTGAAGCTGGAGCTGCAGAGAGAGATTCCCACAGGAATCACCAGCACTCGGCCTGGGTGGTCCCTGCGCAGCTCCACAGCCATGATACAGAAGCCACAAAAACCCCACCAGCAAAATCCAAGCAGCACTTTCCCCCTTTATTCCTGAAAATGACCCAGAAACACCCACACCAACGCTGCCTGGCCTTCCTTTTGTGTCACTCAATGCACCTGGTAGTTTATTGCTAATGAGGGCTAATTAGCCTCCAGCTCCTGCCCTGTGGCTTCCCAAGGAGCTGCTCTACCCCTCAACTCAGGTTTTTCCCAGTTTTTCCCAGTACTGAGCCCTAGCCGCTCCCCGCTCCCTCCCTGCAGGGAGCCAGACCCGCAGCATCGCTACTGGGGTGGCTGCGGAGCGCACTTGCCCCTGGGGATTTGGGCCTTTCCCAAAGACTTGGAGCTCGCAGCAGAAAGCCGGCTCAGCCCCAGTCCTGCTGCTTGGGCACCGGGCTCTTGGCTCGTGGCCTGGACAGGCTCATTAACCTGAAAAAACTCCTCCTGAAGACAGGCAGGAGGGCAGGCAGCTGCCTTCCCCACCGGTTTTGCAATCGTTTTCAATAGTCATGGCCAAGAACAGGCATTCACACACTGGCACGTTATTAGCCCGGGTGCTCCCAGCAGGCAGGAGCCCATGGGCAGCTCCAGTCAGGATGGTGGGTCCCGCCAGCCGAGGGGGTGCAGGATCTGGTCTGCCATGTGTTCCTTCAGCCCTCACCCATACTGCAAGTGGCTGCCCGAAGCCAGCGGATAGTTTCAGCCACGTCCACGCTGGTGACAGTGATAAAATCAGCCGGCATGGTCCCCCGGGCAGGGTGGGGATAATGCCGTGAGTGAGGAGACAGCGCAGCTCCGGCACCACTTCTGAAATAGCTCAGAAACCGTGCCCAGCGAGAGCAGCACCTCCTATGAGGTGTCCCGGGATTTGCTGGCTACTCCCAGCCATTGGAGAGGATCCCCAGGCTGGGGGAGGCCAGGGCAGTGTTATTCCCACCGGCACCGTACAGCCTTGTACGGAGCATGGGGGGAGTGGTGCTGGGGGTCTGTGGGAGCCCCCCTGTTTTAGCATCCGTCTGTTTAAAGGCAGTGTCTTGGAATGGGTTGCTGCTCGTCTTGCCTTTTGCTTTACTACCCGGATAGCAAAGAGCAGGGGAAAAGGGGCAGGGGAAGGTGATGCTGTGGGCGGAAAGCAAAGGAAGGGAAAGGATGAAGCAGAGGGGGGACGGAGGAGTTGCACAGGGGGGCTGAAGGTTGGGTTACAGGGTGCTCCCAAATTCTCTCTTGCTCTTGAACCACATCCTACTGCAGGAACATGTCCCAGGGGCAGGCAGTGGCAGGACAGGACAGGCCCTCAGGCTGCTCTGGCAGGGTCCATCTCTTCAGTCTCAGGAGGAGAAAGCCAGGCAGCGGCTGGAGAGCAGACCCCCGGCAGGGTGGCGTGCCAGAGACAGGGGCACAGGGTGCCCACTCCATCCCTCCTGCTCCATCCCTCCCACTGCCCCAGCCTGAACATGCTGGGGGCAACTTCTGTGCAAGGGAGAATGCACTCGGGACGAGCGAGCGCTGCCGGGCTGCTCAGTTGAAGGTGAGAGGGGAGGAAAACAAAGCTCAGCTCCCTTAGATGGAAGATTTTGGATAGCAGCAGCACATGAGTCTGTGAGCATTTAAAGTACAGCTTCGCATCTCACCAGAGGAAAGGTTTTCCATGCATGCGTATGGCAGCACTTCAGAGATTATTATTTAGTAAGTGAATTAATTCTAAAAAGCCAAACATGAAATAATCTTTTACAATTTCACATTTTGTGTGTTTTAGGTGTTCAGAACAGCGATATAATGACTGCACACACCCCCATTGCTGGTGAATATGGGTGAGGAACAAAGCAGGCGTGTGGGTATCCAAGAGCTCCCCCTGAGCCTGGAACCACACGGACAAACCAGATTTCTGCTATTTCAAAGCCAATTTTATTATTACAGCAGAGATTTTTTTTTTCCCCCAAGCTGGTCTGTTCATAATGGTATGAAACCAGAAAAAGTAGGAATTCCTGCACTGAGGAACAGCAGGAGAAATACAGTATAAAGGCATAAGGTTTTGCCTGGCAGTGAAATAAGTGAGTTTCAAATGTCAAGCCTGCTGAGTTTTGCTGCATTTGAAGGAGCCCTTCCAAGCTGTCTGAGATGTCACAAACGTTGGATTTTGTATCTCTGTTCCAACTGACTTCAGTAAATGGCAAAAAATGCCTCTAAAATACAGCAATTGGCAGCATTGGCTGCACAAATAAATAAGCTTGTAATCTTTTTTTTTTTTCCCATTTTCTAAGTTAATAATCTTCTGGATGCCCAATGCCACCCTTTGGACAAATCTCTGTGCATACACACAATTAGCAGGAACAACAGGAGTGGAACAGAGCCAGGGGAGGTGTAAATATGACCTCTGCATTTCTGCACCTTGGTTAATTACAATGCATTTAAAAAAAAGGGGGGGATAAAAAACCCCAAGCTGATTGGCCAAGAGTTGGGCAAAGAAACCGGGAAACCGGCTTTGGGACAAGGGCCAGCTGTCCAGCTGATTGCATTGCCCTAAAACGTCCTGAATTTGCATGTGCCAGATGGAACAGACCCCAGCTCCCGTGGGAAGAGGATGCTTCCAAGAGTCGTTCATCCCCCCAGGCTGCTGCTGCTCTTCCACAGATGCACTGGGGGTACAGATACCGGGGCTGCCTGGCACCCCTGGTCATTGCAGGACAGCAAGTGCCTTTATGGTCCTAAACATGGAGGGAGAGACACTGGGCTCTGTGTGCAGCTCAAGGGAGCAGCCCTTGGGGAGCCAGACTGTGCCTGCCCCACAGCAGCCTTGGGGAAGGGCAGCTGGGCCAGGCTGCTCTTCTCAGAGGGTGAGACCCCCTCTCGACACCCACATGGGGCAGTGGAGGGATGGGGCAGCCCTACACAGCCTTTGCCGCATGCCTCGGGCAGGACATGGTCTGATCTGCTGGTGGATCTGCTCTAGGTTCAGCCTGGCTGCTCCATACTGGGAGTGGGGGCTCTGGGGGGCTGAGCTGGGCACAGCCTCCGCCTCGGCACTGACCCGGCCTCACCAGGTCGGGCAGCACCGGCCCCTCTGACCCACGGGGAGCTGCGGTCTGGAACACCCAGCAGTGCCGCAGCCGCCCCGGGAGGGAGCAGCAGGAACACGCAGGGACATGGCAACCGTGGGGATCTGGTACGTGGTGGATTGGAGAGGACCAAAGACGGTGCAAATACACGGCGCCGCTTGCAAAGGCAATAATATATTTAGCTTGTATCTGCCACAAAAAGACTGCCATAGATCCAGAGCGGCGGTTTGGATTGCATTTACATTTGCTAATTTAGCAAAGGCCTGTCAGAGCCGTTTATCTCTGACTGTTGACTGTTGGCGTGGAAGCTTGTTAGCAAGTTGTCAGAGCAGATATCACTGGTGAATCTGAATAACAGATCAGGTGTCAATTGCTGCGGAGCTGTTTGTTTTGGGGATGGATTTAGAAATTCAACTGAAAGAGAAGGAGCCGTGTCAGTAATGAGAATTGTATGATGTCGGCTCTCCGTGAGGTTTCTGCAATTACAGCACGTAATTTGACAAAGCTGCTCCTGCTTTAGTAGTTACGTGGAATACCTTCATTCAGGGCAATGTTACTCCCAACCAGTGGCTTGCTTGTGGATGTCTGCTGGTTGCTCAGTTAGAAAACAACTGGAAAACTGGGCGGGCAAAGGCTCTTCCCACCTGCACGGGTCACAGGCTGGGGATGGTGGTGCCGACGCAGACCACATCTGGGGCTGCTCCCTGCGGCTGGGTCGGAGGTCTCTGTCCCCCACACACAGTAAGCAAAGCTCAGCAACTTGCCTCATTTTGCTGCTGACACGTTGGATGGGTATTTATTCAGGAGTCCCAGGCACAGAGCTCCCAGGATGGGCTGCAGCAGCAAGAGCTCCCGTTGAAGAGCCAGAGCTGGGCAAAAGCCATCAGTGCCTCAGAAACTTCCCCAGCGAGGAGAGGGGACAGCAGGAGGGTGACGGAGGGGAGACGTGATGGCAGTGTGCACACAGCGATGGGAGAGGAGTGCCCGGGAGACTGGGGGGGCAGCCCCTTGTCCGCAGCAGGGGGACAAGGCGCAGTGCTGGGACAGGGGAATGCAGAAGTGATGCAGAGAAACGCTTCTTCCATGGGAGGTAGAAACCAAAGCGCCCAGCACAGGCACTGAGGCAGGCGAGGACTGCATGGCTATGGAGACCGGTGTTCCCCGGGGCAAGCACAGCACCCAGGAGCATCCCTGCTCCTCTCCGCGGATTTGCAGCCTCCTGCTCTGTCCTGCTGTGAGCGGAGGTGCAGGCGAGACCCAGGTGGGAGGCAGGACCCCCCCTGGTCCCATCATCTGCAGTCCTGACCCCCTGCCTCAGACACACACAGCTCCTGGGATGGATCCAGCCCGGACTCCTCTCTTCCCAAGGAGCAGCACAGCCATCGCGGGACTTGGCTCGAAGTCAGACCAACATGATTCAGTGCGGTAACATTTCCCAGGGCCTCGCCGAGATTGGCACGTGGGCAGGAGGGAGCTGGCAGCTGCCTGTACCGGGGGAGGAGGGCAGGGAGGTGAAGATGTGCTGATGGAAGAGAAAGGACAAGCCCAGTCTAGGTGGATCCAGCTGGAGCAGGAGCCCACCCCGGTCACTCGCAGTGGGTTCTGACCTTGCCTGGGCTGTGACCCCCAGTACGGCTCAGCACTGCCTGGGGCTATCAGTGCTGCCAGCATGGACCCCTGGCATGGGTGGCTCGCAGGCTGCTCCCGCTCCTTGGAACAAGGGCCCCAAGCTGGAGAAAAGCACAAACCCAGCATGGTCCCAAGGGCCCAGCCCATCTGCCCAGGTTGGTGGGAGGCCACCAGCCACTTCCCACATCCATGGCATCCCGAGGGAGAGCCACAGGGCCGGGAATCTCCCCTCCACACAGCCATACAGGCACTGCTGTGGCCCTCTACAACCTCCATAGGTTACATTTATAACAGAAAAATATGGAGAGAGAGGGGTAACAGACCCCTCCATGCACACTCATACCCCACATTAAGGGCAGAGGCTAAGCAGGACAGCAGGCAGGGCAATGCACAGGCTGGGTTACATGTGCCCCCTTGAAATGCAAGATCACTGGAGCCCGTGGGTGCACAACAAAGCAGGGGGCTGTTATTTGTGTCCCAAGCATTTAGAAGCAGGAAAATTAAATTAAATTAAATTTCTGAGCCGCCTCGGTACAGTGACAGCAGATGCAGCAACCATGCGTGGGGGCGGGTCTTCTCGCCGGTCCCTTGCGAAGGATGCAGAGCTGGGTACACCAGGAGGAACCTTCCTCCCCGATGCTGTCGCTTAGCCTTTTGTGTATTCCACAGACAAAACCTCATTGCTACCTGTGAGAGCGTGTGCCAAGGAAGAGGACAGAAAAATGTACCAAATCCTCCCTGTAGACCACAGTGGGAGGGAGCCAGGACCATCCAGGGCAGGACTGCGCTGGGTGCAGGACAGCTATGCAGGCCTTTGCACATCACTCATGCCCTGAATAGATTCAGGTTCTTTTTCCTTAAATAATTACTCTGCAGAGTTAATGGTTTCAAAACACATTTTAAACATGTAAAAATAATGTTTGGGGTTTTAACTCCCCCTTCTCCCAGGTTTTCTTTAGCCAATATCCAGCAGCCCCCGGAAACATCTCTCCATGGGTTAGAGACCCCCTGAACACCGTGGCGTTACCCCATGTCTGCAGGCCCCTTCTCCAGAATGCCTGGGCAGTGGAGGCGAGAGCTCAGCACAGCCCAGGGCAGGGCAGTGCCCAGCACATCGTAGGAACACTCTGGGGAAGCCGCCGAAGCTGCCCGCCCTGGTGCCATCACTCCCTGGGCAGGGGCTGCAGTACTGGGACAGGCAGCCCCAGCTCTGTGGCGCGACTCCTGCCACCATCTCCACTCCTTTTTGCAGCTTTGTAATATAAGTGGTGAATGTAAAACAAAACAAAAAAATCCATGATCTAATTAGCAGCCTTCAGCTACAGCATTGAATTAGCAAAAAAAAGTGAAAGTGGGTTTAATTAAAACTGTTGCTGGAAGAGAATTTTGATTAACTGATGTAATGCGTTAAAATTGCAAATCCCAGAAGCTTAAGTGACAGATAAAATAGCGCAAATGGTTTACAAATTAATTTACTTTTTTTTGAAAACAAGCATGCTGCATATTATTAAAAATTAATTAGTCATAGAGGGAAGATCTCGCACAAAGGTTACAACAACACGGGCTGCCGAGATGAGGTATGTGTTCGTGTGTGGCTGGTTGTTTACTGCAGCTGCAAATACAAGATATGCATTCACAGGCACGGTGAAGTGGCAGGAGTCGATGACTGTCCAGGTGAGCCGGAGGGTACCGAGATGTGGACCAGCGGCACAGGGCTTTGCTCAGTGATGCTTCTGGGGGGCACGAAACACCCTGAGCAAGATAGATAGCAACTCACACCCAGTCGTGGCACCACATCAGCACCCAGCTATGCCAGGCAGCTCCAGCCTCAACGCTGATGATGGGTAATTTGGGAGTGCAGCATCCCTGTCCCGCTGCCTACCCCTGCCCCAGGGCTGTGTCCCCGGGGTGGCAGCAGCAGCACAGGGACCCACGAGGACTGAGACCCAGGAGCTGCTTCCCTGTCCATGGGCCAGCACGGAGGATGCAGCTGGGGCACAGGTCAGGACTGACCTGCTGGCAGCCACACCAGCACCAGCACCTCTAAAAACCAAGACATCTTACAGTGACCTTGCTCACTGAGGGACAGGCCAGGGCCAGGGGTGGCTCTGCCCCAGGCCCTCGCAGGGATCTCTGGCACAGGAGCCACACAATGAGTGACAGGAGGATGCAGCTGAAATGTTGTCAAGAGCAGCAACGTTAAACTAAAATGTTTATTGACACCATACTGTATTTTTATTTTTTTTAATTCCCCTCGTTTGACACATTTTGATGATGTTTCCATGCCTGGTTGCCATGGCGACTCACGTTAGCCTCCCAGCTGCTCTGCGAATCCTTTCCTCCCGAGAGCCGACAGTGGGCCCCGGTACCGCCAGCACCCAGACACAGCCCGTCCCCCCAACAGCCGCAGCAGGGTCCGTCCAGGCACAGGGACGCCCCAGCCCCAGGGCTGCCGACCATGGCTGCACTGCCCGGACCTGTCCCCAGCACCCAGAAATGCCACCAAAGCTTCCCAGCAGTGACTTGGGTCCATGGGCTGCTCTTCAGCCAGGGGCTGTTGGTTCGTGGGGGTCGCAGGTACAGCCCCGCCACTTTCTCCAGTGCTGCGTTCGTCACTCGAAATCCCCCTTTTTGCTGCCTCCCTTCCAGCTGCCGGGTTCCCAGTGCAGAGCCAATGCAGACCAAACCGGGAATGGACACCTGCACCTTCACACGATGCCTCAGCATCATGTGAAACTGGGCTCAGCACGGACACAGACCCCTTCCCCAGGCTGCTTTTCTGCTTCCACCCAAGTGTCCACCGCCACGTTAATGGCCCACAAAAGAGGCCCGTCACATTCCCACCAGCAATCCCTGGCAGCCCAGTGTGACAAACAATTGCCTTCATACTCCGGATGCTTCCCCAGCCTTTCTGCCTCCTGAGGCTCCAGCGCTGATGCCTGGGGAAGTTTCCCTGCCCTTCGTGCCTGACCCATGAAGAGCATGAAGATGATTTACTCCGGGCGTCATGTTCCCATCGCACCCGAGCACACACTGCACTGCAGGCAGAGTGGACCCATCGCCCTGTCGGCTGTATGTCGCAGGCAGGAACGGGCAGAGGGACAGGCAGCCAGCAGCAGATCTGAGGTGGGTCAGTGGAAAGCCATGAGTCCGAGATGCCAGATTGTGCGGAGCAAGGGTTTGTATTCGCCATCCAGCCCAGCTTGTCATGTACAACATGTCACAGCTGGGTTGTCTGCAGTCTGAGAAGCACCGGATCTTCAAATAATCCTCTTGGATTAAAAATAACTTGTAGCCACCCAGGACTGTGTCCCTGGTTTATGTTGCCAGCAGGCAATGGCAGCAATGGCAGACTGTGCCATCACTCCTGCACAGTCTGCTCCGACCCTCCCTTTCCCCCTTTCCACAGCCAATATTTCTGCACACTAACCAACTCAGGGATGGGTAGCCCAGACCCCATGCACAAAGGCCAGTTTTTCAGGAAAATGCCTTAAAAAACCCAACCAACCTCAAATTCATAGTTTGCTGCCTAAATAAGTGACCTGCTTTCAAGAGCAGCTCGAAGTGAAGAGAAGGGTTTGCCCTTTGCAGATTTCAACACACAGACTTTAGGATCTCCTTTTTGCAGGTGTGGGGAGCTACAGAGCTCCCTCCCCACACAGCCCGCGTGACAGCAAGCGTCTGAGAAAGGCACCCACAGCCTGGCTGGGGACTGAGACAAGAGCTTCCCCCCAAGCCAGGGGGCAGGACCCCACAGACCCCCCAACACAGCCCTGTTCCAGGATTACACCCCAAGGGCGATGGACGGGGCTGGGACAGCATCTCCTAAATGCTGGTCTTGCTCTTCCTTCGGCGTCTGCTCCCAGCCCTGCTGCAGACAGGATCCTGGCCAGGCTGGACCAGCACCCTGCGTGCCTGGGGTCCTAGTTCTGCCTTCAAAACCCACAGATGTGTGGAAGAGCCAAATGGTTCACGCAAACCCTTCACAACACAAACCACAGATCGGAAAACACTTGCTGCTTTGTGTTTAGTGGCACATGAGATTTTTTTTTTCCAGGCACTCACTGTTTTCCAGGGTATTTTATTATGTTTCTAACGCACAGTTACACTGGAAGCACAGGACCAGCCTGTTTCAGGTGTACCTACAGTGCTGTCTTTTCCCTGGCTCATTAACAGATTCATACCTGGCCTTGGAGCATTCAAGGAGGCATTGTTTCTGCTGACAAAATTAGCACTAACAAGTAGGACATAAAACAGCATCTACAGTAAATCTAGTACCTCCATGTGCTGCAGGAGCCACAGCTCAGACAGGAATTTAATTGTAGCCTTTAGGCGTCAGATAAAGTTTTTAAAAGATACAGCAAAATATAAAGCAATGCAAATTTGCCAAAGCATTGCATTTCTCATTGAACACAGTGGGGGATAGAGAGTTAGAAAATGGAATATCCTTAAAGAAACCCGGTAACCCTTTGTGGACTGCGCCGCTGCGGTTTCTCTGGGGCAGTAGGGTCTGCACCTCCGGAGAAAAGGAGGAATCATTCCATGTGGTGCAGAAGGAGCTGGGGCTGGCTGTACCCCTGCGACCTCCGCCCCATCCCCCTGCATCCCCATGCCCCATCCCCCCACACGCTGTCCCCCCCCACCACCTCCCACACACCCTGCCAGCCTGCAGCGCCTTCGGTCCCCCCGTGGGGAGGCAGACAGATGGACTGCCGTTACGTGTGCCGCCTTTCCCTAGGAAACCTGGCTAAAAAACCCACAGAACACAAAAATAGGAAAATGCTCTTCAGAGAAACAGGATATCGAGCAAACACCGCTGAGAACACCTCCAGGTCATCCCCCACTGCCTGTCCTCACAAAAACATTCTCACAGCCTCTGTATTCTGGCTTTCTACTCAGCCAAATGGTCCCATCTCTCAAAGACCCCACAAAACGCAAGCAACTGCAGCCAAGCCATGAGCAGATCCACTGGGACGGTGCCCAGGCTCCAGGGCCAGGTTTGTCCCTGATACAACAAGATCACAGGCGGAGGATCCCAGTGCCACTCGGGAGTGCTCCCCACCAGTGCAGCCCCGCAGGCAAAGCCGGCCCTGCTGCCTGCCCTGCTGCCTGCCTGTCCCTCCCAGCAGCCCCAACAACCGGCACAGAAGCCGCAGGAGATGCACCCGGGGCCAGAAATTGGGAATAACCCAGCTGGATCCATCCACCGCTGGGTGCCCTGCCAGCCACCCACGAACCCCTGCAGCGAGCGGGGCAGGCAGGGCTCACCTGAAACCCTTTGAGGTCTCATCTCTGCAGGGTGACCGTGGGGGAGCAAACAGACCCAGGAGACCCTGAGACTCGTTTGTGCAGTCTCAGCTCAACCCTACACTCCCTGGCACAAACCAACCTGCTTTTGCAGGTAAAAGGAACCAGAACAGAGCCAGACTGCAGCCCTACACACTACAGTCACACCACCGCGCTGAGACCTCGGGCTAGGGAATGTTATCGGTCTTTTGCCCACAGTCGCAGAGAGGGCAGGCAGGCACAACGTCCCACTTGAGCACGGGGTGCCAGCAACCAGCGGCCCCCGACAGGTTTGAGGGGTGAACTGGGGAGGACTTGTCCAGCATGAGAAATGTGCTTTGGTTTAGCCGTAGCCAAGTGGCAATTCCAGCTGGCTGATCTCATTTTATTGCAGATTACATAGATGTTCCCAGGAAGATGGGCTGTCAAATCTAATCTCATTACGCATTCCTGGTATGTTTTCCACACGCCCTGCCGCAGCAGCCATATCTGGCAGCGTACACAGAGTGCCAGCACAGCCCAGCCACAAAGGCTGCTGTGAAAGAGTTAATGCATCCCAAGTGCGGGAGCACCTTCCCGGAAAGCCACCTCTGCTGGCTCAGGGTCCCACTGCTGGCTACCTTCAGGCAGTAGTGACCACTGATATATTTTGCTGGGAGATGCAGATGTCGCGGCCACTTGCAGCATCTCCAAATGACACGAAACCACTGTCTCAGCCTGCAGCCATCTGCAATAACCCCCTCCATTTCCAACATGCCAGGCACTTTTCCCCCCAGATGCTCAAGCTGGTGTCCCAGTCCCTGGCAGTTGGCACAGGAGAAGCCGCACGACATGCCTCTGTCCCAACAGGCAGAGAAAGGATGGTGACAGCCACTGTAGGCATGTGGGGAAGCAATGAGGGGTCAGGGACCACGTCTCCTGCTTTGAAGGTCCCATTGCTCAGCGCCATTATTTTGGGAAAAAAATTGGTTATGGCAAGGAGAGGGGGGGAAATATAGTTTGGATACTTGGATATTACCTGTGTTACAGGTACAGCATGTTATTTGGCTGGTTGCCACATTACCTCCAGATCAGAACAGACACCTCAGCAGATATGAACCAGCCTTTATTGCCAGGTGATTTGAAAATGAGAAAGCCAGCTAGGCCAAAGCTAATGCAGCATTTTTAAACACGCTGACTAGGAGCAGGTCACAATGCATTCCTCAATGCTGCTATGCTGCTTATCCACCCAAGGGACATCTCTGTACAAGCTTTTGAATGCATTAGGCATTACACAAGAGTTTCTGTTCAGGTGTTTATGCTCTTAGTAGGCGTTGCAAGATCAGATGGAAACAGCATCCCTGTTCATTGTGAGCACCGCTTGTAGAGTCACATTTGGAAACTCAGCTTGTGATGGATTCCTAAAGTCTCCCAGCTTTCACCTGCCCTCTCCTCTCCAGACTGCCCAGGCCATGGTCCTTGTACCTTCTGCCAGCTGCTGCTTACCCCGATCCGCACCCTGCCCCGAGCTCTGGTGCTGCCCCTTCGCCGCTGCCCCCTCCTGCCGCGTCCACCCTCTGTGCAAGGCTGCTCCTGACTCCAAACTGTTCCCAGAAACTGCCTGCCACCACCCTTTGGTGGCACAGTTTGCAAAACACACCAGAGCTGCTTTTTTAAATGAGACTGCCCGGTTTATGCTTCCTTTCTTTCCAAACGCAAGCCCCAGTGTCTAGGGCCAGCACCCTCCCACGCCCTCTCTGTCTAATTGGGATCTACAAGAGGAAGATGCTCCACTGACATGCAGCCCTTCTGCTAACGTCCCAGGAGGGGAAGCTGCGCACATAGCTGCTTCTGCCCCCCACACTGGGCTTCTCCATCCTTCAAGGTCATGCAGGAGACCAAACCACACCGCTGTGCAGGTTCCAACCAATGTGGGCAGCCCCTGCACGGGGTGGGGGACAGGCTGCTCTGTGCAGGGGTCCCTGGGCTGTCCCTGGGCTGGTGGCGAGGAGGCCACACCACTGGGAGCAGCTTCCTCAGGTCTCAGCAGCAGCAAAAAGAGACAAAAAGTTCTCCTGAAGCAGGAGAAGGTGAATGTGCAGCTGGAGGTGACAGCACAGGAATAGAGCAGCTCAGGGCACATTGGCCGCAGCCACCCACTCTCCAAACATCGATGGCCTGGCAGGCACCATTACCACCAGGCTGGGTGCCAAGGAGTCTCTGCTCCACACGGCAAGCTGCGGTGGCTATGGGGGTCCGCTTGCCTCTCCTAGAGCTCCTCAGCCAGCTATTAGCAGCTTCCCTGTGAGTGGTTTGGCTGATGTATTGCAGCTCCTGTTTGCACCTCATGGGCGAGCATCATCTACCAGCTGAAGGGTACTCGCCCCCTCTGCGGAGGCTGGCAGAGCAGGACAGACCATGCTGAGATCCTACCCCAGCAGTGCCAGTGCATGCCCCAGGAGCGCCTGGCTCTCCGACTGGGAGCAGCTCTCACACCCCTGTGCCCTTCCCCGACACAGCTGGTTTCCAACCACTGCAACAAGTCACCTGTCTGCAGAGTGCCCATATCCAGCTACCTTGAGGCACTGCTTCTCTGAAATTCAAGCTGTGATCTGGCTTTGGTGGTGTTTCATTCCTGCTGGCAAGAGTTTAATCCTCAGGCTGCAGCAAGACTGTTATTCCTGTTACCATGCAGCTGGGAATCGGCTGCTGGACACCAGTCTGAACCTCCTCCATCACATACTGGTGTATTAACGAGTCCCATTCAGAAAGTCCCCCACTCCCTTTTAAAAAATATGAGGGTGGCTGCTGCTTGCATGGTGGGAGGGTGTCTTGTTTCGTGATATGGCTGATTCCCATTGGCAGCATAAAGACTGAACAGTTATAGTTAAGAAAGGCACAGGAGGGTGACCAGAGCAGGAGAGCAGGGGCTCAGACCGAGCTCTCCCCAGAAGCTATCGCAGAAAGCCACCTTTTGCCATGGTACACAAGTGCTTCCGAGCCCCCCAAGCCAGGGCTGCACATGTCCAGCATGTCTCGGGTGGTCACTGGCTACTGGAAAAACTTCTGCACTTTCCAATAAAGTGCAAATTAACTCATAGCCAAAGGGGGCAGAGAGCAGCAGGGTCGGGACTGGCAGCCACATCTTAGGGGAGTCCCCATTTGCCTTCAGCACAAGGACCACCTGAGTCCCACAAGCTGCAGCATTAAAACTGGCTCCTGCTTCCCCTTGCCCATGCTGCGGAGGGAAAGTTCAGCTTGGGCATGGCCCACTGTCAATGCTGTTCGGGAGGCAGAGGTGCCCCGGCCTTCAGGATTCCAGATGCTGGTAACCCAAGCAGCAGCATGTATTTTAATCCCATTAAAATTTTTCTAATTGCTGACAGTTATTTTTCAGGCAGCACAGATGCCCTTTCCTGTTCCCCGTCTCCTGTCGGCACTGCCAGGGATCCATTCAGGCGACACATCTGTGATGGGCTCCACTCATCCAGGCTCACCTGCAGCTGCATCCCGCTGCCATGGCAACCAGGGCTGGGGACCGCTGGCCAGGCACACATCCCAGAGGGTGCGTCCAGCTCCAGCCCTGCCATGCGGGGAGGCACCAGCGCCTGCACTGGGGACCTTGAAGAGAAACGGCACCTTCGGCTCATTGCCAACAGTAGCTGCTTCAGACAGATGGGAACCAGGAGCTGGGCGTGTGGGGAACCATGCAAGAAGACCAGCCCTGACCCCCTTTCCAAGCCTGCCTCAGCCCAGCGCTGCTTCACAAGAATAGCTCGCTAGAGTTTAGGGGTGAGCAACAGGACCCCTCTACAAACTTCTTCTTGCTCAAACCACACACTTCACTGCAGAGCTGCAAACCAAGAACTGCCTGTGCTCGGACAACAGCCCCCAGGTCTCAGGGTCTCTTGCAGGGCAGGCACAGAAGGGGCACTGGGCAGCGAGGGAGCAAACCCCCTGAAGCCCCCCCCCCCAGCAGCAGCAGTCAGCAATACGTCCTGGGCTCCAGGCTGCAAGCTTCATTGATAGCACCAGGCGAGCACCAGTGTTCAGGGCTGGCCAGGGCGGTGGGAAACACAGCATCCTGTGCAACCGGAGCAGCAGTGACCCCAATGGACACCTCTCCACAGGAAAAATAACATGGAGAGCCCAAGCCACACCGCCAACCACTCAGGTGCTACAGGCAACATGTCCTCAGGGAATGCACAATCCACAGCCCCAGCTGCACACCAAAAGCCTCATAGCACCTTGTTTATGCCCCACAGAGCAGGGTGCAACTAAACTCCCCCCAGCAGCAGCCACTACCTGACCACCACCACCACCGCCCCCCCCCCCCCCAGCTCATATAAAGGCTGTGGGTCATTAAGGCTGAGCAGCCCGTGTGGGGTTGGCCCAGCTGGCTGCATCCCCGGTGTGGATGCCAGATCCAGGGAGGTGGTAGCTCTCTCCCTCCGCTCAGGCATTTCTCCAAAGCACAGCCAGGAGGTCTCTGAGCTCCCCCTCCACTTGCAGCCCTGCTGGTGTTGGACCTGCCACTCCCTGTCACCCCGGGGCTCTTGGTACCCCGCAGACGGGCACAGCCAGCACAGGAAAAAGGGCCCAGCTCCTTCTGCCAACTAGCACCGTGTGTCTTTGCTTTAGGAATCAACCCAAAATACCATGCAGGGTCCAAACTTTCAGGAAGAGGTACAGCAGGTAAAATGAGGCTGAGCTAAAATATGCGTAGGGTGAGAAACTGCCCTGCCACACCGCTGGAGCCATCTCCTGCCATTCCCGGCTGCTGCTGCCCTCCCAGCATGGGAGGCTGAGCCACGCCGTGCACAGGAATGGAAACAACTGTTGGGTGCTTGAGAAATTATAGCTGTACAAACGCCCTTTAAACAAGCGTTTCTGCCCATGGGAGCTGGTCCTCTGGAGCTTTCTTGGGGTCCGGGGACCCAGCTGGGGTAGCTGCACACTGGGCAAGCAAAGGTGCCCAGGCCAGGAGGGCTCTGGGCTCCCAGGGCTGACAGGATGAGCGCAGTGCACAGCACCCATGGGACGGAGCACCCAGCCAAGCTCCACGCACCCGCACATGTGCTGATGGGGGCACAAGTGGGTAAAAGCTTCTCTGTATCAGGCAGTCTTCAGGCAACGAATACTGCACTGAAAACATGGAGCTATGGCTCAGAGCATGTCCAGACCCACCGCTGATTGACTGGGGATGGCAGGGCTGACCAGGGAGTGCAGAGTCCGGCCACAGTGGCTCGCAGTGGCACACAAGCTGCGTCCGTGCCCACGCACGGCAACACCTACCGCTGCGCTGCACCCCAGCCTTCACTGAGTGCACCCCAGGCTGCTCCGGGGATTTGGGTTACGCGATCAGTCCATGCAGAACTGGACCAGGCAGCGTCTCGATGACTGCGCATCTGGGCAGAGCCGAGGAGGAGCAGCAGGATGGCGACTCACCTGGACAGCCATCCCTTGCTCATTTATTCACCCGCAGAGCACACTTTGCAGCTGTAAACCAAAGACAACGACAGGGACTGTGGCATCTTTCCTCTTTTGCCCAAACCAGAGAGCACTGTTGATTTACAAAAACAACTCCCTTGCACCGTCTAGAACAGCTGACTCTGAACATGGGTCTTATTAATTAATAACTTTTGTGTCTAGCCATTTGCAGACTTCCCTGCCCACACATGGATTCTTGCTACAGCCAAAATATCCAGCTGGTTCAAGCCCTCACGTCCCTAAACCTTACTCCAAGGAAATCTCTTCATCTTCCCCAGCCTTTTGGGAAGGGACCTGCTCTCCTCGTGCAGAGGAGCAGCCAGTACAGGCAAAGCAGGGAAACAAATGGATGTACAACCCGCTGCTCTGCTCCCAGAGCATTTGCAAAGAGCAATTGTTTCATGGCCAGTTTTGCTCATGAATAAACACAGCCACTAACAGCACGGTTTACGTTGGCCCCTGGGGAAGCATTTTTGCAATTTCTTGCTAGAAACCCTCTAAATGCATCACTTCCCTGATCCCCTGTGGAGATGTTTCCACAAACAGAAACTGCTGGGCTGCTGCATGTGAATATAACCTACTGAATTTTTTAAAAATCCCATCTCGCTCACCTTTTCAAGGAGAGTGGCAGCAGGGAGAGCTCAGGTCATTTCACCAAGGCATCAGCTTTGCTGAAGCCTACAAAATCCTTCTGTCTCCTGGCTCTCCGTCCCGGGAGCAGATCTCTGCCTTAGACCGTGAAAGGAGCAGCGACGACAAGAAAAAGATGAAAAAACAAGTGGCATCGTTTCTGTGCTGTCGCTAGCGGGAAATAAACCCTGGCTTCTGGGATGCTGCTCCTGCACAGCGGCATCCGTAAGGCACTGGAAAATGTGACTAACGTACCCAGCCCACAGGCTGGGCAGCAGCCCTAGCCACGCAGACCCCAGGGCAGCGGGACACCCCTCCCCACCTCACCATCCCAGCTGAGCCCCCACACCTGATGCACTGGCTACCCTGGCGCAGAGCAAAACCTGGCAGGAGAATTTCACCCCCATCCCCTCAGTCAGGATGGGCAGCCCGGCACACACGGCACACACTGCAGCCACCCCAGCATGGGGCAGCAGAGCAGGCTGGTCCCCGTCCCCAGGCAGGATGCCCTTGGGTACCACCGTGCTTGGAAATCCCACTGCAGCAAGCAAGGGTGGTGCAGAGCACAGCCCTGCCCCAGCCCCAAGCCCAGCCCCTCCAAAATCCCTTTTCCTCCGGGGTTGGGGCTCGGGGCCAGGGGTGTCGGGCTGGGCAGGCAGCGAGCGCCCGCTGTGCCCTTCCCGCTTTCATAGCCGGCGTGTTTTCCTTGTGTTAGCTGCTTAAACGGGCTGTATACAAGCTTGGCTGCGGTGCGTTAAACAAGCAGCCTGAATTTGAAAATAACCAATCTGTCAGGCTCATTCCCGAGCATTTTTTGGAAAACCCTGCAGGCAGGTGCAGGTGCCACATCAATATGTCAGCGCTCAGATGACGAGTTCATAATATTTTCTGCTTGCATTCCACTGTCTCCGCGTATTAGCAAACAGGCTGCTCCCAAGCGCTGCTCTCCAGAGCCAGGGGTTGCAGATTTAATAACAAAATCATCGTTGTAAATCATTAGTTGGTGATTCAGCATGGAAATACCTCATTATCACTTAAGCATGTGCAGTATGTGACTTATGAAAACCTCTGAATTATGACTAATTAAGTGCAGGCTGAAAAATATCCCAGATCAGAACTATAGTCATCCACCGCAGAGAATACAATATTTGAGGCCAACAGCACTCCTGGACACTGGGAGGTGAATACACTCATACAAGGTTTTAATTGAGCAGTATGTGGAGAGCAGCACTGTGTTGCTCAGAAAGCTTCTTCCATCCCAAAGCATTGGGATACTTAGCAACATCAACCTCTAATTAACAGGATTTTAAAAATCTGCAACATGCTAATTAATTTCTATATTAACCACAAGAACTTTGGCAGATTCAAAACCTCCTTGAAACTAATCCATTTTGCTTTGCAACTGCTGACCCCAAAGAAGCCAGTAACTGTGCACCCTGTGCCCACTCGGCTCCTCCCAGTCTGCCAGGCTGGAGCCGTTGGCAGTGAGAAACTGGGGGGTCTCTGCTGTGCCCCCCCTGCCTGGGACACCGCACCCTCACAGCCCCCGCACCCGATGGCTCCTGCTGGGATTTCCAGGTTCGTCTCAGGCAGTCAGTGGGAAGCAGGGGGGACTGAACCACCGCCAAGCGAGCCTCTTGCGCTAAGAAAGGGTCTAAAAATAAGCTTTTAATACACTCTTGCATCCTGTCAAGGCTTTAAATAGCAGCTTGGAGTTCAAATCTTAAAAACTCTTGAGCTCAAATCATTTATGACAACTTGGGAGCCAAAAATAAATGGGAATGAGGAAAGAGGAGGAGCCTGTCCCCCACCGTAGCTGCCAAGGAGAAGTACCCGTGGGCTGAGCCCGCTTGGCAGCCAGTGCCCCCCAGGGTGCCTCTGGGGCTGAGGGGTGAAAGCAGGTTGTCATGGGGGTCACCCACGGTAGCTCCATCGTGCACGGCATCGCCTGCTGAACCTCACGCCTGTGTCCGGTGCCTCTGCATCTCCCCGTGCCATGCAGGCAGCAGCCTGTCCTGCCTGTGAAGGCAGGTGGCCAGCAACCACCAGCACGGCCGGAGCCCTTCTGGTGCGGGAGCAAAGAGGGTCCTGCTGGAGCCCACAGCTGGGCACTGCTCCTCCAGCCACACATCAGCAACTGGCCGTGGCAGGCCAGCCTTCCTCTGCCCACAGGGATTTACTGGAAGAGCTGCTTAAAACTCCCCAGTGGCCCGACACACGGCAGTCGTTCAGTCTATGCGTCCTGTCCCAGATGGCTTTACCCCATCATCCGGCAGCTCAAGGGCCGGCAGAGCTCTCCTTGGGATGTCACGCACCAGCACTACCGACAGCCAGCGCAGCCGAGCGGGGAGCGGCATCACTTGTGCGCCGCGTGAAATGAAGGGCCGCAGTTGGAGGGACTGGCCGTGTTTACCCTGCAGGGCAGAGGTGGCAAGGATGTTTTTGACCAGGAAATTAAGGCAAAATGACATGCAAACCAAGGAAGAAGTGTATCTCTGAAGTGCTAAGTCACCAGAGGGACCATCTGATTATGCCAGGTTCTCATAGTTTTGGTCCATTGCGAAGATGTTCTTTTACCCTATAAAATATTAGCCCCCACTTTAAATCGGTTTGTAATAAGAAAAGTGCAGGGAGCGCTTGCTCGTCTCCCTCTCTGAAGGGAGAGACCTGCAGAGCTTATTGCACATTTGCTCTGCTTTTTATAAATAGGATGAGCGCTCGTGAAGATTCAAAAATGAACAGCCTGCTATATCCCCATTTAAAATAGCAAATTCCTGTCTAACACCCTGAGAAGCTGCTTTGGCCCAACAGGCTCTTCGGAAAACCGCGGTCCCTGCCGTGGGGGGCAGCGCCCTGCCCATGTCACAGTGTCCCCCCTGCCCTCGCCTTCTGCCCCGTGTCGTCTGCCGGGAGCTGCTGCGGCTCCGAGGGAGGTGGCCGTGCCCAGCTCTCACAGGACTTCCAGGGTTGATGGTCTCTGGAGAAGTGGCTCAGCAGGGGAACATCTAGGAGCAGTCTATCATCTAAGAGCAGCCTCTCTGAAGCCACCCTGCGATGGGGGCTGTCCCTGTGGAGCCGCTTCGGCAGCTGCATGGGGTCTGAGCACCTTTTCAGTAGCGCCTGCACCCGCGGGGACACCTGCGACCCCGACCTCGCCACTGCTGCTGCAGCAGCCTGGGAGCAGCTCCTGAGCTGGGGACATGTCTCCATCTGCCGTGGGTTCCTCCTACAGAGACCTCAGCCAGGGTGGGCTCTCACAGCGAGGAGTTTCAGGGCCAGGTCATTACATCTGTGAAAAACTTCCTCTGTGGCACACAGCAATGCCCAAATCTGTTATCATATCTTGCTTTCTCAAAGACCAAGCGAGAACAGGGATGAGGTCTGTTCCCGCAAGCGCCGTCGCCGGTCAGGTTGGATTGCCCGCCGCTGCGTGGGGCAGCCCCACATCTGCCCTCCTGCTGTCTGTCAAGCTGCACCCAGCCAGCGCCTGTGATGTGCGCCGGTCTGTAAGCAATCGCTGCTCGCGGGCTTTCCAGAAATATTCTGCTCTCTTGTTCATTGAACTTTGATCTTTTATTCAATTTTCATTCTTCTGGAAAGCTAAGAGACAAAAAGGATGCCCTGATGCTCTCCATCAGGGAGGAGGCTGCAAATGATGACGGTGCTGCCTGCCTGTAAAAAATAACAACTGGGGCTGAGCAGGGAGGGGGCTCAAGAGCACAGGGCCAATTCTTTCTTTTTTTCTGGACTTTGCATGAGCCGACCCCTCTGCAGCCACTGTTCTCTGGCTGATCAGGGAGTGAAGCATCTCCCCTCAGTTGCCTCCCTCTGCTGCAAAGGGCCGTCTGGGTGCTCTGCTCACTGGCATTAGGGGGAGGAAGCAGCGAGCTGCAGCTCGGTGCTCTCCTCCTGAAACAGCTGAGTAGGAGGCGATGGAAAAAACATGTTTTCCCAAATCCCTGGCACTTTCCGCTGCAGCACTTGGGTCTGGCTCCACCTGCATCTCACCGCACAGCTCAGCGTGCTCCCCGGCAGCCGGGGCTGACTCTGCACCGATTTTCTCTCTCACACATGCACGTTCCCGAGGTGGGAATACAGCTGTGGTGCAGGCTTCATGCACCGCTCCCTTTCATCACACAGCATCTGCCCTGCAAACAGCCTTTGAGAGGGGCTCCCCGTGCACTGCAGCAGCAGGGTTTCCCGTGCTGCCGGCTCTGCCGTCGCTGCCCCCTCATCACAGTGCTGCTGGCCTGAGGTGGCCCAGGACCCAGCTAGCCAAAACTGCAGGCTCGCACTGCGCCGCAGAAAATCCCCAGCTGTGTTTAATCAGCATTTTCCTTGGTTGTGTTGGAAACCTTTCAGGAGCACAGCTTTGTTCCTGCTTATTTATGTTGAATTGCTTTTAGGGGGCTAATTCCCAAACAGATGCCTACGCAGGTGCATGCCAGCAGAGTGTGGGCTTTATGGGAAAAGGCTGGATTTGTACTCGGGATAAAGATGTGGTTGCTGCCTGCTGTAGGGGTGAGGAACAAGGGAGCTGATGCTGATGCTCATGAAAAGCAAGGAGAAGCGACGGTGTGTGCATCTGCTGTCGGGGGGTGCATCAGCTCTGCCCTGTGACACTGGTTGGCATCTGCCTGGGGTGACCCCTGGGCTGACACCCACTCGGGTACGGGCAGGTCTGACGGGATCTGGTTGCCTGAGGCCCCAGCGCTGCTTCTGCCCTTGCACATGGCTGCGCCCATAGATCCGCAGGGGGTTTGGGACCCCCCTCTCCTGCTGCCCTCGCCCCACCGCTGCTGCCGCCCCCAGACCTGCACAGGCATCCCCAGCACCCGGGAGCAGCATGAGTGTTGCTGGTCACAGCCAAGTTCAGTCCCCACAGCGGCAAGAGGATGGAGCCCACCTGCTCTGTGCCTGCCAGCAGAGCCAGGAACAGAGCCCCGTCAGCCCTGCCATGGCCCCAGGCAAGCAGCTGCTGCGCCAAGCAGGCAACGCCACTGCTGCAGTCACCGACCCACAGGAGCAAAGCCCTTTGGCCATGCTGGGGTTTGCACGGATCAACCGGTGGTGCAGGCCACTTGCAGCAGAGCTGCTGCATTACCTGCGGCTCACAGAGACAGCAGGACTCTGCCAGAAAGGAATGATTGTGGTTCACGCTGGCAGGAACGGCTCCTGGCAGACGGAGCTGGCAAAGCCGCAGCCCCTGAGGAACTTTGCAGGTACCCCAGGGAGGTGCAGGGAGCAACAAGCAGCTGAAGCGGCTGGTGGCAACTGCAGGGAGACTAGGGAAGTTCTCCCAGACAGTGAGACGGGACCTGTCCATCTTCTCCCGGGGTCAGGCAGCAGCCCAGCATGGGGACAGACGTGCCACATGGCTGAGATGGCTTTCCTGTGTGCCAGACAGTGGGGTGCGTGCAGGTGGCAGCCCCAGCACCAGGCCTGGGCATCCAACACCCAGCAAGAAGGAAGAGCCCTGACTGGTGGGGAGGAGAGGGGGTGCAGGGGGGGAAGAGTTTTGGGGCAGATGGCTGTAGGCAGGTGGTTGGACCACTGGCTGCGGCATTGGCCTCCCCCAAAAAGCGTCAGCTCAGCATCAGGCAGATGCTCCTGGCACGAGGCTCCTGCAGCAGGCAGGCTGCCTCCACCCTGGCGCAGCGGCTCCACAGGACGAGCTGTGTGGTGAGCGGCCCCCACAGCTCTCTCCCCGCGAGCCTGGAGTTGGGGCGACCCATCACATCCCAGCACCACGCTGGTGCTGGCACACAACGGCCTTGGATGGCGGGCGCAGGAGCAGAGCCCTGCGGTGGGACTGCAGCTGGCCCCGCTGCCACAAATCAATAACGTTTGGGGAAGCAGCTTCTGAGAAAGCACTAATGCAAAATTAGGACCAGCCTTGCACCCTCCTCTTCCACTGCTGCCAGGTGGGAGGGGAGACTCAGCACCTGGAGGATCAGGCCCTTTTCACAGCAGCAGTGCAATGAAATGCACTCTGCCACCCAGTCTCTGGTTTTGGGTGCTTTACAAAAGTGCCTTGATGCAGAAGCTGCACTGAAAACAGTTTTGCATGCAGCTCTTTCAATTACTAATCTCAAATATTAAAAGGATGTATCCCAAAACAGCAGAACAATGTGGATGTGAAAATGAAACTTAATAACGAATAATTTGCTCTCTAGGGGAAAAAAAATGCCAAATGGAAGTATATTGTACTTGCAGTCATGTCATTACAGATGTAGTAATTTTGTGGTTCTTACCAACCCCTCATGAAAACAGCACTCCTGAGCAGCCTCCCCATGAGCACCCAGGAAGGCTTCCCGAGCCTGCCAGGGCAGAACCCTCGGGATGGCAAGCTCCCCGCTCCAGGGGCTAGCAGAGAGGTGTTGGGAATCCCAAATGGTAAATCAAATGTAAATGTGTCAACAGGAGCAGAGAGGGAATAATGAGCCGGGAGCAGCAGAAAAGGAGCCAAGCCTCAGGAAGCCGAGTGTGGAGGTGTCAACATCAGCGAAGAGGAAACAGCAGCCTGGGGACGGCGTGACAGAGCCAGGTTTTGGGGACGGGTAAGAGCTGAGCAAATCCTTAGCTTTTGCTTGCCTGGGATTTTCCTTTTCTTTCTCCCCCCCCCCCGCACAATGGCTATTGCAACTCACTGCACATTCGGGGGGGAGCACAGACAGAGGAGAGAGCTCAGCTCCCGCACCCAGAGCTGCTCTGCAGGACCCCTGCACCAAGCTGGCATTCGCGGGGCGTAGCTGTGGGTCTCAGCTGGGCGGTTGGCAGCTCTGCCAGCACCGTGGGCAGGGGTGTGCGCACAGGTCCTGCAAGTTGGTCCTGTGCAGGTGGGTGAGCAAGGTGAGTATTTGCACACTGAAATAAGCACCCACAGAGCTGACCACCGCACAAGGCTGAGTGGGGTCAGGAGCTCATAGACCTGTCTTCAGGGCTCTTATTTTTCAAGGAGAAATGTTGGAATATTTGCGCCCACCCTCGAAGCCCCAGCACTCACCTGCTGCTGCAGCCAAGACCCAGGCCCATGCTAGCACATACGGACACTGTAGGCAGGCACGGGGGCATGGCAGGGGCACTTCGCAGCACCGTGTGTGGGTCTGCCGGGCTCCATCCCGCATCAACCTCTCCCACCCTGTCCCTGTGCTCAGCAGTTTGCAGCTCCATCAGCACAAGGGCCCGAGGCTGGCCAGCGGTGGGCGAAGGGCAGGGCCACAGACCTGGGGTAGGGGCTCAGGTTTTGAGAGTGGTCTCTGCACCCTCCTGCTAGCCCAGCCTGGCTCGCTGTGACTTTGCTCGCTGGCAAATGGGTCAAAGGCAGAGGGACCCCTTCGCTCCGGTGCTGTTGGCAGGCATGCCCCAAAGAGCAGGTACCTTGTTGCATCCTGTGCAGGCTCCTCCACCCCTCAAAACCTCAGCTGCGGATGGGGACATGGTGCAGCAGGGTGGGCAGCAGCAGCACCACTCAGACCCTGACAGAACCGCTGCGGGGTTGCAGGGTGGTGGCTCAGCCAGACAGGTTCGGGCTGTGCAGAGGCAGCGGTTGGCATCAGAGTTTCCAGGTGTGCACCCTGTGTGCCCCACGGGCGCAGGCGCTGCCAGCTGGGGTGAATGCGCTCACCAGCATGGCCATGGCACAGCTCTTCCCAGGGCGTTTGTTCCCAGGGAAGGGTTTGGCTTCGCAGGCCAGCCCACACCCACCTCAGGGGAGGCATCACCCTTGGGTGGGTGCAGAGCAGTACACGGGTCCGCACATGCCACACCATCACCGGGGAGAGGACCAAAACCTAGAGCAGGAGAGCGCTGGGGCCAGAGCCGGACACCCAACCACAGCTCTTTGGGGGTGTTCAGGGGGGGCTGTGAGCAAAGATGCCAGGTGTGGGCTGTGCCGCTCGTGCATGTCAGGGCTGAGGGAAAAACGGGAGGCAGATCTCGGAGCGTGGGAAAGCTGCTGTGCTGGAGGGGGTCACCACTGCCGTGCTCAGGACGGGCCGTGGGGGTGGGTGCTGGACACGCACCCGGTGCCCACGTGCCACTGTCAGGGTGTCGACACGCGGAGCAGCCCCGTCGAGCATCCGAGGGCTGCCCTGTCCGGGCGAGTGGCGAGTCCCTGCCCGCCGCCGCCGCAGGGCGCTGCCTGGCCCGGGCGTCCGGCTGGGACAGCCGAGGGGAGACCCCGGAGTCCCGGCTCCGCCAGGCAGGAGCGGGGGCTCGGGCCGGGGCCTCAGGCAGGGCCGGGCGCAGGACAAGGCTGCCATCTACAGCCCGCCGAGCGGGCGGGGGGGGGACCCTGCCCGGGGACAGGGATGCCCGTGGTCCCTGGACCCCCCAGGCCGGCAGCATGAGCGGCCCCCGGCTGCTGGGAACCGGCTGCTGCCAAAGCGGCTGACCCCTCAGTGAGGGCCCCGGGAAGCACCCAAAGCCCCCCGGCGCCCTGCAGCCATCCCTGCCGGGCTCCCACAGGACCCCGCTCACTGCCCGCAGCCAAGCACCCTGCCCGCAGGGAGTGCGCGAGCAGCCGGCAAGAAAAGGCTGAGTTTATGCCACGGCATTTAAATTGATAAATCATGCTGACGAGTGCTGCATCCGCCACAAATGTCTTCATTAGGCTTTGGCCATGCGTTAATATTTAATAGGGATCTCTCACCTGGGGTGAGCCGGGCCGAGCACCCAGAGTCCCAACCCCCGGCAGCCCATGGGGCAGCGTGGGGCTGGGGCAGCTCCAGGCAAAGAGCTGAGCGGAGAGATGTGTCACAGAAAAAACAGCCTGGTACATCCCACGGCAGCCGTGGTCCCGCTCTGGTCAAGGCTCAACCCTCCCAGGGCCAGGACACCGGGCAGGAAGGTCCCATCCATCGCCCCTCACCCTCCCTGCCTTGGTGGCACAAGGAAAGCCATGTCCAGCTGCCCGCCTGCAGCTCCTTCAGCTCCGCTCTTCGCCCTCCCCGTGGCAAGGCCGCACAGGGCCAGCCCAGCAGGGAGCTGCACCATGTGTCGTGTGCTGCAGGCGAGGGGCCGGCAGGGCCTGGGCCGGCGTGTTTGAATACCGCAGCGATTTTCCTAGTGAATAACCAGCACACACCATGCTGGCAGCAAGCTGGGCACAGGCTCCGGGATCCCAGCTCTGCAGGAGTGTTTGAAAGGCTTGCCCAGGCCGTCTGTCCCAGGACTGCCCCAGTGCCAGGACACACCGAGACCCCTGGGTGCCATCCTCCGGGGTGCCAGGGGACGGTGGCTCTGAGTGTCCCAGCCCTGGCCGTGAACCTGTTGGTGCAGCACGGGCGGATTTGCCAGCTTCGGCTCCTCGGCTCGCACAAGAGCCCTTCTCCAGAGCAGGACGGTGCCGGGTCCGGTGCCCCACGCCGGTGCATCGCTGCTGGCAGCCTCCATCGCTCCTGCAGCCCAGGCCCGGGCAGGAGCCGTGCGGCGCCGACCACGCACAGTCCATATTGCAGGTGACATCCAGCGGCTGCGGGGAGGCAATGCAGCCCCACCGCCGCGGCGGGCAGCCTGCACCCCGGCATCCGCACCGGGGCGTGCGGCCGCCGGCCCCCAGCGGCCCGAGCGAGCCCGGGTGATGCTTGGGCCCCGCTCTGCTCAAAGGGTCGCGGGGACGTCGGGCGAGCCGGAGGACTCGCTCAGGGGCAGCTGCCCGACCCCATGCTGCCGCACTCAGAGCATCGCTTCTGCCTCTCCGCAGCCTCGCGGTGCGTGGCCGGGCCCCGAGTCCTGCACCGAGCTGGGACGGGACAGGGGCTGAAGTGTGCAAAGCCCTGGCACAGCCCTGACCATGCCCCGCTGCTCCCCGGCAGCTCTCCCCGAGGTGCCGTGCAGAGGCTGGTGCCCCACGCACCCCTCCCAGCAGGGCCATGACACTGCTGTTGGGGGGGGGGGGAGCACGGGGACAAGGGACCTGCGTGGGCCCAGCCCTGGAGGGAGATCCTGGGTGCCCAGCCATGCCTCCCTCTGCTCCTCCGGGACCCGATGCTTGCATAGGAGACTCTGGGACCCCCCCATGCACCGGTGGGTGCCTCTGATCCAGGGAAAAGTAGGATGTCCGTGTCAGGTCAGGACCAGTGAAAACCAGTTGGAACACAGCCCTAAACTGCAGCTTCAGGAAGTTTAGTCTGCTGCCAGTCCTGGCACGTCACCCCAAGGTACCCGCTGGGCAGGAGGCTGCTGCCTTCTCCAGAGCAGGCTGGACATGCCAGGGCCTCCTCGACCCCAGGTAGCCAGAGGGTCCAGCTGCTTTGGAGAAGGGAGCTGCTGAGGAGGGGAGGCATTAGGAGGTATTTGCAATTTCCTCCCCACCCCAGGGGGATTTTCTCTCCCCTCTCCAGAGGGCAGCAGGAGAAAGCTCGCTTTTCGTCTCCCTCCAAGAGCTACTTTATTAAGAGAAGTATGTGAGGGGAGGCCAGTAAGCACAAATAAATCCACAGACAGGAGCACCAGCAAAGGGAGCTTGCCTTGCACCCGGGACCTTGCCAGGAGCCCTGCACCAGGCCCCCACGGCTTCCACACCTCAGCCCCACAGCAGCCCAGGCCTCACTCCCAGCGAGCGTGTCCTGAGCCCTCCTGCCCTGCTGCCAAAGGGGGTTTGCCCCACAGGCAGCAGGCATCAGCCAGCACCAAATACAACCTGGATGGGACATCCGCAGCCCTGCAGAGCTGGGACCTCATGGGACATCCAAGCCCCGCAGGCAGACCAGCCTTTTGCTTGGCCGCTGGCAGCTGCAGGAACCAGTGTGTCAGCACCCAGCTGTCTGAATTCATGCAACATCTCAGCAACCACTGCCAGAGCCCCCCTTGCTCTCCTGCCCCAGGCCATGCTCACCTCAGGCACGTCCAGCTCTGCACAGCTGTGGGACAGCAGGTCCCTTCGTGCCACATCCCTCCTGGTGCTACTCAGCACCGCAGCCCCGTTTCTGCCCCTCCTTTTGGGGCATCAGCCCCACTGCCATCACGTCAGCATTGTGAATGAGCAGCTTCTGCAAAGAAACTCATTTTGGGAGCGAGCCTTGTTTACTCTGAAACAAATGTTCACATCCCTCAGAGCTACTCAGCTACATAATCATCAAAACCAACACGGGACCCAGGGCTGCTCTTTCTTTTTGTACTTGTCCACTGGCCGCTCACAAAGATAAAAGGCTTGGCTCCGGCCAGCCGCAGCCAGTCCCGCGGGCTTTGTCTGGCTGAGCCTGCCGTGCTTTCCCACTGCGCCGGGGCAGTGGCACCCGGTCAAGGCACGGCAGCGCCAGGGCAGATGGGAGTGCCATGAGAGTCACCCGTGCAGCCAGCGATGCTGCAGGACTCGAGCTGCTCTTGAGAAGGGCTCGAGCCTCCTGCTAACCCTGAAACACAGTGCTCTTCCTAAACAGCCTGAGACCTATCAGAGTTGGGAGAAAAAGCTGCAGGTCATGCTCCGGCTTGGGCAGGGAGTGCTCGCAGTATGCAAGGGGGCTTGTGCTAGCGGAATGCTCTAACGGCCCTTTGGTGCTGCCACGGGTTTGTCGTACTCTCTCTTCTCTTCCACCACCCAAAGCAGTGAGGACATGATTGTCACTGTCACCCCCTCTCCCCCACTGGGGAAACATGGGTGGCTATGGTGGGGTACACCCTGAGGCAGAGCCAGGGCGAGGGACAGGGTCCCAGACCTGGGGGGACACGGGAAGCACACAGCCCACGGCTGGTTCCAGGGGAGGGCTGGCATCGGCACAGCTTCTCACAAGCCCCCATTTGTCCAGGAAATACCCCAGGGACACCGTGGGGAGGGAGTGTCACCCCAGATATTTGTGCTCACAGGCACAGACCCTCACACCCACACACGGATGCCTGTGGAGGTTTTGTTGATCCAGTTTAACCTGGTCCAGCCTAACGGGACCCCCCAGTCCTGCTGTGCACCCCAACAGCTGTCCCCACATGTGCCGAGCTGTGACCATCTCATGGGACTCAGACAGCAGCAGGACACAATCAGCACTTGGACGTGTGCCTGACCGAAGTGGTTGGGGTGCACGGGCAGAGAGTGCTTCTGCCCGGCATCGCCAGCGGCATGCAGTGCCGCCGGCCTCAGTGCAACACAGGGAAACATCTGTCTCCTCTTCCTCTTCTCCTTGCAGATGTTTTAAATGGGACGGTTTGTACTTTCCAGCGAAGTCAGACGCTGAATGTGGCCTCATCCAACAGCACAAACCCCCGGCTGGGCACAGCTCGGAGCCAGGGAGGCCATGGCACCTTTCGCTGCCATCTGCCCGAGGTCCTGGGCAGCTGCACGCTCCCGGCGCGCTCCCAGCTGGGAGCAAGGGTCTCCCTGCGTGCGTTACCTGCGCCTGGCAGGCTTTTGTTAACGCCAGTCAGTGGAAACATTCCCCAGCTGTGTTTTCCATGCAGATGGAGGCTGGAACGCCGGGGCAGGCTCCTGAGTCAGCGGGACGTGCGCGGGCTCCTGAGCGTGCCTGCGCCGGATGCCGGGAGCCTGCGGCAAGCGGCAGATGCAAAAGGGCTTAATGCGGCCCCAGGCTCTTCAGCAGACACCATTCCTGAGCCAGCGGAGCTGGAGCTCCCCGCACCCTTCCCACAGGACAGCCACTGCTCCCCAAGGTGATGGCCTCAGCCGAGCCCCCCACAAAGTGCAGAGAGATGGAGGGGGCAGCGAGGGGCAGCACATCAAGCTCGTCAAGCTTGCCAGTGCTGTCACCGCCACTTGTCGTTACAGTAGCAAATAAACCTGGACCGAGAAAAGAATGAATTGAAGATGCAACTGTTCTGAGCTCATGGTCGCAGAGACTGTGTGTATTAAAGCCCCCACAGCTCACTGTTCTTCAACAGAAGAACTAGGGAAAAGTTTTTAGTTTTGAAAAAAAGTCTATTTCCACATAAAAAGTCACCTTGTGCTCACTCCATGCTTGTGCATGGCCTGGGAAAGGTGACAAAGCCCCCAGGAAAGCAGTGGGTGAGGGGGAAGGGAGAGGTTGGGGTGGGGGAGGAGGACAGTGACCCAAAGGGAGGACATGGGGCATCAGTATTGCTGGCTGTTTTGTTGACTCCACCCTTCCCTGCAAACCTTCCTCATTGCTGCCTTCAAATCCAGTTTACATTAGCTGTGCAGACAGCGAGGCCAGCTGCAGGAGCAGGGGACAAGCCAGCTGCAGGAGCAGGGGACATGCCAGCCCCAGAGCACCAGCAAGGGCTCTGCCACCCACCTCCAGCTCTGCACCTGTGTGGGGGCAAGGCTGGCTGCAAGGCACAGCAGTGGGGCTGGTAGAGCCAGCAAAGACCCGGTGGGTGTTGTACTGGCCTCATTTCAGCCAAAATGTACCTGTGGTGAGTCCTCACAACCCAGCCCAGTGCTGGGTGGCCGAGGCTCAGGGATGCAGCCGCTGCCGTCTGCTGGACCAAATTCACTAGCTCGCCATGACCACTGAGCATTGGTGATCGCCAGGGCCAGACCCAGCCATGCAGAGGTGCCCCAAAGTTGGGGTCATCGCTCCCACCTCAGGGATGCCCAGAGCCGTAACTGAAGGACAGGAGGACCCTGGCCACAGGGTGGTTAAGCCAGGAGCACCCGCTTGGCATCATCCCACCAGCAGCTCTGGAAGAGTCCTGAGTGTTCGTTTGCCGCTGACTCATGCTGGGAGAGGATCTCCGGTTTAACTCAAGCATCCCCTAATGCGCCTGGTGTAGGACCATTCCCCGGGCACTCGCTGATGCCTGCACGGAGCAGCTTGACGTCTGTGACAAGCTCGCACATGCCCAAGCTGGGGAGTGGAGATCCGGATTCCTCAGCTTCGGCCTCAGCTGCACTGGAGCTGAAAACAGGAGGGGTTGGGGTGTGCTGGGGCGAAGACGCCAGCGGCCGGGGCTGGTCGCGGCCCCCCAGCCATCCCGGTAGGTTCAGTCCTGGCAGGCAACAAGCAACACTCGCCTGCCCCGTGCCTCACTGCCCAGTGCAGAGCGGGCACGTGCCCACGGCTGACCCACCCGACCGGGATGGAGCAGGTTTGGCCGCTCTCCTTGAGCCGTTGCCCTTGAGTGTCCTGAGGGGGAAGAATCACTCATGAGAGAAGTGGAGGACAACGCGGGGACACGGTGACACAGGAGGAGCTGCCTTGGGGCACGGGATGGGGTGGCACCCCAACCGCCACCGTGGGCAGCCGGCGTGGGGAGCAGGGGTAACGGACCTTTCCCAGCCGCCCGCAATGGGGTTTTCTTGCCTTTTGGAAGCGCGGCACCCCCAGCCCCGGTCCCCCGGCACCGCCATGGCGGCGGGCCGGGGAAGGCGGTGGCTGTTGGTGCCTTTCTGCAGCGTCAGACGAATCCGCCCAGCCGAAACCCCGCGATTTATACAGCTTAATCCGGCGGCGGGCAGGTCCCCACCCGCGCCCGGCCGGGCCAGGGTGCCGGGCTCAGCCCCGGCGGGCGCGGGGCCGAGGGGGACGGTCCCACCCCGCAGGGAGGGGACTGAGGTTATGAAATTTGTGAATGGGGAGTGTCTGGGGGGCTGGAGCAGAGGGAGCCCACGGGGCGCGGGGCACTCGCTGCGGGCAGCGCAGGCAGGCTGGGGCTGCGGTGCAGGCAGAGGCGACGCGCGCCCCGAGGTCCCAGCGCTGCACCTCCCGCCCTCGCCAGCACAAAACCCCGTCGCCTTCCCGCGTCCGACAGACGATGCCGACCGGAGAGAAGAGGCAACCGGTGATGTCCTAACCTTTATTTCACGCATTACCGGTCTCGCTTGCTTTTTGCGGTTTATATTCTGAAGTTTTAGGGGGAGGCATCTCCTGAGGCCATTCTCATCTCCTTATCACTTTTCCAGCCCAGCTTCTTCACTGTAACTGCTGGACGGAGAACTGATAAGGGTATGCGAGTGACACGAGCAACCGTCCCGGCACACCAGCCCCGGCTGTCCCCGGCTGCGGTGCAGCCCGCGCAGGCTGGGATGTGGCAGGCGTGCGTGCTTGCTCTGCTGCAGATGTTGCTCCAAATAAAACTGACTGCAAAGCAAACTCAAGGGTTAAAGAAATGTATTTTTTGCACTACGAGCTGGCAGGTCCTGTCGTTCCGGGCTTTTTCTCTTTCAGCATCTACAACAGGTCTCCTGCAGGAAAACGCATTTTTTTAAAAAGGTCTTGAAATACTGTTTCTATGAGGGGTCCTGAAATGCTATTTTAGCACGTTACCGTTTGCTTGTGTATCAGTGGAGTTAGCTTGAAATTCTCTGGAGTCGGTATAAAGAATAATCAGAAAACTAAGAATAACTGTTGTATAAGTGTAAAACTCCTATATTTATATGTCTAGAATTGTTTACATTAAAAGTTATTTATTCCAAATGTTTACATGATTTTAAAGGTGAGTGCTCGCAATATGGCTCAAACTGCAGCTGATGAAAGGAACTGCATTGCCAGAAGGGCAAATACCCCTGTGAGTCAGAGGAACAAAGCCGGGATTTAGGGAAGCAAACCAAAGCGTGAGGTAAGGGGGTATTCGCACGGCACAGAGGCGTGCGGCAGAGCCCCACGCTCACACACAGGCTTGGTGTTCTGCTGGGGCACAGCCCGTGTCCCTGCTGAGCCCAGGGACACTGGGGGTCCCACGGGGGCTCCCCCTTGTCTCACAAACCGCTACTCTAAACCACCCAGGATTTGCTTCACATTTCCAGCCTCTTTTTTCCAGTTTTCCAGCTATTCCGGTCAGTCAGATCTTCCCTATCTCCACTAAAGCATTTTGCACAAGCGGGGAGCCGGGAAGAGCTGCACTGCGTTGCAGAGCCCGTGCCGGCACGCCAGCGTTCCTGGATGCTCGGCCCATGGCCGCAGAGCCAACCAGCGAGGAAAGACCCAGCACCGCGGGTAGGTTTCGTTGCATGGGGCAGCCAGCCTGGCCTGGCAGAAACCCAGCGGCTACACAGCCCTCGCCCCAGGGCTGCCCTGGTCCCACACGATCCCCCACAGCCACAGACCACTGTGGCCCCACAGGGCTCCCAGAAACATTGCCGTCCTCACGGGGACTGAGACATCAGGGAAGGGGCAATGCTGGTGCAGGCAGCCCCTGCCTGCAGCTCCCTGCATGCCCCTCAGTTTGACAGAGGCTGGAGGGGGGGTCCCAGATCCCAAATTCCCTCAATTTCCAGCTGCAGGCATTGGGGTAGGGACCGACATGGAAAGGCAGCTCCATGTCAGGCACCAAAATCACCAGCTGGCCTGGGGAGGGGATGTACCCCCCCAAACCAGGGTGCTGCCTTCAGGCACCCTCCTGCCGAGACCTTCCCGCTCCCAGAGCCTGGGCCCGATCTTGACCCTTGAGACCTGGCCCAGCACCGGACAGTGAGTTGGAGGCGCAGCACCTATGTGGGGGTCTTGACCCTCCAGGTTCGTCCTCCCATAGCCGGTGGCTGCGCTGCCTTGTGCAGGGCACGGCTCACTGCACCCACTGCAACCATTTGGAGAACGCCAAGCTGCGCTGGTGCCTGGGTGCTCTCCCCTGATCGCAGGCCGCATGTCGGCAGCCACTGCCACAGCCAGGGGGACGGGGCATTGCCGCTGGGTTGTGCCCCAACTGCAGCCAGCCCTTCCCGTGGAATTCAAACATCCTCTCAAAGCAGAGAGGGAAGCGTCAACATGCAGGACAGGCTCTATCACCCCTCACCTTTGGCTTTCACCAGTCAGAGTAGCGAGACGATAACCTCAGAGTGCAACCCCCCTGCTGACTCAGAAGCCAAGCCAAGGGTGGCAGAATCAGGCCCCCCACAGCATGGCTCTGCAGAGTGAGGGACGGGTTTGTGGGGGTGGCAGCAAGCAGACATCCCAAGCAGGCTAGCACCAGCAGGCACAGAGCACTCTGGAGTCCCAGGACATCCCCCCAGCCCACTCATCCACTGAGGAGCAGGAGGGGCAGAGTCCTGCTCTACTGCCATCTCCTCCAGCTTCTCAGTTGGGTAGGGCTGCTCCCATCACCCAGGGAGGTGGGGAGGTGGCAGTCAGCCCCAAAAACAAAGCAGAGGGAGAGGAGGCTCTTCCTTAGCATCCCCCCATGAGCTTGTCCAGGGGACCAAACCCAGGGTGCTCCCGGCATCCCATGGCCTTGACTCGGCTGCCAGCAGTGCTGGGGTTTTTCCCTGGGGAAGCAGCAGCAGCACAGGGAGAGCCGAGAGCTGCCAGGAGCCACGAACTGGCCGGGCACAAGCACCTACATTCTCACGACCACTTCTGCATGAGGGGTTCAGTGGCGGGATGGGACCTGATCTGATCCCTCTCCAAACAGAGCCGCCAGCAAATTGTCAGTGTGCATTTGGATTTCACCCATGGCAGGTGGTGTGATTAGCCATGAAAAGCAGGCTTAGCGCAGGCTGGAAAACTACTGAGGCAGCCGAATTCCCTGCATCGGCCCCAGCCCAGCCCAACCCCAGCGATGGGGAGTCGAGCTGAGGGAGCTGTGGCCAGGGGGTGTCAGAGCAGAGGGAGAGCAATGGCTGAGCCAGCACCGGCACTACAGCCGTGCAGCCGCTTCCCTCCCAGAGCACGTAGCCCTTATATTAAATCCATAAATAGGAAATTCCACTTCTTCAGAAAAAAACAGAATCCGGATATTTCATAAGTGTCCCAGCGGACATGAAAGCCGAATCAGGAAATTTCACTCAGCAGAGATATTAAAATTGCCGCAGCCCTTCAGCCAGCCATGGCAAAGCACCCACACCGTGCGCCCGGGGCCCGGCACAGTGCGAGGGCTGGCTGTGGGGAGGCGCATGTGCCACGGCCCCAGCCCTGCACACACAGCTCCTTGGCCACAGCAGCTGCATGTTTCACCATCCCTCACATCCCTTCTCCCCGCTGGCCCTGCCATAGCCGCTATGTTCTCTGCAATAGGTGACCCCGTGTCTAGCAGAGCTGGGCTGCAGCTCTGGGAGAGCTCCCACAGGAAAGCATCACCTCCCACCCATGGCATTCCCAGCTGCAAAAGCAAGGTCCCCTCCTTTGCAGCCAGAGCCCCGGTGCTGCCAGGCTGCCTGCACCGAGGCTGCCATGGGCAGCGTGGGCCTTCCCCGCACGCCGCTGCCTGTCAGCTACGTGAGCTGCACAATCACTGCCCATCTGAGCCCTGATAACAGAGGTAACAGGCTGCAAGGGCAGGGACCAAAGTGGCCATGAGGCTTTTCCTGACACAGCCATGGGAAAGAGAGCAGAAGTGTGGTGTGCCACTGCAGTGCGGGGCAGGGCAGTGAGCATCAGCCTGTACTGGAGGACCTGCTGCTGTTTGGAGGTGCAGCCAGCGGGTGCCTGCAGGAGAGCCCCATGCTGCTGGTGGAGCCCGGCGTTTTTCCCTGGCCAGGAAGGGAAAGCCCTGCCACCGACCGCTCTGCAATGCCCCACACTGCCCCGCACCAGCCCCACGTCTTCCCGGCACCGTGGGACCAGTCCTGCGCTGAGACACGCAAAAGGGTCTTCCCCTGTGTGGCTGCATTGGAGCCGGCGCTGGGCGTGCACTGATGCCTTCATCATCCCCCTCTGCTCACAAAACACAAGCTTTTCAGAGCAAAGTCTGCCAGCATAACTTGCTTTCCCATCAGCAAGGCGTTGCAGCGCTTTCCCAGCGCTGCGCAGGCAGGGGAGGCGGGACGGGGAATTGTGATAATTGCTCGTGCTTTGACGTGGCGGCACATCCACAGGCGGTTGTGGGAGTGGGGGGAGACGCAGCTCAGGAAAGCGGGCGGCTACCCTGGCACTGCTGAGGCTGCACTTCAGTGCCTGCGGGTGCTGGCTATGGGGCCAGTGTTTGCACCACACTCCACTCCCACCCAGAACATGCGGAGATGGGAGCCCTGGGAGGAGGCAGAGCCTCATGGCGGTTTGCCCCGGGCTCCCCAGCACTCTTTGCCCACCTCCACCCACCCGACACAAAATGTCCCTTTGATCGCCAAGAGGCCAAGGACCCCCGCTTTGGAAAACCCCACTGGCTTGGGGAGGGCTGCGCCTGGGCCATCCTCGAATGAGGAAGAAAGCAACAGCTACGCAGGCACCGGCCCCATCGCCGCAGCCGGGGTGCATGAGTGAGGGGTTCAGGAGGGACCCTGTGGGCATGAAATGCAAAGGGGGCAGCAGCCAAGCCCCCCTCACAGCACCTGACAGGCTGGGGTCCTGCGGCTGGCTTCACCTGGGCCATGAGGGGATGCCAGCCCTGGTCACTGGTGATGAGTGCCCACAGGGCCAGGCACAGAGGATGGACTGCAGCTGCCAGGGGCCGTGGCTGCTCCTCTGCAACCCGCTCCATGCCTGTGCCAGAGCTGTCCTGCCCTGCCAGCGGTGCTGCCCAACGGCCCTGGCCCTGCCAACCCTGGCCCTGTCAACCCCTGACTCTCACGGCCTGTCCTGGTGCCCAACGGTGCCAGCGCTTGGCCACGTTTGGTGCACGGCAAGCACAGTGCCTCACACCAAGCCCCAAGAGCACCATGCCAAGGAGGGACGATGCGCGCTGGGAGCAGCCACCCGTCCTGGCAGCTCACACAGCACAGAAGCGCTCATCCCCCCTCGCTCTGCCAGGGAAAGAGCCGCCCCCACAGGCACCGCGCAGAGGTAATTGCAGGTTATTACACTGCTCTGTTGTTAAATACGGATCACTTCTCTTCCGACAAGCATTCTGTGTAATGCAAACTCAAATCATCTCCCTCCTCCACCGAGCACCTCTCCTCACCTGCCAGGAACCGTGGCAAGTCATGGCGGTGGCAGATGATGCAATGTGCGAGTCACAGCCATGGCGGAGGATGCAACGTGCATCGTGTCATGCAGAGGATGACAGAGGTGGCAGAGGATATGAAGTGTGTTGGACACATCATGGACATGGACACCTCAAACCACAAAGTTCTCTTCCAGACCCAGAGTACATTTGTCCACAGGATCAGCTTGTGGGGTGTTCTCAGGCAGGTGAAAGGTCTGCCTCTCCCACCATGTATGTTCAGCAGGTAATTCAGCCTGCAGTCTTTACAAAGCTCTCCCTGCTGTATCGCCCCACCTAAGTGACAAAACTGTTATTTTATTGCCTTCTCCCAGAATCCTTGCTGATTTCCACTTGAAGTTTACCCTGTGAACTGTGGAGGTAAGGTGCTGCAGCAGAGCCATTCCTTCCTCAGGCATCCACCCTCAGGTGCTGCTCGTGTCCCTGGGCACCAGACGTTTTGTTACAGCTGCCCCAATAATTCTTTCATCTACATGATTTTAAGAAAAAAATGGAAGTTAAACAAGCACTGGGTTTAACCACTGTGGCTCGGCCCCTGTTCCACCACAGCACAGGCCAAAGCGACTGTCACTGTAATTACACACACGTAGCAATGAGGGAAAAAGGTCAGAGTCCTGGAAAAGGTGAGAGTTTGCCTGTCCCATCCCCCTTGCTGGGTGCCTCCCCAGCCTCCCACCCACCTGGCCGGGATGTGGTGCCATTGCTGTCTTCTGCTCCCATGGAGAGACATTTCGAGGCAGCAAGAGAAATTTTCATCCCAGATGACCTCAATTTTGGCAAAGTCAGAAACCAACTGCCCAAATCCCAGGCTTTGTCTCCAAAACTAGCATGCCTTTGCACTGACAGGCTTACTGCGTGCAGCAGGTTGACCTTGGCTGGCTGCCAGATGCCCACCTCAGGCGCCTCCACCCTCAGGTGGGGGTTCAGACACTCAGGTCGAAGAGATGCACTGTCACCCCGGTCCCTTTGGCAGAGTGGCACCCCCGGCACCTGGCAGCCAGGGCGAGCCCTGTGCCGTCGAGGGCTGATGCTCTGGCGCAGCACGTCCAGCGTCTTGCCCTGTCTCAGCCACAGCTGCCCTGCCAGCTGGGGGGGCTTCCACTGCAGGCAACGTTCAGAGCCGCCCGGAGCTGTCTGTTCCCAACTCGGTGGCACACAGCGTCTGGAAAGGGGCGAGCAACGCTGGGGTCATCTGCTTGCAAGAGACAAGGACATGAGCTTGAGGAAAGAGAAATAGGAAGAAGAAATGCTTACTAATGACACTTGTATGGCGTATAGCACACAAGGACCCCCAAACCCTCCAAAATCCTTAACCCGGCTCTGTGAGACCCCTGCAGCCCTGGCACAGGCGCAGCTGCTCTCCTTCGGCAGTGGGTGATGGAGAAGCCCCGATGCGACAAGTGGCAGAGCTGAGACAGGAGCACACGACCACTGGCTGCCCACCCTCCTGCACCACTACCCTGCCCATAAACTAACGCGCTCACCCTCATCCCCCGACCACCTTCAGCTGCCCTTCTCCAGGCAGTCATGAAAATGAATGTTTCATCAGGCAGAATTGGTATGAGGTCAACAAAAAAAGACTTTCTATATAAACGAGCTTAAAGGAAGATGATTTTTACATGAAAATCTGTTTGCCGTGATGGGTCTCAGCACTACATGCATAAGGCAGGAGTGCCAGAATGGCAGGGCCAGTATTTACCCAACCCACCTGGAGCACAAAAAATGTCTGGAATGGGAATTCAGCAGAGGACGCTGATGAAATACGGATGCCAGCTCCTGGCCTCAGTCCTCACAGACCAGAAAGCATGAGCATGGCGAATCGGACACGTGTGCTCCGCATGGTCCCCGGGGCAGAGCAGCCCTGCCATGCTGCCAGCTGCCACTCCAAGAAATAGGAAATTGGTCTGGGGGGGGGAAATCTTTCCGTATTTTGTGGTTACTGTATTAGTAAGGTAAAACAAGCTGGCTTAGCTTCTTAACCCTTTGCTCTGGTGAAATAAAGTTTCTCGGCCAGGAGCACAGAACCCCAGTGCCGCTGGGCAGAGGAGCGCCAGGAGTAGCCGGTGACGGAGCCCATCTCTGGGCTCTCCCTGGCACAGCTCAGGCGCAGCCGCCCCAACGCTCGTGGGATTGTGCGATGCCTTACACACACGCTACTAAAATTCACCCAGCAGCTCCTGTTTGCCAAGTCTCGAGGTGGTGGATGGGGCCGGGAGGGCCAGGGGTTGAGCTGCTTCACGTGTGCTTCCCACAGCAGGACAGAGAGCGTGCAGGGGCACCAGGGAACAGACCCCCCCTTGGTGTCACCGGTGGGTGTCCGGGAGCACCCGTTCGTGGTGCAAGGGGGACACCGACTCTTGGGACATGGGTGCGGTTGGGTGCCTGCAGACCCCGAGGCAGCACCTGCTGGCTGGGGTCCTGCCGATGCTCCCCAGGAAAAGCTGGGGTGGGGGGAGACGAGCTCCCCAGGCAGCCCTGCACAGACCCTCAGCACAGCAGTGGGATCATCTCCTATTTCTTGTTAGAAAGCACTTTCCTGTGCATCACAGTATTTCACCTTTTGGTCTGAAGCCCCGTGCCTCTGCCAGTCCCGAGGACGAGGTGCTGACGTCTTGCTTTTGTTGTTCCATGCACTGTTATGTTTGGAGATCCTTACAGGGTTAGAAGTGAAACGCAACCCAAAGAGCATTGTAATGACTTCTCAAGAGAAAATGAGTTTCTAAAATTAAACCAGCAAAATGAGAGAATGGAATATTTTTGCATTGACTTCGTTGCCATGAATATTTATAAAACTTAGTTTAATAATATTAAATAAAATAAAAAAGAGCACTGGGTGAGAACTACTGCCTGCATCTCTCTATTCCCATCAAACTGCAAAGCACACATGAGAAAAATGCCTTAATGACGGCCCCTCCTGAGCCTCAGCAACTGCATGCACACTGCAAGGATCAGAGCTGCAGCATCGATCCCAGGAGCTCAGAGCAGGGAGCCATCAGTCTAGAAACAGGTAAAATCCCCAGAAAGACTCATAAAACCCCATGGAGTTTATTGCTCATCGTGACAGCTCACTCCTCAGAGAGGTCCTGATGTCCTGGGAACCCGAGTGCCTTGTCAGCCCCAGTGTCACTGCCCATTGCGGTGCAGCTGTCTCGGGATGCGACCGGCGGGCTCGTGCCCCTGCCTAACACAGGCAGAGCAGGCAGCAAGAGATGGCAATGGGGCCTGAGCTCTGGATATCGCTGCAGACGTGCCGCATCTCAGACATGGGGTGCCAGCATCACCAGCTTCGTCTCTTCCCCCCCCTTGCATTTGCACTCCCAGCTTCACCTCTGTCTTTTCAACCCCTATCCTCAGGCCAAGTGGCTTTTTTCTCCCGTCCCAGACACTGCCTGCCTTCATCTTAATTGGCAAATAATAGCTACAAATTGAATTGCCACTCAGCTCCTCCTACGCCTGCCTATTAACTCCTGGAGTTAGTGGGTGCGAAAGCACCCATGTGAAACCACTCTCCATCACAGGCTTCAGTCCATTTCCAAGCTCCAGCACTTGGTGCCGTCGCCCTGGGCTTGCCCACCTACTCCCAAACCCTGGGACCTGCCAGCTGCCCCGGCCCCAGGAGACCCTGCGGGGGTTATGACTTTGGGGAGCGGATGGCATTGCCGTGACAGCCCATGTCCTTTGGAAGGACACAGGACACCGTCAACCACAATGAGAGGGAGCAGTGCCACTTTATCCAGCTGCAACACAACTATCCTCATCTTCCACCGCCGCCTATAAATATTGCCTCCTCCCGGGGTCTGTGGTTTTCCAGCCTGGCATTGAGCGCAGCCCCCTGCCTTTCAATCCAAAGGGCTTCTCTGCAGATCCTACTGGAGTACAGCCAAGATGAAAAAAAACCAACATGGAGGTGTGAGAATGTATAGATTACAAAGGAAAAAGGATGAAAAAGTGCAGGGAGAGGGATACGTTGTCAAGGCAACCACCGACTGCGGGGATGAGAGAGGGGGGCTGAGGGCAGCGAGGCGAGGGGGGCAGAGGGAAGCGGGGGCACCTGCGGCTTGTGGTGGCCCAGGGGAGCTGGGTGAGGTGCTGCGCCATTGACATGGCTCACCGGAGGAAACGCGGTTTGCAGGCATGTGGCTCTGTAAGGACAGGAGTTGGTCTGCAAATGTTCCCAACGGCTTTCAAAACACGTTCCCACCCCACCTGTGGCCTGTGTGTGAGAGGAGAGAAGAGTGAAAAGGAAGGCTTTTCTGAAGTGGACCTTGGACTCGGGAGCCCGGGGCTCCAGTGATGGAGACGGCAGGGCTGGAAAGCCCAGTGGTGAGGACAGGACCGAGACAGGCTGCTCCCAGCCCCTCTGCCCACCGGGGCAGCTCCCGTCCCCACTTTGAGTGAGGGAGAAGGACTCCCAGCACACCAGCATCCCCTGAACCCATCAGCCCGCATCCCGCCCGGTCGCACAGCCCAGCTCCCCGGAGCAGAGTGGTGAGGATCCAAGGGATGGAAATTGCAGTTATCTGAGGGCCAGCACATTGAGTTAATTGTGCAAAATGTCAACCGGTAATTAGAAAATGAGAAGAACTTGCTGTTCAGTGACACATAACAGTGGCATTTCCATTTTCAGACCTTAACACAACTTATTAGAGTCAAAGTCTAATTAATGCACCACATTGTTGAGCAGAGAATGGAGAGTGACCCAGATCTCACTCATCTCCAAATGCTCCTCCCTTACAGGAAGGTTTTAAACTTCGTTCGTGCTTCAGACATGGATCAGAAGGACATGGGCACTGAAGTCCCCAGAGCAGGGCAAAGCGCTGGCGTTGTACAGGGGCTCGCTCCCAGGCTCGTTCTCTCTCTCTGTACAGGTGCCGTTTTGTGCTTCACTTGCAAGTGGAAAATGAAGTAATGCCCGACTCATCCTGCCGGAGAGGATCTGGCAGAGCCAGGCCCGGGGAGGTGCTGGTAAAGGGGAACAAGTGGATTTCAACATGTGGTCTCCATCTCTGCATCAGGGAGTGATGCTGTGAAGCTGCTGGCCCCCAGCTGGGCTGTCCTCACAGCACGTGCAGGAGGCCACTGATGCCCCGGAGGTCCCCAAGCCTTGGTGCGGTCCCTTGCAAAGGATGCTGCACCCAGTTGCCCAGCCCTGGTCCCACTGAGCATAGCTCCCGCTGCAGCATGGGACAGCCATAGCCCCGGTGCATGTGGCAGCCTGTGGCACCGGAGCAAGTGGGTCTGTGTGGAAGGGGCAGAGCCTGAGCCTGACACATGTCCCCATCACTGGGGAACAGCCCACGGAGGTCCCCAAAGCACGAGGTGTCGTGGGAAGCAGCAGTGCCCACCCCTGCCTGAGGATGGCCCTGCCTCTGTCACTGGGACGGCAGCGAAGCCCCGGTTCTCCTGTACCCCCCTACGCAAATCACTGTGGGGGATGAGTGCCCCCCCTGACCTGCCCCAAACCTGGGGTGAGCCCAGGCTGGCTTTGGTGTAGCTGGAAATCCCCATCTCTGACGCTTGGAGTCCAGCACCTAAACCCCTCCGAGGCCCCTCAGGCTGGCCCTGAAAATTGCTGTCCCCCAAGGGCCTCTGGTGGGATTTAGGCTGCTTCTGCGTTCACCTGATGCTGGAGCTTTGAAAGCCTCCAGTCTGCACACGGGTGGGCAGCAAACGCCATCACACAGAGCCCAGAGAGGTCTAAGCCACAGCCCCTGCCTGGGGTACACGGCTGTGTGCAGAACCAGGGAAGCCCCAGGCACGGGGAGGGGGACAGCAAGGTGCAGCCACCCGCAAGGTCCATGATGGCCGATGCAGCTGCAGAGCTGCTGATCCAACACGGGACGGCAGCAGGGAGGACAGCCTTGAATCCAAGTTGAACAAGACAGCAGTGACCATTCACGTGTGCTCCAGGCACAGCAAATCCTTTACGTTTGTTCACCTCCGAGATCCCCTAGTGCTCAAACAACCCACCACTGTGCCTTCGGCCAGAAGCTAGGACTGGGAGACCCTGGGCACTGTGGGGCCGAGAGGACAGGCGGGGATCAGTGCGGGAGCAGCCCAGGGCTCTGCGCTGCCACGCTCACACCCTGAGCCCCACATCCTGCTCCCTCTTCCCTTCGCTGCAGGTGGCCCTGGAGCAGCCCTGGCACTGACAGCAGCTCCCAGCAGCATGGTGAGCCCTGCTCCCCTGGTGAACCCCTGCTCCCCCAAACACCACATCCCAGGAGCTCTCCCTGACAGCTCGGAAATTCTCTAGCACTATTTTTACCCCACAGTTGCTATAGAGACATCAGACCCACTCGCAGTGATGCAGCCTCTTTCGGAAGCGCTGCATCACCAGCTGCCTCCAATAACGCACAGGGCAGGAGGCCACTATTTTGGGCAGAGCCCCACCACAGGTCTGCAGGACAGCCTGGCCTGGGAAGATGGATGGGTCCAGCAGAGAGGGGGGGCATGTGAATGGGGGGAGGAGGAGGACAGCAGCATTTCAGAACCCCAGGAGCCTGCCCCTGCGGCCCATAGTCATGCCTTCCCCATCGAGCCCCGCTGCTCTTTATACCTGGGCAGGAGAGGCTTAGACCTGGGCTGCTTTTAAAGCAAGAAGGGAAACGTTGTTGTCCAACACAGGATATGTCAGAGGAAGGGTTTGGGGCCCAGGAGTTCAGAGCTGGAAATGAGAGAGCACACGTGCAGGATTCATCCCCTCTGCCAGGCTGTGTCCAGCTCTGCAATACCCACAACAATCAGAAATAAGGGGGCAGCAGCTTTCTGAAGATGGGAGAAGGGCTTGGTTACATCCGTGCTGGAGCAGGAGTGGGGTGCAGGTGCCCCTGGACATCCCCTCCAGCCCTGCAGAGCTTTGCCAGGTCCCCCTGCCCTGCCGAGGGGCAATGCCACAGGACATGGGAGCAAATAGCTGCCTGCTCCATCGCTTCTGGTGCCCCCAGGTCAAGGGCAAGCTGCTGCTTCCCCCCAGCCTGGCTGAGGTGCAGCTGTGCCCGGGTGATGTCCCTGTGCTGGGGCTGTGCTTCCCCACAGCCAGCTTGATCCTCTGGCCAAAGCCAGGGACAAGAGAGGACATGGAGCCAGCTGTACACAGCACAGGTGCAGCACTGCATGGCCACACAAGGTGTTAGGGGCAGGGCTACCACTAACCAAGGCCATCAGGGATATTAGTTAATTAATTTCCATTACACCATGGGAAACTGGTACTTGCTTGCTTAATTTTTCCAGCAGGAGAAATCAAGGTAAAAATTAAAGCAGATGCAAACCTGCACCAGGCTTTGGCCCTGCTCAGGTCTGCAGGGAAAATGTCCGGATGCTGTGGGTATGGCTGGTCCCCCTTGCCCATGAAAACCCCCGTGAGGAGCGCAACAGGGACCTGCTGGCCCCAGAGGCTGCACCTCCCTGGGGAGCATGGGCAGGGCTGAGAGCCTGACCCTGAATTTTATAAAGCCATCATCAGTCCTAATGAGTATCACACACCTGCAGCATCCGGCTGGAGCAGCAAGGCATGGGACAAGCCCACAGCAGGGCCAAATCACAGACTGCTGTGAGTTACGAGCACACTGAAGGGCTGGGACCTCTGTCTGCCCCGTGCCGGGCACGTGGACCCCCCTGTGCCCAGGGCAGCCCCAGGCCCTGTGCTCCACTCTGCCCTGTGGGTCAGGAGACACAGGCCATGCCCCAGCCAGGGCGCAGGGCAGCAGCAGCATTCACGGCAGAGCTGGTGGTCCCCTCTGAAATGCCAGCACTGAAAGCTCCCCCCATTACCTGCGCTCATCCCTCCAGGGAAGCGTGTTTATAAAAAGAGGCTGTGCGTGGATGAGCTGGCAGAAATAGCTGCGCACAGCCCTCTCTGTGCGGTGTAAGGGATGATCACCAGCTGTTCTGCAAAATACCCAAAATAGAACCAGCGCCAGCACCACGCGGCCCCTGGGGAGTCGGTCCCTATTTAGCCAAGGAAGCCAGAGCAGTGAGGCTGTGCTTGCGTCCTACCTGCGTCTGCACTCCCCGCCCCCCCCCCCGCCACTGCTGAGGCAGCTGCTGCTCCCATGGGAGTTTCAAGGCAGCTGAGGAGCCAGTGCTTTGGAAGAAGCCCCTTCCCCAGGAGATGGACCAGGCTCTGACAAGCCACGGGCTGAGTTGCTGCAGCTCCTCCCAGGGCTTTAGAAGCACACAGGGCCGTGATTGCCCCTTGCCATCCTGTCCCTGAGCCTGCACACACAGACTCACCCTCCTGAAGCATCACTACAGCCTCTGCTTGAATGCCCCTGGGGATCACAGCTGCACCACACGCAAACCAGACAGGCCCATTACAGTGCCAGCAAGCAGCTGAAAGCAGCTGCCTCCTCCTCTCGGCTGGGCCAGACTCTTAATTATAGCTTCAGAAAGCTGTAAAATAGATGAGAGCTGCCCAACAGCTTGTCTATGGTAAGATATTGCTGGAGTGGCCCAGCGAAACACTCTACACCTCTGCCATTCTCTTCAGTGTCAGTTTGTCACCTCTGCCTCACTCAGGAAGAAGGCAGCATGGAGGAGAAGGAGCCCCTCTGCCAGGATAAGGATTCTGAGGACCAGTACCCCCTGTGCTGCTGCCCCATTCACACTGGCAGCACCACCAGCTCAGTGCCCAGCCCTCTGCAGCCTGCCAGGGCTGTTTGGGCAGAGCAGAGCCAGGCCCAGAGCATGCGTGGCATGGCACCCCAGGCATCCACAAAACCACCTCCATCCCAGTCTTGCCCCAAACTGGCTGGGTCTGGATGCCATCCCACAGCCCCCGAGCCTGCCCAGGGCACTGCTGCAGCACTGAGGATTAGACCAAGGGCTCAGAGCCCTTGCATCAGAGCTGCAGCTTCTCCTCCAGCAGCCACCCCTGCCAGCCCTGTTGCCATGGCATCCTCAGGGATGGCACAGATGCTGTGAGGATGATGAGGAGGATGAAGGTGGGTGGACATGTTGGTTCTGCATAGCCAGGACAGGTCTGGGGCAGATCCAGAGGCCCTCCTGCAGCAGGCAGGGGCTGTTCCCGTTCCCCTCCTTGGAGGTCCCAGCTCTCCGGGATAACTGGCAGCAGTGGTTCCTGGAGAGCCCTTTGCTCGCTGGCCTTGCCAGCCCTGGGAAGCCACATGAGGTGCTGAGCTGATCTTGACAGGACAGGCATCACCTTCCCAGGGCTCCACCACTGCCGTCCCCATCCCTCAGCATGCCGGCTGGGAGAGCTTCTCCTCGCTCTGCAGCTCTGACAAGGAGGTGGAAAGAAATCAGCACCTGCAGACACCTTGCACTGGGTTATAAACAGCAAATGAGCTGAGTGTTGCTGCCCCCAGGTCCACCCCTGCCTCTGTCTCCCTCACTCTCCTGTCTGATCATTTTATGGAGGTCTCAGACCATACTGAGATTTGCACCTGTGCTGGCAGAGACCAAAAAGTGAGCCACGCTGATGTTGGTCCCACAGCAGAGGTGACAGAGATGCTTATCCAGAAGGACAGCAGGGTTAAAGCTGAGACAATACAGATGACACTTTGCAGGCATCTCTACACGTCCGTGGGTTCAGCCAAGCCCCCTTCATGTTCACTGCTCCTAGTAAACCAAGGGAGGAGCAGGGATATTCAGCCCAAATCTCCTATTTAACCTATTGCCCATTTAACCCAAATTTCCCATTTTAGGCACAGCCCACCTCATTTTCACAGCAACTGAACTTCATTCTCAGAGCCCAGTGAGCCAGCACAGGGCATGCAGTGCCCAGAGTCCTGGTACCTGGGCAGGGAGCAGGAATGGTTTTCCCAGATCCCACAGTGAACCATCAGGGAGTGAACTGCAGCCTAAGGAGCAGCGCAGACATTACTCAGCAAATCATTACAACTAATTCCTCTGAAAAAAATGCAACCTGTGATCATGTGTGAATAGGAAGGGGGGGGGGGGGCATCTCCATTAATCACTCATTATGAATTATTCAGCAAAAGAGGAAGCAGAAGGCAAACACAGAAACGACTTGTGTAGAAAGAAGGTAGGTTATGATCAGCATTCAGCTCCACAGCCACCCCCAGGCCGTGGTCCCAGCAGCACAGCCGAGGCAGGGCTCTCCCCAGTTGGCACGAGGGCAGCCCGCATCCTGTCCTGCCTCCTGAGCAAACTGTGGGCAGCCTGTGGGCAACAGTCTGCAGGCAACCCGGCCGTGGCAGTTCCTCTCTGGACAGGCAGCTGATGGGGAGACAGAGCTGGCATTGCTATGCTTATCCATCCCTGCTGGGAGCTGAGCCAGGGCATCTCCCACCCCACAGACACCTGGAAGCTGGTGAGTTCAAGCTGGTGAAGTAGGAAAGCAAACTCTTGAGTCCAAACATCTGCAAGGAAAGGTTATTCTTGCTCTCCAGCCAGGACCAGTCCCAGCAGCACCACAGCCACCTAGGCAGTGAGCGGCAGAGCCCGGCACTGCGGCCAGGAGCTGGCCTGGGCTCCGGCACACGGACGATAACTAACGGGAACTGCAGGGTCGGCAGAAGAGGAAGGGTCGGTTGCAGGTGAGGGGGAGTCAGCTCCCCATCACTTGTTGCCAACACTCTCCTAATTGAGAGAAGAGCTACCAGGAGGGGTAATTAGAGCCTGGAGAAGGTCATGTGTGACTCACTGTGTCTCAGCAGCCCTCTGCTTCCAGCCACAGCTGTCTCTGTGCAGCAGCTCATACTGCACACTGGGAACAAGCAATCCCCCCCCATTTTGAAACAGCCCCGCCAAACCTTTCAATGAAGCTGCTGGCAGATCTCCTGCCCTCCAGGATGTGGCCAGCCCAGGTGCTGCAGGGAGAGCCCACGGATGGGAGATGGGACCCTCCAGCCCAGGCCCCTGAGCACCCAGCCACCTGCTTGGGGTCATCTGAATGAATAATCTGGTGTGCATGCATGCATCTGAAAATGAATGGACAAACACATACACTTTCAGGGCTTATATGGCCAATTTAGCAAACTATTGAGAAGTCTGTGTTACCAGAGCTAGCAAAGAAGCTGCCATAAGGTTTTCCTAAATGCTTTCTAATGTAGTAAGACCTACTTAATTTCTCTGCTAGCTCTGATTATTATTGTTATTATCAACTTTTACTAAAGAAGGTTGCAATTTTAGATTATATTTTAGTAATCACAAGAGAAATTTCCCCTAATGTTAATCTAATCTAAGAGAGTGCTATGATGAATACCGTTACAGGCAGCAGTAGTCTGCTAAATTACAGAGCCATGTAGCAGTATGTTTATTGTGCATTTATGACCATTTCCCCACCTTCCACCCAATTACCTATTTCTGCTGGGACTGCTCCTAAAGAGCCAATCTTCTCAGCAGCCACGGAGTAAAATGGGCTGGAGCCTGCAGGAAAGCAGTTTTCTGCCCAGATGAGAGATTCAGGGACCAGAGAGGTTTGCCCAGGGACAGCAGAAGGACACTGGTCCTCGAAACTTCCCACTGACACTGAGGGCAGCTTTGTGCCCTGGACAGCAGCATGCAGGGACACTGGCTTCTCCCTGCACAACACAGAGCGGTCGGGTACCCCAGAGGTGCACTCGGACCACAGGGTCATTGACACTGGAGGGGACCCCAGGGGGTCTCTAGTCTGACCCCCTGCTCCAAGCAGGATCAGCCGTGGGCTCAGACCAGTTTGCTCATGGCTGGGTCCTGCTGGGTCTGGAAAATCTCCAAGGACAGAGACAGCACAGCCTCTCTGGGAAGCCCATGCCAGTGCTGGATGGTCCTCCCAGTGACACCTGGGCACTGTAACACCCACATGGCACACAGCACCACAGCAGGCACGAGGGCACTGACAGCACATGTGTACCAGCGCACACCCACCCTCAGTGCCTGGGCACAACACAGGCACCAGGGAACACATGTGGCACAGCTCCACACCTGCATGTGGGCACACCGACCCACAGGACATGGGCACCCCAGTGCAGACGCCCCCCTGCATGTGGACACATCCTTGCACACGGGTACACACATGGGTACACGCATATGTGCAAGGACATACAGACATGGGCACACACACACACACAGGGATGCTGCCCCACAAAGGGACACGCACCCACAGCACACCCCACACACACGCAGAGACACACCTTGCACATGCATGGGGACACACACACACACACCCCCCGCACACCAGCATGGACACAGGCACCTCCGATGTGTGCACACCCCCACCCTGCACAAGCTCATCCCCACGGACACCGACACACACCCAGCTTCCCCCGCCCCACACCCCTGCACAGCACCGACACCCATGCACGGGTGGGCACGGACACCGGCACCCCCCCCCACTGCCGCACACGGACACACGCACACCCCCCACGCTCACGGCCCGGCACGCACACGGACACGCCCCCCCCCCCCGCAGGCGTGCAGAGACACAAACCCACCCCCCCCGCACACGGACACCCCCGCCCCGCCGCGCCCCGCTCCCACCTGGGGGCGGACGCGCCGCCCCCGCCCCCCCCCGCGCAGCCCCGCCGCGGGCCGGGCAGCACCGGGCAGGACCGGGCAGCGGCGGCGGGTGACGCAGCCACCCGGAGCGCACATAAGGGACGATGCGGGCGGGGGCGCCGGAGTAGCCCGGCACGGCCACCGGGCACCGATACCGGCACCGGGAACCGGGCACGGGGGCGGTGGGCGCCCGTCCGCGCCATCAGCACCGCGGACAGGGGCCTCGGCGGGAGCGGGCCGCCCCCGGGGCGGGGGGGGGAGCGGGGGGCGCCTGCCCCGGGGGTCCCCGTTCTCCCCCCGGTGTCTCTGCAGCCCCGCGGGCGAGCGTGCTCGGGCGGCGGAGGCCGCGGACCCCCGGCGGGCAGCGGGAAGGGACGAGGCTGCGCCCGGGCTAGGACCCTCCGGCGGCACCGCGGACCGGGGAACGCGACCGGCGAGGAGAGGGAGGTGAGAGGGCTCAGGGAAGCAGCTCAAAGGAGCCTGCCGGCTCCCCGAGGGGACGGGGCCGTGGGCGGCTCACCGACACGGCTCCGGGGAGGGGGGAGTGACACCGCTTGCGCCTCTGAGGGGGCCGGGGAGGGGGGGGGGTGACGCCCCCGGTGCGAGCACTTACAGCAGGTCCCAGGGCTGCAGGATCCATCCCCACGGCCTCCGGGACAGGAAGGGCAGGGGCTGGCAGGGAAGGGCAGAGCTGCTTGCACGCACCACGGGGGAGGCTTTCGGAGAGAGCTGCTGAGCACAGGCTGGCAAGAGCTCCGGAGCGAAGCGGGCAGGCTCCGACGGGCCCCTGGCAGGTGGGGATGCTCCGGGGAAGGGCTGGGCACGGCCTGAAGAGTGGCCACTGCTGCTCACAGCTGGACGGGCAGCAAAGCGCAATGAGAGCGTGGGGCAAGCAGGTGGCAGGGACCCTGGACAGGCTGGCTGAAGGTCTGGTTCCGTGCCTCTGTAATGTTTCCATGGTGCTGGGCATCTGCTGCTCCCTCAGCTGCTACCTCTGCCTTGTGCCTGGAGCCCACCAGGTCTCAGAGCTGCAGGGAACAGGTGTTGTTCCTCAAGGACACAGGCAGTAGGGCTATGAGGCACTCAGGTTGAGTATCATGGCTGTGGAGCAATGCACGTGAGACTTACCTGGCTGAATTTCCTGTGGCCAGCCCATGCCAGGCGATGGCAGGGAAGCACTTGCCAGCAGAGACTATGCCTGTTGATCCTCCTGAGGCAGTCCTGCTGCAGAGAGTGCTGTGAGTGGAAGCTGCTCTTACAGCACTCCCCTGCACAAGTGGCTCACACCACCATTAAGCAGCATGGGGTTACAGACAGCATGACCACAGCTGCTTCACGTTTCCTTCGGCAGTGAGGAAGCAAAGATCATGGCTCCGGCCCAAGAAGCCATGGGAAATACTCACACTGTCTCCAGTGGGCTCTGCGTTACAGCCTGAGAGACCTAGAAGTCGTGGTGGAAACCATCTCAGCATCAGGACCATTCTGATTTCTCTGGCGCTTGGGGAAATCAGCTGCATCCAGGCAAATGTCAGTACAGCTATGGGGGAAGCAGAGCTGGAAAAGAGCAAGGCAAGATGAACTGAGACATACTGCCAGGGAGCAGCAAGACCAGAGCTCCTCCACAGCGGCAGATGAGCCACAAGCCAAGGGTGGCCACCACACAGTCAGGGAACAAGCCCTCATCGGCAGGGCAGGGACAAGTCAGTGACAGGTCCCATCAGCAGTGATCATCAGGCCAAGGCAAGGCAGCAAGTCAGGTTCCAGGTCAGCAAGGGAAGTGCAATGAACAAGTCTAGTCTGACAGGGGTAAATGAAGTCTCTAGCACCTTCATAGCTCAAACCAGGACTGGGGTTCTGGGCCTGCATTTAAATAGAGCCCCCAGCCCAGGGGTGGAGGCGGGGGACGGGGGTGTCTCAGGTGAGCCTGGTCAGGACAATTAGGGGCAGCTGATGCACCCAGGGCCCTGGCAGCCAAGTCTGCTGGCATGTCTAGAACAGAGGAAGGCCAGAGGCTCCATGGCCGAAAGAGAAAAATACAGTATATCCTAAAGATGAGATGACTGAGAGGGGGCCAATGCCATAAAGTAAATGCATGGTATGGCTGTGAGAGGGCAGGGCTGAGGCATCTCCCAGCTGGCAAAGATCAGCTCTTGCTCCCCAGGAGATCCCTGAGGAGAGCAAGCCTTTCCTCCTGCTGCTGCTCACCTGCCTTGCCCCCCAAGCACCCCTCGGGGCAGGAGACCCTGTGTGCAGGGGGACTGTGGGGCTGCACACGGGCAGGGGAGGTGGATCTGGGGGGGGTCCTAGTGCCACAGGGTGGGGTGGATGTGGTCAGAGAGGTAGTGGGATGCGGAGCAGTGCCAAGAGCGTGACACTCCCGGGAAGGCCGGGCAGAGGCAAGAGCCAGGGCTGAGGAGCAAGCCTCACCTCTCCTTCACGGTTCCTTCCACAGCTGCTGGCTGTCACTGTCTTTGCCCATCAGTGAGCACCGGCCAGTGCCATGGATGAGGTGACGGAGCTGGAGATGGGGGGGAACTCCCTCCTAAAGGCAGTGTGGCTCGGCCGGCTGCGGCTGACCCGGCTACTGCTAGAAGGGGGGGCTTACATCAATGAGAGCAACGAGAAAGGGGAGACCGCCCTGATGGTGGCCTGCATCACCAAGCATGTCGACCAGCAGAGCATTAACAAGGCCAAGATGGTGAAGTACCTGCTGGACAACAGAGCTGACCCCAACATCCAGGACAAGTCTGGGAAAACAGCCCTCATGCATGCCTGCATCCGTGGCGCCGGGGGGGATGTGGTGTCCCTGCTGCTGGAGAATGGGGCAGACCCCAGCCTGGAGGACCACTCAGGAGCATCAGCTCTGGTCCACGCCATCAATGCCGATGACAAGGATGTGCTGCAGCACCTCCTGAACGCCTGCAAAGCCAAAGGGAAGGAGGTGATCATTATCACTATGGACAAGTCGGCCTCTGGCACCAAGACTGCCAAGCAATACCTGAACGTTCCCCCCTCACTGGAGTTCAAGGAGAAGGCCCCCCCTGAGGCATGCACAGCACCCTCCAGCACCCACTTGAAAACTCCTGGCTCGGCACCTTCCCCTGCTGAGAAGGAGAGCGGCATCTTCGGCCCACACCCATCGCACCCTGGAGACAGCCCCTCTGCCAGGTCTGCTGACGAGCCACCCTCCCCGGGCCAGAGAGCCGGCACAGCCAGGAGAGCCCATCTGCCCCAGCTGAAACGGCTACGGTCAGAGCCATGGGGTCTGGTCGCACCCTCAGTGCTGGCGGCCTCCACACACCGTGACGACACGCGGGTCTGCGCAGACGACGAGGTGATCATGGGCATCGGCGACCTCTCGCTCTCCAAAAAGGCTCCTCTTGCCTGGAGTGGCAGCAGCAAGAGCAAGGACCCCTCTCTCTTCCCCCCGGTAGACGAGCAGGCTCTGAGGACACCACCAGCCCCTGGGCCACTGGCGAGGAAAGCAGCCTACGAGAAGAGCCAGGCTGCCCACCAGCGCCTGCCCCGAAGAGGCACAGTCCCCGAAGAGCCGGAGAGTGTTGGCTCCACTGTCGCCGGCTCGGCCACGGCAATGGACACGCTGCACTGGCGGAGGCTGAGTGCCGAGCACTACGACTGCGACCCCCAGGTCTCCAGTGTCCCCGGCCTGACCGAGGCGGGGAAGGTGCCATCAGAGAGGAGGAAGCTCAGCGGTTCCCACCTGGCCTTGCTGGATGGCTCACGGGAGTCCCTGGACAGCATGGCCGGCACATCGCCTGCGACCATCCGGCACCGACCGCCCGGCTTGCTGGAGAGGCGAGGGTCCGGGACCCTGCTGCTGGACCACATCTCCCACACGAGGCCGGGATATCTGCCCCCCCTGAATGTGAACCCCAACCCCCCGATCCCCGACATCGGCTCCAACAGCAAAGCCTCCTCTCCGCTTGCTGCCTGCTTTAAGTCCCTGGTACCCATCGCTCCCAGCTCACCCAGACGGGGCGACTTGAGAGCCAAAAGGAAGCTTCTCCGGAGGCACTCCATGCAAGCGGAGCAGATGCGGCAGCTCTCTGATTTTGAGGAAATAGTGGCCCAGTAACCATGTCACCATTTGCTTCCCAGGAAGGTTACCAAACCAGTGCTCTCCGTGCAGAAACGTGATGGTTCCCGCACAGAGCGGTGACTTGGCCCTGGGGAAGCACTGGCAGCCGTGGGGGTCAGACCTGTGCCCAGGGGCTGAATCAGGACGTTCCTGTTCCCACATGCCAGAGCTGTAAGGAGAGCCTGAGCATCCAGCCCAAGCAGCTAAAGTCTCTCTTGTACTCTTTATTCACTTCTGGATCTTACCCCAGGAGCAACTACCTGAGAGATCAATCCCAGACTATCTGAGACCATCAGGCTTCGCACAAAGGCTCCTGCCTGCAGTTCAGTTATTCCTTGTTATTTACAATCCGCTTTTCTTCCATCCCACTTATTCTGACACAGAAACCCATCTGGAGCCCCACGCCGGTGAGCTGTGGGGCTAATGTGTTTGTGAAGTGCCTACCAGGAAGGAAAGGAGCTTAATGCTGTGCGAGGTTGGACAGAAACACCCCTCCCTAGCAATTGAATGTATTGATACCCTCACTGTGCTGGAAAGGGAGACAATTCTCCACCTCAGAGATTTCCAAGCACTTTGAAACTCCAGAGGCTGAGCTAATTCCACTACTGCTGCAACCTGGTGCTTCAGTGGGCCCAGATCTGGAACAGGTTTGTCTCTGTCTCTGAAACAACCAAGGGTCAAGGGCATTTCCCACCACAATGAGCAACTCCAAGCGCTGAATTCCTGGGCGGGGAGCACTCCCAGCTTGTCTACGTGGGAAGATTCTGCCAACGATGGGGGAGCAAGGATGTCAAGTTGCCAAGGATGGCACGTGGTGAGCGTCAGGGGTTCACCCCAGCAGGGGAAAGCTGCAGGCACAGCACCACAGCCAGGCTCCTCTCTCCTGCTGACCACGCTGCAACAGCTATCCTCTGGGACCGAAGCAGAGCTGAGCCGCATGCAGGCAGGAGGAGGAGGCAGCCGCAGGATGGCTCTGCATAGCATTGGTGTCTGCAGCAGTTCTCTGCACAGCACCATCCTGATGCGGCTTGAGTCCAAGCCAGCAAGCATGTCTGCATGGCTGGATGTGGGGGTGTGACTGCGATTCCTTCCCTGTGCACAGGGACCTGGGTGCCCAGCCCCGCAGACAGGGCCATGCAGCACCCTGCCGCAGGACAGGGCCTCCACCAGCAGCATGTGGCAGCTTTGCAGCATCAGGGCAGCAAGACCGCACACCGCCAGCCCCCTCCCACTCCCACGGCCCCGGCCCCAGCCAGGCACCAGCCGGCAGTGGGGAGCACTCCTCACCCCATGCTTAGCTGGGACTATGAGCTGTATGTGTGCCGGAGCTGCCATCAGTCAGCCAAACCCACCACACGGAGCCAGCTGTGAAGAGGAAACAGCCCACAGCCCTGTGCTGGTGACTCGGCGAGTGTTTCGGATCTGCAGCCCACCCCGAACATTGTGCCACCCATCTGAGGCCAAGCGAGAACGACTCCCGTGGGTTTATTCAATGAAGTCTCATGTGTCCTGACGCCCACTGCACAGTCGGTGTCACTTTGACAAGCAAGTGGCAGCAGTCTCACCCCGCCGGGACTGATGTCGGATTCTGCCCTTGCCTCAATCAGCCCAGCACATGCTTCCATCCATCCTTCCAAATCTGCTGGCAAAGAGCCGGTTCCTTGCCCAGGGCATTATCCGCCTTGCTCCAGGCTGTTGCAAAACTTTGCACAGTTCCTGCACAAAGCAGCACCGCGTTTTGGTTTTAACTGCACAAGAATGTTCTCTGACAGTGCATTTGAGATTTAAATATGCTGTTTAGAGCAAAAGTGGGCTTATATTTTTACAGCCTTAAAGTTTATACTCTCTGTAGGTCAAATGTCTTATAGATTGAATTTCAGGCATATTTTCCCTATAACAGTGACATTTGTCTCGTATTTTAGAGTGTGGATTTTTAAATCCCGTTGCTCATGTTTTCTGTTCGTTTCTAAATATTCCGATATGTTGTGTTTGTCTTTTTTTAAGCAGCGCTTGACGCCTTTAGCCAGCAATCAGAGGTTGGGTGCCTGCAGAATGTGGTCACCTCTTAGGGGCTTCCCGCATTCTGTGCATCGGACCGGGGCGTGTGAGCAGTGCTTCTCTACGGAAATATTTCGATGCATTTATTTAAGTGCCTGCGTGCGCGTATAGGTGTGAGCAGGCAGGTGTGGGAGGGTGACGTCATGCAACAGTACCAGGCTTTTTATATCATCGCTGCATTAATAAAGAGCTCAGCGTCGGGCCGAGAGCCGCTGCCCGGGGTGCCGCGGCCCCGGCCATCCTCCGCTCGGGGTGCCCGGGGGTTCCCGGTCCCGGAGGCGAGGCGGGGCGGGGGGGGGCGGGGCTGCCGCAGCCCGGCCCCGCCCGGAGCCGCCCCCAGCGGAAGCGCCGCCGGTGCCGGTGCCGGGCGGGCGCCACGTCAGGCGGGGCGGGGCGGGCCAGGAGCGGGGCTGGAGCAGTGGGATGCGGGCCGGGATGCGGGCCGGGATGCGGGTGCTGGCCGTGCTGCTGTGCGCGCTGCGGGCCGGCGGCACCGAGCTGACCTTCGAGCTGCCCGACAGCGCCAAGCAGTGCTTCCACCAGGAGCTGGAGCGCGGCCTCAAGTTCACGCTGGACTACCAGGTACTGCCCTGCCCGCAGCCCTGCCCCTGCTTGTGCCCATCGCCCCCTGCCCCTACCCCCGGCCCCTGCGGCTGCGCCTCTTCCCCGCACCCCCTCGGCTCCCCCCCGGACTGCACCGGGAGACGGTCCCAGCCCTGGCCCCGGGCCCGGCAGTGCCCTCCTCGGAGCCGGTACCGGGACGTGCCCACAGCGGCCACGGGAACCCCTGACCCGGGCCATCGGGGCCGTCCCCCTGTCCGGGCACCCCACCTGAGCTCTGGGCGCCCCACCGGAGCTGCTGGCACCGTGGGGCACAGCTTCCCCGGGGGTCCCCCAGCCTGGGCCCCTGTCCCGTGGCGGTCAGCCGTGGGCACGGCTGTGCACGCCAGCGTGGGGCCGGGCAGAGCTGCTCCCGGCAGGGCGGCAGGCTCTCGGCATGTGGTTTGGCAGGTGCTGCCTGCATCTCCTTGCGCAGGTGATCACCGGCGGACACTACGACGTGGACTGCTACGTGGAGGACCCCAACGGCAGGACGATCTACAAGGAGACCAAGAAGCAGTACGACAGCTTCCCGCACCGTACCGAAGTCAAGGGCGTCTACACCTTCTGCTTCAGCAATGAGTTCTCCACCTTCTCCCACAAAACCGTCTACTTCGACTTCCAGGTGGGCGACGAGCCACCGATCCTGCCTGACATGAGCAACCGCGTCACCGCCCTGACACAGGTGGGTCACTGCAACGCTGCCGCGGGAGGAAGGTCCTGCCACAGCTCCCGCTTGCGGCCAAACGGCCCCACAGGACGGCAGTTGGGGGCTCATCCCCTTCTCCCTCTGCCGAATGCAGAAGTGCCAACCACCAGCCAACCGCCCTGCCACATGCAGGCCACTTCCTCCTCCCAGTGGCACGGGCAGAGAGGGACGGGGAGGGCTGCTCTGGGTCTGAACCTCCCCTGGCCTGAGCACCCAGTTTCCATCCCGCACAAGGGAAGTGCAGCAAGGCTTTTCCATCCCTTGGCGTGAGCCCACAGGGATGGCTGCACCCTGGGCTGGGACCCAGACCCTGCTCTTGGCCCCCAGCACCTTGGCAGGGCTCTCAGTTGTGCCCTGGTGCTCACAGCAGGCTCCCTCCGCCGGACAGTCTCCAGCATTGCTCCTTCGAGCAGAACCGCTCTCGGGTTGGGGCTGGTAGAGACCCAGCGGCACAGGGCGCTGCTGTCCTGCTCTCGGGTGCCCCAGCACCATCCTCAGCTCCCTCGGCCGCAAGTGCCAGGCCTGCGCTGTGCCATGTCAGGAGCAATGGACCGTGCTTGTCTCCCTAGATGGAGTCCGCCTGTGTCACCATCCACGAGGCTCTGAACACAGTGATCGACTCCCAGACTCACTACCGCCTGCGGGAAGCACAGGACCGGAGCAGAGCCGAAGACCTCAACGGCCGGGTCTCATACTGGTCGGTTGGGGAAACCCTCATCCTCTTTGTGGTCAGCATTGGGCAAGTGATGCTGCTCAAAAGCTTCTTCACCGAGAAGAGACCCGGCAGCAGCGGGACCAGCACCTAGAGCCGCAGCCGTTCTGTGCCCAAACTGCGCGGGGGGAGCGGGCAGGCAGCATTATCCTGGGTCACGGTTTACCTCTGTTTTTCACAAGGTGCTGCAGTGGGGAGGTGGCTGGGGGGGAGCAGGGGATGATGTGACACTGCTGAGCCAGGTGGAAAATGGTCACCCAGGCATGGGCAACCCCCAGCCAATCCCCCCAGCATCACCTCCCGCTTTGCTTTCGCCTGCCCTGCGGCCCTGTCCCCTCGCCCAGCCAGTCTGTCCCCACTCGCCAGCTCCACCAGGGAAGCGGTTGGGTGCGCTGGGGTTTGGCATCAACACTCTGGTCCCTTGTCCGACGCCTGAGGCACCTTCAGAGCCCGATGTGACTGCAAGGTGCAGCCTGGCATCCAGCAAGGCCACACGCTGCCCACGCACACCCAGTGGGACAGGGAGCTCTGCCCAGGCCAGCGAAGGGATAGGACAACACCAACCCACCCAGCGCCCACCTTCCGAGCACTCCTGCCCCCAGCTGAGTGCTGTTAGCCCGGAGCAGAGCTGCCCTGCAGGCTGCAAGCTCTGTGCCTGCAGGCAGAGGAGCGGTGAGCACAGCTCCCCTTTTTTCCCTAGGCCAGGGCCAAAGTCGGCAGCAGCGTCCCAGGAGCCACTGGCTCAAAAACAGAGGCAAGGTTTCAGCAAGGCCTTTTGGCTTGGTGGTTTCCATTGCTTTGCAAGCCCCCATCCTCACAGTGAAGCATTTCCCAGGCCCTCCTGTGCCGTGAAAGCAAGCAGCATGCCCCATACAAGATGGTATTTTCATACTTGCACGAGTCCACTTGGCCACCCTACGCATTCCACTGTGCCCAGCAGACAGCAGGAGCAGGCACAGCTCTGCCTCACCTGTGCCAAGGAAACCCCATCCCCACTGCAGCAGCAGCAAGGAACCCCCACGCCCCTGGGACTGCAGCCCTGTTCCCTGGAGCCCCCACAAAACAGAGACCCCCCACAAGACCCCTTGGGAGACCACCGTGTGCAAGAGCCCTGGGGAGACCAGTGCGCCAGCCACCACTGCCAGCCCTCGAGCGGGCACGGGATCGCTCCTTGGGAGCCGGAGCAGCACCACTGGCGTTTTACTTTGCCACTTCGTAATAAACCCCTGCGACCGTGGTTCGCGCTGCCGTTATTGGGCACTGCTCCCAGGATGGACAGCCAGGTACGGCCACTGCTGAGCTGGCTGTCCCTGCCTGCAGGAGGCCCTGCCTGTTCCTGCCTCGTCGGGCACTCACCCCCTGCCAGCACTACAGGGAAGGGCTCGGCACCTGCCGGGAAGATGCCAGTCTCCCCCCTGGCCCTCGGCAGACTCCTGTCTAAGAAGAAACATTTTGGTGCAGCCAGTTACCGCAGCCCTCCCCTCCTGCCTGCCTGCAGCCCTGCCACACACCGGCTGAGCGTGCTTCTGGCACAGGACCAGATGCCAGAGCCAGGGAGACCCCCTTAGCAGGAGCAGCTCTCCCAGCAGTCCCCTCGCTGACGTGGCCAGCTAATGCATGAGGCCGCATCATCAGTGGGGGCTTCCCCAGGTCTATGGGCAAATCCCTAGGTCTGGGTCCTCCCTGGCAGCAGGGACCAAAGTGGGCGAGGGAGCCCAGTGACCCATGGCAGCAAAGTGGGGAGCCCCAGGCAGACGCTGTCTGGCGTTGGCCTCTTGCTTCAGTTGTGGCTTCAGCAAACCCTAGCTCAGCCAGTAACCCTACCCCAAGGCTGGGGGGATCCCAGAGCTGTTCACATAAGCCATCCCTCACCTCCAGCATTGCTCCTCGTGCCGTGGGGAGGGCTCAGACTGGCTGCTCCGGGGTGCAGGGGGAGGCAAAGGGCCCAGGCACCTACAGCTCCTGCTCAAGACCTGGGGCTGCTCCCCACCTCCCCAGCCTCTCCCGGCCCCGCCAGCTGCACCAGCTCCTGCGGCAGCACTGGCCTTGGGGCAGTTGCTGTGCACAGCCAACAGCAGCTGGGCCCCCGTGCCTCGCAACGACCTTCGGCAGGAGCCAAGAGCTCCCGTTTTGAGCGGAACAAGGCTGCTGCAGGCAGCGTGACGCCCTGGGACTGCTGCCAGCTCAGTGCCACTGGTGTGGACCAGCCCGTGGCCCACTGGGACTAGGAGCCCCATGGGGGACAAACAGCCCCAGCAGCCACTGCAGAGAGAGCAGCACCCAGACCTGGCCAATGCGCAGGATGCCCTTGGATCTGCCCATCCCTGGGGACCCTGGCAGCCCCCCATGGCAGGGGCAGGAGCAGCCAGGACTGGCTCCAGACCAGCCACCCCCCAGAGCCAGCAGGTTGGGGCTCCTGCCCAGCCTGTCCCCAGCAGCGCTGGCTCTGGAGACCCCAACCCAGCTCACAGCTGGGGACACGGGCAGGAGAGGATGTGGCCATGGGACACTTTATTGTGGTGCTGGGCTCTGCTCCAGTGGCTGTGCAGAGCTTGGCAGGTGCAGAGAGGGGAGAGGGGACCAGGGTGACCCACGCCAGCCCTGCCACCCACAGAGGCACTTTGGGGTGCCAGAAGAGAGCGGCAGCAACCCTGTCCCTGCCAGACCTGTCCTGCCCTCACTGTCCCATTCCCAGTCCCCTCCTGCCCACAGCCTCGATGCCTGCTGAGCACCCCAGGATGTCCCTCTGGGCGCGGGGCCATGCCTGGCTCACAGGGAGCTGCTCTGGCAGGAGCCAGCCCCAGTGGGCAGCCCCAGCCCAGCGGGCATCAGCTGCTCCTGCCCCCCTGGGACACCCCGCTTGGGTGGCAGGGAGGAGCCCGAGCAGTGGAAGGAGCCGGTGACTGGGGAGGGCGGCTGGGGCTCGGTGCCATGCCTGCAGGGGCAGCCCCAGCGCCTCTGGAAGGGGATGGTGAAGAGCCCATAGGTGATGGGGTCCAGGCATGCATTGAAGAGGCCAAAGATGAAGAGGATGTGGGTGAGGGCCGGCGAGACCCTCTTCTCCATGACCCGTGGGCAGAACCAGTACCACAGCCCCAGCAGGTAGTAGGGGGTCCAGCAGAGGATGAAGGAGGAGACGATGACCAGGCTCATCTTCAGCATGCGCAGCCGTGCCCGCGGGATGTTGTTCCTGGAGCACCGCAGCGACACGTCCTGGGATGAGACTGGGCGGGGGGGGCATGGCCCATGAGTGGGGGATGCTTAGTGGCCTGGCTGGGACAGGAACCCCATGCTCTGCAGGAGGGCTGGGGGTGCCCCACACAGCCCCAGCCAGGCTTCCCCCCTTCTCTCTTCACCCCGGGGTCCCTGCAAAGCCCCCTGGGCACAGGGACATGGCAGGCTGGTGCCCAGGCACTCACAAAGGCTGGAGCCCATGCGCCGGGAGATCTCCAGGAGGATGCGTGCGTAGCAGCAGATCATGATGAGCAGCGGCAGCAGGAAGAGGCAGGTGAAGCCAAGCATGTTGTAGAGGGTCTCGTGCCAGGGCTGGGGGAAGCTGCCCCGCGTGGTGCACTGGGTGAAGTTGTGCGGGGAGCGGAGGGTGACCGTGTGGAAGAGGAACAGCTGGAGACAGAGCAGAGGTGGGATGGTGGCCTCTTCGCTGGGGCCGCAGGGTGACGGGGGCTCTGCGCCTCCCGAAGGCAGGGCACCAGAGTCCCGAGCCAGGGACCACTGGAGCCACAGGGTCAGACCCTGCCAGCGGGAGCAGGAGCCGCAGTTGCCCCTGCGCCAGCTCCGCTCCCCGCTCCCAGGGGGCTAGGGTGCACAGCGGGGAGGGGGGCAGAGCTGGGTGCAGGGGGCACGCTGCCACAGTCCCTCTTTTGCTGCCCGGCTGGGCTGCCTCTCCTCCAAGCCCTCTCCATCCCCATCCCACAGGGCTCGTGGCAGCACCAGCCCTGGGAGCAACCCCAGCCGGCGCAGCCAGGCACCCTGGGAGCCGGCACAGGGGCTGGGTAGGCATCTGCCACGGGGCATGGGGCTGAAGAGGAGCCCTGGGGACGGGTACCTGCGGCACCGAGAGCCCTGCACTGAGGAGCCAGGCAGCATAGAGCATGATGCGGTTCCTCCTCCGGGCGCGGGCGATGGCCAGCGGGTGCAGGATGGCAGCCTGCCGGTCCAGGCTGATGACGACAGTGACGAAGGCAGAGGCGTACATGGCCAGCAGCCGGAGGTACATGAGGAGGCGGCAGGCCAGGTCGCCTGCCCGCCACTGCAACGTGATGTTCCAGATGGCGTCCAGCGGCATCACCGCCACCGTCACCAGCAGGTCGGCAGCAGCCAGGTGCAGCAGCAGCAGGCGGATGTGGGACCGCTGGCCGCCCCGCCGGCCCCCGGCTGCCCGCAGAACCGCCAGGTTGCAGCCGGCAGAGAGGACGAAGAGGGCGAAGGTGACAGCCACACGGGCCTGAGCGGCGGGGGAGAAGGTGGGCAGCTGCAGGGGCTCCTCACTGCCCTCAGCCTGGGGACTCCAGGCACAGCCCAGCTCGGGGGGGGGCAGGCTGCTGGGGGGCTCCACGCTGGCGTTCCCCACTGCAGGGTCTGGGTCCGGATGGCCCCTTCCTGCTGCAATAGGCAGACAGGCAGTGGCAGCCTGCCCAGAGGGGGCCCTGGGGTGAGGGCTCCGGGGGGGACAGGTCGTGCTCAGCATAGGAGGTCCCATACCCTGGAGCCCTGCTCCCTGCCCAGGGCCATGGTGCCTGCACCACAGCCCCTACCCCAGCTCACTGCGTTCCCATCTTCAGCTGCTCTCTGCATACCCGCTGCTCCTTCAGAGCCCCCAGCAGCCCCCAGAGCCCCCACACACCCCATAGAGCTACAGGGGTCCTTGGCACCAAGCAGGGCAGAGGGAGACAGTCTCAGCTGACCCCAACCCACCACCTACCCCAGGCCATTCCTGCTGCCCATCCATCCTCCACCCCAGAGCATCCCTTGTGGTCCTGCACAGGGATGGAGACCCTCCCAGCCCAATGCCAGAGCCCTCAGGGGACCAAGTGCCCCGGTCCCTCCACCCACCTCACCTCCAGCCAGGGTGTCCTGCCCAGCACCGCTCAGCTGGGCCATGTCAGGGCCGCTGCTCACGTACTGATGGGTGCCCATGCCGAGGGCTCCTGCATCTGCACCGTGCCTGGCGGCAGTGAGCCGATCGGGGCCAGGGAAAGAGAGGGAGCAGGGCAGGTACCGCTGTTGCGCTGGCACCTGCAGCCACCTCCTCGCCTGCTGCTGGGCCACACTCAGCAGGCGGCTGGGGGGATGCCCTTGGTAGCTCAGGTTGCTCCTTGACGTAGCCAGCCAGCTTGGAACAGCTTGGTCCTTCACCGCACGCCACCCACACACACACAGATGTGTAAGCGTGCACAGTGCTCACACAGACACTCAAATGCACGTTCCTCTTGATGCACACGCAGATGCGCACATGCTCATACATGTGCACACACAGCTCTGGCCTGAGATTGAGTCTCTCTACCCCCCACCCGCAGGCAGGCAGCTCTGTGCCCCTCTGCCCGCTCCCGCTCCACCAGCTCATCCCAAATCCCATCCTAACAGCGCAGGGCTGGCCCCTGCTCAGCACCTTGTGTGGCTGCCAGCCCCAGGAAACCCACCTGGGTCAGCCCTCACCCAGGGCAGGGCAGTAGGTGCCCAAGGCAGTGGGAGATGCCCCGTGGCCGTGAGAGGGAGCGCCTCAGCCTAAGCATGCCCCAGCCCGGGGGAAGGACCTGCCCCAGCCCCCAGCCCGGGTGGGTACTGCAGCCTGCCCTCCCCAGGGCTGGGACTGCTGCTGCCAGGGCCAGGCATCGGGGTGCACAAAGGCTCCTTGATTTGGGGTGCATCATTTGGGGGCATCCCAGAGACCCACAGGTCCCTTCTCCCAGCACTGCCTCTGCCAGCTGCTCCCCCAGACTGTGGCTGTCCCCACGGCCAGAGCATGTCCCCATGGACAGAGTGTGTCCCTAAGTCTCTTAAGCCCTGGCTGGGGGAGGGGGGGAGCTGCAGCCTGGGAGAGGGCGAGGGGGCTGCTTTGCATCTCAAAGGCTTCACTCCCCCTGGCAGACGGAATTAACATTATTAGCAAGTCATTTCACAGATAAGTGGGGCTCATTAGCCCTGCAGACCCCCTGCCCCAGAGCCCCCAGAGTGGGCAGAGAAGGGCCCCCCAGCACATTAGCACCCGGCTGTCAGGCCCTGACACGGTCCCTGTAATGGATTCTCCAGACCCCCATGGGCCCCCACACCCTGCAGGGAGCCACCGAAGGGACTGAGGAGCCCCATCTGCAGCCCCCCTGCACTCCCCTTTGGCCCAATGGGGTCAGCCCCAGCCCCACACCCGAGCCCTTCCCCTGCTGCTGGAGCCCAAATACCCACATTTAACCCTGCGCTGGGGGGGGGGGTCTCACAAGCACCAGCATGGGGGGCAGGTGATGCTTGGCTCACACTGAGCCCCAAGGCCGGATCCGGAGGGTACTGGTGACCCCCTGTCCCCAGCCAGGGGACAGACCCCAGGGCAGGAGGTGTCTCTCCCAATCCCCCCCCCTGCAATTGCTTTCCCAGATGCTGTGCAGCCACCCCGCAGCCGCGTGCTGTGGTCCCCAGTCCCTGCAGCCCAGCAACACGGCGCCGCATCTGTGCCAGAGCCCCTGCCCATGGCCTACCCTGCTGTAGAGCAGGAGTTTCACCAGTTCAGCCATCCTCTCCTGGCCCCAAACCCACTCCCGGAGCTGATGCAGTGGCCCAGGCACACTGCACTCCATCCCATGCCCAGCTCTTGCCACAGGAACAGCCACGCGGTGACACACAGAGGGGCACAAGGGTTTCTTTATGTGCAGTCGCAGCCGCCCCAGCACGTCCAGCACCGCTCCAGGCTCATGCAAGAGGCAGTTCGTCCCCACCACCTCCCAGCTGCCCAAGGTGGGACATCATCCCCCGCGCTGCAGGCATCCGGACAGTGTGTCGTGGGGCCACATGGCACCAAGTGCTCCAGCGCCGGGGAGCGTGGGCTCGTCTGGGTCAGTCCTGGGGCTGTGGTGGGAGCAAAGCCTCCAAGAGAGAGAGCAGGTCTGTGGAGAGGTCCTGGGGGGAGCGGAGGGTGGGTGAGAGGGTGACTGGCCAGGGTGGGGGTCCATGGCAAGGCTGGGGTCTCAGGGGGTGCAGGAACGGGGGCTGACAGACCCCACCAGCCAGGAGGGCTCCTGGTCAGGGACAAACAGGACCATGGCCTCAGGTCTGTCTGTCCCAGCTGATGGGACCCCAACAAACACGAGGGAGGGTGGCTCCGGGGAGGATCGGAGCAGGCTGAGGGATCCACGTGCACCCGCTGCAGGAAGGAGGGGGGGACACCACTCCGTTCCCAATCCCAGACAAGGCTGTTGTTACCCCAAACCCAGTCCCCACACTGACCCAAGCCAAGGGGACTCCGAGCGCACCGGAGCCCCACCCCATGCCAGCCCCTTGCTGGGAGCCACCTGGGCTCACCCCAGTCCCTACCAGCGCACATACCTGGGTGACTGTCCCTGCATCCATGAACTCTGGCAGCATCAGCCCCGCATCCAGGAGGGGGTCACTGGGGAGGTCCGCGGGGGCCCCTGCCCCTGTGCAGTGAGGAGGGGACAGCCAGGAGGACGTGTTGGAAGCAACAGCCCCGTGCAGCTCCAGGGGCGTCCCCGTCACAGGGATGTAGGGGGGTGACCCCCAGGCCTCCATCCCCATGTCGGGAACTCCAAGCACCTCTGGGGGGGTCCCTGCAGCAGGGCCACAAGGGGGTGACCCCCAGGCCCCTGTCCCCATACCAGGAGCCCCATGCAGCTCCAGGGGGGTCCCCACCATGGGAGGTGACCCCCAGCCCACGGTGCCGGGGGGCAAAGCATCCTGCGGGGCTGGGGTCGGCAGGTGCAGGCGGGGGTCCGGGGTCTGGCAGCACCCCAGGCCCTGGGGGCAGAGGGGGCAGTGCCGGGGGGCCGCCCCCCGCTGCCGGGCCAGCGCCTCCTCGCTGAGCCCCAGCAGGGCTGAGAGGTGGGCGATGTAGCGGATGGCGAGGCGCAGGGTCTCGATCTTGGTGAGGCTCTGCCCCGCAGGCGCCAGTGCGGGTGGCAGGTAGTGCCGCAGCCGCAGCAGTGCCTGCGCCAGCCGCCGCATCCGCAACTTCTCCCGCTCGCTGGCGCTCTGCCGCGGGCCACCTGGCCCCGAGCCCCGGAGTCCCTTTCTGCCCCCGGGGCCACCTCGCAGGCGGGGGGCGGCGGGGCCACGGCAGGGTCCCCGGGCAGTGGCGGGAGACGAGAGGCCGCAGGAGTCGGGCGAGGGTGCGGGCGAGCTGCTGCTGTAGCCCTCATGGTCCGGGGGTCCGCAGCAGCCCCAGTCCTGCAGCAGAGCGGTGGCGGGGAGCGGGAGGCCGGGGGCTGCCGAGTGGGCCATGGCTGTGGGGCCGTATGCTGGCGTCCCCCGGCCGCCCTGGCTTTATGCAGGGTTGGAGGTGTGAAGTGGCACCTTCGCGGCCAGCATCAGCAGCACTTCAAAGGCCGGGGGGGGCTGAGAGCAGCCGGCTTTGAACACGCGGGTGACGAATTTTACCCCAGCAGTGTGAGGCTGCTCTGTGCTGCCCACCCCCTGGCAGCCCTCACCCCCCCCCGCACTGTCCTGAGGATGGGGCTTGGGCCCCATGCGGGGGCTGTAGTGGGGGCTGCCATGGGGACTGTAATGGGTCTGCGGTGGGGTCTGCAGTGAGGTTGGCAGTGGGGTTTGTAGCAGGGCCTTCATCGGGGTCTGGCGTGGGGTCTGCACTGGGGTCTGCAGTGAGGTCTGCGGTGGGGGTCTGCAGTGGGGTCTGCAGTGAGGTCTGCGGTGGGGGTCTGCGGTGGGGGTCTGCAGTGAGGTGCACACTGCAGCAGTGCCAGCTCTGGGTATCCACGTCCCCCACCACACAGCACAGCCCCAGCCGGGCATCCCGGTGCCCAGCCTGGCTCTGCGGGACACCGACCCCGCGCCCGATGCCGGGGGGGGGGCACGGCCCGCCCTCCCGCGGCAGGTCCCCCGCAGCCCCCGCTAATGGCGTTTCACACGCTGCCCCTAATGAGCCCGGCCGCCCGCTGAGCCCCGGCGCGGAGCCGCGGCCGCAGCCCGGTGCCGGCGGGTGCCGGGATGGGCGGCCCGGGCGCGGTGACCCCCACGGAGGGGGGGGGGGGGCTGGGAGGGGCCCCCCCGCCGCGTTCCCAGGCCCCGCAGGTGTCGGCGCCGGCGGGTGCGAAGGTTTCCCGGGAAACCCGGCCCCGCCGCCGGCAGGAAAACCCATCAGGGTAGCGAGCGGGGGGGCCGGGACACCCGGCACCGGCACGGCCCCCTCCTCACGGCAGCCTCGGGGTACGTGATCCTCACATGGCAGCGTGGGGTACAGCGGTGGGCATGGGACCGCCATAGCAAGTGTGCACAGCCCCCCCCCAATATCATGTATCAGCCACAAAGCTGGGCAGGGGGCACGGGGCCAGCTGGGGGGCACGGAGCCAGGCACGGGGCATGGCACCAGCAGTGGGGTGCAGGGCCGGCCACCTCCCCAGGGAAATGCTGCCGAACAACACGGCGGGTGAGCCAACGCCTCATTGCTCACAGGCTCGTGTTTCCCAGTGGTCACATGAAGCTTGTTCAGTTTTCCTTGGCAATGTCGTGACACAGAGGTGACGAGATAAATCCTGCTTATCACTCACCACCAGCCAAGTGCTCCTGCCATCCTCACCGCACTTGCTGGAGCAGGGCAGGCTGCGCAGCCCCGTGGCAGCCCTGGGTGCCCCGGCCCTGCAGGGAGCCTGGACGGGGTCATCACCGATGCTTCAAAGCCCCATTGTGCAGGTGTCACAGGGCCCTGGGCCTCCAGCGGTGCAGAGGCAGCCAGGACAGGGTGCTGACCTGCTGCAGTCCCTCCCTGCCACCAAGCATGCCATGGCACCTGGCCCAGTGCTGCTCAGAGCCATGGGCACCCCAAGGCGTCACACCTGCAGCCCGGCCTCCAGCCCAGCCCTGCTCTCAGCACCCACACCCACTGCCAGGCACCATGAGGATATTGGCATCTGAACTGGTCATTACCTTCCCACAGACATTGCAGACATGGCACAAAACCACCAGGGTTAATTGCCATTAAGTCCCTCTGCCCTCTCGCTGGAGGAAGTGCTGTGCCACCGCCCCGTCCAAGGTCCAAGGGCACCGGTGCCAACTTGGACCTGCAGGACACCTCTGGGTGCACAGATGTCTGATGCCGTCCCCAAGCCAATCTCTGGGGCTGGGGGCTGCAGTGGGGGCCCAGCAGCAGCCTGGCCCCGGGAGTGTGGCAGGGTGCTCTGCACCCAACAGCACAGCCTGGGGCACAGCCCCTTCCCCACACACCCTTCAATGCTGCCCTGCCCTGCCCTGCTCCCCGCCATTCCCAGGCCCCCTCCTGGGTCTCATTAGCTGATGAGCTCCCGGGTAATGAGTTCTGCAGCCCCGCTGGGCAGCCGCTTCCCACCTCCCTCTCTGTTTAGACAAGTGCTAGAGCACGGCTGGGCCATGGCAGTGCTGGCTGTGGGGTCAGAGCCCCCTCCAGGGAGAGGCCACAGTTCCTCACCCCTCAGGGTCTCCCCCACATCCCTCCAGCCCATATTGACGGAGCACAGGCACAGGGCCATGGGGTGGGACGTGGCGAGGGCACTGGGTTGGAGCTCAGCTGCGGAGCCACAGGGCTCCTGACGGTGTTGCTGGACAAAGCTGGCCAAAACCCTCCCCAGGCAGTCAGTGCCTGGCTCGGACCCATGCCCCCAGGAGCAGCCAGCTCTCCTGCTGAGGGGGTCCTGCCGGGCCCTGCTGGGGGCCCTCCCCAGGACACCTTACTGTCCACCTTGGACCCCCTGTCCCTGCTCCAGCACCTCCCGGGGGTCAGACATCCACATGGCTCCCGGCCCTGGCTGTGCACTCTTGTACCACTGGGTGGGATGGGGACAGCTGGCAAGGATGGTGCCCAGAGGCTGTGCCTGGCCCAGGGGTGAGTGCCACAAAAGCATCCTGGCAAACAGCCTTCTGCAGCCAGGAGCACCCAGAGCTGAGCGAGCAGCTGCCTGCCCCTGCTTCTGCAGCATCACCCAGCCCATGCACGTGGGCAGGGTCCCCTGCCCTGGAGCATCCTAAAGAGCTTAGCAACCCACCACGGTGCTGCCCGCTGCCTCAGGGACCCTGAAGCCCAGTCTGGATTTTGCACCAGTTGGACAAGCAGCAAAGGGAGCCTCAGCTCCATGCATAGGGGCACAGCCTGGTGGGTCCCCACAAACACTCATGGTCTGCCTCCAGCTTCTCTAGAGTACGCTGGGAGCTTAGAGAGCTGGGGCTGCACTGGGGTCTGCAGTGGGGTCTGCTGGGATCCCATGGGGTCAGGGAGACCGAGGCAGCATGGCCTGGTGCGGTGATGCCTCCCAGGAGGGGAGCACAGTGGTCCCACCGCCAGTGCACCAGCCTGGCTGCGCAACCCCGCATCCCCTGGCCCCTCAGGGCGGTTGGTTTGAGCTGGGAGCACACCCAGGACCCCAGGCACTAGGGCTGGGAGCTGTGCAGAGCGCAGGGGAGGTGTGGGGACACCATTGGGTGTCAGGGCTGGCAGCTCAGGGTCCTGGCACTGGAAGGTCAAGTCCCTGCTGCCCGCTACAGTGCAGTTGGCCCGGCAGAGTGGCCATGCGGGGCAGTGTGGGCTCTGGCAGGGCTGGTCAACGCGTTAGCATCTATCACGGCCGTGTGAATTGGTCCCTGCACACTTCCCAGCACCGGGCAGTGCTAATTAAGGGTTGGAGGAGTCAGAATTGACACCTCTGCAAATGGGCCTGGCATTCCCAGGCTCCTGGCTGGCCCCAGCTCGGCTCTGTAGGTTTTGACACCTCCAGGTGGCCAAAAAGGTGTCACCTCGCACCCCAGCCCCACATAAAACCAGGGCTGCCCGGGCACCCCCAGATGCAGGCAGCGCAGCGGACCCCAGCCATGGCCAGACCCCCAGCCCTGCTCCTTCCCCAGGGCCTCCAGCCCCCAGTGGGCCGTGCCCTGCTCTGGGACCAGGCCAGGGACTTCACCAACACCATCTCCCCAACAACTTCCACAAAGCCCCCTGGCGCATCCCCACGTCCCCCATGGGGCTGGCAGCCAGGGACTGGGGGGCGGCGGGGTGGCAGGGGTGAGCCAGGGTGGTGCGGAGGGCCAGGGGGCCCGCGGCAGAGCGCCAGCCAGCGGGAGAAGTTGCGGATGCGGCGGCTGGCGCAGGCACTGCTGCGGCTGCGGCACTACCTGCCACCCGCACTGGCGCCTGCGGGGCAGAGCCTCACCAAGATCGAGACCCTGCGCCTCGCCATCCGCTACATCGCCCACCTCTCAGCCCTGCTGGGGCTCAGCGAGGAGGCGCTGGCCCGGCAGCGGGGGGCGGCCCCCCGGCACTGCCCCCTCTGCCCCCAGGGCCTGGGGTGCTGCCAGACCCCGGACCCCCGCCTGCACCTGCCGACCCCAGCCCCGCAGGATGCTTTGCCCCCCGGCACCGTGGGCTGGGGGTCACCTCCCATGGTGGGGACCCCCCTGGAGCTGCATGGGGCTCCTGGTATGGGGACAGGGGCCTGGGGGTCACCCCCTTGTGGCCCTGCTGCAGGGACCCCCCCAGAGGTGCTTGGAGTTCCCGACATGGGGATGGAGGCCTGGGGGTCACCCCGCTACATCCCTGTGGCAGGGACCCCCCTGGAGCTTCACAGGACCCCTGGCTCCATCTCAGGGTCCTGGTCATCACCACTGTACAGCCTCGGAGCAGTGACCTCCCTGGACCCCCCTGGAGACGCGCCATGGCCACGGGCACTGGGACAGCTTCCTCCTGCTGCTTGGAGCCTGCAGCCCCCCCTCCAGCCTCCTGGGGCAGGAATGACGGACACAGGGGCCCCCGGGACCCCCATGCGTGGCTCCCAGCTGCCTGCACACCGCCAGGTACCCACACCCCCCTCCCCAGCCCAACCCTTGCTCCTCTACCCCCCTGGGGTTGGGGGAGAGCCCAGGGATGGCCAGGAAGGGGGGTGGATGCTCCTCGTCGGGTGCGGGCAGGGCTGCACCCACAAATCCCCCTGCATGCCATGGCCGGGGTGTCTGCATGGGCTGGGGGGCACAGCATGATGAGTGCTGAACCAGACAGCCAGCCTGGGTGGGGGGCACGGGGTTACGGGGTGCAGGGCAGGGGACACAGTGCTGTCCCACAGTCACTCACCTAACACAGCTCTTTCCACACAGCTCAGCAGCCTGCCGGCCCGGGACAGGCTCATCTCCTCAGCCCCCCATGCAACCCCTGTCCTGCCCAGCTGCACCCCAGCACGGCACTGGGGGGGGTGGAGCTGATCCCACACCCCCAGCTGCAAAGGGCACATGGGGGACAGTGGCGTGGCCATGCCACAGAGCCACACGGGATGGACACTGGGGAAGGGCTCCTCATTAAAGCTAACGTGCACTCCTGCAACCTGACTCGTTACTGCAGGACCTCACTCACTGCGTCCCAACAGTCAGGGTTGGCGGCCTGGGGCACCCCACAGGCTGGCACCCACACACACAGCCAGGTGCTTGGTGCCCCCTCTCAGCCCACCCCACAGCCCAGAGATGTCCCAGAGCTAGGGTGACAGAGGGACCCACCACCTGGGGGTCTTCCCCAGCCCCACTGACTCCTAGTAGGGCAGCTCCCACCCGCCCATCGGGTCCCATCCCTTCCCTGTGCCCAAAGCCCCTGCGAGGGTTTTGGACTGGCCCTGCAAGAAACGTCCTTGTGCCGCTGGGACTGTCCAGCTCCATCCCTTCGGGGACCTGGGTAGCCCACGGGGGACAGTCCCCGGGGTCTGGCTGCCAGCACCCCTTCCTGCCCGGGTGCCTCAGGGAAGCCACAGCTGCCTCCCGCCCTGACCCCGCAGCGGCTGCCCCAGAGTGGGAGCCAGGCAGAAGCATCCTGTCCCCATCCCAGTCAGGAGTGGGCACGCCAGCCCCCGTGCAGGGCGCAGGGCTGGGGCCCAGCAGGAGAGCTCACATGCAGCCGTCAGACAGAGGGGCCGGGGGGCTGGCGTCGGCAAAGCCCCCAGAGCCACTTAGCACCAGGCTCTTAATGGCCCGGGGGGCTCTGTGTCCCTGGCCCCCGCGTCCCTGGCCCCCGCCCCGTGCCCACCGCAAGGTCCCAGCTGCTTCCTCCCAGGCCCCGGCGCAGCCCCCCAGGCCAGCCCCCCAAAGCCAGCATCCCCCCAGCATCCAGAGCCGCCGGTGAAAGCTGACGTGCAAGCCTTTATTTACACCCCCCCAGGCTTTGCACAAGTCTGCAGAGCCCAGCTCTGCCCCAGGCAGCCGAGGGCCGCAGGGCCCCATCCCCCAGCCCAAAGCCCCCCGTCCCCCATCTGCTGCCCATCATACAGGTACCAGGCCCTGCCCGCGGGCAGCGGCTCCTGCCCCTCACGAGCAGCGAAGGCCCTGACCGTGCTGGCCCAGGGGGGGGCACGGGGGCCGCCAGGAGGGAGTGTTTGGGGCTGGGGAGGATGGAGTGAGTGGAGCTGGGGAGTGGGTGAGGGTCCAGCCCGGCCGCGTGGCGGTGGGCTCTGGGAGCGTCAGGCTTGGCCCCTGCAGCCCATCCCACGCCAGCCAGCGCACGGCTGGGAGGAAGGTGCGCGGTGGCCGCGGCCGCGCGGTTAGCTGGGGGCGACCTCGCCCTGGAACCAGGTCAGCACCATCTTCTTGTTCTCCTTCACCCAGTTGATGTTGGCACGAGTCCTCTCCAGCGCCTGCTCCAGTGCCCGCGTCCCCGACCCGAAGCCGATGTCCTGGTTGTCTGCCTTGAACTGCTTCAGCTGCCAGGGAGAAGAGGAGCTGGAGCAGGCATGGGGTGCACCAACAGCCCCCGCAGCACCCTGGCACCACTCTGGCAGCCCCCGGCAGCACCCAAGCAGCCCAGGACAGGAATGGAAGCTGCCTAGACCCCTGGGCACAAAAGGGGCAGGGGCTGGAGCCCCCCCCCAAGAGCTCCTGACAAAGGGCAGGTTGCAAGGTGCCAGCAGTGCAGACCTGTGCCCCTGCTCCTGCTGGGGCTGGGGTCTCTGGTGCTCCATCCCACAGACCCTGCCAGCGTCCAGCCTCACCTGCTGCAGCTCAAACTCTGTGGAAAACCGCTGGGTCACCGATAAAATCAGCCGGGAGAAGGAGAAGGAGCCACCCCCATACCTGGGAGAACAGAGGGACAGCTGAGCTGGGGGCCCCGGGTAGAGCAGCACCGGGGGCTGAGGTTGCCCCGACCCTGCATGGCCAGGGGAAGAGACGGTGCCACCCCCCCAGGGGCACAGGCAGACAGGGGAATGCTGCCTGCCCCAGCCAGCCCCCCGCCACCCCCCCCACAGTGCTCACTGGGTGAAGAGCATCCTCCAGTTGCTGCGGATGAAGTCCCAGGCCAGGGGCTGCCCCACCACGTTGCTGGCAATGCTGTTGATGGTGGCAGTGGCGTCCTGCTTCCGGATCTTGTTGGGGTCGAGGGTGTACTGCAGGTACCTGGGAGGGGAACGCCGCTGGGTGAGGAGCTGGCAGGGACAGAGTCGTGGCGCCTGCCCGGGACCCCGCACCCACCGGTTGAGGATCCAGGGATAGGGGCTGCAGGAGAGGGCGGTGCGGAGCTTGTCGGCCTCAGATATGACGGTGGCCTCTTTGAACCTCTCCCAGATGAAGTTCCAGGCCTTCTCCCCGCCCGTGGCCACTATGCTGCAGTAGATGGAGGAGCGCAGGTTCGGGGCGATCCTGCAGGAGAGAAGAGCGGTCTCAGCCGGGAGCCCCTTGTTGCATCCAGCCTGGCTGCCTGCCATGGCACCAGGGCACCCTGGGGACTCACGGGTTATGGGTGACATTTTTCTCCCACTCGTTGAAGTATCTAGTGGCCAGGTCCTGGCACTCGACAATGCCGTAGGAGCAGGCTGTGCTGATGGCATTGATCTCATTGTACCTGGGGAGAGAGGGGCCACATGGGGCTGGGGACCAGCAAGCAGCAGCCAGGCACCAACCCGCCAGTGCCAGGCCACAGGCGGGGCCATGCCCTCTCCCCAGCGTGCTGGGGTGACCATCCCAGTTCAGTTGGGGAGACCCCGGGGGTCCAGCCCATCCCCGGGGATGTGGCACTCACTGGTCCATCAGGTCACTGGGGATGGTGACCCAGTTATTGGTGATGTTCTTGTAGTGGGAGAAGAGCGGCATCACCTGTTTCTGTATGTATTGCTGCGGGGGCGGAAGAATGGTCAGCACCCGGTGGCACCAGCAGCAACCCCCAGCCCAGCTCTGGGTGCAGATCCAGCCCCTCCTCCCCATCCCCCCCAGCATGGGGCTCTGCCGAGCGGCGGGACCCACTGCAGGGCCGGCCGGGGCTGGGCAGGTGGCACTGCTCACCGTCATCACCCCAAAGACCTCACTGCGGTCAAACATCAGCTGGAAGTAATGCAGGTTGTTGAGCGCCGCCTCCCAGGGCATGTACGCCGTCTCCTGGCTCAGGAACCGTGTAGTGCTCAAGGCCAAGGTCACATTGATGTACTTTGCCCTGTGAGGGGTGAGGGCAGCGTCAGCTCCCCAGCCCCACAGCCACTGCCTGCTTCCAGGGTGCCCACCCCACCAGTCCCCCTCGCCCCAGTGGGCACCTGGGGCAGCCAGCACGGCTCACCTGGCCAGGTTAAAGGCGTCATCGATGATCTGGGCACGGTTGATCATGGGGATAGCCTAGGAGAGGGCAGAGTTGGCATCTCAGGGCAGCCCTGAGTGGGGTGCGTGGGGTGGGGGCCCACCCACACTCCACAGCCCACACCCCAGCCCCAGCCAGCCCCACATACCTGGTGGTTGGTGGAGAGCTGGGTGAGGAGCTGGTCCCAGTTCTCCTGGTTGTAGTTGACACGGAAGTACCCGCTGACATTCAGGTTCAGCAGGAGCCAGTCGGAGCTGTTCACCTTGAACTGGTTGTTGGTTTCTGGGAAGAGGAGAGGAGGGTCTGCTGGAGCCGCCCCCACACCTGCAAGGGGCAGGGGAGGTGGCAGCGAGACCCCTGCTCCCAGCCTGGGCAGGATGCACCGTACCTGTGACTTTGGTCAGCCAGTACCTGTTCCCAGTGGTTGAGCGTGTCATCCAGGTGATGGGGACGATCCAGGTGTAGCTGTGCCAGAGACAGGCAGGCAGTGGGACCATCACTTGCCCCCCTAGCCCACCTCATCCCCCTGACACCGACAGCCCACCACCCCACTCACTTGAAGATGGAGGGTCTCTCTACCACGGAGGTGGGGTCCAGCAGGAAGTGTTTCTGGCTGACAGTGCCAGTGAGGGTGTCGACGGTCACCACGGGGAAGCCCATCTGCAGCGTCCAGCGGTCCATAATGTTGCTGATGGAGTCAGGCAGCAAGACATTGCTCTTCGTGACAGCCTGCAAGGAGGGCAGCGCCACGGGTCACCAGTGCCGGGGAGTGCAGTGCAGGGCTTGGCCAGCGCTGCAGCCTTCGCCCAGCACACGGTGGCTGCGTGGCTGGGACCCCATCCCACCAGGCAGCCCCCCCAGAGTCAGGGCAGCAGTAGGGAAGGGGCTGGGTCAGGGGGAGCAGCCAAGAGCAGCCAGCCCCCTCCTACCTCTTGCAAATGAAACCACAGGTCCGTGTAGACGGTGTTTCCGTAGGCAAATGTGTGGAGGTAGGACTGCGGGAGAGCACCAGGAGAGACGGGTGGGCAGGGGCAGGTCCGGGGTGCAGGACGCCTGCAGAGCACCCGGGGATGCCCCTGCCATGGGAAGCCCACCCTGCACTGGGGCTCGGTGCACCCCGGCACTGGCAGAGCCTCACCTGCAGCCCCGCCTTGAACACGTCCTCGGTGAGGAAGTCAGAGAGCATTCGCAGCACTGACGCTCCCTGTGGAGACGGCAGGTCAGAGACCCCAGGTGCGCAGGGCACCCCACAGCCCATCCCACCGCCCCAGGGACCCCCGTGCCCAGTCCCCGTGAGCCTGGGCTCACATACCCACCTTGCTGTAGGCAATGCTGTCGAAGACCTCGCTAATCTGGGCCGGGGTGTTAACCTCGTCCTCGCGGAAGGTGAGTGGGTGGGAGGTGGTCAGGGCATCAGTCGACATCACTGCATACACCTCATTCAGCACCATCAGGTCTTTCTGCGGGGGTGAGTGCCAGCACCCGCCTCAGCCCTGCGTGCACCCTCCTGGCAGCGGGGCAGCCCCCGGGGGTGCAGAGGTGGAGGGGGTGCCCGCAGCCCCTGCCCGCTGGCCCCAGCACTCACAATATTCCAGGAGGGCTCAACTGCAGCAGCGCCCAGGTACTCCACGTAGGAGGCAAAGCCCTCGTTCAACCACAGGTCATTCCACCACTGCAGCGTCACCAGGTTCCCGAACCACTGGGGGGGGGCACAGCGACCTGTCAGCTGGGCCCGGCCAGTCAGCAGGGTGGGTGGGGGACACGGCGGGTACCTGATGGGCCAGCTCGTGAGCAATGACGGTCAGCACCCGCTCCTTGTTGCCAATGGAGGAGTAGGCATTGTCAAAGAGCAGCGAGTTCTCCCGGTAGGTCAGCAGCCCCCAGTTCTCCATCGCGCCCGCGTTGAAGTCAGGGAGGCCGACCTGGTCTGGGGATGGAGGAGTCCCGTTGGTGCGCCACTGCCGGGGTGCTGGACCACCTGCCCACACCATGGCTGGCGGCTTGACCCAGTGCCCCGGCCACCCCACAGCACCCACCGGCCTTTGGCAGCGGGTATGCCGTGTTGTAGTGCTTTTCGAAGAAGCTGAGGATGGGGCCGGTCACCTGGAGCGCATAGCTGCCCTGGCCCTCGGTGATGGCCTTGGGGCGGCCCCAGATGCGAATCTGGAGGGGAGAGATGCAGGGCTCAGCTGCTGCCTGGGCTCAGACCCCTGGGTGGGTGGGGGGTGCCCCCCACCCCCAGCCTACCTGCACATGCCCCGAGGACTTATGCACGTAGCTGAACTGGCTGACAATAAAGGCCAGCAGGTAGGTGGACATTTTGGGGGTGGTGTCGAACTCAGTGATGTTCCAGCTCTCCCCGCCGATGTCCTGCTGCCGGGTCCCTGGGGGCAGCAGAGAGAAGGGGGTCACCCCCAGTCCTGCTGGGCCCCTGGACCCCTCCACCAGGGCTCCCCCCGCCCCACTCACTTATAGCAGGCATGTTGGAAATGGCTTTGTGGTCAGAGGGGTGGATCAGCGTCACCGTGAAGTTGGCTTTCATGGCTGGCTCGTCGAAGCAGGGAAAGGCTTTCCGCGCATCAGCCGCCTGCATCTGTGTGGTGGCCACCACCTTCCTGCAAGCAAACCTCGTCAGCACCCGGGGGCCTCTGCAGGGGCTGGCACCCCCCCAGATCCCTCCGCTCGCCCTGCGCCCTGCCCAATCCCATCCCATCCCTGCTGGGGTGGCATGTGGATGCAGGGGGCCACAGAGTCTCCCCCACACCCATCCCACCATCCCAGCGGGAGAGGAGCCCTAAACCCAGCCCATGCCCTCCGCGAACCCCGGGCCAGCCCCGTGCCCACCCCAGCCCCCTGCCCTCCACCTACTTAACGCCGAACTCATCCACATATTCGCTGCGGTAGAAGCCGGCCAGGTCATCAGCCAGCTCCCCCGTGAAGATGGTGAAGAGCTGGTAGCGCTGGCCCCGCTGAAGCATGCCATTGAGCTGCACCACCAGGTACTGGGTGGGGATCTCCAGCCAGGTACTGTTGATGCGGGGTGCTGTGAAGGTATCCACTGGCTTCAGTGAGGCGTAGAAGGACCCCTGCAGGGTGTAGCTCAGCTTGTTGCTGTGGATGAGGATGAGGTCAGTGGGTTCCTTGCAGACAAAGACCACGCTGCTGTTGCCCTTGAAGATGTACATGTTGTCAGCATTGGGTGTGAGGAAGGGCTGCAGAGTCACCTCGTAGGACTCTGGCACCAGCGTCTTTGGCAGCCTCCACTGGTTCCAGGGGTGTTGGGGCACGGCAGTGGGGGTGATGACAGTAGTGGTGGTGAGGGTGGCCATGGTGTGGAGGGTGGTCGTGGTGGTGGTTGCCTTGGTGGTGGTGGTGGTGGTGGTGCCAGCGGTGCCAGAATCCACCACCTTGTTCTTCTCCTGGGCATACACCACCGAGAGCGCGATGATGGTGGCCACAGCCCCCAGGGCCAGCACGATGGCCACGATGCCCACGGTCTTGCTGATGAAGAAGCCAGCCGCCATGGTGAGGCTGTGGAAGCGGTGCTTGTGAAGGAGGTGCTGCCTGGCTGGCGCGGCTTTTAGCCTCTCGCTCTCACGAGGTTTATTACTCCAAGTTAATGGGTGAAGTATTAAATGACCATGAGGCTCAGGGTGGGATGAGCTTTCCACCCACCCGCCTCCCGGCCTTGCAGGAGCACCAACACCCAGTGCCGCTGCAGTGGTGGGTAAAACTGGCAGAATGGTATTACAGCATCAGGGATGGGCAGCGTGGGACCGGGCACGGGCTGCGGGCCAGGACTCCCAGGGTCCCTCCCAAGCACCGGCCTGACCCTGCAAAAGGAGGGACAAAGCAGGTGGTCACAGCTGATGGCCACATCCCCACCTTGCCATGGGGCAAGGCAGGTGGCCCTGGCACCCAAGCCCGGTGTCTGGCTCAGCATCACTCTGTTTGCCCTCAAGTGACAGGGTCTGAGCCATCAGCAGGGGGTCCCAGCTGCCACTCTTGCCTGCGAAGGACCTGCTGCTGGGGCTGAGGCCAGGGCAGGTGGGGGCTGGCACTTGCACCCTGGCAGGGGCACACCTCACCGTGCTGCCCACGCACCAGGGGAAAAGCAGGAGGGCATGGGGTGCAGCCCTGGGGGTCTGGGTGGTACGAGTGGAGCCCAGGACCATGCTGGGGAGGAGCCTGCCCTGCTTGCAGACCTCTCAAAGTCCAGGGTTGGATTGCCTGGCTCACACCTGGAGGTCAAAGTCCAGGCCCCGTGAACCCAAGCAGGCGTGTGCCCGCTGCCACTGGCCACAGGGCACCCAGAAGCCTGCATGCACCACGGGCCGCGCTCAGCACTCCTGCCAGCCATAGCCTGGGTGAGCTGGGGGTGTCAACTGGCACAACACGCAGCTGGAAGATGGCGGGGTCCCATGTGTACAGCCCCGCCTGCACCCCACAGTGCAAAGCCGCCAGCCAGGGCCCTGGCTGGAGCCAAGCAAACACACCAGGGCTCAGGGTGCTGGCGTGCGGGACAGGGGCACACACTTCTCCATGAGAGCTCTGCCTTGGCAGGGGAGAGCAGCCCAAGCCCCCCAGGCCGTGCAGGTCAGCCCCCGGAGCTCTGCCAGAGGCTTCCCTGGACTGGGGTGGCAGACAGGGCATAGCAGAAACCCATGGAGTGAAGTCCCCATGCAGGGCAGGGTGGGGAGGGGAGGTGCCGCGTCTCACCCTAGCAATAGAAACTCCTCTTTCTGAGATCCAATCTTTCCAGTGGGGAGACGTAGGCAGGTCCTGCTGGGAGGCACAGCTCTGGGGCAAGGGGCAAACCCAGCAAGAGGCTGAGAGCCATCCTCAGGGAACCATGCCCTGTCCCCGACAGCACCCAGCTGCACCCACCAGCATCACTGTTCCTGGCAGTGCAGCCCTGGGATGCTGCAATGTCCCCAGACAGCCCCTGCTGTCCCCTGCACGCCCTCCATCCTGCACCGACAGGCACACTACACCCCTGCCTGGCGCTGCCCCTCCCTGCACAGACCCTCTTGGGCACGGCACACAGGCGCTCACCCCAGCTCAGCCCCATGCTGGCCCCCTCATGCACTTCTCCCCCGTTAACACCAGCCAGCCCCTGCACCCCTCCCTGAGCCCCCTCCCCAGGCTGTCTGCACCACCCCATGCCAGCCCGCACCCCGTCTCCCCCAGCTCCAGCGCACGCAGACTCCTGCTCCCCCCACTGCAAGGCCTCGTCCGGGGAGCCCTTGCAGACAGCGGACACGCGTGTGCTCCATCCCGCACGAAGACACCCAGAACACAGATGTTGGGCATCACCCGCATGGACGCACGGCTCCCTTGAGGCTCTGGCCCTGCACGCCCCATAACCCGACACGCACACACACATCCCAGAGCCCTCCATAACCTCTTGCAACGCCATGGACCCCCCAAAGCCCCCCACCGCCACATAAGGGCTCCATACCCCCCCTGCACACAAACCCCGCAGCCCCGAACACGCGAGCCCGCAGCCCCTTCTCCCCGTCCGGCCCAAGCCAACGATCCCCCAGGGCGGGGACGCCCAGGACCCCTGGCTCGAGGTCTGCCCCCCCCCCCCGGGGGGGGGTTGGGCAGCGGCATCGCCCCCCACTCACCTTCCTGCGCTCAACCGCGGGGAGCGAGGGGCCGGGGGGGTCCCGCCCGCCCCATCCCCACCGAGGCATCCAGGACTGCGCCCTGCCCTCGGGCGCTGCCTCGGCTCCGCTAGCTCAGCCGCCCGCCGGAGGAAAGTTTCCTCCTAAAGCTCCAAGGGAAGTAACCTGAACCTCCTCGCCCCCTTAACCCCTGGGCTGCTGGCCGGGCCGGGGGCTGGCGGGGCACGTCCCGGGGCGGGGGGCCAGGGCAGCGGGGGACAGCGGCGGGCAGCGGCCAGCCCCTGGCGCGGGGGATCCCGGCCCCAGCACCGGCTCCCGGAGCAGGGACAGGGCGAGGGGTCTCTGCTGGGGGAAGGCAGAGCGGGACCGCCCGGGCTGCGGGACCCCCCACCGCCCCAGCTGGGAGGCGTTAGTCGGGTTAGCCTGGGGACCGCAGTGCCCCACTGCTGGGGGTGAACCGCCCCCACCTGCCCGGCCCCTACACCCCACAGCCCCCCCGGGGTCCTGCTACGGGTCCCCTCTCTCACGCCAGCATTGGCCAGCATGCTCATCCCAGGGGGTGGCAGGAAAGGGGACAGACTATCACCCAGCAGCAACCAAGCCAGGCTCTGCCCCCTCCCTACAGCACCCGGAGCGCCTAGGCACACCAGGAATGGTGTCCCTGCTTGGGGGTGCCCCCTGCTCAGTCCCCCAGCCCAGCACCCTGTGCCCCAGCCCCACCTGGCACCCCCTGTCCCAGCTGCAGTGGGTTCAGAGACATCCCAGTCCTTGTAGTCAACCTGCAGGGCTGCGATCGGGGCTTGTATGGGTTTGCCAGGTGCAGCACCAGAGGTAGGGCCCCAGGGTCTCCCCAGTCAGAGAATGACACAGCCAGCCTGGGCATGGGGCTGGGACTTGGGCTCACCCAGTGCTTGGCAGGATGAGGGTAAACATTTCAGATACCTGTGGAGGAGCTGGGCCAGGGCCAGGCTCCATCACCTGCTTCCCTCCGCCTCACTGCCATGGAGAGGGGCCTAGAGTCAGGGGACACACTCCAGCAAGTAAACCCCAGCTGAGCTCAGCAAAATCCAGCACCCATCGGTGCCAAAGCACAGCCTGGCTGGGGACAGGTGACGGGGCCAGGAGCCAGCCCCAAGACCCAGCCACATCTCCCATCTCCAGACCACACAGGCAGCTTGGACAGGAGAGCACTGAGCCCCCAGCCTGCCCCTGCCCTCCACGTCCCTGCATATGCTGCGCCCCTCCAGCTAGCCTCAGAGAGCAGGAAGGGTCTGGTGACCTGGCCACGGCCCTTTGGGGCACACAGGGTCATTGCCAACGCTGCCTCACAGCTCTGCCCTGGGCAGGAATGCTCTCTGCCCACAGCAGGAGCCAGGTCTCGCCTTCAGTGCAGCATTCTCCCTCCGCTCTGCCAGGGCACTTGGGGCTCCTGTCCCTGGGCAGGACCCTGGGCAGCCAGCACGCCAGCCCTGAGGAGGCAGGGCTTGTAGGGCCGCCTCTGCCCCAGCCAGCCTGGGGCTGCTCCCGCACAACCCTGTGATTGCTGGGGTCAGGGCTGCAGCCCTCATGGGTGGGGACATGGGGTCCAGGGGTTTGGCCCAGCTCATCCTGAGGTGAACTACCCCATCGTCTCTGCCCTCTTCTGCACAGGAACGGGGAAAGGGAGCAGCCGGGATCAGCAGGACTCACCCAGCCCCAGCACGGTCCTCGGCCTCCCGAGGCTCCAGCAGGATGTGGGAAGGGACAGCGAGGCCAGAGTCGTTACCGGAGGTGGCTGTGCACAAACACCTCCTCGCTGCAGAGGAAGCACGTATGGCCGGACACATCCTGCACCGGGAACTGCCATGCCATGGCGCAGGACTGGACACAGGCACGGCCCATCGCAGCCAGGGCCGCCTGCCCCAGCCCAACCCCCCCAGGCACCCCTGTGTCCCAGGCCTGGCACAGAGTGGGACACGGGCACGACGCCAAGTTCCTTGCCACAGGGCAAGCTGGAGTTTTCCCCTCCGACTGCCCCAGTGCCTGCTGGACCCTGTGTCCCAGCCCCAGAACACAGCCCAGAGCACTGCTCACCTGCTCCCTCCACCACACTGCTCCAGCAGCCAACAGGAGGAAGAGGAGGAAGAGACAGGGGGCTGGCAGAAAAGAGGAAGCAGCAGGTTGCCCAGCTCCTTGACCTCCACAAGCTGCTGGTGGTGGCTCATGGCCAGCTGGGGAAGGGTTAAGCCACAGGGAGGGGAGACAGCAGAAAAATTCCTTCCAGGCAGAGTCATGGTTTCCCTGCCAGGGGAGGTGGAGGCAGAGCCCCTGGGAGCTCAGCTCACCAACAGAGGGAAAGCAGAGGAAAGGGCCCCCAAACCAGCCCAGAAGAGAGATGGCCAGATGGAGCTGTGGCATAGCCAGAGGCACAGGGCACCCAGCTTGAGAAGCCCCACAGCTCAGGGACCTCCCAGCCTGGCCCATCCCCACCTGGCCCATCCCCTGCAGCCATGCTCACTCCAACACCCAGGACCAGCCCCGACTCCCCCCAGGCCTCAGGGGGACACTAGCCCCAGCCCCACAGCCTTCACATGCCCTGTCGAGCGGAGCAGTACAGGGCTTTCAGCTGCCCTGAGAGCAGATCAGGGATGCTTTGCAGCAGAGAGAGAAGGCAGGAAAGCTGGCAGGAGGGCAGCGGGCACTGGCAGGTTGCAGGCTGGTGACCTGCCTCCAAAGGCCCAAAGCAGGGGACACTGCTGTCACAGCCCACATGGGGCCATCGTGGTCCCCCCTGCATGCCCTGGAGAGCAGGGCAGGGTGCAGCTAGGGACCCTACCCCAGAGCCCATGCCCTCCCCCACGTTGGGTCCAGGGCCCCATTTCCCACTCTCATGCAACAGCCCAGACACCAGCCTCTGCCAGCCAAGAGTCCCCCAGGGCTGCAGCCGCCCCATGAGAGGCCCCCCACAGACCCCACAACCCCTTCCTGGTGCTCCCTTTCCCGGTGCTGCCCCTGGGGCAGGGCCAGCAGCACCCACAGCAGACACAAGTTCACACGGTGATTTATTAGGACACAGGGACATGCTCCAGGAGGCCCCAGACTGGCCTGGCCCCGACCCAGCCACCAGCCCAGGCAGAGGCAGCTCCCTTCCCTCTCACTGCCAGCATCTCCTGGTCCAGCAGGTACCACCCACGCCAGCCCCAGCTCCAGAGCTCACAGCAGCTCCAATGAGCAACCCCAACCAGGCTGGTACCAATCCCAGCCTGGGGCGCCAGGTCCAGCAAGCTGGACCAGGGTGGGTGCAGGGATGCTGGGCAGGGGACAGCCCAGCCCGGGGAGGATGGAGGAGATGACAACCTAGAGCTCCTGCAGGAGCCATTAGCTACAGGTAGATTTTTACAACTGGGAATCCCAAGAAATGCTGGGAGAGGCAGGACCTAGCTCTTCCCCCCACAGTGAGGAGACAGGCTGCCCATCCACAGGGAGGGGAAGGAAGGCCACCCTTGTTGGGAGACCAGAGAGCAGAACTGAGCCCAGGTCCAAGGTGACAGACAGCATTCTTGCTGAGCCCCATCACTGCTCCCCACCCTCCACCAGCCAGCCCAGGCCCCCCGGCAGCACACCGGGCTCACCATGTACCACACGGACAGAGACCCAGAAGGGGCAGGGGGAACCCAGCATAGCCCAGCTCCTCTCCCCAAGCCAGCCCAGGCCACGGCCTGCGTGCGTGGGCAGCCCTCCCTGCCACAGGACGCTCACATGAACTGTGACAGGTTGGGCACTTTGATGTTGATGTCTCCGATGTTGATGTTGCGAGGGATCTCTGGCAGGTTGATGTTCTTCACAGCCGAGACCGCACGGGAAGGAGCGGCTGAGAGGCCTCCCTGCCAATGGGAGAGACCAGTGACTGCCAGCCCCTTGCCCCCTGCAGCCCCTCTGTGAGGGGCTCCAGGCTGCTCCCGGCTCAGCCCTGCACTTCGTCACAGGAGCATCCCTGAACCGAGCCCTGCCCCATGCTGCCCTGCCTCCCCCGAGCCCCAGGGCCCAGCCACATCCCCCCGTGCGTGGCTCAGCACGGGTGCAGCCAGGGAGCAGCCCCCACGCCCACCTCCCGCGCTGCTGATGGACCCAGTCCTATATTGGGGGCAGCAGCACGGTGCTTCCCTGTGATGCGAGCACAGATGCACCTTCACAATGACAGCGCAAACAGGGGCAATAAACTTTTCACTACCTCAGGTTATTAACCTTAATGGGAACAGCCATTTCCATGCTCAGGCTGCTCCCTACGCTCCTAAACAGCACAGAGCACAGCTGGGGAGGGATGCCCCCAGCCCTCTCCCCAAGGACTCAGGCAGGCAGAGACTGGGTATACTGGGGATACCCCATATACGCCAGCTCCAGACCCCACAGGCTGTCCCCCCTTACAGTCTGGAGTACCTCAGCCTCCCACGGGGGAGAGCCACAGCATTGCACTCACCTCTGCCTTCTCCAGCTTGCTTTGGGCCTCCACCTGTGCCACAATCTCGTTCATGTTGGTCTCCAGCACCATGCCGCCTATCACCACCTCCTGCAAGATGTGGTGAACCTGCGAGGCCAGGGAAGGGAAGGCATGGGAAGGGATGGGAAAGGAAGGCTGCAAACCCAGCCCAGCTTACAGACCAGCCAGGAGTGGCAGCAGCCACTGCTGCAGAAGCATGTTGGGGACTGGCATTTCCCCGAGAGACACAAATCCAGCCCCATCCTCCCCTCAGCCCACACAGCCCCGGCAGCTGGCTGCCCGGAGAGCAAGAGGGCCGCCATGGTCCTCAGCACACAGTCCCACAGCCCCGTTTAGTGCTTGTACCTCTGCTCTAGAGGACACCTACCACAGGGACAGGAGCAAATGTTGCCCACTGGACCACCAGGCACAGGGCTGCCCCCAGAGAGGCCAGGTCTGACCCAGCTCGCTGGCACACCCTGGCTGCACCACCACTGACACCTCATCTGAAGCTTGATCCCTCCCTGGGCTGGGACGCAGGTCACAACCAGGAGCAACTCTCTGCCTAGAAAGCATGCTGGAGAAGAGCCCACAAGGCAGCAGAGACCCCAGGGCCTCCCGGAGCCACCGCACAGGACACTTCTTTCCAGAACCAGTTTCTTCTACCCAGAAAGCCAGGCTAGAGCCCAACTTCTTTGCGTTCTCTTAGGAAAGACGGGACTGTGACACACACACAAAAAAGCACAAAAACGCTATGAGAATCTGCTCCCTTCCCCAGGGTCTGCCTGGATCCAAGGATGAAATGGAGCAGTCTCAAGGCAGTGAGCTGCTCCCTCCTGCCAGCCCCATCGGGGAGGACCGGTGATACCCCATAGGAGAAAGGGCCCATCCTGGTTTACAATCCAGGAAAACACAAACATCCCCCACCATGCCAGGTGGCTGCAACCCACCTTCAGCTCCACCATCCTGCACAGCCCAACCTTCCTTGCTAAGTCAGCAGGTCTCAACAACCACCCAGCACAGATAATGAATTTATGGCGCTCTGGTTACTTCCGTGAAATAGGCTATTAATGGAAGATTGTTAAGTTATTATATCATTTTATGGCTTCATGAGGGCAGGTTGCACTTGTAAATGCTGTGTGGCAAATACGGCCAGGGCAATGCTGTGAAAAATAAAGCAAGCCGGAGAATCTGCTAGAAGGGGGAAACCCAGCTTTGTGCAAACAGCAAGCCTCATGCTCACCATGGGTCCCGTCCTGCTCCAACAGTGCCAGGAGCAGCAAGGTGTGTGGGATCAGCACTGCACAGGGCGAGCCACGGGCGATACAGCACATTCCCGGGACATCCACAGCACTGGAACTGCTGTCCCGCAGCACAGTGTCAGCTCAGCCCAGCCCCGGCAAACACCGCACCGGACGGCGCTAGCAGCTCCCCAGAACAGAGCATCCTGGCTGCAGGAAATGTTGTTCCTTCAAGATCTGGCTTCACCCCAAGTTGGACTGAAACCAACAGGGCAGAAATCCCAAGCAAGCTTTGTTTTCCAAACTGAAACACAGCATTTCCTGAACAAACCATGTCCTCTCTGGGACCTTGCAGCTGCTGAGCAAAACTCACGTTTCTCCTCCAAGGTACGAAGAACAACCAGGGGCTGGGCAACAGCTGCCTCTGAGCCTCCCAAAGGCTTTGTGGCTCCAGCCTCCCCTTGCAAAAGAGGAAGCCCTGCAGCTCTGAGGTTGCTGCTCCCAAAGCTGACAGCCTAAAAGCACTGGTGTCACTGGTGCCCAAGAACCACAGACTTGATGGCCCAGGCCAGCCTCCTGCTGCAAAAGCAGGGACCTGAAACCCGCAGCAGGTCTCATTTCACGGACCCTGTGCTGCATACAGAGTGTAACGTGTATCTTAAGGCAATAATAGAAAATCACATGACCCAGACAAAGCTGCACCCAAATCCCAACCAGAACCTGCTGGGTTGAGGTTGTTCACAGCCAAAGTCTCTGCTCGACAAATCGATGCTTTCCCGTTGACATTGGCCTCATTTCTCCCATTCCAGTAGGGAACTCACAAACTCTGCAATCCATCTGCCAGAGCAGAGGGGTAGCACCATGCCCTGCACTGCTCTTGACAGACTGAAGTCCCGGAGGCAGGGTTCTGTGGGAGCGCTAGGGCAGCATCACAGCTGGAGAAAGCCCTGCCCAGGCATCCGACGGGCAAGACCCAGGGACCAGCAGGACAGACCTGCGTATTCCCAGCACCCCCAACACCGCCCATCTGCAACCAAGCGCTTGGAAGCACAGGCACTCAACATCAACACATCTGAGAAATAAATACATGCCAAATATAGGAAGAGAGACAAAAGGACCACTGATAGTGGCCAAGGACTGAAGTCAAGGCTGGGAAGCAATGGGAGCACAGGACAGGCAGTAAACAAGCCTGAGTGGTAGGAGGGCCTTGGGGTGACCGAGCCCAGGGTCTCCCCGATCAGAAACCCTCCCAACTCCCATCTCCTTTGAACCCTTTGCCTGGCAGAAGAGTTCAGAGGAAGGGCAATGCGTACTACTGCTGGCAAAACAGACAAGCAACAGGGTAATCTCTTCTGCCTGTGGGCTGCAGATTGAGTGTAAAGCTGTCAGGTCTTGGTCACACCACAAAATACATAAATGAGAGCACACCCTCCCCCAGATGAGGCCAGAGGTGATCTGGGTGGCTGCCATCACTTCTCCTGCAGGTACTCCTCCTTCCTTCTGACCTCCTCCTTCCTCTCCTTTTGCTTGCTTTGATAAGAACACTTTTGCTGACAAGACAATCAATGTTATAACATTTCTGAAAGCTTACAGCCAGGCAAATTATGAAACCAAAGTCTTACTTCATCAGTTCCTAGTACATTCAGCTGATCCAGATCACCTTCTAAGATTTGCTAACTCCATTTCTCTGCCAGAGTTCAGAAGCTGGAATAGCCAACAGAAAGGGAACATTTACAGCCTTACTGATTTTTTTTCCACTCCTCTGCATTCTTTGTTGGCATGTTTTGTCTTCAACAAAGCAAGAAAGCCCTTATCAACAGCAACACAAGTCCAGCATGCAGTCAGCTAAGTCCCTCCTTTCTCTAAGCATAGTCCCAGCTATCTTCAGCCCCATCTATGAGATCATCAAAGAGGACAGGCTTCCTCCCAGAAACTCTGTCCAGCTAAAAAGGAAGCATTAAAGGCTGTGTATTCCAAACACTCCCATTGTTCATTCCCTTTTTTTTCCTGCAGCTCTACTAAAATGTTAACAAGACTCCCAAGGGGCCCCACAGTACAGCAAGAAGAGGCAGAACACCCCTGCACAACACCAGAGCCTGCCCAGCTCCATCAACACCAGCCTGTACAGAAGACAAGAGCAAAGACTCAGCGCAGATCCCTGTCACTTGACCGCATGGTTACCCAGCATCAGTGGCAATCACCAGGACAGCCCCCAACCCCCTCCCACCCATGGCTGTGCTGCAGCAGAGAGCGCAGCCCTGCAGCAGCAATGCAATGGGGCAAGTGCCAAGAGCGGAGCTTACCCATGGAGGACTCAGAACAGAGCCCAGCAACTCAGATCTCTTGTCAGGAGGACACGATGTAAGCAGTTTACGAAGACCCCTGGCTGACAACTTCCCCACCCGGAATTTCAATCTCTCCCCAAAAGTGACGCCTAATGTACCAACAGCCTCTCCTGAAAGGCTCCAGAGCTCAAGGCTGGGCCAGCTCCTGCCCATGGGAGCGCAGGGCTCTGGGGCAGCCAGGTACTGGAGTGAACAACAGCACTGGCCCAGAGGACCACACAGAGACTACAACCCACCTTGTCCATGTGGAAGATGAGGTCCAGCTCACAGACATTCTCAAAGCACTTGTCCAGTGTCTCCACAAACACCTAAGGTGGCAGGAAGGGAAGGTCAGTACAGAAGACCACTGCAAGATGCTTCCCACTCACAGCCCCAGGGCCTGCAGGCAAAAAAGCCTCAGCCCTGACCAGAAACTTGTTGTGCCCCAGGGTATCCCCCTGAGCAGGGAACAAAACCCTCTCAACAACCCCATCTCCTTTTGATGGTAGGAAAGTGCCTGTTCCCAGGGCAAACGCAGGGAGGCCCAGCCCAGTGGCTGCCTGGGACCCCTAGTACTGCAGCAGCAGCATGGGGTCAGGGGACTGCCACGTGGGCATCAGTGCCAGTCCTCGCTACACCACAGAAACCAGATGAAGCTCAGACCTGCTCGAGAAGAGGGCTTGTCTTGGCAAGGGGTTGCAGCTGGAATGAGAGCCTGGTCCTGGCTGGGCCAGCTGGGGATCCAACCCAGGCAGCGTGGAGGGCTCCTCCTCCAGCCCCAGACAAGCTCCCTCACAGCATCGGTGTGTACCTGCTCACTGCTGTCTTCAGGTGCTACCAGTGCTGCCCGCACACCTGGCACCCCCTCAAGGGGCCTGGCTCAAGGTCAAGGGCACAGAAACATGGAACTCAGCTGTTCTGGGAGAAACACCCAGGTGTCAATGTCCTGATCTGCTGCAGTGCTGGGACAATGGCTGGCGGCTGCATGCAGGGCAGGGCTGCAGCCAACCAGAACAGCCTGAAAGGGGCCGAGTTATGGGAAATGCATCACAGGGCAGGTGACCCGAGCAGGGCAGGCAGCTCCTGCCACCTCCTGTGCCAACACTCTCACACCTACCATTAGCTGGATTTAGCAAAGGTCCCATTACAAGTCTATGCAGTGTTTGAAAACAATTTCTAAAATGTACTTTTAGTTTTGGGCCCCTCCCTATAAGAAAGACACTGAGGTGCTGGAGCATGTCCAGAGAAAGGCAACAAAGTTGGTGAAGGGCCTGGAGGACAAGTCCTATGAGGAGCAGCTGAGGGAACTGGGGTTGTTTAGCCTGGAGAAAAGGAGGCTGAGGGGAGACCTTATCGCTCTCTACAACTACCTGAAAGGAGGTTGTAGCAAGGTGGGGGTGGGTCTCTTCTCCGAGTAACAAGAGAGGGGACAAGAGGAAATGCCTCACGTTGCACCAGGGGAGGTTTAGATTGGATATTAGGAACAATTTCTTCACCAAAAGGGTTATCGATCCTTGGAACCAGCTACCCAGGGAAGTGGTTGAGTCACCAGCCCTGGAGGTATTTAAAAGATGTACAGACGTGGGCGCTTAGGGACATGGTTTAGTGGTGGACTTGGCAGTGTTAGGTTAAGACTTTGTTTGCCAACAATACCAAACTGAGTGGGGAAGCGGACACTTCGGGAGAGCCACCCTGCAGGAAGACCTGGATTGGCTGGAAGAGTGGGCTAACAAGAACTTTATGACGTTCAACAAAGACAAATGTAAGGTCTTGCACCTGGGACAACATAATCCAGGAGTGCAGCACAGGCTAGGATCTACCCAGCTGGGACACAGCTCTGTGGAAAGGGACCTGGGGATCCTTCCTGGTGGGCAACAAGCTCAGTATGAGTGAACAGTGTGCTGCTGCTGCAGCAAAGAAAGCCAACAGGATGCTGGGTTGCATCAACAAGCACATCACTAGCAGAGATAAAGAAGTCATTATCCCACTCTCCTCAGTGCTTGGCAGGCCACACCTCATATACTGTGTTCAGTTTTGGTCCCTGCAATGCAAAAAATGCATGGACAGGCTGGAGAGGGTCCAGAGAAGGGCCACAAAGATGATCCAAGGCCTGGGAAGTCTGCTGTATGAGGAAAGGCTGAGAGAACTGAGTTTGTTCAGCCTTGAGAAAAGAAAGCTTAAGGGAGACCTTATCACCATGTTCCAGTATTTACAGGGTGGCTACAAAGAAGATGGAAACTTTCTTTTTACAAGGAGTCACATGGAAAAGACATGGGGTAATGGGTACAAGTTACTCCTGGGGAGATTCCAACTGGATGCAAGAGGAAAATTCTTCACAATGAGAACAATCAGCCATTGGAATAATCTCCTCAGGGAAGTGGTGGATTCCCCAACATTGGGGATTCGCCTGGACAGGGTGCAGGGCCATCTTGTCTAGACCGTGCTTTTGCCAGAAAGGTTGGGCCAGATGATCCTTGAGGTCACATCCAACCTATTACTCTATGATTCTATATTAATGGTTGGACTCGATGATCTTAAGGGTCTTTTCCAACCTAAATGATTCTACGATTCTATTTTTTAAAGAAATTCATTCAGATTGACTTCCCCCGCTGCTTCCAGGTGGAGGAGCTGTGTATCGGCTAACGTGCACGCAGCTCCCCCTCTGCATCGCAGCCCCCTGAACAGCTTCTCAGTCGCTTCCAGAAGGGCTGGCACAGAGGTGCCACAGACACGAAGTGCACCTGAAAGGTGTCGGGGCCAGGCCGCCCAGCAAGGACTGTGCTGTGGGGGGAGGTACCTGCCAGCCACTCTCGGGCAGTGAACCTCACTGCAGAGAGACCGACCTGGATGAGGTCCAGGATGCCCAACTCACTCTCCGAGGAGTCCACACAGAAGACGAAGTACAGCGTGGCGTAGTGGCGGTAGATCAGCTTGTAGTCCGAGCCACCAAACAGGCTGCAGAGACACAAACAGAGGTGAAGAGTTTCAGGAGGGGGGGGATGCAGCCCAGACGCTGCCCTGGCTGAGGGGACAGCCCTGCAGGCCCCCCCCTTGCCGGAGGGGCTGAGGGTTACCTGCCGCACTCCAGGAAGTTGCAGATGTGGTCATCCCGCTTCAGCACCAGGTGGAAAGTCTCTCGGATAATCTGCTGCTGGACCTCCTCCGCCTGCAAGAAGGCGAGGGCAAACACCCATGGCCGCACGGCCTACAGGACCCACATGCCCTGCTCTCCCCCCGCTGCCCCGAGGGTCACCGCGAGCCGGCAGCTCCGGGTGACAGGCAGGTGCCAGCTCCCTGCCAGCCCTGGCACCACAGGAGCAGCCGCAGGGGCAGCCACGGGGGACCCGGCCGCGGGGCATCCCGAGGGACCAGGCCTGGGCGCTGGGCTGAGGCAGGCAGGGCTCCCCAACCCCACCACGATCACCCCTGCAAACCGGGGCCTCCCCAGAGCCCCGGCAGAGCCCCACCGATGCCCCCGGCCCCGCACCAGGTGCTGGTAGAAGCGGACGAGCCGCGGCTTGCCGTGGTTGTTGAACACCAGGATGGCGTTGATCATCCCGGCGGCTGGACGGGACGGGACGGGAGCAGAACCGGGGCAGCAGCGGTCGCAGCCTCCCCGCAGGAAGCCCCTCGCCCGCCCCGGAAACGCGGCGGCGGGGCGGCGCTCCGGACCGGCTCCCGGCAGGCCGAACCCGGGCGGCCCCGCAAGGACCCCGCGGCCCCGGAGCAGCCGGGGCCCGGCCTCGGCCCAACGCGCAGTGCCGGGGCTCGGGGACCGGGGGACGCTCGGAGCCGCTCCTCCCGCGGCGCCCGGGCGGGGACGCAGCCGCTCTCCCACTGCCAAGGCCGGGGGCTCCCGGGGGCCGGGCTGCTGGACCGGGGCCTGCCCCGGCCCTCTCCGGGACAGCGACAGCCACCGGGGCAGACCGGGGAGGGGGCAACCGTTCCTCGCGTCCCGCGCCGGGGCAGGGCGCGGGCAGGTCTAGAACCGGGCCGCCGCCGGCCGCGCCGCCAGGGGGCGCACCAGCCCCAGAGCGACGGGAGCCGCGCGGTGCCACGCCGCGGCGGAGCGAGCGGGAGGCGTGGCTCCTCGCCGGGGCGGAGTTGGCGACAGACCACGCCCTCTCTTAAAGCGCCCGCTCCCTTGCCTGCCGGGGTGGTCGTGGGCGGGGTCAGAGGTCACCGGCGGGGCCTGGCGGCGGGGGTGCAGTGCGGGCGGCCGGAGCCGCTGCCCCCCAGCACCCAGCGGGGCCGGCCCTGCAGCTCTCCCCGCCTCACCCTGCGGCTCAGCCCTTCTGCCCGCTGCCGCACCACCCCCTGCCCTGTCCCCAGCAGGAGCTGCCGGGAGGGAAGAAGCCCCCCCCCAGGCCCACTGCGTGGGGACAGCCAGGCCGGGCCACCAAGGGCTTTACAGGAGGAGTCTCAGCTGCCCGCCATTTTCTGCGCTCACTGCGGCCCGACGGCTCCCCCAGGCCCAGGCCAGCCCCGCCGGCCGTGGTGCCCAGGGTGGCCTGCTCACGGCCTGGGGGGCCGCTCACGGCCGCGGCTGCTCCTGTGGGCTCTCCTCCCCACCACCCCCAGTGAAACTGCCGCTGCAGCATCGCCGTTCAGCTGGGCCGAGCCATCAGGGTGGCTCCGGGGGACGAGCATTATTTATGGGGCCGCCAGCCTTGGGCTGTGGTCGGAGCACAGCACGGGGATGTTCCGTCCGGGTGATCAGCCGCCGCGGTGGAGGGGGTGACACCCAGAGAGCCTATGACCCCCCAGGACCGCTACCGCTGCACGGGCACCACCCACAGACAAACAATTGTTAGATCTCTGAATAACTCAATCTGCTGAAGAGTTATTTTGAAGAGGAAAGGGAGACAGAATCACACGTGGCAATTGCAGTTGCACCAGGTTTTTTTTAAGGACCAGGAAATCAAAAAGCAAACAGCAAAGGGTGTATGATCCCAGATTAATGTAAAGAAATTGCAGAAGCACGTAAGGTACAATCTAAAGACCATGGCGTGACTGAGTTACAAGTAGCAAGGGACATCAAGGGCAACAAGAAAAGGATTTGGTGTGCTGTTTAGAAGTACTGGAAGGAAGGGGGAGACAGGGGAAAATAAAGATCCATAACTTAATGGAGAAAGGGAGGAAACAATCAAGGATACAGAGAAACCTGCATTGCTCCAGCCTTCGTATTAAAAGGTTGTTTGTGAGCAGGGATTTAACAACATTAATAAAGGGAGAAGGAGAGCAGGACAACAGGGAGGAGAGCCAGGGGAAAGGAGGGCACCAGGTTTGGAGGAGGGTGACCACAGCACCCGTTTTTAGAAGACGGAGGTGAATTGTCCCCAGGGCCATGCTGCTGTCCTGCCCTGGCGTCCACTCCCACGGTAATGCTGAACACGGCACCAGCCCATCACCACTCATGCCCCAGGGGCTGGTATGGCAATAAGAAAAGGTCTGTGAGGATGACACCAGCACAGCGGGAGCCCTTCCTCTGACGGGGGAGCAGTACATGCCATGTGCCTTGATCCCACCAAGGCTCTCGACACGCCTCCACGTGAGGCCCTCGTCAGCAAACTAACGAACCGTGCCCCACATGGGAACACCAGGTGATGGCTCAGCTGCACCCCAGAAGCGGTGGGCGACAGGACACGCCGATGGAGAGTGGCCGTGCCGGAGGAGGGCAATTCCACCGGGGCTGGCCTGGTCTAGCCTGTGTTTCCCTGAGAACCTGGAGCAGAGCATGGGGTCACCGAAACCGCAGGCAGCATCGAGCTGGGAGCTGGGAGGGGCCCGAAGTGCTGGGCAGGACGAGCTCCAGGCTCAAAATCATCTTGACAAGTTAAAGATGTCATCCAAAACCAACAAGCTGAGATTCAATAGAGAGAAGTGCAAGGAGGTGCTCTGCGGGAGGACTGGGAAATGTGCAGGGATGAGCAGCTGCGGCGGAGCAGGGCTGCAGAGGGTCATGGTCTCCACCTCCAGGAGCAACCGCAGCGGCTGCTGCAGGAGGCAAGTGCCACCTCGCACCCCCGGCGTGGCAGCTGCTGGTCTGCTGAGCATGGGCGGAGCCCTGGCTGCAGCCAGTGCCCAGTTTGGGACCCTGCGCTTCATCGGGGACAGGAGCAATTGGAGGGGATCCAGGAGGGAGCGAGAAGAATGAGAAGAAGCCCAAGAACTTGGCCTGTAAGGAAAGGAGAGGGGAAGAACTTCTGGAGTCCACAAAAGCTGGCCAAGAGGAAACATGGCAACGGACTGCTGCTGCGTGTGGGATGCTGTATGTCGAGAAATCAAGAAATCAGCTTAGATGGCAGCAAGGAAATCTCCTATTTTGGTCACAGATCGCACCCTTCTGGTGGCAGAACCTCTCTCGCTGGGGGCTGAAGACTGCATTAGATGAAGGGGACCTCTGGGGGTTCCCTGCCCCCGGCGCTGCTCCAGCAGTGTCACCCAGAGTCAGCGGCCCCAGGCCATGGCCGGGCTGTGGGTGCCTCCAGGGATGGAGACCCCCCCCACTGCCCCAGGCTGGCACCGTCCACAAGCAGGGTGCAGCCACCTTGCCCAGTGGGGACATCCCACCCGCTGTCCTCCAGGAAGGGTGGGAGGCACCGGCCTCCACTGAGGGACACGGATTGGCTGAGCTTCACTTCTACCACCCCTGATTGGCTGAGACCTCTGCAGGCACCTGGTGTTCCTCAACTGCAAGAGGCTGTGGGTGCTCCTGGCCCAGCACACTGATTGGCTGAGGCAGCTGCAGCCGCGTTTCTCCACACTCTGATTGGCTGAGGCATCATGTCTGCACATTCTGATTGGCTGAGGTGGCTGCAGCCCCCATGTCTCCCCATCCGGATTGGCTGAGGTGGCTGCGGGGCTGCTCCCCAACAGGCGGGTGGGCAGGGGCTGCTCCCCACCTCTGAGCCCGGTCCTGCTGCATGCGCTCGGGCTGCCCCACTCCAATGCCTGGCGCTCCCCACATGCCCCACGTCCCACTGGTGTGCTGGGCGTGCTCTGGGGGCACGCGACAGCCGGGGCGTCCATGGGAATTTAGAAGAGCGAATCTCCTTCGGCCTCGTTTATGATCCTTTAAGATTTGCAAATATTTGCGCCGGCAAAGTCGGTCCTTAGCGAAGCTCGCAGGGTGAGGCAGGATTGCAAACACGAGGAGAGAAATGTTGGTTTAGGTGAACGCTCACGTCTGCCAGGTCAGGTCTCTGGAGTGCTCTGACCTGGGCTGGCCAGACAGCAGCAGCAGTAACATGACAGGGGTTGCTCGGCCAGCCCTCCAACATGCGTGGTGGATGTAGGAAGCCGTAAGCACAGGCACTGACAGCTTAAACGGATCAGTGAGATCAATTTTCACCCCAGAATACAAAAAACCACTGGAAACGAGATGTGCGTCTGCCAGACAAAAGACTGCGTTTTTAGACAAACTCTTTGCTGTGATTAGTCTGTCCAGCTCCACCTGCTTCCATGGAGATGAGAATCTCCATCTCCTGATGCACCAGCCAAATCCCAGCTGCCTTCATGTACACCTTCTTCCATGAGGAGACCCTCATCCTCCTTGTGACGGGAGCCAGAGCTCCTGTCCCCCGTCCACAGCTGTAAGACACTTTGCAGTTGCCAACCCTTCCCCTTACCGTGCCACGTTATGACCCCCGTCCCTCCCTTCGGAGACCTGCCACCTTCTGCCACCACGGCCCCATCCTGCCTCCCCACCGCGGTAGACCTTGGCCTCTCCCTCCACCACTGCCTGTGGCCTCCCTGGGGGGAGTAAAGAGCATCCCCCCACCACAAGACCCTCAGATTTCTGGAACATCCCTAATTCCACTCATCCCTTTCTATTTTGGGGAGAGGGGAGCCTTGCCATCGGCTGGTATAACGTAACCCCTGCAAGGTTTCTGGGGCACAGCTCATCTTTCCCATACACCTACCGTCACCATGAAGGAGAGCAATGCCTGCCAGCCGACTGGGAAAGAGGCGTCCCATCACCCATTCCTATGGACACGACTCCTCCAGGCAGTGCGTAACCCCCCTGAGCATCCCTCTATGGGGTGATAAGCCCCCAAAATCAAGGGATATTCATCTCCAGGATAAAATAACCCCTGGGGTTGGGGGTCCTGGGTGGCCACTGCAGAGGAGGAGATGCTGTGCGGGGAGGGTGCAGGCGCGGGGTCGGGCTGGCCGCGACCGGTGGTGGTCGCGGCCAGCCCGACCCCGCGCCCGCACCGTCCTCGCACGGCGCGGGGGGGGGTCCCCATCGGACTCCCCCATCCCCATTACCATCAGACGAGCCGCGCCCCGCAGCTTTGTTTCCCGCAACCGGTACCGAGGGCGGACCCGGCTCCGGGGGATGAGCGGGTTGGGGAGAACGGGGGGAGGGGGGGGATCGCGGTGCTCGGGAAACTTGGGGGGGGGGGGGACGACGCGGGGGCACGGCGGGGAGATAAAGGGCGGCCGCCGGCGGCCGAGTTAGGAGGAGCTGTTTTGCATCCCTTCACGTCAGCCCTGCCTCATTCCCTCCTTCTTCCTTCCTGCGCACCCAGCGCCGGGCCCGGAGCCGCCGCCGCCGCCGCCGCCGCCCCGCGTCCTGCGGAGCCGCCGTGGGAGCCCACGGTGAGTCCCCGCCGCCGGGCGCTTCCCACCCCCCCACCTCCGCCGCCCCCCCCTCCACCGTGGGGAGACCGTCGGTCCGCAGCCGGGGCCACCGAGATGTCGCCGCCTTCTCTTTCACTTCCACCTTCCCCCCGCGACGGAGACGGGAGCGATGGCGGCGGGAGGGACGGGGACGGGGACGGGGACGCGGACGCGGGGGGGGGACGGACCGGCGGCGGCGATGCCCGCTCCGCACGTGGGTCCGCCGCCCCCCCCCCCCCCCCCCGCTCCCCGCCGCCAAGTTTCCCTGTCGCCGCTCGCAAACTTTCTCCGCGGTCGCGGGGCCGATAAAGTTGCGGGGAGGGCGGGGGGGGGGGGCGGCCCGACCCGGCCCGGCTCGGCTCGGCTCCCGGCCGCCCGGTCGTTACCTGTTGAGGGAGGGAGCGCGGCAGCCCGGTGGAAGCATCACCCCCGGGCCGGGCTCCGCCGCACCGGGGAGGGGGGCGGCGGGGGCTCCGGGGAGCGGCTGGGGGGGGAGAAGTCCGGAGGGGGAGAGGGCGGGTTGGGTGTCGGGGCGGTCGCTGAGCAGCACCCCGGGGTGCCCCGACCCGGCGCATCCTCGTCCCGCGGCGAGGGGCAGCCGCTGCCCGCCCCCCTCCTCCAGGCGGCCGCGGGGGGCGGCGAGGGACGCCCGGGCCGGCGGCTGGGGACCGGGACCGAGACCGGGACGGGGACCGGGGCGGGGGCGAAAACCGCGCCCGAAGTTTGGGGAGAGTTTCCAGGCGCTGGGGACCGGCCCGGCGGCGGCTGTCCCGGGTGTGCTCCCCATATTTACAGCAACAGAGGGAAAGTGCCACGGGCGGGGGGGGGGAGCTGAAATGAAATGGGTGGGTGACTCCACAAGGCCCAGATTGCCCCGTCCTGCATCAGGCAGGCCCCGCTTGTGCTTTCCGTCACGGAGGCATCCCCCAGATTTGCCGGTGTCGGGACCCCCGATGGCTCCATGGGAGGGTCCTGGGCTGGGGGCATCGCTGCTGCCGGGCCAGGGGCTGCTTTGTCTTCTGCTTCCCTGCTGGGGACAGTGGCTGGTCCGGGACTCCCTGTCTGTGCAGCTCTTTGATAGCTCCCTGTTGATCAACAGGATGCAGTGGTTAAATTAGTTATAATTAATTAATTAGTCAATCATTAGTAGTTTATTTGTAAGCAGCCTGTGTGGGCAGAGGAGGGGGAGTGATGGGAGTGGAAGGCGACATCCCTGGAGCCTGACTTCCCACCGGGTCCGGACCCAGCAGCACCACGAACTTGGCCAGGCTCCCACGCTTCTGCTGGGAGGGACCCGCTTCACACCACACTCCCGGCCTCGGCTTGGTGGCTGCTCATGTCACTGATTTCAACCAGCCTCACGAAGCCGTATATTCAGCGGTTCCAGCAAACACAGTTTCAGTCTGATTTGTGCAGGTAGTCCGGGCTGGCTGCAGAATTTTCACAAATGCATCTTAGTTTGGAGGGAGACCCCAGGCCCACGGCTTTCCCAGGGAGACTCCTGAGAAGTCGCAACAGGGACACTCCTCTCAGCGTCCCCTTTGGAGCCCCAGGGGGTAACCAACTCCTGACAGTCAGTTAGGGAGCAGCAGCTGCAGCAGCAAACACCATTTCAGCAGTGAACGGCAATGCTGTGACCGGTCCCCACTGCTCCCACCCCTGGGTGACAGCTTCCCCACCCACAGGAGCCAGGCAAATCCTCCTCAGCAAGAGCCAGCACAGGCAGAGCCCAGATAACAAATCTGCTGGGCTGGGCTCCTCTTCTGTGAGCAGGCTTCCATTAATGCCTTCTTTGAATAGTGATCCCATTATATCCCTATAAAATGATAAATTAGATCACAGTAACTTGACTCTGCTACACGCCAAGAAGCATTCCCAACCTAAACTTGGGAGGTGACTCGGAGGATCAGACACGGATACCTGCAGCGGAGGGAATGGGAGCATCTTCCACAGTGCCCAAGTAGCGTGTCTTCTCTTGTTCCTTCTGACATTGGCAGGGTTTGGTTTAATCTCTGAGAAAGGGGGTTTAGTTGGTTTTATTGGACCACAATGCAAAGAAGGTTTTTCATTTTTAAGTTAGTTTAGGAAACACAGTGTAGAGAGGGATGAGCGCAAACATCACCCTGCTCTACTGTACCACTGGAAATGTTAAGGAATAGGCAAAATGGTGGTTTTGTACTGCAAAGAACGTGCCAGCATAAAATCTTGTGAGTGAGAGTGTTGCCTACACTCCTTAGATTTATTTTACATTTATTCTTTCTTGAGAAGTAGGCTCCAATTCAGCACCTGCTGGAGCATGGTCTCCTTACTATCAGCTGAGCAGGTCATGTCCTCAGTGTTCTGCCAGGCCAGGGCCAGACCAGAGGCAAGGGGAGAGCTGAGTGCTGTCCCTGACAGGCTGGGAGTGTGGGGTTTCCTGCCAGTTTTATTGCCGTTGCTTCCCCTTCCCTCTGCTGCCCGCCATGGGGTTGGATTTCCCTCAACCTGTTACATCTCCTCCTGTGAGACAGCGAGTGGGTTCACCAGCAGCAAGGGCAGCACATGAAATGTCCCAGATACCTGCTCAGGGCGTGCTTGCCATGGAGGCAGCACAGGTTTGACCGGCAGAATGTTGCTGGACGGCCGAGATGTGCCGGGAGTGCTGCGGTCCCGTCCTCTGTGCCTGCCGGCGGCCGGGAGCCCTTGGGATGAGTCACGGTCCTTGCTGAGGTCCCTGAGCCCTTCCCACAGGGCTTGACCTTGGGCAGAGAGGACTGTGATCCAGTGATGAGTGTTTTCCCTTTGTCCCGCTGTCCCACATTTTCCTCCTCCAGCCCTGTGCACAGCTCTCATCCTCCTCGGTCCTTCTCGCAAATGGCAGCAAGTTGTGGTGGCATTTGTGTCGGGAGAAGGACCCACGTCAGCCCGCCCGCGTCCAGGCGCGGCTGTCCCTAAAAAAACAATTTCTGTCAAAAGCATGGGGCAGTGGAGTGAAATGCATGAAGTTGATCAGGAAGGGTGCTCTTGCTGGATTGAGCTGTGGAGGGGTTTCTGTATTTAAAAAAATAGGAGGCTGCCACTCTTCTTTGCCCTGGTTTCGATGGAGGAGCGGGGTTCTCCTGCTGAGAGAATGAGCACGTAATGCAGTTTCTTTCCCAAACTTTAAATTAAGGGGGGGAAACATGATCTTAAATTTTCCTGGTCTTTACTTACAACTGTCTGTCCACCATTTGAGTGACAGTAAAGTATTTCTAATGAAAATAAATAGAAACAACACATAAACATCCTGTGTAAAAATGTCTCTGTAAAGCATGTAGCTTCCACCATGCCCTTGTGCTATCGCCCTCCTCCCGCTTCTCTGAACATTTGCACAATGTTCGCCGCAGAGTACCATAGGGTTTTTAGTAAAGGAGAAGTAGCTGGGGGAGGGGAGGTTCTTTTTTTTTCAGATGCCAGGTCTCCTGGATCGCTGTGAACATTCTCAAGTGGGAAGAAAAGCCTCATCTCCCACCCTTCCTTCCTTCCTTCCTTCCTTGCTTCTCAGGCCACCTCTGATTTCACAGCAGAGAAAATGAGGGAGACAGGCAGTGTCCGGATTGGTCTTTTGTGTAGGGCAAGGAAAAAACTTGTAGAAAGTTCATGTGAAACTTCGAAAGGCTTGCTCCTGAAATAAAAAAGAGATAATTGGGTGATGTGGGAGCACCAGAGGCTGTGCAGGGGCAGGATGCTAAATTAGAACAAGGTACATCCTGCAGCCCTGGGGTCTGTCCAGGAGTCTGCGGGGGCATCCAAGTTGTACAAATGGATTTTAAAAAAACAAGACACGTTATTTTTAGTTTGAAACAGGCAATGCCCTCCTGAAGGCTGGGGGGCCGAAAATGTTACACTGGGTTCGTGCAAGTCTGTGGGAATGAGATGCGGGATCGGGAGGCTGGGGCTCTCACGCTCACAGGTGGTGAGTTGGAGGGACCGGTGTACATTCAGATGCGCTCCTGGGTCACCAGGGAGTCCCAAGCTGGCAAGATCCAGCCAGCACAGAGCGCGGTCTCCCTCAATGCACAGGATCTGTGTGATTTGTTGGTGCGGTAGTGGATGAAGGAGGATTGGGGCATCATTTGCTCAGGCTGCCAAGGTCTCAGGGAGGTCCCAGAGCAGCGACCAGCAGGGAGCCAGTTGGCAAAGAGCACCTGGCTGCCTGCGCGGCACAGGGCGGTGAGGAGCAGAAGCACCGGGGTTTTGCACTGGGCCTTGCACAGCTCAGCAATGCACAACTCACACGGGAAGGGATGAGTGGGAAATTAGTGAAATGCTGTTTTACCCCCAAAAGTGATACTTGCTTTCCAGGAATGGCTCAGAGGAGGGAAAGGGCAGCACAGTGCAGAGCGCGGTGACGGTGACATTTTTGTGGGTAGCTGAGCAGTAACCTACAAAAGAGGAAAATTTATAACTGTTCTTCACCTTAGAAGGTTAAAAATTAACTGAATCAACCAAGAATTGGACCTGAGCATTGCTGCCGGGAGCTCAGTTGAAGAGCTTTGGGATGCAGCTACAGCTGGAAGTGCTGATGGGTGGGATGCTGCTCCCTAAATAAAGCAGGAGGGATGATGCCACTGGAAATGCCACAAAGTTTTCAGGCAGAGGGTGGTGCAGAGGTGGTCACAGCGTGAGTGACGGGGAGCAGTCTGACAAATCCACCCCAGAGGCTGCAGCAGTTCAGGGGTCACAGTAATGAAAATCTGTCTGATGTACTGGGTGTGTAACACATGAGGTATGAAAAAGGCTGGTGAGGACAGACGTGCAAGCAGACAAATTTTGGTGGAGAACATTTAATAACGGGGATCTTTACGGCTTTGGGAGAGCAGCAATTGAAGCAGGTGGGTAGATGGTGGAGGGGGAGCAATGACCAGAGCAGGTTTGGTCTGCGCTGCCTGAACAGGAGCCCTGCCTAAGGTTGGAGCTGCCGAAGAGGAGCTGTGGGTGCTGGCACGAGGCTGGGCTTTCGGCGCTCGGAGGTGGCCCCAGTGGCTTGAGGACCCCCCAGCCAAGGCTAGATGGGGCAGGCAGAGGGGTGGGGAGGGCTGGGGGTGCCTGCCCAGGGCTGCAGGGGGAAGGTGGGTGCAGCACCCAAACCCACCCTCGGAGCAGGTGGCTGGAAAGGACCAGGAACAGGTTATTGATGCCAAACATGCCACAGCTCTGGCCCGAAAATGGCCTAAAAATGGTACTGCTCAACAGTTCCCAGTGCTGCATGTGTGTGTGTGCGTGCGTGTTTGCACCTCAGAAGTGCCCACAGGCTGGGGGTCTCGGTGGTGCAGGTGCTGCTGTGGTGCCTGGTGGATCCGTACCCGGCCGGGCACTGGGGTTGGAGACTTCAGTACTGCAGCAAAAAGCAATGTCCAGTGCAAGTGTGTTTTAAATGGATGCTGTGACGCAGAGTGATTGGAATGAATGAGTTTAGGTAAAGTCAAAACTCTATTCTTCATCTGTTTCCCTTTGCTCTTCAGCACATCATTCTGTGGGCCCCTGTGCCCTGACAAACAGCATGCTCCCCTCTTGCATGCAAAACCATGAGTATCTCCAGCACAGCCTGCGAATGACAGACACAAAGAGGTTTTGACTAAGAAGGAAATATCAGTCAGTCCTTTAAAGGCTTTATCTCAGCACGTCAGTTTGGGGAAGAATGTGTTTTAACTAGGAAGCAGCACATGGATGTGTTCATTGTTTTACTTCCATGTCTTGTGTATGTGAAACCGTATTTCTGCTTCAGCATTGTATGCCCAGACGCACTTTGCTGGGCAGCATGGGAGCCACTGTAGTTCAAAAGGGGAATTTTGTGGGGATTGCAGGCTGAGGCCACAAACAGTTGGTGCAGAAATGAAATCTTTAGGGCTTGCTGCTCACTGTCCATCTGAAGCCTTTAACATCCTTCCCACCACCGCTCCGCAGCAGGCACCATGGCAGGGCTGGGTTTGTTCCCTGGGTAGGGCCAGGACTGGCCGACAGCACCACCAGGCGGGGGGGAGAGCTGGGCTTTGCCCCCCACAGGCAGAAGCCAGACCAGGCTGGAGCCCATGTCCTGGCTGTGGTCATGGGTGACCTGGCGAGGGAGAGGAGGGGGAGGAAGGACGAGCAGAGCTGCAGGAGGAAGAGCGCTCACTGGCTGCCTCTAAATTTATCTTTCCTGTTTCTTGGTAGCAGTGTTGTCTCATGTCCGTGCTCCGTGGTGCCAGGTCACTTCTCCCGTCCCTCCTCTTTCTCCTGACATCTCATCACTCGTCTGTGTTATCCTAGGTTTAACGAGCTCTCTGTCCTTTCCGTGCTTTTTCTTTCAAATTTTTAATTCTTTAAGTGCTCCCTAGTTGGTGTTTTTCCCTTCCTTCACCCTCAGCCTGTTCTCACATCCCTGTGCTGAGGCTGCTGTCTCAGGGCCCTTTCGGCAGGGGCTGGGGGGGCAGCCCCTGCCTCCTCCTGCTGCAGCTGGGCAGGGCTCCGGAGCAGCCCCTGGCCGGGGGGTGTTAAACTCCGGGTCGGGGGGTGTCTCAGTGCCTGTGGGCTCAGCACTGCCAGGACTGGAAATAAGGGCACGAGCTGGAGGACAGTGTTGGGATGTTTTCCCTTGGGGAGGCCTTTGTCTGACGTTTAATACGCCGTTCTCTCCGGGAGAGGAGGCGATCAGTGTAGCCCACCGACCTGCTGCCACTTCAGCACTTTTCTCTTTCCCCTTGCCGAGTTTCTCTCTCCCACCACCCCTTGCCAGCACGCTGGCATCACGCCCTCATTTCAGCTCTCCCACTGCTCCCCCAGTGCCGACCACGGCTCCGGTTTTAAGGTTCAGGACAGTGAGCGGAGATTTTGGCCATAATGTGCCCACTGGAGCGGAGCCAGCAAAGGATGCAGGTAGGTGCTGGCCCACAGGCAGTCCAGCTGTGCTCGTCCTGGACCTTGCTGGGGAGATGCTGATCGTGGCTGGGTAGATCAGAAGTGTCCAGGACTGGCCTGGCCAGCAGCTGCTTTTGGGAATTGTTAGTTACTGTTGTAGGGACAGGTATTCCAGGGAGCTGACTCCCATTCCCAGCCAGGACACAAATCTGTGGGGATTGTGAGACTCCTTCCTCGCAGAGGACATTCAGCTCTCGAGTACTGACCCCTTGGCCATCTGAAACGGGGGCACCATAAAATATGAACTTTAATATCTCCATGCTCTGTGCCAATTGCAATCTTTTTTTTTCATTGAGCCATCTGAGAGTTACCATTTTCAGGCACTGATCGACCTGCCCTCCTTGGTTTGCCCCTTGGCTTTGCTCCGGAGATGTCGGTATCTGTTCTCCGTGGCTATTTTGCGCTCACCATGCGAGAGGCTCACCCTTCAGCCCTTGCTCATGAGTACCCGTGGCTGCTGTGGGCAGACCAGCTCATTGCAGGCTTCTGCCACTGTTCAGAGGAGCTGCAGACCCGGCGCCTGGGTTTGTAGGCACGGGTGCTCTCCAGAGAAGAACGACTTTCTAGAAAACAGAACTGTAGGCAGAACTGAAAGAGCCTTTTCCAACAGTGGTGCCAAACCTCTTTGCTGAATTTCTTCTTGTCCTTCCCCATTTTATGCCTTGGCCATTCAGCACATGCTTGTGAAGCCCGTCAGGGTAATTGCAGAACTTGTCTGCAGAGAGCAAGCCTTGATTTATGAGGGCTTGAGTGGTTTGGTTTCGTTTTATGATTATCAACAAGGGACACATATAAGCAAATTATTTCAACAGCTGAATATTCTGTATATTTATAGGACTTTCTTGCTGTAAGAAGAAAGAGTGTGAAGTACAGTAATTATGCAGATTCTGATGAAAATGAGGACTGGGGTGGTTCAAGCAGACCCGAGTGCGAGCCAGCCCTTGCTGCTGCCAAAGCAAAGGCAAAACGCCTATAGACAAAACCAGCCTTGTAGTTACATTATAAAATATTTATTAAGATGAGTAAAAAGTACAAACTTTCCCACCCTCCTCAGTCATGGCCAGTGTTTGTCCCCTGCATTTTCCCTTATATCAGCCAGTGAGCTCTTTCTGAGCGCATTTCCTCCAGTGCCTAGGTTTGCCCAACATCTGCTCCGGTTTCAGGAGTGAAACGGCTGTGAGCTGCAGGGCCCTGGGCATTGTGCAGGGTGAGCTCCAGATGTGCGAGGCTGTGTCTGTGCCTGACGGTCCGGCTGGTGTGCCACACTCCGGATGGCGGTGCCAAACTCTGTCCTCTGAACTCCATTTAAAAAAATAAATAAATATGCAGCTCTTGTGTAAAGTTTCAGCCTCCACTTGGAGTTAGGAGTGCTAGGTGAACTCTCAGAACATGGTAACATACACAAAAACGTAAGTGCAATAAGTGGAAATTTCTTTTTAACTTGGCCATGTAAGCCCCACAGAAGTATGCAGTTAATGCAGCGTTCCTCCAGACTGGCAAAGACCTCTGCCTTCCCCCGTGAGAGAAGCAGCCGTGGTCCTCTGGCTGCTGTGGTTTTAAAAGACATCTGCCGTGGAGAAAGGCCAATGCTTTTATGGTTTGTAGGCGGCCAGTGGCAAGCATGTAAATCCAATCACATGGGCTACGCACCCCATCCTTGATGAGAACGTGCAGACCACTGCCCCCAGCACCCAGGGACCCAGCTGCTGGACGCGTCTCCTGGAGCTCCGGGAGAGCAGAGGTGTCCCTGTGGACTGCTTTTCCCTGTGCTCGCACCTGCTCCAATCTGATGCATTTCAAGACTCAGATTTCAAAATCGAAATTTCTGCTCCCCTGAAGTCACCAGGAACGTGAGGGACAGCAGATGCAGAGTCCTTTGTGCAGAGACCCTTTCTGCACAGATCACCCCAATAGGTTCCTCACTGATGTGTCTGAAGTGGAATAAAAAGTAGCTCAGCTTAAAGAAAAAAAAAAAATCCCAAAACTTCACTCTCTCATAGACTCTCAAGTAGTCTGAAATTACATATACAGCCTTTATTTTCTGAAGTACCCGTCCTGTGGCTGCTGTACATTCATTATCCTTCATTAGGGCAGATGCAGTGCCTCCTGGCTTGAAGAGGCGTTTTCCATATCAGTCACTCTGACTTCACTGGCTTGAATTTTACCTGTCACTGTTTCAGACTTTTCATCTGTGTCAGGTTAGGCTCCGTGCTGGAGGATTTTTCCTTTAATAACAAAGTTTGGTATTTTGAAACAGACTCTTTGTGTTTCCGCGGTGTCGCTGCTCAGGGCTGGGGGATTCAGGACAAACCGCCATCCCTGGCCCCCGGCAGTGCGTACGGAGGGTGGCTGTGGATGGGGCTGGTGTGCACACACTGGTGCTTGGAAACTTGTTTGCTGAGCTTTGAGAAAATGAAAGCAATGCGGGGTGTTAGCTGTATTCCCAGCTGAACCCCTAACACACGCAGGCGCAGTCAGAGGCAGAAACGGCCTCGCTATGGCCTCATGCCGCCAGGTACCGGCGGCACAGAGCAGGGCAGCGCGGCTGCAATGGCCCTGTTGCCAGGACAAGGTTTTAGCTACCAAAGCCCTTGGCGCTGGCGGCCGGCAGGCAGCCATGCTGTGGCTGTTGTTTGTCACCGTGTGCTCGGTGTCCCCCGTGGGTGGCTGTGAGGCGGCCGGTCCAGCGGTGGGGATGGAGCTGGGCGCCCCAGGGCTGGGGAAGGATCGCTCCGAGAGGAGAGCAGCAAGACAGGGCAGACCAGGGAATGCCCTGGAGCTGGGCAGAGCAGCCCATGTCCCCTGGGCTGCGTGGCTGTTCCCCTGTCCCACAAATCCAACCATGCTGCATGTGCCCCATCGGCAGATCCCCCCCAGATGCCTGCGGCTGTCATTCACCTTGCCTGGCCAGCACTGCCGGGGGATACCATATTTTCCATATCTGGCTTGGCACGATCGCTTCCTTGGTCAGTCCTGACCTGAGACTGCATGAACTGCCACCGGCGGGAACCCTTGCCTAGTACCTCCTGCTCCATCTTCCCTGAACCATGCTTTCCAAACACTCGTCTTCCTGAGCTGCTCAGAAAAAGATCTGAAACATTTTTCACCTTGTGGATCTGAAAGTAATGTGGTGTTTGCAGCCAAGCAGTCAGTTTTGCTCCTAAAATGATGCAGCACGTCCAATAGCATTGTTATCAGAGAAATCAGAAGTGGGATGTTCCCTGAGGGCCCAGCCTGGTGCCTGGCACGGGTGGGAGGGGGTCCAGGGGCTCCCCAGCCCCTGCCCTTACCTCTGCCTGCCCGCTGCAGGAAAGCTCTGATTGTCCCTCCTTTCACCTGTGGGCTATAGAAAATTGCACTCGGTGTGTTTGTTATTTAACATTTCTACCCCCACAGCTGGTGTCACCTGTGAGTTCTACAGGGAAGATCTCATGTGTTGGAGGTAATTCCCTGAGACATTGAGCTAGGAGGTCCTGCGTTCCTCCACGCTGTTTTGGCTGCACTTTGCCTCACAAAGGCTTATCAGGGATCTTTTCCCTTCAGTAAGAGCAAACTGCAGTTGGTGGTGGTGCACTCAAGGATGTCCCAATGGCTGCTGGCTTGCAGGGGCTGGTGCGGTTAGTAGCAGTTTTCTCCAAAGCAGAACAGCCTGAAAATCTGAAGTTCACAGATTGCAATGTCCCCTCACCTGACAGCTCCTCGCCCTCTCCTCAGAGCAGACTCCATGCCGGCAGCGGGGCCCGGCTCCACTTATCAGTAATAGTGGGCTTCAGAAGCTCTGACAAGTTTAACATGTGAAAGATTATCCAGTCGAGGATTAATTAACACACTCAAATTAGAACCCCTTGGCTATGATTATCATATTACCCGGCCCAGCAGAGGTGACGGCGGATGCGGTGAGCGCTGTGGTACGAAGCAGCCCCGGCTCCCCGGGCACGCGGTGCCGCCGCTGGCGCTGCTGCCGCGTCCGGCATCTGTCCTTGTGCTGCACGGTGGCGTGGCACCGGCAGCAGAGCTCAGCCGATGCTCGGCCGCGGTGGGCGCAGCATCCCTGCAGAGAGTGGGCGGCCGGGGGGGCAGGGGCGGAGGTGCAGCCCTGGCAGGGCTCTGGGACCCCCTTTTCTCCAACACCAGGAGCAGCTGTTTGAGAAGCAGAGGAGGGTTTTGCGTGACCGTACTGGCCGTTGTGCTGAGGTTCCTGTCCCTGCTCACCCCAGGGCCATCAGTTGCCCTCTCGCCCTTCCCTGCAGTGAGAGGGGTAACCTCCGCCCAGGCGCGGGGGCTCGGGGGGAGCGTTTCCCAGCCGGCCATTGCTCAGCACGTGGGAAGACTGAACTTGTCAGCAAAATGATGTGCAGTCTAGAGCGTTCACCTTCCTCCCAGCCTTTTAACTCTCTGGTTGGAAATTTCTGGCTGCCGTGAATGGATCCGGGCAGTCCCTGTGTCCCCATTTCTCCATTCTCGCAGCCCAGCGCAGGACGGAGCCCAGGTGAAAAGGGGCAGCCGGGCCCAACAGATGCGATCCTGCGGGCAGCATGGCCTGTACATGGGCAAGATCCACAGACGGGGAATATAAAAAATATATTAAACTGTTCCCAAGGATAAGGACAGCAATGCTCTTGAAAGTGAGACTGTCTTCGTGCTGTGGGGATCTTCCCTCGGTCCTCTCAGCCCAAGAAGCTGTTTCACATCCCTGTTCCCTTTGGGGTGGCACACATCTCACATTTATAACATTTTGGTTGTTTTTCCCCTTTTACAACCAGCCAGCCCGGTTATACATACAAGGGTGCTTGAGCTCCTACTTGTGTATCAGTTCCTCTGACCTCCAGCCACTTTTATTGCTTTGCTTTGAGGTCCCCGCAGTTTATGATTAACCCCTGGCACCGGGGGATGCTGAGCAGGAGCGATGCTGAGCGGCTGCTCTACAGGCTCCCATGCGGGAACGTTGTCCTCTGCCTGCTGCTGACTCTCACCTCCCGCCTGGGTCTGCTTTGCTGTCAGGCAGCGTTGCAATTCCAGGTCTAGCTTGCTGCCAGCGGGAACCCAGGGTGCCTCTTATCTCTTGTTCGGTTTCCCTCTGTCCCTAGGGGACCCTGATGTCCTGGTGGGCTCCATCTTCGGTCTTTTCTTCTCACTGCACTTTTACTTTCCCTTTGTCCCACATTACAATGCCTCTCTCCTTACTGCGCTTTTTGGTTCATTTTCACATGTGAGGGTCTGTTAACCCCCCCACCTCTGCTGAAGATGCTGAACAAAATGGGACAGTACTGGGTTTTGCAGACCCGCAGTAAAAGCCCATCAGGCCTCTCCTGGCAGGGTTGTCTGCTGTTGCTTTCATCTGCTGAGGAGTTTGGGGTTTGCAGGGCAAGGGGGGCTGCACTGGGCACTAGCCCACCCTTCAACCCCCCAATCCCCATGGAGCCAGCACCCGCAGTGCCTGGCCCAGAATCGGGCACCCAGTTTTGTGTCCATCACAACCATGCATCATTGTTCTTTGGAAGGTTTGGGTTTTGACCCAAATCTGTGGCACCGGTTGCTTTTCATGGCCACACTTGTTTCTACAGATTTGTTTTCTCTGAGTATTTGCTCTGTGGTTTTTCCTAGGGACAGCATGGTGGCTTTTCATCTGGGAGACCTGATGGTGAGGACAGGCCTTCCCAGAGCCACTCTGTGCGGAATTTTGTTTACTTTTTTTTACATATCTGCATGTGTGATTACTGGGAGAGGTATTTTAAAAGTAGCTCGGTGTTTCTTTCAGGGAGTTAGCAAAGAGCAGATTTATTTTCTGCTATGCTGAGAATTAACTCCCCTTTCTTCCTCTTCCCTCTGCCCCCGCTGGAAAGAGAGAGAATGCAGAAAAGAAGAAAGGATTTACATTGTGGTGGTGATTGGCACAGGCTGTGAATGAGAGGTCATTTCATCTGGCTGTTTCTTTTCAAGCGCTCTTTTTTTCATGCACACTGTATTCAGGCTGGGAGCATTCTTTCTTTTCAAAGCTTCTCTGTCTGTCTCTCTCTTCCCCCTCCTTTATTTTTCATCCCTTTTCTTTACTTTTGCTGTCTTTTCATTCTGTTTTTCTCCACCCCCTTGGGGCTCCATTTTTTCTTTCCTCTTTCCTCTATTCAGTTCCTTTTTTTCTTCTCGCATCTTTTTTGAATAGCTCTTCTATTTTCGGAGAGGAAAGGGAGTATGTCGAAGAGAAGTCATTGCAGCAAGGAGGAACTTGAAAGTCTTTCTTTCCCTGTTTATTTCACTTAAAAGCAAAAATTGTTTTCCAAGGGAGAGCAAGGTTTCTGTGCGAAGCCTTTGAAGTGAGGCTGGGATGGCTGGCCAGGGTGGGATTTATCCCTGCTCCTCACCACACCACAAACACCATCGGTCCCAAACTGCTGACAAATTCCCAGACCCCCATAAAGCACAGAGAGGTCTGCAGGTTGGTGCTGTTTCGGCTGGGGTGTGGGTGCTCGTGCTGCGAGAGTGGGGTCCAGGCAGGAGCAGCCCCTCTCCCTCAGCTCTGGCCGGGCTCACCCCCAGCCACTGCTCACCCTGCACCTTCCGACAGCAATTACTTGTATTTAATCACTATTTCTGTTGCTGGTGCTCCTGTGCAAGTGAACAGGAGCATTTTAAGACATGACGTGATGATAAGCTCTGAAAGCAAGATCCTGAGAGCTTTCTGCTGCGGTGCGTGTCCCTGCGCGGCGTTGGGGAGGAGGCAGGTGGATGGGGACGGAGAGGCCACGTTTGCATCATTTTGAAGGGGGAACGTTGTGCTTGCGCAAGTAGCCCATGAGAAAACGTGGGACATGCTGGAGCGCTGTGCCGGGGAGCGGTGCCGGGTCCCTGGGGTGCAGGGTGGGCATTGGCCATGGAGAGTCACTGTGCTCAGATCTGATGGACACAGGGCTTCAGGGTGCCAGGGTTCCATGGGTTCGGGCCCTTCCACTGCAGAAGGGCAGGAAGGGTCTCGTACATGTCCATAAGGCCACAGCGATTCCAGTCGGGTCTAAGGAAAACACCCTCGCTCAGCAGGATGAGGCTGGTTGCCGAGCCACTGCTCCTCAGATGCAGTTTGGTGCCACCAGCAGCTCGCCATCAGAGCTGTCCTTGCAGCTCCATCGTCTTGCTTCGAGAAGAGCTGCCTAGACAGAAGGGCTGATAAATCAGGCTTAAAGCTTGATCAGTTTGGTCTTCTAAAGAAGAGACATTGTTGTGTCCTGTAGCAAAGCGACAGGAGTTCCTCAAGGAAGGCAGCTGGGGCTCCGAGCACTCCCAGCCCAAGTGCTGGTCTGGGCATTAACCATCAGCAGGCTTCGGTGTGGCTTTGGCTGCTCAAGGAGCAAAGGTTTTGCGATCCCTTGGCAGAAGTGGAGTGCTGGCTCCAGCGTCTGCTTTGGCTCAATCCATCTGTGCACAGCAGTTTTCTAAGGAGACTTCCCTCGTTGCAGGGACTGCATTCATGGTAATGAACCTGCACCAATGGGCTACTCGCTGTGCTGCGTACCACAAAATGGGGTTCCCCTGGAAGTGACCCCGTGCTGCCAAGTCATTTCCAGGCCTCCCCTCCTCCTTCCTACTGTCCCCCAGACCCCAGAGGAGCACATCCTCCCTGGGTGGCTCTCGTCCTTCTGCCACTCTCGTGGCCAAACTGATTTTCAGAAAGAATCTTTTCCCCATTAATTTTAATCTCCCCTAGGTTGCTTTGAAATAAAGTAGAAGTTGAGGGCTGATCTAAGACACATGAACAGGCGTTGGACTGGAGCCACCGGCTTTCGTGTTGGCTGTGTTAGAGAGGGGCTGGAGGACGGGGCTCAGGACCGGCTGGCAAGGCTTCGCCCAGCACCCGGCAGCCAGGTCCTGCTGTGGAAAGCAAGGCAGAGAGCACGGGTGTATGCCCAGGGCTGTTCCTCTCCTGCTAAAACAGAGGTTTGGGATGAATAGCATGTGCACGGAAAATACAGCAAAGCAGGGACTCCTTGTACTGCAGCCCTGACAGCAAAAGGCAGGCCAGTGAGCCCTGTGGGCAGCTCAGGAGGGGGATATCGTAGCCCAATCCTGAATGTCTTGTAGTGTGAGAATTCTGCTTCCCCTTTGTTTGAAGGGCTTTGGAGGAAGGTTGGAAGGGCCTTGCCAAAGCACGGTAACTTTATTGTCCTCTGGCAGAGGTACACATCGGGGCTCAGGCATGGGCAGGGGTCCTGAGCCACGCGGGTGGGCTGCGGGAGGAGCAGGAAGCGAGCTGGTGGCACGACAGTTAATGAAGTAGATTTTTTTTTTTAAGTGAGATTCAAATAATTGTAACCCCAAGATAGAGAAGACATTGGAGGAGATGAAAAGGGAGAGAGAAAGAAAGGAAGCAAAGGACAGAGGTTTGGAATAGAGAGGGAGATTAGGAGATAGATGAAAGAGAAAGGAGAAAGATAAGAGGGAGAGAGGGGACAGATCTCCAGCGCGAGATGGGCGTTGCCAGGGAAACGGGAAGAATGAGGGAGCGACAGAGGGATGGAGGAGCAGAGGATGCTGGGGGCGGGGAACGACGATGGAGGGATGGAGGCTCAGTCTCCGGTGGAGGAGGAAAGTGGATTCTCAGCATAAAGGGAAGCCGGAGGAGGGATGTCCCGAGTTGGCGTGGGTGCCTGTCTGCTGGGAAGCTGCGACAGCATTCGGGATTGCGGCTCCGTCCCTCTGCAGCGAACGGCTGCGGCATCCGCTGCTGCTCACAAGCTGACCCCTCTCACCCTGCGTTTCCATCAGCTGAAACATTGCTTGCCCACCGCAGGGAGGCTTTCCTCAGAAACTGGACACCACACTGCGCCCATACCTAGTCAAACATGTGGATCTTCTTCTGGAGGGCTGGCGGGAGGTGGGAGAGGATCCGACCTGGGAGGGAGAGCCCTTGCCTCTGCTTGGCCTCGATATTTATATTCCACTTCCAGATGCAGCTGCTGTATTTCAAAGATAAAAAAAGGTAGTGTGTGTGTGACGGTGAGGCCACGAGGGCAGAGTGGTGACCTGCTTGCAGGGGAGGACGGGCACCAAGGTGCCATGCATGCCGTGGTGGCGGGCAAGGGCAAGGGCAGTGCCAGAGCTTGGCTGGTGCCGCCTGAGCTGGTGCCAGCCCAGACGCCACGTGTGCCTGCACTGAGTCGGTGCTCGGTGGGCAGGTGCTCACCGCTCACCGGCAGCAGGATGGTGGCTTCCCAGCACTGCCACCCTCCTCGCAGCAGCAGAGCGGTGCCCAGTTCCCTACCCGTGGAGCAAAGGTTCCCCAGCAGATATTGAGTGCTGGGTTGGGATAAATCCCGGTGTAATTTATTGCAGTCGCAGATGGCTCCCGCAGCCAGAGCCGGGGCTGCCGGGCAGAGCCCGCGGCATGATGGGGCACAGGGCCAGGGCTGGGAAAAGAAACAACTTGCTTGAAAACCTGCAGTAATGGTGAGGCTTCGCTCATGAGCGGGGTGCTGCAAAGCAGAACCCCTCCTTCCATGACGCTGCGGGTGTCATTTCAAAGCCCAGAGAGAGTTTTGTGCTCAGCAGCTTCGGCTGGTTCCTGGGAAGATCTCAAAGGCGCCGGCTGCTCCCCCATCCCTGGGTGGCAATGGGGGGTGACCAGGCGGCTTCGTGCTCAGTATACATTTATTCTGCAGAAATGGCAATCTCCAGTTATTTGAAAAACATTCCTTTTCCCCTTCCAGTCAGAGTTTGCCAATAACCTAGTGGCTTCAAAGAGGTAAATATTTACTTCTCACCAAGGAATATAATGGCTGGGGTAAGAATCACTAAAAGCAATATCAACAGAGCGATTGGGGAATGGTTTAATGTGATCTGACAAAGGGGGTGCTGCTCCCTTCCCGAGACATTGTCTGTCATATGGACCTGAAGTCATCATTTTCCCCAATTTTTTTCCACCTAATCTTACTAAAAACCATTATCTATATCATGCTGCAAATTGTAGGTTGTGTTCTTTTTCTTTTCTTTTAAATCAGAGCCCCCAAAGATGATAATTCCTCCACCCAGAATCACTTCACGTGATACACATCATACCATGTATGTCATTCCTTGTCAGAAAGCATATCTGAGGCTGAAGGGAGCAGTTCTGCCTTCTAATCAACTCACAATAAGTAGTTTTTTCTTTTTTCTAGAGAAGTCAGTAACAAAAGTTTTCCTTAAAAAATTGAGTTAGATAGTATCTAATGTGGAGACACTGATTGAATGAATTTAAAAATTGTTTTGATTTCTTTCAAAATGTGGAGTTTATTTGGTAGCAGCAACCCAGCACCATGCATCCTCTTTCCTGTTTCTCAGAACTTAAGCTCATTATTTCAAGTCCAGTTTATCTGCGACAGATGTCAGTTGTGAGGCGAGAAGTGGTGTTTTCGGTTCTGCCAGGCTCAGGTGCGTGCCCCCCGTGTTCCACAGCTCTTGACCTTGACCAGCCCTGGTGATGGGAGCTTGTGCAGCAAGACAGACGTTTGGGCTTGGATGTACCTGGTGTTTGAGCCTGGCTGCAGAAAGCCCTTCCCGCAGTGTTGGATGGATCATCCTGCGTGGGAAAGCTTTCATGGCTCCAGCAGAGCACGGGAGACCCCACTCATCCTTCCCTCGCTCAGCCCCAGCTCAGGATTTAGTGAAACCAAGATGAACTTGTAAATCCTTAGGCCTGATACAGGACAACTCTGGATCAGTTTTATGAATAATTTTAGATATTGTAATTTTCAGGAAAAAAAATATTTTTCTGTTTACAATTTTTGTGGGTGCTTTGAGCAGCTTTATGTGAAAACTGCAAGAAAGATGAAAGACTGATTTTTCCTTTATTAAATTTAAATGAAAGCTTCTTTTAAGTAAGGAAGAAAAATAAAATCAAAGGTATTCTCACAAATATTACAGATGTGTTGATCAGCCATTTTCCATTAAAAATTGTTGAAAAGATTTAACGCCTCCTCCCCCTAAAAGATCACCCCCACGTGTCCAACTTCACCCAGTCATCTTTAGCCCCGATTTATGCTCGGGCTCAACCCCAGCACCCCAGGAGCTTTGCACGTTGCCTCCACTGCGACGTCTGCTTGGCAGAGGGGGTTCTGCACAGGGTCCTGCAACGGGGGTCCCGCAAAGGGGCTTCCGCAGTGGGGGTCCTGCAAAGGGCTCCTGCAAAAGGGGTCCGGCAGCCACCCAGCTCTGACGGTGCCTTCCGTGGGGTGGGAGCTCACTGGAGTTAGGGTGTGGGAGGTGCATCTCCTGCAGCTGCGGAGTGCACCTCTTGGACGGCCGGCGCGGGTTGGGCTCCCGCAGCCCTGGGGACTTGGCACTGCGCAGGTTTAAAGCCAAGGAGCTTTAAGGGAGGTGCTCTCTGCCCGCCCAGGACAGCCTGATTGCATTGCTTGGGTTGCACCATTGATTTTCTTTCAGAAGGGAACAAGTCCTAAAGGTCCTCCCAGATTGCTGTTGGGTTTGTCATACAGCTTATAACACGGAATCTGGGTGCAAGGTGAGTTAGACGAGATAAGCTTCCGCTGGTACCAGCTGGGCCCTGGCACTCACTCATGTGCCGGCACTTACCCTCTGATGGGACAGTGATAACAGGCGGTGATAACAAGGAGGGTTCCTGTGGCTCTGGTGGGGGTGTTACTGCTCCTTGGGAAGGCTGTGAAAGGTAAATCTCAAATCTTTTGGATTTTGGATGTCCTTGACTCCCTTTCATGCAAGAAGGGTTGGGTGAAGTTTGGTGGCTGTATGGCTCACCCTGCTGTCTCTGGCGCTGATGTAAAGAGTAGCAGAGAGAAGGTGTTTGATCACTAAATGGAGCCTGATAGAAAATGAGGGTCTCTGCAATAGTTAATACCTTGAGCTGCAGTCCCTTGCAGAGCACCTTCAATGGGCCTTCAGCTGGGATGGTGCTTTGTGGGAGTGGGTGGTCCTTTTACTCTGGTTCCCCCCATCAGATCTAGGGTGTTGTAGGCAAACCTTGTTTCTGTGCACAGGTGAGGTTTCCATGAACCAGACATAATTTTTTTAAGCTGCTTAATTTGGGATTACCAAAAGTCTCATTTCCAGAGCTGCTGTGTTGGTGTCTGTTGTGGCTCAGCTGCACCTGGTGCTGGTGGAGGGGCTGGGTGGGATGGTGGTACATGGTGGTAGAAGCGCTCAGGAGTGGCTGAGTGAAACCAAGGGAGTTAAAATGGGAAGGGAAAACTGTCCAGAGATGGATGGTGCTCAGTCTAGTGCAGTGGCTGGAAAATCAAATCCAGCAAGAAATGTACTGGGAGATGAAGAGGCTTGTTGGGCAAAACCGTGCTGCAGGAGGGGACCTGTCTGGTGTAAGAGGCCTGAGGTGAGAGGTGTTTGGGTCGTTAAAGATGAAACAAGAGAGGTAAAATTACAGAAGGAAGTGAAAGCTATGTAAAAAACAACTGAACTTTAAGCGCTTAAAGACCAGGCGGTGAGTGAGGAGCTGGTGGAGGCTCTGAGGAGACATCCAAGACTGGGGCAGGCAGGAACCGCAGGGATGTGCCAGGGCAGAGCCTGACTCTTCCCAGCTGTGTTGAGAAAGACAGGAGGAGAAGAGAGATTGCACTGAGACAAAACCCTCCAGGAGTGGGAGGAGAAATGCTGCAAGAAAACTGAATTTCACAACCCCCAGCGGAGCAGGGACGGGAGCTGCTGCTGTGGCCCCGGGTGCGTCCTTCCCACGAGCATCAGAGAAGGGAGACCAGTGGTGGTGGCCAGGGAGAGGCGGATGAGGGGGACCAGGAGAACACAGGCGGCTTTCGGAGGGGATGCCAACAAGTGCGTTTGTGTAACCCCATGTGCAGGAAGGGTGGGGGCGGGCGAGTGTCTCCATCAGCAAATGAGCTGGAGAGCACCTAAACCTGAACTAAAGGTTTTGATTTAAGCCCAGAAGCAGGTTCAGTTCCCAACTATGGTACGTGGGCAAGGACAGCTGAGTTTGAGTGAAAACCTGCCAGGTACAGCCACAGGAAGGATCTGGAGACTCGAGCTGGGGAGGAAGAGGAGTTGCTCTTGTCTTAATATTGATCTCAGTAGCAACATGTTTAATTTATTTTGTTTTTCTGATCTGAGAGGTGGAACAGAGGGATGAGCTGAACATAAAACAATAGTTGGAAAAGGGGATTAGGGAAGTCAGCATGGAGAGCTGTAAAGGTGACGTATGGAGCATATAGCTGCGGGAGAGCAGACCCCGTCCCCAGCAGTGTGTGACACGGCACCGGGCAGTAGGGCCTGTCCCCTCGGGGTGGGGGCAGGAAGCTGCAGAAATGGTATGATACTGCAAAACCAGGAGCATTTAAAAAAAAATCAGTACCTGCAGCAGAGCTGGAACCCCAGCCCACAGCACTACTGTGCATGTGCCTTTTTACAGTAATACTCGCAACTCTTCCTCAAAAACAGATCTTGGCGTTGTACATAGCGAAATAGATACAGACTTTGCCCCCAGAAAACGGACAGTTGAAGGGAAGGATGGGGCAAGCAGGTAAGCAGAAGAGCACAAAGACATGAGTGCCTTGCTGGAGCTGCCCCATCGCTGCTGGGTGTTGGCAAGGCATGGGTGTGCTCTAGGAAGAAATGGGAAGAAATCGGTGTAGTAGCAGATTTTTGCATAGATTTTTTTTGCCTGAAAAGTTGTGAATATGTTGAAAAATGGGGTGATGAAATTTGTCATTGCTGGTGCAGTTGTTTGTTGGCAACCAAGAAGAGATAGGATGAGAAAGGGCTTAAAGGGCGAGCAGCTTGTGCCTGGTGTAGAGCTGAAAGATGGGAGGGAGAAATAACAGGGTCACAACCAGAAGTCAGCAGCACAACTCCTGCACAAGTGTCTCCCATCTGTCTGAGGGGAGGAGGATGCTGCTGGCCAGTGCAGCACAGAGCTCTGCACCAAATCAAGCTCTGGAATGATTAATAGTTACTGAAGTGTTCGGTTTGTGGGTATGGAAAAGAAAGGCAGATCTTGGATTGCACAAGAACCTGGAGTGCAGATGGGGGAGGTCAGTGCAGGACTGTGTGGGATGGTGGGCATGAAGGCAGGAGGAGATGTTTGCAGGACTGGGGTGGGAAAGCACAAGGGGAGTTCAGTTTAAGGTTCAGCCTGGCATTGTTTGCTCTTTGTGGGGTGGAAGATGGGGGAGAGTGGGATTTGCCTGACTCCTCCTCTTACCCTCAACCTGCTAGCTTGCCTCTGGGGTCGTGTGCCTGTAGCCCGCCTTCCCTACTCAACCTGCATATCCCCCTCGGGCAGAGGAAAGGGCATGTCCTGTTTGCTGGCCAGTCTACTTATTTTCTAGGGGCATTATCAAGGCAGTACGGCCCTTTGTAAGGCTCCTAACAGTCTCCTTTTCTGCAGAGGGATGGAGTTTACTTGTTAAAGCATCCTTACAGCTCCTGGAGACCCAGCCTGGTGGTCTGGCACTGGAGCAATGCTGGGACTGTTGCTTTGCCAGGATGGACCAGCAGAATCCTCTCTTGTCTGTGCCCTGCTGCCCATGGGTCTTTCTGCTGTGGTGCTGCAGCTCCTGAGTCCCCAGTTTTGGAGGGATGAGTCTTTAACAGCTCAGCTGGTGGTATTTTGTCGGCACCAGGAGGGACAATGTATTTGTGCTTATTTTCCTTCCCCCTGTCCCTTCTTGTGCAGCTGAGGTGAGTCAGGGCTGAGTGGGTGCTGCCAGGGCGAGTTCCTTCTGCTGCACTGCCCTGCCTGTGGGCCTGTGAGGGGGAAAGCAGCTGTGGTCACCAGCCCTTGGCTCCTCCAGCAGCCTGGTCGCTGCTGTGGAGGGGTCCTGCACAGGGATCTCTGGGATTTCTCAGGAGGGTGAGAGCTCTGGCTGGGTTTTGGGTTCAGGTGTGCAAGTGCTGCACAAGCCTCTGCCCAGCATCTGGGTGCTCCGTGTGCTTCAGCCCTGGGCATGCATTGCCTGGTTTCACCCAGGAGTGATTGCTTCACATGGGACTGGCTGTGGCAGGTCTGCGCTCAGCTGCAGCGCTGGACCCAAGGCCCTCTGACGCCGCTGCTTTGGCTTCTTGAGCAAGATTGGAAGTGGCTCCCTGGGGAGCAGAGGTTTAGGCGGTGCTCTGCACCCCCCGGGGGTGTCAGGGTGTTTCCTGGGGGAATTGCAATATGTGACCCAATGTTACTTGCCAGTGTGTCGGGAAACAGCATTTCCAGCCTGCTCTGCAAGACTGGAGAAGGCTGAACAGGGAAGTGAGAGTGAGAAGTGAAACAAAAGCATCTGTCCCATTCCCCACTTCTCTCCCTGCGGTGTTTGTGCAGCTGCAGCAGCAGTTCTGCCGAGTTGTTGTGGCCTTGCTCTCTTGAATAGCAAAGCTCCATTTCTCATGTACCAGGGCTTGTGCGCTCGATAGAGAAAAGTGTGAAGAGCAATTTGTGTAACACAAGGCTTTTATTTTTGTACTGAGGGCCCAAAGGAGCAGAGCTTGTCCACTTTCTTGGAGTGCCCCAGAGTAGGAATCCACCATTTACTTTCTTCTAAAAGCCTCTGGTTTAGGGTGGTTGTTCTTAAAACATATCGGCGGTGGTCTGGGGAGTGTATGTGAATGTGTCATTCTTTCAGCTTCCTTCTCTTGTGGTGCTCGTACTCGGGGCAGAGACCCGGAGCTGTGCTGGGGGGTCCAGCTGACCCCTCTGCAGTGCTGGAGATTTGGGGAGAACAGTTGGGTCCCATCTCGTGTCCCTTCTCCCCTCTCATCTCCTAGAGGCTGCCAGCTGGCTGTGGGGCTGTCCAGGTCCTGTATTGCCCTTGCACAGTGCTTACTGGCACCTGCCATAGGGAGCAGGATCTGGCAGTGCCCTCCCATCCCCAGCTGGGAGCTGGGCTAACAACATGCTGCTGCAGGAGGAGGTGTGTGGGTGCTTATCATCCTGTATAAATGGCTGTGGAGAAATCCTTGGGAAAAGTGAGATCTTAACTGGACTGGAAGAGACATCCAGTGTATGTGGAAATAGCAACTGTGCCCCAAACCAAGGAGGAAAACAAAATCCAAGACCAAATTGGAAGGCCCTCCCTGCTTCCCAGCCTCCTCCAGCTCCTCTCACCAGGGCAGAGCAGAGGGACCCCCAGCTTCCCTGTCTGGGCTGAGACCCTGAGGAGCAGGCTCTTGATTTCAGCTTCCTCAACTCCAGCAAGAATTACATTAGCAGATCCGCCAAGGCAGCGGCACTGCTCGCACGCTCCTTCCGGGAAGCTGCCGCTCGCCTCCGGCCACCCCAGAGCCCTGGCCTTGCGCTGCCTGTCACCCAATCCTCTGGCCAGTGTCCGCTTGGGACCCGGCTCACAACGCGGGCCGGGGTGGGTGCTCAGTGGTGATGGACGGGCCCGCTGATGGTTGGGGAAGTTTGAGCGGGAAAGTGGGACTTGCTCCAGCCCTTGCGAGCTGGCGGGGGTGTCTGTGTGGGGGTGCTTGCCTCGGGTTGTTTTCCCTGGCGGGGACAGGGAGTGGTGAGCCGAGGCAGGGCCCCCCCCGGGACGAGGAGGAGGATGAGAACAACAACAGTGCGCCCTCGCACCGCGGCTGCCCGGGCGATGGTCAGCCCGGACCCTCCGGGAGTCTCGGTCCCGGGGCGGGGGGCCGGCCGGCCGGGGGGGCCCCGGGGTCGGGCTGTGCGCGCCGGCTGCCGCCTGCCCGGCTGCTCCCTCCTCTTCCTCCTCGTCTTCCTCCCCATCCTTCCTTCCACCCCTCCTCCTCCTCCTCCTGCCACCGCCCTCCCCCGCTCCTCGCTTTGTTTCGCTGCCTCCGCACTCCCCCTCCCCCCTCTCCTCCCCATCCTCCTCCCTCCATCCTCTTCCTCCTCCTCCCCCCAGTCCTCCTCTTCTCCATCTCCTCGCTGCCCGGTTCCGCAGGGTTTCTCCCCGGCTCCGTGCCGGGGGCTGGAAGTCCGAGGGGGCTGAGGCCGCCCCCCTTGCCTGGTCTCCCCTCCATTTCTGGCCGGCAGCCCCCCCAGATCCTGCTCTCTGGCCGCTGGCTCCGCACAGCCCGTCTCCCTCCTGGCTGCCATGGGGAAGGGATGCCCATGCAGGCGGGGATGCTCAGCTGGGCCCTTTCCCCTGCCCGGGTGAGGGGAGCAGTCAGAGGGTGCTGGAGCCGCTGGCGAAGGGCCCGGCTGCCATGCCAGGGCAGAGGCGGTTGGAGCTCGGGCACAGAGGGCTGGGGACAGAAGTGTCCACGCAGGCACCAGGGCCCACTTCCTCCCCCCCCTCCCCCGAGCATCTCCTGTTCCCTGGCCATGCTGGCAGGTCGCACACTCAGCCTCGGGAGGGTCCCCTCGCCGGGAGCATCAGACCTTGGGTTGAGGGTGCCCGATCCTGTGGCTGGATCCAGGGCACGGGAGGCTGAGCAGCCCGTGCAGCCTGAGCCCCCGGGCAGCCAACCCCGCGCAGTCGGTGTCTCTCCCCTTCTCTGGCTCTTCCTGTTTTTGTGCCGGTTCTTTTCCCCCTCCCCATCACTTCCCTTTCCCCAGAGGGATGTGTGTGCTGTGACCTGGTGTTTCGGTGGGCATAGAGCTGGTGTGAGAGCACGTGCAGGAACCAGCAAGAGCAGGCAGCTGCTGGTGGCTTTGCCTGCAGTGGTGTGTTTGCAGTGGAGAGGCCAGTGTGCTCTGGCCAGCACACCTCATCCTTGCAGCCTGTAACTGGCCTGGCTGGCAAGCTGCTTGTGGGACACAGCATGGAGGCTTTGTGGGTGCCACAGTGAGAACCGTGCGGATGATAAGCTGGTAAAGCGAGGTTTCTCCACGCAGAGAGTGGTTCTTTAGCCCACGGTTGCCTCTCACGCCATGCAGGTGCTCCTGGGACTGCAACATAATCTGGTTTAGAGTTTATTCCTGTTTTACCTCCCCCATAGGATTTCTCTTTGTTGTAGCTGCAGAAGTAATTGTATTTAGGAGAATGTTCTTCACCACAGGAGGAAGCAGCAGCCTCCTTGCTTTCATCTGGTGGCAGCTCTCCAAGCACTTCCTTGCCCATCCTTGCCAGCTGCCCCAGGGCTGCTGGGGGCCCTGGGCTGCACCCCATTGATGGGGGTCCTGGGCTGGCTTGGCCCGAGGGAGTTGGGCACTGCTGCTCAGGGCTCTGCCTCCCTCCAGGACCCTGACCCTTCCTCTCAGGGGTGGGTACAGGGCTGTCGGACCCCTGAGCACGAGCAAGCTGAGCATGAGCACGTTCTCAAAGTGTTGATTTAATACTTGCAAAACAAAACACATGAACGACCCTCCAGCTGAAGGGAGTGTTTTGGCAGCCGGTGTGTCTTTCCCCAGCCTACTGGCGGGCTGCTCTGCTGGCAGACCTGCCTGTGCCTTTACATCTTGCCTGCTTCTCATTTTGCTCTGTTTTGCTTTGTCTGATGGTCTCCCCTCCCTGTTTTCCAGTCTGAATTGCCAAGGAACCTGTGGTCACCAACCGGAGGGATCTGGGGATGGATGGCAAAACTGCATCCCCAAAGCACAGTGGTGTCTGCCCCACTCTTCTCGGTGCAGCAGCTCCTCCGTGCTTTGCTATCCCAGATTGCCAGGTTGTTTATGGCAGCAATTCCTCAGATTGCTGGCCAGCTCCCCCTGAATTCTCCTAAAAGGGCTGGTGCTGGTGGGGCAGGTGCGGGCTCTGTCTGCCTGGTGAGGAATGCCGGATCTCCAGAAGGGCCTTGTCCCTCCCTGCGGCTGTTCCTATGCCAGTCACATCATTTCAGTGGGGATGTGCCCTATGCTCTGCTCTCCAGGCTGGTGGGACCCCAGAGACCACCAGAGCACAGAGAGCTCCTGGTTTGTCTCAGGCTCAGGAGCAGAGCTGCTGTCCCCGGGGTGCTCTGTGCCTGGCACTGCCACAGACCCAGCACTGGTGGCCCAGCAGCTGCTGGGTGAGGCTGGTGGTGACTGCCTGTAGGCATGATGCAAAAGTGGAGTTTTCTGCTCATTTGTCTTTTGACTTTTGCTGCTGAAACTGCAACCCTGTGAGTTTGCTGTGGTCCCACATGTACCCAGTGGTGATACCATGCCATTGCTGTGATCTCCCAGTGTGGTCCCCTGTGCTTGCTTACTGCTCCTTGCTTCTCCACCAAAGGTCATTTGTCCTTCTAGTCAAAGCTGGTTGGTGTCTACCTGACCTTTCAAGTCAATATTTCCCAAACTGACTGGCACCTTGCGCTACTCCCATGTAAGCTCCACCATCGCCTTTCCCCCAGCCGTCACCAGCATCAGATGCAGCGAACAGCAGTGCTGGAGCAGCTCCTCTTGCGCCACCACTCCGGCGGGCTCTGGCACGCTCCTGCAGGTTGCCCACCTGGGTGCTGGAGGCTCTACATCACTCATAGGTCCAGGCTGCTGCCTCGCACCCTGGAGCCATGTCCACGCCCTCGTCTCTCTCCTTGTGGTCTCCCTTCATTTCTATCAGGGTGACTTGCTCAGGGGATCTTGTGGTGCCAGCATGCCCAGGCGGGCTGTCCTGCTGGTCAGTCCCGTGGTAATATGCTCCTCCTTGCACAAATGAGTATCACTGCGTGTGTCATCCCTGAGCAGTTATCTGACTTTTTTCCTGAAAATGGATGGGTAGTTAAATAGCACAATGTTGGAACTGGAGTCCTGCAGAACCCTGTCGTGAGCCCTCCTGGAGAGTGGTGGGGATGTGTCTCTGAGCGGTGATAAACCTGTTGTGGTCCATTTGCCGTGTGCCCCAGGGTGCACTGGTGTTGGGTCAGTCCTGCTCTGACCATGTCCATGTCCTGTGCCTCTTCCCAGTGTAACTTGGGCACGTGGTGCCTGCCACCCCAGAGCTGATGAGGGCATGAACACTTGGGGGCCACCTCAGAGATAGGGGGCAATGGGGGAGGGAGAAGACTCTTAAACCTTTGCAACCTGGGGGGGTATTGCCTGCTGCTCGTCTGTGTTTGCACTGGGGCCTTGGAGAACTGTGGCTTTTACAGGGATTTTAACTGACTCTGTAGCCCTCTTCTGACAAGTGACTTCGTAGCTGTGTAAGCAGGCTGTGCCGGTCAGTAGTGCTGCAGCAGGAGGGAGGCTGGAAAAATGGAAACAAACCACTTATAAAACCTGAAGAAATACTGCTGGAACCTGGCGTGCTTATTGCTGGGACAAGAGTGCTACTGAAAGGCATTAATAAAAGCAAAGGGGAGAGGAGGTGCTTGCCATGGTGATGAGAGGCAGCTGTGAGGTGAGAGGGATGGGCCAGGCAGGGAAGGTGAAGCTGGAGCCTGGCTGTCGTGGGGCAGGGCAGGTCAGAGCAGTGAGGGGGTTCTGGGGGTACCAGCACAGCCTGCCCTCAGACCAGCACGCTCAGACGCCAGGCAGCCTCCTGTGCTGCAGTGATGCTCGGACCCCCACAGGTGAGTGTACCAAAGGCACTGAGCCAAGCAGAGCCTCTGACACACACTTCACTTGGGCTTGTGAGCCTGGCAGCTTGACTGCTCTCCAGATGCTCCCAACGAGGAGGGTTTGGGCTTTGGTTCCTTGAGCTCCTTGTGCCCTTCATTGTTGCTTCTCGCTGCTTGCAAGGAGCACAGAATAGAGCAGCATGTTCACCTTTCTTGACTGGTCCCCAAACTGCACAGGTGGCTGTCCCCAGGAATTGCTGCCAGGGAGCTCTGGGACACACGAGGAGCCAGACCTCAGCCTTGGGGTTCGATAGCCTGGCCAGAAAGGCTGACAGTGGACACAGAGTCAAACTTCCCCTCCACAGCCTGGCTCCATGGTCTGCCCCTGCAGCTGAGACCCCTGAGGCCATGCTGCCCCTGTGTCCTGGGGTGTGTGGTGCCAGGGACCCACACTGGCAACGCCTGCGTCATTCTGGGGTTTGCTGGGGATGGAGATAAGGAAAGGGGTGATGGCTGGAATGAGCCCCTCACAGAGCAGCATCCCTGGTGGCTGTGTGGTGGCAGGCACACTGGGAGGGCTAATGGCTGTCTCTCTCCCTCCCCAGCCATGACAGCGTAGGCAGGCGGCGAGAGATGGATCGCTTCACTGAGTGCGGGACCCAGACGGACGCAGTGGTGGTGCTGTCCCTGGCGCAGGCTGCGGTTCTGGGCTTGGTGTCTGAGAATGAGCTGCTTGGGGCCACTGTCAGTCCCTCCGGCTTCTTCCCAGGGCTGGGAGGGAAGCTGCCGGACCCTGCTGCGGTGGAGCCCGGGGAGCCGGAGGGCGAGGGGCAGGCACCAGGGGATGGGCAGGAGGAGGATGCCTTGGAGGCAGAGTCCTCCCTGGAGAAGCACGCCCGGAGGAGGAAGCGGCCTCCTGTGAGGCTGGTGCCCAAGGTCAAGTGCGAGAAGGCAGAGGTGGAGGATGAGGTGCTGTACGAAGTGTCCGTCCCTGGGGACAAGGAGGGTGAGCGGCAGCACAGACACCTGCCCCCCCTCCAGGACCCCAGCCAGGAGCAGACGGTGCAGAGCAGTGCCATGAAGATGATCGACCTCGGTGCCTTCAGCAGGAAGCCCCGGCGCCTGCGGCACCTGCGCCGGCACGTGCGCCAGGAGCTGGAGGCCACCGAGTGCCGCCTCGGGGGCCCTGACCCTGCCGGTGCAGCGGATGGTGGCACCATGGGGACCCTGCGGACCGAATGCGCCTTTGAGGCGGGCGCCCCGTCCCCTGGAGAGGCAGAGGCCCCTGCACCAGCGTCCCCTGAGCAGGTGAAGAGCGAGCAGGGCTTCACCTGGCAGGAGCCGGGGGAGCTGGATGCAGAGGCGGCGGGTGCCACCAGCGAGCGCAACAAGAAGGCGCAGCTGGACCGGCTGGACATCAACGTGCAGATCGATGACTCCTACCTGGTGGAGGCAGGGGACCGCCAGAAGCGCTGGCAGTGCCGCATGTGTGAGAAGTCCTACACCTCCAAGTACAACCTGGTGACCCACATACTGGGCCACAATGGCATCAAGCCCCACTCCTGTCCGCACTGCAACAAGCTCTTCAAGCAGCCCAGCCACCTGCAGACCCACCTGCTGACCCACCAGGGCACGCGGCCCCACAAGTGCGAGGTGTGCAGTAAGGCCTTCACCCAGACCAGCCACCTGAAGCGGCACATGCTGCTGCACACCGACATCAAGCCCTACAGTTGCCGCTTCTGCGGCCGGGGCTTCGCCTACCCCAGTGAGCTGAAGGCGCACGAGGTGAAGCACGAGAGCGGCCGCTGCCATGTCTGCGTGGAGTGTGGGCTGGACTTCTCCACGCTCACCCAGCTGAAGCGGCACCTCTCCACGCACCAGGGCCCCACACTGTACCAGTGCCTGGAGTGCAGCAAGTCCTTCCACTACCGCAGCCAGCTGCAGAACCACATGCTGAAGCACCAGAACGTCCGGCCCTTCGTCTGCACTGAGTGCGGGATGGAGTTCAGCCAGATCCACCACCTCAAGCAGCACTCCCTCACGCACAAGGTAGGGGCTGGGGCACGTCGGGCACCTGAGGGGTGCTGCCCTTGCCATGCCCAGAGGAGGTGTGCCAGTTCTGGATGTGGGTGCTGGGGCAGAGGGGTGTCCCAGTGCCCCAGACTCCTGGCCAGCCCTGGGAAATGGGTGGTGTGGGTGGGCAGCGGTGCCCGTGGTTGGCATTTGCTAGGGGTCATTGCTTAGCAGCGAAAGCGCATCGTTATGAGCAGGGCCTCCTTTCTTCCTGGGGGTCTCCATCCTCAGGGAGGGAGGTTTCAGACCTACTGCGGGTTCTGTGGCAGGGTGACTTAGGAGACCTGCCGCAGCCCCTCCCAGCGGGCTGTGAGTGAGGGGTTTGCTCTTTTCCAGGGGTTATTTCAAGGGGAAGCAACTGGCCTGAGCCAGGGAGCAGAGCTGGATCTCACAGCTGGGCTCACAGAGCCCATCCAGCCATGCTCCCCACAGCCCACCTCCTGCATGCTGCTAGGCTTGGGCAGGGCTCTCAAATGTACCTGTGCCGGGTCGGCCGCTGTATGGTGGCCACGGTCCCCAGCCAGCTCCTTCCCATAGACATCACTTTGCAAAGCTGCTCTCACTCCAGCAGCACTGACCTAATACTGGTTTTTCCAAGTGCTGCAAATGCATTTCCAGGGCGGGTGAGACGATGGTATCTGGGAGTGAGGCAGGATCCTGCCTGCTGCAGGACCATGCAGGGGGAATTGCCCCCTGGGGCAGTGTGGGGATGGCACAGGCTCTCTGTAGTGCCTGCTGTGTGTTTGCAGGAGGGGCAGGGAGAGTGGAGCAGGAGACTCTCAGGAAGGTGAGACGAGATGAGAGTAAATCTCCCCCCGCCCAGTTCCTACACTCCAGCCTGCTGACAGTCCCTGAAGCTCAGTTTGGTGCGAGGACCCTCTCCCATGCCCCTTGGGGAGCGCAGGTCCCTGTTCTGCACCATGCCGGGCACCACTCTTGTGCCCCCAGCTCCTGCGGGGTCTGGTCAGAAACCCCAAAGCCACCCGGCACCTCTGTGCGCTGGCCCCCACCGCTGCAGGCAGAGCTCTGCCTGCTGCCGCTCTGCGCCCAGGTCTTGGCTCTGCCCCATGGTCACAGCTCTCCGAACCCCTTGCAGGGCGTGAAGGAGTTCAAGTGCGAGGTGTGCGGGCGGGAGTTTACCCTGCAGGCCAACATGAAGCGGCACATGCTGATCCACACCAGCGTCCGTCCCTACCAGTGCCACATCTGCTTCAAAACGTTTGTGCAGAAGCAGACGCTCAAGACCCACATGATTGTGCACTCACCGGTGAAGCCATTCAAATGCAAGGTACTGTCGGGGGTCCAGGGAGGTTAGCAGATCTGGGGTGGTTAGCTCAGGCCCTGGTGTGCTGCACTCAGGAGAAACCCAGCCAGGCTGGGTTGAGCCCTCAGTCACAGGAAAGCAGTTTTGTGATGCCTCCCTCTGTTCGCTTGGGCAAACAGCTCATCCTGACGCGTCTGCTCAGAGCTGCGCAGCAGAGAGCAGCTGCTGTGGGCAGGGTGTGGGCACTGCTAACAGGGAAGGACAATTAGTACCTCTCTCTGACCAGCACTAGATCTGCTGGAGTTCCCAGCAATACCAGCACAGCATCCCTGAGGCCTCCCACTGCAGCCAGGGAGGAGGGAAACGGCCCCATTACTCTTAGAAGTTGGTGGGAGCAATGGGGGACCCCAGAAGCAAGGTCTGCTCTGAAAAGCACATGTCCCTGTGGCAGCACTGGCCATCGCAGGCGAGCACCTGCCACTGTGACCCTTTGCTGGGGGTGGCAGCGGGAGAGCCCTTGCTGACTCCAGGAACGCTGCCTACAGGTCTGCGGGAAGTCCTTCAACCGCATGTACAACCTGCTGGGCCACATGCACCTGCACGCAGGGAGCAAGCCCTTCAAGTGTCCCTACTGCTCCAGCAAGTTCAACCTGAAGGGCAACCTGAGCCGGCACATGAAGGTCAAGCACGGGGTGATGGACATCAGCCTGGACAGCCAAGGTAGGTGCAGGCTGTGGCCAGTACCTGGTGCTGCCCATTGCAGACTGGGCACTGTGGTCTTCCCTGCTGTGGCCACCCCTGGGAGCACCCAGCTCTCAGCTCTTTGCTTCGGGAGCTGGGCCATGCCACGGCGGCTCCAGCAAGCACCTTTCAGCAAGCTCACGTCTTGTAGCCTGAGGGCTGCCCTTGGCTTGCTTGTCTTGCCAGTGCCCCGTGGTGACAATGCTGTCTCCCCAGCCAAGCACGTGCCCTCCATGGAAAGGTACCAAGCAGGAGCTGGAATAAGCTTAATAAACTTGGTACAAATACAAATAAATAAACTTCATTTTAAAAAAAAAAAGTTAAAATAAACAGCTCCTCAAGGAGCCATTGAGGCTTTGGCTTCTCTGGAGAGGACAGTGCCCTCTGGTGATGTGGTGACTGTGAGCTTGGTCAAAGGGTTTTGCAGGGTGGGAGGGGTAAATCTCACTGTTTTTGCCCCTGCTGCCCCTTCTGCACCTGCCCAAAGGCACCCTGCGGGGATGGGAGATGTTCCTGCTGCAGGTTTCTGCACAGCATCAGTACAGATGCTCCATCAGCAGTCTTATGGCAGGACCACCCCTGCTTTGTACAGACAGAGCTGGAGACAAGCTCTGGCTGTTTCATCCCCTCGGGTTGCCCAGCAGTTCAACACCCACTTTGAACGCATGCTGGGGGACCCAGCAGGATCCCCCGTTCCTGCCCTTTTCTCTTCCTCCTCACCTTGGACAACTCCCAGCCCAGCCAAGACTCAGCCAGCATCTAGCACCGTGATGCAGGCAGGGAGTGCAAGTGCAGGGACAGCGCTGGGAGGATGCCTTTCCTGCGCTGCCTTCCTCACCTCCCCTGTGGTGGGATGGATGCCGCAGACCCCTGCGTGTGGCACAGGCACTGGTCAGGGGTGAGCACACGAATGGCAGCTTCCTGCTCTGGCAGTGCTCTGCTGGCAACCCATCCCTGCTGTGGTGTGTGGCTGGGGATCCTCTGGGGTGAGAGCCCCCCACAAGTGGCCTGTCTTGAGCAGAGCTGTAGCTTCTGGGGAGCTTTGGGCTCTAAACCTGAGCTGCCCAGGGAGGATGGGTGCTGTTGGCCCTTGGACCTTCATGCAGGTCTATCATCAGGTGTCCCTGTGCTAAATCCTAGATCCCATGATGGACCTGGCCGGGGCTGACCATGCTGAGCTGGACGGGCAGCAGGAGATGGATGACTTCGAGGAGGAGAACTCTTATGGCTACGGGGGGGTGGGCAACCCTCCAGATGAGCAGGCCATGAAGGAGATGGCGTACTACAACATGTTGTAGCCGAGGCTGGAGGAGGCTGCCAGGGGCCTGTATGGACTTTGCGTGGTAAGAGGAGCTGCTGCCGGCAGGCTGTGGCACCCAACCAGACCTGCACCACCACCCCTGGAGAAGGGGGGGCTCCAGTTGAGCTTGGTGAAGGAGAAAACAGGGATGTCAAAAAACCTTTGCCAGGGCAAAGGCAGGAGCAGAGGCTGGAGGTGGCACAGGGCAGCGGTCGCTGCCTGCCACAGGCACACCGAACTGGTGCAGCAAGGGCTCAGCTGCAAGCTGCTGCCTGACCCTTGCAGAGCCCCAGTGGAGCTCTCTCCTTCACTGCGGTCCTTCCCTCCTTCCCCACCACCCCCAGAGAGGGAGCACCGGGCTGTGCACCAGCTGTCTGCAGCTCTCTTGCCCACTGCTGACCTCCCTTCGCTCTGCTTCTGCCTGCCTGCCTGCCCCACCACACGGTGGCAAGCCGGGACCTTGCCTCTGTCTTCACCCTTGCCTGTACTTCAGTGTCCAGTGTACTTGAAGCTGCAGGCAGGGGAAGGCACATCCCAGAAGATGATGAGCATTACTAATTATTCTACCTCCTGGGTCCTCCCCCATGGCTGTGCTGGGGCTGCAGCCCAGCTGGCCCCCTGCTCCCCCCTCCCAGCGCCCCGTGGGGCAGAAGCCCCTCTGCCCACGGGAGGAGGTGGGTTTGCATTTCTTGCTCTTCCCTGTCTCCCAGACAGGCAAGAGCTGTCCCACTTGCTTTGGCACCAGCTGCGAGCTGGCATGGGCAAAGCTGTGGCAACCTGCGCGAGGCCACGGGGCACATACAAAACAGAATATTTTCTTACAAACTAATGGCAAAGCTCAGAGGAAGCAGCAGCTCTGGGTATAGAGCAGCTGTAGTGAGCAGTGTATTTAAAGGAAGGTAAACCCTGTTCAACTTGAGCAAATGATGGTATTTTGAAAGTAATTTATTTTTTTCAGATGTGCCGCGTGGTTGGATTTATCTTTTCACTGAGTTCAGTTTCCTTCAACCAATGTGCTTTGTAAACCTGTGTAACGTGTGTGGTCTGTGCGTGGGGAGCAGCACGGGCTGCAGTGGTGCGGGGGGCGGGGGGGGGCTGAGGGCTATGCTTAGCAAACCACAGCTGCCCTTTGCACTGCCAGTACCCACTCCTCGCCCCCCCTGAGCTGCTGTGGGGCTCAGGAAAAGGCTTTTGCTTGGGATGCACAGCCCTTGGGATTGGGGGGGGTTGCCTCCTCTGCTCCCAGGTGCTGTGGTGGAGGGAGAAAGGAGCTGGGGCAGTACTGGGTCTGGGACCACTGTCCTGGTTGTCTACCCTCCCTGCCGTAGGGCAGGGGGCCAAGCAGCACCAGCAGCATTGCTCCCCGAGCATGCCCAGGGCCGGGCAGGGTCTTGGCAGGCACTGGTACCTCCTGGGAGGCTGCAGCAGGCCCAGGACCTGGGGTCCAGCTGGGGCATTGGCACAGGGTTCCAGGACCCCTAAGCTGACCTCCCCTGCAGGCGCAGATCCTACCACACTCCCCAGGGCAGGCCAGCATCTGCCCCATCCCCAAAAGCCCCAGCCTGGCTCTGGGGGGTGGCACCACTCACCCCTCCAGCCCCCAGAAAGGCAGGGTGCGCCCCAGCCTTGCCATCACCTCCCCCCCCCCCCCCAACTTCCTCCAGCCTCAGGGCAGGATGGAGACAGCGTTGGGCATCCCCGCTGCCCTCCTGCAGTGCGGCAGTGCCGCCCCCTCCCCACAGCCCCCTCTGCGCTCCCAGCCAGTGTGGCCCCCCCCTTGCTACCTCAGTCCCATTACCAAATAGCTGCGATGTGCTGGGTGAGGATGGGCTGGTGAGGCCAAGCCGAGGGGGTCCTCGTTGCTGCAGGGAGGCAGCCCTGGGCAGCAGCAGCACCAGGCTTTGCCCCGCAGGTTGAGGTGGGGGGGTCTCATGCTGGCAGCTGTGTGGCTCCCTGGCATCCCCCCCCTCACGTACGCAGAGCATTCAGCCACCCCTTGTGCAAAGCCCTACTGTGTTTTAGTTATTTTTTTATCTCCTCGGTTTGAAGAGTTGTTTAGCAATAATTCTAATAAATGCAAATTCTTTAGCTGCTGGCTGCCTCCTGCGGCCGGCATCCCCCCATGCTCGCACCCCGAGAGCCATGCCACCACCATGTGCCATGGGCCGGTGAGGTGTTTAATGGCTGCTGGCACCACGAGGCAGGAGGGTACATGAATCAGTGCGGGATGGGCCCCCTTCCCGGTCCTACACATCCCTGCTAGAAAGGCTTTAAAAACACTCGTAAGAAAACCGCTTATAAAAATTATTCAACTGTTCCTGAGCTGTGTCGGTGAGCTGGAAGCGGCGCTGGGTCCCCGTCCACCAGGGTGACTGCGGGGCTGGGTGGCCCCCCTTGCCCCCCTACTGCTTGCCCAGGGCCTTGTCCAGGTTGTTCTTGATGGCGTCCAGGAAGTCGGTGGTGTTCACAAAGTGCTCGTTGAGCTTCACACTGCGGGGACACAGAGAAGGGCTGGAGGGGTCCCGCAGCCAGGGGGGAGTCCCTGCCCACCCCCCACCGCAGACAGCCCGGCTGGGAGGGGCAGAGCCGGGGTGGGCAGCACAGCCTGGCCGCAGGCATGGCCCGACCCTGCAGGCTGTAAATAGATGCCCTGAGTCCCCAGGGACCATCTGGAGGCCAGCAGCCACCCCACATGGCCAGCCTGCCTTCGTGGCAGGCGGCTGCCCCACACCGCTCCGCCCCGTGAGCCACACGTACTTGGCGAGACCGTGGATGCAGCCGGCGAGGTCCTTCGTCATCGTCCCGCTCTCCACGGTTTCGACGCAGACCTTCTCCAGCGTCTGAGCAAACCTGGGGATGGCAGCATGACACACAGCTCCGCTGAAGCCAGCACCCCTCTGCCGTGGACCCCACCATGGCTGGGACCGGGATGGTTGGCACCAGGGTGGCTGCTGGCAGCGTCCCCCACCCCGGGGTGCCCCCACACCACCCTGCTTACTTGATCAGGTCCGGGTTACTGTCCAGCTTGCCCCGGTGCTCCAGGCCACGCGTCCAGGCAAAGATGCTGGCGATGGGGTTCGTGCTGGTGGGTCGCCCCTGTGTGGAGAGCATGCTCAGCAGCCCGGCATGGGCAGCATGCCACAGGCAAGCCAGTGCAGGCAGCTCGCTGCAGGCAGAGCGCACCCACCTTCTGGTGCTCCCGGTAGTGGCGGGTGACAGTGCCATGGGCTGCCTCGGCCTCAATGGTCTTCCCATCCGGACACACCAGGACAGAGGTCATCAGCCCCAGTGAGCCAAAGCCTGCGGCAGGACGGGGGTCAGGGTGGCTCCAGAAGGGCGACCACACACAGCCCACCCCATGCCGCCCCACACCACCCCAACCTGTCCTACACCACCTCCTCCCACTGCTTCACCTTGGGCCAGGATGTCTGATTGGACATCCCCGTCGTAGTTCTTGCACGCCCAGACAAATCCTCCGGAGGACTTCAGCACCTGGGCAACCATGTCGTCGATAAGCCGGTGCTCGTACCAGATCTTCAGCTTGTCGAACTCTGTCTTATAGTGCCTAGGAGCCCAGGGCAGGCGTCAGCCATGCCTGGCCGTGCCCACCCCAGGCTGGGTCCCACAGCCAAGCCCTGGGCAACAGCCCCCTCCTCGGAGCAGTCAGCCCCCTCGGGACAGCTCTCGCCCCTCAGCAGCCTGAGCTCCTCCAAGTCCGTACTTATCAAAGATCTCCTGGAAGATGTCTTTGAAGCGCCCGTCGTAGGCCTTGAGGATGGTGTTCTTGGTGCTCATGTAGAGAGGCCACTTCTTCTGGATGGCATACTGGAAGCAGCTGTGAGCGAAGCCCGAGATGGACTGCAAGGGAAGTGCATGGACCCCCGTGGGACCCCCGTCCCGCCAGCCTCGCCCAGGTCCACCTGGATGGCAGGGCATGCCGCTCCACAGGGACCCCACCAGCTGCCCCCATCCCACCCCGTTACCTCGTCCGTGTTGTACATGCCCATGCCCACGCCGCCGCCAGGGAAGTTGTACACCTCCCACTCCTTGGCCCCGCTGCCGTCCTTCGGTGTGAAGACCATCTTGAACGTCCCGGACTTGCCCACCACAAAGTCAGTGGCTTTGTACTGCAAGGGGCATGGCAGAGCATCACGCAGGGTCCGGCAGGAGCTGCCAGACATCCCTGTGCCGCAGGCAGCCGCCGCACGGGGCTCACCTGGTCGCCATGGGCATGCCTGCCAATGGTGATGGGCTTGGTCCAGCCGGGCACCAGGCGGGGGATGTTCTTGCAGATGATGGGCTCTCGGAAGACCGTCCCCCCCAGGATGTTTCGGATGGTGCCATTGGGGCTCTTCCACATCTTCTTCAGCTTGAACTCTGGGGTGTGCAGAGGTAAGGCTCCCGAGAGACCCCCCCCACCAGGCACAGCCCCGGCAGTCACCCCAGCCCAGCACCCAGCCCCTGCCAGCGCCCCCCCTGCTCCTCCATGCCGTGGGCTGCTGCCAGAGCCCAGCTGCTGGGCCAGCAAAGGAGAGGGACAGCTGGCACAGGCTCGTGAGTGGCACTGGGCAGAGGCCGGTCTGTCCCCAGCCCCATACCCTCAGGGTCCCCGCAGCATCCCCCGGCGGGGGGGACACCACAGTACTAAGACCAGGGCCCCCAGCCCAGGCAGCGGTGCAGCCCCCAACCCACCAGAAATCTGAGCTGGTGGGGGGGAGGCACTGCTGACTCAGAGGGGCCAGGCACACACGGGGGGCTCAGCTCCCCACGGCGCTGCTGGCACCACCCCCACTGCAGTGGGAGCTCGGCCCCTCGGCCCCTGCCCACCTTCCACCCTGGCTTCATCCGGCGTGATGGTGGCACACTTCACGGCCACGCTGTACTTCTGGGTGGCCAGCGCCGAGTCAATGGTGACCTGATCATCTGTCTTATCCCGGTGTGGCAGGCCCAGGTCAAAATACTTCAGCTGGATGTCCACGTTGGGCAGGATGAGCTGGGGGTGCCGGGAGAGCGTTGGAGGGGGGACAACAGTGCGGGGTGCCCAGGGAGCAGCACCATGCATGGCGGCACAGCCAGCCCCGGCCCCCGCCCCGGCCCCCACCCCAGCCCAGCCACAGCTGCCTGCCTGGGACAGTCCCCCCTGTCTGGGATGGTCCCCCCTCCCCGGGACCTCCTCACTTCCAGGTCCTGCCGGAAGCTGCGCTGATCTCACCACCTGCTTCCTGCAGATGGACTGACAGACAGAGGACTGACGGACAGGGAGGGCAGCACGCAGGGACTGCCTGTCCCCTCTACAACAGCCACCTGTTCCCCTGTACAGCACCCGCCAGCTCCACTTGTGCAACACCCCAGGCAGGACCCCGTTACCTTCTCCTTGATGAAGGTCCAGATAATCCGCGTCATCTCGTCTCCGTCCATCTCCACCACCGGGTTGGCCACCTTGATCCGCTTGTCAGCATCTAGGGAACGGTGGTGGGGTGTTAGGGGCGCATGCCCGGCCCCGCCGGCCCCGGCCCCACAGCTCTGCACCGTGGCGTGGGGCCAGGAGTCTTCCCGCGTCCAGCAGGGTCCCAGTGCCACCCCTGCTCTGGGCCGGGTGCAAGTCAAGGTGCAAACCCCGCTTGGGTGCAGGTTGAGGCACAAACCCTAGTGGGGTCTGGGCCAGTTCATGGTACCAACCCTGCCTGGGGCTGAGCTTGGGTGCAGGTCAGGGTGCAAAACCCCACGTGGGAGCAGGACTGGGACCAGGTGCACAGCCTTCTCAGGGCAGGACCTGGGTGCAAGCTGGGGTGCAAATCCCTGTGTGGGACCTGGACCGGGAGTAAACCCCTCTGGGTGCCAAGCCTGGCTGTGGGTCGGGCTACGAAACCCTATGTGGGGCCGGGACTAGGACCGGGACCAGAGGCAAACCCCTCTGGGGAGGGACCTGGGTGCAGCTGGGCTGCAAAACTCTACGTAGGACTGGGACCGGGACCAGGAGCAAACCCTTCTGGGGGCCAAGCCGGGCTGCAGAACTCCACGTGGGACCGGGACCAGAAACGATCCCTTCTGGGGGCCAAACCTGGCTGCAGATTGGGTGGCAAAACCCCGCATGTGACCGGGACCAGGAACAAACTCCTCCAGGGTCAAAGCGGGTACAAGCTGGGGTGCAAAACTCCACGTGGAACCAGGACCGAGAGCAAACCCTCGGGGACCAGACCCGAGTGTAAAACCTCGCGTGGGTCCGTGACCGGTAGCAAACCCAGCCCCATCCCGGAACCGGCTGTAAGCAGGGGGTACAGATTCAGTTGCAAACCACCCCCCCCCCCCCAAAAAAAAAAATCCGAGCTGGCCCAGCGTGCAAACCCCTCCGTGGGCCGGGACTGGTGCAAACCCCACTCGGGGCAGAAGCAGCCGCCCTCTCCGTACCGAAGGACACGAGGGCTTGCCCCCCCGCCCCCCCAAGGTCACCCCCCACTCACAGTGTCGGCGCTGCCCCACGGAGGCGGCAGGGAGGGGGCAGCGGGCCAAGCGGCTCAGCGCCGGGGCGGCGCGGAGGTAGCGGGCGGCCATGGCGGGGTGCGACGGGGCGGACGCGACGGGGGCGGTGGAGCGGGGACGCGGTTCGCTCCGCCCCGGGGCGGTGCATGCCCGCCCCCCCCCCGTGGGGCCCCGCGCGGGCCCCGAAGGGGCCCGCGTGGGGTCCCACGAGAGGGGGGACCCCGGGCCATTGCTTCACACCCCCCCCCCAGTCAGGCAGCACACCCCATCTGCAAAACACCCACGGGGGATGATGCCCTTCGCGGGTGGGGGGTGTACATGGCGGGAGGGTGCCCCCCCCCGGGGTGGGTGAGATGCCACTTGCTGGGTACAAGCGGTGCCAAAGCACAAGGTGACCGGCGAGCGCGGGGATCGGCTTTCACTGGGGTCCTTGGGATGAGGTGGCAAGGGCGGGCAGTCAAGCTGTTCCCCCCCACCACTGTGTGCATCCCCCCCACACACACACCGGTTCTGCTTGGTGTGGGTTGCAAGGAGCAGGTGGGTTTGCTGTGGTCCCCGTTCCTAGCAAAGGGACGTGGCCCACCCGGGCACGTCAGGGTCGGGGACACGCTGCCCGCCGAGCCCAGGGCTTGGAGCCAGCTCAGGCTTTCCCTACATAGAAGTGAGCGATCCTACACACTGCCAGCGCGTGACTCGGGGCAGCTGGACCCAGCAGGACAGGCGGCTGCGGGGAAGGGCGGCTGCAGGGAAGGGCAGCTGCCGCCATTTTCCGGGGCACCTTCGCCTCGCCTGACCCCGGCATGGCGAGGAGGGGGGTGATGCACCCCAGGGGCTCCCTGAGAACATCCACGGGAGCCAGGAGGTGTGCTGGGACGGCCAGGAGGCTGCTCAGCCCAGGGGGTTTGCTGTCCCTCTGCACGGGCCAAGCCGATGGCTTTTTTTAGCCACAGGGGACAGGCAGATCCTGCTCTGGGAGGAAAAACAGTCCTGCTGGAGCTGCCGGCCCCAGGCAGAGGGGCTGGGGGGGAGGCAGAGCCAGGCGCACTGACGTCTGCCTGGCTTTAACATTAACCAGAGCAGACGTCTGTGGGGCTGCCAGCCAGGGGGGGCCGGCACCCACCGCCCCAGGGCAATGCTGGGGTCTTGGGCGTTCCTGCTCCCACTGCCCTCTGCCCTCGCTGTGGCACCCTGTCCAGCCAGCAGCCCTGCAGCCGCATGGCCAGTGCTGCTGGGGCTGCCCCACAGCAGGGCAGTGGGCGGTGTTGCCCCCCCAGCACAGGGCCCGGGGGGGCCACCCAGCTGCGCCCGGCCACAGCGCTGCCCCCCCCCAGCTGCCCTCTTCCTGGCCCCGCGGTCAGAGCCACCCAGTGACCACGGCTCTTGCAGGGACGAGGTCACGCCAGCGCGGCGGCCATCCCCCCACGGAGCATGGGCTCCACCGGCGCTGATGAGAGCAGCCATGTGGCACCGTCCCAGGGAAGGGCTGCCTTCAAACAAAGAAGTCCATCCCTGGCCGGAGCCCAATCCACACGCCCCAGGCTGCTGCCAAACCAGCTTCCCCCAAGCGTGCCTGGCCCTGGGAGGGTCCCTGGGGACTGGCAGGGCTGGCTGCAGAGGGTCTGGGCCTCCAGGGAGTGACGTGTCCTGCGAGGGCTCTGGCCCCAGCAGGTTGGGGGCACCAAGAGCCAGAGAATGAGCAAGGACCTGGAGAGGGGGTGGTCTGTCCACACTTGTAGGCAGCCCCGTGTCTGCTCGTGGGAGGGGGGCAACAGGGAGGCCGAGGGGAGGCCATGTGCCCTGCGGGGCAATGCACTCTGTTTCCTTGTGCAAGCAGTGCTGTCCCCAAATGTGGGCCTCCCTCACTGGCACTGCTCTGAGCTGCTGGGCTGCAGGCTGGGTGGCAGGGCCTGCGGCCCCCCGTTCGACAGCAGTCTGCATCCCCCAGGGCTGCCGGGCAGCAGTGTGGGCCAGGGATGACACGGACTGTGGGGCAGGGCACAGCCTCCTACCAGTGACCCTGCACAGCACACCCTCCCCACGCCTCCCCAGGCCCAGGAGTGCACAGAGCAGGCAGCTGCCTGCAGCAGAGCCTCTGCACGTGCCAATGGCATGGCCAAGTGCTGCCTGTGCTGCACGAGGCGAGGTGGCACAGCTGCTCCAGGGACACGGTGCGACGTCAGGTGGAGCAGCCAGGCTGCCAAGGGTCTCTGTGGCCCAGGCAGGCAGATGGCAGCGCTCGGCCACGGGAGAAGGGATGGAAACTGCACGCTGCATGGCCAGGCTGGAAGGACACTTTGGGAATGGGGGTGTGGGCCCACAGCTGGCTGGCCCCGAGCCCCCTGCTTGGCCCAGCGCTGGCCAGCAGGTCAGTGCCCATGACACTGGCTCTGGGGGAAGGCTGGCACTGCTGCCACAGCTGTGCTGGCAGCTCTGCTCTGGGGCTGGGGGGGCTCCGCCTGCTGGACCCACACGCTGGAGCACAGCTGTGCGTCCTGCCCAGCTCAGCCCCGTCACACCCCCACAGCACAGTCCCTTGCCCTGCTCACCCCTCTGCATGGCTGCCTCCCACCCTGCCCACCCTGGGCCGGAGCACTGGCCAGCGCCTCCCAGGGCCATCGGCTCCTGCTGCCCAGCTCCTCCGGCACCCCAGGAGAGCGACGCGCCCACCCAGGCTCTCTGCAGACCCTGGCAGCTATGCGCACCACTGATGCCTGGCCAGCAGCCTCCAGCTTCAAGCATGTCACCGTAGGGACACCTGGAGCCATGGGCTACCCCAAACCACAGGGAGCTGAGCGTCACCACGAGATGCCGAGCCATGAGCTACCCCAAAATGCCTGGAGCCGGGTGTCACCACGAGGACCTCATGGTGACGCCTGGAGCCACGTGCACATGCACTGGGTGTCCCCGCAGCCGCTGCGCAGCAAGGACACCTCTGCTGCTGGGGCTGCCGCCCCCCTGCCCTGCAAGACCCCCCTCCCTGCAGGCTCCCACACGGGAAGGGCCCCCGGCACGGCAAATGCTGCTGCCCCCCAAAGCCATGCTCCCTGCCAGCTCCCGGGCACTGCTGGGGCCCTCACTGCACTGCGGGTGGCAGGGGGGCAGGTGGCCAGCCTTGCCTGGGGGGACCAGCATCCTCTCGTGGATGGGCCAGCACCAGCCCGGGGCCGGCATCACCCCGGCCGGCCCCTCGCCGGGACTCCCCCTCCCCCGGCGCTGAGCCAGGGCCCCCCCCCCAGCTCCCGCACCCCAGAACTGGGACTGACCGCCCCCCCCCCGCCTCGAGCAACGAGCAACCGCCCCCCCCCCGGGGGGGGGGGGGGGCGGCGGGCGAGACACCCGGAGCCGTGCCGGTGCCGGTGGCGGACCGCGAGTCGGAGCGGCGGCGGGGGCGGCCGGGCGGGGCGGCCCTTTGTTGCGAGCGGCGGGCGGAGCAGCCGGAGCCGCCCGGAGCCGCCCCGCGCCCCGCCGCGGGCGGGGACCCCGGAGCCGCCCCCGCTGCCGGCGGCTCCCGCCGCACCCGCCGCCGAGCCGGTGAGCAGCGGGCGGGGGGCGCACCGGGTACGGGGAAGGACGGGGGGGGGGGTGCGTGTGTGTGTGCAAGGGGGTGTGCGCGGGCGGCTGCGGGCGGGGGGGGTTGGGGGGGTGTGTGTGAGCACGGTGCCTGCGAGCGTTCGTGTGCAGCGAGTGTGCAGGGGTGCGCCGGGGTGTGCAGTGTGTGTGCGTGCACAGGGCCCGTGCAAGGGTCTGTGTGTGCACGTGCACGGGGCTCCCCGAGAGGGTGGCGGAGGGCCTGGGGGTGCGTGCGTGTGAGTGTGTGTGTGCCTGTGTTGCGTGTGCATGTGCGTGTGTGCTTGCAGGGTGCAGGCGCATTCGGGGTGGGTGCACGGACGGCAGCCTGCCCCGCGGTGTGGGGCTGTTCCCCGTGGGGGTGTTTTCCAGGTGTGTGTTTGCCATCCTGGGTGTGTACAACCCGTAAGCCTCCCTGCGTGTGTTTACATGTGTTACGCACAGTGCTTGGCTGAGGATACGGAAGTGCACACGCAGTGCTCTGGATGTGTGTTATGGGCTGCTCGTAAGAAGGTGTGTGTGCACACTCAGTGTCAGGTATGGGGCATGCGTGTGTGTAGCGTGTCCCGCCTGTGTGGATGTGCCCTGAGCACTCGCAGGATCCATATGTACTCTGTATCCCAGGTGTGTGGCCGCTGTGCCTGGCAATGCTGTTAGGTGCCAAAGTAGCCCTTTGGCTAGGGGACGCAGGGAGAGTTGGGGCCACATGGGCTGCGGGGTCTCCCCACTGGTCCACAGTGTCTGCTCCAGCTGGTCCTGTGGCTGCTTTTGGTGTCTGGCACCCCCTCCTCCCCCAGGCAGCACCACAACGAGAGTGCCACGGTGCTGAGGGTGAGCAGGGCCAAGGAGACTGACACTGATTTGGGCTCTGTGGGGCCAGGGATGGCTGGGAAGGGGTCACACATCCCCAAGCCAGGACCCCCCAGTTCCTACACCCCGCGGTGCAGAAGTGCCTGCGCTCAGAGCCCACCATGTCCCTGCCCTCCAAGGGGTGCTCACTGTCTGTCTTGTCTTGTGCCAGGCATGCCCGACAAGCAGTGGGGGCCCAGGGCAGCACCCCGTGTGTCCTGCGGCCTCCCGGGCAGGCAGTGTACGCGTGCAGGCAGTGTGTGTGCCGATGCATGCAGGCACTGGCACTGAGGGGAGAGGTTGGGCCATGAGGATACCCCATAGTCCTCAGAGCTGAGCCCGACGTCGCACAGGAACGTGGGGCCGGGGAGCGATGGGAGTGATAGGAGCAATGGGATGGGTGCGTTTTGCATGGTGGGCTGGGTCCAGGGCCCCCCGCAGCATGCGCTGCCCAGGGTGAAGGGGATGCTGTGGGGCAGCATGGGGCTGGCTGTGTGTCACCATCGGACAGGCACCAGCACCCCAGCTGGGAGATGCTGGCGGTGGGGTCAGAGCTGGCTGGGGGGGCATGGGGGCAACCAGGCTTCATGTGGCTGCAGGGGGGGCAGAGAGCAGGGCTGTGGCCTCATGGGAGGCCCTTGGCTTGGGCAGGGTGGCACGGCCAGTGCCCATGGGACAGGGAGGATACCCCGGGGCCCCTGGGCCCTGTGGGGAGCCCTGCAGTGACCTGCCTGGCTGGCCATGCCCCCCAGGCCCTGCACTGGGACCAGCACCGGGCTTTGCCCTCCTGTGCCACGGACTGGAGGCTGCCCCAGCCCCTGCCCCTTTCCCTCGTCCTGAGCAAGGCCTCTCTCCTGGGGCCGCTGGCTGCCGGGGTGCAGCAAAGCAGAGCAGGCGTGCCTGTGCCATACTGCTCCCTGACGCGCCGACCGTGGCTGTGCCGTGAGAGGCAGCCCAGCTCCAGCGGGACGCGCGGCGTTCTCTGAGCTGCTGGCGCTGAGCAGCTGGGTCTGGGAGCATCTGTGCGTGAATCAGCACGGCCCGGGAGCCTGCGCGGCTGCAGGTGTGCGTGCAAGCGCACTCACGCTCTGCGCGTGTGCGCGGCCGAGAGGAGGCCGCTGGTGTAAGGGGGGGGACTCGGGGGGACTGCCTGGTGTTGTCTGGCAGCCTCTAGGAGAAAGCCAAGCCGGGGGCGTGCGTGCTAGCCCCAGGAGATGTGGGTCGGGAGGAAGAGCCCGGGCGCGTAGGCTGTGTGCGAGCCGGGTGCAGGTCTCTGAGCGGGGGACGTGCCTGTGCTGCTGCCTGCGCTGCTGCCCGTGCTGGGGCAGGCTGCAGAAGGAAGGCGTGAGCACACAGGCAGCAGCAGCAGCAGCAGGGCGCACGCAGCCCCAGCCCTGCTCGTCACAGGCAGCGGCACCCAGCTCCGCAGCCGTCTTCCCAGGCACCCGCCGCCCGCGGGAACAGGGTGGCGGGTGCTGGCGTGGGAATTTGGTGCAGAAACCACCGCCCCGCCTGCCTGGTGACCCCAGGCCACAGGTTTTGGTGCTGCCTGGGCCCCGGCACCCCAAGCAGTTTCCCCATCACCAACCGCTATTGCAGGCGGAGGGCAGGCTGGGACGGCGGCACGGCCGCCACACTTGTGCGTGCAGGTACCTGCAGAGCCGCACAGGGCACGCACATGCCGGTCCGGCTGGGCGCTGCGCCTGCGCGGGTGTGCGAGCAGGGCAGGGTGCTGCAGGGTGCCCCTGGCGCTGCCCCGTGCTGGCAAGCTGCGTGGGCAGGCGGAGGAGATAAATGGGAGTTTGTCGTAAACAGGCCTGGCTGCCAGCAGCGGTGGGGAGCGCCTCGCAGCCCGCCTTTAAAGGCACAGGCTCTGGCCTCACTCCGCTGCTTGCTCGCTGCCCGGCCTGGGCCAGGGCAGCCTGCCCACCCTCCCTGCCCGCCCTGAGAGCAGCTGGCCTCCCCGTGGGGGGTTCCCTTCCCTGCGTGCCATCACACCGGGATGTTGGCATGGCACTGCCACAGCCACGCACAGGCAATAGCCGGGTGCCCAGAGTCCCCCAGAGACCCCCGGGGTGCCATCGGGAGGGCGGAACATGGCTGCAGGGGTGAGTGTCTGCTCCCACCCCAGGGCAGGGTGACGTGCCAGGCTCCGTGAGGCAGAGCCCTGTCCCGTCTGTGGCACTTCCTGGGCAAAGGGTGTTGATAAGGAGGTGGGGTGGAGCTGGCAAGGCTGTCCTCGGCCCAGGAAGGGACGTCGGCCACCAGCAACCACAGCGGGAGCAAGAAGGGAGCTGAGCCAAGGAGGGAGGCAGGGGCACCACCGGCAGTCCCAGCCCCTGGGTACCAGGTACAGCCCGAGGAGCAGGCACCATCTGGCAGTGCCAAGCGGGCAGAACATGGGAGCGTGGGTGCAGCCGTCTCGGGAGCATGGGGAGCGCTTCTCCCAGGCAGGGGGCTCGCAGAGGGCCCCACCAGTGGGATGGCGATGGCCCTGGGGCACCGGGGCTGGGGCTGGCCAAGCAGGACAGCGTGAAGCTCTGCCCCACATGGGGAGGGCAGTGGTGGGGCAGCCCCAGCCCCAGGAGAGCTGCCTGCTGCGAGGAGAGACCCTTTTCCCCCCGTTGCCATGGCAAAATAAGCAGCTGTCATTAATAACGCGTTGCCACGGCAACCGCTGGACGAGCAGGCAGTTCTCTGGGGTCTGCATGTGCTGCTGGCGGGGGGCTGTGAACTCCCCCCACTCCCTGGCTGGGGTGCAGAGCCCACCATGGGCCCAGGCAGAGGGTTGGACCCAGCGCTGCCTGCTCGATGGCAAGCCTGTGCCACCCAGCCCATGCTGCGGCCCCACCGGGACCATGCTCGTCCCGGAGCCCCTGGGGACAGGGCACTGGGGCTGGCAGGGACGTGTCCCATGTACCTGGGTGCTGCCCTGTGTGGACACCGGTACCGGCGAGCTTTGCCCCGTGGGGTGGGCTGGCACAGGAATCCTGCTGCCTGGCGGTGCTGTGTCCTGTGGGAGCCCATTGTTCCCTGAGGGAGGGCAGGGAGCGCTGAGCTGTGCTGGGGCAGAGGCCACAGCCCCCAGCAGAGACCAGAGCCCGCTGCATGCAGGGTGGCCAGATGGCCGGGGAGAGCCTCTGCAGAGAGTGGAGATGGAGCATAGCTTAAGCTGAGGGGCTGTGGGAGCAGCAGCGCTCCCCACACGGCCACGGGCACTGGCGGCAGCCTTGGGGGCCGAGCTGTCCCCAGGACAGACATCTCTGGGACAGACATCCCCAGGCCAGCCTTTCCCGGGACAGACGTCCCCGGGATCCCAGGCCAGCCGGTTCTCCCTGCTGCAGGGAGGGAAGTGTGGGTGCGGGGGAGACCCGCGGCTGCTGTTTGTGCGTCGGACAAAGCGCCGTCCCCTCCGGACGGTGACCGGCTGCCGCTGGCTGGGACTGGGCGGGCGGGCGGGAGCAGGGCACAGCCCCTGCCCCGGGCAGGGCACTGCGGGGAAGCTCGCAGCACCGGGTGCCCCACGGGACCGCGGTGCCCCGGGAGCGGGTCCCGCCGGGGCGGGGCGGGGCGGGGCGGGGCTGGGGCGGTCCCAGCGGGGAACCGGCCGCCCCCTCTTCCGAGCTGCCCGCCCCGCCCGGGGCACCGGCACGGCTCGGTACAGCCTGGCTCGGTACGGCTGGGCTGGGCTCCGCGCGTTGCCGCCCCGCCCCGTCCCGCCCCGGTGCCCGAACGGGCGGGCAGCCCCGGGGCCGGGGGCGGCGCCGGAGCCGGGCCGGGCCGAGCCGAGCTGAGCCCCTCTCTCCCCGCAGGTCTGCAGCGCCCGGGTGGCTTCGCGGGAGGCGGCGGAGGCCCCGGCCTGGCTCTGCCCGGCCCGGCCCGGCCCGGCCCGGGATGGCGGCGCGGCCGGCGCTGCCGGTCCTGGCGCACTCGGTGCTGGCGGCGGTGCTGCTCTCGGCGGCGCAGGAGCCCGTCCCGCGGGTCAGCTTGCCCTACGGTGAGTGTCCGCCGGCCCACGGTGAGTGTCTGCCCCGCGGGGCTCCGGGGACTCCCGCGGGTCTCCCCCCGCCCCGGGCCGCCTGAGCATCCCGCCCGGTCCCCCGCACACCCGCTCCCCCCCCCCCCCCCCCCCCGGGCTCCCCACGCCGCGGGACGGGGCGGCCCCGCGTGGAAACGCCTTGTGACAGCCGGCGGTGCTGAGGCTGCACAACACCTTCCCAGCCAGCCCGGCAAGCCGGGGCTCGTGTCCCGCCATGGGGCTGGGGCTGGGGCAGCCGCGCTCCCCTGGGGACGTGGGGGGATGCGGGGCAGCGGGGCCCGCCGGGCAGTGGGGCGCAGCAGTAGCGAGGGCAGAGCCCCGGGGCTGCACACACAGCAGGCGGGCAGCAAAGAGGCATGCTTCCCTGCATCAGGACCCACAGCGAGGGTGTGAGCGGGTCTGGGACACCCAGGGGTGCTCGTGTCCCCACACACAGGGCAGCGGTGGCAGCCATGTCCTGTGCAAACGTGGGATGGGCTGAGCTGGCCACAGAGGCTCTGCCTGCCTGCTCTGCTGTGCGGTTTCATCCTCGTTTGGGCAGCCAGGTACCTGCGGGCGCTCTCCCTTCTCAGCTGCATCCCTGGGGCTCTGCACAGCCCCTTGCTCTGCTGTGCCTGGCCCCAGGCTGCTCCAGGACCCACTGCAGCCCCCATCAGCAGCATGGCCCCAGCAGGGTTCAGGGCTGCACTGGGGCAGGGGCTGGGGAAGGACAGCCAAGAGGCTGCTCAGCCAGGCAGAGCCCCTCGCAAATGGGGGGTCTGGCCTGCAGACCCCTCTTGCCCTGCAGAGAGCCCCCCCAGCAACTGGTATGGGGTGGGTGAGCAGCAGGACACACTCCACAAGCAGCTTGAGCTCGGCACCGGCAGCTGCTGGGCCCAGCTCCATCGTCTGGCGCTGTGGCTGTGGCATGGTGGGGGCCGCCCACATGTGTCTGGGCTGGCTGCTCTGCCAGGAGAAGATGGCTAAATCCAGCTGCTGCAGGCCAGCGGAGCCTGTCCTGTGCTGGCTGCTGGCTGGGCAGCCAGGGAGGGTGCAGTGGTTTGGGCCGGGCCAGCTCTGGCAGAGAGGCGCAGGCAGCTGGGAGCACTCCCTGGCTCAGCATGCTGCGGTTCGTCGGTGTGGACGTGGCCCCGCCACGTGCTCCCGTGACTGCCGGCCATGGTTGTGGTGGCACCAGCAAATCTGGGACCCGCCAAGCTGGACGGGAGGCCCAGGAGCCAGTAGGACAGCCCAGCTCGGCGTCATGCCATGCTGTGCCACACCGCGTCAAGCCGCACTGCCTGGCCCTGCCTGCACAGACCGGTTCTGGCCGAGCTCTGCCCACTTGCTGAGGCTGCTTTGGCTGCAGGGGCTGCAGCTTGCAGGCAGTACCCCGGGGGTCCCTACCTGGACACCCAGTGTTGCCACAGGGAGCCGGGCAGGGGGGACGGGCCGGCTGCTCTGCTGATGGCAGCGTGCGCCCAGTGGTGCCTCCTTGGGAGCATGGCCGCATGGGGCTTGTGGTTGGTGGGAGGGAGGAGCTGGCGAGCTGCTCCCCTGGAAGCGCTGGATGTGCCTCCAGCAGGTTTGTCTGGAAGAAGCAGGTCTTGTCCTAACAGGTCCCCTGGCAGCCAGCACCAGCTCCTGCAGCTCCCTGGGCTAGGACAGCTCTGTGGGGTACAGGGGCTCCCGCTGCCCCTCTGCTGCCTGCACTGGGCTCTGCCCACCGCGGGTGTCATGACCCTGGTGCTGGGACACAGGACCCCTGGCAGGAGGATGCCCTGGGGGGGGCAGCATCCCTCCCTCTGTGCTGCTGCAGGAGAGCAGGGGTGGGTGCTGGGCCAGGGGCCAGCTGAGCCCCTGGGGACGGGGGAGATGCAGCCCACCCCGTCCAGTGGTAGCTGGGGCTCATGGAGCGAACGGGGAGGGGAAGAGGAGCAGGGTCCGGCACCACAGCACCTTGAGCCCTCACGGTGGCTTGCACCGAGTGGGGGCTCACAGGAGCCCCGGGGCCATCCTGGCAGGGATCCGGGAGTGGGCAGGGGGTTGGGGAAGGTCGGGGCGTCCCTGGGGCGCAGGGTGTCAGGGGTGAGGGAGTTGGCAGTGTGAGTCAACCCGACGTGTCCCGCTGACACAGCCGGGCCATCTGATTCAGAGCGGCTGCGGGAGAGGAAGGGCTTCCGGGGCCAGGCCACCCACGCGGGACGGGTGCGCGGGCGCTCTGTGACTCAGCCTGCAGCCTCTGCCCTGGCGGCCAGCACGGGCAGCCACTCGGGCCGCCCCATGAGCCAGGGTGGGCAGCTGGTCCCGGCACCCATCTCTCCCTGCCCCAAGCTCAGGGTCCCCACGGGGCTGGGCTGGGCCACCCACGCCGCAGGGCTGAGCCCCAGGGGGCTGTGCGCGGCCAGGCGAGTGCAGACCTGGCTGTGGTGCCCAGTGCTGGGCAGGGCTGTTGTGACAGGGCCGGGACAAGGCAGTGGCATCCCGGCAGTGGCTTGTGCTCACAGCAGCGGGGGTGCTGCCCTTGGGCGCTATCGCGGCTGTGCACGGTTCACTGCGGTGCAGTGCTGCGTGTGTCTGACTGCGTGGGGAGAGCCGGATCCAGCCCTGGCAGCTCCTGTGGGCAGCTTGGCCAAGGTGCGAGGCTGGGACAGTGGTGCTGAGCAGAGGGGCCAGGAGCGAGCTGTGGCGCGGGGGCCCCGGGGGGTCGGGTGCTGACCCGCGTGGACTGCGCGAGGCTGATGCCTGTCGCTCTGCCTCCCCAGACTCGGCTGAGCGGGTTGTGCAGCGGTTCGAGGTGCCCGGCGTGTCCAACTACACGGCCCTGCTACTGAGCCCGGATGGTGGCACCCTCTACTTGGGGGCGCGTGAGCTGCTCATTGCCGTCAACACCAGCCATTTCCAGCCCGGGGCACCAGCTCGCAGGGTGAGCCCGCGGATGGGGGCCGAGCCCCATGCAGGACCACAGAGCCCCTGGGGCTGGGCTGCCCTCGGGGAGGGAAGGGGGCACCTAGCCAGCTCTGGTGCAGGGGTTCCCCTCCCCAGCAGCATCTGGGCTCTGTGTAAGCTGCCACACATTCGGGAGCCGCTCAGGACAGTGTGGAGGCAGGTGTCCCGGCCATCCCAGGCAGCAGGGTGCTTGGCCCCAGTCAGTGGCTGCCTCACCAGTGTGATTGAGGTGGGGAGGACATTGATGCTGGGGGCGAGCTCTGCCAGCCCAAGGCAGGTGGTGTGTGGGGACCAGCCGGTGATGGGGGGCTCCCAGTGACTGTCCCCTCTCTGCAGCTGCCGTGGAGTGCTGATGATGAGAAGAAGAGGCAGTGCGTGTTCAAGGGCAAGGACCCCCAGGTGAGCCCTGCTGCTGGTGGGCGTCTGGGGGCTGCAGCAGGAGTGGGCAGTGCCCCGTGCTGGGGTGGACACGGGCAGGAGGGCTGAGCCAGGTCCTCTCGCCCCTGCAGAGAGACTGTCACAACTACATCAAGATGCTGCTGCAGCTGAACAGCACCCACCTCTACACCTGTGGGACCTGTGCCTTCAGCCCGGCCTGCGCCTACATCGTGAGCACGGGGAGTGGGGACGGGGTCCAGGGGTCCCGCTGGGGATGCGGCTCCTCCTCCGCCATCGGGGCCCTGCAGTGGGGGTCCTGGGTGCTGGGACGGGCGCTAGCGGTGCTGCCAGCTCACAGCCCGGTCCCATTGCAGAATGTGCAGCACTTCAGCCTGGAGCGGGACGTGTCGGGGAAGGTGCTGCTGGAGGACGGGAAGGGACGTTGCCCCTTTGACCCCGAGTACCGGTCCACAGCCGTCATGGTCGGTAAGGCACGCCGCTGTGGGACCCTCGCCCTCTCTGCAGCCGGGCTGAACTGGGGCCAGGCCAGCATGGACCCCAGCGGGGGAGCAGAGCTGTGCCGGGTGGCGTGTGCTGGGTCCCAGCAGGAGTGTCTCTTTGGCAGACGGCGAGCTCTACGCCGGGACTGTCAGCAACTTCCAGGGCAATGAGCCGACCATCTACCGCAGCCAGGAGAGCCGCATTGCCCTCAAGACAGAGAACTCCCTCAACTGGCTGCAGGGTAAGAGCTGTGGCTGACATGGCGGGTCGGGGTCCCCATCCCCCTCAATGGGGGAGGCGTGGGGATGGGGGGGCCAGCCCCGGCAGCGGGGCGATGCTCAGGGTGCCTGTGTCCCCAGACCCAGTCTTCGTGGGCTCAGCCTACCTGCGGGAGAGCCTGCCTGCCGGCAACCCTGAAGGCGATGATGACAAGGTCTACTTCTTCTTCAGCGAGACGGGCAAGGAGTTCGACTACTTTGAGAACACCATCGTCTCCCGCATCGCGCGTGTGTGCAAGGTGGGCACGGGGCGGGGGGGTGTGCGTGGGGGGTTGTGCTCAGGATGTCATTCACCACTGGGGTGGGGGGGATGTGGGCCCACCCTGCACGTCTACATCCCCAGGTTCCTGGACACCCCAGCGCCTGTGGGAGACCCCTCTGGGGCAGTTAAGGCTCTGAAGTGCCCGCCCCGGGGCTGTGGCTCGAGCCTGCTGCTCCTGCCAGCCCCATTGGTGGCGGCAACCCTTCCCCATCTCCTCTGCCCCTTGGCAGAGGGGACACAAGCCCTGTCCTCCTCTCAGGTCGTGTTTCCCTTCCCCTGGGCGCCTCAGACACTGCTTGGCTTGTGCCTCCCCAACACCGGGGCTGCTCCACTGGGGCCTTGGCACTGCTGCATGGATGGACAGACCCCTGCTCCGCTCACCCAGCCCCGTGGGGCTCCCCACTGCTGGGCGGCCATAGCATCGTGCCCTGACCCACTGTGTCATGCAGGGGGACCAGGGAGGGGAGCGCGTGCTGCAGCGGCGATGGACGACCTTCCTGAAGGCACAGCTGCTCTGCTCGCACCCCGAGGACGGCTTCCCCTTCAACGTGCTGCAGGATGTCTTCGTGCTCACGCCAGGGGAGCTGCGCTGGAGGGAGACGCTATTCTATGGGGTCTTCACCTCGCAGTGGTGAGTGGCAGGTGGGGGACCCGGGAGAGCACTCTGTGGTGCCGTGGGGTGGTCATGGAGGTGCGGGCCACGCTCAGGTTCCTGGGGTGGTGCAGGGGACTCGGCGGAGCCAGGGTGCCTGATCTTGCCATGGGCTTTGCCTCTCCCCTGCCAGGAACAAGGGTGGCCTGGGCAGCTCGGCCGTGTGCGCCTTCCCCATGCGCAGCGTGCAGCGAGCCTTCGGCGGGCTCTACAAGGAGGTGAACCGCGAGACACAGCAGTGGTACACGGACACCGGCCCCGTGCCGGAGCCCCGACCAGGCATGGTAGGTGCCTCCTCGGTACTTGCCCGAGTGCAGGATGTGGGGCAGCCCCTCACAGTCACCCAGTCCCGCCGGCTACCACAGCACAGCCACCCACCCGCCCACTGCCCCGTGCCCTGGCCAAGCTCCTTCCTCTTTCCCCAGTGCATCACCAGCCACACGCGGCACCTGAAGATCAACTCATCCCTCCAGATGCCAGACCGAGTGCTGAACTTCATCAAGGACCACTTCCTGATGGACAGCCCCGTGCGCAGCCAGCCGCTGCTGCTGCAGAGCCGCCTGCGGTACCAGCAGATCGGCGTCCACCGCGCACAGGGCCTCCACAGCACCTACGACATCCTCTTCCTGGGCACAGGTGGGTGCAGCTGCGGGCTGCCGATGGGGCGGGTACTGGTGTGCTGTGTACCCCCGGCCCCATTTAGCACAGCCCTTGTGTTTGCAGATGATGGACGGTTGCACAAGGCTGTGCGCGTGAACCACGGGGTGCACATCATCGAGGAGATCCGCCTCTTCCCCGCTGGCCAGCCCGTTCTCCAGCTGCTGCTGGACCAGGACCAGGCAGGAGCTGGGCACAGGCGCACTGGGGCTGGGGCAAGGCGGGGGGATGCTGTGGGCTCAGCCTGCATTGGGCAGGTCTTGTTCGTGGGCTGGGGGCCAGGGAGCCTGGGAGGGCAGAGCTGTGCAGGGGCTGACCCTGCTGCATGGCTCTGGGGCTGTGGCTGCCCGCTGACCCCGCTGTGCCTCCTCCCATAGGGCCTGGTCTATGCAGCCACCTACACGGCGGTGGCTCAGGTGCCCTTCGCCAACTGCAGCCTGTACCGCAGCTGCGGCGAGTGCGTGCTGGCGCGGGACCCCTTCTGTGCCTGGAGCCGGGGTGCCTGCCGCAAGACCAGCCTGCACCCCCCAGCGCACCCCCAGTAAGTGCTGCACCCCCTCTCCATCCCCCTGCCCACCACAGCGCCCTACAGCACCCCGCTGCCCTGACCCCTCTCTGTCCCCAGGCTCTGGGCACAGGACATCGAGGACGCTGACACGGAGCGGCTCTGCCAGCTGGCCAACACCTCCCAGCCCCGGCCCCGTGTCCTCCTGCCCCCAGGTGAGCTCCTGCAGGTGCTGCCATGCCAGCCCAGGGTGTCCTGGGGGCTGCCACAAGCCCCAGGCTCCTGCTCGGCACCCCCCATCACCCTCGCACCTACCGCTGGGGTCCCCACAGCCTCGCTGACTTCCCCATGGGTTGTCTCTCTGCAGTCTCGGGCACCTCATGCCAGCGGATCCAGCTGCCGCCCAATGCGGTACGGCCGCTGCCGTGCCGGCTGCTCTCCAACCTGGCCTCGCGGCGCTGGCTGCACGATGGGGCGCCCGTCAATGCCTCCTACCTGGTGCTGCCCGATGGGGCCCTCATCCTGGTGGGCAGCCCCGAGCGGGCAGGTACCTATGAGTGCTGGTCGCTGGAGGAGGGCTTCCGCAAGCTGATGGCCAGCTACTGTGTGAGTGTGCAGGAGCCAGCCCGTGGGCTGCCGGACCCCAACAGGAAGGTGGCTGCTGGCCGGGACGCCCTGGAGACTGTCAGCACGTCCCGGAGCACCTCAGCGGTGGGCAGTGCTGCAGCCCGGTTGGACGGCAAGACCTACTGGACTGAGTTCCTGGTGATGTGCGTGCTCTTTGCCGCTGCTGTCTTTGTGCTGGCCCTCTTCCTCCTGCACCGGCACCGTGACGGCATGAAAGCCTTGCTGGAGCCCGGTGACCCTGGCCGGCACCAGAAGCCGCCCCGCAAGCCGGTGGAGAGCCTTCCCCTGAATGGCAGCAGCCTGCCCAACGCGGCGTCTGAGCACAAGGGCTACCAGGCTCTGCAGGACAACTACATCGTCAGCACCCCTGTGCATGAGCCCCCAGGCCCCCCACGCGCCTTCTCCGAGTCAGAGAAGAGGCCCCTCCACATCCGGGACAGCTTCGTGGAGGTGTCTCCCGCCTGCCAAAGACCCCGGGTGCGCCTGGGCTCCGAGATCCAGGACTCGGTGGTGTGACGGGGACAACAGCCGAGCCCTCGCCCACGACCGCCTCTGCTCTGCTGAGCCTCGCCGGACCGCAGCTCTGCAGCTGGGGTCCGTCTTGTCTGTGTGTGCATGCCTGGAGCCCGTGCCCTGCTGTGGCACCGACCCAGCCGCTGGGGCTGGCCCCACCTTGTCCCATTGGGGCTTGGCTCCTCCAGGAGGTCCCTGGGTGTCATCTTGGCTGCTCCGGCCCCGCTCCTCAGGACGGTGCTGGCAGCTCCAGGTGTGAGGGGTGCTGCATGCCTTCCAGGGACGTGCGGGACTTTTCCCCCAGCCCGGTGTTCCCGCTGCGGGGATGGACACGGTGCCCAGCTCAGGCTGCTGGTGTGGCCCCCAGCTCTGACAGCTCTGTGGGGCCGTAGCCCCCTCTATGCAGAGGGCAGGAGGGGGCAGCCGCAGCCCCCTCGCACCCCGACTCACTGTGATGTCCCACTGTGGGACCCAGAGCCACGTGTGCGACCGGGCGGTGCCGGTGCAGCAACCCCGCGGGATGTGCTGTGTGTCTGTGCTTGGTTCGTTTTTAATACGTCGAAAATGTGAATCGTGTCCCGGGGAGGGTACGGGGAGCGGCGCTCGCCCTGCACCAGGCTGGGCAGCGACTCACCCCCATGTCCCCATGTGCGTGTGCAGAAACGTTTGTGGTTTTTATATAAAGTCCAAGTGTCTCCTTTAGACATGTGTGTGCAGCTGTGGCAGGGCTGGGCACCTTCCCGGGGCCAACTGTGGCCAGGACCATCCTGGCGGCTCTGTGGAAAGGAACTGTGTCCGGCTCTCGCTGTGGTTGGGGGGAAAACCTGCCCATGGCCGGCTGCTCCTTGCCCAGGTGGGGACAGACAGGGCAGGAGGGTTGTGCTTGCGGTCAGATTTCCTGCAGTCTGCAGTGTCCCCATGTGCTTGGCCAAGCATTGGGCTGGGGCACACAGGGCCCCACAGGGCGCTGGCTGTGTACCCATGCAGTGATGCTGCCCAGGGCTGGTGCGAGAGAGTCCCTGCGACCCCGCTGTCAGGGTGTCATGCATCCATGGCAGCGAGCTCAGGCAGCACTCAGCTGTTTTGGGGCTGTACATGGAGGTGCATGCTGCGGTGGGCAGTCTGGTGGGGGCAGAGTGGCCCCCACAGTGGTGGAGGTGGGGAGGCTGCAGAGAAATGGGGTGAAGCCGTCCCAGCACCACAAGACGTGGAGGAAGGCAGAGGTGACCAGGAGGAAGAAAAGTGAGTGCCTGGGGCTGTGGCAGGCCGCTTCCCTGGGACCATGGTGTTGTGCTGCACATGGGACCCCACTGCCAGCCCAGGGCGCAGGCAGCTCCGCATCCCCATCCTGCACAGCTGCAGGCAGACCCCAGCCGCTTTGCCAGCAGGACCTGACTCCATGACAGCTGATGGCCAGGACCAGGACCTACACTATGCCACTGCTCGTGAGTCCTCATGCACCTTCATGCCTGGGAAGCATCAGCAGCACGAGCATGGGGCTGGGGGAAGCGGTGAGCTCCACACCAAGCTGGCGTGTCAGGGCAGGCTTTCCCCCAGGGACCAGCACTACCTCGCTCCCGGCTGGACCAGCACACCAAACTTCCTGCCCAGCCTGTTCTGGGACATCAAAAAAGCCACCGGAGGCGTTGGCTGGTGCTGTGCCAGCAGACACGGCCCCCGGGGCCGCAGGGGCACAGACTGTGGCGGGCAGATACCATCAGCACCGTGGGGCACCAAGCTGGAAGGGCCAGCACCGCCGGGAGCAAGGAGCCGGTACGTGAGAAAGAGCTGCGCCGGCACCCCGAGACGGCCATCAGCCGCTCCACCCCGGTGCTCCCGCAGGGTGAGCCGGACCCCAGGCACGATGCTGGCCCCACCTGGCATGTGGTGCTGCTGCAGCCCGGACATGGTCTTGCAGAGCGGCTCTGGCAGGAGGCTTGCCGGCATGGTGGGAGCGCTGCTGGGGTGGTGGGGCTGGCCAGGGGCTCGCTGCAAAGCGCAGACAGGGCTGTTGCCTGTGGCTGGCAGCGGGCCAGGCCAAAGCCTGATGGATGAACAGACACAAAGGGCTCCGGCACTGCCCGCAGCAAAGGTAGCTGCTTGCCTGCCCTGGATTTCCCTTTGTGGCTCTTGCTCGAGAGCTGAGCTCTTTGTGCTGCTGAGAACAATCCCCGGTTTTGGAGGAGGGAGGTGGCCCACGGAAAGGGCTGTCACCGAGCAGGACGTGGGACCCGTCCCCTGGAGCTGTGGCTGGCGTGCAGGCAGAGGGGCCTGGCAGGAGGCTGTGTCCCCAGCACCCCTCATGGCATGGGTCCCGCAGCACTGCCGGAGCAGCCCCCTCCGCCGTCCCCACGGCAAGACAAAGGCGGCACAGAGCACAGGGTGAAACCAGAGCCCTTTATTTGTGTCCTTGCCGGAGCAGAGGGAGGAAGAGGCCAAGGGAGGCAGAGCAGCTGCTGAGCCTGAGCCAGAGGAGGGGGCAGAGAGGAAAAGAGGAGGAAAAAGAGAGCAGGCCCCAAGCATTGTCAGTGCCGAGGCAGTGCAGGGTCAGCCTGGCTGCCTGCAGGGCTGTGCTGCGCTGGTCAGGGGAGGAAGGCGTCTTGTGCAGCTGTGGCAGGACAGCTCTGCTGCCAGGATGGCACATCTACAGTGCCACTTGGGTTATTGCTTAGAGAAACAGATCCGCGTTTGGGTTATTGCTTAGAGAAATGTATCCGTGTTGCAGCAGGGACGCCCCCAGCGAAGAGGGGAGAGCCAGGCAGGGACTTGGAGGGGGGAGGCAGCTCCCTGCCTGCTAGTGGAAGGCACGAATTGGTACTGAGGGCAGAGAGGAGCTGTGCTTGCTGCAGTGTGGCCCCCAGCCAGGACCACCTCTGTGCACCTCCCCCCACCCACAGAGCTGCCCTTGGTTTGCATAAGAAGTTAAAATCCAATCCTGGGATAGCAGAGTGGCTGCAAGCAAGGCAGCTTCCCAGGGCCCCACCGCTGCAGGCTGCAGAGACATCTGCCATCTCGCCTGTCGGGCATGAATGGGGAGCAGGAGGGTGTCCTGCCTAAGGCACTGTGTGGCACTGCCAGGCTGGTGAGGAGCGGGGGCCTCTGCTGCTCACTGAAAGAAGAAACGTCTTCGACCATGAAGAGCTGCAACAGCCGGAGGAGCCGTCCTGCTGGAGAGCTGCAGGGCTCTCACAGGACAATCTTGAAGGAGCTGCAAAAGACATGGCAGGTTCCGCACCTTCTCACTGGGTCACACGCAAGTGGTTTGCGAGCGCCCAGTGCTACAGGGATGCAGCATTGCCCTGTGCAGGAGAGGCTCTCTGCAGAGCTAGCAGGAAATCCAGTTCCCTCTGCTGTTACGGGAGACCTCGTACAGGGTAGCCTTGCCTTACTGCCACCGAGAGCTCTGCCCCAATGCCAGCACAGTGATCGGGGCAGATGAACCCCCCAGACAGGCCCCCCAGGACAAGCTGCGCCACTGGAGACCACCATACCTGGCAAAGTCCGGGGAGCGGGAGACAATGTGCTGGAACTCGGCGAGGTTGATGGTACCATCCTTGTCGATGTCGGACTCCTCCAGGATCTGGAGGGGAGGGAAAGGCGAGTGCTGAGCTGTGTGGCCAGGACTGTGCAGCAGCCTGTGCCCTGCCTGACAGTCCTCACGTTTCGGATGAGCTGTTCCATCTCTGTGTTGCTCAGCCGGGACTCCTCGCCTTGCCCCGTCAGACAGTTCACTAGTTTCTCCAGGTCCTTTCTGTCCAGAGTCCCATCATCATCAAAGTCTGTGGGGAGAGGAAAGTTATGTTTCGGCAGGGCTGCACTGACCCCAGAGAGTCATGAGCACCCATGCTCAGAGAGGAGAGGGCCTGGGTGACCTCAGGACACGGCAGGCTCCATGCCACACTTCTCGGTGCACATTATTGCACCAAACCAGCAGTTCGCAAAAGCTGCCATCCCTGTAGGTGCTCTAAGGGCACTGCCAGCCCTCCTGAACATGGATTCATCCCTGCCCCCACCTTGAGGTGGAGGGACCCCCGAACATGGCATCCACCCCCAGCCTTACCAAAGATGCGGAAGGCATAGTGGGATTTGATGTCTGAGGTAGCAGAGTCGCTGAAGACGCTCAGCATATCAAGGAAGTCTTCAAAGGACATGCTGTCATCCCTGTCATCTGAGGTGGAGAACACCCGGCAGATCCGGTGCTGGAAGGGGTTTGCCTGCCAACACGGGAATGGCTCAGGGCAGGGCTGGGCAGTGCCAGGCTGTCTCCCTCAACAGTAGAGACTGGCCACAGGCTGGTGCCAACCCTGCGGACGAGTGGGTACCCCACTCTGCCGCTGGTCTGTTGTGCACAGCACGACCGTGCCAGTCCTGTGCCTCCCCAGGACAGCAGCCTCACGCAGCAGGGATCTCTGGGCTCCTCCACGGCGGGGCAGGGATGAGGAAGCTGTTTGTTGGCACAGCTGACGTGCGGTAAGTGAACAGCTTCCCCAGGTGACTGTTGGAGCAGCACGTCGAGGGCAGAGCACTGGCACCGCGGCGGGTAAACATGGCCCTGCCCAAACACGTCCAGACCTAGGGAGCAGCAGCGAGTCCCGCTGGCTGCCAGGCACCCTACCCGCAGCTCTGGCAACGTCAGGATCTGGCTCTTGGGAACCCGTGCGGAGCAGGCATTCTCCCTCTCCTCCTTTGGCAGCAGTTCACTGAACCTCTTGTAGGCACTTGAAGAGGCAAGAACAAGAGACGCTCTGTGGCGTGAGGGGCGCAGGAGGCAGCCCTCTGGACACGGGCAGTGCAGGCAGCTCTGCCCAGCGCTGCACCGAGGCGGACGGCCCGTTTCCCACAGCTCCCTGCCAGCTGTGTGCGGAGCCGGCCCGGGGGGGTCCCCCCACGGCAGTGTCTCCCCCCCACCTGCTCCCGGGACCCTGAGGACCAGCAGCGAGGGGAAAGAAGCCAGCCCTGCTGCCTGCCCACCCAGACGGCTGGCACTTCCGAGGGGGAGAGAGCCGCCGCCGGGCTGGCCCCGCAGCACCCGCAGACCTTCCCCCCCCACCCCGAAACCCCGCCGGTGGGAGAAGGCCAAGCTCCGGTTGCGGCCCCTCCGGTCTCCTGCCTGACGTCGAGGGGAAGGGAAGTCGAGGCGGCGGGGCCGGGGCCGGGGCCTTCCGCGCCCCCACGGCCGAGGCGAATCCCCTCATGGCGGCCGAGGGGAGCGGGCTGGCCCCGGAGGTATGAGGGGCCCGGGGCCAGCACCCCTGCCCCAGCAGTCAGGGCCGCGTGCCCGCGCCCCCCGGTAGCACTTACAGCAGGATCTCCTGCTTGCTCAGGAACGTCAGCTCCTGCGGGGAGAGCGCAGGTCAGCCCTGGGGCCGCGGCACCCCCCGTTCCCGTCCCGTCCCCCATTCCCGGTGCCCCCGCACCTGGTACTCGCCCAGCGTCTCCCGTGGCAGCAGGCTGGCCGAGCCCCCCATAGCGGCCCGCGCCGCTTCCGCCTCGCACGTCACTCACTCTGCCGCTCCCAAGGCAACGCCTCGCCCCGGGGCGGGACCGCCCCGCCCTGGGGCGGTGACTGACGGCAGCGCGGCGAAGCCGGGGAGCGACCGGTTCCCGGCATGGCGGCGGCGAGCGAGGCGCCGGGCGACCCCAGTCCCGAGGACTTCGTCTATGGGGAGGAGGACTTTGTCCTGCAGGGAACTGGCTGGGGGGGCGAGCCGGGCTCCGCGCCCTCCCGCTTCGACCGGGCGCTGCTGGAGGGCTGGAGCGACAGGATGGAGCGGGGCTTGTTCCGGTACCGGCTGGGGCCGCTGCCCACCCGCGTCCTGCCCGGCCCCATGAGCCTGGTGGCCCAGCTCAACGTCCAGCGCGGCACCGAGCGCCGCCCGCCGCAGGCCGTCCTCAGCCTCCGGCAGCCCTTCGACCCCCGGGCCTTCAACTTCACACGGATGCGGCCCGGCGAGGTGCTGCTCCGCCTGCGCAGGGCGGCGGACGAAGGAGGAGGAGGAGGGGGTGGGGGTGCCGCGGCCCCCGACTACCTCCTGGTGGCCATCAACGTCAGCCCGCTGGAGCAGGGCCACGTCCTGCTGCTGCCGGAGCCGGACCGGGGGCTGCCGCAGGCCCTCACCGCCCCGCTGCTCCGCGGGGGGCTGGAGGCGGCGCTGCTCAGCGCCCACCCGGGCTTCCGCCTGGGCTTCAACGGGCTGGGGGCCTGCGCCTCCCTCAACCACCTCCACCTGCACGCCTTCTACCTGGCCCGGCCGCTGCTGGTGGAGTCGGCGCCCGCCCAGCCCCTCTGCCCGGCCCGCGGCCTCAGCCTGCTGCGGGACGTCCCGGCGCCCGCCTTCCTCTTCTACGCCGCCGGCCCCGCCGGCCTGGAGACGCTGGCGCGGGACGTCTGCCGGGCGGCGGAGCACCTGACAGACACCGGCCTGGCCTACAACGTCTTCGTCACCCGCGGCGACCCGCCGGAGGGGGCCGGGGCCGGGGCCGGGGCCGGGCGGGGGCTGCGGGTGCTGCTGTGGGCGCGCAGGCCCAGCTTCGGCGCCAAGGCGGGCGCGGCCTTCAACGTGGCGCTCTGCGAGCTGGCGGGCTACCTGCCGCTGCCGGCGGCGCCGCTCTTCCGGGACATCACCGAGGCCGAGGCCCTGCGCGCCATCCGCGAGCACCTCCTGCCGGACCCGCAGCTGCTGCGTCTCGGCGAGGACCTGGCGCGGCTCCTGGCGGGCTGACCGGGGCCGGGGCCGCCCCCCCGCACCGGCAAGGGCGCGCCTGCCTCCGCGCCGTCCGCCAGGAGGCGCTGCGCGGCGGCGGGCCCGGCGGAGGCGCGCGAGGCCGCTCTGGCTGGCGGCGCCGGCGTCGCTATGGCCGGTGAGGAGGGGGCGGGGGGGGTGTCCCCGCCCGGGCCCCGCCCGGCGAGTGCGTCCCCGTCGCCATGGTAACGGGGCGACCCTGGCTGTCGGTGCGATGGAGGCGGGCGGCGGCGGGAGGCCGGCCCCGGGACCCCCCCGGGGCCTGCCCGCTGCCCCCAGTGGCCCCCCCGGTCCCGAGCCGCGGAAGAGGCGGAGGAAGCGCAGGCGAGTGCGCCGGGAGTGCGCCGGACGGGAGGCGGCCCCCCAGCCCCACCCCAGCCCCGGCAGGGCCCTCCCGCGCGCTCCCGGGCCGTTGTGCCCGTGTTCCGCCGGGACCTCGGGGAGCCTGTCCGCCCCTCTGCCGTTAGCGTGGGGCCCTGCCTGCTCCCCCCCGCCGTACAGACCGGCGGACTCGCGTTCGTTCCCGGGCGCGGTGGCAGAGCCCGGCGGGACGCAGCCCCGGGGCTGCGGGAGCGAGGGCCCGGCCCTGCCCGACGCCGAGGGGCAATGCTGAGCTGGGCCCTCTGGTCCTTGGCCCCAGAGAGGCTTTCCTTGGACCTTCTGAATCGGAAAATAAATGCTCTTTCCCCTAAATTGTCCCAATAATCCCAAGCGTGACATGTCCGAGGAAAGACCCTGCATTCAGGACCCCTCTTTGCCCTGTTGCCTCGCAGCTTGTTGAGCTCGCGTTGGCTCCAGATCAGATCTGCCTGTTAGCTCTGTGGGGCGCAAGTTGCCTGTGTGTGTGCAGGAAGGCGGTTGTCTCCCTCCCTTCCACCCGCCCGTGCCCGGGACGGGCCGGGTTCCTCGCTGAGCAGCTGTTCTGTCCTCTCTTTCAATTCCAGTGTTCCCTCCATCAATCTGACCAGCTGCAAGTACGAGAGCGGTAAGTCCGAGATGCTGCAGGGTGTCCCTTTGGATCAGCCCACCGACACATGGCAAGCTCTATGGGTGTCTGCTCAGCCAGGGAGGAGTGCTGCCACCGAATTTCCACTGCACAGTTGCTTTTGGTTTAGGTATTTAGTGGTTGCAAGCGACTTGGGCCCCTGTGAAAAGTACAGTTTCTCACACTTTGGACTGAGGTGCCCTCTGGTTTAAAGAGACAGAAAATGTGCAACAGCAGTGCAAGCCCTCGACCCTCCCCATACATCTGCATTTGCCAAACATCTGCTAAGATTGGCGAGAAGGGTTTAGTTAGGGGCAGTTACAATGCAAGATCGGTACCTGTGCTTGGGGAAATGATGTGAGAGCTCTCAACTGTTTAACATAAGGCCAGTGATGGAACAGGTAGGATTGGTACCTGGAACCTCTCCCTTTGCTGTCCATCTCCTGTGACATGCTCCAGGGAGCTGGTCCCCTCTCCTGTCTTGCTCTTCTTTGCTGCCACAAGCTGTATCTTAAACGAACAGACTCCTAGCAGTTGATGGATGTTATCAGCCTATTTGCTAACAACTATCGTAGCAGTGCAACCGCATTGGCATTGTTGAAGGTCACAGCCTGGTCAGCTGTGCGAGGAACACCGTTTTTATAAAGAGGGACAGGTGCGTTTTGCCTAAGGCTGTGCTTGGGCAGTTTGGTGACAGGAGGTGGATGGGTACCCGCAGCAGGAGGTGGTGTGGCAGCACGGGCGCCACAGGAACCAGAACCATTTCACAACGGTGCCTAACGTGTGTTGACCTTCATCGCCTCCCCAGCCCTGTGAGAGGCCAAATTCAGAATTGGCACTTACACAAACCATCCTGGCAGCAGCCTTCTGCTCCAGAGCTTGTGTGTTCTGCTGCCAAATAACTTTTGATTTTGAAGATGACACTCATACCCTCAGAAGATTTGTATCTGCCCATGTGGCGTCAGACCCACAGCGGATTCAAGCCTGCTGTGGTTCAGGAAGTGCTCTGGGACTGTGGACTTACAGGGCTGATAGCTCCCAGTACACTTGCAGCCAGAGGCTGGGGGTGAGTTTAGCTGGGTAAAGCTTGTGTTTCTGACACCTCCTGAAGGGTCCCGCCAATACCTTGCATCTCTGAGAGTAGAATTGCAGCCTGGAGATCTTTGTTTCACACTCCGTCCCTGGTTATTTTGGGGATTTAATAACCCCTGGTACTTACATCCTCTGCCGGGCCCCTTGTCATGTGCTTGCTTTGGTACAGTGCGGCGGGCAGTATTACGCTGTGGGCTGAAAGAAGCAGGAGAGAATGAGGAGTGGACAGTGTATTGGACGGACTACTCAGTCTCTCTGGAGCGCGTCATGGAAATGAAGCGGTTTCAGGTAAATACTCCCATGCAAAGGCTGCCCAGTCGGAAGAGCTCAGGAGGGAGGGTGAGACGGGGGCTGTTAGTGGAACAGCGTGTTGCAGAAGGAAACAGCAGTGTCCCAGCTAGCACCTGTGCCCCTTCTCTGCATCAGTAGCAGAGGGCGCAGGTTCACAAGCCTTTACTTCTGTTGTGTCTCTGATACGGTGCCATTGGCAATGCTTTGGCAGTAGTGTGAATTGGAAAGCCGCCAACCCCTTTAATGTAGCATGAAATAAATGGTTCTTGATGACAAACGGCTCCCTGAAGCTGCGATATTTTAGCGAGGGAGAGCTTCAGGGCTGAGATGGAACAAGCAGATAAATCACATGGGTGAAGTTCAGATAAAGCAGCTGTAGCATAATCTTGTCCCTCAGCAGATGTTCAAGGCAACTGCAGGCCCAGCTTCCTGTTCTGCAGGCCAGTTTCTCCGTACGCGGGCTTTCCTCAGGTCTCGAGGAGGATCCCTGCTGTTGCTTTGCTGATTCTGTTTTTTGTCTGCACCTCTTTCAGAAAATCAACCATTTTCCAGGCATGATAGAGATCTGCCGTAAGGACTTGTTGGCTCGCAACCTTAACCGCATGCTCAGGCTCTTCCCCAAGGAGTACAATATATTTCCCCGCACTTGGTGCCTGCCAGCTGAGTGAGTGATACGCATTAATGCAGCTGAGAACAGGGCTATGAAATTAGGTAGTGGGAACCACTATGCTTGACAGCCAGGGCAGGGATGGGGGGCCTCTCTGAGATCTCATCGCTTGGCCTGGGCCTTCATAACCTTCCCTGGAAGGGAATGGGGTGTTGAAACACGTTTCTAGTTTCACACATCTTTAATTGCAGTTAGATTGAATTAGCCCGTGGAATGGTGTCCTCTGTGCTGTGTGGCTTGCTGCTGGGCAGACCGCGTGCCAAAGGGCTAAATCTGGGGAGAAGGACCCGCCCGGAAAGCCAAAGGGCAGCAGGCGAGTGGGAAGTGTAAACTGGTGTTTCGGTGGAAGGCCTCTCAGCGGCTCAGGGCAAATGGGAGAGGCAACTGCAGGGCAGTGTGGCAGGCTCCCTTCCCCACCGTGTGGGTCAGTGCCGGTCGCTCACCCAGGGAGGGCACAGGACTGGAGCATGAGGCAGTTCTACCCCACCGACTGTGACGCCTGTCTTCACAGCCCCCTGCACCTCTGCCATCCGCTGCAGTGGAGCACACTGATGGTGGAGGGTAGTGGGACAGCACAGGTCACTATGCTAGTACATATACAGTTAGACGTAAACCATCACCAAATTACTCAAGCTTTGGGGCAGAAGGCCTGGCTTCTCTGATCATATACAGGCAAGCAATGATAGAAACATAGCTGAAAGAGACCAAAGAGCACTTGGAGTTTGGGTGGTTGCAAGGAGACAAGATATCCAGTCTTAGACAGATTTTATTCTTACTGTTTCCTGAAGATCTCGAAGTTGGGCTCCTGTCACCTGTTCTGTAGCTGAACTTTCCTCATGGTCAGAATGATTTTCTTAGTATCTGACCTAAAGTATCTTTGCTGAAGTATCAGCATTTACGACTTCTCCTGTTTGCACTGGCCTTGGAGAACAGCAGCTTGCTGCATTTTGCTAATAGCGTGTCATGTGCAGGAAGGTGATTGCCATGTGTACTCCCAGTCTTCCCATTTCTGGAGAAGACAGACCTAGTTCTGTCATCTTTCTTTTCCAGGCTGCATTTCCTGGACTTGGATTGCTCTTGGCACTGTTTTCAGGGATTTGTCCTGTTCGCCTCTCTCTTCCCCTAAACGTGGTGCCCACTAGAGAGATGGTGGGCTAGGGCCCACCTAGGGCCAATTTGTAACTCATGTACATCAGGAATAGGTGTACTATTCCTCTGCTGCAGAAGTTTGGTCTGTACTGGCCCACAGCACCATAGTTTGAGTACCTAACTGTTATGAGAGAGAACAGAGGCTGGTTTTTTTGCAGCTTGTAACAGTTACCCCTTCCTTGCACAGCTATGGAGATTTCCAGGCCTACAGGCGTGTGAGGAAAAACAGAACATTCATCTGCAAGCCAGACAGCGGCTGCCAAGGGAGAGGTATCTTCATAACGCATAATCCAGAGGAGATCAAACATGGAGAGCATATGATCTGTCAGCAGTATATCTCTAAGGTAATGGGGACAGCCTCGAAAATACAGGTGGAGGATTGCAACCTCCATCTCTTCCAGCATCCCACATCCTCCTTGTGTCCTTTGCCCTTTGTCTCTTGTCTTCCTGGATCTGCCAGGGGCACCGGGGTGGCTGCAGCACAGCAGAGGCACGGCAAAAGCTTGCCTTTCTCATCACTGCTGAGCTGCCAAGGAAGCAAAGCAGATAGAGCAGCCAACCTTAAGGAATCGGCAGCACACCTAGCAATGTTTGCTCATGCTTGCTCCTGCCTTTTTTCTCACAGCCTTTCCTCATTGATGGCTTTAAATTTGACATGCGTATCTATGTGCTGGTCACATCTTGTGACCCGCTGAGGATTTTTGTCTACAAGGAGGGTCTGGCCCGGTTTGCCACCATGAGGTACATCGATCCCAGCAGCAGAAACCTGGTAAAAAAGGGAAGTTTCCAAAGAACTCGCATAGTATCTGTAGGTGTTAGTCCCTAATTCGTCGTAGGGGCATCCCAGACCTTAAAAAGGCAGGGACTGGTGGGTGTCATGGGACCCAGCTTTCTTCTTTCCTGTTCTCCCCTTCCTCTATACCTCCTCCTCCTCCTCACAGGAGGTATTTCAGGAGTGCCTGAAGTAGATCTGCTCCCAGGCCCCACATTTGGGCTGTTTACTGGCATTATCACAGAATCATGGAATTGTTTCGCTTGGAAGGAACCTTGGAAGGTCTCGAGTCCAACATTCTGCTCAAAACTGGGTCAACAGTAAATTCAAATCTGGTTTCTTGGGGGTTTCACCCAGTCAGGTGTTGAAAACCTGCAAGGATGGAGATCCCATGGTGTGTCTGGGCAACATTCCTACTGCTTCTTGCCTTTATGAGCATTCTCAAGTCCACGCCATTCCTTGTCTGCCTGCACTTCAGGCAGAAAAGAGGGACCTGGGGATTATCTGGTGGTAGTGGAACAGCCTAGGAGAGACAGGGAGAGGAAGGAATTGGGAAGGGAAGGTGCCAGAGTATGGCCGTGCCCACCTCCAAGCAGGAGTCTGTAACCTGTAAAATCCCAACAGAGGATGGACTGTAGTGTTGGATTGCTGTGCTACAGTCACAGGCTGCCCCGAGATACCCCAGGCTTCTGGTTATCTGCCCGCTTGACCCAGAGTTGCATATGTATATGCCCTCTCTCACTCCACTATGTGCATGTCTTGGAGACGTCTTTTGCTTTGGGTGAGTGAAAGAAGAGGAAGAATCTGCAGAAATTTGCTGCAGCTTCTGTCCTGAGGAGTCCCTTGTTTGTCAGTGAGGCCACAGTTGGAATGGCATTTGTGGAGCTGACTCCTGTGCTCTCCCGCAGAGATAAGGGCAGAGGAGCAGAGAGGGTAGAGCTCTTTTAGCTCTAACTTCTGGCTAGAGAAGGAATCACCAGCATGATTAACTCTTTGCTGCAAGTCACCGCCACAGACAAGAGGCAGAAGCAGGCGAAGTTGGTGGCTAGACTAGTGCTAATGGGGCTGTTTCTATTTATGCTCTGTGGTTAAGAGTAAATGAAAGTATCTTGCTGTTCCTCTCTCAGGATGATATCTGCATGCATTTGACCAATTATGCTATCAACAAACATAATGAAAACTTTGTCCAGGATGACATGACGGGCAGTAAGAGGTATTGTCTTGTCCATGTACCCCAATGCCCTGTGCACATCCTGCAGGAAAGCTGCACTTGGGACACTGGTTTACTTCCATCTTTCCTGGGGCAAACATGCTATCACAGGTCAGTTCTTATCATCTCCTGTCCTCCACACAGGAAACTGTCCACCCTGAATGCTTGGATGACAGATAACAGCTACAACACAACAAAACTCTGGGAAGATATTGAAGATATTATTATAAAGACTCTTATTTCAGCTCACCCTGTTGTGAAGCACAATTACCAAAGCTGCTTTCCGAACCACACGACTGGCTGTGCCTGCTTTGAGATACTGGGTTTTGACATTTTGGTAGACAGAAAGTTGAAGCCCTGGCTGCTAGAGGTGAGGAAGGAGTCTCCTCCTGTGTTGAAGCAACTCTGGAAGCAGCAGACAGCCAAGAGCTGGCTTGTCTGGGGAATGCTCCAGAACAAGGGGTGGTGGGAGGGACAGAACTCGTTTGATTAAAAAGGGCCACCTCGTTCACAAAATTGAACAGGCTATGAAGACAAGTAGCCAAGCAACCTGCTGTAGGCTAAGCGGGATCTAAGAACCTGTTCCCTGTACACCCTCTCTAACAGCAGGGAATTTCCTGAACCTTAGGACTCCTTGACCTGTAACAAGCGTCTTGAATTTATGATAGCTGCCCCATGCCTATAGTCCTGTGGGGTGTGGGATTTGAATGACCTGTGGCGCGGATGGGCATTACATTGCAGAAGGACAGAACCAGCTTCTGCCTGCAGCCTCCTGCTTTCTCTTGCTGTTACAGGGAAGAACATCCATGGAAAGTGTGTGGGGGAGCAGACTGGGGGCCAGCAAGCTGGCTGCTGGCAGCACTTTCTGGGAGCTGGGACTTGCCAGGTTAGATTAGCTGCTTGTTTTGGCAGGTGAACCACTCTCCCAGCTTCACCACGGACTCTCCCCTAGACCGTGAGGTGAAGGATGCTCTTCTCTGTGATACCATCAACCTGATAAACGTGCATGCCTGTAACAAAAGGAAGGTGCTGGAGGAAGACAAACAGCGGGCAAAGGAACGGCTCCTCCAGGGCCATCAGACTCTCCGTGCATCCAGGTATTGCTCTTCCCCACAGTGCTGCACATCCCCAGTGAGAAAGGATGGGGCATGGCAGAGCAGGATAAAACCAAGGCTAGCTGGCTCCAAATTAGAGCTCCCAGAGGCCGTGGCACTATACAGCCTCTGGGAAGAGCTCTCCCAAGCCATCTGCATCCTGCAAGGAAGAGCCAGGGCTCATCTCTTGGTGCTAGGAGATCCGAGACACCTGGTGCTCTGGGCCCTGTACAGAGTCATCCCCATTGAGCTGCGTCTTGCTTGTCACGTCTGTCAGTGCCGATGGGCAGTGCTAGCATCTGTGGGCTCTCAGTGAAGCTCGCAGGATGGACAGCAGCACTGCTTCAGGGACCAAGAGCACCCGGGGGCATGGGGCCCTTCTCCAGAGAAGGGTTCCTTTCTCAGGGCTGAGGGTTTCCCCCCCTTCTCTGGCTGCATGTCCTTTCATGAGGCCATGTTAGATTAGCCTGCTGCCCGGGCTTTTCCTGCCATGCAGGGTGAGGCAGGAACTGCCTACAGCTCCCATTTCAATTAGGAGACCTGAGATCACTCTGGGCTGGAGACGCTGAGTGTGTTAGCCCTGCGTTGTGCCTGCGCCTGCAGCCTCGGCTGCTCTGAGCTCCCTGCTAGCGAGGAAAGCTCCCAGCAGCATGCAGGGTGGCAGATACGCCTTGAATAGGCCCATTTTAACTGAACTTCCCTTGTAACTGGAGTAGTTGGGTGAAAAGGCTGAGGGGCAGGGTGTGAGCCTGGGTGGCAGGGGACAGATCTGTAAATGCTTCACCAGCACTCTACAGGGAGAAGATGAAGAAGTGTGGGTTGTCTTGGTTCCTTGCAGTGCACCCATGTGAAACAGGCTCCCAAACGGGGAAAGACAGGGGAAGGTGCTAGCTAGGCCCTTGTCCCTCAGCCAGGACAGCACCTGGATCCTCCTATCACAGCTCCCTGCCTGTGCTTTCTCCCGGTTTGCAGACGCGAGGAGTTAGAGAGCAACCAGGCTGCCTGGCTGTCCCAGGCAGAAAAGTACGAGAACTCACACCTGGGCGGTTACCGGCGCATTTATCCAGCATGTGGAACAGAGAAGTATGAGCCGTTTTTCAAGCAGAGTGGCTCCCTCTTCCAGGAAACAGTGTCATCCAAAGCACGAGAGGAGTGTGCCAGGTACACTGCCCCTGTGGAAAACCTACTCCTCATAGGGCTGGCATAGAGACTGCTTGCTTATGATCCCTTCTTGGGAGCAACTCTGCTGCTTACAGATGTAAGCAAGCTAGTGAGAGGTGGAAGGGAAGGAGTCTGCATGTGCTGTGTCACCATAGCAAAGCAACTTCCTTTTGCATGTAGCCTTGAGAGGCAAATGCAATATTCCATTGACTTTTGGACTCTGGCAGCACCATATCGCAAGTGTCCTCCACCCTTCTGGCCGGCACAGCCTAATTCAAGGGCATTTCTCACAGCGGTGAGAGTCTCTTTTTATTAAAAGCACTCCTGGCCTATTTCTTGGCACACTTCTATTATAGTCTATTCCCTACAGAACTTCTGACTGCAGTAAAATGTCCTCAGATTGAAGGCTTCGTAATAGCCTTTTGCTATTATGGCTCTTCTCGTACCAGTGACTAAGACTACTGTTGTATGGCAGGCAGCAACTGGAGGAAATTCGCCTGAAAAAAGAAAAGTTGGAAGCCATTACCAGGAAGAAGAAAACAGAGAGGAAAGAAGACCTGCATGGAGAGTCAGCTGGGGACAAATCCCAGATCTGTAATAAAACCACAGCTCCTATGACCCGCCTCACATATAGAAGCACCAGGATGTGGGATAGAAAGGTACCTTGCTTTGTCAGTGGCTGTTCACAGGGCTCTCAAAGGCAATAACATAGCTCTGGGAACAGTGCTGGGCCGTGGGTGTCTCCCAAGGAACAGGACTACGAGGTTGGACTCCCCTTCATGAAGTCCAGAGAGTTGGCAGCTTGTGCTGGGAGGTACTTGCAAGCACCGCTGTTGTCGCCTCCCTGCTGTGGCTCCCACCAGGATCTTCATCCCACTCCACCTCGAAGTCTGTAATTCTCCTTAGGGCTCGGAGCAGTCTGTGGCTTTGTCTCCCTTGCACATTACTACAGCTTCAACTTTGCTGTAACTCAGGTGTTTCCTTCCTAAGCTACGGCGCATGCAGTACGACTCTATGCAACCCCAGGATATTGTGGAAGATGAGGAGAAGAAACGAGTAAATGCTCTTCTGCAACGTGAGAACCTTATCCGAGGCCTGGGCATCATAGATCAGCTCTCCCAGCTGCTCCCCGCAACTGACAGACCAGCTGACACCCAGAAATCCTGCACTGTTATCCCCAAACACCAGGTAACTGAAGATTGCCCAGATCCATCCTGCAAGGCCAACACAGGAGAAAGTCATTCGCGGGAGGATCCTGAGGAATGAGCCATGGGCATTGAGCATCTCCGGTGTGGCTCAGTTAAATGAGATCCAATGTAGCATCTGGGTCTGTGGGTTTTCATACAGTTACTGACTTTTTCCCTTTCCAGTGGGTGCACTGGGGCTGTGCCAGTCAGCTGTGTAGAGCCCCTGAGCACCCTTCCCCAGAAGACCCCTCTCCCCAGTATTCCAAAGAACAGACCACAGCGATACTGCGTTTTGGACACTGCTGTCCCCAGCACACAGCTTAGTGTGAGCTACTGCTTCAGGGCAGTAGTACGATTCTAGCTGAATAAAATGAATTCCTGCGTAGGCTAGGAGCATGGTAAAGGAGTGCATGCAGCAAAGAGGGCCTGAAGGGAAGCATGGGGATGTCTTAAAAAAAAAAAAAAAAAAAAAAAATCACTAAGTGAATTCTGCACTGCAAACAATGCCTCTCCCTAAACATCTTGCCTTCTACATTACACCATTCCCCACATGGGGAAGGTGACCAGTTAGTGCATGTGCCTAAAACCCCAGAGGGCTCAGCCCTCAGTCTGGGGCTCCCCCTTCAGAGTCATCCTTGCTCTGCCAGAGCACGCTACAGTGTAAACCCTCAGCACTGCTGCTGCTGCATCCCAGACAGTCTCAAGGCACACAGCTGAGGAAAGCTGGGCTTCACAGAGAATTACACCAGGGGAACCAGGGTTGGGACCTAGAGATCTGCATGGTTGTCTCAAACTGAGTCTTGGCTGCCATGCCAATTCCCAAACCGGGCTACTGGTCTAAAACCAGACGAGGAAGCCCACAGTCTGTTACCTGTGGGCTCCATTGGGTGACAAGGGCTGTTCTGGAGCACTGAGGGTGGCTGTCGCCTGCTGTGTCGGGGATGGGCTACTTCTGGACCTGCGATTCATTAAAAACTGTGCAAGGTCCATTGCCTCTTCCAGTGGCACCCCATCTGTTTCCAGAAAGGGGGCCTGCTCCTGGCTGGAAGGGTGACGTACCTCAGGGGGATGCAGACAAAGTCAAGGCACCAGAGCTGTAGGAATTATTCAGGACCTAGGAGTCTTCTAGTACCTTAGGAGAAATTGGAAATAGTCCATTTAATTTAACAAACTAAGTCTAAGATGGGATTTGATCTGTAAGAACTAATGGCAGCTGCCTTTTCCTCTACCAAAGCAGAACGGAACATGAAACCCAAACTCTGCCTAAAATCTCGCTAATTTTTTCAACAGTGAAGGATTATTTGGGAGTGGGTCAGATCCTTTATCGCTGAGTCTTCCCAGCCTGCTCTGGCATGTCTTTACACAAACCCTGCTCCAGCTCAGCCCACTGTTATGGGCAGAGGATGAGTGTCTCAGCACTGCTGCAGGCAGATCAGGCAGGCAGCTGCTGTGACCCCTTAGATGATGTTAATCTGGGACAGTGACTGTGCCATGCCTGGGAAGAAAGTGCAGGGTGACGCTTTACTGAGCGACCGTAGATAACTAGAGAAGACTTTTCCTTCCTGTCTCTTGCCAAGGCCTCCAGAGCTAAGCCGCAGCTGCTTTCTTTCCTTCCAGCCACAGTTTCTCTGGGAGGCGCCTGGGGGCCAGGAGACCCACTGCTTAACAACGCACAACTCCCTCTCACTCCTGGGAGGTCCAGTCCGATCTTCGGGACGGCAGTTCATACACAATGCCAGAGCCAACACCGAGCTGCCAGCCATCCCAGGCTCGGATCCTGCTGCCGCAGGCACCCTCTCCATTCGAGGCCAGAGCATCCCTTGCCACAAGCGGGGCCTCTGGGCACAGGACACAGGCTGGCTGCGGGGCCAGACAGCACGGATGGCAGCAGTTACCCAGCCCTGCACCAAACCCAAGAGGCTGCAGGCAGGAGGCCAGTGGCTCCCTGGCACTGGAAACAAGGCTGAAGGCTGTGAGTATGCATTACCTTCCTTTGGCTCTAAGTGGCTGCCTCGTGGAGGCTCAAGTCAGTGAGCCGGAGCCATGGGCAGACACTTGGGAGCTGTGGATGTTCCTGGCCTTGCTGGGGTGGGAGGAACGGGTGGGATGGATAGAACTCAGAGTCCCTGGGGTGCTCAGGCCCTGTGGAGGTGACACCGCACTCTTCTCTGGGAACTGGTGACCGCTGGAAGTCTCTGCCCGAGGCTGGTAGCGTCCCATTTGCTGGGGCAAGGAAGAAAGTGGGTGGTTTCCCAGGACCAAGGGTTGATATGCTGGGATGGGGAACGCGAGAAGCCCGAAGTACTTCAGAGTCGGGTCAGAAGCGCAGCAGACAGGACAGCCAAAGGGGCACGTTAGCTGTGGGATATACGGAGGAGACACGTGGTGATGCAGCACGGCCCCCAGCCTCTCCCCAGGCCTCCCTCCCTCCCTCCATGCTGCTCCCTGCTGCCCACGTCCCCTCCAGAACTACACCCACGCTCCCACCACCCACACCTTCACCCAGCTCTGCCCACCTCCCCCCCTGCTCCCCCACCATTGGCTTAGGCTGTTGGCAGCCTTAAGAGCAGGGAGGAGCAGGGGCAGGGCCCAGCACCATCACAGAAGGTGGCAGCAGGCTGCTGACACACAGAGCTGCCGGTGTCTGCCTGCCCCCCATATCTGCCTGTGCTCTTCCAGGTGAAGGTGGCAGGCTGTCCTTCCACACAGGCAGCTGTCACCCGGGGTCCCCAGCCAGCACGGGGAATGCCACCGCCAACGGCACCTTCACCCGGGGTCCCCAACCAGCACGGGGAATGCCACATCCGATGGCACCTTCAGCTGTGCTGCAGTCCAGGAGTAAACCATCTCCTCTGCCACCCACGTGCAGAACACGTGTGCCTCGCACCGTGCTGGTGCGTCGCACGCTTGCAGCGTGAAAAGCACAGGTAATGTGGCAGAGGGGACGCCCACGCTCGGCCTTCCTCCCTGCGGGTGCTCGCCGAAGAACCACGGCTGCTGGACGGGGAGGGTTGTCCCAGCCAGGGGCCGGTTGTCTGCACCCCCTGACTGGACTCTGGGCCCCAGCCGGGCTCCCACTGCTGCGCACCCCCGGGCAGCACAGCAGCTTTACCGCTGCCAAGCCGTGGGCTGGCACCCCCCTCGGCAGCAGCCGAGCCCCCCGGGAGGCTGCCCCGCTGCCTGCCCGTCGTGGGCCCCTCGTCCCCCCGACCACCCGCCCGGCACCGGGACCCCCGGGGCGGCCGCGCCGGGCACCCCCATGGCGCGGGGCCGAGACCCCCGCCGGGGCCCCGCGCCTCCCCCGCCGGGCCGAGCCCGGCCCGCCCCGCCACCGGCCCCGCCTCGTTCCCGGTCCCCGGCCATGGCGGCGCTGCTGCGGCGCGGGTTGCGGGCGGCCGCGCTCCTCGCCGGGGCCCCGCGGCAGGCGGCGGCGGCGTGGACCGGGAAACGGGAGTCACCGGCCCGGGCGCTGGAGGAGGCCGAAAGGTGCGGGGCGGCTGGACCGGGGGTCGGGGACCGGGGCCGGGCCGGGGGCCGGGCCGCTCATCTCTCTCCCCCGCAGGGCACGGCGGCGGGCGGCGGCGCGGCTGCGGCGGCTGCAGCGGGAGCTGGGCGGGGGGCGCGGAGCCCCCGAGCGCACCCTGACCTGGCAGGCGATGGAGCAGATGCGGTGAGTGGGGGGGGCCGGGCCGGGCGTGGTCGGGTCCCGGTGCCCGCGCCCCGCTGACCGTGCCCGTGCCCGCAGGTTCCTGCGGCAGGAGCAGCCTGAGGAGTGGCCGCTGGAGCGCCTGGCCCAGGGCTTCGGCGTCAGCCCCGACGTGGTGCGGCGGGTGCTGCGGGGCCGGGGCTGTCCCCCGCCGCGCCGCCGCCTGCGGCAGGACGAGAGGGCCCTGAGCGCGGCACCGGCCACTGGCCATGAGGTGCGCGCCCCCGACGGCACGCTGCTGTACCGGTTGCCCCGGGGCGGGCCGGGACCCGGGGCGCAATAAACGGCTGCAGGGGACCCGCCTCCGCCCGCCCCCCGCTTCTTCCGCGCCGGCCATGGGCTCCGACGCGGCGCGGCTGCTGGAGGCGGCCGACTTCGCGGCCGGGAAGCACAAGGACCAGCGGCGGAAGGACCCCGAGGGCACCCCCTTCATCAACCACCCCATCGGTGCGGAGCCCCGCCCGTCCCGGGACAGCCCCGGCACCCGCGTCCCGCTCCCGGGGCCCCTTCTGTCCCCGAGCGCTGCCCGCCCCCGGGAGCCCTCCGCCCCGGCCCCTGGAGAGAGCCAGGTCCCCTCTCCTGTGCCACGTCCCTGCCGCCCGGCGGGGGTCTGAGCCCCCCAGGGCACTGCCCGCCCCCGGGCCCCCACCCTCCACCGCTCCGACCCCGTGTTCGGCTGCGGGAGCTCTCCCCTCCCCCCCTCCCCCGCCGTCGCTCCGGCGTGGACAGGGCCCCCGGCCCCCACAGCCCCCCCACCCGCCCGGCCTGGGGGCAGCGCCCGCCCCGCGGGGCTGTCAGCCCCCGGGGACGTCCCCGCCTGCTCCGGCTTAAGGCTTTCAGCCCCAGGACGTGCCCGCGGGGATGTCCGTCCCCGCCGCCCCGGGCACTGCCCGCCTCCCGGGGGAACCCCTCCCCGCCCCCTGCCCTGGCCCGGTGCGCCCCCTTCCCCGCGCCCCCCTCCCCACCTCTCCGCTCTGCGCCGCAGCCGTAGCCAGGATCCTGGCCAGCGAGGCCGGCGTGACCGACATCGTCGTGCTGCAGGTAACGCCCCTGCCCGCTCCCCGCTGCGGCGGGGGCCCGGTCCCGCACCCCCGAACGTCCCCCCTCCCTCCTCCTCCTCCTCCTCCCAGGCCGCCCTCCTCCACGACACGGTGGAAGACACGGACACCGCCTTCTCCGAGATCGAGGAGCGGTTCGGGGAGGAGGTGAGGCGCGTCGTGGAGGAGGTGACGGACGACAAGGCGCTGCCCAAGGCGGAGCGGAAGCGGCTGCAGATCGAGCGGGCCCCCGCCAGCAGCCCCCGCGCCAAACTGGTCAAACTGGCCGACAAACTGCACAACCTGCGGGACCTCAACCGCTGCACCCCGCAAGGTGCAGCAACGCGCCGGGTGTCCCCCGTGCCCCCGGCCCGCCCCGCTGTCCTGGGCCGGGCCCCCCTCAGCCCCTCCTCCCGGAGGTGACGCAGGCCGCGCGTGTCCCCGCAGGGTGGTCGCCGCAGCGCGTGCAGGAGTACTTCCAGTGGGCGGCGCGGGTGGTGGCCGGTCTGCGCGGGACGAGCCCGCCGCTGGAGGCCGCGCTGCAGCGGCTCTTCGAGGAGCGCGGCGTGGCCTCGGCGCCGCCGGGGCCTGACACCGGCACCGAGACCGGCGGGGCCTGGGAGGGCCGGGAGCCGCGGGCGGGGCGCGGCGGCCAATAAACGTGCGCGGAGCTCAGAGTCCCGCCTCCCTGTGTTGCCGTAACGCCGGGCACTTCCGCTGCGGGGTTCCGCCGCGGGGTTCCGGCGGGCGGCGCGTCCGCGTTCGGGCGTTCCGGGCGCCGCGTCGCTCCCCGCCGCCCCCCGCCGCCCCGCCATGGCCTTCGCCGGCCGCCGCGACGTGCCCGAGCCGCCCGACTTCGGTATCCTGAAGCGGCTGGCGCGGGACCAGCTCATCTATCTGCTGGAGCAGGTCCGGGCCGGGGCGGCGTCCGGCGGGGGCCGCTCGGGGATGGCCGCGGGTGGCGGGGTCGAGGCCCAGGGGGGCGGCGGGGCGGGGGCGAGGCCGGGCCCCGCACCGGGCGGGGGGGGATCCCGCACCGGGGGCTGGGGCTGGGGAGGCGGCGGGATCGGGGTCGGCCCCGGGCGGGAGAAGGTGGGGTGGGGGGGGTGGCCGGCCCGGCACCGGCAGGGGAGGGGGCTCGGCCCCGGGGCGGCCGGTGGGGCGCCGGCCCCACGGCCCGCCTGCCCTCAGCTCCCCGGGAAGAAGGACCTGTTCATCGAGGCGGACCTGATGAGCCCTCTGGACCGCATAGCCAACGTCTCCATCCTGAAGGTACCGCGGGGGCTGGGGCGGGGGCTGCCTGCTGCCTGCACTGCCTGCGCTGCCCACACTGCCTGCCCACGCCCCGGCCTCTCCCTGCAGCAGCACGAGGTGGACAAGCTGTACAAGGTGGAGAGCCGGCCGGTCATCAGCGCCAGTGACCAGTGAGTCCCCTGCTGTGGTGGCACTGGGGCTGCCCAGCCGGCCTGCAGCCACCCCACAGCTAGGCCAGGCCAGAGGGGTGCGCAGATCTGGGGGCAAGAGGCAGGGGGCAGGTGGGGGGGCAGGTGCCTCTTCCAGCTCAGGATTTGTCTCCGCTGGACTGGACGGGTCCCACAGCAGAGCTGCTGAGGGGATGGGCCGGGCACAAGGGGCCTCTCACTCCCCTCCATCGCTCTATGATGGCAGGTTCTGCTTCCTCGTCCGGCCACGGATCAAGACGATGAGGTACATCGCCGGTGAGTGCAAGCGGCCGAGGGGCAGTTGTCCATTACCCGCTGCTGATGGGTGACAACTCAGCCCCACACTGAAGCTCGGGCTGCAGCTGCCTCATGGGGAGCATCCCGCACTGCCTGGGCTGGGCTCGGTGCTCTGGGCTACCGGTGTTGAGTGGGCTTGAAGAAGTGCTTTCAGCAGGTCCGCAGCCTTGGCAGATGGGCCCCATGCCCAGGGTTTTTTTTTCTCTGCCTGAGGTATTTCGGGTACTGTGAGGTGTGGGACCCTGGACCTCATCAGACAAGAGGAGTTGTGCTGGTTCAGGGGGGTGGGCAGCCTTTGCAGAGTTGGCGCGATTTTTGTCCACAGATATTGTCAATGCTGACAAGATGTCAGGGAGGAGCAGGAAGTACAAGATTATCTTCAGCCCCCAAAAGGTCAGTTTGACCACACTCTGCTGCCAGTTACCTTGTCGCTCTGTGTCTGTGTGGCCTTCGTGCCTTCCACCCCTTCTACGGACACCAGAAGTTCTTTGTTTCTAACCCAGAAATGTTTAATTAAAACCAAATGTTGCGATGCCTGGGAATGACCTGGTGCCGTCCGTCGCCAGATCTTTTCTGCTCGCTTGGAGCCTGACTGGGCCCTGAGGGTCCCTCCTTCTCTTCCAGTTTTATGCTTGTGAGATGGTGCTGGAGGAAGAAGGAGTCTTTGGTGGTGAGTGGAGCTGTGGCGCCTGCCTCTTCCCCCACCCCGAGGGCTGGCTCGTGGTAGCTCTGATGCCACAGAATCCCAGTTGAATCCCAGTACTGGGATCCCTGTGCTGGGAGGGATGGGAGTGCAAGCAGGAACCACGGGTTCCCTTGAGCCTCGCTGCCTGCCTACGGGCAGGCGTGTGCACACTACAGCATCGGTGCCTCTTCTTTGTCTTCTGAGAGGAGAGAGGGTCCTGCCATGAATCCCTGTGGAATGACCCCTTCTCTCTGCTCCCCACACCCCTGTTTGTGGGGCTGTCGCGATTCTTGGGGCTGTTTCTCCTGAGGGCTGGGTAACTGTCATCTTTCCTTGTCCCAAACTCAGACGTCACCTGCGATGAATGGTCCTTCTACCTGCTTCCCCTGGACGAAGACATCATCAGCATGGAGCTGCCCGAGTTCTTTCGCGACTACTTCTTGGTCAGTGGGACACTACCGCTGGGACGCTGCCCTGCAGGGTGGCAGCCTTTCCCTCGCTCATCTGTTGGGCTCGGGACAGAAGAGCTTTGTTCAGAGAGCTGATGCATGACATCCTGCTCAGTCCCCTCACCGCAGGCCCTTGTTTTCTGTCCCAGGGTGGCTTTTACCAGGGGCTCTGATGGGCTGTGATGCTTCCCCTCCTTCACACACCTCCCCCTGTGCTGGCCCCTCCTCTGGTCCCTCCCAAGCAGCTTCGGGGCATCCCAGCATGTTCCTGTGCATGTTCCTCCTGGAAGCACCAAGCCCAGGACCCACTCCATCCCCAGTCCGTCTCCAGCCGAGTCCCCCAGTGTGGCAGTTGTTTCCCAGCCAGCCTGCCCTGACTCACTCCCCCATGTCTTGTTGTCTGTGCAGGAAGGAGATCACCGGTGGATCAACTCCGTCGCTCGAGCCTTGCAGTTACTGAACTCCCTGTACGGGCCTTTCGGCAAGGCCTACGGGATTGGCAGGTGTGCCAAGGTATGGTCCGCACTCCTGCACTCGGCTAGCACATGGGGAAGCCTCTCTGGTCCTGTAAGGACTACCGCTCACAGGGAATCAAACCCCGTCAGCCATGTGGCATTGTGTCACCACAGAGGTGGCACCACGTTGCTGCTTCTTCCCAGGTGGGGAAGCAGCAGCACGTAAGGGGCCAGTGCTGGGGCAGGCTGCGGCCCTCGGTGGGAGCCTGGGGCTGCTCCCCTGGGCCCTGGCATGCTCTGCCTGTCACAGATGAGCTACGAGCTGTGGCGGGACCTGGAGGAGGAGAGCGAGGCTGATGGCCAGGGCAGGAAGCCCGAGATTGGCAACGTCTTCCTCATGGACAGAGGTAGGCTGGAGTGAGGAGGGCAGCGGGCAAGGGCCGGGCAAGGAGGAGCAGTTTGGGCCGGCAGCTTGCCCAGAGGGGCAAGGAGAGCGTGTGCTGGCTGCAGGGAGCAGCAGGAGGTACAGGGTGGCTGGCTGCAGCAGTCGAGGTCGGGCAGGGCTGTGGCAGGCAAGGAGGGTGGGCAAGGGAGAAGGGTGAGGGCAGCCTGGGCAGTGGCTCTCGTTGCAGACACGGACTACGTGACAGCGCTGTGCTCCCAGGTGGTGTACGAGGGGCTGGTGGATGACACCTTCCGCATCAAGTGTGGTAGGTCACCAGGGAAGGCGACAGGGCGGCTCGGGGCTCCGTGCCTGCGTAGCAAGAGTCTCGGGTTTGTGCCCAGCATTGTCAGACCCAGGGCTTGTGTGCTGCAGCTGAGCCTGTTCCCCACAGGGACAGTCCTGGTGTGGGGTGCTGCTGGAGTCTGTCCACGAGGACAGCCCTTGGGCTGGGCGGGCGTCCCCTGTCTCTGCTGCCTTTTGCAGCAGGGCCAACACGTGCGGGGATGTCGCTAGCCCTGGGGCAAAGCAGCACTTCATCTTTCTCTGCAGGGAGTGTGGATTTTGGGCCAGACGTCACCTCTTCTGACAAGAGTATTAAGGTGCTGCTTAATGCCCAGGACAAAGTGAGTCCTGCTCATATGCCTCGGGGAAAGGGGGTCCCCCCTGTCCTCCGTGCCCAGGTGGCACCAGGGGGAGGCTGAGCCAGGCATTTCCTCCCCTAAGCCTGAGCAGGGAGCGGCCGGGTGCTGCTGGGTCTCAGAGCACAGGTTGGGAAGGGTCGGGGCACAGAGACCGGAAAAACGTGGTCTGCAGGCACAGCTTCGCTCTTGTAGTCGTCGGAGTCCCTGTGTGCAGGGGTGTGTTGTGCCAGCCAGTCAGTATTTTGGGGCACTGACTGCCCCAGTGGGGATACCACCTTGTCAGGCTGCTGGCAAGCGTCAGCTCCAGTTGCTGCCATGCTGGGGGCTGTGGCTGGGCTGGCCCCGTGCTGGCACAGGGGAGCATGGGGCCCAGCATCGACTGCTGCGTTGCTCTCTGCAGGTCTTCAGCCAGATTCGGAATGAGCACTTCTCTAGTGTGTTTGGCTTCCTGAGCCAGAAGTCGCGTAACCTGCAGGCACAGTATGACGTGAGTATCACCCCAGTGTGTGGGACACCCACGGTGCCATCCCTCCGCGTCCAGGTCACCTCCCCAGGTGCTCTTTCTTCCACAGCGGCGCCGTGGCATGGACATCAAGCAGATGAAGAACTTTGTCTCTCAGGAACTGAAGGGACTAAAGCAAGAGCATCGCCTGCTGAGCCTGCGTAGGAGCTGGGGCTGGGACGGTGGGGAGGGAGAGGTGCTGCAGCGGGTGCCTGGGCTCCCGGGGAACGTGGCAGGGGCTGAAGGGCCCTGCTAGTCCCCAGGAGGGGCAGATGATCTGAGCAGTGGGCAGGGTTACAGAGGCCATTAGTATGTGCAAGAGTCCGTAGTGGGGCTGGGGCTGGCAGGACAAGCAATATGCAGAGCTTGTTATGCCTCCAAAGTGGCCCTCTTTCTTGGCTGTGCAGATATTGGTGCCTGCGAGTCCATCATGAAAAAGAAGACCAAGCAGGACTTCCAGGAGATGATCAAGGCTGAACATTGTGAGTACTGTTCCCTGTCCCGCATCTGTTGCTGCTCCTGTCCCAATCCTCCCTTCCCTGCCCTCCCCTCCAACCCACTTGCCCCAGCCCTGGGCAGCCTCACACCTGGGTGCCCCCTGCGTGACCACAGTCCTTCCAGACCGTTTGCATTGGGGTGGGTCTTGAGGTCCTAGATAGGGTCAAGCCACATCCTCAGAGGGCTGGCATGTGGTGGGGTAGGAGGCCCAGCATTGCAAGCCTGCCCCGTTCCCTGGGGCTCAGGGAGGGAGGCTGAGCCCAGACTCCAGCTTGGTTAGCTGGTGAGAGCACTGGGGGTGGGTGAAGTGATGCTGCCTCTTCCCCGCCATAGCTCTGCTGGAGGGCTTCGACATCCGTGAGAGCACCAGCTTCATAGAGGAGCACATTGACCGGCAGGTGAGACCACACTGAGCCAGAGGGACGGGCTGCTCTGGCCACCCCATCCCGCTGCATGGACGTGGGGGCTGCAGGCAGCTCACCTCCTGCTCCCACACAGGTGTCCCCCATCGAGAGCCTGCGCCTGATGTGCCTCCTGTCCATCACAGAGAACGGTGAGGTGTTTGGCCGCACTGGGCAGGGAGGGGTGGCACCAGGGCCCTCCAGCCTTGGCGCAGAGCTCACCCTGGTGCTCCCCACAGGTCTCATCCCCAAAGACTACCGCTCCCTGAAAACCCAGTACCTGCAGGTGAGGGACTGGGGGCTCACCGCAGAGCAAGTGTTGTGTTGGACAGGGCTTCCCCTTCCTGCCTGCTGCTTGCTGCAAGGCGCCGGGCAGCAGCACTATCCAGGGGTGCTCAGGCTGTCTCTGCTGGATGGCCCTTGCCTCCATGGGCTCTGCATGAGCCCTGAGCTCTGCCTGCCCCTGCCCTTTGCCTGCAGGGTTGCTCTAAGCAGAATCCCCCATGGAGGTGGCACCCTGCCACCTTCCCATGCTTGCAGCTGGGGCTCCGTGCTGATGCAGCTGCCCCCTTCCCCAGAGCTATGGGCCTGAGCACTTGCTGACCTTCCACAACCTCAAGCGCATCGGGCTGCTGACCGAGCAGTCGGCTGGAGAGACTCTGACTGCTGTGGAGAGCAAAGTCAGCAAGCTGGTGACGGACCGCGCTGCAGGTGAGAGCCTGCCCTTTGCCCCATGAGTCCCTTGGGAGCCTGGGCTGTGAGGAGCCCTGGAGTCGGGAGCTGCTGCTTCAGAGCTGGCTGGAAGCATGTGGCAAACGTGGACACTGCAGGCACAGAGCGCGTCCCCAGAGATGGTGCTGCCTCTGCCCACAGGGGCCACAGGGCTGGCAGGCACCGCTGCCAGTTCTCTTCTAGAGCCAGGAGCTCTGCACATCCCTCTGCCCAGCCTGTGGCTGTGATTGATCCAGAGACTCCAGGCCTCTCCTTCAAGGCCGTTTCTCCTCATCTTGTTTTCCAGGAAAGATCACTGATGCGTTTAATTCTTTGGCCAGGAAGAGCAATTTTCGAGCCATAAGCAAGAAGCTGGGGTTGGTATGTCCTCGCAGGGCTGCTGGCCTGCCGCTCTGCCCATGTGCCCACTGGTGCCAGAAGACCTCTGGTCAGTCTGTGCCCGTGCCTGCCTCTCCAGGCTCAGCATCCCCAGGGACATTCACTGCATGGGGCCAGAGCTGCTGCCGCTGCTCCAGGCAGTGGAGGAGCTTCTCCCTTAGACAGGAGGTCACTGCGGGCTTCTCAGTCTGCCCTGACTCTGGGCCCCACCGGCTTGGTGGAGGGCCGGGTGCTCCGGCTGTGCAGGGGCTGGGGCTCACCTCGCTGCCTGCAAATGCTCTGGCCCAGCTCCAGCAGCAGCGCTGGCTTTGTGCAGCTGCCTGGCACTGGGGGGGGGCAGCTCTGTGGCCTTGGTCTTAGGAGGGGGTGGAGAGGTGACATTTCTGTCCCTGGCCCTCCAATGCACAGCCTGCCCAGGCCATGTGTTTGCTGGCCCTGGCCCGAAGGCGGCGGGGCAGGAGGTGGGGGCAGAGGCTTGCTCTGAGCGTCTGTCCCTCCTCACCCGCCTGCACCTCTAAGGGGGTTGGTGAAGCCCCCAGCAGGCTGGTCCTGTACCCTGAGTATTGCACATCTCTGCAGATCCCCCGGGTGGATGGAGAGTACGACCTGAAGATGCCTCGGGACATGGCTTACGTTTTCAGTGGGGCCTACGTCCCCCTGAGCTGCAAGATCATTGAGCAGGTGAGCCCACCTGCTGCTGGGGAGCACTGCGTGCATCCCCTTTGAGCCCTGGCCTCCTTCTGGGGGGTCTGGTGGGGGTCCTTCTGCCCAGGGCTGGGGCTGGCAGTGCTCAGCTGCTGGTCAATGCTTCCCTCCGCTGAGCTGTGCCCAGCACCTGCAGCCCAGCCCCACTGGGCCTGAGCCTGACCCCCTGCCCTGTCCCCCAGGTGCTGGAGCGCCGGGGCTGGCTGGGCCTGGAGGAGGTTGTGCGGCTGCTCAACGGCAATGAGTTTTCAGTCTCAGGTAGCACCAGCACCGGGCTGAGGGTGGGTGGGCCTGGGGCTGGTGGGGCCGACAGTGTTCTGCCCCATCCAGACAGCGCCGTGGAGGACAACCCCGCCTGGGATTCCCAGCGTGTCATCCTTGCCGTCTTCCTGGGGGGCTGCACCTTCTCAGAAATTGCTGCTCTTCGGTTTCTGGGGAAGGAGAGAGGTAGGAGCTGCAGTGGGGGCAGGGGGAGGGCTGCTGCCTGCCGAGGGGCAGGGAGCGGGCAAGAGCTCGGGGCACCCAGCAATCATGGCATAAAGCCGAGCAGCGGCCATGCCTGGTGTTGGTGGTGGTTAGAGCCAGCAGGGAAGGGGGTGGCGAGATCCATGGGCCCTCCTGGCAGGCTCTCCCATGCCCGCTCTGCCCCACGGCACGGCCGGGACTGGAGGGGCACTGGCGGGGCCTCTCCCCCCCCAGGGTGCAAGTTCATCTTCCTGACCACGGCCATCACCAACAGTGCCCGTATGATGGAGGCCATGATCGAGGCCAAGGCGTGAGGCCCGGCCGGGGCTGGGGGGGGCTCTGCCGCTCTCCGTGCCCCCCTTGTCAATAAACATCTCTCCTGGCACAGCTCCGGCTCGGCCTGGCGCTGGGGGCGGGCGGGGGCCCGGCGAAGGCCCCTGTGTGGTGGGGGCCGGGGGCGAAACTGCGACGGCGGTATAGCGCATGCGCAGTGGCGGTCGGGCACCGCCCCGGGTGGGGGCGTCCGCGCGAGGTCACGTGGTTGCTGTCAAATCGTGAGGGCGCGCGCCCAGCGCCTCGCGAGGGAGTGCCGTTACCTGTGACACAGCGGCGCCGGTCTCGCTTGTGATTGGTTAGAAGCCCTGAAGGCTTTTCGCTGCCATTGGCTGGTGGCCGGCTTGGGGCGGTACCGGTCGCGAGAGCGGCGGGTAGGAAGAGAAGGCTGACGGAGAGGGCGTGGCCCGAGTGGCGGTTGTGGGCAGGGCGTGTGGTGATGCCGTCGCCCGCGGCAGCCAATGAGCGCGTCCGGGAGGCGAGTTTGAATCCGCGGAGCGAGCGGTGGATGCAGAGCGGAGTGGTCACCATGAGGAAGAGGTGCGGGACGGGGACAGGGGGCTGGGGCGGCGGGGACCGGGGCAGGGGGACGGGTGGCCGGGGACACGGGACCGGGAGGGCGGGCGGGCGGCTGGCTGGCTGGCTGCTGATGTCTGGCGGGCCCCGGTGCCTTCAGTGAGGTGCTGGCGGCCGAGGCCGTGTCGTGCCTGAACCGAGCCATGGCGGCGCTGCGGGACATATGGGAGGAGATCGGCATCCCCGAGGAGCAGCGCCTGGAGCGTACCGAGGTCGTCAAGAAGCACATCAAGGTGAGGGCTGAGGGGGGGGATCCCCGGCGGCCGGGACAGGGCGGTCCCCGGGCCCGCTGTTGAGTCTCACGCTCGCTGTTGGGCCTGCGGCTGCAGCGAGAGCCCCCCCCGGCCTGGCCCGGGGCCAGGGCAGCTTGGCAGCAGCTCGCCCAGAAGGGCTCTGTCGGGGCCCTCCGGGCCAGGCTGCGAGCAGAGGGCCAGCCAGGTCTAGCAGAAGCACCCGGAGGTCCCTACTTGGGTTGGGGGCACCCGGGGATGTCGCTGTGCCTCTGCCCTTGCCCTGTGCGGCCTGGTCCTGCTGGGCACCCCGTGCTGCCTGCCCTTCTGCTGGCCCTTTCTTTGCTGAGGCCTAGCAGCAGTTCTCTAGCTGTGGTTCCAGTGGCTTGCCCAGTCTCCCATCATGCTCCCTTCTCACTCTCCATCCCCGGGACCCGCTTCTCTAACCGTGCCTGTGCCACAGAGTCTCCTGGACATGATGGTTGCAGAGGAGGAGAGCCTGAAGGAGCGCCTCTTGAAGAGCATTGCTCTATGTCGGAAGGAGCTTGACACCCTCTGCAGGGAGCTCCAGCTGGACCCCTTTGAGGTAAGGTATTGTTTTTCACTCCTGGGATCCTGCTGGCAACACTCTTCTGCTGCCTGGCCTCTGCCCCGGTGCCTCGGTGAGGCTGGAGCTCGCAAGGCAAGCATCTGTTCAAAACCACTTTTCCTGACGTTTGGTAGAGCCAAAGGCTTTGTGGCTCCTCGCAGGTTGGGCGCTGAGAGATGGTTGTGAGGAGGCCAGGTGTCTTGCAGCATCTCACTTTGAGCATTGCTGCTGTGTTTGCACCTTCCTGGGGAACATCTTGCTTGGAACAAGGGCTTGTGTCCCAGGTCTTTGTTTAAGAAGCCTAAATATATGAGTCAGGTCTGCAAGAGCTGTGGAGAAAAGCACCGATTTCTGTACTCTTCTAGGCAGAGGAAGAAAGTACTATTCTGCAGATGGAGAAGAATTTGCGCACCCGTGTGGAAGTGATGTTAAAGCAGAAAAGGGACAGGAAGCAGGAGCTCAAAACCCTGCAAGAACAAGATCGAGACTTGTGTGACATCCTCTGCACAACCCCGTTCTGCATTGACAGTACTGCTGTGCCCAGCCTGGAGGACCTGGATCGTTACAGGCGCCACTTGGCCTCCCTGACTGCCGAGAAGGTAAGCAGAGAGCGGGTGAGGATCTCGCCGATGGTGGCACGCAAGGTGCTCGCTGGTTTCTAATGCTGCTTGTCACCTCCAGGAGCAAAGGCGAGAAGAGTTTGTCAGCAGCAAGCGGCAAATCATCCTCCTTATGGAGGAGCTGGACCACACTCCAGACACAAGCTTTGAGCGGGATGTGGTGTGCGAGGATGAGGAAGCCTTCTGTTTGTCCATGGACAACATTGCTGCCCTCCAGAATCTGCTGCAGCAGGTATGTTGGCACACTGAGGCAGCGTTGCTTGCTGTGGAGGCTGTCAATGGGTCCTGGCAGCAGTTGGCATCGCAATGTAAAGAGCAACAGCTCGGTTTTCAGCAAGACTGTGTGTTAGAACATCCTTTTGGGAGCTTTTGCAAGATCTTGGAAGATGAACGAGTGGCTTTGCTAGGTGCAGTAAAGCAAATGGTGTACTCGTGCCCTTTGGGCTAGGCTGTGCTGGTGCTGAGCCTGTGCTTTACCTTCTGTAGCTGGAAGCCCGGCGATCCCTGAATGAAGCTGTGTGCACAGAGCTGCGCTCCAGAATTGTTGCGCTCTGGGAAAGGCTGCAGGTTCCTGTGGAGGAGAGAGAGTCTTCTGCAGTGCACATGACTGGGTCCAGAGCCAAAACCAGAAAAGCTGTAAGGACCCTCCTGTGCCCTTGGAGGGGGAGGGCTGGGGAGCAGCAACTCTGGGTTTCATGCTCCTGTTTGCTCAGCTAGAATGGAGGAGCTGCTTCCAGCAGTCAGGTGCGAGGTGAGCAGGCCAAATCCTGCCCTCGCGGGTAGAGGAGCTGGGAGTTGGTGCTGGTGACTGTCTATCTTAGAAAGTAGCTTAGGCAGAATATAAATCCTGTTCTGCTCCTTTTCTTCTCATGCTGCCTTCTCTGAGTCTGTGCTCTGATCTTTTTGGCAGCTGCAGTTGGAAGTGGACCGTCTGGAGGAGCTGAAGCTGCAGAACATGAAATCCGTGATTCAGGCAATCCGGGCAGAGCTGGCTGACTATTGGGACAAATGCTTCTACAGTCAGGAGCAGAGGGAAGGCTTCAGCCCCTATTACGATGGTGGGTGCTGGCTCTTCCTGCTCATTGACTCCCCTGTGGGAGCTGCAAGCTGCCTGCTGGCAGGCCAGCTGCTGAGAAAGACTGCCCTCAGCTCACAGGGGTGTGGGGATCCCGGGTGCCTCCTGAGCGTGCTGTTGTTATCCTCTCCAGAGGACTATACAGAGACCCTGCTTGAGCTCCACGATGCTGAGGTGGGGAAGATGAAGAGATACTATGAAACACACAAAGATCTGTTTGAGGCCGTCCAGAAGTGGGAGGAGAACTGGAAGCTGTTCCTGGAGCTGGAGGTATTGTCCAGGCAGGAACGTGCTCTGCTTGGCTCAGTGCTAGGTCACCGAGCAGTGTGTGCCTCTGCTGCCATGTGCAAAGTGCTCTTGGGAAAGACCAAGAAGGCACTAGGAAACCACAGTGGGTCAGTGAGGGGCTGGGGCGCTGTATGTAGCACACTGGTATGGTTTGTGATGGGGGGCTGTGCAGCAGGCATGGCTTCCTCCAGGGCCTTTATTCTGTGGGGTGTATCTTGGGCTGTGAGACTGGGTAGTGTATTTGGTTCTCTCCTGACCTCCCTTCTGTACTAGAGGAAAGCAACTGACCCCAGTCGCTTTGCCAACCGTGGGGGGAATCTGCTGAAAGAAGAGAAGCAGCGCGCAAAGCTGCAGAAGACACTTTCAAAGGTAGGTTCAGCCCTGGAGAAGAAACTGTAGTCCCAGATAGCACTGACTGAGGAAAAGCACAGCACTTAGAGCCAGCAAGAGATATCTCTGGGTGTGGAGATGCCCACGTTCAGGAGGGCAGCCTCTCTACACTGCCCTTGTGTCCTGATCAGCTGCAGGAGGAGCTGGAGAGCAGGGTCCAGGCCTGGAAGCAGGAGCATGAGGGGACCTTCCTGGTGAAGGGGCAGCAGTTCATGGAGTACGTGATGGAGCAGTGGCAGCTATACCGCCTGGAGAAAGAGAAGGAGAAGCAGGAGCGGGTGAGTGCGAAGCTAAGTGTGCTGCCTCCTGACCTGGAGGAGCCTCTGCTGCACTGAACACAGGCCCTGCTCTGCACAGGTGGGGGAACTGCCCCAGCTGCTGCCTGGGGTTCTGTGTCTCCTCACTCTCTGCCTGGAAGCAGCTCTGCATGCAGTCACCTTTTTTTGATGGTGGGACTGGTGTCCATTGCTATCAGTGTCTGTGTGTGTTGAGCCCCTTTCTTGGCCCCAGCTGTGCCAGAACTGTAGCTTGGTTCTGGATACCTGTAAACCTCTGTTGAAATACCTGCTGCTTGGCCATGCCACAGATTGTGTGCAGGGCACTGCCTGCTGGCAGAAGCCTGCCCTTCCCCTGGCAGCCAGTGGCAAGCAGGTGCTCCACAGCTCTGCACAGCTGTTGTGCTTGGGTTTGTAAGTGCAGATCTCTCACACAGCACCTGAAGAAAAGCCGCCAGATTGAGGCAGAGATGATGTATGGAAGCACCCCACGGACACCCATCAAGCGCCGGGTGCTCGGCCCCCACACGCCTGGCAAAGTAAGGAAGGTAAACTGTCTGTGCGAAGCAGTGTAGATGTGCTGGACCCCAAGTGCTTGGCTGGGACCCTGCTGGGAGCTGAGTGCTGTCACTAGGCTAGAGCTGTGCCTTGTCTTGGACTGTCCTTGGTCCCATGCAGAGATGCAGGGAAGGCTTAGGGTGCTGCGGCAGTGTAACAGATGCAGAGAAAGGCCCCAGGCTGCAGGCACCTCTGTTCTCCCTGGGGACAACTGGATCTGTTGCACTGTGGTGCTCTGGAGGCAGAAGGCTCTGTGCAGCTGGGACTTCCACCTTGGTTTCCCTGGCGTGGTGCAGCTGCTGGCTTCTTCCCAGTGTAACATGTGCTCTGCTTTTCCCCTCAGCTCAATGGCACTTCCATCTCCAGTGCCACACCCAACAGCACCGTTCGTTCAGCTTTTGGGGGAACCATCTACCACTCACCAACGTCTCGGTTGCCACCTTCTGGAGGGAAGGTAAGGAGCTTTCCAGGGTGTCCCTGCCCAGCAGGATGAGCTGGGGAGGAGATGAGTGAGCTGGAATGGCACAGCTCTGACTGCTGTCACACTGTGCTTCACTGCCTCCCTTGCCAATCTCCTGGGGTGCAAAAGCCCCTGTTTGTCCATAGACTGCTGTGTTAGGCTGCTGTAATCCTGGCAGGATATTTCTGGGACCTGAGGGAGGAGTAGGGTAGTACAAGCATTCAGGAAATCTTCCTCCAGCCCAGATTTCTAGCGTACCTCGGTTCCTCTGTGGCTGAGCCTGCAGCTTGGGGGACCTTCAAAACATGTGTGTGGTATTGTATGTTTCTGAGATCAGAATTGGGCCCTAGACCCTGGAGGGCTCCTGGAGCTTGAAACTACTCTGGCACTGCAGAGTGACAGGCAGCAAAGCCAGCACAGCTCCCCTAGCTCTACTTAATTCTTGTGTCCTGTCTAACTGTCACTTTTTCCTGTAGTTTGGCCAGGCTCGGACCCCCATCCGTGCAGTTGCAAAGCCCCCCCGTCCTGGATACAGGGAACGGAACAAGGAGAACGTGTCCCAGCTGAATGGAACCACCCTGAGCGGTGGGTGCACCCCCACAGCCCCTGCCCAGCGTAACCACAGCGTTAATTCTGTTGCCAGCACCTATTCTGAGTTTGCGGTAATTCACCTCTTCTAAACCCACCTCCCCTCACTGGGCAGCACAGGGGGTGTGCTCCCTCCCTCCCAGAGCACCCCAAGGGACTCAGCTCTGCACAGCCCTCCTTGTGTCCCTGTGCAGAGGGGCTGTTCTTGCTAGTGCCTGTGACAGCAGATCTGTCGGCCCTACATTGAAAACTTAAAATTGAGGTTTGGTGGCTGAGGCCAAGCACTGCTCAGGTCACACAAAGGCCCTGAGCAGCCCAGTGGAGAACAGACACAAACACAAGAGAAATGCTGATGTTGGGGGCATCTCCCAGCCCTGTGCAGGGGCAAAGCTGTACATGGCCCAGGCCCCCTGGAACAGCCCCGCTGCAGTGATGCAGCCACTCTCCTGAGGTGGGTCTGTCTCCAGCTGCTTGAGCAAGCAGCTTGACCACCCCTGGTCACTTGTTGCAGCGTGTTCTGGGGGTGATGATGCTCCCCAGCCTGTCCGAGGGGCTGCAGTATGGTGGCTAGGGCAGCTGGCAGCAGCAGCACTCTCACTGTCCTAACCTGGTCAGTGAGAGAGGGGAGGGAGGGTCTCCTGACCCCCCAAGGGGGGGAAGCCTTTTCCTGCTGCCTGCATGTACTCACGGACACTGCTTGCTGTCCCCCCTGAGCTGAGCCTGCAAAGAGACCCTGGCATCTGTCCCACCTTTTCCGCTGGTCTCTCTGTGGTGTGCTGGGTGAGCAAAGCCTGGGGAGCTGCCCCATCTGCTGAAGAAGGTACTCTCTGCTGATGGACAGGACTTTGCTGTCTCTGGCTGGCTGTAGGTCCCTTAGCCTCTGCCCTTCCATTAGGATGGGCTGAGCCCAAGCTTTAACATCTTCTGACACTAGAAAGCCATGAGCATCTCTTCCTTGTGGCAGCTAAGCTGGCGTGTGGTGCACCCTGTGTGTCCCTGGGGCTGTGCTGAGGATTTCCCTGCAGCAGAACTGTGATTCCAGGCTTGTGCACAGCCTCAGGGCCAGGAGGGTGCTGGTTTGTGATGGAGGCAGATTCCTGCTAGGTATTCCCTTCCTCCAGCAGCTGGGCATGGCTGTCCCTGTCCTCCTGCGTGCCCTCCCTTCGCCAAGGGGCAGCCTGTTTGCTTTCTACTGATCTGGCAGTGCTTTCCAGGACAGACAGCCTGCTGCAGGAGAGAGGGATGTGGTTCCCAGCCTGGGGCTGTCTGGGTAACAGGTACTCCTGCTTCTGGGAGGCTGACAGGCTCCTAGTTCTTTCTCAGCTACTTGATGCTAATGTTTTCCTGTCCTCTTCTGAAGCAAGAGAGCGGCGGGGGCGGGGGGGAAGGAGCTCAAACAAACAAGCAGGAGCACCCTGGCCTGCCCTTCTTGCCAGCCTGGAGCTGCTCCTGCTTTCCCACAAAGCAACAGTACTGTCCCTGCTGCCATCTGCACAGCTGCCCTCTCTGTCCCCTCATCCCTGTCTCCTGCTTCTTGTTTCCACAGCGCGAACTTTCAAAGGCTTCCAGGTCTGACAGTACTTCCCGCATCCTGAACTCCACCACCACCAATGCCTTCTGCTGAGCTGCTGCCTGCTGGGCTCCAGCTGGTCGTAGTCGTAGTGAGTCGCTGCTCGGGCAGAGTGTTACACAGCTCTCCCTGTGCCCAAAGCGTCCCATGCTCTAGGTTTAACTTTTACCTGGGTCCCAGGCGTTACTCCGGCCAGCCTGGCTCTCTGTGGGGCGGGGGGGTGTTTCTGCCTAATGGGGTAGGGTGTGAAAAGTACACTTTTTAAAACTTGCTTTTATTTAGGGAATTCTTGCAATTGTTTATGATTAAAGATTGTGTTAGGGTAGCGCAGTGATGGGTGCTGGCTCCTGCTGCAGCCTGGCTGGCTGGGGTGAGCATCGGTGCTCAGTCACAGGGGCTCTGCCTTGCTGAGCATGCTCTGGGACAGACAGGACCTATGGCTTTGGTGCCTTTTGTCAGAGGCTTTTTTACCCTCCATATTGCTGTAGCTATTGTCCATAAGCATCTTCCTTTCTCAACATCACAGCAGGCTTGTTTTAGTGGGGGCTTGCTTTAGCTCAGGTTCCATTAGCAGACTTTGCTTGACCCCTTGTATCCTGCTGCTCCCTCTGCCCCCTCCCTGAGCAGTGGAGAGGCAGAGCCTGTGGCAGCAAGTGCCTGAGCACACATTACTAGCAAGGAAGTGAGCTACAGTGGGACAAGGCCTTCTTCCCTGCTCTTGGGAAGGAGACCAGCTTGTCCTACCCCAGGACCTGCTCTGCACCGTCCAGTGCTGCCCTCTGCCCTCCCTCGCACTTCGATCTAGCAGAGGACAGCAAGCCGAGTGCTTTGGCAGTATGACACAGCCCTGGGCACAGCTTGGGGGGGCCTGTTTGCACTTTTGTTAAAGCTCTGTATGTATGCGTCTGTCCCTGATCGTGACTAGTTTGCACCTTGTTATCACTACAGTCCCCCACTTGCTGTTATTTATTCTCCAGGTTCTGTGCCCTTCTTCTGTAACTCTGTATATACTGTTCAATGGAATAATATGTATATGTTTATATAGCTGCTGCTGTTTGTGTATCCATGGGGTGACCGAAGGCTCCCCCGCTGTGGCCTTGCAGCTGGGGAGGGTTGGGCATAGCTTTTAGCTGGGGTTGGGACCGGGACAGTCTTTTGTATGCAACAGGAAGCACCACCACAGCCATTAGTGTGGTAGTAATGTAGATGTAATGAAAGTAGTAAAGTAAATGTAGAGTAATGAGTAGTAAAGTAGATGTAATGTAGAGTAATGAAAAGTAGATGTAATAAATATGTTCAGCCTTTCCCTTGGTTGTCTTCAGCACTTTTGTGCAGCTGCAGCCTGGGCAGGGTCAGGTGCCAGTCCAGTTCCAGTGTGTGAGTTCAGTTCCCTGTGGGCTAAACCTGGCCAGATCCTGTCTTGGGGCATCGCCTGCCCCATCTCTGAGGGCAGAGTGGTGCTGGGGCTGGTCCTAGCAGCAGGCACGCAGGAGCAGAGCTTGCCTGTGTCTTCCTCACTGCAGACAGCTGGGGGACAGCAAGGGGCTTTGGGGCCCTCATGGCTCCAGCACACAGATGTAGGTGGTCCAGGGCCCACACACCACCTCCTCTGCCCGTAACCCCTCGGCCACCAGGTACTCAACACGGCGTGGCTGGTCAGAGCTGGCATTGTCCTTGTGTCCCAACTGCCCGTATTTACCTGCAGACACCACAGTCGTGGTCACCATTACAGGGTGAGGGTTCCCTGGCCTTGCAGGGGCAGGGAGGAAATGTGAGAGCAGCGCCTCCCCCTACAACTGGCTCCAGCCAGGAACCTGTGGCACTGCTCTGCTATGAAACCTCACCCTGATAAAATGACTTGTTATACAAGTAATAGCAGCCAATGGTAAGGAAGCAGAAACCAAAGGCTGTTCCTGGGGGGTGCTGCACCATCCCAGAGCAAAGACATCACTTACCCCAGCCCCAGGTGTAGAGCTCGCCACCTCCTGCAAACAGGACAGCACCCATCAGACAGCACCCACCTCTACCCCAATGGGTCCTGGTGAACCCCAGGCCATGTTAGCCACCCCCCTGCTCCTGGGCAGCACCAAAAGCAGGGGTGCTGCCTGCCTCCCTGCCAGCAAGAGCCAGGCACTCACGTGTGATGATGGCTGTGTGCCGGGACCCACAGCTGACCTTGCTGACCTCCAGGTCCTGTGGCAGATCCAGCAATGCTGGGAACGCCTGGATGGAAATGAATGCGGTGTCCTCAGCAGCCAGCTGCTCCTGGTGGGGCATCAGCTCAGCGGCCCCTGGGGAAGAACGGACCCTCAGCTCCCGGGAACGACCAGGCCTTGCCAACATCATCAGCAGGCTGGAACCACACCAGCCTCACACCTAGCTGCTGGCACTGCTTGTGGTCCCGGCATCACCTGCTGTCCCTGGCCTGACCAGCTGCACCCTCACCTGCTCCGGGGTCATGGTCCTGTGCCTGCTCTTCCACCAGTGCTTTGGAGGGCAGAGCCAGCTGGCCGGACTCGTTCCAGCCCCACATGTAGAGGTCTCCTGTCTCTGCAGGGTGGGAGGGAGCCCATCAGGGATGCCCCTGGAGCAGAGCTCAGCCCTGAACCCCTGGCAGTGGCTGAGTGCTCTGGGGGCACCAGCACCGACCGTGCATGGCACAGGGCAGCAGTACGGGGTACTGGTCCTGCCGGGGCCATACGCTGCCACTGACCACCTGCACCCAGCACAGCCCCTCACCGCTAATGCTGGCCGAATGCCACCCGCCAGCCGCCACCGCCTGCATCGGCACACCGGCCAACGCCTCCACCAGCCGCGGCTGCAGCTCTGACTCCAGGGTCCCGTGGCCGAGCTGCCCGTGCCTGTGGGGAGACACACATGGACAGACAGACACACACCTCCTGCACCTCACTGCCCTCCAGTCCTCGCACCTCCCAGCCCCGCCATGAGCCCACGGTCCTGATCGAGCCCCTCCTGCCTGCTGCTGCCCATGACCCGGCCCCCCAGGACACCCCATGGCAGGGAGGGTGCAGAGGGGGCACAGGGCCCAGCCTCAGGGGGAAGGAGGGTGCCCCTGCACCCTGGTGCCAGGCCATGGGAGGCTGGCAGGGACTCTGGGGCCCAGAGAGCGGGTTGCAGCACGCAAGCCTGTGGGTCAGTAGCAGCTGCACAACACGAGGCAGGGGTCCATGTCATCGTGCAATCGCTGTGCAACGGTGCGGTGAATGACACAAGTCTGAACTGATAAATGTGTTTACAAGTCAGTCCATTGCTCAGCTAACTGCTGAGCTCACTTGGGCTATGCTGAGCCAGCAATCAACAGCGCAATGGTGGCAATCAGTTTAGCCCCCAAGTCTGAAAGTGAAAGTGGGGGAAATCCCATGAGGGGACAAGCTGGGGCTCATCCGGGGGGGGTGGGGTGGGGTGGCACCAATTGCCATGACAAGCGTTTCACATAGCAGGCACACTAAGGAGGGCAGGCCCATGTGGGCTACGCAGGGCAGGACTCAGACACACATGCTGTGGGGGAGCTGCCCCACGTGAAAAAAATCCACCCTGCGTGGGTGAGCTGTGCCATCACTGGTGCTGACAGCAACGCCAAGGACACAAACAGCCCCGGGGGTGGCAGCCATGGCCAAAGGCGAAGGCGATGAGATGCATGTGGCTTCTGGCACCATTCGGGGTGGCAGAGCCTGAGCTGCTGAAGGAATCGCCAAGGCTGAGAGGAGGAGCTGAGTCCAGAAATAGGGAAAAGCCAAGTGCTGGTGGGAGGACAATGCCCAGTGCAGGCAACCTGCGCACAGGACTGGAACCGTGACAGTTACAGACTGGGAGGGTTGGTGGCGAGCAAGTGGAATATAACACCCCAGTGGCTTTAATTGTCAAAGCTGTTGAAAAAGCTGAAAGAGTTGGAAAGGTAAAATAAACAGCTCAGCTGCACGGAGCAGATGAGTCTTGGGGATCGTCAAAGTGTCGGAACAGGATGCCAAAAACTGCCAATGCAACAACACTGGAAAGTATTTTTGCTCTCCTTCACAGGGATATCTGCAGAAAGTCAGGGCAAAGAGATGCACCCAGCAGGGCTAAACACAGGGCTGGTTCTTGGCTGGCCCCAAGCTCAGCTGCAGGCACCGAGCAGCAGCTTAGAGTGCCGACAAGCAGGGAAGCGTTTGCAGCAGTGGGGAAAGGGGGCTCCTAGCCCGAGCAGGCAAAGGCAACCACAGCCTGCAGAAAGAAAGGGGCTATGAAGGCTTGAGCAGGGCCAGTGCCGAGCCATTATACAGAAGAGCTGTGACACTGTGGGACACGGCCTAGGGACATGCTGGAGGATTCTCAGCCATGGAGAGAAGCTTAACCATGGCATTTAGTTTTCTTTCAAAAATGTTAATCCTAAAATACATGTTCACAAGTGTAGAAACCTTTCCTCTGAGGGGAAGCAAGAAGGACAAGATAATACAGTGTCTGCAAATGCAACAACTGCTGATTTAAACTGAGTTTTAGGTTTGCTGTAAGGACCAGCTGGCCAAGACCCCAGCCAGCAGTGAACAGAGAATGGGGGAACAAAATGCTCCTGAGCCGATCAGATACACTGAGGGAGGGCGATGGGCCAAGTCACACAGCTCTGCTGAGTACAACCATCAGTCTTTGGTGGTTTTGTTTTCCATAAGTAGCAAAGAAAGAGAGAGGAACACATAATCCCTTCCACCCTATGGATATTAACAACTAATAGTTACTGTGCTCAGAGTTGATCGCGCACTGGCATCCTAACATGGTGCCTCACACGTACATCTGTGGTACTGGGGATGTACAGATGCAAACCAATGGATTTACCAAGTGGGGGGGTGGGGGTGGGGTGGTGTCAGAGCGTGACAAGACCCAGCGATGCCTCAGCGACACCCAGAAATGAGCCCTACAGTAACGGGGCTTTAATGGCCCACGGCTCCCAGCACATCTTTGCAGCTCTGGGACTGAGAGGATGCATCCCTGTGTGCTGCAGTCCCGGGGGCATTTAGCCCACTGTGCCAGAACTGATGGTGCTGGACAGGGCAAGAACTCAGAGCAGCTGCAGCCGCGAGGGCTGCAACGCTGCGTACAAGCAACACAAACAGTGGCACAGGTAGGAGCCGGCAACTTGTGTTGCCAAATGCGTAACCACACCTCAGCCTTGGAGCAAACGGAGAAGCAGGAATCCCTTGGCAGGCGCCAGGCAGTAGAAATCACGCGATCCAGAGAAGGGATAGCCTGGAGCTGCGCCCTCCGTCATCTGGGAAAATGTTACTGGATGTGGGGCAGCCAGGGCAGCATGTGCAAAAGCAAACCCTGAGCTAACAGATAACACCTTTAAGAGACTAAACTGAACAATCCTGCTGGCTATTTATTGCACCCAAGTGCAACTGCTGGCAAGTGAAAGAGGGCGTCAGGGGTTGATGCTTTTCCCAAGGGGTTTACTCCTCTCCCTAGCAGAGGGATCTTGTACTGAAGTGCTAACAGACATGTGGTACCACTGTCCATCTCAGAAACAAACTGATCTTTGACTGCAGGTGGCTGCCTTTGTGACATGTTACAGAGGAGCAGGAGCAGAGGGAGCTGAACCTTACACTGATTTGAAGCAGCCGGGTGAAGGATAAGGCAGAGCACAGACGCGGTACCTGGCCGTCACTCGCCCACAGGAAAGAGAGATTTGTGCTGAGCTGATGCACCAACAACCTCAGCCAGGGACCCAGCCAGCCTGACGTGGTGAAACATCCCGACATCACTGCAGCACCCAGAGAGAAGCTGAGAGTGGAAAACCAACAGGCCTAGCAAGTGCATTAGAGAATAAAAACCTTTCAAATGGGGACTGAGAGTGAACCGCCAATTGTACGTCACTGGTGTGACAGGTTTATGGGACAGTCCCCAAAACCTGCGGCTGTGTTATACTTGATACTGTATCCTGTGGTTGTGCCGATAGCGCTGCAACAACCTTCCTTTATCACCCTGCATGCATAGGGCCAGGCACCACAGGAGCAGTGCTGCAGGACCAGACAGGAGGGTACGTGGCCTGGTACCATGAAAACCACAGCAGACTCAGCAAGAAGGGACCGCAGGGACATCAGGGGTCATGCAGAGACCTGAGTGGTCTCAGAGGCCACCCTGACAGGGCCACAAGCCAGTGGCCCCACAGAAACCACAGCCCCAGCACCCACAGAGGAGACAGGGCTAGCGAGGGGGGGACCCAGCGGGGATGGGAGCGCAGGCAGGGTGGGCACAGCAGGGCCAGCGCTCCCCAGAAGCCAGGAGCCAGGCTGCCTGTGCCAGGGGGGACATGCTGGTGCTCAGCAGGACCTGGCTTCGGCGAATGCCAGATCCTGTCAGCACAGGGGTGAACACTGTGCAGCAGGGGGGATGCAGGCAGCCATGGGGGCGGGGGGGAGCACCCTTCACGGAGAGCACGCCCGCTACATCAGCAATGATGTACAGGGCTGAGATTGCTTAGTGATAGTGTGAGAAATGCCAAATTCGGGTAGAAGTAGCAAAACTGGGACCAGCAGGGAAGAGCATGGGGGTGACCCACCGGCCCCCCTCCATCACACTGCTGGCCTGAAGACGTGGAGTGGGAGAGCTAAGCCTAGAGGGGTGGACTAACGCCAAGTGACATGGGAGGGTAAGGAGGGATGGGCTTACACCCCAATACCTTTATCCCTGCTGCACCCCCACACCCTAACCCTGAGCCCCCCCCAGCTGTAGCAGCAAGCAGCATGGAAAGGTAAGGAGGGACAGACTTGCACCCTAACCCCATGCACTGCAGGAGGGTGGAGGGAAAGGAGAAAGGGCTGTAACTCAACAGCAGTTGTATATCATCAAGAGGACTTAAGAGTTCTTAAGTGGAGCTCAGTAATTATGCGCAACACCACACAGAATAACAGGATGATGAAGTAACGAGCGGTGTGTTTACTAACTAGTCAATTAGTTTACTGATCGTGTAATCACTTTATTAGATTATTTTACCACACTGACTAATCAATCAACACTACACAGACTCCAACCGGTCCGTCTTAAGCCTGCCAGCTCACGGGGAGAGCTCAGACCCTGGGGTGACATCCCCCCCCACCCCCAACATCCTCTCACCTGCATCCTCCCTGGCATCCCTTTTGTACCCCCCCCATCATTCTCGCTGCATCCCCCCCAGCACGCTCAGCATCCCTTCCCGCATCATCTCCCCCTCTATGTCCTTCATCCCACGCCCCCCTCCCGCCGCAGCACTCCTGCCTTCCCTCCTAACCGCCCGGCAAACCCGCTGCCACCCTCCTCCTGCACCCCCCTGTGCCCCCCCCCATCCCCTTCTCACCTCGGTACCACCTCCCCGCGTCCCTCCCCTGCACCCCACCCCGTCCCTCGCACCCTTCCCGCGGGGCCGGGCGCGCCCCACGCCTGCACCCACCCCCTCGACCCCCCCCCCCCCGGCGCTCACCTTCCGCCGCCCCAGGCGTAGGCCTCCCCGGCGGCGCCCAGCGCCAGGACGTGCTCCTGCCCCAGGGCCAGCCGGCGGGCCCGCACCCCCCCGGGCAGAGCGGCGAAGAAGGGCGGCCGCGGGGTGGCGAAGCCGCCGGGCAGCAGCGGCAGCGGGCGGCGGGGCCCCGGCGGCGGCAGGGCCCGGCTCCAGGAGGCCGCTTCCCGCAGCTCTCCCCGCAGCGCCGCCGCCCGCGGCCAGGCCCCGGCCGCCGCCGGTCCCCGCAGCACCAGGTGGGTCTCGGAGGGTAGCGCCTCGGTCCAGCCCGGCGGCAGCCGCCGCCGCAGCCCCGCGCTCCGCACCTCCAGCCCCGCGCCTGCCGCAGCGGGACCGTCAGCGCCGGGGGGCGGGGGACACACACACATCCCGGGGGACCGGCCCTGGGAGGGGGACATCCCGGGGACCGGCGCTTGGCGGGGGGAAGGGGACACCCCGGGGGGACCGGCGCTGGGAGGGGGGGACGGGGACACCCCGGGGGGACGGGGGCTTGGGGAAGGAAGGGGACATCCCGGGGGGACCGGCGCTGGGAGGGGGGATGGGGACACGGCAGGGGGACCGGCGCTTGGCGGGAAGAAGGGGACACCCCGGGGGACCGGCGCCGTGGGAGGGTGGGGGTTCCATCCCGGGGGTCTGGCGTCAGGGGACGCGGCGGACGGCACCGACCGAGGGGACCGGCGCCGCGGGGAACGGAGACCCCGCCGTCCCGGTGCAGCGCGCGGAAGGGGGAACCGGGCGCCAGGCCGGCCCAGGGCAGCACCGCCACCGCGGGAGGAACGGGGACCCGGGGCACCGGCCCAGGGGGCGCTCACCGGTCTCCACAACCACGTAGCTCCAGGCGGGCCAGACGCGGCGGATCCCCTCGGGACCCGACTCCAGGCGCCGCGGCCCCGGGCCCGGCCCCAGTTCCCCCGCCGCCTCCTCGGTGCTGAAGCCGAAGACGAGCCAGGCGCGGCGCGGAGCCGCCATGGCGGGGCGGGGGAAGGCGGGGCGGGGGAAGGCGGGGCGGGGGAAGGCGGGGCGGGGGAAGGCGGGGCGGCGGCGGGAGGGAGGGACGGAGACCGGGCCGTGGTCCAAGAGCAGCTTTAGTGCGGTGTCACCGGGCGGGCCTGCCGCCGTGCAGGGCCCCGGCCCGCCCGGTTAAGGCAGACGGTGGCAGAGGCAGCGGCGAGCCCCATCCTCCCCCTCGCCCCGGGGGCACTGGGCAGGCGCAGCCGCGGCCCCGGGGCAGCAGTGTGCCAGCCCCAGCAGGCAGCCGGGACCCCCCCCGGGCAGCCCCCCCACCGGGGCAGTGAGCGAGTGCCAGCCCGAAGCAGCGTGTGCGGGCAGCCCCCCACCAGGCCCTCACTCCTGGCCGGGGTTGGGCTTGATGAGGCCATAAGCCACCGCCTGCGCCAGGCTCTCCTTGGCCGCCTGGGCCACGCGTGGCTTGTCCTTGTCCTTGGCGAGCACCGAGAGGATCTCCAGCATCTCGCTGGCCATGAGCTGCTCCGCCACCTCCCGCTCGGCCGCCATCATGTTCATCACCACCACGGCCCCGCGGTGCTGCAGCTCCGTGCTGGGGCTCAGCAGCAGGGCCTGTAGGATCTCCAGCCAGTGCACCGTCTGCAGGGGGAGCGGAGCCATGCTCAGCACTGCCCCCTGCAAGAAGGGGGGCCAGCTCCCTGCAGCCCTGCTGGCCCCCAACACCCCCAGCCCTTGGCTCAGAATCAGCCTCAGGTCAGGATAGGTTCCCCCATCTCCCAGGGCCAGCACTGGGATACAGCTCCAGGACAGGAGTGGGAGGGAATATGGGACACTGGGTGCGGTCCCAGGGGGTGCCAGGTGCCCCCACCCCACTGCCAGGCACTCACCACCTGAGGGATCCGCTTGCAGATGGCGGGGTGCAGGGCGGTCAGCATGGCCAGGGTCCCTGAGGCTGCCCGCCGCAGCTTCTCATCCTCCTCCCCACTGTACAGGACCATCAGCTTCAGCCGGTCACTGTCCTCGGCCAGAAACAGCTCCTGCACCTGCAGAGGAGGAGGAGGAGGAGGAGGAGGAGGGTGGGGGACGCTGGGGGGCTGGGAGCCCAGCGCAGACGCCCAGCCCACCCTGGCTCAGCCCTCACCTCCTTGCTCATAGCCATGTTGCACATGCACTCTGTCGCAGCCAGCCGGATCAGCTCGTGCTCCTCAAACATGTACCCCTCGATCATGGGCACAGCCTTCTCCTTCAGGATCTTCTGCCTGTGGCAGGGTGTGCATGAGCACTCCCTGCCCAGGGCAGCACACATCCCAGGCCAGAGCCCCCTCTCTCCCCCCACCCGGTCCAGCTCCTTGCTGGCCCCACCGCCCCTACCGCAGCCTCTCGCTGATGCCAGCCAGGTTGGTTAACGCCATCAGCCCCTCAAAGTTCTCCAAGCCTGTGCGCTGAAGGTGCAGAAGGCTTACCAGGGGTCGGACCACCTCATAGATCTGTGGAGATGGCAGTGCAGGGCTCAAACCCCGAGCGAGGGGCAGGGACTCTGCACCCTGTGGAGAAGGGGGCACAGGGAGCCCTGAGCCCAGACTAAAGGCAGAACTGCTCCCATGGTCAGGCCTCAGCCATTGGGCCTTTGTGGGGAACACCAGGGGTCTTGCCACCTCCCACACCCCAGGGAAGGGGAAACCCATGCTGGCAGTTCCTGCAGCTCAGATCCCACCTTGGCTCACCAGCCCTGTGGCCTTCAGCCCCAGCTGCAGCCACGTCCCTGCTGCTGCTCCCATGCGAGCCCCTGTGCAGCCCTGACTGCAGGAGCCCTGCTTGGCAGACCCCCAGCCCACAGCGGTGACACTAACCCGCTCTCCAGGGAACGCCATCTCTGGGTTGGAGGTGATGGTGATCTTTGCCAGGGCCTGAGCTGCCTTGGTCTGCCCCACCTCGGTGCCCTCCAGGGACAGTGGGATAAGAGCCTGCATGCAGAGACACAGCAGCCAGTCCTGCAGCGAGGTCACAGCAGCCCCAGCTTCCTCAAGTCTCCTGTACGAGGGAGCCAGTGCGATCCTTGCCAAACAAGAGCCACCCCTACAGAGCCCCAGCCCTCCCCAGAGCCCGCTACATGGCACAGGCCAGCAGCACAGCAGGGCCTGTATCCTCACCTTGCCTCCTCCCTGTGCAACCACACCACCCCGGTCCTCCGCCTCCTCCACCAGCGCCAAGAACACCCTAGGGACAAAGCAGGAGCAGCGGAGTCAGGGACATACCGCAGTGGGTCCCAGCAGCACCCAGACACCCGCAGTGGGCGCAGGCTATGCCAGACTCCCAGACACCCCCTTTCTGCTCTTGGGAGCTTGCATTCACCACAGGCACATAAGTGCACCAGCAGCCTCAGAACCCAGCTCCCTCCCTGCCACCCCCCCAGCACACCCATACCTGGAGATCAGCTCCCGGCAGGAGTTGGTGAGTGCCGGGTTCTCGCTCTTCACCATGCAGGCCAGAGCTGACACCACACCAGCCGTCAGCAGCTTCCGCACCCGGCGCTTCACAAAGTCCGGCTTGTCCTGTCCCAGAGGCAGGTCATTGCTCGGCTCAAGTGCCACCAGCCTGCCACCTGCTGCCATCCACTGCAAGGCCTCTGACCTCACCCCGAAGGCCCCAGGGACGCCCTGTCCCCACTCAGGACCGGAGGCTCTGCCCACCCACACACTCTCCTCTGGGGCCAGGGCTCCTAGCAGCTCCTGAGAACAGCCGTGGCCTGCTTACCTTGGGGTGCTGCTCTGGAATGTGCTGCTTGGCGTACTTGGCCAGCTCCAGCATCTGGGGGTCTGGCTCCTCATGGTCATAGCTGTTGGTGCAGTTCACCAATGTGGAGGCAACGGCGTAGAGCACGCTCCTGTCCTCTGACTGCAGCGATAACAGGGCACCCATCACACCCACGATGGAGAGAACAGGCCAGAGCTCAAGCCCACTCAGCACCACTGGGCCCCTTGCACAAACCCCAGCCCCACAGTGTGAGCCCCACAACCCCCTCCGGCACATTTCCCTAGTGCCATGGTGCCCACCACCCAGGGCCGCCGCCACGGCGCTCAGCACACACCTTGGCTAGGTGGAACATGGCCTGCATTGCTGCCTTGTCCTCCACAAACTCCTCCTTGACATCCGCATCGAAGGTGAGGTAGGCCAGGCCCTCCACTGCCCAGCGCCGTGTGCCCGCATCAATCGTCTCATTGCAGAGCCACCTGGGAGAAGGGCCCCGTGAGCCCAGGCTGTGGGGCACCCTGCCTGGCTCCCCTGTGCCCCACAGCTGGCAGCACTCACTTGCGGCACTGCTTGGCCAATTTCATTGTGGAGCCCTCAGCAAACTGCTTCATGCTGAAGTCAGTGCCTCCGGCGGACCCCAGCTTGCAGAGTCCCTGCAGTCAGGAGCAGGGCGTCAGAGCAGGAATGGCCACGGTCACCCCAAGGTGCCTCTGAGAGACCCCCAGCAGGGAGAGGACAGCGCTGTAGGCCCTGCAGCCACAGCCCACCCAGCACCACCCAAGGGCTCAGCACAGCTGCTGCTCCTCCCATCCCACCACGCTCCCGGCGTGCTCACCACCAGCGCTCGGATGCGGATGCTGTCTCTCTCGCTGTGCTTGTAGATCTCCTTGAGCAGGCTGACACCGTTGGCGGTGATGAAGGAGGCACGCTTAGCTTTGTCAGCAGCGTGGATCAGCGCCTCCACCGCTACCAGCTGGTGGGCCTCGCAGACGGAGGCGCAGAGGGACAGCACGCTGTCCATGATCCCATCCAGCTCCAGCACCCTGTTCCCAGCATCTGAGGGGCCCTGCAGCAGGCATGACACCGTCTGGATGGCCCGCAGCTTCCCAGCCAGCTCGTGCCCCTCAAACCAGCTCCTGCAGGGGAAGACCACCAGGAAGGATAAGGCTGAGCCCACCCACAGCCTTCAGCCACACACGGCCCCCTCCACTGAAGCCCACCACAGCGGGTCTCTGGTGGGTCTGCAATCTGCTTTTATCACTAAGAATGAAAAGGTCTGGGGATAGGGGGGCTGCTACTTCCCCAGAAGGCTGCTGGCTGTACGAGACTGAAACCCCGCTCTGCCTGCTCTGCCCCCATGGACGCCTTGGGTCACCTCACGTAGTCCTCGCACAAGTGGTGGAAGTTTTCCCTCTCGGCATCGCATTTCAGGTCATCATAAAGCTTGCTCAGCAGAACCGAGGCACTCATCCGGCTGTTCTCTGTCACGGGCAGGCTGCCCGGGGTGCCACACACTGTACTTCCCACCTCCAGGATCTTCTTCAAGCCTAGGAGGACATGGAGATCAAACACCCAGTTAAGAGCAAAACGGGGTGCACAGGTGGAACCGAGGCACACAGCACCCTGAGGCAGAGAGGCACGATGCCCCAGCGGGATGCTGCTGGCTGTTCTGCTCACCCTGGTCGATCACCCAGAGGCTCATGCTGTTGTTGGTCTCCTTCGGTGACTTCCTGGGCACCACCTTGATGAGCAGGTTGAGGGCATTGTCACGGCCATGCGCAGAAGCCCCTTCCAGTGCTAGCAGCTCCAGGAGGTGCTTGATCAACAGTTTCAGGTCCTTGGAAGAATCTTCCAGAAGACACAGTGCCCAGGAGTCAGCACCCTGGGCACAGGCCTCAACCTTGCCATGGTAAGGCTGGCAGGAGCTGCTACCATGACAAGGGGCTCCTGCCTCCCAGCTCAATCTCATATTAGCCCTGGACCAGAGCCCTGGCTCTGTGGCAGGGAGCAGTGACAAAGGCGGGCAGCAGGAGACAAACCCGCTGCAGCTCAGAGCCTCCCCGGAGTGCTCTCCCCACCCCACGCCAGCCAGCCAGGGTGGCAGGCACTCACCCAGCACCACTGCATCCTCCTTGCCACGGAAGTCCTTCTGCAGGCCTTCCTTCAGGGAATCGAACATCACATGCAGAAGGTTGCAGGCAGCCAGGGAAACCTGCTCGTGCTCCACACCCAGCACCGCTGAGAGACGAGGGGCCCCCAGCTCTGCCAGGATGGCCGTGGTCTGCAGGTACAAGCACAACTGTCTGCTGGAGACTTTGGGGAAGCCTTGGTGCTTCCCAGCACCTTATCGGGATGGTTCCCTGTCACAACAAGGCTCTCACAAACTCAGGCCTGGCAGGTGACAGCTCAGAACTCCTCTGCTCAGCGGGGCTGCAGCCAGCCACAGGCAGAAGCCAGCAACACTCCCCTGCCTGACACGCTTCGCAGCCTCCCCAGCATCGATTTCCCCTGGGCCAGACCCTGTCACACATGAGAGCTGGGCTACGGCAGGACCTACCCGGGAGCGATGCCCAGAGCACAGCCCCACCAGGGTGCGCAGGGCTGCCAGCATCAGGTCGGCCTTAACTGTGTCAAGCAGCTGCATCAGCAGCCGCACACCATCGCTTTGGAAGATTTTCTCTGCTCCAGCCTCCTCTCGTGCCAGCACAATCAGATTCTGCGCAGCCTGCGAAAGGAGAGTCTTGTCTAAGTCACCTGCCCGTCAGAACACAGCCCACCATGCACAGGGAACCCCCCAGCAGGAGCCGGCTGGGCAGCCAGCATGGCTGCAGGCACCTGCCTTCCACCCCCAATCTCCGGGAAGCACGTTCTGCTGGCAGGAGGCCCGGCCTCTGCTGGGCAGCACCGTTCAAGCCAGCGGTGCTGACCTGGGAATACCGTTCCTCCCCTCCTTGCCTTCCAACCAAGCCATGTTGCCCTCCTCTCCCAAGTTCAGACCTTTTGCTTCTTGTCCGCATCCTTTTCTTCAGGATCCAGCAAGATCTGGAACATCTGCGCCACCTTCGAGTCTGTGCAGGACATAGTCTTCATCTGAGAGAGCAGAGTGACTCAGCCCTTACCACTTTCCTCAGTCCACCACATGCACAGGGGGGCCACAGCAGGCCCCAGCCCCCACAATGCCTCCCCGCTCACCTTCTCGTGCATGCTGCTCCCCAGGGCGCGCAGGGCCTCCTGGAAGGCCTTGTTCTTGGGCTCCAGGCTCATGCACCGCTGCAGGTCGCTGACAGCCTGGTCCAGGCGGCCCAGCTTCTGCAGCGCCTGACTCCGGCGGAACAGTGCCTTCATGTCCCGGCCATCGGCTTCAATGGCTGCGGATGAGCAGGGGATCTATTGCAAAGCCCCTCGACTGCTCTGGTCTGCCCAGATGGGCAGTGCACAGAGGCCAGTCCCCTGCCAGCCACCACTGACATTACCTTTAGATGCATCAGCCTCTGCCTTGGCGTAGTCCTCCTACAGAGAGAGACAAAGGCAGCGAGAGGGAAACACCTGATGCACTGCCCATGCAGGCCTTGCTCAGCCCAGCCTGCTGCAGGCAGAGGCAGCACCTACTGCTTTAGAAAGGAGAGCAGGGAAAAGGACTGTGCGGTTTGAGGATGGGAACAGCATCACTGAGGACAGCAAGCCAGCCCAGAGGACATCTTGTCCTTCCCAAAACGCAACCCTCATGGGGTCCCTGAGGAGCCCTAGGGTCCCCGATGCTTTTCAAGTGCTCCCGGTCTACTTGAGCCCCTGAAGTTCCTTGTGGTCCCCCTTGCCTCAGAAACAGTTCCACGGTGGGAGATCAGAGACGCTGTGACTGCCTGGGGAACAGCCCCAGTGCATACACACAGCCCAGGCAGGGATGGCAGTGCCCTGCCCTGGCCCCGACAGTCCACCCAAGAGGTGAGGCAGCATGGGACAGCGGGCAGGGACAGGAGAAAAGGTGCACGGAGGAAACACGGGACCGACTGCGCCCTGCCCGGGGACCGACAGGGCCTCCCAGCGCAGCCAGTGAAGGCGGATGGGCCGGGGCAGCCGCCAGCAGCACAGCCCCAGCAGGCCGGGGCAGCCGGGCAGGTTCCCGCAGGAACCCCGCGGTGAGACACCCGCCCCGTTCTCACCAGCTTCAGGTAGCAGGCGGCCCGGTTGCGGTGCAGCACGGCTCGCTCCGGTTCGCCGTCGCAAAGGCTCAGCGCCTGCGTGTAGGCGGCGAGGGCCGCGGCGTGGTCCCCCGCCTGGAAGAGCGCGTTGCCCCGCTCCCGCAGCTGCCCCGCCGTCACCTGCCGACGGGCACCGGCTGGGACACGCGTGCCGGGGGGGGTGGGACCTGGGCACGGCCCTGACCCGACCCCCCCAAGCGGCCGCCCCGGGGATGGGCCCCTGGGACAGGGGCCCCGCCACCCCCGGCCGCCCCGGGACGGGCGCTGAGCACCGGCCCCCCGTCACGCCAGGCCCAGCCCCGGCCGCAGCCGCCCTGCCCGCCCCGGCCGCGGCCCCGGCCCGCCCGGCGCTCACTCACCACCTCCTCCATCGCGCCTCTCTCGCCGCGCCCGCGACGTCACCGGCGATCGCCCGGGGAACCTGGACGCCACCGCCCGCGTCACGTGAGGAGGGCGGGAGCCTCCAGCGCCGCCTCACGGCCTGGCGGTGCCGGCACCGGCCACGTGCGACCTCGTGTGCGTGTGTGTCCGCCCCCCACCCCCCCCCCCCCCCCGTGCCCCGCTGATACTCCCGGGAGACTCGACCCGGCCCAGCCCCCCCCCGCACCCCCCACCCCCCGGGCCCCCGCCCCGCCCTGCCCGCGGCCCCCCCTCAGCAGGCTCGGCCGGGGGGCGGCGGCGAGAGCCCCCCGGGGGCGCGGCGGCCGCAGGGCGGCCGGGAGCGGGGCTGGCGCCTCCCCGGGGGTCTGCAAGGCGGGCGACAGGCGCGGGGCAGGAGGCGGCCGAGGCGGCAGCGGCGGGTCCGGTAGAAGTGGAAGAGGTCAACAGCCATGAGGAGGAGGACGAGGAGCCCGTAGAGCCCCACAAAGGGCAGAGCCAGCGGGTTCCTGCGGGGGGGGCGGGGGGGGCAGCTCAGGAGGGAGTGGCCACGGCCCCCCACTGGCACCCCTGAGCCAGGGAGGGCCCAGTCAGGGCCAGTTTTGGGCCCTGGGGTGACACCACACCAGCCCCAAGGGCCGTGCGCTGGGAGCCCCTGCCGCCCCTGAGCACCTCCCAGGCACCATGGCCCCGAGTGCCACAGCCAGGCTGCCACCGGCTCACCGGAGAAGGCCTGGACTGGCCAGGCTGGAGAGGTTCACCCCGGTGATGGCCTCCAGGGCCAGCTGAGAGCAGCAGGACTTGAGGGCGCGCGGGCTGGCACGGCAGCAGTAGCGGTGGCCGGCCGGGTCAGTCAGCCGCGGGCAGTAGAAGCCAGGGTGGTAGCGGCCGTCGGGGCTTGCGTAGCCCTCGCAGAGGTGCAGATTCTGCACCGACACTGGGGCAAGGAGCAGGCGCTTGGCAAGTGCCAGGGCTCAGCCCCCATTGTAGGGTGCTGCAGAGCCCATGAGTGGGGCGCTGGCTGGGCTTCGCCCTTGCATCAAGGCGAGTCAGCGTGCTGGCAGCTGGCGCAGTGCCGCTGGGATGGGCTGCCAGCTCCAGTGAGGTGGCCCTTGCAGGGACGCTGCAGAGCAGAGCCTTCCCCAGCCCCAGCAGCGATGGGCCGGGCGGGGCTGGAAGCACCACAGCCCCGTGGGGCCTCGCTGCCACGGCAAAGGAGCCCCTGGCTCAGGCCTCAGAGTGGGCTCCGGTTGTGGCTGCGCTCCAGGCCAACGGGCAGCACCAGCTGAGCACAGACCCACCCACCCATCACTGCCTGCTGGCGGCCCTGGACCCATGTGTGCCGTGACCTCTGGCACACCCCATCGCCCCGGCAAGGGCAAACATGGGCAAGGAGCATGATGGTGGCAGAGGGGAGGGGAAAGCCCCCAGGCCAGCCCCGATTTCCTCCTGCTGAATGCCCTCCCTGTTCCCCACCACCCCACAGGGACAGCACTTCTCACCCCATAGACATGCTGCAGTGAGACCAGCCCGGGCACCACCACACCTGGGTCCCCATCCCCAGCGCAGACCACCGTCTCCCAGCACAGACCTCCCCCCCAGCCTCCTTCAGGGGCCATTGGGGAGCAGTCCACAAGGGATGAGACCCCAGCAGGGACACAGAGGACACATTCAGGGAGCAGGAGGAGCAAGAACGGGGCTGTACCTGTCCCGAGGAGGCCAGGGCACAGAGCCGTGGCGAGGAGCAGCCAGAGTAGGAGCCCACCCAGCATCTTCCCGGCCGACCCTGGGCAGTGGCAGCTCTGGCTCCGGCAGAGGCAGAAACCACAGCCCCTCCTGCTCCCGCCTCCATCACGGCCCATCAAGAGCCGCTTGGAGCCATTAGAGCCTCCTGCACTCGCTGCCCGCTCCGCAGGGACCAGGGCGGGAGGCGGGGAACGTCACTAATGAGCTTCTCAGGGGCCAAGTGCAGGACGGGAGGCGCCTTCCCCACCCCGCAGTGGGGCATTGGCTGCCAGTCCATGGGCTCTGGTTGGGCACCTCAGCCCATCTGGGGATCCCAGTGTCACGGACGAGGGCCGCAGGCCAGGCTGGGGTGAGCACCGGGCCCCGGGGCTATGGGCAGGCAGGCTGTGCTGCAGCCCCTCAGCAGCCCAGCCCCAGCGGGCAGCGGGCCCTGTGCCAGTAGCCTGGCCCCCTGCCAGCCATGCCATTAGCTGGCCTCTGCCAGAGCCACCAGTGGCACACAGTGCCAGTGCAGGGCCATGGTCCCCTACTCACTGGCACAGCCCCGCAGGATGCTCACATCCCCAGCCATGCACCAGGCCTGGGGTCCTGCCCTGCTGCCCTGCCCCATGCCTGGCCGTCCCTGGGGCAGTGCAAGGGGCCGAGCTGCCGGGGCCAGTCCATGCTGGCTCTATGCACTCTGCCTGTTCTTGGGGCCATGGCTGAGCCTGTGGGATGTGGGCTGTGCTGGAGGCTGTGCAGGAAACAAAGACAGAGCTCAGCTCGCACTATCTCCTCACCCAGCCCTCCCCACAGGTGGCCATGGCCCTCACTGCTGGCACTCCTTAGCAGTAATTAGCCCCGGGGGAGACAGGAAAGCTCAGCAGCCCTTGCGGTCCCCACAGCAACCAGGAGGATGCTCTCGGGGACATGGCTTCCCCCAGCCCCTGGGGCACACAGCAGACAGGTTGCCCAGGCTCCTGAGATGCCAGAGCACCCTCTGTCACAGCTCTGGCCAGCCCGGCACGGCAGCAGTGCCCCAGGGCAGCGCTCCACGGCCCTCATCCCTGAGAGCAGCCAGCACGCCCCAGCCCCAGGAGACTGCTGTGCCAGGCGCTCGCCCCAGCAGCTCAGGAGTGCACATGCAGGTGCTGCAACAGACGATGTACCCCCATCCCCTCCCTGCTAGGCCAGGCCCCCTTCCTGGGGTGCCAGGAGGTCCCCAGTGACTGTCAGCACCTGCCTGTCAGCCGCTGGCAGCCCCAGTGGAGACCAGGCTGTCAGGCTCACACTGGAAGGAGGCTAAAGGCACTGAATTTGGAAGACACCATTCGCATGCTTAACTTGGATGTTGCTGCCTGCACAGGGAGCTGCCTAGCTTTAGTCTGCACCCAGTGCCCCTTGCTCCTGCCAGCACCAGGCGCTGCCTGCCCCCAAGCACGGCTGGGCCTGGCTGTGCCACCGGCCTCTCACAGGTGTCCTGGGGCCCCATGCCTGGCTCAGTCCCTGGAGCACCGGTGGGGCAGGGACCCTATGGGGCAGAGCATGGCACAGCCCCAGCAGCCTGCCCAGCACACCCAGATTGGCCCTGGCCACAGCTCCGAGCCTGCCTCCCCACTGCCTTGGGGTGCTGCCCCATGTCCCCACCTCCCCATGCAACCAATGTGAGAACCACAAACCAGACACAGAGCAGGGCCCTTGGAAACAGCTTCATGTTTCCTACAAGCTCCAGGCGAGCTCAGTCTCCAGTCCACAGCACCTCCCTGGCCAGCTGCCCCAACCCCGCCAGGCTCCTGGCAGCCCCCATGCTGCCCCGTGGGTTAGGGGGAGCCCAGGTGCCAGCATGGGCCTCTGCCCCAAGATGCCAGGGTGGGCACCCTCCTGGGCAGCCGTGTGAATGCAGGGCAGCTGTGCCCATCCTGCCAGCAGCAGCAGAACCTGGCCCGCTGCCCCTGCCAGCTGTGCTCTGCTCGGAGCAGTGCCCAGCCTGTGGCCTCTATGCCCAGGCAGCATCCAGCAGCCTCTGCACAGCCCTGCCACAGCAGTTCGCTTCTGAAATCTATCCGAGAACACAGGACTAATAAATTAGAAGGCAGCAGCCTTTGCAAGTCTGGCATCTCCTGCCCAGCGCCCGCCTGCCAGCCACGGGCCTGCTGGCCCAGCCTCTCCCGGGCCATGCTGGTGCTGCTGGGCTACGCAGCTGCTCCCACGCTGCCCAGCCAGTCTGCTTCTCTCCCGCTCCAGGAGACGCTACCCCAGGCGGATGCGGAAAGTGGCAATTTCCATGGGGTCCAGGCGGATGTTGGTGCTGTTGGAGGTTGTGCCCAGCGGGTACATCAAAGTCAGTGAAGTGGGCTGCAGGGAGCCCAGCTCTAGCCCCTGGAACAGACTGCCCAGGGCCAGCTAGGGAGAGAGGAGGGAGAAGGGTGGGTGGCCTGGAAAAGTGGGATGTGGTGCCTGGCAGCACAGCACCATGCACAGGGCAACCCCACACGCACTGTGCCAGCAGCCAGTTCACAGGCCTCCCATAGCACCCAGGGCACCACGCTGACCCAGCCCAGCCCAGGCTCTGCCCTTCCTCACTAAGGGATGCAGGACTCGTGGAAGGCTCCAGACCCACTTTGTGAGAAACCAACATCCTCCAGCTTTGCCTGGGCAAGGCACAGAACAGGGCTGCATGCTGCACCATGGGATTCTTGACCAGCCACAGGTTCTGGTGCTGGGCGAGTTGGGGCCACCTCCAGCCTCCGTCCTGGCTTGGCATGAGTACGGGATGCAGGAGGCAGGCCTAGCACCAGACATGCCGGGGGCCCCAGTCTAGCTCTGACCCAGCAGTAGGTGGAGGTGGCAGCCCGGTCTTACCTTTCCCTGGCTGGTGGTGCAGTTAAACCCCAGGTTCTTGGCCTCCAGGCTGCAGTCAAAGCCTTTGCGGTGCAGGATCAGGGCTGCCTCAGCTGAGGGTAGTGAGTCATCCTGCCGGGGAAACAGGGTGTGAGGTGCAATGCTGGGGACAGTGGGTGCGATACCCCCCCGGAGAGTCCTGCCCAAGCCATGCCCACCTCGCTTGCGGGGCGCAGCTCACCTCTGCCTGCAGCATCCGCAGGTTAAGGATGTGAAAGTCGCAGGGGAGGGTGGTGGAAAGGGGCATGAAGGAGTGCAGGGCTGGTGGGGCCGGCTTCTCCTGGGCCACAGGCATGACCAGGGCCTCAGCATTCAGGTGCATGGAGGTGATGTGGCTCAGCAGGGAGGGGAAGCTGATCGGGCGGCCATCCTGCACCTGCCAAAGAGCACGTGGGTCAGCACAGGCCAGGGGAGCAGCAGGGCCAGGCAGAGCCTGGACAGGGCCCATGGGACCTCCCGCTCCTTGCAGCCTCTTCAGCAGCGCCCAGAGAATAGGCACGTGCCAGCATAGGGCACTCAGAGCTGCACCCACCCAGGCTTGACCCCCTCCCCAGCACCCAAACACAGAGGGCAGCTGCTGGCTGGGCAGCCTGCACCAGACCCCAGCTAGCCGATGGTCAGACTATGGGCCTGCTACAGGGCCTGGCTAGGCTAGTTGCTAGCAGCTAGTGCACGAGACAGGGAGAGACAGTGGGGCCAGGCCGGCTGTTACCTCTGGGCTGCCAGTCCTGGTGCCGGGGAAGCCCAAGGCTTTAAACACGGAGGCCAGTTTGGAAAAGAAGCTGGAGCTCTGAACGGGTGACATGGCGCATGCATAGAGAGCAGCAAGGGGACGGGACAAAAACACGGTGATTCCGAGGGCAGCGTGGCTCTGCACCCCATCTGAGGGACAAACCCCACTCCATGGTCCCACCCTCCCCACACCCCCGTGTTCCAGGCACAGCACGACCCTGTGCAGTGCCAGCACGATGGCCGGACGGCCATGGGGCAGGAGGGGAGGAGACCCTGCATCCATCTCATGCGTGGCTTTCTGCAGACACCTCCACCCTGCTCCATCCCAAGGCAGGGCTGGGCTCTCTGGGCGAGCGGCACTGCACCCGACCCCCGTCCTGTGGCCTCACAGCCCATGCACCTTGTTGGCAGTGGCACGGTGCTCCAGGAGGAGGCGGAACCGGTTGCAGGTGCGCTTGTTGTCCTTTAGCCCTTGGCCCAGGCCCCGGTTGTCATCCTGCATGAGGCGCCGGTCCAGGATCACCTCCAGCTGACCTGCAGAGAGCAGGTCCCAGTGCCCTGGGCTTTAACAGGAGCCATCCACCTCTGCTGCCACAGATGGAAATGCTCCCACAGGACTGGGGGCAGCTGGGGAGCCCCCAGAGACAGCAGCACCATGGCACCCTGTGCCCAGCCCACAGCACCCTTCTCCCCAGCATCCCATGCCAAGGGCAGCCCCAGTTCTGCAGCAGGCCCCCCGAGGCACAGCCCCGCAGCCCCAGCTCACCACTGCTGAGGCTGGAGACCCCCAGGGCCTGGGCTGTGTGCAGCGTCAGGCGGCTCTGCATGTCCTGAATGTAGGCCATGGCGGGCATGGGGTAAAAGTTGGCCTGCAGTGGCAGCTTCCGCTGGTACCTGCGGGGCTGGATCTGCCGAGGGAAAGAGGTCAGCAGCTGGAGGTGGCTCCCGCGGTGGCCAGTGCCAGGTGGCAGGGCACTGTCCCCCTGTGGGCAGCTGCTGTCCCTCCCCAAGCTGTCGGATACCTGGAAGCCATTGAGGTCTGTGAAGAAGGCGTCATCGCTCTCGATGTCAGTGCTGAAGCGCAGGGCCAGCTCCTTGTTGATGTGGTCACGGATGTCCACCAGGCAAGACACGTCCAGGGACAGGCCCTCCACCCCTGCAGGCAGGCAGTGAGGGGCTGGGCCTCACAGGCAGCATTGCCCAGCACCCCTGGGCCAGTGACCTTCCTGGCACAGCCTCGCACTGTCTCACCTGGCACATTGTAAAGCCGCACCACGGTCTGGACATGCTGGTAGTAGCTGACAACCTCTGAGAAGAGGGGTCCCTCCGTCACCCGCACTACTGGGGGGTCCTTGGGGGCGTAGGGCTGTGGGGGAAGGAAGGCTGCGCTGAGGCTGCTGCCTGCAGGACTGTTAGATGGCCGTGGGCACGGCTGCCAGCTGGCTCGCAGAGGTGGTGCCTGTACCTTGGCCTCGCCGTCAGGCAGAAAGAGGTAGGCTCCGCTTTTGTCCTTGGAGGTCCTGGTGCCGTAGACGAGAAACTCACTGCTCACCCTCTGCTCCCGCTCCTCCCCAGCTCGGCGGATGCTCTGTGGGGTGTGGGCCAGCACAGCGGTGAGCACGTCTTGCATGAGGCAGTGCTGTGTCCCCCTCCCCTCCTTGACCCCCACACCACCCATCAGACCCCTGCACTCGCCTGCAGCAAGCCTGAGCGTCCCGAGAAGCAGGCCTGCAGGTGCTGGTTCTCCAGGCAGAAGTCTTCGGCAGTGGCCGGGAAGACGTGCACGGGTACAGCCTCCTGCTTGCGCACGGCCAAGTCCTGGCCATGCAGGTACAGGCGCACGGAGGACTTCAGCGCACCATGGCTGTTGAAGGACTTATGCAGCTGCAGCACACGCAGCCCCAACGCAGGCAGGCGGGCCAGGACAGATACCTGCGGACAGCATGGAGACCTGAGCCAGCCTCTCCGCAGGAGAGCAGTCAGCACGTGGGGATCTGCTGGCTGTCGTCAGGGCAAAGACCCCGGCTCGGCACTTCTGGGGCTTCTGCTCAGGGGGGATGTGCACATGGGCCTGGGGGTTCACAAGCAGCAGGAGCTTGTGTTGTGGTGTGGGAACACTTGTTGCCACAGAGAAGGGCTCACAGGGTGTTCTGGCCATGGGGCGAGGGCGGGAGGCTGGCACACATGGGCTGAGCAAGCTGAGGATGGGGGCAGGCAGTGGCACTGGGGCACCCCATACCTGGTAGATGTCAGGCACCGTGTCAGTGGCGGAGCCCCAGTGCGCACTGAGCTGGGAAGGCAGTGGCTGCCCCTCCTCGGAGAGCACACGCACGTGTGGGGAGTCCACCAGCACCGGCACGACGCTCAGGCGCTCCTGCTCCAGCGGGTTGAACACCACCAGGTACCTGCGGGGTGGGGTCACACAGGGATGGTGACCCCAGCCCCATGGCATCCTGTGTGCCCCATGCCCCACACCATCCACGGGTCCCATGCACCCACCCACTGCTTCACAGAGTCCCAGGTACCCCCCTCACTGCCCCTCTACAGCCACACAAGCCCCAAGAGCAAGGCAGGCAGCCCCTACCGGGGCGAGGCGTCCAGTTTGACCACTGTTCTCTCTGGGAGGGAGTCCTGGTTGGGGCGCGTGTCATCCTGGGGAGAGAAGCGGTCAGAGGTGGGGTGTGCCCACCACCCCTGCCAGCCTGGCCCAGGGACACAGGCACAGGCTGGGACCCTTTCCCTGGGCCCCCATCCAGCACCGAATGGGCAGGCAGGGCTGTGCTCCCTGGGGGGATGAGGATAGCTGCCCCAGCATGGCCCAGTGTGCTGGGGTGCGGGAAGCCAAGGGGCAGGGTGCTGCTCACCGTGCTGAGGAAGGGTGCAGCAGGGTCATGGCGGTAGGTGTCCTTGTCCCCCAGCACGAGGTAATGCGCAGCATTGATGATGACGCGCTTGAGGTTCGTGAGGGAGTGGAGCAGCCTGGGGCACAGGCAGAGTGAGCCACCCAGGACTGTCCCCCATTTTCTCTCAGCATCCCCCCAACATCCCTCACCTCCTCCAAGGAGAGGGCCCCCACAGGACCCCCCACGCCCAACCACGGTCCCAGCCCTGTGCCCACCAGCCCCCATCCAAGACAGGCCCCTCAGGGCTGCACCCCAGCCCCCCGCACGCACCGGACTCCATAGTCAACTGCCACAGCCTCCTTGGCGGTGCCGGTGATGGCATCGTGGTGCTGGAAGAGGCCCAGGTTGCGACGGGCATTGCTCAGCAGGGCGTAGTCAGAGAGCGGGTACCTGCCATCAGCACCAGCACGGCGGGCGTGGGCGAGCGCCAGGCTGTACAGGATCTCTGCCCCCCTGTGCAGGGACAGAGTCACCGAGGGTCCCTGTCCTGGCGCCCCAAAGCTCCGGGCCCAGCAGTGCCAGGACGGAGGACAGAGGGGGAGCAGCCAGCCCAGTCCGCACGCTCTCCATGCACATGGGCCTGGCCTCAGGGAGAGCAGGTGGGGGCACGTGCTGCCCTGGGGCTGGGCGAGGGTTTGGCACTGCCTGGGCCGCGCCTGGGCCACCCCCAGCACGTTGGCAGCTGGGCACAGACCGGGGGACTGCCAGGGCTCCCAGGTGCTGCCCGGCCAACCCTCGCCTGTGCCCCCCCTGCACACAACCCCTGCCCCGGGGCCCAGCCCACTCCCCCTCACCGGAGGTGGGCCTCCAGCACCCGGTCCAGGCTCTTGTAGAAAGGGCGGGAGGTGTAGTAGCCTGTCCAGTAGTGATCCTCCCGGTCCGCATAGGAGAAGAAATCCCCGCTCAGCACTGGGAACCCGGGCGGCTTCATCCCCGGCACGATGCCCACCTTCTTGTACAGGGCGTCAAAGTAGTCAGAGAGCGTCCCAAACTGCGCCTGCAGGATGGCACGCACAGCCCTGAGTGCAATGGCGAGATGCCATGGCTCCCACCAGCCTTCCCAGCACTGCCCACCCTCCAACTGGGCTCTGTGGGTGGCCTCCCCACAACCTCTGTCTGTGGGGCCCTGCTCACCCCAGCCCCCTGTGTTGCCCCGGACCTCCCTGCACATACTTGGACGTGGAGGTTGGGTCGGGAGTTGAGAAAGTCAAAGATGCGCTGGTAGTTGAGGAACTGGGCATCCCACTCTTGTGGCTTGTCATAGCGGAAATCGTCTCCCAGGGGCACCAGCAGCACCTTGCTGCGGTACAGCTTGGACTTCTTGCGGTACTGGTCCAGCAGCAGCTGGGCTCTGCCGTGGGGGAACAGGGAGTGAGGCTGGCTCCCAGACAGGGCCATGGGGCTCAGAGCCACTTGCCCCCGCAGCACTCACCGCTCCGCCACGTTGGCATCGGTGATAGCTCGGGGAGGCACCTTCCATGGGCAGTTGATCCGGCCACCCGGCAGCCGCTTGAAGTCAAACTGGCAGCAGATCTTGGGGTCTGGCCCACAAGTGTGGGGCACATCATAGCTGTAGAAGGGCATCATGTGGCAGAAGATGTCGGTGCTGGCGTCTGGATCTGTGGGACCAAGGACAGATGAGCATCAGCAATGGCTCTCCCTTGCCTATCCCTGAGCAGGGGGGCCCATGGGCACATGGGCATGGGGATGGCTGCTCGGGTAGAGCAGACCTGGCACACAAGCTCACCCACTTGGAGCACAGAGAGTACAGCAGCCTCCCCTGGAGGCAGCTGGGGAGTCACCCTGGGGCTGTCCCTCAGGGCAAAACCACTGCAGGGCAGAGACACTGCACCTGGTGCTCAGCTTGCCATCCCCACAGGAAAGTGCTTGGTAGCTGTTCCCTGCTGCCACCCACCCTGGTCCCCTTTGCGGTCACCTCCCAGCAGCCCCTACCCCATGTCTGTCTCCACATGAACTCCAGGTTCTGGGTGGCAGCAAAGTGCTTCTTGATGGCGTAGTGCACACGCTGGATGAGCATGCCCGTCAGGTTGGAGCGCTTCAGCAGGTAGGGCATGGTGGAGCTGTGCCCAAAGGGGTCGACAGCCCAGCCCGACCGGGGCGTCACACCTGGAGGCACAGAGACCTGTCAGCCCCGCACTGGGCCCAGCAGCATTGCCTGTGAGGAGGCTCCTGCCAGGGATGTGGGTGCCTGCCAGCGCATCAAGCAGCCCCCCATCTAGCACTCTGCCCCTCCTGCCTGGCATCCCGCCCAGCTCTCACCAATGTTCTTCTCCAGCCACTGGTGCCCCTCGATCAGCTGGTCGATCATGGCAAAGTAGTGGGAATTGGCCTCATCCGGCATTACCCAGCCACCCGTCACCATCTCCAGCTGCCCGTTGCCAACCAGCCTGCAAGGGGACACACAAGATATGATCAGCTCCGGGCAGAGCCCTGCGGTGAGCTCTGTGTCCATGGCAGAGCCTTCTCCTGCCTTGGAGCCACCTGGGTCCCACCCGCAGCCTCCGCAACCCCTGGCTGCCATGCCCCACTGCCCACCCCGTCCCCATGCGGACAGACATCCCTCCACAGCACCACACTGGCCAAGGCCCCAGCCAGAGCCCATCCCCACACAGGCCAATGCCCTCCGCTGTGTCCTGCAGCCCGTGTTCCCTCTGTCCTCCAGTCCCGCCCTCTGGGGGAGGGGGGCTGACCAGGGGGCCCTCTCCCACCAAACAATCCTGCTTTCCAGGTTACCCACCCCACTGACAGTACCCTAGGCCTTGCAAGGCGCTGGCACTGCTCAGGCTCTGCAGCAGTGCTCACATGCTCAGGGTTACAGCGACGAGAGGGAGTTCCCCAGCCCCATGAGCACAGGCAGCAGTGCAGGGCAAGACCTGCCTCCCACAGCCCCTCAGGACCCCAGTGCTGGCAGCACCCTGGCTCTCACTCCATACTGCTGTGGTTTTGACACCTCATGGCACTGAGAGGTTGCTGGCAGTGCAAGGCACCCCACAGTGAGCAGTGTGAAGCCCACAGCCGCTGCACTGCAGCCACAGCAGCTGCCTTCTCCCTAGGGCCCTTCCCTCACACACTCCATGCTCACAGCTGGCAACTCCCACAGCACCCTGCCTCCAGGCAGGGACTGCACCGGGCAGTCCTACCTCCGCACCGCAGCCCGCTTCTGGGCGCTGATGTTGTCCCACCACTTGGAAAAGAAGGAGATCTCGGACCAGATGAAGCGCCGGCGCGGGTCCTCCTGCATCTTTAGCACCATGCTGTTGAGGATGTGCTGTGTCTGGTCATAGTAGTACTTGTCGAAGGTCTTGATCCAGCCTGCCAGCGCAGGTGGGGAGGTCACTGCGCGGGGCCCAGCCCTTCTCTGCCAGCGGTGTGGGGCAGCAGTGGCTGGGCTAGCCCTTCCCCTCCCCTGCCCACCTTCGCCTGCTGCTCACCTGGGTCGTTGTGGGAGTGGGGGACCACAAACACCTGCAGGGGCTCAGTGTCCCACTCATTAGGCTCATAGGTGATATCGAAGCCCTGCTTCCACACGCCGCCATCCTGGTTGTCAAAGGGCAGCAGGGAGTACACGGCCAGCATCTGCCGGGTAGGAGACAGGGCTCAGGGCCAACACCAGATTGAGACCCCCAACAGAGTAGGGCCAGGACCCCATGGATGCCCTGGTATGGACCCCCTCGCACTAGTGGAGATGGGCCCTGAGCCTCTGGGCCGAGATGCCGGCCCCTCACCTGCAGGTCTGGGCTCTGGCCCTTGCCCCCCAGGGCAAACTGGCAGTCCTGTGGGGAGACGGAGAGGAAGCTCGGGCGACTCTCAGGGGGCAGCACCCAGGAGCCATTGGGTGTGTGGTGGGGCAGCGCTGGCTGCCCCTCTGCATGGGCTGTCAGCTCCAGCACTGAGTCCTTTATGTGGCTGATGATCTCGTGGTTCTCCTCCAGCAGCTGCTCCAGCTGCTCAATGCGGTTCTGCAGCACTGAGATCTGACTCTGGGGACACAGACACCATGGTGAGAGCCTCCGGTGCCCTTTGCCAGGTGGGTCCTGGCGCCCACGTGCACTGACACCAGCAGGGAACAAGCCCCGGCCCTGGCAACCGAAAGGCCTCAGGCTGTGCCGGCTGGCCCCGAGCAGGCCTGGCCCTGGCCCCCTCACCCGCTCTGCCATCCCCACAGCCCCACCGCTCACCCTGGGGAAGTTGCCCCCGCTCTGGTGGCGCGTGGGGTCGTGCTGCACCCGGTCCAGCATCAAGTAGAGGGAGAAAACAGCCACGCAGAAGATGGCAGCTCCACACACTGTCACCTGCTTCTTCAGCTTCATCCCGGAGAGCCACAGGGACAGACCTGCATCAGGACAGAGCGGTTTCGGTGCCCCTGCCAGCCCAGCCACAGGGCCGGGGCCAAGGACAGGACAGGTACAGGGGCAGGAACAGAATGGGACGCCGGGAGACACGGGACAGGACAGGCCCAGGGGGCACAGGACAGGATGGGACAGGAGGGGACAGTGCCTCCTGCCCTGCGCCCTCGACCCGGGCTGAGCCCTGTCGCGGGACCTGGGGTCGGGCAGCGCAGCCCGGTGCCCCCATACCCTGCGCCCACCCCTTGCCTACCTGCCCAACCTGCCCACCGCCTGCCCACCGTCGTCCCTCACCGCGACCCCCCCGCTATCCTCCTCCTCGCCCCCGCCGCGTCCTACTTCGCTTAATCCGGCGCCGGGTCTTTATAGCCCGGGCTGGAGCTGCACGGGCCCAGGGGCGCCTCGGGCCCGGCCCGCCGCGGGGCTGGCGCGGGGGGGCCGAGGCCAGGGCCGGGGCCGGGGAGGGCCGCGGCGGCCCCGCCGGCCCCGCTGAGCCGGGTAGCCCGGGGCCTCTGCGCCACGGCCCGGCGCGGCGCGGGGAGGGAAGGGGAGCGGCCCAGGCCGGGCCGGGGAGGGCCAGGGAAGGCCGGGGAGGGCCGGGGCCGCCCACTGCGGGACGGCTCCGGGGGCGCGGCCGCTCCGCTCTTACCCTGGGCGGCTCCGCGGCCCGTCCCGGCTCCTCACATCGCCCGCCCCGGGCCCACCGGCTGCCGCGGCCGGGCTGGGCCAGGCCCCGCCCGCCGCCCCGCCCGCCCGGCCCCGGGCCCGGCCCCGGCCCCGGCCCTGCCGGGAGGCGGCTCCGCCGGGCAGCGCAGCGGGGCGGCCGCCGGGGCGGGCCCGACCCGACCCGGCCCGGCCGGGACCCCCGAGCTCCCGGGGACGGCCCCGCCACCCCCACCTGGCCCCGGGAGCAGGCCCGGGCATCCCCCAGCAGCCCCGGGGCAGACCCGGTCAACGCTTCGTAGCCCCGGGGATGCACCCGGACATGCCTGGCCTCCCATAGCCCCGGGGCTGGGTCAAGGTGCTGGTGTCCTGTCCCGGTGCACCCTGTCCCGGGCGCGTGTCCCCCCGTAGCCCCCACAGATGCGGTGCTGCAGAGCTCATTTGTTTATTATACAGGATCAAGCCCGGCAGGAGCTATGGGTGCCATGTCCCCGGGGTGCACGGGAGCCCCCTGCCCTGGGCCAGGGTGGGGGCACAGCCCAGTCCGGCTGCCCCGCAGCACCTGCTTCCCAGGCAGGCCCTGCCCGAGGGATGGATGCTGCTGGCGGGATGGATCCGGGGCACACGGTGCTGTCCTGATTGGGGGCGGCGGGGCACTGCCCTCGGCCGGTGGTCCCCCTCACCGGTGCCTCTTGCGGATGGTGATGAGGTCCTGGTGGATGGTGCTGAAGCTGGGCCGCTTGTGGGGCTCATACTCCCAGCACTGCTGCATCAGCCGGTACACCTCCTCAGGGCACTGCTCGGGGGGGTCCAGCCGCACACCTGGGGGGTGGCAGGGATGGGGACACAGCAGCCCAGGCCACCGGCCCCTCTGTCCCCCCAGCCCCATCCTGCCCGTCCCATGGGCATGGCTCCACCCCAGACCCACAGTGCGGGGCCCATGACCCCACAGTGGCCCTTGAGAGCCAGACCCCGGCTGCGTCCCTTACCCTGCTCCACCGCCTCTCGCGTCTGCTGGTTGCTGAGGTTGGCGTAGGGGACGGCACCCAGGCTGAAGGCTTCCCACAGCAGGATGCCGAAGCTCCAGACATCGCTCTCCGAGCTGTATCGGCCTGGGGACATGGGGTGGGATGGATGCTGGCAGCTGGGGACACCCATAGCACCACTGCCCTGGCTGTGCTCGTGCTCACGAAGACTGGGGTGCCCCAGCTCTCTCTGCCTCCCTCCCCAGGACCAGGCACATGGGAGCAGGACAGTGTGCCCTGGACTCCTGGCTCCCAGCTGTGCCACAGGGCCACCAGGCTGTGCCCGGCTGCATCCCATACCATAATTGAGTGCTTCAGGCGCCGTCCACTTGACAGGGATCTGCTTCATCCCCCCCGTGGAGGCGTAGATGCCATCCTCCTCCTCCCGTGACATCCCAAAGTCGCTGATCTTCAGGGCATTCTTCTCCGTCACCAGGCAGTTGCGAGCGGCCAAGTCCCTGGGACGTCCCAGAGCTGTCAGCCATGCATCTGGCCATCCCCAGGGACCTCTGTCTGGCACAGGATGGGGTGCAGCGAGGGCTCTGGGGTTCACCCTGCGCTGCCCAGTGCCCGTCTGCACTGCCAGAGCCCACCTGTGGATGCAGTGCTTGCTCTCCAGGTACTCCATGCCAGCAGCAGCGTTCTCAGTCATCTTGATCAGCTCCTTCACCCGCAGGTGCGGCCCCTCATTGCGCAGGAAGCTCAGAAAGTCCCCCCCTGCACCCAGGATTGTGGAGCTGGCGGGCAGCTGCCTTGGCATGCCGTGGCGAGCTTGCACATGCATGCACCGGCTGCCCCTGCGGCGCAAGGGCTGCAGGATGGGGCTGCTCACCCTGCACCAGCTCCATGACTATGTAAATGGGCTGCTTCTGGGTGCAGACGCCGATGAGCCGGACAATGTTAGGGTGGTTGTACTGTTTGAGGATCCTGTGCGGACAAGGAAGGGCACCATGAGTGCATGGGGAGCCTGGCTGTCCCAGGCACAAGGCACCTCTGTGCTGTCCCCAGGACGCTCTGCCCAGCTGGCCTGGGGACACCACCCTCAGCACAAGGATGCTGCAGTCCCAGTGGGGTCTAAACAGCCCCAAGTCCTGAGGATGGACAGACAGTCTGGGACAAGTGACGGATGCACAGACCTGGCTTCCTGCAGGAACCTGGCCTTGAGTTCAGGCGGGAGGGTTTCCCGGCAGGATTTCACAGCAACGGGGGTGTTATCAGCACGCAGCCGGCCGCTGAATACCTCCCCAAAGTTACCCTGCCGAAAGACACGGGTGCACCGGCCCAGCTTGCCGCAGCAGCTTGCCGCAGCGTGGCCCAAGGCAATCCCTGCCCTCCCACAGACCCTGCACAGGCAGGGACCAGAGCACTCTGACTCACCCGGCCGATGCGCTCCCCCAGCAGCACGTCCTCGTGGTTAAGCACCCATTTGTCCTGCAGCGAGCAGACACTGAAGGCGGTGAGCTGTCCCCCAGCCTGCCCCAGGCCCACATCCACCTGCCCCTGCAGCTCCCTCTCAAGCAGCCCTGGAGGGGGGTTCCCAGCCCTCAGGCCCCCCCAGCAGGCTGGAGAAGCGTGCTTGGGGCTCCCAGTCCCGCCATGGGCAGGAGAAGGGGACGGGCAGGGTTGCCCCGTGCTCAGGGGACTCGTCCCCCTCCCCACTGCCTGCCATCACCTTGGGCACGGCCCTGGCCAGGATGATCCCGCTCTTCCGGGTGATGGGCTGCTTGCTCTGCAGGAGGTGCTCGATGAGCAGCGGTATGGTGGGGAAGCCCTCCCCCTCCAGCCGGTACATGTTCTGTGGGGAGGGGAGGCTGAGGATCTTTCCTGCACACACACATGGGTGTGCTCACGCATGCTGGGGTGCATGGCTGTGCACATGTGGATGAGTGTGCATGCACGCACATGGTGCAGGACATGCATGCACACCGGGCAGAGCAAGCATGCACAAGTAGGCATTCACGTGCACGATGCAGGGCTCACACCCCACACTCCACACGTGGCCTGTGCAAGGACGGGTGCACACAACTCATACTGTACACACACGTCCTGTGCACTCACACCAGGGGCCCCATGACTGCAGACCCAGGGCCTGCGCAGGGCCACCCCCAGCCGTTCTCCCTGCCTGTGGTCACTCACGTCAGCAGCCTGGATGATGAAGTGCCGGAGCTGCCCATCCCACAGCACACTGAGCACGTACTCCTGCTTGCCCTGGCTCTCCCGCACCAGGAAGTCCCCACTGCAGCTCAGTAGCTCCTGTACTTCTACGCGCGGGATGGCCCCGTGGTACCAGACCTGCTGGCACAGCGGCTTCTGCACCTCCGGGATCAGGGGCATGGGGGGTGGCAGCTGGATGGAGATTGGGGTGAGCCCAGCTGTGCCCCCGGGTTGTGCCAGAGGTGGGGGCAGCAGCGGTGCCTGGAAGCTGTGCCCAGGGCAGGGTGCAGCAGGCAGGGGCGAGCAGAGGCTGGAGGGGCTGGAGCACAGAGGGGAGGGGGCTGTGGGGGCAGAGAGGAGAGGGCAGGGGATGCTGAGGGCAGGGAGGCTCGGCAAGGCAGTTGGCTGGGAGGGCAGGGTGGGCAGAGGTGCCTGGGGACTCACCGAGTACTTGGGGCTGAAGATGCCTGAGATGTGGTTCTTGAGGGTCTCCAGTGTGGTGGCCCTGCTCCGCTCCTGCTCCTGGGGAGAGACATGAGCTGTGTGCTGGCTGGGGGGTGACTCGAGCCCGGCATGCCCCGTCCCTGCAGCTCCCGGGGCACAGTGGGGCAGGACTCACCACAGAGGAGACCGACTGCCGGTCCTCCTGCAGAGGCAGGGCAGGAAGGGGGTCCCCGGCACCCAGCTCTGCCAGCTTCCCGGCCAGCAGGTCCCGCTGCGCCTGCAGCTTGGCCTGGGTGCAGAGGCAGCCCTCGAGCTGCTGCTGCGCCTCCTGCAGCCCCTGCCGCTTGCCCAGCAAGTGCACCCTGAGGACACGACAGAGCGGTCAGCCTCCACCACCCCTGGCCCCTCGCCCCCTGCCTGCCACACCTCACCGCTCCCCGAGGCTCTGGCCCTGCTCTGCATCCCGGATCTCCGCCTGCAGCTCCTGCACCCGCTGCTCCTTGCTGCTCGCGACCTCCATGGCGGCCACCAGCTCCTCCTTGACCGATGTCAGGCTGCAAAAGACACAGGTGCTGGATGGCGCTGAGCCATGCTGCTTGTGGCGGTGACCCCTGCCTGCAGCCCGGCTCCACTCACGAGTGCTGGACACTCTCCACGGTCAGTTCGTTCAGCTGCAGCTCCCCCGGTGCCAGGCTCTCCGTCTCCTCCAGCAAGCTCTCATCAAAGGACACGGCCGGCGGCAACTCGGAGCCATACCTGTGGGCATTCAGCATGGCTCTGCCTCCCGCCTGCCCTGTGCCAGCACTGGCACCCATGGCCAGCAGGGCTGTGCCTGGCAGAGAGGCTGCAGCTGTGTGGGGCCGTACCTGTGGCTCTGGATGAAGCCGCTGTACTCCGTGGCCGGCTCGATGGCCTGGATCGCGCTGGCAATTTCCCGGTGCACAGCCAGCACGTCCTCCTGCACCAGGCTGCTGATGGTGTAGTACTCTCTGAGGATCTCCTTCCTGTGGGGACATGGGTGCTGGGGGCTGCTGGGCTCCTGTGCCCCCAGCCCAGGGCCCTTGTGGCCAGGTGCCACCACCCCTGCCCCAGCCCTGGTGTCCAGTCCCCACATGCCGCATGGCGCTGCAGGGCATCACCGTGAGGGCTGCGGCGTGAGGGGCAGGGGGTGTGCGGGGCAGGGAAGATGCACATGGCTGGCGGAGCTCTGGCAGGAGGAGGGAGCACTGCTGGTTCTCAGGGGCCATGGGGGTGCCCAGGGATGGACAACGGGGCGCGGGACAGGCAGTGGGGCATGGGGCAGGCAGGGCTCTTACAGGACGAGGACCATCTCCTGCTGCAGGCTGTAAAGGGACTGGTGGAGGCTGGGCAGTGCCCGTTGGTAGTGGTGGTGGTGGTGGAGCGTGGCCGCCTGCACGGCCAGCACGTACTGGTTGTGCAGGGCATAGAGCTTCCAGAGGCTGCGCACGTACTTCTCCTTCGCCTTGTCCCGCTCCTTGTCTGGGTGGAGAGGCCGCGGAAAACACCCACCGCTGCCACCATGGCACCGGTCCCAGTGCTACACCACATCCTCCCAAGCAGCCGGTGAGGGGCACAGGCACCCAGCAAGGCTGGGGCAGGGGCCAAGGGAGGTGACAGGGCTGGGAGGGGGTCCCAGGGCAGGCAGGGGGGCCGGGGCAGTCACAGACCTCCCCCAGGGATGCTCCCAACCCGCAGCACAGTGTCCCAAAGCTGTAACTTGCAGGAGTTGGGCCCGGCTCCCCCGGGGCCAGGCTAAGCTCTCCCCGTGCCGCCTGCCCCCAGACCCCCCACCCAGTGCAGGCTGCACTGGGGGTCCCACAGGGCACTGGATGCTCCGGCCATCCCTGACCCATGAGGGGAGCTGGAGGGGACACAGCGGGATGGGGACGGGGAGGCGGGGGGCTGGGCTGGCAGGCACCTTTGCTGGCCTCCTGATACTTGCGCTTGGCCTGGGCACTGTCGCGTGCCAGGCTGCGGTACTGCGCCTTCAGCTTCTCCATCTCCTGCTGCGTGATCTGGGGAGGCAGATGCTGTCAGGGGAGCGGGGCCGGGCTGTGCCCCCCGCTCCACCCACCAGGACCCACGTACCCGGGCATACTCCTGGCTGAGATGCTGCCACTGCTCGCTGAAGGCCTTGCGCAGCTGCTGCTTGTCGCGGATGAGCAGGCTCAGCTTGGCCAGCGGCCCTGCCGCCAGCTCCTCTGCGTGCTGCCGCAGGATCTGGCTCAGCGTCTCTGTCCGGCTCGCCAGTACCCACCAGGACTGCAGGGATGGGTTGTCAGGGACAGTGTGGGAATGGCTGCCCCCAGTACCACACCGCACCGGGCTCTGTGGGGTGCACTCCTGCACCAGGGTGTCCCTACCTCCCCGATCTGTCCACCGTGGTCACCAGTGCGGAGCTGCCCAGGGCCCTCCTGCTTCTCCAGCTGAGAGAACATGTGGTGCAGCATTCCCGCATACTCCCGGTCACTCTTGGCGCGCTGTGTCATCCACTTCTTCATGAGCTCCAGGAGGCGCAGCTCGCTGTCCTGCAGCCGCAGTAGTGCGCTGTGCCCCTGCGGGCACCACAGGTCTGGCCCAAAGCCCATGGCACCGCCGTCTCCAGCAGGAGGAGGCTGTGGAGCATCAGGAGAGCCTGAGCCACGACTGCTGCCCCGTGCCCCGCGCTGCCCTCACCGGTGGCTGGGGTCATTTGCATCTCACACCCTCCCACCCCATCGCCCTGTCACCGGGACGTGGTGCCTGGGCTGGCTGGTGGTGAGGGGCACAGTTCTCCCTGCCCCATGCAATCTGCCTTGCAAAGCGCATTCAAAGCAGGCGGGAGGGCTGAGTGCGCCCCAAGCTCCGCAGCAGCTGGGGCCCGTGGAGATGGTGCCAGGGAGGAGGAAGTGTGGGGTCAAAAACAGCAGCGTCACCTCTGCCGTGCACACGGGTCTGCTCCCCAAGGGCAGTGCAGCTGTAACCCTGCCCAGGTGCAGCCCTATTCTGCCCATTGGCATGGTCACCCCTGTGCCTGTGGCAGGGGTGGCTGGGCAAACCGGGACAGGGGAGGTCCCAGGGGGCAGGGCACAGGCGGGGAGCCGGCAGGAAGGGGATGGGGCAACGAGCCCCAGAGGAAGGTGCCGAGCCTGGACGCATCCCGGCATCCAGGACTCTAGCGTGGCTGTTGAGAGCCAAACTGGTCCCAACCGTGATCCTGGGGTGCCCTGCCCCATGGCAAAGGCACAGCAGGAGCAGGAGGTGCTGGAGCACGTCTCTGTGCAGGGCAGGACATCCCCTGGCACAGCCCTTGACCCCACAGAAGGCCAGGGCTGAGACACCCCCCCCAGCCCCACAAAAGGGTCCCCTGTCCCTGCCAGTGCCCCACTGGGCCACAGCCCCTCTAACCTGTGTGTGCTGCGAGGTCCCTGCCGTGGGGCTGGCGCTGGTGTCCTCCCAGGGTCAGGGCCGGCGCAGTCTGGACCTGGTGCAGCTCCCGCTCCTGAGGAGGAACAGGAAACCCAGTGCTGACCATACAGCCATTGCGAGATTTCCTGTGCTTCCTCCCCTCCCTGCTAGTCCCCGTGCTTGGGGCTGACGCCGGCACACAGCGCCGCCATAGCTGGGCAGCCCCCAGCCCCGCTGCCCCTCCCAGCTGCCTCAAATGAAGGCCTGGTGCTGGCAGAATCTGGCCCTGCAGGAGCCCAGGGCTCTTCCTCGTCCTGGCTGTTGTCCATCACCCCTGCAGAGCCTGAACTCAGCCCCATCCCCACAGGGGTTTCACCTAGCAAAGCCCCTTCAGCCATGCCTGGTCCTGCCTGTCCCCCAGCCCCTCTCTGTGCTGCAGAGACTGCAGGGACTAGGGCAGTACCCAGGGGGATCCCCAGGGCTCCAAGCAGCCCTGCTGAAGGAGGACCATCCCGTCACCACCCCTGAGCCTGGCCCTTGTGACCGTGAAAGGCCACAGGACAGAGCATCCACCGCATGGGCAGCCATGGAGTCATGCCCCAGCTCTTGTCGCCAGCCCATGCCCACACAGCCAGGACCCCGCTCCCTGCGGCAGCCCCAGGCACTTCCCCGCTCCAAGTGCTCCACTGGTGCCACGGTGAGACCGCTCAGCCCTGGCAGCCGCCACTGGTGCCACTGCCTCCACCCAGTGCCGCTGCACGTCCCCGCCGCTGGCGCAGCCCGGCTTGGCTCTCTGCTTGGCTCAGCCTGGCAACCTCTTGGGTGGTTTGTGCTGAGCCCCCTGTCCTGTGCCTGGCAGGGAGGCCCTGGCCCCAGAGGGGTGTCATGGTCACCTGCAGGACACAAGCGAGCTGATTCCACTTTTAGAGGAAGTTGGGGGGAAAAGTGTGTCAGATGGGAGTTTTGCTGACGCACCTTCTCACAGCTGAGCAATGCCTGGGTCATCACGCCAAGGAGCAGCACAATGGCACGGCATGGAACAGCATGGCACAGCCAGGGGCTGCCACAGTGCCCCAGCCACAGACCCCAAGCGGCACTCCAGCTGTACTGAGTGAGACAAATCCCCACTCAGAGTCACCATGGCCCCCCCTCTAGGCAAGAGGAGCCCAGTTAACAGCCTATTTGCTGCTTGCCCAGATGAGCAATTCGAGAGCTGCCACATGCTGCCGGGGTCTCCAGTTGCCTACCAGCTGGTCACCCTGTAACCAGCCCTGGTCCCCAAGGGGTCCTGCCTGCAGCAGGGGGCCCTTCCTGCCCATCCCCACAGAGTCCTGCCTGCTGGGGAGGGCTCCGCTTTCCCTGTGCCCTATTCAGCCACACCAAGCACTGAGTGCTGCTGACACTCCCTGGCACCACCAGTGTCAGGATCCTGGAAACAGTAATTTTCATGGCACGTTTGAGGGTGACAGCAGCTCTGCTAGCACCAGCACTGCAGCTGCCCCAACCCGCAGCAGATACCAACCTGTCTCCAGCCCCCTCTGCCCCGGCCCTGGAGCCTGCCCAGGAATAGTTTTGTTTTCTGCCTGAGCTGCAGGTCCCACTGGTAGCGGCCACAGGCCCCACCGGTTCCAGAGAGACTTGCAGCATTGTCTCAAGCTTAGCAAGTGTTTCGCAAGCCAGGCCGAGGGGCTGCTTGTCCCTAACCCCAGCATCCTCCAGCACCCCCTGGCACCTCACAGGCAGCACTGGTTCCCTGCCTGCACTGGACTGCACCAGGGACACCGGGCACCTCTGGTGGGAGGTATCCGAGCCTGGGGGCTAGGGGGCCGCCTGCCCCCCCCCCCCGCAGTGCTGGGCCAGTCAGGACTGTGCTGCAAGGCTCCGAATGCAACAGTGAGTGCAGAAGCTCCTGTTCCCTGGAAGCCACAACCACTGCCTGCAGCAAGAAGGTTGCTGTTAGCCACACCACAGATCACCCAGTTTCACATCCTCTGTCCAGCCTCCTGCAGCCTGCAGAGCCTGGTGGGGCTACGGCCTCTGCCTGCTCCCCTGGCGGCAGCTGTCGCTGCAGCACCCTATGGCCGCAGCCCACCTGCAGCACCCACCTGTCCATGCATGGCCTGCGAGCTGCCAGCTCTGGTCCACACAGCCCTCGGCAGAGGGCCAGCAGGGACCTGTCCCCACCCTGGCTTCATGAAAAAAGGAAGAGAGAGCGGGCCGAGAAGTGCCGGCCGTCGCCTGGACGCCACGGGGAACTCGCTCCTACCACAGGAAGCCACCACAGCCACAGATGGGGGCAGCGAGGCCGAGGGGCTCTGCAGAGAGGAGCAGCTTCTGCGAGTGAGCGCAGCCCTGACAAACCCTCCTGGGGGGCTGGGACCCTGCGAGGGACTCGGTGGGGCTGGGGTGGGCTCTGCCTGGAGCTTGGCCACAGCATGAGCAGGTCCCAGGTCCAGCCTGGCCATCCCCACCCCCAGGGCTGCCCCGTGGGCATTGTGCTCCGGCTGCAGGGTGGTGCTGGACACGGGCTGCAGCGTGCGAGCTCGGTGGGACCCCAGGCTGCAGTGGAGGGGCTCAAGCCCTGCGCTGTGGGAAATGTGTGCAAGTTCCCCAGGCTTTTGCCCCCCACCCCTACTACACCGCATCCGGTTCCCAAATTAGCTTCTCTCGCTGTGGGTTCCTGATAAGCAGCTGCTTCCCATCGCTCAGGTGAAGGGGCTGGTCCCTGCCCAGGTGCCAAGTCCCCACCACATCCCCAAACAGCAGCCCCTGCCCAGCACCAGCTCCTGCCTGCAGCCTGGGCAGGGCAGCCCCTGGCTCTAGGGGGTTCTTTACTGCTTGGGGGGCTTCTCTGTCCTGACCAGGGGCTGCAGGGGCACCCGGCGCTGCAGGTTCCTGCAGTCACACTATGGCGGGCAGCACAGCAGCTGGGGCTCCCTGCCTGCACAGCAGGCAGACACCACAGCAAGGTGCCCCCAGCCCGGCTGCAGGCAGGGCTGCCAGCAGAGCCTCAGGCCCCCTCCTGCGGCTGTGGAGCAGATACAGGCACCCCACAGGCCCAGCACAGCAGCATGGTGTGACGGCCCCGGCTCAGCACCCTCCTGCCCCCAGGGCCAGGCTGCCCATCCAGAGCAGGGCCACCCGCAGCCACAGCACACAGAGCACAGGCAGCGGAGCTGGTTTGCATAGTTCTGAACATTTAATAACTCAGTCTCTCTAGTGTTATATCCACATCCATTAAATTAAAAACAGGCTCAGGAGGCAGCTCCCGGCTGATTAAATTACAAGAAAAAATTACTGTGCACCAAAAAGTTATTATAGAAAAATAGTCCTGTGGCCCCTGGCCGGCGGCTCCATCCGTGGCAGGCTGGGACTGGCGCTGGCACGGGGCGGGTGGGAGCCCATGCCACAGCCCCGGTGTGCGGCGGCGGACGGTGAAGGGGCTTGCGGCACCGGCCCCCAGCCCGTGGGGAAGGGGCAGCGAGGGCAGGCGGTGCCGGGAAGGGGCTCCGGCGGGGAGCGGAACGGATTGTCACCAAGTGGGGGCAAGGCACGTCGGGGGGGCAGGGGCGCTCTGGGGGCTGGGGCTGCAGGGACGCTGGGCTCTGCCCAGCACAAGCAGGGTGCAGGCAGAGCCAGGGCAGCGCAGGCACCAGCACTGCCCAACTGCCCCGGCCAGCAGCGCACCCAGCCCTGCCGAGGGGCAAAAGAAGAGGGGGCCCGGGGCAGCCCAGCAGAGCAGGGTCTGTGCGAGGTGGTCCCTGCCCACACTGGGGGGCTGAGCCTCGGGCACAAGGCAAGGCGCGGCCCTGCCCCATGCTCTCCGGTGCAGGGGGGCTCCTGTCCACGCTGCAGGCAACCACAGCCATGGTGGGAGGGGCAGGCAGCGGGCAAGCAGGCAGCAGAGGCTGAGGCCTGGCCATTATTGCTGTTGAAGGGCATGGGTGGAGGCGGACAGGCCCTCGGGAGGTGGTGGGGAGCCAGGACACAGCAGGCCAAGCCAGGGACACGGGCAGAGGCCCGGCAGGTGCCGAGGGCAGCAGGGGCAGGGGGATGCCGTGCCGTGGGCTAGGCTCAAGGCACAGCCACTCCTGCCCCGGCCAGCCCAGCCTGAGCAATGACAACCCAGGGACCCCACATGCTGCCCACGCCGGGGGACCTGCATGACCCCCCAGCAGCAGCTGCCCACCTCAGGCAGGGGACACGGCTGCCAGTGCAGGGCCAGTGAGCGCCAGGGGCCCCGCTGCCATCAAATACCCCAGCGTAGGGTACAGGATGGACGCGGGGCCAAGAGAGATGGTGCAAGACTGGGACGGTGCCGAGCTGGGGACGGTGCTGGCGGGGCCATGCCCGGCAGCCCAGGCCAGGGCCAAGGGACGATGCCGGCGGGTGGGGAGCCCCGGGCTGCTGTGGTGCAGGAGGGGGATGGGGGCAGAGTCCGGGGCCCCTCGGCCTCACCTGCCCCGGCCCCACAGTGCTGGGCAGGGAGGAGGGAGGGGCGGGAGGGCTCATCAAAGGGCACTTTGGTCTCTGATGAAGGCAGTCCTCTCACTGTGGGCCTCGTACTCCTCACCGTCCGACTCGGAGGGGCCCTCTTCCTGCCAGATGTCAGAGGGGAGCCCCTTGTAGGAGATAATCCCGCTGTCCAGAGCATAGACCTTCACACCCCGCAGGCTGAAGCCTGAGCGCGCCTGCAGCACCAGGAAGACGGTGACAAAGATGACGACAATAAGGATGCAGCTGAGACTGGCGATGAGGACAGGCAGGTTGGCTGGAGGGGGGGCCTTGGCCAGCCCCTCGCCGTCTGCCAGGGCAGGGGACGCACGGCTGCTCTGCGTCTGGTGGGAGCAGGAGAGGTCCAGGCTGCTGAAGTGGGAGTGCGCAGGGCAGGTCAGGCACTGGTTGGGGCCGGGCCCCGCGCAAGTGGCGCAGGAGGGGTGGCAGGGCAGGCAGAGGTGGGGCGCGATGGGCTCCACGCTGTTCTCCAGGTTGTAGTGCGTGCTCTGGACACCGGGTGCAAAGCCAGGAGGGCAGCGCTTCAGGCAGCTCTTCTGGTGCAGGTAGTACCCCTCCTCGCAGACTGTGGGAAAGGCAGGGTCAGCGCATGCAGGGGGAGCCACCTGCACCCCACACCCCCGCCCCCTCCCTGCCAGCCCTGCACTCACCCACACAGGTCTGGCTGGGGGTCAGGGTCTTGCAGCCGCTGCTCTCCAGCTGGTTGGAGAGGCTGGGGGAGTCAGTGGCCGTCCCGTACAGCACGAGTGTGAACTTGGTCAGTGTGCCTGCAACGACATGGGGTGAGGACCACTGACACACCCGTGGGACCGCCTGTGCTCGGGACAGGCACAGGGAGGGGGCTTGCACTGACCCTGCCACAGGCTGCCCATCACCTGGAAGAGTACCCAACGTGGGACCATGCCCCTGCACAGGGCTGCCCGCAGGGCAGGGGGGAGCCAGGCCAGCTGTCACAGGGGGCACCTGCTGCCCCAGATCCCCGCAGCCCCAGAGCAGCTGCATCCCCTCCAGCCTCTCCCCAGCCAGGTCACTGCAAAGCATCTGAGGTGTCACTGGCTCTGCTCAAGGGGGTTGGGAGGACACTGGGCACCCACTCTGCTCCCATTCCCACCCCGGGCTCGGAGGGAGGCAATGGTGGGGGTGAGGCCAGCCCAGCCCTACCATAGTTGTTGGCGTCGCTGGTGTTCTCGATCTCCAGCACCCATTCCCCAGAGGGGTCCTCGTCCCACGAGTGCGTCGTCATGAAGGCCCAGTCATTGAAGCCATCAGCCGAGAAGTCATGGGGCCTGTACGAGGAGGGGAAAGAGGTGGGTGCCAGCGTCCTGCAAACACCTGGGGCCACCCTGGGGCACCCCGCAGCCCAGCACCTACCTGGCAGCCAGGAGGGTGGACCGGGTGCCCATGGGACTGACAAGGTGGATGGCCAAGTCCCCCCGACGGTTGTAGGACAGCGTCAGCCTGGCCTGTGCGTGCTCCAGCCGGCTGATGTAGTTGGCTTTCCCCAGGCAGGCATCCACCTTCCGCCGCACCTCCAGGCGTTTCCCGATGTCCCTGTCAAGGACAGGGAAGAGTGAGCCCAGTCCTAAGCCCTGGGGCATGTGTCAGGGTGCTCCAGCCCCTGCTGCCCACTGCCGGGCTTTGCGGCTGCCCTGGGAACCGGGTGCTGTGTCCCAAGGCAGCTGGAGTGGGAGATGAGGCAATCCCACAGCAGCTGGCAGCACCTCCTCTCCATTCCCAGACAGGGCACAGGCAGCAGGCAGGCCTGCCCCAGTTCCTAGGCACAGTCGGGTTTGCTCTGCCGAGCACGCGCTGCCTGGTGCCGCCTCCCCAGCTGCCGCTCCATGCCAGCCCTGAATGGGCCCTTTCTTCACCCGCCGCCAGGCCAGCTACACCCTGCACAGTGTGGCCAGGGACTGGATGGGCACGGCCATCCCCATCCCGGTGCTCCTGTGTGGCGTCCCCCTGGCAGTCACCTGCGGCGCAGGCCCTGGTGCCAGCGCAGGATACCGGTTGCAAGAAGCGCCCGCTCTGGACGGGCAGGGGTGGGTCCCAGGGGACCAGGGCAGAGCAGCAGGCACATGCAGGGCCCAGCCCTGGCTTCCTCCCTGCCCAGGGATGTCCCCCTCCCTGCTGAGAGCCCCTGGGGAGCGCCCTGGCCGCACATGAGACTCAGCACACATTGCACTGCAGCAATGGGAGCCAAACAGGAATAAAAGGAGCTTCTGTCTGACCCCTGAAAAGCCCCTCTGTCTGGGGATGACTCGTGCCGGCTGCTCCCAAACCGCAGTGCCCCAGCCTGCCTGCACCCCCACGGCGCCCAACCCAGCCTGGCCCCAGCAAGAGCGGGCAGGCTGAGCAGTCGATGTCAGTGCCGGACAGCTGAAGGCGCCCTTCCCGGCTCTCCCCAAGCTCTCACAGGAGGATGGCCTGGGGTCTCGGGGACAGCTCAGCCCTGGATATCGTCCCCAATCCCTGCCTTGGACCCAGAGGCGCTTGGGCTCCTGCGTGGGGCCGTGCACTGGGCGGATGCTGGGCAATGCCCTCCTGGGCTCACCAGCCCTTACTTCGGCTCCGTGAGGACGTCAATGACGCACTTCCTCTGAGGTCCCACCGTGGTCCAGTTCTTGGCCAGGCTCACCATGGCCCCAGCATCCAGCAGGCCGTAGCCATAGGAGTGGCTGACTGTGGACAGAAAGGGGGTCAGTGCCACTCCTGGGGGTCCCTGGGGGGACATGTGCCCGGCCGCACTGCGCAGCTCGCCAGGCCCTCCTGCCTCCTTTGTCCCCCAGGGATGCAAGGGTGCTCTGCCCCAGCACCCCCAGGCTAGCAATGCTTGTGGGAATGGGAGCCCCTGGTCCACCCCCAGCACCCCGGTACCTTTGCGGCCGACGCCGTTGGTGACCCAGTCATTGGCATTGAGGTGAGCTGGCTTTGACGTCTGCACCACCAGGTGCTGCATGTCACGCCAGGTCAGGTTCTTGCTGCAGGGAGACACGGGGCTCAGGCAGCTGCAGCCGGCTCCTCCCAGCCCCAGGCAGGTCCATGCCCAGGTGCCGCTGCCTCATGGGGCTTGTGTGGCCACCTCTAGCCCAGCCCTGCTCTGTGCCCACCCTTACTTGGCTTCCAGGGCGAGGGCGATGATGCCAGCAGCCAGGGGTGCCGAGGCAGACGTCCCTGTGTGTGATTCGGTGCATTTCTGTCTGAGGTCAGTCGTCACCTGCAAGGAGGAGTGCTGGGGTAGGAGGTGCTGTGGGTACTGGCCATGTCCAGGATCTGGCTCGGGGGCTTGCACCCCCACAAGGGCCGCAGGAGGCGAGGCAGAGCTGCCGCTCCTGGGGCAGCTCATGAGCTTCCCTCCAGAAGCCCTCAACTCATGAGGCCGAGCCCTGGGAGAGACCTGGAGGGCAGCAGCATGGCAGAGTGGGGCCAGCCCTGCTCCCAGCACTGCAGCCCACTCAGGTCCCAGAGGGATGCCCATGGCAGCCACAGCTCACAGCACGTCCCACCCCTGTGAGCCCCCAGCCTGCAGACACCAACAGCCCCAACTCACAATCTGCTTCTCATTCTGGTTGCCGCTGCTGTAGGTGGTGGCAAGGGTGGAGGAGCAGGCCTCGCTGTACCAGGGCACGTTACCATACTGCGTGGTGCTGCTGATGGACAGCGTGTAGATGCTGTTGGTGTAACCGTCACAGTTGCAGCTGTCGTGCTCGCGGCCCCCGTTCCCGGACGCCCAGACGAAGATGGAGCCCAGCCCCCCTCGGCCCTAGCAACAGAGGCAGGGTGAGGGCCAGCGCCAGTGTCACCCGCGCTGCTGCAGGGCAGGAAGCCCCAGGCTGGAGCTGGGGACGTGCGGGTGGTGCCAGCCCCAGGGCTCTTGCAGCCTGAGTGGGAAAGACTGAGCAGATGCAGCTGGGACACTGGGAAACAGCGGGATGCCACCAGTCATGGCCCATGGGCCTGGGCACCCAGCACTGCCATCCCTGACCACCGCCATGCCTACGGAGGGTGCTGGGGCACCTCTGCAGAGGCTACGGGGGCTTCCCCAACAGGCAAGGCACTGAGTGGCAGGAGGCTCTGTCGAAGGAGGGCTTCCAAGAACTGATGTCTTTTTCCACTCGGAAATTACCCAGGCTGACTCTGCCTGTGTGGGATTTGCAGCCGCCTGGCAGCACTGCGGGAGCTCAGCAGAGCAGTCCCAACCGGCTGCTCAGCACCCAAAAGCCACAGCTCCACTCACAGCATGTGTGACAGAGCTGGCATGGCACAGTGAGGCAGGTTTGCCAGCATGCCTTGCACAGCACACGCGTCTCTCCATGCAGGGATTCCCAGACAGAACAGGGAGCACAGCTAACCACGTGGGGTGCACCACAGCAATGCCAAGGCACAGGCTGCACTGACAGCACATGGGGACAGCGGGCGGACAGGCAGAGGAAGGGAGGGCGAGCAGTTGGCATGAAACCAGGCAGGGACCAGCACAGGGCTTTGGAGAGCAGGGAGGGACCGTCCCAGCATGGGGCTGCTCAGGAGTCCTCTGAGCAGGGAGGACAGGGCTGCTCAGAAAGGCGAGACAAGTACCCAGCACGGGAGGAGCCCTGACTCAGAGCCATCATGCAGGAAGAACAGGAAAAACCAACAGAGCCTGATCCTGGAGATGGGCTGGAAGACAGCTCATTGCAGAGGAGGGCTGGGACAACAACCAGGGCAGGCAGAACAAGGAAAACCTGGGGGAAGGGGCAGGAGCTCAGCCAGCGCTCCCCCAGCAAACTCTCCTGCTCACCTGGCTGACCCCTCGGAAGAAAGCCTCCTCTGCCAGCCGGGCCGGGCCATCCACAGTCTTGCCATCGTCCTCAGGGCCCCAGCTGGCACTGTAGATGTGGATGTGGTTGGGATTGAGGCCCAGGGAATGGGCCTCCACAGCATCAGTCACCTCCCCATCCAGCATGCGCACGCCTAGGGCCAGAGAGCAGACGTCACGGGCGACGGGATGGGGCAGGGCGGCCGCGTGCCGCAGGGCAATGGTGCCACTGGTGAGAGCCCTCCCATCCACTGCTGTTGCCCCATGCCATGGGCCGTCACAGGACTGCCCTGGCCAGCAGTGCCAAGATCCCCAGCACAGCCCACTCCTCCAGCCGCGAGGCACCCACAGAGCCCAGCGCAGGCTTTGCTTTTGGTGCAGGGCAGGGTGGCACCCACCTCCGATCCTGGCGTTGTAAGCCACGCCAACACCACAGATCCCATTGTTTGCCACAGCAGCGACTTCCCCAGCGCAGCGTGTGCCATGTCTGCAGTCAAAACAGGACCAAGCGTGCTCAGATGAGGCACAAGGAGCACAGGGCTGGGCACCAGCCGCAGCTGGAAGGACCAGCACCCAGGCTGCCTCCCGTCCCTCCTGAACCAGGCAGCTGACAAAGGCCCTGCAGGGTTCCTCTGTCTACTCTCCTGCTCCAGAGCAGGGGGACTGAATGGCCTGGACTGGCACTGGGCAGCCCCAAAGGATGCTGGTTGTGTCAGAAAGGGAGGCAGGGGGTTTCTCTGTGGGGCAGAAGCATGCCACCACCGCTGCACCCTCCTGCAGTCCGTGAGGGCTGGCACTGCCACTGAGTCCCCGCTGCAGCTGGGCTCTGCCACCCTCGCCTCTGTCTCCTGCCTCACCTGTTGTCATTCATCTGCGTGTAGCGGGGCTGTGGGTCTGGGTCCTGGTCATTGACATCAAAGCTTGCCCCTGGATCCTGGAAGACAGATCTGGCAGTTAGAGACCATCTACCCCGGCCACCAAGCCCCACCACAGGGGCCATGCCTGTGCTCCATGGCCCTGAGGCTGGGCTGAGCAGGGGGCAGGCTCCACTCCCACCTCCATCGCTTCTTTCCATGTCCCTCCATGGCAGGCACGAGCCCTGCAGCTCCAGGGCTGCACTGAGCAAACGCAGCCACCCAGACAGGCTCCCACAGCACACCACCCTGCAGCATCGCCCCACACTTACATAGTTGCCCTCCAGGTCAGGGTGGTTCTTCTCAATGCCATCATCCAGGATGGAAACCACGATGCCCTTGCCCGTGTAGCCCTGCTCCCAGGCCTGACGCACATTCAGGTCCCGCTGGTTTGTGTTGTACTGCCGAGACAAGTGCTGGCAATAGGAACTGCGCCCAGTCACTGGCACTGCAGCTGGGGTGTGCCTGGACCCCTCCAAGGCCCGGCTGTAAGGGCAGGCAAGAGGCAGCCTTCACCCCTCTCTGCTGTGGCGTGGGATGAGGAAACCCCAGAGGACCCAGGCACAGCCGGCTCAGGAGGGCCACTCCAAAAGGAGGCTGAGCCCCAGACTGCGTTTGGGGCCCATAAACATGGCTCCCTTTGCAGAGATCAGGCTTGTGCCAGAGTTCAACGACACAGAGAGGCACAGGCACGGACCCCATTCCTGGGCCAGGCAAAGGGCTGCTCCCCGCTAGTCCAGCCCGAGGCTCTCCCTAGCCCTGCCAGCACCCTGGCAAGGAGCCACAGCTCCACATGCACAGCCTCTTCCCTGGAGTGTTCCTGGACACACAGCACCAAGTGGCTGTCTCAGGCCTTCCTCCTCCTCCTCCTCCTCCCTGCCAGCCTGGCTGGCGGCAGCAGCAGCCACCTGACAGCCATCCCTCTGATGACACAACCGCATACCCAGAATTTGCATTTGCTGTCACAACTGTGTGGCTCCCTTCCTCACTTGGCACTGTGCAGCCCCTGCCCAGCACTCACCAGGTACCACTGCTGCGGGAACTTGGGGTCTGTGGGCTCCATGAAAACGTCTCGCTTGGTCCTGCGCTTTGCCACCTGCTGCTCCAGCCACTGCACCTGGGGGCAGAGAGGGCATGGGACTCCATCACTGCCCCCTTGGCAGCTCTCACCTGTGCCAGCAGCTCCCCAGGCCCCCTGCCCTCCAGCCAGCAACTTGCCCAGAGGGGCTGTCCCTGGGGAGCTCACAGCCAGCTGCCAGCATGCTGGCAGAGCATCCAACCCTGCCAGAGCCACCGCAGCACCCAGACCATCCCTCCTGGCCTCCCCTGTCCAGCCATGCCAGGGCGGCAGTGCCGGGTGTCCCGCAGCAGACTCTGCTCCAGTGGAGCGGGCAGGTCAGAGTGTAGAGCTCTGCAGAGCAGCAGGCTGCCAAGAGCCTGCCAGCTGCCGCGACATGCTGCACGCCCCGCTGCGCTGCCAGCGTGCCAGGCCCCTGGGCTGGAGCCAGGGGCCAGAGGTCACAGCAGCCCTGCCACACCGCCGCGCTGGAATCTGGCACTGCCGGCACTGCCCTGCACACCTTGCCCTGCGTACAAGGACAGAGAGCCCTGCAGGGAGCAGAGGCTGCCCCGTGCCCTGCGATCACAGCAGCCCACAGGGTGGTGATGCCAGTTCTGTCGACCCCCTGCCCTTACCAGCCACGTGCTGGGGTCCCACCTGGCTCTACCATAGGTCTCAGAGCCAGGGGCTGGTTCAAGGCAGCTCAGCCCACTACTGGCTCACATGGCAGCATGAAGTGCCCAGGATCAAAGACAGGCCCCCGCAGATGGCAGGTAGGACCCCCGCGCTGCACATACCTGCGGTTCCCTGGCCAAACGGCTGTGCCAGGGCTGGTGGGGTGAGAGGGAACGCTTCACCACACCACTGTGCCGAAAGTGGTAATAGTCACCAAAGATCTGCAACAGAGAAAGGAGCAGGATGGACAGGAGAGCCCAGTCTCTCTGATTCCCCATCCCCCCACCTGCAAGCCCGAGCCCCGGGGGCTGCCACAGGCAGGCTGGGCCCCCGACTCCAGAGCAGCTGCTGGGGCTCATGTCCAGGTACATGGGGCAGGATCTCCTGCGAGAGGCTGCGGCAGCTGGCAGCTGGTGACAAGGCAGCTGGGGAGACCCTGGGGCCACAGCGACACAGCCTCTGCCCACCTTACCCTCCCACAGACTCCCACATGGCAGTATGTCCCAAATTATCCAACAAAGCTGCTGCCCTGGCAGGGAGACCTAAAGCAAGCAGTGGCAGAGAGGGACAGGCCTTTCAGAGCCAGCCTGGAAGAGGCACCAACCTCAGGAGACAAAACCACCACTCCTCTCCCAGAGCCAACCAGCACCCCCTGCTACTGGTGAGGGGAGACTCTGGGGGGCTTGAGGCCCCACTCCCCAGGTGGCCCCAGGCAGGGCACGGAGACTCTGAGCCAGCCTCTGCTCCTCCAGACAGGCCACTCACAGAGCCCTTCTCCCCGCGCACCCCAGGCCAGCACCCCACCAGAGCACCCACCCAGAGCTGGTCTCAACATCGGGCACAGCCAGCTCCAGCAGAGCAAAGCGAGGGGGCACGCAGGCATCCGACCCCAGGTGGGGCAGCCACCAGCCGAGGAGCCATGCTGTGGTGGCCCCGGCTCAGCTCCCACACACATAGGGATGGCCAGTTGGGGCTGGGGCAGGACAGGACTCCAGCACAGCCCGGCTGGGCCAGAAGGCCATGCAGCCGCCCAGCTGGTTATTTTTAAACCCCAAACCCTCTCCAGTGCTGTCATTTCCTTATCCCCTCCTGCATGTCCTGGAGGCTGGCCTGGCCGCAGCGGCCCCACCCCTGCCGCCCAGGGCCTCCCAGCCCAGCAGCCTGCCTGGTCCGGGGAGAAGGGAGCCGAGTGCCCACCCTGCCCTGCTGGAAGCCACAAAGCCTGGGCAGTGGCCACCGGCAGGATCCGGCTGCCCAGGCTGCGCCATCGCCTGCAGGGCTGGGCTGCAAGGGCTGTGGGAACACGAGGGAGAGGACATCTCGCCCTCCGCTGCCCCAGGTTGCCGCAAAACAGCGTGGTTGCTGCCAACGAACGCCCCCAAGCTTATCAGAGCTCTGCAGATGTGCCACCACCCTGGCCAGCCACGCAGCCAGCTGGAGCCGAGCAGCGGAGGAAAGGTGCAGCCAGCTGACCGGCACCCTCAGCCCTGGGGCAGCAAATCCAGGATGCAGCTCTCCAAGTCATGCGCTTTACCCCAAAGCCCCCACTGTGCTCTGCGGGGCAAGGGAAATGCACCCCGGCATTTGAAGCCAGGCCTCTACCACCCCTGCTCTGGGGGAACTGCCTGCCAGCAGGACAAGCCCCCACCCACCCAAGGGGAATTGTTCCACTCCACAGGGCTCCCCCCACAGCACAAGACCCCCGTGCACCAGCCTCTCTCTGTGGGCAGGAAAGGGAATGGACTCAACTCATGGCAGCCCAGCACTGGCGGCACAGGATGGCAGCAGCCAAACAACGGGGTCAGGACGTGTGCCCACGGCTTCACCACCATGGGAGTCTGGTGCTCGCAGCACACCGGCACACGTCAGTCTGCAGGGAAGGGGCAGACAAAGCCCCCAGCTGCCAGCTCAGGACCCCACTTCTCTCTGCACGTGTTCCCTGGACTTTGGACCATGGTGGGGAGCAAGCTCGTGGTGGGGGACAATGCAGCCTGCCAGTCAACCCCACGCCATGCCAGCTGATGTTATCCAGGGAAGCCACAGACCATGCTGGCTCCCCAAGATGCAGTGTTCATGACATGGGGCTGCACTCCCTGGTGCCAGTGGCAGCTGGGCGCTGCTCCTGCCCTTGGGCCAGCGGAGGAAAAGCCAGAACTTGGCCTGCAGCTCTGAACTCCTTCCCTGTGGGGCATGGGCAGGTGGCTGGAGCCCTGGCACAGCCGGCTGCAGAGCTGCAGCCCTGCCTGTTAGGGCAGGATAGTGACTCCAGCACTGCCAGAGCCACTGGGGACAGACCTGGGCCTATTCCCTGCAGCACACTGTGTCCCCCCAGTAGAGCCTGGGACACCGAGCAGCTCAGAGCATTTGGGGAGGTGCCGAGGTGAAAAGCCTCTGCGCTGGGCTGGCAGAGGGGAAAGCAAGCTGCAGGCTCACTGCCCTCCCCCAGCACCCCCTCACCCCCTCCAGGGATAAGGACAGAGCCCCGATTGTTCCTGCACACAGATCGTGGTTCTGCCTGGTCATCCGACTGGATTAGGTCTGCACAGACACTGCAGTGGCAGCCAGGAGCCGGCCAGCCCACGCACTTCCACCCTAATCCCTGCAGTCCCTGTCCTCAGCAAGGGCAGAGCTGCCCCCCAGCCCTGTGTCCCCCTGGGCCGGGCAGCACTGATCCCGTGGAAAGTGGTGCCAGCTCGCCGCTCCTGCCCTGACCTCCTGCCACAGCTCGTGGCCACCAGGACCAGCGGGCTGCCAACGCTCCTGCCCACGTCCCCAGGAGCAGGGCAATGTGCTGGGTGGCAGCAGGGGCTAGCAGGGACCTGCAGCCCAGTGGTACAGGAGGTAAGAGCACTCCTCCCTGGGCTGGTGTTGCTGGGGCCACTAAGCCCCAGTGTCCTGCCACTGCAGCCCAAGGCCAGCATCAGCAGCCAAGCCCTTCCCTGGTGCTCCCCATCCCCAGCTGGGGCAGGCAGCGCCTGCACCCCCCAATCTGCACCAGCCCCAGCAGCATGAACCATCGTGTTCCCGCCTCACTACCGCATCTGTCCCTCTCCTCTGACACTCACCTCCCCCGCACTGTCCTTTGGGTCCCCTTCAAGGCCACTAGCACCACACACCTCTCTGCCAGAGGCACCGCTGACCCAGGGGACTGACTGCCTGCCCTGGCTCCGCAGGCAGCAGCAGAGCAGGGAGTACGCCAGGACAGCACGCCTCTGAGGACAGTGTCCAGACCCCACGCTGAGGCCAGGATCCTCTCAGATAAGGACCCTGGGGGCCTCTCACTGGGGCACTGCCAGAAGCACCCGGTCCCCCCCCTTGCAGCCTGGCTGCTGCATCCTGTCCCAGCAGCACACCCCCCAGGAACAGCAGCCCAGAAACCTCCAGAGGAGGAAAGCCTGGCTCCTTCCAGCCCTGCTCTTCGCACCAGGCCACCACAGCCCCTCTGCAGGAGTGGGCTGCCCAGGCCAGCCAAGCCTCATCCCACAGCACAGACACCGAGACAGGCTCCAGAACAGGAGAAAACATGCCCAGACCAGCAGCTCCTGCCACAGCCCGAGCTGCCACAGCCCACGGGGCTCTGCCTGCAGGTGCTGCCTCACTGCTGCTCTACCGGCAGCTGAGTGGGCTGGGAGAGCCGGGAGAGAGGTGCCAGCCTCTGGCCACAGAACGAACAGCGCGAGGAGAAGGTGAGCGCTGCTGGGCAGAGCTGGCGCATAGCCTCCATGCCTCACAGGGACGGACCCCAAACAGGCCTGGGCTCCCCACTGAGCCACAGGGTCCTGCACGGCTCTGTGCTGCAGCCCAGGGCCTGATGGGCACCCCTGGGCCAGGGGAGACATGGCTGCAGAGTCCAGTGCCCCTCAGTCTTGGCAGCTGGGCCTGGGACACGGCACCACAGCGTGATGGGAAATGCTGCCAGGAGCAGGCTGATGGCACCTCAATCCTGTCCCCGCTCCCAGGGGTCTTGGCAGAGACCTGGCCCAGCAGGACATGTCCTGGGCCGCTCTCCCGGTCCCCTCTGCATGGCAGTGGCCCTGGCCCAACATGTCTTTTGCCCTGACATCGGCCGTAAGACGCTTCCCGCAGACAACACCTGTGTGAGGCCACCCCATTGCTACCCCAGCACAGACACCCTCAGTGGGGCCTGGCCCTGGCCCCCCCAGAGTTCCCTCCTCTAGCACAAATCCCAGAGGACTTGGGGCTCCCTGTCCCCGGAGCCCTGCGTACCCACCACCCCATGCAGGGCTCCTTTCAAGTGGCAGGACAAGGCACCCGCCAGCTTCAACGGTGGCCACCTTCTCCGCCCACCGCAGCTCGCGGCAGCTGCTCACAGCAAGGTCCTGACACAGCAGCCACAAGTTATGCAATTTCCTTTGGGATTTCGCCCCTCGCTTCCTTCCCGGAGAACCAGCCCAGCCTGGCGGCAGAGCCCCACTCTCCGGGCAACAGACCTCCGGGCACGCAGGCAGCCCAGCAGGGGCTGGCAGAGACACGCAGGCTCTGCTCCGCCAGTGCCAGCCTCATCTCGCCAAAGCAGTGCCTGTCCAGCTCCCCATGCCTGCGCGGGGGCCATCCCTCTGGGCTGGCCCTGCTGCACCCACTCCCATGGGATCCCCTTGGCCCCTGCCTTGGTCATGGCAGCCGTGCTGACACCAGCTCCATCGGCTAAGCCCCCACCTGCCGCCAGCCCAGAGGCTGGTGCCTTGCCTGTGGCACAAGGCAGAGAAAAGCCCCACAGATCAGCACAGGGCATCCGGCATTGTGCTACAACAGCAGCATCAAGAAGCGCTGGCCTGTGAGAAGTGGCCTGCCAACAGAGACATGTCCTGCCTGCAGCACCGCGCTGGCAAGCAGGAGCCTGGCCATTGGCCCACCGGCCCTGCGGTTCTCAGCCAAGGCCTGGCTTTAACGCTGACGTCTCAGGAGCCAAACCTGCGAGCACCCTTGCTACCAATGAGGGCACAGCCCACAGTCGGCCAGGGAAAGCGGAGCCGGCTCCCTGGGCCTGGAGCACAGGGAAGCTGGGTCCTGCCAAGGCTGCCAGGAGGAGAGCACCCTGGAGCTCCTCGCACTGGGGACAAGGCCAGGCACAGCCAGGACTACAGGAAACACAAGGGGCCCCAGTTCCTTCACCATGACCCCGTTCTCCCCACCCTGCTGCCAGGGGGTTGATGGAGGTGCTGGTCCAGCACAGCTGTGCACGCTGCCCTGTCCCTCCACTGGCTGAGGGCAGAGAAAGCCGAGAGTGGTGAGGACCTGCTGACACACCTTCTGTGAAGGGCAGCTTAGGGCCAAGGACACATGGCCACTGTCAGACCACCTGCTCTGGGGACACCCAGTAGGCACTGCTGCTGTTCCAGCTGAGCCAAGGCTGTGCCGCACTGGGGCAGCTCGCTGGGGGGAGCACCATCAGGAACCGGGAGCCCTTCTCTCCTCCACCAATGCACAGCACTCCCAATTTTTTGCACTGGGATGGGCTTTTCCTCCTTCCCCCTCCAGCAGGCAGGGTGTGCTGTGCCATGCCATGCCACCAGACCATCCCACTGGCAGGGGAAGGCCCTGGCTCCATCCAGCTAATTACCACCCTTGAGTCAACACAACGGATGCTTGAAGGCTGCAGCAAACGGGTGCGAACACAGCAGCTCTGCTGCCAGAAAGAGCAGCCCCCAATCCAGCTCCAGGGCCCAGCCCAGTGCCTGCCCAGACCATGGCAGAGATGGCAGAGGACACCACTTCCACAGGGAGAGGGAAGCAGGGGACTTACCGGGCCCAGATTGAGGAATCCATGCTTCCTGGCCAGCCTGTCAGCCTCCTGGGGCCCCGCAGGGACGAGCACAGCCCAGGTGTTGGTGTAAATACGCTGGGCCAGCACCTCCTGGGCCAGGAGAGCGAGGGCAACCACCAGAGTCCAGTGCAGGAGCAGCGAGCAGGGTCTCAGATCCATCAGAGTATCGGAGTTCCTCTAGCTGGGGAGCAGGAGGGTCCCAGGAGCAGTGGGTCCAGCGGCCTCCCTGTGTCAGCACCCTGAGGCGCGCCGGCCTCTCTGCCCTGCTGGCCCCTGCTCAGCCCAAGAGAGCATGGGGACGAGCCCACAACAGCCAGGGCCAGAGAGCAGCAGCAGGAACAGACTGTCTGGGACAGCAGCACAACCTGCAGAGAGATGGAAGAATGGTCAGGCCCTGGGGCGCCTCTCCTCAAACCCAGGAAGGGCTCTGCTGGACCAAGCCACGGCTCTGGCACCGGGCAAGGGGGCCTTGGCACACTGCACCCACTGTCCACTGTGGTTCACGGAGAGCTGCATGGGACCTGGGGCCCCGAGGAGCCATGGTGGCGGCTGGCTCCGCAGGGCGCCCGCCCCGGCATGCTTGCCCCAGCACGCCACTGCTGTTTACCTTGCCTATTGCCCAATGTGTACTTACGCTCTGTGCTTACAAACACAGGAAACAAACCAGGAGGGGAGAAGGGCACCGAAGGAGGGGAGAGGCAAGGCAAGGGAAGCCATGCCTCCTGCCGCCACGGTCTGCAGCAGACGGGAGCCCCTTCTCCAACCAGGACGGGCCTATCTGGGCACGGAGCTAGGAGCAACTGGGATGGGAAGCCTGCCTCTCCAGTCCCAAAGGGAGACCAGAGGAGATGCCCACAGATGCTGTGTGAGGAGCCCCAGCTAAATGAGAGACTGGAAGGAGGAAAGCCAGGGAGAGCCCTTGCTCTCTGGGGCTCTCTGGAGCCCCAGGCCCCAGCACTTCCACAGTCAGCGATCGACCAGGCAGTGCCTGGTAGCAGTGCTGAGTGCCGTGCTGCCTGTCACCACCAGCAGCTCAGCTCTGCCCTTCCCCTGGAGCACAACATGGTGACACCGGTGTGACTCATCTTCACAACAGAAAGGAAACCGGCACAGGGACCAGGAAAAGGGGTACACCATCACCTCCAGCACCCACCCAGGGACCTGCACACAGGGATGCCTGGGGACAGCTCGCTCCATGTCGGAGGCCAAACACAAGAAGCTGGGAAGGCAGGTGGGGAGCAGAGCAGGGAGTGACCCACCCAGCGCAAAGGAGCCTGTAACACGACAGCACCGGTGCGAGCTCCACACACGGAGCTCCACAGGCACCCTGAAATACCGGGTCGTGTTTCAGAGACAGTGGGAAAGGTGAGAGCCAGCAGTGCCCAAGGGAGCCCCATCCCCCTCCAGCAAGCAGCGGCCCCAGCGAGCAGGGAGCCTGCGGTGCTGCCAGGGGAGGAGAGCAGCTCCTGGCAGCCACCTGAGACCTCGCCGCAAGCTGCAGCGCAGACAGTGCCGCGATTCAGGCACGCTGCGGCTCCCCTTCCATGACCAGACCTCAGCCGGCTGCGGGCCTGGCCACCCTGCCGAGGCACCCAGAGCCGCCTGCACACTGGGAGCAGGAGAAGGAAGGAGGGACAGCCTTGGGCTGCTGCAGGCCAGCCTGCACAGTGGGGTGCGAGCGGGGAAACAAGTCCCCACGAGCTCCCAAAGCCACGCTCTCTGCTCCGCACCCACAGCCCCAGAACCGGCACGCTGCCGATCGCATCTGGCACACGCAGGGCAGCAGCTGGCCGGGATCCTTTCCGGCACCGACGGACACCAGCGCTTCCCCACGAGCCGAGCCCCGCCGCCGCACGGCAGCGACACGGCAGTCCCCAGGCTGTGGCAGCGGCCCCGCGGCACGGCCGGAGCCGCCGGCCGTCCCCGCACCCGCAGGGCGAGTCCGGCGGCAGAGCCGCGGGTGGCTGCGAGGGCGGCCGGGCCGGGGCTGGCCCCACGGGCGCGACGGGACGAGGCCTGGCTGCCTCCTCGCCCTCGCCTTCTCACGGCCGCTGCTCCGGCCGTCCCCACCGCCATCCCCAGAGCGCGCCCGGGCCGGGCCGGTCCCCGGCCCGCGGTCGCCTCCAGCCCCAGCTCCAGCAACAGCTCCCTCGCCGGGGCGGCCAGAGCTCCGCGTCCGCGGGTGCCCTCCGGGCGGGCAGACCTTGCCCCCCAGCCCAGACCGCTGTGCCCCGAGCCCGGGGCTGCCCAACGGCCGCGGCGCCACCAGCCGCCCCCGCCCGGCCCGGCCCGGCCCCTCCGCCGCCGCCGCCGCCCGGGGTCCCGCCCGGCCGGGGCCGCCCCAGCTGTCAAACCGCCGGCGCCGGCGGGTCGAGCACCGTCCCCGCCGCCGTCCCCGCGCCCTTACCGCGCGGCCTGCCCGCTCCCGTCCCGCCGGCGGCCGGGCCCGTCTGTCGGCGGCGCCGCGTCACGCCGCGGGGCGCCCGGAGCGCCCGCCCCGGAGCCGGGCCCGGCCCAGGCAGGGGCGGCCGGGGCGGCCGGCGGGGCCGCTTGTTTACGCCGAGCAGCTGTCAGCGCCGCCCGCCGCCCCGCCCCGCGCCGACCGACCGACCCCGCACCGACCGACCGGCCCCGCTCGGCTCGGCCCGGCCCTGCCCGGCTCCGCTCGGCCCGGCGCGGCGCGGCCCGGCACGGCCGCCGCTCCGCCGGGCGCCGCCGGATGCCGTCACCGCCGCCCGCCCCGCCCGTCCCGCCGCCGCACCGGCGCCGCCGAGCTCTTCGCGCCCCGCCGCAGCCCCCGGCCCCGCTGCCCCGCGCTGGGCCCAGCTCCCCCCACCCCACCCCGGGCACCGCCAGAGCCGGGGCCGCTCCCCCTCTTCCCGGCCGGGGGTGACCCGCCCTCCGCCGACACCGGGCACGGGCCGGGGCTCAGCACAGCCTCTCCCCCGTCCCGACGCGGGGCCGCCCGGGCCGGCCCCAGCGGGAGACCTGGATCTGCCCCGTGAGAGCCCAGACCCCCCCGTGGACCCTGGGACCCGACCGGGGGTGCGAGGCCGCCCGCAGAGGAGGGCGCCCACAGAGAAGGGTGCTCAGAAGCCGCCTCGCCTCGCCTCGTGTCCCCACGCGCCCAGCGCGGCAGGCGGCGGGTCACTCTGCGGCGTGGGGCTGGCGGGACACGAGCCTACCCAGAGCGGCCCGTTCCAGCCCCGGCAGCCGCCGGAGCAGGGGGTTCCTCAACCAGGCCGACAGGAGCGGCACCAGCCTCCCCCGCAAAGGCCGTATCGCGGGGTGCTGCAGCCCCGGGCCAGCACGCAGCCTGATGGAGAAACTGTCCGGAAAGCAGCAACACAAGGAAAATCCATCAGCCCAGTTTCAGGTTTCAGGAGAGAGGCTTCCACCAAGGAGAAAAGGTGAGAAGTGAATTGCAGCTCATCTTGGCTGCGGTCGTTCGTAAAAAACAATAGACTCTTGTCCCTCGCGTGCACGGGACCATGTCAAGAGTGATGCAAAAGCCGGGTCAAGAGCAAAAAGCAAAAGCAGCAGAACCCAAACTGACCTGACTCCTCCGCACCTCAGAAGGGGTCTGGGCAGCCCCGGGTAGGAGCGAGTCCTACAGCTCCTTACAGAGAAAAGGAAGTCGCTCAGATATCATGATCGAGATCGTGAAGCATTAGCAATCGCACAGGAAACAGTCACCTTGGTAACTGAGATGCTGAGAACAGCCCAGAAAATCTGGCACAGGGCAGGTTTTTCTGTTAAACTGGGTTAGTTTTGCAGGGCAGACGCCTGGCTGCAGCGTCGCCCCAGGGGCAGCGGCTCAGGCCGGGCTGACCCCGCTCTCCGGCCCCAAGAGCTGCCACCAGGCACCACCAGCCGCAGGGGCTGTGGTACCCCAGGTCCACCTTCTGGGGCCACGGTCCCGCCGGGCAGCCTGGAGGAGCCCTGGCACCCCATGGACGTGCAGCACTCACCCCTGCGCCACCTCAGCCTGGTCGGGAGTCGTCCCTGGTGGCCAGCGAGCCCAGGCTGGCCCCTGGATGTGCAGCCGAGCCAGGAGTGCCCAGCGGAGTTATATGGGGGATATTTGTGCTAGGGGCAGGTCCTCAGCCGGACCCTGGCCCCGTGGTGGGAGGGAGGGCAGTAGGCGGGCTGCCTCGCCTGGCTCCCACCCGCGCGCCTTGTCTTAAGATGCCTCCTTTAGGCGCTGGCAGTCGTGCCCGGGCAGGTGACAAGCTGCTGCACCTGTCCCCTGTGACATGTCACGCAGGGGAGAGGAGCTGACAAAGGGCCCTTGTCACCACGGGGCTTATCTCGGTGCCGCAGGGCAGGCAGGCAGGCAGGCAGGAAGCACCCCTCTCTTACATAAACTGCTGGCTTTGGACCCACACGCTGACCCCGCACCCCTGCCAAAGACAACGCCTGTAACCGGGGAGCACTTGGCTGCAGCTCAATGCCACGGATGTGAATGGGATCTGCTTTCCCAGCAGCCCCCCAGGGCCAGGGGCCAGCTGCAGCCAGAGCAGAGAGCAGGGCCATCAGGCTGCATCTGAAGGGCTGCTGTTCCCCCCACACCTTAGGGGACTGCTGGGCATTCCCTCTGCTCAGCCCCTGCCTATGGGGCACTAAGGGGGTGAAGAAGCTACCACAGCAGCGTCTGCCAGGACCATGAACCCTCCTCTTGGATTTTTAAGTGACTTGGGCGCTATCGCTTGGAGACATCAGCCCACTCCGGGTAGACCACCAGGAGCAGGCCACTCAGCACAGCGACTCCCAGTGCACCGTTGGACAGGCAGTGTGCTACCGCCAGCCAGCCAGCAGCTCCCCGCGAGGCCTGCCCTCCAGGCGATGTCCCGCAGCATCCCCTGGAGCCCACGCTGTAGGCGCAGGGGCCAAACTACTCACTGGGGCCAGGGGGAGACCCCACCATGCTCCTCTGCACTGAGCACACTGTGTGGTGTGGCCCGGCAGCACACACAATCACTAGAAACCTACTTTCATGGAAAAATCAGGTCAACTTTTGGCTTTCAGGTTGCAGAGATTGCACAAGCTCCAACAGTGATGCAACTGCCCATCTGCCCGAGCTTTCCGGGAGGCAGAGCAGCAATGGGGCTGCACCCCTGCCCACAGGCACCCCCAGCCTGGGGGGAGCCCAGGGACACAGCAGGACTGTGGCAGTGCCACTTCCCAGCAGCCACCCAGCAGAGGAAGGGCAGAGGGCCCTCACAAACAGTGGAGAAAACCAAATAATGGGCAGCAGTGGCAGGCAGAGGACCAAATCAGTAACTAAATGTTTACTTGGAGCACAGCAACCCCCTCTGCCCCCATGCCCATGCTGGTGCAGGGGTGAGCCCGCAGCGACTGCTGTGCTGTGAACGTGTGTCCCCAGCCCCCCCCCCCGCCTGTGCCCTCTCCCGCAGTCCCCTTACCCTGGAGTCTCTCCGGTCCCTCTCCTCTCCTCCCCTCACTGCTGGATGCTACTGGCAGGCTCCTGGGAAGGCCCCAGCGCCCCCGGAGCTGGGACTGCCATTGCCCAGCCAGGAGCTGTGCTCCGCAGGGTCCCGCCAGCTGGAGAGGCTCTATTCATAGCCATGCTCCCAGACACAACATCTCACTGTGGTCACACGCGGGGGACTTCAAGGCCCAGCCCAGACACCCTGACCTTGCCCTGCGGTACAGCTGCAGACACAAACAGCAGTGGCACAGGGTGGTTCTGTAACTTTATCTGCCTCTGTCATCAGCAGCCGTAATGCTGCCAAGGTATCGACCCGCAGCCTTGCCACAGCACTGCCCCTGCTCTGGGCTGTGGTGTGTCGCACCCTGCCTTCGCCTGTCCCCCCACGACTGCAGCTGTGCAGGTGCAGGAACATCCTTGCCCGCCCGAGCACCATAAGGTGCCTGCGGCACTTGGGGGCTCCGCGCAGGAACACAAGTAGATGTGTGCAGGCAACACCCGGGCAGAGAGCCCACCTGTGGCCCTTCAGCAAAAGCCCCAAAAAGAGACAGGTAGGCTGGGGAGGGGCTGCCTACAGATACAGACACACAGATCTAGCCCAAAGCCTGGCAGGTGCAGGTTTTCACCAGCAAGCTGGCAGAGCACCAAGGAGCAGCCTGGTCTGTGCCGGGTGCTGGCCGGGCTCCGGGCTCACTCCCACCAGCAGCTGCCAGCCTCACACCACCCCAGTGCTCCCCACCCCTGCCGCAGCCCGGCTGCTGACTGCCAAGCTGCTGCAGGACCAAGATGTCAGCAGCCATTGCGCTGGGGAGAGGGGGCTGGGGCTGCCCTCAGCCGCACCAGATCTCAGCAGCCCGTCTGCTGCGTCCCCAGGGGATCCGGTAAGGGCAGGCACAGAGCCATGACACCCCCGCATACCCCATGCCATGACGGGTGCTGCAGGGCCCTGCCCTAGGAGACCTCCTGCACCCCTGCCTGCAGGGCTGGGGCCCCCCACGCCAGCTCGGGCAATGCCAGCATTTAGTTTCTCCAGCTTGGCTGTGCCTCTCAAGGGGATGTGGGGCAGAGAAGACACATCACAGGCCAAGGGCCGCTTCTCACCACAGCCTCCAATGCCTGCGGTCACAGAACCGAGCCAGGCTGTGAAAGCATTTCCCTGTTTGCTGAGGTCTTTAGTTTTGCTTCACCTGAACGGGACATTATGTGCTTTGTGTGCAATTTCCAAGCTTTCCTTTAACTGGTGTGTCTAATTGCTTCACCATGTCCTATGTCAAAGCTCACTCCTTGCCACGGTGGCACAGGACTCGCTAAGTGGGAACACACTGTGATAACCCTCAAGATTAGTATCTCATCAGATGACCAAATGCAGAGCAGGAGCTCTAATTGCTGTCCAGGCATAAAGGCCAGAAATGCATGAATGAGCTCTTGCTTAATCCTGGGAAGGACCATCAGTTGCTGCAGGGTTATAAAGCTACTAATGCCTGGGTTGTTAAGGCAAACCACAAGCTACAAGGCACCAGGGGAGACCTCAGAGCTGGGGTCCTGCTGCACACCCCGTCCCTCCTCCCCGCACAGCTCTAACAGGGCTGTCCCATCTCCTCCAGCTGCTGCAAGGACGCGCTGAAGGAGGGGGGACCCGGGGAGAGTCTGCAGGTCTGCCTGGGGCAGGAACCAGGTTGTCTGAGACAGTTCCTGGAAGGCTTTGCAGGGAGAGCCTTCCCCCTGTGCTGCAGCAAGGACCCAGCCCAGGACAGCCAGGTGCAGCCAGCCAGCACTGCAAGGGGTCAGGTCCACCTGTCCCCGCCATGCCTAGGGCAGCCATCCCCTGCCTGCAGCCTGGCAGGGTCACAGTTACCCAACTGGATCAGCCCAGCCCTGGCCTGCAGGGGTGCTCGGGCGAGAGAAGTCTCCCAGGAGGGAGCCTGCCTTCGTGCCAGCCTCAGGACCTCTGCAGCCACTGCTGGGACCCTCCAGCCCAGAAAGGGAGTGGTACTGCTGCTGAGAATTGGGTCTGCGCTCCCCAAGACCAGCTTAATGAGATCCTCACAGGAGGACATCTCCCAGCCCGGAACCAAGGACACCAAAAGGAAAAGAATTCCCTGCGCTTCCTTTGGGATCATGCTCCAGCGCTGACCCACCAACTGGAAAGGCACGCTTGCTTTGGGGTTTCCCGGCTGCCATCTCCGATGCTGCAGCCTCCGCTGCACGGCCACGAAGGCACCTGCTCTGGTACAGGCAGGGCAGGCACCCGGCAGCACAGGGTTAAAGCGGCACGGCTCTGGCCTCTCTGCTTCCCAAATGCCCCTGCCGCAGGGTAGACTTCCTGGAAGATATAACCTCTTCCTTTCTTTTGAGAAGGCGGCACAGGATGGCAGACGTGGCTGCGGTGGTTTGTGACCCAGTTTTGCCCAACTTCAAGAGAAGTGTTATCTTCTGTGGCTGGATGCCAGAGCAGGGGCAACTCATGCAAGCCAATCGCTCCCAGCTCTGCCCTCGACTTTCCTCTGCGAAACCTCGCACTTCTTGGGGGCTGACGTGTGCTGACGTGGGCAGCAGCCGGCCACTTACGGAAAACGCTTTGCACCTGCCACGAAGCAGCCATGACCCCGGCCCTTCCCGACACACACACCGCCACCAGTGCCACCGGGAAGCCCAGGGGCTCCCCCAGCCCCCGTGGAGCAGCCCTGTCTCCCAGCATCGGCCATCCCGAAGGCTACAGTGACACGTGGCTGCACAAGGGCCGCTCGTCCTCGCTGCCTGGCAGATGAGGAGCTGGGCGGCGGCGCTGGGGCTTGGTGGGGCCGGCTGTCAGCAGGCAGAGCAGAAGGGCCGGGGCTCGGCTCCGGCTGGCAGAGGCAATGGCCACGGCTGTCCAGCTCCGGCTCTGCCCCGAGAGCTGCTGCGCCGGCGGCAGTCCGCAGCGCGGCCCCGCACCGAGGGAGCGGCGGTTCCCCCAGGCTGCGCCGGGGGAATTCAGCAGCCCCGCCAGGTGCAGGCTGCGTCCCGCAGCCCAGCAAGGCCCCGCGGGGGCTACGGGCTCCCCGGTTCCTCGCTTGCACCCCGGCCCCGCAGGAAACATCGCCGTGCCCAGGCGCAGCGGCGACAGGCGGCGGCTGCGGCCCCAAGGCCGGGGTCCCCGGCCACCGCGGCGCCCGACAGGCGCGGCCGGAGGCCCCTGGCGAGTCGCGCCCCAGGCGGGAGGCCGGGTCTGGAGCCAGGCTCCTCCGGCCGGTCAGCGAGAACCCTGCCCCGCCGCCGCCCGGAGAACCGGGGAGACCACTGACCCCGGCGCCGCGCGGCGCCCCGGAAGTGACCTTCACGCCGAGCATCACTTCCGGTCACTAGCCGCGGGCCGACACCGAGTTCCGCCTCCGGCGGAAGCGCTGTTTCAGTTCCGGGTGAGCGGCTGCGAGGAGCCGTTCTTAGCGACCGCCGCTCGACTCTGTCCCGGCCTCGGCCCCGGTCCGCCGCCACCATGTCGGTCCCCAGCGCCCTCATGAAGCAGCCGCCGATCCAGTCCACAGCGGGCGCCGTGCCCGTCCGCAACGAGAAGGGTGAGTGGGGGGGCCGCGGCCGGGGCCGACCCAGCCGTGGCGGCGGGGGAGGGCGCCCGCAGGGCCCCTGGTAACGGCCCGGGCGTCCGCAGGTGAGCTCTCCATGGAGAAGGTGAAGGTGAAGCGGTACGTGTCGGGGAAGCGACCCGACTACGCGCCCATGGAGTCCTCGGAGGAGGAGGACGAGGAGTTCCAGTTCATCAAGAAGGCGAAGGAGCAGGAGGTGGAGCCCGAGGAGCAGGAGGAGGAGCTCGCCAACGACCCCCGGCTCCGGCGCCTCCAGAACCGCATCGCTGAAGACGTAGAGGAGCGGTGAGTGCAGGGGTCGGCAAGGAGTTGTGCCCCCGCCGTGCTCCCCTGCAGGTCTGCCCTTGCAGGGTGCTGGGGAGTCCAGATCCCCCTCTGCTGCAGTGTGGTGAGGAGTTGCCGGAATACCAGGCAAGGGTGGAGAACGTTTTCCAGGCAGTGTGGGAGAGCCTCTGGCTCCTCTCACGTTTGTGCTGCACCATGCCTCAGGCTCCGGCTCTGCTGTGAGCGGCCCTTCCAACCAGGAGTCACCATTTCCCAGGGCATAGCTCCATGACCAGGTGTGGTTGGGGGGTGCAGATGAAAACAGGCTCCAAAATAAAAATTAAAGCAGTGCGCTGGAGCTCAGGGTAGCTGGAAAGGACAGTGACACGTGAAGTGGGCAGGGAGTAACTGAGTGCCATTTGCCTCCTCCCGTGGAGCTGCTGCTGGTTTCGTTTCCAGTAACTGGGAGGCTTCCCGCTGGGAGCTCCGTTCCTACTTGGAGCACGGACAGGGAGGAGCAGCTGACACCTGGCCACTCCAGCATCCTGGGAAAGAACCTGTGGGGTCTGCCCCCACCTGGTAGTTCCAGCGTTTAGCATGGCCTCGTTAGGAGCGATTAATGAGTAGTCAACTTCTTGCAGCCTCTTTGTGTTCAAAGTGCCGTCATTTAATTGGGGTCTGTTGCAGGCTGGCGAGACACCGTAAAATCGTGGAGCCCGAAGTGGTTGGAGAAAGCGATTCAGAGGTGGAGGGGGAAGCTTGGCGCCTGGAGCGGGAGGACACCAGCGAAGAGGAAGAAGAAGAGATTGATGATGAGGTGCGCTTGCAGAGCCAAATAATGGGCCTAGGGAAGCCCCTGAATGGCACAGGCTGGAGCTGCCTTTTGCACAGACCTGTGGCTGTCTGGTAGAGCTGGATGAGTGTCACAGCTGGCTGTGACTTCACTTGTGGGTTACTGTTTTCTTGCATGGGACGGGATGCCAGGAGAGGCCACTGTGTGTCTGGAGCGATGGGCATATTGTCTCATAGCCCACACTGCAGACGCTGCACTTTTTGGACAGAAGAGTGAAAGGGAAGTGGTAGCAAGGCTGGTTGTCTGACTCCTCTGTGTTTTTCTCCATTAGGAGATCGAGCGTCGGCGTGGGATGATGCGTCAGCGAGCGCAGGAGAGGAAAACCGAGGAGATGGAAGTGATGGAGTTGGAAGATGAGGGTCGATCTGGAGAAGAGTCCGAGTCAGAGTCTGAGTATGAGGAGTACACGGACAGCGAGGATGAAATGGAGCCACGTCTCAAACCTGTCTTCATCCGCAAGTGGGTGACGCGTGGGTCAGCCCTGGGTGAGGACATGGGAGCTGGGAGCCAAGCAGATGCTGCTGCCGTGGTCTCCTCTTCCTCGCAGTGGGGCAGCAGTTTGCCTCCCCAGGCGGCGGGAGTGACAGTTGCAGCCTGGCAGGGCACAGCAGGCGAGTGAGGGGCGATCCCTGCACCGACAGCTCCATATCAGCCACCTCGGATTGCTGTGGGATCAGGCTGTGGGTTGAAGTCATAGCAGGGTCTGATGGGAGCCCTTGGGCCAGTGCCGTACGGTGGCAAAGGGAAGCCATTGGCGGGCCATGCCCCACAGCCGGTGGCTTGGTCTCACATTGCTTGCGTGCAGCTGTAGGGGAATGGCTTGGTAGCCCTGGCATGGGTGACGCTGGAAAGGGGCGAGCCCTGAGCTGTGGCCCATCCTTGGAGAGGGCAAAGGCTGAAAGCAGCTGTGGTGCAGGAGGGGAAGTCTGTGAGGAGCTGAGGGGCTGCGCTGGCTCATGGGAGGGCTGACGGCTGTTGTGGTCCCTGCCTGCAGGAAGGACCGGATCACAGTTCAGGAGCGAGAAGCAGAAGCCCTGAAGCAGAAGGAGCTGGAGCAGGAGGCAAAGAGGCTGGCGGAGGAGAGGCGCAAGTACACGCTCAAGGTGCTGAGTGGCGGGCTGGGGGTCGTGCAGGGGGGCAGTTGGTGCAGCAAGCTTAGCTTGGTCCTTGCTGCAGATCGTAGAAGAGGAAGCGAAGAAGGAGCTGGAGGAGAACAAGCGTTCACTGGCAGCACTAGATGCACTTGATACAGATGATGAGAACGATGAGGAGGAGTACGAGGCCTGGAAAGTACGCGAGCTGAAGCGTATCAAACGGGACCGTGAGGAACGGGAAGCGTAAGTATGATCTGTGTAGATGTGAGGCTGAGATCCTGCAGACCCAGGCCCCATGGGCAGTTGAGGTGTCTCTTCCTCAGGCTTCCCTTTGGCAGCATGGTCTTAGACCAAGTGCCCAGAGCCCCTCCTGCCCGCCCTCAGGCTGCCTTTGCTCCCCTACAGAGTCAGTAAATGTATGGGAGGGTGGCTGGCAACAGCAGCTCTTGCGGGCAGGTGCTGTGGGGACACAGGGTCTCAGGGGTTTCTCTCCTGCCCAGCATGGAGAAGGAGAAGGCAGAGATCGAGCGCATGCGGAATCTGACAGAGGAGGAGCGCCGTGCCGAGCTTCGGGCCAACGGCAAGGTCATCACCAACAAGGCAGTGAAGGGCAAATACAAGTTCCTGCAGAAGTATTACCACCGTGGCGCCTTCTTCATGGTGAGTGGTGCTGTGAGGGCCTGGGCACGGCCGCGTTGGCAGCCGGGGCTGGGCCTGCGCACTGACGGGGCTGTGCGAGACCACGGGGACGTTGTCTCCCTGGGGGAAGCCTCCCCCCACGGTGCCCTGGGGCTGGGGAGGCCCTGGGACAAGAGCCGGCCCTCAGAGGCAGCATGGGACTGAAGTGACGGTGGTTATCTGATCTCGGCCAGCTCTCGTAACAGAGGGTGAGCGGTGACACCAACAGGGTGGAAGAGGGTGATGCCATGGTGGCCTGCCAGGTGCTGCCCTGCAGCCGCCCTCGGGAGCCCAAGCAGGACGGGCGCGGTTCCACCTGGAGCCAGCCTGTGCTGCCTCCCCAGAGTATGTTAGGTTGAGGGGTCCCAGCTGAGCTGGAGCCACAGAGCTGTCCCCATGCTGCTGTTTGGGCTGACAGACGCACTCGGAACTGAGCCAGTTCCACATGGGCTACAGCCCGGGCTCTGGAGAAGTGGCCCGAGGGGCCATGAGGGTGGCTGCCAGAGGCAGGCCTGGGGGACAGTGCTCGCATCCCCCACCTTCGGTAGTAGGTTAATAGGACTGCAAGCACCATGGCAGCCCCCAGCAGAGCAGCGATATGGGCTTCTGGTGGCTCTCCCCCACTTTGGCATGCTGCTGGCACTCGCTGGAAACTTGCCCGCTGAGCAGGTGTGTCCCTCTCCTGCAGGATGAGGACGAGGAGGTGTACAAGAGGGACTTCAGTGCCCCGACCCTCGAGGATCACTTCAACAAGACCATCCTGCCCAAAGTCATGCAGGTGGGTGTCCTGGCCAGAGGGTGCCTGGCCTGCATGCTGTGCCAAGGGGTTGCGGTTCCTCGGTGGGAGCAGGGGGGAGCAGTGGCTCCCCATGTCCTCCCTGGGCGGCCGCTCACAAGCTCTTCTGCTCCTCAGGTCAAGAACTTTGGGCGTTCAGGGAGGACAAAGTACACGCACTTGGTAGACCAGGATACCACCTCCTTCGACTCCGCCTGGGGCCAGGAGAGTGCGCAGAACACCAAGTTCTTCAAGCAGAAAGCAGCGGGCGTACGGGATGTCTTTGAGAGACCCTCGGCCAAGAAGCGAAAAACCACTTAAGGGACCGGGCAGGAAGGCATGGCGCGGCTGACGGCCAGGCAGGAGGGCACTTCTCTGCCAGCTGCCGGAGCCTGGGCAGGGACAGGAGGGACTGAGCGCTGTGTCAGGACTCATGTGGTAACAAGCCCTTCCTCTGCCTGTGCCACGCCTGCTCTGTCAACGCAGTGCCCTGCTCCCGGCGCTGCCAAGACCCGGCGGGCTCCCTGCCCAGGCGCTGTGGAGGACAATGGCCTGTCCGTGCTGGCCAGGCCCGTGGCCGCCCTGAGGCTTCGGCAGTGCCCAACAGGGCTGTTGGGGAGCGCATCAACGCCCCTGGCTCCAGTGCACCCACTTTGGGAGGAATTATGGGACTTTCATACCTGTCTGGGCCACAGCATCTCCCTATTGCTTGTACCTTCCCCCTTGTCAGTTTGGGCCCTTTTTCAGTGCAGAACAGCGCTGACCCCGTTTCTGCAGGGCTTGGCTTTTCTACCGGGTGGGGGGGGGGGGGCGGTTTGATTAAAGCAGTTGTTTTCTTACACATTTTGGCTGTGGAATGCAACTGTCCCATTCTGCGCTTTCCTGTGAGCCAGGATGGGCTGGCGCAGCCTGGGAGGCACTGCACTGGCCTGGGCATGGCGTGTGAGGGCAGCCATCACTGTGCCTGGCTCACTGGTGCTCCCTTGTGCCCGGGGCTGCACTGCGCTCCCCGAGGACGGGAGAGGTGAGGTTCCTGCCATGGCTCCTGGGCCACAGGAGGTTAAAAGCAAGAAGAATGGCGCATCTCGGTGCTTGGGCAGGTCACCTTATCCTGCTCTGGTCACGGGGGTGCTGGGGCACTGCCAGCACAATGCCGCATGTCTTCCCACAGGCTGGGCCCTGCTTGTCAGCACCGCGTGCCTCACGGGACCCGCTGGGCAGGTGCCTGGCACTGCACGGATCACAGCGACAGCCCACTCCCACCAGTGCCTTTATTAGGTAAGGGAACACACCGCGTCTCCAGCCAGCCCTGCATCCAGTGAGGGCGTGCGCTCATCCAGCAGGCCCGGCGCTCAGTTGGTGAGGGTGATGAGTGCTTCCACCACGTTCCCCATGTGCTCCCGCAGGCTGCGCTCTGCAGCTGCCCGTGAGATCTCCATCTCGGTCATCTGCAGGGAAAGAGCCGCAGCCCCTGCAGCAGCCACAGAACAGCACAGTGGGGGCCGCCGGGCCCCAGCACCGCAGGCCGGTGCACACTAGCTGGGGCCTGGGGTGCAGTTTCAGTGACTGGACGCCGGCTGTGCCCCAAGGCCCGGGATGCACCACTGGCGTCCAGCCCGGTGTCCTGCCCTACTCACGATCAGTTCCAGGTCCTCCTTCTTGATGGTCACTTTCGCCAGTTCCTTCTCCCTATGGCGAGAGACAGACAAACCTCCGATGACCAATGGCCCCCCCCCACCTCCGGCTGCTGAGGTGGGAGCAATCCCTCGCAGCAGCGCGGGGTGTGCTGTGCTCTCGGAGGCGGCCGGTGCCCAGGCCGGGCTCCGAGGGGCAGCCCGGTGCGGGAGGGGTATGGACCGGACCAACCCCCGGAGCGCCGAGCCAGCACGGGCGGTTGGTTACCTCTCCTGCTTTGCTTTCTGCTCCCGGGACCTCCGGTCTCCGATCACCGACATGGCCTGCCAGGACGAGCGCAGTCACCGCGCTGCGCGGCACCGGGCGGGTCAGCGCCGCGACCGGCGGGGCGGGCACCGGGGCGGCCGTGCAGGAGCGGTGCTCGGGGCCCGGCCCGGCGCCCCCGCAGGCAGCGCCCGGCTCCCCACCCCGGCCCGGCCCCGGTCCCGGTCGCGGTCCCGCCCCGCCCGCCGCACCGTCTCCAGGTTGGAGCTCTGGATCTCCTTCTCCTCCGCGTAGTCCGTGACGCGCTCCAGGTCCGCCGCCCCGCTGTCATGCTTCCGCGGCTTCTCGGCCGCGCGCCCGCCCGCCCCATCGCCGCTGCCCCCGGAGCCGTTGGGCTCCGTCTCCAGCTCCAGCTCCACGTCTCCCTCGGCCGCCATCCCGCCGCCCCGCTTCCGGTCACGTGCCGCAGCCACGCCCCCGCTTCCGGACACGTGCGTTCGCCGGAACCAGCGAGCGGCGCGCGCCGGCAGGCCAGAGCGGCGGCGGGGAGTGGTGCCGGCCCTCGTCCCGCCCGCGGCCCGCCAGACCCCGGGCCCGGCCCGGCCCCCGGCCCTCTCCCCTGCGGGGAGCCCGGCCCCCGGCGGCTTCCCGGGCAGCGGCCCCGACCCGCCGCCGGCGGGCGCTAGCGGGGCCCGGCAGGCCGGGCGGCTGGGGTGGGCGCTCCGGGGGCGCTGCCCGCCGCCCCGGGGCGGCTCCAGGGGGCTCGGTGCCTGCGGCTGCCGGGCGCTGCCGCTGCCGAGGACGCGGGCCCGTGGCGGTGCCGGGCCGGGGAGGGCGCAGCCCTGGGCGCTGCCCGCCGGCCGAGCAGGCGCTAGGCCGGGAAGGAGGGTTCGGGGTCCCGCCGCCGTCACCGCGGTGGAAGGACGGGAGTGGCCCGAACCGCCTTCCCCGGGCGCTGCCTGGAAGCGGGAGATGGCCGGGCCGGAGCGGGCCCCCGGCGGACGCCATAGCGGCAGCGCGGCCCCCGGAGCCCGGCAGGAATGGCGCCTGGCTGCTGTGGGGCACCGGCCGGGGAGAGCCGGGTCTGCCACCGCTGCTTCCCTCCGGCACCCTGAGGGTCCCCTCGGGACAGGCTGCACCCCCGCCGCGTGGGGAGCCCCGCACTGCTCCTAGCGGCTGCCTCAGCTCCTCGGGGCAGGAGCCAAGGCATTGCCGCCTAAAGGCAAAAGCCCGGGCAGACCCAGGCGCGTGGCAGAGGGATGTGTCCCCGCCACGGGCAGCTGTGGGGCAGTGGGTGCTGAGGTGTGTTCCAGGGTCCCTGCCATGCACGGCCACGCAGGGCTGCCAGTGCCAGGAGCGCTCCTCCCTGCACGACCACACGGCTGCCGGGGCCGCCTCGGCAGCCAGCCGGCCCTGGTGCTGTCAATGCCGCCATCGGCCCGTGGCGCTGGGGGGCCAAGTTATGGTGGCAGGTCCGTGCCCACTTGGCCGGGCTGGGTGCCCAAGCTGGAGCAGTGGGGAGATGTGGGGCCTGCAGACCCTGGGGGAAAGTGCCACAGGCACAGTGCTCCCCACCCTGATCTGCTGAGCGCCCCTGTGGGATGCAGCCACCCCATTCTCACCACTGGGCAGAGCAGCCACCCCAGCTCTCTGGCCTGAGCCCCTGCACTGCTTTGCCCTTGTAGTGCGCTGAGCCCATGGGACATGTTGTACACGTGTAGCCAAAAGAACACCATGACCCTGGTGCTCCCGACCAGGGCACCACAGCGCCCTGTGCTGGGCCCTCTCCACCAGGAGTGTGCCTGGGAGTGAGGCGGGTGAGCACAGCTTGTGCCTGACTCATTGGCCTTGCCAGGCAGCTGGGGAGCCCACGCCACTGTCCCTGCCGGGCTCTGCCATCGGCCGGCCATGCTGTCAGGGGCCAACTCCACTTCCAGCTCTCCGGGTTGCCAGTTGGGGCCTCATGCTGGCCCTGCGGCACCTCCAGCCTTGGCAGCCCGAGCGCCTGCCCTGTCCCCTTAGTGCCTGGGGCTGAGTCTGGCCGTGCCACGCCAGCCTGGCAAACCTGCCAGGGAGTCAAATAGAAACCTGCCCCCAGAGCGGCCTCCTGTGCCAGCTCTTTCATCTCCTGTGCCTGCTGTACCACGTGCTGCACCCACCTCTGCGGCAGCCTCCAGGGCCCTTTCCCCTCTCCCCACTCCTTGTGTCCCACCACTCCTAATGCAGGGACGTGTGCGTGGGGATGAGCCTGCCCGAGATGTTCCCTGGGATCCCAGGGGGCTGTGGTAGGCTGACCCCGGCCAGCAGCCGAGCACCCACACAGCTGCTCACACCTCCCCCCACAGCAGGACAGGGAGAGGATAGGAAAAGCAAAAGCAAAAACACTTGTGAGTTGAGCTAAAGACACTTTAAGCCATGAATGAAAGGGGAAAAATAAACCAACCTCCAACACTGTAAAGGCAGCCGCTCATTGCCTCCCACCAACAGCCGGGTGCCCAGCCAGTCTCCAAGCAACAGCCATGCTGGGAGCCAAACCCCTTCCTCTTCCTCTGCCTCCAGTCTTGCTGCCGAGGACAATGCTGTGTTGTGGACCATCCCTTTGGCCGCTGGGGTCAGCTGTCCTGGCTCTGTCCCCTCCTGGCCTTCTGCCCACCCTGGACTCCTCACTTCGGGGAAGAATGGGAAAAGGGAGAGCCTTGATACTGGGCGAGCTCTGCGCAGCCACAGCCCAAGCACCCGCACCTTGTCAAGGGGACCAGCCATTGCCATGCAGGTGACGGCACCCCACACGGACACCACATGCCCCCCATGCCAGCCCATGCCCAAACTGGCTGCCACAGCCTCATCCTGCCCAATGAGGGGCCAGGATCCCAGGCAGGGGGCCCCGTGGCCAGGGATCACTGGTGGACCCTGGACAGGCTCCCCGCAGAGCGCCCCGATGGTGGCTGCCAGGAGGTAGCAGAAAGCAGATGGCAGGGCGGGCCGAGCCGACAATCCCCCTAATCCCATCAGGGCAGTGGGGGCCAAGCGGAGCCGAGCCGGGCCATGGCGGGCACACGGGCACACAGCCGTCTCCTGCACTCTCTGCTCTGCCAGGTAGGACTGAGGGGGCTGGGGGCAGGGCTGGACTGGGGTGGGTGTGCCAGGCCAGGCTGGGGGGCAGCTCTGGCCCGCTGGGGTCCCCACTGACCATGCTCCCCCCAGCTATGCTGCAGCTGTGGCTGCAGCTCCTGCCATGGGCTCCGTGTATCCACAAGCACCCGCATCCTCTACACTCTCCTGCATGTCCTGGCCTCTGCCGTGTGCTGCCTCATGCTGTCCCGCACTGTGGCCCAGGCCGTCAGGGAGAAGGTGATGGCGGGAGCTGGGACACCCAGGGTGATGGGGATGCTGGGATGCCAGGGGTCCCGGGGGCACTGGGGATGCCGGGGTGCCAGGCATCCCAGGGGGACTTAGGGGTCCTAGGAGCACTGGGGGTCCCAGAATTGCCAGGGGAGCCAGGAGTACTGGGATGCTGGGGATACTGGGAGCAACAGGGCTGCTGGGAGTACCAAGGGTGCTGGAGGTGCCAAAGGGAAGGGGTTCCAGGGGTACTGAAGATGCAGAACTTGCCCAGTGTGCTTGGGGGTCCTAGGGGTACTGGGGATGGAGAAGGTATTGGGAATGCTGTGGGTGTCAGGATTCCAGGGGTGCTGAATGCCGTGGGCGCTGAGGCTTGTCAGGCACACCAACAGCCCTGTCCTGTCACTCACCATGCCTGTAGGTGCCCTTCTCAGTGGTGCTGTGCGAACACCTGCCTGGGGGCACAGACTGCGAGCGGCTGGTGGGCTCCTCGGCCGTGTACCGGGTCTGCTTCGGCACCGCCTGCTTCCACCTGGCACAGGCCGCCCTGCTCCTCAACGTGCGCTCCAGCACCGACTGCCGCGCTCAGCTCCACAATGGGTACAGGGATGGGGCGCAGGGCTGGGCTGGGCTGGCGAGGGATGGGGCTGCCGGGGGCTGCAGAGGGATAGGGTTGCTGGGGGCCCCGTCTCCCTGATGCTTGCTGCCCCGCAGGTTCTGGCTCCTGAAGCTGCTGGTGCTAGTGGGGCTCTGGGCTGCCAGCTTCTTCATCCCTGAGGACAGCTTCATCCAAGGTGCGTCCCCCACCCTGCCCAAGCGGGCATCCTGGGCCCCCACATGTGGCACCTACGTGGCCCCTGTGCTAGCCCCCACGTTTGCCCTGTCCCCCCAGCCTGGCACTACACAGGTGTCTGTGGGGGCTTCGCTTTCATCCTCATCCAGCTGGTACTGATCACCGCCTTCGCACACACCTGGAACAAGAACTGGTGAGTGCCAGGGTGCCGGGCGGGCACTTGCCTGCTGCTGGCTCTCACCTGCTCTCCTGGCAGGCTGACGGGCGCCGCGCAGGACAAGCGCTGGTACCTGGCCGTGCTGCTGGCCACGGCCGCTTTCTACACCCTCGCCTCCGCCGCCTTCTCCTTCCTCTACAAGTACTACACCCACCCGGCCGCCTGCCACCTCAACAAGGCGCTGCTCACCGTCAATGGCAGCCTCTGCGGCATCATGTCCTTCATCTCCATCACGCCCTGCGTGCGGCTCAGTGAGTACCGCATGGCACTGCACAGCATGGGCCACAGCATTGCAGGGCCATTCGTGTCCTGGGGCTGGGAGGGCAGCTGTGGGCTCCCCAGGGCTCCCGCTGGCCCCTCCTGTGCCTTGGGGCAAGGGAGCAGTGGGAGGGGGCTGCTCGGGGCCCACGCAGAGCCCATCTGCCAGCTCGTGGCACACCAGGGGCTCTGGTGACACCTCTGACCTCACCCCTGCAGAGCAGCCGCGGTCAGGGCTGTTGCAGTCCTCAATCATCAGCTGCTATGTGATGTACCTCACCTTCTCTGCACTGTCCAGCCGTCCCCCAGAGAGAGGTGGGTGCTCCCGCCTGCTGCCGGCAGCCCCCCGCCGGGGCACGCACCGGTCTCACCTCCGCCTCCCCACAGTGCTCTACAAGGGGCAGAACCTCACCGTCTGCTTCCCGGGCGTCCGTCAGGACGAGCTGCAGACAGAGGACACCACCGTTGCTGTCCTGGGGGCCGCCATCATGTACGCCTGCGTGCTCTTCGCATGGTGCGTGTACCCACGGCGTGGGGCAGGCAGGGTCCCTGCAGCACCGGCCCTTCTGGGCATGGCGAGCCTGACAGGCACCGCAAGGGGACCCTGTCCCCAGTCTGTGGCACAGCCAGCAGAGCCAGGGGATGTCCCGAGGGATCGCAGGGCCAGAGCAGGCAGGACATCTGCAGATGGGCAGGGACAGTGTAGTGACCCCAGGCACAGCACAGCAGGTGTCCTCCAGTCGTGTCAGATCCATGGAGGGGGGCACTGGGTGCCTGGCACAGGGCAGTTGGTGCCCATGTTACAATTTCTGCCTCTCTCCTGGGCACAGTAATGAAGCCTCCTACCTTGCTGAGGTCTTCGGGCCCCTCTGGATGGTCAAAGTCTACAGCTTTGAGTTTAAAGTGAGTACGGATGCTGTCCCTGCCCCCGCTGTGCCCTGTGTCCTCCTGCCATGGACACCCCAGACCTGCCACTCCAAGCCCTGGACCCAGGCCTGGGGCAGGTTTGTCCAGCCAAGCACAGGAGACTTCCCACAGAGCACCCCTGCCTGCACCAGCTCCTCAGAGTCAGGCAGCCCCAGTGCCAGGCAGGGCTGGATCCTGCGGCAGGGCTCAGCCCAGCAGTGGTGGCCATGGAGCTGGGCTGCCCTGCCCCAGCAGCAGTTGCCACCACACTCCTCTCTCTGCAGAAACCCTCCTGTTGCTTCTGCTGCCCAGAGAAGATGGAGGAGGAGCTCAGAGGTGGGTGCCGGGTGGGTGGGCAGACCCTGCCCTTGAGTGCCTGTGTCCCAGCCCAGCGGGTGCTGGCAAGGAGGGGGTGCGGGAGCCGCCGTGCCCCTGTGCTCTCCCAGGCGCCGAGCCAACATGCGAGCAAGCGGAGGAGACCGCCAGGGGACAGTGCATCATCCAGGATGAGCGAGACCGGGTGGTCTACAGCTACTCAGCCTTCCACTTTGTGTTCTTCCTCGCCTCACTCTACGTCATGATGACCCTCACCAACTGGTTCAGGTAGAGCCCCACGCTTCTGCCCAGCCCTCCTTGCTCTTGCTCCCCTTCCCTCTTGCTAGTGCAGCCACCAGCACTGTCACCCCCTTCCCAGCATCATCACCCCCTCAGCGTCATCACCCCACCAGCTCCAACCCGCTCCCTGTGGAGGCTCAGGCTGCAGCATTGCACTCCTCACTGGCCCTCTGCTCCAGGCCGTGCTGGTGTCACTGAGCTGGTGCCTGCTGGGGAAGCACATGGCTCTGCACCCACAGACCTGCACCGCTTCAACCAACAGCCCCTGCCAATGGCAGCCAATGGCAGTGCAGTGAGCCAGGCTGGGGTCTGCAGGGCTGAGGGGGCTCCATGGCAGGTGGGACGTGCCCAGGGCCACGCAGCTGCTGGGACACAGGGTGACCTGGTGGGTGCAGCTGGTGCTGGGATCCCCCGTGTTGGCATCCCTCCGGTGCCCAACAGCTGCCCTCTCCCACCAGCTATGAGAATGCAGTGCTGGAGACCACCTTCACACACGGCAGCTGGTCGACCTTCTGGGTGAAGATGTCTTCGTGCTGGGCCTGTGTCCTGCTCTACCTGTGGCTGCTGCTTAGCCCCTTCTGCCTCCACAGCTCCCCCCAGCACCGGCGCAGCAGCCCAGCCCTGCGCGTCGTGCGGCGACGACGCGCCCAGCAGCGCATCAGTGTCTCCACGTAGTCCCTGCTGGGACAGACTGTGCCCGGCCGCTCACATGGCAGCAGCAGGGGCTGGTGCCTGCCATGCCCTGTGCCTGTGCCCTGGCCCCACTGGGTTCCACTGGCCTCCCTGACCCCCGTCCCAGGAGATGGCGGCATCTGAGAGCCTGAGGGTGACCCAGGAGGTGGGCGCTGACAGGGACACCAGTCCTGCGCTGAGCTGGGGCCACCCGAGGGGCTGGCCGGAGGGGGCCAGGTGGTGGGTGCTCAGCCCTGGCTGCTGCTGGGGTCCCTCTGGGCAGGGAGGCAGCTCCTGCCACACACTGGCTACCAGTCTGGCTGCCCTGGCCCAGAGTCTGCCGGGCAAGCAGGGCTCTGCCCTGGCCATCTCTGTGTCTCAGCTCATCCACCAACGGTGTGCTTATTGTAAATAGCTTCTTCAATACATTTTTATATAAAACTCAGAGCTGAGTCTGTGCCATCTGCCCCCATGAAGGCCGCAGACGTAGGGCTGGGCATGGAGGTGCCCACACCACCCCAGCACCGGCCCCTTCCATGCAGCAGCCATGGCCAAGGGTGCCTTTGGGACAGCTCTGCTGGAGAGGGGGGGACAAGCTGGGGGTGGCAGAGGAGGAAGCGCTGGCCTAGGATCCCGGGCTCCAGGAGAGCGTTCAGCCCATGGCTGGTGCTCCCTGCATGCTCCCAGCTGAGCCCCTGGAGGAGCCAGCTCACCCCCCCGAGGACACGGGTGACTCCAACATGACGTGGTGCTGGGTGCACTGGCCTGAAAGGTGCCTGCGAGCTGTTGTGGCACCAGCCTGGCCTGGCAGTGGGGCCAGTGCAGGGACAGGACCCCCAGACGAGCACCTTCCCGGGCAGCAGGGACGGTCCCAAACTGCTTGGCCAAGGACCTGCCCCAGGACACTGGGGACAATGCCAGGCTGTGGGGTCCCATGGGCACCATGCCCAGCCCTGGCTGCAGCTGCTCCTGTCCCCCACCACAGCAGCTGCCCTTCTCCATGGGGACCATGGTCACAGCACCTCCAGACCACCCTCCACCCCATCTGCTCTCTGTGGCTGGGCAAAGCCCTGGGGAGGATGGATGGACAGGCAGACAGACGGACGGAGCCCCCGGCACCTGCCAGCGCCCAGTGCTTCAGTGGGAGGGGAGCCTGAGTCACTGGGTGGGGGTACTAGTGCAGGTACCAGAGCGAGCCAGGGCATTGGCGGGGGGGCAGCCCAGCTGCCCAGGAGGGCACGGTGCCAGCACTGCTGCAGGATCATGGGCCAGCCCCGGGCCCCCATCTGCAGAGCAGACACATCAGGGCGGTTCCATGGGGCCCAGCAGCACTGCAGGGCCACGGCACCAGCTGCACCCAACAGGCCCCATGCTGCAGCGGTGGCAGCCAGTGCCAGATGGGGACTGACACCTGCGGCCAGGGCTCCCGCCAGGCCCTGTGCCCACCAGCCTGCCGCAGCCAGCAGGATATGGTCCCGCAGGAGGTGAGGGTGGCACTGCAGGGCAACGCTGGGGTCTGGCCCTGTCCTGATGTGGCACTGCAGTCACCGTGGGGTCTCCAACTGGAGCAGCGGGGGCTGCATTGGGAGCAATGGGGGTCTATAGTGCCCAGCGCCCAGCACCCCAGGCTGGGCACTGTGGCTCACACCTCTCCCTCTCCAGGAGATGCAGGGACCCACACAGGGCTCAGGGACAGGAGCCAGGCAGCTGTGGCACCAGCTTGGGGACATCGCCCAGGTAGGGCTGGGCAGGGGCCCAGGCAGTGATCCCCTGCAGCCCTGGGCACCCAAGAGCTCCCCGGTGCACCGGGCTGTGCCCCAGCAGGGACTCGTCTCGCCCTGCCCAGGAGAATGATCGGCTGCGTCGCACCCTGCGTGAGGCCGAGCGCAGCGTCTCCCAGCTGCAGGCAGAGCTGGAGCAGCTGTGGGGGGACTTCCCTGAGCAGGTGCAGCAGCACAATAAGTGGCATTTTGCGGGAGGGGGATGGCGGGGCTGTACCCAGCTTTGCAGGAGACCCTGCCTGCACATGGCCCAGCGCCAGCCCCGTGTGCTGCTCCAGCAGCAGGCAGCACTGCCAGCAGGTGCCCTGCCGAGCCCAGCCGTGGGCAGGGACGCTCTGCCAGACCCTGTGCGCTCCTGCCTGCCCTGCTGCTGTGGGGAAGGCCAGGTGCCCGTTGGGGAAATGCTGCCTTGCTCGGCCCCATCATGAGCACAGGCAGCTGGGAAGCCTGCCCAGAGCTGCTGGCACATCCCTCCAGGCCCATTGTTGGCAAGCTCTCGGTGTCCTTGGGACTCCCTGGCCGTCTCAGCACCTCCACGGGTACCTCTGCCTCCCCAGGCATGGGGTGCCTGCTGGGTTGGGGCTGGAAGGCTCCATGCAGCCCCTGTGCCCGCCAAGGGGGCAGGTCCCCATGGGGGCCCTGCCATGAGGCTCCTGTGTCCCTGCAGGGAGCATCTGGCCCTGTGGGAGATGGCGGAGGAGAACCTGGCGTTCGCAAGCTACGTCAGGATGCTGCAGTATGTCCCAGCCCAGCCAGGCAGCGGAGGGGGAGCAGTCACTGGGGCAGCTGGGGATGTGCTGCTGCCTGCAGGCTGCCATTGCTGTGGGTATAGCCCTCCCCTGGGTCAGCCCCTGCTGCCCCCCGGCTCCCTCCCACCAGGATGACAAACAGAAGCCTCTGCAAGAGCAACAGCCTGCACTCAGCCCTGCTGCTCGGCTCGCAACCAGACCTGCGAGCGGTGAGCCCTGCAGCTGCTGCAGAGCATGGGGCTGGCACCCATGCAGGAGCAGAGGGCCAGGACTGGCACCCGCAAGGGCAGGGATGCTGGGTGCTGGCCCGTGCCGCGGGGCACAGTGGCTGGCTGGCTCAGCTGCCCTCGCTCACGGGGACACAGCACATGGGCTGCTGCCAGCACTCTGGGACCCGCCTGAGTCCCTGGATCTGGAGGCCACAGAGTCCCCCCCAGGTACCCCCCCACAGGGTGCCTCCATGCTGAACCTTCTGCCCCACAGCCATGGCCCCCTGCTGCCCGCCCAGAGGGCACCCACAGCAGGTGAGTGATGGAGGGTGGAGGGGCAGGCAGGCTGCAGCCCCCCCCTCCCTGAGCACTGCCCTCCAGCACAGGAGCAGGGGGGGAATTCCCAGCACCACCCACTCCCCGATGCAGCCTCTGGGGCAGATGGAGACCTGGGCTGCAGCAGTGCCAGCCTCGGGCAGCAGCAGAGCTTGGCCTCCAGCCCAGACACAGCCTCCTTGCTCAGCAGTGCAGGCAGCCACAGCTTGGAGGACAGTCCTCCCTCCAGCTCCCACGAGGGCACCAAGGTGAGGGATCTGCCCCCAGCCCAGCACCACAGGCTAGGGAAAGGGACACAGGGCTGCTTGCCCGCAGCTCCCTGGTTTGGGCCCCTCACCATGACATCTGTCACCCAGCAGGCCTCTGGCCCCCCGACAGGTGAAGCAGACGGACCCAGTGGCTCTCCCAGGCGCTTCAGCAAGAGGAAGCTTCCTGCCTTTACACCGGAGGTAACCAGCAACTCCCCATCCGGTGCAAAGGGCCAGGCTACGGGGGAAAACGGGGCACACCCACACCCTGTGCCAGCACCCCACTGCTGCTTGTCTCACCAGAACTGCAAGAGGGGAGAGGAACCCACATCCCCTGCCCCATGTACCAGCTGGTTCTGGCAGGGGACAGGGGCATGGGGAAGTCCAGCTTCCTGATGCACCTCTGCACAAACAAGTTCAGAGGAGACATCTCCAGCACCCTCGGCACCCAGCTGGGGCAGAGGCACAGGAGCAGCACCTGACTGTCCCTCCCAGCACGGATGGACTTGCAGATAAAGCAGTTGCTGGTGGACAGGGAGCAAACCACATTACAGATCTGGGACACAGCTGGGCAGGAGAGGCGAGAGCGCAGGGGCTGGGTTGCCTGATGCCATGCCAGGCCAGTCAGGGCCAGGTCCTGCTCTGGCAGCAGCCCCACAGGCTGGCAGTCACTGCACCAGCAGCAGAGCAGCCCTGGGGCAGTGGGCCTGGCCCAGGCCCACAGCAGTGACACCCCTGGCCCCAGGTACCAGAGCATCACCCAGTGCTACTTCCACAAAGCCCATGGCGTGCTGCTCCTCTATGACATCAGCTCCCCAAGCAGCTTCCTCAGCGTCCGCCAGTGGATTGAGGACATCAAGGTAGCAGGAAGGGTCCAACAGGCACCCAGCCCCCACAGAAAGGGGCAGGAGCTCTGGGGCCAGGCTGTGCCATGCCCCAGACAGTCCTAGGGGAGCAGGAACGAGACAGGAGCGAGCTGGGCTGGTTGCAAAGCAAGGTGGGGGGCCAGCCTCTGGGAGCAGCAGGATTGCTTCCCCCCAGCTTTTCCCCTTCACTGGTGTTTGTGTTGGGTCTGGAACTGCACTCTGCTCCTCTGCATGGTACAGGTGTGACAGGGTGCAGCCGGTGCATGTGACAGAGCTCTAGGGCTCCTTGAGGAGATGGACTACAGCAGCAGGTGGAGGCTGCCAGCCCCAGGGAGCTCTGAGCTGCCCTTCCCTCCCACAGGCCACAGAGAGGCCGCTGCCACTCATGCTGGTGGGGAACAAGACAGACCTGCAGCACAGCCTGCCAGAGGCAGCAACTGGCCAGGGTGAGCAGGCGCACCTCGGGGCCCCTAAGGGCAGCAGGGACCCCACTGACACCCCCTGCTCCCCCCAGGCCCACGGCTCCCCGTTCTGTGAGACCAGCGCCAAGGACAGCACCAATGTGGTGGAGGCAGTGCTGCACCTTGCCCAGTGAGGAGCTCTGCCTGCTGTGGCACCCAGCTTGGGGCCACACAGGGCCCGCGGCAGCCACTGGGCCCCATCCTGCCAAGGTGGTGGGACCAGCTGATGCCACTGCTCCCGGCCCTGCAGGGAAGTGAAGAGGACAGTGGGCCAGAGCAAAGGCCACAGCACTGGACTGGACCTCAGCATCCCAAGGGCAGCTCCACGCTGCTGCTGGACCTAGCACAAGAAATAGCCCTGCTGCCAGCTTCGTGTCCTCTCCGTAGACAATTCCCCAGTCTCACTGTGCCCGCAGAGGTGCTGCGGAGCAGGCAGCTTACCCTGCTTCAGCTCCTGCGCCTGCTTGTCCCACCGGCTGCAGAAGCCGTCCAGTCCACACATAAACCCAGCCGCCGTCGCCCCAGACCCGCATTGCCTCCCTGCCGCCAGCTCCAGCCCTCCTTCCCACCCTCATTGCAACCCATCTCTCTCAGCCGTGATCCTTTCCTGGTCTCATCCGTCCAGGCTTCCAGCGATCCCACCCTCCCCAGGGTGTTTACCGCCCCTCTGTCCCTCTCCCCACACGCCCCTGCGCGGGGTCCCACTGGCCGCCCTGACCCCCCAGGCGACATCCCCTGACACCTCCCAGACCAGGCCCCATCTTTGTTCCTCACCGCGAAGATGCAGCTGCTCCACACCGCAAGAGCCGTGCTTGGTCCATCCCTCTTCACCAGCATGAAACGCGGCCACGAACACTCCCTCCCGGCCGGGGGGGCGCGGCGCCGGTGCCCCCTCCCGCTCCCCAGGCAGCCCCAGCCCCCCCACCCGGGCGCACGGAGGGAGGAGACGGGCTTTGCAGGGCTCCACAAGCTACTTTAATAGGAGACAGACCCGAGGCAGGCGCGGGGGGCTGCCGGGGTCCCCGGCGGGGCGGCCCGGCCCCGGGGCTGCGCTGGGCATCCTGCCGGCGGGCGGCCCGGCCCCGGGGTAGAGGCGGCCCGGCCCGGCCGCGGGCTACTTGGCGCCCTCCTTCTTCTCGTCCGCCTTCTTCTGCTTCTGCTGCATGATCTCCGAGTCCCTGTGGGAGAACGCGTGGCCGGGCTGGCAGCGGTACCAGCACCGCCATCGGGAGGGGACCGGGGATCGGGGCTGGGGGGCGGGGGGGGAGCGGGTCGGCTGGGCCGGCCCGGCGCTTACCTCTGCTTGCGGGCGGCGGCCGAGAGCCCGTCGTCCCGCCGCTTGCCCTTGCCCGAGTCGCTCTGCTTCTTCAGGTTCTTCTGCCGCGCCAGTTCGCGCTGGTTCCCGCCTGCGACGGCGCGGCCGCCTCAGAACGGCCCGGCCCGCGGCCCGGCCCCGCGGCCCAGCCCCGGCCCCGCGGCCCAGCTCGCGCCCCTGCCCCGCGCTCTCCCGTAACGGCGCCGCCGCTCCCCCCCAACCACCCACCCCCCGAGGCCGGCCCCGCAGGGCGGGTCACGGCGCCGCTCCCCCGGTCCCGGCCGCGGCCCGCACTCACGGGTCATGGCGCCGCTCCCTCCCGCCCTCCGCTCCGCCGCCACGTCCCGCACTGACCCCCCCCGCGCCCCGCCCCGCCCCGCTCTTTAAGGGCGCGGCACGGCCAATCGCCGCGCCGAGCCCGCCCCTGCCGCTCTCCTATTGGCGCGCCTCTCCGGCTAGGCCCCGCCTGATTGGCCGCGGGCTACGGCTGCCATTCTGCCGGCGGGGGCGAAAAAGCCGGAAGCTGGGGCGCAGGCGCCAGAGCCGCGCCCACGCGCTGGGGGGCGGGACATGACGGCGCCACGCCCCGCCATGACGCTTGAGGCGTGAGCCGTGCGGGGGCGGTGCGGGACGGGACGGGACGGGACGGGAGACAGCGCGGGAGGGCGGGGCGGCCGGGCCGGGGCGCTGCGGGCGCCTTTCCCACTCCTCGGTCCGATGCCCGGAGCCGCTGCGGCCCCCCAGGCCGGGCCGGGCCGGGCCGGGCCGGGCCGGGCCGGGCCACCGGCAGCCCCGCAGCCTCTTCTCCATCCCCGGGGGGGCGGCGGCTCCTCCGGGCGGGCTCTGCGGCGCCGCTCAGGCCTCTCCTTCCGCCGCGGGCGGTGCTGGGGCTCTGCGGGGAGGGACCGCCGTGAGGGCCATCCGCGCCGGTGGGGCCAGGCGGGACCGCGACCGGCCCCCGACGGCCCCTCCCCGGGCAGCCTGCTCCGCCGGCGCGCCTACGCACCCGGGGCTCGGCGTCGGCGTCGGGCCCTGGCGGGGCTCCTGGGGGTCGGCGCAGGCTGGGGGGCTCCGGTGCTTCACCAGCCGCGAGAGCTCGGCGTGGATCACCTGCGGGCGGCGGGGCGGCTGCAGCGGCTCCGGCGGGACCCCCGACGGTGCCGGTGTCGCCCCCCCACCCCGAGCCGGGCTCCTGTGAGACCCCCGCACCTTGCTGGCCGGGTCCAGCTCCAGGGCTCTCCTCAGGTCGAGCTCGGCCTCCGCGTCCCGGCCCTGCTGTGCCAGCAGCTGTGGGGAGAGGAGCGGGTGGGAGCGGGCGGGCAGACTGGGGAGAGGAGCTGGGGGGGGGGGGCGCAGGCCTCGGACCCACCTGCCCCCGCCGGAGCAGCGCCCGGCCGTTGTCCGGGCTGATGCGCAGTACCGCCTCGCAGGCCGCCAGCGCCTCGCCCGCCCGCTCCAGCTTCAGCTCGGCGGCCGCGCAGTTGTTGAGACACTTGACGCGTTGCTCCCGCAGCTCCTCTTCCTCCTGCGGCCCGGGCGGGGCTGCGGGGGGAGTGCGGCCTCAGCGCCCCGACTCAGCCCCCGACCTCCCCCCCTCTTCTCCCCTGCCCGGTCTCACCGGCGGCGGGGCCGTCGAGGGCGCGCAGGGCCAGGCGGTAGGAGTGCAGCGCCGCCGCGAAGTCGCCCCGCGCGAAGTGGAAGTTGCCCCTCTCCCTCCGCTGCGAGCCCAGGCGCAGGCGAGCGGCGGGCGGCAGCGGCTGCGGGTCGGGACCGTCTCGCACCTCCAACAGCGTCACCTCGAACAGCAGCGGTGCCTCGGGCGGCACGTCGGGCTCCCTGCGGGCACAGCGCCGGCTGCCCCAGCCCCTGGCCGGCCCCCGGCCCTACCGGTCCCTGCCCCCCCGGCCCCTTGCTCCCCTCCCAGGCCCCCTGCCCGCCCCGCTCCCCCCCGCCCCTGTCCGCCCTACCTGCCCGGGCGGCCGTAGCCGTAGGGGAAGGCGGCGAGGAAGAAGGAGACCTCCCCGGGCTGCATGGTGGGGACGCCCAGCTCCAGGGCCTGCGGACGCGGGCACGGAGGGGCTGGCCGGGCGCGGCACCGGGCGGCGCTCAGCCCGCACCGCGCCCCGGCTGGGACTGACCTGCACGACGTCGCCGTGTCCCGGCACGAAGGTGAGCCGCGGGTCCCGCTCCACCAGCCCGCCGTCCTCCAGGGCGCCCAGCACCTTCACTGACACCTCCTGGCCCGGCCGCGGTCGCGGCCCGCCCTGTCCGTCCCGCACCACGCGCTTCCGCAGCAGCCGGTCCTCTGCGGGGCGGGGGCGGCTCTGAGAGCCGTCCCGGGACGCCCGGGGCCCGACTCTCCCCGGGGCTGCCCGCGGGCGCTCACCCGTCAGGTCGCTCCAGCCGTCGGCCGCGAAGAGCGGCCCGAAGCCGCCGGGGCCCGGGGCCGCCAGCGCCTCCAGCCGCCGGTAGAAGAGCCGCTCCTCCTCGCGCACCGACGGCACGGCGATGGCGGTGTGGGGCAGGCGGAACCGCACCCGCCTGCCCCCACCGGGGCCCCGCGGCCGCCCGCCGGCCCCCGCCTCCCGCTCCGGGGAGCCGCCGGGCGAGGGTCCCGGCATGCCCGGTCCCGGCCCGCCTCGCCGCCCGCCGCTACCAGCCGGCCTCGGTCCAGGCCGCCCCCGGGGCTCGACGGCGGCGAGCGCCCGCGGCCCCCAGCCCGCACCGGACGCGTCGCCGCCGGCCCCGCCGCGCCGCGACTGCCCCGGGCCGCCCGGGCCGGGACCGTCGCCGAGCGCATCGCGTCGCGCCGTTACCTAACGCCGGGAAGCCGCTCAGGGGATTAGCCCGGGCCGGCGGCAAAAATAGCCGGGTCAGGCCGAGCCCCGCCACGGGGCTCCCGCCGCCACCGCCCCGCCCCGCCGCTGCCCCCCCGGGCCCGCCCCGCCCGCCGCGGTCCGGGCCATGCCGCGGCCGGAGCTGCGCGGGCGGCTCCGGTACGGGGGCTGCGGGCCGGGCTCCCGGCTGAGCCTCCTGCACGTGCGGGTCTTGGCGGCGCGGGCGCTGCGCGGCTGCGGTCGGCGGCAGGTGGGAGCGGACCGGGCCGGGGCGGGCGGGGGGAGCCGGGGGAACCGGGCGCAGGCGGGACTCATCGGTGCCCGCTGTTGTTGCAGGGGTCGCCGGGGCCCGCGATCGCCTTCCAGGGCAGCCGGGGGGTGATGGGGGACCGGGAGGGACTGGGGAGACCGGGGAACTCAGGGCGGCCGGGGGGTGGGGGGACCGGGAGGGACCAGGGGACCGGGGAGCCCAGGGCGGCCGGGGGGTGAGTGGGGGGACCGGGAAACCCAGGGCGGCCACGGCGTGGGGGAACTGGGGGGCCGGGGAAACCAGGAAGGCCGGGAGTGAGTGGATCGGGGTACCGGGGAGATCGGAGGGCCCGTGCCACCCCGGGCGGGGTGGATCCGCCGCGCCCCGGGGGAATGGGGAGGCTCGGGGGGGGGGGCCGCGGCCCTGACGGCCCGTCCCGCCGGCAGTGCCTGACGGTGCCGGGAGGCCCCGGGACCCCCCCCCCCCGCGGCTCTTCTCCTTCTCCCTCTCCTGCTGCAGCCGGGACGAATGAGGGGCCAGCTTCGAGTGCGCGCAGCTGGCCGTGCCCCGGTGAGCCTGCCGGGCCCCCGCGGTCCCGGTCGCCGGCCCTCCGGTCCCTCAGCACTCGGAGCTGCGCCAGCAGCACCGCCTCGGGGTCAGCCCCAGCCCTGCTCCCGCTGGCGGAGCCGCGGGCACAGATGGGTGGGAGCGCTGCCCAGGGGTGCGCTCCCACCAGTCGGGTTCGCTCCTGCTCTTCTCCTCGCGGTCCCCGATGGCCCTGGCCAAGCAGCCTGGTGCTTTTGGGGTCTAGAAGTTCCCGACACCCTCCCTGAGCTCACAGCATCCTGAGCTCCCGGTCCCTGTAAGGGCATCCAGAGTTGCCGGGGCAGCAGCAGCCCCGGAGACAGGGTCTTTGGAGACAGTCTGGGTATGGATTCCCTCCTTCCTTGCTTGTTCGGTGTGCCCACCTTGCAGGGCCTTCTCTGGTCATTGCATTGGGCCAGGGGGGCAGGCTGGGCTCAGCTGGCAGGAGGTGTTGTCTTTTCCCAGGCTAGGTCAGGGCCAGCTGGACAGCCTGGGCAGCATCCAGGAGAAAATCATAGTCTGTGCCTGGGGGAGCTGCTCCCCACTGCTGCGGGAGCCTGTGTCCCTGGCAAAGGAATCCTGCAGCAGAGCAGTTGTTGAGCCCGATCCAGCCATGCTTGGCTCCAGTTAGTGCGGTGCCGTGGGTGGCCCTGGCCTGAATGACAATGGGTGCTGAGCCTCCACTCCCTGCCAGGCTGGGGTTTGCTGGCTGCGGGGGCCCTGCTCTCCCCCTGGGATGACAGTGCTGCCTCCTCCGGGACCAGCTGGCCCTGCAACGCGGCGGCCACTGCTCACCATGGCCAGGGCAGCAGCTCCGCATGTCTGGGGGTCTCAGGCTGCACCAGTGAGCAGGAGGCAGTAGCAGCACCAGGAGAGCTGTAGTGTCCCTGTCCTGTCAGTGGTGGTGGGGCAGCCATGGCAGGCTGGGGGTGCAGAGGCTCAGGGGGCTGTGTGCCAGGACTGATGGGGGAGGAAAGCAGAACCTGCTGTGATTCTCCTGAGGGGCTGACCCCATTTTGTCCCAATGTGTCTGCAGGCAAAGGTGTCACGGCTCCCAAGGCCAGCGTGATGGGCCTGCCAGGGAAGTGCTCTGCTGTGTCCCAGAGAGCAGAAACCACAGACCTGCAACAGCCAGCCCCAGGGCATCTCTTCAAAGCCTGGTTCAGCCCTGGGCCCTGCAGCCCTGTCGCAAGCATGAGCTCCTGCAGCGGCTGGAGGGGATGCTGGCGGGCAGGTGCAGTGGGGCACGGCTGCTGGCAGCACTGGAGGAGGTGAGGGTGCCAGCTGCGGTGCCTGCTCGAGTGTGAGAACACTGCAACATGCCCACCTGGCTGTGCCCCCCCCAGGTTGCCGAGCTGGAGCCGGCTGCCTGCTGCTACCCCCTGAAGGGGACCCTTGTGCTGGAGAGCTGGCCAGGGAACATGGTGCAGGAGCAGCAGCAGGTAGAGCGGGGGCCCTGGGGCAAGCAGCAGTGAGAGCAGCAGGGCCTGGGGTGCTTGGTTGCTGCTGGGGTCTGGCCACGGGCACAATGCATTTACTCCCAGGTACTCAGCACCCTTTGGGCAAGACTGGACCCAGCCCTCTGCTGCCCAGCCACTTGGCATTTGGAGACACTTTACCCAGTCTTGGTCTCTGGTCTCTACTGTCTGTCATGCCCCAGGAGCCAGGATCGCAGACCCTCGGCCCCATCCTTCCTGGTGCCTCTGCAGCAGCCTCCAGAGCACGGCTCCCCTCAGGCCACCAGCAGAAACCTTCTGGGGGTGGTAGGTGCTCATGAGCTCCAGCAGCAGAAAGCCCCCAAAGGGGTGTGGGTGGGGAGACCCCAGTTCAGTGTAGCTGCTTCCCGAAGGCATTGGGCTTCTTCCTCTCTGCGCCTCCTTTCCAGCAAAGCCCCCCTTGCCCCCCCCAGCCCAAATGCTCTGAGCTCTGGACTCTGCCCCTGCCTTGTGTCCTGCCCAACCCGAGGCATGGTGCAGCAGTGGGGGGGCTGGCCCTGCCGTGACACCCACCCCCACCCCGTACAGCCCAAAGGACAGGACACGCGCAAGCACTGACATGAAGTGAGGGATGCACCAGCCCTGGGCTGTGTGGGCTGAAGCTGGCAGGGGACCCTCCAGCGCCAGGTCCCAGCACAGGGGCCCAGGACAGGCAGAGCAAGTTTGTCCTTCAGAAACGCCTGGCACTGCTGGATTTCTCAGATCTAAGAGCCAGCGAGAGGTCTTGGGCCCTGGCTCACAAGAGTGACACTGGAGCTGCCCACAGATGCTCAGCACAGGCCACCCAGCAGCACAGGGCCAGCAGCAAGCTGGGCCTCTGCCCCCCAGCAGCGATGCTGGGGAGCTGGAGAGCCCCAAGAGCGAGGAGGAGGCAGGCGATGACTGGGAGGAGAGTGCCCCAAGCCCAGAGCAGCACCCCTCTGCCCCCAGAGGTGAGGGGTGCCTGGGGCAAGCAGCCAGGGACAGCCCCAGGGTGCATGGGCCTGCCAGCTCATGCAGAAGCTGGACCAGACCCGAGGGAGCCCTGGGAGGAGGTGGGTGGCCCAAACCAGGACTCCTGGCAAGCAGAGAGGCTTTGGCTAGGAGGCCAGGGCAAATATGGGGACAGTGCAAGCCTGGGTGAACCACCCAGCCTCATGACCTGAAGCCATCTCTGTGGACACATATTTAGCTAACAGTCACAAGAGCATTCCAGATGCCTTTAGAAGGCCTTGAACAGAATAAACATGAAGACAAAAAAAGATGCCAATTAGAAGAACACAGGTGCACATTCCATGATAAAGGGAACTTGGCACAAAGAACCTCAATTTGGCAGTTTATCTTGACCAATTAGATTGAGACAAGTTTTGCATGTTTTAGTTGATATAACCAATTATGTCCTATGTTTATGCATGTGTACAGAGTTAGTATAACCAATTATATCTTATGTTTATACGTGTGTACAGTGTCGATATAACCAATCATATTTTATGCTTGTGTGCGTGGACACTATATGCTTGCATGCAGCAACCAATCAAAGCTTTTAAGGAACTTTGAGAATTGTATAAGAATGATCAGCTATGCTCAATAAACTGGCAACTTTGATCATCATATTGGTGTCCTGTCATCCGTCCCCACATGGAATTTTGCAACACATCTCTGCTGCAGCTGCGTGGCTGAGCAGGGCACCCCCGGCACCTTGCACGCCAGCATCCCTCAGGGGTCCCTGAAAGGCCCCTCAGATCTCCCCCGTGGGCCAGGGGCTCTATGTCCACCAGAGCCATGTGACTGCAAGCTTGGCTTTGGAGAAGGGGCCTTCCAGTGAGCCCAGGGGCAGGACAAGTCCTGGCCGAGGTGAAGCAGAGGTGCTCCAGCGGGCTTGATAACCCTCATGATCTTCTGCTCCTTGCCAGGTCCCAGGCTAGCAGCTCCTCCTTAGCAGAGATCCCAGATTACTTGCGGTAAGAGAGCTTGGCCCTCACTGCTGTGGGGCTCCCCATTGCTTAGTGTAATTTGGCCCAGCCCCACAGCATCAGGCAGGCTGAGACAAGCTACCTGCCTCACCTCTGACAACAGCAGCAAAAGGGCTGCAAGCCTGGCCCCAGGCACAGCCAGGTCGCAGCCCTGCCTACTTGCTGTCCCTCACACCAAAGGGCCTTGGCAAGACAACAGCACCGCCAGCCCCCTGCCCTGCCAAGAGCAAGGGCTCTGCTCTGCTGCAGAGGTCTTGCAGGCCCAGGGAGAACAAGCTTCTCCTGGTCACAGCAAGAAACACTGTACCATCTCCTCAGTGGAGCAGTGCAGAGCTTATGAGGCAGCTTTTAGTGCAGACTACACAGAGTACCACAATCTGCACACTCGCATTGGTAACGTGAGCTGGAAATTTATTCAACTGGGAGCCAAAATGAAGGTGTTGAAACAAGGAACGGAGGAATGCAAGGCAAGAGGGGCACCTGGGGCATGATGGCACAACACAGCCATGTTCCAGTTCTGCTTACCCAACTGCTTCTGGGTGTCAGGCACTTGAAGCTACAATTGTGCATGAGTCCAGCCACTTCCAAGAAGGTGAGGCTGGATGCAGGGCAGGGACTAGGTTCCCTCCCATAGCTGATCCATATACATTTCCCCCCCACCCCCTAGACTTATCCTAGCTACCAGCAGGAGAAGCAGCGCTGTGAATACCTCCACCAGAAGCTGTCTCATATCAAAAGCCTGATTCTACAGTTTGAAGGAAGCTGGAGCTCCTAGGCAAACCGTTGCTGCAATTCTTTTCCTTGCTTATCAGGACCTGTCCCTGAAGCAGTGGAAGAAACAAATCCCTGAGGGTGCATGAGATTAAGGACAGGGTTCAGGAGTGCCCTGCTGCCATCAGTGCGTACCCCAGTGCCCCACAGCCCATGTGTGGCTAGTGCACAGGCCAGCTGCTGGGCTGCTCCAGCTGCCTGCAGCCAGCTGGTTTTCTGCTCCCTGCAGGAGAGCAGGAGGCCTCAGCTGCAGAGGAAAGGCAGAGCCAGGCACTCAGCAACCCTCTGCTAAGGCCTGAGCCAACCCTCATGGATGCATTACTTAAACCTTTGGGGGGTGGCTGCCCCCTGGCAGGGTTGGGCCAGCTTTCCATGCAGGTCTCCTGCTGAAAGCAAGGCCTGTGTCAATCATGTTTGATGAGTTAACCTATGAATCCTTCCTCAGATGTCTGCTTCTCCTCAACTGAAGCCTCATTAGCTTAATTTTAATTACAGCACACAGTAAGGGGTACCTGGACAGTCACCAGCACACCCCAGCACAATGCCCTTGCTCACATCCTTTGTCCCTCTTGCCAGAAAGCTTCACCAAGCCTGTGCTTACTTCACCCCCAGTGGTTCGGGCACTAGCACCAGCACTTACCAAGAGAGGGCTCTGGGCCAAACATGCTGAAGAACTTTACTTGTGCTTAGGGCCCATCTGCCACCAGTTCTGAAGTCACAGACTAGGGAGCAAAGCAAGGATCAGAAAAGCTTCCCCTGGGCTCTGCCTTTCTTGACACAGGGCAGTACTCATTAAGGACACAGTGCTCCAGTTTGGTTTTACAGAAGGTACTCGTCAGCAGTCAGAAGTAGAGCCTGTTGTATTCCCCTGTTCCTTGCGCTACCATCTCAAGTCTGCAGCCAGCTGCAGGGGTCCTGCCAGCCTGAGGCACAAGGACCACCCAATGTCACACGTATGCTTCCCCCTGCAAGGTGTCTTGATGTCTGTTCTGGGACACAGAGCACCTGCTAGCCAGCAGCACAGTGCAGAACGTAGATGCAGTTTAAGATACTAATGTAGCTGGGAAAGAAATTCTTGTACTGCATAGCTGCTGTAGACATAGAACCATGTGCTAAGCATTGTATGATATACTGTACCTGGAGAATTCCAGCAGCAATAAATAATTGGTACACAGCCTTTGGAGTTGTGGGGGAGGAATCCACAGAGAAAGCAAGCACTGGCTCTTACCATGGTAACTGCTGCAACACAGCAGTGCCTTACGAGTCTGCTGATCATCACTTCAATGCACATGCAGCCCAAAAAATTCAGATAACTGGGGCAACAGCCCATGTCTGTTCACCCACCATCTCGCTCTTGCCCTTCCCAGTCAGCACATTCTGGGCCAAAGGAAGTTAGGGCTGCCCGTACCCCAAGATGGTTGGTCACAGCCCACACCATCTGACTGCAGCATGGGATCCTATTCCTCTCTCTCCTGAAGAGAAAGCCACAGCTACCAGCCTGCTTTCTACCAAGAGAAGTAATGATCTTACAATTAACTGGTCTTAACTGTCCTAACCACACACAAGCCACGGACAAGTCTACTGGCTGTGAGAAACACCCTCAGCACTGGCCCTACCTGCGTTTGGGTTGAGTATGTAGTTAGTAGCACCCCTCCCCTACACTTGACTACTTTTTCACCAGCTTAAAAGCTCATTTATTCCTGCTGCTTCTATGCTGCTGAGCAAATCCTATGCCAGAGTGCTCTGTATGCCTGCACTTGCCTAGATCCAACAGTCAGATTTAAGTACCACATACCTCTAAACTTGCTGAGGCAGCATGCAGACAGCAAAAGCATTTGTGACCAGAGTCCCTAAGCCCACAATCTGCATAAAAGTAGCACCTGAAGCACAGCACATTGGGACAGCTGCTGCTACTATGGTCTGGAAGGACTCACTCTACCTGACGAAGAACAGGCTAAAGGCTGAACTTAATATTTACAAACAGACTTCTAAAGGCTCACTGAAGGAAACTAGACTCACAGTAGGAGGTTGCTGCCTATGAAGAGCAGGATCCTGGTGTTAGGTTTGACAGGTCTTCATAGGACAGAGACACTTGGTCTTAAGGGGGTCATTTTATTGTTTCACTTCTCCAAATGTACAAAAAAAATTAGAAAATAACCCTACCCCCCACCCCCTCCCAAACCACAAAACAAACCAGTCTGGGGAGCCCCACAACAGTGCAGCTAAGAGACGGCAGGAAATTAAACAGAACTAGATACAGCAGCTGGGTCCCCTTGGCCCACATGGTCACTGGCTCTCCACAACCCAGAACTGGCCCCAGTCTGCCCAGTGCTTCCCCAATTCACACGGAGCTCATCCTGACCAGATAGCGAGTGGGTACTTTACAAATCCTCCTTCACCTTCTTCTTGGATTTCTTGGTTTTATCTTCCTCCTGCAGCACAGGAGTGTTGGTTGCCTCCCGCTTCAAGTAGCTAATGAAGTCACTCACTTCTCTGCCGCCCTGCAGAAAGCACAAGACAGTAAGGCAGTGCCTGTACTCCCCGTGGGCTTCCCCTTCACTAGGGGGGGGTTTTCAGGTGCCAGGCAAGAGGCCAAGGTGACTGCATGCAGAGCTCTGCCCATGGGCCTGCAGCATGCAGCAGAACATTCCCAGCAGGTACCACTGGCTGTGTTCCCAGGGTAACTAATGGGACAGTACCACCTGCAACTCCAGAGAGGCTCAGCATTATTTGGACACCAGGATGCTACTTCAATTCTATACAAAGCAGCAAGAGCAGCAAAAGACCCACCTCATACTTCTTTGGACTCTGCTTCTTGCCAGCTGGAGCAAAATAGATGGTGGGGAAGCTGGGGAGAGAGAAGAGACATCTGAGCTCCCAACATGCTCTGTTTTCTTTCAGACCAGCAAGCCAGCCTCACCAAAGGGACTTGCACCCTACATTCCCCTAGTTTAACACAGTAAGTTTCAGCAGCTCTTAAGCCAGCAAGCGCGGCCTCCAAAAGCCTGGCCATGTCCGCAGAGTTGGCTGAACTCAACTACATCCAAGTTTGCTAGCTAAACTGTTTTCAGAAAAGCAAGCCCAGCATTGTTTTTACACGGCCAAGAACAGAATCACGGCAGATTCAAAAAGCAGCAAGACAGGCCTCCAGGCATAGCCAGGACACCAGAATCCCAGAGAAGCAAAGCAGATGAAATGTCCTTTGTTTTCACTCTAGATTTCTTCACACTAAGCAAATGCATAGCAATCACGTGCTAATCGCCCCCACCCATCCTTCCCCAGAGACTTTCAGCTCTTCTGTTGTGGCTGCTGGTCAGAGACAGAAGCCTCAACTCATCCACTGACACGGTGGTGTAACAACAGTAAGACCTACCCTCTGACTTCATATGGAGAAGGCACATCATTGGCTGTAGCATCCATTTTGGCAATGATAATATTGGGGTCTTTACTGAGCTGTTGGTAGAAAAAGCTTATTAGTAACCAATCTGTAACAGTTAACACGAGGACCTCACCAATCAACATCTAAGATAGTGGTATCAGATGATAGTGTATACAGTATGCTAAAAAGTGAGCAAATTTCTTCTGAGCAGTTTACTTCTGCCTCAGCAGGGGCACAGGGAACAAAGTCTCTCCTCGGCCAGCTGTATGCAGCATGCATCTCCCAGTGGTACCTGCTGAATTGGTCTGGTGTAACTTCTAGAGAATGCTTACCCCAGAGCAACTGCTTACCTTCCATCTGTGAGGAGACACAGTGCTCAGGAAGGAGGGGTGCCTGATGGCCAAATAGCAAAAGGCTGGTCAGATCTGGGAGAACAGATTTATTTTCTCCACTTGTGAAAGCGTGCAGGGCAGTGTTAACCTTCACCGGATGGGAAACTATAATCACGCAGAGGGAAAAGACCCAAAAAGGAGCTTTGGCAGTTCAGCCAGTCACTGAATCAGGGAATATTTATGTGCCACAGCAAAGGGCACAGGCTAAACCTACTCGTGTGGTTGCTACCATGGTCTGAATCCTGCTGATGTACTTCTGCAATCACAGGAGATGTCAAAACTCACTAGTCCTCAGGAAAACACAATTATGCCCGTTATCATAAAGGCTAGACAGACAGAACCTGCAGGATTGTTTAGTGCTGCAACATTCTAGTTTGCATTTGCAACAGAGTCCCAGACCTACCTTCTCCCCCAATTCTTTGTATTTGGGCTCCAGATTCTTGCAATGGCCGCACCAGGGTGCGTAAAACTCTATCAGGACATCTTTGTCTTCTGCATTAACAATTTCATCAAAGTTCTCAGCAACCACCACCTGATAACGTTTGATCATAGAAGTTATTTTTTTTAAGTCAAGAGTGAGGCTATAACATGATATGCTCCATACACTCTGCCCAAGAAAGCCTGCCCCCCCCCACCAGTAAAGAGTCACATTGTGCCTACACAGCAAGCAGCAAAAACCACACAACTCTTCACCAAGCTGTAACATCCTCAGCTTGCAGGTAAAAACCTGTCATAAGGTAAGAGCACTACCTGCAAGTGAGGTTTGCATCTGGTATCCTCACAGGAGGAGGTAAAAATAATTTCTTTTTAATCCCAGCAAGTTCCAGGCTGAGGCATCAGTCCAGAAAGACTGGCTGAGGCCATCCCCATCCACACAAAAACAAGCACTGCCTTCTACTCCCTTATAAGGCCCTCGCCATAAAAAGCCAGGCCATGGCATGCTTTCATTCAGGGCAGAATTTACTGGGAGGGATGAAAGGTAGGAGTCATACCACCCTACCCCCTACCCCCCCCCCCAGCAATGAGATGAACATGTAACTCCTTAAAAATAGTGCAGTCACGACCGACTTGAAGGCCATGCCATGAGGGAGCACAAGCCAAGACAGCAGGCCTTTGCATAATCCCTGTAAATCTGGATGATCCTGCACTTGCAGAGCACATCACTAGTGTGCTCAAGCAGCAGTTACAATGCTGAGAGAAGAAAATGGAATCAAAACTGCAAGCTGCATTTCTTCCTTGGCTCAGAAAACTGCAATACAACAAGCAAGTGAATTCTTCTTCCATCTAACACAGCAGAAGCTTCTCAAGATGCCACAATGCAGCACTTGCAGCATGGGATACTGGCATATGACTAGAAGCTGCTGCTGAACAGTGTTTCTATGTCCACTGGTAGGAGCTGCTGCTACACTTGATGCAGCACTCACCTTCACAGGGCCATCATTGCTTTCAGGGACAGGCTCCGATTTCAGATACTTTTTCAAGTTTCCATCGAAGTAATCTTGCAGGAATCTCTCCAGAGCCTTTCCATCACGGCTGAAAGTGAAGTGAGGTTTTACAGCCATCATCACACGTACAGGATGAGAGGGGAAAACTTTCAAGGCTGATTTAAGCTCCTTCCACCCACAGAACAGATGCCACCTACATCTTTGAGAGCATCAGTCTGGGGCTGGCTTAGAAGACCCCAGAACAAGTGCAAAGATGCTCTTAAGAATTTTGACAGGAGGCTGGATGCACATCCCATTTGAAGTTTTAGACCTTCCAGCACCTTTAAGTTTCTTTTTTCAAGAAGAAAGTTACAACTATTTCCTCTGTCCTTTAACGCATCTTAGTTCCTAACCAGACACTTAAATACCTTGAGTTAAATTCTCCACCTTTGTATAACAGGAGGGCCTGCAAGCTCTCTAGAGAGCAGGAAAACATATGAGTAGGAACCATTTTGACCCAGTCATTTCTTCCAGCTGGAACATCCAGCTTTCCTGTTTCCTCCAAGCTAAGGAAGTATAATCTGGTCACAGACCCCCAGACCAAAGTGCATCAAGCGAGAGGCAACTCTGCCAAGTTCAAAAACTTACGAGAATTCTTCCTGCATGACGTATTTATCTCCTTTAGCAGTTCTGATGGCAACAACTGGAGCCTCACCCACACTGCTGTCTAGACCAAACTCTGAAAGCTCATGGCCAAAGGTTTTCCGACTAGCGACAGCAAAAGACAGTTTGTGGCCAGCATCTAAGAACTTCTTTGCAATCATCATAACCCTGAGGAGAAAAAAAAAAAGCAAACAAAACCACAAAACACAAAGCATGATTCTTTGGAACATTTTCTTCCACGTGACCTAACACCCTTCAAGTTGAAGTGCATGCTCGACAAGGAATTCAATGGCGTGATGTGTTCTGCATAGGCAAGTCCTACAGAAATGGTGTTGAGAAGCAGGGGTAAGCTGGTGTCTATTGTGAATGAGGCCTGTGCAAATGTTGTGTGCTTTCATCCTCCACCCAACAGCATGACCACCAGGGTCTCAGGCACTGGGGAATACAGAGGATAGAATCCCACAGAGCACCAGTAAGGAATTTCGTGCTTAAAGTCTAAGGACTAGGGATCCAAAAGCAAGCAGGTAGGGTTTCAAAGGACACACATATTGCATGCTTCAGGCTCTGCAGGCAGCAGCCACTCCAATAGTTCCAATTAGAAACTCAGCTGGAGGCTTTCTGGGAGAGAAGAATTCACATACGAACAATAGGAGAAACTGAGCTACGTGAACAGCAGCAATGCAAGGAACAAAGGATAGAGGCCGATTAACCCCCGCCGCTGTGTACCTGTTGCGCCAGTAGTTGGAGCCCTTTGCGTTCTTCTCATAGTCCACATCATAGTATGCCACCAACAAGTCCTTCCCCTGGATCAAGTCTTTGTTGTCTTCGGTCATGTGCGGGCAGATGCCAAAGCTATCAATTAGACAGAGGTTAGCAGCTCCAGTTTCACTGCCCAGAACCCAAACTGCCCAGAACCCATCACCTCCCAGAAATGGGCTTGATGCAGCACACTCTTGTTTCCCACCCACAAATGTCAAATGCCAGTAATAGTAAGACCTAAGGAAGAAACACTTTGCTCATTCAGGCACCACATTATTCCAAGTCAAATCTCCGTCTCTAGCCACAACATCAGTGGCTGATATCTGACCTAAATAAGGCCAAAGCTGGCATACTTCTCAGGAAGCTCAGTTTTTAAACAGAGGTCTGGTTGTTAGAATATGGAGAGTAAATGCCAACAGCCATGCCAGGATTTCCAGAAAGTGGTCCCCAAAGGACACAGTGTGGGCAAGACAGCTCTTTTGGACACTAACCAGGAAGCAGTAGCAATGCCAGCTAGAAAAGACAAGTTCTGACAGGACCAAATCCAACTGGGGCCAGTCTATCACATTCTCTGGTGAGGAATCACTCACATGTTCTCCTGGATGAATTTTTTGATCTTTCCACTGGTGATTCTGTCTTCTGTGTACTTGATGGAGCTGTCCTCAAACTTGTTTGTCAGGCGTGGAGGACGGAATAAGACTATACCCCTGAAGGGAACAGGTACAATTAATTAGTTTAAAGTATCCCTGGGTTTCCAAGGATGACAGCTGGATGAGGTAAGAACCCAGTCTCCAGTGACTATCCCACATTCACTGTTCATAGCTTCAAGACTGTCCAGTTTCTTGGTGGCACTACTGTATTAGATCTACCTGTCAGACCCCCCTCCATTACTCAGACAGGCCACAATGACAAACAAAAAAAACCCACCATAACAAGCAATGGGGAGGCAAAACGCCTCTGTTGAGATACTTCCCACCTGGAGGCAGACACTAAGCCTCCAGAGCCTGCAACCATTTGTACCTTTCTATCTCAATTCCAAAGAGCTAAAAAAGATATGCCACTGGCACTTGGGGAAGAAACAAGACCTTAAGCTATGTTCAGAAAGTGAATCCAGTTAACAACTGGAATCCCATGGATTTGTTCCAGATGTCTCAATAACAAGAAATCTTTGTGTTAAGTAACTTACTCTCCATCTTCCTCATACTTCTGCACCAACTGGTCCTCAGTGGTGTGTGCAAAACGGTAGTTATCTCTTAGGTTGTTGGCGGCTTTCATGAATTCTGAATAAGCATCACCAGATGCATCTCCAAAGAAGCCTGCAGCAGAAAAACAGATGGTGACCCCAAACCGACTCAGCAGCAGTCAGTGTACAGCCCTCATCATTTATCTCCACAACGCACTGAAAGATCACTTCTGAATCAAGTCCTCCAATGCATGTTCAGGCCTTCATCTTTGACAGCTTCTCTCCCATTTTTATTGGAGCCTTTCTATATTCCCTCCCTTCCACCAGCAGAAAGTTACTCAAGAGTCTGCCCAGCTTAATCACTCAGTCAAAAGGCAGTTGTCCTCTGAGCACTAAGACAGCCATCTGTAACCATGTGACACTACTAGTGGCAACAACTGCCAATGGTACTTAATAAAAATAAGTTTGGGGATGCTGATCAATACTCATCCAGTTAGACTTGTAAGATGGCACCTGATCCACACGAAGGAAAGCTGCTATTGCCACTTACAAACCCTGGTCAAATCATATGACGTTGACAGCCTACCAGTGTCACAAGATGCACCGAATGTACTTTCTAGCAATCCAAAGCTACCTGTTGTCAGCCAGCCAAAAGAGCAACAAACTTTAAAAAAAGATACATTACAGTGCCAGGAGGTCTGACAGTCAAATAATCACAAGGGCGGGGGGGGGGGGGGGGGGGGGGGGGGGGGGGAAGTTGGAAGGAATCCCCAGAGGTCATTAAGTCCAACCTCCTATTCAAAGCAGAACCAGCTTTAAAGTCAGATCAGGTTGCTCAGAGCTTTGTTCAACTGAGTTTTGAAAGTTTGAATGTTTCGAAATCCCTCTGGGCACACATTCCAGTACTTTATCATTCTCATTATAAAAAACTTTTGCTCAGGTCCAGCTGGAATTTTTCTTGCTACAGCTTGTGATACAGCTTCTTATCCTTTCACAGTATATTCCCCAAGAAACCTCTCAGAGCCAAGCATCCACTCATTTCAGTGCTGCACTCAATCTACTCACCCACTACAGAAGCATCTTTATCACTAACGAATTTCTCAAAATCAGCCACAGAATTGAGAGCCACTGAAGCAGGTCCCGCCTGTTTCTTGAGATGACTGACAATCCCATCTTAAAAGAAAAGTTAAATGATTAAAGGGATCAATATGAAGTTCTACAAGACATTCTTCAAGCTTCCCAAAGCAAAAGTTGTTTCTGCAGAATCCATACACCTCTCCCATACAATAAATATGATGCGAATTGAAGGAGTGCTAACACCAACTTCACAGAGGAACTTTCTAGTGTTTTCCAGATACTGCCCATCAAGGGTACAAAGTGTGAAAGATAAATGTGGAAACCTTCACCTTTAAAAGAGAGTTTTAAGGGATAATAAACATCCAGGGCTCTGCCAGCACAATGAGTTCTTGAAAGGGCAAGGTGGGGGTGTGCGTGTAGGCGAGAACCTTCTTTGTATCCTTCAACGAATGTAACGTCCCTGAGACAAGTCTATTACACATGGGTCTGCCTTCTGCCACCATTTCAGCAAGCCAGATGCTTGCTGATGAACTCTTACCTGCTGTCCTAGGCCCATCATAGGTTCCCGCTTCTTCTCCATCTCGAAAAATCTTTAAGGTGGGATATCCACTGACTCCATACTTATTACAGGTGTTTGAGTTTGCTGTACAGTCAACCTAAAGGAAGAGAAACATTGCTACTCAGTGACCTAGCCACCTGTACGCACAGAATAAAGCATCTTTGCTGTTGCCCACATTATCACATACAGAGATAAAGTCCAGAGGGTCTGAAAGCTCTTGTGTGTCTTTAGCCAAGGCTAGATTCCTTTCACCTAAAGTGTAAGGATCCACAAAGCATCTACAAGACCGAAGGCTGGAGAGTCAAGACTGGGGAAGGAGGCAGCATGGGTGTAATGACAAGCCTAGCAGAATATCTGAGGAAATACTGGAAAGATTAAGTAGTTGAGAGTTTGACCAGACTACACTAGAAAGGGTAGATTCTTGTAATCAGTGACAGGCTTAACAGGAATCAACTGTTCTTAGCACCTCTTAAGTCCTAAAGTTCCTACACTGCCTGAAGAAAATAGGCTGACAGGGAGGCCATGCCACTTCCCAGCAGGGAAGAGGAAGACCCTGATTTGAGAAAACCATACAGGTGATCTGGTAGAAAAGAAAGCTCTTGGATAACAACCCTTACTTTGTAAGTCAAGGAACACCACCATCAAGTACAGCACTACGCTAATTCTCAGACTAGATTACACAGCTCAAAGAAGGCTTCTTCCTCCCGGTTCGGGCGAGCCCTCTTTTACGCGCTCGTACACACCCATTTTATGCTCTGCACACCATCTGAGTGGCAGCAGCCTGCGCAGGGTTCAGCTTCCAGATCATTCCCTGGTGTCTAAATCTTCACAGAGACGAAACCCGGCAGAGCTCTAAAGAGCCTCGAAAAGGCCCGACGTGCACACCAGCAGGCGTTGTTAGTGGACTGCAACAGCAAAGCTTTTATTTGACCGAAGCCCGCCCGTGAACTGCCCTCGGATGAGCTGGTGCAGCAAGTCCTCACCTTCACGAGCGGCACGATCCCCTTCAGCCGGGTCGCTGCCGACTCGTACTCCGGCGCCAGCCGCTTGCAGTGCCCGCACCTGGAAGGACGAGGAAGTTGGGGGGTTAGGCCGGCCAGGAGCGCCGCGGCCCGCCCCGGTCCCCGCCCCCGCCCCCGCTCCCGCTCCGGCCCAGACCCCGGTCCCGGCCCCCCCGCCCCCCAGACGCCCCGAAGGGCCCGGCTCCGCCGCTCCCGCCCGCCCCAGGCGGCCCCTCACCATGGCGCGAAGAACTCCACGAGCACCAGCCCCGGGCGCTCGGCCAGGCCGCTCTCGAAGTCGGCATCGCTGAGCTCCACCACGTCGGAGGCGCGGACGGCGAGAGCGAGAAGCGGGAGCAGCAGCAACGGAGGCGCGGACATGGCGGGCGGCGCGGGGCTCCCTCCTCGGCGGCGGCGGCAGCTGAAGAGGCGCCGGGGGCCGCAGGCCGGAAGTCCCGCCTCCCCAGCCGGATCTGCCGTGTGGCAGCTCTCCGTTGGGCGCCGTGACGCGCGTCACGCCAGCCGCGGCCAATTGCCTGCCGACAGGCGTGGGCGGGGCCAGCTGCGGCGACCCCGCCCCTCCCGTCCCCGGCCGTCGCCGTCAGCACAGCACAGCGCAGAGCAGAGCAGAGCGGTGGGGTGGGCGCCCCGCGCTGGTGGGACTGGCCTCCTGGGCTGCGCTGGGCGCCGACCGCCGACTCGGGGCTCGGCCCCCTCCCCGAGCCACGGCGCAGCCCGGGGCTCCCTGTGTCCCGTCCCAGCGGCCAGCCCCGAGCCCCGCTGCCGGCTCTGTCCCGCCGGGCCGGGGTGCCCTGGCTGTGGGCGCGGAGTCTCTGGGAGCTGCACGCTGCCGGAATGATGGTCCGTCCGGGCGAGATTTCGCTCACTGAGCCGCCACGTGTTTGTTAAAAAGCCCACCGCAGCCGTCGGGCCTGTCCAACCTGTGGGAAGATGAGCCCCTGGTGTTGAGGGGCCTTGTTTCCGCCCAGGGCATGGCACGGGCCGGTGTCCAGCCGGGCAGCACCCAGCACCTCTGTCGGCGAGGGCTGTCGGCCATGCCGCAGCTCTGCCCCCAAAGCCCCCGGCATACAGTGGCCCACAGCCACCCACGTGAGCCCCGCTTCTGTGTGGGGAGCAGGCTGGCCTTCCCCTGACTTCCAGTGTTCGGGTGCTCCTAGCCAAACGCAGGATCAGGTCCTTCCCATGTAATCCCATCAGCCTGTGACTTCCACGACCTGGCTGCAGTGTCAGAAATACCCTCTTCACTGGTGGGTGCCTGCTGAAGTGCTCGGCGTCAACTGGCCAGCCCCAAGCAGGCATACCCTGCTCCCTGCCACCGTGCCCTGGCAGCACTACGGCCCTGTGCTGTTCCTGTATGAGGAATACAACATATGAGCCACATAAGTCTGCCCGCTGTTAACGATCTTGTTTGTGGGGATGCTCACCATGCAGGAGTTCCAAATCTGTGCTACCACATGCTTTCTCCAAAAGCACGGGAGGAATTACAGTTCCCCAAACACTCCAGGAATGGGAAAAGACTCCAGAGATGGTACCTCAAACTGCAGGACTGTAAAAAAAAAGATCTTCCCTGTGATGGAAACAAAATGGGGTGTTTTTTGCCTTACAGAAATTGCTACTAAAGGATCCAAAACCAGACCCGGCTAGCAAAAGTTTAGGAAGGTGAAGAAAAGAAGAATGAAGGACGAAACACTTGATGAGCTAGTGGTGTCCTGACAAACACGGAGGGTGATGTAGGAACAAAGGACAGGGAACAAGGGGACAGTGGTGCCAAGTACACGGCACTACAGGGACACATAGCAGTGACACCGGAGCTGGTGGGGCACTGGCAGTGGGTGGTGGGAAAGGACCTGCGGCGTGACCCGGCCGGTTACAGAGACAGAAGGAGGTGGAAGAGCAGCTCCCCCAGCAAGGCACCGGCACCAGCTGCGGCGGGAAGCCCCCCTCTCCGAACTGCTGCCGCCGCCGTCTTCCCCCTCCGAGGCCGGAGGCCGGAGCCCGGAGGTGGCGGTGCGGCCTGGCCCCGGGCCCTGACGGCCCCGCCGCTTCCCGGGGAGCTGGCGCTGGCGCGGCTGCAGGAACGGCACCGGCACCATCGCCTGGGAAGAGCTGTACGACCCGCCGGGAGCCCCCCGCGCACCGCCTCCAGTTCAACGGGCACCGCCAGCCCCTCAGCCTGCTCGCCGCTTGTCCCGTTACTCTTCGCCCCGGGGCCGGCAGGGGCCGCTGCCGACCGCTCCGGGACCGCCGCCGCCGCCGCCGCGGGGGGGGGTGCGGGGTGCGGGGGGTGCCGTTCTGCTCCGGTCAGCCGCGGGGGGCCCGCCGCCTTTGCCCCGGGGAGACCCAGCGCGGGAGCCGCTCCCGCAGCCGGCCGAGCCAGCCGGGCTGCCCGCGGGCCGGGCGGTGTCCCGCAGCCCGGCTGCCCCCGCCCCCGCCGGGTTCCCGACATCAATAATGCAGGAGCTCGGCACCCTCTGCGGCGGCGGGACCGGCGGCGGCTTCGGGTTACAACCCCGAGCCGAGGCCTGCGAGAGTCAGCCCCGCCGCGCCAGGAGCCTCCAGCCCCGGCGGCAGGAGCGGCGTGAGCGGGCTGGGGCAGGGGCTGAGGCTGGGGCTGCGGCAGGGGCAGGGGCACAGCTCCATCTCAGCGGTCCGTGGGACAGGACGTCTTTGGGGCTGCCTCTGTTGGAGGAAGGTTGGGAGCCACAGAGGGTGTGAGAGTGGCAGGCGCTGGTGCCAGGCTACGTGGACAGCCCTGCGGCAGCTGCCAGCGCGGGCCCTGTGGGGCCTCGTCCATCTATCCCTCTCCCTCACTCCCACTGGCCACAGGACGCAGGAATGGCTGCTTCCCTTCCTAGCTTTGGGATGCTGCTCCTGCTGTTGCTGCGGGACCCCAGCTCCGGTGAGTGAGCACGACCCTCCGGGACCACAGACCCTGCTGCGATGGAGCTGTGCTCGAGGGGCTGCCTCACTCTCTCAGCCCCTGCCCCCTGTGCGGGAGCGGGGCACGGCTCCGGGGACAAAGATCCTGCTCCCGGGGTGTGAGCTGCCCTGCAGACCTGGGTGTCAAGGGCCAGGCTGGTCCCCTGCAGTGGTCCAGCCACGGGGGTGTGTGTGGGGGTTATGTCCTGCCAGCTGTGGAAACGTGGGTGGTGGTCTCAGGTGGTGACACGCTGCGGAGCCGTGCAGAGAGTGGCAGGGCTCCCGAAGAGCGGGGCCCTGCGGAGGGGCGATGCTCGCCGGGCCCCTGAGGCCGGGGTGGCTGGCGGGAGCCGTGCCGTGTGGCGTCCCGGCCAGCCGGACCTTCCCCGCAGGAGCTGCCTCGGGCGGGAGCGGCGCCGCGGCCCGACGCCTCGCGCCCGTCCTCCAGCCCCGGGCCGCACCGCGACCGAGCGGCGCCGTCCCGCCCGTCCCACGAGCCGGAGCCCGGCGGCGCGGGGGGACGCCGGCCCCCGGGCAGAGCCCGCCGGAGGCCGCGGGGGCCCCGCCGGCGAGCGGGGCCACCTCGACCCCGCGGGGCGGCGGTGGGGGCGCGGACGAGCTCTCCGGCCTCCCGCCCGGCCCGGGGCTGGCGACTGAGCCGCGGGGGCCGGTGCGGCTGCTGCTCCCGCCGCGGAGCCGCCGGCGCCGGGCCGCGCTCCTCAGCCTCCCCTGCGGGCTGTGGGGCCGCCCCGGCGGGGGGCCACCCTCCGCGCCCCGCTCGCGCCGGCAGCTGCCGCCGGGCCGGGCCGGGCCGGAGGAGCGGAACGCGGGCCCTGGGCCGTGCGGGCCCCTCCGGAGCAGCGCGCCGGGGCTGCGGGACACCCTGCTGCGGGCGGCGGCGCGGGCGCTGGGGGCCCCGCGCACCGACAGCGACGGGCGCTGCGCAGGTGAGCGGCGCCGCCGGCCCCCGCGCCCGGTGCCCGGTGCCCCGCCGCCGCCTGACGGCCGCGCTCGCCCACAGGGACGCTGCCGCAGCTGCTGCTCTGGTGAGTCGGGCCGCCGCACGGCCCCGCCGATGCCGGGGAGCCTGGTCCCCGCCCCGCTGGAGCCGCCCGAGGCTCGGCGGGATGGGCTGCGGGCCGGCGCCGGAGGAGCCCGCCGCGGGACACGGACAGGGGAGCGGGGCTGCTGCGCGGGGGCGGCTCCGGACCTGTGCCCCGGCCGGCCCGGCAGCAGGGCGGGAGCCGCCGCTCCTGGGGGCGGGGTGGGCCGGGCTGGGCCGGGCCGGGCCGGGCCAGGCCATGAACCGTGCTGGCTGCCCCGGCGGGGCGGGCCGGGCCGGGCCGGGCGATGAGCCGTGCTGGGCGCCCCGGTCACGGGCCGGGAAGGGACGGGACGGGCAGGGCAGTGCGGGCACCTGGCCCGCAGACAAGGGGTTCTTCCGAGGTGGGCAGGGCTGCAGTGGGCAACTCTGTTGGAGAGCGGTGCTGGGGCTGCCCCGGCTGGCGCGGTTACTGATCCGGTCTCTGCCCTCCAGGGGCTTCCACCACAACCTCAGCTGGGACGCCCGCGGCCTGGGCTTCGCGGCCGGGGTGCTCCCTGCTCCGCCGCCCCTCCCCGGCTGCCTCCAGCCTGTCCCCCGGGCAGCAGCTTCTGCGCCACAGGGCCAGCCCTCGCTCCTGCCCCCTGTTCTGGAGGCTGTGTGCAATGACAGTGTCCCCGGGCTGCCGGGTGTCTCCAACTTCACGGTCTACCTCTACTGCAACCTCTTCAACAGCTCCCGGGGCTCCAGCCAGCGCCTGGGGGACCTGGGGGCTGCCTGCTCCAATGCAGCCTGGTACCTCTCTGCGGGTGAGGGAGGCTCAGCATGGGCCCGGGCCTGCCGGGAGCACTACCCTGCCCAGTTCAACAGCACTGTCTGCAGCAACACCTCCTTGAGGGAGACCCCTGGGCCCCAGCAGGTCCTGCTGGAGCAGCTCTGTGCCGACCTGGCCCAGGGCCTGGCAGGGGCCCGGCCCCCCAGCCGCAGCGCCTGCCCGCTGGGTGCGCGCTGGGAGGACGCCTGGAGCTGCTTCCTGGGAAGCCGCGTGCTCTGGGGCGCCCGGCTCTGCGGCAGCGGGAGCCGCGAGTTGCTGCCCACTGACCTCCGGGCCTGGCTCTCCCAGCTGTGTGGCGGTCCCCAGCCCCAGGCACAGATGCCCAACGCCTCAGAGCCTGGGGGCACAGACCCCTGCTCCTTCAGGGCCCAGAGCCTGTGGGCACGGGGGAACACTGGCCTCTTGGAGCTGTGCAGGACTGTGCCTCCCAGCTGCTTCCAGGAGCTGGTGTGCACCAATGCCTCCCTCCTGCAGCTGCTGGGGCATCCCCAGCCTGTGGTGGGGGTGCACTGTCAGGGTGCCCTGCCTGGGGGACACTGCCTGCTGAAGCAGCTCCTGGCGCTCCTGCCCCTGCACCCCAGGCTGGACGCTACAGAGCTCTGCCCAGACCCGGCTGCCTACCTACTGGGGCTGGCCTCGCAGCTCCCACAGTGCGAGGAGGAGGCTCCAGGCTGGGCCCCCCACGTGAACTACCTCCTGCGCCTGCTTGACCGGAGCCTGGCCCTCTCCAGACGAGAGGAGGCTGGGCAGGCGGCTGGGGAGCAGCTGAGCGACGCCATCCTCCTCTCCAGTCTCCTGGACAACACATCCTTCTGGGGTTTGCTCAGGGTGAACGCATCTAGAGTCATCCTGCGAGCTGTGGGCCAGTACCTGGGGTGGGAGCACAGGGCGTCAGCCAAGAGGGAGCTGCTGAGCTGCTTTAGTGTGAGTTGAGCAGCGCTGAGGGGGCGAGCGAGGGCCTCCATGGGTGCGGGACAGCGGTCAGGGTGCCAGACCTGGGGACCCCTCCCGCCAGCTGCGGGGTCTGGGCAGGGTGCAGGTCCCAGTCCTGGGGTCCCTGTCCAGTGCCAGCCATGGTGGGAGCAGGACCAGTGCATGCGGTCTGCTCAGCCACCAGTGGCTGGGAACGGTCAGTCCTGGATTGGGGTGTCAGGGCTGTGGCTTGGGGTGAAGCCATAGCAAGGCTGCCCCAGACCCACTGTGGGGTACTGGGCAAGGAGCTCTGGGGGAAGGCCTGGGCCGAGACACAGGGAGTGCAGTCCTGCTCTCTCCTGCAGGCTGTGCTCTGGGACCTGCTCCAGGACAGCGAGGGTGCTCCCGCCTTGGACATCCTGGCGCAGGTATTGCCCTACCCAGCCAGGCCGGTTCCTGGCCCACCCAGGATCCTGAGCGGAGGGCTTGCCTGCCCCTTGCACTCCCATGGCCTGGGTTCCTGCTGCTGGTTGTGCTGAGCTGTGGCCTCCCCGCAGGAGTATCTGCAGATGCCAGAGGAGAGCTTCCAGGGACTGCTGCTCACGGCGGGGCCCGAGGCTGTGCAGCGCTTCCTGGCCCTGCTGCACCGCTCCTGGCACCGGCTGCGCGGGGAGGTGGTTAGAGGGACTGGGACAGGGCAGGGTGTGCAGAGCCCATGTGCCGTGGTTGCAGAGCCTGTGTGATGGGAGGGGAAGAGCCCGTGTGTGGGGGGCGCACACCATGTGGGGGTACAGCCACATACAGGGGTGTAGACCTTGCACAGGGCAGGTGGAGAGGCCGTGCTTGCCGGAGTCCAGAGCTCCTATGTGTGAGGGGTTGCAGAGCCCATGGCCAGGGTGTGTGTGTGCAGAGCCCAGGCATGCAGAGCCCATGCATGGGGGTGCTCTCCTGGGGCACGGCTGGGCGGCACTGGGCCTGTGCTGGTTCCTCGGGGCTGTGTCCTGCCAGAGCTGGGGCTCACGCAGCTTTGCAGGTGCCATCACCCACGTCCGGGGAGGAGGCGCTGCCGTTGCTGGCCGTGCTGCTGCTCCGTGGATTGCCCCATCTCACCCCCCAGCTGTTTGTCAGCCTGTCGCAGTTCATCCCCTTCCTGGCAGTGTCTGACATCGCGAGGCTTCCGCCGGCCCTCCTGGCCAACGAGAGCGTGTAAGCGGCACTGGGTGCCTGGGTTGCCCGCACGCATGGTGTGGCCAGCTCCGGCCTGTGCCCTGCATTGCCATCGCTTGCAGAGACCCCATGGTGCCCTGTCCCCTGCAGAGCTCCAGCCCAAGCAGGCCATGCAATAGCTGTGCAGAAGGCCTCTTAAGTGCCCCTGGGTCGTGGGCTCTGTGGGGCACGTGCTTGGTGATGGTGTCTGGGGTGCCCTTTGAGGTGGGTTCATGGTGCGGGCCTGGGAGGTTTCTCTGTAGCTGTGTCCCAGCACTCTGTCCCCACAGCCTCGCCGCCCTGCGGACTCACAGCGCCCGCCTGACACAGGGGCAGAAGGCCGCCTTTGCCAGGCGCCTGCTGCAGGCCCCCTTCCTCGGGGCTGTGCCCACGTGGCCCCTCGGCTTCCTTCGTGCCATCCTGCCGCTGCTGCCCCACTTGCCGCTGCACTGCTTCCTGCAGCTCACTCCCCAGCAGGTGGGATGTGAGCCCTGCGCCCTCGTGCAGGCTGTTCTGCCCAGCCAGTGTGGCCTTACCCACGGCAGGCAGGGATCCCAGCCCTGCACCCAGCAAGCTGGGAGCCCTGCACCCTCGGCCCTGCCCACAGCAGGCGGGGATCCCTGTGGCCCCGAGCTGGGAATCTCACCCTGCCCAACCCTGCACCCCTGATCCTGCACCCCCGATCCTGCACCCCCCCTGGCTGGGACCCCTGTATGCCCTTCCTTGGCCCTGCATGCTGAAGCCACAGCCCTGGCTGGGAGCCCCAGGTCTGGTCAGGAGGCCTGAGCCAAGTGTCACCTTTTGCCTGCCCAGATCTGGGGGCTGGGGGATGGCTGGCAGCTGCTGCGGCTGGGGCTGGTGCAGGGCCGCCATGTAGCAGGCAGCCTGGCAAACAGGAGCCATGCAGCTGGCCCCGAGCCCGGGCACAGGTGAGCATGATGGGGGCTGCCAGTGGCAGCACAGCCGTGCCCCAGGCTGGGCTGGTGCAGAGCCTTGGTTCTGCTGCGAAGGCCGTGGCCTTGCTGCAGAGCGGGGCTGAGATGGGTGCTGGCAGGGCTGCCCTTGCCCGCTAACAGACTTTTTCTGTACAGGCTGGGGACCCTTGCCTGCTTCTTGAGCCCTGAGGACCTGCAGGACCTGGCATGGCTGCGGGACCCCCGGGGGGCAGTGGAGCAGAGCCTGCTGGCGTGTGCAGCCGCAGGGACCCTACAGCAGCACGGGCGGGTGAGCCAGCCCCCCGGGAGGGATGCGTGGGTTGTGCCAGGCCACCCCAGGGGCACCTCGTGGATGGGCAACCTGCGGGGCTCCGCTCCCATCCCCTTGCTCTCCGGGGGAGCCTGGCCACAATGTGCCGGCACGAATAGGGGTGCCAGGGCAGCAGCTCCCAGTCAGGCAGCACATCAGGCTAGGCACCAGCACCAGCTCCACTTTCGCCCTGTGGCTCCTCCTGTGACAGGGGCTGGGGCAAGCTGCCCACCAGCCCTGGGCTCACGGCCTCTCCTGCTCCGCGCTGGCAGGTCATGCTCGCCCTGGCAGACTTGCTGCGCTCCACCAGCCTGGCCATGGTGAGCCCTGGGGAGCTGCCAGCATGGAGGGGCGTCCTCCCTGAGATGGGAGTGGGCTTCCTGCAGCACCTGTCAGCTGCCCAGCTGAATGCCCTCCTGCCCCAGCTGCGGCCAATGCATCTGACGCGTGCCCAGGTGAGTCCAGCTTGGCTGCAGACACCCTGGGCCGGGGGGTCCCCGAGCCCAGGGCACTCTCAGAGAGTCCAGCACAGTGCAGCCAGGCAGCCTCCGAGCCTCGCACCCTGCCCCTGCCAAGGCTATGCTGTCACTGCTGACCACCACTGCCTTGTCCTGCCCCCAGGCATCCTTCCTGCTTGCATGGGCTGTCCAGAGGGACAATGTGAGTGTCCGAGGTGCCTCTGCAGGAAAAGGATGGGCTGCGGGTGCTTTGCCCTGGTGCCTGAGGGCAGCCCCAGATCTCACACACCCATGCCTGCCTGGGCTGCCTCAGGATCCCTGTGCAAGGTGCAGCCCTGCTGTGGCACGGCTGCCCGAGCAAGGCTAGCATGTTTCTCTGCAGGTGACAGCAGGGGAAGCAGCCAGGCTGTGTCCCCTCCTGCCAGGCCTGGGACCCACGTTGCTGGCAGCCGTCCTGGCCCCACTCCGGGTCCAAGGCTGCGCATGCCTGGGGCCAGCCCTACCCCTGCTCTCAGCGGCGCAGACGGCATCCCTGCTGCAGGCTCTGCAGCCCCCAGACGGCTGGCCCCACTGCCTCCTGCCCCTGCTGCCCCTCCAGCTCCTGCGTCGTGGTGCCCAGGCTTTTCGGGGGGCTCTGTGGGACCTGAACCTGCCCTGGTCCCCGCAGCAGGTCAGAGGCTGGGCACAGGGCTGTGGGGGAAGGTGCTGCCCCCCTGTGCCTCCCACAGCTGCCCCCCCCAACAGGCCCAGCTCCTCTGGAGAGAGGTGGGAGCCAGCACTAACCGCAGCCACCACACTGCTGGGTGAGAGCAGCCCACCCAGGCTGACCAACGGGCACCAGCTGGGGCATGGGGATGGGGACGTCTGGGAGCAGCCTCTGGGGTCCCACAGAGGGAATGAAGCTGGGAGAGGGCTGGGTGCCCTGGGCAGGAGGCGGGAGCCTTGGCAGGGCCCTGGGCAGGGTTGAGCAGGTCTCTATGGGGCTGGGGGCGGTGAAGCCCCGACAGGGTCTAACGCCGTTGTCCTGCAGTGCCCTGGGCTCGCTGGTGGTGGGCATGAGCTGCATGGCGCTGCAGGAGCTGGGCCAGCAGGATTTCCTGGGGGCTCTCCGGACCCTCTATGTGCAGCCTCGCTCCCTGCCTGCCAGCCTGGTAAGGAGGAGGCTCCACAACCCCTGTGGCTCGCAGGCAGCCTGTCCCTGTCCTGCACTCAAAGCATGGTGTCCCCAGAGGCGCTGCGTGCAGGAGGAGGTGCTCAGGCGTCCTGCGCTCTCCGAGGAGGAGATGGCATGGCTGGGACCTCGGTTCCTCATGGAGTTGCCGTAGGTGTCAGGAGCAGCTGGCCCTGGCATGCAGGGCCCTTTCTGCTCCCATTGCCCCCTTTCCCTGTGGTGGGGAAAGCACTGCCTGCTGGCCTACAGCCCCCTCTTTGGGCCCATCACCATCCTTGTGTCTCCAAGGGGCCAGTAAGCCCCCCTGCCCTGCTGCCCCTGCATGTGGAGCAGGGACTGGTGGCAGGAGCCCTCAGCAGGCACCACTGCCCTCCTGGCAGCCCCAGCCCCTGGTCCTCCCTGGTGCCTGGGCACCCCTGCTGTGAGAGGGGGTCTACAGGATGGGGCTTAGTGCCCCATTCATCCCTGGGCAGAGCAGCCCCTTGCCCTGCAGTGCCCAGCTGTGCTCTGGCTCCTGCAGGGCAAAGCTGGTGGAGATGCTGCCTGATGCCATGATGCGGCTGGTTCTGGACCATGCAATCCGCCAGCCCCGCAGCCTGCTGGCCCTGCCGGCTACCCGCCGGGCAGCCCTGGCCCGTGGGGCCCTGCACTCCCTGGTAAGGGCAGGGAGCCTAGCACGGGGCACAGGGAGATGCAGCCACCTGCCCTCACTCCTCTGCTCTCCCTCCTGCAGCGGCTCCCAGCAGGGACAGAGCTGGGTGGGGAGGACCTGGACTGGCTGGGCCCACTGGTGGGGTTCCTGGGCCGGGAGACTGTGGCCCGTGTCCAGCCTCAGAGCCTGCTGCCACGGCTGGGGGACCTGCAGGACACCTGCCTGGCTGCGGAAGCGGGTGCCGAGCTGGGGCGGCTGCTGCTGTCGGAGCAGGCGCTGGGGTAGGTGGTGGCCAGGGGGGCATGGGGCCCTGCCAGTGCCACCTTGACGCCCGCTCCTGCAGGACCCCGCCAAGCTGGCGCCTGCCCACCCTGCAGCAGCTGGGGCGCCTGGTCTTCCTGCTGCCCCTCAAGAGCCTGCGTGCCATCCCCCGGGTGAGCACCATGTCCCATCCCACTGCCACCGCACTGCCCCATGGCTGGTCAGGCCCTGGCCCCTCCACCGGGTCCTGGAGCTGTGCCATCCCCACCAGCGCCCCATCCCCCTGGCTGTGCTGTCCCCACCAGTACCACATCCTTGTGGCCGTGCCATCCCCAATGGTGTCCCACCCTTGTGGCTGTGCTATCCCTGCTGGTGCCCCGTCCTTGTGGCTGTGCCAACCAACCCATCAGCACTCTCGCCCCTGTGGCTGTGCTGTCCTTGCTGCTCCCTTGGGCCTTTCTGCTGGTGGGGTCTGTCCTGGTCCCTCTCTCCACGTCCTCCCAATGCTGCCCCAGGACTTGCTGAGCAGAGACACGGTGGAGCAGCTGCTGCAGAGCCAGCGGGACTGGGAGCAGAGCGAGCTGGGACGCCTCTGCCACCCCCCTGGCACCCTGGGTGAGGGTCCCAGCCCGCAGGAAGTGCTGGTGGCCCCGCTGGTGGCAGCTGCCGGGCCAGGGGAGCAAGGTGAGACTGTGCACTCCCCCCCTCAGCCCTGTCCCCGCTCGTGCACCTCCTGTCCCTGGTGCCCTCCCATGCCCTGCCCACACACTTTGTGCCCCTGCTGCCCATGTTCCCCATGCTGTTCCCTCCCTGGGCTGGCCTTATGTCCCCAGTGTCCCCATGCTGACTCCTCCCTGGCTGGTGTGTCCCCCTCGTGCTGGGGCCAGCCTGCTCAGGCCAGCTCTGCAGCCCCTGTGCCCAGCTGTGCCGACATGCGTGCCACCTTCCCTGCGGTGTGGAGTGCAGCCCAGCTGGCCGCCATGGCCCCCCAGCAGCTGGAGGGCTGCCTGGGGCTGCTCAGCCAGGACACAGCACTGCGCCCCGACCAGCTCCGGGCTGTCCTGGGCCAGGCCCAGCGGGTGAGGGGGGACATGGACAGGGTTGGGGGGGGCACATGGGGGGCCGTGCTGGTGGGGGTGGTGGGGCTCTGCCGGGCTGGGTGGGCTGTGCTGGCCCTGAAGGGGAGGTGCTGGATGTGGGGAGCTGTGCTGGCCTGGGGGGGGGAATGTCCTTGGGGGGGCTTTGGTGGCCTTGGGGGGCTGCCTGTGGGCGGGCTGTGCTGGCCTTGTGGCGGTTGTCCTTGGGGGGCTGTGCTGGCCTTGGGGTCTGTCTGTGGGCAGATGTGCTGGCCTTGGGGGGCTGTCCATGGGGGGGCTATGCTGGTGCTGCCTGGCAGCGCTGGGTTGGGGGCTGCTGGCAACTTGTGGAGCTGCTGGTGCTGCAGCTGTGGGGCAGCACCGGGACGCTGGAGCCAGCCCAGACCCTGCGCCTGGGCCGGCTGGCCACCCAGCTGGGCGAGCCGGAGCTGCGGGAGCTGCTGCTTCCTGACTGGGGGGCCCTCTCTGCCCTGGGGGAGCTGGACAGCTGGTCACCCGAGCAGGTGAAGCCCTGGGGGCAGGGGTGGGGGTGGGGGGGGGAACAGGGGGTGGATGGTCCCCGTGATGGGCTCTCCCCCAGATGCGGGCCGTGGTGTCCGCCTTCCTGCGGCAGCGTGGGGTGAGCGCCCAGGACCTGGGGCTGCCTGAGCTGGTGGCACTGGGGCACCTGATCTGCGGGCTGTCAGCAGCTGAGCTGCGGGGCCTGGACAGCCAGGAGCTCAGGTGGGTGTATGCCCACGGGGAGTGCGGGCCAAGCCCCGGTCCGGGGGCCAAGCCCCGGTCGGGGACCAAGAGGAGAGGAGTGGGCACCACCCGCTGCCTCGGTACAGACAGCAGTGCTGGGCCCAGCACATGGCTACCCGATGCTGCCTGCTCCCCACAGCAAAGCTGCTCCTTTCCTGGGCTCGCTGAGCCTGCGCTGCACGGAGCAGCAGGTGGAGGTGCTGGCTGCCCACCTGACCTCCAGTGCTGCCTTCGGCCCGGCTGCCACCTGGGGACCCGAAATCTTCGCAGAGGTCGGAACGCTGGCAGGTGAGGGCTGGGACGGGGCCATGCCCTGCGGTTGCTGCTGCCTGTCCTGCTGTCCCCTGTGCCCAGGGACAGCGTCCTGACCCTGCCCTCTGTGACCCAGCTGGGCTCCCCGACATCGTCCTCTCTGCACTGGTCCCTGAGCAGATCTGGGCCCTCACGCCCCGGGCCATCGCTGCTGTCCCGGCACCCAAGTTCGCAGTGAGTTCCTGGCATCGTCCACTGGCACGCTCAGCTGGGGCACACATGGGACTGTCCCCCTGCATGCAGGGGAAGGGGGATTCCTGGCTGGGCCAGGGTGGTGGGACGCCCCGTAAACCAGACACTGAGGCATGGAGGTGGGATGTGTCCTGGCTGCACTGAGGAGCTGGTGCAGGGCATTGCCGTGGCTGGCTGCCCTCTCCCCGCAGGTGGTGTTTGGCCCAGCTCAGCTGCGCACCCTCTCCAGCACCCAGGCCGCGGCTGTCACCCTGGGGCAGCGCCAGTGGCTCAGCAGCACCCAGCGCCAGGCCCTGGCCAGTGCTCAGCATGAGGGACAGGCTGCCCAGGACAGCCAAGGTGAGAGTGGCTGGGTGGCTTCTGTCCCCACGCAGCACCCCGCCTGCCTGCCGTGGGCAGCTCTGCCCAGTTGCCCCTTGTCCATGCTCTGCACCACCGGGCTCAGCATGGGCACCCTGGGATGCTGGGAGGGCTCAGGTTGTGCAGGGGTTTGGCCCCAGAGCCTGCAGTGCTACCCCGCGGGGAGGCTGGCCTGGCTTCCTGCCCAGCTCATACTCCCTCTCGGCCGAGTCCCATCCCACTTCTGCCCGGAGTCCTCCCTGCTGCTACCCCCTGCCCTAAACCCATGTCATGAACGGCAGCTCTGGGGGCAGCAGCAGAGGGTGCTGTCCCTGCCCAGAACTGTGCATATGGGGGGTTGTGTGCACACTTGTGAGCTCTGTGAGGGCTCCCAGCACGTGAACCCTTCCACGGAGTGCCGGTGCTGGCATGCTCAGCACTGACAGTGCTTTCTCTCCTGCAGGCAGGAGTGGAGACAGGCCCCAGTCTGGCTTCAGCTTGGTTCTCCTCCTCTGCCTGACCCGCTGCTTTCTGTGAGCATCCCAGTAATAAACTTGTGATGGGCATAAGCAACGAGCTCTGCTCCCTGGCTGCCTGCAGTGACACATGGCCCCAGAGCACCTTTCCCTGCCTGGCTTTGACTGTCCCAGCAGCTCCTGGCACCCTGCAGGAAGATGCCCCCCAGCCCCAGCTCCTTACCCACATGCAGTCCCTTGTGGCCCCTCAGACCATGGCAGCCCCAGCAGCCCCCCAAGCCCTTTCCCCAGGGAAGCAGTGGCTCAGGGAAATCCCGGGGAGGGCTGCTCAGGGAAGGCACCGGAAACCCAGACCCGGGTGGGTGCCCCTCTGCAGGGACACAGGGCACTGGGGAGATCGGTGGGGTGGTGGGTGCTGGGGTAAGGAGGAGACTGAGCCATAGCTACAGCAGCGCATGTTTATGGGGTCTGGCCTGGCGCGTTGCAGGTAACAGGACACAGCGACATGCTGGGCACAGAGATTGTGTAAGCTATGGGGGGAGCTGGGTCCCGTGGGGCTGGCGCTACCTTGGTCCAGCTCAGTGCCGGAACTGTGGCACTGGGGAGGGGATACGGATGTCCTGCCCCTTCTCCAGCCGCCGCTCACAGTCAATCAGGTAATTCACACCATCTATCACCAGCTGCACCAGCTCCACCTGCACCAGAAGCACACGCATCCTGACTCGGGGGCTGTTCTGGGAGCCACACCAGCAAGGCACCTGGCTGGCCCCACTGCGTGAAGGGAAGGCGCTGCCATTCCCAGCACCCATGTGCTGGTCCCAGCACACGGCCCCAGAGCTGTTTGGGTGTTGCGGGCCTGTCAGGCACACGCACTCCAGAACGCCCCTCCCCAAAAGCAGCTCTGCCCAGCACCCACCTCTGACTTCCCCAGCCGGTCCAGGTTGGAGATGTCGAAGATGCTGCCAGTAGCCGCGGTGTCCACACCACCCGTCCCACGCTTCTGTAGCCGGAGGTTCTCCAGGATCTTAGGGAAGCGGCTGTCCTGGTGCCCAGAGAAGATGTCAGCGCCCAGTGGGACCATCGGCAAGGGAGCCAGGGCTCTGCTGCCAACTGTTCCCTGGGGCAGCCCTCCTGCTGCTCATGGGACTCTGTCACCAGGCTCATAATCCCCACAGGGAGCCCTGCCCTGAGCAGAACCAGGTTAACACCTGGGTCCCTGGCCCCTCCAGTTGTGGATGCAGGCGGGGGCTGGACCATACACTTCCCGGGGGAACCTGAGCGAGGTCCAGGGCTGGGCGCCATGCAGTACTGCACCTCTCGCACGGCTGGGCTCCCTGTGCCCTGGCAGCCAAGGCTCCCCACAGCCCTGGCCTGGCTCCCCACAAAACTGGCCATGGTAATACCTTGCTGAGCAGCGGCAGCTTGATGTGGACTCCTGCTCGCAGCCCAGTGCCCAGGTTGGAGGGGCAGGTCAGGATGTAACCCAGCCGCTCATTCCACATGAACTCCCAGCCTCGCTCCTGGATTAGCCGCTCCACCTGGGTTAGAGGCACAAGCAGCTGTTCAGCCCCCAGCCATGGGGTGCCCAGCTCTTGGCATGGCAGCACCACCCAGCCCTGGCCAAGCACAGAGGGCCAGCCCCGCAGTGGCCCTGCTTGCCCCTGTCCACCTATTTGCCTGTCCACGGGGCTGGCACAGCAGGGGCTGGTGGACGCTCACCTCCTTCAGGCCCCGACAGAACCGCTCGAAGACGCGCTTCATGTTGCCACCCTTCTCCATGGAGATGATGCGGGTGTGGTCCTCCTCATTGATCCAGATCAGGAAGGTCTTCTCATTGTTGTGCCTAGGGACAGGGCACTGTTGGGCTGCGCTGGCGGCCAGCAGAGGCCCTGTGCCCACCCAGCCTCCCATGCCAGCCCCGGCCATGCCCCTTCTGCCCCTGTGACCATGGGGCCAGTGCTGCCCCACGGTCCCGGTGCTCTGCCTGCGCCCATGGCTGGGAGCGCATTGCCAAAGCACAGCCTGGCAGCAAGGCAGACAGCCAGGAGATGTGTCTGGAGATGGGCCAGTGTTCATCCACATGAGCCGCTGCGGGCAACGGATGCTGGCTCCAGTGCCGTGGGCACAGGCAAGCACTGCAGGAGGAGCAGTGCAGTGCCAGAGTGGTGGCAACCCTGCCTACGCTGGGGACAGCAGCACAGCTCCTGCACCATGCAGGCAGCAGGAAGGGGCTGTGAGGCGTGGGGTGCATGTTGGGGTGCTAGGTTAGGGGGCTGCTGGAGCTGGGGACCATGTGTGCTGTGGGGGTGTTTTCCATGAGGCTGCTATAAAGGTGCCGTGCCAGTGAGGGTGGCGTGGGCGAGTGAGTGCATGTGCCGGCTGTCACTCTGCAGGCACGTGGGATGCTGCGTGGGATGCTGCATGGCTCTGCAGAGATGCTGGGAGGGAGCAGTAAGATGCAGTCATGGCAGGGTGAGTTTGGGGGCATGTAGAGCGTGCAGAGAGCCAGGAGGAGTGCTGGGGATTGCCTGGGGAGCAGAAGGCAGTTGCAGGTTTTTGGCAGCCTAGAGTGCAAGGTGCTGCAGGATGGTGAAAGCGGGCGTGATCGGCAGCAGGGGTGGGCGCCAAAGTCCCAGTTCTTATGAGGATGCTGTAGTTTGTGTATGGAGCATCTGGCTGCTGACTGCAGTGCACAAGGGGGTCGCAGGTCAGGCCACAGAGCCCAGGATGAGCACAGCCCAGGGGTGCTGGTGCCACATGTGCTGGCGTCTGTGGTGCAGTGAGCATGGGGAACGCGGGTGGTGGGGCTGGGGCAGCCAAACGGAGCAGAAGCATCCCCTGCCTTTCTGCCCTCCTGACTCCCTGATGCCGGGGCAGATCCTCACCAGATCCCTCGGGCGTCGGGCCAGTCCCGGGCCATCCCTGCTGCCGTCAGGAGCGGGGACACCGGCTTGTCGAAGAGGAAGTGGTCCTGGAGGGAGGCAGAGTGTGTGGGCTCACCAGGGCTGCGTGGCTGGTGCCAGGGCACCCTGTCTTACTGGTCCCAGCTTGCCATGTAGGTGATGCACCACAGCTGTCCCAGGGAGGGCAAGCTCACTTGCCATCTCCACCTGTGGGCAGGAGTCCCTACCTTCCTGGCCAGGGAGGGAGAAGGCTGCTGGTGCACAGCCCACCCTTGTACCAGGGGCTGTGGGGCATGGGCCATGTCCTACAAGCCTGCCTTCCCCTGGGCACAGGCAGGGACATGGGGCGAGGGCCAGAGGGGGCTGTGAGCTGCTGGGGCTGTGTTCAGCAAGCTCCATCCTCCCCTGGCTCGGGAGGGCTGAGCAGCACCGTGAGTACCCTTTGCACTGCAGGGTGGCCTCACTGGGGAAGGGGGTCCTGGTCCCACAGGGCGGCGGGGCTGGGAAAGGAGGATACAACCTCCCGGAGAGGTGATGCTGGGGAAGGGGTTCTGCTCTGTGGGCACCCAGGGTGGCTGGCCAGGAGCTGCACTGACTCACATCAATAAGCTGCTGTTGCTCCTTCTCCGTCATCTCACTGAGGCGGTAGTACCGGCCTGCCAGGTCTCCAGTGAGGCCGTTCAGTGCCTCCACGGCCACCTTCTCCACCTCTCGCCGCTCAGCACGGGTGCAGGCTGGTGGCAGGCTCAGCCCGCGGATGCTGCGCCCAGTCCGGACCCGGGATGAGAGCACGTAGCGCTCATCGAAGTGGCCAAACTTTATCTGGAACAGACAGGAGCCATGGTGTGCTTATGGGTCGGCACTGGTGCTGGCACGGCCCTGTCCCCTGAGGCCTGGGGAAGGGGCCCTGTGTGCAGCACCGCTGCCTGGCTTGCACACCTTGGTGGCGTCCAGGTCTGTGACGTGCTTCATGGTACGGGGATTGTATCCGTTGTGCCGCTCCTGAATCACAGGGTCAAACAGGTCAGCAAACACCTGGAAGCAAATGGTACGATGTGCAGCACTGCAGACCCAGCGCCCAACGAAGCCCCTGTCATGAGCTTGGCACAGTCCTGCTGCCAGTGTGGGGGACGTGGCAGCAGGGGGGCTGCAGAGGGTGGCTGGGGGCCACCATGCATCCTGCAATGCAATAGCAATCCATGGGGCTGAGACTGCCTGGGCAAGCGGGGGGTTCAGGGGCAAGGAGGAGGAGGTGCAGGGCTCTAGAACAGCTGCTCTGAAGGAGCCCTCTCCCCCACAGGGACATGCTGGGGCCAGCCAAGGGGCCTCTCCAGCTGCCCAGGCTGGGCAGGAGGAGGTGGCCAGTAACATGCCAGGCTGCTGGATGTCCTGCAGGTACCGGCACTCCTCTGGCTGCTGCAGGCACCCTGGAGAGCCCGGAGCTTGGCAGGGCTCCAGCCACCACTCACCTCATAGGTTTCTTCATCACCAGCTACCATGCCCACAGTTTTGATGAAGGGGTGGCCGGGGTTGTCGACACCCGTCTGGATGCACTGGTCCAAGGTCCAGCCATTTGGGGTTGCTTTGTCACAGAGCCTGGCATAGATGGCTGGTGTCAAGTTGCTGGCCATGCAGTTGTTATGCTTCCGCAGGTCTGGGTACTCGGCGCTGTGGGAAGAGAGACTGATGAGTCCTTTGGGGACAGGGACCCCAGCACTCGTGCCCTTGCCCCACAGAGACCCTCAGGACAGGCATGGGCAGGGGAGCTCTGGGGAGGGACGTCAAGCTGCTCTGCTTGTCCACACCAGCAAAGGCCAGCCAGGAGCAGGAAGGCAGTTATGGGCATCACACAGCGAGGGCAGAGAGCAGCCTGAGCCAAGGGCTGACATTGCCACAAGGACAAGAATGCATGACCAAATCTGGACTGGTTGTTAGGGTGCGGCTCCTTATCAGCCCCGTACCGGGCGAGCAGCAGCAGCCACGTCAGCCCCAGTGCACAGGCAGCTGGTGGGAGCCTGTGCGCTGAGCTGCCAGAGCAGCCGGGCCGCGGAGGCGGAGGTCTCGCTCCCCTTCTCCCTGGGGCTGCCCTGACACCAGCCCAAATGGAGGGTGGCTGCTCCCGCTGCCCCTTCTGCCCAGCACTCTGGAGTCTGCCTGTGCAGTGAGTGGGGGAAGCAGGGCACGCTGCCTGCGGGGGCCATGGTGTGTCTGACCCCGGGGCCCCAGTCAGGCACCCTGACCCCTGTCCCTCCACCCCCTGGATGCCACGGGGCAGAAGATCGGCTGACCCTGATCTGCAGCCGGTGGGAACCGCACTGCTCTGACGCAGTTTATTGTATTAGGGGGATGCTTTCCTCTAATCAGCTTAGTGGGAGGCCGTCCCCTGACCTCATTCCCACTTTAGCCAGGCTTTGTGCTTGTTCTGCGCTCACAGGGGAGACTGGCAGGGCAGGACCCCAACAATGCTCTCCTTGGACAAATCCCTCCTGCTGGGAGGTGGTGCCTCCGGTTGCCTTAGTGGGACACGACTGGCCCTTGTCAGCCCAGAACACCTGGCTGGTGGCTGGAGGGGGTCCTGCAGCCCTGGGGATGCCTGTCTCCTCTCCCTGGAGGGGTGCTGCCTTGGGGGTGGCACAACTTGCAGGGAAGGTCCATGTGGGAGCAGAGGTGCTGGGGCTAGTGCAGGTCCAGGTTGGTGGGAGCAACCGCCAGCCACCATCACCAGCAGCAAGTCCTGGCACCCTCCTGGTGCTCAGGTCCTGCTCCTGGGCTGAGCGTCCGCACAGGGTGCTGGGTCCAGCTGTCAGCACCCGGCCCCCATACTGCAATGCAGAGTGCTGTCACTGCTGCCACCTCCTCCCCTGTGTCTGCAGACCAAGGAATGTGCGTTGGCCCTTCGCCTACAGCTCGGCTACTGCTTGTGGCTTCCTGTGCTTTGCAGAAATAAAGGGACGTAGGGCTTACATTGTCTGCTCTGCGTAGGGGAGCACTGGCGGCTCTAGCCTGGACCGGTGCAAGGAGGCATTTGCTTCAGGCAGGAACTCTTCCCAGGCTGTGGAGGCTGAGGGCTGCTCCCCCAGCCCACACACATATCTGTGCTGTGTTGAGATGCTCCAGTTCAGAGGCTGACCCATTGTATATGGGATGCAGCCTGCCGCAGCCTCCCCCTCTGCTCCTGCCCCTGCTGTCAGCTGGCTACTGACCCACGTCTCCCCAGGGAGACACAGTCTTGTAAAAAGCATTTGCTGATCAGAATAGGACACTTGGACAGGTTCCTCCTCTGCCCCCAGCATGGCCAGTGCTGCCTGGTGTGCCAGGACCACAGCCTGCTGAGCTTTCCACCCTGGTGGCAGCAAACTACATCCAGAGAGCCAGCAAAGGGTGCTAAGGGAAGCAAGCTAACTTCCAGTAAGCAGAAGATTGCTGTAGGTTTAAGCATGCTGTCTGCTATGGGCAGTCCACACCTTCACTGAGGCATTCAGAGTCCAAAACCCTGAGACTCCTGCCTCTGCCTGCAGGGTCTGTGCCTGCTGCAGTGCTGATTTAGCCCCTGGTCCAAATGCACCCTCCCCCAGAACAGCCCCCACCGTGCTCTCCGGGGTGTCCAGGTGTCCTCTACCACAAGCATGAAGGTGACGCTGCACTTGGCCTTACTCAGGCTGCCTTGGTGCCTTCATCTTGGTCCCCAAAGCTGGTTTTAAAATTATGACCCTTTCAGCACCATATTTTGTTCCCAGTGCCACGGCGCTGAGCGATAGGGTGGGCTCCCCCCCCCGGCCGCAGAGGCTGGAAGTGTCTTCAGTGGAAGGTGGATGTCTGCCAGGAGCGCGACTCAGCGCAGGCTCTTCGTTACCGCCCGCACTGTCCCATGAGGCAGCTCAGCGCTGCTGTCCTGCCTGTGACCTCGGGGTGCAGCTGCCTGCAGCAACTGCCCTCTCTGCCCTTGCGCCAGGAGGTGCTTCACCTGGGAGGAGACCTGGTAAGCGCCTGGCAGGTATTATTAGTCCATCTACTGAGTGGACAGCCTCTCTGGGAGTGGCCGCCGTTGTGTCTCTCCGTGGCTCTTCACCGCTAATCCAGCAGCCTCCAGCGCCCTTCCTGGTGTCACCACCACTGCGGGTGCCCACGCTGGTGGCAGGGCCTACCGCACGTGGCCTCTGGAGAGGCGTGGGCGTGCGTGGGGCGAGTGGTGCAGACCCTGTGCGGTGGTGGTGGCGGGCGGGAGGAGCTGTGTGCCAGCAGGTTGCTGCAGGCAGTGGAGCATGCGGCTTGTTTATGCAGGGAGGAGGGGGCTCGGGCTTTGTGTGGAGATGCTTTGGCAGGGAGCCCCAGCGTGACCATCCAAACGTGGCCTTGGCAGCAGGCACACCCGTGCCCACATCTCCCCTGGGGGGGGGGGGCGGTGCCCCCCCCAGCACGGCCATTTGCACTGCGGTGGAGTGGGGTGCCACTCAGATCCTTCAAGGCTGTTGCCAATGTCTCTTGTTATTTAACTTAAAGACTAGAGGAGCAAAATCCCCAGGCAGGTTGACTTGCCCCTGCAGAGTGGGATGCTGCTGCTCACCCCTGGGGCTCTGTCCAGGCTCTTTTCAAGTGTCAGCTCTGTCACAAAACCATTCCCAGTTGAACAGACCCTCCCAGGAAGCTCATTTTAGAGCTTCTCAGCCACATCCCCTACCTTGATTTCATCCTCTCCTCCAGACTCACTTCAGCCCCCTCCTTCCCACAGATGGTGCCTGGATGTTCCCCCAGCCCCATCCCTGTTTTCAGCATCAACATTCTGACCTGCTGTTTTTCCCCAGCCACCGATTCTGCCACAGCAACACCTTTGCAGCACGGCCAGCTTGGCCCCTGCCCCTAGCCACAACAAGGACACAGCTGGTGTTTTGTGTGTGCAAGGGGACACTTGTGTGTCCAGGTTTAGCAGGGACAGGCCAGGTCTCCCCAGGTCCCGGTGCCCTTGTCTGCAGGAGCAGGACACGAGCAGAGTGCCTGCCTTTCTCACGCCAGCCAGCAGGTCTCACAGGTCCCGGTGTTTTTCCCTCACCATCCTTACTCGGTGAAGACCTGATGTCTGTGGCCCTGCAGTTGTTCAGAAAGCTTGAAAATACAACCCTCTGGGGAGGTGAATAAACAATAACATCCAGCCTTTATCATTCTTCAAACTCACTCCATTTCTGCCCCCTCGTTTCTATGGCCCAACCCAGCATGTCTGAGCCCCAGCGCTGGCTCTTGGCACACAGCTTTCTGCACTAGCAGGGCTCTCAGCCTGCAATGCAGTGCAGTGCCACTCTCTAACTGCACGGTGTTTGGTGCAGGGATCACAGCAGCTGCATGTGTTCGGAGCAGTAATGTGCTGCCTCCTTCCTCACTCCACTCCTTCACTGTGCACAGTCTCTGCTGGCATCAGGATGGGGAGGAAAACCTGCTCCTCGCTTTCCTGACCTGCCTCTGAGCCGTGCCAGGCCAAGGAGCTGGTGCCAGTGCAAGGCGGAAGGACCGGCCGGTGGCCACCACATCCCTCTCCCCTCCCCGCCCTGTCCCTACCCTGCCTAGTCCTTGTGAGGCACAGGCAGCTCCTGCCTCCAGCCCTCACCTTGCACCTTGGCCCTCCATGCTCCTTAGGGCCAGGCAGCATGGGCGCCAGGCAGGACCCGCCTCCACCTCTCCTGGTCTCAGGGCCCCCGTTTCCTTTTTGCTATGGCGAGTGGCCGTGAGCAGAGCAGTGGTAATGCCTCCACCTGCAGCAGCAAAGCGCCTGGCCCTCTTGGGGCCTGGCCGGGCTCCCCAGGGTAGCCCTTGGCAGAGAGCAGTTCAAAGGGGGAGTGACATGAGACCTTCCGAGCTGGAGCTTGAACCTTAGCACCGCTCTGCAGCTGTGACACTTATCTGGCTTAAGGGATCAGGCACAGGTTTTGAAAATAGGGCCAGCAGCTCTCGCAGAGCCAGCATTACCCCAAAAGCACCCCTAAGCCAGGCCACGGCCATGCATGTGCCCGTCTGGCCTGGCTCGGCTCCGTGCCCACCTCCCAGAAGTCCTGGTTGCACATCTCAGGGCTCAACTTCATCTAAAATTTACCCGCAGGCTGTGGGCTGTCTGCCCAGCACCTGCAGGCCCCCCCAGTTCTCCCTTAAGATGGAAGAGCGAGGACCTGCCAGGGAACCTTTTCTTTTAAATACAGAAGTCCCTGTCCCGAAGGCAGGCGCGTGGGAAGGCTGGTACAGCCAGATGGGGTCGGGCCAGGAGCTGCCGCCAGCCCCCAGGGGCTGCCGAGGAGCCTCTGTCTCTGCTCTGACACCGGCTCTTGCAGACGGAGCTCCTGGGTGTTGCGCCAGGAGGAGAAAATGAACCCTTTTGCTCCGTCCTGTTCCCACCAGGACATTGGCAAGTCTTCCCGGCTCCTGCGGCAACTGGGCCGAGCCTGGGGCACGTCCTCACCGGCGCTGGCTGGCCCGGGGATGCTGCCCTGTCTCCCCGGCAGCCCCCCGCCCCCCCGGCAGCCGCGAGAAGTCCCCCCCAGACCCCAGCCCTGCCGGCAAGCACTTGTCCCCGTCCCCCTGCCGCTCCCGCCTGCCCCCGGGCTGGCGGCGCAGCGGCGCGTCCCGGCGCTCCGCGACCGCCCCAGGGCCGGGGGCAGTCCCGGGACTCCCAGCTCGGACGGCCGCCGGAGGGACGCCGGCGCCCGGAGCCGGCCCCCGGGCACGGGGATGCGCCCGTGGAGGACCCCGCAGCCCGCACGGCCCCGGCTCAGCGTGGGGCCCGCGGCAGGAAGCCCCCGGCCGCCCGGCCGGCGCGAGAGGGCCCGGCCCACAGCCCCGGCGAGCCAGGCTCCGCGCCCCGCCGGCCCCCGCGGGTCCGCGCCCAGCGCCCCCGGCGCAGCGGTCGGGGCCGCCCGGCCCTCGGGGAGGCCGGGCCGGGTGGGGAGGCCCCGCCGCGGCGGCGCCGGGGCCCTTGGGCGCGGGACCGGCGGGGCCCGCGGCGCCGGCGGCCCGAGGCTGGGCGGCTCCGTCCAACGCGGGCCCGGTTCCTGGGCGTCCCGGTCACCCCCGCCCCGCGGACAAGCAGCGTCCGGCCCCGCCGGCCCCATGAGCCGCGCCGGGAGCCCGGCCCCGGCTGGAGCTCGGGGGCAGCCCCGCGCCCTCCCCAGTGCCGGTGCCGCAGGGACCGGCCCCCGCCCGCCGCCCCCCGCACGTGCGCCCCCGCCGCCCGCGCCCGGTACCTGGGCGGGTAGCGCCGCCGCTGCCGGTCGCCCGCGCTGACCGTGTCCCGGGCGAGCAGGAAGCCGGCGGCGAGGGAGCCGGCGCCCACCATGGCCAGGAGGCCGGCGGAGCGGCGGGCGGAGAGGGCGCGAGCGAAGGTGCTGGCCATCGCGGAGCGGCGGCGCGGCGGAGCGAGCGCGGCGGGGCCGGGAAGCGGACGTGATGGGAATGGGAACGGGAACGGGAATGGGAACGGCAGCGGCGGCAGGGTGCGCGGGGGGCGGGGAGCCGGCCGGGCACGGGGGGGGCCGCAACGGCACCGCCACCTGCTCGGCTGCCCCGCCCCGCCCCGCCCCGCCCGCCGCACGGGGGCCGCAACCGCCGCCGCCTTCAGCACCGCGCGCCGGACAGCGCCGGAGGGGCGGCTGCGCCCGGGCCCCGGGCCCCGGGCCCCGGGCCCCGGGCCCCTGGCCCCACGGCACGGCACGGCACGGCACGGCGCGGCCCGCGGCGGCGAGGGTGCGGCCGGGGCAAAGTCCGCGCACCTGGAGCCGGGAGCGGCGGGGCGCGGACCGCGGGAGCGGTGGACGCGGGTCCCCGGAGCGGCGCATGGGATGCGGCCCGGGATGGGTCGCGGCGGCCGGCGGCCGGGTGGCGGCGGCCCGGCATGGCGCGGGCGGCGGTCGCCGGCCCTCCCGCCGCGCTCCGTGCCGCTGCCCGGCGCCGGGCGCTCCCTCCGCTGCCCCCGCCCGCCGGAACAGGCCGGTCCGCCCGCCCAGCCCGTGCCCGCGGCCCCGGCGGGGCCGCACCGGCGGGACAGGGAGCGCGCCGCGTTCCGCCGCCGCAGACCCCGCGGGACGGAAGGGGCGGCGGGCGCTGCCTGGGGCGCGCCGCCCGGCTTCTCCGGCGCGCCGGGGGCGACCTCACGGCACAGTCGCGCCTCCTGCCCGGGGTCCCGCGGGGCGGGGGCGGCCCGCGCGGCGCGGTTGCCATGGTAACGCGGGATCCGGCGGCGCTGCCGGTGCCCGGCGCTGGGCCCGCGCCCCACGTGCGCGCGGCACGCCCGGCCCCGCAGCGGCCCCCGCCGCCGCCAGGGGCCGCTACGCCGCGCCCGCCTGGGGCCCGCCCGGCCCGCCCCCCTCCCCTCCGATTGGCTGGGTGCGGCCATCAGCAGGTCGTGATTGGCCGGCGGCCGCGCCGGCAGCGCAGGGTGCGCTCGGAGGCCGCAGGTGAGCGGAGGGAAATGGCGGCGCCCGGCGTGGCGCCCCCTGCTGCCGCCGGCGGGGTGCCGGGACGTCCCCGGTGCGCCGGGCCCGGGCCCGAGTGCGGGGCGGGGGCGGGGGGCGCCGGGCCATGGAAGAGAAGTGAAGCGAAGGGGGGGGGGGGGGCGGGCGGCCGCGCCGCTGCTGGGCCCGGCTCGTCGGGCGACTGTCGGGGATCGCCGGGTGGGTGGCAGCGGCGGCCCCCTGGCGAGGCGCGGCCCGGCTCCCCGGGGTGGGCCTGCCGCGGCCGGCCCGGCCCCGCCGCTCCGCGCCACCCGCCCGGGTCTCTCGGGCCCGGGGCGCCTGGGCTCCCCCGGCGCGGCCTGTCGCCCCCCCCCGGCACCGAGCGCGGCGCGAGAGCCGCCGCTGGGCGGAGCGCGCGGCGGGCCGGGCCCGGCCCGGCCCTGCCACGGCTGAGCGGGCGCGGCAGCCCCTCCCGGACGCTGCGGGCTGTCGGGGGGAGCGGGCGGGCGGCCGCGCCGCTGCTGGGCCCGGCTCGTCGGCGACTGCCCGCGCCCATGTCGGTGCCGCCCGGCCCAGCGGCGCCGGTGCGTCCCCTCGGCGCCGGGGCGGCTCGCCGGGCGCTTGGCTGCTTGCGGCAGCGCCGCTCTGCCCGGGCCGGGCCCCGGCAGCTGCCGCCGGAGGAGCAGCCGCCGCCCCCGGCCTCCCGCCGGGAAGCCTTCGGGAAAGCGTTGGTGTTCGCGTCTGCACCGCGCCCGGGGGTGCGAGGGAAGGGGAGAGCGGCAGGGGTTCGTTCGGTAATAAGCCTTTATTAACTGTTACAGTCCCAGAGAAATCCTGATGCTGTGAAGTTTCACACTTAACCATCTCATAAATCTCATTAAAAAATCTTGTTAAAAAAAATCTCCTAAGACAAGAATTGATCTTACTGCTACAGTTGCTCTGTGAGCAATATAACACTTGCTCAAATGTAGAAGTGATAGGCCAAGAGGTTTTCACTGAATTTGCAAACAGCGTTGTCTAGCAGAAGGAGCTGCTGGTCAGGAAACATGAAATGTTTCCACCATTGCTGTACTCTCTCTGGGTTTGAAGATGTCGATAGGTTTGGAGTTACAGAAAGTGCTGCTTGAACAGACAGAACTGTACGTTGAGAAGCTTGACTTCAGCTTCCTGGTTGTGAACACATTGAATTTCTCTGTCAGTAGAACATACAGAGCTTTCTTTGATATGCCAAGTCCAAATAGCTTTTAATTATTAACTCTGGAATAGGTGTTCTTTTTCTTTGGAAGCAATTAAGCATCTATGATAAGAGTACAGCTTTCACCTTTTGTATGTGAGTATGTAATTAACCTTAATACAAATAGCCCTTGTGACGATGGGGTAACTCTTTGGGCAGAGGTACTTCACTGGTCATGCCTGCAAAGGTACTTCACTGATAAAGGCCTAAACTTTCTGGGTAGGGTATTTTTTGCTTGTTTGGGTTCTTTGTTTGTTTTTAGTGCCCACAGCAGTTTCAGGTAGTTCAACAAGACAGTGCCCACATTAGTATTTTAAAATGCCAGCTATGTGTATTCTTAAAGGTTACAATGCTATAGATAGTTGACCTGGCTTAAATCAGGCTGTGGGTCCATAAGCTAAACCATCCTTGCAGCCTGTCTGCATGCAGTGGTACCCTGCGCTTCTTGGACCTCCTGCCTAACCCTCCGTGGTGTGCGCAGGCCTGGTCTCCGCTCCTAGAGGTACCTTTTCCACCTTCCATGCCTGCTGCCACCAGCGATGTGATCAGCCTTGTTTGGTTGCTGCAGTCCTTGCCCTTCAGCCCTTCACTGTAGGGATTGTGCTTACAAATTGTGCATGTGCACCTATAACAGGCTTTGTTTAAAAACCAAAATGAAACAAAAACCCAACACCCAAAACTGTTCTTTTAGTGGTTAATGTCACACTGAGTTCAAAGTTAATACAAGACCTGGCCATACCTTCTTCTCCCTGAAATTTCTGGTACCTTAGAAGTGGGGCACAAAGAATAAATCTCTTTACTCTGTGAACATGCTTATCTGAACAGCACAGAATGATCTGCTGGAGATCCGGAAACAGCTTGCTATCTCATTTCTTATCACTAATACAGGGTAGTCTAAGGAGCTGAATTAGTCCTAGGACACTTAGAGGCAAGGTCTACGTCTCAGTTTCAGGTTGCGTGTCAGCAGCTTCTGATTGCTGTTAGGTGATTACGGTGACCTTTGGTATGATTGTGTAGCAAATCATAGCTGCCCTTCTTGGAAGAGTGCAATAATGTCTTTAGCTGTAACGGCTGGTGTGTATTTCCTCGTCTATCTGTGATGGGACTAGCAAGCCTGAATATTCTATACTCAAAGCCAGAACCATCTTTACCTTTTTTGTGTGTGTGTCAGAGCCGTGTTAATGCTTTTGTCTCTCTTGGACAATACAGTCAGCAGCACTAACTCAACACTTAATTTTCTTGCTGTGATTCGTGAAAGGTGAGACCTGTAGCACTCTCAGCAAGTGGGGACTGGTCTGAATGTATGACCTCTAGAAGCAGTTAGCTCAGGAAGCAATGAGAATGGTGCAGAACCATCAGCATTGTGTACTGTCAGCGCCTCTCATAGCTCTAGGTTTGAAGAAAAGAAGTAACAGTGTGGTGGTGGTGTGGGCTGAGTGCCATACAGGAATGTTGCTGTTACTGTTTCTGTAAGGGTAGTTGCCACCCTCCTGGCACATAAACTCTTTGATAGCCCAGCACTAGAGCTGATTCAGGCATGGTGGCAAAACCTCACATTAATAGCCTTTCATAGCAGAAGACAGCTCCCCTTGCCTGTTTCCCTTTAAAAGCAACAGTCTGTCTGAGTTTTAGATGCCTTAGTTATGCCTGTAGCTAAAAGTTCTGTTTCATCAAGCATCTGTGTTCTCTCTTGGTATAAATCTAGTCACATAAGGGATTGACTTTAAAGAGAAACTTGAAAAAAGTTTTGGTTATACCCTCTCCCTTTCCCCACACCAGAAACAACCTGAGATCATGAGGCTTTCCCTGTTAACACCAAGGGCATGCCTGACGCTTCAGTGAGGCTCTAGGTTTTTACCTGGTTCGAGTATGGTGTGTCATGGTCTCTAGAAATAGCTACAGAGCAAGGCAGAGGCTTTCTTCTGGGATAGGAGCAGGAATGTAGAGAGCTTGTTGCTTTCTTAGTTCTTAGGGCAAAGGTTTTCCTCCTGCTTGATCTGTTTTTTCCAGGAGGGAGGGGAGAGTAAGGGATTGGAGAAAACAACCCTCCTCCTCTTCTTGCATGGTTTACTTCATTAAATCATCAGCCATCAAGCTGGCAGTGTACTTGCTAAGGTCTCGTTCTGCACTGGCGTGCTGAGGCAGCAGGGCACAGGAATGAGAATGGTTCCTGAGGATGTCGGGAATCCTTCTCATGTCCTCTTGTGGAAATAGTAGGGCTATATGAAGCACACAGTAAAATGCCTGTATAGCCTAGTCTGCCAGCGCTGTTGCTCCCACCAGCAGAGAGCACTGAAGGTGAATTACAGCTTTAACTCTTGGTGATCGGGACATTTTTCTGTGCTGGGTGTGCCCTGTGCCTCAAGGTTTGTGTGGGAGCAGGCAGTGCAGGGCTTGGTGCACAAGCGGAAGACCAGCGTGATCTGGGAGTCAGGCAGAGGAGATCGTCCTTGGTGTGGTAGGTACAAAGTCCGGGTTTGCTGTGTCACTTCTCTGGTTTCTGTTGGGTTGGAGTCGGCTCCCCCAGTACATCTGGCATGATAACTGACAGGCTTGTTGTGGAACCAGTGCCTGGTGGCGTGGCTGCAGGACCTTGTCTGGTGTGCTTCTGCTCCAGCATTTTCTCTGAGCACTTACCTGCTACATCTCCTGTCCTTTCTGGGAGCACGCACAGCCTTTCTGCGTGGAGGCATGCTTTATTTTTACCTGTATTTCCAAGGGAATTTCACAAGCAGCTGGATTGCTCTGTGTGTTTGTTTCTTTTGCACGTTACCACTGTACTTGAATGGATTAAGCCCCTCTGTTGTTCCTGGTGAGGGGATTCTCACCTACTGTGAAACCGTGCTGGTAGGCCGATGGCATTTGAGTGTGCCTCCTCTGCTCTGTGAGGAAGAGCTGCCAGAGGACTGGGAACTGACAGCTGTATGTGGCAGTATAGTCTCTTATGGTGTACTGGCTGTAAGGGAAAGCGTGTTTCAAAGAGCAGGAAATACAGTAACTTGCAGTCTGGGGAGTGCTGGAAATCATGTGAGAGCATGAGAAGCAGCAGTAGAGAGTGTCTCGTGTCCATTTTTAGGAAGTACTTAATACCATGCGCTGTTCACAATGTCCTCTTCTCAAGGTTGCACTTAATGGGTGGAATACTTTTCACCACTTTACAGTTGGGGAAAACATGGTAAAGGGCAACCGCTTGACATTTATGTATGTGGAGCTATGGTCAGAGGTGAACAGCTGTGTCCTTGATGTGTACAGATCATGCGTACTGTGTATTCAAACTCTGTCACTTCTTCAGCAGACAGTGCTGCTATTGTAGGTGACAGTGCAAGACACACTCGTTTCCTGGTGTTTATAAAGCATAGCTTGTATCCTGACAATTGGCTTCCATGGTCACAGCATAAATCAGAGCCAGCCTGCAAACCCAGAAACCCTGACCTGCAACCCAAACTGTTGCTGATGCTTCCTTGGTGTCCTCTTTCCCTGCCAAAGAGTTGTCCCTTCTTCCTTTTCCCTCCTCCCTGCAAACTCATGCACCTCTCAAACTGGTCTCTCTGTTTCTGTAGGTCTTCTTGAGCTGAAAGGATGAAAATTGGCGATTGGAAAGTCACTGTCGCTGTCCTAAGCTTCATCCTAAATTCTGGAGTCCCAGTGGATGTCTTTGGGTGTACGAGCCTACAAGAGTGTCCACTGTCCCCTTCCATGATTTAGACAGCGACTTGGAGCATGCATCATTGTAAGGTTTACATGATTTCAGTGCTGGCGGTGACACTGTCCCTTTCCCAGTTGGTGCAAAGGGGTTAGTTTCACAATGGAGCTGCCTATCTAAAACTATCTTGAATCCCGGATGCCCTCCTATCCCGAGGGTCTCTTTCTGCTCCCTCCTTTTGTGCTGAGCAGCATGTTCCCTGGGCTCACTCATGCTAGATCAGTCCCTGCCCTCCCCACCATCACCTGCTTCCAGTAGCACAGCTGGCCCCTGGCTTGCCCTGCACCTGACTGTCTCTATCCCTTTTTGCATGCTGTGGTTCCAGAGCGGGATGGTCGGCCACCAAAGCTGCAATGTCGTCCCTGACGACCTCCAGTGAGGGAGAGAACTCCACGCCCAGGTTTGTTGTCGGTTCCAGGGACGATGAGACAGACTTTCTGGGATCAAACATGAAGACAGACGAAACTGATTTCTTTGAAGATGATGAAGAGGAGGAGTCGGTAAGGAGGTCCCAGCATTCTGGGTTGGAGCATCTGTGCAGAATTCCTGGGTGTCAGCCAGGGTTTGCGCAGTTGCTGCTGAGGCCATAGGCTGTCAGGACTTCAGGGGACGTGGCACCAGGCTGTGTGGCGCAACTGTGGGGAACAGCAATGTCATTTCTGACAGGACATATTACATTGTCATGCTGCCATACTCGCTGCCTCATGCTGCAGTAAATCCTAGCCTTTAAACTTGTGGGTCTTTTTCAGGTACTATAGCAGATTTCTTTGTCCTAGCAACTTAACCCTGACACTCCTGTAAATCTTTCTGTTTCATCAGGGAAATTTTTCAGGAAAACTCTGGGAACTGTGAAAAGGGCAAAGGTGTGTCTGCAGAAAGGAAGCATTTATTTTTTTCTGTAATCTCCAGGAACAGGATGCAGAAAGGAGAATGATCTCCAGCTCCTGACTGCTTTTGGCCCCTATTCAGTGTTATATTAAATGTTACATTTGCTGTTCTGCACATGGGACTTGGATGCTGCAGGGACATTGCTGCTGGCTGTGCGAATTGCTGGGACCATACACCAATGCAGCAGTCATTTCCATTGCCTCTGTACCCTGAGTCTCCATTGCAAGTGGGTTGTTGACCTCAGAGCCCACATGGGCTTCCTTCAAACCCATGCAGTGTTGTGTACCTTGATGCTCAGTGAGGAACTATTTATCAGGTGTGGTGAAGGATTTGGAAACCTTTTCACTTTCCAGGTGTTGCTCTTGCTGTGGAACCTTGGCTTTGCAAGTCTGTGCAGTAACTTCTAAAGTCTCAGCTTACAGTTAGAAGCCACAATTGTTTGTGCTGGGTAACCCGCAGTCCTCTGTGTATCACTTCAGATGATCTCACTGCATTTAATCTTGCATGGGCCAGAATTAATCTGTCAGGAAAACATCCAGTCTGGGGTTTCTAGACGTTGACAGAAGTCCACCACGGACCTCAGCCTGTTCCTCTGTTACGGTTACCAGTGCTTTTTGAATGCCTGCCTTCTTTCTTGACTTATGCAACTTCATCCCACTGGATCTTGTACCTTTGTCAGATACATGGAAGAGCACTTGGTACTGTTTCTCTTCTACTCATAGCTACCTATTGTTGTAATCTCCCCTTCATTTTCTCACATAAGACAAACAGACTGAGCTCCTGGGCTTTTTTTGCTATAAAATATTTGTGGCTCTTTCCTGAGCCTGCCTAAGTCCACCAACTGCCTTGGTGAGTTGTGGGCCAGAGAACATGATGTGGGATTCCAGTTCCTGCTGCTTGTTCAGGTGCCAGGTATTTATTTTTGACCTTAGCATTAGTGCCCAGTAAAAGGAGGAGGTACATACTACTTGGCAAAGAAGCAGTTGTTTTGGGCTGGTCCTTAATGATGTCCCCCAGTGGACTCTTGTGGGACCTGGAAGTGTGTATGGGTTTGAGTCTAGCAAGAGCTGTAAGTGCGTAAGGTTGGAAGAAAACCCCTTGTTTGTTCTGCATTGCTGCATCTCTACACTGTTGTAGTTTAAATGCGGTAAAGTAGTCGACCCTGTACTAAACTGATCTCTATCTTCCCTTAGCCACCTGAACGGCAGATTGTGGTTGGAATCTGTGCCATGACCAAAAAGTCCAAGTCAAAGCCCATGACACAGATTCTGGAGCGTCTGTGCAAGTTTGAGTATATCACAGTGGTGATTATGGGGGAAGATGTTATTCTGAATGAACCGGTGGAGAACTGGCCCTCTTGTGACTGCCTAATATCATTCCACTCCAAAGGTAAAAAGTCTGTGGCAGGCCTTAGCCTGCTTGAGATTTGGGCAAGGGAGCTTCCACTCATTCTTCCACCCCTGCCCCCCGGTCCCTCTGTATTTCAGGATTCCCACTGGATAAAGCGGTCGCTTATGCCAAGCTGTGCAAGCCATTTCTGATTAATGACCTTGATATGCAGTATTATATCCAGGACAGGTAGGTGTCTGTGATCCACTAAAGCCCCTTCCCTCTCCCTTTGATTCCTCTCCTCAGCATGCTGTGCAAACTTCGTCTTCCTGGCCACACGCAAATGAGTGAGCTGGGGAGGAAGGGGACCTTAGCAGTGGCTTTTAGGAGTTGTTTCCCCAAAACATGGAGGGGAATAGATTTTGCGGTAAACCCATTGAGACTTGACATGTTTCATTTTCTGGTGCAGATGTCTTGTAAGGAATGGCTAGATCAAGTAGGAAGTGGAAGAGGACTTGCAGAATGAGACTGCCACGACTAAGACAAAAAGACTAGTCTCTGAGTAGGAGAGCCAAGTAGTGGGATGGGGTTCTGGGCCAGACATTGGGAGCAAGGCCAGGTCAGATTCTGAGGAAGGTATGTTGGTCAGACACTTCAAGGGGCTTCTCAGTCAGCTCTTGGTAGAGGCCACCAGCAGTCACATACTTCAGTGCATACAGCCAGACTGCTTTGGCTGTATATGGGTAGGGCTCATACCAGACCCCAAACCTTCTGCCATGTCTTTGGGTTGCGAGGCGTGTTCCTGTGGGTGCTGATAGGTACCCCAAAGTGTAACTCTAGTGGAAGAATTGCAGTTTCCCTACTGACACAGGATGAAAAGAGGCTCTGCTGCATCTGCCTGGCCTGGGCATTGGGCAGCCTAGCATGACAGGGCACCCTTCGAGAGGGCAGATCTGGGTAGGTGGCATGTGCTGGGTGTGTTGCTGGTGGTTGGGCATGTGCTAGTAAATAAGCATCCATGTTTAGGTCAGATAGAGATTTACTCTGGGACATCTCTGTCTGGAGTAGGACTGGGGCATGCCCCATAGCCTGTAGGTCTTATCTGGAGAGCATGTGCTGAGAAGTATTTGCACTCTGTCTTGAGGCTTTTTTGTATTCATTTGACTTTGTTTTTCATCAGTGGGAGCGAAGCCTTTCCCTTGGCATGAACTGAGGACCTTCTAGAGTCTTCTGACACTGTTTCTGTCCTCTACAGGCGTGAAGTGTATCGGATCCTTCAAGAAGAGGGAATAGACTTGCCCCGCTATGCTGTGCTCAATCGAGACCCTGATAGACCAGAAGGTCAGTGCCCAGGCTCTACTGAAAGGCATTTTCACATACTGTACTATTTAAGATATTCTGCAGAGAACAGGTCCTGATAATCAGCTTGAAGAGGCCTGATCCACAAGTCTGTTGTTTTTTGCGGACAAAGGTCCCAACAGCAAAACTGGCTGACTGGCCCAGACTGAAGGCCAGTGGACTTGGGCTTCAACTTTGCACTAAGGCTGTCTCACCCTTTCCTAACGTGCTGCTGTGGTGCTTTGTCTTCAGAGTGCAACTTGGTGGAAGGAGAGGACCACGTGGAGGTAAACGGAGCTGTTTTCCCAAAGCCATTTGTAGAGAAGCCAGTCAGTGCTGAAGACCATAATGTGTATATTTACTACCCAACATCAGCAGGTGGGGGCAGCCAGCGGCTCTTTCGGAAGGTGAGGAGGGGGACTCCAGTTTTGGTGTTGGAACCAGCAGATCTGTAGCTCTGAGACCCATGTAGCTTCAGGAGGGAATGTTGGGGCAGGTGAAGGGGAAAGGAAGGTTTTGTGGTGGGGAAATCTAGACCTTCTTAGAACTTTTAGTTCAACCCCATCTACCTGGGAATTGCAGAAGGACATATTTTAGTGGTAGTGCTGACTTCGCCTTCCCCATCCTCTGTTTGACCTGTGTCCTGTCTAGCAGTCATGGAGAACTGTGTCCCTTATTGAATTGCATACTGTTTTTTCCAGATCAGTTCCTCAGTTTATCAAGATGATTTTTTAAAAAAATTTATGTTCCTGTCCTCTAACATCATTGTTGCCCTTCTCAGCTTAGTGTAGCTTGCAAATGTGATAAATGCAGTATTTATTCCTAGATTCCACAGGGAATCTGCCCTTACTCACTTCCCCCACTTTGCCAGAAAACAGTGGCAATAGCTCTGATGTATCTTTTTTCCAATCACTTATGCATCTGCTATTAATAATCTTAAAATGATTTTTTCCTTAGCTAACATACAGGCATGCCACCTGAGGTTGTATCCAAAGTCTTACTAAAAATGACAACATCATCCTCCTCTGTCCATAAGATCAGTCAGCTGCCCTTGAAGGAGGTTAAATTGGTCTGATTATCACCTGTCATCATTTATTTTCATTTGTTTATTAGCTAGGCTCCTTACTTTCTAGGTCTTTATCCACTGTTTTTTGTTCCATATCCCTGTAGTGATTGGAGTCAACGTAATGATCTATAATAACTTCTCTCCTCTTTAAAGCCTGGAAAAGGACATACCTACTGTCTGTGTTCTGGAGTCTCTTTTGTCCCCCATAAATAAGTGTGCCATAATAGCTGGGGGTTCCAAGAGGTGTTCTGCTAATTCTCTACTTATGGGATGAAGCTTATGTTTTTTGTTGTTCCACCTAAGAAAAGGAGCCCCCTGCTCTTCCCTGAGGTGTTTATTCTGTCCTTTCAGATTGGCAGCCGGAGTAGTGTGTACTCCCCAGAGAGCAGTGTGAGGAAGACAGGCTCATACATTTATGAGGAGTTCATGCCTACAGATGGCACTGATGTAAAGGTAAGGACAAGCCTGGAATAGCTCCTTCCTTCTCCAGGCCTGGGATGGCTGAAGGTTGGGCAGTCCTGCTTAGTCGTACTTAGATTCTGGAGTGTTTGTTTGAGCTGTGAGGCATTGACTGTGCAGCGTGGATCCCAAAGAGGGGAGCGGGTGTTCTGTAGGTCATAACAGGAGAAATGTGCAAGACCATCTGGTCTTCTTCTCTCTGTGTCTGCAGTAGAAATACCTTCTGGAAGCTGCAGTTAGTCTAGGTGGTTATGTCAGGTTTAACTATTTCTCTTCCCAGGTGTACACTGTTGGGCCAGACTATGCCCATGCAGAAGCTCGCAAATCCCCTGCTTTGGATGGGAAGGTTGAACGGGACAGTGAAGGGAAAGAAATCCGTTACCCAGTCATGCTGACTGCCATGGAGAAACTAGTTGCCCGGAAAGTCTGTGTAGCCTTTAAGGTCTGTGTTTTCTCCCCTATGCAAGTGGGATACTCCATGAATGTCTGATTTGAATCTTGGTCAGTGTTAAAGCTTGAGCTCTGTTACCCTGATGTGTCTCTTGTGTGGCAGTCTTCCACAACTGATGCCAGTTGCTGTCTCTGCTGGCTGGGTGCAGCTGGTCCTGCTGGCCATGGCAGTTTGCTGGTCAGAGATGACTGGGAAGGCAGGAGGGCCTGCAGCAAATCCCCTCTGTGCTGGCAGGTGGCTGGTGTCCAGCGTACATCTGAGCATTTAATACCAGATTCTGAGCATGCTGCTGTCCATCTGACCTGCACTTGTCCTGCCTTTACTGTTTCCTAGTTGTGTTTGTGTGGAAAGCTTGGTCTTCTTTTCTTCTGGTTTGTTTTTTTTTTTGTTGTTGTTGTTGTTGTATTTTGGATCTGGCTTTGGTGCACATTTGTGTTCTATTTTACAGGTCGGTAGAGTGAGTGTGTGAGTCTAGGTATGGTTACATGACATGTTCAGCAATGGCAGCAGAAGAAGCACGTGGCTACTTGTTCCTGCCCCTGCTGCAATCTGGAACCCATGCATTTGTTGTGATACAGCTGTGGGCTTGTTCTACCTTGTAGCCTTTTCTACATAGTGATGGATGTCTTTGCCTGCACCAGTTATTGTCTGTACTTGTCAGTCTGGTTCAAAACTCTTGGATTTAGAGGCAGGAGCAGGAGAGCCAGGAGCTGCTTTGTCTTAAGCCTTTAGAGCTCTGGGAGGTAGAAGTGCAGCCCTGATGGCTTAATCTGGGGGCTCGTGGGTTGGGCCTTTGATACAGCTGTGAGGGTGTAAAGGTTCCTCTAAAGGGCCTGTTACTGCTGGCTAGGGGGTGTATTTGCATGCTTCTTCATGGCTCATGAGGTAGGCATAGAGTGGAGGACGGCTGCAGCACCAGTGGAGCTGAACCGGGCAGTGTACATGGGCTTGGTCTGTGTGTGCGCCTGCTTGGCTGGGCAGCTGCCGTCCCCTTGCTGCACTCCCTCACAGCATGCCTGAGTCCTCTGTCCTCTGCTTCCTCATGCAGCAAACAGTGTGTGGGTTCGACCTCCTGCGGGCAAATGGCCACTCTTTTGTTTGTGATGTGAACGGCTTCAGTTTTGTGAAGAACTCTATGAAGTATTACGATGACTGTGCCAAAATCCTTGGGTATGTAGAATCAAGTTTTGATAGCGGGTAAGGTGACTCATAGCAAAGTAAAATGAATGTGGAGTCCTGATCAGTACGTCGGAGAAGTCTGCAGGTGGTTCATATGGGAACATTTGTTCAGCAGGTGAAAGCTTGGCTCTGGGAGGAATGGGTTAATTATTTTTAGCCTCTGGAGCTCCTGCCTGCATTGGCATTAGCTGTCTTTGTCTACAGCTAGTTGTATCTTACAGGACATTTCATTGGATACTAAGCCCAGCTGTGGTATTGGTGATGGGAGGGAAACTGGTGTCCTTTTCTGGTGCCCTGACTAGCCCATGGTGTGATAGATATCTCTGCGAGGAAAGTGGGGAGAAATTCTGTGGCTCTCTTCAAATCTGTCAGCTGGACCACTAAGGAGGAAGTGAAGGACCAAGGGAATGGAATTCCTTGTGAGTTTTGTATTCTCATTTTTTCCAGAAATATAATCATGCGGGAATTGGCTCCCCAGTTTCATATTCCCTGGTCCATCCCAACAGAGGCAGAAGACATTCCCATTGTCCCCACAACCTCAGGCACCATGTGAGTACCTGCCATCCTCTCAAAAGAATGCTGGTGATGGCTACATGAGGGACAAAGTGCAAATCCTGTCCAAGGGACAGACATCACCCAGCAGCATGGCGTTCCCCAGCTGCTGTGTTGGTTGCAACCCTGAAATGCCCATGGAAAGGCTTAGCCCTTTTGCACACAAAGGGGAAGACAGATTGTAAATTAGTCATAGGTTTGATGAATGCAGATGAGCAGTCATTGAAGGAATTACAGAAACTGCTCACGTGGCTTTCAGAAGGCCCAATTTCTTTATCAGCACAGGAAACAGATCAGGGCATCGCTGTAGCTGGCTCACTGTTCAGTAGGCTGCTACTTGGAGAAAATGCATGTTGAGCTGTGGGTGGAAAACAATTAGCTGAAGTATTCATGTTACCTGTACACTTGGCAGACCCTCATTTGATACTGTTGGCCTTACTAGTTTTCCCCCACATAAGGCTAAAGGACCAAAGGCAAAAGTTTCTTTGTGATCCTCAGCACACTTGTACACTTGTATGAAGTGAACAAAGTAGCTGCTACAGAAAAGGTAGATTGAGAGTATGTATTCATCCTTCTTTTGCTGTGTGATCATTTGGAAAACGTTGGCAAACACAAACACTGCACAGCTCACAGGACTGCTGGCTTCAATGGCACCTTGTGACAATGAGACTGAGAATCAATCCCCATTTCTCTGCGATCCTATAAGAAATAGTTGGATATTGTAGTATCTGAAAAAGCAAACTCATGTAGCCATTCTGAAATTAGCCAGCCTAACTACTGGTTCCTGCAGGTGGCTGATTGCTATGGGATCTTTCTACATACAGCTCTTAGTGGTTGCTCAAAGACAGGACCCCAGCTGTATAACCATTCTTCTGAATCAAGTTGTTTTTTCCTGGGTCTTTCTATATCGTTTCTGTAGATTCTGTAACATCCAGCCTTGTCCTTTCTGCTGCCTGTCATATTATGGTACTGTGGTGCTTTTCCCTGATAGGAAATCAGATGACCTGGTAGGGTCTGCAGTACTTTGACTGCTTTTACAGCCTTGGCACTTGTGCCTGGTTTAGCCTGGGAGAAGTTCTGCCACTGATGAGGAAAGCAGCTGTAAAAAGGATGGAACTGAAAGAACAATGGGAAGCTACTTTCTGGTGGCAATTCTGGAGTGTAGGGGCACATTTGTCAGCTGTATCTTGTGTTTCCCCAGGATGGAGCTTCGGTGTGTTATTGCAGTCATCCGGCATGGAGATCGCACCCCAAAGCAGAAGATGAAGATGGAAGTTAAGCATCCCCGGTAAGAGTCAAGGCAAGACGATGCTGTGCTGCTGGGAAGTGAGGAGGGCCCATATTCTGAATCAAAAGGAGGAGCAGAAGGGCTGAGTACATGGGAGGCAGTGCTTTTTTCTGGCTCCATTCAAGCAAGAGCTTTCTGCCCAATTGAGGGAGCCCCCTTTGCGCATAAGGATCCTGGCACCTTCTGTGTGAACACTGGAAGAACAAGTGTTCTTGTTCTTCTAGGTGCTACAAAGGGAAGTATCCCACTAAATGGGAAGCTAGTGACTGCTTCCTTTTTGTACCTGCAGCTGGAAACACTTGTTTTTTTCAGAATTTCTGAAGCACAGAAAGGAGCCAGTGGGCCTGCTGTTCTCCCTGAAGAACAGAGCGTGAATGCATATGTAGGGATGACAGTCCTTGTAGCACTGAAACAGCAGAAAATGGATCAGGGTTCTTTGTTGTCTGTTCAGGTTCTTTGAATTATTTGAGAAATATGATGGCTACAAGACAGGGAAGTTGAAGCTGAAGAAACCAGAGCAGCTACAGGTGAGGGGAGTCCTCTTTGGGGTTACAGTGTGGGACATGCAGGTAATACGGATCCCAGTGCGAGGCAATTCTTTGGAAGGGTGGAAACCCTCAAAAGGGCAACAGTCTGTCACACAAACGCTCCCTTTCTCATTCCCCAGCCTGTGCACACTCAGCTGGGTGATAGTATGAAACCAGAATGGAAACTTTGCATCCTAGCTGATGTGAAGACTGTAGGATGGGGATGACCTGATGTAGCTTGCCCACCTGTGTGGTTGTCTCTGCTGAAAGATGGGTCCAGGCTAGGGAGTGGGGCAGTTGGAGGCACCTGCTTGTTTCTGAACAGGGCTGGCGCCCAGGGTGGGGATGAAGCAAACTGCAGTGTGAAAGTTTGTCCTGCCTGAGCTGTGTCTTATGAAATGATGTGTCTCTGACGAGTGTCTGTGTGGACCTGATACTGGGTGAAGCCATCTGGAGGCCTTGCAAGAGTACAGTGGTGAGTCTGAGGCAGAATTGCTGGATGCTTGAGACTGTCTGCTCTCCAACAGGAAGTGCTGGACATTGCACGACAGCTTGTGGTGGACCTGGGAACCCACAGTGATTGTGAGATTGAGGAGAGGAAATCCAAACTGGAACAGCTGAAGAGCGTCTTGGAGATGTAAGGGTTCATATCTTGGGGCACCATGAGTTTGTCTCAGAGCCGTGGGTCAGCATGTGATGTAGAAGCAAGCTGTGCTGCTGCTGTCCTGGCCAGCTGGCTCCCCCAGAGGTCAGAGTCTCCTCCATCCCCTATTAGCAGCTGTACCTGAAAGGTGACATGCTCTTAACATTTTCTTCTTGGCATCAAAACCACTGCTGATTCTTGTTCCAAGTGTGTCTGGTTTTTGGCTAAACAACCTGTGACAAAACTGAGCTTCCTTTGCTGCAGGAGAGGAACTGGAGTCCTGTAGGGACCACATTGATATGAAGCATTTTTGGTAGATTTGGAAGAAATCTTGTTTTAAATAAGATTGTCCTGGTGCCAGAAGTTTAACAAAAAGGAGCTTGGAAAACATGAAAAGATGTTTGTGTCCTCTTAGGTTTCATACAGCCCAAATAAAAGACAATATGGTGGTGTTGGCATCTTAGAAACAAAAGAAGGGTTTCTCTCAGAACTGTAGCTCACTGTGGCGTACACAGGCAGTGCCTGTGTTCAAGCCATGTCTGTGGAGCAGAGGATGAATTTTTGCTATGATTCCTTCCCCTGCTCTTTCTGCTCGTTAGAGATGTGGTTATCCGCAGAGCATCTGGCAGATTGTTTTTTTTTCTGTGATCTCATTAATTCACTTGTTAAAGATGTAGATAGAAATTAACTAAGGTTGATTAAAGCCCCAGTGGGGTGTGAGAGCACAGAGTGTTGTCAGCCGAAGAGCAGGCAAGTAAATTTATCTTTGAATTTCATTTGGGGGATTTGTTTGGCTTTTTCTGGGAGTACGTGCCAGATCACAGGTAGATGGCAAAAATGTTCATGTTCCGTGGCAATTGGTGTTGCAGCAGAAAGTCTCTTGCCTGTGCTGTATTTTTGCTGTGTGCTGCCTAGGGACCTCTGGGCAAAGGGTGAGTGGAGTTGATTTGTTTAAACTTTTTTTCCCCCCTCTCCTTGTGACAGGTATGGACATTTTTCTGGCATTAACCGTAAGGTTCAGTTGACCTATCTGCCTCATGGACATCCAAAAGCTGCAAGTGAAGACGAAGGTAAAGAAACCTGATGTTGCTGTCATGATCTTCAAGCCTGGTGTTCAAGAGTGCGTGCAGCTATCCTACCTATATAGGCCTCTGGATGTGCAAGCAAAATTAGTGACCCATATCTTATCTTTGCTCACATCATATGAAGGGTTGGAGTGATGCATAATGTAGTGTACCAATATACCCTGGATGGTGCCACAGGGATTATGCTTCCAATTTCATGAATGTCAGCCTATACCTTCAAAAAGTAATGACTCTTAATTTTGTACTTGCTGGTTTGGTTCCTGGTGATTTTGGGTCAGGCTTGTGTTGAGAATGCTCTGCAAGGTGCTGATGACAACCTCTTCTTCCTCCCCTCCTCTCCCCCTGCAAGATCAGCTTTGAGATCTGATGTAGTGAGTACCTGTTTGTCTCCTAGAAGCTCGCCGAGAGTCTTCCCCATCCCTCCTCCTGGTGCTTAAGTGGGGTGGAGAGCTGACACCAGCAGGAAGGGTCCAGGCAGAAGAGCTGGGGCGAGCCTTTCGCTGTATGTACCCTGGTGGCCAAGGTAAGCTTTGTCCATGTATCTCTGGTCCTGTCCTGTGACTGTGCCAGGCTGCCCAGCCCAGGTGACTAATCACCAATGTGAGGGATGCTCAGACATCTGTGGGCTGTGTGCAGCCTGTGTGACTCAGGTCATCACTGTTCTTGTTTTTTTGAGTTGACCTGGTAAGGATAAATAATTCAGGTGGGTTTTGCACCCCAAGATCCCTAAGCTGGCTAGAGTTGTCTGCTGCAGTGGTTAAACTTTAGTATGTCTTGGAGCGCAATAACATTCTTCCAACTAATGTGCCAGTATTCAAAAAAGAGAAGCCATTCTAATAAGATACATTCCGATGAAGCAGATACAATTCAAAATTTATGTATGATTAACAAGGAATTTAGCTCAGATGTAGAGAACAGAGGAATTCTGTCTTGGAACACAGGTAATTCTGCCTTGAGACAGGAGAACAGAAAGGTAACTTCTCCGTATTTTCTCTGCATAATTCTGTGACACTGAAAAGCATTTAGTACACACACAGATCAACAAGACCCCAAAGGACAAGAAAAAAGGTTGAGATTGCCTTTTTCATCCAAGTAGAGTCAGAAGTAATACACTGCTACTGTATTGATCTGGTGAGACCAGTATTGGATACTGCTTATCTTTGACTTGTATGTTTAATTAATTCAATTTAATTAATTAAATGTCAAATTAATCAAGCTAATTTAAATTGAATTGGAGAAGATTTCCTTCTGGAATAAGGGAGAGTTACCCTTGGTGGCAGAGGGTTGGGACAGGGAATACTTAAGCAAACTGGACATACCTAAGTCCATGGGCCCTGATGGGATGGACCCATGAGTGCTGAGGGAGCTGGCAGGTTTCACCGTGAGGCCAGTCTACATTATCTTTGAAAGATTGTGGGGACTGGAGGAGGTGCCTGAGGACTAGAGGAGAGGAAATGTCACTCCTAGCTACAAAAACAACAAGAAGGAGGACCCAGGGAACTGCAGGCTGGTCATTCTCACCACAGTCACTGGGAAGGTGATGGAGCAGCTAATCCTGGAGACCATTTCTGGGCACATGAAGGATAGGAAGGTGATTGGGAGTAGTCAGCATGGACTCACAAAAGGAAGTCATGCTTAACCAACCTGATAACCTTCTACAGTGAAGTGACTGACTTGTTTAGATGAGGGGAGAACAATGGCTATGGCCTACTTTGACTTCAGTATGGCTTTTGACACTGTCTCTGGGAACATCCTTGTAGCTGATGGAAGTATGGGCTGGATGAGCAGACAGTGAGGTGGATTGAAAGCCAGCTAAATGGCTGGGCTCAGAGGGTGGTGATCGGTGGCACAAAGTCTAGTTGGAGGCCAGGAACTAGCAGTGTAGCCTAGGGGTGAAAACTGGGTCTGATCCTCTTTAATATCTTCATTAATGATCTGGGTGATGGGGCAGAGTGTACCCTCAGCAAGTTTGCAGATGACACAAAACTGGGAGGAGTGGCTGATACGCCAGAGAGTCATGCTGCCATCCAGAGGGACCTCAACAGGCTGGAGAAATGGGCTGGCAGGAACCTCATGATGTTCAACAAGGGGAATTGCAAAGCCCTGCTTCTGGGGAGGAACAACCCCCTGCACCAATACATGCTGGGAGCCAACCAACTGGAAAGCAGCTTTGCAGAAAAAGATCCAGCGGTCCTGGTGGGCACCAGGATGAATATGAGCCAAGAATGTGCCCTTGCCACAATGAAATCAAATGGTATCCTGGGCTGCATTAGGAGGAGCGTTGCAAGCAGGTCGAAGGAGGTGAGCTGTGAGGCCAAATGTTTGTGATCTCAAGAACACATTTTTAGCAAATGTGAGGATAAACTTTCCAAAGGATGAGAAAACTGAGTGCGCACGCTGTTGCTTACTGCAAGGTGCCAACAAGTAGAGCAGCCTGTCAGTGCACAGAGACTAAAGGAGGAGGAGCAGTAGCGGACAGAGGATCTTCATGAGAAGGCCTGTGTGCCATTCTTGAAGACGGGAGCAGTGAGTTAGGCTGGGGACTTCCTGGTGCTGTTGTGGATCTCTGAAGCCTGGAGCTGAGAGGATGAGCCACTGACTTGGACAAGAGATTGGGGAGACTGGAAGACTGTGCAGGAGAGGCAATTCCAGTGGAAGTACAGGGAGTAGATTGCAGCGTAATGAGCCAAAACCTGAGAGAAGAGACCTGTCTGCAGAGCTCTGGTCAAGTGGAGTGCAGTTACCAGCAAGCTGGGCTGAGCCCTAAGGTATGGTCTATGCCAGTTCTGAACTGACTTCTCCATATCTGGTGAGCACTGACTAGCTGCCCTTTTGCTCATAGTAGAGCTAGATCTGAGCATGTACAAGGTGACTTCAGTCCTTCTGAATCATGGCTTTGGAGACTTCTGCTTCACATGGTCATTCATGGAGAAGGAGAGATCTTATTTTGCAGTGAGATGCTGTGTTTCTCGGTAGCCGTTGGTACATGGAAGCTTTGTCCAGATATACAGCTGACTTCTGGCTGGTGTCTGTCACTGTCTAGCAGGGTGTTTCTCTGAGTTGTGAGCTCAGAGCTGGGAGCAGTTTTCCCATCTTCCCATGCAATGTGACTGGGTACTGTGCAAAATCATCATAGGATTCTAGGCAGCAGCAAATTAGTCACCACTGCACTGTCTTTGGAGGGTCAGACTCGAGACCTGCATGAGTTGCTTTCTCCCATTGCTGATCTGACTCCTGTGGTTGACTCAGCCACCATAAATAAACTGTCATTTTGTGCCGCAAGATAATTGTAGCTCTACAGGATATGCTTTGGAAGCCGGGTGCCTCCCTACTGAATAACTCTGCCTGCAGTTCTGATGGCAGCAGTACCTGCTCGTATGCAGAGTACTAGTAGAAGGAGGCAATTTTTTTTTGTGCATCTTTATTCTGCACAGGTGTATTCAGGCTAGCAGAACAATTACGGACTGTTCAGAGAGGGTTGCTGCGGAATTTGGGCAGCATCATACTTGACTGGTGAATGCTCACTTTTTTTCCTCAGAGTGAACTTTCCCAAGTTAAGCAAAGCCTGAATTAAATTTCTAGTCATCATATATAGCTAAAACTGTCTATTTGGGAGCAGCCTAAATGCTGGCTATGAAAGTGATTAATTCTCTATATAACTTTGTTACTACAATAAAGTTTGTTGTCTAAAGCAGTATATTCAGCTGATAGTTTTGCAGGTGTCAGAATATTAATTGTGAGTTTGTTCTCTGTTCCAGGTGATTATGCTGGTTTCCCTGGATGTGGCTTGCTGAGGCTGCACAGCACCTACCGTCATGATCTCAAGATTTATGCCTCAGATGAGGGACGAGTTCAGATGACAGCAGCAGCTTTTGCAAAGGTCCTTCCTCTCTTTTGGGCATCTGTTAGTTCTGCTACATTAGTCTTAAAATATGCCAGTTCTAAAGGAAAACATCTGGTGATGAGGAAGGAGTTGTCCTGGGAACTTCCCACTCTCTGTTGGGAGGATGGTAGCACATTATGCTAATAGCAACTGTATGGGGCGGTACTGGAAATCCAGTGTAGCTGCACATGTATGTTACCTTTAGTATCCTGTCCAGGATAGGACCCAGGCTGGAAAAGGAGTTATTTATGGAGTATTGCTGGTGTTTGATGTTAGAGCACATCAAACCTGTTGCTGAATATTAATTACCTACAGAATGAGTGTTTCTTGGGTGACTGCCCAGCCAGAGGGGTTATTCCTTGACTGCTGGATTTAAAAGGGGAATGAAATGTCTTTGGTGCAGTGTGGGGTGCAGGCTGGGGAGAGGACAGGTTCATCTGCAGTTAAAGCTGGAGCCAAGGGGAATCCTGTGGTGGACCTTAGCTGTTCTTCAAAGCCTCTGGTGTATCAACATTTTCCAGCAAACTGAATTGGCTGCTCAACAATTGCCTAGACAAATATGGGGCTGCTGCAGGCAGAGCTGGCCTTTTGCCTTGAATAGCTCTAGAAGCATGCCAGAGTCACTGGTGACTGCAGGTGCTGTTTCTGTAAAACTGCTCTTCAAGGGCAGTTGAGTTTTCACTCAAGTTGATTGAAGGCTGGCCATGAAACTACCAGAAATGTTTGTTGCTTGGGCTGCACATAGTTGAAATCTTGTCCTGTGTTGCTTTAGGGTTTGCTGGCCCTGGAGGGAGAGCTCACCCCCATCCTGGTGCAAATGGTGAAAAGTGCCAATATGAACGGTCTCCTGGACAGTGACAGTGATTCCCTTAGCAGCTGCCAACACAGAGTGAAGGCACGACTGCATGAAATCATGCAGAAGGATGCTGATTTCTGTGAAGAGGATTATGAAAAGGTAAAGCACCTGTGTGGCTTTGTTGCTTCCTGTATCTGGAAGGAGAATAGCATTGCTCCAGTGGTTTGATGTGAAGCCTGCTGGTATGTGAACAGTAGTTTGGTTAGTCTGAGATCAGTTCTGGTCAAAATTACAGGGTATAAACAGAACTTGAGGAGGGAAAGGGCAGGTTAATGGCCCCTGCCCTTCTCCAAGGGAAAATCCTCAGTGTTGCTCCACTGTCCCCTTCAAGAATCATCACGGTACCTTCCTCTCCCTTTAGAAGTCTCAGTGCATTTTATTCTCATGGGTGTGCTAAAAGAAGAGTTCTCGTGGTTTACTGCGTGGTGCCCAGAACAATCCCAGTTGCTGTGGACAGGGAGTATGCCTTGCCAGATTCTGGATCTGTGCTCTGTGCATGTGTGAACAGATCTTTTGGATGCAAACCCTTTTGTGGTCCTATCAGTGTCTGATAACTGCAGAGTAGAGAGCATGGGCTGCATCCAGCACAGCAACCAATAAAAGCAGTATAGCTGCTTCTCCAACAAGTCCCCAAAACACTATTTTTCCCAGATTCTGAGATCTGATTACCGGACTGAAATCCATTACCATTAAGGAACGTATTTATCACCTCAGAGAACTACTTCAAACTTCTCTGAAGCCCTTCTGCTCAAGCACAAAAGCAAAGTGAGACAAGAGTGGATGTTGTAGGTGGAGGGAGGTCTGATCTGAGAGGAGCAGTTGTTTGCTACCTCTGAGTTTGGTCCTGAGGAAGTTTTTAAAACATGCCTAACTACACCTAGGAATAGGCCAGCTCATTATGCTCAGCTGGGAGCACAACTTTTGTACCTAATCAGAAAGCAGTACAGCTGCAAAAGGCAGACATCTTGTGTTCACAGTCAGTAAAGATACTAACTAATCTGTACTGGTATCTTCTCTCAGCTAGCACCTACAGGCAGTGCTTCTCTGCTCAACTCCATGACATTTATCCAGAACCCAGTAGAGGTCTGTAACCAGGTGTTCACCCTGATTGAGAATCTTACCTCCCAGATACGAAAACGTCTGGAAGACCCAAAATCTGCAGGTGAGCATCAGAACCGGAAAGCAGATTCATTTATTATTACATCTTCAGAGCTCCCAAACACCACTATGGTTTATGTTTGTCTGTAGCAAAGAAATTCTAAAGTGAAATTCTGTATGTGCTATTGATGTAAAAGGCTCTTATTCCACTTTCAACTACTGTTAGAGCTGTAACGTAAAGGAAATGATATGTGCATCTTGGGTTTAGAGTGAATGTAAATAGCAGCAGTATAGCCTGGAGAAGTATGTCTGATTTTTTCAAGCATTTCCTGGAGGGAGCTCAAGACTGTAAACAGCAAGTTTTTCAGTCATGATTTGCTCATCTCTAAGAACTTTCCTAATAACAGTGCAGAGGTTTTAAAAAGGCATCTGTGGGACATTTCACACAATCTATGGCAGACATAAACCAATAGGCAAACAGTTGCACTTTTCTCAAGTATTTTGGAAGTAGCTTATTGCTGCAGGTTAAAACTCCGTGCAGCCGATCCAGTGGCTTTTCCAGTCTAGGATTCCCATGGGTGACATAATAATCAGAGCCCTTCTGTGCTGGGAGAAGTCAGTCATAGCTGTCACTTGAAATCTACACAGAAGTAGTGAGGATGTGAATGTGGTTTGGTGTTCTTTGCTGTTTAGACCTGCAGCTGTACCACAGTGAGACTTTAGAACTGATGCTGCAACGCTGGAGTAAGCTGGAACGAGATTTCCGCATGAAGAATGGGCGTTACGACATCAGCAAGATCCCTGATATCTACGACTGCATCAAGTATGATGTACAGCACAACTGTGCACTGAAACTGGAAGGCACAGCTGAACTCTTCAAACTCTCCAAAGCCCTGGCAGATGTGATCATACCCCAGGTATAGCCTGTCCTGCCAGTGTGACGATGTCTGTGGTGTCAGTTTCTGACCCTTTCCCTGTCTGTTTTTTCTTGATTCTTTTGCACGTTAACTCTCAAGGCAGCATATCACAGGTATTTCTCAGATATATCTCTCAGTGTTTGTATAAGCCTGCAACCATTTATGACTTAAGATGTGGTAGGGCTGGCTTCCTGGATGAGGATTCTGACAGTGTCAGAATAATGAACAGCTGATGCAGCAGCTTTTCCATGTTCATCGTAGTGCATTATAGCACAGCTTCGAGTTGAGTGCGTGTGCTGTAGCAACACCCCATTCTCCACATACAAGATTGTACAGGGAAAGAGAGATTTCTGTGTTAAAGTGAAGGCTTGTTCTGGCAAGTTTGTTATTCTTGTCAAACTAGAACTTGTGCAGTTTCTGAAGTTGGCTTGCTTCTCACAAAGTTTATGCCCTTGAACATGGGAGGGGAAAGGAGGGCCACATGCAATGGATCTCTGTAGTCACTGTTGTTCTGTCCCACTTCTGGCAGAACATCCTTCGTTTATATGGGATGAACTTCTACCAGCAAGGTCCAATTGCACTTGTGCCCGTGTAGAGCAGAAGTGGTCTTCTAAACTTTTTCACAGTGTTCTTCATGAGATATAGTTTGGCTATTTCCAGCATAGCACTTCAAGTTTTATCTTTGCAAGTAGCAGTTGTTGCATTAATGCTCATGCCAGGTCAGGGTATAAGTTTGTGTGTCATGAGAGGAGGGTCCCTGGCGGTACTTGCACCTCTCAACTGTTGGAAGAGTACTGACAGTCATGTCTAGACAGATTGGGATTCTTGGAGGAGTCTCTGTCCTCTGTCACCATCTGCAGTATGTGCAAAAAAGAGAAGAGTGACGTTTCCCTTTCTGTCCTTGTTTCTTGTCCTGTAGTGGTGCTTGTGGACAGACCTGTTGAAGTCCAGCCTCCTTTCATGTGAGGATGTGGCAAAGAACCAGGGCTCAGGGGTATCTATTGTTTTGTTCCTGCAGGAATATGGGATTAATAAGGAGGAGAAACTGGAGATTGCTATTGGCTTTTGTCTTCCTCTCATTAAAAAGATCCAGTTGGACCTACAGAGAACCCATGAAGATGAATCTGTCAACAAACTACATCCCTTGTAAGGATTGTGCTGCATGCTGCTGCTGGTGGGGAGGGCAGCTTTGGAGCAGCCTGTGGGAACCACGCCAGAAGAGTGTACTGGTGTGGAAGGAGGCACTGAACATACGCTGAAGGACACACCAAGAGGGAGATGTGTTCGTGCTCCTAGAACTAGAAGGGAAATGGAAAGGCGCATTGAGCATGGTGCCACAGAAGCTTAAACCCATTGTAACTGGATGGTGGTGCCTTCATCCCTGTCTCTACAAGGGGCAAGTGCTGGTATGATGAGGCCACCTCTGCCCCACCATGTGTCTCCATTAGGATACCATAAAACTTGCCGCTTCTGTGTCCAGTGCTCTCACTGTTCTGTTCCTGCTGCTCTTTGACAGTTCCCAGTGCGGCGTTATCTTATTCCATTAAGTGTGCAGAAATGCTGCTGTGTGGCAATTCATTGGCAGGCTGTGAGTAACACTGGGCTGATTTTGGTTTAGGTACTCAAGAGGAGTTCTGTCACCAGGTCGCCACGTTCGGACACGGCTCTACTTCACCAGTGAGAGCCATGTGCATTCTCTGCTCAGTATCTTCCGCTATGGGGGCCTCCTGGATGTAAGTGTCCCAGCAATGCTGACAGAGTAAGCCTCCCTGCTTTTTTTCAGTGGCCCTTTCCAAGGTGGACAGTGTATGTTTGTAGGTTGCCCCTCTAGCCAGCTCCCCCAGTAATGACGTGCATCAGTGGCCTCTGGCCAACTCCATCTCTGCTGTGTCTGCATGCTGCAGCTTCGTGCCTTTCTGGCATGTAGGAGGATTGTTCTTCCTCAGTCCTGACACTGCCTGCCTTGCTTGTATGGAGGCATGTTTTCTCCGAGAGCTGTCCTGCTGGTTTTGGATGAGTAGACCACTTAACCTGTGTAGGAGGATAGCAATATAAGGCAATGGGAATGAGGGATTTTCTCTCTTCCTGCTTCCTTCAATCCTGTATTTCAAGAGCTTGGCCCTGTTATTTAGTGACTTTCTGTCAATTCTAAGTCAAGAAAATCAGTTTGCTTAGAGAGGATGTGGCTTGAGGTTGCAAATGCATAGGGGGTGCTCTCTACCAGAGGGACAGATGCATGTTTTTAGGGGTCTAACTCATCCAATCCAACCTTCACTTGCTTTCATAACCTGCTTACTGAAGGAATTGGCGTCACCCTGAGAAAAGCTCTGCTTTAGAGTCCTTGAGAGGCTCTCTGATTTATCTTCCCATTTTTAAGCATGGTGTCTTGAAATGCCTTCAGAGTTTGGGCTTACTTAGCAGGTGTGATTTCTGATGTCTGTGGAAGCTCAATGTATCTGCAGGCAGTGATCATGCAAGTACCTCTGAACTGCTCACTGAATAAGATGCTACTTTATTCCCCGACTTGAGTGTCAGAGGATGCTGTGTTGCCAGCACAGGGATGTTAGGCTGCATCTGGGTTCATTTGTACCTGTGGGGTTCATTTCACGTCCATCAAGGTGGCGAGCTGCTCCACAGCAGCGTGAATGGTACTTCAGGTATGGCCGTTCCCTAGCAGTGTTGGGAAACAATGAGGGGTGGGCTTCCCTGCCTTGTGGAGCCCAAGGGTCCAGCAGGGCTCTGTAGACTTTTCATTCAGCATCATGTAAAAGCAGCTTCACTTGGTCCCTTATTTAGCACAAGTTCATCCCTTGTGCTTTTTTTGAGATTTCTCTAAAATACTCTGTTCTGTAGGCCACTATTTGAGAACGACTGTGTTTGGGAACCTGCTGTGGGTTATGCTTTTCTCCAGACAGGTTTGGGAACCTGCTGTGGGTTATGCTTTTCTCCAGACAGCATGGCGTAGGGGCTTGCAGCTGGATGTGCTCAGAACTGCACGTGGATTGTATGGGTAGCTGTAGTGTCCCTCTATGCAGTTGCTCCTTACTTTAAGCACCCCACCCTCATTGCAAGGTCATTTCTCTTCATGCAAGTTAAGCAAGGTGTTTTTTGTCCTGACAATGTTGTTATCTTGTGGAGAGACAAACTCTCTCAGACCCATTTCACTGAATGTTGCAAGGTGTCTGCTGTTGCTTATTCCATGCGACTGTTTATGTGTATATATCAGGAAAACAAAGACCAGCAGTGGAAGAGAGCCATGGACTATTTGAGTGCTATCTCAGAGCTGAACTACATGACCCAGATTGTTATCATGCTCTACGAGGACAACAACAAGGTGAGGGATATAGCTGTAGGATAAAATCCTTCCTGCCATGATGAAAGGCACAGTCCCTGAGAGATGAGTTCAACTGGGAAGTCTGTAACCTGAGCTCTCTCCGCTTGTGAATAAAGATGGATGGATCATTAACACAACTGATAGTTTTTATTTTTAGGTGGGAGGCAGTGACCCAGTTAATGCTAGTTACTTGTAAGAAGAATGCTACCCTGAGCAGTAATACCAAACTTAAGTAATCAATACTATCTATTTTAAAGCATTTCCTAAAGCAATATAATTTTCTGTCTCTTAATATTAATTACAAATGAAGAGTAGGAAAAAATAAACAAACACAAATGATATTTGGCAGTTTTTTCCAAATATTTCTAGAAAATACCCAGACATTCCACATTTCTAAACTTTTTTTTATTGTAAAAATATACAGATATAGTTAGGGAAGTATATATTGATATCTTCAGGAAGAGAATGATTTAAAAAACAGCCAGAATGTGGAAGCTGATGGTGATGACCATAAGTAGTTTTGGCACCAAATTGCACGTACTGAATCCCAGGTTCTTTGACTCAGGTACTGTACTGTAGGAGGTTGTAGTGGGCGAGGGGAGCAGTCCCTTTGCTCCATATGCTATAGAATTAGAATCTGCTGTTCACAGAGCTGATGTGGGGTTCTAATGGTAGAAGTGAAATATTTCTCAGTGCTGTTTGTCAAAAAAGCCCCAAAAAGTCTTAGGAGTGGTGTAAATCTGTTAATAAGTAGAGATGGTGAAACTTTTGGTTTTACATCATTGATGCCAGATACTGTAAAAGCTCTGGCTTCCTTTAAAAAAAAATAAACTAATATTAGAGACAGTTACTTAAATCTTGGAACAACCTGACTAAAGGTTCAGGAGGGAACCAGTCTCTCCCTGCCCCAGTGTGTGCTGGTTTTGCAACAGGAGTGGATCAGAAGGGGCTATGTTTTAGGTTTGTGTGTATATATATATATATACACACACACATAGCCTGATTCTGTTTTGGTCCTCTGGTGGCTGTTGTCACAAAATAACAACAATCTGAATGCCTCAGCTTTGTGCTAATAAGGGCTGTCCTTTTGGATGAGACAAACCTAGAGCCATTATGTTTGTGGTTTCTTGTTGCTTCCGCTTTCCTTCCAAAAGGATGCGCTTGGGATGCGTGCTGTGCCGGCATGGCAGGGTGGCCCAGGTCAGACCATGACCTATGCTGACAGTGGGACTGATTTTTATTTATTTACTTATTCCTGTGGCTCTTGTTCACAGGACCCGTCTTCAGAAGAGCGTTTCCATGTGGAGCTGCATTTCAGCCCTGGCGTGAAAGGCTGTGAGGAAGACAGAAACGTGCCCACAGGGTTTGGCTTTCGGCCTGCCTCCGCAGAGGTGAGCACCCTGCCTGGGCGCAGGCTGCCCTGCCTGCTGGGGATGTGGCCAGCGTGGGGCCCTCAGGCACCTTGCTGCTCTATCAGGCTCTGCAGCTGTCCAGTCTCCAGCAGCAAATTTTCCTCTGACCCTTCTCTCGTGCCCGCGAGCTGTTAGCAGGTTACGTTCCCTGCCGAACTCCCAGGTTTTGTCAGGGCTGGTATCCTCCTGAGCTCAGCAGAGCTGGGAGGTCCGAGGTGGGAGTCAGTGCCTGGGCAGCACTTGCGAAGGCCGCGTGCCTATAGGTGTCAATGTTTCCTTTCTGCAGAACGAGGACAAGAAAGCTGACCAAGGCAGCCTGGAGGACCTCTCCAAAGAGAAGGGTGTAGATGAGCCAGACCGCGCACAGCAAAGGTCTCCACAGCCTTCTGAGCCTGTCAGCATTCAGCGAAGATCACCGCTGATCAGGAACCGGAAAACAGGGTCCATGGAGGTAACAATGCAATGGGTGCCCTTGCTTGTTCTAATGAAGGTCTTTTGCTTGGTTTTGGTTTCCTGGCATTCCTTTTAATGTGCCAGAGTTTGAGTTGATTCTGGGAAAGGATCTGCAGAAGTTAAAGAGGGATTTTTTGGAAGGCAGACCTCCCAGACTCCTCCTCATTGAGGAAGGACATGGGCAACACAGGTCAGAGGAACTGATGAGGAAGAGCAAGTAAGGAAATGCTTGAGAAACACAAGAATTATTTGGATTACATGCTCTGTAGAGGCATCAGTGCAACCAGCTACAAGATTGCATGCAACCTCTTCACCTAGCCATGATGACATCTTTGCCTTCCCTTAGATTCTAGCCTTTGCCTCTCACAGTTCAGCTCCACATTTCTTGTTCCTGTCTCCCATCTAAGATCTCATGCAAATCCCAGTTCCCTGCTAACTGGTGGGTTTATTACAGAGTGTTTAAACTCTCAGGGTTTAGAACTGTCCCATTCACTGATCTGCTAATGTAACAAAGATTGATTTTACTGTTCTTACTTCTCTCCTTTAGGGCTGTTATGTGTCATAAGGCTAGATTCAGTCAGCAGGTAGCTGGCACCTTCAAAGTGCTCTAGAATTGTCCCTTCTTTTGGAGGGGTTTCATAGGCATTTTTGCTGTTTTCTGAACCAGTGAAAGCAGAGAGTTAGGGCTTGAGGTATTTGTTAGCTGGCTTCCATATCTGTGTCACTTATGGCATAATCTTTGTGTGCAGCACTCGGGGGCTGTTTGTAACAGGCACATACTAAGTTAAAGGGGGTATACTTTCCTGCTGCTAAAGAAGGAAATCCATGTGATCCCAGCAAGAGTCCTGGGAGACAAGGAGCTCAGTACATGAGTTCCTTCATACTTTTGAGATCTCCATTGTTCCACAATCCAACACAAACTTGAAATTAAAAATTGAGCATGCACTCTCACAATCTTAGCGTTATGCTTCTTGAAAATGGTGATTTTAAGGAAGAGACGTACTTTTCTTTACCTTCAATTGGTGTATAAAGGCATTTGAGACCAGTGGGTAACTTGGAGCACAACACTGATTATACTATCTGTCTTTGCAGGTGCTATCTGAATCTTCTTCCAAATCAGGAGGTTATCGCCTCTTCAGCACTTATTCCAGGCAATCTTCTGAGATGAAGCAAAGTGGCTTAGGTACTGTACTTGACCTGTAACCAGCCTGCTCACCTGTACCTCTGTATTTCTGTGGGTATCTGTCTGTCTCTCCACATGTACACCTGGCTTAAGTTCCTTGTATGTCTCTCTGTTTGTATTATGTCTTCTTTTAGTGTTACTGTTTAGACCACTGTAGAGACTGTCTTATTGTATCTCCTTTTGTGTATGATCTTCTCCTTCAGCTTCTAGTAACAGAAGATGCACTGTTCATCCTTTATAGTATGGGAGCAACAGAGCAAGCTGTGTACTTGCAGGTTGGCCTTCTGGTTCCATGTTGCTACCATATGTTATACCATTTCTGAACTTAGTAGGAAGAGATGATTTTACATGAGAACTAGTGTGCTTTCTGTTCTGCAAAACAGTAGTTTACATGCAAAGCTGCTCTTCATGTAAGACTATTATATTTCTACCTTTGCTTCATAAAGATCTCTCGTATGGAACAGATCATGTCATCTGCTGTGGTGTTTGACAGCTCTCTAATTGAGCTGGAATCCCTGGTTAGCCATTCTTTGCATGGTAGCCAGCAGAAGAGAATATTTTGGGGCACTTGGTGTTCTCTGCCTGTCCTTGAGAGTACCATTCTCTGCCATCCTAATCTAAACTATGTCTTAATAGTTGAAATTCTTCCTGAAATAGTTTTGCTAAAGCAAGATCTATTTGGAAACTGAAAAGCTGTCTTTGCTGTCATGAGGTTCAAAGATAGCTGTGAAACCTAGATCTTGCAGATGACTAATAAGCACCAGGAGGTGGAAATGCCTAAGTTATGCCCACTTTCTTTTTCTTTAAAACCATTTTTGCATTATGGCATGGCCGTAGACTTGCAGCAGTTCTGACTCATCAGTTCTTTACTCTGTTATGTGGACATCCTGCAGCCAAGAGATTTCTGAAAGGCCTGATCATTTCTTCGTCACTTTTGAATGAGGTGTTTCTTTGGAAGCTAATTCTTACCAAGTAAAGGGAATTTTCTTCAGAGTGGTTAGGAAGTATCCCTGGAGTCTGCCAGTTATGCTCCCAGCCAATTGGAAAAATCTAAGAAGGAATGGCTGATGCATATTATTTTCATAAAGGCACAATAGCCTTGGCCACAGTGGTTTCTGAATGTGCTATTTCATGTGGTGCATCTACTTCTGCCTTTCACAGACCACCTGCAGGATTAAGTAAGCTGTAATAGACTGCCTTGCTTAGGCTTGAGGAAACCTGTGGTTATTCTGTGAATCCATGTGAATCAATATGAGAATTTCTGAGATGGCACACAGTCAAGGAAGTGCATCTGTTTGGAGAATTACTGAGTACATCAAATGCTACAAGCAAACTATCTTTACTGTTTGGATGTCTGAGTACCAGAAGGCATGTGCTCTGGAAAGCAGATGTTACAGCCTATTTACTACAGCCTTTTCCAGGTTTCTGAGGAATGTCTGTTTTGGCAATAGAGAAGACTACTACTCTACAGGACCCTTGTAAAGTACTACTTTTCCTTGACAACAAAATTTGAAATGCAGTCCCAGCAGGTTTAATTTCAGGTTCTTGCCTGACTGACTTTGCTGGGAAGCCTGTGCTTGTCACTCTCTCAACTGTGAAGCTCTGCAGAGACAAAACTTTGAGTAGGAATTGATAGACCTGATCTGTGACAGTAGACCTCTAGCTAGATACTCAGTCCAACCATCATTCTTCTCTATTGGGTCTTGCAGCTGCAGGCACAGAAGGCTTGAGCAGGAGAGACCTGTGGTGCAACACCAGCTTGCACAATCCCTGGTTATCAGGATGTCTGTGTTGCTATGAATTTCTCTTAACCCGAGAACTGTTAAGAAGAATGATGCCTCTTTACCTGTAAAAGTCAAGCTCTTCAAGGAATCTTGTTGATTCCTTTCCTGCTTGTTTTGTAGAAATCTATTTTCTTCCCCCTTTAGGACCTGAAATGTGCTCTCTTTGTGAGAAATAATATGGAACTCACAGGAGCTTGAACTTTGACTTTAATACTTGTCTCAGCAGCTATGCTGTGAGGGGGGTCATTCAGATACTACCTGCTGTTTCTAAGCTTTTCTGAAGTTGAGCCTGTCACCTGTTGCCTGATCTTGTCAGTGGCTCGCTCTCGTTATCGTTGGGAGAATGGATCCTCTGGGAGAATGTCTGTTCAGGTATAACCTCTTATGTTTAAGGATGCAGGAATGGGGAGCAGCACAGAGCTCCTATAATAACCCTGCTGCTATACCTGCCAGAATTGTGTCTTTACTGTAATTTAATGTCTGTTTGGAAAAGGGGCGGGCTGCAGCTTGCTTTGTGTATGTGAAGTGGTGCTTTGGGGTGTGCTATGTTTTTCTGGGCAGGAGCAAGTGCATTATTGTGGATTGTCTGCAATTGTGTGTATGCTTCTAGCTTGAGAAGCCTAGGGAAATTTCAGTGGCTTGCTTTGCTTGCAAGAACACTTCAAAATGGGGTAAAATCCTGCTGTTTCAGCAACAGAGGTGGTATACTGCCAGTGGGCCTGAAGCGTTGTGCTGAGACTCCCATAGGGAAATAAGGGATGTCCATTTTTAATATATCTGAAACATTGAATGTACATCTGAAAATTTAATACACAAAAAAGATCCAGCACATACAGTAATTTCTAGCAAATGTTGCTACATCTTAAATCCAAATGGCTAGTATACCATTATGTTCTTTAGGATGCGTGTGTGTGCGTAACTTTGCCTAGAGTTCACTGTAGACAATTGCTGTCATCCATAGAGTCACCTTTGTAAATTCTCTTCTGGCTTAAGGGTGCTAACAAAATGCCTCTGTCTACTGTAGGATGGCAGAAACACTGGGGTATCCTTAGTGGCATGAGGTTGCTTAAGATAGAAAGTCACTAAAATCTTCTGTTCCATTTTTATCTGCCAGTAAATTAGTCTGTTGGGGCTTTTTTTGTTTTTTGTTTGTTTGTTTGTTTGTTTTTTTAAGCCATGGGAGGATGATTAGGAGCATCATCCTGGCTGCTGCTTGACAAAATTTTGTTTGCATTCCGACAGATTCTGGCTCATGTTGAGTCAGCACTGAGCTTCAATTTAAGGCATTAGGAGAAAATTTTCTAAGGCTTGTGTATCAGTCACCCTGCAGGCAAGAGTTCTTTGCCTGTTTGTCCAAGGACACATATGTGCTAGTCCGCCCTGTGGAAAGCTACCAGCAGTGTCACAGTGGTGGAATAGCTTAAGCTCTGTGCATAAGAGAAGCTTTTTGGTCATCAACCACTGTTCTCAGGAGCAGATGTCAGCTTAGACTGAGCTTACATGTGAATAGCTCAAAACTCAGGATCTGTGTGCTTTCTTCAAAGAAGCTCTGGCTAAAAAGGAGCTTTGCAGAGAAAGAGTGGGGGTTTTGAAGAGCAATGAGTGGACATGAGGCAGCAGTGTGTCCTTATACCAAAGAAGGCCAACGGCATGCTTTCCTGGATTAGCAGGAGTACAGCTGTCAGGCTGAGGGATTTGGTTCTTTCTCTCTTTTCACCTCTTGTGAGACTGCATCTAAAGTACTGCCATCCTGTCCTGGGCTCCCTAGTGCAAGAAGAGTGTGGATGTAGTGGATGTAAGCCCATTAAGGGCAGTGGAGGTGGATGACGGCTGGAGCACACGACCTTGGAGGAGAAGCTGAGAGAGCAGGGCTTGTTCACATCAGAAGCTGTGGGGAGTTGAGACCTTAATGCTGTTCAGCCACCTAAATGGGAGGTTACAGAGAAGATGGAGGCAGACTGTCCTCCGTGGTGTGTGGTGATAGGATGAGAGTCCAACAGACACAAGTTGCAGCATGGGAAATTCCAATTATCTAGGAAGAACAAATTTTTCACCATGAATGTGCCAGATATTGGAACAGGGGCCCAGAGAAGTTCTGAAATCTCCTTTCTTGGAGGTATTCAAAACTTGACTGGACAAACCCTAGCAAGCTGATCCAAGTTGGCCCTGCTGGGGTGTTGGGAAAGAAGCCTCCAGAGGTTCCTTCCAACCTAAATCATGCTATGATGCTGTTTTAGAATCAAGAGCTGTTTGCAATATAGGCAGGATCTTTTTAACAGTAACAGTTGCACTGTTCCAGTTAAATACTAAGAGGCATTATGTCAGTTTTTTTGCCTTGGCAGACAAGGTGGAACAAGATCAACCTGCTTGTTTCTGGAAGCCTTTTGTATGTGGGAGTAATGTTGTTTTTAGCAGTTGGTATTCTCAGTACAGAATGCAGCATCAAGATGGTTTAGCAGAGAATTTATGGCTAATCAGTGGCTTTGTCTGGCCCATAATAAGGTTTTGTCTCACTCACAATTGCTTTCCTCAGTTGAAAGAATCCTGTTTCAAATGCCTGATGTTCCCTAAATATCACATAAAGTCAAGTCACTCTACAGAAGCTGTGCCTTGGAGAAGCAAACACCAGCAGTTGCCAAAGCCACCGGTATTAGGTTGCCCTGCTATGCTTGAGACTGTCTTGCATGCCATATTCCTTGCCATGGGGTAAACAAAGTTCCATGCTGTGTGCACATCTGATGCTTTGCAAGGGTAGTTTGTGGAACAATTGGACCTACTCTGGAGTAGCAAGACATGACCAAGTGGATGTGAAATATCATCTGGGCAGCAGCTTGGGAAAGAAAGCTCTCTGGTCACATTGCTTTCCTTACTGCTTGACAGAGTGATTAATCCACATTTGGTGATCAACAGATCAGGCAGTCCTTTCTTCTTCTTGGTGTCCTAAAGAAAAAGGAGCTTTCCAAAGAGAAAGGGCAGAAGAGCAGAGAAATGAAGCCCTGTGACATGAACATCAGTGATTTGGCATCTTGGCTTTTCTGACATGAGTACGTAGATTTGCTGACTAGAGGGTGTCAAGGTGTTTCTCCTAGGTCAGGGCAAGAAAGCCAAATGGAAATAAACCCCTGGACGGAGTTAAGAACTTTCCTGGTGCTGAGTTTCGGGCTACCTGTTGTGCATTTGACACTACTGAATTTAGAATAGGGAATACTGCCTCCCTATGCTACCTGGCATAATTTTTTTCCCTGAGATTGCCTGCAAAGTAGCCAGTTCATTCCTCATTTTTTGACTAACCCTGCTTTTCTGTAGTTGCATGCAGTGGAGATGTAATACTAACACCTTCCATGCCTTTCCAGGGTCACAATGCACCGGCCTGTTTAGCACCACTGTGCTGGGAGGCTCCTCCAGTGCCCCCAACCTCCAGGACTACGCACGCAGCCATGGCAAAAAGTTTGCCAGCAGCCTGACATACAAAGACGGTATGTGTGTTCCCCATGCAGCAGGTGGTTAATTTGTGGACTTTGGTGTCTCAGGATGCTACTGAGGCAAAGGCTTAGACTGCTGAGAAGAATGACAGTTGAATGTGTATATTCGCCGCATCTACAGTAATGCATTTTATCATATCCCAAGAAATTGTGATCCTTGCTAGGACAAGACAGGAGCTGATTTGCAAGGATTTTTATGCTGATGTATGGTATTTCTGGGGTCTGATTTTGGTCTGACATTTTCATACTACTTGCTGTTGTGGAGGAGGATTTATTGGTCTAGATATTAAATAGGTTTGTCCTGGTATGGAAATCCAGCACATCACATCATCTTGCTTACCTTGGTGATCTTGCTGATGCTAAACAAAGCTTTTGTGGAGACAGTAATCCTCGCCCTACAGAAGATGGAGCTGTCCCAAAGGCAGAGAGATATGCTTGGAGGTGGATAAGATGGATATTAGAGTAAGGTTGGGCACACAGAAGAGTCCAAGGTAGCTGTCAGAAAGCAAGTGTAATATGCCTGAAGTGCTTGAGGTAAGTGGGATACTTGGATGAAATACTGCAAAAGGACCAGAAAGTCCAGTTATTGTGCAGTTCTGCAGAAACTGCCTTAAAGTTCAGCAAGATGATCTGGTAAAATGTATTTGGGTCATTAGTATAAATGTTGCCTGATGCACATGGGTGAAGGGGTGTTGCCAGCTGCGGCTTGTTCTGCGGTTTGTACTAGTGCATTATATGCGTTGAGAAGCAGGGACTGTGTTGCTACTTTCAAGGAAATTGGAGCACAGGGAAAGACTGAGATATCCTGGAGGAGCTGGAGGGGTGTAATGCACAAGTGCAAGTGTCTGTTGTGATTCCGGTAAGAAAGGCACTCAAACTCTGTAAGTACTGATTAACATACCATTTGTTGGAATGCTGAGTTGAGCAGCACTGAACAAACCACTCCGTGGATAGGATCTGCACAGCATGCTGTGCCCTAATTGGAAATCCACCCAATGTTACACAACTTGGGCTTCCCAGCATCTGAATGGATGTAAGATTACCTGTCCTCTCTTTTACTTTTTTATGTTAGTTCTAACAAATGGTATTTTAATTGATACTTTAGAGAGCCTGAGTGCCTTTCTTATTGGGATCATAATGGACACTAGCACTGGTGGATTACAAAGTAGGGAAATTATTAAGGCAGTAATTTTGGGCCTTTGGGGAAAACAGGAGGTTGATTTGTTTGGATTTTTGTCCAGTTTTAAGGCAAGAAGAATGGCCTAGCAAATCAGGGTGGAAAGATGCTATCCAATTCTCAGACCTCTTGGAACCTCATGAATGCTGTTGTATTGAGACCATTGTGTATACTGGCTTTCTGTGCTGCTTTTCACTGTTTAAGAGAAAACTGTGTTGCTTCTTACCTCTTCAGGCAGCTCCCTAGTGCACAACAGGCTGTGAGTGATAGAGACAGGGAGGGTGAACTGGGAGGATTTTAAACCCTGCTGTACCAGTCTGAGCTGCTCGAGGCAGCAAGTGCTGGATACTCATAGTCCCAGAATAAGCTCATGGTGTTTGGCACAAGACTGGGGCATAAATACCAGAAGAGCCACTGAAAAGGCCAGCAAGGGCTCTGGCTGCTTTTCTTCCATAACTCTGTAAGCAGTGTGAATCCAAGGCAGCACTAATTCTCAGCGAAAAGCATCAAAGACTGCTTGCTCTGCACCGAGCTGGGAACAGAACAGATTCTGCTCAGTCCTGGTGCTGTGCTGCCTTTCTCTGTAGGCTGTGTAGTAGGAGCGTGCCGGCAGCTGGCTACTCGCATTCAAGGTCCAGAGCCGAGTCCTGCTGCATTAGCCTAAATTCATTGACAAGGTCTCTGCGTGCTGAGACGCAGTTGTACCCTCAAGTACTTAAAAGTCAAACTTATTTAAACTAGTGTGTGACTAACACAGCCCAGAATTATTCATCTTGATGTTACACTTCTTTTCTCATGTTTCTTAGTGTGCTATGGCACCCTGTGCTACCAGCGCCTTGCTGCAATAAGAGCAATTGTGAGGAAGAAGTGGGGGGCTTGGAAAAACAAGTAGGAGGCAGAAGTGTCTTTAGCGTCTGGGGAAGGTAGTTTGGAATGTGAAAAAAGCCCTTGATCTGCATGTTCCTGCTTAAATGAGCACCAGTGAAATGCTGAACAATGGCATTTAAACCAAACATCACTAGAGCTGAATACAGTAAGTGACACAGCAGCCTCGTCGAGTACATTTGTATCAAGGGCTTCTTCACGGTCATTGGGCTAATAAAGTTTAAAAACCTTCAGATTCTGGAGCACATCTTTGCATGAATTCTCTGATATTTTTTCATGGTTGTGGTGCTTCAAGGTGTGGCGCATGGCTTATAGCACTTCACCAAAGACTTGCTCAAGTGAAGTTAAAATGGCCCTTCTTTCTGAAGCCTTTTTTGCTTGGGGCTGGAAGAGGACTAAGGAACACTTCAGTGGAGAGTTGTGTCCAACCTCAGGTTGAAGGGAAGTCCACTGATGGTTGTGATTTGAAGTTGGCTTGTCTGAAGCCAGGGATCCAGTAAGCTATGTTGCAGTACCATTTAAATTGATGTGCTGTAAAGGCAAGGGGGAGGTGTGGGGTGGAATGGAGGTGGTTACCAGCTGGCTGACTGCAGCTCCAGGACTTGGACACTTCTAAAGGATTGCATGTGTAGGGAAGATTGTCATGCTCTGTTTGTTGAGTTTAAAGAAAGAAAAACAATTTTTAGGGATGTTATGCTGGTGAAGGAAATTGCAGCAAGTTTGAGAGTTGGTTTAAATATATTATTTGGCCAAGTCAGTGGATGTAGCTAGAGAAGCACAATGGGGGTGTGGAGCATAAATTGATTTGTGTATCTTCTAACCTTGGTGTAGAGGGATAGGCATAGAGACTCTGTTGACTAGGTACAACGGACACATGAAACATGAAAGAGAAATAAAAACATTTTCCAATATTTCCTAAAAGTTCCTAAATAGCAGCAAAAGATATGATTGGCTGGGATCTCACATCAAATCCTACATACAGATGATCTGATCTAGGCCATTCTTTCCCATGATAGCTGAGGAATTTCCAGAGTGGGAATAAACTAAAGTTTTCAGCTTTTTTTTTTGGAGACTAATCCATATCTTTTAAAGCTCATCTGTTTGCACCCTATCAGATGCATAGAATCTGTCCTTGCACTGTCTTTCTGATGTGTGATTTCTATGGGAGAGCTTGGCCTGGCCTGGGATGTGGCCAGGAGAAGCCTGAGGACCACTCTGACCCGAGTATCCCAAAACCTCTTCTGTACTGAAATGCTTTGAGCAACAGAACTGTAGAGGCATGTCTTCATGGGTCTTCTGTTTGTTCCCTAATTAGTTAGTTGTCATACATAGCTCTGTTTAGCTTGCATTAAGATGTTTTGGGCTGCACTTACCTATGCCAGAGCTCTTCAGTTCCACTGCAGAACAGTTGTCATTTTCCTTGGGCAGAGGGGAATCCTGAGAACTATCCTCCTGTGGTGCTGCTGCTTGCTTGGCCATGTGCTCCTGTGGCTGTGAGCATGGCCTAACTGCATCTTGCACTGGCCTGAGCCTGGGTTGCTCTCAGAATGGCTGGAAGTGTGGTGGGAAGGTATGAGATGCTGTCTGTGATTGCAAGAGTGTGGCTGAGGTCTTTGCAGTGTCAGGGGAGACCCTGGCAGGGCAGTGCAAGGGAAGTGGGGAGCTGGCAGAGTGCTAGGAAGCCAAAAGGTTCAGTCAGACCTGCAGGTAGAGCGTGCCCCGGGTGCTACAGCAGTGCCAACAAGAGCATGTGTTATGGGGATCAAGAAGAAGGTGAACCTGAAAGGGTAGTTGCAAGCATATGAAGGTCGGGGGATCCTTAGAAGCAGGCTGTTAACTGAGATGATCTGTTTTTATTTCCTCAGAGCTCTTGTCTATGCCAGCCGTAAAACGATTTTCTGTGTCGTTTGCAAAGCATCCGACTAATGGTACGTTTGCTTCCTTGATTTGACGTTCCCTCACACTTCTAACCCCATGCTCACATTCAGTTCTCTCTGCACATACTCTCCTCTCAGCCTTCTTGTGGTTTTTTTGTGTCTGTGTATCTGGTGTCTAAACATGCTTCACTTTCCCCCATTGTCTTGTTGTGACTAACGTGTTCATTCACCCTTTGTTACTTCTCAGTGGTTCCTCTGCTGTCCCCCAAGGCATTTGTGTCCCAGGTGAAAAAGCAAGAGCAGTGGCTCTGTGAATGGACTCCTAAAGCAGCCTTTAATTCCACTGCTGACATTAAGGCCTTCTTTCATGCTTCCTTTGGGGGGGGGGGTGGCGGTCGGAGATAGAATACTGTTGGATTTGTGGGGGTGATATCCACTCCATATCCTAAGAGCATCAGCAGCTTAGGTCCTCAGTTTCTACAATGCAGATTTGCAGGACCAAAACAAGGATAGCCTTAAGGCTACCCATGTGTCACCTGGAAGAGCACAGTCTATGGTGGGAGAGAAGGAGGTGCTAACAGCGTTCCCTCTGTGCCTGGTATTCCTCAGCACAGTCGTTTTAGGAGTACTGGTAACCTCATGGCCTCCTATTTGAAAACTTGTCTGTTAGAGTGGTCCCTTGGTTGCTCCAAGCATGGTGATGTTGGTGGGAGTAGGCTCACCTTTCCTGCAGATGTTATCCTGGGAATGGTGTCTCTCCAGAGCTTTCATTCGTCTGCTGTTGGTGAGCAATGCTGGCATGGGCCTGCCACCTTCCTGAGGTAGGAGGGGATCGGCACCATGCCACCCAGGGTGACGTAACCTGCTTGATGCCTGTCATGCTTGTAGCTATGAAAAGGCTTGGTAAAGAATGTCTGACAGTGCTTCTGTCGACTCTATCTCTGCTTCATATTGCTACTAACCTGACACCTGAACTGTGAGTCTTTTGATGTTAAAGACCACTAGCTCTGTTGTAGCAGATACCTTGAACTAGTGTTTATTATCCAAGTCTTGCACAGAAACTTTTGAAAAGGTTTGTTTCACAGCACCACTCCTACCTCATGGCTCCTGCTGTTGAGATGAGTTATAACCAAAGCAGGTCACTGAAAGATAAAAGGTTAAGTATTTCTGTCTTACGTGATCAAGGCTGCTTCTGCAATCTCGTTGCTTAGTAAATGTGAAGATATTCTGCTCTGCGTGATCTGGAAGATTAAAGAATTTCAGAAGACTGTTATGAAGACCGGAGTTTTGGGAAAGATGAAAGGGGAAAGGGCAGCTAAATGTGGCTTTATCATTTCAAATAACCGAAGGCAACCTATTTTCTGTGTTTGCTTGGTTTTGTTATTCCCCGAGTGACCAAGTGCTCAATTTGTTTGTATGTCTGGATACCATCTGAGCTCACGTGGTGTATGTCACCAGAATGTGTCGTTCTATCTTGCCAGCAAAACTTGTACCAAGCACCAGTCTTTCCTAAGCCACACTGTAAAGCAACTGCCCCTGCCTCAAATACAATAAAGTGAAACTGGGCATCAGGTTTTTCCCAAGAACCCAATGAATATTTCTAACAGCAAAGTATTCCTTAATCAAGAAAACAAAGACAGAGGTCCAGCAGGTGTGAGATTGAAGTTAGGCATATTTGGTCTAGGCTTGGCGCTGGTTTTAGCAGGAAGGATGTTTAGCCCCATGAACCACTTGCCTGAGGATGCAAAAGCTATTCACAGCTCTGAATCTGGATTTTGTTTCTGAAGAGCTGCCTCTATGTGGTGAAATGGGATGGGTGAACCAGACCAGTGGCCAAGCACAGTGTCAGGCCAGATGGTTTATGCCCCAGTCTCATGAATCTTGGGAGTGTGACATGAGTCCTGAGGCTGCATACGTGGAGGAGGAGACATGCCTGCATGCTAGTGTCTTGTCTGCCATGCAAGGATATCACAGAAGATTGCACAGGGCTGTTCTGAGAGTCTAGAGAGGGAAGGTCAGCACTTCTGTGCTCCCTCTGTTCTTCCACGCTCTAAGCACTATGCTCTCAGTCAAACCCTGCTGTCCCCCAGTGTCCCTTTCACAGCTTCTGGTTGTTTGATGCTGGGCCGTTTGCTCTCTTCCATGTGCTGAGGTAGCTGGCTGCATTTGGATGCAGGACTTGAACGCTCTGTTGGCAGTCTGGATTTCTTGTCTCAGCTGGGGGAGGGCGAGTGTGGGCCTGACCTTCTTATCTAGCCAAACCTGAACTGTATTGGACTTGGAACGTGTCCTAAAATTTATTCGCTTGTCAGACTTTCACTTACAAAGATGAAAGCTCGCTGCTCAGGGACTGCCCCTGCAGTGCAGCTGCATTTGGCAAAGGCTGGGCCGGGTGGGAGGCTAGCCTGCTGCAATGTGACTGGGGGTATGTAGATCTAAGGGTATTCCTGACCTGCTTGTGGCGGGAGGGATTGGGCTTCAGTGTGTGGTGTGGGTCTTTCCCACCCAGTGGCCCTGGTGCTGGCAGCTCCCTCCTCACATCTCCACAATTTCTCTATCCCCAGCTGCACCTGCCCCTCTCCTCTCACTCTCTATGGCCCCCTTTCCTCCAGATGCGTTTGAGCACCACCACGTTGCCCAGTTGCTGCGCCGTTTTTCCTCTGACTATGCCACGAGCCGGAACATCTCCCTGGATGCCACTCTAGCCCATCACCTCCAGCAGTGCTCCTACCACCTGCGCCTCTTCAGGAGCTGGCTGATCTCAGGGCAGGATGACTTGGAGTGTCTTTACGGTACTGCACGCTGCAGCTGCCTTGGTTCCATGCTCTCATAGCTGAGCAGGGACCACTGTCTGCTTGAGAATGCAAAGTATGCTTTGCTTCTAAAAAAGGAAAGCATTTCCCTCACCGCATCCCTTAAATCTCTGGGCTGCTGCTGCAGCAAGCTGTGTGGGCTGTTGCACCCGGCAGTTTGGGAGCCTTAGGCAGTAGCCTTTCCACATGGAGCCAGTGCTCTTCGTGTGGCTGTAACTGTGCTCTTTCCATCTTTGGCAATTATTTTTTGCCTCCTTCCTTTAGCTCGGGTAAGCCCTTAAGCTTCCTTCAGGTTAGATGCTGAGTTCCTAGCGGTGTGATGCCCTGCTGACATGATACCCCTGTGCAGGTCTCAGTGGGGTGCTGCAGGGTGTCCCATTATTAATGGAGGAACCAAAGTGAATAGTAAGAATATGGGAAGAAAGAAGATTAAGGAGGTGCTGCAGCTGGTCACGTGCAGAGTGAACTTGCTGTGGAATTTTGGGGAAGTGAGTGCTTGTGGGATTGTGTTGTTTCTAGAGACACCAAGTTAAGATAGGGTAGAAACTGAGCTTCTGTGTGGCTGCATTGCATGGCATCTGTTCTGCCTCTTAGGACTTTTGTTAGCGTGTCGTGTCTCTGGTGGGAAGAGGTAGGCAATTTCAGTATTGAATCTAGATGTTATAAATCAAAACTTGCTACTGTTTCTCTGGTATTTTTCAGCCTCTGGCACAGACGGGAAGTCTGATGCATTGAGGTCTCAGTGCTTCTAAAGCGGGTAGAAAGATTCCTCTCTGAGAGAGGCAGCTAGCTAGGGCTTGCTGTTAATATTTACCTTGCACCATAAAACCTGCTTGGTGCATGTGGCTTGCTGAGCTGTGTGGTGTGATGCATGGACCTCCTTTTTCATTCAGACCCATAGGTGGAAGGGGCAGAGACACTATAGCTTTTTGTGTAGTGAAGCAACAAGATGAAGTGTTTTCAGAGCCTGGAAAATGAGAATTTTTCTTACACAGTCTGTTTTTCTTGATATGGCCCTTTCTGTCAAGTAGGCAATTCGGAGATGGCTGTTGCTTTTCATATATAATTAGGACAATCCTTGGTCTCCTAGCAACAAATACTAACGAGGAGCAAAATTGCTTCAAGGGAAGAGATGCTGGAACACAGCAGACTGCTCCAAAACTAAAGCTGAGCTTCCCCTGCTGCAGATCTCGGCCATCTCCTGTGAGCTCCGGTAGGGAGAGGAAATTAACTCAGTGCTTTGGGCAGTGATACGCCAAACATTGCAGCATGGTGCTGGGTTGTGCAGCCTGCCCTAATGCAGCCAAATGTATGAGTTATGTACCTCAGTGTAGCAGCCTTCCTGTGTGGAAATCAGATCTCTGCAATCAGTGAGGTCTTTCTTGCTGTTTTCTCAGTCTGTCATCAAGCCCACAGTTAATTAGCATGTTTGGGACTCCTGCTGGGGTTCTTCTCAGAGCAGATGTTTCTCCAGTGTCTGTAGCTAACAGCCCAACTTCCCCTGCCTTGTGAAAACTACATACTCGTATCCTCTCTTTCTTGGTTTTCAACTGTACTTCTATCCACACAAAGAAAACATGAATTAAAAGATAGAATCAGGGAGTTAAAAGTATGCAGTTGGCATCTATAGTTGGAAAGATCAACGGTGGAGCCCTGAAGCAATCTGTCTGGGAACCTGTGCTTATCTGTGTTGTCATAGATGGGAAAAAGAAGAGTGTGAAGTAAGTTCATGTTCATAATGAATTACAGTGGTACTGAAGCCAAAGGTCAGCTGTGAGGAAACAGAGAATGGTCCTCTGAGAATGAGTGGGCAATAAAACAGCAGGTGATGTTCAGTGTAAATAAATTTAAATGACAAGGGGAAACAGCCTCAAATTCATATATAAAGTGGTGGGCTCTGATCTGACCATCACTATTTGGGACAATGTGGAAAAGGTAGAAATTTGCAGTCTGGGAGAGATGTTTGTGATAGTGGTCAGAGTGGCCTGGAGAGGGAGTGGTGGGGATCCGCAGTTCAATGTCTGTTCCAGTACAGGAGCTAGGAGGTTTCTAATGGAGTGAGTAGACGCAGCTTCAGACAGAAGTGATTTTTTCCATGCAGAGTGAAACTCCTCACTATGGTACGTAGGGGTGGTAGGAGCTTAACTGAGTTCAAGGGGAGACTGGAGAATATGGAAGAGACACATCAGGCTTAGAGCAGTTCTGAGCCACAGGTCACTGGAGTTTGGGGGACTGCCTGGGGGAAGAGTCACTACGTGCTGTCTAGTCTCATACCCCTTCATTTGTAGCCACTTCTGGCACTGTGGCCAGAGAGGTGCTGAACTAGGATAGACCTTACAGCTGACTGTATGTTGTGGTTTAACCCCAGCCGGCAACTAAGCACCACACAGCCGCTCGCTCACTCCCCCACCCAGTGGGTTGAGGTAAAGACAGTTTTAATAGGACAGAAAAGGAAGAAAATAATAATAATGGTAATAGTAATAAAAATAATAATAATAGTAATAGTAAAAGAATTAGAATATAGAAAACAAGTGATGCACAATGCAATTGCTCAGCACTCGCTGATCGATGCCCAGTCAGTTTCCGAGCAACAGTCCCTGGCCAGCTTTTCCCCCAGTTTATATACTGGGCATGATGTCATACAGTATGGAATATTCCTTTGGTCGGTTTGGGTCAGCTGTTCTGGCTGTATCCCCTGCCAGCTTCTTGTGCACACCCAGCCTCTGCTGGCAGGGCAGTATGAGAAGCTTAGCAACAACTAAAAACATCAGTGTGTTATTAACATTACTCTCATACTAAATGCAAAACACAACACTATACCAGCTACTAGGAAAATGAACTCTATCCCAGCTGAAACCAGGACACTTACATTTAGAAAGGCTGGTTAGTAAAAATCCTACTTCATGCTCATAACCATGTATGCATATATAAACACATACAAATATACATGTGGCATATTGGAGTTCTCCCAACAAAATAAGGCTGGACTGACCAAGCATGTTAGAGAGGAACTTGCTGAGTGTCCTTTCTCCCATGCCCTTCAGAATCTGTGCTGGGACTGGGCAAGTGCTTCTTTGCTCCAGAAGAGTTGGCGTACAGACCTTTCTGGGATGTTGCAGGTACTGTTGGTTTGCCTGTTGCTTTCAGGATCTCCATTAGAAAGGAACAGGCACCCTTTCCACTCCAGTGTAGAGTTCACAACTGGCGAGCTGGGTAGTAGTAACTCAGCAACTTTTGCTAATCACATTGTGTGTAGTAATGTTCAGAACTCTCAGACAAAAATATAATACACAAAAAGGATTGCTTTGGACCAGAAAGACTTCTCACCTGAGTCTTCCTTGGCCTCTGTCTTTGTCTGTTGGCTGACAACAGTTTGGCTGCTTTCTACTTGCCAGCAGCAAGTATGTTCTCTCCTTTAATGAGCCCACTCTGCTAGTAGAGAAGCTTGCCTTATTTGGGACCTCAGCTCAATCTTAGTAAAGCTGAGGAACATGCTATTTGGACTACCTGAAGACTGCTCCTTTGTCGTGCCCACTAGCCAGGAATTCTGCTGGCTCCCAGGTGATCTGCTGAATTACCAGCTCTGAGGGATAATCACACCAACACTGATCTCATTCTGGGGGTAGCATGTGTTCCATATAAACTCAACTTTCCCAACTCATATTACAGAGTAAGCTTTCTTCGTGTCTTTATGGAGCGTACATAGAATTTAGGAAACTTTGTGTTACCTTGATTCAAATTAGATGTTTCCTCTTAATGAAATGGTATTGATTTCCTCTTGAGGGTTTAGACTGGGACATCTCCTGCAGTAATCAAGATGCAAATGAATTCAAGGTCTTGTTTTCTCCCTTGTTCTTCCTTTCTCCCAGTATAAAAATCTGCTTATTTTAGTTCTGCTGCTAACACTTTTGGTTGAATTTTTTTTCAGACCTCAGGGTGACTGAAGGAAATATAGCTAAATGGATGAAAGTACCTGTTACATCTGCAGTGAAAGAGCAGTAGGGTAACAGAGCATATAGGGTTCCCTCAGAGATCTGTAATGTATTTCCTTGGCGTTTAAGCCATGTAATCATAAAGTAGGTGTTGGCTATATCAGAATTCATCATTGTGTAGTCCAGGTAAAAAGGTGGCACTTCTTGACTCTTTCTTTGAGGTCATCTGCTAAGAGGTAGTTGTTCACAAGAGTTGTATCTGTGTGTTCCTACTGCCTGCTGGAGTCTCCTAGAAATCTGGGATTCTCTGGTTTTGATGGAAGATGTGAGACAGGTGCAGGTCACCATTTGCTTTATATGGTATAGTGTGCTAGATGATCTCTGCTAACAGGTCCTTATACCCAAGTCACCTTCTTAATACTCTTATGAAGTGTTGTGTGTTGGTACTAGGCAGCTCTGAAACAGTCTTACTCTAAGGGGACAGTCACTCCCTCGAACTTCCTCATAAACTGTGATTACACCAAGTAGACTCTGACAGTATGCACATGCTAAGAACATGAAGCTCTGGGGAGAGAAGAGCTCAAACTGGAACATAGTTAACTCAGCTGTAACGTGAGTGGGCCTTCAGCTTTGGCATCAGCATGCCTGGGGGAGTCAAAACAGGCCTTGTAATCCTCTAGCTGGACCACCTCTGGTGGTCTCACCTGCAGAATGTCTCTTCAGGCAATACCATTCTCTCTGCTGCTGTGTCAGGATGCTGCTGCATTATTGATTCAGAGTGGAGATTCCCCATAGCTGCTCCCCTACATCACATGCAGTCTCCTTGGACAAACAAAATAATACATACTCAGCAGACTCCTCTGCCTTGTGTATCTTAAGGTTTTTCCCATAACCAAATCTTGTTTTCTATACTCTAACAGATGGTTTCTTCCTATTTTACTGAACAAAAATTTTGGAGACATAACCACGCTGTACTCCTTGCCTGGGGAAGATTACAGTTGATTTTGGGATTAATTTTTAGCTGTTCTCGTCTGCAGACCCCCACCACGTGCCTCTCCCTGCAGGGTGGGCCTAACTCTGGAGGAAGCAGATTGCCCTCTGCATGCGTAATGCCGCTAGTGTAGTCAAACCTGAATGAAATGAAAAATGAAACTTGTTCCTTTGTGGGCTGCTGTTTGACTTTGGTACAAAATGAATGGAACTCTGTCTAATTTCTTGTGCCATTGTCTGCATCACAGACTCCTGCCCTTCAGGCCCCAGGAAAAGTTTCGGGAAGCATCAGCAGTAGCTGAGCAGTCAGCACTGGGTGACTGTCAGGCTGGAAAGGTTCCCATCATTTGCACTCATGCTTTATTTTTATTATCCCTTCCCAAAGATGTCAGTTCTTTGCTAAATGTGTGTGGTGCAGCAGTGGTCAGAGCCTTCACTGGGGACTCTGGCTGCTGCTGTGATACACATAAGGATTACAGTCTCTAGCGGTAACTTCTGCTTGGGCTCTGCTGTGGTGGCATGAAACTGCTGCTGTTGGCCTCTCCCCAGCAGCTAAGCAGGTCAAGGGAGGTGTGCAGGGAAATGGGCTGCCATACACGAATGAGAGGGATTCCTTGAAAATAGTAGTGCTTCACATTGAGAAGGAAAACTTTTGCCTTTTTCTCTACTTGCTTGAGACCCGTTAAGTGACATAGTGCTGAGCAGAGCTGTGCGAGCAGGCATTTGGCATGTTGGGGATATAGGTGTATCATTTCACATCAGTAGCATTGTCAGTGTCACATGTTTCCTTTAATGCTGGACCTTCCATTTCCTCTTTTTATTAGAGGAGTGCCCAAGCACTCAGATCCCCATCAGTGCCTCCGGTGTATCTTGTAACTACATTGCTTTGCCCTATGTTATATTCAAACTTCTTCCCTTTTTCTTTGGGGATCCCAATAGCTGAGCCAACTTTGGCCCCTCTTAAACTAGATTCTGTTGTGAAATGATGTTAGCTTCATACTATGCTGTTTCACAACCACCTCCACATGGCTGTTCGTTAAGTCTTGCCCTCACCCTTTTCCTTTAGCTTTGTCTCCCAGAATGCATATGAGAAGATAATGAACAGATACTCTGCCTTATTCAGCACTTCCACTCTAAGGACTTCTCAGCAAGGGACAGAAGAGTATGGTATTTTTCCTGTGTCTTACAATCCTTCATGCTAGCCAAGGATTTTTTATCCTTCATGTCTTGAATTGATGTTTGTAGGCCCTTTGTGGCATAGGTAACCTCTCTGGACTGTCTGAAGGGTTCTTTATCTCCAGTAGCTGTTATAGCAGTGAATGTCTCTCTGCAGCACTGCAAACTGGTGATGATCTGGTCTGCAGCCTCCTCGTATTGCTTGTGGATTCACTCTAAATACCATCTGCTGGCTCATGCTCCTTGGCTTTTGCAGACCTGGGTTAGGTGAGTGGATTGGAGCAGACTGTCCTGAAGGTGTTTGGAACAATGACTATACTTAGCAGACAGACCAGGTGCTCTAGGTCTTCTCCTTAGGTGCTGTCAAGCTGCAGGGATCAATTTTAGCCTGTCAGTGTGCTGGGCAGCAATCCTGACACAGTAATGCATCAAGAACTGTTGTATGTTTTGCATTTCAAAGTAATTTTCCTTCTCTGTAGGAACAAACCCAATTCCTTCCCAGGGTCTTTTTCAGCTCCTTGAAGGGAACTATGGAGTCACAGAATGGGAAGCCTAAGCTTAAGAAGTTTAGAGGCCTTTAAACTCAAGTGGCACAGAGCAGGAGGAGGCCTTGTTCCCATATGTCCAGAGACTCATTTGTTTTTTCCTTCCTCCTCTGACAGTTTCAGGTTGGCTTGGTTCCACAAAATATTGCCAAGAAGCTTGGATGAAGAGGAAGATGGTTTGCTGTAATACTCCACTGGCTTGAGTAGCAAAGAATTTATTGTGAATGGTTGTGATGCACCTTAGCTCTGAGCTCTGTTAAATGTTGAAATACCTATTTCTACTAATTCTGGGTTTGCTGGCAGTCAAGTCTCATTAAGCAGACAAATAATTCAAACTATTGTCCAGCCCTTCCTTGGGGTACAGTCTGTCAGCCGTACACTGGAGGGTATACTGTGAGAGAGAGAGGTTCTGCCGCTCCCTGCACTTGTAGCAGTGTGCACTACCTCGCTGATGGGGAGAAGGTGGACTGTGTCCCAGGCTGGGATGTCACTAGTGGTGGGGGTCCTTTTATGGAAATTCTGTTGACTTCACTCAAATTCTGTTTAGCTTCTGTAAAGTGTAGGCACTGTGCCAAGTTCTCCATCATAACCATATATTTTAGCAAGAGGGTCACAGGCTTTGCAGCAAACATGGCTGCTGCTAGATACATTTCCTCCTCTTCCCCCTCCTTCTGCGTGTGCCCGGACGCTTGCTTTCAGGTCTGTTATTGCATGTGATTGCCTAGTGGCGATTTTCTTGGCCTAGAAAAGGTGACCTTAGGCCTGAGTGTTTGATTCCCAGACTGTCCAGCTCCTTCAGCCATGAGTGGTCCTGCATGGATTTAGGTTGCTGTTTGCTCTATTCATTTTCTGATTGGGTTTCTTTCCAGGTTTTGAAGGCTGTTCCATGGTTCCCACCATTTATCCCCTGGAGACCCTGCACAACTCCCTCTCTTTGCGACAGGTCAATGAGTTCCTGACGGCTGTGTGCAGGAGTTGCAGCGAATCACATGTCCAGTCTACCGCAGGTACTGGTGAGGTGGGCTTGTCTCTGGGTAAGCCAGAACAGAGTCAAGGCAAGAACTTTTGCTCTTTTACATTATCAGGACAGATCAGCCTGACAGGACTGGCAATAAGTGCAGTCTCTGAAACCTGTTCCAGGGTGTTCTAGCCCAAGAGTGAGCTATGGGATCTAGCTCAGAGCCATCCTAGGCCACTTACTTGAGAGAGAAGTAATTGGTCAGGTCTGTCTGTAGCTGATAAGTATGGTGATGTGGATACAAACTCCAGTTTGGGAAATCTTAGCCTCAGATTCCCAGGAGCTGATGGACAGGCATGGCTCTGAATTTGCACTGTTCTTGAGCTCTTCCCGGAGTGCCTGCTCATGGCTGCTGGGCTGCGAGCCATTCCTTTATGTCTGTCTGAATATTACTGATCTGTGTATTTTTTTTTCTTGAAGCTTTGTTTGATTCAATGATTGGCAGCCAGATACCAGGAGACCCCTTTATGTCCCAGAGAATCCTGTCATCATCCTCTTTGCCATTGCGCCAGCGTTCGGATAAGCCCCCTTGGTGTGAGTGTGCTCCTTTCTTGATCAGGGGTGAATGTGATGGTGAGGGAGGGAATTAAAGAGTGCTAAATGGTGGAAGCCAAGTATTCATGCTTAGGATTTCTATGCTTTGCCCTTGAAGGAAGAGAAACAGAAAGGGGAAATAGGTAAAAGGGAAAGTAGTCATATGCCCTGTGAAAAAGCTTCCAAAGAAAGATGCAAGAAGGGACTCTCTGTAGTGTTGTATATCATGGGGACATCTGCTGTAGGATGGATGTTGTCTCTCCAGACATCCTTGGCTTTGTGCACTAGGACATGGAGGGCCTGAATGCACTTCATTTTCATCTCAAGTTTTGTGATTCTCCATGACACATGGCCAACTCAGTGTTGGCATGTGGAAATGCCTTCTTTTCCTAACCAACCACATACATACCTCACACAGAGCTCCATATAGGACAGCCAATCATTTAGATCTTCACTTACAGGCTTTTCTGCAGCTCCTGGGCCTCACTTGTAGTCTCTGCAGAGCTGATGACTGCTGTTAGTCCCCTTTGCAGATCTGACTTGAACTCAAAGGAAAGAGGGTTAGCCAACAGTTGCACAGCAAGTGCCTTAATGACACAAGTCAAGGTTGCCACTGAAAAAGCAGTCCTACTCTTCTCCTGGCTGTACACTTCTTGTGCCAGGAGTAGTGTGTGTTTGTGTAGGCAGCAAGATCAGGGAACCGATTTGACTGAAAACAGTTGTTTAATGCTTTCCCCTTTACTGGATTAGATATAATCTAGATCTGTTCTCTAGTTTTGCTCATTGTACATATAAGGCAAGAATAAGCATTAGTGGAGAAGCAATATTTCTTCTTCCAGTGGTGACTCTAGCTCAACATTCAGGGCTTGGTTGTATCAGGAACCAAGAGGAGCAAAGTTGAAGCTGAGAGTGTTCCGTAATAATGAGGGATGAAAGAAACTGCTTTTCTGTTCAAAACCCAATATCACACTTTCCATTTCGCTCTGTAATGACAACAGAATTCACTCTTGGCTATATGCCAACATAGCACTGTATGACAAGATGTAATTGTGGTGTTTGTGCTTGGGTTTTCATCAGCTGAACTGCCAGAAACACACCTAAGAGCAGCTGCACGCCCCTGCCAGGTTGCATGACATATAGACCCTCACCTATTGGTTGTAGAACTGTGGGACTGTGACAGCTTGGGTCTGCCCAGGCTTTGGGCTGGGGAAATATCAACTAAATGTTTAAGAATTTTCTTCCTCTTTGCAGACAGCAGTGGCCCCTCCAGTACTGTCTCCAGTGCAGGCCCATCCTCCCCAACCTCTGTGGACAACTGCGCTCGTTTCAGCTTCACTGAGAAACTTTCCATCAGTCCCCCCAAAAGTGAGGAGCAGCTGACTAGCCAGTCCCCTGAGCAAGAAGAGAGACAGCCTCCAGGCAGAGGGCTTGATGGGGAGGTGGGCATGTCTGGGTTATCGGTGGCGGAGCCAAGTGCCCCAGAGACCCTGACCTGGAATAAGGGGCCAGAGCCAGGCAAGGTCCTGGAGCTCTGCAAGAAGGAGCTGGTGGAGGAGGACTCTAACCCAGAGGAGAAGAGCAGGGTGGACCTGGATGAAGAAGAATCAGCTGGGGAAATGTTAGAGCCAAGTAACACAGGGAACCCAAAGTGTGGTGCAGGGTCTGATATAAGGCTGGCTGGGGAGAGAGAGAGGCCAGGTGAGGGGTATATAGGGGGAATGACTGGCCTGGATCAGTCAGGGCTGTCCAAGGAGATCTTGGTGCCCCGTGAAGAGGAGCTGCTGGGAGAGGTGTTGGACCCAGAGCATATGGGCGAGGAGCTGCTGGGCGACAGTGCTCTGTCAGGCCAGCTTCTGACTGGTCACCTGCAGCAGGTGCAGCCACTGCCTCCTGAGAAAAGCATGGAGGAGCTGCAGCCGCTGTGTTGGGAGGATCAGCAGAATTAGTGGCTCACTGGACAGCACACTGCAAGCGCTTCTAGCCTGGAGGCAGCCCAGCTTCCTGCACAGCACCTCATGCAGCTGGCTGTCCACAGCACAGAACAAGCCATGTCCCAAGGCCACAGGACTCTGGGGTGTGGAAGAGTCTGCTCTGCTCCTCCACAAGCCAGCTCTTTGCCATTTGGCAAGAGACAATGCCCCATCTGCCTTGTTAAATTAATAACAAATGGAGTCTTGGTACTGGCATGGCACCTCCATGGAGCAGGGACATAGGGCTGCATTGGTGTTCCAAGGGCTGTATGCTCGCTGGGACAGCAGAGTTAGAGGATTGGTATGGCCAAGGCTTTTGGGGTGGTAAGTCCAAAGGGGACAGATGCTCCCTTGAGATTTTTTTGGCCCATAGCCTTCAGAGGAAGGTATTCTGGGCCCAAAGTAATTGGATCCATCACAACCACCAACCTCCTCTCTGTTCCTTCCTTCTTCCTCTCTCAATTCCCACCACTGGCCACCAAGAACAGGTCCAGAGTCCATGGCAGGAAGACTAGGAGAAGCAGAAAGCACTCTGAATGAGTGTGGGAAGGACAGTAATGAGGGGATCAGGTTCAAGACTGCCACATGCAAGAAAACATCTCTTTGATGTGGACTTGGATGTTTTCCTGCTGGGCTGGGGCAGGAAGGCAGGAGCCTGGGGATCCAGCCTGAGAGAGGTGGGCAGGGAGGACACACACGGGTTTTATTCTAGTCCCCAAGGGTCAGGCAGGGTACAGCTCTGAAGTCTTGGTGACAGAAATCAAAAGAAACTGCTATTTGAACAAATCAGGATTATTAGAAACCAATAAGGAGAAATCTTTATTATATATAAAATGAAAAGTATTTAATACATATTTATGTAAATGACTTGTGAGCACAAGCCTGAGGGCAAGATTGACACGGGTGTCCCTGTCGCATCCTGAGTGCAGGCCAGGGCTGTGCCTCCTGCGCCTCCTGTATTTATGGACAAGTCTGCGTGTTTGTCTGTAGCTAGGATCTGTGTTTTTGTGAAGCTGTGCCCAAAGATCTCCACGCTGTGTTGTGATGATGTGTATTCACAGTAAATCTATGCTGTGGGTCTGGTGTCTCTCTGTCTCTGTTGCTGACTTGCGCAGCAGTGTGTGTGTGCCAGAGCTTGCAGGTGCCCGGGACAGCAAGCCCTGCTTGTTTGCTGCTGTCCTGGAAGAGGAACTGCGGCTGAAAGTCACACTGAAGTGAGCGCACAGACACGGGGCTTTGCTCAAGAAGGCCAGACATCTCTTTTTTCCTCCGCAGAAGAACTGGTCATACTGGGGAAATGGTCCTGGCTTCCCAGGTCCCAGGGTGGTTTGCAGTAGAATGAAGATGCTGGGGCAGCATGTTCGGCTCCTTTCACTTGGTCCACACCTTCTCATCAGTTCCAAGTACATCCTGGGTACTGTGTCCTCCTCCTCATGCCTGATAATCCCTAGCTGCCAGTTTGGGTATTTAAGAAAGGTCATGTTTACTTGCACTTGAAATACAGCAGTCGTACAGCTGCCTCGAGTGCAGCACTGTGCTAGGAGGAAGCCTGTCCCCCCTCTTCCTCAGGGCTGTGCTAGCCTGCTCTCCTGAGGATGTGTGCCGGTGCCTGGGAGAAGGGTCTGCCTTGTGCTGTAAGGAAGCTCTCTGGCTTTCATTGGCAATCCTGCATTAAAGACCTGGAAGAACAGATACCCTGGCTGGTGCCTGTTGGGCCGAGGCCACGGGCCTGCAGCCCTCTCCTGCCCCGAGAGCCGGCTGCAGGAATGTGGGAGGCTGAGCGGCACTAGATCCCGCTTGCGCCCCTCAGGCAATGCCCATGTCCCTGATCCCGCCATCCTGCCCACACCCTGCCAGGGTCAGTAGTACGTGGCACCTGCAACCACCAGCACCGCTGCTCCAGCAGCAGGGTCCCTGCCGGACACGAGAGCTGCGCCTCCTGCCAGGATTTGTGCGTTTCTGTCTGGGGGAGGCAGCGCCCACCTCTGCACCCATGGAGCAGAGACCGTGGCCCAGGCCTGGGCAGGGTGGTTGCCCCAATGGACCCAGCATCACCTGCCGCAAGGTGTCATTGCTGAGAGGGGCACGGCTCCTTCAGCGGTGGCACGAGCAAGTCACGGAGCAGGGTCTTGTGGGGTGAGGGCCTGTTTTTCAGGTGCTCGCCCCCACGCAGCGGGGGAGCTCATCGCTTCTAGGGCCCTGGAGCCTGCTGGTAGCCTGGCTTTATGTGTACAAATGCCCGGCAGATCTCCTGCCTGTCTGCTCGCCCTGTGCTGCAAGAAAATGGCCAGGGGCTGCTCTCAGTGCCAGCTGCCCTCCTGCCATACTGCCAAGCAGGGCAGGAGGCAGACTGGACTCTGTGTGCCAGGGGAGCCCAGAGGGCACGTTGTAGTTGGAAGCCCTTATGCCCAGAGAAAGCAGCTACTGGCTGCAGTGTCCCTGTGCTTCCATGGCTTAGCAGGGCAGCACAATGCTGTGGGAGCACCGCCCAAGAGCTGCGGCCGCAGGATGTGCCACGTCATCTGAGTACAAAAGTGGCATTTCTTGCGAGGCTCTGAAGGCCATGTTCTGCAAGAAGGGATGGCTGAGTGCTGCAGTACCTGAATTCCTGGGCAGATTGCTGCCACTCACAAGAACTACTGTTATTTATAATGTTCCCAATCTTCAGCCCATTTCTTCACCTGGAAATGAAAAGGGAATGATGCTTGGGAAGCAGCTAGCAGCTGTGGCTCTGCTGTGGCTCTACAGCTCAGTAAGAGATCGGGCCCAGGAGACAGGCTGGAAGGGTTTTTGTTGTGATGAAAAATACAAACCTCCATATCCCTAAATTGAGAATATTTCTACAAATTCTAAGTAGTGTCTAATTTTGGCTTCTGAATATATATCTTTTGGTTGCTGGAGTCCTCCTCTAGCCATAAATTATCTGTCTGCATTGCTACTTTGCATACTGGTAATTCTGTGAAGTTTTGTTCTCCATATAGTTTGTAGGATCAGAGGGCTTCCTGATACAGGACAGAGTAACAGGGAGACAGCCTGGTCACTTGTGTCCAGTAGTGCTTGTGCTGCAGAAGTAAATGGCCTGAACTCAAAGGCAGATACTATCCCACAGCCAAGAAGAAAGCTGGGCTGCCTGCAGTGGTGCAAGAACCGGCTTCTAGTCTATGCTCTCTTAGATAGGCAGGCCAAGAAGGGACAGTGCCCTTTCTTTTAAAAGAGCTGCTTAATAGCTGCCTCTGTCTAGAAGTTTGAGGTCTTTCCTGATGCTCTAACACTTCCAAATAAACACCTGCAGACTGTGTTGTGAAATCTGAGCACTGACCGACTGCTCTTAGGCAGCATCTTTACCATGTTTTTCTTGGCTTAGCAGCAGCAGTGATTAATCACAAAGCCCTTTCCAAACAGGAGGGTGGTGTAAGGACGTGCTGTGAGTCACAGAGGGAAAAAAGAAAAGGACAATTGCACAATTTCTGGATACAAAGGCAGGAGCCCCTATTTTTGGCTTAGTCCTGTCAAAGCCAGTTCTGGCTCCTCAAATCTATGCTGATGCATAAGCTGCACTTTCAAATGCTTTTGGGCTGCATAAGTAGTGATATGGACAAATGACTGCTGCATGGTCCTGCGTCTCTGGCTGGATGTAGCTACAAACTTTGCCTGCAGTAGCTGGGATAGTTTGGATCAGGCTTGTCAAATAGCTGGCAGATGCAGCTAAGCAAAACTCTTTACCTGAATTGTCACTGTATGCAATGAGAAAGCAGTGTAGAGAAATGGGTCCAGGTCGTGTGGCAGAACAGGCAGGAAATACCAACTGTCTATACCAAGTAGCTAGACTATGGCAATGTCTCCTGTAGGCTGTGGAAAGTGACAGGTCCTCTGTTAGTCAGCATGTATGAGCAAAATCCTTGTAGCTGGAGAAACTGCCAGGTTGTACAGCATATGCAGGCTTTGGGCCTTTAGCGTGTCAAGGTCCAGGCAGCCCTGATTGTTTACTTGACCAAACTCAATATTGCTGCTATTGCCTTGGACACTCTGGCTCATCAGTTTGCAAATACTGAAGCAGCTGATTAAGGGAGAGCCATGTCATTGCCTTACTGGGAGTTGTCTTTTTCTTATCTGTTCTTCTGGTTTCTCAGAGCCATGCCATTTCCCCACAAATTGCTAACCCTTATCTCCCCAAGTCCTACGCAGCAAGTGATGGACACAGCTGACCAGTAGAGGACAGCTGGTTTCTGGTTTCTGTCCTTGGTGCGAGAGCTCTATTTCCCTACTCCAGTGGTCCAGGACTGTTGGCTCCAGTGCTGCCCAGCTGATGCCTGCTCAGTTTGCTGGCCATAGGGGAACAATAGGCCCAGGAATTTGAAGGATTGCTGCTTGCATCTTCTTGTTTGAGTTGAGAGAAGTCCAATTTGTCACTGAACTGCAGCCCTGGCAAAGCCAAGGCCTGCTTTGGAGGTCTGAGCTGATCCTGCCCATGGATCATCACTGATGCTTCTATACAGGTCTGATGGGCACCTGAAAGCTTCCCAGCTTCAGCATACTCCTGCTCATTGGTGGAGGAGCATTGCTTCCTCAGGACATGCTTACGTGACTTAGACCACTTCCCTGCATGCTGCTGCTTGTGTTTTCTGCTACAGTAACCTGATTTTGCCTCCCTCCTCCTGCAGAACAGCTTGTAGTAGGTGTGTTCACCACAGCCTGCATGCACCATCTCAACAGCTGGCTGGGGAGCTCTGCTCTGCAGGATGGTGCTGAACAGGTCCTCAGACTCCCAACACTGTACATGTTTGGGAAATGCATGTATGGTCACAGCCTCTCAGTGAAGAGGAGCACAGCCATATCTGTATGCTTGTTTAGCTGGAAAGCTGCTGTGGAAATAGTGCCTGGTTTATGCTAACAGTTTGGGGTTCCTCCCCCGTCAGTAACAGCTTTGGCAGCTGCCCTGAGCTCTCTATTACATGCTGCACAAGCTGTGGTTTGCTTTGTGGTCACCATGGCCCCTCTTCTGAGGGTTGTAGCCCAGTACCTGCTTTCCTTTTCCCTTGCGCTCAACTGTGCCATTATGTTTCCTCCTGAGGACACCCAGGCAGGAGCAGAGCTGACTGGGCATCAGCCTCTCCTGACTGCTATCCGGCACAGGCAGGGCAGAGGGCTGCTGTCCCAGTTTTTTGCTGAGTAGCTAAAAGAGCTGAAATAAAGTACTTCCCCTTCCGAGGTCAGTTTGGAGTTCTGCAGAGGTACAAAGGCCCACTGCTGCAATAAGGACAGGCAGCGTGTGATGCCCCATCAGTGCCTGGCTGGCCACAGCCGCTGAGCTGAGCCCCTCATGCAGGTGCACCGCCTGGCTGGCTGGCAGCCGGTGCCTGGCCGAGCACTGCAGTGATCTGCCTCCCACAGGACCAGAGTCGTTTCCAGTTCAAAGAATGCCAGCAGTGCCGGTCAGAGCTGCCATCCCCAAGAAGTGGAGGGACAGGCAGAGGGGCCACAACAGAGGGCATGATTCGGGAACTGTGCGGAGCTGCAGTGTCAGCAGGACAGGCCGTGCTGGGCTCCACACTGGACCATGGGGGGCTGCGTCCATGTCTGGGGCCTTGGAGGCGAAATGTCCTCTGGAGGGGAGGTAGCTGGAAATGTAAATCACCCTGCTGGGGCCAGGGAAGGAGGGGTGGGTGTCCCAGATAGGCTCTATGTCCCTGATATGCATGTCCCTTCCTTGGGGCCACAGGAAGTTTTGGCAGCTGCCAGTGAAGGTGCGGTGTTAGTGGAAAAGCCATGGCTCACCTGAACTCATGAGCTGGGAGGCAGCTGGCCAGCACTGGAGGGAAGGTATGGTAGCAGTGTCTGTGTGCTCCCTGCCTACAGTATGGACTCACTCAAAGAACAGTTTGAAACCATTGGAAGTGTTCTTGTTCGCAATTAATGTGGCTTTATTATTAATGTGTTGGGCTCCTCTCTTGACAGCAGTTAGTTACAGAGTATTTCACATGGAAATGGGCAAAAGGACAGAACTCAAGGAACTAAATTCAAATAGAAACATGATGCTGAAGAAAAGAATCAGGGCTCTGTTCTTAAAACATTTAGCATAGAAGAAGCTAGGAGCACAAGTTGCCATTTCAATACAGTTAAGACGTTCACTTTTTTAATTATAGGTTTAAAACAGTATTTTGTATCTATTACATACAGGAAGATTACGCGTTGTTGCCCACATGCAGAAACAAGCAAAAGCAGAGTTTAACTGTTTCTCTCTATAGTGTTGTATTACTTCTGGCTCTGGATGGGTTCTGCTGGCTCCTGCAGGCCAAGCAGGGTCAGACTCTTTACAAAGTGGCATTTTTACAAGTCTTTTTCCCATAGTTTTTTAAGATGGGGGGGTGGGAGAAGGGAGGGGAGGGAGGACGAGGGGAGGAAGATGGAGAGGAAGGGAGAGAAGCTGAAGGCAGAACAGACTGCCACAAAATACTAAAAAAAAGTGTGGAGCCTTGAGGACAGGGAAACGAACTTGTGTAGGATAAAGCTGTCCAAGCAGCATAGCTGCGGAGTGCAGGAGCACAGCACGCAGAGGGCAGGTGTTTTTACTGGAACACATGCCAATGACCGCACTCCTGCCTGGAGGATGCAGGCACCTTGCAAAGCCTCACTATTACTGCTGCTTAGTCAGAATTGCTTCAAGTTTAAAATTGAGAAAACATTCATGTGTGGGTCTATCTAAAGTTAGTGCATTAGCTTTTACACCTAGCCACGCTTAGGGATCCAGGGATCCAGTCAATGAGGGTCACATTTGTTCATCTAGTGTCTGGCATCCTGCACCTGCACTGGTTGGCAGCCAGTCCCATTGGCAGGTGAGCCAGGATCTCCCCAAAGCACTGAAAGCAAACCCCTCCAGCAGTGCCTGGGGGAAGCAGGAGCAGGCGTGTTACTGCCTGCGATTGCTTGCCATAACCAACATTCATGGACGCTGATCCCATCGGGTTACAGAGAATGACATTTATTCTTCTGGCAGACACACCGTGATTCCATGGTTAAAATGAATACAGCACAGGGCAGGGATTTGCTAAATCCCTGAGTAAACTCACATGCTCCTAACAAGGGCTGCATCAAAAGGGCTGGCTGCTCCTAGGGGAGGGGCTGCTAGCCTCAGGCTTTGTCCTGCAGCTGCTGGGTTTTAGGCACAGCCTTGCAGGCTGCAAGCAGAGACCCCTCTTGCTGCCAGCAAGTTCTCTATGGTCTTTTTATGTTGTTGTTTAAGTTGCAGCATCTAAGTATTTGTACTGAGAAACCTCTGAACTGACACTAAGAGCACATGGTTTCATGTTAACATGTATAAATTAAAATATTAAATCCACACAAAATGCAGCTTAACATCCAAAAATAAATATATAAATTAAATGCAAAATAAACCATTTCCCTAGAAACTCCATTTTAGTCCTAGGAGCAGGTTTCTAAGCAGCATTTTCTTTATGTCAGCTGCCAGAAAACTAGCACTGGGACTGAAGTGTCCCAGGCAAGCACAACACAGGGTCCTAGGATGCTTATTATGGAGTCACACCTCGGCTCAGGGCCAAGCACAGTGGGTGACACAGCAGATGGAAATACCTTTCAGTTGCATGTCACGCCTTGCAGCATTGCTTTCTATCTCTTCTCTCCTTCCCCAGAGCACACCCTACTGCCACTCTCTTTGTCTTACAGAAAGATAAAAGCCATCCTTGTGATAAGACCCTCTTGCAATGCTCTCAGATGTGGCAAAGGCTCACTGGTGCTGCAAGCTCAGTGCACCTGAGCACTAACACTCCTGGAACAGCTCTCCCTGCAGGGGCTGGGAGCCCCACAGCTGGAATGGGCTTGCATGCCAAGGAGGCTCTGGGTGACTGTTCAGTAGCAATGATGCACTCACGGCATACAACTACGCTTCTGCCAGGACAGCGAGAGAGCAAGGACATATGCATGCCCACAATAGGTGTGCTAGCAACTGGCTGCGAGCTGCAAGGTATGGACAGCACAGTTTTGACAGCCCCTCACTTATTTATGCTGGCAACAAGAGTCTGCATGTCCCTGCCACAGGTGTGGAGGAACCAAGAGCAACTACAATTACTAAACTACTTTCCCCGAGTGTTTTGGGAAGGGGGTTCTCCTTCCCCACACCACAGGTTCTGTCCCCACATCCTGGACACTTTGGGGGACAACAAAAAGCTTGAACACAGCTAAGAGGCTTGGACTGCTGGCATACAGGCAGCGAAGAAACTGCTGCTGCTTGCAAAGCTGGCACACATCAGCTACACCAGCCAGACGCTAGCCTCTCTCAGTATGGCATGCAGGTTGCTCAGCTGCCTCACCACAATCCTCAAGAAAGCCTTTGGTTTACAAGGACAGGGAGGTTTCTCGTACATCTTAGGCCAACAGTGGCCAGGGTTGTTTCAGCCCTTCTGCTTTAGCAGGGGCTGTAGTTGTGCGTTTGGATACTCTTTTTGTGTGACTGTTCAGGCAACAGCCCCTCTGTGCCTCCTACTGTCACACTGCTGATGTGCAGGAGTAAGTTGGCCACTCTGTGTGTGCAAAGCTCAAGTTAGCAGGTTAGGAATGTGCTCTTTGTAGCAAAGAACAACAGGCTGAACTCCCCTCTCCCACTGCCACCCCCAAACAAATGTGTCCTTCATCCCAGCTCCTTGAGCATAGTGAGCAGGTGTTGCAGGATGCTGCAACCAAACATTTGGGACAGAAACCTGCAGAGCTGGCAAATGTTGGTCCTGCCTAGTTGGAGTACAGGTCCCCTTGCTCAGAACACCATGTGTATGTTCAGGATGGAAGATGGAAGAATGACCTTCACTGTCATGCTACAGTTGGAGGGTTTTGCCTTCCCTCATCTCCTAAGTGCATTTTCTTTGCAAATTAGTTTTCTTCTCTGCCCCCCCGCCCCCCATGCACTGTCTACATGCAGCAGCAGCACTTCAGCCCTCACCAGAAAGACGAGGTTCATGGTGCTACAAGTTAAATGGCAAGGCAGCCAGGAAGAGAGTAGAACAAGCTCTCACAGCAGCAAGGCAGCCAAGATAGTATACAGAAACTGTACAGGCAGCAGAATAAAGCAGGGAAAGTGAAAGTGCCCCTGGCCTGCAACTGCTCTTGCACAAACTCTTAGCTCAGTCCAGAATATTACAGAGCCCTGCACTTCTTTCTCATGGCATCCAGTGCTGAGCTAGATGGATACCCGATTGCCTGACAAATGGGAACCATGTAGAGGACTAAACCAGAGAAGAACTGGACTGTGATTAGATGGTGTCTCTGATGTTGCATCGGTGATTGGAGAGTCAATGGATGAACGCGAAGTGTGGGAGATTTAGAATTCGATCTTACAGGCTGGAAAAGATTCATCCTGCATCACAACAGTACTGCTGCTTGCCAATACCATGATGTTTAGCTCCTGCTGTTTCTCATGGGTCTGTTGGTACCATTCTCGTGTCACCTCAGTATCATGTGTTGGGATCAATGTCACCTGGGAAAAGAAAGCAGCAGGGATGATTGTCTGAGAACAACTGCAGTGACAAACAATACCCATAGGAGCTGAGGCTAAAATTTCCCATTAATTTTGGAACACTGTACCCTTGGTACTGCTTGTTCTATTTAATGCCTTTCAGATGTCAGGTTCTCTAAGGCAGAGCTGGTGCTTTATTTTATGCAGTACCAGCACAATGGTGCTCTGAGCTGGCTGCAAACTGGCAGTACTAGCACCATAATGATGAAAATGGCTGCAGTGCAGGGGAGAGCATCTCTCTGTGGAACTCCAGAAACAGCCTTAGAAAGATCCCTCAGTATGAAAAGGAATAATGCTGAGAATGTCACTGTTAATGGCCTGATATTAGACTTTATATGCCTATTGACCTGATGTGCAACTCCAGGACCTTGAAATCTGAGGCTGCTTCATCTGAAAGAACATACACACTTTCTTGTATCTGTGTTCAGAAAGAGTGCCCACCCAGGATGTCCTGCAAACCTGACTAAGCAAGAACTATGTGTAAGAACATTCTGGTTTAAAAGCACCAATAAAAAGTTGCTATCAGATCTTCAGCAAGCAAGGCTAGCAACAAATGCTACTGGGTGTGGGATGCTGTGATGAAAATTCAGACCGTGATGGTGCTTGGTTTTGCTTGAGGATAGGTTTGTCCTGCAGCAGATAAGGAGGAGTATATGATCTCTAAATGCTTCCTCCCCTCAGAAGGATGTGGAAAGGAGGGCATACCTGCTTCCACTCATACCATTTTGCAGGTCTCCTCCTTCTCCTCATGGGTACAAACAGTTACTTTTCTAAGACTGCAGAACAGGACATGCCCAGTACCATTTGCTTCCTCTTAGCGCACTCCCTCTGGGTATGTTTGTGACACACACCTCCCCAGCCCTTGTGACACAAGGAACATCACACACACTCCTTCCTTGGCATTTCCATGACCTACCTGCAGGTTCTCCCCCCACTGAGACTTCCCTTCCAGGAGTGCATCCAACACTGCACGGCTTGGTTCTCCATTGGCTGCATCATTCCCACTCACAACATAATATGATGCTCGAACCCGCTTGAAGAACTCCGGATCTGTGTTCTTTCCACTGCAATGGTTGGGGATGTATGCCAAGTCCACATAGACAGGTGGACCCATGGGCACAGGCAAACTGCTCTTAGGACTATTGGAAGCTTTGGAAAAAAGAGAACAGAAGCTATCAAAACGCTTCTGGAAAGGACAAACATTCAAATTAACAGTGAAGGACTTGAGTTCCAGAAAGGTTTTTCCCTGCAGCTGCAGCAACAAAGATAAGATTTATCCAGGCTCTGCTGCTTAGAGGTGACCTGGGTGCATTTCTGGGCCAATGCTGTCACAGCTCTTGGGAGGGAAAGGGAGTTCTGCTGTTCTTTGGGGAAGGACTGGAAGGCTTTAGGGTCAGAAGCATTTCCTGGGGAAGGGAATAAAAAAATCTCCATTATTAGCTTTTGCAGGGTTGTCATCCCAGACAATATTTAGTCCTAATTTTTGTTGTTTAATAACCTACATTTGCTAAAGAAACCTGTTCTGATGGCCTTTATATAGTATCCTAGGGTATTACAGTAGTCTTTCTGGAAGCTCCATGCCAGCTTTCTGCCATCCCTGTGAATCACTGCTATTCCAAGGATTCTATTACTCTTTCCTGTCAACCTTTGGTACCTTTTTTGTCAACCTTTTACGAGATGAGAGATGGTCAAACAAGAGTTGTTTTAGTCAGCATATATATGCATATATATTCACACACAATCTATAGAAGGACTGCCTCTTCTCTCCCTCCTGCTCTCTGTGGAATCAGAGGCCTCCGTCCTCTTTTTCCTTCCATATACTGTCTCCGGGTAGTCTCTTCTGTGAGAAAAAAGCCACTAACTACTAGCGTGGACAACTCGTTGTACTGTCTAGCTGCTACACAAACAAAAAATCCCTACCTGTCTCAGCCAGTCTTACAGATGTCTAGTCCTCATCCCAAGTTATTTGGGCAACTCACAGCACTGCTCCATGCACAACCTCTACATCCTCTATCTTTGTCTCAACCCTCCTTTCAGACTCACATATCCAGGCACTGCATCTTGCCAGTCCTTTCTGTGCAGCGCCTCTAAGACATGAGCATTCTGCACAGACACTCTGCTAATACCTGGCTCTCTCTTGACTGTACCCTATTTGCTTGTCAGCTGTTCATGAACATCAGCTGGCTCAGCCCCTGCTCAGTTCACATTCCTTCGCAGAGCCCTGTCTGGCCTGGCACTATGACCACCTCATTGCTCCAGCTGCTGCTTTCTTCTCGCTCCCCACTACACTGAGCAGCCCCTGCATCAACTGCTTGGCCTGTCCATTGCCCTTGCTGTGACTGACGCTATCTGCCAGTGACACCGATTTGCCTCACCTGAGCTGTATTTGCAACACACACACAGGGGGTCTTTTCAGGTCTTCCCCTTCAGCTGCTCTCGCTTAACAGGAGCTCCCTGTAGCGCCTTTGCAAACCTTCCCCCACTTCTCCTACACCCTCTCTTTGCCACAGTGTCTGCAATGGGCATCTGCTGAGGCCACAGCACCTCAGCTATGTTTCAGTTTCTCCATTCTCCCCAGCACTGCCCACCCGCTGGTTCTTGTCTCATACTCAGAATCAATGATCTGGAGCAACGGATTAAGATTTGCTCTGTGTCTGTAAAGTGCCTGGCACTATGGGGTCTCAGCACAGACATAGTGATGATGCAATACTGTACCACCTAATACTGATATCATCTGGTAGGATACCAGTAGAGCACTGGTCTCTGTGTGAACACTTAGCAAGAGGCCACGGGCTGTACAGACGCTTGAGGCCAAGTCCCTCTTTCACACTTTTATTTAGGAAAAAGAGAAGACCTTAGTTTCCAACAGTCAGACTGCCTCTTCAGTGCCCTGTGTGTGGTACTCAGATGTGGGAGCTGTTCCCATCCCATCTCTGCTTAACATTTCAGAGGAAAGGACATATCTGACCATGGCGGTGTCCTGTTATTCTAAGTGACAGCTTTATCCCAGTCCAGCGCAATGCACTTACCCCACTCATAAGCTGAGAGTTTGCCACCTCTTTTTAAAATACACACATATTTTGTCCTTGAAATGCTGGCATTTCTTTGACAGCACCCACCTCTAAATACCTACTGTCCCTCCACAGATGTAGCCCCTGGGTGGAACTGAATCTTGGCCTACAAAGTTCTAAATTAGGTCTCACAGATCTGTCTCTCTTCAGAGGTGGTTGCATTCGGCTCTACAAAGGTTGAGAGTTTTCCTCATGGCTTTGATCTTTTTAAGTGGTTTGTGTGACAACCTCTCTACCTTATCGCTGCTTATAACTTTTTATGCCTGACTGGGAAGTCCTATTCTTTGTTCTGCTAAACCCAGTGCTTTTTCTCTGTTGAACCTGAAGAGAAAATGCATGCTTAAGGAAGAATTTCTTACCAGGGTTTGTTTTGATGCCATTAACAAGGCTCTTGCCAGGGTTGCTGTGACTACTCCGGGATAACTCATCCTCTGTGTGAGGAGGCTGTACCAGTGCATTACGTGGTTTGGGCTTCTCTCCTCCATCTCTTTCTTTTTTGGCAGTGACAGATTTTGGAGATTTGTCTGATGGCTGTTTCACAGGAGTGGGTGATCGTTTCCCTTTCACATCTAATTTCCGGGCAGGCGAGGAAGATTTAGGTTTGCTCAAAGGCTTCCTCACACCTTTGTTCTTTTCTTTTATGTCTTTCTTGGAAATTTTATCAGTTCTGCTCATGCTTTGTTCATTTACCAGCATATCAGGGTCTACCATGCAGACATCAGGGTGAGGAGGATGGGGATGGGGATCTACCATTGGAACAGGCTGAGGATCATGGCTGGACCTAGAACTGGCATGATGAGCATTCCCAACAGCTTTGTCCACTGGGAGGAAATCGGCATCTTCATCCGAATCCATGTTGGCATCTGCTGTGATGGACGGACATTCTTCTGTCTCAGGCGGGACATCCGAGTCTGACTGGGAGGTTCCAGAATCACTCACTGATGTTGGAGGGGTTTCCTCCACTGTGGCACTTTGCATGGGGCTACTACCAGTGTGGGGTGGTCTTCCTTGCACTGAAGGATGACCATCCTCCTGTGAGAGGTCACTATCTTCAGAGAGCTCATGAGGGCTCGGGTTGATGAATGAGGGAGAGAGCTCTCCCTTCCTGTGCTTGTATTCACATGAGGAAAATTTCTGTCCACAATCAAAACTGCCTCCTAAACGTGGCTCCATCTCATGGGAAGCATCTCCATGGTCCTCTGTTTTTCCACCCCTCTGCACATCTGGGAAAAAGGGCTGGAAACTGTGTTCAGGGGACATCAGAGAGGAAGGACGGCTCTGCCTCTCTGTGTCCTCTTTGCCTGCGCATGGAGAAAAACTGCTGTCAGAATCAGGACACGTTTTTTCATCTTTTGCCTCTGCTGCATGGTATGTACTTTGGAAAGCTTGCAGACTGGTGCTCACCTCTGTTGGACCATTGGCTGTGGTTTCATCTTCATGCTGATGATGAGGAAATGATGTCAACACATCAGGGAGAGATGTCAGTGTCATCAGCTGTTCTGCAAATTGTGCCTTGTGCTCTGGCCTGCTTACACAGGGTTGCTGTTGTTTCTCTGCAGAGAATGGTGTGGGCTGTAAACTCTGGCACTCCTTTCTGCATGGGGAAATGCTGTCACCCATGCCACTTGTGAATGGAGAACCGTGTTCTTCAGCAAACACAAAGTCTTTGGTTTCAGCTATATGTGTTTTCATGGCATTATCGGAAATCTGTGGAGACACATCCCAAAGACTCCTGGTACCTGGTTCTGCTCCTGCACCCGTGTATGTAGAAAGCATATGGGAGTAGAAACTTTCTGCTGTAGTTGATATGACAGGAGTGGTAGCTTCAGATGAAGGCTCCTCTGACAGGCTGGAAGAGTCATCTTTCAGCTGCTGTTGGGGGACAGACTTTCTTTCCACAGCTTTGGAGAATAACTTATCTTCTTCATATGGACTTAGCGGTGAGAATTTAGTAAAAGATGACTCAAGGCTGCTGATTTTCTCAGAAACCTCCAAGTACTCATCTTTCTTCCCCTGGTCTGAAAGCAAAGCACAAGGAGCCTTTAAAGGAAGAGAGATATCCCCTAAATGGCTTGCTGACGTTTGCTCATGTCTGAACATACTGGATGTTTCACTCTTTCCTAGCAGGGAGCATTCAAATCCAGAAGAGCTATCCATCAATCTGCCTTCTACTGTTGGGTCCTTTTTGTATGCCTCCTTCTGTCTTCCGGAAGCAGATTTCAAGTATATGGCTTGCTCTTGGCATTCTGAGACCACCGCTGCACTTGGATAATCTGTTACACAGGAATGTAATTCCTTTGTGGATTTTTCAGCAACCTCTCTCTTTTGTGAAGAATCTTGTCTTAAGTGGCACATTTCTGAAGCCTGCTCATCTCTGCCTATGTCTGGCAGGTCACTGTAGCCAGCAACATATGTCCCCATGACAGTGGCTGGTGCGGTTTTCATACCTCCATATTCCTCTTTCCACCCTGGATCAGAAGGTGAAGAGGCAGTAGAACTGCGTGAAGTGGACTCCTGGTGCTTGCTTTCCAGAAGGGGTTCTGATACATGAAACTTGTCCATTGCTGAGATGTGTGCATAGACTGTGCCTGCAGCTTCAACAGGGCTGTGCAGTTTAGACTCCTTTTCAGATTTCTCCTTGGCGCCTTTTTCTAACTCTGAGTCACTCATGCTTTCTTCCCCTCGACCTGCTTTCTCATAGTATGTATCCTTGGGATTTGGGATTTCAGATTTCAGGGACAGAGATGGCTGCTCCTGGCTAGACAAAATGATGTTCTCATCTGGACAGGCAGCATCAATATAGGCAGCTGATTTTTCCTGATAAAACGTGTCAGTCATGTCTGTGGGAGAGGCAAATGCTGTGCTTGCGGATGATGGGTGCAGTTCAGAGTCTAGTTCTTCTGGCAAAGCAGAAGACACCTTCAGTTCTTCCTGTCCTTCAGATATCTTAGGCTTATCAGTTTCAGACAAGGGCAAGTATCTTTCATGGATGTCTGTATAGTCAAAGGCTGAATCTGCTTTATCTTTAGGGGATGCTGGCGATGACAACTCCTTCTCAGCAGAGGTATAAAGGCAGGACTCTTCTTCCTTTGCAGAGACGTGAAAACTTTGACCTTTTTGAGAGAGCAGTGTTGTTGCTGGTACCTTGTCAGTGTGACCTGGGCTGTCTGCACCCTTGGGTGTGAAGGGGGAGGGTCCAACTCCAGACACAATTATCTTCTCATAGATGTCAGCATACTTGAAACTTCTTTCATCAGGGTAGGGAGTTGGTTCTCTCTCTTCTTGCTCTTGTCTTGTAGAACTGTCATCACCTCTGGGTCTGCAGACCCCTTCCTCATAGGAATAAGGCTCAGGGGAGCTCCTGGAATAGGTCTCTGGAGGATATGCCACACGGCCGGCAGAACCCACAGCCTCAGCATGGCCCATGGCAGCACTGCTTTTTTGACAAGGGCCTTGTCCTAGAGGAGAGTGTGCACACTGCCCTGACACTGCAGCACTTTCTTCTGGGGACGCTGCTATATATTCATATTCTGCTGGTCTTGTAGATTGCAACAGAGTAGATGCTGCTGCCATCTGCTCTTTTCTTCCTGTAGACTCATAAAGACCCTCGGTGGATTTGTAGTCATCCTCTTGCTTTCTATCTGACTTATATTTACAGTCTATTTCCTGATACAAACCACTGATGTCTGATTTCTTCTCTGTGTCTTTCGATGGGACTTCTTCCCGTAAAGTTGGCTTGCACTGATCTAACTTGTAAGGCCTTTCTGTTTCTGGTATCGTGTCAATCTCCTTTTCCAGAGTGGTAGTTGTTACAGACAGGGGAGATGCCATCAGTGCTTGGTCTAGTGACTTTGCATAGATATCTAGGACAGCTTTCTCCTCATCATCTAAGTAGGAGTAATCATGTTTAGATGTCAACAACAATTCTTGCCTTTCTTTGTTTCCAGTTAATGCTTTGGCCTGATTGTCCTCACCAGAGGCATATTGAGAAGACAGAGGAGAACCTCCCATTTGTGTTCTTTCTGGGAGAGTGATGTCAGCAGGAACTATTTCTGCTTTCTTTGTTTCTGATGTAGGTTTGGCACTCTTCCGTGTGTCTTCTTTGTAATCACACGATTCCATCTTTAAACATTCTGCTTCTGCTTGCAGTAGCACAGGTTTGTCTTCAGCATGACAGAGCTCCTCATCGTCCTCATCCTTGGGTAACTGTCCTCCTCTTCCAGTCTCTCCTCCTTCCTGAAGATACCCATACACTGAACCCCATGCTTCACTTTCTGCTCTTCTCCAGCTGTGACTGCCAGGCACTGCAGGAGATAGGATCTCCCCCTCTCCCATTTTAGGAAGGGATTTTTTTTCATATTCTGGTACCTCGTCCAAGAATGTGCTCTCTCTCTCTTTATCATATCTCTGCCGCCTTCCCTGAACAGGGGTCTCCTCCACCTCTTCTGGAAACCACACTTTCTTCTCATAACTTAAATCTTTCATGTAAAAGTCTTCCATTTCTGGAGATTTTTCTTCTTGAGCTTCCTTGAACCTGCAAGATTTTACACCTTCAGTAGAAATGTGTGAAGATGTTTTATCCTCAGTTGGGCTAGAGTCTGTAAAGTGTAAGCCCTTCATATCTGGAGATACTTCCTGAGAGTCCAAGCCTGCAGTTCTTCCCCTAAGTGGGTCCTTTTCTGTTGCAGAAAATAAACTGCTGTCATCTGGAGACATTTCTTCAGTTGAAGTATCTCTGGGTGACGTGTCTTTAATTGAGCTACTTTCTGGGCAAGGAAAAGGTTTTGACACTTCTTTTGTGAATTCTTTGGCAGAAATTTTCAGTGATTTTTCATATGTAGCTGGGCTCTGCTCTGTAAAATCCATGGATTTCACAGCCTCTGAAGGGAATTTGTCAGTGAAGTCAGATGTAGTTTTTTCTTTTGCAGGTATCTCTTCTGTGAAACTAAGAGATTTTATGTCTTCTGGAGAAATTCCTTTAACAAAAAGGTCTGAAGAGATTTCCTTGCTGGGACTCTCAGTGAGAGAAATGGATTTGGTCTCTTCTGGAGAAATGTCTTTAATGGAAACATGAGAAGATTTTTCTTCTTCTGAGGTGTCTCCCGTGAAATACAGCAGTTTTTCTTCTTCAGTAGTCACTCCCTTAACAGAAGTATCTGAGGATTTTTCTTTACCAATACTTTCTTCTGTAAAAGAAAGTGATTTGGTGTCATCTGGTGAAAATTGTGAAGATTTGTCACTTTCAGATTTGCTTTGGCTTGTGAACTGTGGAAGATCCACATTTCCTAGGGATGTTTCTGTGGTAGAGAATGGCTCAAAGGACAAGTGTTTTGAAAATCCCATTAAACTTTCTGTAATGGTTTTAGTTCCTTGCTCTTTTTCTGGCTCCAGAAACACATCTGTGCTGGGATGAGGCAGCATGGGACGCTCCTCCTCCTCCTCCCCTATCACCACTGTGTCCTGCTTGTGGTAGGACAGCCAGGGCAGCTCCTCCTTGCCCACTGGTTCTTCCTGCACCTCCTCCCCAGGAGACACTGGAACATCACTGCCCAAGTCCAGCTTGTGCTGTACAGGTCCAGGCACTTCTTTTTCATGTCTGTATTTAGCTGCAGATAGCTCATCTTCTTTGAGAGGTTCACCCTTGGCTCCCTTCACCACAACAGAAGTTTGGCTTTCCAATTTGTTGGCAGCAGCATCTGTTTGTTTTTCAAATAGATCTGAGTCTACTGTTTCTAGTTTTTCCTCCACTGGAGACTGGTGGAAAGGTGTGTGTCCTGCACTAGTGGGGCCAGATGGGGTGGGAGAGGCCATTTTGACTGTACTATCATCAGGACTCATGCATCGTTCTTCAGCCTCTGCAGAATCAACCTGGGAAAGCGGTGTTTCTTCAGTGGATAATGGCAGACCAGAAGTTTGCACCACTTCCGTGGGAACACTGATTAACACATTATCAGGACCTCCTTGATGAGCAAACATGGGGGCATTGTAATGCCCTCTGAGTTTCTCAGGCATTTCAATATTTGGAGTCCCATCTTCTTCTTCCTCTTCATCTTCTGCTTCTTCATTAAGATCCTTTTTTTGAGCTTCCGGTTTTCTCTCTCCTTCTGCTAATGCATGGAAATCTTCAGGGGGTGGAGATTTAAAACATTTATCTTCCTCCAAGGACGATGTGGGGGAGATTGTGCCAGCAGAGGGAACATAGTCAAGACCTTGGGTTGCTTCAGTCCGAGAGGAGGGCATGCTGTTTACTGTGTCTAGAAGTAAAGAGCTTTTCCCAGTCTCTTCTGTTTGTGGTGCTGTTATAGATGCAACCGATTGATCTTCTGCTACTGAAGTTGCAAAAGATGAAAGCTTATCACATTCTGTAATGGAGGTAGCAGAGGATATATGTTCCTCCTCAGCTAGAGGTGCTGCCACAATGTTTGTAGGATATGCCAGGATTTCAGACTCCTGGCCAGCATAGCCCTTGGCTGAAAGGTCAGCAGTAGGCATGGCCTGTATTCCATGTATGGCTTCAAAAGAGCCTGGGTGGTCAGGAACAGAAATGTCATAGGCATTGACGTCATACTTCAAGTGTGGGATCCTCTCTTCCTGTTCATCATGTATTTCTTCATCAGAGATGGTCTGCTCTGTTTCTGAGTAGCCTGGGATAGTTTCATCTTGGATATATGAAACATGTTCTGCTGTTGCTCCTGCTGGGACTGGCAGACTGCTCAGATATGACTCTTCCTTTGTTATGTCCTTTCCAAGTAACTTGTTTTTCTCAACCATGTCACTAAAATCTTTCTCTTTTTCTGTAGTGGTAAATATTTTGTCCTCCCTCTCACCCTGATTCAGCTCATAGAAGTCTCTATTCTTTTCCACCTTCTCCTCTGCCTTCATGTGCTGTCCTTCCTTTTCTTCCAGTTCTGCCTTTTCTATCACATCTTCTCTCTTTTCCTTCTCACCCTCTTCCTGTGCCTCTGTCCCCTCGGTATACTTTTCACAAGTCTTTGTTTCTGCTTCCCTCTGTTTTCTGTCCAAAGAGATTTTCTCCTCTTCCTCCTTTTCTTCCTCTCTGAACGCTGATGACTGAACACCCTTTGCTAAGGGGTCTGTCTGTGATGGTACTTGTTCTTTGTCTGGAACCAGCTGAACTTCCTTGTCCTGCTCAGCTTTTCCCTCACAGTATCTCGTGTCATGATTTTCATCTATTGTTCTTCTTTCATCCTCTATTTCTTCAGCATGACCTGATCTCAGTTCTAGCTGATGGACTGCCTTTTCCTCTGCTGGTGATTCTTTTTCCATATCAGTAGTAGTTATTCCCTGATCAGGAATATTTGTTTTCAAAATCAGATCCACTTCAAGGCAACTCTGAGCAATCATGTCAGCAGAGTCTTTTATCTCTGTTTCAGGTACTCTCATAATCTTATCACTAACCTCAATATCAGACATTTCCTGAGTCACCTGCAAGGCCCCTTTCTCCTCATGCTTCAGTTCCTCAAAGTCCTTTGTAAGATCTTCTGGTGAAGACAGGACTAACCTCTGTTCAGCTATGGAAGTCTCTCCTGGCTCCACCTGTACAGGTGCCTTCTCCATTGGTGATGTCTTCAAATCAGCAGGTACTTCCTTTTCAGGTTTGACTTTGATCTTCTCAGTTTTGAGTCTGCCTGGAACTTTTGCCTTGTATAATGTTTTTCTTACTTCTGGGGTAAATGGTTTTAAGTCTGGTTTAGAAATTTTTTTGGGCTCTGGTTTGGTTTCTTTCTTTTTATCCTCTTTCTTTGAATCTTTTTTTTCCTCTTTCTTTCCATCATCTTTTTTTAAGTCTTTTTTCTCCTTCTTAATCTCTTTCTTTTCTTTGTCTTTCTTCTCCTCCAGTTTGGATACTTTCTCTTTGAGATGCTTTTTTCCAACCTTGTCTTTTGACAATTTTCTTTTCTCAGCTTTGAGAGCATCACTTGTTTCTGTCTTTACCTTTTCATGTTTAACAGGTTTCTCAGGAATTTTCTCTGAGTGTTCTTTAACCTTTTTCTCAATTTTAGTATCCTTTATGACTTCTGGTTTTATCTCCTTAATCCCCTCCTCAACTGCCTCTTCTTTCTTAGCTTGCTTTGTCACAGATGGCTTGGGGGAAGATTTAAGACTCTCTTTACTGTCAGTTCTTTGTTTAATTTTGGTCTGCTTCAGCACAGGTGGAGGTATTCCAGAAGTGATATCTTTCTGAGTAGCCACTGGGTACCTCAGAAAATCCAGATGCTTGAGTTTCTCAAGACCTTCCAGTATCTTATTTTGAGGAGCATTTCCAGGAAACAAAACCCTTACAATTTTCTCTGTTGGGCTAGCTGGAAGCCATACCACGAGGGCTGTGATGGATGTGAGATAGGGAACAGAAATTTCACCTTCTTTCCCACTTGCAAGAATTATGCCAGTTTTTGCTTTACTATTACCAGCCCATTTCTGCATTAAAAACTGCATTTCTTTACTGTCCTTGACAGGATTCAGTATATACATGTCCAGCTTACCCACTCCCATTTTGTGGAAAAGTGTGATAGGTTCAATGGTACTGCTCACCACCCTGTAGAGAGGCTCTGATTTAATGCCTAGTCTGTTGAGATACTGCAGTGTCAGACAAGCTTCTTCGATGCTCCTCTTTACTTTCATGGACGATTCAGGCATCTTCAGTTTTTCAGGAACATTAAAAAAAACCACCCCTAGCTCAGGAGAAATTAGGTTCTTCATCCAGTCACTGTAGTTGGTAGAGCCCTGGGATTGTTCCTCTTCTTGCTCAGCAACTTTCCTCTGCAGCAGCCCATTGATGCCAGGTAGGTTGTCTGCACCAATGTGGGTGAGCAGGATTGAGTCAATCCTATCCAGGTGCCTTACAAGCTTCCAGAAGCAAGATTTCCTGTCAGAGCCACCATCCACAAGGATGTTAAACCCATTTACAGCAAAGAGAGCAGAATCACCTCTTCCACCAGGGAATATGTAGCAGCAGGGTTTGGAAAGCTTCAAAAAGCCCCCTGAAGTGGGTGGCTCCAGGAGATCAAATGGAGATGGCACGTCAACTGTCTCAGAGACGTATTCTGCAAACTCAGACACCCCATCCATTTCTGGCAGAACTGGATCAGGATTCAGTTTCAGATTAATAATTTCCTGAAATCGAGGATGCCCAAGGTTGCTCCAGTCTCCTTCTCCCAAGCACGACACAGTGAGGGAGGCCTTGATATCTGAATCAGTGTTGCTAAGAATCTGGATGACCTAATGAGACAAGCACAGACAAATAAAGGTCAAATAGAGCTCTGAGACCAATTCAGCACTTAAAAAAAAAAAGCCAGTTAATACAGAAATACTGAAAATGCCATGAGCACTTTACTGACAGGAAACATTAGGGACAGATTAAATAGTCCAAAAGCCCGTTGCAAATAGATGCATGGGGCCATGTTCTGCTCTCTTTTGAAATTCTTAACGTTGATGGGCTGTTATGCTTCCCGACTGTTGGGAATGCATGGTGACAAGACCTCAGGAAAGAAAATGAAAGCAGGAACTGCCTTGTCCTCTTTCCTTACTTCTTCCTATTTAACCTGTGATATCAGCCCCTGGCTTGGGCTCAAAAGCAGCTGTTTCTTTTGGATTTGTGATTTCTAACCCTGAGATACCCTTTTCAGTGCTAAGCATCATTGTCTGAACTTATCCTCGTTCATTGGCTAGTGAATGATCACATAGCACTTTGTGCAGTTTTAGTGCCATAGGACTTTCTTTTTTATTCAGATTTATTTTCTTTCCTGGGACCTATTTTGAAAGTTGTGACTCCATCTCTGATAGACATACAGGGTTGGGAACATGCTACATGACTAATAAGTAGAACTAAGGTCAATATAATTTCCAAGGCTCCTTAGAGCTATGCTGAACATATCCCAAGCAAAGAAGCATTAAACCTCGGACTTCCCAAGTATCTGGAATGAGATTAGTACACTTCTTTACACTGTGTTCTCCTGCTTATACAGCCCTTAATTGACTAGTTAGTGTCCAAATAAATGGGTACCAGAAATAAATGAGAACAATCAGCCTAAAAGAAATGAAGGTGGGCAGATTTGCTATGTAATTACAGCAACAATGATACCAATTGTCAAAATACCACCCAGCCATTCCTGCAGCAACTGTACATTCAGTCAGATGGAGACATTCTAAACATCTGGCACACAATGATCAGTGGAAGTAGGTCTTATCAAAAACTGAAGCAGCATATCTGTGTTGGCAACAAGCACCAAAAGAAAGAGTTTAAAGCCTCTGAGGAAAGCTATAGTACACCTAGCTAAGATAATTAGCATTGCAGCAGAGGTTCAGAGATGTCCTATAAGGTTTTCAAGACCCCACTGGACAAAGCCCTGAGCAATCTTGTCTAAATTCAGTGCTGACCCTGCTCTGTGTGGGAGATTGGGCTACAGACCTCTCAAGTGCCCTTCCAACCTGAATGATTCTGCAATTCTACAATTAAATAATGACATTTGTAGTTATTTAATCATCATGTAGTTACCTAATCAGCATTTATTCATCCCCTTGTAATCTTTACACACCCCTAATGAACACTGAACCTTGTGAACAGCTTATACTTGCTGGGCTGATTGTGAAATGAAGAGAAATATCCACATTTACTAGAGTGATGATGGCCTCTGTTGGCTGTTTTTTGGAAGCTGCCCACAGATATTCTAAGGCCTGCTTTAAGAAATTCTGAGTGTCTGCCCACTGCAGAGCCAGTCTGGAAGGTTATTTCAAGCTGAGTACCTAAAGCTGGACACTTTTCCACGCTTGCCACCTTGGAAAACTTAAGCCAGGAAGTTAAAGCAAGATGCCCAAGACTATAGCATGAATTATTTATGGTGTGCAATTTTTTTGCTGGATTTGAAGCCCATCCCTCTATGGATCTGCCACCTGAAGGAGCGGTGTGGGCTGCATTGCTCTGTCATGGACTCTGTGAACAGCAGGGACATGCTGGCTTACTGCTCACACTCACCTCTGGGTCTGAAAGTATCTCAGCAAACTTCTGGTAAGTGAAGGTCCCTGTCTGCAGGATCAAGTCTCCTTCCTGGTCTGAGCTCTGACCACAGAAGATCAGTAGCTTGTGGGCTGATGAATCACACACCAGTGAACGGACCTGTTACCATGAGACAGAGTGTTGCAGTCAAAAAGTTACCTGTATTCCTCATCAGCACCCAGAAACCCAATCACATGGGCAGGCAATACTTATGCATTATTCACAAATAGTCAAAACATAAGTTTTCTACATACAAGAGAGTAGGTTATTGAAGAGGGAAGACACTGCTACTGCCTGCCCAACACAGCTCTGTGTCACATCATAATTCACGTTGAGAAAGTAGGCCAATGCTAAGAGAAAATGTTTGGTGTTACACTGCCATGTAAGAGGTTGGCACATTTAGACTCTCATCAAACTAGAATGCTCAAGGCTCAGAAGTCCTCCACCTTGTTTGCTAGGAAACTCTACAAGCTCCTGAGAAAACCATAAAATTGGGCAATTCTAAGGCACTAACTCTTCCGGGAGGCAGCTCATTACTAAAGGGCTAGCACACAAGAAACCATACACTCTCATGTGTTTCTTTGTCTAACAGTAAATTCTGTCACAGAATACTGGTTACTGCATATATCTTGTTGGCAAGACCAGAACACCTGGCCACTTCACCACACCTTGCAGCAGAATGGCAGCATGTTCGAACTCTCCAGAAGGTACAAAGTGTGATGATCATGACCTCTATGTCAAGCAAGGGCAGGAGAGCTGATGTAGAGAAAATCTGCTGGCATCTGGTCCTTACCTCAGACACGATGCTGTCCACATTGGGATTTACCAGGATCACTGTCTCCAGGGTATCACTCCGGTGATGGAGGGTTCTTTGGCCTAGGGAGAGGCAAGAGATTAGACAGGATGGGAGAAGCCAATGAGACAGTATCTGCCTACTGATGTTTTAGCCTCAAAAACTCCACTTCAGCGTGGCTGTGATTGCAAGACTTCAGCTTGCATTTTAGACCCAATTTAATACCCGGATCTCATAGAACAAAGCAAACTCTTTTCAGTAACAAGGGAAAAAATCCTAGTTCTGGATCAGCACAATTTGCAACTCAACTCCAACGTGTTCTGAAGTCCACAGTGCCAGGCATATCAAGCTGCCCGCTTGTGCCAGACAGCTGTGCCCCGTAAATGCTGGTACAGACCAATTATTCCCTCCAGACAGAAGTATCTTGCCTCATTGCAGCTACCATGGAGAGGTATCTCTGGATGTTGTCCAAGCCTTAGTCACCACAAGGCTTTGTGAGCCAGCTGGTGTGTGCTAACTCACCCTTCATTAGAGTGGTGCAGCACTAATAATGGATCTCTCATCATTCTTAATAAGTTTTTTCTCCTATGAAGTGTTTTTCTTCAATCCAAATGTGCACCCCTAGAGGTAAACTGCTGCTATGGGAACCACCTAGATGGTTGTTGTAGAAGAATGCTTGTTCTCCTGTCTCTCTCCTGTGAGAGTCACAAACAGGCACCCAGACAGCAATCTGCTCTCTCTCTATATTTAGGCAAAAAAGAAAGAGCCAAATAAGAGCAAACAAGAGCCTGGTAGTGCAAAAAGCAATTTGTGTGCTCACCTTGGCATGGGCATTACACGGATATTTGGCAAAATATTGACATAATGCCTGGGCCCTATTAATTTATTAGAAAGAACAGTGGTGACTGCCTGCCATCCTGAAAGGTGGGGCTAGAGCCATCATTGTGTACCCATGTCAAACAGGTCTGGGAAGCAGGATGATGTACAGGACCTGCCTGCAGCATTTCCCTTGACACTGCAGGCAGCACATAATTTTTTGGATTCTGGTCTTTGCAAATACCTACCTGTGGACATTATATCCACTCCACAAGCCAGGCACTTCGAACTTAACTGTTGGAATGTATAATTTATAGGGTTTAAATCTCTGATAGGCTTTAACCCCTCATATAGACTGGAGGGCCACAGATCTTCACTGAAAATAGGCATCTCTTTCTATTTTTCATCTTCCAGACAACTGTTGCTCTCTACTCCACAACCTCCCATCAGCTCTCTTTCTAGGCAGATCTCAATCCTTCTAAAATAGCTTTATCAAACTGGTATTTCAAAGAAAGATACCAAAAGGACACAAAAAGAAAGAAGTCCGAAAAAGGCCAATACCTGGTATAGCTTTAATCAAAGTCAGTTTACTGGGATGTTTTACTCTGGCTGCCAGCAATTAAGTATAAACCAGACAGATATGCCCAGAAGGCAACTTTCAGCCCAAAATGAGAGCAGCTCTAAGCTCTCAGCAGAACTATTTATATTCTGCATCTCTAGCTTCTTTCTGAACTTGTGTTCTTTCAGTTTGTCTAAAAATGGTCCCTCCAGACTAAAACAAAATCATCACTGTGCAGAGGAAATGCTTGCACTGAGTTCAGTGGCATTTCTGCCAGCTGATGTGGGATGTGGTGTATGGATGGGAGAAGCTGGGAACCAAGCCCCTGCACAAAGAAGGAAGGCTGCGAGTGAGCCCGTGGGGAGCAGTGTGGGAGGGTGGCAGGTAGTGCAGATGAGGAAGGCTCAGGAAGTGTTCTGGGCCATGCACTGCAGCCAAAAGAAGCAAAAACCTACTCATCCTCAAGGTAATGGTAATTGTAAAGGCATTGCTGATACCTCAGCATTGCTTAGATCCCAACAGCAAACACAAGGAAGTACGTCATTTCCTCACTGATTGCATCGTGCAGTTTTCACACAGCTCACGCCACACCAGGACCTCCACTCACATGCTGCTCAGAGCATCCAGTACAGAAGCGATCTGCTCCTATTTTTCAAAAGTAGGTCTGGGACAAAGTGAAACCCATGCCATTCCCCAGGCTTCAACTTCTGCCACCTTGCTGCCTATACATCCCAGACAGACTTGGCAGTTGTTACCCACATCACTTAGAGAACACAGCTGGGTGTACAGAACTAATACCAGCAGTCGCTTCCTTGTGCCATGTGAAAGGAAGGCTCTCAGGCACAGTGTAGTCAGTCACTGGTGCCCAGCATGTGGGCATCCTTCCAGGCACCAGGTGCCAAGGTGCTGCAGAGGCAACGCCAGCCTGAGGGCTGCAGGCTGGGCAGCGCTTGGTGAACAATGCCAGCTGTACAGGGAAAGGGGCCTGTCTGCAGGACTAACAAGCATGCAAATACTGCTGCTCTTTGCCATTTCTGTGGTTCAAGCCCAAGCAGCTGAGCTGTCACTGCTGAGACTGCTAAACAAAGCATGGCTGGTTAGCATTCTGCTCGCATCCTCCCCCCCCCCCCCAGGGGCTGTCCCCTTCATGCTTGAAAGAAAGAGAAGGGTTCAAGCTGCAGGGCCAGCAGCTGCTGGCAGATGGAAGGTAGGAATAGTGAAGTACTGAGTCTTGTGAAGGGCCATGAAGATGATTAAGGGAGTGAAGCATTTTCATATGAGGTAAGGCTGAGCACGCTAAGACTGTTTAGGCTGGAAAAGAGAAGGCTTGGGGTGGGGGAGGAATCTTATCAATATGTATGATGGGGGGCAATGAAGACAAGGATGCATTTCATCTGCACTCTCAGTAATGCCCAGTGACAGGACCAGAGGCAAGAGGCACAAATTAAGACACATGCAATTCCATCTGAACACACGAAAACACTTCTTTTACTGTGAGGGTGGTCAAACACTGGATGAGGTTGTGGAGTTTCCATCCTCAGATATACTCAAACCCCAACTGGACACAGTCCTGGGAAATCTGCACTAGCTGACCCTTCTTGAGCAGGTGGGATTGGACTAGATGATCTCAATAGGTCCCTTCCAACCTACGATTCAGTGATTCTGTGACTCTATGAAGCAGTGCAGCCCTCCAGAGCTTTGCTCCTGGTCTGCTGTTGGGCAGATTCCCTTTCTTCAGTTGCAGCAGTTGGTTCTCAGAAGGATACAGGAGTGCAGCCATACAGACAGGCCATTTCTAGAAACACTGAATCACTGCACACACACACACAGACATGCACTCCAAAACTGTTTTTCAACTTAATTGAGAGATAAAGCAGAACAGCACACAAACTCCAGGCTGAACTGCAACCTGTGAGTGAGAGGGCAACACAGTGACCTAACCCGGCTTGTGAACTCACCAGGGTGAATGCCCCAGCCCCTGCTCACAGCCAGGCTGCTAGCAGCTGCCTCCCCCAGCTCAGTGACAGTTGCACCCTTGTACATGACAGAGCAAATGCTGGGCTGTGCCCAGCTGAGGAAATACCCATCATCCCAAAGTCTCTTTGAATCCAAGTGCTCATCAGTCTGAGGAGCCCATTGCTGGCTGCTTTCTCTATACAGGCCTGCAGAAGCAGCTGCACAGACAAAGGATTTAAACACAGACTGGGGCATCCTTCTCCTTACTAACAAAAATTATGTGCAACAGAAATGAGTAGCGGTGCGACTGACATTGCAGACACAGTGATTGAAAGCACACTGTTCAGGTCATTGCCAGATATTTGTCCTTACTAGAGCCCTATCACAGAGAAATGCATGCCTGGAAATATAACTGAAAATGATAAAATCCCTTAATTACATTTACCAGTATGAGGAATATCCTTCTCAGGTTCCTGAAGACTGCTGTCTTCAACGTGCCTGGAGCAAACATCTGACCATAGCTCTCTGACCACGGATCTCCAGGTGCATTCAGAACACAGATCCCTGACCCCGCTCAGCCCTCTCACACTATGCTCACAAGCTGCTACATTAAATGAAATCATCTCTCCCCCAGTAACTGTGGGAGTAAACTTCATTAGCACTGAGTTTCTCATTTTGTAGGAATCTTCACTTCATGCGTTCAGGCACATTATGATTACTGCAGTCCCCACAACGCCCGTGCGCTTCCAGAGAACGTTTCTATCCATCATGTCCCCACCAAAGCAGAAAGTCTCCAGTCTTTACCAGCTGTTTCTTAAGAGGAGAGTTTCTCTAGTCCCTCATAACCGCTGTCACCTATCCCTGAAACTCTTCTAGTTCTGCTGTGGCCATTAGGATCAGTAAGAGCAGAAGTATACAAGGTGAGAAGAAACACAAAAGATTCACAGGGTGACATTATTGTATTTTCTTTATTTTTCCCCATCCTATTTTTTTATGTATCATAACATAACCTGACACTAGCTTTGTACCAAATAAAGATCTTCAGTTAGGCGTACACAGTGACATCCAAATCTCACCCTGCCATGACACTATTGATTGAGCCCTTAAAAGGAGTCTGGAAGGTTTAATTTTTCTAGTGTGCTTGATTTTGTGTTTTTTGATAATTAATTTTATGGGACATCATGATGACTGCTCAATTTAGTTGCAGAAGTTCCTCACAGTCTTTTCTAGATATAAGTGACTGAGTCATCTACAAATTTAGCCACCTCCATGTTCATTCCAACCCCTTTCCTCAACATTACTATATTGATCAGCTTTATATTTAGTAGGAAATCATGAAGCCCTTGTATTTTACCTCTGCATGCTGCACAAATTTGACCATGTATTTGTTTTCTAATTTGTTTTCTGTCTCTTAGGTAGTTTTTGACTTATGCATTAGCTGCCTTTTACACACACAAAGTGCTTGCTGCATAACATATGTAAAGATTTAATATACAAATGCACCTCATTCATGACCTCACTGAAATTTCAGAAAACGGACAGAGGCATTCTCCATTTCCATATAGATCACATTACTTACCATTGTGCAGAAGTGATATCACCTTCATCCTGAAGGACCACAGAGGGCACACATAATGCTCTCTTTCTACACGGCAGCCACCTCTTGAATGGCAGTCAGCAGGAACTGGCCATGAAGGCATTACACGCAAATGTCCCAGAGGTGATGAACAACAGTTGCTCTAGGCAATACTAGAGGAACTTCCATGGCTAATACTGAGGGGGCATTTCAGGATATGCAGACTGCACTCATGGATCATTAGTGGGGAGGGAGGAAAAGTCTGATTCTTTTTTTTTTAAGAGTATGTATAGCTTACATACTAGAGAGGCTGAGGGGTGACCTCACTGCAGTCTACAGCTTCCTCAAGGGGGGCAGTGGAGGGGGAGGTGCTGATCTCCTCTCTCTGGTGACCAGCAGTAAGACACAAGCAAATGGAATGAAGCTGCATCAGGGGAAGTTCAGATTGAACATTAGGAAAAGGTTCTTCACTGAGAGGGTGGTCAGTCACTGCAACAGGCTCCCCAGGGAAGTGGTCGCGGCACCAAGCCCCTCAGAGTTCACGGAGCATCTGGACGAAGCTCTTAGTCACATGGTTTAGTTTTAGCTAGTCCTGTGAGGAGCAGGGAGTTGGACTCAATCCTTATGGGTCCCTTCCAACTTGAGATATTCTACGATTATGTGGCCCATTGAGTGTAGAATTAATTTGGTTATGGTGAAGGATAGCAAGTGATGAACAAAGCCACTTAGATTTTGAAGTTGGTGTGAATTAACTATCCAGGGCTGTCTACATGCACGAAGAGATAGAGGGTGAGAGAACGAAGGACCAGACACGGTGGTTTTAGTGATTAGCAGTCAAGCAAAGAGGACTATGCAGGGAGGTCAGTCTAGGCTAAAACAAAGGACAGCGCTCTAGGGTAACCATGTGACAAACAGGATGCCCAAGAAAGAGATGATCCTAGAAGCAGACAGATGGCTGTGGAGGCAGAAAAGGAGGTCATGCTGCCAATACAGATCCTTGTATGCGATGTGTTTTGCCATTCTAATTGAAAGCACCTAAAAACCCCTGTAGTTGAATAATAAGTTCTGGGCAAGGAAAGCTGCAAGAGCTGCTGCTTTAATCTTTCAGACCATTAAACCTCAGAGGTCTTATTTTTCTGTTGATCAGAACTGGAAGAACCATGGTTACAACTCACTGTGCTGAAATCAGAGACCAAGTATCAGGGCAGTGGGACCTAGGTTCTCATTTTTGTGAAATATGATCACCTAGGCCAGAGCACTAGAGTCATCTTTTGAGGGAGAGACTGTGCCAAAAAGTCAGTTGTGATGCTCTGACTGGTACACCAAATAGTAATGAACATAAGGGCCACAAAGATGATTAAAGGACTGGCACATCTCTAATGAGAGGAGGGCTGAGAGGTGGGACTGTTTAGCCTGGAAAGGAGAAAGCTCAGGGGAGGGATCTTAGTAATGTTTGTACATATCTGATGATACGGTGTAAAGTCTGGGCTGCAGAGCTTTCAGGACCTTGCCATACAGAGGATGGAGACTGTTCCTCTGACCGCATAAAAACAAATCCTGTCCCCATCCAGGGAGCATTCTTTATTCCTCATTACCTCCCTTGTCCTTCCTAGATCCTTTGCCTCCTTTGTCCCTATGATTATTTGGGCTTACCAGGCCAAGTTCTACCTGTAAAGCAAACACCAGTAGTACATTGATAAAAAATACCAGTTTCACAGTCTGGACATGTTATCAAGGCACACAAGCCCCAGTGATTAAAAACCAGCTCTTCCTAATTTTCTGATCTCTTACCTGATGTTATGAACATACCTCTTCAGGGTGGCACTTCTGAAAAGACTCTTCTTACAAGGAGATCCTAGATATCGCTATGGTTCAGTACCTTTTGCTACACTTTAGCAAAGAGGTGGGCCTGGTATTATGTGGTCTTCCAGATGCTCTATTGAAAAAAGTCCACCTCTGAAGACAGTCAAACCGTGCATGAGGGTTCTCAGAGTGCATATATTTGCATAATTAACATGAGCTAGTGCAAGCTGAAAGACTGCCATTTCCTTCATTCTGAAATTACATCATAACACTGAGATAGTAACTGACTCTTTCATTCTGAGGCTGTGAAGTCTCCAACCGCAGCTTCTTCAGTGCCAATGGGAGAAAAAGGATCCAGCCCCAAATGGTGTCCATTCAGAGAAAATGAAACAACGCATCCATTCACAAACGCTCCAGGACTGTACCGAGTACAGCAAGCTACAGCTCCTTGGGAGAGAGAGATTATGAAGACCAGAGGAATGCTGAGCAGGGTCCTGCCTCTTATCCCATCTATGCAAACACACCTTCCTATCTCCTACTGCATTATGGAGCCATCCCTCTGCAAGAACAAGGAAGCCCTGTGTTGTTTAGCAGTGAGGGAGAAGAGTGAATGTACTCTTGCTGGAAGCAATGTCCTGCACCCACCACCTGAAGGGCACACAGCTGCTGAAGCTCCTTCCCCCAGCATGCAAACTGAACAGCGTACAGCTGGTAGGACCAGCTCTGGCTGGTGGACATTTGGAAGCTCTGCCAGCTAGTCAAATGGGCTCAGGAATTAAAAAATAAACAGAAAGATTGCTTTGGCCGCCAGTACACAAGCCAGCAACTGCAAATTCACCATTCATCTGCTCCTTACCTACAGACTTGTGCATCTCAGAGACATCTGTTACCTTCTCTGTACCTGGGCATCCTTGCTGTACTGTGAGAGTAACAGCCCTGACCTGTTACAATGGGTCAGAGGGATGTATCAACCCTTGAGACATGCTTAGGCAATTTCATAGCTGTGGGAGAAGTGTGGGCAACCACAGCACCAGCAGTATGAACTGGAATGTGCTACATAGCAGCATGAGGAAAATTTGCACACAGCCTTCCTGCTGTCTGTGTGCTCAAACCATTCGAAAGGAGAGTCCTCAATAAATTTAAAAAGAAACCCCTCCACAGAGGGTTGGGCTGAAGAGATTCTGAACAGTGTGTGGGCATTTGTAGTGAGTTCTAGAAAGTAAAGATTCTGGGCAAATTCGGTTTTAAAGAAAACTGTCATTTCCTTCTCTTGGCAGAGCGAGGCAGCTGCCTTAAGCACAGCACCTGTACAGGCCCTGTGCAAGCAGCAGTAGCTGCCACTGCCACAAATGCAGCACAGAAAACAAACAGCTATGTCTCACTCTGGCTTGACCTGTAGAGGATAAATGGGTGTCTAGAACGTGCTAGCATCAGCCTCGGCCCTGACTGAGGGAAGCAGGCTGTCTCCACTTCTGGGAGCTTAGCCACCATCACATCCTGAGTTACAGCCCACTTCCAAACTTGATCACCCAGACATAAGGCAAGCAGCTTGGCCAGTTCCTCAGACTCCAGAGAGAGAGGATGACCCATAGCCTCAACCAGTTTCCACAGGCTGTAAATCAGATTCCAAAGTTGACGTAGTGCTTATGTTGGCTGCAACAGTAAATTGTTTTACTAATGAACTGTCCTTGAAAAACATGTATTTTTATTTCAAAGCAAAATATTAAGGTTTTTAGATTACAACAGAACATCATTGTTAGAATGAAATGACAATTAAAATTATTGATAGAAGCAATTAAAGATTTTTTCTTAAACTTTCAGCGATCCATCAGCTATTTTTACTTCTCTTTCTTTTCCCTAAAAACTTCAGGATACTCTATTTATTTATGTACACAGAATCCCAGGCTCCCCATTCTTATTTTTTTTTCAGACAACAATGGCTGTATTGGGTTCAGCATATGTTTTGATTAAGAAGATATATTAAGGTCACTGCACTTCCTCAGTTTAAGTCTCTTTGTTCTCTCTTGCTATGACCACTTTGCTCTCTGGGGTCTTGGGATTATTTTTTTCATTCGTCTTGACTGTCCAAAACACCTTCCAATTTGTTATCCTCCATGCCTACAATCAACATGCTGTTTACATCCCAATCCTGGTCTGCCTTAAAGGGGTATTAAGGAAACTGGAAGACCATGTTTCAGAGCAGCTCTCCTGGGACACGGGAAGCTCAGCCGGCTGCCTCAGCTCTTGCAGCCCTGAGCTGAGGGTCCTGCAGGGTGACCTCAGTCCCTGCCGGGGCCTCCACAAGCACCAACCGGCACAACCTCAGTGCCAGCTGAGGCACCAGCCACCTGCAGCCCCCCCTTGCAGTCAGGGTGGAAAGCTGGAGGCCTACATTCAGCCGCCATCTTCTCAGAGGACACAGAGAAGCCCAAAGAAGATGGCACAGTGGCCTGCTCATTGGCACGTTCTCTCAGGAGATGGGTGACCTCTGACTCCCTCCCTGCCAGAGACAGAGCAGGATTGCTCTCCACCCCTCTGGCTGATGCTCGTCTCTTGTGTGTGCAGTTGAAACACCCACTAGCACAGAGATGTGAACAGGATCTTCACACATCTGCATCCCAAACAGCAGACTGTATAGTGAGTGTCTTTGCTCCCTCCCCCAACAACTCTAAGGAATAATTAGTTAATTATGCAAGCCACAGCTATCTCAACAGGAGACACAAAGAACACCCTTGGACTGGCAGTGCCCTGTGGATAGGGAGGCACCTTTGCTTTGGTGCAGTCCTAAATCTGTGTTTTGGTTCCAGCTCAGGAATTCAAACGTGATCTCTTATCACCCCAGTGGACGCACTTGGATGTGTTTACCAGAATGATGGGACATTTCCCGCTCTATTGCTCCTTACCTTTTAATGGCAGCATTGTGTCAGATGGGATGAGACTTTCAGGCAAAATAAGTGGAGAAACACCAGGTAAGCACTACAGCTGGAGCTTGGTGTAAACTGCCCAGAAAAGACTAAGAGATTTTGAGTGCTAGGTGGGAGGCTGCAGTGCAAACTGGTGCCTGACTGTTCAATTTGGGTGCCTGAAGAGATGCAGCAGTCCCAGCAATTCTGGGCACATCCAGCTCTTTGTTTCTTTTTCAGAGATGAGCAGAGCAAAGAGCACAGCCCACTCATTGGGTGATCACAGCTGGAAGGCTGTCCCACAGCCGCCTCCCCCAACTTGTATTCACAACATGTGACAGCTACAGTAACCATTTATTATAATAAAAACATTATTAGAAAAGTGCTGTACTTTTAGCTTTCTAGTGTGATTCAACAGCTGAGAATGATGAGGAGTTGGCTTCAGACAGTGCTTTGTGGTCCACCAGCAAGCCTCTCATGGTCTGAAAAAGTCTACAGTAAAGATTCATTTCATATACTTTCTATCTTTACATCTTCAAACACTCTGCAGAAATAGATAAATAAGTATCTATTTATTTATCAGTGGCTAAATCTAAAGATCTATCTCCTTAGAGATCTTCTTCAGTGATTTTCTCTTAGCTAAAGAAAGAGAAAATCACTGTGTACTAGCAAAGGGAAAATATGTTTTTAGTGGGAATCAGCTGAAAACTGAGAAGCAAGAAGCTGTAGCAAAGTGCTGAGTCCCTGAAAGGGAAGGCTAGGGCAGAGCTATGTGCTGTCCTGTGGAGCAATGGAAGAGAGCATACAAGCGATCACTAAACGGGTCACAGATGAAACCACACAGGACATAAAATGAGGGATTTTAAACTGCACCTAGAAAAGAAGGGGAAGCCAATGGTGTTTGAGCAGGAAAGTACTATTGTAGGTATGAGGTTTTATTTTTTACAGAAGTTTCAAAATAGTGTGTGATGATTTTTCATATTGGGATACTGAGTCACATAGTTAAAATCATGGCACCACTGAAATAAAGCCCTGTGAATGTGCAACAGGAGACACACCTTATCTGGAGGAACTGAATAAACAATTACAATGGATGGGAAAACACAAAGGAGCATGCAGAGAGAGTGAAGATAATTCAAACATCTCTACGAAGCAAAGCATCCCCTAGGGACTGTAGACCTGAAAGCACACCCACATTGACTTCAGCCTGTTAACAAGGGGAAATCTCCAGGTATTGGTTTTAGCTTTAGTCAACATCTCAGCCACAGACTGATGAGAATTTTGGGTACACATGGTATATTTACCACTATTACCCATATTTCAGTTAGACTGAAGCTGGGTAGAGGGTAGAAGAGCCCCTGCTCAGGAATAAGAACCACATGCACTAAAACCCCCTTAGAATTCAAGGGTTTCCTGATGTGTGGTTCTGTACATGGATAAAAGGCTGACAGGCATTGCACCCAACCCTGACAGAGGGCTTGGCAGTACAGCACACAGAGGATTGAGTGGAGAAGGATGCAGCACATGCAAGAGCATTAGGTGAGGCAGAGCAGAGCTGGTGATACATTCTGTACTCCTTCAAGGGCTTCAGAAAGAGAGTTTCCAACCAGAGCATCGACCCAGTTGTCTTCAGGAGGACAAACAGGACAACTGGTCACAGATATGCTTCCAGGAAACACAGGTATAAGCTAACTCTCTCAGTGTAAAGGGAGCTGTGAAGTGCTAAGATCAGGAAAGAAAAGAGCAGCTGATTTGGGACAGAATAGGCACTAACTTTAGAACAGCTCAGAGGCAGAGAAAAAAACTTAAAAGCTGCAGAACTCTGCAAGTAGAGAACTTGGTGTAAAAAGGTACAGAAAGAAGACAGCATCAGCAAGACAACTCCAAGAAGGAGAGAAGTTTCTCAACAGGAGCAGGGTCAGAGTGAAATTAATTGAGAACCACACTAGGCAGGACAGAGAAAGGAAAAACTCAGCAGTAACCAGTCATTAGGGTCAACCAGTTGGGAGGACCAGACAGCAAGAGATTTTAAAGAATATGGGAAAGCACAACAGATTAAATTAATTACTGTCAAAACCAGTAGCATGTGCTGTGGAGACCTACAGAAAGCAGGAGGAGCACAGAACGGTCTGGGGTGAAGAAGAACAAGGTCTGGTTCACAGAACCATTGCCGAGTCTGTCAGGATGGAGAGGACTGAGGTGTCTGAAGGCATGTTCACGTTCCCTTTTGCGGATCTAGCTGGAGGAACTTAATAACTTACCATACTGTTAGTGCATGTCAGGAGAACTACAGAGTTTTGCAGAACAGGCTCTGCAAAATGACTGACCACCTCCTGCAGAATTACTACAAAGGTGAACCAGCAGCAGGGCAAGAGAAGGAGGTGAAATATTCTTTAAGGTATGGGAGGTTGTGAGCACTTGCCACATCCCAGGAGATACTCCTCCTAACCATTTGCCTCTGTCTTCCTATCTTCCCTCCTCCCTGTGATATTTCCATGCCATCTACAGCTCCTCTTCCCAGGCAACTTCTATTTCTATACTGTGCCAACCATAGCAACCATCTCATTGCTTCCTAATTGCACATACTGTCTCACTTTTATGCTAAAGAGCAATTTGATAGCTCAGCCATTTTAGAACCACTAACTGAAGACACAGATGTTCACTTTGGAAACAGCTGTATCTATTTCCAGAAGTTACTGTTCCTAAATGTTCATTAAATGCCCCTCAACTGGAAGTTACACCACCACTGAGCTACATTAATGCATAAGATGAGCACTTCTATCTAGTTTGCCAGGTGCAGAATTGGTCATGAGAGATTCTGTTCCCTGCAACAGTTTTGCTGACTCAAGCTAGCCTTGCATCCTTTTGCTGTGAAACAGTGTATGGCATTCATATGAATCAAGAACACAGCTCTGCACAGGGGCATTGTCTCCAGCTGTGAGGAGCTGAAGCTGTAACTTCTTAAATGTCTCCAGCTAAACCCACAAAAGGAAACCTAAACATACCATAAGATATCCTCTTGTCCTGTGCCCTCACTTCACCAGCCCCTGGAAAACTTATAGGTGGTCCCTTTGGACCACTAAATTAATGTTTCATGTTTTCCTTGTCAGTGGGACTTCAGCTGTTATTTGCTGCCAGTCCCTGAACAGAGGCTCCCACAAAACTATTCCTGTTGCCATTGAGGCAGATGCCCTGTTCCAGATTCCAGGTCTGAAGACTCCTGTAAGTCACAGAGCTGGACAGCTTCTGATTTCTTAATTTTAATAATAATATGCATCACAGGATACATGTTCTTACAACCAGAACATAGCACAGATTTGAGAAAACTGCGGGTTTCTCCTAGTTTTTCAGTATCTGGGTAATGCTGATTCTGACTGACTTGGAGGTATAGCTCATGATCTGTCCTACTTCTCTTTCTGATTTTTTTTTTGACAACTGATCAATATGAAATGTGTAAGCAAGCTGCCTGAGGCAGAGAGAAATCAGTTGTAACAAGGCGGGGATGGCTGTCACAAATAAAGAAATAATTCTGATATTTCCTCCTGTTTGCCTATTGAGATGCCAAATTTCTGGCAAGAGGATCCTGCCTCTGATTTCTAGCATCTGTTTAGACTCCTCAAACCTCCTTCCTATTCCATACTGTTAACAGTCTCATTCTAAGTAGCTTTTCTTCCCTCTCACCTGCTTGTTTTGAAGATGACCTGCTGAATGTCATCTCCATTTAAGATACAGATATTAAACCAGCTGTGGACTCTGTGTGGCTGGGGTGGTAAAGCACAGAAGGACTGTATTCTGCCAGCCCTTGAGAAAAAGCAGCTGTCCTCTGCCAACATCCTTCTTTGCTGCGTTTTTACTTTGCACTCTTGGATCTAGTTGCCACTTCATAGATTCTCTGCATGGTCTGGATTCCTGGGAATTGATTTACAGCATGGAATACAGTGACAATGAATGGGATATGGAAAGTTATTTCAAAGTGCAGAGCTCCAAGGCCTCCTGTCCCTTCCACTAGTAAATGCGGGCCTTGTCTGTTCAGCATTGAAAAGAGACGCATTTGGGAGAAGCCAAAGGAGGTATCTAGCAGAGTAGGCACATCATCTTCTCTCAATACCGGTGACAAGTCAACTCGGACACTGCCTCTCACCAGGCTGCCTTGCACTGAGCTCACAGAAGTCTCACTTCACAACAGGAGCCCCTGCTTCTTAATGCTACCCCGTCTAGCCAGGTCTCTTTCAGCTTGCAGATTACACAGTGGAATCAGGAAGTGAATTTACTGACTTGGAAGAACAAAAAGGTCTAGAAGAGGCCTCCACCACCACAAACACTTTTGTCTCAGGGCCTCTCACTTGTTCAGCTCCCTCAGAGCCATGCAGGCAGAGAACCTTTCCATGCTCCCATGCCTCCCTCTTCCTTGGCAATTGTCTTTGCCTTTGAATATGGACCAACAACAAGAAAGAAACCCCATAGCAATTAAAACTCCCATGCAAATCTAGCAACCAGGAACTGGGCCAAAACACATATTGTGCTCATACCTACCAGTCTGCAAGCTGGCTCTTCAAAAAGATGATCAAAGTGACAGAGAACCACCCTATCCAATGTTTTTCCACCATGGAAAGGAGTCATATTTGTTTGAAGCCATTTACTTCTTATATGGCCTGGGTAGTGTTCGCATTTCTGTCCAAGTACTGCAACTAACCCCTCTTAAACCATTTTAGGAAGCTTTTCGGAACATAAATCTAGTCAACCAGAAGGTAAATAAATCCCTGTCTTCTTGCCTACTTCTCCTCTAACATAGCTATTAGCACCTTGAGTGCCTAATAACAGACTGACATTCCTCAGGCAACATTCAAAAGAGAGATACTAATGGCCTTTCCTTCTAGTTTTCTCCTTAATCATTTAAGAATTTGGCACTGGAGCTTAACAGAGGGTGGCACAGGCAACATGGTTGGATCCCAGTGAAATAAAGATTAGCTCCAGCAAGTGCAAAAGCAATTAACTTAATCTCTTAGCTTGAAAGTCAATAGAGGAAACAAATGATCCAGACTTGTCAGTTATGCTGCCATGCTTTTTTAGCACAATCTATTTGTAGCTATAGCGTGTTGTGAAAAAACAGCACTAAGCTTTTTACAGCCTTCATCTTTTCACTGGAAACAACCAAAAGCACTTTTCTCAAGACTACCAAAATACATGAAAAACAGAGCTAGCAAATGCCAGCCCACCCATGCAGTGGTACCGTGCAGCTTCTGGACAAATCTCCAGGTGAGAGCTAAGGCTATAGCTTGTGCTGCTTATGTCCTGCCAGCTGGCATTTCTATTTTCTTACCATAGCCAGTATCCCAGAGGCAGGAATGGACTCTCCTTTCCAACCTTAGAACAGTTACAAGAGTTTCAGGTCAGGTATTCTATGAACATATTCAATAACAACCGTTTATTAGGCCACTGCTGCCTGGGGCATTTAGTTGACTCCCAGGGGAGTGAGAAGAGGCTCAGCCTTTTGCATAGGAGGGGTCTGAAACTGTCTTGCTGTGTCTAAGGTCTGTGATTTGTTTTCACCTTTGCCTCACACTAAAGACAAGGAGATAGATTTCCACATGCCTGACTGGTGACTATAGATGAGTTCTCCTCCTGTTGTACCTTCTTCTCCAGGATCTCAAAAGGTAGTACAAATTTACAAAAGATGTCTTGTTTCACAGAGTACCAGAGACACAAAGAACCTTACATACCTGGTCAAACTGTGAACCCAGGGCCCTGAGGTAGGTTCTAGTAAATTGCCAGAGACTTTGATGCTTCACAAGAAGGCTCATGAAAGACAATATGTGCAAAGAGACACACAAGTTATTCAGTAAGACATACTGATAACAGACATGCATATTAAATCCTACCCCCTCTGTGACTTACATGCCTTCTTCCATTTGAGATTCTCAACCTTCATCCTGTTAAAGGAAATAGCCATGCCTTTACTTTCAAAAGCAAAAAAAGGACTCACTCATTTCTTTCAAAACACAGATACTGGGATGATGATGCTTTTCAGAAAGATAGAATTGAATCAAAATTGCATTCCTCATTAAAAAGAAAATCCAAGCCAGTACTATTCCATACACTTGAGGGATCGGTCCAGCAAGACTTAAAGGCCTGTCTCAGGAGAACTAAGAACCTGCTGGCCAAGGACACCAATGCTCAAGTTCATCTGTGAATAAAGCCTCGGAAGGACAGAGATTTCCTGAAGAGCTGGATACACAACTAATTGTTCCACTTTTGAGATCCTGGAGAGGAAGGTGGACTCGGTGATCTTAAAGGTCTTTTCCAACCTAAATGATTCTATGATTCTAAGGTGCAAGAGGAGAACTGATCTATAGTCCTTAGCACATGTAGAAATTAATCTCCATTTCTTTAGTATGAAGCAAAGGTAAAAACAAGCCACAGAGCTTAGGCACAGCAAGGCATGGAATTAACGAAGACTGCTTTTTGTGTGTCCACCCTGCACTGTCCCACTGCAATAACTGTAGCTCCCTCCATGTTCCCTGCTGTCCACTGCAATATCCACAGTTCTTCTCATGAGTCATAACTAACAACTGGTCAAGTGGCAGCACGCTTGGAGATAGAAGTGCACTGTCTGATGGGTGCTGTGTAAGTGGTGACTACCCAGATGGCAGGCCAAACAGAACGTGTACTGTCCTAGTGAAGGCACCAATTCAGATCTCTCTCCTCTACTGGCCCACCAGTTTTCACAAAACTTGGTAGAAACTTGTTGCTTTTAATGCCTTGGCAGAAGGGAAAGTGCTTACTCCAGACAAACACAAAGCATGTGTATTTGTAAGAGGAATTCATACTACTCAGCCAAGCTCCTCTAAAGGGATGGAGAAAAAACTAATACAAATTGAGGAGTTAGAACAAAAGTAGCTCAATACTTTCTCTACACTTTTCTGTCAACAGCTACAAGGCTTGGGCTGGAGTCCAGAAAGACAGGGTCCTGTAGCTAATTCAGGATTTTTGAAGGGAAAAAAAAAAAATCCTCTTTTTCCACCTCAGTAAATTATCCCCAGAATAATTTCTAAACATTCATTTACATATAACTTACTCCCTTTTCTCCCATACACAGTTACTGGGCTGATGGATTGTCTCTATCACCTCCCTTTCTTTCCCAGGTACTTTTGCCTAATGAATACTTCACAGACTAGCAGATACACCCTTCATTTTGAGCTAGCCACTACTGTCAGGTCCCTGTATGCTAACCAGACAATCTCGTCTTCTTTGGCCACCCATAGCATCTCCTTTCAAGGGCCTGGAGGTCTCTCTCTTTTACCCTTCAATTAGTAGTGGAAAGCCTGTGACAATGCACATAGCACACTTGGCTGTTCTAGCCAAGTGGCCAGAAGTAGCACCCACTAGTATCTCTATACTCAGACACCTATCACAAAGATATATTGCTGGATCCTTATTTGGCTCTCAGTTTCTTCTTCTTTTGTGAGATGCAGTCATCCCAGGAGTGTCCTAGGATGGTCTGTGTAGGAACATGTACAAAGAGCACAAGACCATGTCCCATAGAAGCTCACACTAAGGAACCCCTCTTCCACCCTTACTCTGGTGTCCAGCCATGCTCCTTTGAATGAGACACACTGCACCTCTTGTTCATGTACACACAGCTTCCTTGCTTTCCCCAAAGAGAGCCTGTGCTGGCTATTGCTCACCACGCTCCTGTGCTCAAGTCCATCATCCATTTACCACCACATCTGCTGAGGATGTGACTCAGGTATGCCAACAACACAGACATGAGGAAGAGCGGTAAAAAGACATGACAGGACATGGATTGCTTTTTCAGGAAAGAGACTACTGCAAAGCTATACATCTCTGTGTCTGCAGAATGTGAGCAGGGCGGAGGATCTGACAGCCTGGCCTTGTCAGATTGCAGGAAAGGAAAGGAGGGGAGGAAAAAAAAGTGCCCGGCCTGTACACGATAGCTACTTGCTGGAGAAAGTGTAAGGACAGACATGCAGTCTGGATGCAGCCAACCGGCATGGAGCCATCAAGGAGATAGGGAGGGTACTGACCTTATACAGCAAAAGGCCCCCTGCCCCATCAGAAGACAGAAGAATCCCTGTCATTCTGGAACAGTGCCCAGCCTGCAGGGCTTTTCACAGTGGAACCAGAGCTACTTGGAATAGAAACAGCCTCGTCTCTGAGATCAGAGAGTTTAAAACGGAGCTTGTTTTTCTGCAGTCATAAGCCAGCAGGCACCAGCTGCAGAATTTGCCGCAGTGTGTGTGTGTGCGCGTGTGTTTCTGCGTGTGCTAGTGTGCAGCAGCCACGCTCCTCCCCTTCAAGCTCACTGTGTGATAAATGTGTCCAGCTCCCTCCTTCCCCTCCCTACATCACTGACAGTCCCAGTCTGATTGCTCTCAGCCCCCTCTTTTCTCTATTAAGAAAGCTTTTGTTGGCATCACTACTGACTTTTTTTCATTGCTCCCTCCCTGGTCAATGCTCCCTCTTACCCAAAACAGCAGTATCTGACAGATATTCATGGTCATGTACCCTGGTCTATGCAATGTGCCAAACCCTGCTCCAGCTCCTCTAGCTGTGGACCCTGAAGATAAAAGGCCCTATTTTGAAACACTTCAACACATTTTAGCATTAGCATACAGATGATTTAACACTTTTAACAAGATGTTTGCTGGTGGCAACACTAAAAAAAGCCAAAGATTCCCTACGAAAATAGAACCCCGTGTGTCTGTGGACTGCAATGGTGCCATCGTCACACTTTACCACTGGTGATGCCAGAAAGCTAATCATAAAGGGAGAAGCTGGCCACTTATACCTCTGTGGTACATGGGAAATAGAGCAGGGTAAGGGATGACAAAGGACCACCACTAGGAAAAAGAAAGCACTTTGCTGTTCTCATTTCTAAAGCGCAAAATCCCTCCCTATAGCTTACCAGGATGAAAATCAGCTCCAAGCCTGGCCACCTCTCCTTTCCTCTGCTGCCCTAGAAAGGCTGCATCACTCAGCTTCTACAAGAACCTTCCCTTTTTCCTCCCCCACTAACTGGACGCCTTTGGATGCTTTTTGGCTTCCTGTAGTGGCAGAATGTAGTGTTGAGCAGCTCGAAGCCAGACTTCAGCTACTTCAAGACTACTCATGTGTGGGTGTGCAGCACCAAAGGAAAGAGAAATTGCGAAAGGGGCCCTGTATCTCTCTTCCATCTAATCAGCTGCATGACAGTCCACCTTAACAACCCTCCCCCCTCCTGACTGGCATTAGCCTCATTCCAGCATCAGCACGGAGCTGAACAGTGATACAGACATTAATACTGGCTTTCACCAAGCCTTGCCCAAAGACAGCTTCTGTGAGATGCCTTGTGCCACCTCCTCCCTCCTCCAGTAGCACACCATCTTCAGGAAAGACCATACTGTGATAAATCATGATGCTGCAGGACTCCTTAAGCCCCTGACAGGCAGAATATCTTCTCCAGATTCTTCTCTAGACCCATCTTCATACATCCTTCTCTGTGTTTGAGCTAATGACACAAGTGCAGTAAACAGCTGAGCAGCTAGGGAATTCGGTTTCTGTTCCTATACTCAGGACACAAGCAGCTGAGAAGGGGCGAGGTCCTCAGATCATAAAAAAAAAAAAAGCTCCATCTGCAGCCACCTTTCCCTCTTGTCACTAGTCCTTTCCCCCTCAGCCACCAGTCAGCCACCCCCCCTGCTCCAATAGGATCAAATTCCAAGGAAAGAAAACCGCATCTGCTACAGACTGCTCCGCAAAGATTTCCTCACCTGCTCCTCTGCAAGGGCAGAGCAGACCCAGCAACTCACCCACGGAGACAAGGCAGAGGAGAGCAAGAGAGCCTGGTCAGGGCTAAATCTGCTTGCCAGGTATCTAAATTTACAGTCGCCTCCCCCAGAATAACCCGTCCTCCCCTGCTCGACCAGCTTTCTCCAAAGAAACAAACAGCATCAGAGCAAGAACAAAGCCAGTGCTGGCCGTCTCAGTCCCGCACCCGCCCCAACCCCCCGAACAGTATTGGGGGCTTCTCATGGCTGACCGCAACCAACGCCCCCCACCGCCCGCCCCAAGCCCTGGAGCCTCCGGGTCGGGCTGACAGGGTAGGAAAGGAACGTGCACGTACCATCCTGTCCCGGGGTGAGCGGCCCATGGAGCAGCAGCCGTCACCGGGGCGCCCGGAGAGCCGCAGATGCACAGGCACAGCCCGGGCTGCGGAGAGCAGCTGCTGTGTCAACGCGAGCTGAGGGAGGAGCTGCCAGCCCCCCCCCGCCCGACACCCATCCACAGTGCGCAAGGCTGACTTAACCCTCTGCGGGCTGCAGGCTCCCGAAGCACCCCGGAGGCAGGGCCCCGGCGCGGCCGCCCCACCCCGGCGCGGCCAGCGCGGCCGCTGCTCCCGGCGTGCGGCAGCCGGCTCGGCCTGGCCCTGCACCGAGGCAGGCCGACTGCCGCAGAGCCTGGGACACCGCGAACGCCGCAACTCGGGCCAGCGCTGCGAAGTGCGGGACCTGGACAAACTCCTGCAGACGTATGGGTTCCCGTGCCGTCGGAACGGTTTCTTCCAACAGCCTACAGCCAGGCTACCCCTCACAGGAGCGCGCCAGAGGGGCTGCCCTCCCCATCTCGTCCGAGGGCGGCTTTGGTTTAAGTTACTCTTGAACTGGAACCTCATGCCTGGCTCCAACTGCAGAGCAGCTCCTCCAGTTAAAGACAAGCAACGTGAAATACCAGGCCCAGCATCAGCAGCCTGGCTGCGGATAGTTGTGCCTAGTATCGCATACCTAGTGTCTGACTGCTAGCGAACAGGGAGGTGGCAATGCTGATCTCAGATCCCATCGAACAGATAACAGAATTCAAATGAGCGATGCATGAACGCCAGCAATCTGACCTCTGGAGACCTGTTTCCAGCACCGTTTTCAGATAAATGTTTAAATCATTTTCTAGGAACCTTGCAACTTGCTTCATAACCAGTATCAGTCTCTGGCCCATTTGACCTCCAAGGCACTTGATGGAGAAGTATGTTCCTGCTCTGCTGGGCTTAGGCCTATCAGTCCAGCATTGGAATATATAGATTACACCTTGGCACGCTAGTTGCCAATAGTGACCTTTTTTCATAGCAAGCACTGAAATCACTACCAGTGCCCTCCTTGCTTTACACAAGATCCTGGCTTACTTTCAGATTCCAGGATTAACTGTGAAAGCTGGAGATGTCCTGCCTGCCCTGCAGCAAGTCTCCCTCTCAGTGATCTTCCAAGGGCTGTCAGAGACAATGGAACAGTCAGGAATAAAAATATCACAGAACTTTGATGAGTTAAAAAAAAAAATAATTAGAACCTTCTCTTCTGTAGCTTTTGGATGATGCCAATCAGTGCAAACATCTGTGAACCTCAGAAAAAATTAACGCACTGGAATCAAGTGTCTTAGGTTTCTGCATGTTTTGAACAGGTAACACATCCATATCCTAACACCCTATTTAAAAAGACCAAAGATGAAAAAATTCTCAAGGTACAAACTATTGAAAAAATAGTTCCATGCTATGGGAGCTGCTGAACTGCTCCATTACATCTGTGACATCCCAGTCTTCTGCTTGACTGTTCCAACACACAGGCAGTAACACCAGCTACTTGATGATGCCAGTTAGTCTACTGCGGTGGCTGGAAACAGCTCCCAATGGGCTGGAGCCTCTGTGGTGAGCACTAGGAGAGAACAGAGCCTTCTGGATTCTGCCTTCACCTCCAACACAAAAGTCACTGCAGGGAGCAGTTCTGTAGATCCTTGCCCAACCACACACTTGACAATCAAATCAGACAACCAACAAACAGATGGTAAGGGACACAGTTCTCCTCCAGTCACCAGAATCATCAGTACAGCATAACCTCCCAGCCACAGGAATACAGCAACAATTGCAATGAAGTGATTGAGTGCTTCTTTTTAATATACACCTCTGTATTGTTAAATCCTGGGACAAAGTGTTGGAATGTTCTCAGAAAGATCTGCAGCAAGGCATACTGGCCTTCCAGTGACCCAGAGGGGCAGCCAGTTCTGGACACCAATATAAACACAGGTAATGATCAACACTTTTGAGTACGATTCTCAGCTGAGATACTTAAAAGGGGTTCATCTTTGGAAATAAAATGAGGGTTCAGTCTGAAACCAGCTTTTTTGGGTGAAAAAGCCTGGGTTCTGAAAAGGAGTACAAGTTCCTGCCACCTTCTTTGAAAGAGGGCAGAGAGCTGATATTAACTGAGTAAACCTGACCTTTTTTCTGTTTTGGTGGAAAGTGAAAGGGTTTTTTGAAATATGTACTACATAATACGGAATGAGAATCTATGGATTTACATTTGTTTAATTCAGGAAGTAATGGATTGAGTCCACTGGAAACTACAAAGACTACCTAAAGGTAAAAGCTCCTTTGGATTTATGTCAGTGCTGGGATTACAATGAAAAACAGTTCTATATTATGCTGAAGGAGGGGCCACAGTAGAATGGCTACAGCCACCCGTTGACACTAGGAACTTAACGTTCAGTTCAGTATCTGCTGAGCACTACATGCAACTTCAGCAGTCTTGTCATCATGGCATTCATAGACCTGACAATAGCCAGGACTGTGAAACAAATGATCATAGAGATGTGGAAAAGTAAATCACTGCATAGATCTGACTGGGAGTGTCCCATCTTTGGCTGCAGAAAGGCTCAGCTCCCCACCCTGCAGACAATCATGTGGAATGGAAGAATTCAAAGTTCCACGTCAACAAAACGTTTGCCTCAAAGAGCAGAAGCAAGCCTGCTTGCCGGTCCTAGGCTCTTTCATGCTGCTGCTTCCTGGTGCTGTTTTTAGTTCTATTAGTTGTAAGGTAATGATGAATCATTTCAGTCAATTTGGTTTGATAGTTTTAATTAAAACTGTTGGGACAGCAGTCAAAATACTGCCCACTACACCTCCATGCATTCTTTATTCCTGCCTGTAAAGAGTGGAGAAGACACAGAAAAGCCCATTCCATAGCATACCTGTGCATCCCTACTCCCTCATCTGACAAAGTCTGGCCTCAAAAACCTTCTCATGACCCTTAATCCTTAAGAACTTTAGAATGGGAACACTGAATGAGGCCATGAGCCCATCTAGCCCACAGGCATGAGTGGACAGCTAGGGAAAGAGCATAAAAGACATGACAGATTGACATACCTCCAGTTACATCTCTCAGCTCCCAGCAGACGCCCACACTCACCAACAAAGGTTGTTTCTGCATCTTTATGTAGAAATTTCGTGAGCTTCTCTATTGCTTTCTGAACCTATGTATACTTCTGAACTCTGTGGCAACTGTTTAGCGATGCATCATATATAAGGATTACTTCCTCTTGTATATTTAGTTTCTAACTTCTGCTTAGTGATTTCATTTGTTATTCCCTAATTCTTAAGTTATGATGGGAAAAAAAGAATAATTTCCCATTAACCTTCACTAGAGCATTTTTATTCTCATATCTGTCACATTGCTCTTCCACTGCCTTTTCTATAAGGTGAGAACTGCTAGGTTTGGGGTTTTTTATTTGGTTGATCAGTTGGTTTTTAAGTCTCCTCTTGTAGTGAAGCCTTTTTGATCATCCTTATCACTTTTCTGACATTACAATATTCTTTCTGAGACAGGGAAAGAGGGAGAGGGACCAGAACTGCACAACACATTCAAGAATCGAAAGCACTATACACCAACATCAGGGCATAATGATGTTTTCTATGGTGTTTTCTACTGTTCTAATTTCTAACATTCCATTTGCTTTTTGAATGTAGCTGAGCATTGAGATTGCCGCTGCTCTTTAAGCCAGCCCTTGATGTAGTGACCATCAATAACTTCAAATCAGCAGCCAGCTCTGTTATTTCAGCATTGACACTATACTCCAAATCATTTATGAACATGTCAAACAGCACAAGCCCCACACAGATCCAGGGCATGTTGCTTGTGACGATGATGCTGGTAAGAACGTCCCTCACTAGGATAAAGAGCAGCATCAGGATAACATCTGCCAGTATGCATCTATTCACTGAGAACACAAGTATAACGCTAATTTTAGTGGTCCCCAGGTCCTTCCAAGTCCTTTTAAAAAATGTCCCATGTTCCATGTTTTTTTCTTTGGTATCCTGAAGACATTTATGTTGATCCTTAATATAACAACTGTGGAATAGCACATTCAATCTAGCTTTAGAAAACATTTTAGCCACCAGTTAGCAAAAGCTTACTGATTTCTGTGAAATCATAGAAGAGGAAATCTATTGTAGTGTGCTCCCTGTACACTACTACCCCCACACAAGACGGAAGTGGGCTGGCTCCACTCCGATGGCTTTTTTTTGTGTGTGTGTGTGCATATGTATACTGGTTATATTTGCCCCCCCTGCTATTCCTCAAACGTGAATACATTACCTTTGCTGTCTGTGCTCCCAGCCTCCTCTGCTTATCATCACTTCAGACTCATTTTCTCATCCCCTGTGCACCACAACAGATATTCTTAGAAACAGAGGAGATCATTATAACTATCTATTGTGCTTGACATCCCACTATAACCAGTATAACACAAGCTAGAGAGGTTTGCACAGTCAAGTGAATAAGGAATCAGAAGTAAAGAGCAAAGTAAATGGGTGGGGATGCAGAATGATTGCAAAACAAACATGCAGTCCCCATTTTCAGCTTAAAGATGTACAAGGTGAGCAAAGGATATTACCTAAAGGTGCTGCTTTGCAGCAGTGCTGAGGACAAAGCAAGAGGATATATTTGCTACTACTGCTACATACAAACTAGGCTTCTTAATATTAGAATTAATATCACCCACTTTAGTGTAAGAACTGCCCAGGTGGCAGCCTACAGGTTGGACCTGGTGTACAGGATAATTTAATCCAGCCTACAGTTTTTCATGTCTTTCCTAATAAACCTATAACACTGAGACACATGTTTATGTCACTCCAGAGAGCAGTGCAACTGGTGCAGGAAGGAAAGGAGGGGGGTTAGATAGCCTTGGTCTAGAACTGGTCTATGGTGGAAATTGTGTTGCCATTAGTAGATTTTTCAAAGTACTTCAGGATCACAGCTCCCCACTACCACATACAGGAAGGGCATACGCACCAGGACATTTCATACAGTGACACACAACTCTGCAGCCTTTTCTTTTTCTATGCCCATTACAATGGTAACCAAATTCAGCCCCTAGCGGGATATTTAGGGCAGCAAGATCTCCTTCTGTATTGATTTTTTTTATATTGACATAACATATTCTATTTCAAGCAGCAAAATAAGATTTGATATAACTGTCTAAACAGGACGTTTACTGATATTAGTAATTGTTCCAAAATCCCTCCCTGTTAACAGTCATGCAAGTACACTTTTAAGCATGAACTAGTCTGATGTCCTTAACTGTATTAAAACTTTCTGAATATGTGAACAGGCCAATTTGTTATCTTCCATCCATGATCTTGTTTTATAAGGAAACGATATTGTTTCAACAATATCATATCATGCTCTTATCTCTTTTGCCTCAAAATCTATGTATATGTCATAAAAATTTGGTGTCTTCCAATTGCTACTGAGAACTTACATTAGAAATAGTTATCTCTATGAAATTCATGACTGGAAGTTGATGCATCTACTGTTTCTAATTTACCTTTCACCTTCTGCTCTTGGTTATGTGTTCAGGCCCCAGCAGCCAGGAATGCATCTTTTTGCACTTTGCAAGTGGTTTTTTACACAGAAAAATTACTTATGAGGTATGATGGTTTTCATAAAGCACAGTTCTTGGGCATATATGTACTGCTTGACCAGCAAGACACTTACTCAAAGCCGAAGAGGTTCTTAAAACAGCTGCTGCCTTTAACATGCACCAGTTATTTAAGTGGCCTAAAAAGCCTCCTGCACAGCAATTCTTTGAGGCAGCTCTCCTGCCTTCATGTGATCAGGTAACAGTTGCAGATCACCTCTTCTTTTTAGCTTTTAAAGAAAACAACAAATGATCATTTAGCAAAAAGCCTAAAAATAGCTGTCAAGGCAGAAGAAAAGGGGCACTAATAAGGAAAGCACTTGCTGAGCTTCAAGTCTCTTCCAGTTCCTAAAGAGAGGGCACTGAGCTTCTAGTTTCCACTTCCTACCTTCTAAAGCCAGGAAGACCTACAAGGCTATGATCAAGAACATTTCAGTTTCTTCAGTCTTTCAGGAAATCAGGAGATTTGCCTGACAGTTACGGGACATCACAGACCAGGCACCAGGACCATAGAACAGGAGTATCCAGAGGCTTAGGATTAAAAAAAACCCCAAACCAAACCAAACCGAGATCAAAACCAACAACAATCCACCCACCCCCGCAAACCAACAAAAAACCCACGCCACAACAAAACCAAAAAAACCCAAACTCAAGAGAGAAACAGTGCTCTTACCAGTATTGAGGTAAGGCTCATTGATGTTCAACTCCAAGGACCACTCAAATATTGCTATTTAAAGACACTAGTATCCCCTGATGCAATGACAGATTTATTTCAACTATTGAATTAGAGAAGAGAGATGGAGTTTTTCTCACTCATGCTGACAAAATAAACTCTTCTCCAATTAGTGAAACACACAACAGTCACTGAATCAGTATGGTTTGAAACAAAGATCTTATCTTTTGGCTGAGGAATTCCATTCCCTGTCCACTGGGCTTTGAAAAGGCCTCAGAGCTTCCTGGGATGTAAGGTGTAGTTCCCTCCTGACTAGGATATGGAATTAAATATGGAATTAAACTATTAACAATGTGAACACTTATTTCATCACTGCACACCTAAGTCAGTATCACACTGACAAGAATGTTCTGGATCATCAATATTAAAAAGCCACAGACCAGCTATTCCCCCAGGCCTGCAAATATAACAAAAGTGACTTCTTAAAATGTTTTCTTGTTATTTTCAAATTTTAGGGTGCAGCCAGGGTCACGTCTCCATGCTTTTCTCTACCATGATGTTTAAAACATTTTTATATAAGTGAAGGCTGTGTGTCTTTATGAAATATGAGACCTCCAAGAACTACAGCTGAAGCATAATACTGAATAGGGCTTACAATACGTGTTGAGTCTAGAGTGGTCGTGCTTCTCTGAACAACAGCTCTGAGTTGCCCACTGTCCTATGCTCATATACACTTGATTTTCTTCATAACTATAGGCCAAACGCTTTAATGAGAACAGAGATTCTAATGAACAGTATACTAGCTTCTGAAAAGTGTTGGGATGAAGAAAAAACATGGCCTGACCCAGCCATAGCCCTGACACTAATTTGAGTTATATGCTTTTATTAGGAAGGACAGGTATTTATTTCTCTGCACCCCTGCATGAAAAGGATGTAGTTCTCAATGCACAGAACTCTAACCTCTCCGTTAGTCTGCATCCCAGGCTTGCGAGATCTCATTACACAAGACTGTCAAAGTAATTACAAGAGAAGAGGTAGCAGGCTATCACCACAGCATGCTGTGCAGAGAAGACTGCAAAGAAGCACAAGGATTTGTTTGCAACCATCCTCTTGGAAGATATTTTTTTCCTTTGACTATCCAGTTACTGACTTTTACAGACTATCTGCTTTCAGTAAACCAAAAGAACCAATGACTTGTTCAAGTCTTCGGCAAATCACTTCTAAAATCTTCTTGGCTATCCTCATTTCTGTCTAGGCACAGCTATTTTTACTCTTTTCTACAGGCTTTACTAGGATGTTTTTAAAGGATACTTGGTTTTGCTGAATACTTCTGCATCCTTCTGTGCAACAATTTAATGAGTCTTCCCTACTTCCTATCTGCTTTCTTATTTACAGATATTTGTACCTTTTTATTCTGTATGGTTGCTTAAATTCTGACTAAAGATTTGTTTCCCACTTTTGTCAAGTTTCCTTATTTTTTAAATAACCATCTCTGAAATGAAGTGACACCTTGTTAGTTGTTTGTATATTTCTATTTCAAGGAACCTTTAATCCCTTAAGTATTTTCTTCTTTCAGCTGCTTTGCAGGTCCAATACAGTTACATATTTAGGCTTCTCTTCCTTAATTTGAGAATAAACTTTTCATCTTTCTGATACTTCAGGGCCTAAGGAATGATTATCTGAGTTTTTGACAATTAGCTTCTCCTAACTTGCTGTGGTATTTAACAAGTTTATAGGTGGATAGCCCAAGTCATCCATTCCATTTAGTTCTTTATAATTTTCGTCACCAGGTAAGGCTTTACTTTTGTGTTAATAGCATCTCTAATGCAGGTCCAAAGAGACTGTCAGCACCTGTTACCAGCCTCTTTTCCAATTCCTACTTTAAACAAATTCATGAACCCTGTGTGTTTTCTGTGGCAACACTCTGCTCTCTCTTGTCCCAGAAAATAAGGTTTTAAAAATGGTGATCCTAATTTAACTCAGCAACTCAAAAGCTTTAGGGAAAACGACAGAAGATGACCTGTCTAGAACTCTCGGTGGAAAGGATAAAGAGGTTTATAAATCAAGGCTGAGAAACTGGAGCAAACATGAGCAGTACTAAAAGACAAGAAGGAACGTGAAAAGAGGGATTGAGGCAAATACTGGGGCACAATAAGAAAAAGCAGTGTGTCCCCTGCATGAGTGCAGCATGACTCCTTAGCATCCAAAAGGGTGGCTTAATGCAGCAGAGAGGAAGGAGGGACTAGGATCAAATCCTAGTGATTTCTTAGTGACACTGGGATCAAACCCGAGTGTTTCCCTAATAACACTAACACTGAGTTCAAGGAAAGACTTCTCCAAAAGTGTTTCCAATAAGCAGCATACGTCCACCTGACAAAAAACCCGTGCCTTCTACATGGTGTTCAGGATGGCTGTACTTCCTCAGCAGCCTTTGCCAGCATTAGTACCCGATTAGCACCCACAGGACTGCTCCAGCCAGAGGCACAGCAAAGCTTTCCACATGTCCCAACAGACATCCAGAATTAAGGAGAAGGTACAAGCCAGGTCTAGCACTGAAAGTAGAAATGAAACGCAACCAAGGCAGTGTCAGAGAAGCTACAAGAGCCAAAATATGGTGCAAGATTCCTCTTCCTGAAGAGGGTATCTTTTTCTTCCAGACATGTTTAACTGCTTCAGATCACATTCTTTCTCTGAACCATCCAGTAGTCTCTTGTAAAAGGCACCAGCTGCCCTGAGAAGGGTCAGATTCCTGGGAACTTGCTGTGTTAAGTCTGTGTCAAAGGCCAGTAAAAGCCTGCTAGCATCCTTATGAAGGAGAGTGTCAGTCCAGAGGCACTGATCCACCAGATGCCCTGTTAGCTATCCAGGTAACAGATGCCATGCTGCTTTATAGAGAGGACACCTCTAGAACAGTTCTGACAAAATCACAACAGGATCCTAGGAGACGGGCAACAAGTGTCAGTGGAAAGTGTGAAGATGATGCAAAGAGAAGGCAAGGAGCTAAGCCTGGCAGACAAAGCAAAAGGAAGGCTGGGGAGAGGGTTGAGTAGGATTTAGAATTGCTAGTGGCACAGGTAAAATTTCCAAGACAAAATACATTTCAGAAAGTTGACAATACTCTGAATATACTGCCATGTTTATGTGACTCTGTGTCAAAGACTGTAGAGGACTTGCTTAAAAAAAAGGTACAGTTTTTATTAACTCATACCAATCTTGCTTAATTTTTCTCCTCAGCATGATATTTAGATTTGGAAGCCAAAATGTTGAAATGCAGGCATTTTTCTGTAAGCGATGCAAAACAGCTCTGCCACATTCCTTGAAGCTGCAGAACCCATAACCTGTCAGGGTCATGCAGATTTAACTGGCATTGTTTGGAGGCTTCTCTCACAACGAATCTAAGTCTGAAGACAAGCAAAAAATTCTAAGAAAAACTAACAAACAGCCACAGGATCTAGTTGCTACTACATGCAAAGATATAACCATATGCTATGATTACAAAACAGGAACTGTTCTTCCAGGCATATTTTAAATTGCAAGAGATAAAATCATAGTCCCTCCAAATCAGTGCTAGTAAATTGTGTGTATGTTTGTGATATTACAGTTACCAGCTGTTTGCTGCTTATAAGACCTAGTAGTTAAAAAACAGAAAAAAAGATGTGAAATAAGCAAATGTTCTTTAGACATCAATCAAATAGGACGCCCATTTTAGACACTATTCCCTCTTGGGTTTATGCTTTCCTGTAGGATTAGATCAGCACTGCAGCACATGCTTTCTTGCAAGGATGTAGCTCAGATGAAACCAGAGATGAAAAACAAATGAAGGGGAGGGGAAAAAAAAAAAAAAAATCAATAACCACTTTGAATTATTCATCTCCACGAAATAGGAATAAAAATGCAAGCAAATTCCATCTTTACAACAGTGATCCCAGGAGAATTTTCTTTATAGGAGTCAAACTGTCTACTGGAGATTTTCCTGCAGAATCATTAGTACTCAATAAAACTTCAGAGGCAAAGAGGTAGGATTAGGTCAAATCCAGACCATTCGCCTACCTGAAGGCAAAGTAACATTGTGAATACCCATAACCAATTTCCACAACAGCTACTGTCAAAGCGAAGGCAGACAAAATCCAGAACAGGCCTCAGTTTACAAAAATATGAGTAAAACTGCTGAGAGCAGGTCATCTGAAAGAAAAATATGGCCTTATTCTATTGCGTTGTTTAGGGTTTTTTTCCTGTCTTTCTTTTTTAACTGTCAGAAATTTAAGTCTCATCCAGCTTATCTGTCCTAGAAAGTTCTACAGATAAAGACCAAAATCACTGGGGAAAAAAGCACTGTTTTAAATGGATTCAAAATGCATTCCACCAAACCCATTTAACAAAGGACTGAGAAATCAAAATCATTGAGTTATTCACAAGCTACTACCTCGACGACAGACCACTGTAAACTTAGTATTTGTTTTAAGAAGAAAACAAACAAGGAAACACCCACATCTACAAGGACACAAAGTCCTAAAGAAAACAAAACAACAAAATATACTTCTTTTACTCTGTGTCCTGAAAAAAGGTCCAACCCTTCCCCAACAATCTCATTATTATTTTCCTTTTCTATCAAATTAAAGGGTTAATCTTTTCTCAAGGTCCATTCAAACAGATCCTGACACCTCGAAGTTCTATATATGAAAGGTAGTACAGTAGAACTGGTTCAGCACAATGCACTACCTCCACTTTCCTTGAAGGATTCAAAAGACTGTTCCAGGACAAACCTGCTTACTCTTTGCCTCCATATATGCTTCAAGAATTTGAATTCCATGAACTGCCAACAACATTTAACCACAATGTCTGGTTTTAGAAGCAAGAGTAATAATTTAGTAGGGCAGCTTTTTTTTTTTTTTTTTTTTTTTTAAGAAAAGCTACCAGTGAATTCATGTGGTGATTTCAACTCTAGGAGCTTTGGTCTAAGAAACTCGCGAAATTGGAAAGTTAGTTATCTGTGGAGATAAAAATGCAGAAAACAAAGGAAAAACCTCACTAAGCATTATTTTTGTCTGTGCTTTGTGTAAGGACTGATTTTGAGTAGAAAATAACTATATCAGTTTATGTCTAGTTAAATAATTATATCAACACAATCTGGTTTGTGAAGACTTACTCTCTAATAAGTATGCCTCCATCAGGAATTCTACCACTAGCATTGTACTGACAGTTTTGCTAGTAGGCTTCCCATACACACCAGTCCTAAGTGATGACTAAAGAAAGGAGAGAGGTGGAGCACAATAATTACCTGTGTTGGCTACATTTTCTATCATAGCAGTGTCTTATTGCCTCTCTGCAGCAAATGAGCCCCACACATAACACCTATAGCAGATAACTCATTCACTACCATTTCCCCCCAAGACAGCAGGAATCTTTGGTTGTGCTGAACATTTGCCTTTCATGAACATGCATGCCTGTAGTGCTCCGTTGAGAGACAGCAGGTTAAAGAATCACACTTACATACAAAACAAGAAATGAGTTTGTGGTGACCACTGGACTATGTAGGAACTCTTATATTACCAAATTTAGCCTCCAAGAAACCACATCTGCACATGTCATTTTCATGCATGCAGCACAGTCCTTCTCCCCATATAGTTTTTTATTACAAGCTCTACCCTTGTCCAGGTTTCATCTGAGATAGACTTAATTTTCCTTCTAGTAGCTGGTATAGAGTTATGTTTTGGATTTAGTATGAGAATAATGTTAATAGCAACAACTGAAAACATTAGTGTGTTAAGTAGTGTTTATCCTAAGTCAAGGATTTTTCAGCTTCTCATGCCCAGCCAGCAAGAAAGCTGGAGGGGCACAAGAAGCTGGGAGGGGACACAGCCAGGGCAGCTGACCCAAACTGGCCAAAGGGATATTCCATACCATGTGATGTCATGCCCAGTATATAAACTGGGGGAGTTGGCTGGGGGGGGCAGATCACTGCTTGGGAGCTAACTGGGCATCGGTCAGCAAGTGGTGAGCAATTGCATTGTGCATTACTTGTTTTGTATATTCCAATTATTTTATTATTATTGTAATTTTATTATTGTTATTATTATTTTCTTCCCTTCTGTCCTATTAAATGGTTCTTATCTCAACCCATAAGTTTTACTTTTTTTTTTTCCCCCATCATGATTCTCTCCCTCATCCCACTGGGTGGTGGGAAAGTGAGTGAGCAGCTGTGTGGTGCTTAGTCGCTGGGAGGGGTTGAACCACAACAACCCTGCAATTTTAGGAACCATCGTATCCCTGACCTCAAGTCATTGACGATCCTGAAGCAAGAATCAGGATCTGGACTATGACTCATGGTTCTATGGGGAAGCCTATTCAGGCAGCCAAGAACAGGTCTGATGCATTTGTATTGTCAGGCAGAAAGAAAGAAAACAGTTCCACATTCCAGAAGACTGTTAGCCAATATTGGGAAAGTTAAAATCAGTTTTAAATGATGGACAGCTGATGAGCAGATATTTGTTCAAGGTGTTTGTAGGGGAATCTCATATAATTGTTATCAAAGAATCAATTGCCTGCAATAAAATACACTAATTGTTAACTGAAACTCATGATTGGTACCAAAATCATTGATCTGATTTGTCTACTGGCCTAGACACATTACAGACAAGAGCAAGAAATTTACACCATACTTGTGTAATGTTGGTTATATTTTAGAAAACAGTGACTTCACAGCTGAGAACAGTGTGCATGAGCTCAGCTTAGTGTAGGCAGCTAGCTATGCATGTATTGCAGGCTATTAATTTAGATTAATAGTGATTAATAATGTTGTCATTACAGAGACCACTTGAGGGTTTTTTTGTTGTTTTTTTCTGGTCTAGGGTTTTAATTTCTGAAAGGCAGATTCTAAGATTCTATAACTGAAAAGATCCTTACACAGTTACAAGCATTGTTCGAGGTCAAAACATACCAAATTAGTCTGATTTATACAACAACGCATTGTGAGGTGAGAAGACAGCTGCATATAGTAAGATTTCTTTCAGAAGAGAACCCAGACCTAGTAGACACAGGCAGAACACAATATAGTGACTGGAAACCACAATAAACAAATTCAACCTAGAGGTGAGGCACAGTTTTTACCATGGGTAATTAACCACGGAAACTAATTACCCATGGTTTATAGCAGACTGCCTGCAACCTGACGCATTCAAATAAAAAACAATGCCTCACCTTAAAAAGTCTGTATAATACAAAAATCGTAACACCCTCCCAAAAACCAAACACAGACAATCATTAAAACATTAGTTTGGTTTAAAATAAAGATAGGAGACTGTCTTCAGGCAGTGAATTTATTTTCTCTGCAGTGCTCTTAGTTTTCCAAAGCTTGAACTCAGGAACTGACTCATTTGTTCCATTACTGCTTCATACAGGCCAGCAGGATAAAGCAAGAAGTACAAAAAATGCAGATGGAATAGGGATCTGGTGTAGATCCTCTGCAGTAGCACATTCGCCCTAGCAAGAATCAGGAAGAGCTGACTGCTTTTGCACACAATCCCCTAAAGTTTCCAAATCAAGCAGCAAGGCATTCCATTACACAGAATAGAGTGAAAACAAGTTGGTACTTGAAAAGAAAGATGCCTCTAGACACAAGCCCTTAATGATCCCTGTTAACTCCACTTCAGAATTCATTATTTTCTAGCACAAAGACTATTATGATTTCTCAGTATCAAATAGAAAGCATGTCATCTCAGATTCCCCAGGAAAGAAGCAACATCAGATCAGGAAAGGAAAACAGTGCCTCCAGTCTGCAATTTTAAGTTCTTACAGAGGGAGGAAAAAGGCACATGTTCTAGCAATGCCATGGTTAATAGGGCAAGACAAAATCCTGGAACAGAGCCAGTCAGACTGAGGGACATCTGTTTTCTAAGGAGGTAGGAATTATGGCATTAAAATTACAATAGCACATGACAACAATTAATCTCATGGCAAAATAGGATTAACAGGCTCCTTCCACGCTGTTTTTCACTCTTCTGAATCTGCACCTAGCGGAAGAATTTATTTCCTGAAATAGCAGCTAAGATCCTAGACAAGATCACTTCAGGGGAATTCTGTTCAGTTCCCTCGCCCAAGCTGGATGCTGCAGAGCACCAGCAGCACTGTCATCTTCCATTTCAGAGCAGTGCACAAGCACTTTGTGTACCAGTATGGGAAGCTGATGACACAGCCCGTTTCTTTTGCATCTAGCACTTGAACGCCACCAGTTGCTCCGCTCCACACTGGAGTGGTGAGATAGTGCGCATTTGCTAGCTGTAAGTGAAGAGGCTTTCCACTTCATGAAGCTGCCGTGGGAATTACTGCAGAAACTGAGGGCCAAACCTTTCTAGATGTAGCTGTGAGCTCAGGCACAGTAATGACTCAGCCCAGGGTCCTCAGGCCTGGAAAGAGGCCAGCACTGGAACATCCAAAGCCACTCACCTCCAGCTGTTCAAGTGCAACACTCAGGTAAACAGGAATTGAGAGCAGCTGGCCAGAGACTCCCTCCTGAAGCCCACACCAATACTAAGGATTCTTGAAAAGCAAAGGAAGAGAATTGGGGAACTGCATTCATAGCACAGTAGAGGGAAACAGACCAAGAAACCTGTCAGAAAATTATGCACAGCTGTTAAAACTGTCACATGTTAAAGATTATTTTCCTACTTAATCCTCCTTCCCATTTGCTCATCTTGTTTGTCATAGCAAGGTCCAGTTGACAAGGATTGGAAAAGCCTACTCTAAGCCACTCCTAGGCAGCAACGCTAGAGGAGAAAAGTGTACAGAGCCACAGTGAAAAAATGATACACTAATAATACATTAACAAGGCTTTAGTTACCAATCTCTAGATATGACTGATGCTAGAATCCCAGTAACATTCATTAAAAAGTCACCCAAAGCTTGTATTAGCTTGTAATAAGTATCTTCAATGTCAACATCTCTGCTAAACCTGGAAAAAAATGAAGACTCCAAAAGAAGTATGTATTAGAACTAGTCTTATTTAGGAGGTCACTCTGTCATTGCAGCTGCTGTGCTTACAGTGCACATGGCCATCAAGAGAATGCTGCCTTTGTCAAGTTAAAGAAATGTCACTGCAACACTAAAAAAAAAAAAAAGAAAAAAAAAAGCAAACCAAAAACAAACCTACAAACACCAACACCCCCCCCCCCCCCCCCGCCAAGTTATTTTGTGCGCAATACTGTCATGGACAACATTAAATAGCTATCAGAGCACTGTTTAAAGAACTGTTCTGCATCACACAGATCCTGCATAAACTGTTATCCAGTGACTGAAAGCTGCTAATTTTATAAGATGGAGAAAATGGTGTCTTCAACAGCCTTTGCTGTTTTTCTGCTGGCATTGAGTGGAAACACATGCCCCCCTTTTTTTTTTGTTCTTAACTGGCTCACTCAGAGCTTTTGAACACCTTTTTTTTTTTTTTTAAATAAGATAAACAGCTTATCAAAAAAGTAGAAATAAGAGAATAAGGCCAGACAGCCAATGTAAGAAAAGAAAATGCTATTCTAGGCAAAAAAATAGAGAGAAATAAAATGGGTTACACACTAAAAGATGGCAGGTGTCTGCTGAGAAAAAAAAAAATATCTTATGTAAGGTACTAAAAACAGTGCCTGCAACCCTTGAAATGCCTGAGTTGTCAGAACAATGGAACTGAGTGTTCACCAAGGTCATAAAAGACACTGCTTTGCATGCTCAAATGCTGAGTCCTAACAGCCACTTCATCTTTCCAGCAAGAGGCCCCAGCCTCCAGAACCTGGGCCAGTACTGCACTGGCCTCAGCCAAATTTGATGGAAGCCAGTCAGATTCCAGCAGATACTGAAGTCTGGAGCACAGGTAGGAGGGTTTATTTTGTGGTGATGTCACTCATGACCAACAGCTGAGGATAAGAAATGGAAATCTTATATTTATTTTCAAGTACTACAAGAAGCCATATAAGCACCATACCATAAATAGGGTCCACAATTACAGACAGGCAGTAACACTGAGTATTCATTAAAATAGGGAATCCAGTATTTTGCTAAAGTTCTTATGTGATGGACCTTGTTCAAAGGTGATGTGTTCTTTCTATTCTTTAGAAGTACAGCTTCATGAACTCTCTATTATCTTTATGAGGGTAAAAGATGATCTAGGATAGCGCTGCATGCTGTTGCATTATCTTCATAAGCAGCACAGCGTTGTGTCTATTGATTCAGGTTTAGCTTAATCAAAATGATTAAGAGGTTTGAACAGTGGCATTATCGTAACAGTCTTAGACGTCCAGAACTCTTCAATTTAGAAAGGAGCTTATTAAAAAACCAAACCAAAAAAGCTAGTAGATTGGGTCATTATTCACCAAATCCTAAAATAGTAGAAGCTAGGGAACACTCAGTAAAGCTAAAACAACTAAAAACAGAAGAGGATTTTCTTCTTTAGATAGCAGTCAGTGAATTTCAAGAACTTGCTGCTACACATGACTGTGGAGGCAGACAGCGTTTGTAGATTCAAGAGGGATTAAACAATTTTTACTAAGAGTAGTTGCTGGGGTGTGCCCTTTAACATCCTTAATCCAAGCATTATGCATAGTGAGGGACCTATGAGAGGGGGAAAAAGGGCAATCAAAAGCAGTTAGGCTCACATGCTTCCCTGAATTGCATCTCTTGTTGCTACTTCTGGAGGCAGAATATTAGGCTAGATAGACCACCGATGTGATTCAGTAAGGCATTTCCTTTGATCTTATTTGCTTTTTAAAAGCTGAACAGAATTTTCACCTTACTATTCAGTAGAGGAGCTTAACAGAACCAGATCATCTATAAAAAATTCTTTCTTTCATAGAAATGATGCTTGATGTGAGTAGATCCTATATGATTGTACTGAAGCCTCAGCAGTTTCAAATGTATAATAAATATGCACAGATATGTCAGTTGCAGAGGGTCAGTTTAATGTTTACATGACTTTTGGAGTGAGGCAAGCACCATTAGCCCTTTCAGTCAGTAATCAACATTTGGACAGAACAGCATGAAAGCAAGAAACTGATGTTAAAGTAACCTCTAGTTAGCTGAAGTGCAAAATAGCTTCTTGGAGCTCCAGTTTCTTATCTTCACCAAGTAGCCTTTTGGGTATCACCATGAGAACCATAAGGTGTACCTTATGAACAAAGGAACATTTTGAAATACACAAAAGGAAAACAAAGATTAATCCTGATAACTTCCTAGCTTGGCCTACCAAAGAAGGTTCAGTACGCTGGCTTCAAATGCATAAAATGCAGCCCAATACTACCATCAAAGAGAACTCTGCAGATGTGTAGTTTCTGGAGGAGCTCTCTGAGCATTAAAACAGTCTGTTAAAGATGGTAAAAGCAACATTTTTAAATAAAGTTTTATATATGAACTTACAAGTTTTTTGCTTTTGTGCTATCTCTTGTTTTAAAGCTTAGCTCTGCAGGTCAAATGGAGCCAGAAATATTCAGTAAATATTTCTGTTCTGTATTTGGAAGAAATTAAGAATATATTTTAGAGACAATGAAATTATTTCTATTTTAGCAGTAATGGTGGTGGGAGATTGCAGCAATCAGACTAAGTCTATACAAACAGATAATTTCTGTACAAGATCTAAGAGATTGACTAAGAAGCTCTCAGCTTCCAATCCGAGCTCCAGTGCTCTGGCATTTAAATCCTAGAAGACTGGAAAACCCATCAGCAGTAAAGATTCAAATTGAATACAAAATGAATGCCAATCAGCATGGCATTACAGAAAATATGACCTTACTTCTTAATAAAACCCAAATAAACTTGTCAAAATCTGAAAGGTTTTATTGATATAGTGTAATTATTATTTCATAAGGCATGTCATACAAGCCTACACCAGGACTTTTGCTGTCCACCATATTCATAAACAACCTAAAAAGGAGGAAAGCAGACTGGTGGCAAAGCTTATGGATAATACCAAGTTATTAGCGTGGCTGAGGATGAACTACTGAGGGAGAATTCACAATGCTGAGTTTCATTTGCCATTTTATTTATCAGTATAAATCACACATGAAATGACACTAACTATTGCTAGCTAGAGCTAACTATTACCACTGGGGAGAGATCTTGAGGTTATGATAGTCTTAGTTCTATTCAGGAGTCAGGTCACCGCTCAGCAGCAGTCAGAAAGTGAATAGATATGTTAGAAATCAGGAAAAGAAGAAAAAAGTTTTGTGGTACTGTGTAAATACATAGCTCTACCCCACTTTGAATGCTACAGCATCTCAAAGAGATAGATCTGGAAGACATCAATAAAACAAGAAGATGAAAGGTATGGAATAGCTTCCCTATAAGGAACCATTAGATAAGCCAGGCCTCTTCAATCTGGAGAAATAATGTGAAGGCAAATATGCCAAAGCTATAATGCAACTAGACTGGACAGAAATTGTCCAATGAAGGAAGGTACATCAAAATGAGATCAGACAGGAATGATGATCCAAGGAAATAAGAAGAGGTTGCAGGTTTCCTCCTGCAACATGTCACTGAACTGTTTTACTCTTTGCCAGATGTTTTTACTTCTAGTAGGGAAAGACTGAAAAACTTTGTGGAAGTTGAAAAGTGCTGAGTGTTACTAAACACATGGAAAACATACCTCTCCATGAGGCAGAAAGAGATATGAGCTAGGATAGTACAAGGAGGAAGTATTTTATGTGCTCATCTTACACTCTTGCCCACACGTCCATTTTTCATCACTGTGCTGGGTATGCCTTTTGTTTGAACCAGTACAGCTACCTGTCCTAACATACAGCATTCTTACAAAATACATATTCTTACAGAATACATACATAACTGCTTAAAGTATGTCTGGTAGATCCCAGTGGTGCTTGCAAGTCCCACAGAGATATTCTTTACCAGTTATCTGGGAGAAAAATCTAAAGCTGTTGGTAACAGAAGTCAGCTGAAAAGAGCAATGCTTGGGATTGCTGCAGCCACATGTAGCAACAAGAAACATGGGCTGCACTTACAGCATGGGAAACTGTATTTTGGGACACTGCAATTCATGGGATCTTTGAGGTCATGCTCAGCATGGTTACTATGAGAGCAAATACAGCCCTCAAGCCCATAAGGAAGAAGCACAGAAGCTGACAAGTGCTTGCTTTTATATTTCTTTGGTCAGAAGTATGTTGGCAGACAAATGGTGCAGGAAAGTTAATTGCTCTAGGACTAGAGAATCACATCTAAAAGTCCAAAGAATCATCATTGCATCTGTGAAAAAAAAGTGTTAACCACTGACTTTTTTTACTACCTAAATATGCAAGTTTAGGACATACTAGTCCTTTTACTAACAGCCAAGAGCTGAACAAAATCCACCACTGGATGATCTGTTACAGAAGTCTCTAACAAGAGGCCACAGCTGTGGGGAACATATATTTTCACTGTAATATAATTTTCACAAGCAATTGGTCTTTTGCCTCTTGTCTAGAACAGCTTTTGCTTGAACACACAAGCTTGTCATCTGTATTATCTGGGAACTGTAATTTGAATAAACAAGGCAGCTTTTTTTTTTTTCCTTTTTTTTTTTTTACTGTCATGCACTTGAGATTGATCACTGAAAACTAACTAAGTAGTGTAGTGGAAAAAAAGTATATGGCACAAGCTGACACTCAAAGCCATTCCAAGTTCCATGAAGAAGATGAGTCACTTGTACATGTAAAAACATTAACCTCTGAGATATCTATTACTGTAAAAGGAGGATCAAATGCAGACTTTCAGACTAAGATGTGCATAGAGGACTCATGCATTTGCCTTTGCTTCTTAGCAGGTTTGTAACCAACCTGATTTGTGCCACTGGTAAAATTCCTTGTTCTTTAATTGTTGCAAAGTTGAATTCATAGTAGCACAGAACAGCCCAGGTTGGAAGAGACCTCAATATATCACCTGGTCTAACTTTTAATGGGAAAAGGAATACAGATGATATTATCTAGCACCCTGTCCAATTGCATCTTGAAAACCTCCAGTGATGGGGATTCTACCATGTCCCTGGGGAGGTTGTTCCTGTGACTGATTGTTCTCACAGTAAAAAAAAATTTTCTTACCTTGAGTTGAAACCTCTCCCAATGCAACTTGCACTCATTGCCCCTTGCAAAGAGAAAGCCTCCATCCTCTTTGTAGCTGCCCATAAGTTCTAGAGATGCTGTAAAACCAGATTCTTCTTCTCCTAGCTTGAGTTAATAGCATTCTAGGAGTACTCATCCAAAAAGACAGCTGCCTTCAGGAACTATAATGTAACTTTGCTACATCCTCAGTGGGCTGTGGCAGATATATCTGTATCCTCAGCTGGCATTAAATGTAAAACAAAGGCATCAGTAGGATGTGAAGCATGTGTATTATGTCGAATGTGAAAGGCTTCAGAGCCTGAAGGCCATCTGCCTGCAAGGCAGCCAGTTATTAGACTGTTACACAAACCCTGCTGGCTTTCAGCATAAAACATTAAGTTTGCAAACAAACATGCAGGCTAATACTTGACAGTTTAATATTTCTGATAATCCTTTTACAGAGGCAAGAAAAGTATCTCATCAATGTTTCATTATTTCAAGTATTTGTTCCATCAAATTCATGAATGTTGTTCTTAATTGCTTGATTTACAATTATGTGATTAGTTATTTACAAAAAGTTTTCTGATGACTAACACAAAAGTACAATTTGAGAGGATAGATCACTGGGATGGCTCTTGAGCTATTTAAAGTCCCCTAGCTGGACTGAAAGCAGCTGCTAATATTCATGTAGAGAGAAATGTTTTCAGAAAAAGGAGTTGTTTTCTCTGAACATCAAAACCAACAGATACCAGAAGGCATACTTCCCTTATGCTGTAAAGTAATTATTTTGAGCTTTTCACCTTACGTCATGTCAATTTTTATTGGAAAGAGACACTCCCTCTCAGCTATAAAGAACTATTAACATCCAGCACAAGGAGACACTGGACAAGATCTTAAACTATTATGGCAACCAGCAGCAATTGACAACTGTGCAAAATTGCACATGGGGCTACCCTCACCATATAAGAGCACACAAGCCTTCAGTATTTCACCTTGAATTGGTTTGACACTTCTGCTCATTTTTCTCAACACATCACCCTCTCCCTCCTTCAGACCACTTACTAGCTTCCAGAATCTCCAAAACATATAGAAAGTTTGTCATCCAAGGTCTTCCATAGTTGTTCCTACCTTTTTCTGTTCTGTCGCTGCCATTCAGGACAACCCCTTTTCCCTTTGGGCAGGTCATCATCACATCCATGCTTGGTTTCTTGCTGTCCCTACCATCCATATCCTGTAAACTATGCTGTGAGATTACCCCTACAGCAAGAGTCATGTTGTTTGTGATACTCAGAAAACAGCCAGCAAGTTAGTGTAGAAAAAAAAAGAAACTCAAAACCCACAAAAAAACCTCCAACACCAAATCAGCTTTCATAAGGTGCATTGAGCATCACTTGTATGACCACCTTACCATTACCAGCTCTATCCTCAACTTTTGTCCTCTTGTTTGTACCACATTTGAGACTTATTTGTTCCTCATCATCTCTAAACAGACTAAAAACTTGTCAGAGGGATAACTGTGCCCTCTCTGTTCCCAGAAAATACTGCAGTTACCTTTTGATTTCACCTTCAAACACTAGGCATTAACATAATACAAATGCAGTTTGGAAATAACTACTGTAACCAAGTGAGAAATTGCAGATAGGAGAGTCTTGAAATATTCTGTTAGGTAGACTGCTTTACTTAGTCGTATTGTATTACCAGCCTTCATCTTTTGTTTTTTTGCCAGTGATGTCAAACTTTTACAGGTTGTTAGAAGTCTGTAGAGTAAGAAGCCTTTTGCATTAAATAGAAGGTCAAAGAACTACTCTGGCTTTACAGTAACTGCTGTGCTCCACCTGACTTTTCCCTAATCACAGAGTGCAAACATCAACCATTAAGGGAATGATATTCTGAGATTAATGCACATACTTCCAAAAAGAACAGTTTTATCCTCCAGAGACACCGCTAAGCATACCAGTGTGGAGGAACAGGTCCCTCACACAAGCAGGAGCTCTCCAGTACAGCCTTCTGTTCAGAGGAGCTAACACCAAGCTATAAATACTAAGAGGAAAATCAGCTGCAGCCACTCTTCTCTATGCCCACAGCAGGAACAAGAGGGCACGTACAGTGTAGAGCTGAACAACTCCTGTTGTTAAAATGTTTCTAGTTTTATGTTGTGTCCATCAGGAGCAGAACTGCGATGAACACACATCTTCATAGGGCAAGTACAAGATATGCAGCAAAGAATTTGCAACAAGTTGCAACAGAAACCAAGCATATCTGGAGAGATACTTGTCCAAATAGCCACATCGAACCATCCTGAAACATAAGGATACCTTTATTCAACAGACCCACAGGACAAACTGAAGCACAAAGGCAAGACTTGCTAAGGGGCTTAGCGACTTGTCTGTTTGGAGGATCTCTGTGTAAATAAACAGTGTAAGTTAGGTAAAAACCAACCTTTTTAGAGAGTGTGTCACTCAAAACTTGCCTGCCCTGCTCCAACTGATCAATGACATTAGCACTTCTTGTAGCTGTTGCCTAAGTTGTAACTAACTCATCACAGCTACAATAGTGGTGTTCATACTAAACGGGGCTAGGAATTCATGCCAGGAGTTACTTTTACAGTGTGTGGGAGAAGAGCCTCCCTCAGATTAGTTTACTAAATTTGATAGAAAATAGCTTATTTGGCATATCGCTTTTGAAGAGATAACAGTATCTGGGAAATGTCTTACACTGCCAGAGCTACACCTGCATAAACAAAACCCAGTCTTGAATTGCAGCACATCAGGAAGCCATACATAGAGATTGTTTTTCAATATATCCTGCATCAATATTTGCTACAGGATGAACTAGAATTGTACTTGATCCCAGGTAACAACCATTTTGTTGAACAGGGACAGGGACAAACTGGTCAGGAACAATTTGCAGGCAAGTTCCTCCAGGAGAAGCTGGGAATTATCCTAGAATACAGGGTGCATCCCACTGGTGTCTACACCCCATCACTTTTTCTCTACAGTGTTACTGAAGTACAGCAGCACCAGCATCTTAAGGAACAGTTTGACTAAGCCAACTCCAGAACTTTCTCTATCGCACACTGGTTAATACATAGCAACATGCAAACCCCCTACATCAAGGAAGATCATGAACACACATGTTTCTTCAGCTCTACCAGATATTGCAGATAGCTATGGCTGCTTATAGTCTGCAGTGTGACACTAGAACAATTATTGTAGAAAGGAAAATAGATATCAATTTCCTGCTTTGCACTGTCAGAAGATAGAAAACAGACTTACAGATCACAAACTGTTCTACTAAAGTGACAGGCCGTTGTTCTGTTGCTTAGTTGAGACCACCAATATCTGTCAAATTAAAGCATAATTATAACAATCTGTATTTCTATATAGATGAGATAGATAAAATTACTGCTACTGATCAGCAAGTTTGTCAGTGAAGCATGCAAACAGACCATAGAATTGTTCATATTACTGGAATCCTATCCATCCCTATACATGCCTTACCTCTTTCCTGAGCAAATATTGAACACTTCTTACCACATGCCTGTCTAATGTTAAGCACTATTGGGAAAACAGGTCAGGATCTTTAGACCCTAGTGTGATAAAGCAAGGATTTTTCAGGTTTGGTGATACCACAGCACTTTATTAAACAGAGTCATGTTAGCCTAGCCATTATCTTACAAATGCAATGTTAGCAATAAGAACCTGAGTCCTTAAGATCACAATGGGTGAACAGCAAGAACCTACAATCTTTTAGGCCACATGACTCATCTCTCACATTTTCCAGATAATTAGACCTGAGTGAGAAAGCCCACAGTGGGCTTCATGGAACCTTATAGCACTCTTATAGACAGAATTTCTGCGGAGAAGATAGGTAGCATTTTTAAATGTTTAATACATAAAATATTTGCAGTTATAGGGGAAAGCCTTCAGACAGGAGGACCTGTCGTGCTTTATAGATGGTCAGAGTCCATCTAATTCAGTTTCCTACTTTACAACCTGAATTAGGATAATGCTTCAGGCTCCAATTACATTGCTCTAGAGTTAGAGCTGTCCTGCCATACACGAATGGAGACATGGTTGTAAGATTAATTCAACTTTTAGGTCCTGTTCACCTACAGAATCACAAGGCCACAGCCATGACAGAGGATTTTACAGAACAGCTATTTGATGACTCATTAAGAGCTTGAAAGTTAAAACAGGGCACAAAGAAAACTGGTAGCCAGAGGCCCTACAGGCTAACACTGAACTGTCTACTATCTCCTACACGTGCTAGAGTTTTGTTATTTCTTGTTTTCAGACCTCAACTTAGTGGGATGCAGAAGTCTAACCTGGAGGTGACAAACACACACGTCACCATTATGCCAGATAAAGATTAGATCATAACAAAAAGCAAAAGCAAGACAAAAATCAGAAATTTTACTTTCCGTTATCAGTGGGTTTTGATTGTCCAACGTTAGGGTTATGCCAGTCAAGGAAGGCTTCAGAAGAAAGGGAGGCTATCAGCTCAGTTCATGGGTTTCTTCTTAACTAGCAGTAATTATTGTTTGCTCTTTCTAAAAAAAACCCCTGCCAGCCACAAGCCATTCAACTGCTGCTGTAGTAGTCTCTTCCATATAGATATGAGAGCTTCCAGATCCACATGATACCCAACAGAAACACAACCTTTCAACAGGAGCTAGTGATCGGTTTCAGTTAGATATTTTCCTTTCCAGTTAACTCATTTCAGATTTGAGTTGGTTTGTTTGTTTTGCTTTTGTAATGTAAAAAAGATGAGACAGATGTTTGAATGTTGGATTGCTCTTTCAACTACCTCTTGCACTGGTATTCAGCTACAGTGACAGCTACAAAATAGAAAACGCTTCATTGCTTGCTACAGTAGTATAACATTGTAAGAGTCTGTATCAGGCAGTTAGGGGCTGTGGAGTTTAAATCCTCAGAACTCTTGTAGAAAACTGGGCATCTAACAGGTCACTGCTTAACTAGTTGCGATAGCAGGAGTCAACTTGAGCAAGATACAATTGCCTCATATATTGCTCTAGCCTTTCTCAATCCCACTAGAAAAGTCAACTAAGTTTTTCTACAAGGCATCTCTGTTTCTTAGAACAGCAGTGGCTGTAAATGGCTAGTAAAAATAACATCCATGTCTGATGTTCTTCTAGAGGTGAGATGAAGTCTGTCAGACCCAGATCATAAGTCTGTGTTGGACATGCAACAAGATGCCAGCTGATCTATGTCATTAGCTACAGAAATTAACTAAGCAGAACTAAATTTATGTAACTGCATACTGGAGAGGCCCATAAATATCTAAGGAGTGTCTGTTCACCTGTGCATCCACAGAAATCCTTCATTCGTGTTGTTTGCTTCTATACTTAATTTCTTCTGTCCTGCCTCATTCAAGATTTAATGGATTGAAATATGTATTGAGTGTTCCCTAATAGACTTAAGTAAGGTTAGAAGGGACAATAAAGTCTTCCTGTTTCAGCTCATCCATTTAGTAACCCCACCAAAGGATCTCTTTCAAATATTTATCTGATTTCCTTTCTGAACCACACAAACTTCTTGCCAAAGTATGTTGTGGAGAAATTCTATGGCTCCACTATTGGTTGAACATGCAACCATAGCACCATATTTTCTTTTGAATGTGACTTCCACCAGTTTAATTCCCCCTGGTTCTTGTTCATCTCTTTAGTCAATTCTTTTCCAAACTGAAGCATCTCAGCTTACTTGATCATTTCTTGAAAGAAAGCTACTCCAGACCTCTGACCATCCTCACTACCCCTCTGAGCTCTACTGCAGTTCCACTATATTTGAGATAAGGGGTCCAAAACTGCACAGTGTTCAAAGATCTGTGATCTAACATACAGTGCCATGATGCTCCTTGTTTTGTTCTCTGTTCTTACCTAATAATTGCTAACATTTTATATGTTTTGTTTGTTGCCAAGCACTGAATTGATGCTTCCACGAACTGTACCATAACCACAGGATTTCATTCCTCCATGGTAATGGTCGGTTCAGAACCCACCTTTTTTTTTTAATTTGAAGCTACATTTGGGGGTTGTTTTTGCATATGGTATTTACTTTACACAGTTTAAATTCTTCAGTCAGAACTCAGCATTACTGAGTCCTGAATGACTTTGGATTATCAAACTTGCCTCACTGCTCACCCTTTAATGTTTAAGTAGCTATGTTAAGCAGCATGTACCTTGCTGAACTCAACCGACAATCCACCTCCATTGACAGAGCTGGCTATTTACATCAGAACATCTGTTTACCCATCCTTCTCTGAGTAAATTCTGCATACCAAAGCCTGGCCCCTAATTCTATGGCCTATAGGCTTCCTTAAACAGACTTCATGGACTTAGATTCCCAAAACATTTTTGGCTGGTAGACTAAATCACTCATCTGTATGTTTGCTAATCCCTTCAAAGAGCCTGAAGACATTTGAAAAGCAGGACTTCCCTTTGCAGAACCAATGCTGTCTCTGCCCAGGTAGACACTAATTCTGCCTTTTATTATAGTTACTACTGATTTGCCCAGTAAACCTGACAGTTGGTTAACAGACCTGCAATTTCCCAGATCCCTCACAGAATCTTCTTTATAGACTAGCATCACATTTATCACCCTCTGCTCCTCAGGAACCAAGAAAGGGAAGTGAGTGGGATACATGTTGCTAATATTAATCCAGATATTTCAGCCCTGAGTTATAAGAATTCTTGGGAAAATGTTATACTCATAGTGACTTGTTAGTACTTAGTCTATTTGTACCATAGACTGTTATAGTTGCTTCAAGTTTAGACAGATCTTCTGCTGAGTGTTTCAACTGGTATGTTTCATACACAGTATTTTAATCCTGTAAGTGTGTGTGTATACACACACATGTTGCTTTGCAAGGAGGAAGACTTTCTATCCCCATGTTAAAGTCACAGGAACATTAAGAAACCTCTCAGTCAGTGGCACATCTGAGAAGAGTCCAGGTACCTTCCTTCACAGCTATCCATTAGAATAGCTTCCCCAGCTGGAAAATATATTCAGAAGCTTTGATAAGAGTGTAAAATGTATAGTGAGCTATAAGACAGTCTTATATAAAAAAGATTTTGCAGCAGTGTCATCTGTGCTTCCTATAGTAACTTTAACATACATTACATAGAAGTATTAAACAGCCTAACCAGAGTCCAAGCTTTTTGCAAGCTAAGCAAGCACATTTTCTAACTATTAATGTCATTTTTATAACATTCTTATTCATTGTTCTTCTCAGGAAAGGGAGATAGACCTTCAAAAAAGGCGTTCAGAAAGTCATTTGACTCATCTTACACACTATTTGCAACATATTTTGTGCATACAAAAGTACATTCTAAAACCCAAAAGGAAGAGATAAATAATAAATAGCTTATGAAGTATATTGTGCCACCTGAATAAGGTACAGAAGACAGACACACAAATTCTAACTTACTAGCTTAATAGGCTCTTAAACAGCACGTTTCTATCCACTCTATTCTCAGTAGCAAGATATGTAATTTTAAGTTAAATTCCTTGCATCCAACAGATCCTTAAAATGGTTTTTCTTCTTTAGTATTCACATCTGCAGAATCCTGGGCAAACAACTCGCTAATTGAATTTGACATTCTAAATCACAATCAGCTTTATTCTGTACTTTTTTCAAACCCAAAGGAAAAGTTAAAAGTTAATGCTGATAAACCAAAAAGCTGACCTTTGACTTCTGAAGAAAACTGAGCCAGGTGTCGGGTTACGAAGAGTCGCAGTTGCTGATTCAGGTCACAGGACAGAATGTTAATGTTCCAGGAACGAATTCCTGCCCAACAAAAAAAAAAAACAAAACCCAAACACAAACAAACAAAAAAAAACAAAAACAAAAAACACACACAAAAGTGAGCTGTTATTACATTACTTCAGAAACAGAAGTGGAGATAAAGAAGTTAACAGGACACACAAGGACCAGTGATGCTCTTCCAGAAGAGCATCCGAGCATCCTTAGGATGGAGAAAGTCTTCAGAAGCAGAGGGCCATAAGATGTTTACCTTCCATAAAACACTTATCCCTGAAGTACTTGCAGTGAGCAAGTCTTCATTCAGCCTGGGCTTCATGCAAGTGAAACTAACAAGCTACAAGGGATTGAGGCTCAATAAATTACACTACTGCCTAACCAAGCAAATACATTATGTTAATTTTACATCTTCTGCATTATTGAGCATTGGTCACCAGTAGAGATGGTCTACTGGATGGTTAAACTACTAAGCAGCTCAGAGACACCAGCTTCTCTGCTCTTATAGCCTGTGCATCCTCCAAGTCACAAAAGTGCCCCCCCCCCACCTCACTCTGCCTAATTACTCCTTCAAAGCCCCTGATCCCACTGAGACCCTTTGAATTTGCTCTTTAATCTATATAATCTTTGTAAGCTAATCGCCTTCATATCACAGCAGGAAGCAGCATCTGCTCCCAGAGCAAGTGGCACCATGCCATGCTGGGGAAGTCACCTTCAGACCTCAGTGTGAGCAGTTGTACATTCTGGATGACACCAAACACTACAGATCACAGATCTTCACATCCCAGTAAGGAGCAGCCTCTCCTAGATGGTGTGATACTACACTTTGGTACCATGAACAAAACCAGGATATCAGCATGAATCACTACTCCAGCCTCTTGTGCTGCTGCCTGCTGAAGTACAGATGTTGAAGGCCAACACCACAGACTTCTAAGAGTTAACTGAAACAAGAATTTCAGCCCCAGCATTTGTTCATGGGATTCTCACTGACAGTTCTTCCACCATCTTCTGGACATATGTCCTCTCTTGCATAAAATATAAAGTTTTATTGTATCTGATATCTGCCTTCTTTCAAGTGATTTTTCATGGAGATTATCATTCCCAGTTACTGCAGTTCTAGTTCTCCAGCACAGTAACTCCACATTGTACAACAGCTTCTGCTGGCCACTGGTGGGAAACAGGATCTTCTAGTATACAAGCTCCAGCTTTCTACACATAACCAAGATAGAGTTAGTAATCATTGCATCACACAGTTCAGTGGTCTCAAGGCCTGTAGAATCTACAGCAGCTCAAGAAAACTTTGTTCTTGGTTTCTTTTTCTGGTGACAGCTGACACAGTAGAGGAATATAGCTTATTTATTACCTGACAACATGCACTGCCAAGTACACAAAAACCCCTCAGTAAACCCTCTGAATGTTGGGGGGGGGGGGGGGGGGGGAACGGACCAAAAGCAAAAAAAACCCCCACCACACCACCAAAACACCACCAACCAACTTACCACCACCTTCAGTGTCACAGAACATCTATTCCTCTCAGTTTGGGCATGGGATAGGAACAAATGAAACATGTAATAAAAGACAGGGAGCAAGAATTGGAACAAAATGTTTCATATGCTATACTCTTGGAAAGCATGATTGTTTAAACAAATGTCCAATGTAAGTGCATCTTAATGCAGTACTGACCTGGACAGGAACAAGGTGGCACTCTGCAGGGCAAATCCTGCTGACTCTAGCTGCTGTGTCACTGTCATGGTGTCCTACTGCAGCAATAAATGCTATCTGAGGTACTGCTACATCGTCCAGGATGCAGAAAGAATAGATCCTCTTTCAGAGCAAGGAAAGGGAAGAGTGAAATTATCGTCTCACTCATCATCCTACTTGTAACAATTTATTCAACATTTTTTCCCCTCTTTCCTTATGCCCATGTGAACTTTTTTATTTCCTGCTGAGGTAATTGGCTTATAAGATTTGGCATTTCCGACTAATATAAGACCTAGTCTTCCAGATATTGTTTCAAAACTGGACAAAAGTCACATAGGAAAAGAAAAATAAGACCAATATTTATTAGCATGTTAGAATAAGTGTTGTTCAGGCATCCCACAGATACACAATGCCACTGCCTAAGAAGCACTATACATGAAAACAAGCAGGTTCCCATAGTGTCCTATATTCACTATTCCATTCTCCTGAACCAACATATAGAAAGAAGTCTGGGAATACACACTTCTTGGATCAGCCAGAGCAAGAGATTTATTCACTAAAAAAAAATCTCTTTGTGGTGGTTTGGGTGTTGTTTTTTTTTTTTTTTTTTTTTTTTTTGCGCAGACAGGGCACCACAGCCAACAGAACAAAGACATAAAATAAACCCTATTTTTTTCATCCTTTAGAAAACCCTATCTAGATGTATAATATGTAACATTTAGGACCAACTTTGCTTGCCAACTTTATTTGCCAGTTTTATTAATCTGATTGTTATCAGTGCTACAAGCCCCTTACCGTACTTGCCAAGTTGCAGAAATGCTTTTCTGAAGGGCAGAGGGATTTTGTTATTTACACTGCTTTGTTTCTGAGGAAATCAAATCTTCTGCTAAGCAGCCTATTCTACAGTCGCACAAACCTCATGTGGACCCTCTCCAGCAAGCTATCTCTTAAGAAATGGGAATCATCATGTGTGTACCTTTTCCACATTTCTGGAACTCCCTGAATCAAGATGTTAGCTGTCTCTAACATTATAATGTGCTGTCTGTGGACAGATCTCAAGACCCTGCTGTCATTTTAACTATTCTTACTTTTTATATCCATCTTCCAATTTGCAGATCTTGGTCTATTTCAAGAAGAGGTCGTTCTCCCATTTCACAGTGGGGAAAACTCCTCTATGACTTGCTGGAGGTCCTACTCCATGTCAGTGACAGAGGCAAGTCTGAAATCCAGGTTCCTAGCTCCCTCAGCAGTTCACTTCTGCTGTTAGAAGCTTACCAATACTGCTTAAATGGCTCTCATGCAAAGAAGTGTCTGCACCTGGCAGAATTTCAGCAGGTTTCTGGTCAGACAAAACTAACTGCAGAACTTCTGCTGTGGCAATTACAATTTGTGTTGCAAAATTGGCATTTACGTTTTCCTCTCCAGTGGGAATTCCAAGGTTATTGGCATATGACCACAGACTCAAAGAGCAAAATCCATTAGTTTACAGACTGATCTGTCACTATTTCAAAGATTCAGAGAATGGATAAAGATGCAGGTTGGCACACCAGTTCAGTGAAGTGCCAAGCAAAGATGATCATCCTGTTGTGCAGAAAGCAGGAGTAGTCCGTTCGAAGAGCGGTTTTCAGAGGCCAAATTGTCATAATCTGACCTACCCCTACCGAATAAAGCCATCCCTTCAAAAAGGGAATGAAACACTGCTCTCAAAGCTGCTGGTAGGTGCCCTGCCAGCAGAGATGGATGGAAAAGACGCTGAAATTGAGAAATTGGACAAGATTTGACATTTTTACACCCACACCCTCTCTTAAATTGCACTGTCCATCTGTTCCTCAGTACTGTTGACGCTTGAGAGGAAAACAGTCACAGTAGTATCTCTGAATAACGCAGTTTGGCAAATAGTTACAACTGTTATCACTGGCATCTTTTAAACCAATGTATCTTGAAAACGGGTGGGGGGAGAAGAAGTGCATGCAAAGTCAAAAGGCTGTTCTCAGAGGTGTACTAAACTGCTTATTAGAACAGGGATTCCCTTAAGGTCCTGATGTAGCTGAGAACCTCTCCTTTATCTTTTTTTGTAGGAGCCATCAGAAACTGCAACAAAGCAAGAACTACCATCTCACCACCTCCTTCCCCTGCGCTTTTAAACAACACTGCACGTAATATACAAAGACTAATTCAATGCCAAGTCCTCTCGGCACTACCACAATATGGATAACAAAGGAACAAAATGTTATGGCAGTCCTGTCCCGCTCTCTGTCATTCCTGAAGCAGTTCACTATTGTGGCTTATCCTCCCTCAGCCTCTGTGGCCCACACAGTTGCTCCTTAGATAGGGAGAGGCCATAGCACAACAGGCCCCTGTTTGCAGCTGTCCCCTTGCACTGCAGTGAAGGGGCAAGCAAGACAAATCCTCCAACTAATAAGACAGCAGTTTGGGGTAAGATGGAAATAAGATGTAATCCACTAACGAGAAAGAAACGTGGGGAAACGAGAACCGCAAAATGTCTTCAAGCTTTAAGACCCTGAAAGCCAGCGTTAGCTGCGTTTCACTAATGCAAAGAAAGGAATGCTCAGGGGGAGAAAAAAGAAACAGCGATGTACGGCCTGAAGGCCCGCGAGCATGCCCGCCTGCGGGAGCAGAGCCAGACCGGCCCGTTATTGATGCCCTCGGTCACTGGGCTCGTCCTCGCTGGAGCTGAAGCTCCGGTCACCTCGGAGACCGGCGGCGGGCTGCGCCACCGGGGCGCGAGCCACGCCCGAGCTCAGCGGGGCCTCTCCCCCAGTCCCAGCCGCAGCCCCCGGCCCGCCCCAGACCCGCGGCCCCGGGACGCGCTCGCAAGCGGCCTCCATCCCCTCCGCCCCCGCCTCCCGCCGAGCGGCCCCGGCAGAGCACCGGCCCTCCCCTCCGCCGCCGCGCGGCCCGCCGGGCCCGCACCGCCGTCCCTCCGGGAGGGCGGAGGGCGAAGCCCCGCGGCGGTGCCGCAGGGCGGGGCGGGCACCGGCAGCTCCGCCTCGGGCCGGGCGGCGGCGGGGACGACGCGGCAGGCGCGGGCGGGCTCGCAGCTCCGCGGCACCCGGCGGCGAGGACCGCCCCCGCCGACGCCCTGGGGCCCCCCGCCGCGGCCCCAGCTCCTCACCGCGCTCCAGGGCGCCGCGCAGCGCCCCCCGCTCCGGCTCCGTCCCGATCTCCCCGATCACGACGAGCAGCGCGTGCCTCCGCGGCTCCCGGCGGCGCCGCCCGCCCGGCAGCCAGGGCGCTGCCGTCTCCATAGCGACCGGCCCGGCCGTGGTCTCCATGGCAACGCCGGCGGCCGCCGCTGCAGCGCGCGGTGACTGGCGCGCGGCTCTTAAAGAGCCCTGAGCCCCTCCCCGATTGGCCGAGCTGGCACGTGGTCCTGCGCTACTGCGGAGAGAAGGGGGCGTGGCCCCCGGGCGCCACCGCCTTCCAGCCCCTCCGCGCGCCGCGGGGCCGGCTCTCGGGCTCCCTCCCGGCCTCGGAGGCTGCGCCGCCGCCGGGCCCGCGGCCCCTCGGCCGCGCAGGGCCCGGGCGGAGCCGGCAGAGCCTCGGCTCCGAGAGGCCCCGGTTCTCTCCCGGCTCGGGCGGTCCCTGGGGGGGGCTGCGCTGGCCTGCCGCGCCCGGCCTGCCGGCCCCAAGCCGGCCCCAAGCCGGCCCGTCCGCAGGCGCGCAGCAGGGCGCCCTCCCTGACGGGACGGCGGCCGCCGGTGGGCTCCCGCCGGCGCTGGGGAAGCGGGGCTCTTCGTCCCCGGCTGGGCACGGCTGCGCTCCCTTCTGGCGCTGCGGGAAGAGCGGTACAGCTGCCAAGCGCAGGTGCTGAAAGCCGGGCGCCGGGCTCACGGCCTCCGAAACAATAAATAATTCGGGGGGGAGTTCAGTTTACCTTCGTGATCTGAGTGTGAGGGAGTTACTTAAATACAGAAATCCACGGAGATTTTTAGATGCCCGGTGCTGAGCTGTTGCAATATCCACGATAAAATCACGGAAGTCGGTAGTGCTGAAAGATGCCTAGGCTGGGTGCCACTGTTTACATTCGTTCCTTCTTTCTTCTCCATCACTTGGTAGTAAGCAGAACAGACAGATCCTCATCTCTTTCCTGGTGGTTCGTCTTCCTGTTCAGTTAAAGACAGGTGTAATGGTCTCCAATGGCAAGTGATGGGATTTCCTGGATTCCGGAAACATGAGATACGAGAAAAATCTCTCTGAACTTTGCTAGCTGCCAGTGTAAAACTGTTGTGAGCTGTCAACTGCTGTGTAGACAGACAGCTGTGTAGATAGGAGCTCTTAACGTCCTGGGTGACCAGAAAGGGCCTTAATTCAGGGCACAAGTCCATATCACTAACAGTCAGTTCTAGCTAGCCACATCTTCAAAGCACTTCAATGCAGTATGTGGAAAAGCTGAGTAAACTCAAAATATGAGACTTCTGCATGCTGAACAAGGGAGAACCACCAGAAAGTAGTTTCAGATAGAAAAATCCATGTCTTTTCTGACAAAGAAAGGGAGGTCCATCCTGTGCTGATGCAGCTGGGTGGAAAAGCAACCCAGCTAGAGTGAAGTCAGCAATAACCTGCAGTGTTTCATAAAACAGTGTCAGGTTCTGCCCCCTGCAGTCTGCAAGATTTCCATAGAAATGAGCTACGGTTTAGGAAGCTTGATGGGTAGATAAATCAGTGTCCTGCCCTGTTTTGTTCCTTAGTACCCACCAAACCTGCAGTGAGGACACAGTTGAAACCTCAGAAGTTCAGATGGCCGGCATTTTGGCAAGCATATGTGAATCTATAGTGTCATAAGACTCCGACAGAAGATAATCAGGAAAAAAGCCAACTACAGAAAGGGGGGAAAAATCCAGAATAATTATCTTTGCAGGCTACAACTGATGTTACTAGCTTACAGAGTTTTCTCAGATTGAGACCTTTAATCAAAATGTGCTCTAGCTCTCAACAGATAAGTTAGGAGATGATGCACTAGGTCTTTTTCACATAAAATTGTGGTGACACCACTGGCTATGATCTTTACGAAATAAATCTCATCAACAGAGAGGATTAGTGCATCAAAAGGGTTTAATTTATTTCTGTGAGTTTAACGTGCGTAGCAGCATTAATTTAGTTTGTCTCGAGGGATTGCACTGAAGCAGGTGAATACATGAATAAAGCAATAAACATGCAAACAAACACCAGTGTACAATAAATTCTATCATGAAAGTAGGATTGTAGATCACGGAGGGAAAACATGATGACAAAACATGAAGGTGAAAGATTTTCAGGTATTTTCATACCAGCTGATAGAAGTGCCTTCTATTTTCAGGTGATTTAGTCTTAATACTTGCTGCTTATTTTTGAGATGGTAGCTTTCCAGAGCTGCAGCTTTTCACTGCAGTGCAGAGACGCTCCTCCAGCTGGCTTTCTGCCAAGGAGAAAAGAAACAGGAGACATGCAAACCAGAGTGAAAGCTTAAAAAGAATATCCAAGCATGGTTCTGTATCACAGAGGCTAGAACCTCTAGGGAAGACTGTTTACAATTAAGAGATGGGGTTTTATAATGTGATCCATTTGCGTTCTTCTACTGTACCACCAAATGATAGAAAAATTATATTTCTGTTGGTTTCTGATGTGAATCAGAGCTGTCTGTGGTCATGGTAGAATTGGAGTGATTTGAGTCCTAGTGTGTATGCACTGCATAAGGCAGTGAAATGAGGGATTTCCATCCTATAAGTTCCTCCTTTTCCTTGTAAATTCACACTTTGGATGTATATAATAGATCTGTATAGCAATTATGGTATAAGTTTCTGCTTTCATGCACTGCATCAGTAGCTGGCACACCCATGAAATATCAAAAGCTGACTGGGCTGATTACAGATATTAAATGTCGTGACAAACATCACAGAATGAGAGGTGGCAAAAGCAAATGAAAGGATTACCTCTGAACAGTGAAGGACGATGAATCACAGGTAAATGACCGTTATAAAAATGGATTTAGAAAGTAGGCTCAAAATAGCATAAAAAGGATCTTCATAACGTCACGAGAAGAACAATCTACACAATTTCAGTTTCTCAGTCCTTTAGCCTGGAATGATGGCTTCCTGTCCTGCCCAGCTAAATATGTCCATATAAATAAAAATACTTCTGGGAACCAGAGATCTACGGCAGTATCTAAATGAGGATAATGCCTTTAACAGAGGTAAAATGTAATGTCATTTTGGTTGTGACATTTCTAAGAAGCAGGGAAAAATAGGTGACTGCCTAAAGGGACTTTTTTCTGTGTTCAGGCCTTGATCTCTCCTGTGGTGAACACAGCTATCCTTATGTGGAGCAGAAGAACCCAATGTTGATAATGCTTCTTCCATGTAGAGATGGAGCCATGTGGCCATTTATACTGTCACTTCCAGGATGTAAGACACAGAAAGAGAAACAGAGGGCTAAACCTTTCAGTTTGATCAAACCACATGCATTTTTGCTTCTATTTAACCTCATGGGTGATTTATCAGAGTAGTACTCCTATTCCTCCCACTTTCATCTTACAGAAGGTGTTGCAAAATACTGAATGTCTTCTGTGCAATTTGGAACAACTGCAGCTCTGATCAAGAGTAGAATCTAAGTGCCTATGAAATTATCATGTATATTCATTGTGTCATTTTCAGCAATCCAGAGCTTTGGAATTAAAATAGATGTTTATCAGACCAAGAAAGGCACTCATTCGTATTGATGCAGCAATCCCTCATTGAAGCCAAGGTGATTTATAATCGATTAAATATTAAATACAAAGTGGCCAGAATTCTTACCTCTTTGTTTCATCTTTCCCTATAACTAAAAACAGTTGAAATAATGTAGCTGAAACATTCAGGCAAAGCCCAAGCATAAAAAGTGAGCACAAATGGAATATTACTAAGATTTTTTGCAGACTGAACTGTACAGGTTGCCAGCAGCCTCACTGAACAGTGCAAAGAAACTATAATACTACACTTCCCACCATAACTGTGTGTGTATATGTCTTCCACAACTTCCCTTGCTCAGTAAAGCCATGCAGTGATTTTAAGATTTCTCCAGAAGAAGGTGCAGAGGAACTATGTGATCCTGGCTTAGAGTGAAATAGCTAAATTGAATTATTACATGTGCATTTTATGTTACTGAATATGTTAGGAGTATTCAAAGGAAGTGATATGCAAGTCAGTAAGTAAAATGTATGCTTAAGAAGGACGTTAATTTGCTGTGGCAATCTTAGCCACGTAAAGCTCGCATGATTAAATATCTGTCCTTTCTTTTGTTGCATTCGTACGGTGAACATTTCTTTGTGGTCAGTCTTTCACAAATTAAGAATATAGATGCATTGCATTAATGGTAAGAGCCTTTGCCCGAAGGTTACAGGAGAGCAATAAATTGCATTGTCATTCACGGTTGATGCTGGTCCCACTGTATACCTTTCAGTGTTCTACTACTCCTGGAGCACACAGTCTCTGAACACTGGTTAAGTAATCAAACAAATGACAAATCTTGTATGTTTGCACTGAAATTCAACAGCAATGAAAGACTAAGTAAACCAACTTTAAAATTAATATAGAAATATCCGACTAAAAGTTTGACAAAGAGGTGTACGTAGATATTAGAAATAGGGTTTGAGAACACAGTAAGTACAAAAATGCTCTTTCACTTACCCTCTGGGACTGATTAAAGGCTTGTCTGTCCTGTGGGATTTGGCATCACTGTGACCTAAGGAAGCAGTCCTCGGGTCTGCTGTTTAAGCAGTTTGTGATATCACAAGTACATCAAGAGAAACCGAGACCTCCAATTTCATGTCTCAAAAGGTAACACAAGCAAGTTCATTGTTTAAATGCATCTATCCCACAGCACAGCTCACCGTAGTGTCTCTAAATCCTGCAGTCATGTGTCCATCTGTACACTATTATTTAAAACTGTCTTACTTTCCTTTAACATTTGATTGAAATATAGTGTCAGCTGTCCATATGTTACTCTTGGGTCAGCTTAGTGGAGCTTTAGGAAGTGTTTTCTCAGTATCCAGAATTTATCCTTCTCAAAGAAATGCACACCGATGTCGGCAGGGCACCTCTAGGGGCCACTAGGTAATTGCTCGTACACTACTGTATTCTGAGAACAATTTAACGTTACTGGGTCTGTGAATGAGAGATGGACAATGCCCGCATGGTCCAGGTGGATAATGGGTAAATCCCTAAGCCTTCTGAAGTCCAATAAAAACATACTGTATATGTGGTGTCCTTATCTTTGTCAGATAGAGATCTAATGGCTATAGAACCTGTCTGAATTTCCTTGTTATCATGCCTACAAAAAATGAAGTGAGGTACCTGATAAATAAATGTAATGTGCTTGTAAGGTTTAAAAAGTCTTCAAAAACTATTATACCTGGTTTTTTTGCTTTCCTTTTCTACATTGTGCTACTGATTCCCTTTCTTGGCCTGGCTGTCTCTCATGCTTTCTTCAAAACAGGAATTACAACCTTTGCAGATACCCATTCATTCTCTTTTCACTCCATCCACATTAAAGCTAACGGTCAAAGTTCCGGTTAGTTTGTGCCTGCTAGAAATTATTCCAGTAACTTCATCAGAGCATTACTTAAACTAGCAAGATCAAACAAGTATTTATTTTGAAACAGAGAGACTGTTGAGATTAGGTTGAAAGGGATACAGAAATAATACAGACAATTTTCCAAAGGTGTTTCTGCTTCAGGGAAAAGTGTTCTTACCAGGCTGAGTTACAGTGTCTCACTCAACAGTACAAAGCAAAAACTTAATGAAGACTGGGCAGTTTTAGTAAGATGTAGCAGGCTGCAGAAATGGCTTTTCACTCCCCAAAGCTTTGTTACTTCACTTTGGACTTTTTATCCTAAGTACAAGTGATATGCTTTTGCTGTTTTTTTTTTTTACTTTGGGTTATAGCTGTTGTGTGATAAGAATATGGGTAAAAATATTACCATTATGGAAGAAAAGGAGAATGCTCTACAGCAAGAACTGAATGACCTTGAGGACTGCAAAAATGAAAACAGGATGAAATTTAATATTGCAGAGAGTAAGGCTATGTATTTGGTGGCTGAGAATAAGAATTTCTGTTACCGGTTAGGCACTAATCACCTCAAAGTGATTGAGGAGGTTGAAGCCCTAGGTATTTTAGTTGCTCAAAAGCCAACTGACTTTACAGCATGATGGAACCATGAAAAAGCCACAGTTTGTCAGTTCCAGGATGAATCAGATGAAGTATTTCCACCGGAGATCAGAAAGTGCTAATGTCAGCAGGCAGTGCTCATCTCATCTAGAATACTGCGTACAGTTCTGGTCACACACGTTGAAGGAATTCAGACCTGAAGAGTGTAGAGACGGGCCGCTAAGGTGAGAGAGGAGAAAGTAAGGTGCAAAGTACTAAGAAAGGTGCTAAGGAGAAACTGTTTTACAGAGTAGAGTAAAGGGACCGAATAGTTCATCTCACCAAAATGAAGACTAGATTATAAAGACTATAGATTGCACCTGTAAATATATCAGGAAAAATAGCAAGGAGAAAAAAAGAACAATGTATGCTGAAGGAGAGCGATGGCATGAGAACAAACATATAAACTAGCCATGAGCAAAAGTAGGCAAGAAATGAGAATCATGGAATATCCTGACTTGGAAGGGACCCACAAGGATCATTGAGTCCCACTCTTGACTCCACACAAGGCAAACTAAAAGTTAAACCGTGTATCTAAGAGCATTGTCCAAATGCTTCTTGAACACAGGCAGGCTTGGGGCCATGACCAGTTCCCTAGGGAGCTTGTTCCAGTGCTTGACCACCCTCTCAGTGCAGAACTTTTTCCTAATATCCAGTCTAAACTTCTCCAGATGGAGCTTTAAGCCATTCCCTCGCATCCTGTCACCAGACACCAGAGAGATCAGCACCTCCCTCTCCCCTCCCCATCATGAGGAAATTGTAGACAATGAAGTCACCCCTCAGTCTCCTAAGCTGAACAAACTGAGTATCCTCAGCCACTCCTCATAAATCATGCCCTCTAATCCTTTCACCATCTTTGTTGCCCTCCTTTGGACACATTCTAATGTTTTTATATCTTCCTTAGACTGTGGAGCCCAAATCTGTACACAGTACTCAAGGTGAGGCTGCACCAATGCTGAGCATAGTGGAACAACCACTCCTTTCGACCAGTCAGCTACACTGCGCCTAACGCACCCCAGGACACAGTTGGCCCTTTGGGCCATCAGGGCATGTTGTTGACTCATATTGAGCTTACCATCAACCAAAACCCCCAGATCCCTTTCTGCAGGGCTGCATTCCAGCCTCTTGTCCCACAGTCTATACATACATCCAGGATTACACCATCCCAGGTGCAGAATCCAGCATTTGTCCTTCTTAAATTTCATACAGTTGGTGATTGCCCAGCACTCCATTCTATCAAGATCTCTATGTAAGGCCTCTCTACCCTCAATGGAATCAACGGTTCCTCCTAATTTAGTATTGTCAGCAAACTTGGTGTGCACTCAGGTCCTGTGTCCAAGTCATTGATAAAAACATCTGAGAGAACTGGCCCTTAAACTGAGCCCTGGGGAACACCACTAGTGACTGGCCACCAGCCAGATCATAGAATCATAGAATCGTAGAATGGTTTGGGATGGAAGGGACCTTAAAGATCACCTAGTTCCAACTCCCTTGCCATGGGCAGGGACACCTTCCACGAGATCAGGTTGCTTAAAGCCCCATCCAACGTGGCCTTGAACACTTCCAGGGATAGGGCATCCACAACCTTTCTGGGCAACCAGTTCCAGTGTTTCACCACCCTCACAGTAAAGAATTTCTTCCTAATATCTAATCTAAATCTACCCTCTTTCAGTTTAAAACTGTTAACCCTCGTACCTAGCACTATACTCCCTGATAACCAGTCCCTCCCCATCTTTCCTGTAGGCCCCCTTTAGGTCCTGGAAGTCTGCTATAAGGTCTCCCCGGAGCCTTCTCTTCTCCATGCTAAACAACCCCAACTCTCTCAGCCTGTTTTCACAGGGGAGGTGCTCCAGCCCCCTCATCTTCTTCGTGGCCCTCCTCTGGACCCACACAAACAGGTCCATGTCTTTCTTATGCTGGGGGCCTCAGAGCTGAACATAGTACTTGAGGTGGGTCTAGCTGTATGCTGGACATTTTGTCCAGAAGGATACTGTGAGAGACCGTATCAAAAGCTTTGCTAAAATAAAAACCCCAAACATATCCACTGCATTCCCTACATCCACTAGGCAGGTAACCTTGTCATAAAAGGATACTAAGTTAGTAAGGCATGCCTTTCCCTTCATGACCCTATGTTGGCTTTGCCCAATGGCTGCATTGTCTTTCAAGTGATTTTTCAGTAACTCCCAGAATAATCTTCTCCATAATTTTACCAGGCACCAAAGTGAGACTGACAGGCCTGTAATTACCAGGGTCTTCTTTCTTGCCCTTCTTGCAAATTGGAATAACATTTCCTAGCTTCCAGTCGACTGGGACCTCTTCAGATTCCCAAGACCGTTGATAACTGAGAAAGGTCTTGTAATAACACGGGCAAACTCTTTCAGTATCCTGGGATGAATCACATCAGGCCCCATAGACTTAAGTGCATTCAGTTGCAGCAGCAAGTCCCATACAAGTTCCAGGTCAACTGGGAACTTATCACTCCCCCAGCGACAGTTCTCCAACCCAGTGCTCAGGGCATCCCTGGGCCCATCATTGCTGTTAAAGACAGAGGTGAAGAAGGCATTAAATGTCTCTGCTTTATCTTCATCTCTATTTGTGAGGCGAGCAACCTCATCAAGTGATGGACCAATGTTTTCTTTGTTCTCCTTTCGCTGTTAGCATACTTTAAAAAGCCTTTTTTGTTATCCACCACAGTACTGACCAGCTTCAACTGCAATTGAGCTTTGGCCCTACAAATTTTCTCCCTACAGTGGTGAAGAGCATCTCTGTAGTCTTCCTCGGTAGCCTGACCTTGCTTCCAAAGTCCATGAGCTTTTTCTTTCTAAGTGTGCTGGTTTTACATGTCAAACTGGGAAAAAATTAATTTTGAGGGTTAATCCTTACCCTTTGTGTCCCTTATGCTCATCTAATGAAACTATGCTAGGGGATGGTCTTCTCTGACACCGTAATATCCACTGCTCTTTAAGCCAATAATTCAACAGTTTACTAGTGTCTCCTGAATCAAACATCTTTAGAAAAGGATGTCAGGAACTTGCAAGTTACATGCCCAAATTCAATTATCCTAAAGAAATTAGCCTTCGAAGACACAACTGAACTAGCAAAGTGCTTAAATACATGTTTACAGTGCAGCAGCTCTAAAATGTTTTAAGAGTTTTTGGTTTACATTAGCCATCTTTTTTCTGGAGTTACACACTAGAACAAGAGTTCCCAATCTTTCTGCAGCCAAACCTCATCTAAGAAAGTGGTATTTATTTAAAAACAGAGAGCTGTAAAGGAATACAAACACATTACAGCGTCACAAATGAACCATCACTTGGTGAATGAGAATACTATGTTAAAAACGAAATGTCGGGGGATGCAACGGGTCTGCGGAATGCCTGACAGTTCGAGAACAGCGCGACCTTGAGCAGCTTGTAGTGTATCCTTGAAAGTCTGGAAAGATCCGAGAAGAGCGGTACAAAAACAAGATAGTGATAAGAAGAACCATCCTGATGAACTCACCAATCATGAATTGTTAGTTACTAACTAAACCAATCATATACTAACACATACTCTGAAGAAGGGGATAAAAAGGTGTATTAGAACAATAAAGTAGCCATTTTGCATGATCTATTACTTGTTGTGTCTGTCTCTACCATGCCAAATGGTGACCCCGATGCATCTGAGCGAACAGATCATTTAACGGCGATAAACCCAGCACTACCAAGAAGTATACTGGCGGCGACAAGAGCTGTGAAAGGGTATACTAGTGGCGAGAAGAGCTGTGGAGACGGAGCCCGGTGAAGCTGAGAGCAGTGGGAATCTGCCTGGTCCGGACCTGAGCCTAGACACCTAAAAAGGTGAGCCACCGGGGACCAAACTGTTAGAATGGGGCAGGAATTAACTAAGGAAGAGGAGACAATTTTGTCTACCTGGAAAGCCCTATTAAAAAGAAAAGGGGTTAAAACCCCAGAACAAAGCCTGAGAAGGATTTTATTATGGTGTAAGACGCAAGGGTTTCAAGCCACAACACTTACTGCGTTCAGCGTGGGTGCATGGCAATCAGTGGCCTTGAAAATGTTTGATGAGATCTCTAAAGGACAGGAAGAGCTGTGCGAGTTGGCTATCATATGGCGTTTATTAACTGAGACTCTGAAAGAATGGAAAGCAGAATGTGATGTGAAGGATCAGCAAAAGAAAGATGAGAAATCAGAAAATGTTAGCAAGGAAAAAGATTCTGATCAAGTAACAACTGTGGCCGATGCTGCAGTATCAGCAGTTGCAGGCAGAAAACCCCTCACGGGCAAAATCAGATCATACTCTTATCCACCTCCTCCTCCTCCTCCGCCATTAAATACCTTACTGCGTGATGAGGGGCCCTCCTCACCTACTGGTGCGGCAGCGGAAGGGGTGACTCCATCAGCCCCCTCCGAGGAGAAAAATACGGTGAATAACACCGAGCTGGAAAGTGAGAGCCGAAATGAAAGTGAGGCAGAAGACGAAGCTCTAATTGACGCTATGCGATCTCTGCATCTTACAGATAAAACCATAACGAAAGAACCTCTGCCATGGACTCGCCCCCCACCCACAATAACTGTAGTCCCAAGATCCCCTGATCAATTCTGGGAGGGAGTTAAGAGATATGCTGCCAACACTGGCAACTGGGATCTAGTAGAACGCCTCAGCCCGTGCTCTCTAACACCAGCATTTCTAAAGCCTCTAGATAAAGCAGCAGAGGCTCCTGCTAAGTTTCCTGTTTTCAAAACTGCTGCAGGCACAAACCAGCAAAATGAGCACAATCCAATCGGCTGGAAAGTAGTGCAGGATTTGCAGAATAAAGTACAAAAATTTGGGATCAATTCTCCTGAGGTGATGCAACTTATTCGAATAATCAGCACAGATCTGCTGTGTCCATATGACATTATGCATCTCGCACAAGTGCTGTTTCAGCCCATACAATTGCAAGTATTTCAATCTACTTGGAGGCAGATGGCACGCACAGCGGCACAGCATAATTTACGACTGCCACAGGGTGATCCCAGATTAGGCCTTGGAGAGGATGCTTTGCTTGGTGAAGGGCTGTTTAGTAACCCTCAGCTGCAGGCTACATGGCCTCCGATTGTTCTCGAACAGGCACAAAATATAGGGCTTATGGCATTAAAGCGAACCATGGAAATGGCAGCTCCGAAGCAAAAATACATCGCTATCCACCAAGGCCCCAGAGAACCCTTTTTACAGTTTGTAGAAAAAATATCTGCCGCACTGGAAAAACAGGTAGAAGATGAGGTCTTAAGACAAATACTGTGCAAACAGTTGGCAAAAGATAATGCTAATGAGGACTGTCAAAAGATAATACAGGCTTTACCAGGAGATCCTTCTGTTCCCGACATGGTGGCTGCATGTTCTAAGGTTGGGACAGTGGAACACACGGTGGCCACCTTAGCCAATGCTATGAGAAATTCAGGAAAATGCTTTGGGTGTGGCAGTGGAGGGCACATCAAGGTAACTTGTCCACACAAAACATCACCAGGTAAACAATCGGTGAACAACCCACCGGAGATTAATTGCAACAAATGCGGAAAATCAGGACATTTTGCAAAACAGTGTCGTTCCAAATTTCATGTTAATGGGCAGCCGCTACAGGGAAACCACAAAAAGAGTGCGAGAGTGCGCGCGAGGACAACAAATCCCCTCCCGACAGCCGGCCACCTCCCCTCTGCGAACAATTGTCAGCCGCAACAGCTGGCTCAGCAGGGCTGGATGTATCCACCGCCAACACAGTCACTATAGTCACAAAAGACATCTTTAAGGTCCCTCTTAATGCAAGGGGTCCTATAGGACGAGGACTGAGTGCATTGCTACTGGGAAGATCAAGTAGCACATTAAATGGACTAATTGTGCATGTAGGAGTTATTGATGCTGATTTTACAGGTCAAATTTGCACGATAGTTTCAACCCCCTACCCACCAGTAACAATCCCCAAAGGTACTCGCATTGCTCAACTTATTCTTTTTTCGAGTTGTATTTTGAAAGCAGAACAGCGACTGCGATGCGATGGAGGCTTCGGCTCTACAGGACCCCCTCAGCTCTGCTGGTCTCAGACTGTTTCATCATCCCGACCACATATGACGTGCACGCTGTCGAATCACGGAAGATCTCCGACTACAGTAAGGCTTGCAGGGCTCCTGGATACTGGAGCCGATGTGACTATTATTGCCGATTATCTGTGGCCATCCACCTGGCCCACAGAGGAGGCTGGTATGGGAGTAGTGGGGCTGGGAGGATCCGCGCGAGCAAGGACGGCAGCCACACCAGTTCTGATTACCAATCCTGAGGGCCAACAAGCAGTCATTAAACCATATGTGACGGCAGCTCCCCTCAATTTATGGGGGAGGGATTGCTTGTCGCAATGGGGGGTGAGTATTACCACGGATTTTTAACCGGGGCCACTGTGCTGCAGGGTGTTAGATAACCCACGCTTGTTTTAACCTGGTTAACAAATAACCCTGTGTGGGTGGATCAGTGGCCCCTACCAATTGAAAAATTAAAGGCCCTGCAAGAATTGGTAGCAGAACAACTAGCTGCCGGACACATTGAACCATCTCACAGTCCATGGAATACTCCAGTGTTTGTGATAAAAAAGAAATGAGGAAAATGGTGATTTTTGCATGACCTGCGGCAAGTCAATGCTGTCATGGCCACAATGGGGGCTCTGCCACCAGGCATGCCTTCACCTGCCATGATCCCTCAAGATTGGGAAATCATTGTCATGGACCTTAAGGACTGGTTTTTTACAATTCCATTAGCTTCCCAAGACAAAGAAAAATTTGCATTTTCTGTGCCTTCTATCAATCATGCAGAACCGGCAAAAAGATATCAATGGAGAGTTCTGCCGCAGGGCATGAAAAATTCACCAACAATTTGTCAATGGTTTGTAGCACAAGCTCTGTCACCTGTAAGGGAAAAATTCCCTACTAGTTACTGTTATCACTATATGGATGACATTCTGTTAGCATCAGACAACAAAGAGCAGTTGAATGACACGAAAAATTTGGCCATGAATTTGTTACAACAATATGGGTTAGTTATTGCCCCTGAAAAAGTGCAAAAAATAGAACCCTGGAAATATTTGGGAATGACAATTACAAGCAAGCAGGTTGTGCCCCAACCTGTGAAACTTAACCTTGCGGTTAAGACACTCAGTGATGTGCAGAAATTAATGGAATCCTTGAACTGGATCAGGCCCTATCTTGGACTGACCAGTTCGCAGTTACAACCTCTATTGGACTTATTAAAAAATTCCAATGATCCAACAGAACCCAGGATCTTAAATAAGGAAGCATTAAATGTAATTCACATGGTGGAACAATGTATATACAAGAAATTTGTTTCTCGAATAGATCTGTCTCAATTGGTACAATTCTTTGTATGAATTGACAAAACTGTGCCATTTGGTGCTTTGGTGCAGTGGAATTCTGAGTGGGATGACCCATTACATATTTTAGAATGGATTTTTTTGTCATTCTGGCCATGAAAAACTGCTCCTGGCTTGTTTGAACTTATTGCGGATGTAATCATAAAAGCCAGAAAACGATGTGTAGAACTAACAGGACATGATCCAGCTACGATTGTTTTACCTGTACAAAATTGGTATTTTGAATGGTGTCTGGCAAACAATTACGAGCTGCAAGCGGCTATGGCGGGTTTTCAAGGGCACATCTCATATCATCTACTGTCACACCCGCTACTGAAATTTGCTCGAGAAATACCATTTGGTCAGAAAAACTTAAGCCAGCCAGAACCTGTGAAAGGCCCTACTGTCTTCACAGATGGTTCTGGAAAAACAGGTAAAGCAGCAGTAGTATGGTATGAAAACAACAACTGGAACAGCAAAGTAGTATATCAAAATGGTTCTCCACAAGTAGTAGAGCTGCGTGCACATGGCACGTTGAAGCAGCAGCTTCAAAAACAAAACAGGGGAATGATTGGGGAACCACCACAGGCATGTTTAGATAAAACAGTTTATGTTCTTAACTTTCTCCATTATGGGGATAATTCTTCCCTACCTCCTCTTTTTCAACACCGCTCTTCTTTCTTTTCAACACAGAATTTACAAAAGGGTATCAAAGTACATGTTAAAGATTTAATTACTGATCAGTGGAGTGGACCATGTGAGCTATTAACCTGGGGGTGAGGTTATGCTTGTGTTTCCACAGATACAGGCCCACAGTGGACTCCCGCTTGATTTGTACGACCATCATCATCTGGAACATCCCAGAGGGTGTGGCAATATGAATACCACCTCAACCAAAAACTAAGTGTAGGTCACCTTGGCCAATATAACAGGTCAAGATTCTCTGTGCATTGCAACTGCATCACAAAGCCCATGAACCAATAGACAGGACGACTATGACTCGTGCAGCACGCCTGGCCAGCGAGTGCATGCGTCATAGGTTGCAACTGAGGCGGATTTTGGCAGCCGCTGGCCACGTGTGCTGAAATCCGTTCCTCTGCAAATGTATAAATACCGGGATTTTCCGAAGAGCATCGGGCTGGTGTACGGCAAGGCCATCATTGCCTCTGTGGGGACGCCCACGCAAAGCTGGCACCTACCGATTGCTGGGCTGAGTTTGCGGAGCAAGATGGCACAAGAATGTACAGATGGTTCATCTTCCTCACAGTCCTCGGATGGACGTAGTCATGGATACCACCGCAAACCAAAGAAAACGTCTGGATGACCCTGGCTGACGTGACCGGACAAGATTGCTTATACCTCAGTACAGCAACACCAAGCAATCCCTTTTTCACAGGTTTAATAGGGGGTTACACTGACATCAACAAAGTTTAAGAACTTATTGATGGAGACCCCTGTGCAGCAGGTCATGGACTCAATGGATGGGAATGCCTGGTTTCCACAGATCGGGCATTCACCCTCATTGCCACCCCAGGAATCACAAATTCTGGGGTCCCTGAATACAGACTGGTGTAGTATTATCTGATTTACTGTTAGACGTTGATAGTGTTAGACATGCTATGCTACAAAATAGAGCTGCAGTTGATTTCTTGCTTTTAGCACAAGGACACGGTTGTGATGAGTTTGAAAGGATGTGTTGTATGAATCTATCCGATCACTCAGAATCCATTTTCAGTAGTATTCAACAATTAAAGAAGGGAGTCAGGAAGCTGACAGAAAGCGATGAATTAGATTGGCTAACAAAGGTGTTTGAGGGTTGGGGATTTTCTGGATGGTTGATATCTCTGCTCAAGACTGTGGGGGTAGTTATCTTGGTTGTGATAACTGTGCTCCTAATGTTGCCCTGTCTTTTCAGCCTTCTGCAGAGGGCCCTGCAGAGGGCAGCCGGGACAATATTTTTAGCACAAATACAAAAAGGGGGAATTGTCGGGGGATGCAACGGGTCTGCGGAATGCCTGACAGTTCGAGAACAGCGCGACCTTGAGCAGCTTGTAGTGTATCCTTGAAAGTCTGGAAAGATCCGAGAAGAGCGGTACAAAAACAAGATAGTGATAAGAAGAACCATCCTGATGAACTCACCAATCATGAATTGTTAGTTACTAACTAAACCAATCATATACTAACACATACTCTGAAGAAGGGGATAAAAAGGTGTGTTAGAACAATAAAGTAGCCATTTTGCATGATCTATTACTTGTTGTGTCTGTCTCTACCGTGACAACGAAAGCCAAGCTAATCATTTTCAATGAACATGTTGGTACCAGCTCTGTGACACGGTCCTGGAGGAAGGCAAGAACTGTAACAGCTCATGGGAACCCCACAGCAACACATTGTGGAGACAGCGTCAAGGCCTTTGGTCACATGCCAGGCAATGACGGAGGACGCTGCTGTGCCTCAGGGTGCCCTCCAGAGCCTTGGAGGAGACCACAAGGTCCATACAAGTACTGACGTGGTCCACGCCTGTGAGCGTGTCCACCACCTAGTCCTGCTTGGGCTCTGACAGCTCTGGCAGCCTCGTGAGAGAAACGTAGTTCGGCCCTTCCTTCTCTTGCCGCCCAGCAGGGAACGCAGATGCAGAGCAGAGTGCCCTGTCGGGGCCGCCGCACTGCTGGGGCTCGTGGGCGAGGGAGGCTGCCCGTCACGGGTCGGGGTGCGGGCCGGGCCCCCGGTCCTCGGGGGCGTGGGGGGAGGCCTCCCTCCCCGCGGGATCCGGGGACAGCCGGGCCTCCGCCCGCCGGCCTGCCCCGCGGCTCTGCCGGGCTCCCGCTCCGCCTCGCAGCCGCCGCGGATGCCCTCTCCGCAGCTGTCCCGCGGCCCCCGGCCCGGGCGCGGCGGCCCCGGAGCCCCAGGGGCGGCGCGGACGGCGGGCGGGGTCCGGCCCGTTGCCGCCCGCCTGATGTCAGCGGGGCGGGCCCGGCCGGGCGCGGCGGTGCGGCTCGGGCGCCTGTGCCTCCGCCCGAAGCGGCGGTGCCGGGCCTGCTCGCCGGCTCCCGGCTGAGACCAGGTAAAGCGGGCCGGGCCGGGCCGGGCCGGGCCGGGGCGGCGCCGTCGCCTCCCCCCGCCCGCGGCCGCTTCGCCCGTTGTGCTCCGCCGGGCGGAGACCGACCCGGGAAGCGGCCGGGGCAGCTCCGTCTGGCCCGCAGGGCGCGCGGCGCCGGCGGGAGCCGCGGGGCACCTTCCGCGAGTGGCCTCCCCCCGCGGCGGGGTCCTGGGGACGCTGGGGCGGCGCGGGGCCCGGCCAAGCCCTCGGCCCGGCCTCGCCGCTGCGGGCCGCGGGCGCCGCGTGGGTCCCGTCCGGGCAGCTCCGGCCGCGGGTCGGCCGGCGGCTCGGGTCGGGTCGGGTCGGGTCGGGGGGGGGTGGTGGTGTGTGGCGCGGCGGCCTGGCCGCCTCACCGGCGGGGCGGAGCGGGTCTGCGGCCGCGCGTCGCGGGGCAGGAGCACGGCCCGGTCACGGCGCGGGCGCGACGCGCCGTGCTCGGGGCGGCCCGGCGAGGCAGGCCGCAGGCGGCCGGGCGGGCTGCCGGGGGCGGCCGAGGTGTTCGAACGCGTCCCGCCGCCGTGAGGATGGATGCGGGCTCTCTGGCTCGCCGCGAGCAGGAGAGCTTGGGAGGCGCGGGCGCGGGCGGCTGCGTTGCGCTGCCGCTGCCCCGGGTCAGCTGCGGGCCCACGCAGGGACAGCTCTCGCGTGCCGTTGTGCGAAGCACGTGGCGCCTGGCGACCTTCAGTCGGTAGCCTGCCAGGCGTTCTTACTGGCCGCTGGACTCGTGGGCGCCGAGAATGGTGAATACTATGCAGTATTTACTCCCAAATGAGTAGAGCAGAGGATGATGCACGCAGAAATTGGCCAGGTAGTTGCTAGATGTGTCTCCCGTGTAAATAATGACACTTGTAATACTACAGTACAATCCTTAAACATAGATTTTCAAAGACAAGTAGCATCCTTGCTCCTTTAGTGAGTTTAGCTACTTTGTTAGGTATCTTGGTTTAGGCATCTCATTCCCCCTTGAAATCGGGATCTGGAATTTGGTGCTTTTCATGAGTACTATCCTGTTTTGAAGATGGGGCCTGGGGCTGCACTGGGACACAGAGAAATGGATTCACAGTGGAAGAAATGAGAATGAGTACTAGGAGTCCTGTTTCTCAGTTTCCCATCCTAATTAGCAGACTGTTGGAAAGGAGTATTCAGAACAAAATAAACTATAGCTTCAACTGTCCGTTGCAAATTCTGTAAGATACAACAAATTCAGAAAAAATACTCCAAATATGAAAAATCAGACAGCCTCCATGTCTTCGTTCATTGAAACTCTGGTGCTGGACATGTTTTCTTTGAAGGGAAAGGAAGCAAAGATTAATTCTGCTCTTTTATCCTCTTAGATAAAGGCGGCCACACCCTATTTGTAATTTATGGTGAGACTTAGGAAAAAAGGCAGTCTGCAAACTGAGGGATTATATTTAGATCAAAAATTTGTATATTATAAAGAAAGCAGGCTGCTTTTTTCGTAGCATAAAAAAAGATGGAAAAAAATGAGATGACAAATTTAACACAAAAAATGTGCGGTCAGCTTTAAAATTCACACGCAGATTTGGCATTTACTAATTTGACTACCTGGACTGAGCTCTCAATTTTGTCCTACCCAGGTTCATGCAGAAGTAGTGAATTGCAGAAAAATGAGACTGGAAGGGAATCCTGGAGATCATCTAGTCCAACTTCCTGTTTCAGACCAAGATCAACTATACCTGTTTGTTACTACTTTAAAAAGAAAAAAGTCTTAATGTTAGAGACTGCATAATCTTCAGAGCTTCATTAGCCTTACTTTTAAAATATTTTTGCTGATTTCTGTTTTGTATTACTTTAAATTAAACCTATTTGCAGTTCATGTAAATGAATTTGCAGTTGTCCTCTAAACTGTGAATATGAAAAACACATTATTTGCCATCAACTTTTTTCTGTTTGAAGACTGTTACGATAGCCAATTTCTTTGCTATCTTCTCGCCAGACGTAGCACTTAGCTTAGGCCTTGCCATTGTAGAATGCAAGAATTATTTCACACATCTAACATATATGCATACCATACATAAGTATAATGCTTGCTGTTTGCACTTTTTTCTGTGGCAGCAGCATGACACTGACTCAGGATTAGTTTGTCAGGCACTGTGACCCCTGATTGCTTTATTTTACAGTAATGCCGTATAGCCTAGCAGCCCCATCCTGAGTTTGTGCAGTCAGTTCTTTCCTTTTGTAGAATATTGTTCTTACTTGCATTGTAGCTTGTCCATTTTTCAAACCATTTTTCAAAATTTTTCTTCTACTATTTACAGTCCCTCTCAGTTTCAGATTGCTTGTGGTTTTGTGGTGGGTTAACCCTGGCTGGATGCCAGGTGCCCACCAAAACCATTCTATCACTCCCCCTGCCTCAGCTGGGCAGGGGAGAGAAAATATAACAAAGGGCTCATGGGTCGAGATAAGGACAGGGAGAGATCACTCAACCAATTACTGTCACGGGCAAAACAGACTCAACTTGGGGAAAATTAACTCAATTTATTGCCAATCATCCAGAGTAGGGTAATGAGAAATAAACCCAAATCTCAGAACACCTTCCCTCCACCCCTCCCTTCTTCCTGGGCACAGCTTCACTCCCGGATTCTCTACCTACCCCTCCCCAGCAGCAGCACAGTGGGGACAGGGAATGGGGGTTACGGTCAGCTCATCACACGTTGTCTCTGCTGCTTCATCCTCCTCAGGGGGAGGACTCATCACACTCTTCCCCTGCTCTGGCGTGGGGTCCCTCCCACAGGAGACAATTCTCCACAACCTTCTCCAGCATGGGTTCTTCTCATGGGCTGCAGTTTTTCACGAACTGCTCCAGCATGGGTCTCTTCCACAGCGTACAGTCCTTCAGGAGCACACTGCTCCAGCATGGGTCCCCCACGGGGTCGCAAGTCCTGCCAGAAAACCTGCTCCGTGGGCTCCTCACTCCACAGATCTGCAGGTCCTGCCAGCGTGGGCTTCCCACGGGGTCACAGCCTCCTTTGGGAACCCACCTGCTCCAGCTTGGGGTCCTCCCCGGGCTGCAGGTGGATATCTGCTCCACCGTGGACCTCCATGGGCTGCAGGGGGACAGCCTGCCTCACCATGGTCTTCCCCATGGGCTGCAGGGGAATCTCTGCTCCAGCGCCTGGAGTACCTCCTCCCCCTCCTTCTTCACTGACCTTGGTGTCTGCAGGGTTGTTTCTCTTACATGTTCTCACCCCTCTCTCTGGCTGCTGTTTCTGTGCCCACTGCAACTTTTTTTCCCTTATTAAATATGTTATCACAGAGGCGCTGCTACTATCGCTGATGGGCTCGGCCTTGGCCAGCAGTGGGTCATCTTGGAGCCAGCTGGTATTGGCACTGTCGGACACAGGGGAAGCTTCCAGCAGCTTCTCACTGAAGCCACCCCTGTAACCCCCCTGCTACCAAAACCTTGCCACAGAAACCCAATACAGGGTTTAATAAGTGTACTCCTTATTTTGTGACCAAGGTGATTAAAGAAAACAGTGAACGGAATAGGAATAGCACATTGACGCTTGGACCCTCACTCAAACATACTTGTTTTGACATAGAATCAATGATGATTACTTTCTGGAGATGGATATTCAACAGGTTTTTTACTTTTCTTACTAAAATTTCATCGCAGCTATGCTTCCCTTGTTTGCTTATGAGAATCGCATACAGATACTGCTAAAAGTCTTCCTAAAGTTGTTACTCTGCCACTTTTCTTCTGTCCGTAAGGCCTGTTGCTCTGACAAGAAATCAGATCGATGTTACGTGCCTTGTCTTTACAGATCTATGTTGGCTGCTAACTTTTCTCCTTGTTATCTTCTAGATAGAAACTGCTAATTTGTTTGATGATTTGTTAACAAAGTTTTCAAGGATTTGAAGGGAATTTTGAGAGTGACTGGCACATTTGCCACTTCTAGTCTCCTCATTATCCTCCATGAGTTTTGAAAGGTAACTGTTAACACTTCTAAGACAACATTTTTGGGAAAGAAGTCTAGACTTAACAGTTTTTAAAACATCTGGCTTTGATAAGCACTTTTTAACCAGTTTCAGCCTTTTTTCAAGGCTGAAATCTTGTCCTGTGTCATTATTGTTTAACTGAGCTAGCTGCCGTTTTCTGTTAACCATTTTAGAGAAGATCAGTAAATGCTTCTGCCTTCTTGACATCAGTGTGACACTTCTTGACCCAGTAGTGGTCCCTCAGAAGAGCAGACCAACAATTCTTAGGGTTGTTGTTTTCCTACTAGTATGTCTATAGATCATTTTCTTGTTGCCCTTGATATCTCTGGCCTTTTAAATTTTTGTCCTTGTATGCTTCTGCCATTCTTTTATACTGATCCTTTAAGAAAGCTGATATAGTTCCAATTTCCTTGTTTCCTTTCCTCTGTTTTCGTGTTATACCTGAGTCAAATCACCTCCTATTACATTTCTCATCCTTTCTTTGCATTAACATAGTTTGCACTTGTGCCTTCAGTAAAGAAATTGCCATCTCTTTGTAATTCTTTTTGTGCCACAAGGTTTTAACTTGCCAGTTATCTGTTCATTGATGTCTGCTCCTCAAAATCCATTCTTTGTCTTTCTGCTCTCTTACTTTCTTCTCAAAGATACATCATGCATGGCCAATGTCTGCTCACTTGCATGTACTTCTTGTGTTATAAACACAATCATTTTGTCTTTCCCTCCCCCAGTTAGTTTTTGACTGTATCTATTGTAGAAACACCTTCAGATGAAGAACTTGGCTTAGGTAGCCATTTCAAACGCTCTAATGAAGAGCAGGTATTCTCCAGGAGAAGCTAATAAAGAAGAGGTGCTGGCAGGATAGAAGTGTAAAAGAAGATGATATGAGGAAGAATATAGTTGTTTAATTTTCTGTCAATAAGAAAAGGAGCTTATTCGTGTACGCTAAAGGGGAAGACAGTAGCCAGCTTGGAAACCCACTAGTAAGTCCAGCAAGGATCAGTAGTGGAGTACCATAAACTTGTTTAAAAAAATGAGGGCGCATGCTCTACTTGTGCTTAGAAGGCAGCTTTACTTTCTACTTTGCTAAAAAAAAAAAAAAAAAAAGGAATTTTATATTTTATTTAATTTTGAGAGTAATCATAAAGGAAGACCATTTGAACTGCTTTCATTCCAATGGAAGCAGAATTCTGCTTGAAGGGAATTGAACAAACTGCAAGACCCCCTTCTAAAACTACTGAGATGCTTGAGGATCAGAGACTGCCAGCTGTCCCATCAGGATCCCAGTCTCCTTTTCAGTTCCCTGGGATAAAATATTTTGTGATCATGAAATCTGGCTTCTCCAGATGGCTAGCAAAAGCCTATGAACAACTTCATCTTTCAAAAGAAGGATTTAGTAATCATAGGCCTCGTGGTGTTCTTTGGCATTGGGGCAAACTTCAGACAATATTTGAATTTGTATTTTTGAAACTAGTATACCAGAAGAACTTTTCAATAATACATCTTAATATGTGCTAAAGGAGCATCTTCTGGGAGCTGAACAACCAACCACTAAAGCGTCCCTCCTGTGTAGGAGTTGTAAGTATTTATAGCCTGTTTAATGTTCTTAACATGCATGTGCAAACTTGGATTTCACATTACACACAAAATTTGTTAACACAAACTCGTATTTACAGCGTTTCACTATGTACATCCTTTTGTCTATAACTTTGCGTAACAACAGTTTCTCCCAGGCCAGGTACGTTTTTTCACTCTCTTGCGTTTTTGGTTCTACAACAGGTTTTTGAATAAAATATATAGAATTCTCATCTATAAAATACAGAGAGGTGCAGAAGTAAAAAAGAGAACTTGCAAAATGGACGTGAGTTAGTCTATTCAAACTAACTAGTTTTTAGGCAAAAAGTTTAATGCTGAAGCACGACAATACCGTCACCGTTTGTGCCCAAGGCTTCCTCAGTGGCTGCCGCTTATTAATATAAACACAGGGAAGTGGATCAGATTTCACTTTCCTATGATACCTAGGAATTCCCACGCACGACTGATTGCCCGGGACAAGCGGCGGTCGGTGCCGGTGCCGTTCTGTACGCCTGGCGCCGGCCGGGAACCCCCCGGCCTGCCTGCTGCGCCCGGGAACCCCCCGGCCTGCCTGCTGCGCCGGTCGGGAAGTCGCTGTATTCGCCCTCGAGCGAGCCCAGCCGCGGCCCCACGCCCCGAGGCTCCCGGCGCCGGCCGGGACGGGGCGGGGGGCGGGGCACGGCGCTGCTGCCTCTCCCCGGCTCCTCACGGAGAGGCCGAGCGGGCGTCTGCCTTCCCTGAAGGGAGCGGGGGGCGGGGCAGCGCCAGACCCGCCGCCGTTACTGCTCCGTGGGCGGCGCCCCCGGCGCACCGCTCGCTCCCCGCCACCGGGCCCCGGCCCCGCCCCGCCGAGGGCGCGGGACCCGCCAGGCGGCGCCCGGGGCGGCGTCTCCCTGGTAACGGCGCCGGCGGCGCGGGGCGGGGCGGGTCGCGCGCCGCCAATCGGCGCGCTACAAGATGGCGGCCGCGGGAAGCGTGGCGCGGTGTGGCGGGCGGGCGGTGTAGGGCCGTGGCCGGTGCTCCGCCGGGCGTCCCGCTTCCCGCGGCTGTCCCGCATGGAGCGCGGCGGCAGCGGCAGCAGCCAGCTGGACCCCGGCTTCTCGCAGCGGGACACGCCCCGCCTGATCGTGGAGGACTCGCAGCCCGAGAGCGCGGGCGCGGTGGAGGACGCAGAGCAGGCCTGCCTCGGCGTGCTGGCCCGCCGGCTGCCGGCCCGGCGGAGCCCGAGCCCCGTGCTGGTGAGCGCCCGGCGCGGGGGCGGCGCGGCCCGGCCCGGCCCGGCCCTGCCCTGCCCTGACGCGGCCCGTGCGTCTGTCTTGCAGGAGATCGTCTGCGGTCCTGCCGGCAGCCGGGCGGCCCGGGAGCGACCCGCAGGTAAGAGCCGGGCGCGGGGCAGCGGCGCGCCCGGGGGGCCGCAGCCGCCCTAACGGCGCTGTGCTTGCAGAGCCGATGGAGAGCCCTGCCCGTCCGGACGCCGCCGGCCCGCGGGGCCGCGCCGCTGAGGAGGCCCCACCGCCCGGCGGGGAGAGCAGGTGCGTGGGCCGGGACCGCGGGAGCCTCCCCTGCCAGGCCGAGGCGCGCCGGCTCTTGGCCGCCGCCTCCTGGGCCCCTCTCGCCCTGTAAAGCCGCGGTCGCGCCGAGGACGGGCTTAAAACGCGGGCTCGGCGCTGGCTGCGGCCGCGCCAGGCCCGGTGCAGCGCCGCGGGTGCTGGAGCCCGGCCCGGCCCGGGGGGCGCGGTTCGGAGGGCTTGGGAGCGCCTGGCCGGGTGCTGCAGCTGCGAAGCAACCCCTCGGAACGCAAGTCGGCTGTAAGAAGGCAGCCTGCAGGAGCCCCGGCGTGATGTGAACAAGTCTTTCTGTTGCAGTGCCCTGGGAAAGGCAGGAGAAGGAGGTGAAGGCGGTGTTGAGGACTCTGCTACTTTGCCGTGTGTAGAAGGTAACTTCTCCATTTCGGGCCTCTTCTTGGGGCTGTGACTCTGTCAACCATCTGTGTAGTTTTTCAGTTGAGCTGCCTTGCTTGTCTCACCAGGGATAGTTGCGGTGATAACGGGTTGGAGATTGGTGTCTTTTTCCAGAAGTGGATCTGTATGCTTTGTTGTTTTGTGGGGGGGTGGGGTGGGTAAGGGTGACTTCATATCTTTGTTAACAAGGATCTTGGAGACAGGAAATGGCTTGGAAGAGCCATGGATGCATCATGACCATTAGGAGATGAAGCCTTTTCTTCGTGGCAAAGAACTCCTGGCATAATGGTTGTTGTCATCAAGGGACTTTCAGGCACAGGCTATGTATTATCAGGATTGTATTCTCATCACCGAATCCAAATCTGCTGCAGTACCGAATGGCGTTATATAAGACCTTGCTGATTAACACTGGTTTCTGAGTTAATGGCCACTGTCCGTTTTCTGTTACCATATTTTTAATTAGCGCAGCAGAGATCCGAGTCTGTTAGTTTATTCAGAGTTTCAGCAATAGCCTAAATATTTTTCTTGTTAGAGGGTGTATCTTTTACCCTTGTAAAGTGATAGATGGCTCTGATTTTTTTTTTATATATATATATATTAGTTATGGAAGTTTGATGTTAGATACAGGCATGTCACAGCCGCATTTTGGAGCTCTAGAGCTCTCACAGAGCCAGGACTTTGAGAGTGACTTCGTGCCCAATGAAGGAGATGTTAGGCATCAGTTTCACCCTGGAGCTGCTGTCCCTTCTTCCAGACTTGTGAAGAATGATACTAAAGATGGTATGTGAAAGTGATCTTACATGTCCATTTCTTGCTCTGTCAATTCTCTCTGGTTTCTTTTAAGTTATAGATTTTATGCTTCTTTGACAGGAAATACAATATTGGTAGTTTTCAAAAATGAATTCAAAGCTCATTGGTAGTTGAAAAGAATTTTGCCTTCTCTTTCCTTTGGGCTAGTTCATTTGTTTTCTTGTAGCTGTCCAAGTGCTGTTGTGGATTCTTGCACCTCTCTTTCCTAATTTGTTTCCAGAATATTCAGACAGTCTGATACTTAATTCCCTCCCTGGTAAAAACCTCATCCTGTCTTTTGTTATCATTGATAGTTCAAGATTACTTTTTTTCATACAAAGCTTGTCTTGATATTTGTGTAATTTGCAGAACTACACTTTCTTCTCTTTGTACATTATTCCAGGTGACCGAGTAACAATTTTTTTTTTCCTCTCTCTTGCTAGAGCTGCATGGGGACAGCACAGAAACTGTCTCCAGCACAGAAGCACATACTGCTTTGGAAGGCCAGTCAGAGAAGTCTGAAAGGTAAAACAGACCATGTTCTTTGTAGATCTCTTGCTGACGTTATGGAAGTTGACTTGTGTCTTTTTTACTAGGTTTTTTAGGTGTAGGAGAGTTCAGGCTTCCAGGCAAAAGAGAAAAGTGAAGGGAAAGATGAAGTACTGATGAGACATTTTTGTAGCAGTGGTGATGAAGTGCTTTCACTGTTCCTAGCTGAGAAAAGATGTGGTGTCAGACTTTTACACACAAAGATATCAATAGGTTTATTTTTAAGGGACAGTGCACTGGATAATAAGATACACTAATAACTTTCTTAAATGACTGGGATATATTAAAAGTAATAATTCAGTTTAAGTCACAGAAGTTATTTCAAGATAACTTATTCACTGCAGTACGGACTTTGGCCTCAGGCCAAAGAGGCAAAGTGGTGGCTATTCCAGGATGCTTTTGAGTATTTGTTATTGTAAGCTTTGTAGTTTTAATTATTTAGATGTGAAACTTCAGTTTGTTGAAAACTCTCTATATATCTTTTATGCTGGATAGAATAATATTTAGCTCATCTTGTATTGTCATATTCTGCCACAAAATAATATTAAAAAGGAGGTGGAACAAAATTCCTAGAGTCCACATTGAATAGAAGTCAGTAGAACGATCTGCATTCCACTTAAGCATTACTTAGATTGGTAGAAAACTTAAAAAACAATTCTGAAAATGTGACTTGTCAAGCATGAATATGTCATTTTGTCAGGATTTTTTTCTTTTTTTCTGTGGTATGCACAAGTGAATACCTTTCATCTGTGCTGATAAATTTTCTTTATGGTGTTGCAGTATTACTTCATACTTCAAATTTCTCATGTCAGTGACTGTGTCTTGCTTTTCTAGAACTCTGCAGGAAGCAGAAGAGCATGCTAGGAAACAAATGCCTGTCTGTGACCCCACTAAAACTGAGCAATCCCTTGATTCTGGCCACGAGGAGTCTGATACCTTGTCAACTCAGGAAGAGATGTTTCCTGAGAATAATGCAACAGGTAACAATAGGCCAGCAGGACCAAAGTGTCCATCCCAGAGATCATGATAACCATCATCCCTACTTGATCCTTTTAAGCATGTAGTGTTTTAGGGTACAGAGTGCCATGAGTATTTTTCACGTAATATCTGCTAAAATTGAGAACGCTTTGGAAATGAAAGGCCACAGCCTCTTTCATTGTACTGTGGAGCAATGTCTAAATGTCACTGTGTTAGAACAGTTGCACTGGCTTGTTAATACATTTAATTTCCTTTCATTCTGTGCCCCTTGAAGAACAAAACAAAAATACCCCTTTTATCCTCTTCTGAAACAAGCAGCAATAATGCTCACCCTTTGTAGTGATGCAATCTAAAGTGTGGATAAGTAGTGTAGGCAAATATTGTAGTATTACTTATGCTGGGTAACTTTGGCAAAACATTCCACCTTACTCCTCTGAATTGGCCTTCCTGTTTGGGATAGGACAGGATCCTGCAATCAAAATCTTCGTACCACAATTTTGGTCAACCTTATTTGTCATCTAGGTTAATCTTCCTTCCCTGTAAGAGAAGAGATTACAGGAAATAGGATCAGGAGAGAGGTCATCGCTGCATGTCTTGCCAGGAGGATGTCTATGTCTGGTTTTGGTATCCACAACTGAAAGGCTAATAAAGAAGTAGAAAGGTTCTTAACAATCTTAATAGCGAAGGGCCTAGAAAATAAAGTTTTGAAAGGCAATTTTGTCACAGTTTATAAAGCATGAGCTTAAATGAAGTCTCACTTAATGCTTTTTATTTAGTTTTAATTTGTGCACAACTGTGTCTATACCAGTATGATCTTGTGCATGAACTCTCTGTATCCAGAAGGTTCAATAACAACCTCCTACTTGCACTGAGTCAGTCAATGCAAAGTGTCTTTTCTTGTAAGAACCTTGCCTGTATTTGCATTCTAGCGCTGGATCAAATGAGCTGATATTGCAGCCATTGGGGGTTTTTCTTTTAAAATTCCCAAGTAGGAAGACTTGTACAGTCTGGCCTGGTTAAAAATCTATTCTATATCTATAGGTATGAACTTATCTTTTTAATCTTAACTGTATTATGCTCACATTTCACATACTGAACTTTCATGTGCAGTCCTTCTCCAGCTCTGTGTGAAAATCAGCTTGTCCTTGCCTACCTGAGAAGTGACTGTGCAGTAGTGTGAATATCATTCCTCAGAATTTTCTGATCAACTTGGTTATTGGCCAAAATTCTAATCTTGCTTCCTTTTGTTCAAAACCGCTGCAGGGAGTGGCTGTCCAATAACCAGGGTGGAAGAGCGAAGTTCTCTGGCGTGCACCCCTGCCCGCAGTCTGCAACTCCTGCAGCTCTCTGGACAGGGATCCCTTGCACAGGAGAGTCACTCCATGTAAGCAAAAAATCCCCAAACTATTGCAATAGCTTAACTGCAGTAGTGCATTTTCACTACTCTCTTATTTATTCAAGGACTTGTGCTTGATTTTAAGCAATCAATGTTTTAATTTTGCACTATGAGAGGAGCATGGGTTTATTTTGCAATGAAATGAACTAATGATGCCCATGTTGTCAATAGCCATTTCTCAAGTCTCTTGCAAGTGAACACCTGACACTCTCCTTTTATGAGAAGACTCCTATTGTGACAAGCTGGAGCTACATTTAGGGAGAAGTTAATTCATTTTCTAGTGATGTATGATCATCTTTTCCATGTTCACTTTTCTTGGTCTGCAGTGTCTCTTCAGGCCTAGTTATTCCTCCTCCTGTTGCCTTTGAATCCAGTGCTCTTGTCCCCAGCAGTCCTACTGAACAGGAGCAAGCAAAAGGTAAAATTTTCTGCATACTGGTTTGTGGTCATGTTTAGGTGCTCTGTGGTTTAGTCTGACCATGCAGCCTTTTCAAAACCTGCTGAAATTATATTTAAAGAATGAAGCAGGATTGAGAACACTGAAAGAGATAGATGAAGGGAAGTCTGTGACTCAGATGTTGATGTGCTGTTGCTATTTCCTGCATAGCTATCATAATAAAATTAGTACTGTCAGTTAGCTCCCCTTCACTTGAAAGATGGGGAATACTTCGTATGGGATACAGATTGCTGCTTACAATTGTCTTCCTTTCTTAGGGACAAGCCGTTCTTGCTACAGGCAGATATTTGTATTAAGTATATACTGTTAGGGCAATAGAGACGGCAGAGGAGAACTGCATCATAACAGTTATTTTACATTAACTTAGATGACTTGCACAATATTTTAAAAAGCTTTCCTATATTATATGTGTGTATTCTAGAATGCCATGCCAAAAGAGGGATTGTTGTATATATGATACCTTGGTTCTTAAATATTTTCTCTAAGCACCTATTCACCATCAGGGATAAGATACCCATCCATGCAGACTTCTAGTATGATACAAAATCATCATTCCTTTTTGTGAGATTCCTGTCACAGAATGTGACATACTTTTAGAATAGATATTTTGTTAGCCAGGGTCTGAATTTGGTTGCATTTTAATAAAGATAGCAAAAGGGAAAAAAAACAAAACAAAAACCTCAGAGAAATGCTTTTTCTAAATTTTGGATACCTTTTTCTAATTGTAGCAAGTTCTAGACCTGTAGCAAAATAGTTATATGAATTCTTAATAAAACACTTTCTCTCCCCCTTAAATTCAAGGATATGGATGTTTGTGTTAATTTCTTCGCAGCCCCCCCCAAAGAATTCACCTGGAGAGACTTTAGATTCACCCATTAAAGTATGAGAAAGTTGCATATGCCACTGAAGATGAGTCTTGCAACAGAATGTTGGAAACTTTGGTACAACGCAAGAATTTGCTGGTTATGTATTTTCTGCTCTTTCAAACCAGATGAACAGAAAGATCTATCTATCCCTGCAGAACGAAGAGAGCTGATGCAGAAGCAGAGAGAAGATATGCTAGTGGAGATGGCCATCCCATGTATCCCACCAGGACCTCTTGTCCTGCCACAGGCTTCAACTCCAGTGTCCCAGAGTGCCCCAACCTTCTTTCCTGGGTCTTTGCCTATACCATCACAACCAGAGTTCTCTCATGTAAGGGTTCATGTAGATATCTTTGCTGAGGCTTTTATATGGCTGTTGCAGAAAATGTGTGTTTGAGTCAGCCTCTATGCCTCTGTGTTGAGTTTCCCTACTAAGCTGGTTCTCATGAGCTTCCCTGTTCCCACCAGGCACAGTTATATATTGATCATACTGTGTGGCAATTTATCCTGCAGAGAAAATGTGGAACAGCTTAAGAGGGCATAGTGACTTACTGAACATAGAACTTGTTGTCTTTTAATCTATGCTAGAAACCTTTTTTGTGGGTGGTTTTTTTTCTTTCTTTTTCTCTCTTTGAAAGGCTGCTGCTTTCTGATGCTGAACTGGGCATCCTGCATCTCAAACTGTGTCATAAATTTGACTTTTGTCAGGGTAGACCTTAGGATCATTTGTCATGGAGAAAGTGAAGCTATTTTGTAATAAAGCATTTGTAGTCTCCTACAAGGCTAGAATTAACTTACTGTGTTTTTCAAGTTGCTTATTCTTATTATCTGTTGTTTCCTTTGTGCTTTTTGATCTCTGGAAGTTATTATTCAAAGGGATTTAACAGACGGTGGCTTTATAGCTTAATATTACAAATTTCATCAACTTAAGGCAGAAAATAAAGGTTGTACTAGAGACTTCAGTAGTCAAAGCAGGGCTTCTCCTTAGCTGAAAGTGGCTTTCATGCTAATATATTAGATTTCTCCAGAGAATCTTTCCAGAACCCGTGGTTGTTTGACTAAAAATAGCTACTAATTTGCCATACTTGACCTGTACTCCATGATTTGGTAGTGAGAGGTGTACCGAGGATTGTGTCTGACTTTGCCACAGAGGTACTAAAAAGTAATGGGTGGTGATAATTTTTCTCAGCAAGAACGGGCCAATTTTGACTCATAAATGGGGGGGGGAGGGGGGGGGAATGTTTTGTGTGTGTTTTGTTGTGTTTTTTTTTTTAATCTGTAGTTTTGTGCTGAGCTTGCTCTGCTCCATATTCCAGTGTAGTGTTCTAGGAATAACAAATGGTCCTACTTGGCATGCCCTGATGCTCCCATGTCCCACTTTTTTAATTTTAGGATATTTTTGTTCCAACTCAGAGCCCAGAGGAGAAGCATGAAGGAGAAGAAAAAGCTGCTGCTTTAACCCATTTATACTTACCAGGAGATGTCTCTGGATCCATAAATGCTTTGTCAAAGATGTCTACAGGTGACTCTGTGTCACAGCCTTCTGAGTCCTGTAAGCTGATGCTTTCTGCAAGTGAATGTAGCCAGCCCACAAATATAGAGGTCAGTTCAGGCTCTCTAAACATGGGCCAAGATGGTGAAACCACACAAGTAGAGATGATTTCTGAATGCAAGGCTTCAGACTTGAGACTCTGTTCTGAGGAGAATGACAACATAAAACTGAGGCTGGATGCAGGTGATCAAGCCCTTTCTGAAAACTGTGAAGAAGAAAAAAAGGAGGATTTACAGACTGCAGGAAGGCCCGTAATGCAGTTAGTTAGTGCAGATGTAGCAGGAGATAGGTCATTAGCCCCTACAGCTCATCAGGAGATAGAATGTATTTCTGGAAGTCAGGCTGCTGCAGATCAGTCTGGTCTGCCTGAGATTTTGTCCTACACTCAAGGTAGAGAAGCACAGTCTGAGGATTATCCATTGGAAGAGACTTCTGAACCTGAGGCAGTTCCTGAGACTCAGTGTGAAGAACAAGAAGAAAAGCTGCAAGTAAGAGAGAAGCAAATAAATGAAGATGAGTCCCTTGTTAATATAACGCTTTCTCAGAGGTTTATTCTTGGAAGGGAAGTACAGTGTCATGAAGATATGGAAGTGGAATTTGCTGATGGTTCTTGTAAAAATAGCAAAAATCTGTCTGATCAGGCCCAAGAATTAGAAAAGATTGAACCAGAAAGCCGGGGAAAAGAAACTTCAAAAGGTTGTACTTTTAGCACTGGAGAGGCAAGGAGCATGGATAAACTGACCTTTAAGGCTGCTTCAGAAAATGTGCCGAAGCTCAATAAAGTTTTATCTAAGCCTTCTGTAGGGGACTTATTGGAACAGCACAACAATTTGTTTCCTAAGTTAAAGAGTGACATTCCATCGGAAGTGGTGCTGTGTGCCAAAAAACATCCAGGTGGTTCAGAATTAGGACAGATAATGATAATAAGGAATCAGCCACCACTTCAAGAGAGCGGGGCTGGCATGCTGGTGACTCAGCAGGAGAATCAGGTGCCAAAGAGTACGGAGGATACTGTTACGACAAGGAATCTGGAGCAAGAAGAGCAGGTGCAGCCACAAGAAGAGGCTACTGCTAAATCCCCCAGTCCTTCCAGTGGTAAGTGAATTTAGGTTAGTACTTCACAGGTATATTTTGAATAATGTTAAGGACAGCTGTGTACAATCCTCAGTGTTTTCTGGGAGCACTGATCTTAGATGCGTGTTGAACAGTGTCTCTTAAGAGCGGCACTACAAGTTACTGTGCTACATGTATAACATGCCTTTACTTTTTTCCCTTTGTCACATGAGTGCAGGCAAGAATAAGGTAATTCTTGTTCCTAACACTCTCGTTGTTTTGTGGCAGAAATGCAGAGCAACTTTGAAAACTCAGAATGTTGTGACCTTGGCAATGCTCAGGGATGTTTGTAACTTCCCTCTGCCCCCTGAAGCAACAACAGTAGTGTCCTTGAAGGGAGAAGAGTGTGTGGTAGTCTGTACCTCTCATAGGTCTCCTCACTCTTTTTTTTTTTTTCTCCCTTCTTTTTTCATTTTCAGAGGAGAATTTTGTTTGGGGGGGTGTATAGAGCAGCTTTGAGCTAGAAACTAATACAGCAAATTTATCTTGAGATTATTTTAAAGTAGAATGGCTTTTCACTTGCATGTAAGCAGTGGCTCAGCAGGTATTGTTATGATGTGTTGAAATTCCTTTAACATGCAGTTGTGTAGTTACACAAGAAACGTGGGATGCTGTAGCTGAGTTTTGTGGAGCTTTTGCCTCTTAGTTGGCTTCATTTAAAAACAGAGTTCTGTATTCCTCAAATGAGAAAGCAATAGAAAGCAAAGTTTTACTAGAGCTTTGTCTTGAATTGTACACGTTTTTGAGATCTAAGTAATCTTTCATTAAACTGTGGGATCAGAGAGTGTGAGTTTCCCCCCCCCTTATGATGAAGGTAGGTGATTTCCAGTCTCCTGAAGTGAGTGATTGTGAAAGTTGAGGGTCTGAAAACATTAGTTGTCAATAGGTGATGGTTGTCTTTACATGTTCTGAACAGACTGGTATGTTAGTAGAGGTTTATTTATCTGTCTTCACTGATTTGCTAGGTAGTTTATGCTCTGTGAATTATCTCAGTCCTTAAGTACAATGGAAGATCAATAGAATTATGTAGTGCTATTACAATAAAATGAGATGTCTAGCAGGGAAGATGTTTGTGAACCATCTGATAGGTTAAGATTGACCAGTCTGTGATTTTGATTTGTGGAACCTACAAAGCTGTGGGCTAGACAGAATTTCTCTTACTACTCAAAGGTCATGATATTGTTATACAGCCTTATAGTTTGTTCTGCAGAGCTTTGTTCAAGTGATGATGTTTTCTAGCTTTTCCTTTTGAGAAATTAGTGTAAGATACACTGCTTAAAAACCATTTCCTAACACTCAAGTCTTCTTTTTCCTTTTACATACTCAGTTGATAATGGTCTGAATAATTTTCTATTCTTTGTCAGTGAGGGACATCTCTCTTATTTTCTCTGCCATTTTATGTTTGGGTTTTTTCAAGAGCTGTACATTTCTTCAACACTTCTTCAAAACTTCTCTCGTCAGTCTCACGAGTCCAGTATTTTTTGTTACTGTTTTCTGAACTACTTGTTTAATTTTTCCAGTTACAAACTGATCCTTACTGCCATTTATGGCGGCTTTGGCTGTTTCTTCCCGAAAGCCTTCTGAGCTCGTTCTTATGTGGTTCCCTCCCCTTTTCTTCAGTTCTTGTGACCTTGAACCGTGCTGACTTCTGGAACATGTGATCCTGTTTGGAAAGGTCAAAATGGCAGATTTCAAAAAGGAGCAAGATGAAGAGCTTTCTTCTTTGTGTCTGAACAGAAGTAGGTGAGATGACTTTGAAGTGCTAGATGGAGACTTGGATGAAAAGGGATTGAGTGTAATACTTACGTGTGTTTTTAATACCAAATTTGCTGACAAGTTTGAGAAAGATAACCATTGAATAGTATGGAACTGGCTGGTGAGAAGAAACTCAAGATAACTAAAAAATAGGATAAAGGTAGTATCTTGCGTTGTAAGATAAGAATGACAGGTAAATACTGATACCTGTAGAAGTTAGATTACAGCGAGGTGTGGAAAAGAGATATGAATGCTTATGCAGGTCATCAGTTTTTAGAGGGACTTCCAGCAAAATATAATAGCAGTTTTCAACCTAGACTTTGCTATAAGTGTTGGTTGACCTATTTTAAAATGAAATAAAGCTCAAATTATCAAGGCGTATAGATCCTTGTGGCCCTAGCTTTTTAACATCACTGACATCTGACAACAACTTCTGCAGTGGTTACTTTATTTTGAGCTAAGTATGTGTTTAGTCACGTAAAAATTCCCATGCTTCAGGGGTTCTGATATCTTCTTTGTTTAGATTTAAAAACTCCACTTTCCCAACAACATAGTCATATGAATTAAACTGTATTGTTGAGGACTGCTTAATATACCAGCTATTGTAGCAATTTAATTGATGTAACTTTTGAACCTGTTCTTCCGAATGCGGTAGGACCAGTAAGATGCTAGGGAGCTTTTTTGGTTTTATGTTCTTTAACATCCCATAACTAGTGACCATGACTTTCTTTTGGAACGTTACAGCAAACTGCTTCGTTGTTGAGCATGAAAGTAGAGCATTTCAGCTGGCCAGAAATGCAATGATTTTTTTTTTTAGCACATTCTCTGACAGTGGAGTCTTTGTTGGCTTGGGGAACTGCTTGCTAAGCAAGTAACATGCTGGAGGCAATTCGGTGGGTTGTTCTGCAATCAAGACAGTAGTGTCATCAATTTCAGATTTAAGTTCTTAATTTTTGGTACTTAGATGTGTCTTAGCAACATCTTATCTAAAGTTTGGAGGCTGCCTCCCTAACGATATTTAGGGAGAGCTTTGTATATTGTTTATAAGTGGTACAATTGAATCATGCTGTATTTTTTCAAATTAGAATATAAAAAAGTGTCGGTGACAGATTTTGGAGACTGCACACAAAATCTGAATCATCACCGTTTGAGGCACTCTGTGGACCAAGAAGACCAGCTTCTTTGTTAGTGTTGGGTTATTCTGTTGCCATTTAATGTGTGGGTTTTTTTTTTTTGTGTGGGGGTGGGATGTCATTGCTGGGGTGGGGTTTTTTTCAGTCATTCCTGTTTGGTGGCTTGCAGTAGGTCATTGTGCCTTTGATAACTCTGAACTAAAAACTGAAAATCGTGGTGTCTCTGAATTGAGGTGGTACAACAGTCAGAAGAACAGCTATACTGCATCAATCTAGCTTGGTATACAAGTTCCCCCAATACTGAATAGCAGATGCATATGGGTGAATATAAGGGCAAAAATGCAATGGGGACATACTTCTGAAGAAGTTGCTGTTTAATCATCAAGAAAAGTGTGGTTTAGGAACATGCTGAGTCTGAAGCGATGTCTTTGTTTTTTGATATCTTGGGTAGTTGTGTTTTTGTCCCCTACCATGGAATTTCTGTTTGTGTTTTTTTTTTTTGAACCTCTGTAAACTTTTAGGCTTCAGAGCTTCCTGCAGTATGAAGTTTGAGAGATTAAATTACATACTGGGTAAAAAAACAACTCTATTTCATCAGGCATTAGTTTCATTTGATGCCCCCTAATTCTGAAAAGTTTAAAATCTGAAAACTTAAATTTTATGTAGAAACTTGCACATGGCAAGAATGAAGGAACATGATGTTAGTATCAGAAAATCTATCTAACTTCTAGTAAGTCTATTAGGGAACTGCAAAGATTGCAGGAGCTCAAGCATTATTTACATGAAGTTGAATGATGAAATTTTAGATACTGTATTCTTAATTTCCTTTAACTGAAAGAAGAAGAAAAGCTTTATTATATAGCAAATAATGATTTGAGGGGATCTGGTGAAAATACTGGTCAGGAAGTTCAAAGGTGTTCTGAACCCTTTGGATTTTGTGATCTCAAATTGACTTTTCTGTGAACAAGTCTAGGGCATTTGGTATGCTGGGACTGCATGTTTCTTAAGAAAATTTGGGATAGTCAAGAGAACAGTACTGATATTTGAATTTAAGAACAGTATAGGTTTTATTAAATAATATGTTTGGCAGTACACTGCTGAAATGAGGAAAAATAAAGATGAGTAGCTGTAGTTGCATAACAAGGTTGAATGTTATGTTCCACTTCAGTATGGCCTTTCACAGAGTTCACAATTCAAAACTTCCTTTGTAAGAGAGTGTGAACAAAGTTGCATTTAACTTGAGGTAACATTTCCCTTGCTATGTTGTACTTGAAATGTTTTTTCTTAGATAAATCTAAATGCAACTTAAACATATCACACTTGGCTGGATTTACTTTTGAAAGAGAACAATAAGCTACTGTTTGGAGAAAGCGAACTCAGAAATTAATGCTGGTGGTTATGCTTTGTGTATTTGTATTGCATTAAAGGGCTGATCAGTGTTAGGAGAGAGCTCAGGCTTTTGAGATGTTCTGCCTGCTGTCTTCAGACTCATGAAGCATGGTGGAAAAGTATGTAGAGTGATATTTGTTCTCTTATCATTGCTCAGTCCTTAAGGTGTGAAGAGCTTTAGAGCATCCCTCTTCTCTTAAAGCAGCTTTGTTCTTATAATAGTTATTTCCAACAGGAGTCTAATCCCTTATCAACAGATTATGAAGCATACATCAGTAAGCACAAGCTTTGGGTGAGGATTCGAAGGACCTTGGAGAAGAGTCCAAGAAGCAGGAGTAGAAACTGGATGGTGAGGTTTCAGGGGTGTCTTTTGTTTTTGAAGTTTCCTTGAATAAGGTAGTAACTGTTTAGTTACTCTACTAAAAAATACTCAAAGGCTAGAACATGATAGCATATAGGGATATGAAAAAGAAACTTACTGAAGTCTGTTTCTAGGACTCCATGGAATTTATGGAAGTTGTGGCTGCCTGTGAAGTCTTTTTTGTAGATTGTACAATTTTGTACATACAAAACCTTATTCAGAAAGTTCTCTTTTTACTGGTAGTATAAAATAAAGAAGAAACAGATAAGCAGCGCAGTTAACATAGTTATGATAAAGTTTAAGCCTACCAGGTTAAATTAAAAGTTAATATTTTTATTAAAATAATGAAAAGGTTTGTTGTCAAGGTCTTAAATCTTTTTAACATTGCCTCAGGCCTGGCTAGAGTGGTGATTCTTAATCTGGAAGACTTCTGGAAGTAAAGTTGTTTCTTACTTTCTAATGGGGTCCTTTTGACATATGACAGCTAGATATGAATTACCAATGGAGAAAAATGTATGTAATGAAGCTTTTGTCCTGTCTATTAAAGAGTAGTGCTAGTGAGTTAAGAACAGAGCTAAGAAAGAGCTTTTTGAAAGATAAAGCAAAAGTTCTTAAATAGAAGGCATGGTGTTCTTTGGGGTGGTGGTGTTTTTTTGCTTTGTTTTTTTCCCCTCCCTTCTGTATGTACAGAAAACAGAGTGGCCATCCACTGTTACTAGCCTTCTCTGTAGATCTCTGTAGATGTTATGATGCCACAGCAGAGGTGCCACATCCTGTGTAGAGGTAATGGGTCGGAGAGAAGAACTAGAGCAGAGGGACCTGTGCTTGAACTGCTTGAGAGCTGCAGGCTGGCCATCCATGTAGTAGTGGTGTGCAAGAACCATCACAGTATGCAGAAAAGGTGGTGGGACTTACCTTTTCATCTAGAAGAGAAGAGGATGATAGCTCTGCTTCACTTAGTTTGATGCAGAGTTGGGAGATTTCTTTGTCCCCTTCCATTATGAGGGTGCAGTTTTGTGCTATTCTGGTAGTTGCGTGCCATCTGCACTGTGCTAGAAACATCCAACTTTCCCTGTGAAAGCATTACCCAAGCAAATGAAATTTTTTATAGCTTAGCATTAGCAAACTTGAGAGAGGCAAAGCAGGCAAAAGTAAGACCCAATCTTTTGATGCTGATAGGTAAAAGGAAATGTTATAGGATGATGGTCTTAAGAACATAAGAAAAGTTTGTGGAGAGGATTAACCTTTTTTCATTGTTACAACAGTTGATGCAGTTATGTGAAAGCAATTAAGCTTTCAGGCATACACATTTTTTTCAGGTCTTGTGAGTGTGAAAACTTGTTTGTTTTCTCTAATGATATCTGCTGGTTTAATAACTAGATTATCTCTTATTAAAATGCAGGCTGATCATTTCTTCATAAATTCTTTTCATCATTTGTTATTAGCCTGCCAAATGTGGATTTGTAGGCTAGAAGGGATTGTGGTAGCTAAATCGGATCAAAATTCACTTGAGTTTTTAAAGACTTAAGTTCTTAAATTAAAACACTGTTTAGACAGAAATCTGCTATAGGTGATGATATGACAGGCATTCCTAAGTTGTTTATGAGGAATGGTAGTTGGCCTTGAGATATGCGGTGCACTCATGAAGAGTGAGTACCATTGCACTCTGAAATAACCTACCCGCTGCAAAAATACACTGAAGTCCTTAGGTTCATCTCAAGGATGTTGCAGTTGCTGAACCATGTGTTTAAAGCTTGTGACAGCAGGGCAGGTGATGGTTTTCAAAGTTTTCAAACGGACAATAGATAGGTTTTCACTGGTCAATTTTTTTTCTGTGAGGGGATTATGTCTTTGTCATGTATTTATGGCTTCATTTGCCACAAGGTAAGTCTGTAAATCATATGTCAGCATCTTGTGTAACTGAAGAATGATGCACTGCTGCTGGCTATAATGAAAAGTTGTATCTGTGTATCTAGTGCTAGCTCTTGAATTTAAGTAACTTGTATTTGTGTTCTTATGATCTTAACTAACAGTTTTCCAATACTGTTTAGTTTTGGCTCTGTTTTTTTGGGTGTTTTTTTTGTTGGCTTTTTTTTTAATACATGCTTCTTAAAATTCAGGAGTTACATAAATTGTGACTTGCATTATTTGAGTAGTATCTTGAATGAAATCCAAAGAACAAATACAGTTTTAGGGAAAAGGAAGGATAGTGACAAAGATGATGAAAACCTATTTTGACTTCAGTGTGGACAGGAAACGGTTACTCTGTTAGTTTTGTTAAATGCTTCTATGCAATTTGGAAAGAATGCAGCCTGCAAATTACTGATATGTGTTGTTGAGGTTTGGAAATAAATGGCATGGGTGAGGCAAAAGGAAGGAGCATTTTACTAGGTTTTAAATGTATTTTATCTGTTAAATCCTGCAAGATCCACACATGATATATCCACCAAGGTATGGTTTCCCTTATAGAACAGGCTACCTCAGCCAATAGACCCTGCAGAGCCTTTATGCTGGAGACTGCACAAGAAGGGGCAGAAGTATTGGAGAGGACAGGAGGATGGGGCCAGCCCTTCTGGTGGCAGCCTGCAGCTGGTTATTAAACTGCAGTATCTGTTACTTCTCAAAGCTTACTTGCCAGGCCAGTTTCTGCTGTCATCTTCTAGCCCATAATTGACTGCTGCTAATGGTTTGAGCTCATAGGTGGCTATCTGAAGTGTATCTGCTGACCTTTTATCCAAGGATGTTTGATGATAAAGCGTCATTCTGTGTAAGTTTCAGGTTATTAATTCAGGCAACACGTAGCTCTGCCAATTCACTTCTATCCTAATCTTCATTTCTGTTTCTGGCCTCATCTCCCTTTTCTGTGGAAAATCCTGAGCATTTCTGAAGCAAAGCTGCATTCTGTGAAAGTCCTATTCATGCCACTTTTATCTAGCACTTGGGGACAGCTGCATCAAGTTCATCACAGCCCAGATTTTCACCAAGACTTTCCACACAAAAGGTGAGGAAGATCAGTTAGAGCAGCTGTCCTGAAACCAATAACTTTTCAGGGGGGTGTTTTGTACAGGAGAGCACCAGGGTTACACTTTTCCCCATTTCCACAGCACAGTGAACCCGTGCTTTTGGTATTTGAACCAAAGTAGCCCCCTGAAATGACTAATCCTGGCACTCTCTGTCTTTTAGGAACCCCGTTTCATTTTACTTTGCCGAAGGAGGGTGATGTCATTCAGCCCTTGACCAGCATAACGCCACCTCTCATTGGCCAACTTAAAATGGGACCCAGAAGACATAGCACGCCAATTGGTGAGTTTGTCCTGAATGGCTCTGTTCTGCAGTGAAAGCCTATTTGGAAGCTTTTGATTCTTGATGTAGAATCTGATGGGATAACTCAAACTTAGCTTGGCAGAAAACATTGCTGCTCTATGGGCAGGGCTCATCCCTTTTCCACGCTTTCCTTGGTGTGTTCTTTCCTCAGTCTCTAGTGAAGATGTTTGCTCCCTTAGTATGGGGTGGTATGGAACATAACTACCTTGCACTAATGGTGTTCCTGCATACAACTCCATTAAAGAATGCAAAAGACCCCTCTGAGTAGTGAAAGAGCTTAGACTAAAAGAAGATTGTTCCCAGTGTTCATCATCTTTTAGCAGGACTTTCTTTGCTAGGTTCACAAAACAACACCCTGCATTTGCTGGATAAAAGGAAGTGTGTATTTCTGCTTGGGTACTGGTAAAGTATTCTGTCGCAAGCTAAGGATGATACCTGTGCTACAGAACTTTCATGCTTCAGAACTCTATATAGGAATTTCTACTACTGCACTATTGCTAATAATGCATGCAGTGAAGCATCTTCAAAATAGAACTGGGACCTGAACCCCAACAGTGTGAATAACAGTAGCTACTTTTTGATTTACTTTTTTTTTGTTTTCCTATTTTTCAGTGGATGATAGTTGCCCAGACAGCACTATAGCAACTAGTGATGTTACAGCAGAGGGCACAATGGGGACCAACAATGTCACTGTGGAAAGTGCAATGGTATCAGCAGATGTGTCAGAAGTGTGCGAGAAAGGAGATTCTCCTGTGGTTCCTGAGGCTGATGCAAAACTCTCTCTGCGAATGAACCTCGTTACCCCTGAAAATGATGGGAGCGAGGAGTCCATGCAGTTCAGCTTGGAAAGTAAGAGGGTGAAACCTTGAAACACACAGGTCCTGCCAGATCTTAGCCCTAACTCAAAACCTCTTTGTGGCATTCCCCAAGACAGTCTCTGAGTCTCTGTAGTTCTTCTCATTTTTCTTTTTGGGCAGCGTCACTTAAATTTGTTTCTCTGTTTCTGCAATGCTCTAAGCAAGGATGGAGTGAGAGGAGAGGTCTCTTGTGAGGAAAGGTATTTCCAGCAGACTAAAAATTGTGATGTATAGTGGCAACGTCACAGGACAGGAACTGGAGTTTGATTATATTGGGAGGGAAAAGATTTTAAAAGTATCATCTGGACAAAAACATTTGACAGCATTTTAATCAGAACAGGGATATTCAGTCTAACAGTCTAAAACTTGTAGAAATTCAGGTCTGTGATGAGAAGTTGGGCAGGGAGGCCTGGGCACCCTTTGTCCAGCACCACTCAACCTCTCTCTTTGCTGAGCCTGGGGGGCTGGGAATGGGCAGGAGAGTCTGTTCAGGTGACACTAAAATCATCCTTCCCTTCCTTCTTGTTTTAGAGCCTACAGCCAGTGACAGGAAAGATGGATCCTCTGCTGCTGCTGGGGCTGCTGCCAGGTAACTGGACTTGTTGCTGCACAGAGTTAATACAAAGGTCTGGGTAGATCCTTTTTCCACTGGTTACCAGCAGCAGGGGGGGGAAAAAAAAAGTAAAATGAGACACAGAAGCAGGGGACACTTTCAGCAGTAGCTGTGACATTAGCTCTTGCAGCAGGTTTTAAGTATATGGGCAAGGTGGGTGCCCTACCTGCTCTTTCCCTACAGGATTTGTGCTTCCTACTAATGTCAGCATTTTGCCCCCTTCTGACTGTAGTCAAAGCAGAAATTCACATCTTGTGCAGTCCAGAATGCAAGTCTGCCCTATCTACCTCTTAAATACATGGTTTTCTGCTTTCTTTCCTTACTGTGCAATTTTCTGCAAAGAATCTCTGAGGAGTGCTGAATGAGAATTCTCTTTTTGATAGGAAGCTGATAGAAACAACCAGGTCACCAATACACTGAAATCACAGTTTAACATCTTGACCAAAACAAAAGTTACTCCCTTGGTCTTTTGATTTGTATGTATCTATCTTATCTCACATTTAATGCCTAGCATTGCTTGATTTTAGCTTTTGGGGAGTATGATTTGTAAGTACTAATAAGAATCGGAGTCAGAAGATAGTGATGTGTGGTCATCTGAGTGAAGTATAATGGTTTGAAGCAGTGAGAAAACTTTGAAATAAACTCGGTATCTCTTGTCACAGGATTGCGTGCTGGATGGTAATCATGTCTTAGTGCTGAGGATGAGTGGCAGTTGTTCCTCACTGGCTGAGGATGGGTTACCTTTGTAGCCATAGGTTGAACTTGATCTCTCAGGGTCTGCTTTATGATTGTCATGAAAATCCTGAGAAGTCAGTCATAAATGGTCTGTGTCCCCTGGTGGGTACCAGAGGTAGTAGATGGTGAAACTCCTGATGGCACTGCAGTTTTCCACACTACGTTTTCTGGAATTGTTACATTGCTCTTGGCTATTAGGGTGTCTGCAGAAATGACAAATGCTTATGCAATTGCAGCTTGTTTCTTCACCTTTGAGACTGACCATCTCACTCATTCTGTGGCTGTGTAGGTCAACAAGCTCAATACCAGTTGTTGCTTTCCCAAAGGGCTAGAAAACTCTTGTTATACTGTATAAGGGATTTTCTCACTCCCTGATGCTTTTTTGTTTGTTTGTTTGTTTTAAATCTGCACTGCTAGCTCCCAGAAAGCATCATCTGTGTTTAGTCGTGTCTGTGAAGTTCGTCGAGAGGATGAGGCCAGAGGTCATGGTCTTTCCACTTCTCCATTTAGGTAACTCCTCACAGTCTTTGCCTGCCAGTCCTGGTTGGATTTATATGCACATGTGCACTTTCTACATCAAAGAAATTGCACTAAGTCATTATCTTTGGGTGACTTAGAAGGTTGGGGACAATGGGGTAAGTATAATAAGTACTGTATGTTTGTATCTCACATGGTAATCAGACTTACCTTTTTGACTGAGCAGCGATGTGGTTCCAACTGGCTAATAAACGTTGGTAAAATCTGGGGCTTGAAAGAACTGAGATCATACTTACAGCTGTTTAAACATCTTTTCCTTCTGTTCTAAGGTCTTCTGACCTATTGTGTGTGTTATTGTTTCTGCTATTGTCTCCTTTCCAAGTCCATCAATTTTTGCTGGTCACTTTGAAAAGGACTGTACTGCTGCATATCTTATGGTGATAAGGGTGCTGGCTGGAGGACCAGGCGTAGAAATCTCCTTCAGGGTTTTCCATTCTATCTTTTGATGGTGCACTGAGGTCTTGGTCTATGGAGAAAGAGTAACCTATATTTCAAGTGCATTGAACAGTTATACTAAAGATAGTAATGAATAGGGAATTCCAGTGCTGGGTGATGTACAGACAGAACAGAAGACAGTTACTCCTGAAAGCCCTCAAGTATGTGAGGGAAGCCAAATGTATACTTCCGTAAGGGTCAGTATACAGTCCCATATAGTACCTGATAAGACTTTTGACAGGGCAGACAAATTCTAATGAAAACGTTAGACAGCATTTGTATTTATGCTCCTGCCTCTTCTCGCTAGGTGCGATTACCAGTTTCAAGCCAATGAAGCGCTGAAGCAGCCTGTAGTGACTTCAAGATGGCATCACTTCCAGAAGCATGTTACATAGTTGGTGCCTGATGTGTGGAGTATAGATTGCTTTATTAGTGTTTGGAAAAGCACCTAGTTCTCGGCAGGTGTCAGCCATTCTTCTTCCTACCCTGCGAATCGCTTGAGAGATGTTGAAAGATTATTTTATAATTGGAGACTCATGGAGCTCTGTGCAATCTTAAGAAGCAATTGAATGACTGCCAGGGTTTCTTTTAATAGTGCTTTCACTTGGGTGGCAGCATATTGGTTGTCCTGCTTTTTTAATCAATAACTTTGATCTGTATGTAACTGGTTTGCAGGGGGAATCTGTTCAGTTTTCCTGCCCCACCAGAAGATGCTGAATTACAGAAAAATCCCAGTGGTTGGCAGTACCAGCAACAAAAGGCAGATGACAGTGGTGGACAGGTCCTAATTCCTCAGAGGATGCAGCAGGACTGCCATCAACAACCTTCTGGTGCAGAGGATGGGGACTCTGTGGAGACTGGTATTGTTAGCACTCAGACAGAAGAAGGGAGAAGAATGCAGAAGAAACCAAGTAAGGCTGTTAAAATTGATGAAAGCCAAGAGAGGTGGGCAAACACCAAGAATAAAGGGATTCAGACTATGGCAGAATGTCTTTTTACTCCGACAACTGTTACAACAGCAACACAAACGTCAGAAGAAATCTGTAGGCAGGTGGAAGTGGGAACCAGTATGTCTGGGCAAAGACCTGGGCGACAAGATGCGAATGTCCAAACTGAGGAGAGTGGGGAAAAGCTTGTGAATGCCTCTGGAGAGGACACAGACTCTCTGCACAGTCAGGTGGGACGAAGGCTGCCTGTATTTAATTTTACTGCTTTAGAACAGTAAAGTATCCCTTCAGCCAGTAAGTTCACTAACAGTAGGTTCTCTGTCAAAAAAAAACAACCAAAAGACCACTTTAAAATGTTAATGTCGCAAGCTTTCCTGTGTCAACTGTACACAACTGCTAAGGTAGCAATACTCAGTGGACAGCATAAATTTGGGAAGTAAATGTCTCCATATTTATTTTTTTGAAAAATGACAAGTCTTGGTTGGTTGGTTTTGTTTTGGGTTTTTTATGCGTCCAGATGTAGTTACTATAAAAAAAAAATTTTTTTTTCGCTTTTTGTTGGATGGAGATAGGAATTGCATGAAATTTTGAATGAAGGGTTTGATGCCTTCTGTTTTGCACCAACCAACTTCTGACAGCTTGTTCTGCCACTCCATCCAATGTCAATGGATAAACAGGAGGGGAGAGCTCCTCCAGAGAAACGTTCTAACAAGATGAGTAACTTTGAATTAGTATTTCAGAAAGTATTGCAGACTCAAGAAAAATCACTGCTTTGCAGTTACATTTTGTATATTTTCTTGTGAACACAAAAGACTAGAAAAATGATTTTTTCTAAACTTGAGTTAAGAATAGTGTGTCCCCTGGGAAACAGGAGTTTAACAGGGCCATTAATATATATGCAGTGCAACATTGATGTGATATGCCTGAGATTCCACTGAGTGAAAGAGTATCAGAAGCCACGCTAAGCAAGTTTGCTGTTTCCTCCTTGAACTGCTATGATTTCCCTTCCTCTACCTGTCAGAAAACTGTGTTCAGTTCTCCCTTGTTTAGGGTCTCTTGTGTTGTTGCATCAGATTTGTAACAAGATGCTGAAAGGTTCCTGTCACGACCCAGACTGGACAGACCAGGGAGTGGTGTTTAATTCAAAATTCCCTCAGGCTAAATTAAGGTGAAACGACACCAAACAATCAGTTAAAGATTTTATTCGTGACAGAAGCAAACTGAACTGGGGAGGCATGGTAGTAGGTGACAGGGTTTCTCACAACAGGAATTGGCATAGGACTACTTCTGCAAACTGTGTAACCATATACATCAAATCAGGGAATAAGGAGATCCCTTCTGTTGAGTCACAAGGTTTGGAGTAGACCCCCTTGCTTTCCAGACTCCTCCTCAGAGAAGGGTCTAGGGGCAGCTGGATCTGCTGTTATGTAGAGTCTCAGCCTTGGTCAACGGTTTACATCTTGAAATGGGTGAGGTGTAGGGCTTGTGGAAAAGGAAAGAAGAAGACAGAGAAAGGAAGAAAGAAAGATTTCACTGGTCCTGGGTCCAGTCAGCCGAGGGGTCCGGTCCCGGTGGTCTTGCGCACCCGGGCTTCAGTTTGTGTCCTTTTATCATCCTTGCCCCTCCTTTGGGCGGGCACCCGAACTGGTGAGGCTAATGAGCAGTTTGTGAGTCTTTGGGCTTGGGGGTCGTTTGTGGAGTAACTTCTCCTTCCCTGCAGACGTGGCCATTGTTTGATCTTTGCATCAGAACAGCTCATCAGAACAGGCAGGGAGCTGTGCACCCTCTAGCATGCCTTCCCCCTCCTGTTGCTGATGTCTGAGCTGATGGGCTTTTCACCTTGGTTCCTTGCTGTGCAGGGTTTGTCTTTAAGCAGAACTTGCCCCACCACAATGTTTGAGACATTAACTCTTTCAGTCTCTCACAATTCCCTAACCCAGTACTTGAACGTGGTATGAAGAAACCGTACTGCAGAGAAAGCTGTACCCAGAAATTATTTGCTTTTCATTGTCGTCTGTTTTGTTTTTAATTTGTCCTGTTTACTACAGGGAGAGGAGGAGTTTAACCTTCTTCACCCACCCAAAGGCCGAGTTCAGCAACGCCACATGCGAACTATTCGAGAAGTGCGCACTGTTGTTACACGTGTTATAACAGATGTTTACTACATAAATGGTGCAGAAGTGGAACGAAAGGTAGTTGAGGTAAGTTCCTGTTTTCAGGGCTACATGTAATTATATGTTGGCTGAAAAGTAAAATTAATTAAAATGGGAATGTGTTGTGGCTGCAGAAAATGAGTTGAGTGAACAAGTTGGCATGCTGTGATGACAAACTTTTCTTCATGAGCAAACATGTAGACCATTTAGTGCATGGCAAAAGCTGTGTATTTGTTGCTGGTGTATTTTGTGCCCATTACTGTATTCTGAAGACATGCTGACTTTTTTCTACCCAAAGAACTGAACAAAAGACTTCACTATGTGCATCCAACTGTTTTAAAATTCTTGGGGTTTTGTCAGAATAGAGAAATTTCAGAATAGGCAGAAATTCTATTAGTAAGCAAAAATCACTTCTGCCTGTAAAATTGAACTATGTAAGGTAGTTTAGCCTGTTTGCAGCTCAGCATCATTTTTAATCACACTTTTGAGTCCTGTGGACCAGATTCTATAAGAGGTCTACAACAAGCAACTTAAAAACAAAAAAATAGCAAGCCTATTGTTAGTACACTTGTGTTGGTGTATGTCCATTCATTAATTGGAAAATCTTTAGGGAATCTCAAAAGGTAGCTGACAAATGGTGATTTGGTGTGCAGAGTAATCATATCGGCCTGCTAGCAATAAAATTTTACTGCTGTTCTGGTATAAAAGTAAATAACCTAAGAGTCTTGTGCTGTGTTGTTACAATGAGTAATGACACAAAAGGATAAATCAGTTCAGTGCAAAGCTTATCCTTTCACACCTGATATTACACATGAAATTGCTTATTGTAACATTAAAACAGAGAATTTTCCTGAAATGTGCTTACATAGGTTGTGTAATCACAATCGTATAACTATTTCCAATTTATCTATCCATATTTGATATCACTATTTTGTGGATACATATTTTTATATCCATAAAACTTTAATGGCTCCAAATGACCAGCTGTCTGAAACTGATCTTGGATTATTAGTAACTAAAGGCTGCTAATGTCTCATGTATTTGTTGCACTGTCACACTCTTGAAGGCTGGGAATTACTCAAAGCCAGACTAATTTGATACCAGCCAAGCTCTGTCCTGTTGACTGATTTCTTAATGTGACTTCTTTATATAGAGCAGCTACAGGCCTATAGTGAGAGACACACTGTCTACCATTGATCAGTCCAGACTCAAACCTGCATGGCTATCTTCAGTTTCATGAATGTGGTCTCAACTTGTCTGTGCTTTTTCCTGGTGACTGTAGAGCTTTCATCTAGCAGGTGCATCACCTTTGGCAAACCTCCTTTTTTTTATTTTTTTCCTCTTAAGGAAGCTGAGGAGCCTGTAGTGGAGTGCCAGGAGTGTGAGACTGATACATCCTCCTCTAGAACTGCAGTGGGCTCATCAATGACCTCAGGGGACCTTGGTGACGTCAGCTCCTTCTCATCTAAGGCCTCGAGCCTCCACCGTACATCCAGTGGAGCAAGCAGTGGTCACTCTGCCACACACAGTGGCAGCAGCAGCTCAGGGCGAGGAACTGGAGCTGTCAAAGGGAAAGTGTGTGGGACAGAAACTGGAGAGTTTGCTTTACCCATTGGCAGAGGCGCCTTAGGAAAATTAAGGTACGTGCAGAGCCTTGGGAAAGGAAGAATAGATACTTTACAGAAGTGAACAGCTGGCTTGGGTGGTGTGTGAAGCAGGGTAGACCCTAAACCAAGAGTTTTCTGGGAAGGATCTGGCTTGATGAACAGAAATAAGGAGATAGTCTTTGCTTTCACCTCTGTTCTTCCTAAAAGAGTAGTTTGTTTCCTTGTGACACATTGCTTTGCCTAAGCTCGTTTCAGTTTAGCAGCAATGAGGCAAACTTCTTGACCAGTTGTGAGATCACAGAGAAAATGGGGGGATCCTAATGAGCTGGCTTCTCTTTTCAGAACAGTTAACTCAGAAATTCTCTAGCCCTAGGAAAGGAGCTGGTCAGCCAGCATCTCCGCTCAGAGTTAGCCAGGCAGGAGCGCTGCCTTGTGAGGAAGAGGAGGACTCTATGCCTGGCACTCGTCAGGGTGGCAGAGTACCTGTGACACCTCGTGGGCGAGGAAGAAGAGGCCGCCCTCCATCTCGAACAACAGGAACAAGGTACCCTGGAAAAAGGAGACTGTAACTTTAATTTGTGGCAGAGTAAGAGAATGGGGAGCTGCTGTCTTAACGTGACAGAGGAAAAGGAGTACTGAATGTTTCAGGAGCTATTTTTTGGTGATAGCATGTAGCAGCTGCAAGCATCTTACCCAACGATTCTTTGTTTAGTAACTGTTTTTCCTGATCCTTCTGGGACTGCTTTTCTTCTTTCTACAGAGATTTAGCTGGACTGCCAGGTGTGGAAGATCTCTCAACTACAGCATCACCTGAGGAGAAATCATTTACTCATCCGGTTCGCCTGCCAGATGGAGGGGAGAAATCTGACACTTCTGGCTTCTGTGCCTTACGTCGAAGTGACTCTCCAGAAATCCCATTACAAATGGTGACTGGTCCTTCAGACTGTGCAGACTCATCCTCTGGGAGCAGCTTTGTGGGCCTCAGGGTTGTAGCAAAGTGGTCCTCAAATGGGTACTTCTATTCCGGGATGATTACCCAAGATGTTGGGGCAGGAAAGTACAAGCTGCTCTTTGATGATGGATATGAATGTGATGTGCTAGGAAAAGATATTTTACTCTGTGATCCTATCCCGCTGGAGACTGAGGTGACTGCACTCTCAGAGGATGAGTACTTTAGTGCAGGTAAGAGCAGTGCTTGAGCTCCATCCTTGGGTTTTCTGAGTTGCTGAATGAAATGGGAGATGAGTGCTTGTCCAGGAGGATAAGAAGCCTGGGTATAGTTGGTTAACGGGTGTTATTTTGTGTCTTGTCAGGTGTGGTGAAGGGACACCGGAAGGAGTCTGGAGAGCTATACTACTGCATTGAAAAGGAAGGCCAGAGGAAGTGGTACAAACGAATGGCTGTTATCCTGTCTCTGGAACAAGGAAATAAGCTCCGGGAGCAGTTTGGGCTAGGTCCTTATGAACCTGTCACCCCCTTGACCAAAGCAGCTGACATCAGTCTTGGTAAGGGGAGGTGCTGTTGAGCTGCTGGCTATGCTGTTCTGCATCTTGTGCCTTTATGATGATTCTAGTTCCTGATCTGAATGACTAATGTTTACATCTTTCTGGGTATTCAGCAATGCTTTTGGTACTTCATAATGGGATCTTTGAGATCCTTTTATTCTTTTGTCTTGCTCAGAAACTTAGTGGTGTTGACCGGCTTGTGGAGGGTGGTCTGCTTCTAGGACAGTGATGCTTGCTGTACTCATTTACACTTGGTGGATGCCTGCTATGATACAAACTCTTCAGCCATACTGGGAGGAAAAGAGACAGGCAGGGTACAGGGCTTGAGAAGAAAGATACACAAACGAGATCTTTTTTCTTTTTTTTTTTTCCTTGCTCTTCTCTGTCAGAGGGTGGTAGTGTGTACCTTCTAGGTACTATTGAGTTTAGCCACCTCTGTGCACCTAGGTATAGTGAAAGCTTACAGAGTTAGGTGACAGCCAGTGACTAGTCTCTGCATACTATATTACAGATAATCTTGTGGAGGGGAAGCGGAAGCGACGTAGTAACCTTGGTTCTCCCAGCACTTCCAGCAGCAGCACAACTCCCACTCGTAAAGGGCAGGAGAGTCCGCGCATCCCACCAGGCACATTTTCTGGGAAAAGGAAACTTGTTGCTTCTGAAGATGAGAGATCCCCAGCTAAACGTGGCCGCAAGTCAGCAATAATAAAGCCTGGTGAGAACCTTATTTTCTGCTCTTAAACTTACATTCAGTTATTTCTTTATCTCCCTGGTATTTCTGTAATTGATCTTTCCACTTGCCATAAGCAAAAAGTAGATGATGTTTGCTTGTTTGCCCTGCAGGATTCGAGACTGATTCTCCCTGGATGCATTCAGCAGCCAGATATTTTTAGCATAGTCTGAGTACTTACCTGCCATCTTTTCAGTTCTGCCTTTTAGAAATGTTGTGACCTTAATGTTGTGATTTGCCTCTCTCCTTTCTTTTCTCTTTTCTTATCTGTTTAGTCAGTTCTGAAAGGCCTAGCTGTTAAAGGGACCCTTCACAGCAGTAAGTGTTGTTTCAGGATGTTGATAGACTGGCGAACATTGTCCCATTAGTCATTCAGGTTTTGATTTGAAGACTCTACAACCAGAAACGTAAAAGATCCCTACCTATCCTAGTGTAATCCTAACCCAATCAGTCCTGCCTCCCTCTGTCTCCTCCAGTAAAATAACTTAAGCTGAACATATCCCAGGGTCTTTGTGCTGAACCTGACTTTTGAGACTCATGGTGCTTCTGTCTCTCTGCAGGGGCTGTGAGAGCTGGAGAGTTTGTAAGCACCTGTGAAGGTGTAGATGCTGTAGACCCCCCAGTACTGGAGGATCATCATGGACCCTTGCCTCACAATAAGACCCTCTTTTTGGGCTATGCCTTTCTCCTCACCATGGCAACACCCAGTGACAAATTGGTCAATCACCAGAAGCCATCAGATGGTCCCACAGGGAGTAGTGAGGAGGAAGAAGGTGAGGCAAATCTTACCTATTGCATTTCCAGGTGGAATGCTGTGGCTTTAGGAAAAACACTGGATGCTGTCTGATCAGGCATTTGTGTGAGTGCTTGTTTTACCCTTTTGCTCTTTAATCCTTTGCAGAAAGGACCTAAGACTCAGTCTTTGTTTTAGAGAATTTACAGCCTGAAATGTGGCAAACATCAGTGATGATCATAGGGCTGTTCAGCAAGTTAAAGGTGTGAAAATTAGTGAGATCAGCAGTCTCAGAATAGTATAATACGAGAAGGAAGGTTTTGAGATAGTGCTGGGAAACATAGGACTTTAAAGCATGAATGGGTTGCTCCAGTTTGCCTTTGCTAGGATCATGTTTCATGCAATGAACTGCAGCATGAAAAAGGTGACAAGGCGTTCACTTGGCTAGTTTGGCCAGTGTTGTGCTTACCTTTCTGCTGCTGTTTTGGGGTTTGTTTTTTGGGTTTTTTTGTGTTTGGGTTTTTTTGACTCTTCCAAGGGTTTTCTCTAGAGATTCTTGGGAGAAAGGCTGGGGTCCCTTACTGGAATGGATGAGGGCTCTCTAGACTGAGGAGTGTACAGACATAAGCAGATAGATTATAGCCAAAAATTGAACTTTCTGTTTCTGCTGTAGAATTTTTAGAGATTACTCCATATGACAAACATTACATAGCACAGCAGCTGCGAGCAGGAGCTGGCTATATTCTGGAAGACTTCAATGAAACCCAGGTAAGGGCTCACTAATCTAGAACATTAGTCACAGAATAGTTGACGTTGGGAGGAATTTCTGTAACTCATCTTGTCCAATCCCCCTGCTGAAAGCAGGATCAGGTAGAGCAGATTGCTTAGGTCCTTATCCAGTTGGGTTTTGAGTATCCTCAAGGATGAAAGCTCCACAACCTCTCTGGGCAGCTTGATCCCATGTTTGGCCACCCCAATTTAAAAAAAAAAAAAAAAAAAAAATTAAATGGAATTTCCTGTGTTTCAATTTGTACCTGTTGCTTCTTGTCCTTTTAGTAGATAACACCGAGAAGAGTCTGGCTCCATCTTTTGTACACCCTCCTATGAGTCATGAATATGCATTGATAAGACCACCTAAGCCTTCCCTTCTTGAGCTTAAACAAGCTCAGTTCTCTCTGCTTCCTCTTGTATGTCAGATGCTCCAATGCCTAGGTATCTTAGTGGCCCTTGGCTGGGCCTGCTCCAGTATGTCTTGTGGTTTTTGTTGTACTGTGGAACCTAGGAGTGGATGCAGTACTCCAGATGGGGTCTCACCACAGGTCTGTGCCTCAGACAAGAGCTCTTTGCTCTTCACTTAATAGATCTACTTGGACAACTAATTTCACTGTCACTTTTACTTTATATTTAGATTTTTAATAGAGAGGGTAAATTGTTCTTGAAGCATCTTGCCTGAGGCTGCAGAGTCTTCTCTAGTGACTTACTGAGTTGCAAACTAAAAGATGAATCTTCTCCTTTGTCTGAACTAGAAGAGATAGTTTTGATAGAAAAACTACTAGGCAGAGTTTTTGCATGTGAACTGCATGGCTTGGAACAGGTGATTGCTATAGGTACTCCTGATTTCAGAATCTGTTTATCTAATTCACCTTTCACATAATGTGGCTGTGAAAATCAGGGTTTTGATTGTTTTCTTCTTTATAGTGTTTAGTAGCAGGATAACTTCTGGGGTTTTTTTTTTTTTTTTTTTGCAAGCATTGTCTCCAGTTTACATGTCCTTTTATTTCCCCTGAAGTGTAATGCAGCATATCAGTGTCTTTTAATTGCGGACCAGCATTGTCGAACTCGGAAATACTTGCTGTGCCTTGCCAGAGGGATCCCTTGTGTGTCTCATATCTGGGTCCATGATAGCTGTCATGCTAACCAGCTTCAAAATTACCGGAATTACCTTTTGCCAGCTGGCTATAGCCTCCAGGAGCAAAAATTGCTAGAATGGTAAGTGCCAAATAACTATGATTTGAGTCCACAGACCAAGGATTTAGAGAGAATTGTTATGTTTGGGAGGCTCTTGAATGTTACAAGTACTGAAGATGTCCCTAGTACTGTTCCCCATGCTTTCCCTTCCATATAGGAACAGCACTTCCATCTCTTTCCTTGGATTTACAGTGACCTCTAACACCAAGGTACATTTGGGTGCCATATACAGAAAAGACAGTTTCCTGAGAAGTAGGAAAGATGTCCGTCTCCTCATGAGGAAGACGGAGTTCAGGCAAGGCTTCCCACACACTTGGCTGACTTCTCCAATTGCTCAGAAATGGATAAAGGAGAGCAATATTACTGCAGTTTCCTTTTCCTTTGGTACGTTTTGAAGCCAGCTTCTGCATTTTCTACGGAGTCCAATCCAGTGTGTCTGTTCTAAGAGTACAATTGTCAGGTCAGACTCCTCAGGCAAGGTGAGGGGTGGACAAAAGCAGTTTGTAAATCTCTGTGGGCTTTGGGCAGGAGACCGATTGCCTGCCTGCCTGTTCAGCCGTGTCAAAGCAGAGGCATTTTGGATATGCACAGAAAAGATGGTTCAGGGTTAAGAAGGAGTTTAGCCTAACTTCTTGGATTTAGGCTGCTGCACACAACCCTCACCAATGTTGTCTAGCTCTGTTTTACTATCTATAAACAGAAGATAGTTGCTCCAGGTATTTCAGGAGGGTTGGTAAGAGAACAGGTCACTGTATGCAAGATATTCAAAGAACCAATATGGGAGCCAATCAGGTGACTAGAAGTAGTAGATAATGGTCCTCAAATTCCCAGACTACTGGATATTCTTAGCAGTCTACATTTCTCTTTTATTCTACAGGCACCCACGAGAAAACCCATTCCATAACCTGAAGGTTCTCCTGGTGTCAGACCAGCAGCAGAACTTCCTGGATCTGTGGTCTGAAATCCTCATGACAGGGGGAGCAGCATCTGTTAAACAGCATTACTCAAATGCTCACAACAAAGGTACTCATTGGCAAGTTTCTTGGGCCTAGTATTTGGGGATCCCATGCCACTGTGGTCTCTAGTATGACTTAAAACCACTTAGGATGGTTTACAAAGTTGTCTATAAGCATAAAGGAAGGGAAAATGCAGACACTAGCTCTCTGCTTGAATGTAATCTAGAAGATTACATCTAGAAGACCTAGCTTCCAGAGGAGATGCTGCAGCAATTTGGGACACAAGCTGTCAGCTACCACCCTATGTTGAAAGGGGGAAATAGGCAACAGTTGCTCCTGGAACATCTGTAGGGCACTAATATTGTGCTTCCTTGTCCTTCTGAACTCAGCTGTCTCTCCCTCTCCATATGGGATGTAGGCCCTCATTCTTGCAGCCTGAGGTCAGGGCTCATGGTTACCTAGTCCTGCCTGTAATGTTGGCTACTGGTTTTCTGTTAATTTCTATCTGGACTAGAGGGAATCTTGTACTTGCAAGGTGCAGTGTTGCTGTAGAGCATGTCTTAACTTTTTACAAAGAGAATTCACTGGCTAGAAGTGAGAGGACATAGAAGAGAGATTTGTAGTGGTGAAACACACTGATCTGCTGCTGCAGAGATCTGTTTTCTTCTTTTCACCTGATAGATGCCTGTCTTTCTTCCTGTGCAGATATTGCTTTGGGTGTTTATGATGTGGTGGTGACTGATTTTTCCTGCCCAGTTGGTGTCTTGAAGTGTGCCGAAGCTTTACGGTTGCCTGTTGTCTCGCAAGAGTGGGTGATCCAGAGCCTTATTGCTGGGGAGAGGGTAGGCTACAGCAAGCATCCAAAATATAAACATGACTATGTCCCCCACTAAACTAAAACTTTGCCCTGCTGTCCCACTGTTGTGCAGACTGTGTTTTAATCAGGTTTTAAATGTTTGTGTAATTGGACAGTGTGCATGAATTACTGTATATAGTTTTATCTGCTGGACTTTTATGATGAAATAAATGTTCAATCTCTTGTGGTAGCTGTTGGGACTGTCATTTATCTAAACTTATTCCAGGCCGTGCCTCCAGAGGAGGGCAGAAAGAAGAGAAATGCTTACATTTCTCTGAGCTGAATAGCACTAATATTCTAGTTTCAGTAAAGACTGGCCTCAACACAAAGACAATTATAAAAGAAGGGAAAGGGGTGTTCTCAACTAGCAGCTTATATTTTACAGACGTGAATACCCTATGATCAAGTTCAGCACTTCTTTTTGTTAGAATAGCATGTTGTGTACTCCTCCAGCTTGCTATTGCTCCTTTCCATTAATTTCATCAAGATGTTGCTGAAGCAACTGGTAAGAATTTCTAGGACAGAGTGCCATTTTGCTTTGGCTACCCCTCTTTTTTTCCTTTTGTGACTATGGGTATTAACCTGCCCTAGTGCAGACTACCTAAGTCAAGATATAGACACAGGGACCTAGGACAACTCAGCTAGTGGGAGACTGAGGTACAAAGAGTACGTTAGTGCTGTGTATTTTTGTTTAAATGGTAATGGGGTAAATCATCTGCTTCTGAGCTGCTGCATTCACAACCAGGCACTTTATCTTAGCAGTCAACTGGCATAAAAGGCAACAGCTGAGTTTGACAGCTCTTCACTCCAACAATGCTATAGGCTAGAGGTATACCCAGGCCTCCCTCCGGCCTTGTACACAGTCTTTACTCCCCTGCTTCAAAAGTGTAAGTCTTTCTTGATGTATATTTTTTTCCCCTATTGTTTCCTAGCTCAGTCACCTTCTGACTGTGGTGGTCTATAAATCCCACATCCAAACTTTGACACCCTATCTGCAGTTTTCTAGCTTTTTTTCATGGTCACATGGTTTTAAACTTTGCATCAGGCATAGTTCTACCACAAACAGCTATAGTGCATTGAAGATGCCAGGCCTTACACTTGCTGTCTGTTGTTACTGTGTCTTTCTGAGCGAGCAGAGATTCCCTCCCGACCCTGCTTCATGCGATCTGCAGCTGACTTCCTGACAGCCTTTGTGTTCAAATTTCGAAACCTGGTACTATACCCCAGTGACAGACCTTCTGCTGCTGCTCATCCAAATGGACTTATGGCAAGACAGTCTGTTTGTTACAGCAATGCTAGGAAATCTTAGTAACATGCAAGAAGTTCTGCCAGATACTGCTTTTCATTGAAATAGGATGCTGTGCCACTCTAATCCCTTTGCACTTGGGTGCAGACATTGACAATACTCCACATAACTGCATGACAAGATGGTTTTATTTTGGTTCAGTAGGATAGTCACTAGTAATATTCCAAATAGCTTTCAATGAAAACAGTACATTTAGAGCTGGCATCTTAATTAAGTTTCTCCCTAGTTTTAGTTCTAGCACACTTTTCTGTGAGCAGAGGGAGCTTTGTACTTTGAACAGGGCAAAGCTACTTCTGTCTTGATGTGCATAACTTTAGCACACAAAATCTATTTTTATAGAGAAAGCATGTGACATCACTAGTGGCTCCTTTACCTATACAGATATGCTAGAACAGTGCACTGTATAAGAGATTTTTCAAATCTATTCCTTCTTCCCTCCACCTTCACCTCAAACGGCTATTGCAGTTGTTTTCATTTACCTGGAAGTATGTATTTGATTAACAGACAATGTGTACTGTAAATCAGTTTACTGCACAAGTGGAACTTCTGAATACAGCCAAAACTTCATTCATAGTCAAGAACAATAGACTACTTCTTCCATACTCCAACTTGCAAAGGATCATAGTCCAGCTGAAGTGTCAAGATATGATAATTCTTGTTGCTTTTTCACTTTCTGAAGAGGCACAGACTGCCTCCTTAGAAGCATTTGTAAGTATATGCAGGGCTGCAGAAAGCATGTTTTTACTAGTTCAGAAAAAATGGAGTAGCTTTCTGCAATCACTGGGCAGCCTCACATAAGTGGTACTTCCTGCCAGTTTCTTCTGAAATGGTGGTCCACCAGGCAAGAGCCAGCTACAGAGAAACTCAGCTGAGTGCAAACTCTCCAAAAGCACCTCATTTCCACTGCTTGATGGGTCATTGGTCACAGCCTGAAGAAAAGGTCTTGGTGCTTAAACCCCAAAACTGCAAGAGAAGGGTACAATATTAACTTCATGTTGAAAAGAATGCCCTTTATCAACCCACCTGAACATTCTTCAGCCAGTATGAGCTAGCAGCTAGTTCAACTTTGTGCCAAAACAAACTCAAAGGGGAGAAAGCATACGAAAGACAAAAATGAACTCATGCTGGCTTGTTTCGTTTCTGTCATAGTATTTAGCAACACTTTGCTTCTAATTGTTTTGGCTTACACAATCAATAAAAATTACTTGTGATCATTTAGATCACTTTGTACTTCAAGTACCTCAGCACAATGCTACAAGCAACCCTGAAGATACTCCTACCTGCCCAAGGTTCCTCCAGCCTGGGTGTAGTATTTGTTATAATCCAAGCGTAGCAGCAGTTGAGCTAAGTCAGAGTTTATCTGATGGTTGCGAACACTAGAGAGAATCTTGAAGAGAAGTGATGACTGACGACTGAATCCCTACAAATTAGAAGTAGTCAGTTCTGGGCATTCTCAAGAGAGCAAGCAAGCAAGCCTTTCATCTCTGTTCCTGCCTAAACAATCCCTTATCAAAAGAATCACTGCAAGATAAGTGATGCTTGTGGTCCAGTATAAGGTAAGCTGTCAGCTGTGAGAATTATTAAGTGTTAGGTATCCAAAAGGAGGGGTAGAGGCACCGACTGATATCCATCCACCTCCTTTCTATTCCAATAGGGTAATTTCTGCATATCTGCCCATACTCCTCCTCTCTGGGCACACAGAATTTTAAACTCAGGAACAGTTGATTAATTAAAATCATTGCAAGCACTCATATAGAATGTCTCAGCTTAAACTCACTCCTGTTATACAGCTGTTAAAGCCAAGATGACTGCTTAGGCAAATGTTTGCATGGGAGAACAGGTCCATATAAACGTAGATTCACCTTCACCAAAATACTGAGTTGTGCAGCTCCCCGTTCATCTAATGGGCCCAGATTCTGACTGACCAGAGAACAAAAACTGTGACAAAGATCCAGAATTTCATTTAAGCAGTGGAAAACCTGCATAGGATAAGAAGTAGAAAGTAGGAGTTTAAACAAGAGTTCAAACGCAGACAAAGCTGTTCTTAGTACCTGAAAAATTGTAGTTTTCATAATCAATATGTTGCTGATACCATGTTTCTCAATCAGCAAGGAAGACGTTAAAGCACCTGTAGCATTTTTGTAAGGTTTCCTATGGAAAAAGGACTTAAATTCCCACCCCCAACGTTTTGCAGACATTACCGGGGAAACAGCAGTTGGCATGAGCCATCCACATTAGGCACAGAAGTTGAACATTGGCTTCCCTATCCAACCAGCAGGCCATTCTTGCAGCTTCGGGATGGAGAAGGAAGAATAAAGAACAGCAAGAGCTGTGGTTCAAGGCCTTGGTTTCACTGTTCACAAAACTTAGAATTTCTTTTGTATCAGTTGGTCAAGGAAATCTGCATTCAAGAGCATTAAGAAACCCCAAAAGCCTCACAGACAACTACTGGAACACTTAAAAGTTCCAGACTGGATAATCAGTATTCTGCCACCTTTATACAATAGTCTCATAGACTGACCAAATAATAATGAAACTACTAAGATCTGCGTTCCCACTGTTTTATTTGGGACTGTTTTTGTGAGGCTACATGTTTAAAAAAAAAAATACTGGCAACACTAATATATTTTTTACTAAAACAACAATAAAAAAGACCCTTAAAGTCCACTCAGGAACATATCAACTATTTTTATCCTCTAAAGTATAAGTAAGAAAGGGAATTTTTCCTAATCTAATGAATTTCAGAATGAGTCCCGCAGGAATACAGTTCCCAGCACTATGCTAACTAGTACTTTAATAAAATTGCCTGTGAGAAAAATATAGCAACAAAAATTAAGTTAATAAGGTTAACAGAACACTGGAATAATCTTGATTTTAAAATTGCCAGGAATGCAGCATCCACACTTACCAACTGTAAATTAAGTGATCTTAATTCAATTATCTGTTCTAGTTTATACCTGCTTTATTCCTAGAATTGTAGTCTGTGCTCTGCAGGAGATTATGACTGATCTGTTTTAAAAGAGATGGTTTGTCCTATCTGTTCACAAAAGGTGTATTTCTTAAGGCAGTTGGAGAATTTGTAGAAAAAGGTGAAAACAAGACCTACTTACAGGTTTTAGGAGGATGAAAGACTGAGCCAAGAGGTTACTTAAGAAATGATCATGAGCCAACCGTATACTCTCAAAATCTCGTGTGGCATTTATCTGCTGCAGAAGCTGTGAGAACTGAGATTCCAGTACATCCACCTGATGGATATGTAAAGAAAGCTCATTAGTATCTTGAGGAATGGGAGTACTTCAGACCAGCCAGAAGTTTTCTGTAAGCAACTTACTTTCCTTATTGCTACTCTTACCTTAGAGGCTGAGGATCACCTTCTCTCTGCCTCCTGAATGGGGATTTATATACAACAGCAATACATAATGGGGCGACACACACACAATTTTTGATACCTAAGTATTATCTAAGTAGAAAGGGAAATGGTCACTTTCTTTAAGAGTATATAGCTAGCATGTAAACAAAGATATTTGATTGTAGTCATCTCTGAATTTTACACTGGGAGATAGTATTTGGAATCTCAGGGCAAAGGCTGCAGTGCAAAAGCTCAGCCACATTACTCTGGAGAATTTAGAAAGCCAGGTCCCCTCAATTCATCTGTTATGGCTATTAACAAAATGATATGCAATTCTCACAAAATCATACTACTAGGAACTAGTGTTTACATTTGAAAAGTCTCTTTTTTTACTTTAAAGTGTCAGAATATGGCTTCTTTCAATTCTTAAAAAAAAAAAAACCCAAAAAACCCAGACCAACTTGTCACTTAACTCAAACTGGAGTTCACTTAAAGGGGCAAGGGAAGAAGCCAGGATGGTATCTTAATGACGCTACTTCAGAGATGACTGTGGCTTCTCACAAATATTTAGTAGCACTAGAGAGCCAAAACGCCTGCATTTCCAGTAACACTCACTGATTCACAAGTCCAGAAACTTTGTAATTGTAGCACTAAGTCTGGGAACTCAGAAAAAGTTCTAGACTTGTTCCAAAGGAAATCCTGATTTCCTTAAGGTACAAAGAATCTGAACCCTGAAAGGCAGGACTTTAGTGCTCCTCCCTGCATTCATTTCTGCCAGTTCCTGATTAACTGATACAGTTTACCTTTCTCTATAATCCTGACCTGCAGATAATACTGAAGATTGTCCACGAGGAAAGCCATGTGATCCCTCAGACGCCACTTGATGGCATCAGTTCTGTTAGATTTCAGGTGTTTGCGTTGCATCTGGAGAGCCCAACAGTGCTGTAGTTCAGCCTGGACTCGTCGCACACTCAGGAGGTATTTGAACACAACATTGTACCTACAGTCAAAAAATACAAAGTTGTTTAAGATGAAAATCTTCCTTGGGTGCTGGTACTGGAGAACATAACTGCAAGGTGGAAGAAGAAACAGGAGGTGGCTGCCTGCCAACAGACAGGGTGGGTCAGGTGATAGCCCATCTCAGAGTAACAGATTTCTGCTTGTATTGGTCACTGACCTAAAAATTACAAAGTTAATTTCACTGTCAGGAGGGAAGAGCTGACAATGCTTTGTCAAAGTAGCACTCTGTAAAATAGTGCAGATTTGTCAGCATCTTGCAGATCTTACTGTCATTACAACAAGTATCCTCAATATGAATAAGTGGAAAGAGTCATTTCACAGTTCAAGGAGCAAGATAAAGTATTATAGCTCTACCTTTCTCTCCATGGAGAGGAAAAATCCCCAACACGTTAGTGAGTGCCTGAGATCAGGGAACATATAGATGAATATACAAAGACCATACCTAGCACTTACTTCTCCAGAACAGCAGGAGTAAAGAGAATGTGTAGTGGCCATTGAACTTTGTAAGAAAGGCCCAGAGCTGCCCATCCAGATGCAGGGGCTTCACGTGGAGATAACTCCCGGGAAGGCCCTTCACGAGTCTGAGAAGTATCTGGAAAAAAATGAGGTGCTGAATTAAGTCATCTTCTTAGTCAAGACAACCATGGCAAGGAAGAAAAGGGGAAAGAACAGAATAAGAAGAGCAAAAGCAGACTAGGCCATCACATAGGGCTCCAAAGGGAACAAAGTTATTATTTCTTTAACTTCAGAGAAGGGTCAGTAATAAGACTTGAGAACAAGATCATCATCTGCCCTCTTAACTCATGATTAAAAATGCAAGTAGATACCTTTATGCTCCTTTCCATGATACTCAATGGTTAAGTGAAGCAGGGGAAGAAGGTTGTCATCATCTAACAGCACCTTATGAGCAGACTGTTGAAATGCAACGTTGACATCTGACAAGAGAGCACAGATAGTAACACAAGATGATGCAGATAGTGCTAGTTTTGCATCCATTAATTATTTATGCTAGGCCATAAAAGACTACACTGACATGCTATTTCCACTAGTTTTATTTAATTCCAGTCTCAAATATGGAGAGAAACCTGCCATCTGAAAGTTTCTGAGATGTTATTTTCACCTACTCCGTGAGACATTCTAATTCACAAGTGCTGTTTCTTTCAAAACGAATTACAATATCTGGAGGATAAGATAGAGCTCTTCTGTACTGGATGTGGCTAACCATTTTCCTGCTATACCAGAGCAAGGACAGTTTGGTAAGTGAATAAGCAACACTCACCATGTTCAGTTACAGCCGTAGGTGGTGTTTTTAACATATGCTGTGCAGTGTCAATGAAGGCCTGAAACAGCTCACCTCTTCCCAAAAGGTAAAAGTCTTTTATAATCTGTGGAGATAATTTTTTGTGTACAAGCATATCAGAAACTGAGCAGAAATTTTAAGCATCCTAGCTGATAGCATCTATTTTCATTATTGCTTGGATAACTTCTGCCATTTGAAAACACAGCTGGAGAGCTCTGAATTTCATCCAGTGCCCAAAAAGTCTACGCTGCCTTTGCTTCAAGATGCAAACCATGAAACCACATACACATACCCCTCTAACTCTGTCTCTGCCCAAGTTCTATCACTCTGTGCTCATTCTTGAGACCTGGAAAATGAAAACAGCTTTACCTAAAAGAAGAAAGCGTAGAATCCAAGACAGTAAAGTATTTAAAGGAAAAGAGCCATTAAAAAAGAAAGAAAGAAAGAAAGAAATTTAAACTGCTGTAGCAAAAACAAGCTAGCAGTTACATTACCTTCAGTTGTCCTAGTAAATCTGATTCCTCCACCATCAGTTTCCAAAGATGCTAGTGAGGAAACAAAAACCAAACAAAACAAAAGAAACGTCCTCTCAGATTTATCTAAACCCATTCAGTGAGAACAGTAGCTGTCTTAAAATACTTATGATGCATACAAAAAAGCACCTATATAAAATGCTATATAAAGCACATGAGACCAAACTAAGAATCCTGTGTGTAGGCAGCCCATGCTACTAGTTAGAACACTCTTGATGTATACCAGCAAGAAACTCTGCCTAAGAAACATGAAGAACCATGACAAAAAAAATAAGTAAATTCTTGCAAAATCAGTTCCACCCTAGCTTTGTTCTCACTTCTGTAACCTCCCCATCTTCTTGGGTTCCCCCCCACCTCAAATTAAAAAAAGATTAAAAATTGCCAAAACAAAGAATTTGTCCAGCGAGACACCATCTAATATGCTGAAAGCATGATGAAAAGTTCTGAAGTTGTTTCAAGTGAAATAAAAAAATACATAAAAATTCCCTTCTTTCCCCCGTGAAAGCATGTAGTATTTGTTAATGTCCTTTTGTCATTAGAAGTTGGGGTAACATGAAGCTCTGAGCCCCATAAGAACATGAAAGCTACCTGCAGTGTTCACATGCTTGTTCAATCACTGATTCTAAAGAGCACCCTTCTTTTCCCAGTCATTCACAAAACTGAAGAGCTCCTCAGCCTGTACAGTAGCTATCCTTCCTAGGATCCTTACCTCAGCAACAGTGCTCCGTATCCAGTCAACCACTGATTCAAAGTCCACCAAACTAAAGAGCGGTTGCTGCTTGAGTCGATGTAGCTCTGCTGCAAAAGTGTCCTCCTGGTTTTTTAGGATGGAGCCTGTGCAGCAATGAGAAAAATGTTTTGGACAATAAAAAGAAATACTATTTGGAGAAGAGCAGACCCCTTCCAGCACAGTGGGGCAGAAAGGCTGTCCAGGCAGCACCATCTCAGGTCTGGTGAGGAATGTGAAGTTGAGGAGGCCTCAAAGTACAAGTACCAAGGTACAAGATTGCTGCTACAAGTACAGTTATGGTATAGACACTTGACATGGCAGTGCTGTAGTATCAGTAAAAACCCAAAATATTTTCTATGTAAATGATTGCCACTAACAGCCCTTTTCCTAGGACTGAGCTAGATCTTTGAACTCTCAACTTTTCTGCGACATTAACCAGTTGGTTTGGTTCTTCACCTGCCCCTGCCCCTTTCAAATCTACCCTACTGCTTGAACTTGGGGATTTTTTTTTTTAACCAACTAAGCTTGAAGACCAATTTCTTTTCACCTTGCTTCTGCTAAGGCATGAAAACAGTCCAATTTAATTGGTCCTTTGTTCTCTGCAATGTTGCTCAAGTCATTTGAGTACTTTAGCCTGGACAAGCTCAAGATAGAGCCTCCACAGCAGTCCTCCCCAATTGGTGTAGGAATGTATTTCCAAAACCATCTCCAGTATAAATCTGTCAGGCTCTCAAAGAGAACCATCAGCTGGAATTGTCTCTCTCTTGCTGACTTAAAGGCTCCATCTTGATAATTTGTCTTCCACTGTGACCTTTAGGACCACCTTGCAATTAATCTTGTTTGTGGATATATTTTAATCCTATGGCACCATTCTGCAACATACATACTCGGAGCAAGCTGTGTCCTTGTGTCTGTCTGCACCCTTCAGGGACAAGGATGCAAACTGAAAAGAAAACACAACCTTTGCTATTGCTTTATTTATCCAGAGCAAATCACATGGTGACTTGTTGCTGGAAACTTGGAGACCATGTTTGGAAAGTGTTATTATTTACTCATCCTGTTCTTATACCACTCCCTTGGAATCAATCAGAAGCAGAACACTGAGACCACTGCTCCGTCTTGGCACAACCATCTCTATGTTCTGAAGAAATCAGCCAATAGTCAGTGACTGTTGAGGAATTCGTTAATACAGCATTTTGGAAGATACTTGTCAGTCACTCATAACTGAGCAAAGACCACAAGGAAGATGTTCCTTACCTTTTCTGGTCAGGTTAACGTTTTGATTCTCAAACATCTGCACAGATTCACCCACAAAGAGGATTTTCTCAGCCACCCGCACAGGAATGTATGAAGGCAGCATTTCTACTCGCAGAGAAAACTGTTTTAGAGATGGAGCTAACATGTTCTCCTCCTCAATCAAGCGCTGTCAGAGACCCCAGGAGAAAGACATCAAGCAAAAAAAGTGTGAGAAAACCAGGTAGAAAAGGTGTATAAAGGGGTGGGGGAATCCAAGTACATTGGAAGTAAACAGAAAGGTGGCAATCCTAATTTGCATTGTTTAAGTAACCCTGCAAACTTCTTTAGACTTCTGGTACACTAGCATATCTCCCTAGAGAAGATACTGCTTTCATGAGGAGAAGCTAATACTTTGTGGAATAGCAGCAAATTGGCTCTGCCAAAGGATAATGTTACATCCGCAAAAGGAATTTTTGTTGCAATTCATTACATTAGGTTTTTTGCATCCATAACAATGTTAATTAGCAGTACCAAAAATAATCCTCCCTTACACCCATTCCTGTATGTTTTAACACTGCTAGAGCACTTGTGATACAGGCCAAATGTAAACACCTCCACTAGTAAGCAGACAGGTTAAAGATCTGAAGGCTTCCTCGCATAAATTAAGCAATTTTCTCAGTTCCTGCAAAAGGTGTTTAAATCAATACAGCAATCATTAACTTTTTTCTGAATGTATTAATAAAGGACTCCCAAGTACGGAGGCAAGACTTTCCTTCAGAGAAGTAATACTGATTATTTCATTTGGCTTTCTTGTTATTGGAGAATTAGGTTCATTAGTCCATAATCCAAAAAACACCATGCTAACAAATTTTTGAGAACGTTTGCCACCTACAGAATTCTTCCTTTTAATAGGAGAGTTCATTGTACTGTATACTGATGTTAGCAGCTTGGCAATTCTTTTCTTAAGATTCTTCTGACACTTTTAGATGAGGAAATACCCAAGTATTTTATCAGTCTATCCCATCAACACTCAGGATTTCTTATTTTACTCTCTGACTGAAGAATTGCCAACACTAGTAAGTCAATAATATTGAAGAAGAGAGTTAATTAGGCTCTCTTGCTGTCATCTTCTTAATGCCTACATTTTCCACCATGGATCTAGAAGACTCACCAATTTTCACATTATTCCTATATCTGATATAGTGAAATAATAGATTTTTCACTAACTGCCTTTTAAAGTTCCCCCTTGTTTTCACCCATGTGTAGTCTGTCCTCAGCAGAGACTGTTTGTACAGGGCACCTAATTAGTATGCAACACAGTGTTTCAGGGGTGAATCTTCTGTGTGTTCACAGCCAAGGCGCATGCAGCACACTAACACCATGGGTGCCCATCAAATGTTTTCTCACAGTAAACTAGAGTATGAATTTACAGAGTTGCAGTTGCTCCCCACTGGTTCCTGACGCAGACACTATTCAGATGCACAGAGTGTGGAAGATTACTCCATTGAGAAAGCTGCTTTGCACAAGGGCGCTCTAATGGTATGCCATCTACATGAAGAGTTACCACATTTCACCAGTATACTGGCAGGTTGCTCCGTTGCTTAACTTAGCACCCTGGACATGTTCTTAGCGGCCTCTTGACTCTCGCATAGCACATTTTACGCAGTAATGTCAGTAGTATTACCCTGTTAGGTAACATTTGCACAACAAATGGTTGTGCAAGAAAGGTACCTGACCCAGCTGCCAATAGAAAGGGTGCGAGTCAACACCCAAGCTCCCCACACCATCTCCTTTGCAATTGCTCACACTACCACCAATGCCTATGTTGAGCAGATCACAGTGTTGACCATAAGGAATCAGAAAAGAGTCAGTCAGGAGCAGGGTGAGTACAGCAGTTCCAATTACCTGACATCAGCATCTACAGATTCCATCTACAGGGCTTTCTGCCCTGAGATTACCCAACTGTGCCAAATGATATGTCTCTGTCCTTTATGCCTAGCTGCAACCTATTACAATATTCTGTCTCAATATATGTCCAGTCTAGCATAGCTCACACTAAAGCAGAAGACATTTCTTCTTTAGTTCCCTAAGGACTGAAGGATGCCAAGCTATGACTTTGGTCTTACCAGGTCCTGCAGTTCTCGTAGCTGTTTTCCTGTAAGTCCCCCAATTCCTAGGTCATCATCATCTTCTTCAGGTTGGCTAGGGACATTCCCAGAAGAGGGGCCCTGTTTGATAAAGAACTCTTCATGTTGGTCTAGTAGCAATCCATGCAGCATCCAGGCAGAGAGCTGCTTATACATGACTCCATGACACACAGCCAGAATCCTGAGGTCAAGAGAAACAGACAGTGGGACCTTTGCATGCAGTGATCAAAACCTCATTGTTCATCATTCTGGAAAGTCCAGTTAGTCAGCCAGGCAATACGGCAAGTGCTAAATAGCTAATGTGGAATTTTAAATTTTTTTTTTTTTTAAACAGAGAAAGGTGGACTGATCACTTGCAAAACTGAACTAACATATCCTCTGAATATGTGACTTCTCCACTGAGATCTACTAGTATACCAGAAGTATAAGTAAGTTTGCAGTGGCTTCCCAGTCCTGTTGCTTCTACTCAATTACCATTTCAGCATGAACACAAATTGTCTTTTAAGTAGTCTGACTTTCTCCCCAAGGACATACAAACCTAGCAACACTCACCCAGTCACATTTATCCTTTTGAAGGATCAAAACCCAGTAACAGGTCTACCACATGCAAAACAGTTCATGTAGACCTCAAAAGAAGAAAAAACATAAGGTCTGAACTTTCCTCAGCCCTAAGTCCAAAGTATGGAGGAAGCCTTAATTCCTGCCATAAGTCTGCTTTAGATAAATAATGGGGACTGTGACAGTTTTCCCTGCATGTTACTCCTACTTTTGTATCATGCAAGCCTGTTTCGCATGTACTGTTTTCAAATGTAAGATAAACACTTTGACGCTAACTCCAGTTACTACAGCAGAATGAAATAATAGCTTTACTGTATCTACATACTTTTCAAGAGCACTGCGAACTGGAGGCAACCCCCCACAGCTATGTTTGTGGACTGTCTCCAATATCTGACATCCATGAATCTGCAGAAAGAAAACATGTTTAGACCAGGTCTGTTATTTGAATCTGTACTGACCTTTTCAGACATTTAAACACTATGCTTTTGACTAACAAGAAAATGCCTTAACAAGCTGCACAAGTCTTACAGAAAGAAAGATGTAACATACTCCGTGTAGTGAAGAGGCCTTCTATGTGTGGCTCTACACCCAAGCTTCTCTCAAGAATTTTTCGTAACAAAAAGTAAGCATCTCTGGATTCTGAACACATTAGCTTCTCCCCCCCCTCCCCAAGTGACAGTGTGAGAAAACAGACTCAGAAAAAAAGAAATTCCAACCAGCAGCACCTTGTACTATGAAATGTATTGTGATTATAAAATGCAAGTAATCAAAGATCATACTGATAATGAAAAAGTCAAATCCAATGTAAATGGATTTGCAAAATAGTTATTCAATACTTACAGTAGTACTAGGAATGGGGCACCCATTACTGAAACCACATTCTTTCCTAGTATTAAAGGTCTGGGATGGGGGCAGAAAGAACTTTGTTAGCTAAAAAGGAAACTTAAGAGAAACTAGCTACAATTTTACTGTACCTTCTGAGTCTTGATCTGTTCCACCATGACCATCACAGAGGGGAAAAGTAACTGAAACTGCAGAACCAGGAGCAAAAATATTTAATTAGGTTGCTATGCAAGGGAGAGAGAAAACCTATACTTGAGTAAGTGCAGACAGCAGCTGATTAAAATAATTTAATGAAACTATCATCTTGCTTTCCCCATAGATTAGAAACATAAAATCTCTAGGAAGTATGTCCTCCCTCCACTGGACCAAGATGCAGTGGACACAGGCAGTAAGGAATATGCAAGGGTCAAGGTAGAGGACCTAAGCTTTGCATCAAAGTGCAAGTGATCCTCTGAGCATGATTAAGGGACTACAAATGTAGAAGTGTTGAAAAGACTAACCTGTATTTATCCCACCCACTTTCTTATTAGACTCAAGGAGTGATAAGAGTAACCAAAAAGCACTACCTGTTTATTAACATGACATACCTGGTCCAAGGAGTAATTAACATGTGAGATGGAAAGATGTGGGTCGGCCAGAAACTGTAAGAACAACAAAGCAATTAATGAAAATTAAAATTAGGTATGGTTAAGTTAAAAAGCATGTTTGGCTCTATATTACAAACCTTTAGTTCCCACAGCTTTTTTTTGCTGCCACGTATTTTTGGGCCGTGTCCCATTTTAGGCTATAGCAACCATTGGATGGTGACAGTAGCCAAGATACGACAGCTGCTAATCTAGCAGAGATTAATCAAAACCTTTACAACTGAAAACAGAAGTCACAATAGTCTGAGACAGCACTGGGCTCTGAGGCAGATGGGGCACTTACTGAATTGAAGGCAGAAGGGACTTAATGCTTATTTGAATGAAGAGTCATGTACAGTGGCATCTCACAGGAATAATTTGGAAGCCACCCCTGATGTGGAAAGGAAAATACTGTGTCTCCTCTTTAGCTACTACTACTTAGCACATTAACTGCAGAAATGACAACGTTCCAATCTGTCAGCAGCAGGACAGCCTGTTGTTCCAAGTCTCTCTCCTTTACCTCTTGTTCGAGGTCAAGTAGTGCCTGTCGATATGGCTGCAGCACTGAATCAAGACCTGTGCAGAAGGCTCGCAAATAAATGCCATGTAATCCACTCTGGTTTTGCTGAGACGGATGATGGTCCTGAAACCGAACAACAAAATCTACATCAGCTCCCCAGTGCAGGTCTAAAGAGTAATGGAGATGCTGTGCAGTGTTACACCAGCAGACAGTGGTCCACACATGTTGAAATGCACCTTAGCCCACCAGAAAATGCCCAGAAAACAACCCAGAAGTTTGGCACAAGGAGAGTTACTTGAGCAGAGTTTTATTTAGCTCTTCTGGGGACATATGCAAGTGCTGGGAACCACTGGTAACTTCAGTGCTTCTTTGTACTTATGTACGCCTCTGGGATCTCAACTCTTCACAAACCGTGAGGAGGACTCGCTGCAACATAGGGATGAGCATCCTGTACAGTTCACAAACCCTGGCCAGTCTGCAGTGGCCAGGAATTACTACTGCATGCTTCCCCAAGCATGAGATTTTACATTTGGTCCATCCTTGGCTGTTCTGCGCCCTCCCTTATTTGCACTGCGCAGAGCTTTCTGGAGCTCTGCTCGGGGAAGCGCATTTGTGCTAGCGCGGATACGCGCTGCGGGCCATCAGCCTGGCCGGACCGGGATCCGCCGCGCTCCGCCGGGGAAACAGAGGGGAGCGGAGGCCCCACCTGCTGCTGTACGTGTCCCGTGTACTGCTCCACGAATTCGGCGAAGCGGATGTAGTCGGTGCCGAGGCGGCAGAGCCTGTTCAGGACGCTGGTCTCGCTGGGGTGCAGGAACGGCAGTTCCTGAGAGACCTGAGGGGGGAAAGAGCGGTGAGGGCGGGGCGGGGCTCGCCGTGGGGGGCCCGGCGGGCCCGGGCCGTACCTGCAGGCCGCCGCGCTTGCTCCAGGTGAAGGCCGCCCCCGGGTACCCGCTCAGCGCCAGCAGCAGCTCGTGGATCATCCTGCCGCGCGGCGCCGCGCGGGCTGCTGGGAGCCGCGCAAGGGCCGCCGGGAAGGGCGCGCCCGCGCGGCGGCGTCAGCGGCGCCCGGCGGGAGCGGCGGGGAGTCGGCGGGGGCGGCCGGCCGGCCGGCCGGGGCGGGCCGGGCCGTGTCGCGTCGCGAGGGGCGCCCTGGCCGCTCTTGGGGCGCGTTGGCGTGCGGCGGGAGGGCGGCTGAGTAAGGTGGGGGGCTGTGGTGGCAAGTGCTGGTCCGGAAGGTCCCTTCCAGGACAGCAGCGAATCCGCAGCCTGCCAGGTTGATTCTTGGTTTTGGCATGCCCTGCCGGGTTCTTTATCAGTTTCTCATGTTATTTGTCAGTGTTTTATCAATGCCAGTCTTACCTTTCTCCGCCTACTGTATTGCTTTTCTTCACCTTCTCTTGTAACCCAGGTAGTCTTTTAATCAAAGCTGCCTACTTTCAAGATTGTGGAGTTGTCTGACAAACTGGTTTTTAGCAATCCCCTTTTCATTTTCTTTTTCCTATTTTTGGCAGTGTTCTTCCTCGTGCCCATTTTTACTCTTCTTCATTTAGAAGAAATTAGTGTTAACTATCATAGACGTCTGTTAACTGCCCATTTTAAATGTGTATTTGGCTCATGATCAGCTTGTCACGATGAGGTCTGAAATGTAGGAAGAACTTCTGTACAGGGATGAAGAAGTTCCTAGTACATTGTCTCATTTTCTAAAGTATTTTTTCTGTTAATACAGTGTCTCTGATATGTATGCGTTGGCTATCTTTATGTGTAACTTGAGAGCCCCAACAGTGTCATTCTGTCATGTGTCAGTATAGCAAAACTATCCTCTTTATATTGACAAAGCTGCTGTTGTCTGAATAAAGACTGAGGAATTTGGCTAGGAACTTGTTGTTCAGCATTGACGTAAATATCACAGTATACAATTGGGCCAGGAAAGCTATGTGCCGTTCCTGCTTTTAGGAAGCTGTATTTGAGATTCAGCACTGTTGGCTTAAATCTTGCAGTGCTGAAGTTAGTGGCAGTCCTTCCCTTGTTCGTAAAAGGCTTTGGTTCAATCCCATGCTGCTGACCAAAAGTTTTGTGCTAGCAGGTAGGCTTTGACTAATGCTGAATTTAAATACTATTTTCAATAGATTATAAAGCTAAGCATGCTATAGATAGCTTATAGGTAGTTAAGTATGTAGCGATGGCTCAATAATAGAGAACATACATGAGAACAAATAGGAAACAAAACAGCATTACAAAGTGGATAAGAAGACAGGGAGTATGTACCACAGAAAAAAAGAATCTTGAATTACCCCCCCCCCCCTTTTTTTTTTGTTTTGTTGTGTTTTTCTCAGTAGCTGTGGGGCTTCCTTGGACCTTACAGGTCCTTCAAGAGAAACTGTACCTGGTGTGTGGGGACAAGTGCACAGTTTTCCAGTTCAAGAAGCCTTTTTGCTAGTACAGAGCATGCCCGTGTTGCACTGTCATGAGCTGGGGAAGGAGAGGATTTTATCGTGGGCACTCGGAGTGGGAAGATTGCTAACTTGCCTCCAAAGAGTAAGGACTCTTCTGGTATTGCAGCAGCCTCTTGCTGTGCCTTAGCATCATGTCATGACTATCAGCAGAACTGGGCAGGATATGGGCTCCATGCTTTTCTGTCACTTGCTCTGTCTTCCATGTGGAGTCCTGCAGATAGTGTGCATGCAGGGCTGTATCCCAGGCAGCTGCTGGGCCATTTGAAGCGAGGTCAGGATGCAAAAGCAGAGTCTGGAAGCAAAGGGGATTGAGGAGACCCATTCTGAAAGCCAGACTTCCCTTTTTCCTGCCTGACTTATCTGGTGCAGTGGAAGCATGTGGGATGGGGTGGTCTGCATTCTCTTGCTCCAAGTGTGCAGCTGTTTCCCTTGCAGTTTCTCCAGAGCTTCATGCAAAGTTCCCTGCTGCAAACATGGGCAGATCAGGGCTGTGGGACTGATCTGGGCTAGCAGTGAGAGTGCAGTTGTGAACTAGCACTGGGGGTGGTGGTGGTGGTATGGGGATGTTTGTGTGTGTATGTCTATGTTTCTTTTAAAACCAGGTCAGTAACTTGTCTCATTTGACAACTATGATTTTGGTCTGATGCTGGGAGCCAAAAGGCAACTTCTGCTGTTGGCAATCCATAGCGTAATATGCAACCATATACAAAAGAGTATCATCAAGTATATGATGGATAGGAGTCTTTTTTATATATATGTATATATACACACACACATACAAATACACATACACACACATACATTTTTCAATATATATGTGTAAAAAATACATACTTGCTCAATTAAGACAGCTCCATCTGGATTCCTACGGGACATTCTGACCCTGTAGGCACAGAACACGTAGCTAAACTGGGTAGTTAGAGAAGACAGTGAAAATGAATAGGGATCTAAACCTTATTACAGACATAGAGGACAAGAGTTAAACTTACACAGGACAAATGGGGTCTAAAGGGAGAGGTCATGATCAGCTGTACATGATTGAAAAACATAAAATAGCATTAAGAAAAAAACGATTAATAAGGATGAGATGGATCATCAGAATCAAGGATGCTAAGATGTAGTGGCAATAGATGTATGTTATTCCAGCTGTCTGAGAGTTTTATATGTGCTATAGAGAGAATAAGTGATGGCTTGGAATTCTTAGTGCTAAATGGGACCTAGAGCAGATCCTACTCCACCTTCAGGCTTTGTTTTGCCAGAAATGAGGATACATGTGAACAATTATTCAGTGGAAGGTTGTTTGAATATGCTATTATTTCCCAATCTTTTTTGGACTGCAAGACTTTAATACTTTGGAAAGACAGGTGTGATAACTGTATATACTGTCCTATTTGGAGGAAGATTTGAAGAGGTTAGAGATTCATTATGTTTCAGTGGTAGCCTGCAGCTAGGTTATCTTTAAGTGACTACAGAATCACAGCTTCAGAGTCTTCAGGTGTTCTAACCATGTATTTTTTTCAGCACCATTCACAGAAATAATCTTTCTCATAAAGGAAGTGGCCAATAAATACCTGCAAAAGAAGAGATGACAGTAGTTTAAATAAAGGACTGAATTTTGGAGCTCTCATTTTCCATAGGAAGCCTAGGGATTAGGCATTAAGGCCAAGTACTTAAGTACTTTTTACAGAATTGATTGCTCGAATTTTGAAACAAGAAAAATAGGTACCTCTGTAATGCTATTTGTATGGCTATCTGGCTAGTGCCTATTCAACATCTGAAAAAAAAAAAAGACAAGAAACAGGAGAGGCAATAAATTAAACACATAGATACACAAACCCTAATAAACAACAGTTAGCAGAGACAGTAACAAAGACCAGAAATCTTAAATTGGAGGCTATTACAGGAACCACTGAAATATAACCTTGAAGAGGTTCAGCCAGATTCTTTGATGATGTGTGATGATCATGTTTTTATTTTTCTTATCAGAATGGGTCTTAGAGGAAAGAGTAAGTTTATGAGAATTTTTTTTTTTTTTAGGGAGGATTGTGGGACTGTGCAAAAAATATTACGGGATTTTTAGGGGGAACAAAACCAGTTCTGCATTCCACAATCTACATATAAACATTATGTTAAATGTCTTCTCATTGTATAACTGCAAAGTGGCCACATGTGAAGTAATGCAAATAAATGTTAATAATTAGAACTATAACTGTTAATAAAACCTTTTGTAATTTGTGTCTGGCATTCACATATATAGTTATTTCTGTAACTGTTGATCTCTGACATGTACCCTTACAATCAACAAAACCAGCTTTCACTTAATCTCCCTTTCATACAGACTCTTTAAAAAATTTATGTAAATATACTTTTTCATGGACTCACAGAATCACTGAGGTTGGAAGGGACCTCTGGAACTCTCTAGTCCAACCTCACTTCCTCAACACAGGGTCAACTAGAGCGGGTTGTCCAGGACTGTGTCTAGTTAGGTTTGAAGAATCTCCAAGAACGGAGAGTCTGCAACTTCTCTGAGCGACTTGTTCAGTGTTTGACCACCCTCAGAGTAAAAATGTTTCGTCTTATGTTTAAGTGGACTTTCATGAATTTCAGTCTGTTGCCCATTGCTGCTTGTTCTGTCCTCTCTCAGCCTCTCCTCATATGTCATGTGCTCCAAGCCCTTAATCAGTTGCTCAGTGCTTCACTGAACTTGTTCCATTATGTCCATGTCTTCCTTGTACTGGGGAAGCTGGAACTGGACCCAGTACTCTAGATGTGGTTTCACCAGCACTGGGAAGAGGGGAAGGATCCCCTCCATTACCTATTGGTGATGCTTTTCCTAATAGAGGCTATTGGTCTGCTGAATTACTTAATTTGTGATGAAGTAGTAAGCTTATGCCCTGGCAGCGAAATTCATGGGACTGATTAAAATGGACACATGATGGCATCTTTGGTACTCTGACTCTTGAACAAGAACTAGGCAAAGCAACAGTAATAGATGAGCTTACCACACGCTGAGAGGAAGGGAACTTTCAGGACACGATTATCCTCTGTGGCAGTGCTGCTGTGTGTTGCTGTTGTTGCAGGCTGATGTTTTGGAGCACCCTGCTTCAAATTGTGGCTGACATTTCAGGTGAGTTACCATGGCGTGGTCAGCAGAGCTGTTTAGATGGCAGGGCGCAACTGTGTCTGGCAAGGCCAGGTTTTGCTACTGACGAGGGCTGATGCAGCCGGGAAGCCTGGCAAGAGAAGAGGGCCTACGCAAGCCTGGCCCAGCAAGGTGTGTGGAAGGGGGCCGGACTGTCAAGGCTGAGCCGATCTGGCCGCGCTGTGTGCAGGGGGAGGGGCTGGCATGGTGGGGCTGTGTGCGTGAGGAGGCTGGAAGGGTGGAGGGGGTAGGTGAAAGGTCATGACTGGGTTGACCTGGGCTGCGTCCCGCGTAACAGGGCTGGCAGAGCTGAGGTCAGAGCAGGACCTGGGGCAGACAGGAAGGCTCAGGGCTACGGGTGGGACAGGGACAGGGCGGGGGCCCTGTGAGGGGGACCCCGGGGAGGGGCGGGGCAGGGCCCGGGGCGGGACACAGGGACCTGCGTGGGGCAGGACGGCCAGGCCGGGGTCCGTCGGGGTTAGGGGTTGTGGGACGCGGCCGAGCTAGGCCGGGCGCCGAGTCCGGCCGGCGCGGGCAGGGCAGGGCAGGGCAAGTTATCGCCCCGCTTCGGCGGCGGAGGAAGGTGGCGGAGGCGGCCGGGGCGGGGAGAGGGAGAGAGCGAGGAGCCGCGGCTCCTCCCCCACCACACCCGGTGCGGCAGGAAGAGGAACGGCCGCGCCCACGCCCAGCTCCCGGCCGGCCCCGGCCCAGCGCAGCGCCATGGCGGCGGAGGAGATGGACGGGCTGGCCATGTCCCGGCCCCACTATGGCTGTGAGTACTGGGGCGCCCGGGGTCCGGACATCCGCGCGGGCGCCAGGCAACGACCTGCCCGGCGACGCCCGGCCCGGCCCGCGCTGTCCGTCCCTTCCAGGGGAAGGTGCTGGGAGTGGAGGCTGGGGCGCCGCAGGCGCGGGGCAAGCCGCGGGGCCGTGGCTCCGGGACTGGCCCGCGGGCGCCGTGGGCCCCGCCGGCTCTCCGTCCGGGCCCCGGGGCGCGGCCCGCCGTGCCTCCCGCGGGGTGGGCGCCATGAGGCGCGGGAGCTCCTCCAAGCTCGACGTCCCTCACCGAGCCTTAGAGAAGAGCGCTGGGAGAAAGCGGTGGATGGGCAGCGCAGGGGCGTCCTCCGGCTCTCCCGCCGTCGCCTCCCGCGGGCGGGCTCCGTGCCTCGCCCAAGATGTCCGCCGTAGGCGGGGGGGCGGGGGGAGAGCGCGGGGCGGGGGCGCCCCTGGTGGGAGGGCGCGCGGCGGCCGCCCGGCGGGAGAGGGGCGGGGGGCCGCGGCGGTCCCCGCCGCCTTCCGTCCCGCGGGTTTCGGCGGTGACACCTGACTTACCGGGCGAAGCGCGCGCCCCGATCGGTCACCTCCACCTCCTGTCATACGCTTGCTGCGGAGAGGGAGGCGTTAGCTCAAGGTGTCCGAGATACGTGCTCGCTTGTGCTGCGGTATCACGTCAAAAATGAGCAAAAGCGGGGAAAAACGCGGTGCTGCGGATGGGAGGTGTCGTCAGCGAGTCGGTCAGACCGTGCGGTGCCGCCCGAGGTACCGGGCAGCGGCAGGTGGAGTGCTGGAGGAAGGGTTGTGTGCTGGACACTCCGCTTAAAGTAAGAAGGAAGGATTGAGTTGGGAGGGGAGGGAATTTTTCCTTACTGGTAGGCGTTACCCTGTGGTTTGGGACCGTTTTCAGCTCTCGTAACTTTGGGTGGGGTTGGGGTAATAAGAAAGATGCTTTTGCGGTACTCTAAACTGGCTTCTTTGCTGTTTGAACCAAGATCTTTGATCCCAAGTGCTGTTGTTGATACATCATCACATGCATGCCTTTATTGAAGGCATTTTAGGTGTAAGCTAAGCTTTGATTAATAACGGTGTGACACATTTCCTATTTGTCAAGTTGGTCCATAAAACCTAAAAAGTTGTGGGTTTTTTTGTGGTTTTCTTTTGGTTTTTTTTATGTGAGCACATAGATGAGGTATTAGCTGTAAGAGTGGAAAGAGCAGGCTTTATCACTGAGGCTTTAAACACACAGGATCTGTAAGATTTAGGTACATACCCGTATGTAGGTCCTCAGCTTGATCCAAAGATGACACGCACGTTGTGGATCTGAATGATTCTGTTCCAGATGAGGATTGTGAGTAGTATTTCCATCTTTTTTAGAGATGGACTATAAAGACACGGAAGGGATTATATGATGTGAATATATATTGTTCTTCCTTAATCTTTGACTGCCAAAATTGGAGGATAGATGGAAGGACATGAGGTCACTGATGTGCTTTTGAGGAAGAGGAAGGCCAAGCTTGAAGAAAATAAGAAAATGAAGGACTGTTTCTGAGAAATTGGAAGATGGAAGAAATTGGATCACAGTCAAATTGAGAAATCAGAAAGAGGGAAGATGGCAAGTTTATGTGACAAGGAAGGATAAGGAAACAGGGTCTCTTCTGTTGCTTGTAAAGAACAGATAGACTTGGTCCTTCATTTTTTTGAGTCAAATAAAACCTGTGATGAGTTTCTGTGGGAAAGGTTGGATCTGATTTTTGATGTGCCTGTTCAGTTACATTCAATATTCAACCACCTGAGAATGTGTTTTGACTATTTGCAGCTGTCTTGGATAATGAGAGATTAACAGCAGAAGAAATGGATGAAAGACGACGCCAGAATGTAGCCTATGAATACCTTTGTCATCTGGAGGAAGCAAAGAGGTAAGAATAAGTGGTTTTGAAACTGCTGGTGCTTTAAAAAAACTTGTGGTATTTGGTAAGGGGAATAATTTGGGTGCAGCTTACCTCTTGTCTGTGTTTCTTACTGGCTATATAGATTTGGTTAAAAAACCAAACAGACCCCCCCCCCCCCCCCCACTTTCCCCAAAGAACCGACCCCTCTGATGTACTCATCTAATATGTTTTTAGACTTTTTTGTGACAAGGACTCCGTAGCTCTAGTGCTCCAGTATTCCTAGCACTGGATAGGTTCTCCCTGTTATCTAACTTGTGTATGTCATGGTGCAATTTTACCTCATTACTTATCGATGGACCTGAAGAACAGGTTATTCTCTTCTTAACTGCAACCTTTTACAAATTTAAATTGTAACTTTATTTTCCTTGCACTTACCTTCTCTTAGACTGAAAACCCAGTTCTTGCATATTTCTCTGTGGGTCCTATTTAATAGATCTGCAGTACTTTTCCCTAGATTGTTTTGACTTATCTCCACTTACTCCATGTCTTTCTGGAAGTGCACTGCCAAAACAGAAGAGTTTTCCAACAGGGGTGTTAATATGCATACTTACTAGAGCCCAAAGATTGTTTTATGTACCCTGACAGATATGCTAGTATCATACGTTATGGCATCGTATCTACATTTTCATAATGGTATGATGTAGTAGTGTTTTGCTGAGTTGCCACGGTTCTCCTTGAAGGTGTGCTGCTGGAATTTGTTCCTCATCCTGTGTTTATACAGTCTATCTTGTTTTCTTGAGTGTGTTACATTTCACTTGATCCTGCTGAATATGATTTTTCCTGATCTTTGTTTAATACGTTGAAATAATTTTGATCTTATTCCTGTCCACTAGCATGTGTGTAACTTTTGTGTCATCTCCATGTTTAATAAGCATGTAAGCATGCTGTCTTCATTCAGACAATTAAAGTATGATCAGTAGATGCTATATATCTGCTATTAAAGTAAAAAGAACCAATTTTGAAAATGAATGCATGAAGTCTTACTGTTGGTATTTTTAAAAATCTTTTTGCAAACATTCAATCTTATCTTATATGCTGTACATGGAGAATAGAATGAGACAGACCGGTTTGTCTGCTGCTTCCCTTCATGATAGTTGGGTCTTTTCATAAATTGGGCCTTTGTATAAATTGATTTTTTTTACTTGAAATTTAAAATGTTTTTTGAAGCTGAGTTGAGACCAAAGACAGGTTTTCAAGAACAAGATTAAAGAAAAAGAGGTGAGGTAATGTTTGTATTGGTTACTCCCTCTGCCCCCAACACTTGAAAGTAAGGCTAGTGTTTCAGTTTGCATTTTGTAATTGGTCAGGAAAGGGATTGTGAGCATTTTGCAATTAGTCAGGAAATGGATTGCAAGCTTAGACTTTCCTTGTTCCCACAAAGATCTAGGCAAACTAGCCAATGTGTATGCCACAGAAAATAACTTCTGGAGCCATAGAAAAGTATGGAGTGTGCATAAAACATGTTCTAAATAGTCAACAGCATGTTTTGTCATGGCTCACTGAATACTTCAGTCTGCCTTTGTCCTTCAAAAGATGATATAGATGAAGAGCCAGAAAACTTTCTCTTCCACTGGCGGGGTGATGAATTTTGGATAAATCTGTGTAAGTCTTCCCCAGCAGGACAGACATGTTCCACTGTAGTAATTTTATTGGGGAGGAAATGCTGAGCTTATACAAGTTCACTCCTGGCAGAGTATAAAGAAGGACTTCATTCCAGGATTTTAATAGTTTACGCTGCCTTACCAAGAATGTATAGTATATTTTTGAAGGGGCAGGGAGCACTCAGTTTATGCTATAGTCTTTTAGGTGCTTCATAACAATTGTCACTACTATAGATTCACAGAGGCTGCTTAGTTCCTAGCAGATAATAATTTTCTGTCCATGCAGATTTGGATGAGGTTTGAAGTAGTGGGAAAGATCTGACAATAAGTCAAAATAACTCCTTCCCTTTGAATCCAAAATCTTTAGGAGCAAATGCTGGGTGACAGGGAGAGATGAGTTGTGCTGTAGTCACTGTCCATGCTTGAAGGACCCCCAGATCCATTGCTTGTGGACTCTTTCTGTTGTTGGCCTCAGAGTAAATGCTTTCTGAGGTGCTTGTTCTCTGTTCAATTCCATGTCCAGATTTGCAGAAAAATTCAGGCAAAAATACTTAACACAGCAACAGCTTTAATGTTTTCATTAAGCTCTTGCTTAATCATGGGGACTTACTCTTTAGATAAATCATCTTTGACTCTAAAGTTTCTTGGCCATCTTATCTCTGCTTCAGAGTATTGCCTTGGTATTGATGAGGCTGAGCAGCTGGGCGTTTGATTTTGCCACACCTTGTCAGAAACAAGATGTTTTCACCATTTTGTCTTGGATTGAGCCTTCAGGTGTTTCCAGTAGAGCCTCGTGGTTGCCAGTGTGTTTTGTGAAGAATGAAGCAACAGCTGTGTCGCTCAAAATGCAAGTAGTGGTGTTGCAGCCTTCCTCCTGACCTTGGCAGTCAGAGCACTTGCTTGTTAAGTGGAAAGTCTGCTTGGAGAGCTTCAGATACCCCTTTTCCAACCCTCAACCCATGTTTGCTTACTGGTCTATAGGCTGTTGATGCATATGTGAGTGGGAATTCCTGACTCTTATAGCTGAAGCCGTAACACTTTGCATAACAGTTAAACATTAAATGACCAGAAGGAGGGGAGCAGGCTCCTTAGTTTAATAATTAAGATACACAAGTGAGAGCAGAAAGGCTTGAGTTCATGGTCTACTCCCAAGATGTTTTTTTCCTCACTGAGCAGTCTTTTTGTAAATTGTCCTTTGAATTTTTTTTGTTACTACTAGTACAGCCTAAAAGAGGGCTCTTGGCTGTGTTGTTTGCAAGGAGTTTATTTAACAAAAACAACTAAACCAGAACTGTAAGAGATCATTATATTTGAAATTAATGTCCTTGGTCTGAGATTTTCTGTATTTGACTTCTTTGCCAGTAGTATAACTGAGACATAACAAGTGAATTAGATACTGTAGCATTTTGCTGGTGCTGTTGATTACAGTGCCTCAGAGCTGTGGGTATGGATAGGAGGGTTTATAATATTTCTTCATAGTGAAAGATTTTCAGATTGGAAGTTATATCTATAAGGAAAAGAGGAGGACCTAATAGCAGAGGAAGGTATCTGGTATGCCTTGTGTCACACTCTCAGAAGCTGAAAAGGTGAACGTTGTAAAGTTGATGGTGGCTGGGGCAGGGTGGGAGGCAGCTGAAGAACGATTCTTAGTGTCCATCCTCCTCCCTCCCGTAATTGTATTATCATATTACATTATAATGTCGCATTCAGACACTGTAGTTTATATTCAGTTTTTCTATAACATAAAGGCACCTAAAATGATGTGAATAATATCATGTTGATTTGCATTGCATCAGCATTGTCAGAGGCTTGCTATCCCTTTAACCAAGCAACAAATACGGAATCTAGAAGCAGAAGTGATTTCCCCCCTGCCCCCTGTAAATGTTAAAAGCAGAAGGTAAGATGAAAATTGGCTAGCACCTAATTTCATACTGAAATGAAAAATCCAGAAAAGTCTGAATTTCTGTGCTGTCTGATGTAACAGCACATATGCAGTAGCTTTGAGTATTTCATGAAGTTGTTTGGAGTACCTGTCTGCTAAAGAGCATACATTGGAGGCATTTTCAGAGGAATATCAATAACTTGTACTTATTTAATGGTATTCTAGCCTGGTTTGTTTTTTCTTGAGCTGTCACTGTTGCTCTATTTAGCAGTTTTTGACTTGAGCTGCTAATGTGCAACAGTCTTGTGAAACAGGCATTATTCTTGCTAGTTGGAGAAAGGGAGGCAGAGCGTGCAACTAAATTGCTCAAGATCGTGAAAAACATTGAAATGAAAATTGGAGCTAAAATGAAGATTGTGAATAGAGGTATTCCTCTACTATGCTTGGACCAGATACCTCTTTCTTGAATAAAAATGGCTTTATGAATAAGTGTTGTTTAATACTTCAAGTTTGGTGGTTTGTGTTTGGTTGTTTGTTGTTTTTCTGGTTTTGTTTTGGTTTTTTTTTTTTCTGTCTCCAAATCACAGTAATCTATACAGAAAAGCTGTGGCAGTGTAGATAAAACTGTAAGAAGTACTGTGTTCTGTTGTGACATGGCAGCTTGTGCTCACAGAAGGGTAAGGGTATACTTCTCTGGAATAGAAGCAACCCAAGAGACCTTCTTTTTGTGGTCCTTGTCTAGAAGTCAGGCTGGTGCACTATAATATTCCTCATCTGTGTTGTGAGATAGCCTTATTTCCTATGTGGGTTACTTGTTGGGGTATTGTGGCATTTTCATGATGAAAATAGCATTTAACAATTTGGCAAAGGCTTTTTCAAGCTTTGTCTTTCACTGTGGAATATTTTATGTTCTCCAAGTTGGAAACTAGAATGTTGTTGGCTCTCTTGTTTCCTTATCTGGCTTGCTGGGTGATGGTACCCTGCTTTTCCCCTGGGATAGTAGGAAATATTTTCATTCTGGATTATGTCCTAGCATGGTGTAAGCATTTTAGTGCCCAGATTATGTGGCTTCCAATAACTGTATAATTTCCATTCTACCTGAGCAGTATGTTTCTTCTTGTATGCATCAGGATGGAATCTGACCATGTGGTTTGTTTTTTTTTTTTTCTTCTGCTTTTTGGGGTTTCTTGTAGATGTTCCCTGTTGATCAAGAAAAAGATGCTGCTTGCTCTTTATTGCTGATTTAACATGTTCAGGATTGAAGTGTACTATCTGTGATCTTGTAGTAATCCCCTTCTTTCTGACAGATTAGAAGAGGGCTTAGTGTAAAGTGGTGACACCATTGAGAGAAATAAATATTTTGTGCCTGTGTGGTAAAGTCTGAAGGGTCTTTCCGACTGATTGCTTTTCTGTAAGAATCACTTTCCCCTCTCCCTCATGCATAGTCTCTCTCTCTTTAAAGTGGGGAGCAGTGTTTTGGGTTTGGGTTTGTTTTTTTTTTTTTTTTTACTGGGATGACTTGTCTGTATCTAAGCAAAAAATAAACCTAAATTGTTTGCCAGGTGACCCAGTTAAATTTTGTTTCCCAGAAGAAATCTAATGTTTAAAGAAAAAATCTGGTCTTCATCTTTTTGGGGTTCCCACTTTTAGTTTGAAAGTGTTTCGATGGATATCATTGTCTCTTGGAATTTGGCATAGTCATCCAAGATCTGCTTAAACAGGTTTCTTTCTCTTCAGAGGTGTAGGCTGCCCAGAAGGATGACGAAGAAGAATTATAGAGGACACCACTTTCTGGATAGATTGAACACCTCTAGAGTTAGTGCTAGATGGGAAGCTCTATAAGGCTTATTCTGTGAGTAACTTTGTAAAGCTGGTTCATCAGTGTCTGTAAAGGTATAGATAACCGTTGTTGAAGGAGCTCTTGTTTGAAGATAAAATTTTTAAAAGGCTACACTACAGCTTAAACCTGCTTGTGAAGGAAATGTGATAGTTGCTGTTTTACACAGAATTAGTCTCAAGAGGCTTCTTCATTGCAAATCAGAGATTTTTCAGAAAGGTGATAAATTGCATTGGTTCCATTCTCTTATTAACCTGAACATGGAAAAATTGTGGTAGTTCAGCTAAAATGTGTCTCATCAGCCTCTGGTAAGAACAGAGCTGCAATAGAGAGCTAGGTACCAATAAGGTAGTTTGAGAAAAAGCAGGATTAGGCTTTCTCACTTATTTTTGTACAGTTCTCAGTGTACCTCAGATAAGCAAGTCGTGTGCAGAAAATCTTGTTTAAATCCTCCTTAAATTAATCTGCAAATTGGATACAGGCAAGTTTCCCGTGGGTTTTGAAGCTGTAGAGCTGGCGCACTACCTCTTGGAGGATTCTGAGGATGAAGTTGTAATAGCAGTCTGTGGAGTACAACTTAGAGTGCCACAGCCCTGGTCGTGTGAACCAGAGCTGCAGTTGAAGAATTTCAATATTTTTTGTTGTTGTTTTGTTTTATTGTAAACCTCAAGATAGCAAGAATAGTATCTCTGGAGTCCCTCAAATAAAAAGAAAGGTGAGGATTGTTCTGGGTTTGTCTCTGAGCTAATCCCCGCTCGCCTCCCCCCCCCCCCCCGGCTTTTTCCCTAGATTTAGGCAAACCTGACTTTGTGGGATAAGATTTCTTTTAGCTTTTAAAGATATTTCTATTTGCATTCATATTCTAATGTCCAGAGTGTATGCAGCCCAGCTACAATTTACTGTCCTTCAGTGATTTATGAGCAATTAATTAATTAATTACCTCAGAAGCATAGGAAATTATTGCAACTTTGCAAATAACAGAAAAAGAGAAGATAATGCAGTGGATCTTAAACTGTTCACAGACTAGATATGAAACGTATTCTGTAGTTATGATATGTGAAAGCTATTTTGCCTTATGCAGGTCAGCCTGCGTCTGTATTTAATCCATGAGATCATAATGGTCCTCTCTTTAATAATGCCTGGTCAGTATTGCATGCTGAAAAAGACCTAAAGATAGAATTAGTTATGTTTAGAAAACATCTGCCGTAATTTTTGTTTTATAACTTTAGAATGAGGCCTTTTTTCTTTTTTTTTTTTACCTATTTGTAATACTGAAGTATGATTGGATTTCTACAGTTGCAGAGTCAAGTGAGAAATAAGCTTGTTCATAAATCGATGTACTTGTAGATATATTTGTATGTGAGGAGTCCCACTATTTTCATGTATAATCCAAGTCACAAAATTACAGGAACTGGCATTTGGCTGAAAATGACTTGTGTAACTCCCACCAAAAGTGAGCCCTCTAGGTCAGGCGAGTGGGTCAGAACGTCACTAATTGATGTAGCAGAACTTACTCTTATGTGGCATAAACAGAGTTCCTTTTTATATTCCAGGCTAATCAAGACTTTTTTCTTTATTTCCTTCTATTTCCATTTTATTCCCACTTGTAAATTGGGTCAGGTATTGTTTTTTGGGTTGGTGGTTGGGTTTTTTTGTGTGTGTGTGGTTTTGTGGTTTTTTTTTTTTTTTTGTTTTCTGCTTTCGTCAGATACGATGCAAGTCCCATGTTAGATTGTAATCCATGAATGTTCATAGATAATATTTTATTATCAATAGTTGTAAGTTGAAGTAGCTGCTGTTTAGCTCTCACCACTTCATCTGGGGCTTCTTGTCAGCTCCTGTTTGGACTTGAGGAGATATTTCTGTACAGTTCCTGTACTGTTTTGTTGATGACCTCATGCAGCTGGCAGGGAGTGGCTGTCTGGACTGGATGTGTCTTGGAATGCACATTCAGAACTATATTTTTCTCAGAATTGGGTGGAGAGAGGTGGAGGGGAGGACAGTGGTGAAGTACCACTGTCTTTGCCTCACTCTGAATACTTTTTTTATGACTCACTGGAAATAGTAATGAAAGGCAGGCCAGGAGGAGAGAAACAGCTGTTTGCACAGAATTCAATTCAGAGACCAGGGTTTTGCTATTTGGAAGGCGGTTTCTGAAGGAATATTTTACATAATGCAAGAAGATACCAGCCCAAAATAACCAAAGCCAGTAGTTGTCACATAACAGTTCTTGACTATTACGTACTGTGGAGTGCTCCTTATAACAGTTATTTGCAAGAAAACAACTTAGTCTTAAGGTACGATAACTTTAGTGAAGAAACTTTAGTTTCTAATGGTAAGTGATCACGGCAATTAGCTTTGGCAACAGAGTGGTTCAGTGTGCCTTGAAAAAGATTTTTGCATATGTGATAAGTTCCTCATGCCTATGTGCTTGGTACTTATCCGAAAGCTCTTCAGGACTAATCTTTTTGGCAAACATGGCAAATGCGATAGGATCCCTATCAGCAAGAGCAGCTAAGGTAATTTTTACCAGTTGTTGGCAGTGTTTTCAATGGAACAAAGAGGAACCTCATCTTTACTTTTATGGGGAGGGGGCGGCAGAGGCAGGGGCAGGGGGAGGGGAAAGGATTTCAGTGCCAGAACATTAATATGGTCTTTGGTTCAGCTGCACCTTGCCAGGGAGGGTACATCAATCATTGAGAAAATCTGGCCTATGTTACTTGTTAATCCTTTGCTTTTTGGTATCTTTGAACTGAAAATGTTTCTGTGGATAACGAAAATGTTCTAGGACCTTTTAGCTGTGGGCAGCACTTGTTTTCCCAGCTCTTCATTTGAGAGGCCGTGTCTCTTCCTGCACAAACAGTAATGAAATGCATTTAAATTTCCACCTACTTCCCTAGAAGAGAACACTCCTGATGTGATAAATTTATTTTAATTTGTTGTTGTTACCTCTCTGAAAGATCTTCTTTCATCTTCTTGGGTGATTCCTTGATTTATTCAGAGTTGGTAGAATGAGTTATTTTAGAGAGAAGTTTTTGTTTGGAATTTTTGCATGGATGTCTAATGCCCTTGCTCAGGTGAACTGGATGAAGAGCTGAGGCTGTCTGCAAGTTTTCTCTTCTGATCCTCTGAGAGAATGTGTGCCAAGTCTGCGATTGTAACTGAACTAAAAATGTTTTGAGATTTGTACGTAGAGGCAATGATCTACTGGAGTATGAAATCCCTCTTCTTTCAATAAAATGAATAGTATGATTTGTCCAAAAAATGCCATACCTGTGGTGTTGGCAATACTGAGCAGTGCAAAAGCCTTTAAGCCATGGCTTTGTACATTCTTTCAGATGGCTTATGCAAACACTGTTGGAGGGGGGCCGGGATGGGAAGTGCTGCCCTTTCACTCTGGCCACTTTTTCCTCTGCTGTGATGGTGCTGCGGCTGTGCATGTTTTCCTTGGCACACCTGTAGGGAATTGCAATAGGAGGGCTGAATGGATGTGAATGGAAGCATCTAGATGTGGAGGCATCACGTGCAACTGGGGAAGGGCTGTTGGAATGACCTGTGTTTAAAAATGCCCGGATTAGCAGCTAGTCATCAAGACCCCAGCATGTTTGCGTTCAGTTTCACGAGATACCCTTTGGAGGCAGAGCACAGCGAACAAATCCTGATGAGTTATGGAGGTGGTACAGGACAGAGATAGTCATCACTGTCAGCTATGAAAGGGTATGGAAAGGCCTATCTGTAACCTGTAAAATCTGCATGTGGTTGCCAACTGAGAAAGAGCCCAGGAGATGGGAGGAGAACTTTACAACTGGCATCCCTTGCCCTCCATGTCAGGGCAACAGGTCCTGGACCTTCTAATGCTTGTTGTTGGGCCAGGTGTAATGGCCCACTGCTGGGCGGACAGCTTGAACATCCTTCTCCTGGTTGCCTGATTGCTGGACAGGCTTCTTGGGCACCAAATGCTTTCTGGTGCTTGTGAGTCTGAGATTGAATAAAACCTGTTTTGTTCTGAGTTTTTATGTCAAATACAATCAGCTTCCCCCTTCTATAAGGTTATTTTGCTACATTGTTGGTACAAGGGTGTAACTGCATTTCCTACTCATCTGCCACCTTACAGGTTCAATAGACGCTGGTTTTAGACCTAAGTTGAATGCAAGAGCTTTTTTTCTTTTCTGGGACAGGTGACAAAGATTTAAATTTCTATTTCAGCTTGTTAGATTTCTCAAAACTATTTGAATTGAAATTAAGAATGCTGCTTTTGATAGAGAACTAGAGAAGAGAATTATAAACTAATGGACAGTCAAAATGTGCTTTAGGAAGCAGATCTTGCTCAATAGCATATTTCAAATTACACTTCTGATTGTTTTGCGGTAATTACTGGTGTAATTTTAAGTTGTACAGTTACCTGACTTAATATGTCATAATGATTTCAGCAAAGCCCTGTCTGTTTACAGGTGTGATTTCAGATCTACCTGCTTTGGAAGACTAAGGGGCTGATCTTGAACACTGTATCTCTTGATGTCTACTGTTACACCACTGCGGAAGCCAACTTGCCTTCCCCCTCCCCCACCGTAGATTTGAATATGTTCTTTGAAGAGTGGAATTCTAAATAACTATTGTTGGTGCCTTCCTTTAGCTTGGACACCTGCTGTCTGGAATGTGCTGGTGTCCCTCAGTCCGCTTTTGTGAGCCTTGTTTCTGTAGGATGAGTTGTCAGGCAAAAGATGGTAATGTTTGAAATTCTATGTGTCAGTGCAGGATATTAGACAAGATGGGGGAAAGCCAATGATATGTTATGCAAATATGGACCCTGAGGGTGAGCAAACCTGGTGGGGAGTTAGGGAAAGGGAGACAGTTTTTCTTTCTTGAGGTTTTGTTGTTCTGAGTGGAATGCTTGGTATTCTGAAAGTCTTTGCGTGATGTAATTGAATGGCTGGTTAGCAGTGTTCACTGGCTTGTTTCCAGCTTCTGATTGGCAGTTATACTGTGATCACTGAAACTTGGTTTGACAGAGGGTTCTGCCCTCTTCTCCTTGCAGTTTTTCTATCATCTACCAGATTCTTGCCAAATTTTCCTGTTACAGCAGCCGAGTGAATAAGATGTTATTGCAACCTCTATTGCTTGAGGAAGATGATATAATTTACTGCATGTCAGAAATCTTTTGAAACAAACTACTCTCCACTAAAATAAAAGTCCTTTTCAACACAGGGACAGGTACATTATGTTACAGGTCCTTGTTTTTCCAAATGTAGATATCCAGGAATTGTGAAACTAGCTAACTAGCTGCCAAAAACTGAAGCATATGAACATTTTTGAGTCTTTGCTGCTGCAATTTTTCATTTTGGCTTTGGTAGATCAGGTGCAAATTTTCCATTTATTTTCTTGTGGACAAAACAGTTGTTTTACCTTTCACTTGCTCTCCAAACTACTGAAAGGAGAAGAGAGAAACTTTTTCAGTCTTTCCCCAGGCTCTCCTTTAAAGTATTAAAAAAGCCTGGACATCAGCAATATATGCTGTGACTTTTGCATCAGTTGACATTTGATTGAATTAGACCATGAAGGTATCCAGTGTTGATTTTTTGAGGTTCCACGTAATGATAGTTCAGCCAATATCTAGGTGGATCATTCCAATGGATTAAAATTCATGTGTGTTTTCCAATAAGAGTTTTTCCTGCTTCAGCTTCTAGCTGTTGTTTATCATTGTCTTTGTCTAGTTGAGACTCCTGCTCTTGTAAATACTCTATTTATATTGGTACTTTTAAGAGTGATTAAATATTCTTTAATAGCCACTTTGCTGACCTGGCAAAAATAATCTGTTCTTTTCCTTGGGATGGAAGGTGAGGACACTCTTGGTCAGGTGACTGGGCTGAATCTGCTTGCTGAGACATAGGGGCCCCAAAATGCAAGGGAAGCAGCTGGAGTCTGTTACTGCAGTCAGAGAAAGAAATTTATCTTTTGTAGGTGTGCCCTGATACTGTGACTTTTTTCTCCATGCAGTTTTAAATTGATCATCTGCGCCTAGACAGTTACGCTTGTTCTTGCTTCGTGCTAGTTTATTACTCTGGTCATGTGGCTGTCTCTCTTTGGTTTCCCCGCTCTAGTCTCCTTTCTCCAATACATCAAATTCAACCTTGTTTTTGTTTAAATGCATGTTATTTAGCTTTGTCATAAGTAATAATTTTTTCACTTGCTGATCAGTACTTTCACTTGGCCAAGGAGAGCAGCTTTGATCAATTCCTGTTCCTTATCTTCCTCAAATAAGGTCCCTCCTGAAGATGATTTCTTTTACCCCCCAGCTGGTGTAAAGCTTCTGCCTTTTCTTCTATTTAATGCCTTCTGCAGCAGTGTCTACCATCCTGCACTGGATTTGAGAGTGCCAAGATAGGTTTTTGGTGGGGTTTTTTTTTTTTGGTTTGGTTTTTACTTTTTGGAGTATGCTTTCTTGGTCCAGTGCTCACCTTTGGTTTTTGCTGTGTTGCACATTTTATGGCATGTTATGGGCTGTCTGGGGCAAGGGATGGCTTGGAAAATAACATGCTGAAGCACAATGAATGGCTTGTGCATAATTGGGGTTTGTGTGTACAACAGTACATAATAATTTCTTGTCTGGCTGCTGTGGAGGACCACATTATATGTCTAGTGGATGGGAGGGGTTTCAGAGAGGATTCTTTTCCTGTTGTAGTGGGTTGACCTTGGCTGGCTGCCAGGTGCCCACCAAGCCGCTCTCTCGCTCCCCCTCAACTGGACTGGGGGAGAGACAATAAGATGAAAGTCTTGTGGGTCGACATGAGGACAGGGAGAGATCGCTCAGCAATTACTGTCGTGGGCAAAACAGACTTGGGAAAATTAATTTAATTTATTTCCAATCAAATCAGAGTGAGATAATAAGAAATAAGAACAAGTCTTAAATCACATTCCCCTCATCCTTCCCTTCTTCCCTGGGTTCAACTTCACTCCCAACTTCTCTATCTCCTACCCCTGAGCAGTGCAGGGGGACAGGGAATGGGGGTTGTGGTCATTTCATTATGTGTTGTCTCTGCTGCTCCTTCCTCCTCACGCTCTTCCCCTGCTCCAGTGTGGAGTCCCTCCCACAGGAGACAGTTCTTCACGAACTTCTCCAACGTGGGTCCTTCCCACGGACTGCAGTTCTTCATGAACTGCTCCAGCACGGGTTCTTTCCACGGGCTGCAGTTGTTCAGGAACAGGCTGCTCCAGTGTGGGTCCCCTGTGGAGCCACAGGTCCTGACAGAAAATCTGCTCCACTGTGGGCTTCTTTCCATGGGGCTGCAGATCCTGCCAGGAGCCTGCTCCAGCCTGGGCTCTCCACAGGGTCACAGCTTCCTCAGGCACATCCACCTGCTCCAGCGTGGGGTCCTCCACGGGCTGCAGGTGGATATCTGCTCCACCGTGGACCTCCATGGGGTCCAGCCTGCCTCACCATGGTCTTCACCAGGGCCTGCAGGGGAATCTCTGCTCCGGCGCCTGGAGCATCTCCTCCCCCTCCTTCTTCACTGACGTTGGTGACTGCAGTTATTTCTCTCACATATTCTCACTCCTTTCCCCCAGCTGCTGTTACACAGCAGTTTGTTCCTTGTCTTAAATCTGTTATCCCAGAGGTGCTACTACCATTGCTGATGGGCTCGGCCTTGGCCATTGACAGGTCCATCTTGGAGCCAGCTGGCATTGGCTCTGTCTGACACAGGGGAAGCTTCTGGCGTCTTCTCATAGAAGCCACCCCTGTAGATATGCCATGCCCCCCCCCCCCCAAAAAAACAACCCCAAAACCAAAAAAACCACCACCACCAAAACCCCCCAAACCCTCACCATGCAAATGCAATACACCTGTGTAGACATAAGCATGTCATATGAGGATACTTAGGTTTTTCCTGGCTGGAGGGGAGATTTAGGCTTGTGCTAGGCCCACCTGTACTGATTAAGAGAATCTCTCTCGAAGCTAAATAAATAGTTTGCATGTATCCTTGATATGTGGTGTGCTTATGCTGTGTTGCTTCTTGGATACATGGGGGTTATCTTGCCTTGGTATAGAGTGCTAAAGGCAAAATGGAGAAGCAGAGTTGGATTCTGTTTGTTGTGTGTTGTCTGTGTCTGGAGCAACGCAGGAACTCTGTTGTTCCTCTTCTGAATTACTGCAGTGTACTTCAAGTGAAGTTGCAACTTCCAAGTTTTGCATCCTGTGTGCTGGTTGTCGGTTTCTGGGTGAGGTCTATGACTATGTGGCTAATGGTTAAAAGAAAGAAATGAGTATGTTCTTTTAAAAGTGTTTTGTAAACTACCTTTTTAAAATTACCCTCTGTTTTGTAATTTATTGCAGTAAATGGAATACAATCTTGGTTTGGAATACTTTGTTCAGAGTCATGTAAGTGGTAGAGAGTTGAGGGGGAAAAAACACAAGAAGGCTTATTTTAGTTAAGTCCTGGAGAAGAATGAGGATTTTTCAGTTAAATAAAGCTGACATAGAGCAACAGCTTCAAAGATACAAAAAGGTCTAATGTTATTTAAGAACTGTTCTTGCAGGTTAGCAGCTGATCTTCACTGATTACTGGAGGAGGTAGAAATTGGTGTACGTAAATACTTCTGAAGGTTTTGCTAGATATCTATTGACATCTCTGGTTACATGAATACAGTTAAAAGTCTGATTTAGGGTGACTAAAACCAATCTTTGTTAATTACAGTTAATACCACTTTTGCCTGAGTGTTAAAGCAAAATGTATTTAAGTCGTATATACTTTCTGTGTGTGAGGTACAACTAGTGAAAGCAAATCCAAAGACCATTTTAATGCATTTTAATAGTTCTGTGATTCCCAAATACATTTTTGCACTTTAGATAAACTTGCAAATGTGACATACATAAACTTGTCAAAAAAAAAGTTTCATCAATTAAACATATGTTATGTATAGTATTTTAAGTAAGTATGACTAGATACAGCATATTTAATTGAGCAGTCAATTACCTAGTTTAATAAAAGACTATGTTTATTTGCATCTCTCTTACTGGCCTTTATCAGAGGCAGGGTATTGGGCTATGTGTGGCAGGAACTTTTGGTCTGACACCATGAACAGGCATAGGGGCTGCTGTTGTCATCTGTGCCTTCCTTGGTGATAGCTTCCTGTATTAAATATGGTTGAGGTAGCTGGAAGGCATTGTCAGCAACTGTGCTCACCAGATTGCTAGACTGGATAGTCATGGAAGTGCAGGCAGATGCTATCAAAAAATACAAAGAGAAGAGACGTAAGTAGAGTGGTTGCCTAGGGGAAATGCAGATGATCCTACAGCAATTTGGGAGGCTTGAATTTTCTAAAGGTATTTGTCCCCATCCCTTTCTGGCATTTAGTTGATATGCTTTCACCTCTATTTTGTAACTTTGGTTGTGCATTTGGGAATGTGATGTGACTGGGGAGCAGGGGGAGCAGAAAGCCTAAGAGGATATTCCTCCCCCTGTCCCCCCTCCACCCCCCCCCCCAAAAACAACAACAACAACAAAAAACCCAAACCAGAAACCCAACCCAAAACCAAGCAAACAACAACAAAAAAAACCCAAACCAAACCTCCATGGGCAGGAAAATGTTGAGTCGTAGTGAGTGCTTGGGTATGCCATCTGACTGCCTTGCTAGTTTTGGATGCCTGTCTGGTGTATTTCAGTGCAAGAGAAGAGCAGGGAGCCAACAGTGAAGCCTATTTGTTACATGGTGGTAGCTGCACTGTTTGGATGAAGTTAAACTTTGGTAATCTTTGCTAGCTAGTTTGGAGATGTAAGCAATAAACTCTTGCAGGAACCTCTTCCTTCAAGAGCAGTAAGCAAAAAGATATCTTATTCTGATTAAATGAAGTGGGAGAATGCAGTGCTGTAGGTCCAGTGTAAAGCTTGGAATTACAGGGGTTTATTTTAAGACATGGTATACTGTAATAGTTCGAGGGATGACTTCCCAGTCTTTCTGTGGATGACTGTGTATAAAGAACTGTGTTAGTTCCCTGTGAGATAACAATATCCCCAGTGATCTCAGCCTTGATGTTCTGGGATTAGCTCATTTAACCATCACTTGAAGGCCTGCTCTCACAAGAGCTCATGTAGAATCCCAGCCTGACATGCAGCATTAGGCGAAATGATCTTGACGTTTGTGTATCACAATTCCATTCCCTTCCTAGTGACTTGCCTCTACTTAAAATCAAGATTGTTATTTCCTTAGGGAATATGTTGGCAGTCCCTTAGCTGACTGAGTGCTGGAAGTAGGACCCTCTCTCTGAGGTCAACAGGATGTCACTGCAACAGTGGGATGAGTTGTAAGGCTCTCACCACTTAGAATCTTTTTTTTTTCTGAGCTGTGTTTTTTAGCATGAAATACTGTTAAACACTCTTTCTTGATCTATATGCATTCAGGATTTAGAAAAACTTCATAGTCTTGGACACCGTGAACGCTTTATCTTCAGCAGGCTGAAGGACTCCAGTGTGATCTCTTGCCTCTTTGTTTTCATAGCAGAGGGCTGTTTATACTGTTTATATTGACATACAGGTGTTTGTTGCACTCATTATTGGACTCTTAAGAACCTACAAGAGTGCCAGTATTCATTGTGCTGTGAATACTTTCTGAGAGTACAAATGACTTTGGTAGTTGTGAGAGAGATCTTTGAATCTTGTCAGCAGTTTTCCTAAGCTCCACTTGCAGCTTTTGCACAGCTTCCAAGTTCCAGCCATAGTTAATGTTTGAACAGCTCTTCAGTCATTCTTCTAACAGTATCCAGGTACCTCTCCAGGTCTCTGTGTAGGCTGAACAGTGCTGCCTGGAGTTGCCCACATTTTAAATGTTAGGGGGTCAACACTCAGAAGGGGAAGCAACTGGAAATAACTCTTTAAGATCTTCATGGCATTTTCGGTACATCCATTCAAATTGCACCTTTGCCATTTAATTTTGGGTATTGTGAGATTTGAAGAAATGAAGATTGCAAGATGCACCTTTTTTCTGTATATGGATATAGCAACAGGCAATGGGTGAATACCCACAGGATTACTTTGAAAGTGCAAAGAGATCACCTTGTTTCAAGAATTTATTCCCACAGTGTGAGTATGCACAAGGAGATCACATTTTGAAGATGTGTTTGGAGAATTTGTCTATTTCATGGTTATGAGAAGGAGATGTGTAAGGCAGTTCAACTGTGCATAAGGCAGTCTGACTGTGTTAGTAGAGCACAAGTTTAGGCAGGCTTATTTTGCTAATTAAAATATATTGGTATAGTATACAGACAGTGTTACAAAGACTGGAGGATAGTACCATGTGCGCCTGGAAAAAGAATCAAGCTCTGTGCCCCTCCAGTCCACCTCTAGACCTCCTTCAGGAGGAAATAAAGCATATTCAGCCTTCTTGAAGAAGACGACAACACCCTTCTGAAACGTGGTTGGTAGGGGACCACTTGAAGCAAGCAAGGAGTGCTGTGGCACTGACATGCTTACAAAGAGAAGACTCCTGTGATTGTGACCCATGATCAAGAACTCTGTGGGCAGTGCTCCCAAACCAGAGGCTTGGAAGTTTGCATTGAGGTTCTGTTTGCAGCTTTCCTGCTAATGGAATTGGTGAGGTGCGCAATAAGCAGAATACAATGTGATCCTGTGGACAAATGAGCTTCAACCAACGCTTAGCATTAGTACCAGGCTCTGATAAGAGTGGTACTGGTTATCCTTTAGCATGATATGTTAGTGTTACATACTTTATCTTCTTAGAGTTCTTAATGCCTGGAAATGCTGAAGCGTAGCTCTTGAGGCCAACACAGTAGAAGTGATCACCAGGTGCAGACCCAGGTGGTGTGTTGGGCCTCAGTCTGGTCTCAGAGTTGAAGAATGTCACTGGCTAGGTCTGTGTACAAAAGGAAGAACCTTTGTCTTGAAATTCTAGCACAGCTGAAGGTTAGAAAAAGTTATTTCTGGTCTCTGCAAATAATTAACTTTACCTTGAAATTACTGCTACTTAGGGATGACCAAGAAGTGAACTTTCCTCATTGGTTGATAATGGTCACTTTTTTTGACTGTTAATGCCTTCTGTGTTTTCTGTGCCATGTTCTGTTTTCTTTTTGTGCTGGAACATACTGCATGGTAGTCCTGTCATGAAATGAGCAGTGTTCCTTACAGGTTTGGTCCAGTTTTTTTTTATTATCTGCTCTACTATAATTGTTTATGAAATTGGGTGTTCTTGTAACAATTTCTGGAGAGATGGGTTGCTAGTTCTTCTTCCTCAGGCTTACCTATAATCAGTTTGAGAGAAAAAGAGTGACTTTTTCTTTCTTTTCCACGTTTTTTCCGTTGTCTCAGGGTTAGCCAGGCTTTTGACTTTTTCGCAAGTGTACGAGCAAAATGTGTGCCGTGTGATCAACATTAAGTTTCTGCTGTGTCTAAACTCCAGTTCTAGTTAACATTGGCCTATGATGCTGTTGAAAAATGACGCCTTTGTGTAACTTGTCACAATCCTTGATAATGCTGTATTAGGGGAGAGTAAACAAGTTGGTAGTTTAGATGACTGATGTTAATTTTTTCCAATCCTTGCTAATGGAGCAATGTTGCCTTTAGAAGTTTGAAGACAGCATTACTTGAGAGACTGGCTGCCTGACAATACTTGGTGTTACATTTTTATGGTCATGTCTTCTCAAGGAAGGCCTGGCTCTAAATTGCAGCTAATGGTAGTAGCTGTGTGTAGATACTCAAGGATTTTTTTCTAGGAGGGGGATCTGCATTTCGTAGCAGTAGGACTGACTGATTAGAAAGGTGCAATTACTACTTCAATTTGAGCCAGCTCCAGTAAAATTGGAGAGTCCGACATTACCTATGCCGTCATGTGATGCAATTTGATTGAAGAATTAATTCTGGGTTAAAAATTCTCTTTCCTGTGCTGGTGAGAGGGAGGGAGCATAGTGGAAACTGGAAACTGTCAAAGTAGCAAAAAAGATTTTAAGGTTTCTGTGGAAAGCTTATTGATGGCATATTGTTCTAATGCCTGAGGTCTAAAGGGAGTAGAGGTTGCTGCCCATCAATCAGGTGTGTCGTGTCCCCGTTCCCCCCCCCCCATCCTGTGAGACTTGAGAAATGCTTTCCTCTTGTTCATCTGGAAATTCTGCATTTATTTCTGCATTTTAAGGATGACAGGTGCTAATTTTAATATGAGTATGTGAGCTTTTAAATGTAAAAGGTAATGCGTAATGCTTTCTGAAAACATTGCTTTGTCCTCTGGCCTAGCAAATGGTTAAGCAATGCTGCACCAAGCATTATTGTATGTAAATTGCCCTAGTTCTGTAGTTATATTAACACCCACTTAAGAACCTGTTGAAACAGGTATGAGTACATTGAGACAGCTTATGTTCTAATTATGGGCTATTTATCTTACTTTATGGAGATGCTTAAACAGAATTCACTGCCTCTATGTCCTTTGGTAAGGCATTAAATGATTCGGTTGCATGTCTGATCTATTTTCATTTTAGGTCTTCCTAGGTTGAACAAAGTGGGTGGGCTTTTTTTGTTGCCCCGATAAAGTTCTTGGGAGGGTATTATGAACCTCATTGCTAGCATTTGGACTCTTTCAGGGTTTGAGTAGCTCTGTGTCCTCTCAGGAGTCTTTGGTTGTAATGATCTAAGGCATGCAAATGATGTTACAGAAACCTCTTGCCCCCCTCAGAAGGAATGGGGAGAAGGGTTGCTTGTGAGGGCATGGAAGAGTTGGACTAGATCTCAAGACGACCCTTCCAGCCTCAGAGATTCTGTGAAGGTTGGGTTGAAGCAGCACAGGAAACACAGCTGTGTGGGATAAGGGAAGAGCATCATCTGAATGATAGTGTTTGACTTGCTTTACAGTATCTTTTGGATAATGGTCCAGAATTTTTAAACTTAAGTCATGTTTTCTCTATCACATATTCAGTTGCTATCTGCATTTTTCTAGAACTTAAAGTTCAAGAACTAAGTTTTTTGAGAGAAAAGCAGCAAAACCTAGGAACACGGTAGTTTGCAGAAGAATGAGTTTCTTTTTGTAGCTCCTGTACAGAAGTTGGCCAGGTGTTCCCAGAAACCTTTTGTTCCTGGTAAACACTACTCCTTGTTGCCTTTCCAGGCTCCCCATCCTGCTTTGGGTTGCAAGCCCCCCTTTTCTTGGGCTCAGGCTGCACTCTACAGTGTAATAGTGTCTCATTTGGGATTTAAAGTGCTCTCCAAGTTTAACTATTCTTCATCTGCAGTAGAGGCTTCTTTGAGAACATTCTGTTGGGGAAGCTGTGGCAACCAGCTTGATTTTTAATCCCTTTAGGAGAGTGTTTGCAGTCCTACTTATAAAATTAACCTGAGGAAATATGACAGTCTAAGTCACAAAACACTGTATTTATATCATGTTAGAAAGGAAAGGTACTAAGTCTCTTACTGTAGGACACTGTTGAGAAGCTTGCAGGAAAGCTAATGCTTTCCAGGCAAAACTAGGCTCAAATTAGCAACTCCCTGTATATACTTTTCCACTTCAAAATTGTTACTTACCATTTAAGTGCACTATACCTGAAGTACTAAATGCAAGGTTCATAAGACTTTCTGAGGTTATTAATGCTATTTTCACTTGGACTAGAGCGACTGAGCATCCTTTGCCTTGTGGAAGCTTCTCTAATATGGGGTGTTTTGATTTATATCTTCTTTGGAACTCTTCTGATATGTAGGCCCCACCGTCTATGACTTGTATGTGTCCTGAGTTGATGCCTTCTGCACTCCCATCCCTTTACTACATAGAGTTTGTAAGCTGTTCACATTGAATACTGAACTCCTGTCAAAACTTGTTGAACTGGTTTACTTTCTGTAAGTTGTACTTTGACTCAGTTCCTTACTCACTTAACATGTCCTTCGGGTTGTATTTGTTTTCTGTACCTTACAGGCTTTGCATAAACAGCCTTCCTATTGTTTTCCTGAGTTAGGTGGCAAGGAGCTCAAAGACAAGATGGGAGAGAACATGGCTGCACATCATCTGGTGTTTGGTGGCTAGCTGGTGACTTTCTCATATGTGAATAGAGGGTCCAAAGGAGGGTGACAAAGGTGATCAAACTGCTGGAGAACCTGCCCTGTGAGGAAACACTGAGGGAGTTGGGTCTTTCCACCTTGGAGAAGAGAAGGCTCAGAGGGGACCTTGTCACAGTTTTCCAGTTTCCTTTCCAACTTGGGCTGTTCTGTGATTCTGTGAATAAACCAGGCAGTGAGACTAATTATCATTTCCAGTTAGTCAGGTGCTATCAAAAGGCACATAAATCAGTCATCTGACTTCTTGCAGCTTTTTAGGAAAGCAAGTAGAACCCATACAGAGTGTGTGAGACTTGAGGCTTGGAAATGTCATTTTTATATACCTTTCCAAATAGTGTTTTAGGTGCTTCTCCAGAATATGAAAGGATACTTCTTGACTTCTGCAGAGTATTCACTCTTTTGCTGGGGTGTGTGTGCGTGTGTGTGTAGTTTTTCTCCCTCTGTGTCCCCCTGCCACGTAGTATTGCAGCATCCCATTTCAAGTAACGCTTTCTTCAGTAGTGCTAGGGCCCAGTCATTTTTGTGTAAAGTTTCTCAGCCATTCCAACCAGCTACCCGTTTGCTGATTGAAAGTTTCTGCACAGAGAGCCTTTGTAATCTGGACATTCAAAGCAGAGGCTAGAATCATCATGTTGTACATTTTATGAAGAGTTTTGTGAGACGTTAATTAGGAAACTTATTCTAGTTTTGGGGCTTGGGAAAGACTATCAGGGACTGAGGCGACTGGAGAATGAGAAGCCAGCAGAACCTGGAAGAATCTGGAGTGTTGCTGGTTTCCTGCAGAAAACCACTCCCTGTTGTGGGAGGGCCTGTCAGCAGGAACATAAAACTGTTTCTTGCTGTTGATTTTTGTGAGTGGTGGTTCCTGAGAAATGTGTAGTTTCCCTTTTCTCTTCCCCCTCCTTCTAGGCTCTCCTGAAATCTCCACTGCTGCCGACCTGTTTCTGTGATTAGTTACCAAAAAGCTTCGTGGCACCATTTGCTTGCTTGTGCTAGCTTTTCAAAGGTGTCACCTCTGCTGCTTGGAGCTGTAGAGAAGCCAAGTGTGAGGAAGAGGCTTTCCTGGGCACACGGGATGGGTCTTAAAATTGAGTAGTTTGCATTCAGATGGAAGAATCAGTAGAACTAAGATTTGGGGACTGTAATAGTGGCTGATTGTAGGTACTTTATGATGAGCAGCTATGGAATGTTAGTTTTTCTTTTTTAAATAACTTCACATTTTTCTGTGTTATCTGGAGAGGAATGCAGATATGGAAAACAATCTGAATAACCAAAGAAACAGCGGTGAAGTCAAGCTCTTTGTAAAACCTCTAGTGAATCATGAGTATTCTTTCAACAATGAGGTTGTATGCATAACTGTCTGCTGCAGAATGCACAAATAGGAAAATACCATGAAGGATTAGATCTTTAAAAAAAAAACTCAAACAGAAGTGCAAGAGGGATGAATTAAAAATTTGAGGACTTTATGCTGTATTTGCTCTGCAGCCAGTTTTTAGATGCTCTTGGGTGTAGGCATCGGAATTGCTACAGCTGATTTTAACTTGTGTTAGTAGAAAAGGCCATCTGAGGATTAGTGGCAGTTGAGCTAAATAGATGTGTTTGAATTATACCTTTAAGCAAATATCAAATTAGAGCAAAGAACAAAACACTAGTGTTATGCCTTTTTTGTTGTTTTAAGAACACTGGCTTGTTTATCTTAAAAGGCAGATGGCCACTTTATGTACTACAAGACCACATTGTATACTAACATTTCAAGTAGAGAGAGATGGAGAAGTAATAGACGTGACAACTTGACTGGCATTCCCCTTGAGTTTGAGTAGTGAAGATGTACATTAATCTGAAATGTTTGTTTTGGCAAGCATTCTGTTTATGCTAACAGATGTGAAAATGGAGGAGCTGTGGTAGAGTAACACTAGCTCTGTGGTAGGTTAAAACCAGTAAACCTTAAGAGACAGTTGAAACTGTGAATACAGGCAAGGCAATTAAGGTGATTGTCTAAGACTGAGTATCTGCACTAGTCAAGTTATGTTTCCTTTGACCATTAAAATACTACAGCCTGTGAGATTTTTAATTTTCACTGACAACTACCTGTCTTTTCTAATTAGAAATGCAGTTTACTGCCTTCTCAGGAGAGATGGAAAAACTGGCTGTGGTGAATTTGAATGCATCTCATCTCTGTTGTGTACTGCTACAGTATTCTGTATTTGAGATCAAGAGTAAACTGTGCAAAAAAAATCCCCCAAATGCAAATTAGTTTTTATGTTTATAATACTTCTTTTCTAAATTACTGTAAAGAAATCATCACGTATTATTTTCTTGTTGGGGTCAGAAAGAACGGTCACTTATTCTGTTGTCTTCTCAGATATTGCAGGTTAAATAATTTTTAGCTATTTCCATTGAGCCTTGCATGCTGGGCTGAAAATTGGTGGTTCAGAAGCTGATTCATGTGTAGTTCATATGCTCCTGCCTTAGATTTCGTGCTGTTTATCAGAAAAGGTGGAGCAGGCTGATGTCAGTGACTACAGTTTCAGTCATCTGATTTCAGTCTGCTACCAAAGGGACTGTCAGAGCACCAAGCTGGTTCTCAGACTTTATTTCAGCAGATGGAATGCACTGCATTCTTCAGGCTTCTCACTGTTAAGTTTATCTTGGCTAATAAAAAACTTCTTTCCTACCTTATTCCTGCTCTCCAGTTTGGAAGAAAATGCAGACTGCAGTGACAAGGTTAGGCTCATCAGTGTTGTGTACAAAAGAATAGTAATGCCTGACTTTGCTGTTCCCCTTTGTATACACCCCACAATAACATTAGGTCTTACAGCTTTAAACTTTGAATTTGTTATGTCTGCTATACTCATTACACATTTTTAAGTGTCACAGTTGTCTTTTAGGATACAATCCCTAGTCTGTAGTTAAGCTAGATCAATGACCTAATATTTAGCCATGTGTAAAGCCTACGTTATTTGCACAGTCCTGTTACTCAAGCTGTGACCACCTGTGTGCTAATTATAGGTTACAGTTATGCTAATATTGGTGTTACCCTCTAATTCTCTAATTTTGTCAGCCTCAATTTTTGTGTTTACTTCCTGAAAAACTGAAAGAGGGGAGCATAGCACCCATCTATGCCAAAATGTGCTAGAAACAGCACTATTCAATGAATCCCCATGAAAACACTGCTTGGAGATGTCTGTTTGTTCTTAGTATCCATGGCTATTTTTTGTATGTATGTACAGTGCTTGATTTTAATCAGAATATTATGAGGCATGAACACACTTCACAGATGTGAAATGTCTGCAGTGTTAGGTGGTCAACAGAGCCACGCAGTGTTCCCAGGTGTGTTTTACAGGACTGATTTCTGTGAAATTGTGTTAATTTACTACAGTTATTCATTTAATCTCTTATCACTTGCATCCAGTATGGTGTTTCGCTGTTATTTTGCCTGGATTAATACAGAGCTAAATAGTTTACAGTTATGTATGCATCTGAAAGAGTATTTAGAATATTAAAATTCTATTTGTTGGGTTCAAGCAGGATCCTCTACATATCTGTCTTTGAGATTAGTCCCAGTAATGTGGACTCATCATCTCCATGAGTCAAATTATTAACCTTGCTTATGTTACATTATCAGCTCTGTTTTATAGTATGGGCTACTGCTATTCTGGCCCACTATTGTCTTGAAAGCCACTTTTCTGTGATCTTTATTGATCCAAGGCTCATCCGTCCTATAAGAGCTTTAGAGTTTAGCTGCAAGTGAGGTGTGATCCTAAGAAAAATGCTTTAGAAATTGGCCCACGGCTGTGAAGCTCCCTTTTTCAGAGGACAGAACAGCCAGGGAGCATGTTGTCTTTGGAAGAAGCTGCATAGCTGAACTTGCCTCTGGTAGCCCTGTACAGAAGAAATACCAAGGTGGACCTCTGTTTTGAGAACAGTGACTTTTCAAATTATTTGCTGTTGTAATCTTTGCTTTTGTCATTAGGATCCGTGACACCATTAAATGAGATGGAAGAAAACAAGATAAGGGAAAATCAGCTGTTATGAGGAGAGGAATGCCTGTTTCAGTTTTTTTCCCATTTTTGAAATGTATAGTAGGGTGGGGAAAAATATATAGGTCAGGAAGGTAGACTTGATGACAACATTGTAGGGCCTCTGTATGACATCAGCTAAAAGAGCTTGAATAAGTGGTACAAAGTCATGAAATAACTAGTGAATACTTAATGAGACTAGAGTAGAGAAATGCTTGTGAGATAAGCCTGTACTCAAGAGGAAGATTTAAGTTAGTTAAGAGGACAGGTTGGCCACTGTGTCTAGATCAGAACCAGCTAAGTCATGAGCTGAAGGAGAAACATGATCGTGAGATGGTATCTTAATTACTTGTGAAACTCTTGCTGGTGGAATCCTTACTTCTCCTTAATATTTTGTATAAAGTATTACTGACTAGCACTTTAATGGCACAGAATGTGTGGTAGTGCTATACCTACTTTCCACCCCTAATGCTAAGTAAATAGTATGCTAGAGTGTGACAGCAACAGCAGCATGAACCTTGTTTAGCATGGGGTTTTGTTCACAAATTGGAAATATACTCATGTGACCAACTTTGTTCTTCTTGCACTTCCAGATGGATGGAGGCCTGTCTGAATGAGGAGCTGCCTCCCACAACAGAGCTGGAAGAAGGATTGAGAAATGGAGTCTATCTGGCCAAACTTGGAAACTTCTTCTCCCCTAAAGTGGTTTCTGTGAAGAAAATCTATGATAGAGAACAGACTAGATATAAGGTGAGAGGTGTTGGTGATAGATATTACTTTAGGTAGTAACCTAAAATAGGAAAACATGCACACTGAGGTACTGTGAGCAAATAAGCAGAATGTTAGTTTATATTAGTGCTACCTAAGAAGCTCCACCTTCACTCTAGAACATTGGTTAAGTGAGGGGGCGTGGACTCCTAGCTTTATATCTGAGCTTGCACTCATGTGAAAGAACTTGTCATACACAGTCAATATGATTGTACATAGAAGACTTCTGACTTCTTTTCTGTAAGAGTACTATTTTCACTATCTGTCTTAATGAATGTCCTGGCTGTTCTTGGCAGCTGTGGTATTTTGTTTCTTACTGCCCTCCCTCTTGTTCCTGCCTATTTTTATTTCAGGCAACTGGTCTCCACTTCCGGCACACGGATAATGTAATCCAGTGGCTGAATGCCATGGCTGAGATTGGTCTCCCCAAGGTAATTTCTATGTTGCATGTGCAGATAAATAATCTCAGAAAAGCTTTACATTCCATGGAAGCATTTGCTGTTGTACAAAAATCAGCAAACTTCATCTAGTTAATTCTTCATTTTCTAGATTTGCGTCCCTGTAGAAATTTTCTCCTAAAACTCCTAAAACTGCTGAAAGATTTCATTCTGCTATGTGTGTGAGAATGATCAGGAGCAAAATAATTCCTCCTTCTATACCATATCCTTAATATCACTAATCTTGCATAACATCTGCATTACGTTGTTCTTGCCATGCATTCTTTTGAGCAATATCTGAGCTACAGTTTGATTATGGAAGTTTTTTTAGAAATCTATGCTAAAAGAAGCAGTACAGCAGAAAATACTATGTTCTCCATTTCTTCAGATTTCCCTACAAAATTTTCACATCAAGTTGAAATGTTCCTGGTGTACCTTAATCAAATATAAATCACTGGCTTCACTAAGGGAATGGCCAGATAAACTCCTCTGATCTAATAAACACTGTTGTTGCCTGAAAATATATGGAACTTGGTAGTGTTGTGGTGATAGTCAAGTTACATACATGGATAGTAAGTAAATTTTTTAAACTTTTTTTTTAAGCCGTTTTATGATTAGTCTCACCAAAACCAGCATTGCACAGTTTAATCTCATGTATGTTTTGTTTGCATACATGCTTGCAAATTGAACACTATATTTGGCAAAGTTTTTCAAATAGCTTGTTGATATTTACTAGTTGAGCCTTGCTGGCTGGCTTATGATGATCTTACAGGAGCAAATTTGGGATTAGGAAATGCTGAAATACGCTGTTAATGTTGTTAGGTGAAAATAAACAAGGAGGGAGCTAGACAGAGAGAAGTTAAGTGCCAGGTATGAGGCAAGATTTTCAGATTTAAGCGGATTTAGGGGGAAAATAAATGTGTGAGATGTTAAAGAAACTGCGCTGGGGTCCAGTACATTGACAAAGAGATATTGGTGCTTTAAGTATTTCCCCATGCAGAAGAGCCAGGGAACTGATGCTGTGGAATTGTGAGGGTCTTTCAGTTGTTGCTCTTGCCTTTACAGAAAGAGCAATGCTATTTTGTCCTCACAGGCAACAGCAAGGAATTTCCGAATAACTAGAAAGTAACGTATCTTGTCAGCACTTCTGAATGAATTGACACTTCCAGTATTAGCCCCTTGTATTCAACTTTGCATTTCAGACTGTCTCAAAGCTTTTAGGTCCAGCTAACTGAAAATGTAGTATGCAGACCACCCCAGTGCTGGTCTCAGTTTCCCTTGTCACTGTCTCTTCTCTTGCTTCTCAACCCCATTTAGTCCAAACAAAATCCTCTTTTCTGTGTTCTAAGTATTTTTTTCATCTCTTGGCTTTCACCAAAGTCCTCGCTAATACTTCGTGACCCAGTATCTTGGTGGGCACACAAAAAAAGGGTGTACTCATCCATGTGTAGAACGTGGGCAGGGAAAGGGGAGCCCTGGTTTAGGTGGTAGAAACAAAAGGATTGGCTCTTCAAGTAGGAGAAAGGTTGGGCCAGGGCAGAGAAGCTCGAAGTGTTTTGTTCTGTGGGCTGCTTCATTAGTGTACTACAGAAGAATTGGGCCTATCACAGTTATGTGATTTGGCTATATAAGGTGAGTATAATTCAGACTGCTAACTTTGTTTTTATCTTCAGATATTCTACCCAGAAACTACAGATATCTATGATCGCAAGAACATGCCACGCTGTATCTATTGTATTCATGCACTCAGGTAAGGCATGCTAGGCAGAAATCTAATTGCTTCTGAAATCTTTCTGCAAAGCTGAAAGGGGAGAGAGCTGAACTGAAGCCTAGATGAGGACAAATTTTCTAGCAGAACAATCTTACCAGGTTGGAGCAAAGATCCATGAAGCCAGTATTTTGCTTTGGGCAGTGGCCAAATCAGATGTTGAAGGAAAAAGAACCAGTCAAGTATGTTGTGATTACTACCTTCCCATCCCAGTTCTTGCACTCCCTCTCTACTGTTTGAGGCAGAGCAAAACATTTTGGGACTTAAAGGAAAGCCTGAAGCCCTAAAAGGTGTTTGTGAGAAACACAAGATACTAGTTTATGTAGGGATCAGTCAGATCACCGAATGAAAGCCAGTGTGGTTACAGCATTGTACTGCAGTGTGTTTATCTTGATGACCACAGTAAGTGATCAACCAAGAACTGTTGTTGAAAGGTCTCTTAAATTTTAAAATCTCACAGAGACTGAGTAGGATAATCCCAGTTCCTGAGAAAACTGGCAGGATTCATTTGTTGATGCTTTGCTCTTCAATTTGACAGGGTGGCACATCACATGTGTGTTTGATTTTTTTGTTTGTTAGTTTTTGGTTCATTAGGGTTGTTTTTTTTTCATCTGGCTAGCTGATTTGAATGCAAGTGTGACTTTTGGAACATGTTGACATGTTTATTTTAAAAGGATTCCTTTTGTAGAATTTACTAGGTGATTGAATGCTGGACTGCATACATTTGGGTCTTCCTCTGTTGCTTGCTCAGTTTCAGTTCTCAAGAATGGCTTGTTACGCTCTCTAATCTGTTGGAAGTGTGAAATCCATAGAGATGGATTGCATTTATCTGAATGTTATCTGATATTTCAGATTGCTGTAGATTAAATTATTATTTATAGAAGCGAGCTTGATCCCAGCTTTAGCTTTAAAATGAGTTATCTCTGTAGAACAAGTCATTTGGGGTTTATAGAGCAGTGAGGAGTAGACATGTGGTGGAGTACACTGCCACTATCAAGACCAATGCTCCTTTTTGTTTACCTTATGGCAAAGTTCCTCCCTCGCTGGCAGCTTTGTGATAGCTACTTTATGCCAGGAGTTGGCTGGCATATATTCTTGTTACGTGTTCTTTGTTATATCCTGGCTGTTTGCCCCCGCCAGTAGTCCGAATTGTGGACAATTACCAAGCTTTCCAAGAAAATTGTTTGCTGTTGCTGTACTCTTTCTAGATCATATATTAGGAAAAGAAAATTAACTCATGGAGCAAAATTAATAGATGCAAACAGTTCCAGTAGTTAAGGCTGTAGAAGTTATAATCTTTCATCTAATAATACCTTTTCCATACTACTTAATTTTTTTCAATTGTTAACCTTTTTTGGCTGAAATGTTCTGTAGCCAATTTCTCTGCAAAGGCAGCCTTCTCAAGATTTTATCATTTAAATAATTTTCCTTATCAAGGAAAGAAGAGTAATTCTGATATGTAAATATAAATATGGAAAAGGATGTTTTATTAAAAACTTACTCTTTTTTCAAGCTTAGTGCAGAAGTATATTCCAGTTAAGACATAAAGATCTAGAATGCAGTTTTGTTGACAGTCTGTAGGTCAGAAATGTTCCGGCCTTTTTTTGTGTGTGTGTTTTGTTATATGAAAAAAATCTGCTTGGATTTATAAATATTGGAGATTTAGATTTGGCATGTTGAGGTCATGTGAAAAGGTGGGATTGCTTACTCTCTAATTTCCAAACATGTTAAAACTGAGTTTACTGGAGGAATAGATACTTACTTTATTAATAGTTTATTTGTAATGTTCTTGTATAATTAAATATTTTAATGGAGGGCACATTTCAATGATCTGTGCTGACCCGGCACAACAGGCAAAAAGGAGAGGAGTTGCTTCTCTTTCCCCAGTCCCATTTGTCCTTAGCTGTATGGATTCATCCCTCCTTTGTAGCAGTTCAATTTCTTGTCAGGCTCCAAGTGAATACATTAACACCATTTTAGTAAGCCAAATCAGTTTAGTGAATATTTCCCCCTACTCAGCACCAGTGAGGCTACACCTGCAGTACTGTGTCCAGTTCTGGGTTCCCCAGCACAAGACACACATGCACAGACTGGGAAGAGTTGAAGGAAGGGTCGCTAAGATGATTAATGGACTAGAGCATCTCTCCTATGAGGAAAGGCTGAGAGAGCTGGGACTGTTCAGCCTAGAGAAGACAAGGCTCCAGGGGAATCTCAGCAATGTGTGCAGCTGTCTGAAGGGAGGGTGCAAAGAAGATGAAGCCAGACTCTTTTCAGTGGTGCCCCATGACAGGACAAGACGCAACTGGCACAAACTGAACCACAGGAGGGTCTCTCTGAACATCAGGAAACACTTTATTTACTGTGAGGGTGACCGAGGACTGGCACAAGTTGCCCAGAGAAGTTGTGGAGTCTCCACCCTTGGAGATATGCAAAAGCCATCTGGACATAATCTTGGGAAACCTGGTCCTATGTGACCTTGTTTGAGGATGGAGCTTGAACAAGACAAACTTGAGAGCGCCCTTCTAGCCTCAACCATTCTGTAATTCTGTGAAGATTTCAGACTGGTGGACCAGTTATGTGCAGCTGAGGGGGGAAGAGAGGTGTCAGCTCACCCTCTTGGTGATTATGAGCTGTTATGTTGGCTTACCTGAGTGGCTTCTTGAATCTATATCTCCTAAAATTATCTGTGTCATGTCAGAACCACAAGGAAAAATTACTAGTTCTGATTTTTTGCTTATTTTCTTTTCTAGTCTGTACCTGTTCAAACTGGGTCTTGCCCCCCAGATTCAAGATTTATATGGGAAGGTGGACTTCACAGGTAAAAAAAATAAAAAGTGCTGATATGTGTGCTGCCTTTATCTAATACTATACTACACGCTATATAGATCAATTAAAGGATTGTTACTGTTGATATTCTAAATGCAAATTATATTTAAAATTAATGGCTATGAGGAATTTTACTAATTTAAGAAAAAGGTTTGATTTGGGTGCTTCTGAGCCAGGCTGTTAAATAGCTATCCATTTGCTAATCATTACTTTTGCAAATAACAGCCCTTTAACTTTTTTGCCACTGTTGTAAGATGCTTAAACCTTGCCTCCATCCCTTTGGGAGGGGTTTCAGTTTGGAACTTGGTGAATGGTTCTGACCTCCCTTGACAGTTTAAAGCAGAGGTGCCATCAGCACCTCCGAAGAAGAGTTTACCAGCTAATCTGCTGCAGGAGATTCCAGCACAAAGTCTTATGTCCACATGCCTCCTCAAGGTTTTAGTTCCTTGATTTTTGCAGAAGTGTCAAATTCTGTTTTGTGTTAGTGAGGTTCCTGCCTGAGGGCACGCATCTGATTTAAAAGGTGTATAAACTTTATTTTCCTGCAAAACAGTTGTTGATTGTATCTATAACATTCTAAACTATCAACTCTCTTCTTGAGTTGTATGGTATTTAGCAACAGCATGTCTTGATATCCTCCATTCACTTTTCTCATCGTAGTCTCTCTGCTATGAGTTTTCCTGACCTGTTGGCAGATGTAGTTGAGGCACCTCAGAATGATGGAGTCTGTTTCCAGCTCCTCATGAGAGTTGTGTGTTGTTTTCTAGTGAGAGAGACTGCAGAATATTCCCATATGAGTTTCTGGGAGAAATGTAGATTTTAGGAACGTGTGCGAAATGTCTATCAGTTTTCATTTATTTGGTTTCACTTACTGGGTTATATTCAAAGTATTATTTAAAGAGTAATTATAACTTATTGTAGTTATCCTAATTTTTTTTTTGTAGCAGCAGTTGGTATAACAGTGCTGATTCCTGCATAACATTTTTTATGTGTGTTTCAGAGGAGGAAATCAGTAATATGAGGCTTGAACTGGAGAAGTATGGTATTCAGATGCCTGCCTTCAGTAAGATTGGAGGAATTCTTGCAAATGAACTTTCTGTGGATGAAGCAGCATGTAAGGAAAAATGGAGTTTCATTTTATGTGATTATTCAAATCAGCAGATTAGATGTCTCTCTCTCTCTTTTTTTTTTTTTTTAAACATGTTGGTTTTAAAGCCCCCTGTTGTGAGACAGTACAGCCCTTCTGACATGCCTTTTGGAAGACTGGGAAAAGGGTTTTCTTCTTTCCCTGATGTATTTTTTTTTTTCTTTTCTTTCTGGAACATAATGATTTGACTAGCTAGAGTATTGTACTGGGAAGTAGGCTGCCTTTTTTTGTCAAGAACACAAAACTGTGATAGAATGAGAGGTGCTTTGGTAATTCTTTTGCTTTCTGGTTAATTTCCAGATAATTCTTCTGCTCTTTCCAGTGAAGTTCTCAATTTTTAACAGAGCTGCTGTGTTTGGGACTAACTGGCAGACTGTGACTTGTTTTTTCAGTACATGCTGCTGTCATTGCCATTAATGAAGCAATCGACCATCAGGTTCCAGCTGACACTCTTATGGCAATGAAGAACCCTAATGCCATGCTAATAAATCTTGATGATCAACTGGAATCCACTTACCAAGACACACTCTACAGAGCAAAGCAAGACAAGATGGAGAATGCTAAAAATAGGGTAGATCAAATCTTTCAAACCATCTATTTGTATGCATTGCAATTTTGTATTGCAGTGTAAAATGTGGGGAGTTCACAGAATGTGTGTTAGTCCTGTATGTATAGTGTTAGGTGGAGTTACTCCTGGTGGTATTCTAATATGTTCCACAGTAACCTGTCTTCCTATTGTAGAAGACAGGCAGCAGTTAGCTGTGTTACTTTGTTTAGCTGTCTGAAATATGGGCCGCATGAATACAGAATTCATGTCAGCCTTTATATGTTGGGAATGCTATCCCTCTATTTTCATACAATATAGATACATTTTTCCAAACAATGAAATGATGAGCAAAACTGACTGATGCTCTCAGAAGGGGTCAATGTTGTTTTAGAATGTTGTGTATCAAATGGCTAGCTATGTGTACTGCTTTCTGTGTTGTGGAGCTCTACTGTGTGTTCATATAGAGCAATTACATTGAAATAAGATGTTTCTGGGCTGTCTGTATCAGAGTGTGAGTATACTTACTTTACATGTATTTACTTCTAGGGCTTCTTTTTGCATGTGTAGAGGTAGCCGATCTATGACCTATCACAACTCTATATAGATATACAGTTATGCTCCCTGACTTTTTCAATGAGAAGATCTATGAGGGCAAAGGAAACTGTAGAAACACTGATTAGTTTTTATTTCATCTTCAGATTGCCTCAGAAAATTCAGAGAGAGAGAGAGATGTGTATGAAGAACTTCTGACTCAAGCTGAGATTCAGGGAAACATCAATAAAGTGAACAGTAGGTATCATGCTAAAGTAATCGTCTTAATTGGAGTAGTCTTCCTCACTTTCTGTAATGCTAACAAAAGTGGAAGGTAGTTCCCCTGTTTTTGTGGGTTTTTTTGGTGGTGTTTGGGGTTTGTTTGTTTCTTTGCTTGTTTTGCTCATCATTAGTAAATAGTTGTAAGCTGAATTCATTTTGACTTCTGTTGCCCTTCCTTTAGGAAATGGATTGTCCATGTCGCTGGCCCCCTCAGTTCTTCATCTTGAGTAATGCATGCTATTTCCAACCTTCAGCCCCTTTTTCAAGTACTACTTTGCAATTGACTTTAGAAGTCTTCCCTTCAGATTACATGCCTAACTTGCTATCTATCGGGTCTAGCGACTATTTTTTTTTCTGAGCAGTAGGTTATGTAAACCATGGGACTTCCTCAGGTAATGTTTCTCTCAAAACTCTGCTTTACTGTTGCTAGCACATGCAGCCATATCAAAGATTGACCTAGCTTTGGAACGAGGAGACTCATTAGCACTGTATGAAGCTTTGGCAACACCAGCCCTGGGACTCCGAGGATTGCTACAAGAAAATTGTGACTGGTATTTCAAGCAGTTTTTGAGTGATAGACAGCAGAAACAGGAGGTATGGAAAAGTCTAGATTACCCTGCCTGATTCATAAGGTTTTTCCCCTGCCCTCCCCTTTTCATCATACCACTGCATACTAATCACTTGCTATATACCTGCATTACAGTTTAGTGTTGGTTTGAAAAAGTTAATGCGAAGAGACAGAAGCATACAGTAAGCATATTTATCATTTAGTTTTCATCTCTGCATATGAAAGGCCAATATAATGCTTGTATGTATGTATACTTAAAATACTTTCACCAAACCTTAAAATATTAACTCGTGTGTGCGTATAGAACCGTTGTAATATAGGTTTGTCTTCCCTCTCATTTTACTGTTGTCAGTGCCCAAATAATGTGGATATTTGTGTTTTATAAATACCCATCAGGTAAGCATATACTGCTTTCGCTGTGGAGAATCCCACCATACACCGTTTGTAGACACGGTGCTTCAGGACATGGTTTAGTGGTGGACTTGGCAGTGTTAGGTTAATGGTTGGACTCGATCTTAAGGGTCTGTCATGGTTTAGTCCCAGCCAGCAACTAAGCACCATGCAGCTTCTCACTCACTTCCCTGCCACCCAGTGGGATGTGGGTGAGAATCAGGAAAAAGAAGTAAAACTTATGGGTTGAGATAAGAACGGTTTAATAGAACAGAAAAGAAGAAACTAATATTGATAATGATAACACTAATAAAATGACAATAGTAATAATAGAAAGATTGGAACATACAAATGATGCATAATGCAATTGCTCACCACCCACCGACTGACGCCCAGTTAGTCCCCAAGCAGCGATTCCCCCACTCCCCCCAGTTTATATACTGCGTATGACGTCACATGGTATGGAATACCCCGTTGGCCACTTTCGGTCAGCTGCCCTGGCTGCATCCCCTCCCAACTTCTTGTGCCCCTCCAGCCTTCTTGCTGGCTGGGCACGAGAAGCTGGAAAATCCTTGACTTGGACGAAACATTACTTAGCAACAACTGAAAACGTCAATGTGTTATCAACATTCTTCCCATACCGAACTCAAAAACATAGCACTATACCAGCTACTAGGAAGACAGTTAACTCTATCCCAGCTGAAACCAGGACAGGGTCTTTTCCAACTTAAATGATTCTATGATTCTATAACTAAGGTTAACCTTGGCTTCTCATTTCAAGCGAACTCTTTAGTGGATTTTATGTGCAGGCTGCCTGATCAGGCAGAAGTAGGTGAGGCCTTCCTCAGACAAGTGGAAGATGCCTTGTGTTCACGGGCCTCACTCCTGGGGAGCTTGAGCTGCCTGATCTGCTGTAAGGGCAGCACAGGAGGGTACAAGCAATCGAGGACATTTCTGGAGTGTGCTGGTGATAACTTCTTGGCATATGTAAATGAGGAGTGGATGAGGGAAAGTCCTTTGCTGGACCTAATACAGATGAGAAAGAAGTACTTGGAGATGGGAAGGTCGGGGGCAGCCTTGGGTGCAGTGACTATGAGATGGCGTGATGGTAGAGTTGACGATCCTGAGAGGAGGGAACTCGGTAAAAAGTGTAGTCACAGCCCTGGCCTTCAGGAGAGCCTGGAGACATGTTCGTGGATCTGTTTGGAAGAATCCTGTGGACTACGATCCTGGAAGAGAGATCCAGGAGAGCTCATTGACTTTTCAACAATCATCTTCTCCAAGCTTGAGGATGGCATGTTGCGATGAGCAGAAAGTCAGGCAAAAGTGGCAGGAGGCCTTCATGGATGAACCAAAGAAATTCCCACAAAGCTCAAACAGAAAAAGGAAGCATACAAGAGGTGGATGGAAACAGGGTCAGGTGACTCAGGAGGAATATAGAGATGCTGTCTGAGCATGTAGGGTGGGATTAAGAAAGTCTAAGCCCAGCTGGGCCTGAATCTGACAGGGAACATGAAGGGCAGCAAGAATGACTTCTACATAGATAGATCAGCAGCAAAAGGAAGACTAGGGAAAACTTGTGACAACTGCTGAATGGGGCACAGGAGCAGAAGACAGGGAACACAAAGGCTGTGGTACTGAATACCTTTCTGGCCTCTTATTTACTGATAAGATTTTTCCCTTGGGAATCCCAGGCTTCTGACACTAGTGGGAAAGTATAGAACAAGGAAGACTTACCCCTCAGTAGAGGAGGATCAAGTTAGGGAGCATATAAACAGCTTGGACAAGGGAGCTGGTGGGCTGCATTTGTGAGGGCTGAGGGAGCTGGCCTATGTGATTGTGAGGCCACTCTAGGCAGTCTCTAAAAGTTGAGGGAGATTGGGGGAGGTTCCTGAGGACTGGAGAGTGAATGTCACTCCTGTCTTGAAGGGCAAGGAGAATCTAAGGAATTATACGTCTATCAGTCTCACCTCAATCTGTGGGAGGATGATAGAGCAAATAATCCTGGAAACAATTACCTAATATATGAAGGACAGGAGAGTGGTTAGGAGTGGTCAGTGTTGATTTTTGAAGGAGAAATCATGCTTGACCAATCTAACAGGCTTCTACAAAGAGATGACTGGCTTGGTGGATGGGAGGAAAGCAATGGATGTTTATCTTGACTTCAGCAAGGCTTTTGACACTGTATCCTATAATATCCTCAGACAAATTGTTGAGGTGTGGGCTAAGTAAGTAGACAGTGTGGTAGACTGAAAAATAACTGAACTGCCAGGCTCAAAGGGTTGTGTTGAGCAGCATGATGTCCAGCTGGAGGCCAGTCACTAGCGGTGTACCCAAGGATTGGTACTGGGACCAATACTATTTAACATCCTCGCTATTGGCCTGTAAAATGGGACAAGGTGCACCCTTTGTAAGTTTGCAGATGATACAAAGCGGGGAGGAGCAGTCAATATACCAGATGGTTGCACTGCTATTCAGAGGGACCAAAATAGGCCATTAAGAATCTCATGAAGTTCAACAAAGACAAATGCCAAGCCCTGTGCCTGGGGGAGGAAAAACCCCATGCATAAGCAGCACAGACTGCGGATAGATTGGCTGGAAAGCAGCTTTGCAAAGAAGGATATGGGGTGCTGGTGGACAATGACTTGATGAAGAGCAAGGAATATACAATTGTGGCAGAGGAAGGGGCCAGCAGTGTCCTGGGATGCATTAGGAAGAACATTGTCAGCAGGCTGAAGGAGGTGATCCTTCTCCCTCTACTCAGTGCTGGTGAAGATGATAGCTGGAGTACTGCACCCACTTCTGAGGCTCCGCAGGACAAGAGACATGGACATACTGCAGCAAGTCTAGTGACATCTGAGAAACTGATTAAGGGCTTGGAGCATCTGACATATTAGGAGAGGCTGAGAAAGCTGGGATTACTGAGCCTTGGGAAAAGAACGCTTTCAAATAACTGATGGGAGGGAATAAAGACTGATCCAGATGCTTCTCAGTGATGCACAGTGACAGTATAAAATGCAGTGGGCACAAGCTGAAATTCAGGAAATTCTACTTAAGCATAAGAAAAAACTTCATTTACAGAGGGTGATCAAACACTGGAACAAATTGATCAGAGAGTTTGTGGAGTCTCTGTCTTTGGATATACTCAAAGCTCAACTGAACACAGTTAGACTCACAGAATTGTTGAGGCTAGAAGGGGTCTCTCGAGTTAGCTTGTCTTGTCCAACCTGCGTGTTCAAGCAGGGTCCCCTAGACCTGGTTGCCCGAGATCAAGTCCAGATAGCTTTTGACTCCATAACCTCTCTGGGCAACTTGTGCCGCTCCTTGGTCACCCTCACAGTGAAGTGTTTCTTGATGTTCAGAGAGACCCTCCTGTGGTTCAGTTTGTGCCGGTTGCGTCTTGTCCTGTCATGGGGCACCACTGAAAAGAGTCTGGCTTCATCTTCTTTGCACCCTCCCTTCAGACAGCTGCACACATTGTTGAGATTCCCCTGGAGCCTTGTCTTCTCTAGGCTGAACAGTCCCAGCTCTCTCAGCCTTTCCTCATAGGAGAGATGCTCTAGTCCATTAATCATCTTAGCGACCCTTCCTTCAACTCTTCCCAGTCTGTGCATGTGTGTCTTGTGCTGGGGAACCCAGAACTGGACACAGTACTGCAGGTGTAGCCTCACTGGTGCTGAGTAGAGGGGAAGGATCACCTCTCTTGACCTGCTGGCAACGCTCCTCCTATAATGCAGCTTACACTACCATTAGCCCTCTTTGCTGCCAGGGCACTTCACTCACTCATGTTCTACTTGCTGTCCATCAGGACCCTCAGATGCTTTTCTGCAGAGGTACTGGGTAACCTGCTGTAGAGCAGGGGTTTGGACTGGACTATTTCCAGAGATTCCTTCTACCATCAACTATTCTGTGATTGTGTCATTTTAAGCAGTCTCACTTAGAATGTAGGCCTTTCTGGGGCTGAAGAAACTCTCCGCCTTAAAGTTTCTGGGACTCAATTGTAGTACCTAACTAGGAAGCAGCTTTCAAACAGGGCCCCTATCCTTTTGTTGTCAGACTTTAGCGCAGCTCATTCAACTTCTCAACTGCTATATAATTTATTATGGAGCAGGACTGAATGCAGCTGCAGTAGGAGTTGCCTGGCTGTGTGGCTGTACCTATCTCATGTGACCTCATATATTCTCCAACTTGGGACACTTTCTGCATAGGGCCTATTTAGGATCACATTTCTAGTAATTTAGCATGTCCTCTTCCCTGAACCCCTGCAAAATCTATCTGCATCAATATATGTTTATATATATAGGTACATAATACCTTTCTTTTGTAGACTGTTACAGCTTTTTCTGCTGGAGTGCAGCTTTTTTGTGTTCAGAAGGATTCCTCAATCTGAAAGGCATACAGCAGTACTTCAGAACTGTTCTTGATTGCTTGCTTATTTATTTTATTTGGGTGTGGTTTTGGTGTGGTGGTTTGTTTTTTTTTTGTTTGTTTGGGGTTTTTTTGTGATGCAAGATTTGTTTGGTCAATAGCTAGATGATGTTCCTTAAAGAATAATTCCTTTATAGTGAATGTGCTGTTTTGGGATACTCTTCCTGTCAGCCAGTGTACTGCTATACTTTGTGAGTGTTCCTTAACCTGGGTTTCTGCGTGAATGATGGAGCTGAAGGGTGTGTGTATTGCTGTTATACCCTTCTATGGGAGTATGAGGACTTCTACAGCACAGGCAGCCCCGCAGCTGTTGCTATTCAGAAGACTTGTTGTTTATCACTGAAGAGAGATCTTCACAAGCTATGTGTCTTGGGACCTACAATTAAGATAAAATAGGAAAAGTGGAGGCTTTTTAAAAAGTCCTACCAAGCTTTGGTGTGGCAGAAACTCTCCATAGTTGTCCAATGATGTCTCTAGGGATGAAATAGGAGCAGGAGGATTTTTACCAAGTTTTTTAGTAGCCACAAAAGACAAGTTGAGCTGTTTTCTAAACTGCAAAGTCAGATTGCACATTCTTCCAGAACGTAATTGAAATGTCTTGTTACGTAAGTGTGGTCTGTTGGTGCTTTTGGAGAATTATCATCTTTACCGTGTGAACTATACAAAGGGTCATGACCTGTATGGCTACTACCCAAGTTATTCAAGTCCTCCTGCTCCCCAGTCACTCAGTCTCGTTTTCTATTTGTATTCAAGTGGTACCATATAGTCCAAGAAGCATGTTGTCCATTTTTGATGTTCTGCTAACTCTTTCATTGCTCAGAGGTAAAATGGAACATTAATTAATGTATCACTTCATGGCAAACTACACAATTACTAATTTCACTCCAGCATGCAGCTCATGTGCAGGGAGTCTTTTCCCACATAATTGTTCCCTTTGTCTTAAATGTTTTATAATTTTGGAAGCTAAGTCTTGCCTTTAATTGCTGTGTTCATGGGGCTGCACTTCTAATACTGTAAAAGGCATCAGGTTGTACATATACAGTCTTTCAGCATATGAACTGAGAATCTAGTGAGCAATTTCTGTCTTCCTCACATATGTGGCATTCTTTGTTTGCAGAAGCTATGTGGCATTAGAGTGTTTTAAGGAAAAGCTGGATTTTTTTTTTTTTCTTTTTATTAAGCTATTGGAAGTGAATAAGCTGACATCATTTCACCCTCCTGTTTTTTTCTTTTTCTCAGGCTGGCCTTACAGGTCCTCTGCAGAAGGAAGAGTTGCAGTTGGGAGTGGATGCTGCTAACGGGGCAGCACAACAGTATCAGCAAAGTAAGGATCAGCAGAAATTACTGCAGCAAAGTGACCATGGATGTGATCAAAAGGATGAGACAGCACAATATTTGGGTCTATATGGGGATAAATGAGGTCTCTCTCAAACAGTTATGAATGTTTTTAAATACTTCATGGCTGCCAAGAACATTTAAGAGAGATGGTTGCCCTGATTATTTGTAGTGTCTTTTATCCAGCTGTTGGAATACTGCTGGAGATAACAGCATATAATTTGAAATATTAAGAAACATAGAACTTTTGCATCCACCTTAAATAATTTCTTTTTTAGAATGCTTGTATGAGTTTTTGTGCTCTGGATCTGTGAAGGAAATCTGGATTGATCCATGAGGTGTGAAAACTAGGTTACCTGCTGACCATTGACATAAATCTTACTTGGTTTGAGCTACAGAACCTTTAACTGTTTCTAAATATCAGGTAGCAAATACAATGCAGATAGCGATGGCCGATTGCTTTTTGATTGATGCTTCTGACACCATGCAGAACTCTTTTGTGGAGAATAATATTCAGTTCTGGCTGTGCCGGAGCAATTAGTTCAATTTGTAATAGGTAGAAAGGAGACTACTATAGATCTGGGGCGAGAGGGTTTAGAATACAAGAGGAAAATAGTGAATGCCTAATAACTAGGCTAGGAGGCTACATTTGAAGTACCTTACTTGTTCAGCATGGACCTTGGCATTTGTTTACCTACTTGTGCTCTTTTAAAGTTAGCCACCATGTACCCGCTGTAGAGTGCCTGTTTCTGCCTTGAGCAGGATAGATGTAGACAGGAAGAAGAAGTTGCTACTACTCATCCATCCAAAAATTTGCAATTTTGAGGCTTCTTACTGTCAAAGACAGAAATGGTGAAACAATCCTTTGATAAGCAGGCAAAAAGGTGAACTGTTTTTAAACATGAGCTTTATTTTAAAGAAGGCATTATGTATTTTAGTTGTCTGCAGTAATGGAGGACTAACTGGGTAAGTATGGATCAGAAAGTTTCACTCATTCCCTGTAGCTAAGGGAATTATTCTTTGTTTTTTGTTAGGTATCTGATTATTGAGTAGAATAGCAGCTCTCTTATTACTGGGGACTCAACTGTCAGCCTTCCTCATTCTTTATGCTACATCTTTGAACTTCTAGGGCTGGCAGCAGTAGCCAGAATTAATTCTGCAATTCGAATGGGTGATGCTGAGAAGACTGTGGCAGAAATGATGAATCCAGAGGCCCAGTTACCAGAGGTTTATGCATTTGCTGCAGATCTTTACCAAAGGGAGCTGGCCACCTTGCAGCAACAGAGCCCTGAAGTAAGTATCACATTCTCTCTTATTTCTGCAAGTTGGTATGGATCACTTGGTCTACCTTGTCTGTTTTGTTAGATGTGTTTTCTGGAACAAACCTGTCTTGAGTCTTCATAGAACTGCTTTGATGTTCAGTCTCTTCTCATGTGAAGTTTAATCCCTAAATCTTGAGACACTTGGCCCTGTAAGGTTCTACTTTAATCTCTTATTTGGTGTTCTATCTTTATGATACTCATCTTTCTACTTCTATGTCGTAAAGATTGTCCCTTTGCTTTGTTATATGTCTGTTCTGACAATGACTGTTCTGTGTGCAGCAATAGTTTGTAAAGTGCGAGTGAAACTAATTTGTTGTCCTCTTTGTATGCAGGGTAACCTCACCCATCCAGAATTATCTGTTGCTGTAGAGATGCTGTCTTCTGTGGCCCTGATTAATAGGGCTTTGGATTCAGGGGATGTGAATACAGTATGGAAACAACTGAGCAGTCCTGTCACAGGGCTTACAAACATTGAGGATGAGAACTCTCAGAGGTGGATATTTCAAGGAATCATGTCTGTCCTTGATGTTGCTTATATTCTGTGACTTTTTGAATTTTTTTTTCCTCTTACGCATCACGTTCTATGTTATTTATTACAGTATTGATTTTATCTCTGTTGACTCTTGCATCTTGTTTTTGTGATTGCTGTTTCTTACCGGTCTGATTTCTGTGCTGTCTCTCAACGCTTTCTTAGGGATTTCACATTAAAGCCGTGTTGTGGTACCATTAGGTTGTCACTAATACACCCGCTGTGTTCTTTGCCCTGGACCCTCATTCAGTGTTTTAGTGATTTTGTTGATTATTTCACATTTGGGCTGACCATCCTGCATGCAGCCTTTGCTCTTTCTCCTCTTCCCCCTTTTCATATTTGTTCCAGTTTTAACCCTCATGCTACCTCTTCCACTTTCTGTACAATTCTTGTGCAATTCTCTCATGTGTTCCCTGGCCAGCTTGTTGCGATGTGATGTTTGCTGGTTTTGGTTTTTGTTCTTTGCCAGATATGTCGATGATTTGATGAAACTGAAAGCTCAAACGCATGCAGAAGGAAATGAATTTATTACGTGGAATGATATCCAGTCATGTGTTGATCGTGTGAACATAGTTGTGCATGAAGAACATGAAAGTAAGTTTTTCTGCTCGATTCATGCTAGACTCATAAGGAGTGCTCAAATTAGGTGCATGTCAATACAAAAAGTTATTGATTGTCTTGTAGTTGTGTCATATGTTAGATATCTAAGAAGATATTAGTTGTGAGCAAGACTTCGTAGTCTGTAATATAAAAGGCTTGATAGCAAGACTGTTGATGGAGAGATCAGGCAGGCAGGAGTGTTTGTGGTGTTGAAATCAGGATCTCCAAACAGTTTGTTAATCCTTCCAATGCAAATTTCAACCCTTTTTTGATAACAAAATGCATTGTCTGCTGTCCGTGTCTAAGATTAGTCTAGAATCTTTTTTAATTTTGCTTCAATCCCTCAAATTGAGATTTTTGTAGTACTTGTTTTCATTAAGAGTTAATTGTAGCCCAGTCTTTGAGTACTCCACCCTCCTTGCTAATTTGCTGCATTCAGCAGAAGTTACTTTTCTTGAAGTCTTGTTCTCTCTTTGGCGGCAATCTCTGCCCTATTCAGGTTTTCCTCTTCTCCCTTTTAGTCCTTCTTTTGAATGTGCTTTGGCCTTTTTACCTTTCCAGTACTTAGTGGAAGTTCCACAGACTCAGTCCAGGATCCCCCTCTACTATTTATCTGTGGGTAATCTGACCTGCAAATGCAAGATAAGCTACCCATCTTTGTGTTGATGATTCTTGGATGTAATGATCTGTCAGATGCACTTCTACAGTGGGTGCAGGTCTTAGTCCTTGAACTCCTGGCTGTTTTAACACTACTTCCAAATTACAGCTTCTTTGAAGATCAGTAGTGCAAATACTGCATCAAAGAAATAAGCTTTTGCAGTTACTTTGATTCAGTGATAAATCAACAGAGATGCCCCCAAAAAGTTAAATCTGAAATGCTCTCTGTTCAACAGTTATGTATTCAAATGTTTTTGCTTAAAACATTTGATACAGATTTTTCTTTTTTCAAAGAACATTTAATTATCTCATAACTTTGATGCCATTCAAATTCTAAGTCCAGATATTGGGACCCAAATCTCAAATTAGAGGTGAAATGGAGAGTGCTGATATTTTAAGAGGTTAATGACTTTGTTTACAGTTAGTTCCATCAGGGAATTAGAAGCTTTTATTTTCTGTTTTAACACTTTGTACGACTACTAGTTGTTAAAACCAGTATCTATAAAAGCTGAAATGACTGATAACTGGCCTTCTGACCAGTAGAAGAAGAATATCCCTGCAAAGCTGTTGCCTTTTAATATGAAATATAAGTAAAGTGGAAGAAAAAATAATTCCCAATTGGAAAATATGCAAAAACCCATAGAAGTTATAAGTGTATGCAGCAAGTATGAGTACCAAAATTTAAATACTCATGAAGGAAAAAATTCCTGATGCAAGCTGAGAAATGTGAATGGATGTTAACGTAACGTCTATGCTTCTTCTAGTTCTGCATTCTTTTTCTTTTCTACTTTTTAGTAATGTTTATGTTAATAAGTGTCTTTTAGCAGTGATAAAAGACTGGGATTGAGTGTAATGATGAAAATTTCAGCAAAACAGAAAATTGGATTAATTCTCTTTTCTGTAATACAGTATTAGTTGCCTTAAAATCCAGAGCGGAGATAGATGAGTCCTTGAAAATCGCACAATTAAGCAAACTTATTCTTAAGTAGATCCTTGTGAGTTTCTGTATCAGGTTGTTTAATTTTCTATTAATTTTCTTCAGTTTCATTAAGGGACCATAATTTTTGGTTATAACCAGTACTGAAAACCTCCTGCATATGCAAGTAGCATGACATTTACTTTCAAGCCATTTTTGTAACATTTAGCTCAAAGCCTTGGATAGTAAGAGGGGAGAAATTTTTCACAAATGTGGAGGTGATGATAAAGTTTATATTGTACACTGAGACAAACAGGTGTCTTCTGCCACTTGTGTAGTTGGTGAGTTGTGTTTCACCTTGAAAAGACTTTACACTCTAGAGAGGGTTAAATTTTAACGTAAGAGCCTGCTATCTTGATCTTGTTTCCTGGATCTCCAAATAGACACTGGGTTTCCTGTTTGGGTCACACGAGCAGATTTCTTGAAACCACACAAACGCAGACCCACACTGGTGCATGCACACACCAAGATGTTAGTTTCTTAGTATCTTTTCTATGTAATAGGTCACAGCAGAATTCTAGAAGTTTGTGTAGTCCCAGCACCCTGTTTCTTATAACACTCCTTATCCTCTAAAAAATGGTACAGAAAATCCTGTAATGAGATAGGCTGTTCACATGGGGAATTTCTTAATTCTTTGGTCTGCTTCATATATGCCCTTATGCAAGGACATTTTTTCTCTCCTGTCTGTGAGTAAGTTAAATTAGTCTGAGAAGGTCCTCAAGGCATATGAGCATATATTTTTAATTTCCCCTATCCTTGTAAATACTTTCAAATTAAAAAATGCTTTCTAGTGAGGAGCTGTAACATTGCTGTTTCATGGAGTAGTCTTGTCATGCCTGTATTAGCAAACTAATCAGAGAGAATTACTACTTACATTCTGTGCCCTTTCTTAAGTCAAACAGTTACCATATCTGCTTTTCAACAGAAAAAGTTGAAAAGTTTAGTGATTTTAGTGATCCTGGTTCTTGCAGCATCCTCAACGTATATTTTTCCCTAGTATCTATTCCACTCAAATACCACCTCTTCCCTAAGATGTTCTGTTTTTCATATAAACTTTTGTGATTCTCTTTCCTGTGTAGAAGAAGAATTCACAATCTTCAGATATATTAACCAAAGATGGAAATTCCCACATGGAGCTCCTTACTTTCTTTTCGTTAAAAGATCTCCTTGTTCTGCACTGATCAAACCATGATTTGAGTTGATCCTTCTTTAAGCAGGGAATTGAATCAGGTGACCTCTAGGGACCATCTCAACCTAAGTTATTTTGTGATTCGCAGGAGATGGGTGCTGTAGGTAGCGCATGTATGATGTAGACTCTGTTTGCATTTAGCTAACTAGAAGATATTTATTTTTATTTAGCTGAATGGTAAATTTTACTGTACTTGACTGGCATCCCCATCTCTGATAATACAGCTAGTACTACATATGTTTAGTAAAAAGAGTTTTCTAAAATATGAAGTTACTGTATTTTTAAATGGTATCCCATGCAAATCTTTAGCTTCCTGTGGAAATTTCTTTCTAGAGAAGCAAGCACCTTGGAAAACTGTAACCTATGAACTCTGGCCATTTGGGCTTTGATAATTCTCTTCTAGTGGCTCTGAGCTGGATGTCTGAGGACTCAATTCTGTCCCTGCGTGTGGTGTCCCTGAATGTTTTGGTTTTTTTCTGTTTGTTTTTTTTTATTATTATTATTTATTTGCAGTGCACAAGCATTATGACTACTGTAAGGTAGAGAAATAGTCTTGCTTTCTTTACCAGTAAATAATGTTTTCTTTTAAAAATACTGCAGTTCTCAGCCAATACCTGCTTTAGGAAGGACCAACTGCACTTTTCTTCTGAAGCAATGCTTATGATTATTGTTGACCAAAAATGGAACTTTGTATTTCTTCCCCTATGCCTTCCTCCCTAGGGATTTTGGCAATTGGTCTTATCAATGAAGCTCTGGATGAAGGGGACACCAAAAAGACTATTCAAGCCTTACAGATTCCTGCAGCAAAATTGGAGGGTGTAGCCCCAAAGGTAGCACAGCATTACCAGGATACACTGCTTCGAGCCAAGAGAGAGAAAGCACAGGTGAGTGCAATTAAATGCACCTCATGATAGCCCATTACACAGATGTAAAGGTTTTATTACTGGTTCCTGAAAGCCAGGAATCAAACTGGAAGTGGAGAGCTGGGCATTCTGCATACCATCAACTGATCTTACCCAAACAGTTTGGATCTTTCTGTACTAGAGAAAGAGGTTTGCAGCCAGACCATACGAATCTTCGCAAACTACAGAGATGTGTATAAGGATATTAAGTGCACGAGATGGCTTTCTGCAGCTAATCCCAGGTCCAGAATGAGATATGTATCTTGTTTACAGAGAAATAATATGCCTCATCTGTTTTTGCAAGGAGACCATGTTCATTCTAGGAGTTCTGGACTTCTGAATGCAAGTTTCTGCAAGCTTAAGTATTTTTTTAGTGTTCTTTGTTAAATGTAGTCATAGGCATAGTTATATATGGCAAAAAGAAAGTTTCTGAAAGCGGAAAAACCTGTTAAGTGATAAATTAGAAAAAAGAAATGAAGCAAAATACATGCTGCTAGCAAAATGCATACTGATGCCTGTTGTTCACCTGGTGACACTTTTATCGCTAATGATTTTTTGAATGGTAGTTGTCCGTCTTACTGGCTAAGGACTTTGACCTACTTGTACATAGCTGCTGCTTTCACTGACTAAATGTGAAGGTGAACATGGGAAGAGGAAGAGCAAGTCTCATCTTGCAGATTTAGGAAAGAGGATGAGAGTGCACATATGTGTACGCAACTGATTTTCAAGTAGCCTGGATGTGATACTGATTTTTTTTTTTCTCATCTATTTACGAAGTAGCAGCAGATGTCTCTGCTCTCAGTGGCTTGAGAGTGGTTTGGCTTTTTTTTTTTTTCTGCTGTGGAGCTCATTGCTCTAATACCAATGTAGAATTTTGCATAGAGACTAAGATCTAGATTGTGTTGAACACTGATTTCTTTTTATTATTAAAGGTAAACACGTGTGATGGTAATAGCTGAAAACTGTACACATTTCTGATGAAAAATCACTAAACAGCTTCCCCAATGCCCCTGAAAGGGTTAATGTTCCTCAGGAACCCATTTTGTGCTGAAGCATTTCCTCCCGCTGAGTCAGAATGAAATAATCGTCTCTTTTTAGTGTGGCTTAAGCTTGTGCCAGGCCATGCTGGTAACTTCACAGTTGGTGTGAGATTACCTTATTTAGGCATATGTTCAGTTCAGGGCTTCTCCTAGCAGTATGGCAGTAATTTCAGAAATTGAAAGATCATATTATAAAGTAACATTATGGGGAAAATAGTGACTATTTGAAGTCAACTGTTACTTACTAACTAATGATTTCTGTACCTTGGGGCTGAGAAGGATTGTAGTTCACCACAAGATGTTGTTCAGTTGATTATGTGAATGGGGAGTGCTGGATGATGCATGTTTTTCCCGTGATGAGTAGAGAGGGAGAAAAACAGTAGACCGTGTAGTATGTTACACTGTGTGTACCTTCTGGAAAGCCTGCCACAGTAAATCCATGGAAAAGCATGGGATGATTTTGGTAGTCTTTGGGTTGACTTCTGCTGGTAGAGATTACAGTAGAGGAAGTTGTTTCTTTGATTATTCTCCCTCACTTCCTGGACAGGAATTTAGCTGTTGCCGGTACTCTTGTGGGACTATCTGGGCTTTCAGGTGAAACCTTCCTGTGAAAGACATGATAGTCTCTTGAATGAAGTATCATTAAGCATGTCAGTTTCAGACCTGCCAAAACAGTGGGGAAAAATGTGGAGGGCATATAAAGAAATGTTCATTTTCACTCTGTCCTAAAGCTCCTGAACACTGTAAATAGTGGCTCTTGTGCAGTGTGATTATAATTCCATAGCAGAAGTGAATGTTTCCTGTGTTCTGTTTGTACAACGAGTTGTCAGAGGGGTGGCAGTTGTGTCTTAGCACTTCTTTCAGTAGTTACCTACAGGAAGCAACAGTGGGTGGGGAGAAGCTATGCTTGGCAACTGCTGGATCATTGTTCTTTATGTATATTTTGGGACTTGCGAAACACTTGTATCTTTCCTCTTCTCAAATTTCTTCATGTACCATTAGTTGATTGGATTTCTTCAAATCCCAGCCAAAATACAGAATACTGTGTGATCACTGCTCCTTGATGAGTAATCTGTTAAAACTAAGACTTTGAAACGTGGCTTTGACTGTTGTGCATGTACACGCAGCTACATATGTACAATGCTTTTTAGTTTGCTGGTTTGTACAGGTTTGTGAACTTTTGTGGACAGGGACAAGAACAGCCTGATGTGGCATTGATTACGTGAGAGTTTTTAGCTTCTGCACACAGACGTGAATTGGCAGCTCTTTGTTCTAAGAACTCTTTGTAGCCATGTTCTGTTGAAGGACTAACTTGTGTTTCTGGAAAGTCATGTCCTCTTAGCAAGTACTGCTTTAGGACTAACCAGTACTGAGTCCTTAGCCTTGTGTTCTCTTAGCTTATCAGAGTGATTCCCATTGACAGAATTTCTTCTTTGTTCTGTTTCCTGAGAAGAGTTCTTGACTTGGAGGAGGTATTGAGTCTGGTAATGCCATAGTAGTCTCTGCTAGTCAAAAACACACGTGATGTCCTTGTGTTGCAGTCAGTTAGAAAGACTGAAATGCTGCTTATTCCCTCTGATACAGAAAACTACTATATTGGATATTGTTGAGTACGTGTTATTTTACTTGGCAAAAATAACGAGACTTTTCTCCTTACGCTGTGTATATTTTTCTCATTATATTCTCTTCAGGACACACAGGATGAAACAGCTGTACTTTGGCTGGATGAAATTCAGGATGGGATTCATAGGGCCAATAAGGACACAGAGGAGTCCGAGAGATGTAAGTATTGTTGCACAACATTGCAATTAATCCCCATTATCAACCAAATACTTGTTACTTAAGGAAAGGTTGAGAGCTAGAAATGTCGTGTAAATGTGGCAAAGGAAATCAAATGCACTTACGTGCTTCTGGTGTAGTAATTTTTCTTTGAAGAGTGAATGTCAGATTCTTCAAATATTGAATTTCTTATCTTTTGGGGGATGTGTGAGTTTTGCATGTGACCATGTTACCTCATTGGGCAAATCTCTTTATCAAATTGTTTGTCACTTGCAACTAATTGTGTGTATCTGTGGGTGGTTGGTTAGGTGTGAGAATGTTTATGTGCACAATTTAAATGGTGTTTTCCTGTGTGCCTTACCTTTTGTTTGTGCAGCATGCTGTTCTCTTGTCTCAGTTCTATTAAGTATTTCTAGGCTACCTCGTGTCTTTTTCAAATACAGACAATAATATGCATCAGTAGTATCCACCTTTGCTCCCTAGCAGTTTGCAGGTGGACTGACCCACCCATCATTACATCCCAGTCTTTATAATGATGTCATTTCTGTCTCCAGAAACAGTGAAGTAATTACTACTCTTTGCTTAACTTGGGGTATGCGTTTTTGGCTTTTTTTGTGGGTTTTTTTTTTTTGTTGGTTTGGTTTGGTTTCTGACAGAAGCTTTCTCTTTAACAGAACATGAGGGTTTTTAAAATCTTCTGATAAATTCTAATGGCCTGTTCTCTGTATATGCTGTTTGTTTGCTGGGTACCACATGCTTCAGAGAGCTTGTTTTTATACATTTTTGAAACATAATATTGTTCTATCTGCATTTACTCTAAATCTCTAATTTTCCATTACATTCAACATTTGCACCTGTCTGCTTGTTTTGCTTGATTTGTACAGTATTAGTAAACTGATTGTTTTCTCTCTTTATAGTCACCTGATATTTTTCTTTATTCTGTTTCTTCATCTCTGGTGTGCTGATAAAGTGTCTGTCTTACCACTTCCAAAACTTCTAATTTGATGTTAGGGTGATACTTAAAGCTATCCAAAGATGCACAGTCAGTCCATTCTGATTTTTCTTTGAATAGGCAACCATACTGGAAACTGAAAAGTTTAATCTGAGTCTGGAATCTCTCTGGTGCCTTCTGAAACAGGTTGTCCAAAGACACTGTGGAATCTCTGTCCTTCGAGATTTTCCAAACTGGGTCAGACAAGACCCTGAAGCTAGCCCAGCTTTGAGAACGAGATTGGACTAGATTGCCCTCCAACATAAGCTCTTAATGAATCTGTGTATCAGATATGTGGAGTTTCTGGCACAGTTGATTCCTCATGTCCTTGCTCTGTTGGCACAGAAATGAGCTTGCTTTTATATTTGTGCCTTGTACATTTGTATTCTTTATTTGTAGATGTTTTGAAAGAGAAAAATCAACAGGTTCACAGAAAGCTCTCTAACAGAAGATGCAATGAGTTTGTCCAACTCCATGGACTAGTTCAGTTGTTTTTAGTGACATTATTTGGTCCATGAATTTCCCTGTCAACGGCCTAAAAAAAAAAAAAAAAGGAGGGGGAGTAGGGCAGAGCTTTAACTGGTCATCTTACTGTTTGTTCCCAGTAGTACCAGTGCAATTTTTTCACCATTTTCCCACCTGCTGAACATTTTGGCAAGGCAGCAGCTTGAATGCCATGCCAAGGAACATCTGGTCAAAACCAGGATTAAAATATGTGCCATTAAGCCTGAATAAGATCTTCAGGTACCCTTATCTATCCATGTACAAACAGACATTTTTGCAGTCTTACCTAGTGCTGAAAATTACTGTATTTCATGTTTGCTGTGTCAATGTGATTCTTGTGCTCTTGTGAATGTGTCTGTATTTGAGTTGCAGTTCTGGAGTAGCCCTGGAAAGACACATTGTAATTTTTCTCTTCCTCTGCCCCCTGTCTTTTCCCAGTCAGGTTTTTACATGGAGTAGTTTGTAAACAAGTCTTTTTTCACTAGGGATGAATGGTACTAGTTGTTAAAAGGACCTCTTTTAAGTTGTGACTGGCTCTGCCAGAAGAAACTGCCTTAACTAAAACGGATGTCAAGAGTAGAGCTAAAACATTCTGTGTTGTTGAGAAATAAATATTGGTGTTAAATCAGCACTATGCTGGGACTCGGGATATACAAATTATGTGCTGTCAGGTACAGTACCACATATGGTTAGATATTCTGCACTGAAGAGGCCTCTATACTGCAAGTTGTCAGATTGTTTTTTATTTCTCTTTTGTATTTATATACACTTAAATATTTCTGTATATACACACCCCCCTCAACTGTAAGTGGTGTTCATGTTGCCTTGCTCTGTTCTGTTGTTCTGTGTTTGCTTTGAGTCACTGAGCCCATGAATGCCAAGATAACCTGCTTTCTTGTGTTATCAAAGTCTCCTTAGGAATTCTGGCCATTAATGAAGCAGTAGACCATGGTGATGTTAGCCAGACCCTGAGCACCTTGCGTTCACAGGATGTTGGGCTATATGGAGTCACTCCAGAATGTGCTGAGACATACCAACGAGAGCTGTCAGAAGTCAAGAGAAGAAAAATGGCAGCAGGTAAACCTTAAGTAGCTAACTGTTAGTGAAATAAATTCAAGATTATTGCATGTGGAATTGGAACCAGAGGTAAAAAAGCTTCTGGTGAGAAGTCTTGTGTTACAGGTGGCAATTGTGGACGGTTTGTGATCTAAGGTTAAAAAACAAATAAACAAAAACCCAAAACAAAACACCAAAACCTGAATTGTAGAATGTTCTCCACTTGTAGAATGTGTTGTATTTAGGTAGTTCTCGTATGAGGTCATTAGGGACTCGGAAACATTCCTTCTCTTGCTTGGAGGAAGGAGCATCTGTATATGTGGATTTCCTAGCTGTAACATTTGTATGCGGGAAAGATAAAATACTTGTCTGTTTTTGAGACTTACACTGCAGTTTCTGCTCTTAGGGGGCAATGGCAGTGAATGGGTGAAACACTGGGTGAGAGGAGGCTATCACTATTATCATAACCTGCGGACCAAAGAGGGAGGATGGGATGAACCAGCAGAATTTGTGCAAAATGACACACAGCTGTCACGGGAGGAGATACAGGTAGGGTAGATAAAACATGCTCTTTCTCTGAAAAGTTGACATTCCTACCATTCCCATCCTTAAAGCAGCTCTAAGAGAGAACGCTTCAATGCCATAGTCATGTTAACAAGCTTAGTAACTCATTTATTTCACTGGGCATCATCAGATTGTGTGTGTTGAAACTCCCTGTCCTATTTCAGAAAAATTCATCTTGTTGATAAAAGCGTACAGGACCATGGTGTTCCTGTTTATTGAAAGGCAGCTTTGAAGTTTCTCATAAGAACAGTATGGAAAGCTGATGTAACATCATCCTGTTTCTTGTATCTCCATTCTCTTTCTGGCTCTTCTTCCCACCATAATGTTAATCCAGAGCACTATATCTGGAGTCACCGCGGCATACAACCGAGAGCAGTTGTGGCTGGCCAATGAGAACCTGATTACAAAACTTCAGGCTTGCTGTCGAGGATATCTTGTTCGCCAGGAATTCAACTCAAGAATGAATTTTTTGAAGAAACAAGTCCCAGCAATCACTTGCATTCAGGTAATGATATCCTTTAATTATGTTTGAAACTTATAGTCTGCAATTGTTTTCTATACACAAGCTTATTGACAGTTTTTGTTCAATTCAAACAGTTACAGCACACAATTGTCTTCACCTTGTTTTGCAAATTACCTAAAGGCATTTCCTTCTCCCAAAGACTTTTGGTATATTATTTTCTTTTCCATGTCATATATAATCAATAACATCTTCTCAGGTGGAATTGGAGAGAGAAAAACTTATTTGAGGAAGCTTTACCTATCACTTTATTATCAGCTTCATTGTTTTGGGAATAGGGCGATATGAATTGTGTCATATGTCTTTATGGTGATAATTCCGTGCGATGAATTACTACTGTGATTCCTCATGAATTGAAGAGAAATGACATGGTTTTCAGTATTCCTGAGTAAGATTCTTCTCCTCTTCAAATTTGACTAGGGATTTGGAGGATTGAGGACCTCAAAGAGATAGTGGGATAATTCAGCATGAGGTTGGGCACATCTACAGGAGAGCAATGAAAAAATCTTTCTCTGGTGTTGTAACTGAAATGTGTGCAAATGAAATAGATGCTTTGCACCCTATTACGACTTTATTATTTGAGCAGTATATGTGTGTTTGTTTCTGCCCAAGTAGCACATGTTCTGCCTGTATATCTGAAAAAACCCCACAACAAAACACCCCAAACCACTCCCAGCTCGTTAAAATAACGTGCTCTCCCTTTAAGTGTAGTCCAGCCCCTTGCCTAACTTCTGTTCCAAGTATTCCTAACAGTGAGTCTGCTCTGAAGGCTTATAATCTTACATCACTGTTCTCGACAGCAGCAGCATCTAACATGTGATCCTCCTGTAGAACAGTTTTGTCAACTTGACTGTTTAGCTATATCCTTGATCTCTAACTGTGCTTCAGAAGGACCAGGGTCTTCATGGGGTAATTCCAAGACTCTTGTGACTGCAGTTGGTGAAATAGTTAATGCTTCACACTGTGTATCTCCTGATAAGATAAGCATGTCTCCCTCACGTTTTACTTAGCCAAAAGGGAAGTCAGAAGCTGAGGAGCAGAAGGAAGCTCAAATTTGTAATTACTTCTCTTTAATTAGAAAAGTTACGTCAATGAGCCTATTTTCTGTTTTCAGTCCCAGTGGCGTGGCTACAAGCAGAGGAAGGCATATCAAATCCGTTTGGATTACCTGCGAGCACAAAAGGACCAAGTAGTTAAGGTAGTGAAGGCTCCCTGATGACTCTTTTGGTAAACCTTTTGGGTAGTGAACTTTGTAGGAAAGGTTTTTATCTGAGTATTTTGGTTACCCTTCTGTAGATTCAATCAATGACCAGGATGTATCAAGCCAGAAAACGTTACAGAGATCGTCTGCAGTATTTCAGAAACCACGTAAGAGGCTATCTTGTTAAATTAATTCAGTACCTGACTTTTGTACTCTTTCCAGAATGAGGTCAAGTGCTTATCTTTTCCTTTTTTTTTAATCCTAGATCAATGATGTTATAAAAATTCAAGCCTTTATCCGAGCAAACAAAGCACGAGAAGACTACAAAACCCTCAGTAAGTATTGCCAAGAGAATAAAACTGATGTGCCTCGAATCTCTATTTGCAAGGGATGTTGCTAGTGTGATCTATAACATCAAGGCAGTTTTGAAGAGTGAGTGGGATGAAGTTGGTAGGGCAGTGCAGAGAGTAGGTAGTTCTTGAGGCTGAAGGAAAACTTGATTCCAGCTGTTCTTGCTGCTGAAAAACAGAACCGTAGCTTTGCAGTTAACTTTGGTGGTGTGGACTACCCTAGGCTGATAATGACTTCGTTCTTTACTGTTTGCTTCTCTCATGATTTACTCAAAACAAGAAATTCAAAATGTCAGAAGCTGTTAGACATGGTGGTGCTAATTTTATTCTGGCTACTCCTTGATGTGCTGTTTAAACATAGATAAGGCATATATTTACCTCTTGTTTCCCATCCCCTGTTTTCTTGCTTATTTTTAGTTAATGCTGAAAACCCACCTATGGCTGTGGTTCGGAAATTTGTCCACTTGCTCGATCAGAGTGACCAAGATTTTCAGGAGGAGCTTGAGTTAATGAAACTGCGTGAGGAAGTTGTAACCTTGATCCGATCCAATCAGCAACTGGAAAATGACCTCAATCTTATGGACATCAAAATTGGGCTGCTAGTGAAAAACAAAATTACATTGCAGGTAGGCAGTGTGCTGATGGGAGACCAACTACAGATTGAACTGAGCCCAGCGGTAGTTAACATGGAGAGTTCCTTGCCTTGGATGTTACTTGCTCAGGCCCAGTGGAAAACATTGCCCCAGACTTGCAGATTTTACTCCCAGTATGTTCTTACTCCATTCCACTAATTTAGTACGTATCTTTAGAGAGAAAACTGTAGGAGGAGAAGAAACAAGAGCTGAAGCTAAAAAAGACAAACACCAGACTATCTTGAGCTAATGAATGTGACAGATTGTGTGTTTGAAGGCTTTGAGAACTCTGGTTTGCTCTGTTTCGCTTGGAGCGAGGGGGGTGATTTCAGAGGCAGGAGACACTTATGCCACTTGGTGTTTGTTCGTTAAAGGAGGCCCCCTCTATCCCTTGGCTGACATGATTACTTTCACAAAAAAACCCTCTTGCTGATACAGCATTGCCTTTTCTTCCAGCTGAAGTTCTGGTCAACTTTTCATTTGGTCCTGGATGGCATGACACTAGGCTCTTCCCAGTGTAAAAACTCAATTGGTGTAGTGAAATTAATCTCGGAAGGAGGCTTGCAGTTTTTAGGCTGGTGCCTGCAGTGAAAAGTGCCATTGCTGTCACAGTATGCTGAGGTAGCAAGCTAGCTGAGTATGAAACAGGATTTTCAGGTTTTAAGCCCAATTTAAAAAGCAAAACAATTTTAAGCATCTTCAGGTTGCTGCCAGCTCTGGTAGTAATTGCTGTCAAGAGTCACTAACCCTTCTAGGCTTTTGGACAAATGCAGGAAGTCGGGCACAAAGCAGAACATGTACTTTCAGTCAGAGAAATTGCTGCCATAGCAAGTAATGCTTCACTTTAATTGTCCCAGGCATATCTTGACCTTGCCTTTCCACATACAAGAGAAGTGAGCTCTCAGATGCAACTATTTTCCAATACCGCTAGTTATAAAATACTTAAGAGTGAAATCTGTCCCTATTCTTTCTTTCCAGGATGTCGTTTCTCATAGCAAAAAACTTACCAAGAAGAACAAAGAACAGCTCTCTGACATGATGATGCTGAACAAACAAAGAGGAGGTTTGAAAGCTTTGAGCAAAGAGAAGAGAGAAAAGCTGGAAGCCTATCAGCATCTGTTCTACTTACTTCAGGTAAGCAGCTTCTAACACTGCTCAGTAACCTCTTGTCATAGAGGCTTATATGTGTTGGCCTATTCTTTGCTTATGCACTGTAGTTTTGAGCCACCATAGTTCTTAGCAACACTGGCCTCTGTGGACATGCACACTAAGTAATTTTTCTTGTTGTTGTAGACTAACCCAACCTACTTGGCCAAGCTGATTTTTCAGATGCCTCAAAACAAATCCACAAAGTTCATGGATTCTGTCATCTTCACACTGTATAACTATGCATCCAATCAAAGAGAGGAATACCTGTTGTTGCGGCTTTTCCAAACAGCATTGCAGGAAGAGATCAAGTATGTGGTAGCGTACAGCACGTTCTTGCTGTTGAATCAGTTTTGACAGTTTCTCGAATTGAGGCAGTTTTCATGTTATGTCTCATGCTTATATGCAGATAATGTTAACTTGTCCCTTCATTGTCCTCTTCCCATTTCATATCTGTTCTTAATGTAGTCTATAAAGGAAGAGTCAAGTATGTCCATTGAGGACGAGGGCTTTTTACTTCAGTCAAGATTTCACTGCTCAACATGGCAGCTACTTTTAATCTGATGTAAAGTCATCCTAAAATTCAGCCTAATCTCACTTGTCCAGTGTCTGGTTATAAACACCTCCAACAAACAGCAAACTCGGGCTTTACAAGCCAAGGAGAGAACTAACACTAAGCTCTCTGGATTTCCAAAAGCTGCTGAGGAGGCTGAAATAGAGAGGCTTTATTGTTTGACACTTCTATTTACTGTCAAGTGTTAGGGACTCTGTCTGTCCTCAGGCATGTTTTGTTTGATCCGTTGGGCTTTAGGAGCTCAGTGTTACATGACTTCAGTTCTTTACAATGCAGAGCTACACAACTTGCTGTGAAGAAGAATGTGTAATAAAAATCTTTGAGGAACTACTCAAAAAGCATTCTGAAGAATGCTTGAAAAGCATGAAGATGGTATATGCCCTGAAACAAATAACAACTCCTAAAAGAGATTTTTTTCCCCTTAAATTCATGCTTGGAATAGTAGTCTAAGGAAATGTAGATGCTTCATTCTCTACTGTTGTATTTCACATAGTGGTATACTAAAATTGGCTTGTTTTCTTATTTTAAACACTGGAAGAAACCTACTGTTCTTTTTCTTCTCTACATAAAACATGCTCTGTTTCCTTTGTATTTTTGAATTGTGCTCTCAAATAGAATGTATGTTTGCATGGCAAGTTGCGTTGGAATACCCAAACAGAGGTCATAAGTTTCTTGCCTCATCTGTCTTGAAGTGTTCCAGTATTGTTCTTATACAGTGTTGTAGTTTATTGCTGTATTGAGATTTTTAGTACAAATCCATCATCTGTTTTGTGAGGGTGATGCTCTATAACAGTTTTTTTTATGCTGAGAAATGTATCTAAAGCTGACAAAATTATGTGTACCTCATATTTCATATAGATTCTTTCTTCTTTAGATCAAAAGTAGACCAAATACATGAAATTGTGACTGGGAATCCTACTGTTATTAAAATGGTGGTAAGTTTCAACCGTGGTGCCCGTGGTCAGAATGCCCTGAGGCAGATCCTGGCACCAGTTGTGAAGGAAATCATCGATGACAAATCACTCAATATCAAAACCGATCCAGTGGACATTTACAAGTCTTGGGTTAACCAGATGGAGTCTCAAACTGGTGAGGCCAGGTATGGGAACTGTTACTACTGTGTTTTTCTAAACATTGCTTGGCTGCTTTGCACTGCTGGATTAATCATTCCAAACTATCCTTGGCTTCACTGCATGCATCTGTCCAAATGATACCAGCTTTTCCATCTCCTCAAGATGGCTTTTGTCTGAGAGATCTAGAGATCATGTTCTGGTGATGGTGCTGAGGGTATTGAAAGGGAATCTCATTAGGAGGTGCAAGAAGAAATGCTCTTTGGTGTTTGCCTATGTGGACTTGATAAGTAGCTATGAGATGCCCTCTAACCTAAAAGAAATCATGGTAAGAAAAAGTATTTGGGAATTGGTTCCGTGTCAGTCTCTGTTAGTGTCATATATAGCCTGTGCAAACTTAAGTACTATCTGCAACTCAACAAAACCTATTTTGCTGGAGGAGAAGCATGACATTGCAGTTCTTTTAGTCGTAACATCTTTCTAATATCAGCCACTGATGACAATTGGATTGTGCTAGATGGTTTTGTCATTCTGCTTTCTTTTTCTTCCAATGCATGTGATTTGCTAGAAATTGAGGTTTCTATTGTGTTCTATTGAGTTGTTTTGTTTTTTTTTTTTTTAACATACTTAAAAAAAAAACCAAACCAAGCCATACAGATGAGTGAGTTTTCCCATTCAAAGCAATGTCCAGTCATATATCTTGCCATATGCCTGGTTCAAAATTCTGGACGTGTTAAAAATGCAGGTGAAGACGTGTGTTCAGTTCCTTCTCTTTACATGAGATTTAGGAGATGCTTTTATGAATTATCCTCTTCATCTGTCTGTCTTCACTGGAATACTATGCAGTAGTTTCAGCTGATGGAGAAAATATAACTATTCGTTTGGTACTGCTTCCTGCCAATAGCACATTATAGCAATTTTATGGATGCTATTCTAGCTTCTGGCTTTTGTCCAAGCTTTTATTATCTTGATGTTCAAATGTGTAGCTTGCTTTTTCACCAATTTATTTGCAGCCTGAATTACCACTACATGTCATAGATGGCATTTTTTGCCTAGTGTGCAAGCTGTAAAAAAAGATACAGTTTTGAGTTAACTGGGCCTTTTCTCACAGTGGCCATTGTAAGGGAGAGTAGAGAAAGTAAAATAAGAAGACTTCAGCTTTTCCAGTGCCTAAAATGTTAATTGAAGGCAATGCACAGCTCTTGGCAGCCAAGTGAATATAATTGTTTCCATGTCGAGCTAGAAATTCTTGAAATATGCTAGCTTGAGGAATATTCACCTTCACATGTTTGACTTTTTCAAATAGCAAACTGCCATACGATGTTACACCTGAACAAGCTCTAAATCACGAAGAGGTGAGGACGCGCCTGGATGCCTCAATCAGAAACATGAGGACAGTGACAGACAAGTTCCTGTCTGCCATTGTTAGTTCAGTGGACAAAATCCCGTGAGTCTGGTGTACCACAGTATTATCCCTGGGAAGTTGTTGGTGGGTTTATGCTTGCAGCAGTCTTATTTGCCCTTTTCTTTCTCTTGAAGTTATGGAATGCGTTTCATTGCCAAGGTACTAAAAGACTCCTTGCATGAGAAGTTCCCTGATGCTGGTGAGGATGAGCTTCTGAAGGTGAGGATCTAAACACCTTTGTGAATAATTGTCAGCCAAACTGGCTGTGGCAAGCACATCTCATTCTTCTCCTTTGTTGGCTGTATGTGTGGAGAGGAGTGCATATAAACCTATATAAAGCTTACTTATTTACTTCTACAGATAGAAAATGTTTCACATTGGACTTTTGATTGTTAGCTTCATATACATCATATGATGTAATACATTGTTCAGAAGGAGGTATCCTGTTGCTTCTGCTTTGCTTTTAATATCTTGGGCAGTCGGTCTTTTAGGTTTCTTGACTTGGGGTACTGTTGCTCCTAGAAAGTAAACCTTGGTTTTGCTGGTATGATCACAGCCAGCTGCTCCTTTCTTGAAGAGACAGTGTCAAGTTAAAAAGTCTGTATGCAAAATTCTGTTATTCCTAATTCCCCTATCTGTAATGCTCTAGGATATTTTGACAGTGGCATGTAGAGAGTCACTTTGCGTAATGTCTAGTCAGTTTTGTATTTTACATTTCAGTAGGTTTGGAGAACTAAAAGGATCCTAATAGTAAGCACTCTCAGATGAGTCTAGCTTTCGGGTTTTGATTGAAATTTCTTTGTTTTTATGGATTTTGGTAATTGTGAAGGCCTTTATGTCCACGACTGCTTTGTTTGTTAATAAAACAGAGTTTGGATCTTGGAATACTTGACAATGTCTCTTAAAACTTCTCTGCCTCTGCTTCATTACAAAATAATTAACAATCTGAATGCTGTTTTCTTCTCTCTTCTAGTTCTGTGCTTTCCCATTCTGAGACATCGATTCTTTCTATGCAGGTGAATCAATTTCTTCCATCTGTAAATTTAGGTGGACAACTGTACTTTTTGTTAATCCTTGTGGAAACAATGTAACTGTCCACATGACTGCATAGATTTTTTTTTTTTTTAATTTTTTTTTTTTAGCATCCAAAGCTACCCATGTAGTATACTGTTCTTCTCCCCCTGCAAGTTTGGAAGTTATTGATACAGTTTCTTTCACAGATGTTTTCTTTTTACTGCTACTAAAAAGCTTTGACTGTTGTCATCCCATGACATAATCTGTGAGAGTACGGCAGGGGCTTGCATGAAACAGTTGTCAAAAACATGACCTCACTGAAAGCAATTAGTAATTTCTGGGGCTGCTCAGCAACGGCTAGATTTTTTTTCTCTCTGTTTTCAGTTGTTTGTTCAGACCCCGATCTCTTCCATGCATTTAAGTCATGTGGCAAGCAGGCAAAGCCAAGATTCAGTGAGCTGACCCTCTGCATATTTCTGTGAACCACCAGAAAATGCTAGAGCATGTGGTGTGAGAATTATTGCTTTACATAAGCATGTTGGGTTAATTCCTTTTCATTGCTGGAATTGTTTTTGGCAAAATATCAAATACAGGTTAGAATTATATCTGTGAACATATGGATAATGTGACACCTTTATTTTTGGTTCCTTGAAGTTTATTGCTGCTCACATTTGACTAGGTAAATTGGATTTTGAAGCATCAAATGCCATTCGTCTTCTGTACTTCTGATTTTCTTACCTCTGGATTAAATGGCTTCTCAGTTACTCTTGCTAACTGAGGGTCTGTGCCTGAAATGTTGCTGGCTTATCAAAGAATTAGTCTGAAAGAGAAAAGGGCTTTGGAGAAGGAATGGAAAGTAGTTTCCTCAGTTTAGCTCCTTGGTGTGTCATGCTTCCTCACCATTTTTGCTTTGTCAGAGATGGCAGCCGATTCTGCACGCTTCTCTTAAGAATTAGCTCTTGTTCCATATTGAAACTGCACTACCGGGTTCCTCTGTACCATGATTGTTCTGCCCTCTGTTAGACTAACTCAGTTACTTTTAATTCTCCTGATAGATTGTTTCATGCTGATACAAGTAGTCCATTGGTAACTTGTAATATCTCCTGTCTGTACATTTTTATAAATTGAAGTTTTAAATCTTTATGCATAGGAATATCTGCTGCTGTATTGTCCTGTGACTAGTAATGCTCAGTCTTCCCTCTTTGTGTTGACCATCCTATTGTGTCTTAATGATATTTTTTTTTTTAAATTATTTTTACACTGTAGATTCTTTGGGATAGTGTGTGCTTGTATACAGCAGCACAGCAGAACCTTTAGCTTGGAAGGGCCCACTGGCTTACAAGAAAAGAATTTATCAAAGCACAGTCAGGGTAGTTTCAGTAAAATTCAGTTGGGTCCTATACCACTGTTTCTTGATGTGTTTCTTCTCTACTCAACTTTTTGCAGATTGTTGGCAACTTACTGTATTATCGCTACATGAATCCAGCCATTGTCGCACCAGATGCATTTGACATCATTGATCTTTCAGCTGGAGGTCAGCTGACCACGGATCAACGCAGAAACCTTGGTTCCATTGCAAAGATGTTGCAGCATGCTGCGTCCAATAAGATGTTCATGGGAGACAATGCACACCTAAGCATCATTAATGAATACCTGTCGCAGTCATACCAGAAATTCAGGTAGAAGACCTTAGCTAATTAAGTTGGGAATTTTGGCAGAGGGTAACATTGCAAGTAAAAAGGGATAATAATAAATTTTAAATATGATAAACTCTATCTCTGTCAAATATGCTGCCTGTTGAAAATAAGAGATTGGACTCCAGACTGCCATAAGCATCATTGACAATGGCACATAAAACGTGTACCTGGAATTTATGAACAATACATTGTATGTTAATGAGATTGTGAAGTCAAGTATTTAGACTTGGGAGTTTCCAGAATAAAGGTTGCTTTTGCACATGTTTATTCTGATACTTTGGATGTGGACAACTAGAATGGACATACATTCTTCTCTCTGATATGAACACTGGCTCTCCATGAAAAGCCAGTGGTGTTCAGGAATAAAGCAGGTTGGCATTTAGCTGTTCATATATTTGAAGTAGGCCTTTGTTCAAGAATTGTGATATTAACACCTTTCCTGTTTTGGAAGAAAGAAAACCAGAGATTGCTGGGAGCAAGGGGTGTTACTGCAGTGGAGGCAGGAGGACGTGTGAACAGGTCACTGGAGGCATAGACCAGTCCTGTGAATGCTGAAAATAAGCCTGTGTCATCATGGCCAATGTCAATACCAATGTCAATAACTGCCTTTACTAGATGACTTCTGATGTGTTAAACTAAAGCTGACAAACTGTAGGGTGCCATAATGTACCATAGTTTAAAGAAAAGAAACTATGCTTGGGATCGTCATGGGGAGTTAATGCTCTTGATGCATCACGTGACTCTGAGTCATACTGATTCTTCTTTTCTCCTCCTTTTTTTCTGCAGACGTTTTTTTCAGGCTGCCTGTGAGGTTCCTGAATTGCAGGATAAATTTAATATTGATGAATATTCTGACTTGGTGACTCTCACTAAACCAGTTATTTATATTTCTATTGGTGAAATCATCAATACACACACTGTAAGTATACATCAGTCACAGTTGCTCAGTTGCACAGTGTTTACAAAGAAAATTCTGCTGCTGGCTGAAACACAAAGTTACCAAATACAAGGCTGAAAGCTGTCTTTTGAGTATAGTGTGCAAGAGCTCGTTGGTTTATAGGATTAAGTAATTTGTTTGTTGTGGCTTCTCTAAGTTTCTTTTAAAAGTATTTGCGAATGTGATAATGGCATAGCTTTGAATGTTGATGTTGCTGCTTTGGAGTTCAGTGAAATAAGATCTTTTTCTAAAAGATACCAGCTTAAAGTAATGTAATTTTACTGTCTAGAAAAGGATGTACGATTAACGACATAAATGTTCTTTCTGTTCATCTAGTTGCTCTTAGACCATCAAGATGCAATTGCTCCTGAGCACAATGATCCAATTCACGAGCTGCTGGACGATCTCGGAGAGGTTCCTACAATTGAGTCCTTAATAGGTGGTCTAGTTTATTGTACTTAAGAAATATGTGATATTACCTTAAATGATTTGAAGTGCAATAAAGAAACTATCTAAGGAATCCTCACAGGTCATTTAGGAGGATGTGCTCTAAAAAACAGCAACAGATTTCTTCCAGTGTATTCTCTCAGACTGCAGAATTTGTTACCCTGAAAAAACCAGTAGTTCCTTCTCTTCTTCCCACTCACCTCACTCCAGAAGTTTCTAGAAGGCAGGCGGTATTTTGACACGTTTTCTTTGTTCCATTGTGCTGGAGCCATTTCTGGGGGCAAGGGGTGGGGAGGGGTTGTCCGTTCCAGCTTGTTTGCAAAGATCTGTCTTCTGTTCTGGAGATCTGTATGCGTTCCTTTCAGAGTCTATTAAACGATGTGTGTCCCTATAAGGATCTTTGGCAATTGGACAAACAACTTTTTTCCCTCCTTTAGAGTTTTTTCTATACATTAAGGATTTAATCCTCTTTCTTCTGGCTGGGGGAGGAAGGAACTGACTTTACTCGAAAGTTTTCTAAAAACCTGAGCCACGGTTCAATGCTGTTGTAATGAAAGTTCAGACACAATTAGAGCAAGAAAATCTCCTTTTGACGGGATAGCTTACTTTGTTTAACAGAAGATTACAAGCTCAGTTGCCAGAAAGGGCTTCGCTCTTAGCTTGCAAAATTCATTCTAATGAGGACACGGACATAGAGTCATGGTCATATTTTTATTTAAAAAGTATTTTTTGCAGGTCAGCTACTCTTCTTAGTAAAGAGTGAGATGCTGAGATACAGTGTGGAATACACATACATCTTTAAGGCATATGAACTAGTGATTTTGTGGTGCCTTTCAATTTTATGAAGAAAACATCTGTAACATACTCAAGATGTTTTTTTAAAAGCTGTTTTTGGCTTTTGAAGGGTCCTTTTGACTGTATAGGAAACAGTGTAGTTTTTCTGTGGTCTGTTACATAGGGAAAAATTAAAAAGCTGTAGCAGTCAAGAACGTAAAGAATAGGATTTAATCTATAAACTCTTTCTGCTTGGCAGGGGAAGGGTCTGGCAATATTAATGACCCCAACAGGGAAATGCTAGCAAAGACTGAGGTTTCTCTCACACTCACTAATAAATTTGACGTTCCTGGTGATGAGAATGCAGAGATGGATGCAAGGACGATTCTCTTGAAGTAAGTAGGGGGTAACTGCCTGGTATGTTCCTGAAGAGAACAAGGAACTGAATTTTCACAGTTAATCTGCATGTGAAAATAAGATAATCAAAGTAATTTAAACAAATGTGGGACTGTTACTCCAAATGCACTGAGCTTGTAGCCGTGTCCTTTCAATGCTGCGGCTGTTAAATGTGTTCCTGTTAGTTCTTTGTCACTGTTGAATTTGTCATTCTTTAAAAGTCTATCTTGGATGGTTCTGGAGGGGAAAACTGCCAGAAAAGAAAACTTTCCAGATGTGAGCAAGTGTGACAGCAGCAGTTGAATTTGCCTGCATGTGAATAATTTGTAAAGATCATCTTAAATAATCTGTAGTATACATCACAATTGAGTTTTAACTCTGAAGTCTATTAATGTAAAATTTAGGTGAATCAGTATTTGTGTTGCCTGTATGGAAATTTTAAGGGTAACTAAATGTCTAGAATATGTGAATAAGGCTTTGTTGCTAAGCTTGCTAGCTCCTGCAGAATTAGTTTCTTTACACAGCCTTTGAGAGGATTATGTCTGTATTCTGTTAGTGAAGCAGGAGACAATGGTAATTTACGATACTCTCCCTGTAGCTTTCCCCTGTCTGTGGGAAATATTTCCTTAGGGTACTTTGGTGTTGCTGCTCTCCTCTTTTGGTTTATGATGCGGTCTCCTTCTCTCTGCACTTGCTGTCCCCCAAACCTGACTCTTAATAGATGAAGACAGCCTTTTTGGGAAATAGAAGTGTTATTAGCCTAATGGAAAGAGAGCAACCAACTGTCAGGGATTTCGTTATTGCCAGACTCTTTATTCTGGAGGACTTAAAACTGGCCAAGAGTCAATATTAGTACTAAGCAAATCCCTCTTGCTGAGATGTATAGAGCAGCTACCTGACATTCAGATGCATATTTACCCGCCCTGATGCATTCCTGCTCAGATACTAGGTAGTTTAACTGAGAATTCTTCAGATTAGCTTATACTTGGCCTAGATGGACCAGTGATGTCCCAGAAAAAAATCTTGTCTCCAAAAATAACTTTAAATTAACTGGGCTTCTCGAAAGATACATCAGTATTTCCCTACCTGCCAGAAGAAGGTGATATTGATTTCAAAAGTAAATCTTTACCAGATGTGCTGGTAGTCATCTAAATTGTGGATGATGAGGAAGTTGTGCATGTGATGCACTTTGTGCAATGCCAGAAATAATTCCAGCCTGACTGCGAAGTACTGAAGGTGCTATTTGATTTCATTCTGTGGCTCAAGGACAGAATTGCCTCAGAGTGGGCACTACTGCGATTAAGTCACAGCTGAGATCAAGGAATGACCCTGTCTGTCACCAGACTGGAGTCAGGGATCTGTTTTGGCTCAGTTACCATACACATAAGAAAATAGTCCTGTGGAGTTTTCTGATACCTGTTACAAAGCACCGAAGTGCATTTACGGATGGATAATGTTATAGACTCTTTCTGGCTGCAAAAACTCGCTGTTGCTGCTACCTGCTTTACCTTTCACCTTGGAATTGCAGCTTCTGTGGTCCATGTGGCAGGACTGGGGCTGCCTTAGAATGTATGGGGTAATGTCCCTGCTGTTTGAGGGTTACTGGGGAGCAAATTCTATGTACTACGTAGATGAACCTTTCAGGGAACCAGTTTCTGATAACATACTGTCAAAAAAGTAAAGTCCTTCTCAGGGTTCTGGTCTGGTCTAGCTATGACTACCTAAGCATGCATCCAGTTATAATCTGACCTTAGGTAAATCAGTAACATTGGTATTATTGCAAAACAGAACAGTACTGAAGGTCCTTCAGTTTAAAAGTTTTTTTCTCCCATTCTCCTTGATTTCTTTGCAGCACAAAACGTTTAATTGTTGATGTAATACGCTTCCAACCAGGGGAGACGCTGACTGAAATCTTGGAAACTCCAGCTACCTCAGAGCAAGTACGAAGTTATTTATCTGCATTCTTTTTAGAGTAGGAAATTGTCATCTAGATGTATATGGGTATACATGGGAATCTGCATTTATGTATTGCAGTGAAGCTGTCTCCACTGATTTTGGAGCAGTGTGTAACAATAATAAGGAGGGAATGTAATGGAAATAAATTGTATGTGTGAATCTTACTCCTCTGGTAGTTGCTAGAAACTATTTTTCTAGAAGACCATTTTAATTAGCAGGTAGGCTTCTGCTGGTTCCCATACATGGAATGTGTTCATCAAACATGGATTTATTGGAGTCAGTGTGGGAATGACAAAGCAAAACTTTTTATCCTATATTATGCCAGACAATCTGTTTCTGGTTCTTTGTCACCTTAAGATTGATCTGCTTAAGAACTTGTAATTTTTTGTTTTCTTTTTCTAGGAAGCAGAGCATCAAAGAGCTATGCAGAAACGGGCCATTCGTGATGCTAAAACTCCTGATAAGATGAAAAAAACTGTGTCTGTAAAGGAAGGTTGCAACTTAAATCTTCAAGGAAAAAAAGATAAAATCAAGACAGGCCTGAAGAAGTTGACAGAACTGGGGACAGTGAATGCAAAAAATAAATACCAGGAACTAATTAATGACATCGCGAAGGTATGCCAATCAGTGGTTTCCTAGTAGTCGTAGTGGAGTTTTCCCACAGTTTGCAGCATTGTGAAACTGGCGTGAGTTTTCAGGAGGAGTAAGTTTTGTAGTAGCTAATTTACAGACACAAAGCCTACCTTTTGCCACAGCATTTCCACCTCTTGGCATTTGGGAAGTCCTTTATTTTTATAGGACGTTTCTGTTTTCTCAAATGACTCTGTTGCCAGAATTTCAGGCACTTTAAGGAAAGGTGTTATAGCTTGTAAGGGAAGTCCTGATGTGTGATCTTTTTTTTCTGCTCCTTTTTACTAATTTAAGTAGCACCTCTACAAACTTATTCACATGAGGAAGTTTTGCCCATAACTTAAAGACATCCTAACTATTATTTTTATTTAAATGTACCCATTCAAGAATACCTGAATGATAAAGGGGGGAGCTGAGAAAAACTTGTGTCATGGTTTAACCCCAGCCAGCAACTGAGCACCATGCAGCTGCTTGCTCACTCCCCACCTCCCAGTGGGATGGGGGAGAGAATTGGGGGGGGAAAAACAGTAAAATTCATGGATTGAGATAAGAACAGTTTAACAGGACAGAAAGGAAGAAAGTAATAGTGATAATAATATGATGTTAATAATAATAATTGTAAAAGAATTGGAATATACACAACAGGTGATGCACAATGCAATTGTTCACCACTCACCAACTGACGCCCAGTTAGTTCCCAAGCAGCAATCTGCCCCGCCCTGGCCAGCTCCCCCCAGTTTATATACTGGGCATGACTTCACATGGTATGGAATATGCTTTTGGCCTGTTTGGGTCAGCTGTCCTTGCCATGTCCCCTCCCAACTTCTTGTACCCCTCCAGCCTTCTTGCTGGCTGGGCATGAGAAGCTGAAAAATCCTTGACTTAGTATAAACACTACTTAGCAACAACTGAAAATATCAGTGTGTTATCAACATTATTCTCATACTAAATCCAAAACATAACTCTATACCAGCTACTAGAAAGAAAATTAACTCTATCCCAGCCAAAACCAGGACAACTTGCAAAAGTGATCTAATACTGTTGTACATTGCTATGGTGACAATGTATTTTATATCATGTTTACCAAAAAACTATTTGGGAAATGTTATATATGTAAAGTGAATAATTGCCTTTAGGGATCCAATTAGAATTAATCATACTGTTGTTAATATGTACCAAAAATGAAAACAGAAGTTGACTTGAACATGTGATATTTTTTGTTCAGGTATTAAGGTAACGTATACTTAAAGATGGCCAACTAACAAAGAAAGATAATGTCTGTGTGCTGCTGTGGTTATAGTGCAAGATACCTTTCCTACCTGGCGGTGGCAAAAATTGCTGGCTGCCTTTAGATCACGGACTGTCGGTGCCCACTCTAGTCATTGCAACTAGGACAGCATTGAACTTGAGAAAGCAGCAACAGGTTCAAATGAACTGCTGTGTAGAGTTGGTTAGTTCCAAAAATAGTCAACACAGAGAAGAAGTGATGATGCTTAAACTGGGGCAAGTGCAGCTGAGGGCTACAGCTTGTAGCATGAAGCAAGACTAAGCAAAACCAAATGATGCATTTTGAATACTCTGTGCTCTGGGCTTGAGCAACTGGAGAGCTCAAGTGACTGTTAAGTCTCTGCCTGTCTTTCTCTGTGGTGTAGGATATCCGAAATCAGCGTAGATACCGTCAGAGAAGAAAGGCGGAGCTGGTGAAGCTGCAGCAGACATACAGTGCCTTGAACTCCAAAGCCACTTTTTATGGGGAACAAGTGGATTATTACAAAAGCTACATCAAAACCTGCTTGGATAACCTGGCCAGCAAGGGCAAGTAAGTATTTCAGAACCATGCTGTGGCCCTAGAAGTGCTTCTTACAGAAAACACCGTGTATGTTGTTGCTAAGAATCGTAATGCGATCTGCTCAAAGCTCCTTGGCCAAGCTCTTCACTGCAGCAATAGTTCTAGGGAAAGGGTCTTAGTAGTGGTGGGAAAATACGGGGAGAGAGCAGTGTCCTGAGTGGGGTCAAAAAGACATATTTGAAAGAATTTTGGTCCCTCTGGGAGAGGGGAGTTTAGAGAGTCCAGTGGGAATGAAGCAGGTTGTGCAGATAATGCACCTGCTGCTCAGTCAGTCTGTCCTGGCATCCTTTCTAGGAGCAGAGAATGAAAATAACATAAGTTACCTACAAGGAAAGCATTGATCATGAATTGTCCTCTTTTTATCCCAAATGGAGTCAGTTGTAGGGCAAGATAATTCAGATTTTCCTAAAGAAAAAGAAAGAAAAAAAAAAAGAAAAAGTGTCTTCCTCCCCAGTGAGATGTGGGAAGAGCAACTGCCAGTGAAAACTGAGGCAAGAAAGTTGTTGAGTAACCTCAGCCTTCTCCATGTCAGTTGTCACCAGATCCCCTTTGCCTAATGATAGATGATGCTGTTTTCTGTGAAGTACCATGTGGTTATGTTTTGGGGTTTTTTTCTTCTCCTGTAGTGTAAGTGTTATTGGTAAATAGTAGAAAATCAAAGATCTGATCTGAGCTACAAGTGCTTTACAGATAAACTCACTAGTAGAAACACATAATCTATCAGCTGCTTTGGTCGCAGTAGATTAGCTGTACTGGTTCTATCCCCTCATCCAAATAGGCTTAAATGTTTGCTGTCTGAAATCTCTCTACTCGTTTGACTGATCATCTTGTTTAATTTTGGGTTTTTTTTGTTGTTGTTTTCAGAGTCTCTAAGAAACCTCGGGAGATGAAAGGCAGAAACAGTAAAAAGATTTCTCTAAAATATACAGCAGCTCGACTTCATGAGAAGGGAGTGCTTTTAGAGATTGAGGACCTGCAAGTTAACCAGTGAGTATTTTTTAAAAACTCTTTAGAGCTAAATAACCTTCTCGGAGAAAGAGGAAAACGGGTATGTTGAATTCTTGTCTCTCTTTGAACTAGTCTAGGTGCTGGCAATTGAAGAACAGAAGCTCTGAGATTTGTTTGAGATAGTGACAGATTGTCTTGAGGTTTTGTTCTTGGAATTTAGCATTGTTGGTAGACATAACTATTAAAGCTGAAGAAATTGTTTTGGTGATCCAGGCTGGCATTCCTAGGGCCAGGAAACCTTGCATAGTGATCACTTGGCAGTTCTCTCTCTCTCTTTTTTTTTTTTTTTTTTAATTCTTTTTTTTCCTGGTTGAAGCAAAGGAGGTCTTTGATTGAGAACTGTAATGGGATTTAAACATGACAACCTCTTCCCACACACTCCTTCCCTGTCACCCCTACAGTCATGGAAGGGTACCTACTCGGGTGAATTGCCACTATGGTTAATAGCTCTCACTGTTGAAAAATCAACTTAATGCTAGCTTGAGTTTGTCCAGCTGCAGTTTGCTAGCCTTGAGAACCTGGTATATTTTCTGTGGAATATAGAGAATCTGCCTGTTACTAGAATTTTATTCAACCCTGAATCATATTTTGTACTTTGTGCACTAAATGAGGATGGATGTGCAGCACTGAAGTAGACTAGACTGCGTGGGCTAAATTACTGTCTTTCCTACTATGCTTGTGTGAAGGTGTGATCTACCAGATGTAGAATCTCTTAGGCTTCCATTCATTGTTGTATTGAGTCTTGTCGGCTTTTATGATCTCATTCCAAATGGGGATATAGAATAAAGAGTTAAGAACAGAATTCTTAGAAATTTATCTTCAGGTTTCATCTTGTATATTCTCTCCCTGTTTCAGTAGGAATTACGTGTTCAGTAATGAACTGTGGGTTTTCATTTCTCAAATTTCATAGGTTTAAAAACGTCATATTTGAAATCAGTCCAACAGAAGAAGTAGGAGATTTCGAGGTAAAAGCAAAATTCATGGGGGTACAGATGGAAACCTTTATGTTACATTATCAGGTAAGAACCGTCCTATTTAGTAGTGGCATATAAGTTCTGCTTGCCAGACTCTTCATAAAAATAATAAAGACATGTTTTCTGCCCGAACAATCTGAAAAATGCTCTCAAAAACAACCCATTTGTTGCAGGGAAAACAGCTGCAATGCAAATGGAGGATTCAGACTACTTTTGTTTCTTTACTAATGAAAGCCTGATGTTAGTCTGTGTTCTTAGTTACACTTACATGTATGCACACAGAACAAATGCATGCATTTTCAACAACTTCGTGCTACAGCAGAGAGATCAGGAGTCTGTGGCAGTGGTCTGGGCTTGGGTGTGGTGGCTTTAGCTGGTCATCACATATTGGTGTTCTTTCTGCCACCCTACACTTACCTGTTTCTTTAGCCATATACAGGTCTTAGGAGTCTTCAACCTTTACTTAGGCCAGGCTACTGGAACAGGCATACTGACTGACCTTTTCCCAAACGGTTCCCCATTCTTCCTCCCACGCCAGTACTGTTATGCCTGGCGTCTCTTTTCCCTTCTTCCACTTCTGTCTCTACCCACCTCCCACCCAGCTTGGCTGTTTTTAGGTTTGTTAATCGTGGATGCCTCAGGGGTCTCAAAACAGATTGTGTGCAGGAGCACCTGTGGGAAGTCCATGCCACCTAACTGGCTGCTGGGAGGGACAGCTGCCTCACGCATGCTATTCATGTGTTCTGAGGACTCCCCTAGTTCATTCCAGTCCTAATCCATTGGAGCTGGTCATGAACTTCTTGATTCATGGGGCTACCCACAGTCACTTGCTCCTTGGGCACATGTGTTGCTATACCACTATGTGTTTGTAGCACTGCTTTGCAGAAAAAGCAGATGTTCTGAGAGGACAGCAACGAGAGAACTGCCTTTGGTCATACAAGTATAGCATTAACAGTGGCATCTGTTAAAAAGACTTGCATTGCCATTGCCAAAATTTTTACAGAAAGCAGCAGAAATAGCTTTATGATTTTTTTTACTCCAGTGTCACCCAGGCTGGACAGCTGCAGGAGCCAGATTTGGATTTTGGAACGCACACAACATTTCCCTGCAGTAGTACTACATGAACGCCTTCTTCAATATGTATTGTTCAAGAGCAGGCTTGCTGAAAGAAATTTCTTGCTGAGATAAATCAGTGCAGGGAGTCCTATTGCTCTGTCAGGTGCATCACTGACAAGAGCAAAGTGTAGCTAGAAATACTGCCTACATAAACACCTGAGAGACTGAATTGGCATTGTGTACATAGTCCTAACAGAGATGCCATTTCTTACTCTGCCCTAGACTGCAGTGCTCTAAACCACCTCACTGAGACCTGTGGCAACGAAGAATTTTAGAAATTGATGCTGTGGAATGGTGTAATATTTCTTGGGTACATAATATAATTAGGCACATAAGAGACCCTTTCTAAACATTACAACAACTTTATAGCTACTGTGCAAATGAAAAGCCTGGAGGTGGCTAAATCTGAAATTTGGCTTTCTTAGAATGGTCTTCTATTTCTGCCCTCTTTGGTAATTTTTTTTTAATAAACATAGATTAAAAAAATTAACATCTTAAATGCCTTAGAGCAACTTTATTTTTCATGCAGTATGAGTGGATCTTTAATGAGTCTCTCATTTTTCTATCTTATGCCATGTACTTTGTGATAGATATTCCTCAAAAACCTACTGTACGACAGGGTGTTGTATATTCTTTATAAGCTCTTGAGGACTCCTTGCTCATAAAGGTATTCTCTTTGGCAGGATCTGTTGCAGCTGCAGTATGAAGGCGTTGCAGTCATGAAGTTGTTTGACAGAGCAAAAGTGAATGTCAACCTTCTGATCTTTCTTCTGAATAAGAAATTTTATGGGAAGTAACTGACCTCTGCTAGCAAGTCTGTGAAAGGGGAGATGAGTAGAACCCTGCACATACAAGTTTTAATGACCTAGCTATGTATCAGTATATGCCCATGCTGTGCTAAAGTATATCAAATGTATCATGAAGGAGGACTAAGAACCTCTTGTGAATCGATAACCCTGACTGAGTCTGCAGGGAGTTGGTTTCTTGTTTATTTATGATCTTTTATCTTCAACTTTGAAGGTCCCCTGAAAAGCAGTTAATTTAGAATGTATTTTTACATGGCGCTGGGGATTAAACTAATACTCTAGTATACTTAGGGCATCTGGATGCTTTATTTGCCTAATTGTGTGCTTCATGAGGCTTGAATTCTTGTTGCCTGTGCAAAGAGAAAGCTGGCACTGTACAGCAGTTGGTTTGCCTCTTCCTGAAAGCAAAAAAAGGTTGCAGATTGTGTTTGGACTCCAATTATTCTCTAACAGCAATGGCCAAAATAAAAAAATGGTCAAAGTCCAGGTTACCCATTTGTTTGTGAGTTTGCGGTGGTGGCGGTGGCCAATTCCCAAGATAGAACTACTATGGTCTGCGGAATCAGTAAGCATCATAAATGGTTGCTGAACTATTTGTGATTATGTACTATAGCCCCATAGAACAGCTTTAGTGTCTCATTTTTCTTGATTTGTTTCTGTTTATTACACTGTAATAATTTACAGATGGCCCCTTAAACAGAGGGACTGTGGAATGTATTTACTAGGGCTTAAAAAGAAGCCTTTTGGGGAAGGAGAGGGGAAACTTAAAAAATTTCTTGCGGCATATTAACTTTTAATGTTGCTTACAAAGCATTTGAAATGTAAAAAATAACTTTTTTCCAGTTTAGAGCAATGTTCTATATATATCTGTATCTGATGCAATAAATGTTAAGCTCTACCTGCAGACTTGTCAAAGGGAAGAGAACTATCTTAAACAGGTTAGCTTTTAAAAAGTTACATTTTTCTACCTATACTCAAGTTCCCATTTCTTTTGCTACTTTGTAGAGGTTTTTTTTCACCATGGTGGTGGTGCTGGTTGTTCTGCTATATCCAATAAAAATGCAGAGACTCTTTAAAAAAAAAAAAAAGAAATCCGACCTTTAAATTCATCAGTTGCTCTAGCTCTGCCCCCAGTTTTTTTCTTAACATTTTTATTTTTTAAAAAAGGGACATAGCTCTTAGTTGCAAATTTCAAGTTATTCATAGGTCACTTGTGTTGTTCATTCAGATTACTGGGTTTAATTGAACTGCTTTATCTCTGATCTATACTGAGCTAGTTATTTCAGCTTAGATCTTTTTTTCTCATGAAAGACACTCATAGTATTGGAAATGGCTACATTCCATTTGTTTCTGCAGTCCTCTCGGAAACAAATATTTATTTCAACCTGCTGATGTCTAGACTGTATTTAAACATATTTTAATGTTGGTGTATGTGTGGTCCAACCCAGTAACAAAAATTACTTGCCAAACCCAAGAAAGATCTTTATGGTCCAGATAGTCTGAAACAAGAGATACCTCAGAACTGGATTTCCACTAAAATCTGACAAAGAGGTCTGAAATGGGATAAATGTCTTGCCTTGGTTTTTTTTGTGGGTTGTTTTTTTTGTTTGGTTGTTTTTGTTTTGGTTGGTTTTTTTTTCCCTGCCTCTGAATTTGCTATATTGTAGAAGGACTTAAAAAATGAATTCCTTAGATTAGGGGATGATGAGAAGAATGGTGGAACATTATAAAATGATTGTTAGCAAAACGCAGCTGTACTCTTCAAGCTCTTGAGTGACAGGGATTGATTGCCCTCCCCTTTTTTCTTTTTTTTTAAAATTAATACTTTTAGTACTTTTCAATGTCTCCAGATAAATTTCAGCTTGGATTCAGGGACAAGGAAATGAGGTGTTAAAGGCTTGTGTAGTACCTGTGGGGAAAGCATCTTTACTATGTGATTTACAATAATTCCCTTGTTGCCTACACCTACTGAAAAAAACAGGGTTTTGGCAAAAATTAAAAACAACTCAGTTCTTTGAAAATAATCTTTAACATGGGAAAAGAGTCTACTTACTTTAGCTGAGCAACAGTATGGCACTTTGGAGGGTTTTTTTAAAGGAAACGCTCTATTAAAAGATCAAATCTCAGCACTTAATTATATATATTTTTATAATTTAATGGTGATTTAGCTTTGCTTGCTCCATTATGCCACTGTATTTACCATGGGAGTAGCTACAAGTACAAAGTGTGTTGTCTTTCTTTCCTGGTAAAATTTGCCTTTGTAATTCACATCTAAGTAAAAAGTAATTTGTCCCTATGGGCTTTGTGTGAACTCCTGACTGCAGGCAGCAGCCATGAACACACAGCTGGGCCCCAGGCACAGTGTTGGTGGCAGCAGGCATTGCCATCAGCGAGCATGGTTAGGCTGCACCAGCACCAGGGAAACCACTGTTTCTCCAGAGGTCTCCCACCTCCTCTGCGAGTCAGTCCTGGGCTTTCTCGTGCCTGGGGGACTGGCCATGGTGTGAGGAAACAATGGATGACACAACACACTTATGGTGGAGGTGTGGACCTCCTGACATGACTGTGTGCCCCCACCCTGGGGACCTCCCTGTGGCTCTGTAGCACCCTACAGGACTCATGCTTCCCACTCTCCCAGAACGCTCTAGCCCCATCCTAGTAGGATTAGCACAAGTCAGCCCTTGATGGTGTCTTACTCTCAATTAACAGAAATGTCTTTTGATTCAGCTAGGGTGAACGGCAGGGTCCTTGTAGATGCTCCTGTGGTCTGCTTGGCCTCCCACAAGCCTAGCACTGTACTGGTGTTCTCCTTACCATTTGCTATGGCTCTGCAGTGTCCTTGTGGCCCCCAACTACCTCAAACCCTACCCCAGAGCCAGCAAACACTGCCCCAAAACTCTGACTGGCCACCAGACCCTGGCTGAGTACCCCCAAAACCCTCTAAACCTGCCCCCAGGGCCCTGAAACACACCCAACCCTGCCTCAGGACAAGTGAAAATGTTGATCAACCAAAGTGATGAACACAAGATCTAGGGTATTTCTGCCTCCCAAGAGGAGAAGTGCCATTTCTGTTGGCAGGGAAAGCGGTGCCTGCTCTTACGGACTGTCCATGTGAAAGCAGTGACTGTGATCTACTGCCACTATATTGGGCAGTATAAAGAATTAATGGGATCAATCACCGGGACAATTTCTGTGTTGGGGTGCCAGGAGCAATGCTGAGGTGGTCCCTGACATGAAGGAAATGTGCTGTGCCTGGATGAAAATGAACCTGACCTGAACTGCACAAAGCCCTCTGGCATCAGGGGGCTGGAGGTGGCTGGGATCCTGAGTTGTCCAGGGGAAATACCCGATTCTGGGATTGTCCAAAATAAAGCTGCAGTTGCATCCACCTGGGGACATCTAAGATCACTGAAGGAGAAGCATTAAGCCTGGGAACACATTGCCAGCCTGGCCGTGGCTCATACCAAGCACAGCTGTGTGCGGCTGACACTGCCGCACAGCCTCAGCCAGCAGCACAGGAAGCAACAGCATGAATCCACCCGAGCGGAACGGTCACACCATGCAGGAGCACTAGCAGCTGCCATGAGCGGGCAGAGACATGAACCTGAGCTGTTTGCTTCAGTCACGGGACCTGTAACAGAGCCTCCTGCAACCATGCTGCAGTACCCTCACCTTCACACCCAACCGTCTGCGTGTTTCCAATTACGTTGTTAACAGCACCAATGGATCCACAGCGCGCATGCCCCACCGCATGCTTTTGTGCCAGTGTTATTACTGTGGACAATTACCTGTGGGACCAAGAAAAAGCACTGGGAGATCCAGGCGACAGATGATGTCCCCAGCAGGGGGTTTGAGTCATCGGCATTTCCAACAGCACAGGCAGCTCCTTGGTCAAAGCCTGGCATCTTGATGGTGATGGGCAGCGACGCCTTGTTAGCTGCCGAATTCCCAACAAGTGAGAGAAACCCAGCCAGGAGTAGGCACCAGGCCCCAGCCAGAGCCCAAGGGCAGGGGCCACCCCATCATGGCTACTCACCACCACAGGTACGAGTCACCTGCCCCAGCAGGGGTTCCTGGTACCAGGCTGGGAGAGCTGCTGGGAGGTGACGGGGCACTAGGGCCATTGTCCCCATCCTCATTGCCCTGATGTGTGACTCCTCTGGCCCCAGGACTCATGTCAGGGAACTGTTAACATGTGGGAAACGGGGGGGCAGCTTGGTGCTGGGAGGAGAATCATCCTGTGGGAAAAATGGGAAACCAACATCACCTTCCCTGTGCTCGTCACCCTCATCCCGTCTCCCCCTGTCTGCCTCCCTACAGCACAGCCCCGTACCCAGGGCTGCCTGGGCCCCTGGGGCTGCCCCTACCTATGGATACCGTGTGCTCGCCCCCTGTGCGGGGCAAGGGGGAAGGTTTGGGGGGGGCGGGAGGGGACCGTCGGCGGGACTTGGGCAACCCCTGCCTCGGGGCTCCGTACTCGCACCCAGCTCTCCCCGGCTCGGGATGGGACGGGGCTGGATACACCGAGGAAGCCCCGGGACGGCTTCTCGCGGCCGGGCAGAGAGCAACACTCGGCCCAGGCGGGCAGGGTCCGGCACCGAGGGGCTGAGCGGGCACCACCGGCACCCTGGAGGAGTAGGACCGTCAGAGATAAAAGAGACGAGAAACCCCCGTCCCCGGCAAGATGAAGGGCGAGTGCGGGACCCGGGAGCGCTTAAATAGGGGCGGGGCCGGCGGGAATTGCGGCGGCGTCCGCTGTGCGGGTTTTGTTCGGCTCCGCTCCGGGCCGTGAGGGAGCGGTAGCCGCCTCGGGGCAGGTGAGGCGCGGCGGGTCGCGGAGGGGGGATTCCCCCAGCCGGAGTCTCCCCCGGCGGGTCCGGGTTCTGCTCTCCCGGGGCTGACGGGGGCGGAAGCTGCCGCGGGGTCGGGGGTGGGGGAGCGTTTGGGGCCGAGCCTGTGGCCGGCCGGGGGGAGCAGGGCCAGCCCCATCCCGTCCCCGGCTGCTCCTCGCTGGGGCCGGGCGGCCTCTGCCGCTCCCGGCGCGGGCCCGGGGGGCTCCTGCGGCGGCGGCCCGGGGGGCTCCTGCGGCGGCGGGCGGGTCCCGGTGCCCGTAGGGGTGGGGAAGGGCCCCGGCTGCTGCCGGCGGGGGTTCCTGGAGCGGGGCCGGGCTGCGCTCGGCTTGGATTGGAGGGTGGCTGGGCCCGGCTCCCCGCGGGGGTGCTTCGGCCGTGGGGTTTGGGGTGCGGGCCCGGCGGTGCCGGTGACGCTGGGGAAATAAACCCTGAAAAGGCAGCAATGAAGCGATGCCCTGCCTGTGCTGGGGCTGCCCCGCGGAGGCGCGGGGCCGGGCCCTCCGCAGTTCCCGAGCACTCTCCAAAACTGTGTGTGGGGCCCCAGGAGTGCAGGGCTGTGGGGTGGCTACACTCCCCCCAGCCCTCAGCATCGCCCACGGGGACTGCAAAGGGGCCAGCTGGCTTGGGGGCCAGAAATGGAGACCAAGTTTTCTGTTCCTGGGGCTTGAAAACAGGCTCATGCGGCTGATTTGGGGGCTCGGAAACAGAGGTCCAGCCCTGCGTTTTGGGGACTTTAGAACAGGCTTAGCAGCTGGGGTTTTTGGCTCATAAATGGGCACTGAGTCAGCTGGTCTGGGAGCCAAAAGCACAAGTCGGCTTGGCTGGTTTTGCAGGTGGGGGAGAGGCAGGCAGGCGGGTGGGAAGGTGTTGGGGGCTGCGGGGGAAAGCAGGGCGTGGGCAGCGGGCGTGGGCCCTCCCCGGAGGTGAGGGTCTGGTTGTGTCGGACCCCGAAGTTTGGGAGGCTGGCGCGCAGGAGGCCAAACTCAACATCTGTGATGGTCTCTGGGGGGAAAGGTTCTTTTCAGACCCCACATGCCCTCTTTGAGTCCAGCTCTTCTTTCTGCGCTGCTTAGAATAGTTAAGTAATTAATCACACAAACCGATGAGTATTTATACAGCATACAGCTATGTTTAATCCTAATGCTCAAGTTTTGACAGCAGTTGATTATGACCTTATCAAAAGCCCAGACTGCTGCAAATAGCTGGAGCTTGTAAGGAGAAGCAGCTGAAATCAACCCGAGCTTCAGTGCAGAGCTGGTGCTTCAATTAGCCAGAACTGTAGCAAGCAGGAGCTGGAACGAGAAGGGGTGTTGGCTGTCTGGAGCGTGCACTAGCCAGAGGCAAAATTACCTGCGCTGTAATGAGCAGGAGCTGCAATTAGCTGGAGTGTCTTTTCGCTGGAGCGGCCGTCCCCAGCAAGCAGCTCCGGGCAGCAGGGCGGCGACTTGTCCTTTTGCCAGCGGAGAGCCCGGCCTCTTCCCTCGGGAATCCGCTCCACACCATGTCCCTCTCTCCGCGTGGAGGGTCTCTCCCGGTCCATTCCCGAGGGCAGAAGCGAGGTGGGGGTCCCCCGGCTCTCCTGGGGCAGCCCTCGCTGCGAGGGGGTGCGGGCGAGGTGGCGGCGTCCGCTCGGTACCGGGCAAAGGGGAGAGAACCCGGCCAGTCGGAGCTCCCGGGCGCAGACCCCTTCTGGCAGAATCCTCCCCTGCCTTTTCACCGTTGGCTGGGTGTGACAAACAGGTCTATTTTTTGCCTCCTCTTTTCCCAGTGTCACCTTCTGCGTCGCATGAAGAAAATCCTGCATGGTTTATTCTGCTTGCTGCTCAGGTCATTGCACGTATAGGGCTGGGGGAACAGGAAGAAACATTTTGCCAGTTCGGGGGCACTACAGATACTCCACATCAGACCCACAGAAAAGGCAAATTCACTGCTAGTGCAGAAAAGGCATACAACATCATCCCACAGCCTCCCAGGGTTATCTCCCTGCAGCAGTGCTGTAAGGAAGGGAGGAGACATTTTCCAATACCAGCAAGAGTGTTTCCTTTTATGCTAAGAACATGTTCAAAATCGTATCAATTAGCCTAAATGCTGATTTTAAGAGTTCAACTCACTCTAACTTTTAAAAGATGTGTTGTATTTCGAGCTGACCTGTTTACCTGGAATCCTCCTTTAGCTCAACTACTCTTCTTGTGCACCCGCAGCCTCTGCTGGCAAGGCAGTATGAGAAGCTGAAAAGTCTTTGACTTACCCTAGCAACAACTAAAGCATCAGTGTATTGTCAACATTATTCTCGTCCTAAATCCAAAACAGCACTGTAACAGCTACTCAGAAGAAAACTAACTTTATTCCAGCCAAAACCAGGACAACCCCAAAACCCCTGATTCTGGGTCTGCAACAGGGAAAAAACCCCAACAATTTGGGGCTCCTGGGAAAGCCAAATCCACCTGGATTTGTGCAGCTGGAAAGCAAAAAATTCCCCATTTTCATGCACAAAACCACAACCAAAAGATCACCCCTTTTTATATTGTGGAAAAGCACCGAGTCAAGCTGCAAGCACGGAGGCAAGCCGTGGCAGAGCAGCCCTAGGGATTTACCCCAGAGCTGACAGAAGGGAAGAGGGGAAGTAGTCAGGCACACCCTCCAGGTGCAGACACCGGGTGCCTTTCCAACTTGCCAGAGCTGCCCTTGAGTCTCCCCCTGCCCTGCTCGCCCCCAGCTCCAGCACCTCCCCTGAAGCCTGTCCCATAGCCCCAGGCCTCCCCAAGCCCTGTTGTGATGGTGGCAAGCTGGCCCTTGATGTGTCTTCAGAACCCCCTGAGGAAGGAGGGCATTTGGCCAGGGGCAAGCTGCAGTAATAATGGTCACTGCTTCTTCTTTCTCTCTCCCAGAGGCTGCGCTGAGGATGTGGTTGTCCATCCCTCCCCTGGGGATGCCATTGACGGCACCCACCTCAGGCTTACATAGGTTGTCTCTGCCTGGCCTTGCTCTTCTCGTGGCATGGGAGCAAAAAGGGAGAGGTGGAGCACTTAGTGGCTATGGACAAGAGCTGCTGTGGCTGAAGCAGTCAGAGAAAGGTAAAGAAGAAGAAATTGAAGGCCATCTGGCCAGCAGCTGACTCCTGCTGCAGACAAGAGAGACGCTGCCTCTCTGGGTAAGGAAGGATCCCTCTTTGTAGTCCACAGCAGGCCAGATCACCAATGTGTGCCACAGGGTCTGTGTACATCACCAAAAGTGTAGTACAGCCACATAGTATGTGAGCAAATGAGGCTACATGTCTAGGAAGCCTCGTCTCATAAGAGCTGTGAGACACGAACATATCCTCTTAGGTGGAGGACAGCCAAGCAGCTGGAGTTACAGAAAAGGAAGGGAGGATAAATCGAGAAAGAAGCGTCTGAACTATCAAATCCTCCCAGCAGCACCAAGAGCAAGAGCTGTGGTGAGTCCTGGGCCCCTGGGGCCTTGTCACCCCTCTTGTGTGTCCCGGTCCCTCCCTGCCCCTCCCCTGGCTCTCTCTCTTTTCCCACGCTGCTGTGTGGAAGAATACCACCAGCTCTACGGACAGGAGTCACTCACGCTCGACTGGTGGACTTTTCACCAGGACAGAGCATGTGCCGTCAGGCTTGGCTGTGGTGCCTCTGTGCTGTTCCCCCTGGCGCTCACCCAGGATCTCGTCACAGGCTGCTTCTCTCCCAGCACAGCTAACAGTCAGGAACGAAGAGGGAGCTGAGGGGCACCGGCCCCACTGCACACAACTCCTCTTCTTACCTGCCAGAGCTCCGGTGCTGCAGAGAGTTGAAACCACTGCACTGGTCCCCTGAGCCCAAGCCTCTCTGTGCCTTGAAGGTCAGACCTTGAGCTGGGGGAAACGGTGCAGAGGCCAGGCTTGCTGCCCCTGGTGGATAACAGAAAGGTGGGTAGGGGGTTGCGCACCGTGGGATGGACACCGATGGCAGGGCCCTGCGATCCTCTCTTTCTGCTCCGCCCGGTTAATTCCTGTCCTGGACAAAAGGGAGCAGTGCACAGCCCTGGGGGGCTGGGACCAGAACCACTTGCACCCTGGTCGCTCCGAGTAGTTTCCCCAGCCCGAGCCCGCCCCATGGGCCTGTAATGGCAGAGATATGTGGACAAGGAGGACCGTCAGATTCAACATTGCCGCCGGGGCAGGAGCCCACAGCAGGAGGGGGGACTGGCCTGGGAAACACAGTGCTCTGCCGACCTCCTTCCCCAGACTGATGGCACTCCCTGTTGTGGATGTGAAAAATTCCTGGGATTCGCTTTCTGAGTTCTTAACAAAGACGTTCCTGACAAAGTAGCCAGCGCCACCATTGGCTCTCATTCATCCAGCAGTCTGCTGAGTCCCTGCCGTAACCAATGCAGCACAGGGAGATTCAACAGAAAATTCGGGCTTCCCTCATACTTTGTTTTGTGGCTTTCGAGGTGTCCCGATGGGTAATGGGGCTCCTTCCACAAGAGCTCTCGCCCCAAACCGGCCTTGTCTCCATTGCTATGGGATGTCAGGGGCAAAAGACGAGGCCCTCTCAAACCCAGGAACTAGGGAGAAAACCGTCGTTTTACCAAGGGAGGAACTCTTTTGGATGCTCAGCTGGCTGGGACCGGAGAAGAGGGGAGAATGAAACACGACTCCCTTGCAAAGCTGATGCCCAGTGTCTTTAATGAGAAAATCAAAGGAGAAAGGAAAAGACGAGAGCATTTGGGAGGCTGAGTAAAGCTCAGAGGAGTGCTGCCATCTGAAGGAAAACCTCCACGGCAGGGATGCTTCTCTTCCAGTTCCCCTTCAAGGCTCTGGCAGTCATCTATCGTGATCACCTAGACCCGTTGCTACGGAAGGAAGGAGGAGGTATTTCATGGGGAGCATGAGGTAAAGCAGAGCAAGAGGGGGAAAGGGAGAGGCTTCCTTGGAAGAGACGGAAGGCCAGCGCAGGCCCCTTCCTCCCAGCGCGGGCGGAGAAGCGGGAGCTCGGCTCCTCTGCAGACCACGGCCACGCTCTCAGGGCTGGCTCCAGGGCTTTCCTCGAGGCTCCTGGCGCTCGGCCACGGGCAGGCAATCCACGGGCTTCAGCATAAGAGATTGCCCCGTCCCAGAGGCCCACAGAGCCCACGGCCCAGACCGGACCACCCAAAGCCCCCCAGCCCCAGGGAGCCCCCAGAAGCGATGGGCACACTGCCAGCGCTGAGAGAGCTCCCCACGGCAGCCGACGCGGTGGATCCCACAGCTGTGCTCTGAGGGAAGGAGCTGAGGATTGGGCCCGGCAGCGTCACCAGGACTGGCGAGGGCTGGATCGCGACGCTGGAGTCGGCGCACCGGATGACGCACGGCTCGTTGCAGCTGTTGGCGAGCGGGGTTGGGCCGCAGGCGGCTGGCAGGCAGGAGCTGTAGCACGACATGTCTCGCGGAGGGAGGCGACCCTGTAAGACCGGGAGGGAGCAGAGGGCATTAGCTGTTGGGCCCTTCCGGACGCCCAGCTTGGCTCCCCTGAAAACGGGCAGCGCCTGGGCGCTCAGCGGAGAGAGATTTGGGATGGGGCACGAGTCAAGAAAGCTGTGTCCAGCAGCAGGGCTCACAATGGTGCCCTGCTGTGCTCTTGGCCGAACACCACAACGCACCCTCCTCTCCACCGCCTTAACCTCCCCGCTGCCTGGTCACACCCTGCCCTATCTGAAGACCTCTTCTCTCAGCCGCCTGGGATGTCTCACCCACAGGGACCTGGGCTAACGTGGCCAGAGTTACTTGCAACACCCCCATGAAATGCAGGGTCCCACTTGGTAATCATTCTCAAAGGTGGAAGCAGTGGCATGGCCCAAGAGTTGATGGACCTCCAGTGTCTGCGGAGAGGGGGGTTCTGGGCCTTTTGGTGGGCCTGCAGTGGGCATTTGTTTGTAATTGAAGGGTGATCCGAGAGGGTCCGTCCAAACGCAAGGAAGCTCCTCCCGTCCAAGTCAAGCTCCTTCGCAGCCTATACCTCAGCCGGCCTTGCCACTCCCAGGCATGCCTGACGCATTGGAGGCACCCTGCTACCTCCGGTTGCTCCATTACCAAGGGTACGTCTGCAGGCTGTGAGGCTATTTCACAACAGTCCTTCTGCTCAGCCTTGAAGGCTTGGTAGGGAAGGCGCTCCAGAGAGAGCCCTCAGTAAGCCCCCTCCCAGTATGCGGAACTGGATGCCAGGTTTTTCAGGTGGGTTGAGCATAGCCTTGATGCCATGGCCTTAGTCAGGGAAAGATTTCCTACTGCAGACCAAGAGGCTCCCCCTCCTCTTGGCGTCAGGCTGTGTACCTCCTGATCATCAGCCCTTGTACCAGCATCAATGTGTTCACTCAGACAAACAGGTCTCCTTCTCCCCCCTCCCCGCCCTCGAGACCCCTACTCTTGTCAGGTCAGGCTCCTCTCGCCCACTTCTCTCAGGAGGGGACATGTCCGAGTAAAACGCAACAGGGCTCCTGAAGACAGCAGCCACTACGGAAGAAGACGTCTATGGTGGGACTAGCTCTCCTGAGGAAGCTCCTCGTCAGGCCAATAGTGCAAAGGGAGCATTGCCGAACTGCGGATGGCAGAGGAAGTGCCCAGTCATTGGTTAGAGAGTGCTGGCCGTACGTCCTGAGCCTTGGAAAGAACCGCTGCTGGCAAAGAAACCAACCCATGCCCTGTTTCACATCCTAGACCATTCACCGAGGACAAGGGAGGCAAAATGCATGCAGCCCTCTCCACAAAATCTGTCCTGCCAACCGAGGAGACGAGAGGCAAAATGAACTGAGACTTACCAACTTCCCAGAGCAGAGGAAGGCACGAGGAGAGGATAGGGGAGCTGGGAGTTGGGCACACTTTTATACAGCGGGCCAGAGCCCCAGGGGAGCTGAAAAATGACACAAACATGAAGCATGTTGAGAAACAGCAATTTTGGCTTCTCAAAGCTCTGCTGGTAGATGAAAGACATGCCTCCTTTGCCTGAAATGCTTGGCTCCCCTTTCATCCTGGGTAGCACCGAAGTGATTTTGTTGATAGCAATTATGTTTCTTCCCCAGACCAAGGCTCGTTTGAGGCCTCATTCCAGCAGCAGATTCAGGCCACGAGTAGGTGTTGTGCACGTCCTGCCCTTCCTGGGGAACACGGCCACCACTCACTTAGGACTTTGCCTGTGGAGCACGCCTGAAGGCCACTCAGAAGGGTCTCTCTTTGATGGGCTGAGGCTGACCCGGAGCAACACCAGTGCCTGCAGGCTATGGAGCGGCTCAGCGCTCAGCCAAGCCTCTGCAGGATGGCTGCTCCGCTGAGGGACAGAGAACGGAGGAGACTCAGATCCGCGGGGTGACTGGAAGGTGGTGGTCAAACAAGGCCCTCCTGCAGTCTGGAGAGAAACCCCGTTGTGTGCAGGGATGGGGACGCTGAGGCCATTGCTGGAGTGGATGAGGGTACTCGGCGGCAGATCTCTGCTCCCCCCCCGGGCCTCGGTGATGCACACACTTGCCAGCCGTGCAAAGGGAGCCCAGCAGCTGAGCTGTCGTCTTCGGTCAGGAAAGGCCAGAGTGTTTTCTTTGGGAACTGCACAGCCCTTGCCTCGCCTGCCAGGACTTTACTCATTACTCTCCTGAGGAGAAGCAACGGCTCAACGTGGCCCTGGAGAGCAATGAAGGAGCCTGCTGACTCATGCCTGAAAGTGAGCCATCACCAAGTGGACCTGTTTGCTTCGGCGCAGTCTTCCCAAACAACACTCATCTTTGCATCGTTGCTGGGTGCTCGTTCAGGTCACTGACCCAGAGGGTCTGGCTTGTTTTTCCCGGCTCAGGGACGGATTGGCACATTTAATTGCAAGGTGGCACCAGCAGACCACCTCGGAGTCACCTGTGAGTCACCAAAAAGTGCCGAGGCACTATGAGAGACCTCAGCTCCACCTCGGTGCGAATCATCCATGCACTGGCAGGAGGGGCTCTGGGGGAAATGGATTCAGACGTGCAGAGGACCCTAGGCGCAACCTCATGTCCGCATTCCTGCAGAAATGCAGCTTTCTGTACAGTGTTGTCACCATGGCTGTTAGCATCTTGCGCAACCGCTTGGTGACTCCTTGACATCCTGTCATGCTCCTCGGTGAAACTGCAGCCAAAGGAGGACATCATGGACGTGCCCTGACGTTCCCACTCCCGGACAATTCTGGAGCACAGACCAAATTGAGGAAAGTTGACGCCCCTATGTGTCCAGGGCCTGCGGAGCCTGCTTTTTTGACGGACCGGTGTGACAGACCACCGGACTGAGGCTGCAGCCACTGAGTGGCACCAGGTGGTGCTCCCTGCTGCCCTACGAGACATAGAGGAGACCGGGCCAGTCGGTCTGGGAAGGTTGGGGGGGGAGCTCAAAGGCCAGGCACGTGTCGCCAGCCCTGAGAGCTGCCTGGAAAGGGCCTCTGACTACCCACGCTGCTCGGGAAGGTGGGCCACGCTCTCACCCGGGCGGCCGTGCTGTTTGGGGAAGGGTCTTGGGAGGGGATTGTTGTTTTCTCCTGCAGAGGATTGGTGGCTCTGTCTCACTTCTGCTGTCATTTCCAGCAGGGCCATGCTCTGGGGCTGTTGTGCCATCCTGCCAGGACGGTCGACCCAGTGCCACAGCTCACAGCAGAAACGCACTCACTGCCTACAGGCAGAAACAGGTCCCAGGAGTCAGTATGGCACCAGGGTGGGAGGCAGCCACCCGCGGCTCTTTTCCAGGTGGAACTGGAAGCGCACTGACAAAGCAGCCAGTGATGCTCCCTCCTGAAAGGCTCCGAGAGGAACTTGCGAGGCACTCAAGCCGCAGCGTGTCCTCAAGTGAAGGGCAGGAAGCAGCTGCCTATCTCTTCCAGCCCCCAGAGCCCCAAGATGTGGCCCTTTGAGATGTGGCCCAGCCCCGCAGAAGAGGCACGGGTTGCCCACAGCAGTCTCCACGGGGGAAGCCGCCAGCAGGAACCAGCCACGAGGGAAACTCCCCGAATGGGACGACCTGCCTGTCGTGGCTTAACCCTAGCCGGCAACTGAGCACCACGCAGCCGCTCCCTCACCTCCCTCACAGTGGCATGGGGGAGAGAATCAGAAGGGTAAAAGTGAGAAAACTCGTGGGCTGAGATAAAGGCAGTTTAATAGGTAAAGCAAAAGCCGTGCACGCAGGCAAAGCAAAACAAGGGATTCCTTCACTACTTCCCATCGGCAGGCGGGTGTTCCGCCTCCATCTCCAGGAAAGCAGGGCTCCACCACGCGTAACGGTTACTTGGGAAGACAAACGCCATCACTCCGAACGCCCCCCCCTTCCTTCTTCTTCCCCCAGCTTTGTATGCTGAGCATGACGTCATATGGTCTGGATTATCCCTTTTGTCAGTTGGGGTCAGCTGTCCCAGCTGTGTCTCCTCCCACCTTCTTGTGCGCCCCCAGCCTACTCGCTGGTGGGGTGGTGTGAGAAGCAGAAAAGGCCTTGACTCTGTAGAAGCACTGCTCAGCAGTAACGAAAGCATCTCAGCAGTATCAACGCTGTTTTCAGCACAAATCCAAAACGTAGCCCCATACTAGCTACTATGGAGAAAATTAACTCTATCCCAGCCAAAACCAGCACACTGCCCTACGGCTGCTCTGTTCCCGGATGGTGCACTAATGGAGGAGCGCTCAAACTACTGATGTGCTCCAGCACGTGCCAAAGGCCGCGGTGGGTGAGGGGAGAAGTTGAGTACAGCCTTGCTGTTCGTCCCTCCCTGCTCTCCCTTCTGGCAATTGAGAGGCCATGCAAAGAGGAGCAGACGCCAGGACAGACACTCTGCTCCTCACGTAGCCTCCTTTGCCACCAGACAGGAGCATGACACAGCCCGTCACACCTCCGCTACAGCAGGCAGTGAGTACCATTGCTGGGCTGCTCTCCTCCTTGGCCTGCCACCCTGCCCCGCTGCTGGATGCGGGAAGGGTGGCGAGGCATTCCTCTGCCGCATGAGGAGCCTGGCATTTGCTGTGCCTGAGCAAAGCTGAGGCAGCGGGAGAGGGCACATGCATCCACCTGCCTCAGCAGGCATGTGGTAACACCTGAGGGCAGGAAGCGGACAGCACAGGCCCATCCTTGCTCCGCAAGATGCCTTCTGCTTTGAACTGCAGCCACAAGAGGACATGTCCTTCCCAGGGCTGGCAAGGCAACCGAAAGTGAAGAGCACCCTCAGTCAAATGCCTGTGAGTTTACTCCTCAGCCACTTTGACCTTGAACCCTTGGGGCTGACTACCCACTTTGGGAATGACAGTTTTGAGAATGAGAACTGACAGATTTCCATAGAACAAGATTTCCGCGCGCCCCCCCGCCCCCCCCGCCCCCTCCCCTTCCCATTTTTTCCTTTGTTTTGGGGCCACCACAGAGCTACCGGGCCACCTCTAGGAATGGTCCCAGTGCCCCCACCCCTTCACACAGCGGCGCTTCTCTCCATCTCACAGAGGGTCCTTCCTTGGCCTTCACCTTCCAACCGCCTCTGGGCTTCTGAGTCCCCTCCTTTCCGTCTCCCTCGGCCAGACAAGCATCCAGCTGGGGCTTGGCTGATTGCTGAGCCCTTCCATGGCCCTGCGGGGCCTTGTGTTTCTCAGGGTCAGCCTCAGCCCTTCAACAGGAGACCCACGCGAGTGGCCTTCATCAGGAGTGCTCCACAGCCGAAGGCCTGACTGAGAGTGGTAGTCACGTTCCCCAGCAAGGATGTGCACAACCCACACACAGGCCCTGGAGCTACTGAAACCCTTTCCTGGCAACTGGCATGGGACCTCAAATGACCGTTGCTTTGAGGAGCCAGCATCTAATGCATCACTGTGCTCTCGCCCAATAGGGAAATGCAAGCCAGACCTTTCAGATGAAAGAGACAAGCTCTTCATCTCCTGGCTGCGCTCTGCAAGCCTCAAATTGCTGTTGGTCAATGTGCTTCACACAGAAGGCGTGTTCCAGCTCTCCTGAGGCGCTGGCTCACCATATAAAAAGCCTGTGCCACTCCAGGCCCTTCCATCCAAATCTCTTCCCTTGCTCTCCGCGGTGAACTTGGTAAGTCTGAACTCACTCCTTCTCCTCCTGCTGGCAGGATTTCTGTCACGGGGACTGCTTCCCTTCTGTGCGTGGTCCTTCTGATATGTGGTCCAGGCTTGAAAACACATTGTGCTTCCCTCTTCCGGGAGGTGAGTTGGTGAGGGAAGAGGGGGGGCTTCAGTCCCTTCCGAGAGGGACTGGGCTCTTTTGTAGCAGCGGCTCTGCTGAAGCCTGAGGCTGAACGACCAGTACCATCTAACCGGTCGTCAGGTACTTCCTCCCCCAACGACAGTGCAGCGACATGCCTCGGTCACCCTTGGCGTGGAAAGGAACTTTGCAGGGAGATCCGGCCCTACGCAGGCACTGCCCGTTTTCAGGGGAGCCAAGCTGGGCGTCCGGAAGGGCCCAACAGCTAATGCCCTCTGCTCCCTCCCGGTCTTACAGGGTCGCCTCCCTCCGCGAGACATGTCGTGCTACAGCTCCTGCCTGCCAGCCGCCTGCGGCCCAACCCCGCTCGCCAACAGCTGCAACGAGCCGTGCGTCATCCGGTGCGCCGACTCCAGCGTCGCGATCCAGCCCTCGCCAGTCCTGGTGACGCTGCCGGGCCCAATCCTCAGCTCCTTCCCTCAGAGCACAGCTGTGGGATCCACCGCGTCGGCTGCCGTGGGGAGCTCTCTCAGCGCTGGCAGTGTGCCCATCGCTTCTGGGGGCTCCCTGGGGCTGGGGGGCTTTGGGTGGTCCGGTCTGGGCCGTGGGCTCTGTGGGCCTCTGGGACGGGGCAATCTCTTATGCTGAAGCCCGTGGATTGCCTGCCCGTGGCCGAGCGCCAGGAGCCTTGAGGAAAGCCCTGGAGCCAGCCCTGAGAGCGTGGCCGTGGTCTGCAGAGGAGCCGAGCTCCCGCTTCTCCGCCCGCGCTGGGAGGAAGGGGCCTGCGCTGGCCTTCCGTCTCTTCCAAGGAAGCCTCTCCCTTTCCCCCTCTTGCTCTGCTTTACCTCATGCTCCCCATGAAATACCTCCTCCTTCCTTCCGTAGCAACGGGTCTAGGTGATCACGATAGATGACTGCCAGAGCCTTGAAGGGGAACTGGAAGAGAAGCATCCCTGCCGTGGAGGTTTTCCTTCAGATGGCAGCACTCCTCTGAGCTTTACTCAGCCTCCCAAATGCTCTCGTCTTTTCCTTTCTCCTTTGATTTTCTCATTAAAGACACTGGGCATCAGCTTTGCAAGGGAGTCGTGTTTCATTCTCCCCTCTTCTCCGGTCCCAGCCAGCTGAGCATCCAAAAGAGTTCCTCCCTTGGTAAAACGACGGTTTTCTCCCTAGTTCCTGGGTTTGAGAGGGCCTCGTCTTTTGCCCCTGACATCCCATAGCAATGGAGACAAGGCCGGTTTGGGGCGAGAGCTCTTGTGGAAGGAGCCCCATTACCCATCGGGACACCTCGAAAGCCACAAAACAAAGTATGAGGGAAGCCCAAGTTTTCATGGAATCGTAGAATCGCCCCGACTGGTAGGAACCTCAACAGATCATCTGGTCCAACCTTTTGTGGGAAAGGGAGCCTAGATGAGATTACCCAGCCCCCTGTCCAATCGCATCTCGAAAACCTTCAGTCTTGGGGACTCCACCATGTCTCTGGGGAGGTCGTTGCGGTGAATGATTGTTCTCACTGTAAAAAAAGTCTTTCTTATATCGAGGCGAAGCCTCTGCCGGTTGCTCCCTGTCCTCTCTATGTGTCTCGCTGTCAAGAGAGAGTCTCCGTCGTCTTTGTAGTGGCCTTTAAGTACTGGAAAACTGTGATGAGTGCAGGAAAAGAGCACCACAGGACAGCACGAGGCTCAGTATGGGATGTATACTTGGATTTGTGTGTGTGCGTGCCTCCTGGGAGGCATGCTCAGCCTCGCTGCTGGCTGGGCCTGGGGGCGTGGAGCTGTGGCAGCCTGAGCTCTGCTGGGCTCCTGGGTTCAGCAGCCACTGAAGAGAAAGGGATCCTTCTGGGCTGTCCAAACCACCAAGCTCATCTGTCGATGAGAAAGAGTTCTGCTCTTCTTCTCTTCCCTGAGGCTGGCCAGGTGAGATTGAGGTGCCCATGAAGAAGCTGACCCCTCCGCAGCAGGCAGCCCCTTTCTCATCTCCCCCAGGCTCTGCCTCTGGATTCAGAGGCTGGCAGTGGCCCCCTTTGCCTGGCTCACAGGCCTTAGGGATACGCGAGGCTGGCGGCGGGGTGGGGTCAGCAGCATTCTGAGCTCTGAGCCCCTTGGCCAAACCCCAGTCTCTTCTTCTCGTATCATGTTTGCATGCTGACGCGTGCGGGCACGCTGCTCACAGGTGCTGGTCAGCAGGAGCCACGAGGCATCCTTGGAAGTGCAAACCTACTGGGAAGGGCACCCAGAGGAGAGCAGGGTGGGGAGAGCAAGAAGCCCACGGTCGTGGGGAAGAGATATCCGAAGGAAATTGGGAGAGGGAGGCAGGTGGCCAGGGAGGCAGAAGTGCAAATGTGTGTAAGGGAGGGGAGGTCGTGTGGGCAGGAAGAGGCTCCAGCCAGCTCTGTGCCTTTCACAACCACGCTGGATCGTCCCTGTTCCTCCGACCCCTGCCAAGTCGCTCCTGACCACCCGGGACAGCACATCCCTTGGTGGCATGGCTGGCTGCTGGCTACCCCTGCCTGCACACGGGTCTTCCCTGCAGATCCCTGCTTTGTCACAGAACCGGTTAAGGGCTTGGCGGGTCTGAAATAGGAGGGGAGGCTGCGAGAGCTGGGATTCTTCCCACACCTGACGGAAGGGAATGAAGAGGGAGCCAGACTCTTCTCACTAGTACCAACTGGCAGCGCAAGAGTCAATGGGCACAAATTAAAACACGTGAAATTCCATCGCAAGGCAGGAAACCACTTTCTTACCGTGAGGGTGGTCAAACAGTGGACCAGGTTGCCCAGAGAGGTTGTGGAGTCTCCATCCTTGGAGATACTCAAAACCCACCCCGACTATGTCCCAAGCAACCAGCTCAAGTTGACGTTGCTGGAGCAGTTGGCTTGGACTAAAGGATCTCAGGAGGTCCCTTGCAACCCCAACGATTCTGAGAGTCTGTGAACGGATAAGAGCAATGTCTCCCATAGCAAAATACCTTACCTGAAATGTTCTGTGACTGGAAGTGCTTGACGCCTATTTTGTTTTTCGTTCCCATGGCTGGTTGAGCCTTACCGAAGGCAAGGTAAACAACATCCACCGCTCTTCCCTTCCCCACCAAGCTAGTCACCTCACTGTAGAAGGCTACCAGCTTGGTTAAGCGTGACTTCTCCTTTGTAAATCCATGCTTGCTACTCCCAACCACCTTCCTGTGCTACCTATGTTTGGAAACTACTTCCAAGATGTTTTGCTCTATCGTCTTCCCAGGGACTGCGGAGAGGCTGACCATCCTGTGAGTTCCCTGGATCTTCGTCCTCTCCCTTCTTGTTCCTCTTGCCTATGTGGAGACAGAAGAGGTTGAGGTGTGTCCTGAGCCACTTCAAACCCTTGCAAGTTTCTTTGCAGGCCACTCTCATCTCAAAACAAAGGCTTACTTGGGGGCACACATCGAGCTGCTCACACTCAGAAACTCTGACCATTGTTGGGCTGACCGACGAGGATGGGATTCGAACCCATGCGTGCAGAGCACAATGGATTAGCAGTCCATCGCCTTCACCACTCGGCCACCTCGTCAGCATGCTGCTGCCGATCCTGCCACTGCTGCCGCTGCTCCTGCTGCTGCTTCTCCTCCTGCTCCTGCTCCTGCTCCTGCTCCTACTCCTGCCGCTGCCGCTGCCACTGCTCCTGATCTTGCTGTTCCTGCTCCTGCTCCTGCTCCTGACACCTACACCTTTTTAACCTGCTTCTTGACATGGCAGAGAAGGAGCCAGCCTCCAGCTTTTGCCTTTTGGGACTGGTCCACTCTCCCGACAGCTGGGCTCAGCTCCAGGGACCTTTCGGAAATAGGTCTCAGCATTCACAGCAGAAAATGACTGAACGGCGGAGCCCCACGCTCTTTCCCGGGAAGGAACACGGGAGAGTGACCCCGGAGCGGCTCAGCGCCTCCAAAGGACTCGAGCCTGGCTTTGAGATTGATTTGTCACCAGCCACGTTCCCCTCGCACTCTGGAAGGATACCACCAGCTCATACGGACAGGAGTCATTCACGCTCGACTGGTGGACTTTTCACCAGGACAGAGCATGTGCTGTCAGGCTTGGCTGTGGTGCCTCTGTGCTGTTCCCCCTGGCGCTCACCCAGGATCTCGTCACAGGCTGCTTCTCTCCCAGCACAGCTAACAGTCAGGAACGAAGAGGGAGCTGAGGGGCACCGGCCCCACTGCACACAACTCCTCTTCTTACCTGCCAGAGCTCCGGTGCTGCAGAGAGTTGAAACCACTGCACTGGTCCCCTGAGCCCAAGCCTCTCTGTGCCTTGAAGGTCAGACCTTGAGCTGGGGGAAACGGTGCAGAGGCCAGGCTTGCTGCCCCTGGTGGATAACAGAAAGGTGGGTAGGGGGTTGCGCACCGTGGGATGGACACCGATGGCAGGGCCCTGCGATCCTCTCTTTCTGCTCCGCCCGGTTAATTCCTGTCCTGGACAAAAGGGAGCAGTGCACAGCCCTGGGGGGCTGGGACCAGAACCACTTGCACCCTGGTCGCTCCGAGTAGTTTCCCCAGCCCGAGCCCGCCCCATGGGCCTGTAATGGCAGAGATATGTGGACAAGGAGGACCGTCAGATTCAACATTGCCGCCGGGGCAGGAGCCCACAGCAGGAGGGGGGACTGGCCTGGGAAACACAGTGCTCTGCCGACCTCCTTCCCCAGACTGATGGCACTCCCTGTTGTGGATGTGAAAAATTCCTGGGATTCGCTTTCTGAGTTCTTAACAAAGACGTTCCTGACAAAGTAGCCAGCGCCACCATTGGCTCTCATTCATCCAGCAGTCTGCTGAGTCCCTGCCGTAACCAATGCAGCACAGGGAGATTCAACAGAAAATTCGGGCTTCCCTCATACTTTGTTTTGTGGCTTTCGAGGTGTCCCGATGGGTAATGGGGCTCCTTCCACAAGAGCTCTCGCCCCAAACCGGCCTTGTCTCCATTGCTATGGGATGTCAGGGGCAAAAGACGAGGCCCTCTCAAACCCAGGAACTAGGGAGAAAACCGTCGTTTTACCAAGGGAGGAACTCTTTTGGATGCTCAGCTGGCTGGGACCGGAGAAGAGGGGAGAATGAAACACGACTCCCTTGCAAAGCTGATGCCCAGTGTCTTTAATGAGAAAATCAAAGGAGAAAGGAAAAGACGAGAGCATTTGGGAGGCTGAGTAAAGCTCAGAGGAGTGCTGCCATCTGAAGGAAAACCTCCACGGCAGGGATGCTTCTCTTCCAGTTCCCCTTCAAGGCTCTGGCAGTCATCTATCGTGATCACCTAGACCCGTTGCTACGGAAGGAAGGAGGAGGTATTTCATGGGGAGCATGAGGTAAAGCAGAGCAAGAGGGGGAAAGGGAGAGGCTTCCTTGGAAGAGACGGAAGGCCAGCGCAGGCCCCTTCCTCCCAGCGCGGGCGGAGAAGCGGGAGCTCGGCTCCTCTGCAGACCACGGCCACGCTCTCAGGGCTGGCTCCAGGGCTTTCCTCGAGGCTCCTGGCGCTCGGCCACGGGCAGGCAATCCACGGGCTTCAGCATAAGAGATTGCCCCGTCCCAGAGGCCCACAGAGCCCACGGCCCAGACCGGACCACCCAAAGCCCCCCAGCCCCAGGGAGCCCCCAGAAGCGATGGGCACACTGCCAGCGCTGAGAGAGCTCCCCACGGCAGCCGACGCGGTGGATCCCACAGCTGTGCTCTGAGGGAAGGAGCTGAGGATTGGGCCCGGCAGCGTCACCAGGACTGGCGAGGGCTGGATCGCGACGCTGGAGTCGGCGCACCGGATGACGCACGGCTCGTTGCAGCTGTTGGCGAGCGGGGTTGGGCCGCAGGCGGCTGGCAGGCAGGAGCTGTAGCACGACATGTCTCGCGGAGGGAGGCGACCCTGTAAGACCGGGAGGGAGCAGAGGGCATTAGCTGTTGGGCCCTTCCGGACGCCCAGCTTGGCTCCCCTGAAAACGGGCAGTGCCTGCGTAGGGCCGGATCTCCCTGCAAAGTTCCTTTCCACGCCAAGGGTGACCGAGGCATGTCGCTGCACTGTCGTTGGGGGAGGAAGTACCTGACGACCGGTTAGATGGTACTGGTCGTTCAGCCTCAGGCTTCAGCAGAGCCGCTGCTACAAAAGAGCCCAGTCCCTCTCGGAAGGGACTGAAGCCCCCCCTCTTCCCTCACCAACTCACCTCCCGGAAGAGGGAAGCACAATGTGTTTTCAAGCCTGGACCACATATCAGAAGGACCACGCACAGAAGGGAAGCAGTCCCCGTGACAGAAATCCTGCCAGCAGGAGGAGAAGGAGTGAGTTCAGACTTACCAAGTTCACCGCGGAGAGCAAGGGAAGAGATTTGGATGGAAGGGCCTGGAGTGGCACAGGCTTTTTATATGGTGAGCCAGCGCCTCAGGAGAGCTGGAACACGCCTTCTGTGTGAAGCACATTGACCAACAGCAATTTGAGGCTTGCAGAGCGCAGCCAGGAGATGAAGAGCTTGTCTCTTTCATCTGAAAGGTCTGGCTTGCATTTCCCTATTGGGCGAGAGCACAGTGATGCATTAGATGCTGGCTCCTCAAAGCAACGGTCATTTGAGGTCCCATGCCAGTTGCCAGGAAAGGGTTTCAGTAGCTCCAGGGCCTGTGTGTGGGTTGTGCACATCCTTGCTGGGGAACGTGACTACCACTCTCAGTCAGGCCTTCGGCTGTGGAGCACTCCTGATGAAGGCCACTCGCGTGGGTCTCCTGTTGAAGGGCTGAGGCTGACCCTGAGAAACACAAGGCCCCGCAGGGCCATGGAAGGGCTCAGCAATCAGCCAAGCCCCAGCTGGATGCTTGTCTGGCCGAGGGAGACGGAAAGGAGGGGACTCAGAAGCCCAGAGGCGGTTGGAAGGTGAAGGCCAAGGAAGGACCCTCTGTGAGATGGAGAGAAGCGCCGCTGTGTGAAGGGGTGGGGGCACTGGGACCATTCCTAGAGGTGGCCCGGTAGCTCTGTGGTGGCCCCAAAACAAAGGAAAAAATGGGAAGGGGAGGGGGCGGGGGGGGCGGGGGGGCGCGCGGAAATCTTGTTCTATGGAAATCTGTCAGTTCTCATTCTCAAAACTGTCATTCCCAAAGTGGGTAGTCAGCCCCAAGGGTTCAAGGTCAAAGTGGCTGAGGAGTAAACTCACAGGCATTTGACTGAGGGTGCTCTTCACTTTCGGTTGCCTTGCCAGCCCTGGGAAGGACATGTCCTCTTGTGGCTGCAGTTCAAAGCAGAAGGCATCTTGCGGAGCAAGGATGGGCCTGTGCTGTCCGCTTCCTGCCCTCAGGTGTTACCACATGCCTGCTGAGGCAGGTGGATGCATGTGCCCTCTCCCGCTGCCTCAGCTTTGCTCAGGCACAGCAAATGCCAGGCTCCTCATGCGGCAGAGGAATGCCTCGCCACCCTTCCCGCATCCAGCAGCGGGGCAGGGTGGCAGGCCAAGGAGGAGAGCAGCCCAGCAATGGTACTCACTGCCTGCTGTAGCGGAGGTGTGACGGGCTGTGTCATGCTCCTGTCTGGTGGCAAAGGAGGCTACGTGAGGAGCAGAGTGTCTGTCCTGGCGTCTGCTCCTCTTTGCATGGCCTCTCAATTGCCAGAAGGGAGAGCAGGGAGGGACGAACAGCAAGGCTGTACTCAACTTCTCCCCTCACCCACCGCGGCCTTTGGCACGTGCTGGAGCACATCAGTAGTTTGAGCGCTCCTCCATTAGTGCACCATCCGGGAACAGAGCAGCCGTAGGGCAGTGTGCTGGTTTTGGCTGGGATAGAGTTAATTTTCTCCATAGTAGCTAGTATGGGGCTACGTTTTGGATTTGTGCTGAAAACAGCGTTGATACTGCTGAGATGCTTTCGTTACTGCTGAGCAGTGCTTCTACAGAGTCAAGGCCTTTTCTGCTTCTCACACCACCCCACCAGCGAGTAGGCTGGGGGCGCACAAGAAGGTGGGAGGAGACACAGCTGGGACAGCTGACCCCAACTGACAAAAGGGATAATCCAGACCATATGACGTCATGCTCAGCATACAAAGCTGGGGGAAGAAGAAGGAAGGGGGGGGCGTTCGGAGTGATGGCGTTTGTCTTCCCAAGTAACCGTTACGCGTGGTGGAGCCCTGCTTTCCTGGAGATGGAGGCGGAACACCCGCCTGCCGATGGGAAGTAGTGAAGGAATCCCTTGTTTTGCTTTGCCTGCGTGCACGGCTTTTGCTTTACCTATTAAACTGCCTTTATCTCAGCCCACGAGTTTTCTCACTTTTACCCTTCTGATTCTCTCCCCCATGCCACTGTGAGGGAGGTGAGGGAGCGGCTGCGTGGTGCTCAGTTGCCGGCTAGGGTTAAGCCACGACAGGCAGGTCGTCCCATTCGGGGAGTTTCCCTCGTGGCTGGTTCCTGCTGGCGGCTTCCCCCGTGGAGACTGCTGTGGGCAACCCGTGCCTCTTCTGCGGGGCTGGGCCACATCTCAAAGGGCCACATCTTGGGGCTCTGGGGGCTGGAAGAGATAGGCAGCTGCTTCCTGCCCTTCACTTGAGGACACGCTGCGGCTTGAGTGCCTCGCAAGTTCCTCTCGGAGCCTTTCAGGAGGGAGCATCACTGGCTGCTTTGTCAGTGCGCTTCCAGTTCCACCTGGAAAAGAGCCGCGGGTGGCTGCCTCCCACCCTGGTGCCATACTGACTCCTGGGACCTGTTTCTGCCTGTAGGCAGCGAGTGCGTTTCTGCTGTGAGCTGTGGCACTGGGTCGACCGTCCTGGCAGGATGGCACAACAGCCCCAGAGCATGGCCCTGCTGGAAATGACAGCAGAAGTGAGACAGAGCCACCAATCCTCTGCAGGAGAAAACAACAATCCCCTCCCAAGACCCTTCCCCAAACAGCACGGCCGCCCGGGTGAGAGCGTGGCCCACCTTCCCGAGCAGCGTGGGTAGTCAGAGGCCCTTTCCAGGCAGCTCTCAGGGCTGGCGACACGTGCCTGGCCTTTGAGCTCCCCCCCCAACCTTCCCAGACCGACTGGCCCGGTCTCCTCTATGTCTCGTAGGGCAGCAGGGAGCACCACCTGGTGCCACTCAGTGGCTGCAGCCTCAGTCCGGTGGTCTGTCACACCGGTCCGTCAAAAAAGCAGGCTCCGCAGGCCCTGGACACATAGGGGCGTCAACTTTCCTCAATTTGGTCTGTGCTCCAGAATTGTCCGGGAGTGGGAACGTCAGGGCACGTCCATGATGTCCTCCTTTGGCTGCAGTTTCACCGAGGAGCATGACAGGATGTCAAGGAGTCACCAAGCGGTTGCGCAAGATGCTAACAGCCATGGTGACAACACTGTACAGAAAGCTGCATTTCTGCAGGAATGCGGACATGAGGTTGCGCCTAGGGTCCTCTGCACGTCTGAATCCATTTCCCCCAGAGCCCCTCCTGCCAGTGCATGGATGATTCGCACCGAGGTGGAGCTGAGGTCTCTCATAGTGCCTCGGCACTTTTTGGTGACTCACAGGTGACTCCGAGGTGGTCTGCTGGTGCCACCTTGCAATTAAATGTGCCAATCCGTCCCTGAGCCGGGAAAAACAAGCCAGACCCTCTGGGTCAGTGACCTGAACGAGCACCCAGCAACGATGCAAAGATGAGTGTTGTTTGGGAAGACTGCGCCGAAGCAAACAGGTCCACTTGGTGATGGCTCACTTTCAGGCATGAGTCAGCAGGCTCCTTCATTGCTCTCCAGGGCCACGTTGAGCCGTTGCTTCTCCTCAGGAGAGTAATGAGTAAAGTCCTGGCAGGCGAGGCAAGGGCTGTGCAGTTCCCAAAGAAAACACTCTGGCCTTTCCTGACCGAAGATGACAGCTCAGCTGCTGGGCTCCCTTTGCACGGCTGGCAAGTGTGTGCATCACCGAGGCCCGGGGGGGGAGCAGAGATCTGCCGCCGAGTACCCTCATCCACTCCAGCAATGGCCTCAGCGTCCCCATCCCTGCACACAACGGGGTTTCTCTCCAGACTGCAGGAGGGCCTTGTTTGACCACCACCTTCCAGTCACCCCGCGGATCTGAGTCTCCTCCGTTCTCTGTCCCTCAGCGGAGCAGCCATCCTGCAGAGGCTTGACTGAGCGCTGAGCCGCTCCATAGCCTGCAGGCACTGGTGTTGCTCCGGGTCAGCCTCAGCCCATCAAAGAGAGACCCTTCTGAGTGGCCTTCAGGCGTGCTCCACAGGCAAAGTCCTAAGTGAGTGGTGGCCGTGTTCCCCAGGAAGGGCAGGACGTGCACAACACCTACTCGTGGCCTGAATCTGCTGCTGGAATGAGGCCTCAAACGAGCCTTGGTCTGGGGAAGAAACATAATTGCTATCAACAAAATCACTTCGGTGCTACCCAGGATGAAAGGGGAGCCAAGCATTTCAGGCAAAGGAGGCATGTCTTTCATCTACCAGCAGAGCTTTGAGAAGCCAAAATTGCTGTTTCTCAACATGCTTCATGTTTGTGTCATTTTTCAGCTCCCCTGGGGCTCTGGCCCGCTGTATAAAAGTGTGCCCAACTCCCAGCTCCCCTATCCTCTCCTCGTGCCTTCCTCTGCTCTGGGAAGTTGGTAAGTCTCAGTTCATTTTGCCTCTCGTCTCCTCGGTTGGCAGGACAGATTTTGTGGAGAGGGCTGCATGCATTTTGCCTCCCTTGTCCTCGGTGAATGGTCTAGGATGTGAAACAGGGCATGGGTTGGTTTCTTTGCCAGCAGCGGTTCTTTCCAAGGCTCAGGACGTACGGCCAGCACTCTCTAACCAATGACTGGGCACTTCCTCTGCCATCCGCAGTTCGGCAATGCTCCCTTTGCACTATTGGCCTGACGAGGAGCTTCCTCAGGAGAGCTAGTCCCACCATAGACGTCTTCTTCCGTAGTGGCTGCTGTCTTCAGGAGCCCTGTTGCGTTTTACTCGGACATGTCCCCTCCTGAGAGAAGTGGGCGAGAGGAGCCTGACCTGACAAGAGTAGGGGTCTCGAGGGCGGGGAGGGGGGAGAAGGAGACCTGTTTGTCTGAGTGAACACATTGATGCTGGTACAAGGGCTGATGATCAGGAGGTACACAGCCTGACGCCAAGAGGAGGGGGAGCCTCTTGGTCTGCAGTAGGAAATCTTTCCCTGACTAAGGCCATGGCATCAAGGCTATGCTCAACCCACCTGAAAAACCTGGCATCCAGTTCCGCATACTGGGAGGGGGCTTACTGAGGGCTCTCTCTGGAGCGCCTTCCCTACCAAGCCTTCAAGGCTGAGCAGAAGGACTGTTGTGAAATAGCCTCACAGCCTGCAGACGTACCCTTGGTAATGGAGCAACCGGAGGTAGCAGGGTGCCTCCAATGCGTCAGGCATGCCTGGGAGTGGCAAGGCCGGCTGAGGTATAGGCTGCGAAGGAGCTTGACTTGGACGGGAGGAGCTTCCTTGCGTTTGGACGGACCCTCTCGGATCACCCTTCAATTACAAACAAATGCCCACTGCAGGCCCACCAAAAGGCCCAGAACCCCCCTCTCCGCAGACACTGGAGGTCCATCAACTCTTGGGCCATGCCACTGCTTCCACCTTTGAGAATGATTACCAAGTGGGACCCTGCATTTCATGGGGGTGTTGCAAGTAACTCTGGCCACGTTAGCCCAGGTCCCTGTGGGTGAGACATCCCAGGCGGCTGAGAGAAGAGGTCTTCAGATAGGGCAGGGTGTGACCAGGCAGCGGGGAGGTTAAGGCGGTGGAGAGGAGGGTGCGTTGTGGTGTTCGGCCAAGAGCACAGCAGGGCACCATTGTGAGCCCTGCTGCTGGACACAGCTTTCTTGACTCGTGCCCCATCCCAAATCTCTCTCCGCTGAGCGCCCAGGCGCTGCCCGTTTTCAGGGGAGCCAAGCTGGGCGTCCGGAAGGGCCCAACAGCTAATGCCCTCTGCTCCCTCCCGGTCTTACAGGGTCGCCTCCCTCCGCGAGACATGTCGTGCTACAGCTCCTGCCTGCCAGCCGCCTGCGGCCCAACCCCGCTCGCCAACAGCTGCAACGAGCCGTGCGTCATCCGGTGCGCCGACTCCAGCGTCGCGATCCAGCCCTCGCCAGTCCTGGTGACGCTGCCGGGCCCAATCCTCAGCTCCTTCCCTCAGAGCACAGCTGTGGGATCCACCGCGTCGGCTGCCGTGGGGAGCTCTCTCAGCGCTGGCAGTGTGCCCATCGCTTCTGGGGGCTCCCTGGGGCTGGGGGGCTTTGGGTGGTCCGGTCTGGGCCGTGGGCTCTGTGGGCCTCTGGGACGGGGCAATCTCTTATGCTGAAGCCCGTGGATTGCCTGCCCGTGGCCGAGCGCCAGGAGCCTCGAGGAAAGCCCTGGAGCCAGCCCTGAGAGCGTGGCCGTGGTCTGCAGAGGAGCCGAGCTCCCGCTTCTCCGCCCGCGCTGGGAGGAAGGGGCCTGCGCTGGCCTTCCGTCTCTTCCAAGGAAGCCTCTCCCTTTCCCCCTCTTGCTCTGCTTTACCTCATGCTCCCCATGAAATACCTCCTCCTTCCTTCCGTAGCAACGGGTCTAGGTGATCACGATAGATGACTGCCAGAGCCTTGAAGGGGAACTGGAAGAGAAGCATCCCTGCCGTGGAGGTTTTCCTTCAGATGGCAGCACTCCTCTGAGCTTTACTCAGCCTCCCAAATGCTCTCGTCTTTTCCTTTCTCCTTTGATTTTCTCATTAAAGACACTGGGCATCAGCTTTGCAAGGGAGTCGTGTTTCATTCTCCCCTCTTCTCCGGTCCCAGCCAGCTGAGCATCCAAAAGAGTTCCTCCCTTGGTAAAACGACGGTTTTCTCCCTAGTTCCTGGGTTTGAGAGGGCCTCGTCTTTTGCCCCTGACATCCCATAGCAATGGAGACAAGGCCGGTTTGGGGCGAGAGCTCTTGTGGAAGGAGCCCCATTACCCATCGGGACACCTCGAAAGCCACAAAACAAAGTATGAGGGAAGCCCAAGTTTTCATGGAATCGTAGAATCGCCCCGACTGGTAGGAACCTCAACAGATCATCTGGTCCAACCTTTTGTGGGAAAGGGAGCCTAGATGAGATTACCCAGCCCCCTGTCCAATCGCATCTCGAAAACCTTCAGTCTTGGGGACTCCACCACGTCTCTGGGGAGGTCGTTGCGGTGAATGATTGTTCTCACTGTAAAAAAAGTCTTTCTTATATCGAGGCGAAGCCTCTGCCGGTTGCTCCCTGTCCTCTCTATGTGTCTCGCTGTCAAGAGAGAGTCTCCGTCGTCTTTGTAGTGGCCTTTAAGTACTGGAAAACTGTGATGAGTGCAGGAAAAGAGCACCACAGGACAGCACGAGGCTCAGTATGGGATGTATACATGGATTTGTGTGTGTGCGTGCCTCCTGGGAGGCATGCTCAGCCTCGCTGCTGGCTGGGCCTGGGGGCGTGGAGCTGTGGCAGCCTGAGCTCTGCTGGGCTCCTGGGTTCAGCAGCCACTGAAGAGAAAGGGATCCTTCTGGGCTGTCCAAACCACCAAGCTCATCTGTCGATGAGAAAGAGTTCTGCTCTTCTTCTCTTCCCTGAGGCTGGCCAGGTGAGATTGAGGTGCCCATGAAGAAGCTGACCCCTCCGCAGCAGGCAGCCCCTTTCTCATCTCCCCCAGGCTCTGCCTCTGGATTCAGAGGCTGGCAGTGGCCCCCTTTGCCTGGCTCACAGGCCTTAGGGATACGCGAGGCTGGCGGCGGGGTGGGGTCAGCAGCATTCTGAGCTCTGAGCCCCTTGGCCAAACCCCAGTCTCTTCTTCTCGTATCATGTTTGCATGCTGACGCGTGCGGGCACGCTGCTCACAGGTGCTGGTCAGCAGGAGCCACGAGGCATCCTTGGAAGTGCAAACCTACTGGGAAGGGCACCCAGAGGAGAGCAGGGTGGGGAGAGCAAGAAGCCCACGGTCGTGGGGAAGAGATATCCGAAGGAAATTGGGAGAGGGAGGCAGGTGGCCAGGGAGGCAGAAGTGCAAATGTGTGTAAGGGAGGGGAGGTCGTGTGGGCAGGAAGAGGCTCCAGCCAGCTCTGTGCCTTTCACAACCACGCTGGATCGTCCCTGTTCCTCCGACCCCTGCCAAGTCGCTCCTGACCACCTGGGACAGCACATCCCTTGGTGGCATGGCTGGCTGCCTGCACACGGGTCTTCCCTGCAGATCCCTGCTTTGTCACAGAACCGGTTAAGGGCTTGGCGGGTCTGAAATAGGAGGGGAGGCTGCGAGAGCTGGGATTCTTCCCACACCTGACGGAAGGGAATGAAGAGGGAGCCAGACTCTTCTCACTAGTACCAACTGGCAGCGCAAGAGTCAATGGGCACAAATTAAAACACGTGAAATTCCATCGCAAGGCAGGAAACCACTTTCTTACCGTGAGGGTGGTCAAACAGTGGACCAGGTTGCCCAGAGAGGTTGTGGAGTCTCCATCCTTGGAGATACTCAAAACCCACCCCGACTATGTCCCAAGCAACCAGCTCAAGTTGACGTTGCTGGAGCAGTTGGCTTGGACTAAAGGATCTCAGGAGGTCCCTTGCAACCCCAACGATTCTGAGAGTCTGTGAACGGATAAGAGCAATGTCTCCCATAGCAAAATACCTTACCTGAAATGTTCTGTGACTGGAAGTGCTTGACGCCTATTTTGTTTTTCGTTCCCATGGCTGGTTGAGCCTTACCGAAGGCAAGGTAAACAACATCCACCGCTCTTCCCTTCCCCACCAAGCTAGTCACCTCACTGTAGAAGGCTACCAGCTTGGTTAAGCGTGACTTCTCCTTTGTAAATCCATGCTTGCTACTCCCAACCACCTTCCTGTGCTACCTATGTTTGGAAACTACTTCCAAGATGTTTTGCTCTATCGTCTTCCCAGGGACTGCGGAGAGGCTGACCATCCTGTGAGTTCCCTGGATCTTCGTCCTCTCCCTTCTTGTTCCTCTTGCCTATGTGGAGACAGAAGAGGTTGAGGTGTGTCCTGAGCCACTTCAAACCCTTGCAAGTTTCTTTGCAGGCCACTCTCATCTCAAAACAAAGGCTTACTTGGGGGCACACATCGAGCTGCTCACACTCAGAAACTCTGACCATTGTTGGGCTGACCGACGAGGATGGGATTCGAACCCATGCGTGCAGAGCACAATGGATTAGCAGTCCATCGCCTTCACCACTCGGCCACCTCGTCAGCATGCTGCTGCCGATCCTGCCACTGCTGCCGCTGCTCCTGCTGCTGCTTCTCCTCCTGCTCCTGCTCCTGCTCCTGCTCCTACTCCTGCCGCTGCTGCTGCCACTGCTCCTGATCTTGCTGTTCCTGCTCCTGCTCCTGCTCCTGACACCTACACCTTTTTAACCTGCTTCTTGACATGGCAGAGAAGGAGCCAGCCTCCAGCTTTTGCCTTTTGGGACTGGTCCACTCTCCCGACAGCTGGGCTCAGCTCCAGGGACCTTTCGGAAATAGGTCTCAGCATTCACAGCAGAAAATGACTGACCGGCGGAGCCCCACGCTCCTTCCCGGGAAGGAACACGGGAGAGTGACCCCGGAGCGGCTCAGCGCCTCCAAAGGACTCGAGCCTGGCTTTGAGATTGATTTGTCACCAGCCACGTTCCCCTCGCACTCTGGAAGGATACCACCAGCTCATACGGACAGGAGTCATTCACGCTCGACTGGTGGACTTTTCACCAGGACAGAGCATGTGCCGTCAGGCTTGGCTGTGGTGCCTCTGTGCTGTTCCCCCTGGCGCTCACCCAGGATCTCGTCACAGGCTGCTTCTCTCCCAGCACAGCTAACAGTCAGGAACGAAGAGGGAGCTGAGGGGCACCGGCCCCACTGCACACAACTCCTCTTCTTACCTGCCAGAGCTCCGGTGCTGCAGAGAGTTGAAACCACTGCACTGGTCCCCTGAGCCCAAGCCTCTCTGTGCCTTGAAGGTCAGACCTTGAGCTGGGGGAAACGGTGCAGAGGCCAGGCTTGCTGCCCCTGGTGGATAACAGAAAGGTGGGTAGGGGGTTGCGCACCGTGGGATGGACACCGATGGCAGGGCCCTGCGATCCTCTCTTTCTGCTCCGCCCGGTTAATTCCTGTCCTGGACAAAAGGGAGCAGTGCACAGCCCTGGGGGGCTGGGACCAGAACCACTTGCACCCTGGTCGCTCCGAGTAGTTTCCCCAGCCCGAGCCCGCCCCATGGGCCTGTAATGGCAGAGATATGTGGACAAGGAGGACCGTCAGATTCAACATTGCCGCCGGGGCAGGAGCCCACAGCAGGAGGGGGGACTGGCCTGGGAAACACAGTGCTCTGCCGACCTCCTTCCCCAGACTGATGGCACTCCCTGTTGTGGATGTGAAAAATTCCTGGGATTCGCTTTCTGAGTTCTTAACAAAGACGTTCCTGACAAAGTAGCCAGCGCCACCATTGGCTCTCATTCATCCAGCAGTCTGCTGAGTCCCTGCCGTAACCAATGCAGCACAGGGAGATTCAACAGAAAATTCGGGCTTCCCTCATACTTTGTTTTGTGGCTTTCGAGGTGTCCCGATGGGTAATGGGGCTCCTTCCACAAGAGCTCTCGCCCCAAACCGGCCTTGTCTCCATTGCTATGGGATGTCAGGGGCAAAAGACGAGGCCCTCTCAAACCCAGGAACTAGGGAGAAAACCGTCGTTTTACCAAGGGAGGAACTCTTTTGGATGCTCAGCTGGCTGGGACCGGAGAAGAGGGGAGAATGAAACACGACTCCCTTGCAAAGCTGATGCCCAGTGTCTTTAATGAGAAAATCAAAGGAGAAAGGAAAAGACGAGAGCATTTGGGAGGCTGAGTAAAGCTCAGAGGAGTGCTGCCATCTGAAGGAAAACCTCCACGGCAGGGATGCTTCTCTTCCAGTTCCCCTTCAAGGCTCTGGCAGTCATCTATCGTGATCACCTAGACCCGTTGCTACGGAAGGAAGGAGGAGGTATTTCATGGGGAGCATGAGGTAAAGCAGAGCAAGAGGGGGAAAGGGAGAGGCTTCCTTGGAAGAGACGGAAGGCCAGCGCAGGCCCCTTCCTCCCAGCGCGGGCGGAGAAGCGGGAGCTCGGCTCCTCTGCAGACCACGGCCACGCTCTCAGGGCTGGCTCCAGGGCTTTCCTCGAGGCTCCTGGCGCTCGGCCACGGGCAGGCAATCCACGGGCTTCAGCATAAGAGATTGCCCCGTCCCAGAGGCCCACAGAGCCCACGGCCCAGACCGGACCACCCAAAGCCCCCCAGCCCCAGGGAGCCCCCAGAAGCGATGGGCACACTGCCAGCGCTGAGAGAGCTCCCCACGGCAGCCGACGCGGTGGATCCCACAGCTGTGCTCTGAGGGAAGGAGCTGAGGATTGGGCCCGGCAGCGTCACCAGGACTGGCGAGGGCTGGATCGCGACGCTGGAGTCGGCGCACCGGATGACGCACGGCTCGTTGCAGCTGTTGGCGAGCGGGGTTGGGCCGCAGGCGGCTGGCAGGCAGGAGCTGTAGCACGACATGTCTCGCGGAGGGAGGCGACCCTGTAAGACCGGGAGGGAGCAGAGGGCATTAGCTGTTGGGCCCTTCCGGACGCCCAGCTTGGCTCCCCTGAAAACGGGCAGTGCCTGCGTAGGGCCAGATCTCCCTGCAAAGTTCCTTTCCACGCCAAGGGTGACCGAGGCATGTCGCTGCACTGTCGTTGGGGGAGGAAGTACCTGACGACCGGTTAGATGGTACTGGTCGTTCAGCCTCAGGCTTCAGCAGAGCCGCTGCTACAAAAGAGCCCAGTCCCTCTCGGAAGGGACTGAAGCCCCCCCTCTTCCCTCACCAACTCACCTCCCGGAAGAGGGAAGCACAATGTGTTTTCAAGCCTGGACCACATATCAGAAGGACCACGCACAGAAGGGAAGCAGTCCCCGTGACAGAAATCCTGCCAGCAGGAGGAGAAGGAGTGAGTTCAGACTTACCAAGTTCACCGCGGAGAGCAAGGGAAGAGATTTGGATGGAAGGGCCTGGAGTGGCACAGGCTTTTTATATGGTGAGCCAGCGCCTCAGGAGAGCTGGAACACGCCTTCTGTGTGAAGCACATTGACCAACAGCAATTTGAGGCTTGCAGAGCGCAGCCAGGAGATGAAGAGCTTGTCTCTTTCATCTGAAAGGTCTGGCTTGCATTTCCCTATTGGGCGAGAGCACAGTGATGCATTAGATGCTGGCTCCTCAAAGCAACGGTCATTTGAGGTCCCATGCCAGTTGCCAGGAAAGGGTTTCAGTAGCTCCAGGGCCTGTGTGTGGGTTGTGCACATCCTTGCTGGGGAACGTGACTACCACTCTCAGTCAGGCCTTCGGCTGTGGAGCACTCCTGATGAAGGCCACTCGCGTGGGTCTCCTGTTGAAGGGCTGAGGCTGACCCTGAGAAACACAAGGCCCCGCAGGGCCATGGAAGGGCTCAGCAATCAGCCAAGCCCCAGCTGGATGCTTGTCTGGCCGAGGGAGACGGAAAGGAGGGGACTCAGAAGCCCAGAGGCGGTTGGAAGGTGAAGGCCAAGGAAGGACCCTCTGTGAGATGGAGAGAAGCGCCGCTGTGTGAAGGGGTGGGGGCACTGGGACCATTCCTAGAGGTGGCCCGGTAGCTCTGTGGTGGCCCCAAAACAAAGGAAAAAATGGGAAGGGGAGGGGGCGGGGGGGCGCGCGGAAATCTTGTTCTATGGAAATCTGTCAGTTCTCATTCTCAAAACTGTCATTCCCAAAGTGGGTAGTCAGCCCCAAGGGTTCAAGGTCAAAGTGGCTGAGGAGTAAACTCACAGGCATTTGACTGAGGGTGCTCTTCACTTTCGGTTGCCTTGCCAGCCCTGGGAAGGACATGTCCTCTTGTGGCTGCAGTTCAAAGCAGAAGGCATCTTGCGGAGCAAGGATGGGCCTGTGCTGTCCGCTTCCTGCCCTCAGGTGTTACCACATGCCTGCTGAGGCAGGTGGATGCATGTGCCCTCTCCCGCTGCCTCAGCTTTGCTCAGGCACAGCAAATGCCAGGCTCCTCATGCGGCAGAGGAATGCCTCGCCACCCTTCCCGCATCCAGCAGCGGGGCAGGGTGGCAGGCCAAGGAGGAGAGCAGCCCAGCAATGGTACTCACTGCCTGCTGTAGCGGAGGTGTGACGGGCTGTGTCATGCTCCTGTCTGGTGGCAAAGGAGGCTACGTGAGGAGCAGAGTGTCTGTCCTGGCGTCTGCTCCTCTTTGCATGGCCTCTCAATTGCCAGAAGGGAGAGCAGGGAGGGACGAACAGCAAGGCTGTACTCAACTTCTCCCCTCACCCACCGCGGCCTTTGGCACGTGCTGGAGCACATCAGTAGTTTGAGCGCTCCTCCATTAGTGCACCATCCGGGAACAGAGCAGCCGTAGGGCAGTGTGCTGGTTTTGGCTGGGATAGAGTTAATTTTCTCCATAGTAGCTAGTATGGGGCTACGTTTTGGATTTGTGCTGAAAACAGCGTTGATACTGCTGAGATGCTTTCGTTACTGCTGAGCAGTGCTTCTACAGAGTCAAGGCCTTTTCTGCTTCTCACACCACCCCACCAGCGAGTAGGCTGGGGGCGCACAAGAAGGTGGGAGGAGACACAGCTGGGACAGCTGACCCCAACTGACAAAAGGGATAATCCAGACCATATGACGTCATGCTCAGCATACAAAGCTGGGGGAAGAAGAAGGAAGGGGGGGGCGTTCGGAGTGATGGCGTTTGTCTTCCCAAGTAACCGTTACGCGTGGTGGAGCCCTGCTTTCCTGGAGATGGAGGCGGAACACCCGCCTGCCGATGGGAAGTAGTGAAGGAATCCCTTGTTTTGCTTTGCCTGCGTGCACGGCTTTTGCTTTACCTATTAAACTGCCTTTATCTCAGCCCACGAGTTTTCTCACTTTTACCCTTCTGATTCTCTCCCCCATGCCACTGTGAGGGAGGTGAGGGAGCGGCTGCGTGGTGCTCAGTTGCCGGCTAGGGTTAAGCCACGACAGGCAGGTCGTCCCATTCGGGGAGTTTCCCTCGTGGCTGGTTCCTGCTGGCGGCTTCCCCCGTGGAGACTGCTGTGGGCAACCCGTGCCTCTTCTGCGGGGCTGGGCCACATCTCAAAGGGCCACATCTTGGGGCTCTGGGGGCTGGAAGAGATAGGCAGCTGCTTCCTGCCCTTCACTTGAGGACACGCTGCGGCTTGAGTGCCTCGCAAGTTCCTCTCGGAGCCTTTCAGGAGGGAGCATCACTGGCTGCTTTGTCAGTGCGCTTCCAGTTCCACCTGGAAAAGAGCCGCGGGTGGCTGCCTCCCACCCTGGTGCCATACTGACTCCTGGGACCTGTTTCTGCCTGTAGGCAGCGAGTGCGTTTCTGCTGTGAGCTGTGGCACTGGGTCGACCGTCCTGGCAGGATGGCACAACAGCCCCAGAGCATGGCCCTGCTGGAAATGACAGCAGAAGTGAGACAGAGCCACCAATCCTCTGCAGGAGAAAACAACAATCCCCTCCCAAGACCCTTCCCCAAACAGCACGGCCGCCCGGGTGAGAGCGTGGCCCACCTTCCCGAGCAGCGTGGGTAGTCAGAGGCCCTTTCCAGGCAGCTCTCAGGGCTGGCGACACGTGCCTGGCCTTTGAGCTCCCCCCCCAACCTTCCCAGACCGACTGGCCCGGTCTCCTCTATGTCTCGTAGGGCAGCAGGGAGCACCACCTGGTGCCACTCAGTGGCTGCAGCCTCAGTCCGGTGGTCTGTCACACCGGTCCGTCAAAAAAGCAGGCTCCGCAGGCCCTGGACACATAGGGGCGTCAACTTTCCTCAATTTGGTCTGTGCTCCAGAATTGTCCGGGAGTGGGAACGTCAGGGCACGTCCATGATGTCCTCCTTTGGCTGCAGTTTCACCGAGGAGCATGACAGGATGTCAAGGAGTCACCAAGCGGTTGCGCAAGATGCTAACAGCCATGGTGACAACACTGTACAGAAAGCTGCATTTCTGCAGGAATGCGGACATGAGGTTGCGCCTAGGGTCCTCTGCACGTCTGAATCCATTTCCCCCAGAGCCCCTCCTGCCAGTGCATGGATGATTCGCACCGAGGTGGAGCTGAGGTCTCTCATAGTGCCTCGGCACTTTTTGGTGACTCACAGGTGACTCCGAGGTGGTCTGCTGGTGCCACCTTGCAATTAAATGTGCCAATCCGTCCCTGAGCCGGGAAAAACAAGCCAGACCCTCTGGGTCAGTGACCTGAACGAGCACCCAGCAACGATGCAAAGATGAGTGTTGTTTGGGAAGACTGCGCCGAAGCAAACAGGTCCACTTGGTGATGGCTCACTTTCAGGCATGAGTCAGCAGGCTCCTTCATTGCTCTCCAGGGCCACGTTGAGCCGTTGCTTCTCCTCAGGAGAGTAATGAGTAAAGTCCTGGCAGGCGAGGCAAGGGCTGTGCAGCTCCCAAAGAAAACACTCTGGCCTTTCCTGACCGAAGACGACAGCTCAGCTGCTGGGCTCCCTTTGCACGGCTGGCAAGTGTGTGCATCACCGAGGCCCGGGGGGGGAGCAGAGATCTGCCGCCGAGTACCCTCATCCACTCCAGCAATGGCCTCAGCGTCCCCATCCCTGCACACAACGGGGTTTCTCTCCAGACTGCAGGAGGGCCTTGTTTGACCACCACCTTCCAGTCACCCCGCGGATCTGAGTCTCCTCCGTTCTCTGTCCCTCAGCGGAGCAGCCATCCTGCAGAGGCTTGGCTGAGCGCTGAGCCGCTCCATAGCCTGCAGGCACTGGTGTTGCTCCGGGTCAGCCTCAGCCCATCAAAGAGAGACCCTTCTGAGTGGCCTTCAGGCGTGCTCCACAGGCAAAGTCCTAAGTGAGTGGTGGCCGTGTTCCCCAGGAAGGGCAGGACGTGCACAACACCTACTCGTGGCCTGAATCTGCTGCTGGAATGAGGCCTCAAACGAGCCTTGGTCTGGGGAAGAAACATAATTGCTATCAACAAAATCACTTCGGTGCTACCCAGGATGAAAGGGGAGCCAAGCATTTCAGGCAAAGGAGGCATGTCTTTCATCTACCAGCAGAGCTTTGAGAAGCCAAAATTGCTGTTTCTCAACATGCTTCATGTTTGTGTCATTTTTCAGCTCCCCTGGGGCTCTGGCCCGCTGTATAAAAGTGTGCCCAACTCCCAGCTCCCCTATCCTCTCCTCGTGCCTTCCTCTGCTCTGGGAAGTTGGTAAGTCTCAGTTCATTTTGCCTCTCGTCTCCTCGGTTGGCAGGACAGATTTTGTGGAGAGGGCTGCATGCATTTTGCCTCCCTTGTCCTCGGTGAATGGTCTAGGATGTGAAACAGGGCATGGGTTGGTTTCTTTGCCAGCAGCGGTTCTTTCCAAGGCTCAGGACGTACGGCCAGCACTCTCTAACCAATGACTGGGCACTTCCTCTGCCATCCGCAGTTCGGCAATGCTCCCTTTGCACTATTGGCCTGACGAGGAGCTTCCTCAGGAGAGCTAGTCCCACCATAGACGTCTTCTTCCGTAGTGGCTGCTGTCTTCAGGAGCCCTGTTGCGTTTTACTCGGACATGTCCCCTCCTGAGAGAAGTGGGCGAGAGGAGCCTGACCTGACAAGAGTAGGGGTCTCGAGGGCGGGGAGGGGGGAGAAGGAGACCTGTTTGTCTGAGTGAACACATTGATGCTGGTACAAGGGCTGATGATCAGGAGGTACACAGCCTGACGCCAAGAGGAGGGGGAGCCTCTTGGTCTGCAGTAGGAAATCTTTCCCTGACTAAGGCCATGGCATCAAGGCTATGCTCAACCCACCTGAAAAACCTGGCATCCAGTTCCGCATACTGGGAGGGGGCTTACTGAGGGCTCTCTCTGGAGCGCCTTCCCTACCAAGCCTTCAAGGCTGAGCAGAAGGACTGTTGTGAAATAGCCTCACAGCCTGCAGACGTACCCTTGGTAATGGAGCAACCGGAGGTAGCAGGGTGCCTCCAATGCGTCAGGCATGCCTGGGAGTGGCAAGGCCGGCTGAGGTATAGGCTGCGAAGGAGCTTGACTTGGACGGGAGGAGCTTCCTTGCGTTTGGACGGACCCTCTCGGATCACCCTTCAATTACAAACAAATGCCCACTGCAGGCCCACCAAAAGGCCCAGAACCCCCCTCTCCGCAGACACTGGAGGTCCATCAACTCTTGGGCCATGCCACTGCTTCCACCTTTGAGAATGATTACCAAGTGGGACCCTGCATTTCATGGGGGTGTTGCAAGTAACTCTGGCCACGTTAGCCCAGGTCCCTGTGGGTGAGACATCCCAGGCGGCTGAGAGAAGAGGTCTTCAGATAGGGCAGGGTGTGACCAGGCAGCGGGGAGGTTAAGGCGGTGGAGAGGAGGGTGCGTTGTGGTGTTCGGCCAAGAGCACAGCAGGGCACCATTGTGAGCCCTGCTGCTGGACACAGCTTTCTTGACTCGTGCCCCATCCCAAATCTCTCTCCGCTGAGCGCCCAGGCGCTGCCCGTTTTCAGGGGAGCCAAGCTGGGCGTCCGGAAGGGCCCAACAGCTAATGCCCTCTGCTCCCTCCCGGTCTTACAGGGTCGCCTCCCTCCGCGAGACATGTCGTGCTACAGCTCCTGCCTGCCAGCCGCCTGCGGCCCAACCCCGCTCGCCAACAGCTGCAACGAGCCGTGCGTCATCCGGTGCGCCGACTCCAGCGTCGCGATCCAGCCCTCGCCAGTCCTGGTGACGCTGCCGGGCCCAATCCTCAGCTCCTTCCCTCAGAGCACAGCTGTGGGATCCACCGCGTCGGCTGCCGTGGGGAGCTCTCTCAGCGCTGGCAGTGTGCCCATCGCTTCTGGGGGCTCCCTGGGGCTGGGGGGCTTTGGGTGGTCCGGTCTGGGCCGTGGGCTCTGTGGGCCTCTGGGACGGGGCAATCTCTTATGCTGAAGCCCGTGGATTGCCTGCCCGTGGCCGAGCGCCAGGAGCCTCGAGGAAAGCCCTGGAGCCAGCCCTGAGAGCGTGGCCGTGGTCTGCAGAGGAGCCGAGCTCCCGCTTCTCCGCCCGCGCTGGGAGGAAGGGGCCTGCGCTGGCCTTCCGTCTCTTCCAAGGAAGCCTCTCCCTTTCCCCCTCTTGCTCTGCTTTACCTCATGCTCCCCATGAAATACCTCCTCCTTCCTTCCGTAGCAACGGGTCTAGGTGATCACGATAGATGACTGCCAGAGCCTTGAAGGGGAACTGGAAGAGAAGCATCCCTGCCGTGGAGGTTTTCCTTCAGATGGCAGCACTCCTCTGAGCTTTACTCAGCCTCCCAAATGCTCTCGTCTTTTCCTTTCTCCTTTGATTTTCTCATTAAAGACACTGGGCATCAGCTTTGCAAGGGAGTCGTGTTTCATTCTCCCCTCTTCTCCGGTCCCAGCCAGCTGAGCATCCAAAAGAGTTCCTCCCTTGGTAAAACGACGGTTTTCTCCCTAGTTCCTGGGTTTGAGAGGGCCTCGTCTTTTGCCCCTGACATCCCATAGCAATGGAGACAAGGCCGGTTTGGGGCGAGAGCTCTTGTGGAAGGAGCCCCATTACCCATCGGGACACCTCGAAAGCCACAAAACAAAGTATGAGGGAAGCCCGAATTTTCTGTTGAATCTCCCTGTGCTGCATTGGTTACGGCAGGGACTCAGCAGACTGCTGGATGAATGAGAGCCAATGGTGGCGCTGGCTACTTTGTCAGGAACGTCTTTGTTAAGAACTCAGAAAGCGAATCCCAGGAATTTTTCACATCCACAACAGGGAGTGCCATCAGTCTGGGGAAGGAGGTCGGCAGAGCACTGTGTTTCCCAGGCCAGTCCCCCCTCCTGCTGTGGGCTCCTGCCCCGGCGGCAATGTTGAATCTGACGGTCCTCCTTGTCCACATATCTCTGCCATTACAGGCCCATGGGGCGGGCTCGGGCTGGGGAAACTACTCGGAGCGACCAGGGTGCAAGTGGTTCTGGTCCCAGCCCCCCAGGGCTGTGCACTGCTCCCTTTTGTCCAGGACAGGAATTAACCGGGCGGAGCAGAAAGAGAGGATCGCAGGGCCCTGCCATCGGTGTCCATCCCACGGTGCGCAACCCCCTACCCACCTTTCTGTTATCCACCAGGGGCAGCAAGCCTGGCCTCTGCACCGTTTCCCCCAGCTCAAGGTCTGACCTTCAAGGCACAGAGAGGCTTGGGCTCAGGGGACCAGTGCAGTGGTTTCAACTCTCTGCAGCACCGGAGCTCTGGCAGGTAAGAAGAGGAGTTGTGTGCAGTGGGGCCGGTGCCCCTCAGCTCCCTCTTCGTTCCTGACTGTTAGCTGTGCTGGGAGAGAAGCAGCCTGTGACGAGATCCTGGGTGAGCGCCAGGGGGAACAGCACAGAGGCACCACAGCCAAGCCTGACGGCACATGCTCTGTCCTGGTGAAAAGTCCACCAGTCGAGCGTGAATGACTCCTGTCCGTATGAGCTGGTGGTATCCTTCCAGAGTGCGAGGGGAACGTGGCTGGTGACAAATCAATCTCAAAGCCAGGCTCGAGTCCTTTGGAGGCGCTGAGCCGCTCCGGGGTCACTCTCCCGTGTTCCTTCCCGGGAAGGAGCGTGGGGCTCCGCCGGTCAGTCATTTTCTGCTGTGAATGCTGAGACCTATTTCCGAAAGGTCCCTGGAGCTGAGCCCAGCTGTCGGGAGAGTGGACCAGTCCCAAAAGGCAAAAGCTGGAGGCTGGCTCCTTCTCTGCCATGTCAAGAAGCAGGTTAAAAAGGTGTAGGTGTCAGGAGCAGGAGCAGGAGCAGGAGCAGGAGCAGGAGCAGGAGGAGAAGCAGCAGCAGGAGCAGCGGCAGCAGTGGCAGGATCGGCAGCAGCATGCTGACGAGGTGGCCGAGTGGTGAAGGCGATGGACTGCTAATCCATTGTGCTCTGCACGCATGGGTTCGAATCCCATCCTCGTCGGTCAGCCCAACAATGGTCAGAGTTTCTGAGTGTGAGCAGCTCGATGTGTGCCCCCAAGTAAGCCTTTGTTTTGAGATGAGAGTGGCCTGCAAAGAAACTTGCAAGGGTTTGAAGTGGCTCAGGACACACCTCAACCTCTTCTGTCTCCACATAGGCAAGAGGAACAAGAAGGGAGAGGACGAAGATCCAGGGAACTCACAGGATGGTCAGCCTCTCCGCAGTCCCTGGGAAGACGATAGAGCAAAACATCTTGGAAGTAGTTTCCAAACATAGGTAGCACAGGAAGGTGGTTGGGAGTAGCAAGCATGGATTTACAAAGGAGAAGTCACGCTTAACCAAGCTGGTAGCCTTCTACAGTGAGGTGACTAGCTTGGTGGGGAAGGGAAGAGCGGTGGATGTTGTTTACCTTGCCTTCGGTAAGGCTCAACCAGCCATGGGAACGAAAAACAAAATAGGCGTCAAGCACTTCCAGTCACAGAACATTTCAGGTAAGGTATTTTGCTATGGGAGACATTGCTCTTATCCGTTCACAGACTCTCAGAATCGTTGGGGTTGCAAGGGACCTCCTGAGATCCTTTAGTCCAAGCCAACTGCTCCAGCAACGTCAACTTGAGCTGGTTGCTTGGGACATAGTCGGGGTGGGTTTTGAGTATCTCCAAGGATGGAGACTCCACAACCTCTCTGGGCAACCTGGTCCACTGTTTGACCACCCTCACGGTAAGAAAGTGGTTTCCTGCCTTGCGATGGAATTTCACGTGTTTTAATTTGTGCCCATTGACTCTTGCGCTGCCAGTTGGTACTAGTGAGAAGAGTCTGGCTCCCTCTTCATTCCCTTCCGTCAGGTGTGGGAAGAATCCCAGCTCTCGCAGCCTCCCCTCCTATTTCAGACCCGCCAAGCCCTTAACCGGTTCTGTGACAAAGCAGGGATCTGCAGGGAAGACCCGTGTGCAGGCAGCCAGCCATGCCACCAAGGGATGTGCTGTCCCAGGTGGTCAGGAGCGACTTGGCAGGGGTCGGAGGAACAGGGACGATCCAGCGTGGTTGTGAAAGGCACAGAGCTGGCTGGAGCCTCTTCCTGCCCACACGACCTCCCCTCCCTTACACACATTTGCACTTCTGCCTCCCTGGCCACCTGCCTCCCTCTCCCAATTTCCTTCGGATATCTCTTCCCCACGACCGTGGGCTTCTTGCTCTCCCCACCCTGCTCTCCTCTGGGTGCCCTTCCCAGTAGGTTTGCACTTCCAAGGATGCCTCGTGGCTCCTGCTGACCAGCACCTGTGAGCAGCGTGCCCGCACGCGTCAGCATGCAAACATGATACGAGAAGAAGAGACTGGGGTTTGGCCAAGGGGCTCAGAGCTCAGAATGCTGCTGACCCCACCCCGCCGCCAGCCTCGCGTATCCCTAAGGCCTGTGAGCCAGGCAAAGGGGGCCACTGCCAGCCTCTGAATCCAGAGGCAGAGCCTGGGGGAGATGAGAAAGGGGCTGCCTGCTGCGGAGGGGTCAGCTTCTTCATGGGCACCTCAATCTCACCTGGCCAGCCTCAGGGAAGAGAAGAAGAGCAGAACTCTTTCTCATCGACAGATGAGCTTGGTGGTTTGGACAGCCCAGAAGGATCCCTTTCTCTTCAGTGGCTGCTGAACCCAGGAGCCCAGCAGAGCTCAGGCTGCCACAGCTCCACGCCCCCAGGCCCAGCCAGCAGCGAGGCTGAGCATGCCTCCCAGGAGGCACGCACACACACAAATCCATGTATACATCCCATACTGAGCCTCGTGCTGTCCTGTGGTGCTCTTTTCCTGCACTCATCACAGTTTTCCAGTACTTAAAGGCCACTACAAAGACGACGGAGACTCTCTCTTGACAGCGAGACACATAGAGAGGACAGGGAGCAACCGGCAGAGGCTTCGCCTCGATATAAGAAAGACTTTTTTTACAGTGAGAACAATCATTCACCGCAACGACCTCCCCAGAGACGTGGTGGAGTCCCCAAGACTGAAGGTTTTCGAGATGCGATTGGACAGGGGGCTGGGTAATCTCATCTAGGCTCCCTTTCCCACAAAAGGTTGGACCAGATGATCTGTTGAGGTTCCTACCAGTCGGGGCGATTCTACGATTCCATGAAAACTTGGGCTTCCCTCATACTTTGTTTTGTGGCTTTCGAGGTGTCCCGATGGGTAATGGGGCTCCTTCCACAAGAGCTCTCGCCCCAAACCGGCCTTGTCTCCATTGCTATGGGATGTCAGGGGCAAAAGACGAGGCCCTCTCAAACCCAGGAACTAGGGAGAAAACCGTCGTTTTACCAAGGGAGGAACTCTTTTGGATGCTCAGCTGGCTGGGACCGGAGAAGAGGGGAGAATGAAACACGACTCCCTTGCAAAGCTGATGCCCAGTGTCTTTAATGAGAAAATCAAAGGAGAAAGGAAAAGACGAGAGCATTTGGGAGGCTGAGTAAAGCTCAGAGGAGTGCTGCCATCTGAAGGAAAACCTCCACGGCAGGGATGCTTCTCTTCCAGTTCCCCTTCAAGGCTCTGGCAGTCATCTATCGTGATCACCTAGACCCGTTGCTACGGAAGGAAGGAGGAGGTATTTCATGGGGAGCATGAGGTAAAGCAGAGCAAGAGGGGGAAAGGGAGAGGCTTCCTTGGAAGAGACGGAAGGCCAGCGCAGGCCCCTTCCTCCCAGCGCGGGCGGAGAAGCGGGAGCTCGGCTCCTCTGCAGACCACGGCCACGCTCTCAGGGCTGGCTCCAGGGCTTTCCTCGAGGCTCCTGGCGCTCGGCCACGGGCAGGCAATCCACGGGCTTCAGCATAAGAGATTGCCCCGTCCCAGAGGCCCACAGAGCCCACGGCCCAGACCGGACCACCCAAAGCCCCCCAGCCCCAGGGAGCCCCCAGAAGCGATGGGCACACTGCCAGCGCTGAGAGAGCTCCCCACGGCAGCCGACGCGGTGGATCCCACAGCTGTGCTCTGAGGGAAGGAGCTGAGGATTGGGCCCGGCAGCGTCACCAGGACTGGCGAGGGCTGGATCGCGACGCTGGAGTCGGCGCACCGGATGACGCACGGCTCGTTGCAGCTGTTGGCGAGCGGGGTTGGGCCGCAGGCGGCTGGCAGGCAGGAGCTGTAGCACGACATGTCTCGCGGAGGGAGGCGACCCTGTAAGACCGGGAGGGAGCAGAGGGCATTAGCTGTTGGGCCCTTCCGGACGCCCAGCTTGGCTCCCCTGAAAACGGGCAGTGCCTGCGTAGGGCCGGATCTCCCTGCAAAGTTCCTTTCCACGCCAAGGGTGACCGAGGCATGTCGCTGCACTGTCGTTGGGGGAGGAAGTACCTGACGACCGGTTAGATGGTACTGGTCGTTCAGCCTCAGGCTTCAGCAGAGCCGCTGCTACAAAAGAGCCCAGTCCCTCTCGGAAGGGACTGAAGCCCCCCCTCTTCCCTCACCAACTCACCTCCCGGAAGAGGGAAGCACAATGTGTTTTCAAGCCTGGACCACATATCAGAAGGACCACGCACAGAAGGGAAGCAGTCCCCGTGACAGAAATCCTGCCAGCAGGAGGAGAAGGAGTGAGTTCAGACTTACCAAGTTCACCGCGGAGAGCAAGGGAAGAGATTTGGATGGAAGGGCCTGGAGTGGCACAGGCTTTTTATATGGTGAGCCAGCGCCTCAGGAGAGCTGGAACACGCCTTCTGTGTGAAGCACATTGACCAACAGCAATTTGAGGCTTGCAGAGCGCAGCCAGGAGATGAAGAGCTTGTCTCTTTCATCTGAAAGGTCTGGCTTGCATTTCCCTATTGGGCGAGAGCACAGTGATGCATTAGATGCTGGCTCCTCAAAGCAACGGTCATTTGAGGTCCCATGCCAGTTGCCAGGAAAGGGTTTCAGTAGCTCCAGGGCCTGTGTGTGGGTTGTGCACATCCTTGCTGGGGAACGTGACTACCACTCTCAGTCAGGCCTTCGGCTGTGGAGCACTCCTGATGAAGGCCACTCGCGTGGGTCTCCTGTTGAAGGGCTGAGGCTGACCCTGAGAAACACAAGGCCCCGCAGGGCCATGGAAGGGCTCAGCAATCAGCCAAGCCCCAGCTGGATGCTTGTCTGGCCGAGGGAGACGGAAAGGAGGGGACTCAGAAGCCCAGAGGCGGTTGGAAGGTGAAGGCCAAGGAAGGACCCTCTGTGAGATGGAGAGAAGCGCCGCTGTGTGAAGGGGTGGGGGCACTGGGACCATTCCTAGAGGTGGCCCGGTAGCTCTGTGGTGGCCCCAAAACAAAGGAAAAAATGGGAAGGGGAGGGGGCGGGGGGGCGCGCGGAAATCTTGTTCTATGGAAATCTGTCAGTTCTCATTCTCAAAACTGTCATTCCCAAAGTGGGTAGTCAGCCCCAAGGGTTCAAGGTCAAAGTGGCTGAGGAGTAAACTCACAGGCATTTGACTGAGGGTGCTCTTCACTTTCGGTTGCCTTGCCAGCCCTGGGAAGGACATGTCCTCTTGTGGCTGCAGTTCAAAGCAGAAGGCATCTTGCGGAGCAAGGATGGGCCTGTGCTGTCCGCTTCCTGCCCTCAGGTGTTACCACATGCCTGCTGAGGCAGGTGGATGCATGTGCCCTCTCCCGCTGCCTCAGCTTTGCTCAGGCACAGCAAATGCCAGGCTCCTCATGCGGCAGAGGAATGCCTCGCCACCCTTCCCGCATCCAGCAGCGGGGCAGGGTGGCAGGCCAAGGAGGAGAGCAGCCCAGCAATGGTACTCACTGCCTGCTGTAGCGGAGGTGTGACGGGCTGTGTCATGCTCCTGTCTGGTGGCAAAGGAGGCTACGTGAGGAGCAGAGTGTCTGTCCTGGCGTCTGCTCCTCTTTGCATGGCCTCTCAATTGCCAGAAGGGAGAGCAGGGAGGGACGAACAGCAAGGCTGTACTCAACTTCTCCCCTCACCCACCGCGGCCTTTGGCACGTGCTGGAGCACATCAGTAGTTTGAGCGCTCCTCCATTAGTGCACCATCCGGGAACAGAGCAGCCGTAGGGCAGTGTGCTGGTTTTGGCTGGGATAGAGTTAATTTTCTCCATAGTAGCTAGTATGGGGCTACGTTTTGGATTTGTGCTGAAAACAGCGTTGATACTGCTGAGATGCTTTCGTTACTGCTGAGCAGTGCTTCTACAGAGTCAAGGCCTTTTCTGCTTCTCACACCACCCCACCAGCGAGTAGGCTGGGGGCGCACAAGAAGGTGGGAGGAGACACAGCTGGGACAGCTGACCCCAACTGACAAAAGGGATAATCCAGACCATATGACGTCATGCTCAGCATACAAAGCTGGGGGAAGAAGAAGGAAGGGGGGGGCGTTCGGAGTGATGGCGTTTGTCTTCCCAAGTAACCGTTACGCGTGGTGGAGCCCTGCTTTCCTGGAGATGGAGGCGGAACACCCGCCTGCCGATGGGAAGTAGTGAAGGAATCCCTTGTTTTGCTTTGCCTGCGTGCACGGCTTTTGCTTTACCTATTAAACTGCCTTTATCTCAGCCCACGAGTTTTCTCACTTTTACCCTTCTGATTCTCTCCCCCATGCCACTGTGAGGGAGGTGAGGGAGCGGCTGCGTGGTGCTCAGTTGCCGGCTAGGGTTAAGCCACGACAGGCAGGTCGTCCCATTCGGGGAGTTTCCCTCGTGGCTGGTTCCTGCTGGCGGCTTCCCCCGTGGAGACTGCTGTGGGCAACCCGTGCCTCTTCTGCGGGGCTGGGCCACATCTCAAAGGGCCACATCTTGGGGCTCTGGGGGCTGGAAGAGATAGGCAGCTGCTTCCTGCCCTTCACTTGAGGACACGCTGCGGCTTGAGTGCCTCGCAAGTTCCTCTCGGAGCCTTTCAGGAGGGAGCATCACTGGCTGCTTTGTCAGTGCGCTTCCAGTTCCACCTGGAAAAGAGCCGCGGGTGGCTGCCTCCCACCCTGGTGCCATACTGACTCCTGGGACCTGTTTCTGCCTGTAGGCAGCGAGTGCGTTTCTGCTGTGAGCTGTGGCACTGGGTCGACCGTCCTGGCAGGATGGCACAACAGCCCCAGAGCATGGCCCTGCTGGAAATGACAGCAGAAGTGAGACAGAGCCACCAATCCTCTGCAGGAGAAAACAACAATCCCCTCCCAAGACCCTTCCCCAAACAGCACGGCCGCCCGGGTGAGAGCGTGGCCCACCTTCCCGAGCAGCGTGGGTAGTCAGAGGCCCTTTCCAGGCAGCTCTCAGGGCTGGCGACACGTGCCTGGCCTTTGAGCTCCCCCCCCAACCTTCCCAGACCGACTGGCCCGGTCTCCTCTATGTCTCGTAGGGCAGCAGGGAGCACCACCTGGTGCCACTCAGTGGCTGCAGCCTCAGTCCGGTGGTCTGTCACACCGGTCCGTCAAAAAAGCAGGCTCCGCAGGCCCTGGACACATAGGGGCGTCAACTTTCCTCAATTTGGTCTGTGCTCCAGAATTGTCCGGGAGTGGGAACGTCAGGGCACGTCCATGATGTCCTCCTTTGGCTGCAGTTTCACCGAGGAGCATGACAGGATGTCAAGGAGTCACCAAGCGGTTGCGCAAGATGCTAACAGCCATGGTGACAACACTGTACAGAAAGCTGCATTTCTGCAGGAATGCGGACATGAGGTTGCGCCTAGGGTCCTCTGCACGTCTGAATCCATTTCCCCCAGAGCCCCTCCTGCCAGTGCATGGATGATTCGCACCGAGGTGGAGCTGAGGTCTCTCATAGTGCCTCGGCACTTTTTGGTGACTCACAGGTGACTCCGAGGTGGTCTGCTGGTGCCACCTTGCAATTAAATGTGCCAATCCGTCCCTGAGCCGGGAAAAACAAGCCAGACCCTCTGGGTCAGTGACCTGAACGAGCACCCAGCAACGATGCAAAGATGAGTGTTGTTTGGGAAGACTGCGCCGAAGCAAACAGGTCCACTTGGTGATGGCTCACTTTCAGGCATGAGTCAGCAGGCTCCTTCATTGCTCTCCAGGGCCACGTTGAGCCGTTGCTTCTCCTCAGGAGAGTAATGAGTAAAGTCCTGGCAGGCGAGGCAAGGGCTGTGCAGCTCCCAAAGAAAACACTCTGGCCTTTCCTGACCGAAGACGACAGCTCAGCTGCTGGGCTCCCTTTGCACGGCTGGCAAGTGTGTGCATCACCGAGGCCCGGGGGGGGAGCAGAGATCTGCCGCCGAGTACCCTCATCCACTCCAGCAATGGCCTCAGCGTCCCCATCCCTGCACACAACGGGGTTTCTCTCCAGACTGCAGGAGGGCCTTGTTTGACCACCACCTTCCAGTCACCCCGCGGATCTGAGTCTCCTCCGTTCTCTGTCCCTCAGCGGAGCAGCCATCCTGCAGAGGCTTGGCTGAGCGCTGAGCCGCTCCATAGCCTGCAGGCACTGGTGTTGCTCCGGGTCAGCCTCAGCCCATCAAAGAGAGACCCTTCTGAGTGGCCTTCAGGCGTGCTCCACAGGCAAAGTCCTAAGTGAGTGGTGGCCGTGTTCCCCAGGAAGGGCAGGACGTGCACAACACCTACTCGTGGCCTGAATCTGCTGCTGGAATGAGGCCTCAAACGAGCCTTGGTCTGGGGAAGAAACATAATTGCTATCAACAAAATCACTTCGGTGCTACCCAGGATGAAAGGGGAGCCAAGCATTTCAGGCAAAGGAGGCATGTCTTTCATCTACCAGCAGAGCTTTGAGAAGCCAAAATTGCTGTTTCTCAACATGCTTCATGTTTGTGTCATTTTTCAGCTCCCCTGGGGCTCTGGCCCGCTGTATAAAAGTGTGCCCAACTCCCAGCTCCCCTATCCTCTCCTCGTGCCTTCCTCTGCTCTGGGAAGTTGGTAAGTCTCAGTTCATTTTGCCTCTCGTCTCCTCGGTTGGCAGGACAGATTTTGTGGAGAGGGCTGCATGCATTTTGCCTCCCTTGTCCTCGGTGAATGGTCTAGGATGTGAAACAGGGCATGGGTTGGTTTCTTTGCCAGCAGCGGTTCTTTCCAAGGCTCAGGACGTACGGCCAGCACTCTCTAACCAATGACTGGGCACTTCCTCTGCCATCCGCAGTTCGGCAATGCTCCCTTTGCACTATTGGCCTGACGAGGAGCTTCCTCAGGAGAGCTAGTCCCACCATAGACGTCTTCTTCCGTAGTGGCTGCTGTCTTCAGGAGCCCTGTTGCGTTTTACTCGGACATGTCCCCTCCTGAGAGAAGTGGGCGAGAGGAGCCTGACCTGACAAGAGTAGGGGTCTCGAGGGCGGGGAGGGGGGAGAAGGAGACCTGTTTGTCTGAGTGAACACATTGATGCTGGTACAAGGGCTGATGATCAGGAGGTACACAGCCTGACGCCAAGAGGAGGGGGAGCCTCTTGGTCTGCAGTAGGAAATCTTTCCCTGACTAAGGCCATGGCATCAAGGCTATGCTCAACCCACCTGAAAAACCTGGCATCCAGTTCCGCATACTGGGAGGGGGCTTACTGAGGGCTCTCTCTGGAGCGCCTTCCCTACCAAGCCTTCAAGGCTGAGCAGAAGGACTGTTGTGAAATAGCCTCACAGCCTGCAGACGTACCCTTGGTAATGGAGCAACCGGAGGTAGCAGGGTGCCTCCAATGCGTCAGGCATGCCTGGGAGTGGCAAGGCCGGCTGAGGTATAGGCTGCGAAGGAGCTTGACTTGGACGGGAGGAGCTTCCTTGCGTTTGGACGGACCCTCTCGGATCACCCTTCAATTACAAACAAATGCCCACTGCAGGCCCACCAAAAGGCCCAGAACCCCCCTCTCCGCAGACACTGGAGGTCCATCAACTCTTGGGCCATGCCACTGCTTCCACCTTTGAGAATGATTACCAAGTGGGACCCTGCATTTCATGGGGGTGTTGCAAGTAACTCTGGCCACGTTAGCCCAGGTCCCTGTGGGTGAGACATCCCAGGCGGCTGAGAGAAGAGGTCTTCAGATAGGGCAGGGTGTGACCAGGCAGCGGGGAGGTTAAGGCGGTGGAGAGGAGGGTGCGTTGTGGTGTTCGGCCAAGAGCACAGCAGGGCACCATTGTGAGCCCTGCTGCTGGACACAGCTTTCTTGACTCGTGCCCCATCCCAAATCTCTCTCCGCTGAGCGCCCAGGCGCTGCCCGTTTTCAGGGGAGCCAAGCTGGGCGTCCGGAAGGGCCCAACAGCTAATGCCCTCTGCTCCCTCCCGGTCTTACAGGGTCGCCTCCCTCCGCGAGACATGTCGTGCTACAGCTCCTGCCTGCCAGCCGCCTGCGGCCCAACCCCGCTCGCCAACAGCTGCAACGAGCCGTGCGTCATCCGGTGCGCCGACTCCAGCGTCGCGATCCAGCCCTCGCCAGTCCTGGTGACGCTGCCGGGCCCAATCCTCAGCTCCTTCCCTCAGAGCACAGCTGTGGGATCCACCGCGTCGGCTGCCGTGGGGAGCTCTCTCAGCGCTGGCAGTGTGCCCATCGCTTCTGGGGGCTCCCTGGGGCTGGGGGGCTTTGGGTGGTCCGGTCTGGGCCGTGGGCTCTGTGGGCCTCTGGGACGGGGCAATCTCTTATGCTGAAGCCCGTGGATTGCCTGCCCGTGGCCGAGCGCCAGGAGCCTCGAGGAAAGCCCTGGAGCCAGCCCTGAGAGCGTGGCCGTGGTCTGCAGAGGAGCCGAGCTCCCGCTTCTCCGCCCGCGCTGGGAGGAAGGGGCCTGCGCTGGCCTTCCGTCTCTTCCAAGGAAGCCTCTCCCTTTCCCCCTCTTGCTCTGCTTTACCTCATGCTCCCCATGAAATACCTCCTCCTTCCTTCCGTAGCAACGGGTCTAGGTGATCACGATAGATGACTGCCAGAGCCTTGAAGGGGAACTGGAAGAGAAGCATCCCTGCCGTGGAGGTTTTCCTTCAGATGGCAGCACTCCTCTGAGCTTTACTCAGCCTCCCAAATGCTCTCGTCTTTTCCTTTCTCCTTTGATTTTCTCATTAAAGACACTGGGCATCAGCTTTGCAAGGGAGTCGTGTTTCATTCTCCCCTCTTCTCCGGTCCCAGCCAGCTGAGCATCCAAAAGAGTTCCTCCCTTGGTAAAACGACGGTTTTCTCCCTAGTTCCTGGGTTTGAGAGGGCCTCGTCTTTTGCCCCTGACATCCCATAGCAATGGAGACAAGGCCGGTTTGGGGCGAGAGCTCTTGTGGAAGGAGCCCCATTACCCATCGGGACACCTCGAAAGCCACAAAACAAAGTATGAGGGAAGCCCGAATTTTCTGTTGAATCTCCCTGTGCTGCATTGGTTACGGCAGGGACTCAGCAGACTGCTGGATGAATGAGAGCCAATGGTGGCGCTGGCTACTTTGTCAGGAACGTCTTTGTTAAGAACTCAGAAAGCGAATCCCAGGAATTTTTCACATCCACAACAGGGAGTGCCATCAGTCTGGGGAAGGAGGTCGGCAGAGCACTGTGTTTCCCAGGCCAGTCCCCCCTCCTGCTGTGGGCTCCTGCCCCGGCGGCAATGTTGAATCTGACGGTCCTCCTTGTCCACATATCTCTGCCATTACAGGCCCATGGGGCGGGCTCGGGCTGGGGAAACTACTCGGAGCGACCAGGGTGCAAGTGGTTCTGGTCCCAGCCCCCCAGGGCTGTGCACTGCTCCCTTTTGTCCAGGACAGGAATTAACCGGGCGGAGCAGAAAGAGAGGATCGCAGGGCCCTGCCATCGGTGTCCATCCCACGGTGCGCAACCCCCTACCCACCTTTCTGTTATCCACCAGGGGCAGCAAGCCTGGCCTCTGCACCGTTTCCCCCAGCTCAAGGTCTGACCTTCAAGGCACAGAGAGGCTTGGGCTCAGGGGACCAGTGCAGTGGTTTCAACTCTCTGCAGCACCGGAGCTCTGGCAGGTAAGAAGAGGAGTTGTGTGCAGTGGGGCCGGTGCCCCTCAGCTCCCTCTTCGTTCCTGACTGTTAGCTGTGCTGGGAGAGAAGCAGCCTGTGACGAGATCCTGGGTGAGCGCCAGGGGGAACAGCACAGAGGCACCACAGCCAAGCCTGACGGCACATGCTCTGTCCTGGTGAAAAGTCCACCAGTCGAGCGTGAATGACTCCTGTCCGTATGAGCTGGTGGTATCCTTCCAGAGTGCGAGGGGAACGTGGCTGGTGACAAATCAATCTCAAAGCCAGGCTCGAGTCCTTTGGAGGCGCTGAGCCGCTCCGGGGTCACTCTCCCGTGTTCCTTCCCGGGAAGGAGCGTGGGGCTCCGCCGGTCAGTCATTTTCTGCTGTGAATGCTGAGACCTATTTCCGAAAGGTCCCTGGAGCTGAGCCCAGCTGTCGGGAGAGTGGACCAGTCCCAAAAGGCAAAAGCTGGAGGCTGGCTCCTTCTCTGCCATGTCAAGAAGCAGGTTAAAAAGGTGTAGGTGTCAGGAGCAGGAGCAGGAGCAGGAGCAGGAGCAGGAGCAGGAGGAGAAGCAGCAGCAGGAGCAGCGGCAGCAGTGGCAGGATCGGCAGCAGCATGCTGACGAGGTGGCCGAGTGGTGAAGGCGATGGACTGCTAATCCATTGTGCTCTGCACGCATGGGTTCGAATCCCATCCTCGTCGGTCAGCCCAACAATGGTCAGAGTTTCTGAGTGTGAGCAGCTCGATGTGTGCCCCCAAGTAAGCCTTTGTTTTGAGATGAGAGTGGCCTGCAAAGAAACTTGCAAGGGTTTGAAGTGGCTCAGGACACACCTCAACCTCTTCTGTCTCCACATAGGCAAGAGGAACAAGAAGGGAGAGGACGAAGATCCAGGGAACTCACAGGATGGTCAGCCTCTCCGCAGTCCCTGGGAAGACGATAGAGCAAAACATCTTGGAAGTAGTTTCCAAACATAGGTAGCACAGGAAGGTGGTTGGGAGTAGCAAGCATGGATTTACAAAGGAGAAGTCACGCTTAACCAAGCTGGTAGCCTTCTACAGTGAGGTGACTAGCTTGGTGGGGAAGGGAAGAGCGGTGGATGTTGTTTACCTTGCCTTCGGTAAGGCTCAACCAGCCATGGGAACGAAAAACAAAATAGGCGTCAAGCACTTCCAGTCACAGAACATTTCAGGTAAGGTATTTTGCTATGGGAGACATTGCTCTTATCCGTTCACAGACTCTCAGAATCGTTGGGGTTGCAAGGGACCTCCTGAGATCCTTTAGTCCAAGCCAACTGCTCCAGCAACGTCAACTTGAGCTGGTTGCTTGGGACATAGTCGGGGTGGGTTTTGAGTATCTCCAAGGATGGAGACTCCACAACCTCTCTGGGCAACCTGGTCCACTGTTTGACCACCCTCACGGTAAGAAAGTGGTTTCCTGCCTTGCGATGGAATTTCACGTGTTTTAATTTGTGCCCATTGACTCTTGCGCTGCCAGTTGGTACTAGTGAGAAGAGTCTGGCTCCCTCTTCATTCCCTTCCGTCAGGTGTGGGAAGAATCCCAGCTCTCGCAGCCTCCCCTCCTATTTCAGACCCGCCAAGCCCTTAACCGGTTCTGTGACAAAGCAGGGATCTGCAGGGAAGACCCGTGTGCAGGCAGGGGTAGCCAGCAGCCAGCCATGCCACCAAGGGATGTGCTGTCCCGGGTGGTCAGGAGCGACTTGGCAGGGGTCGGAGGAACAGGGACGATCCAGCGTGGTTGTGAAAGGCACAGAGCTGGCTGGAGCCTCTTCCTGCCCACACGACCTCCCCTCCCTTACACACATTTGCACTTCTGCCTCCCTGGCCACCTGCCTCCCTCTCCCAATTTCCTTCGGATATCTCTTCCCCACGACCGTGGGCTTCTTGCTCTCCCCACCCTGCTCTCCTCTGGGTGCCCTTCCCAGTAGGTTTGCACTTCCAAGGATGCCTCGTGGCTCCTGCTGACCAGCACCTGTGAGCAGCGTGCCCGCACGCGTCAGCATGCAAACATGATACGAGAAGAAGAGACTGGGGTTTGGCCAAGGGGCTCAGAGCTCAGAATGCTGCTGACCCCACCCCGCCGCCAGCCTCGCGTATCCCTAAGGCCTGTGAGCCAGGCAAAGGGGGCCACTGCCAGCCTCTGAATCCAGAGGCAGAGCCTGGGGGAGATGAGAAAGGGGCTGCCTGCTGCGGAGGGGTCAGCTTCTTCATGGGCACCTCAATCTCACCTGGCCAGCCTCAGGGAAGAGAAGAAGAGCAGAACTCTTTCTCATCGACAGATGAGCTTGGTGGTTTGGACAGCCCAGAAGGATCCCTTTCTCTTCAGTGGCTGCTGAACCCAGGAGCCCAGCAGAGCTCAGGCTGCCACAGCTCCACGCCCCCAGGCCCAGCCAGCAGCGAGGCTGAGCATGCCTCCCAGGAGGCACGCACACACACAAATCCATGTATACATCCCATACTGAGCCTCGTGCTGTCCTGTGGTGCTCTTTTCCTGCACTCATCACAGTTTTCCAGTACTTAAAGGCCACTACAAAGACGACGGAGACTCTCTCTTGACAGCGAGACACATAGAGAGGACAGGGAGCAACCGGCAGAGGCTTCGCCTCGATATAAGAAAGACTTTTTTTACAGTGAGAACAATCATTCACCGCAACGACCTCCCCAGAGACGTGGTGGAGTCCCCAAGACTGAAGGTTTTCGAGATGCGATTGGACAGGGGGCTGGGTAATCTCATCTAGGCTCCCTTTCCCACAAAAGGTTGGACCAGATGATCTGTTGAGGTTCCTACCAGTCGGGGCGATTCTACGATTCCATGAAAACTTGGGCTTCCCTCATACTTTGTTTTGTGGCTTTCGAGGTGTCCCGATGGGTAATGGGGCTCCTTCCACAAGAGCTCTCGCCCCAAACCGGCCTTGTCTCCATTGCTATGGGATGTCAGGGGCAAAAGACGAGGCCCTCTCAAACCCAGGAACTAGGGAGAAAACCGTCGTTTTACCAAGGGAGGAACTCTTTTGGATGCTCAGCTGGCTGGGACCGGAGAAGAGGGGAGAATGAAACACGACTCCCTTGCAAAGCTGATGCCCAGTGTCTTTAATGAGAAAATCAAAGGAGAAAGGAAAAGACGAGAGCATTTGGGAGGCTGAGTAAAGCTCAGAGGAGTGCTGCCATCTGAAGGAAAACCTCCACGGCAGGGATGCTTCTCTTCCAGTTCCCCTTCAAGGCTCTGGCAGTCATCTATCGTGATCACCTAGACCCGTTGCTACGGAAGGAAGGAGGAGGTATTTCATGGGGAGCATGAGGTAAAGCAGAGCAAGAGGGGGAAAGGGAGAGGCTTCCTTGGAAGAGACGGAAGGCCAGCGCAGGCCCCTTCCTCCCAGCGCGGGCGGAGAAGCGGGAGCTCGGCTCCTCTGCAGACCACGGCCACGCTCTCAGGGCTGGCTCCAGGGCTTTCCTCGAGGCTCCTGGCGCTCGGCCACGGGCAGGCAATCCACGGGCTTCAGCATAAGAGATTGCCCCGTCCCAGAGGCCCACAGAGCCCACGGCCCAGACCGGACCACCCAAAGCCCCCCAGCCCCAGGGAGCCCCCAGAAGCGATGGGCACACTGCCAGCGCTGAGAGAGCTCCCCACGGCAGCCGACGCGGTGGATCCCACAGCTGTGCTCTGAGGGAAGGAGCTGAGGATTGGGCCCGGCAGCGTCACCAGGACTGGCGAGGGCTGGATCGCGACGCTGGAGTCGGCGCACCGGATGACGCACGGCTCGTTGCAGCTGTTGGCGAGCGGGGTTGGGCCGCAGGCGGCTGGCAGGCAGGAGCTGTAGCACGACATGTCTCGCGGAGGGAGGCGACCCTGTAAGACCGGGAGGGAGCAGAGGGCATTAGCTGTTGGGCCCTTCCGGACGCCCAGCTTGGCTCCCCTGAAAACGGGCAGCGCCTGGGCGCTCAGCGGAGAGAGATTTGGGATGGGGCACGAGTCAAGAAAGCTGTGTCCAGCAGCAGGGCTCACAATGGTGCCCTGCTGTGCTCTTGGCCGAACACCACAACGCACCCTCCTCTCCACCGCCTTAACCTCCCCGCTGCCTGGTCACACCCTGCCCTATCTGAAGACCTCTTCTCTCAGCCGCCTGGGATGTCTCACCCACAGGGACCTGGGCTAACGTGGCCAGAGTTACTTGCAACACCCCCATGAAATGCAGGGTCCCACTTGGTAATCATTCTCAAAGGTGGAAGCAGTGGCATGGCCCAAGAGTTGATGGACCTCCAGTGTCTGCGGAGAGGGGGGTTCTGGGCCTTTTGGTGGGCCTGCAGTGGGCATTTGTTTGTAATTGAAGGGTGATCCGAGAGGGTCCGTCCAAACGCAAGGAAGCTCCTCCCGTCCAAGTCAAGCTCCTTCGCAGCCTATACCTCAGCCGGCCTTGCCACTCCCAGGCATGCCTGACGCATTGGAGGCACCCTGCTACCTCCGGTTGCTCCATTACCAAGGGTACGTCTGCAGGCTGTGAGGCTATTTCACAACAGTCCTTCTGCTCAGCCTTGAAGGCTTGGTAGGGAAGGCGCTCCAGAGAGAGCCCTCAGTAAGCCCCCTCCCAGTATGCGGAACTGGATGCCAGGTTTTTCAGGTGGGTTGAGCATAGCCTTGATGCCATGGCCTTAGTCAGGGAAAGATTTCCTACTGCAGACCAAGAGGCTCCCCCTCCTCTTGGCGTCAGGCTGTGTACCTCCTGATCATCAGCCCTTGTACCAGCATCAATGTGTTCACTCAGACAAACAGGTCTCCTTCTCCCCCCTCCCCGCCCTCGAGACCCCTACTCTTGTCAGGTCAGGCTCCTCTCGCCCACTTCTCTCAGGAGGGGACATGTCCGAGTAAAACGCAACAGGGCTCCTGAAGACAGCAGCCACTACGGAAGAAGACGTCTATGGTGGGACTAGCTCTCCTGAGGAAGCTCCTCGTCAGGCCAATAGTGCAAAGGGAGCATTGCCGAACTGCGGATGGCAGAGGAAGTGCCCAGTCATTGGTTAGAGAGTGCTGGCCGTACGTCCTGAGCCTTGGAAAGAACCGCTGCTGGCAAAGAAACCAACCCATGCCCTGTTTCACATCCTAGACCATTCACCGAGGACAAGGGAGGCAAAATGCATGCAGCCCTCTCCACAAAATCTGTCCTGCCAACCGAGGAGACGAGAGGCAAAATGAACTGAGACTTACCAACTTCCCAGAGCAGAGGAAGGCACGAGGAGAGGATAGGGGAGCTGGGAGTTGGGCACACTTTTATACAGCGGGCCAGAGCCCCAGGGGAGCTGAAAAATGACACAAACATGAAGCATGTTGAGAAACAGCAATTTTGGCTTCTCAAAGCTCTGCTGGTAGATGAAAGACATGCCTCCTTTGCCTGAAATGCTTGGCTCCCCTTTCATCCTGGGTAGCACCGAAGTGATTTTGTTGATAGCAATTATGTTTCTTCCCCAGACCAAGGCTCGTTTGAGGCCTCATTCCAGCAGCAGATTCAGGCCACGAGTAGGTGTTGTGCACGTCCTGCCCTTCCTGGGGAACACGGCCACCACTCACTTAGGACTTTGCCTGTGGAGCACGCCTGAAGGCCACTCAGAAGGGTCTCTCTTTGATGGGCTGAGGCTGACCCGGAGCAACACCAGTGCCTGCAGGCTATGGAGCGGCTCAGCGCTCAGCCAAGCCTCTGCAGGATGGCTGCTCCGCTGAGGGACAGAGAACGGAGGAGACTCAGATCCGCGGGGTGACTGGAAGGTGGTGGTCAAACAAGGCCCTCCTGCAGTCTGGAGAGAAACCCCGTTGTGTGCAGGGATGGGGACGCTGAGGCCATTGCTGGAGTGGATGAGGGTACTCGGCGGCAGATCTCTGCTCCCCCCCCGGGCCTCGGTGATGCACACACTTGCCAGCCGTGCAAAGGGAGCCCAGCAGCTGAGCTGTCGTCTTCGGTCAGGAAAGGCCAGAGTGTTTTCTTTGGGAACTGCACAGCCCTTGCCTCGCCTGCCAGGACTTTACTCATTACTCTCCTGAGGAGAAGCAACGGCTCAACGTGGCCCTGGAGAGCAATGAAGGAGCCTGCTGACTCATGCCTGAAAGTGAGCCATCACCAAGTGGACCTGTTTGCTTCGGCGCAGTCTTCCCAAACAACACTCATCTTTGCATCGTTGCTGGGTGCTCGTTCAGGTCACTGACCCAGAGGGTCTGGCTTGTTTTTCCCGGCTCAGGGACGGATTGGCACATTTAATTGCAAGGTGGCACCAGCAGACCACCTCGGAGTCACCTGTGAGTCACCAAAAAGTGCCGAGGCACTATGAGAGACCTCAGCTCCACCTCGGTGCGAATCATCCATGCACTGGCAGGAGGGGCTCTGGGGGAAATGGATTCAGACGTGCAGAGGACCCTAGGCGCAACCTCATGTCCGCATTCCTGCAGAAATGCAGCTTTCTGTACAGTGTTGTCACCATGGCTGTTAGCATCTTGCGCAACCGCTTGGTGACTCCTTGACATCCTGTCATGCTCCTCGGTGAAACTGCAGCCAAAGGAGGACATCATGGACGTGCCCTGACGTTCCCACTCCCGGACAATTCTGGAGCACAGACCAAATTGAGGAAAGTTGACGCCCCTATGTGTCCAGGGCCTGCGGAGCCTGCTTTTTTGACGGACCGGTGTGACAGACCACCGGACTGAGGCTGCAGCCACTGAGTGGCACCAGGTGGTGCTCCCTGCTGCCCTACGAGACATAGAGGAGACCGGGCCAGTCGGTCTGGGAAGGTTGGGGGGGGAGCTCAAAGGCCAGGCACGTGTCGCCAGCCCTGAGAGCTGCCTGGAAAGGGCCTCTGACTACCCACGCTGCTCGGGAAGGTGGGCCACGCTCTCACCCGGGCGGCCGTGCTGTTTGGGGAAGGGTCTTGGGAGGGGATTGTTGTTTTCTCCTGCAGAGGATTGGTGGCTCTGTCTCACTTCTGCTGTCATTTCCAGCAGGGCCATGCTCTGGGGCTGTTGTGCCATCCTGCCAGGACGGTCGACCCAGTGCCACAGCTCACAGCAGAAACGCACTCGCTGCCTACAGGCAGAAACAGGTCCCAGGAGTCAGTATGGCACCAGGGTGGGAGGCAGCCACCCGCGGCTCTTTTCCAGGTGGAACTGGAAGCGCACTGACAAAGCAGCCAGTGATGCTCCCTCCTGAAAGGCTCCGAGAGGAACTTGCGAGGCACTCAAGCCGCAGCGTGTCCTCAAGTGAAGGGCAGGAAGCAGCTGCCTATCTCTTCCAGCCCCCAGAGCCCCAAGATGTGGCCCTTTGAGATGTGGCCCAGCCCCGCAGAAGAGGCACGGGTTGCCCACAGCAGTCTCCACGGGGGAAGCCGCCAGCAGGAACCAGCCACGAGGGAAACTCCCCGAATGGGACGACCTGCCTGTCGTGGCTTAACCCTAGCCGGCAACTGAGCACCACGCAGCCGCTCCCTCACCTCCCTCACAGTGGCATGGGGGAGAGAATCAGAAGGGTAAAAGTGAGAAAACTCGTGGGCTGAGATAAAGGCAGTTTAATAGGTAAAGCAAAAGCCGTGCACGCAGGCAAAGCAAAACAAGGGATTCCTTCACTACTTCCCATCGGCAGGCGGGTGTTCCGCCTCCATCTCCAGGAAAGCAGGGCTCCACCACGCGTAACGGTTACTTGGGAAGACAAACGCCATCACTCCGAACGCCCCCCCCTTCCTTCTTCTTCCCCCAGCTTTGTATGCTGAGCATGACGTCATATGGTCTGGATTATCCCTTTTGTCAGTTGGGGTCAGCTGTCCCAGCTGTGTCTCCTCCCACCTTCTTGTGCGCCCCCAGCCTACTCGCTGGTGGGGTGGTGTGAGAAGCAGAAAAGGCCTTGACTCTGTAGAAGCACTGCTCAGCAGTAACGAAAGCATCTCAGCAGTATCAACGCTGTTTTCAGCACAAATCCAAAACGTAGCCCCATACTAGCTACTATGGAGAAAATTAACTCTATCCCAGCCAAAACCAGCACACTGCCCTACGGCTGCTCTGTTCCCGGATGGTGCACTAATGGAGGAGCGCTCAAACTACTGATGTGCTCCAGCACGTGCCAAAGGCCGCGGTGGGTGAGGGGAGAAGTTGAGTACAGCCTTGCTGTTCGTCCCTCCCTGCTCTCCCTTCTGGCAATTGAGAGGCCATGCAAAGAGGAGCAGACGCCAGGACAGACACTCTGCTCCTCACGTAGCCTCCTTTGCCACCAGACAGGAGCATGACACAGCCCGTCACACCTCCGCTACAGCAGGCAGTGAGTACCATTGCTGGGCTGCTCTCCTCCTTGGCCTGCCACCCTGCCCCGCTGCTGGATGCGGGAAGGGTGGCGAGGCATTCCTCTGCCGCATGAGGAGCCTGGCATTTGCTGTGCCTGAGCAAAGCTGAGGCAGCGGGAGAGGGCACATGCATCCACCTGCCTCAGCAGGCATGTGGTAACACCTGAGGGCAGGAAGCGGACAGCACAGGCCCATCCTTGCTCCGCAAGATGCCTTCTGCTTTGAACTGCAGCCACAAGAGGACATGTCCTTCCCAGGGCTGGCAAGGCAACCGAAAGTGAAGAGCACCCTCAGTCAAATGCCTGTGAGTTTACTCCTCAGCCACTTTGACCTTGAACCCTTGGGGCTGACTACCCACTTTGGGAATGACAGTTTTGAGAATGAGAACTGACAGATTTCCATAGAACAAGATTTCCGCGCGCCCCCCCGCCCCCTCCCCTTCCCATTTTTTCCTTTGTTTTGGGGCCACCACAGAGCTACCGGGCCACCTCTAGGAATGGTCCCAGTGCCCCCACCCCTTCACACAGCGGCGCTTCTCTCCATCTCACAGAGGGTCCTTCCTTGGCCTTCACCTTCCAACCGCCTCTGGGCTTCTGAGTCCCCTCCTTTCCGTCTCCCTCGGCCAGACAAGCATCCAGCTGGGGCTTGGCTGATTGCTGAGCCCTTCCATGGCCCTGCGGGGCCTTGTGTTTCTCAGGGTCAGCCTCAGCCCTTCAACAGGAGACCCACGCGAGTGGCCTTCATCAGGAGTGCTCCACAGCCGAAGGCCTGACTGAGAGTGGTAGTCACGTTCCCCAGCAAGGATGTGCACAACCCACACACAGGCCCTGGAGCTACTGAAACCCTTTCCTGGCAACTGGCATGGGACCTCAAATGACCGTTGCTTTGAGGAGCCAGCATCTAATGCATCACTGTGCTCTCGCCCAATAGGGAAATGCAAGCCAGACCTTTCAGATGAAAGAGACAAGCTCTTCATCTCCTGGCTGCGCTCTGCAAGCCTCAAATTGCTGTTGGTCAATGTGCTTCACACAGAAGGCGTGTTCCAGCTCTCCTGAGGCGCTGGCTCACCATATAAAAAGCCTGTGCCACTCCAGGCCCTTCCATCCAAATCTCTTCCCTTGCTCTCCGCGGTGAACTTGGTAAGTCTGAACTCACTCCTTCTCCTCCTGCTGGCAGGATTTCTGTCACGGGGACTGCTTCCCTTCTGTGCGTGGTCCTTCTGATATGTGGTCCAGGCTTGAAAACACATTGTGCTTCCCTCTTCCGGGAGGTGAGTTGGTGAGGGAAGAGGGGGGGCTTCAGTCCCTTCCGAGAGGGACTGGGCTCTTTTGTAGCAGCGGCTCTGCTGAAGCCTGAGGCTGAACGACCAGTACCATCTAACCGGTCGTCAGGTACTTCCTCCCCCAACGACAGTGCAGCGACATGCCTCGGTCACCCTTGGCGTGGAAAGGAACTTTGCAGGGAGATCCGGCCCTACGCAGGCACTGCCCGTTTTCAGGGGAGCCAAGCTGGGCGTCCGGAAGGGCCCAACAGCTAATGCCCTCTGCTCCCTCCCGGTCTTACAGGGTCGCCTCCCTCCGCGAGACATGTCGTGCTACAGCTCCTGCCTGCCAGCCGCCTGCGGCCCAACCCCGCTCGCCAACAGCTGCAACGAGCCGTGCGTCATCCGGTGCGCCGACTCCAGCGTCGCGATCCAGCCCTCGCCAGTCCTGGTGACGCTGCCGGGCCCAATCCTCAGCTCCTTCCCTCAGAGCACAGCTGTGGGATCCACCGCGTCGGCTGCCGTGGGGAGCTCTCTCAGCGCTGGCAGTGTGCCCATCGCTTCTGGGGGCTCCCTGGGGCTGGGGGGCTTTGGGTGGTCCGGTCTGGGCCGTGGGCTCTGTGGGCCTCTGGGACGGGGCAATCTCTTATGCTGAAGCCCGTGGATTGCCTGCCCGTGGCCGAGCGCCAGGAGCCTCGAGGAAAGCCCTGGAGCCAGCCCTGAGAGCGTGGCCGTGGTCTGCAGAGGAGCCGAGCTCCCGCTTCTCCGCCCGCGCTGGGAGGAAGGGGCCTGCGCTGGCCTTCCGTCTCTTCCAAGGAAGCCTCTCCCTTTCCCCCTCTTGCTCTGCTTTACCTCATGCTCCCCATGAAATACCTCCTCCTTCCTTCCGTAGCAACGGGTCTAGGTGATCACGATAGATGACTGCCAGAGCCTTGAAGGGGAACTGGAAGAGAAGCATCCCTGCCGTGGAGGTTTTCCTTCAGATGGCAGCACTCCTCTGAGCTTTACTCAGCCTCCCAAATGCTCTCGTCTTTTCCTTTCTCCTTTGATTTTCTCATTAAAGACACTGGGCATCAGCTTTGCAAGGGAGTCGTGTTTCATTCTCCCCTCTTCTCCGGTCCCAGCCAGCTGAGCATCCAAAAGAGTTCCTCCCTTGGTAAAACGACGGTTTTCTCCCTAGTTCCTGGGTTTGAGAGGGCCTCGTCTTTTGCCCCTGACATCCCATAGCAATGGAGACAAGGCCGGTTTGGGGCGAGAGCTCTTGTGGAAGGAGCCCCATTACCCATCGGGACACCTCGAAAGCCACAAAACAAAGTATGAGGGAAGCCCGAATTTTCTGTTGAATCTCCCTGTGCTGCATTGGTTACGGCAGGGACTCAGCAGACTGCTGGATGAATGAGAGCCAATGGTGGCGCTGGCTACTTTGTCAGGAACGTCTTTGTTAAGAACTCAGAAAGCGAATCCCAGGAATTTTTCACATCCACAACAGGGAGTGCCATCAGTCTGGGGAAGGAGGTCGGCAGAGCACTGTGTTTCCCAGGCCAGTCCCCCCTCCTGCTGTGGGCTCCTGCCCCGGCGGCAATGTTGAATCTGACGGTCCTCCTTGTCCACATATCTCTGCCATTACAGGCCCATGGGGCGGGCTCGGGCTGGGGAAACTACTCGGAGCGACCAGGGTGCAAGTGGTTCTGGTCCCAGCCCCCCAGGGCTGTGCACTGCTCCCTTTTGTCCAGGACAGGAATTAACCGGGCGGAGCAGAAAGAGAGGATCGCAGGGCCCTGCCATCGGTGTCCATCCCACGGTGCGCAACCCCCTACCCACCTTTCTGTTATCCACCAGGGGCAGCAAGCCTGGCCTCTGCACCGTTTCCCCCAGCTCAAGGTCTGACCTTCAAGGCACAGAGAGGCTTGGGCTCAGGGGACCAGTGCAGTGGTTTCAACTCTCTGCAGCACCGGAGCTCTGGCAGGTAAGAAGAGGAGTTGTGTGCAGTGGGGCCGGTGCCCCTCAGCTCCCTCTTCGTTCCTGACTGTTAGCTGTGCTGGGAGAGAAGCAGCCTGTGACGAGATCCTGGGTGAGCGCCAGGGGGAACAGCACAGAGGCACCACAGCCAAGCCTGACGGCACATGCTCTGTCCTGGTGAAAAGTCCACCAGTCGAGCGTGAATGACTCCTGTCCGTATGAGCTGGTGGTATCCTTCCAGAGTGCGAGGGGAACGTGGCTGGTGACAAATCAATCTCAAAGCCAGGCTCGAGTCCTTTGGAGGCGCTGAGCCGCTCCGGGGTCACTCTCCCGTGTTCCTTCCCGGGAAGGAGCGTGGGGCTCCGCCGGTCAGTCATTTTCTGCTGTGAATGCTGAGACCTATTTCCGAAAGGTCCCTGGAGCTGAGCCCAGCTGTCGGGAGAGTGGACCAGTCCCAAAAGGCAAAAGCTGGAGGCTGGCTCCTTCTCTGCCATGTCAAGAAGCAGGTTAAAAAGGTGTAGGTGTCAGGAGCAGGAGCAGGAGCAGGAACAGCAAGATCAGGAGCAGTGGCAGCGGCAGCGGCAGGAGTAGGAGCAGGAGCAGGAGCAGGAGCAGGAGGAGAAGCAGCAGCAGGAGCAGCGGCAGCAGTGGCAGGATCGGCAGCAGCATGCTGACGAGGTGGCCGAGTGGTGAAGGCGATGGACTGCTAATCCATTGTGCTCTGCACGCATGGGTTCGAATCCCATCCTCGTCGGTCAGCCCAACAATGGTCAGAGTTTCTGAGTGTGAGCAGCTCGATGTGTGCCCCCAAGTAAGCCTTTGTTTTGAGATGAGAGTGGCCTGCAAAGAAACTTGCAAGGGTTTGAAGTGGCTCAGGACACACCTCAACCTCTTCTGTCTCCACATAGGCAAGAGGAACAAGAAGGGAGAGGACGAAGATCCAGGGAACTCACAGGATGGTCAGCCTCTCCGCAGTCCCTGGGAAGACGATAGAGCAAAACATCTTGGAAGTAGTTTCCAAACATAGGTAGCACAGGAAGGTGGTTGGGAGTAGCAAGCATGGATTTACAAAGGAGAAGTCACGCTTAACCAAGCTGGTAGCCTTCTACAGTGAGGTGACTAGCTTGGTGGGGAAGGGAAGAGCGGTGGATGTTGTTTACCTTGCCTTCGGTAAGGCTCAACCAGCCATGGGAACGAAAAACAAAATAGGCGTCAAGCACTTCCAGTCACAGAACATTTCAGGTAAGGTATTTTGCTATGGGAGACATTGCTCTTATCCGTTCACAGACTCTCAGAATCGTTGGGGTTGCAAGGGACCTCCTGAGATCCTTTAGTCCAAGCCAACTGCTCCAGCAACGTCAACTTGAGCTGGTTGCTTGGGACATAGTCGGGGTGGGTTTTGAGTATCTCCAAGGATGGAGACTCCACAACCTCTCTGGGCAACCTGGTCCACTGTTTGACCACCCTCACGGTAAGAAAGTGGTTTCCTGCCTTGCGATGGAATTTCACGTGTTTTAATTTGTGCCCATTGACTCTTGCGCTGCCAGTTGGTACTAGTGAGAAGAGTCTGGCTCCCTCTTCATTCCCTTCCGTCAGGTGTGGGAAGAATCCCAGCTCTCGCAGCCTCCCCTCCTATTTCAGACCCGCCAAGCCCTTAACCGGTTCTGTGACAAAGCAGGGATCTGCAGGGAAGACCCGTGTGCAGGCAGCCAGCCATGCCACCAAGGGATGTGCTGTCCCAGGTGGTCAGGAGCGACTTGGCAGGGGTCGGAGGAACAGGGACGATCCAGCGTGGTTGTGAAAGGCACAGAGCTGGCTGGAGCCTCTTCCTGCCCACATGACCTCCCCTCCCTTACACACATTTGCACTTCTGCCTCCCTGGCCACCTGCCTCCCTCTCCCAATTTCCTTCGGATATCTCTTCCCCACGACCGTGGGCTTCTTGCTCTCCCCACCCTGCTCTCCTCTGGGTGCCCTTCCCAGTAGGTTTGCACTTCCAAGGATGCCTCGTGGCTCCTGCTGACCAGCACCTGTGAGCAGCGTGCCCGCACGCGTCAGCATGCAAACATGATACGAGAAGAAGAGACTGGGGTTTGGCCAAGGGGCTCAGAGCTCAGAATGCTGCTGACCCCACCCCGCCGCCAGCCTCGCGTATCCCTAAGGCCTGTGAGCCAGGCAAAGGGGGCCACTGCCAGCCTCTGAATCCAGAGGCAGAGCCTGGGGGAGATGAGAAAGGGGCTGCCTGCTGCGGAGGGGTCAGCTTCTTCACGGGCACCTCAATCTCACCCGGCCAGCCTCAGGGAAGAGAAGAAGAGCAGAACTCTTTCTCATCGACAGATGAGCTTGGTGGTTTGGACAGCCCAGAAGGATCCCTTTCTCTTCAGTGGCTGCTGAACCCAGGAGCCCAGCAGAGCTCAGGCTGCCACAGCTCCACGCCCCCAGGCCCAGCCAGCAGCGAGGCTGAGCATGCCTCCCAGGAGGCACGCACACACACAAATCCATGTATACATCCCATACTGAGCCTCGTGCTGTCCTGTGGTGCTCTTTTCCTGCACTCATCACAGTTTTCCAGTACTTAAAGGCCACTACAAAGACGACGGAGACTCTCTCTTGACAGCGAGACACATAGAGAGGACAGGGAGCAACCGGCAGAGGCTTCGCCTCGATATAAGAAAGACTTTTTTTACAGTGAGAACAATCATTCACCGCAACGACCTCCCCAGAGACGTGGTGGAGTCCCCAAGACTGAAGGTTTTCGAGATGCGATTGGACAGGGGGCTGGGTAATCTCATCTAGGCTCCCTTTCCCACAAAAGGTTGGACCAGATGATCTGTTGAGGTTCCTACCAGTCGGGGCGATTCTACGATTCCATGAAAACTTGGGCTTCCCTCATACTTTGTTTTGTGGCTTTCGAGGTGTCCCGATGGGTAATGGGGCTCCTTCCACAAGAGCTCTCGCCCCAAACCGGCCTTGTCTCCATTGCTATGGGATGTCAGGGGCAAAAGACGAGGCCCTCTCAAACCCAGGAACTAGGGAGAAAACCATCGTTTTACCAAGGGAGGAACTCTTTTGGATGCTCAGCTGGCTGGGACCGGAGAAGAGGGGAGAATGAAACACGACTCCCTTGCAAAGCTGATGCCCAGTGTCTTTAATGAGAAAATCAAAGGAGAAAGGAAAAGACGAGAGCATTTGGGAGGCTGAGTAAAGCTCAGAGGAGTGCTGCCATCTGAAGGAAAACCTCCACGGCAGGGATGCTTCTCTTCCAGTTCCCCTTCAAGGCTCTGGCAGTCATCTATCGTGATCACCTAGACCCGTTGCTACGGAAGGAAGGAGGAGGTATTTCATGGGGAGCATGAGATAAAGCAGAGCAAGAGGGGGAAAGGGAGAGGCTTCCTTGGAAGAGACGGAAGGCCAGCGCAGGCCCCTTCCTCCCAGCGCGGGCGGAGAAGCGGGAGCTCGGCTCCTCTGCAGACCACGGCCACGCTCTCAGGGCTGGCTCCAGGGCTTTCCTCGAGGCTCCTGGCGCTCGGCCACGGGCAGGCAATCCACGGGCTTCAGCATAAGAGATTGCCCCGTCCCAGAGGCCCACAGAGCCCACGGCCCAGACCGGACCACCCAAAGCCCCCCAGCCCCAGGGAGCCCCCAGAAGCGATGGGCACACTGCCAGCGCTGAGAGAGCTCCCCACGGCAGCCGACGCGGTGGATCCCACAGCTGTGCTCTGAGGGAAGGAGCTGAGGATTGGGCCCGGCAGCGTCACCAGGACTGGCGAGGGCTGGATCGCGACGCTGGAGTCGGCGCACCGGATGACGCACGGCTCGTTGCAGCTGTTGGCGAGCGGGGTTGGGCCGCAGGCGGCTGGCAGGCAGGAGCTGTAGCACGACATGTCTCGCGGAGGGAGGCGACCCTGTAAGACCGGGAGGGAGCAGAGGGCATTAGCTGTTGGGCCCTTCCGGACGCCCAGCTTGGCTCCCCTGAAAACGGGCAGCGCCTGGGCGCTCAGCGGAGAGAGATTTGGGATGGGGCACGAGTCAAGAAAGCTGTGTCCAGCAGCAGGGCTCACAATGGTGCCCTGCTGTGCTCTTGGCCGAACACCACAACGCACCCTCCTCTCCACCGCCTTAACCTCCCCGCTGCCTGGTCACACCCTGCCCTATCTGAAGACCTCTTCTCTCAGCCGCCTGGGATGTCTCACCCACAGGGACCTGGGCTAACGTGGCCAGAGTTACTTGCAACACCCCCATGAAATGCAGGGTCCCACTTGGTAATCATTCTCAAAGGTGGAAGCAGTGGCATGGCCCAAGAGTTGATGGACCTCCAGTGTCTGCGGAGAGGGGGGTTCTGGGCCTTTTGGTGGGCCTGCAGTGGGCATTTGTTTGTAATTGAAGGGTGATCCGAGAGGGTCCGTCCAAACGCAAGGAAGCTCCTCCCGTCCAAGTCAAGCTCCTTCGCAGCCTATACCTCAGCCGGCCTTGCCACTCCCAGGCATGCCTGACGCATTGGAGGCACCCTGCTACCTCCGGTTGCTCCATTACCAAGGGTACGTCTGCAGGCTGTGAGGCTATTTCACAACAGTCCTTCTGCTCAGCCTTGAAGGCTTGGTAGGGAAGGCGCTCCAGAGAGAGCCCTCAGTAAGCCCCCTCCCAGTATGCGGAACTGGATGCCAGGTTTTTCAGGTGGGTTGAGCATAGCCTTGATGCCATGGCCTTAGTCAGGGAAAGATTTCCTACTGCAGACCAAGAGGCTCCCCCTCCTCTTGGCGTCAGGCTGTGTACCTCCTGATCATCAGCCCTTGTACCAGCATCAATGTGTTCACTCAGACAAACAGGTCTCCTTCTCCCCCCTCCCCGCCCTCGAGACCCCTACTCTTGTCAGGTCAGGCTCCTCTCGCCCACTTCTCTCAGGAGGGGACATGTCCGAGTAAAACGCAACAGGGCTCCTGAAGACAGCAGCCACTACGGAAGAAGACGTCTATGGTGGGACTAGCTCTCCTGAGGAAGCTCCTCGTCAGGCCAATAGTGCAAAGGGAGCATTGCCGAACTGCGGATGGCAGAGGAAGTGCCCAGTCATTGGTTAGAGAGTGCTGGCCGTACGTCCTGAGCCTTGGAAAGAACCGCTGCTGGCAAAGAAACCAACCCATGCCCTGTTTCACATCCTAGACCATTCACCGAGGACAAGGGAGGCAAAATGCATGCAGCCCTCTCCACAAAATCTGTCCTGCCAACCGAGGAGACGAGAGGCAAAATGAACTGAGACTTACCAACTTCCCAGAGCAGAGGAAGGCACGAGGAGAGGATAGGGGAGCTGGGAGTTGGGCACACTTTTATACAGCGGGCCAGAGCCCCAGGGGAGCTGAAAAATGACACAAACATGAAGCATGTTGAGAAACAGCAATTTTGGCTTCTCAAAGCTCTGCTGGTAGATGAAAGACATGCCTCCTTTGCCTGAAATGCTTGGCTCCCCTTTCATCCTGGGTAGCACCGAAGTGATTTTGTTGATAGCAATTATGTTTCTTCCCCAGACCAAGGCTCGTTTGAGGCCTCATTCCAGCAGCAGATTCAGGCCACGAGTAGGTGTTGTGCACGTCCTGCCCTTCCTGGGGAACACGGCCACCACTCACTTAGGACTTTGCCTGTGGAGCACGCCTGAAGGCCACTCAGAAGGGTCTCTCTTTGATGGGCTGAGGCTGACCCGGAGCAACACCAGTGCCTGCAGGCTATGGAGCGGCTCAGCGCTCAGCCAAGCCTCTGCAGGATGGCTGCTCCGCTGAGGGACAGAGAACGGAGGAGACTCAGATCCGCGGGGTGACTGGAAGGTGGTGGTCAAACAAGGCCCTCCTGCAGTCTGGAGAGAAACCCCGTTGTGTGCAGGGATGGGGACGCTGAGGCCATTGCTGGAGTGGATGAGGGTACTCGGCGGCAGATCTCTGCTCCCCCCCCGGGCCTCGGTGATGCACACACTTGCCAGCCGTGCAAAGGGAGCCCAGCAGCTGAGCTGTCGTCTTCGGTCAGGAAAGGCCAGAGTGTTTTCTTTGGGAACTGCACAGCCCTTGCCTCGCCTGCCAGGACTTTACTCATTACTCTCCTGAGGAGAAGCAACGGCTCAACGTGGCCCTGGAGAGCAATGAAGGAGCCTGCTGACTCATGCCTGAAAGTGAGCCATCACCAAGTGGACCTGTTTGCTTCGGCGCAGTCTTCCCAAACAACACTCATCTTTGCATCGTTGCTGGGTGCTCGTTCAGGTCACTGACCCAGAGGGTCTGGCTTGTTTTTCCCGGCTCAGGGACGGATTGGCACATTTAATTGCAAGGTGGCACCAGCAGACCACCTCGGAGTCACCTGTGAGTCACCAAAAAGTGCCGAGGCACTATGAGAGACCTCAGCTCCACCTCGGTGCGAATCATCCATGCACTGGCAGGAGGGGCTCTGGGGGAAATGGATTCAGACGTGCAGAGGACCCTAGGCGCAACCTCATGTCCGCATTCCTGCAGAAATGCAGCTTTCTGTACAGTGTTGTCACCATGGCTGTTAGCATCTTGCGCAACCGCTTGGTGACTCCTTGACATCCTGTCATGCTCCTCGGTGAAACTGCAGCCAAAGGAGGACATCATGGACGTGCCCTGACGTTCCCACTCCCGGACAATTCTGGAGCACAGACCAAATTGAGGAAAGTTGACGCCCCTATGTGTCCAGGGCCTGCGGAGCCTGCTTTTTTGACGGACCGGTGTGACAGACCACCGGACTGAGGCTGCAGCCACTGAGTGGCACCAGGTGGTGCTCCCTGCTGCCCTACGAGACATAGAGGAGACCGGGCCAGTCGGTCTGGGAAGGTTGGGGGGGGAGCTCAAAGGCCAGGCACGTGTCGCCAGCCCTGAGAGCTGCCTGGAAAGGGCCTCTGACTACCCACGCTGCTCGGGAAGGTGGGCCACGCTCTCACCCGGGCGGCCGTGCTGTTTGGGGAAGGGTCTTGGGAGGGGATTGTTGTTTTCTCCTGCAGAGGATTGGTGGCTCTGTCTCACTTCTGCTGTCATTTCCAGCAGGGCCATGCTCTGGGGCTGTTGTGCCATCCTGCCAGGACGGTCGACCCAGTGCCACAGCTCACAGCAGAAACGCACTCGCTGCCTACAGGCAGAAACAGGTCCCAGGAGTCAGTATGGCACCAGGGTGGGAGGCAGCCACCCGCGGCTCTTTTCCAGGTGGAACTGGAAGCGCACTGACAAAGCAGCCAGTGATGCTCCCTCCTGAAAGGCTCCGAGAGGAACTTGCGAGGCACTCAAGCCGCAGCGTGTCCTCAAGTGAAGGGCAGGAAGCAGCTGCCTATCTCTTCCAGCCCCCAGAGCCCCAAGATGTGGCCCTTTGAGATGTGGCCCAGCCCCGCAGAAGAGGCACGGGTTGCCCACAGCAGTCTCCACGGGGGAAGCCGCCAGCAGGAACCAGCCACGAGGGAAACTCCCCGAATGGGACGACCTGCCTGTCGTGGCTTAACCCTAGCCGGCAACTGAGCACCACGCAGCCGCTCCCTCACCTCCCTCACAGTGGCATGGGGGAGAGAATCAGAAGGGTAAAAGTGAGAAAACTCGTGGGCTGAGATAAAGGCAGTTTAATAGGTAAAGCAAAAGCCGTGCACGCAGGCAAAGCAAAACAAGGGATTCCTTCACTACTTCCCATCGGCAGGCGGGTGTTCCGCCTCCATCTCCAGGAAAGCAGGGCTCCACCACGCGTAACGGTTACTTGGGAAGACAAACGCCATCACTCCAAACGCCCCCCCCTTCCTTCTTCTTCCCCCAGCTTTGTATGCTGAGCATGACGTCATATGGTCTGGATTATCCCTTTTGTCAGTTGGGGTCAGCTGTCCCAGCTGTGTCTCCTCCCACCTTCTTGTGCGCCCCCAGCCTACTTGCTGGTGGGGTGGTGTGAGAAGCAGAAAAGGCCTTGACTCTGTAGAAGCACTGCTCAGCAGTAACGAAAGCATCTCAGCAGTATCAACGCTGTTTTCAGCACAAATCCAAAACGTAGCCCCATACTAGCTACTATGGAGAAAATTAACTCTATCCCAGCCAAAACCAGCACACTGCCCTACGGCTGCTCTGTTCCCGGATGGTGCACTAATGGAGGAGCGCTCAAACTACTGATGTGCTCCAGCACGTGCCAAAGGCCGCGGTGGGTGAGGGGAGAAGTTGAGTACAGCCTTGCTGTTCGTCCCTCCCTGCTCTCCCTTCTGGCAATTGAGAGGCCATGCAAAGAGGAGCAGACGCCAGGACAGACACTCTGCTCCTCACGTAGCCTCCTTTGCCACCAGACAGGAGCATGACACAGCCCGTCACACCTCCGCTACAGCAGGCAGTGAGTACCATTGCTGGGCTGCTCTCCTCCTTGGCCTGCCACCCTGCCCCGCTGCTGGATGCGGGAAGGGTGGCGAGGCATTCCTCTGCCGCATGAGGAGCCTGGCATTTGCTGTGCCTGAGCAAAGCTGAGGCAGCGGGAGAGGGCACATGCATCCACCTGCCTCAGCAGGCATGTGGTAACACCTGAGGGCAGGAAGCGGACAGCACAGGCCCATCCTTGCTCCGCAAGATGCCTTCTGCTTTGAACTGCAGCCACAAGAGGACATGTCCTTCCCAGGGCTGGCAAGGCAACCGAAAGTGAAGAGCACCCTCAGTCAAATGCCTGTGAGTTTACTCCTCAGCCACTTTGACCTTGAACCCTTGGGGCTGACTACCCACTTTGGGAATGACAGTTTTGAGAATGAGAACTGACAGATTTCCATAGAACAAGATTTCCGCGCGCCCCCCCGCCCCCCCCGCCCCCTCCCCTTCCCATTTTTTCCTTTGTTTTGGGGCCACCACAGAGCTACCGGGCCACCTCTAGGAATGGTCCCAGTGCCCCCACCCCTTCACACAGCGGCGCTTCTCTCCATCTCACAGAGGGTCCTTCCTTGGCCTTCACCTTCCAACCGCCTCTGGGCTTCTGAGTCCCCTCCTTTCCGTCTCCCTCGGCCAGACAAGCATCCAGCTGGGGCTTGGCTGATTGCTGAGCCCTTCCATGGCCCTGCGGGGCCTTGTGTTTCTCAGGGTCAGCCTCAGCCCTTCAACAGGAGACCCACGCGAGTGGCCTTCATCAGGAGTGCTCCACAGCCGAAGGCCTGACTGAGAGTGGTAGTCACGTTCCCCAGCAAGGATGTGCACAACCCACACACAGGCCCTGGAGCTACTGAAACCCTTTCCTGGCAACTGGCATGGGACCTCAAATGACCGTTGCTTTGAGGAGCCAGCATCTAATGCATCACTGTGCTCTCGCCCAATAGGGAAATGCAAGCCAGACCTTTCAGATGAAAGAGACAAGCTCTTCATCTCCTGGCTGCGCTCTGCAAGCCTCAAATTGCTGTTGGTCAATGTGCTTCACACAGAAGGCGTGTTCCAGCTCTCCTGAGGCGCTGGCTCACCATATAAAAAGCCTGTGCCACTCCAGGCCCTTCCATCCAAATCTCTTCCCTTGCTCTCCGCGGTGAACTTGGTAAGTCTGAACTCACTCCTTCTCCTCCTGCTGGCAGGATTTCTGTCACGGGGACTGCTTCCCTTCTGTGCGTGGTCCTTCTGATATGTGGTCCAGGCTTGAAAACACATTGTGCTTCCCTCTTCCGGGAGGTGAGTTGGTGAGGGAAGAGGGGGGGCTTCAGTCCCTTCCGAGAGGGACTGGGCTCTTTTGTAGCAGCGGCTCTGCTGAAGCCTGAGGCTGAACGACCAGTACCATCTAACCGGTCGTCAGGTACTTCCTCCCCCAACGACAGTGCAGCGACATGCCTCGGTCACCCTTGGCGTGGAAAGGAACTTTGCAGGGAGATCTGGCCCTACGCAGGCACTGCCCGTTTTCAGGGGAGCCAAGCTGGGCGTCCGGAAGGGCCCAACAGCTAATGCCCTCTGCTCCCTCCCGGTCTTACAGGGTCGCCTCCCTCCGCGAGACATGTCGTGCTACAGCTCCTGCCTGCCAGCCGCCTGCGGCCCAACCCCGCTCGCCAACAGCTGCAACGAGCCGTGCGTCATCCGGTGCGCCGACTCCAGCGTCGCGATCCAGCCCTCGCCAGTCCTGGTGACGCTGCCGGGCCCAATCCTCAGCTCCTTCCCTCAGAGCACAGCTGTGGGATCCACCGCGTCGGCTGCCGTGGGGAGCTCTCTCAGCGCTGGCAGTGTGCCCATCGCTTCTGGGGGCTCCCTGGGGCTGGGGGGCTTTGGGTGGTCCGGTCTGGGCCGTGGGCTCTGTGGGCCTCTGGGACGGGGCAATCTCTTATGCTGAAGCCCGTGGATTGCCTGCCCGTGGCCGAGTGCCAGGAGCCTCGAGGAAAGCCCTGGAGCCAGCCCTGAGAGCGTGGCCGTGGTCTGCAGAGGAGCCGAGCTCCCGCTTCTCCGCCCGCGCTGGGAGGAAGGGGCCTGCGCTGGCCTTCCGTCTCTTCCAAGGAAGCCTCTCCCTTTCCCCCTCTTGCTCTGCTTTACCTCATGCTCCCCATGAAATACCTCCTCCTTCCTTCCGTAGCAACGGGTCTAGGTGATCACGATAGATGACTGCCAGAGCCTTGAAGGGGAACTGGAAGAGAAGCATCCCTGCCGTGGAGGTTTTCCTTCAGATGGCAGCACTCCTCTGAGCTTTACTCAGCCTCCCAAATGCTCTCGTCTTTTCCTTTCTCCTTTGATTTTCTCATTAAAGACACTGGGCATCAGCTTTGCAAGGGAGTCGTGTTTCATTCTCCCCTCTTCTCCGGTCCCAGCCAGCTGAGCATCCAAAAGAGTTCCTCCCTTGGTAAAACGACGGTTTTCTCCCTAGTTCCTGGGTTTGAGAGGGCCTCGTCTTTTGCCCCTGACATCCCATAGCAATGGAGACAAGGCCGGTTTGGGGCGAGAGCTCTTGTGGAAGGAGCCCCATTACCCATCGGGACACCTCGAAAGCCACAAAACAAAGTATGAGGGAAGCCCAAGTTTTCATGGAATCGTAGAATCGCCCCGACTGGTAGGAACCTCAACAGATCATCTGGTCCAACCTTTTGTGGGAAAGGGAGCCTAGATGAGATTACCCAGCCCCCTGTCCAATCGCATCTCGAAAACCTTCAGTCTTGGGGACTCCACCACGTCTCTGGGGAGGTCGTTGCGGTGAATGATTGTTCTCACTGTAAAAAAAGTCTTTCTTATATCGAGGCGAAGCCTCTGCCGGTTGCTCCCTGTCCTCTCTATGTGTCTCGCTGTCAAGAGAGAGTCTCCGTCGTCTTTGTAGTGGCCTTTAAGTACTGGAAAACTGTGATGAGTGCAGGAAAAGAGCACCACAGGACAGCACGAGGCTCAGTATGGGATGTATACATGGATTTGTGTGTGTGCGTGCCTCCTGGGAGGCATGCTCAGCCTCGCTGCTGGCTGGGCCTGGGGGCGTGGAGCTGTGGCAGCCTGAGCTCTGCTGGGCTCCTGGGTTCAGCAGCCACTGAAGAGAAAGGGATCCTTCTGGGCTGTCCAAACCACCAAGCTCATCTGTCGATGAGAAAGAGTTCTGCTCTTCTTCTCTTCCCTGAGGCTGGCCGGGTGAGATTGAGGTGCCCATGAAGAAGCTGACCCCTCCGCAGCAGGCAGCCCCTTTCCCATCTCCCCCAGGCTCTGCCTCTGGATTCAGAGGCTGGCAGTGGCCCCCTTTGCCTGGCTCACAGGCCTTAGGGATACGCGAGGCTGGCGGCGGGGTGGGGTCAGCAGCATTCTGAGCTCTGAGCCCCTTGGCCAAACCCCAGTCTCTTCTTCTCGTATCATGTTTGCATGCTGACGTGTGCGGGCACGCTGCTCACAGGTGCTGGTCAGCAGGAGCCACGAGGCATCCTTGGAAGTGCAAACCTACTGGGAAGGGCACCCAGAGGAGAGCAGGGTGGGGAGAGCAAGAAGCCCACGGTCGTGGGGAAGAGATATCCGAAGGAAATTGGGAGAGGGAGGCAGGTGGCCAGGGAGGCAGAAGTGCAAATGTGTGTAAGGGAGGGGAGGTCGTGTGGGCAGGAAGAGGCTCCAGCCAGCTCTGTGCCTTTCACAACCACGCTGGATCGTCCCTGTTCCTCCGACCCCTGCCAAGTCGCTCCTGACCACCCGGGACAGCACATCCCTTGGTGGCATGGCTGGCTGCTGGCTACCCCTGCCTGCACACGGGTCTTCCCTGCAGATCCCTGCTTTGTCACAGAACCGGTTAAGGGCTTGGCGGGTCTGAAATAGGAGGGGAGGCTGCGAGAGCTGGGATTCTTCCCACACCTGACGGAAGGGAATGAAGAGGGAGCCAGACTCTTCTCACTAGTACCAACTGGCAGCGCAAGAGTCAATGGGCACAAATTAAAACACGTGAAATTCCATCGCAAGGCAGGAAACCACTTTCTTACCGTGAGGGTGGTCAAACAGTGGACCAGGTTGCCCAGAGAGGTTGTGGAGTCTCCATCCTTGGAGATACTCAAAACCCACCCCGACTATGTCCCAAGCAACCAGCTCAAGTTGACGTTGCTGGAGCAGTTGGCTTGGACTAAAGGATCTCAGGAGGTCCCTTGCAACCCCAACGATTCTGAGAGTCTGTGAACGGATAAGAGCAATGTCTCCCATAGCAAAATACCTTACCTGAAATGTTCTGTGACTGGAAGTGCTTGACGCCTATTTTGTTTTTCGTTCCCATGGCTGGTTGAGCCTTACCGAAGGCAAGGTAAACAACATCCACCGCTCTTCCCTTCCCCACCAAGCTAGTCACCTCACTGTAGAAGGCTACCAGCTTGGTTAAGCGTGACTTCTCCTTTGTAAATCCATGCTTGCTACTCCCAACCACCTTCCTGTGCTACCTATGTTTGGAAACTACTTCCAAGATGTTTTGCTCTATCGTCTTCCCAGGGACTGCGGAGAGGCTGACCATCCTGTGAGTTCCCTGGATCTTCGTCCTCTCCCTTCTTGTTCCTCTTGCCTATGTGGAGACAGAAGAGGTTGAGGTGTGTCCTGAGCCACTTCAAACCCTTGCAAGTTTCTTTGCAGGCCACTCTCATCTCAAAACAAAGGCTTACTTGGGGGCACACATCGAGCTGCTCACACTCAGAAACTCTGACCATTGTTGGGCTGACCGACGAGGATGGGATTCGAACCCATGCGTGCAGAGCACAATGGATTAGCAGTCCATCGCCTTCACCACTCGGCCACCTCGTCAGCATGCTGCTGCCGATCCTGCCACTGCTGCCGCTGCTCCTGCTGCTGCTTCTCCTCCTGCTCCTGCTCCTGCTCCTGCTCCTGCTCCTGCTCCTGACACCTACACCTTTTTAACCTGCTTCTTGACATGGCAGAGAAGGAGCCAGCCTCCAGCTTTTGCCTTTTGGGACTGGTCCACTCTCCCGACAGCTGGGCTCAGCTCCAGGGACCTTTCGGAAATAGGTCTCAGCATTCACAGCAGAAAATGACTGACCGGCGGAGCCCCACGCTCCTTCCCGGGAAGGAACACGGGAGAGTGACCCCGGAGCGGCTCAGCGCCTCCAAAGGACTCGAGCCTGGCTTTGAGATTGATTTGTCACCAGCCACGTTCCCCTCGCACTCTGGAAGGATACCACCAGCTCATACGGACAGGAGTCATTCACGCTCGACTGGTGGACTTTTCACCAGGACAGAGCATGTGCCGTCAGGCTTGGCTGTGGTGCCTCTGTGCTGTTCCCCCTGGCGCTCACCCAGGATCTCGTCACAGGCTGCTTCTCTCCCAGCACAGCTAACAGTCAGGAACGAAGAGGGAGCTGAGGGGCACCGGCCCCACTGCACACAACTCCTCTTCTTACCTGCCAGAGCTCCGGTGCTGCAGAGAGTTGAAACCACTGCACTGGTCCCCTGAGCCCAAGCCTCTCTGTGCCTTGAAGGTCAGACCTTGAGCTGGGGGAAACGGTGCAGAGGCCAGGCTTGCTGCCCCTGGTGGATAACAGAAAGGTGGGTAGGGGGTTGCGCACCGTGGGATGGACACCGATGGCAGGGCCCTGCGATCCTCTCTTTCTGCTCCGCCCGGTTAATTCCTGTCCTGGACAAAAGGGAGCAGTGCACAGCCCTGGGGGGCTGGGACCAGAACCACTTGCACCCTGGTCGCTCCGAGTAGTTTCCCCAGCCCGAGCCCGCCCCATGGGCCTGTAATGGCAGAGATATGTGGACAAGGAGGACCGTCAGATTCAACATTGCCGCCGGGGCAGGAGCCCACAGCAGGAGGGGGGACTGGCCTGGGAAACACAGTGCTCTGCCGACCTCCTTCCCCAGACTGATGGCACTCCCTGTTGTGGATGTGAAAAATTCCTGGGATTCGCTTTCTGAGTTCTTAACAAAGACGTTCCTGACAAAGTAGCCAGCGCCACCATTGGCTCTCATTCATCCAGCAGTCTGCTGAGTCCCTGCCGTAACCAATGCAGCACAGGGAGATTCAACAGAAAATTCGGGCTTCCCTCATACTTTGTTTTGTGGCTTTCGAGGTGTCCCGATGGGTAATGGGGCTCCTTCCACAAGAGCTCTCGCCCCAAACCGGCCTTGTCTCCATTGCTATGGGATGTCAGGGGCAAAAGACGAGGCCCTCTCAAACCCAGGAACTAGGGAGAAAACCGTCGTTTTACCAAGGGAGGAACTCTTTTGGATGCTCAGCTGGCTGGGACCGGAGAAGAGGGGAGAATGAAACACGACTCCCTTGCAAAGCTGATGCCCAGTGTCTTTAATGAGAAAATCAAAGGAGAAAGGAAAAGACGAGAGCATTTGGGAGGCTGAGTAAAGCTCAGAGGAGTGCTGCCATCTGAAGGAAAACCTCCACGGCAGGGATGCTTCTCTTCCAGTTCCCCTTCAAGGCTCTGGCAGTCATCTATCGTGATCACCTAGACCCGTTGCTACGGAAGGAAGGAGGAGGTATTTCATGGGGAGCATGAGGTAAAGCAGAGCAAGAGGGGGAAAGGGAGAGGCTTCCTTGGAAGAGACGGAAGGCCAGCGCAGGCCCCTTCCTCCCAGCGCGGGCGGAGAAGCGGGAGCTCGGCTCCTCTGCAGACCACGGCCACGCTCTCAGGGCTGGCTCCAGGGCTTTCCTCGAGGCTCCTGGCGCTCGGCCACGGGCAGGCAATCCACGGGCTTCAGCATAAGAGATTGCCCCGTCCCAGAGGCCCACAGAGCCCACGGCCCAGACCGGACCACCCAAAGCCCCCCAGCCCCAGGGAGCCCCCAGAAGCGATGGGCACACTGCCAGCGCTGAGAGAGCTCCCCACGGCAGCCGACGCGGTGGATCCCACAGCTGTGCTCTGAGGGAAGGAGCTGAGGATTGGGCCCGGCAGCGTCACCAGGACTGGCGAGGGCTGGATCGCGACGCTGGAGTCGGCGCACCGGATGACGCACGGCTCGTTGCAGCTGTTGGCGAGCGGGGTTGGGCCGCAGGCGGCTGGCAGGCAGGAGCTGTAGCACGACATGTCTCGCGGAGGGAGGCGACCCTGTAAGACCGGGAGGGAGCAGAGGGCATTAGCTGTTGGGCCCTTCCGGACGCCCAGCTTGGCTCCCCTGAAAACGGGCAGTGCCTGCGTAGGGCCGGATCTCCCTGCAAAGTTCCTTTCCACGCCAAGGGTGACCGAGGCATGTCGCTGCACTGTCGTTGGGGGAGGAAGTACCTGACGACCGGTTAGATGGTACTGGTCGTTCAGCCTCAGGCTTCAGCAGAGCCGCTGCTACAAAAGAGCCCAGTCCCTCTCGGAAGGGACTGAAGCCCCCCCTCTTCCCTCACCAACTCACCTCCCGGAAGAGGGAAGCACAATGTGTTTTCAAGCCTGGACCACATATCAGAAGGACCACGCACAGAAGGGAAGCAGTCCCCGTGACAGAAATCCTGCCAGCAGGAGGAGAAGGAGTGAGTTCAGACTTACCAAGTTCACCGCGGAGAGCAAGGGAAGAGATTTGGATGGAAGGGCCTGGAGTGGCACAGGCTTTTTATATGGTGAGCCAGCGCCTCAGGAGAGCTGGAACACGCCTTCTGTGTGAAGCACATTGACCAACAGCAATTTGAGGCTTGCAGAGCGCAGCCAGGAGATGAAGAGCTTGTCTCTTTCATCTGAAAGGTCTGGCTTGCATTTCCCTATTGGGCGAGAGCACAGTGATGCATTAGATGCTGGCTCCTCAAAGCAACGGTCATTTGAGGTCCCATGCCAGTTGCCAGGAAAGGGTTTCAGTAGCTCCAGGGCCTGTGTGTGGGTTGTGCACATCCTTGCTGGGGAACGTGACTACCACTCTCAGTCAGGCCTTCGGCTGTGGAGCACTCCTGATGAAGGCCACTCGCGTGGGTCTCCTGTTGAAGGGCTGAGGCTGACCCTGAGAAACACAAGGCCCCGCAGGGCCATGGAAGGGCTCAGCAATCAGCCAAGCCCCAGCTGGATGCTTGTCTGGCCGAGGGAGACGGAAAGGAGGGGACTCAGAAGCCCAGAGGCGGTTGGAAGGTGAAGGCCAAGGAAGGACCCTCTGTGAGATGGAGAGAAGCGCCGCTGTGTGAAGGGGTGGGGGCACTGGGACCATTCCTAGAGGTGGCCCGGTAGCTCTGTGGTGGCCCCAAAACAAAGGAAAAAATGGGAAGGGGAGGGGGCGGGGGGGGGGCGGGGGGGCGCGCGGAAATCTTGTTCTATGGAAATCTGTCAGTTCTCATTCTCAAAACTGTCATTCCCAAAGTGGGTAGTCAGCCCCAAGGGTTCAAGGTCAAAGTGGCTGAGGAGTAAACTCACAGGCATTTGACTGAGGGTGCTCTTCACTTTCGGTTGCCTTGCCAGCCCTGGGAAGGACATGTCCTCTTGTGGCTGCAGTTCAAAGCAGAAGGCATCTTGCGGAGCAAGGATGGGCCTGTGCTGTCCGCTTCCTGCCCTCAGGTGTTACCACATGCCTGCTGAGGCAGGTGGATGCATGTGCCCTCTCCCGCTGCCTCAGCTTTGCTCAGGCACAGCAAATGCCAGGCTCCTCATGCGGCAGAGGAATGCCTCGCCACCCTTCCCGCATCCAGCAGCGGGGCAGGGTGGCAGGCCAAGGAGGAGAGCAGCCCAGCAATGGTACTCACTGCCTGCTGTAGCGGAGGTGTGACGGGCTGTGTCATGCTCCTGTCTGGTGGCAAAGGAGGCTACGTGAGGAGCAGAGTGTCTGTCCTGGCGTCTGCTCCTCTTTGCATGGCCTCTCAATTGCCAGAAGGGAGAGCAGGGAGGGACGAACAGCAAGGCTGTACTCAACTTCTCCCCTCACCCACCGCGGCCTTTGGCACGTGCTGGAGCACATCAGTAGTTTGAGCGCTCCTCCATTAGTGCACCATCCGGGAACAGAGCAGCCGTAGGGCAGTGTGCTGGTTTTGGCTGGGATAGAGTTAATTTTCTCCATAGTAGCTAGTATGGGGCTACGTTTTGGATTTGTGCTGAAAACAGCGTTGATACTGCTGAGATGCTTTCGTTACTGCTGAGCAGTGCTTCTACAGAGTCAAGGCCTTTTCTGCTTCTCACACCACCCCACCAGCGAGTAGGCTGGGGGCGCACAAGAAGGTGGGAGGAGACACAGCTGGGACAGCTGACCCCAACTGACAAAAGGGATAATCCAGACCATATGACGTCATGCTCAGCATACAAAGCTGGGGGAAGAAGAAGGAAGGGGGGGGCGTTCGGAGTGATGGCGTTTGTCTTCCCAAGTAACCGTTACGCGTGGTGGAGCCCTGCTTTCCTGGAGATGGAGGCGGAACACCCGCCTGCCGATGGGAAGTAGTGAAGGAATCCCTTGTTTTGCTTTGCCTGCGTGCACGGCTTTTGCTTTACCTATTAAACTGCCTTTATCTCAGCCCACGAGTTTTCTCACTTTTACCCTTCTGATTCTCTCCCCCATGCCACTGTGAGGGAGGTGAGGGAGCGGCTGCGTGGTGCTCAGTTGCCGGCTAGGGTTAAGCCACGACAGGCAGGTCGTCCCATTCGGGGAGTTTCCCTCGTGGCTGGTTCCTGCTGGCGGCTTCCCCCGTGGAGACTGCTGTGGGCAACCCGTGCCTCTTCTGCGGGGCTGGGCCACATCTCAAAGGGCCACATCTTGGGGCTCTGGGGGCTGGAAGAGATAGGCAGCTGCTTCCTGCCCTTCACTTGAGGACACGCTGCGGCTTGAGTGCCTCGCAAGTTCCTCTCGGAGCCTTTCAGGAGGGAGCATCACTGGCTGCTTTGTCAGTGCGCTTCCAGTTCCACCTGGAAAAGAGCCGCGGGTGGCTGCCTCCCACCCTGGTGCCATACTGACTCCTGGGACCTGTTTCTGCCTGTAGGCAGCGAGTGCGTTTCTGCTGTGAGCTGTGGCACTGGGTCGACCGTCCTGGCAGGATGGCACAACAGCCCCAGAGCATGGCCCTGCTGGAAATGACAGCAGAAGTGAGACAGAGCCACCAATCCTCTGCAGGAGAAAACAACAATCCCCTCCCAAGACCCTTCCCCAAACAGCACGGCCGCCCGGGTGAGAGCGTGGCCCACCTTCCCGAGCAGCGTGGGTAGTCAGAGGCCCTTTCCAGGCAGCTCTCAGGGCTGGCGACACGTGCCTGGCCTTTGAGCTCCCCCCCCAACCTTCCCAGACCGACTGGCCCGGTCTCCTCTATGTCTCGTAGGGCAGCAGGGAGCACCACCTGGTGCCACTCAGTGGCTGCAGCCTCAGTCCGGTGGTCTGTCACACCGGTCCGTCAAAAAAGCAGGCTCCGCAGGCCCTGGACACATAGGGGCGTCAACTTTCCTCAATTTGGTCTGTGCTCCAGAATTGTCCGGGAGTGGGAACGTCAGGGCACGTCCATGATGTCCTCCTTTGGCTGCAGTTTCACCGAGGAGCATGACAGGATGTCAAGGAGTCACCAAGCGGTTGCGCAAGATGCTAACAGCCATGGTGACAACACTGTACAGAAAGCTGCATTTCTGCAGGAATGCGGACATGAGGTTGCGCCTAGGGTCCTCTGCACGTCTGAATCCATTTCCCCCAGAGCCCCTCCTGCCAGTGCATGGATGATTCGCACCGAGGTGGAGCTGAGGTCTCTCATAGTGCCTCGGCACTTTTTGGTGACTCACAGGTGACTCCGAGGTGGTCTGCTGGTGCCACCTTGCAATTAAATGTGCCAATCCGTCCCTGAGCCGGGAAAAACAAGCCAGACCCTCTGGGTCAGTGACCTGAACGAGCACCCAGCAACGATGCAAAGATGAGTGTTGTTTGGGAAGACTGCGCCGAAGCAAACAGGTCCACTTGGTGATGGCTCACTTTCAGGCATGAGTCAGCAGGCTCCTTCATTGCTCTCCAGGGCCACGTTGAGCCGTTGCTTCTCCTCAGGAGAGTAATGAGTAAAGTCCTGGCAGGCGAGGCAAGGGCTGTGCAGTTCCCAAAGAAAACACTCTGGCCTTTCCTGACCGAAGACGACAGCTCAGCTGCTGGGCTCCCTTTGCACGGCTGGCAAGTGTGTGCATCACCGAGGCCCGGGGGGGGAGCAGAGATCTGCCGCCGAGTACCCTCATCCACTCCAGCAATGGCCTCAGCGTCCCCATCCCTGCACACAACGGGGTTTCTCTCCAGACTGCAGGAGGGCCTTGTTTGACCACCACCTTCCAGTCACCCCGCGGATCTGAGTCTCCTCCGTTCTCTGTCCCTCAGCGGAGCAGCCATCCTGCAGAGGCTTGGCTGAGCGCTGAGCCGCTCCATAGCCTGCAGGCACTGGTGTTGCTCCGGGTCAGCCTCAGCCCATCAAAGAGAGACCCTTCTGAGTGGCCTTCAGGCGTGCTCCACAGGCAAAGTCCTAAGTGAGTGGTGGCCGTGTTCCCCAGGAAGGGCAGGACGTGCACAACACCTACTCGTGGCCTGAATCTGCTGCTGGAATGAGGCCTCAAACGAGCCTTGGTCTGGGGAAGAAACATAATTGCTATCAACAAAATCACTTCGGTGCTACCCAGGATGAAAGGGGAGCCAAGCATTTCAGGCAAAGGAGGCATGTCTTTCATCTACCAGCAGAGCTTTGAGAAGCCAAAATTGCTGTTTCTCAACATGCTTCATGTTTGTGTCATTTTTCAGCTCCCCTGGGGCTCTGGCCCGCTGTATAAAAGTGTGCCCAACTCCCAGCTCCCCTATCCTCTCCTCGTGCCTTCCTCTGCTCTGGGAAGTTGGTAAGTCTCAGTTCATTTTGCCTCTCGTCTCCTCGGTTGGCAGGACAGATTTTGTGGAGAGGGCTGCATGCATTTTGCCTCCCTTGTCCTCGGTGAATGGTCTAGGATGTGAAACAGGGCATGGGTTGGTTTCTTTGCCAGCAGCGGTTCTTTCCAAGGCTCAGGACGTACGGCCAGCACTCTCTAACCAATGACTGGGCACTTCCTCTGCCATCCGCAGTTCGGCAATGCTCCCTTTGCACTATTGGCCTGACGAGGAGCTTCCTCAGGAGAGCTAGTCCCACCATAGACGTCTTCTTCCGTAGTGGCTGCTGTCTTCAGGAGCCCTGTTGCGTTTTACTCGGACATGTCCCCTCCTGAGAGAAGTGGGCGAGAGGAGCCTGACCTGACAAGAGTAGGGGTCTCGAGGGCGGGGAGGGGGGAGAAGGAGACCTGTTTGTCTGAGTGAACACATTGATGCTGGTACAAGGGCTGATGATCAGGAGGTACACAGCCTGATGCCAAGAGGAGGGGGAGCCTCTTGGTCTGCAGTAGGAAATCTTTCCCTGACTAAGGCCATGGCATCAAGGCTATGCTCAACCCACCTGAAAAACCTGGCATCCAGTTCCGCATACTGGGAGGGGGCTTACTGAGGGCTCTCTCTGGAGCGCCTTCCCTACCAAGCCTTCAAGGCTGAGCAGAAGGACTGTTGTGAAATAGCCTCACAGCCTGCAGACGTACCCTTGGTAATGGAGCAACCGGAGGTAGCAGGGTGCCTCCAATGCGTCAGGCATGCCTGGGAGTGGCAAGGCCGGCTGAGGTATAGGCTGCGAAGGAGCTTGACTTGGACGGGAGGAGCTTCCTTGCGTTTGGACGGACCCTCTCGGATCACCCTTCAATTACAAACAAATGCCCACTGCAGGCCCACCAAAAGGCCCAGAACCCCCCTCTCCGCAGACACTGGAGGTCCATCAACTCTTGGGCCATGCCACTGCTTCCACCTTTGAGAATGATTACCAAGTGGGACCCTGCATTTCATGGGGGTGTTGCAAGTAACTCTGGCCACGTTAGCCCAGGTCCCTGTGGGTGAGACATCCCAGGCGGCTGAGAGAAGAGGTCTTCAGATAGGGCAGGGTGTGACCAGGCAGCGGGGAGGTTAAGGCGGTGGAGAGGAGGGTGCGTTGTGGTGTTCGGCCAAGAGCACAGCAGGGCACCATTGTGAGCCCTGCTGCTGGACACAGCTTTCTTGACTCGTGCCCCATCCCAAATCTCTCTCCGCTGAGCGCCCAGGCGCTGCCCGTTTTCAGGGGAGCCAAGCTGGGCGTCCGGAAGGGCCCAACAGCTAATGCCCTCTGCTCCCTCCCGGTCTTACAGGGTCGCCTCCCTCCGCGAGACATGTCGTGCTACAGCTCCTGCCTGCCAGCCGCCTGCGGCCCAACCCCGCTCGCCAACAGCTGCAACGAGCCGTGCGTCATCCGGTGCGCCGACTCCAGCGTCGCGATCCAGCCCTCGCCAGTCCTGGTGACGCTGCCGGGCCCAATCCTCAGCTCCTTCCCTCAGAGCACAGCTGTGGGATCCACCGCGTCGGCTGCCGTGGGGAGCTCTCTCAGCGCTGGCAGTGTGCCCATCGCTTCTGGGGGCTCCCTGGGGCTGGGGGGCTTTGGGTGGTCCGGTCTGGGCCGTGGGCTCTGTGGGCCTCTGGGACGGGGCAATCTCTTATGCTGAAGCCCGTGGATTGCCTGCCCGTGGCCGAGCGCCAGGAGCCTCGAGGAAAGCCCTGGAGCCAGCCCTGAGAGCGTGGCCGTGGTCTGCAGAGGAGCCGAGCTCCCGCTTCTCCGCCCGCGCTGGGAGGAAGGGGCCTGCGCTGGCCTTCCGTCTCTTCCAAGGAAGCCTCTCCCTTTCCCCCTCTTGCTCTGCTTTATCTCATGCTCCCCATGAAATACCTCCTCCTTCCTTCCGTAGCAACGGGTCTAGGTGATCACGATAGATGACTGCCAGAGCCTTGAAGGGGAACTGGAAGAGAAGCATCCCTGCCGTGGAGGTTTTCCTTCAGATGGCAGCACTCCTCTGAGCTTTACTCAGCCTCCCAAATGCTCTCGTCTTTTCCTTTCTCCTTTGATTTTCTCATTAAAGACACTGGGCATCAGCTTTGCAAGGGAGTCGTGTTTCATTCTCCCCTCTTCTCCGGTCCCAGCCAGCTGAGCATCCAAAAGAGTTCCTCCCTTGGTAAAACGATGGTTTTCTCCCTAGTTCCTGGGTTTGAGAGGGCCTCGTCTTTTGCCCCTGACATCCCATAGCAATGGAGACAAGGCCGGTTTGGGGCGAGAGCTCTTGTGGAAGGAGCCCCATTACCCATCGGGACACCTCGAAAGCCACAAAACAAAGTATGAGGGAAGCCCAAGTTTTCATGGAATCGTAGAATCGCCCCGACTGGTAGGAACCTCAACAGATCATCTGGTCCAACCTTTTGTGGGAAAGGGAGCCTAGATGAGATTACCCAGCCCCCTGTCCAATTGCATCTCGAAAACCTTCAGTCTTGGGGACTCCACCACGTCTCTGGGGAGGTCGTTGCGGTGAATGATTGTTCTCACTGTAAAAAAAGTCTTTCTTATATCGAGGCGAAGCCTCTGCCGGTTGCTCCCTGTCCTCTCTATGTGTCTCGCTGTCAAGAGAGAGTCTCCGTCGTCTTTGTAGTGGCCTTTAAGTACTGGAAAACTGTGATGAGTGCAGGAAAAGAGCACCACAGGACAGCACGAAGCTCAGTACGGGATGTTTTGGGGGAGGAACCAGAGGTGGGTGAAGGGACGATTCAGGGTGGCCCTGGGAGGAAGAAATGTGAGAAATCTAGAGGGAAGATGGGATAACATGGCTGTCACTCAGGAAATGGTTGCTGTTTGGGATGCTTGCCTGGCTATTCTCTGCTTCTGATCAGTGCAGCCTGTCCTGGCTTCTTCTCAAGTTGTATTGCTAACTAATTTCCCTGGCGATGGGCTCTCTATTCTGTGTGTATGTGTGTGTGTGTGTGTATGGAAGTCTAGGGGCCAGCAACTGGAGTCAAACCAGAGGTCGCCGTGGTTACTGTGTTGGTGGTGCCAGTCACTGGAGTGGGACCAGAGGTCATTGGGAGTGTTTGTCTGGGGTGCCAGCACCTGGACAGTCCAGGGTGAGTGGAAATAATGTGCCAGAAAGTGGAGCATGTGTGGGAATGCAAGTCAGTGTGTGGTTGTTCTTGAGTATCAAGCCAGATGATGCAGCGAGTGGCTCTGTATCTCTAAGGGTGAGGTCACAGAAGGTGTTGGCTACAGGAGGCACCAGAGGGTCCTGGCCAACTGCCAGAGACACCATAGAACCTCTTTGTGTCTCTGTGTGAGTCTCTAGGGGCCAGACAAATGATCCTGCCTGCCCTGAACAAGCCAAGCTCCTCTTTCATTTTGAAACTTGAATCCTCAGTGCTCTCATGAGCTCCCAGGTTATTCATTCTGCTGCTTAGCCTTCTGTGACCACATCATCGTCTTGACAGTGTGTTCTCCCCTCCAGTCCTGAGGAACAGGCTCTTGAGCTTATGCTCACCCACTCCATGGTGAAGTGCCATGCATTGTGGCCAGTTCCTTGCAGTAAGCACAACTAACCCTCCACTATCTTCCCTCACTGTCCTTTCTAAAGAGCTTCTCCACATCCACGCAGCACTCCACTCGTGCCAATATCACACACCAGTTCTGTGAACCCTGTAAGACTGCAACAGTCCAACTTGTGTAGGAACTTCACACTCCTCTTTGTCTCCATGATGTGTGAATCTGTGTTGTGAATGGTCAGTTTGGACCACTTAAAGAACCAGCACCAAAGGTATCAGCAAAAGTGGTTTAACTGAAATTTGATGTTGTAAAAGTACAACTTAACCAAGTTTGATGCCAAGGTTCACTCTTGCACAAAGGATATAACAATGATTGAAAGTTACCAATACAGAATCTTAGTGCACTATAATACAAGGTTATGCTATAATACTAAAGATCTGCATTTAGTAAGAAGTCTCTCTGCCTCAAGGTGCAACCTTGAGCCACGTCCCAGCTCAAGGGGAGATCACTACCATGCAGTCACTTGCTTAGCCGAGACAGCTCAAAGAAGGCTCATTTAGGCTGTCATAGCATATTTATGGAATAAAGTGGTTGGCTTGTAGCCAAATGACATGCAATGGAAAAGGTATGCATGAGATTCCTTGTATTCACAACTTTCTTTGTTCTTTGGTTAATGAGTCTTGGAAAAGCCACCTGCTATTCCTGTGTTAATTGCATGATTGGTGTTCCAAGCTCATATCATCGATGCTCACCGTGTCACTCTGTTCCTTTGTGGGTTTCCAGAGAACAGATTGGAACTAGAGAAGTTCTTGGCCCAATTGTGGCTTAGGCCTTTACCTCCTTTGGAGCCTGTACCAAACTACTGCTAGTTTGGTTAAGGAGTCGAGTGCATCCATCACAATCTGCGGCTGTAGGCACAACAAAGCTGTTGGCACAACAAAGCTACAATGCCTACAGAAAGCCGTGCTGGTATAGAAAAGCGAGCAGGGAAATTCCAGCCCAGAAGGCAGAGCTGTCCAGCTGTCCTTTCAAAGCAGATAGTAAAAGGCCTCCCGCTTTGTTCCCCTTTGCTCCTGCACTGAAAGGGTCAAGTCCTTACTGGCGGGAGTGCCCAGTGTACTTTGGGCAAGGATGGATGGTCAGTCTCAAAGGTTTTTGCTTTTGCGAAAGGGAAGGGAACAGCCCTTCCACACCTCTTTGCTGTTGGGGAATTTACCACACATCTCCCACAGCACCGGTGGGACACACACTGCTGTGCTCCTGAGGAGACGTCTGAGGAGGTCCGTTGTTCACTCATGCACAGTCCAGCCAAGGGCAGGTCAGAGATGCTGGCCTAAGGTCAAAGTCTCTCGGGGGGGGTGGTTTGAATCTCACCCCTGACAAGGACTGAGAGTAGATGACCCTTGAGACGTTCATTTTTGCTGTGAACATTTCTGCTCACAAGGCATTTCTGGTCCCTGAGGACACAGGGAAAAACACATGGGAGGCTAGAGGGCAGGACACCAGGACACAAAAGGCCAGTGCCCTTCTGCTCTTCTTTACCAGAGCACATGAGGAGAGACAGGCAGGCTGGAGGAGGAGGAGAGCAGGGCAGGTCCTTCTCAGTAACTGAGGGCCTGTAGCACAGAGGGGTGGCACCAGGACTTGTTTATAGTCAGGCAGGCAAGGAATTTGCAGTGCAGAGCAGGAAGCGTGCAGTGAGGGCCAAGATGCAGCCAAGAGGAGGCAGCAGCCAGCCAGGCCTCCAACAAGGAACTGAAGTGAAGGCAGGGGAGGGTCATGGTAGGGGCCAGAGAGGATTAGCTGAGTTGGGTGCTGCTCTTCAAGGTGCCTTTAGCAGGGTCCTGCTTATGAGGGCCATGTGGGCAGGGCAGAACCTTTCCCAGGCTGAGTCCTGACACATGTGCTCTCCCGCTGCATTAAGCCCTTTGTGGGGAAGGTGCGGAGGCCTCCCCCAATCTGTCCCAGACCGAAACTGAACAGGTTTTTCTTGCTGGTTTGGAATTTGTGCCTGGGAACACTTCAGGGCAGGAAGCAGTGGCCATAGCCCTAACAATGCTTCATGGCCTAAAAAGGCCTTGGGTTTTTTTATGATCATTTCCATAACCTTTTGCCTCTTCTCTCCTCTCTCCCCTCCCCTCCTCTCCGCTCCCCTCCCCTCCCCCTGTGATTTTATACACAGGGCTGCTTCTCTGGCCCCAGCCCATGGACACATTCCAATATTTCACACTAGAAAGGACAGAAGGCAAGCTGGGAAAGGTGCTGGGACACCACTTTCTGTAGGTGAAGATAGCTCGTTGGGGAGACATCTTCGCTTCCGGCCCTTCACTTAAGAAAGGGCTGGCTCTTCGAATCCTTCCCCACCACACTTCACCCTGGAGGAGGAGAGACTTTGACTGCTTTAACATGATGTTGTTTCATTTCATTTGGGTTTCAGCTAAGACTTCTGCTGGAGCTCCTAAGCTGTCAACACCTTGAGGCAATCATGGACACAGTTTGCTCTCATGCTCTTCTTTTTATCCACAGAGAACATACGGGTGTTTAGTTTAGTCTGAGGGGTTGGGGGGCACACCTGTGTGGCACAATTCTTGGCTGGTGACTCCACAACAAGCTTCTGGCCTGTACTCAAATTTCTTCACGTTTTAACCCCTTTGACACCCTAACCCACACCTCTGGTAAGGCCCGGGTGGTTCTGCTCCTCATGTTCTCCACAGACCCCTGTGATGCCACACCAGCAGCCCTGCACACCATCTCCTCTGTTGGTGTCTTGGCATGGTATGAGCTCTCATCCCAGAGCTAAGTCATGCAGTGTATCCCAGGAACACAATATTGCTATTGCTGGTAAAGAGCCACTGGCCTGGCACTCACTGTGCCAGGCTCAGGCTTGTCAAGCTTACTTTGCATGAAATTGTCTCAATCAGCTGCCCAGAGCTGTTTTCACATGGCTTAGCTGTAACAGCAATTTTCCTAATGACCAGGTGGCTGTCTAATTTTGGTTTACTTTCTTTTTGTATGGTACAACCTTCTTTTTTGTTAGGGAGTTGTATTATTGCAAGAATACAACTCATTTGTATTATTGTATTGTTGTTGCTCCTGTAATGTTGCATTGTTATTACAACAATAATAGAGCTATTCTCTGTGGAATGAGACACTTGGGACTCAGGTAATTACACAGTCTAGAGGAATACAAGACTAAGACAGTGAAGGCCTTGAGAAGAGGAACATGGCATGCAGTGTGGAGGAATAACAGGCATAGGATGAGAGATGGGGCACAGGGTGGCCCTGGACACCAGGAGCCTAAAAACATTTCACCATTGGACAGTGAAAGAAATGCAGCCCTGGGGCTGGAAAAGATCAGTTTCAGGGAGGTAACAAAGAGAACAAAGAACAAGTGACCAACCTATGTAAAAATGCACCATGTATAGTACTCGCAGATGTAGTGTGAACTTGCAGACAAGTGAAGAATAAGCAATATGTGAATGTATGTTAGCAAACACATAAAAATGAGACCAAGAGGATCCTATGAAGACTCAATCATCATCACCATCACAAGCTCACTCCTCCTGGGGAAGGACAGGCAGTGCTGAGGACTTGCCAAACCTTTCTGCACCAGACAGATACCATCAAACTCAGCAATCAGCAGAGCACTGGAAGGGTGGGCACAACAGTACAGAGAGACATAGGCACTGGGAAGTGTGTGCATATCCCCCTTAGCTGTGTTGAATTATTTGAAATTTTTTCCACAGTATTATTGTCCTTTTTTACTTTTTCAATTCTCCCCCCCCCCCCCAATAATTTGATCTGGATAATAAGAATTCTTTGATTAGACTTGATTTTAAGTTTACTAAGAATAAATCCTTGGCTTTACGTATAAGGTGTTTACTTTTTCCCCATTAGACATTTTTGAACATAATAGCACCACAGCGCATATTTTCAGTAATCAGTGCTTGCAAAACATGAGTTTGTCATTCACATAGGACAGTTCCATGGAAGAGATACACAGCCTTCTCTTGAAGAAAGCAATCCAAAGAACTCTATGTTCTTTAACTGAAGAATAAACTGTTGTAAACATCAGATGGCACCTGCTGGGCTACAGAAAGTAGATTAGATAAATATTCACATTTAACAAGTAGTTAGGGTATCAAGAGCTCTGACCAGATTCCATGGGTCCAACAAAAGGCACTTCCAGACACTGCAAGTTTTGATAACGCTGGCAGAAAAAAATGTACTTCAGCAAGAATGTGGGCATTGAGTCACGGGTCCAATGTATGCCTGAGAGCATTTTCCCCAACTCTATTCATGCAACAAGAGAATGGCCTGGTACCACCGTGCAGTTAAAAGGTCTTGAATGTGCCACTCTATCCCTGACCCAGGAAAAAAGCAGGCATGGCCTTCTAGATCACTGACCTGAACAACCCTCTGCAGCACAATATAAGGGTGTGACATCTTTGGGATGAATGTCCTTATGCAAAAAAAATCACCTTGGTTTGGGATGACTTTCAAGCAAGCACTCAGCAGTCTCTCATCCCTCTCCGATGCTCAGTGGCTTTCCCTCTCACATCCTCTCCACTTCCCAAGCAGGATGGGTGCCCCCACTTGGAAGAGTGAAGTCAAGAAAGGCAAGTCTATAGAGCAATGGCTATGCAAGTCACAAAACACCTTGCATGCCAGGAAAATGTGTGAACAATGGAGGCTGGAGGTAAGCAGAGGCCCACTGTGAAATGGCCTGGCAATCTGAACCTCCTTCATTCTCTGTCCTCCAGGTGGACATGCGTCCTGCAGGGACTTGGCTGTGCTCTGAGCTCTTCCATGGCTCTGCAGGGACTTGTTTTTCTCAAGTCAGCCTTGAGGCCGACCTCAAGGCTGAGATCAACCTCAGCCCCTCAACCTGAGTTGCACATCAAGAGTGCCTTACATCTGAAATCCTAACTGAGTGGTGGTCAAATTCCTGTGGTGGGTTGGCCCTAGCCAACAGCCAAACACCCACATAGCCACTCACTCACTCCTCTCTTCTGCAGGACAGAGAGAAAACAGAAGGAAGGCAAGAAGACTTGTTCATCAAGATAACAGGAGTTTAATAGGTGAAGAAAAAGCTGCACGTGCAAACAAAGAAAAAAATAAGTAATGTATTCACTACTTCCCATCAGCAAGCAGATGTTTAGCCACTTCCTAGAAAGCAGAGCCTCAGCATGCATAAAGGTTTCTTGGTAAGAGAAATGACATAACCACAGATGTCCCCCTTCCTCCTTTCCTTGATTTTTTTTTGCTAAGCATGACGTAATATGGTATGGAATATCCCTTTAGTCAATTCAGGTCAGCTGTCCTGGCTCTGCCTCCTCCCAGTTTCTTGCTCACCCCTAACCTACACCCTTGGGCCCACCACTTCTTAGTTGCTCCCCACTGGCACCAGCCAGCTGCTCGGTGAGTCATCACTCTCTCCATTACTGCCCTTTGGACATGGGTTGCTCTCACCGATTCCCCCCAGCTCTGCTGATACCTCCTGCTCTACAATGATGGCCTTCTCTGTAAGCAGATTCCTACAGGATACACATCTTCTAATTTCCTGGGCCTCAAAGGAGACTGCTTTATCAAACTTACCTTCCTTTTCTTCTCCCATTACATTTAGGGAAATATTGTCTTTGCTGTCCATAGAGAATAACTTTCCATTTAACTGGAGATTCAAGAAAACAGGAGTGTTAACTCAGTTACTAGAGAGGAAGAGAATAGCAAGACTTAACCATGATCCAAGGAAACAGAAGCCAGCTGTTAACTATTAGCTTAAAAACTGCTCTTTGAAAATTATACGTCTGTTCCTAAAGGTAAGGACAGGCTTATGTGCTATGCAAAGTCTAGGGTGAAACAGCCTCCAGGGTCCATGGGCAGGGGCTGTGGGTGGAAGGTCCAGGTGATGCTAGCCAGGGCAATTATGCCCATTAGTGTACTCAGGAGCCTGGCAGTGCTCTCTATGTAATTATTTCTACAATATGGAAATAGTATAGTATTGCTATATTTTTATAGCACCCTGGATGGAACTGTATGTGAAAACCCTGACAGGGGACAAGGTAGGTGAATCAAAAAAATACAGTAAAATCTATTTCTAATAGTTTTGACTGTTCTCTAACAGCAGCTATCTGCACGATTTATTAAAGCTCCTGGAAAGAAAGCACTGCATTCCTGATCCAGGGTGCAATGTACTGTTCTTCATGAATGATGAGGGGATGTGAACCAGGGGAGACTGATGCAGATGCTGAAAGCCACACAGGACATTAGTAGTTCAGAGCTGCTTTGCTTTGAACAAGTTCAGCAATATGTAAGTTTGCACACTTGCAGCACACCTTGTTTCTCTTTCAGACAGTCAGAGCAGGTTTGAAGGGATTATTTAGACCTACCCTCATTAAAATCAATACCAACCCAAGAGCAGAGACAGTAAGAGGCAGGGAAAAGACTTACACCCACTTTAAACACACCTTTTGTCAACTGCTTGAGAAAAATGAGAATAAGCTACACTGAATTTAGACATGGCTATACCAGAGAGCTTGTGTTAGTGATAGATATTTATTCTTGCTTAAATAAGCACAGCTGCAGTGACAATGAGCTGGTAGAATTCAGGATCCCAAGAGTGGGGAACAAGGCGAGTAGTGGAATCATAATCCTGTGATTCAAGAGAGCAGAATTTGGCCGCTTCAGGGCTCTGCTTAGAAGAATCCTATGGGAAACCATCTTGAAGAAAAGAAAGTTCAACCAGAAGAGCCAGTTGGTTTTCAAGGATCACCTCCTCTAAGCTCAATAATGATCCATCCCAACGAGCAGGAAAACAAGCACAAGTGGTAGGACGCCTGCATGAACAAGGTAGACCTGACAAAATTCAAATATGAAAGAGAAGCACACAATGGAAAGCAGGGTCAGGTGACCCAGGAGGAATATAGAGACATTGTATGAGTGTGCAGCTATGGGATAGGAAAGCTAAGCCCACCTGGGCATGAATGCAGTGAGGGACATGAAGGCCAACAAGAAGGGCTTCTAAGGGTATGCCAGCAGCAAAAGGAAAGCTAAATAAAATGTGGGCCTTCTGCTGAATGGGGCAGAGGACATGGTGGAAAAGGACATGGAGAAGCCTAAGATGCTGAATGCCTTCTTTGTCTTGGTCTTTACTGGTAAGACTTTTCCTCAGGAATCCCAGGCTCATGAGATCAGCGGGAAAGTCTGGGACAGGGCCAGCTGACAGGAACTTCATCAAATGGAAGGATGAAGCCGTGCACCTGGGCAGAAATAACTGCATGAACCAGTACATGCAAAGGACAGGCTGCCTGGAAAGCAGCTTTGCAGAAAAGGAGCTGGAGGTCCTGGTGGAGATTAGCCAGCAGCAATAAAGGCCAACAACATCTTGGGCTGAATTAGGAAAAACACTGCCAGGAGGTCATGAAAGGTGAACTTTCCTCTCTATGCAGCACTGGTGAGACCACATCTGGAGTGCTGTGTGCAGCTCTTTGCTCCCCAGGGCAAGAAAGACATGGTCATCCTGGAGCAAGTCCAGAGCAGGGCCACGAACATGACTAAGGGATTGGAACAATTGTCATACAAGGAAAGGCTGAGAGAGCTGAGAATGTTTAGCCTTGAAAAGAGAAGGATCAGGGGGCATCTTATCAATGTATTTAAATACCTCATTTAGAAAAGCAAAGAAAATGGAGCCAGACTCTTTCCAGTGGTTACTAATCAAAGGGCAAGAGATAATGGGCAAAAACTGAGACATAAGAGATTGCCCTTAAACATAAGAAGAAAAAAATGTTTTTACTGTGAGAGTGGTGAAACCCTGGAACATGTTGCACAGACATGTTGTGGAGTCACCATCCTTGGAGATATTCAATGTACACTTGGATATGACCCCCAAGCAACTTTCTTTAGCTGACGCTGCTTTGAGCAAGGGCATTGTCAATGGGGACATTGGGCATTGGTGTCCCCTGTATACTCAAAACAAGTCTAGTCAATGCAGTCACAGAGACATTTTTCTCACCATAAAAGAAGCACCTCCACTGGGTCAGGTGACTGGCACCTAAACCATGTTGATTGAATGAGAGACAGACAAGAAACAGTCTCCAAGGTGAGCCAGATAATAGCTTTCCCAGTCACCTGCCCTGTCCCATCAGGACAAATACTCTTCTGGTTCCAGTGACCACAGACAAGGCTGCAGTGACCAAGAACTCACTTAGTCCAAATGCAGCCCTCCACAGCAATCTCACCTACTGCTTCTTTGTTCTTCCCAGACAGTCCCCTAAGGTTCAAGTGAAGAGTTCCTAGATGCCATTTAAGCCCAAGATTTCTTGCTCAGCTTCAGGAAATATGACTGTTTCACACCTCACTGAGCCTTTTTCCCAATGAACCCCTGCAGTAAAGCACTATGGGTAGGATAGAGGGAGAGGCAAAAATATGCTTTAGCAATGGCATACTCCTAAGAGCAAATTTACTCATCTTCCCTCCCTGAGGGTGGATTCCTGGGTGCTCTACCAGGTGGATATATGTGCCAGAGAAAGGTGGGACATGAACAAATAGAGCTATTGTAAGGGACAGGTCAGCTTGGCAGAAATGTAAAGATAACAGTGAGCTGGGGCTGAGGGACAGAAAGTGATTTTAGGAATGGCACTGCATTACAGCAAAAAATGGATGGAATGATGCTCAGCTGTTTCAAGCTTGTCAGGTGCTTCTGTGATTGCTGCCTGCACCTAAGATCTCCTCCACTCTGTTTAGACCTCCTGGAGAGACTAGACCATTGCAGGATGGACTAACAGAGGTGACCTTACAATACTTCCATCTCTTTCCTTTAAGTTTTCATATGGGCCCTGGATTTCTTATTTCTCCTAAATCACAGACTTACAGAATCACAAGATGGCTGAAGTTGGAAGGGATCTCTGGAGGTCATCTGGTCTAACATCCTGCTCAAGCAGAGCCACCTAGAAGCTACCCAGGACCATGTTCAGATGGCTTTTGAATATATCCAGGGAAGGAGACTGAACAACCTCTCTGGGCAACCTGTGGAAGTGCTCAGTCACCCTCACAGTGAAAAAGTGTTTCCTGATGTTCAGAGGCAGCCTCCTGTGTTTCAGTTTGTGCCTGTTGCCTCTGGTCCTGTCACTGGGCACTACTGAAAAGAGACAGGCTCCAACCTCTTTGCACCCTCCCTTCAGGTTTTTAAATACATTGATATAAGCCTCCTCTTCTCCAGGCTGAAGAGTTCCAGTCTCTCAGCCTTTCCTCATAGGAGAGATGCTCCAGTCCATTAGTCATCTTAGTGGCCCTTTGCTGGACTCTCTCCAGTATGTCCATGTCTTTCTTGCACTGTGGAGCTCAGAACTGAACAAGTACTCCAGGGGTGGCCTTACCAGTGCTGAGCAGAGGGGAAGGATCACCTCCCTCGACCTGCTGGCAACATTGCTCCTAACGCCCAGGACATCGTTAGCCTTCTTTGCAGCAAGGGCACATTGATGGCTTGTGGTCAGCTTGGTATCCACCAGGAATCCCAGGTCCTTTTCTGCAAAGTTGCATTCCTGCTATGTGGCCCCTAGCATGTACTGGTGCAGGGGGTTGTTCGTCCTCCTCACATGCAGGTCTTTGCACTTCCCCTTGTTGAACTGCATGAAGTTCCTGTCAGCCCATTTCTCCAGCCTATCAGTGTTCCTCTGGATGGCAGCATGACTCTCTGGTGTATCAGACACTGCTCCTGGTTTGTCTCATCTGCAAACTTGCTGAGAGTACACTCTGCCCATCACACAGATCTTTAATTAAGATGTTAAAGAGGATCAGACCCAGTATTGACCCCTGGGGTACTCTGTTAATTACTGGCCTCCAACTAGATTTCATGCCACTGATCACCACCCTCTGAGCCTGGCCATCCAGCCAGTTTTCAACCCACCTCACTGCTTATCCAGCCCAGACTTCATCAGCTTGTCTATGAGGATCCTATGGAAGACACCACTGAAAAAATTCCTGAAGTCAAGGTGGACAATGTCCTCTGCTCTCCTCTTGTCTACCAGGCCAGTCATTTACCATAGAAGTTTATCAAGTTGTTCAAGCACCTAGGTGAAGCCATCCTGACTACTCTCAATGTCTTTCTTGTTCTTCATGTGCCTGGAAATGGTTTCTAGGATTAGTTGCTCCATTGCCTTCCCAGGGATTGAGGTGAGGCTGACCAGCCTGTAATTCCCTGAGTCCTCCTTCATGATCTTTTTGAAGACAGGAATGACACTTGCTCTCCTCCAGTCCTCAGGCACGTCTCCCAGTAGCCCTCATCAGCCAGCTCCCTCAGCACTTGCGCATTCATCCCACCAGGGCCCATGGAGTTGTGTATGTTCAGTTTGCTTAAGTGTTCCCTGACCCAGTCCTCTTCCACCAACAGTATGTCTGCCTTGCTCCAGGCTTTCTCCTAGTCTCCAGGGCATGGGATTCCTGAAGGCTGGTCTTGCTACTAAAGACTCCACCACCTCTTGGTCAATGCAGCCAAGACTGCCTTTGTCTTTCACATCTCCAGCTAGCACCTCCTTGTTGGTGAGTATAAGGTCCAGCAGATTACCTCCTCTCATCATTTTCTCTATCGCTTGGGTCGGGAAATTCTTATTGATGCACTCCAGGAATCTCCTGGATTGCTAATGCTGTGCTGTGTTCTCCCTCCAGCAGGTATCTGGGTTGCTGAAGTCCCCCATGAGGACAAGTGGTTGTGAATGTGGGGCTACTCCTACCCATGTGTAGAGGGCCTCATCTGCGTGTCCATTCTGTTCAGGCTGCCTGTGGCAGACACACCATAAGTATTCAGAGGGCTGCTTGGCTCTGGTCCTGCACTGGCACCAGCTCGTACATTTTGGGATTTTGTCTTCATCCATTCCCCAGTCCATCAAACTCTAGTATTCCAGAGTCCCTCAGACCCAGAGTTTCCAAGGACAACAAGGGGCCTGGAAGTAGCTCCCCTTGGCGCTGTGCAGGCACTTGTGCCCCCAAGAGAGGTCGCTGTTTACAAGCAGCACAGCACCCGCCACCCCACGGGCAGGTCTGCACTTGAAATATGGGGGAACTGCTTGCTCTCTCAGGCTGCCCTAGCAAATCCCTGAGCAGACCAGGGATGGCCCTGCCCTAAGCCTTGGGTCTGCCAGTGCCCCTGTACTAGGGTGAAGCCACCTTTAACACCATCCTGCAGCCACTGCCTGGCTTCTGCCTCTTTACCCCACTTCCTGGGCTGCAAGAGGAAGAGCGTGCATATGTGCAGTGGAGGGGAGGGGATGTGCGGGGGGTGTGTGCTGCAGGGGATGCATGTGCACTGTGGGGGTATGTGTGAGGGGCATGGGTGCCATGTGGGAATGGCATATGTGCCAGCATGTACTGCAGGGAGGTTGTGCTCCTTGTGGGACCTGGTGCCGGCACCAGGGCTTACATGAGCTGATGGGACCGGGACCCCAAGCCCCAGCCTCACAGACAGCCAGGAGCCCAGGCTCCTGTGAGCACCAACATCCCCCCTGTACCTGCCTCTTCCACCCCACAGAGGCCCCTTAGGTCTTCTCATCTGACAGGTGCTCAAGGGACAATCAGAATTCAGGGCTCCCTTGGACCTGCCATCTGTGACACCAAAGCAATGCCCTGTCTGGCTGCCAGTCCCAGGCAGAAGTGATCTGGCCACTAAAGGGGTCCCACAGGCCCCAGTCCTAGCATTGCAGGCCCACCCAGTATCGGATCTGGGAGGCGGGTGTCTGTACATCACCATGTGTACAGGCCACATATGGATACTGGGACCTGTTTGAGGCTTTCCAGTACACAAGACACATTGACATGCTTGAGCAAGGTGGTGCCATCCCCATCTTTGGAGACAGATATCTGACCATTGACTGCACAAGGACCTGGACAACCTGGTCCAGATGACACCTGCTCTGACATGGGTTTTGAGCAGAGACCTCCATAGGTCCTGTACCCCCTCAACAGGACAAAGCTTCCTGCTCTGCTCACCACCAGTGTATATCTTGCCAGTCAGGCAATACAAGAGAAGCTCAGCAGGGCCTCTATGAAGCACAAGACCAGCACAGTCTTGTCCCCAAAGGAGGAGGCCATGGCTTAGTCCCCAGGATCAGGAATATCCTGAAATGACCCTGGAGGAACCCACAGGAGACAAACAGGTCCATGTGGTCTCAGCCCACCAAGGAAAAGGTGTGGTGGACAGAACATTTAGAATGTGGGTCCTAGAGACATCCTGTTTGCACCCAAGCTAGCAGTCACTCTGGACAGAGCTGAGCTCACTACAGGCAATTGTATGTCTACAGGTCCTTCACTCACATCAGGACAGAAGCCAACCACAAGGACAGAGAAGCTCTGGCCAAAAAGGCAATAGAGGAGCTTTGGATGACAATTCCTGGATGTCATGTGAGGATGTGTGTGGAGGGAAACAAAGGCCACATTGTGGCCATGGAAGATCTTGGCTATGCAAGCTGGAGAGCTATCCTGAAGAAGACACTTAGTCTCTGCCACTTAAGCTGCTCTAACACCCCAGCAACATTTAAGGTCACCCAGAGAAGTCCGGATCAGCTGTCTGCTTCTGGTCACCCTTGAGAATCAGGTATGTCTCACTGCCAGAAGAGACATCTGGGGTCCTTGCTGTGATGGACATAGCCATTTCTGTCACCTCAGCTTGGTCTCCTACCCTATTCTTTTGCTCTGGAAACAGATTGGGGCATCGCCATGGTCCCCCAGCTCTTTGACAGCACTGAGGGACACACTTCTGTGCTGCCTATAAGTGGCTCTGGGCTGCTCCCTGGATCAGTAGAGGAGGAGGGAAAGGAAGGAGGCAGATGGAAGGGACTCTGAGCAGGCAGTGTGTCTGAAAGACTCCGGACATCTCTGGTACCAGCCCCAATGGGGATGGTTGTCTCCATTCTGGCCCTGAAACCAGTTGCCCCGGAGTCAAAGCAAGCTACTACAAGAGAAACTCAGGGGCTGATTTATCAATGGGGTAATGTGGTGCTTCTGGCCCCAGGGGACACATCCCTGCATGGTCCAACTGGAGGCAGTGCTGAGTGGGGTGCGGAGCCAGAGGTGCAAGTGAATGACTAGCCACTGCAGGCACAGGCAGGGTTTCTCCCCCAAGTGGCTCTGCCGTTGACCATGGAGTGCCAAGACTGACCCTGAAGGCTTTGTTGCACTCCCCACAGCTGTACAGCTCTTCACCAGTGCACATGCAGTGTTGTATCGCCAGGTCTGTGACAGGTCAAAAGCCCTTCCCTCACTGTAGACACCAGGGCAGCCTCTACTTTTTGTGCACCAGGTGGTGTTTACCCAGCATGGAAGCATCAGTAAGGCATATGCCATGTGACCTGCAGCCACATGGTTATTCCCTATGAGCCAACTGCACAGCTGAGTGTCCTGCCTCAGTCCACGCATGCATGCAGCCACTTGACTGTGTGGACACAACACTATGCTGGCGATTGACCTGTGGTCAGAGCATTTGCAGAAGCCCTCTTGTGTACACGGCTGCTCACCAGTGTGGATCTGCTCATGGGAAACCAGGTGGATTGGCTACTTAAATTGCTTGCTGCAGTCCAGGTATGTGTAGCCACACTCCCTTCTGCTCTGAAGATTCCCTCTCTGTTTCTCCACCAGCCTTGCTACTCCAGACCACTCCCCAGCTCTGCTGAAGTCCCCAACATCTCCAGGGGCAGAAGAGAAACATCCAGATAGCTATGGCTGGTGGAGCTGGAACCAGACAAGGTTATTGGGGCAGAATGTATGGTGCCACCCAGCAAGGCCCTTCTCCCAGTTTTTTCAACAGGTCCTCATTGCTCCTGGGACAAACCCAGGGATGTGGCAGTCTGCTCACAAGCTTTTGCCAGTCCCATGTCCTTTTACAAACACATACAGATGCTGTGCACACAGACTCCCAAAGTGCATGTACACAAACACATAATGCACAAACCAATCCTGTGCACATGCACGCACACACACTGTGCGCACACAATGCAGGCCTACACATACTGTGCAAACACATGCAATACACAGATCTAATGAGCACAAGACACACACACACACTCCATTCATGCACACGCAGAGTGTGCACTTACACAACACATGCAGAGGATACAAATATCCAAACACAATGTGAACACACACAGTGCACGCACACAGAGTGCACAGGTGCACACATAATGTGCATCATCATCAGCGTGCACGCCCCCCACTGTATGCACACACAGGTGATACATGCACACTCAATGGTTACACACAAACAATACATACATATGCACATAGGCAATGCACCCCCCTCTCCCCCCATAAGTGCAATGTATGCAGGATGCACATCTACACCCAGCACACAACGCACATGCACACCCAGGATGCACTCGCACACCCACACAGGTACCCCCGTCCCCGGTACGACTCAAGCGCCTGTGGGGCCGGTGCCCGTTCCCGTAGCTGTGCCCATAACTTGACGTCACGCCGCGGGCCCGCCCCCGTAGGCGCTGGCGGTGGAGCCGAGGGGTGGGGCCAGGGAGTCTGACGTCACCGGCACGGCAGAGTTTACGATCCGCGGCGCGTAGAGGGGGAGGGGGAGGGTTCCTGGTCACGCGCAAATTTGTCACGGTAATGATATGTGTGGACACTGGAATGAAATTATTAGCTAATAAAGAGGGTGAGGGGCTCAAATTTAGTTTAACGCGGCTTACTGACCATACCTTCTGCATGTTAGGAAACTAACCACGTTCTCATCTGTTTCTACACAGTGTGTATGAATTTGCTTTCAACTGTTTGTGGTATTAAACATCTCTGACTAAAATCTGGATAATATTGAAATTAACAGTTTTTATTTAATTTTTACAGAAAGAACTACTGTGAAAGGAAGAAAGCTTTGTTTTTTTAACCAATGGCTGAAACCGTCTTTATTTTACTAAATACCTTTCTCAAATGAGAACCTACTTGTGATCTCTTTCATCTTTTCATTTTCTTCCAAATAGTGTTGAACGTTTACAATTCTAGCAGTCTATAAAAACAGTTTATTATGGATGCATATGAACTAAAATTACATATATAGCTGTGTAAGATGCAGTGTATAAATACTGTGGCTTTATTTTAAAGAAGTTTGTTTATGCACCAGGAATCAATCAGATGTGAGAAGATGCACACTGCTGGGAGGCTCATCAGGTTTAAGGCTGAACAAAGTGCAGCATACTCAGGTAGTACTACTGAATGTGCCTGGACTTCCCAGAACAGGAGTGGAAAGTGTGTCCTTCACTGTGTTACTGAATGTCTCCCCAGCTACAATGTCATTGTGCAGTTGTGAGCACTGCTAGATGCTCGGGTAGGTAGCTACTAGCGTGTCTGTGTCTGCCTTTAAGGGAGGAACTTGAAAATTGTGTTTGCAGGAGGAAATGGGTATGATGTAAGGATAGTTCTTCGTTTTTAACTACTTTTTAAAATACTCATCTATCTGTCTGGTAGTTGAGTAGAGCAGGAGCAAAAGGTTATCACACTGAAATGCCCCAGGCTGACTCTTATTTTCTCTCTGATCAAACAGGGAGGTTGCACACAGGACAGCTCTGTGTACTGTGTATAAAGGGGGACAGGAAATTACTTTATGAAATTACTTGATGTTGAATTTGGCCTTTCATTGTGCAGGTCTCTGTTCTGCTTCTGGGCTGTTTGGTTTATTTCTGTGATTCCTTGATGTCAGCATTCCTCACACATGGTGTGTTTGGAAGACGTGGCAGGTGTGGACAGATTTCTAACAAGGTCAGCAGGTGTGAGGTGATCACCAGTTATCCTTAACCACTTCAGGGTTTTTTGATTTGTTGTTGTTCGTGGTTTTGGGTGTTTCTTTTACTAACTTTGAGAGGTTATTTGTGACAATTTGAACAGTCTGAATGAACATGTACGTGCACTGGAAATGGTAAATGTCCCGATCCAATGTCGGGGAAGGTTTTGATATGATATGAATTTGAAAGCCATGAAAAATTCTTAAAGTCTCCTGTTGACAATAGTAAACCAAAAATACCATCTGACTGGTTATGACAAATTGTGCACAGTGAGAACTGATCTCTCTCCTTAAATCTATAAGAAGGAGTCTGTGAGCAAAAAATCCTTCAGGAGCACCAGGCCTTAATAACCAGCCAAAGCCTGTGAAGGGAACCATGACCGTGACTGAGACAATTCCAGGGCAAGGATGCTGTGACTGAGACAATTCCAGGGCAAGGATGCTGTCTGGTCACATTGTTGTCCCCAAATGGGGTTCTTCACCCAGTGTACAAAGAGCCAATAACACACAGAGTCAAGATATTTGTTTATTTCATGGCTGTGCCAGGTGGTGACTCCACAAATCTAGCACACCTTTGTTAACACACAGAAGACATTTATACATTCTGAGCAACAATTATCAGTTGTTTTACATTTTGGCTTAGTCACCCTTTCTCCTACTGGTTCTTGCATCCTCATCTCCACTTAAAGTCACAGCGTCCTCCTTTTTTACTGCACATGTGGTACCAAAAAGCCGGTGGAAGAAACTCTCTAAGACTCAATTTTAGAGTTTTAGAAAGCAGGCATTCTTTATTGCAGCACTGGATGCACGGGGGATAATTCCACCTAGTGTGCATGCCACAGCTTCAGCACAAACAGGTTCTATAGAGTAACTAATTATGTATTAATCAGATTAGTATACATAGACATAAAAATTACCGTAACTGATTATCATAGTACTGCCTACATCCGATCATGTGCAGTGGTTCTTCATTTGAGTTGAAGGGCTGCTTTTGCGACCACCGAGCCATTTGAAATGCTGTTGGCTGACCTTCAAGTCTTTGTTTGTCATCCTTGTTCTTTGATCTTGGAGCTTAACATGGTTTCAGTCACATATGGTCAGTTTCAATATTATTCTTATCTAATGTACAGGAACATACAGTCATAAGAGCAAAGAACTGTAAAACTTATGAGTAACTACCTCCACTAGTTAATTACTTGGCTACACTTTTGTCTATTGTTTCAATCATAGTGTTAGTATAAGATTTCTAATAATTATTTACCAAATCTCACTTTTACAGTCATCTAGCAGCAAACCAGTTTCCACAGCTGGCACAAAATATTAAAACCATAAAAAATATTTAGACATAACATACAGAATGTATGGACATATGCTATCACATGTTCTGTGAGGAAGGGGCTTCCGTTTTTTCATTCTATTCCAGGTGTGCAGAACATATTCTCTTGCTTTACTGTGCAGACTGTCTGCAGATAGTATATGAAACTCCTGCTCAGCTGAAACTAGGCAGAGGAATGAAGGCTGAAGTACAATGATTATTTTCAAGGACCGTATAAGATAACTGATATGCAACTGTTATAAATGGGATAATTGTAGGGTAATTTTGAGGTGCAGACTCTTGGTAGGGCACTCACTAATCATATTAGTAATGCCTTATCAGGCTGAGATTGCCTAGGTAACCAGATCAGAGCCACATAATTTGTATATGGGTGTTGCGGAACTGGGACCAATGAGCAAAAAGTAATTCACAGTGGATTGTTTCTCAGGAAGGATTTTGAGAAGAGAGGGGAGATGAAATGACCACAAAAAGGTGGATTGAGAAGTAGAAAAAAAATGGGGAATAATTGTCCTAGTTTCAGCTGGGATAGGGTTAACTGTCTTCCTAGTAGTTGGTAGGGTGCTATGTTTTGAGTTCAGTATGTGAAGAATGTTGATAACACTGATGTTTTCAGTTGTTGCTAAGTAGTGTTTAGACTAAAGTCAAGGATTTTTCAGCTTCTCATGCCCAGCCAGCAAGAAAGCTGGAGGGGTACAAGAAGTTGGCACAGGACACAGCCAGGGCACCTGACCCAAACTGGCCAACGGTGTATTCCATACCATGTGACGTCCCATCTAGTATAGGAACTGGGAAGTGAGGGCGGGGAATCACCGCTCGGGGACTAGCTGGGTGTCGGTCGGCGGGTGGTGAGCAATTGCACTGCGCATCATTTGTACATTCCAATGCTTTCATTATTGCTGTTGTCATTTCATTAGTGTTATCATGATCATTATTAGTTTCTTCTTTTCTGTTCTATTAAACCGTTCTTATCTCAACCCACGAGTTTTACTTCTTTTCCCGATTTTCTCCCCCATCCCACTGGGGGGCGAGGAGTGAGTGAGTGGCTGCGTGGTGCTTAGTTGCTGGCTGGGGTTAAACCACAACAATAATGTATGAAATCAGGTAAAGAGAAAAGATGAGACCTACCAACAGTAGGAGTGGAGATGCCTATGGATGGTAATGAAGCTGACTGCAGATCCAAGCCCACCAGGAAACTGGAGGGAAACTTGTTGGTCAACCCAAGAGAGTCTCCTTCAGGAGAAAAGAGGGCAGATGATTGACTATATGCTCATATAGAATCGTAGAAACATAGGATCATAGAATCATTTAGGTTGGAAAAGACCTTCAAGATCATCGAGTCCAACCATCATCCATGCCCACTAAACCATGTTCTGGAGTACCTTGTCTACACGCTTTTTGAATACCTCCAGGTATGGTGACTCAACCACTTCTCTGGGCAGCCTATTCCAATGTCTGACAACCCTCTCAGTAAAGAAATTTTTCCTAATATCCATCCTAAATCTCCCTTGCCACAACTTGAGGCCATTTCCTCTTGTCCTATCACTAGCCATCTGACAGAAGACACCAACACCCACCTCACTACAACCTCCTTTCAGGTAGTTGTAGAGAGTGATAAGGTCTCCCCTCAGCCTTCTCTTCTCCAGACTAAACAGTCCCAGCTTCCTCAGCCGCTCCTGATAAGAGTTGTGCTCCAGGCCCCTCACCAACTCGGTTGCCTTTCTCTGGACATGTTCCAGCAACTCAATGTCTTTCCTGTAGTGAGGGGCCCAAAACTGAACACAGTACTTGAGGTGTGGCCTCACCAGTGCCGAATACAGGGGAACAAACACCTCCCTGCTCCTGCTGGGCACACTATTTCTGATACAGGCCAGGATGCCATTGGCCTTCTTGGCCACCTGGGCACACTGCTGGCTCATATTCAGCCAGCTGTCAACCAGCACCCCCAGGTCTTTTTCTGCAGGGCAGCTTTCCAGCCACTCTTCCCCAAGCCTGTAGTGCTGCAGCTTGGGGTTGCTGTGACCGAAGTGCAGGACCCAGCACTTGGCCTTGTTGAACTTCACACAATTGGCCTCAGCCCATTGATCCAGCCTGTCCAGATCTCTCTGTAGAGCCTACATATGTCTCTATTACTGAGATGAACACCAACTTTCCTTGTAGTTTTTTATCAGGATGCTTACCTTTCTGATTATGTAGGAGGAACCATACCTACATACTGTGACACACCACTGCTGTGGATGTGTGGGAAGAGAACATCAAATAAATAATGACATGGACTGACGAGTGGTTTTGACCTTGAGCAGGCAGTGTGTTTGACTTGAACTATATATTCTTCTGTTGACACTATGTTTCTGATTCAAAGGTTTTTGGTTCTTACATTGTGATCGCAAAACTTTCCAAAGGGCAGTTTTTTTAGTCAAAAATTGTTAAGATTAGTTTTTTTACATTGAGAATGGAAATACTGTATGGGTCTGCTGGTCCCACGACCAAACATGGTACTGACTGCTTTTTCAAGCAAGAATTTCAGTGCTTTCCAAGGCTTGAAAATATTCATAGAAGTATTATGAATATATGATGGGCTAATTGTGCAAGTCAACAACAGGTCCATGAATAGTGGGAACCATTCATGACGGTTATTACATAGGTATAAACACAGGAATTCTAGCAAATGCCAAAAGTATCTTTAAGTAGAAATGGTACTATCCGTATGCTCAGTGATTTCAAAGCTATCAAAAGAAAATAGAAGGAAAATCAATAAAATATGAATGGAAGGAAACAGAAACAATGGCTGAGGGGAAAAAAAAAAGGTAAAATTAATTGAACTGTGAAAATAATGCAGTCACAGCAAATGCCCTACAATGTCACATGTTTGAGACAAATGGGGAACCCTGGACTCACTACAGCCTACATGCCTTTATGGGAAGCATAAGAAGCACAGAACTAAAGCACTTCACCTGGCTACTGCTGGTATTAAAAATGTCTCTGGCTTTGAGTGCTGGAGACACATATCCTCTCAAAGTGTATGAAAATCCATATGCCTTTCTTTTTCTACTGAAAGACAGAATTGTATTCCTAGATGTTAGGCAGCCAAAGATTAAAATAAAGAGCTACGCTGTAGATGAGAATATGCCCATGCTTAGGGATTTCACAACCCCCAGAAATGATAGCTGTAAAGCTAGGATCATCTTTTGGGGCCAGACCCGGATTTGAAATCTTGGTTTCTTGTTTTTGGATGAATGCTTTAACCACCAGGGCCCCTAATAATTGCTTTCTCTACAGTGTGTTAAACTCTTGTTTCCTCCAAGAAACAAACAAAACCAAACAAAACATCGAAGAACACCCACCTGACCACCCAATGCCATGTCCAGCACTTCTGACCAATGTGAAATGTAAGTGTATGTAAGTGCATGGTAATGATCTCAGACAGCCTCCTGGGTTGATCACTTCAGGGAATTAAGCCCTAGATCTCCAGAAAGTTTTAGGTTTGGACACATACTGATCTGCTCTCGACAAAGGGGTTGGGAACGTAGAGACTTTCAGAGCTAGCTGAGGGAGAGCGAGGGCCTCACTTTTGTTTGTTTCCCTGTAGATGAGTTACCCTTTTTATGGTATCTACCCTCTGAAACAATTTGTAATGATTCTTGTTTCTTTGGTGTTTCCAATGGTGCTCTGTAGGTGGCAGTGCAGAATGCATTTTTATGGCACTTCACCCAACAGAGATGTGTTTGGAAAGATTTGGGTGCTTTGGTTATTGCAGTCACTGTATGTCTGCATTTTTCCAGATGATGCAGGCAGTCTTCCTTTACAATTGTTCATTAATATTAACAGACATGTTAGCATTTTATCATTACAATCTTACACATTGTTGGTTGTCTAGTTCTTTCAATTGACTTTTTCCTGTTCTTGCTCTTACATTACTTGTACCATTGCTCGAGTTCATTTGGAAACAAAGCAAACAAATCACTTGGAACTCCTATAAATCGTCTGTCTTTAGTGTGTGCTTTTTTTTGATGTTTCACCTTCACAGAAAAATGTTTTCAGAACCCTGAATAAATTAAACAAACAACACATCCTGTTCCATAAAAGGAACAAACCAGCTTACTTACTGATAGGGAAATGCATATCTATTTATTTAAAACTGATGCTTTGAAAGTAAGCGAAGATAGATGGGGCTTTAGGGGTGATGGAAAATCAGATTTCCTCTGCTTCTGCAGGTGGCTTGGTATGACTTCTTAGCTCAATTTATGTTTTTACATTCTCCTGTGGAAGCTGATGTAAATTTCAGGACACCATGACCATTTTGCATTGGAAAGTAGGTATTTCTTCATATCTGCCTTTTGGTATGGAGTCTTCTGAGCTAGAAGTGCACACAATGTTTCAAACATTATCATGTTATTCAGTTCTGTGGTTTGGAAATCTTAAATCATGGGTTCTTTGGCAGGGAACTTCAACTTGCACAGGCAGGAATATGCATGTTCATTCCCAATGTCATTAGCTTCTAGAGCAAGTTGGGTTTACAAACTAGTCCCGTCCTATGCCCTCTTGAATAACTTTCTATCCTTTCCCACTCATTGAAAGCTAACACTGTCCTGGTACCTGCAGACCTAACCATGAAGTCCTTGTTCCTTGTTCCAACACTCCAGTATCAATGATTCTCTATCATTTGTAGACTTGTCATTCTTTCATTGGAGATGAAAATTAGAACATAGAATTTAGATGACCACTTACACAGCATGAACAGGAGCACTGAATCTAGCTGTCAAAACTTACAATTTTAAGACTGCAATACAATTTTTTGAAAGAGCAAACAGGAATGATTTATGGTAAACCATTCTTTTCTCTAGAACCCCGAAGGGCAACCCATAACTATGATTGTCAGTTTAACAGATCATATCTCTCTGCAGGAAATGTAAAAGATCACTTACCTAAAGTTGATATGGTCATGAAATTGCTGGGAAAGAGGCACATCTGCCTTGCAGATACCAAGAATGGAAAGCAGCCTGCGGCACCTAGAAGCGCAGTACGCCAGCCTGGTCTGTGCTCCCCCACTCAGCTGCCCACAGCAGCTCTGTGTGATGCACTGGTTCCCAAGCCAGCTTGCTCAAAGACCTTTTCCTGACACATACATACACCATTCATATTGCTGAACAGTGATTATTTCAAGTGACAACTTCTTTATGGTACCTTTTGCTTGGTTTTGAAGACCTATTGTTATAATGGGGTTTATACAAATGTTTTTATGTGTAAAGTTAATTGAAGGCCAATTACAAGAAGTTGAGACAGTCCCATGAACAACTACAACTGAAGGCAAGACTGAAAGATAGATGTTTCTTTGTACAGCTGAATTGATACTGTACTAATATCTTTTACATGGCTGCCCAGCCTGTTGGACTAGATAGGTCAGGCATCTGAATCACACTGCAGATGCTATATTTACTTTTAAAGTATCTCTGTCATGTGGCTATACATAGCCATTCTCATTCAGGGCAAGCAGCCTCAACAAATGCAATGCTCTATGAAATTGTTAAAGGACTTTAATTAAACCTTTAATACAAAAATTTACAAAATACAAAAGAATGCTTTATCTGTACCTGGAGTCTTCATAGCCATAGTAAGTGATTCTGTTTTCCTCTGTCTTTATAGAACAGAAACCACTTTTGTTATGTGTTTTATCTGAAATTAGGATTAAAAGCTTTTTATCTGTTTTCCTGTAATAGTAACATAATTAAAAGTTCAGTGTTATATTTTAGCCTATGTTTTGCCTCAAGGCAATATTTGTACTAAAACTCTATTATGTTTTTGCCAACATAGAGTAATTTTGAATAAAAGGAATCCAGATTTGGTTAGACCATGCAATGATAAGGAAAACAAAGAAACAGTATTACCCTGCTTATTAAATGATAATATTAAGCCATTGATTGGAAAAGAAGCTTGCCACTGCTTCAAGTCTTTGGCATGCTGATTACTGGATTTCCTATATATGAAAACATTGCTTTTTTAGATAAGAATAATTTGAAAAACAATGATTGCATATTATGATTACTGTTACTCTCATATTGTCTTTTGTTTCCCACAGAGATGGGTTTTCTTGCTGTATTTGCTCTGCCATTACTTCTCTTAGGGATCAGTGGAATTATTTATATTTACCAGTCAGTCAGGTGGCTATTGTCCAAGTCAGCTGTGCAAAACAAGGTGGTGGTGATCACGGATGCCATCTCTGGACTGGGCAAGGGTGAGTTGTCTCATTTTTTCTCAGTGTCAGAGAATAGAAACAGCCAGAGAGCCACCTCTTAGGTGATAAAATGTGCATACATTAACTTGTATATATTCATAACTGCACGGATGAAGCAGAAGTTAAGAAATATATATTTAAATGAATCCTATGATTTTTAAATGTACATTTTTAGTTTCAGCCACAGGAACTTCTGGTAAACTTTTAGGAACTACAGAGCTTTGTATTTATTTAATTCAATAGAATGAGAGGTTTTGTAAGCACATTAAGAGTTCTATTTTTAGCATGTTGCTACTATGAGATCTTATTACTTAAGCTGTCACTGGAGGGTAGCAGCAAATCAGTATAAACAGGTGTCACCTTACTCTTTACATGTTCCTTTTCAGCCCTTAAAGACTTCAACATTTCCTGCTCCCTGTAAACAACAGTGCTCACCCCTCTGTCCCTGTTTGTATCTCTGCCCCCTTTATCACCCATGTTACTCCACTTATATTTATATATTATATATTTATGATATTATTTATCACTCCAGTACCTCCAACTGGGCTGCCTGGCTGTGTGTAATGGTGGGTTCAGTGGACAGAAGGAAAGCGTATGTGATAATTTATCTATTTATATAAACTGATTGCCTGGGTGGCCAGCCTCTTAGCATATACTTCTTGGCTTGTATTTCCTGCCTACACAGTGCTACCGGATTAAAGGTACCGGGTCATATATTGCTTATGTACAGTTCTGCACTAGGCATCACTTGAGGGGCAGTATATGCAAATGCCTGATAAGGCAACCATAGCTTCAGGCTACATTTTGGCATTTTCAGTGAAGACTTCCTGTATGTTAGAAACCTTACACTCCAAAGCAGAAAACAGATGGGGAAAGGGAATGGTCTTGCAGAATTATTCCTTAGCAAAACAGAGCAGAGACCTGCAACGGAAATACACATTATGTTGGCAAGGAGTGCTCTTTATCAGAGCCTGTTAGGACAAGGTATGAAATAATTCTGACCTCCACGTCCCACCTGGTCTTCCCTTTCCCTGACACACTTCAGTTTCAGTTGAAGATAATGTTAGCATGAATTTTCTCTGATTGGTTATATTTCAGTATTTTTGTTTGGTGAAGTATGATTTGCAGTTCTCCAGCTAAGATTGGGTGTCTCATAGAATCATAGGATACCTAGAGGTTTCTAGACAGAAGTCCTGCTTGGAGCAGGAATATCACCAGTGCTAGATCTGGTGCATTGTGGCTTCAAGCCAAATATTGGAAACCTGCAAGGGTACAGAACATTTATTGAACATAAGATAAAGGAAGAGCAACAGACGTCATCTACCTGGACTTGTGCAAAACATTTGACACTGTCCCACACGACATCCTTGTCTCTAAATTGGAAAGACATGGATTTGGTGGATGGACCACTTGGTAAATAAGGAATTGGCTGGATGGCTGGACTCACAGTTGTGATCAACAGCTCGGTATCCAAGTGGAGACAAGTGATGAGTGGAGTTCCTCAGGGGTTGTTATTGGGACCATTGCTTTTTAACATCCTTGTTGGCAACATGGACAGTGGGATTGAGTGCACCCTCAGAAAGTTTGCCGATGACACCAAGCTGAGTGGTGAGGGTGACACACTGGAAGGAAGGGATGCCATCCAGATGGACCTTGACAGCCTTGAGAGGAGGGCCTGTGCAACCCTTGTGAAGTTCAACAAGGCCAAGGCTAAGGTCCTGCACATGGGTTGGGGAAATCCCAAGCACAAATACAGGCTGGTGATGAGTGGATTGAGAGCAGTCCTGTGGAGAAGGACTTGGGGGTATTGGTGGATGAAAAACTGAATATGAGCCAGAAATGTGCGCTTGCAGTCCAGAAAGTCAATTACATCCTGGGCTGGATCAAAAGAAGTGTGGCTAGCAGGTCGAGGGAGGTGATTCTCCCCATCTACTCTGCTCTCATGAGACCCCACCTGGGGTACTGTGTTCAGGTCTGGGGCCCCAGCATAAGAAAGACATGGACCTGCTTGAGCAGGTTCAGAGGAGGGCCATGAAGACGATCAGGGGGCTGGAGCACCTCCTCTGTGAGGACAGGCTGAGAGAGTTGGGGTTGTTTAGCCTAGAAAAGATAAGGCTCCCAGAAGACTGTATAGCAGCCTTCCAGTACTTAAAGGTGCCTACAGGAAAGATAGGGAGGGACTCATTATCATGGAGTGTAGTGATAGGATGAGGGCTAATGGTTTTAAACTGAAAGAAGGTAGGTTTAGATTAGGTATTAGGAAGAACTTCTTTACTGTGAGGGTGGAGAGACAGTGGAATAGGTTGCCCAGAGAGAATTTGTGGATGCCCCAACCCTGGTAGTGTTCAAGGCCATGTTGGATGGGGCTTTAAGCAACCTGATCTAGTGGAAGGTGTTCCTGCCTATGGCAAGGGAGTTGGAACTAGGTGATCTTTAAGGTCCCTTCCAACCCAACCCAACCCAACCCATTCTATTCTATTCTATTCTATTCTATTCTATTCTATTCTATTCTATTCTATGATTTCTTCAGGTACCTTGCTCCAGCACTGCATGCCACCCGAGGAATATTTTCATAAGTTCAATTTCTTTATTAACCTTTCTTCATTTATTTTTTTTTAAATTTTGTGACTAGCTGCTGCCTCTCCCTTGAGGCTACAAAGGCAATTACCTCCCCCCCCGCCCTTTCCCACAGAGATGAAAAAGGAGGTAACTCAAAGCAATTTTATTTTATTATCCTAAACATATCTACTGCTAGTATCCCATAGGGTGATACAGAGAAGTTATTTGCAGGCTCGAATCATTCCAAATCATGCAGAATTTACTGTGCAGTCCACTCATGCATATGTGATGGCCATTCATCCAGAGCTTTAAAATACCAGCTGTGTGGCCAGCTGCTGCATATTTGAGCTCTTAGGCAACAGCCAGATTCCTTTTCCAACATGCCATAATTTCCGGACTAAAGACAACATTCATCAACGTTTAAAAAGAGAAACAAAAACTATGACGATTGAAGTTGTTTGCAGTGGTTTATGGTTGTTATTTAACCTGATTCCTGTTTCTTCTCAGTGCTATATCTCAGGAAAGTCCAGGATAGTTCTAGAGGAGAACATAATTCATTTCCCTTTTCCCCTTTTATTGCTGTTCACACAGTAGTCACATTTTATTCACAAAGTTGCCCCAGCTGTTATATTTATATGAAAAATACTGGTGTAGTTGTCCTAGTACTGGCAAATAATCTTTGGGGTTTTAAATCAAAAATCTTTCTATGCTAGAAAAAAGAAAATGAAAGACATGCATAAAATTACTCTTGTAAATAATGAAAAAGATTACATAAATAAAAGTTTCCAGCTGCACAGGTTTACAAAAATAGAAGAGTGGATCCAGAAGTGCTTCCATACAGATACTAAGAGTCTAGCATGGGCATTTAAGAAATCTAAGATGGGCATATTAGCATAACTGGATTAGCCTGTGGGTATCGAAATCTAAAGAAAATGCTTTTTGGAGGACAGACAGCACTAGGTTTGTACTCTTTCCCATTCAAAAAAGGCCATAGTAACTAAGACAAATCAAGTATGCTGGAAAGGCCTAAGAGTAATTGTAAGACCGCATTCCTGTTCCTCCCATACTGAATATGTCATACAGATTTGGTTTAGGGACCAAATATGAGGGCTCCAAGACTGAGAGCTTTCTGGGAGACCTAATCAGGAAAAAAAACCCACATGAGGGAAAAAATAACTCTTGATTTCCAATCCTACCAGCACACATAACCCACTGTCAAACCCACAGACATCTGGTTTGGGGCACATCATCTGTCGCATCCTCAGGCCTATCTGAAAGACATTATCTATTCCAAGAAAGAAAAGATGGGCAATTGTGTACTTTTCCTGGTCAGGAGGACAACCTTGACAGATTCCTGGACTGAGAGCCACAGTTTCAGTTTAGCTGATCTAGAACGTGCACCCTGTAGCAGCCTGTAACAGCCAGAGGGATACAACTGACAATGAATTTCCAAAAGATGCCCATGAGATATCTATGCTCCATGTTTTTAAACACCTTTCTTTGGTCAAACTGACAGGACAGTGAGGAAGATATTCTCCCTCAACACCACCTAGACAAGAAAATAGACCAGACATGCTGTCAAGATGCTCCAGCCTGGTATTTCATAGTCTGGATTGAGCTGATCACATACTCCCATGAACACCTAAACTAATGAGTTGGCTACAGTCTTGTAGCCAGAACTGAGGTGGTATGATGGGTAACACTGACTGCTAGTTCCTCTTGTTACGTGAGTCCCCACTTTCAGAAAAACACAGTCATAGTTCACTTGCATAAGAAAGGGAGAAGCATCGTCCCCAGAGACCTAGCTTAAACTGGGGTGAACCCCTAGCTCAGAATAACCCTGAATATATGGAGAAAAAAGCAGTGCCATCCCAGCATACCCTGAAACTTCTCAGTGGCCTTCTTAGGAAGGCTTCAGGGAATGTAGCTGAACAAGACGTAGTTCAGGCTGGTCCCTGATGCCTCTGATGACTACTGGGAAGTTCTAATACTCAGGAGATAAAGGTCTTGGGATGGATTACCTATGGAGGGAACGGTCTGTAGAAGAAAGGCCTCTCTCATTGATGCTCCATCTGTGGGCCAGTGGATGGTAAATTTCTCTGTATTGCTCTTTCTCAAAGTTGTAGGTAAGTTTCATGTTGCCAAGAGTTTCATGAAGGTAGCATACAGAGCTAGTTTTACTATTTACTGGGGTTGGTTGGTTTCTTCTTTACACTGCAGTAGACATGAAGTTGCAGAAGATGCAGTTTGTATTGTAACAACCTAAATTGTGTATTTTTGAATATATTTTGCTTTATAGCAAGTGTGGCTGTAGGTGGAGAGAGTTAAGGAAGGTAATCAGAACAATTTTTCTAACTCAAAGCCATCATCCATTAACTGGCATATTGTTATTTTCTTAATTAAATTTTTAAATCCCATGACTAAACAGTGCCATTGTGCTGTACCATTAATTGTGCATTATACCATTACATTAAATTTTAATTTATTACTCACATACATATTATTGCCATTTAATGTTTTCTTTTTTCTCATATATATTTATTCTTTCAAAATTAATGAATTTTAGAGCATAGATTCAACATCATTAGCAAAACCAGCATCCCATTTCAACCAAAATAAACAAAATCAAATTGTTGTTATTATTTATTTTGAATGTATTTCTCTCCTAGAATGTTCTTGGGTGTTTCATACAGGAGGAGCAAGACTTGTGCTGTGTGGCAGGACATGGGAAAAGTTAGAAGCCTTGTATGATGCTTTAATTAGTGTGGCAGACCCCAGTATAGTAAGTATTTCCTCACTCTGCTTTGAAAATTCACAACTTGAGGTAAACACCTTGTTCAGGTACACAAAGTGCTTTTAAATCCAGTAGAACAAGGTACATGAAACATGATTCACTGTTAATGGTGATTTTGGTCACCCAGGTAACACACTTAGCACAGTCCAGGGGGGGAGAGAGAGAGAGAGAGAGAGGGAGAAACACCTCTGAATGTCTTCAGAGCATGACGCCAAAAGTATAAGTCAGAAATCCTGCTCTCTTGAGCTAATTCAAGGCAATTACTGTAAAGCAGCTGAGTGGTCCTGCATTTTGAACAAGCCACCCAACTAGAAATGCTAGGCAGAGGAATTTGCCTGTTAATTTGGATGAAAGGGATCCAAAGTGCTTCATTTAATCACAGGAAGTATCATCCATTTTTCACATAATTAGAACGCTCGAGGAGTGAGAGATGGGTCTAAATATTGAAATAATTTTGAGTTTCTTCACTGCTCTGGGAGAAGTCCCATCTAGAAGGGCATGGGACCATATGAATAAGAGTACCCTTTCCTCATTACCACTGACTGGGTCACCATGTAAGTAGACATGCAAGGCTGCCCCTGCTGCCGGTTCCTTGGAAGGTGTTTCTTTGATGCTCATGGGAAAGCTTTCCTTCTGTGACCAACAGATATCTTACTCATTTCAGGGCACAGGTGTTCTGAAGGCATCACACAAGTTCTACAGCCATTGCTCACCAGACCAACAAACATTTGCATTTGACCCCTTTTTTTCAGTAAGCTTCATTCATCTGCATAAATAAACATAAAAGTAGTATGTTCATGTTAGTCTGTGCAGATTCAACTAGGAAAAAAATATTAAGTATGACTAAGGGATCTGCATTACATCGCCATAGTAATATAATAAGAGAAGATAATCAGAGTTCATTCCTTTGTCCCATAGCTGATAAAATCTACATCTCTGCAGAAATCATACAAAAGTAAACTCTGTTTGAATAACCTATAGCTGAACAAACCATTCCTACCTTTCAGCTGTCCCCCATGTATACATAAATTATCTATCAAAGTACTATATCCTAGCCTCTGTTGTCAGCAAAGTTCTCCAGAGGGCTGATTACAAAAAGACTATAACTTGGAGTGGTAGGAGTCACCCTGTGTCTATTATCTGTCTCCACTGATTACAAGAGAGACAAAACTCAATAGGGTAGATCTAGTCCAGCTTACCCTTCCCATGGTGTTCTGATTCATCTGAATTTCAGAGTCTATGAATACCCATTGCTGAACTACCTTCTTTCTAGAGTGGGTTAAAAAAAACAAATGAAAGGTTTTGTAAGAATGATAAAAGCACTTTCTTCAGATATCAAGGTAGATTAATTTACAAGACAAGTAAATAGAAACACATTTTTATACAACAGGTATCCTTGAAATAAGTCTTTTCTTTATTAGACATATGCACCAAAGCTCATACTTATGGATATCTCAGACATAAACTGCATTCAAGATGTAGCTAAGGAAATCCTGAATTGCTATGGCTGTGTGGATATACTGATCAACAATGCAAGCATGAAGGTGAAAGGAGCAGTGCAGAGCATTTCATTGGAACTTGATAAAAAGATAATGGATGCCAACTATTTTGGACCTATAACATTAACCAAAGGTATTTTAATTTCTTTTGCTGTTTTGCTGTTGCTACTTAAAGCTTGAGATCCCAGTCATTGGTGTTACACTGTTTCATCTGCACTTATTTTTGCCTTCTGCATTAGAATCAAATGCAATCCTGGGAAAATCAGTGGACTGAAATTGAGGTGAAGAAGATCAAAATCAGAGTGCTTGGGTTTGGAAATAGATTGGTCAAGAAATATCTAAGCAGGTGTTTGAAAGACAGACTTTTTAAAAAAATGTCTGCTTATTGTATTTTGTATATGGTGACTCCTTTATTTATGTGCTTGCTACCTCTGTTACAAAGACAGTTGTTTTCAAAACCCTTGCAAGGATACAGACAGGCTGACAATTAAATGTGATAATATTTCACCCAAATCTGCACATAGAATCCAAGTGAAGTCTAGAAGACACTCAATTTCCAGCTACTGGATTTTGTGATATTTTTGATTGCAGTATTGAGACAACCTTCGTTAAAGTTGTGCTGTCTACACTTCAGCTGTCACTTCTTTTTACTAAATACATTGAGGTATTTTGCTTATGTGGCTTTTTATTTCTTTTTTTTAGCTATTCTTCCCAGCATGATCTCAAGAAAAAGTGGCCAAATTGTTCTAATTAATAGTATCCAAGGAAAAATAGGAATCCCATTTCGTGCAGCTTGTAAGTTATACATAGAAAAATGTGCATTCTAATGCATAAATTGTGAGTATTCTCTGATAATGGCACTGATAATAGATTATTAAAAGTGCTAATTTGCATCCTAATTCAGTAAACTCTTAATACCATATTTGGCTGAAAAATTTTCAAAGAAGTGGAACTCAAGAAGAAATAGTTAAAATAGTATCTTTGAAGTATAACTACTGCCTGAGATATTGGGGACAAGAGGATATAAAATGTGACAACAAGGGGTTTTTATGATCTTAGGAGACATTCAGGAAACGGCAAGCTTGTAGTCTAACATCTGTACTGGGCATATTAATAGAAACCATAATGAAGAATGAAGTAATGTACAAATGTAACATACTGGTAGATACTAGCTACTGCTTTGTAAAGTGAGACTCATGCACTTAATGGATTTGTGTGCGGGAGTTTAAAAGGAGATGTAGTAATTGTATTCTGCTTGGCTTTCCAGAAAATTTTCAAGAAGGTCTTTCATCCAAAGCTGCTAATGAAACTAACCCATCCTGAACTATGATGAAAAGTCTTTGCATTAATAAAACGCAAAGTTAGTGGACAGAAAATATAGGATAGATGTAAATAGATATTTTTAATTGTGACAGGACGGCTAATCATTCCATGCTCAATTTTCCAAACATTCATGTTTTATGGAGCTCTATCATACCATACATCTATGTCAATGCATTCATATATCCAAACATGCATATGTGGTTTTTTTTTTTTTTCTTTCTTTTAGATGCTGCTTCTAAGCATGCTGCTGTAGGCTTTTTTGATTGTCTTAGAGCTGAAATGGAAGAATTTGATATTTCTGTCAGCACTGTGAACCCAACCTTCATCTGTTCATACCATCGCCAACCAGCACCTGGCAACTGGGAGGCATCTATTTGGAAATGTAAGGTTTGATGCATCAAGAGAGATGGTAGATAAGGCCTATACAGCAGTATGGAGGGTTTCCCAGGGAGAAGACAGGAGCATAGGGAAAAGAATGGAAATGACAGAAAGGATGAACAGGTTAGGGGAGCAAAAGAAAAGAAAGATTGGAGAGTTCAGATGAGCCTAGTGAAAAGAGAAGGAACATGGAAAGAGACAACATTATGTAATAAAATAAATACACCAGGGAATGGGAAATGGAGGTAGAGCAGAGCATGAAAGGTCCAAAGGGAGACTTTCACTGCACTCAGGTTTGCTCCTTCTCTTAGGGACTGTGAGGGTTTTACTTCAAAATTGTAAAAAGATCTTAGGGACATAGTGATGAGAGAAAGGGAAGGGGTAAGAGATTGAAAGTGTGTATGAATTTAACTAATTTTACTGATGCACTAGCTGTGCATCTTTTCACCACCGTTCCCTCAGATGTGTCTGTCTGTCTGTAGCTCTCACTCCTCTCTGTTTGATTTACAGTCTTTTTCAGAAAGGTGGCATATGGTGTGCACCCAGTGGAGGTGGCAGAGGAAGTCTTGTGTACAGTAAGCAGTAAGAAGCAGGAGGTACTTATTGCCAACCCTATCCCCAGAGCAGCAGTTTACATTCGCACCTTCTTCCCTGAAATGTTTTTTGCCATTGTTGCCTCAGGGATTAGGGAAAAGCTGAAGACAGAAGAGGAAAATTGATTTTGTTCGGTTCTTTACCCTGCTTTTGACCTGAAAAAAAGTTTGTTTCAAATGTCAATGATTTCTGCTTCTCACTATGGGTAGAATAAAGCAGGAGGCTTTATTAAACATGAACCAGCCAATGTCTTACTTAGTGATTCACTACCATTGTCACACGCTCATCTGTGGGATTTCTACTCTTCTGGATTTAGTGAATATGACAAGATGTCATTGTTTGCATTGCAACAGTATGGGAAAAACTCTGCTAGGAACTCTATCACTGTTTTAAGAGAGTGATTCCCAATCTAAATTGGTAGATCAAAGTTTGGGGACCTGCAGCAACTTATCAGAATAGTCTGTCAGTGCTAGGACTGATGGGAACTTACAGGAACAAAAGGAAGGGGAAGTAAGGAGATGTGGGAGAGAAAGCAGTAAAAATCAGTGGAAAATGGGGTTGGAGCCTTAATCAGAGTGTTCCTCAGATGTGCTTTTTGGAAGTACTTGCAGGATATGCAAATGGTTAGCACAAATAAGAGCTTATCTAGTTAAATATCTCATCCGCAACAGGACCCTGGAGTACATGCTTAAAAGATGGATTATGAGAGTGGGACAATAGTATGGAGAAACTCCCTGTATTATACTCTCCCAGGTTCTGGTAATCTGCTACATAGTTTGAAACAGAATCTGTCTCTGTGTCTTGTTAAACTATCAATTTTTCACACAAATTTTTCAAATTCCTGTTTGAAACATTCCATCCCTGAGGAAAGGAACTAATCATATATTAAAAAAAGACTTCATTATGTTTACTTTAAACCTGTTGTCAGATAATATTCTCTGATATCTCCTACTTCTTTTACTGTGAGAGACAAAAAATAATGGTACTCAATTCATTCACTCCCAGTTGTCCATGCCCATCATACTTTCCATGCAGTTACCTGTTTTCCAAGTGGGAGAGCCCTGGTATCTATTCACTCTCTGTATGTGAGAAGTCCAGATTATTATTCTTGTTCTTCTTTATATCTTTTCTTGGTTTACCTTTTTTTTTTTTTTTTTTTTTTTTTTTAAGATGGACAGGCCACAGCTGCATGCAGCATTCAAGATGGATAAACAATCTGGACTCACAGACAAGCATACACATGCTTTCTGGGTTTTTCACTTCTTTTCTTCTTCTGCATGTCTTATGCAAATTCCTGGTTTTGAGATATTTTTCTGACTGCTACTGAGCACTGAGTTCCCTTGTCCACTCTGCTATGTGTGGTAATTAATCATCATATTCAACATGAGCGTGGCCATTACTCATGCCAATTGTGTAAATTCCATATAAGTCCCGAAGTCCTCTCACTCCTAGATATTCTGAGTTTCTCTTCCCTATCACATTTTCCATTCATGCTGTGAATTTACCCCTTTTTTGTTTCATCCTGTGAGCTGAACCAGAATATAAATAAAGCTCATGCAAGGGTGTCCTGGTCTTCAGTTTTACATCTAAGAGCTTGAATTCTGTCTCCCAAACCCTCCTCTGGCCTTTCTTTTGTCATCAGTACTCACAGAGATCATGACCACCTGCTTTTTTGCAGACACTGCCAAAATGCCTTATTTGCAGAATACCTACAAAGGAAATACCTACTCAGAAGCATGTAACCAAACTACACTTCCTGCTACAACAAGTCCAGTTGCTCATGTAGCTTTCAACACCAGCTGCACTTATCTACGTCTTTCTATCAGTAAGAATCACCAAACGTTAAAGGAATTCTCAGTGCATTGTTATCATCTTGCAGGGACGTTAACCTGTTCTGTATCTCTATTTCAATTGCTCTGGCAATCAAGAAACATGCATGCATCTACCTCACTCAGGGAAGTCTAGTTCACACCTAGTGAGAAGTAGCCAGTTCCTGCAGTACCTGCTGGAGTTCCATCTATTTTCTGTTGTAGCACTGGGCTTTTATTGTTGTTTGAATGACTATACCTTAACTGTGAAGTAAACCATCCACTTTGCCAAAAATTTTCTTGCTTCTCACCAGAACTCTACTCCCTCAAGCAAATGTGCTTTACCTGTGGTCTCAGTTATACTTGTGTCTGTGCCTAAGCAACAGCCAAGCCCTTCACAGCTCCACAAAATCAAAATATGGAATAACTGGCTAATTCCATCAGAATAGGATCAGAGAATCATAGGACATCACAGCTAAACATGAAACAACATTATCTTGCTTTGTTGTAAAAACAAATGGATTGCGTGTTAAAATAAGCTGAATAATCCTTCTGCTCCATTTTGCACTTTCTAGATATCAGCAGAAATTCTTCATTGGTTTTGAATATTTCACTTTAAAAATGTGGAACAGTTCAAGAAATCACAGTGAGAAGAAATGAGAGTGACAAAGGTAAAATAACACCTGTGGTCTATCAAGAAATTTTTAAAGAACAGATGTATTTTAATCTAGAAAGTAGAAGAAAGTCATATCTAAACAATTTTCAAATACCTAAAATGTACTCCAAGAGGATAGAACTAAACTGTTCTCCATTTCTGCTCTAGTAGAACAATGTGCTAAAATTACTGCAAAGGAGATTTACAGGGAAAGAATTTTCTGCTAAGAATAGTTAAGCATGAAGGATAAATTGCCACAGAAATTTTAGAATGCCTGTCTTTGGAAGCTTTAAAGAAGAGATTAATGAAACATCTGTAAAAAAGCAATGTAGCTTTAGTTTATCCTGCCTAAAGGAAAAGAAGGATTAGGTGACCTTTTAAATGGGTCACACTTTTCTATAATTCTGTGGTCTTTTCTCATTTTGAGAACAAGGATTCTCCACTGGTATTTCTGAAGTAGTGTTTTTTCCTCCAGGGAAATCTATTATTTAATCTGAAGTTTTCTATTTATTTCATTTGTCCATCTCTGCCTTACTGTTTAAATACCTGTGGATATATGTTGCATATAAAAATATTATGACAATAAAAAGAAATATTATGAGTTCATTAAGAGATATTTTCTGTGAGCCTCACTCAGCCATATTTTAATCTAATTGGTTTCCTAACTTTTATAAATGAGGACAAAACTAGGCCTGCAGATTTAGTTGTAGAAGTCATAGGAGAAATATATTCAACTACAGCTCCTTTAATTTTTTTTTTAAGCTTCTCACATGCCTAAAGAGCACATAATTTTCTTTTAATGTGAGCTGCAGCTGGCTGCACTGTTTCAAATTTATGGGTTTTGTGCTGAAATCAACTATTCTTGGTGTTGGCCAAGAAAGTTGACATTGCTGGACACAAGTGCCCTTGAAGTAAGGAAAAATTTAAAAGAGTGCTAAGACTGGAAAGTCTTAGAAGTGAGGAGACTCTTGTCTAATTTTAGACATCAGTCTTAGAGCCTACCCAGAGCTAACCTCCCACATCCCCTTCTTAAGCAGTGGAAAGAAACAGGTGCCTGTAACCTGTGATTTATCTGACATACAGCTTAGGATAACATGAATTGCATCCTAGAAGTGCCTATTTCTCTCATTAACTTTCACTGGACTCCAGGTAATCAGCACAACTGTAGATCTGGGTATCTGTGTCATAGGCACCTGAAGTTTACTGAGATGCCACATTCATCAGGATTGATTGGGTCAAATGAACTGGAATAAAAGTGCCACAGTATTTTCTAAGCTGCCTTTTTTTTTTTTTTTTTTTGCCTACTTTCAAATAATGTTGTTCCAGGACTTACCCCAGAACTATCGATGCCTACAAACTGGGAATCAAAATAAGGGCTAGAATGTGAAATCATGGGTTGCAAATAGGGATAAGAAGTCTTGCATTTCATCAGGTGAATCTGTTTACAAAACATCCAGCAAAACACTTACACCTTCTTGAATGGTTAGCATGTGAGAAAACCAGACTGTCTGAGATTTAAGAATTGATCAGGATGGGGGTCCCACTGCACAATTATTTAAAAGCTCTTGTCCACATACAGCACTTTGTATGAGTGCAAATGACTGTGAGAACCCTGAGGAAAGAGCATAAGGTAGAGACTACCAGTCTGTGTTTATAAACTGCAGGCTAAGAAAAAAATTGTGGAACTTAAATTAGGTCTTTTAAAGATCTGGTAAGAACAAACCAAGTATGTTCCTGGATGAGGTGGAAATTCATTGGTGACACCCAGGAACAACATGAGATGGGTAAAAATCTATTGTTAAGAGACCACAGTTATTATAAAGGAAGAAAAGCAGAAAGTCAGATGGAATCAGGAACAATACCTCTATCAGTGAAGATGTTAGAAACAACTCTACCACAAAGAAATAATGTGAAACAAGTGGAAGGAATCAATATCTTGTGTTCTGGCCAAGGCATTGAGACTACTTCTACTAGAGTGGATATCAAACTGTCTAGGAACTGCTTTTTTCATCTGCAGAACTGAAGGTGGCAGTTTCAGAATACTGGGTATGCTGTAATGAATAAATACAGACTTTTCTAAAGATGAAAGGGGAAATCTTATTGCTGTCTACAGCTACCTAGTGGGATGATGTAGAGAAGATTCAGCCAGACTCTTCTCAGATCTGCACAGTGGAAGAAAAAAAAGGTAATGGACACAAATCAGAACACATGAAGTTCTGATTAGATATTAGGAACTATTTTTTCCACAATTACAGTAGTCAAGCACTGGGACAGGTTGCCAATGAGGTCAGGAAATTGAAGTCAGGAAATCTTACTTCTTGCATATATTCAAAACTCAACTGCTTAAGGCTCTGAGCAACATCATCTAATTGGTCTGGCTTTGAGAAGGGAGGCTAGGCCAGAAACCCCCAGAGGTACCTTCTAACTTAAATTATTCTGTGTGACTCTACAGGTATAGATGAGTTTTGCAGTTGGTCTCCAGCCAAGATAATTTTGATATTCCCCCAGCCAGAGAATGTGATTTTGTCAGTTTTTCCGGTGGATGGGAAAATTTAGATGAATACCAAATGCTGAAAATGCTGAAAATTGATGAAACTGCAGACAAGTTATGCAGAGTAAAACACATAATCAAACAAACCCTGCTAAAGGTACCAGGAGATGACTTTGGGTATAAATACCTAAATGACATCCTTTAGCGAGTCCTACAGTGCTCTATGCAATAAGGTGTCAGCTGGCAGGACACAGTCTACTCTAGTCACTATTCAAAGATGCTGCTTTACATTTGTTTGTTTGCTTGTTTGTTTTTTTTTAAGGTATTAATGAGTGTTTAGAAGCTGGAAATAGGTTAAATGCTAAATTAATAAGGAGAATACTATGGCAATTATTCTTTCTGAAGTTCATGTGAGGGAAGTGATGGTGCACAATGACCACAAATTAATCAATTATAAAGCTAGTGGACTGCATATAATTTATCTTATTTCCACAGGATGTAAAAAGCATGAAGAAATTATGATGCTAATTTTAAATTGTACACAGTCAGATGCTGTTATAGCACAGGAGCCAACAATTGATTGTAGGAAAATATAGGCTAATGAAAGGAATCTCTGCTATCGGGTAGAGGGGCAAAACTTGAACCTTGAAAATAAAGGTTCATTTAGTATTTGAAGTATAAAGAAAGATGCAATCGGTACTGAAGAGAGTAGAAAAAAGAGGTTCCAAATATTAGATTCAATTTCTGGGAGGCAGCAGGGGAAGAACTGTAGGAAAACTCAGGTGGGAAGGTACCTCCTATCAGCTATGAGGTAAGACCAGGTTGCTTAGGGCTTTACCTAGTCAAGTCTTGAAAACCTCTCAAGTCCAAGCCTCTCTGATCTGAACCTATGCTCAGTGTCTCTCTCCTACAATGCACCAGTGTGAAAAGCCTGGCTCCCTGTAATAAATAACCTTCTTGTAGAAACTGGATGACTGCTAGACATTGTAGATATTGGAGGGCTTCAGGTCCCTCTGAAGTCTCCTCTGCAGGCAGAAAAAGCCTCAGCTTCTCATATCACATGTGCTCCAGCCCCCTCATCATCTTGGTGACCATCTGCTGAACTTAATTCACTTTGTTCCTGTGTTTCCTGTGTTGTGGAGCCTAAAACTGGACACAGTATTCTATATGTCATCTAATGAATGCTAAGTGGCAAGGAATAATCACTTCCCTGGATCTACTGGGTATGTTCCTGTTAATACAGACCAAGATGCTCTTGGCTTTCTTTCTGCCAGGCACATTTTCAGCTTCCTGTGGTCTCAGTGCAACAGTATCCTCAAGCCCTTCTCCACAGTTAATCTTCAGCAATCATAGCAGCCCAATTGTGCAACCACATCTTTTATTCCGATGATATTGCAGCTCGTTGACTGCATGTGGAGATCTAGTTCCTCCCACTTGTTTCTCAGGCTGTTTGCATTTGTCTACATACACTTGAGGTGGTTTTTTCTTTACCCTGTTTTATCATTCCTGAGGTGTCATTTTTTCCTGTTGCCTTGCACCTTTTGCTTTCCATCACTGTTGGCTTCTACCTAATGACAACATCTCCCTCCTCCATTATTCCTAGTTTAAAGTATTTCTCAACAGGCTGGCCAGCCTGATCACAAAGATGCTTTTGTCCAGCTTTGTTGAGTGGACCCCGTTTCTTTCCAGCAGCTCCTCATCCTCTGAGAGATACCTATGGTTGTCAAAGCTGAACCCCCTACCACCCGGACCATCTGTGCACAATCAGGTGTTTGACACACAGGATCCATGCCCTACTCCCAAGCCTGGTCCTTGCAGGTTCAATGAGAACACCACCTGGGGCCTCATGTCCTACACCTTCACCCCTCTTGACATGCTCAGGGTCTCCGTGGTAGTATCGTTTGTGTCCACATGGATAATCAGCATGGAATCATAGCCTGAGGGCTGTCTAGGCTCCAGCAGTCTCCCTGAAACACCTCAGATCTAAGGCCCCAACAGACAGCAAACATCCCGGGATAGCAAGTCAGGTCACCAGATAGTGGCCTCTAATCCCTGAAGGACATAGTCTCCCACTACTGTCACTTGCCATGCTCCCCTGGTTCTGATGCATGTTTCAGGCTCAGTTGGCTCTGAATGCTCCCCAGACAGAGCTTGTAGCCTCTTGCCTGCTGCCAGAGACCAAAATTATTCTGCATTTGCAGATCTGCCAATGGAGAAAGAGTTGTCCTCTTGCCAGAAGCCACAACATCCAGTGTTCCTGGTCCTGAGAGTCTCCAGTGAGCACAGTCTCTGGCTGCTCTTCCTTCTGTTCATTATAGGGGTTCATGCTCTCATCTTTGCAGTTTTTCTGTGAAGAGCTTGTCAATTTCTTTTTCATCATTCCTTGTGCTATGCAGCCTTCTCACCTCCCACAGTTCCTTAACTTCAATAGAGCTTCTCAGCCACAGCATCCCTCTACAGGTAAGGATACTGCCTTCACCTGCTCCAGCTTCAGCAAGTGGCCCCAGGCACTTCGTGCAGCCCCAGACCCAGAGACTTGCATCCTTCCTCAGGAGCCCAGTCTCGGCCAAGACCTCTGCTGTGTCTGGGACAGTTGCTCCAGTTGGTGTTGGGGGCAATGCCCACTGACTTGTCACCACAAATGCTGAGTGCTCACACACTGCCTTCAGCAGAGTTTCTGCTGCTTCGAAGAGCAATGGTCTGGGCCCTAAGCTTGCAGTCCAGCAGTCATATAGCTCTCTCCCTAGCACTAGTTGCAAGAGTAACCTGAAACTCCCTGATTGGGAGTCAGCTTTTCCCACTTGCAACCTGGATCTGAAGAGCCTTGAATTTGCTCCCAGAAGAGCTAGAAGCAGAGCCCAGAACAGCTGCACAAACTACAGGCACCAGCAGCCAGCAACAAACAGTCCAAGCAGTGTCTGAGGTGCTTGCCTGCATCCTGCCCACAAACTGCCTGTTCCAAGGTCACAGCACTCCAAGAGCCAGTTTACACAGCAGATGGAGACTGGGCACAGGTGCCTGCCACCCCTTGGTTGGCTTCCCACCACCTCCCTTCTGAGGAGACTGGCTTATGTGTTGCTTTGTTATCTCACCTTATTGTCTCTCAATTTTCCTCTCTCGCCACTAATGGCCCACGGTTTCCTTCTGAGCTAATTGTTTTTTAATTGTGCTACTCTATTATCAGCTCGACCTTATCACTGGCCATAAACTGACCTACTACGGACCCTGCTGGCATAACAAATTCAGACTACATTTATGTTAGGATTGTTTTGCCTGAAAAAAGTGTACAGTGATTTCTCTAAAGCCCAGAGCTGCTCAGTATACTGTGTAAGGCCTCTGCCACCCAGCATTCACAAGTGTTTCCTAGCAGGCTCATTAACAGAAGCATTCATACAAAAATGAAGAAAAACTGGTGTCCAACAAAGTAGGCACACATAGCTCAGTTCCATGGGAAAGCTCCACGTTGATCCTCAGAGTGGAGCAGCTGTGTATTCCTCATCTATGAGGATCGTAATCACTTCTACTGTCCAATCTTTAATGTGATTGTAGATTATTCTTCATGTATAATAATCACAAACCAAATATTGATTCTTTCTGATACTGTTGTCAGAATGATACATAGAGAATTTCATAGGTGAGTTGTATGTTGTCTACAACCATGTATCTTCCAGATTTCTGTTTGCCTTGCTAGCCATTTTAAATGAGTAGTATTTACATTGAAAGCCTCTTCCCTCTATTAGCCTTTCTTTCACAGCAAATCCTACCACTACGCGTATGGTGAAATTCTTGAATCATAAGCTGTAATACACAGATTTTCCTGGAGAGATTGTACTTTTAATAACAAACAAATTATTCAAGCCGTGCACTACATGTGGGCTGCCATATTTTCTGCCCTACTCTTTGTGGGTTTTGGTTTTGGGATGGGATTTTTTACAGTCTTTTCTATAAAGAATTAGGGTGGAAATCCATAATGCTCTGAAATTCTAACAGACTCACATACTTTATATTAGCATTAGAGACTGCTTAAAAATCAGAGCAGTGGAGGACCTGTGTCATTGTCTTTTTCTGAACCGAGACACCTGAATCTACTTTTCCAATACTAAGACTTCTTTGAAACATCCATGGAAATATCATTTTTTTATTAAGAAAAATAACTAATGATACACAAATATACATTTTTATTAATTAATACTGTTTCATTCTGATCTAGTATTATGGTTTACAGAATGTCTTGAGATACGATTCAAATTTACAGAACTGAAATAGTGGCCAGGTGACGCAAGCCTTTTATTGGGTGCGCAGCGTCCTCTGTACTGTTGTGAAAAGAGTTCACATACACATTGCAAGCTTTCTCTGGAGCTGTATGATCAGGAAACTTGTATTTAATCTTTAAACGCCTTTCCAGCATTTTTCTTTTGTGCTTGAATTCCAAAATAGTTTTTGTATATTTGTTAATAGTAGTGACAGCTGCAGCCATACAGCAAGCGAAGGAAGCCCATGCGAGGCTATAAACAAAAAGGTTTATCAGAAATTAGCAGAACATTTTCATATCCAGGTTCTTCAATTTTATTTTTGAAAATACTGCATACATATGATTGTATTAGTGTATATTAGGGAAAGAGGAGCATCGTGGGGAAGGAAGAAAGATTCTTAGTTAATGACCATCTATATACCTTACTTATGTAGTTGACCTCTACATATAGGTTATAATATTCATATTTAACGTTCTGGTTTAATGAAACCCTACCTTCAATTTCTCTGTTTACTCTACTTAGAGCTTAATATCAGAAGGAGGAACTATAAAAAAATGAGGATGCATAAAAAATTAAAAGGTGCAGTTATTGAGGCTACAAATCTCACAGGTGACACTAAGAAAAATTGTGCCAGTTATCCAAAAGGTTTAAAAAGAAAAGAGAAGGCATAATCAAATAGCTGACTAAAGCAGGCTCAGAGCACTGAAATGCATTCCTGAGAAAATACAGGTCATGACTAAACAGAGAAAAGGACATAAACTCTGAAATATTAGAAGTAAAACCATAAGAAGACAGAACTAAAAAATTATATTGAGGTACAATTTGCTAAAAATGTGTGAAAATTCCAGACTGCTGGGTGGGTAATACATGCTGGAGATGTAAAAGTAGCATGTAAAAATATGGCCACAGTGGAATGAATTGGAGTTCACAGTGGAGGAACTTATCATCAGAGCTTTTCTTAACATGGTGAGGTCACAATTATCTAATGAAACATGTGCTTTGGTGGAGAAATCAGTTTAAGAAACTCCTGCTTATCTCTCCCCTGCCTCAGTGCTGTTTGTTCTCACATTCTTGCTGTAGTTGATCAAACTCATTTAGGTTTTTAAATAACTCCTCTTTTTTTTTTTTTAAGCATTATTTTTAGCCAGGATTGGTTTCCAGGGTGATCAGACAATCAGATGTGTTGACAGAATTTGAGTGTGGTGGAGTATGACACATAGATGTGAAGGGCTCCTAGAAGCAGGAAGAAGGGGAGCAGCTTAAGCTATCTTTGCTCCTGAAGTCAGTCAAACTACACTCTGACTAACTCTCAGATGTGGGGAGCCACAGAAGAGCTCTTATAACAAAGCAATAGCAAGAATAGTGGAAAATCACCAGAAACAGATAGATTTACCTCCCCATGTGAATGGAGCATGAATGGGGCAGCAGGCCTACTTATGGTGGTATGTAACCTGTGGATGAAGCCAACCATGGTAGAGAAGAATTGAAGATTAAGCCTCTGGAATGACATAGAAGTGGCAGGTCTGCAGTAGTCCTGACCCACACAATGGGCATTTTTGGCTGAATAACTGAAGTACAGTAGCATTAGTAGACAAATTGATAGAACTGATATTATGAAGCACAGCTTTTGTTGAAGGTGCTTTTCCTAATCCATGTGTTGAAGCCCTTTGAAGGACTTGATGACATAAGAGTAAGAAACTGATTTCAAGAAAGCTTCTATAAAGGCTTCTTAGCAAAGACTGAAAGAAATTAATCTCTTATGAGCAGATTCTCTTGTAGACCAATACTGTGTTAAAAGAGAAAAACAAAGGACAGAAATAAATGGTTTCCTTTGACAATACAAGAAAGATAACAGTGTGATTTGTCAAAGTTTTTGCCAGAAATTTTGCTTTTCCATAAACAATTTGGAAAAAACAGGGAGTCCCCCATCTGACTAGTGAGAACTGAGGAAGGAAGTGAGCAAAGTCTTGCCATTGAGAGAGCCAGACGATAAAGGGCAGTTTGGCTGCAATGGAAATTCAGCTTCAGGAAGGAGAGGATTTGATTTGAATTCTGCCCAGAGACAAATGGCAAAGGGAGAAATCAAACAGGTCAACTCAACAAGGAAGCAAACTAAAGCAACCAGTCATTCATCTGCATAAAAGAAATGCTGGCAGAAGCTCAGCTGGATTACGGGTTTTCCTTTTACTCCATGAAGTCTCCCATATGAGGTGTCTCATGGGAATTTAGTACAGGGCAGGTCTTTAGAGTGAAAATGTTGTCTCTTGATGTGAGAATGCCTCAATCTGAGAAACACAAGGAGTGAGACATTCACCAATCATAGAAACATCTTTCAACCTCCAGGAAAACTGCTGAAGAAAAGAGAAATATGGAGGGATTTACTGAGGAGATGTTCAGGGATATCACAGAGTGACTCTACCCATCATAAGCAATTCCAGCACTGAAAAGGAAGAATAAAGGTCTTAATGTTTCCTGGACCAGGTGGAAGAGAAACCCTGGCCACAGCAGCTGGATGTGAGGACAGAGGGGGAAATGTGGCAAGTAGAAGATCCATGACAGATGCTCAGTAGTTCTTGCAGGAAAAGCTGCCCTACTAGGTCTGGTGACTGCGATGAAAAGCTGCTGCCATGGGCCCAATTCTTTGTTTTCTTTGGCTGCTAAGGAGACAATTATAAGTCCCCATGAAAAGGTAGCAGAGTCTTTGCCTGTGCCTCTGCCTGCCTATGCCCCTGTCATGGTCTTGGTGACATTGTTGGCCACAAGTGGGCGCTGAGGTAATTAGAAAGGGAGTGTCAGTTATAATAATTAATGTCCCTTTTTTGGCATCTGTTCTTTTTCCTCTTGTAAAAGACACATAGCTTCAGCATCCTTCCTCTCTTACCATCAGATGAGCTTCTCACATGCAGGCAATGGGAGAGCAGCTAAGAGAGGCTGAAATTAGGTTTCATACAAGAGGAAGGGAGGTGCAAATATAGGTTACCAGAAGAAAGACAACATTATATATGAAAGGAGATTAGAGGAAAGAAACAAAGGGAGGCAGATGGGAGGAGAGGGTGAGGCACCTGTATGCATGGCTTGCTTTATTTTTAGATTACTATCAAACTGGGAGACATAGCTGCCATTTAGGCTGAGAAAAGGAAAGAAGAAAGTGAATCTTGAAAGAAAAATGGAGCATACAATTGATTAGAAAAAGGCACCACACAAACCACCCTCCCCAATATCTTCCTGCATGCAGGCACTGATGGCTTGGAAAGTCTTGTGTTGGTACAAGCATTTCTTTGGGCATTCAGTGGCCCAGGCTGCACTGAATTGTTAGAGGGCAACCATGAAATCCTCAATTACTGAGTGCATGCCATATGGTGAAAGTCCAGGTGCTCAGGAGAAGGCTAGCTGTAGCGGCAGCAGTGATGACATCAGCAATGAACATGATGACAGTGGCGATAGCAACATCAATGGAGTTGTGTCAGTAATAGCAATGGTGACAGTGATTTGGGTGGTTTTCTTCTCCTCCCAGTGGGATGGAAAGGATGGAACAGACTCCTCAGTACCAGTTTTCTGTTTCCACTCCCATAGGAAGAGGGAAGTAACGAAGGAACACTTCCCCTCTTTTCCACTGACCACTCTTCTTGCTGATTTTAGAGTAAAACCAGGCCTAATCTAATTCATGAAAGAAATGGGGAAACCTCCCAGAAATGTGATCAGAGCCCCAAACCAGGGAAACAAAATTATTATTGCAAGAACAAACCCAAGAATGGATGGAAGCAGTGAGAGTCAAAGAAGCAAAAAGTATCTAAGTCTGAAAGGAGGGAAGAAGGCACTATTTGAGGAGCCTGCACAGCTCCTGTGATACCTGTTGAGGGTATCCAAGTAGCCCTTGGACATTGTCCAGGGTGTTGTCTGGATACTTGGTATTGGACCTTCTCAGACCAGTTCTTCCTGACAGAAGGGGAATCACCCTTTCCACTTTGAGCAAGTGGACCACATCATCTGCTGGACAAACAGGATAAGATACACCATTTGTCATGATTTGGCTAATCTTCAGCTTGGGACTACTGACCAGGCCCATCCTTCAGTGCTCTGAAAGCACTAGAGAAACATCTCCATTTATACACATATAACAATAGCTTCAAACATACTGCATCTGCTTGGGAAACAGGCTCCTGGAAAGATGCAGAGCAATGTACAGTGACCTTCAAATGAGATTTGAGTTATTAGGAAGGTGAAAAGTAACAGAACAAAAGACAGAAGAAACCCTTATTTCACTGCAAAAGTCCCTAGTGAGTCTGCATTGTAAAGGCTGCATACAGCTATAAGCTCTTGTTCAATAACGGTACAATAAAAGTAGAAAGAGCAACAAGAATGAGTGACAATGAGCTGTGATCTCTGCTGTCAGAGCACGTATGAAGGAGACAAACAGCCTGAGCTCTGCTCTACTGACCCAAAATATTGGTCCTGACTGACTTTTGATTTAACCCAATACAGCTGTTCCTACTCTTTTTCCCAGTCACAGTTGTGGAAATAGCAGTTTCCAACACCTGAACGTTCAAATTCTTGCTATTGATCAGATTTGATGGATTTTCAAAGACACCTCTCTATAGCAAAAATCCTCTGAACAGCCCATTTTCTTAATAAATTCACTAGATCTCCTCAGAGGATATGTTGCAATTATTTACAGGGCCAAAATAATGTGATTTTATCTAAGCCTGTTTTCAAAAATTTGAACCATCTTGTCTGAAATGTTCCAAATACCTGAAGCATATATCTGATAAGGAAAAATTCAGCCTAAATGGCTAAAGCTGGAAGAGTTTTAAACAACTTATGTAAGGCACTTGTCCTGGGAGATGAGGGTGCTAAATCTGGGTCTGATGTGTATGAAGAACATCTGCTTCGTGCAGAGCAGTTGGAGGTCTCTGTACTGACTAAAGGATGGCAAATGCAAACCTCACAAGTTTATACATTCTATGCAATAATCCGACAACTGAACTTGGAGAAAAACAGCTGGTTACTGAACTGCATCCCCAGGAGTGAAATAAGGTAGACCCATTCCTTATAAATTAGGTATACATTCCTTGAACATGGGGTGAAGTGACTGAAATGTAATGGAAGAACCAAACATAAACCAATAGGTACCAATAGGACCAGCCATAATCCCATGTGTGAGGTCTCCAGTCTTCAGGACCAAGATTTACAGTCATTTGAAATACAGTTGTGTACATCATGTGAGCAACCATGCCCAGAAGACCTAAAAAAAATCATAATAACATTAGAGAATGTCAATTGAGGACATTTTTCTTTGTCACCTTTTTGCAGTTGTCCCTTGACTTTTTGAAGAATATTTTATGAAGTGTCTAAATTCCATAAATCACTCAAAAATACTGGACATTATCATCTAAATGTATTTATGTGTCATGTATTTGCCAGTACAATTACTAGTAACAGTCCCTTGACACCTACTCTGTGTGCTAGAGGAATCTAGGGGAGCAATGGGACATGTAGCCCATAGATTTTAAAAGGCAACAAGTTGATTGGCTCTCATCCTCTGAAAACTTCTTAGTAATTCAACCTTGAGGAGGGATCTGCCATCACAACAAAGTATCGCTCAGTTGCATTGCTCAGGACACATTTTCCACAGTTTCCTATCACTCAGTGGAAAGATTTTTCAAAGATGTGCGGTCATATGCCCTTTCCCAGTGCCTCAAATGCAGCCAGATTTATCAAAGTTATGTAGGTGAATGAAAAAGTGAACAAACACTTAATGGCCAGTAAAAAGCACTGAAAGTCTAGTTTATGAAAGGGGCTTATATTTAATAATTTAATTTTCAAAATTACTACTAGGCAGCTGCTTAAACCTAAGGGTATCTGTTTTCCCTTAGCATTTTATCTTCCAGTAGTGAACTTCCCTGTGAACATCTATGTTTTTGTTTCCAGCTTCATTTACAAATCCATCAATACCCTTGCAGTATCAACTATCCCACCGTCTAAAACATGTTAGCTTCTCAGAGCAGATGGTCCCCCACCAAACTCACAACACCCAATTTGTTAGGTTTTCCTAAACTAGGTCTGTTTCATGAATTCTTAAAAAACTACCTAGCTAACACACAGTATCTCAGTCTAGGACACGTCTTTGGGCATAACAAGTCAGTGCTGACAATGACCTGGCTTCAGTAATCACTGGGAAATGGTCTTTCCTGAAATACTGTTATTGCCTGAAACACCATCAACAGGCAATTAGGAGAGTGCTTTTATGTGGCACAGAGCCAAGAGGCTTCAGGCTGTGGAACACAGCATTCGGTGGTTAGCTAGCACCCTGATAGCACATTCCTTAATAAACTCTTTGGAGAAAGTTGTTTGACTGTCAATGTGGCTATTAGAGAACAGAGACCAGTTGTTCATCTCTCACCAGAGAGGTGATATGTCATAGCCATTTCTGAGTTACATGAACGTCTGTCCTGAATCCTCCAGTTTGGCTGCCTAGAAATGCATATAACTGGAGTGTGAACATGAGCTCCTATGCTGGAGCTCTCAGCTCTTGTACAAGGATTAAATTCTGAGCCAGGCTCAACATTTCAGCTATGGCATCAGGGCAGTTTGGTGCCTGAGAAATGGTGAAAATTTAACTAATTAGATAAAAGGCAAGCATATTCATATATGGGTGCCTGTCAATGTTCATTTTCATCAAAGGCCACTGAGGGCTACAGGACAGTGGTATCAATGTGTATTTCATAGCCATGGAGCCAACCAGCAGTGCATATGTATTTAAGAGAAAACCCTCACAAATTAGAATAATAATTTCTGTAAAATCAAGAGCTGCATGTGGGACATTATAAACCTACATACTCATGATCAGAAAAATTCACACTGTGATTCTTCTTCTAAGTCACCATGTTCTGCACAAGTTATAACACACATTTTAGGATTTTATTCAGTCTGAGCTAAAGACTGAGAGAACTGAGAAACCGAACACTGGCTTTAATGTGGTTTTTTTCCATGGTTAAATACCGTAACAGTGGGGTTTTTTAATTGTGTGTTTTCAATATAGCTAGAATTATGCAGCTACTGTTTCCAGTAGCTGAATTTTAATTTGGATTTTTCTGTTAGAATCAAGACCATGTTTGTACAAGAAATTGCATCTTCATTACAGATTAGGGCAACTAGATTTGGTTTATATCTACAAAGGATTTATACATAAGTTTAACAGCTAGGACAGATGCTCTTCCACTTTTTAATATTTCAATAAATTTTACTAGTGGAAGTAAACAGAATGTCCAGGAAAAGCCTGCTGCTTACTGTGTAAGCCTCCTTAATACTGTACATGCCAAAACCAAAAACAATATTAATAAAAGTGAATATTTATGATTATCGGGAGAGGGGAAAGCTGCTAGTAGTGGGCAAAACTGCCTAAAGAGTTGAATGAAGTTCACTACTCTTTCTTTGGAAATAGACATGACAGTGGATCATGAGGTTTGGTGAGATACAGGGGAAATGGGGCTTTTTTTTGAGCAGTTAGTAGAACTGGTGGTAATAGAGATTTTTAACTAGTTGGACATCTTTGAAGAAAGTCATTCAGAATAAAGGAGATATTCCAGCAGGTTCTCAGAGTTCATAGGCAGCAGAGTTTGGGGACTGCTCTCTGGACTACAGGGAGCTGAGATAGCAATCTTCAAATGTGTAAAATTTAACTGCAAAGAGAAAGGAATCATCTACTCTCTGTTGCAGCTGGGTATCCTAAAAGAAATGCTGTAAACAATTATAGCACCCAGGGCTTTAGATTAGACATGAAGAAAATCTTTAGAACGGTATGAATTGGATTACATTTCCTAAGAAGGTGACAGAAACTTTAGTACCAAAGAGGGACCATTGATTTGTTGTTGTTGTTGTTGTTGTTGTGGGCTTGGGGATTTTTTTAAGATGGGGCTAGACAAATATCTGTCAGGAAAGGTTTAGGAGAGTTGGCCTAACTCAGGGCGGAGTGATGGGTCCCTAGAAGTTTTATATTTCCGTAAAATTAAGCAAAACTCGAGTGTTTCAGAAGTCATCATCTGGAATATAAAGTTAAAGTCCTTGGAGGTTCAGCCTGGTGTCCACATTTAGTACTGGCCTCCAGGAAGATTGTGCAGAAACTGGGCTAGAGAAAGACTAGAGCAACAAGAGTGATCAAAGGTCTTAGAAATACAGGTGAATACATCAAGGAATACATCAAGTCATATGACATGATTCTCAGTCATTTCTTTTGGAGAAGATGAAGGAGAGATGTGATAATTGTCTTCAACTACGCAAAGGCTTCTGCAGAAAGGAAGAAAATTATTTCTTCCCCATTATCACAGTCAGATATTTAATAAACTTGATTTATTTAGCCAACAAAAATGAGATTGGCAAATGAATTATATGTGTGATTATCTTTAAGAGGAAAAAGTGCAATAAAAATCTTTAATTCATGAAGAAAGGCACAACAATCACAAATGCATGAGTACTAAATCCAGAAACATTAGGATTAGGATCAAAGTCCAGAATTTGGACAGAGAAAGACAGTCCTGAGATTAATTCTTTGCCATCTGCCAGGTGTTTGACTTGCAGTTAGATGCCATTCTAAAAGAGATGCTTTCACCAAGTATAAGTCACTTTGGGCTCTGAACAGTCCTAACCAATATGAAGCACAGTGGCATGTGTTCCACAAGAAATTATAATAAATAAACAGTATGATTGCTTCTGGCTCTAAACCTAATAACTCTATGAAACATTGTTCATGTTGTCCCTTATTGCTGTTTTTACTGCAACATTCCTCAGTAACAATTCTATAATATACACAGAATCACAGAATAGTTCAGGCTGTAAGACACCTTCAGAAGTGTCTGGTCCAACCTCCTCCTGCTCAGCACACAGACAATACTGAATTCAGACTAGATTCCTCAGACTGGATTAGGGACACTCTAAAGTTTCTTCCTAACTGAATTTGCCTAGGATCCTATGATAAAATAGCACTGGATTAAGAAGTAACATGCAGAAAATGAAAGACAATTTTGATGACAATTCTGTACTAACAATTATCCAATTACATTTTATTCCCTCTTAAAAGTGCTATTTTAATTCAGCTATTCCTAATTTTATACTTAGCATGTTAGAAATTAAAAAAATCAAGTTATTTGGAAGAGTATGTTACTTTTTTATCTTTGAAAACCAACCTCGCAATGAAATTAAAAATTATAAAACTAAAATAATGAAGTTAAAAATAGCAAAAACTATAAATATAATATATAAAAATAATCACATTGAGAAATAATTTATTGAAAATAAATTTTACATAAAATTTTCCTGCATCTTGTCTTGTTAGTGTCTCCATAGGTATTGTAATAATTTTGAAACTTAGACACTGTTATTAATTTTCAGGTGGAAGTCTATCAATGTCACATTTTCTGAATGTAATAAATCGAGATCCTTAACTGTACCTGCTAATACGGTGACTACTGCAGAAAAGGCGTTGATCTTTAGCCCATCAATGACAGTACTGTAGTAGCACATTTCTACTGACATAAGAATGGCTCCAGTCAGAAGCAAAATTATGTAGAGAAGCTCTGCTACAATAGACAGCCATAAAACCCCTGGAAAACCAAATCAATAGCACTGATATTATAAGCAGCCATTTACTATTTTCACTGTTTCTTTCTTATTCATTTATATTTTTTACACAACATTAAACAAAAGCTCAAAGGATGTGAGGATGTGATTATAACATCTATAGGAAGACTTCAAGGTCAATGGACACCCTAAATTTTAATTCCCTCTACTGATTTGGCCATTTAGTGGAAGAGCGCTTGCACATTTTTGCTATACACATACACTTAAAAAGCTTACAGTACAACGTGGAGCAGCATGGTTTTATACTCAGTAGCTACACTAAAATTACCATGAGCCAAAGTTAATATAAAAAGAAGAATTACTATCCAATTATCTAGTTATTGACATCATGGTTGCTGAGTCCAGAGAGAAGTGTACCAAAACAGAAGACCATGTTACCCAGTTAACAAACTGCCAAGGCCATGCACACAGCCACATGACCTGAGGGTGCAGTCATTAAATAAAATCTTCCCCATGGACTTAATTCTCCACCAAACAGGATCTTGATTTTTTGGACAGAGAAGCCTTCATGAGACCAAACACCCTCCAGGTTTCACTGAGATTAATTTCTCTGGTTATCTGCTAATTCATCTCTTTCTGGATATCTGTTAACTACATCTTATGCAAGAAGTTAATCTTCCCATTAAAGTTTCTCAGCCTGCTGTTTTACTATTAGCATGCTAATGTCCCACAGTCAGGAGCAGGAGGTCTTCTTGTGTCCGGATAACAGCAAGAACTGGACAGCAACCTTCCCAAACCTTTTTTAAAAAAAGTAAGTGTGTCGTGAGACACCTGGTTGCACATTCAAATAATGATTTCATGTGGAGGTATATACTAACAATCATAACTTAAAAATAGAAATACTGCTAAGACACGTCATTGATTACTAAACACTACATATAACAGTAAGCAATGTTTATGTGGTAAACTACCCCTACAGCAGGCTCTGACAGTGTCTGTGGGACTTGTCTGATTCAAAGGCCATTTAGACATTAAATTCTTGGGCCAGGCAATGTGTGGGGCTTCCTGGGCAAAATTTATTTCTTCAGCAAATCTTTGTCTCAGTAAAATATTCTTGTTTTGCTCAGCAACTCCAAATGTTACATTGTCCAACAGTATTGGCTGCTCCAGCTATCAGAGCTTGCATCTTACATATGCTCTGAACAACTGTGATAATGCCTGTGTATGATGCCTAGGAATGATAAATTCAGGAGAGGTGAGCCTGACACATCCTGAGTTGTGCGCACATAGCAGCCGTATGCATGTGCAGAACACAAACTCGCTCTTCTCCTGTGCAGGGCAGGAGTCTATTTCCACACAGGATTTCGCTACTCAGGGATAGCTTCCCATGGTGGTTATCAGGTCCCTAGATGTTGTCTTAGCTGTCTTGATCTGACCTGCAGGTGTCTGTGGCATTTGCTGATGCTGTTCACAGAGTTAGTTTCAGCACTATGTCCACCAGCGGTTTCACATGTGAGGAGCGCTCAGGGCAGGGCCCATAATCCACCCTTCCTTTCTGAGGACTGTGTCTGTGTGACTAAGAACCACATCTCATTTATATTCTTTTCTCACGCTATAAAAATCTTGAATTACTTGTGCACAGTGACAAGCTGCAATAGAGGGCAGGAGGACTGGCCTTCAGATACTAAGTCTTTCTTCTTCCCCAAGGGGCTGAAATTGCGTATCCAGGAAAGTACTCCAGTCCCAGTATCCTGGACAGGCAATTTCAATGCCCTGGGGATGAAGGAAGACTTTTTTTCCTGGATTAGCCACTTGCAAAGTGATTCGTCTAACCATATCATTAATAGAGTTTACATCGGAGCGGGGGTACTTAACAGCATCTGCAGGCATGTTCTATAGGAATGTGAACCTTTCTTTGAAAGGAAGTGGGCAACTCTCTGCTTTCAGGAGAATGGAAATGCCTCCTTACAGCTCTGCGTAAGGTACAGGGAGGGGATTCAGACTGCCATCAATATTGGGTTGGTCCACAACACATCTCCCCCAAGTCCCCTCAGCATACTGCCTACCCTTGTTCACACACTACCTGTCCCTCTACTCTCTCCCGGCCACATGGTGCAAGCCACAAAATTCCTGACTGTGAATATGGAGGTATAAGGAGAGAGGGAGCAAAAACTTACAGATCTTGTCTTCCAGCACCCATATTCAAAGTAATTTTAAAAAACATTTGTATTCAAATGTAGTGTTTTCAAAAGACATAGATTCATATTTTAAGTCATGTGGACTTCATTTGGAAGTTGAAAAACTAAATAAAGGACAAAAAACTGTGTGGGATTAAAGCAAGCATTCTTGATATCAAAATACAGAAAATTTATACTGGTAAATGTGATCAGGGAAGTTTTATCTACACAAACAAAATATGCATAACTACCTCGATCAGCAGCTGGAGTCAGACCGATGAAGCTTCTACATTTCTCACCTTAAAAAAAAAAAATTACTTTAAAATAAAACTCAGGATTATTTTGTATTCTGTAATGATCTAAAGAAAGAGATTACTAGAAAGAAGAAAATGCAAAATCTATCATAAAGGCGCAAACTGAGATGATCAGGAGCAACTGTTTCTGATGTATGTTTGTACACACAGAGTCCCTGGTACATGAACCTACTCCTGGGACTTAGCCGGAGAATCCTTCGAGACTTTTTCAAGGCAGAACCAGAGTCTGGGAGATTTAGAGAAAGGCTATGAATTGATTTCCAAAAGGTTGTAGCTGTGAAAGCCAGAATGGGAAAACAATCAATTCCTTTGAAAGACTGGCAGCCTGTGTACTATCTTCCCTATGAAGGAAGACCTGCTCTCCTTACAGCAACAAGGCTGCTGCTCACACAAATTTCTTCTAAGTTTGATTACAGTTTCTTTCTGTAAGCTTTGATTTTCAAACCCATGTGACCTCCTGACCCCTACACAGATGCTGTGAACGAAGCTCTTGGAATTAATTCTGCTCTGCTCTGAAAATACAGGGTGGGTTTTTTTCAGCTACTAACTGCACCAAGTTGGAAAACAAAAACTGCCATAGCAGATGCACAAATTAAGCAACCCCGGTATCCATAGCAATCACCACCTGAAAGATGTCTTTTGGACATGTATTTTGCTCTCATCTTCAACATTCACCCCGTTGAAATTGCATAGTTTACAAGACCTTCTGGTAGAACTGGACTTTCAGGGCAGGTGACTGCAAAAACCTTTGCATTTTGTAGTACAGATGACAGCTGATTTGATTTCTCTGAAGTTTTGTTCTAGTTGTCATTTGTAAACTGATCAGGACAATAAGGGGAAAAACTTAGTTTTGATATGGATTTACAATAAATGCCCTATTTCTTGAACCAGCTAAGCAATTCCTTTATACAAACATCCAAAATTAACCAGAAGCTTTCTTTAATGGCAAGCTAATTTCATTCTACTGACATTTACATACTCAAGAGTGAAACTCAATTAAATGCCACCACTCACGACTAGTAAGTCTCCAAATTATGTTTTAGCAGGGTGAAACTAATCTTCTTCTGCTTTGATTTATGAAAGGTGAGATCACAGTAAGAAAGTAGAAATACCTGTGCTTAAGAGGAAATCTGTTAAATAACTTAGATCTCACAGATTTAATTACTTAAACTATTTTTAAAACAAAAAAATCACATTGGGCTTTTTATGTTGCCATAGGGCATCATAAGTAATCATAAGGCAAATATGGGCATTTTTCCCTAAGGGACTAAAAACATCAGAAAAATAAAACACTTTCCTGTTAAAGTAACGTAAATTGCTGCTCTGCTTAGAAGAATAAAAAAACCCCTTCGTCTGTACTACAACCTATCACTCTAAAGTTCTTTGCAGAATTTATTAGGATTTTTTTAGGAATTGACTAGATAGTACCCTCTAAGATCCCCCTTCCCAGAGAAGAGCAATTTTTTAAGGATACTTTTTCCTTTAAAATACATACACAATATTGCAGCAAAGAAGAAAATGACACCAAATAAGTAGGAAGAACCCTAATTAATTTCTTAAGTAAATTTACATGGTTTTACTCACCTTCTTCATCTATAATTTCTTCACAGGAATACCAAATCCCAGCATGAAACTTTCGGTCAATGAACTTGTCATCTCCTGTCTCCCAGATATACTGCACAGCATTGCTGTTGCTGGCATCAGGACTATTAAAGCGGATGCAGTGATCCCCTTTGCTCTGTCCTGTACAGAAAGGTTTGGCAACTTTTCTCGTCCCTTCACACCAGTAACTGCTACTGAATGCTGTAATAGAGAAGACTAAAGAGAGAAAACTGAGAGAAAATGCTGCTGAGGCTCTCTGCCGTCTGTCTGCAGCTGGGACTGAAACTGGCATCCTCCAGGACTGCACTATCAATTATTCTAGAAACAACCTTTTACAAAACTACGTATATATCTTCCTGGTGAATCACCTGCCTGTATTTACCATCCCATTCTTCATTCTTCTCAGAAAATTGTACCAGCTTAGTAGTTAAGACAGAAAGCAGAGATATGGGCATGACCAGAAATCATGTGGCAGGAGAGATTAAGAATATAGGACAGTGTTGTTTGGCAGCAATGTCTTGTGAAAGAAATATGAGGAGGTGGGATAATAAATTATAGTTTGCCCCATGAATCACAGGAGTAAAGATACATGGAACACAAAAGCATTGGAAGTACCCCACTATGAGATCAGAAAAGTTTTATTTCTACAAACAAAATTTGCATATTTACCTTGATCAGCAGGTGGAGTCAGACTAATGGAACTTCTCCTTTCTCAACTAAGAAATAAACAAAAACTTGCAGTTCCAAATGCTTCTGTTACACTGAACACTGATTAAATCAAATACAGTTGTGAATCTTACTATAAAGAAATTCTTGAGATAAAACCAGTTGCTAAATTAGAGTATTTCACAGCATTACAGCATTTCCCAAGACCACTGGGAAGGTGATTGCATCTGTTTGAAATTCCACCAGTGACAAATGAAAGCTGTAAGGTACATGACACTGCTATTGATGGGCTTCTGAGCACCACGCAGTCTGCCTCCATGAAGACATACAAGAAGTCTTGCCCAAGTTAGGTGAAACAGTAGAGAAAAAGCTGAATTATCTTAATTTGGTCTGTCCATCTGTTCTCTCTGTGAAATAGCATTTTTTTTTCCTTCCTCTAAGAAACATTTCCCACCTTGACATGTTATATATGTTGCTTTTTCCGCATGCTTGATAATGCAAGTAAGTGATGCAAAGAACCAGAAGGAGCAGAAGTGTTAGTAAATGACTGCTTCATTTTACAACTGTAAGGTCAAAACACATGCCCTAAGGGAGACTGATACCACAGGACAGACACTGAAGTCACGTATGTATCTTCTAATGAAAATCATTCTGATTTTTAAGACAAATCTCTACCCAGAAGATATCAGGGTTGGAGAAGCCAAGGTTGTGGCTAGACAAGTCCCAGCATAAAACTCAAAGAAACAGGATAAATGCCTGCTTTAGACTGTTATGAAGATCTTAGCTTGAAGAGCTGGCCAGCAACAGAGTGAAAGATCAAGCAGTTATCTGGACTAAAAAGGTAGAGCAAAACTCCCAACCTGAAAGGCAGACTGTAGCTTGAGCCAAGAGTTATTTTTTCCTACAGCTTTATGTTACTGTATTTTCACAAGGATGTAGCACTCGTGAACTCCACTTGAAGCCTCTGTGCATTGACACTGCTTCTGGACTGCATTACCAACTGCCCAGCAAGTCTGAGAAAAGGATTGGTGGGAGGGAAGGAGGGAGGGAGGGAAGTCATTCTAAGGATTAAACACTTATCCATGTTCCTGTTCCCAGGAGTAATCTGCATATGGCTGTATTCAAACATAGTTTGAGCGCTGTGAAACCACTGACTCAAGGGAGTTGAGTTCACTTGGGAATAACACTGACACCTCTTCAATATGTACAAACTTTATGGTTTTATGCCCATTATAAAATTTAACCAGCATAAATGCCATAGCATTGTTGTCTTCTTTGACTAAATAGACCTTGTACTAGACTCTGAAACAATCTTAGAAGACTTGAGAAAAAGCTCTGTCAGTTGATATATTCTGGTTGACAACCGCAGTCTGAGATTTTTCACCGAGCCAGTTTTCTGCTTATGCCCTATCAGTGCTGGTACCACAAACTTTTAAATCAGTTTGCCATGTAAGAATAGGAGAAATGTATTGCATAAGCATTTATTGGTTAGACCTGTCATACTGTGAAAAAAGAAAGAAAATAAAAGAGGAGCAAATAGATTAGCTGGATCTTTCTTCAAACAAAGTGTTATATTCAGTGATTTTTGCTGGAGTAAAGTTGAGAGTGAATGAGGGTGGACAGATGTGGCTAGTGTTCAGCATTATGACCTTCCTGATTTACATTGTTCTAGTAAAAACTCTGAGCAGTAACCCAGAAATTCAAACTTCAGCTCTGCATTCTGTCTTTACCGCATAGCGACACAGTTTATTAGTGCAATTACAATATGGGCATACTTTAATGTGGGTCTCCTGTACTGGCCTAGTCCTGGGTAGCATTAAGTCTAGAGAGGGACCACAGAGGTCATTCAAGTATAAACTTCAGATGATTTTTAAAAGTGAGCAAGTAAAAACTAACAACTTGTAGAAGTCAAAAACTGAAAACAGAGCCTCAGCTGCTGGGTGCTACCTATCAGTAGAGAAGATAAGAATTACATACTACTGAGCAATAGTGAGGATGTACCACAGGACACCCTGTGGATCTGCTCATCTAGGGTCTAGACAGACCTCAGGGTTTCTTGAATATTAGGACATTTTTCATGGTGATCTCAGAACAGCTCCAATGCCAGAGCACTATTCAGGTCTCCTGGTTTTAACCTGATACAGAGCTGACCTTACTCGTATGGCCAATATAAAATGTGCTTCTATCCCTTGCAGCAATACACAGATGAGCAGTTGCTACAGGGGCTTTGAAGTGCCTCTCCCTGGTCCCCAGAGTTGCCCTTAGGTGTGGCAGGGAGGAATGTGTATACTGACACATCAACCCAGGAGGCACAGTAGTGCAGAGCAGCACTGCCCTTACTGTCAAGCCTCTAGAGTTGGCTGGATGCATTTCCACCCTGAAATACTTGTCCCCAGACCACTTCTATACCCCATGTCCCAGTACTCTTTTTTACCACATCCAGACTTTGTGTAAAGATGAGATATGGGTATACGTTATGGCCTTCCACCTCCTGGATTCCTCTAGAGAAAGTTTTAGCACGTGTGTAGAGGGGGAGTCAGGTCACACTGCTGGCCAGGTTGATGGGGTGTGCTAAACACAGTTTGGCTTTAGCCTATGTCTGGCACTGAAAATGGGACTACTGCTGGCCTCCACAGTCCCAGTATTGTACCTCTGTCTGTTCTCCAGCTTAGCTGCTCAGGATGCCTGTGAATTCTGGAAAGAGCATGAGCTATCCTCTAGTATAAATAGCTGCAAGTTTCATTTCTCTTGGAAATGGAGGAGGCAACATCTTCTTTACTCTCCATATTGCCAACTCAAAGCATGACAATCATAAGCTAGACCCTAAAATTATTATAGTATAGATGGTTTTATTCCCTGAGCCTGCATAACACATAGATTTATTAATGTTTTCCAGGCTTTTCTCTGCCACTAGAAAAGTTACAATTTTTTGAAAATTAAAGCTGAAAGTCATTGACAGTTTCTCCAACCTTGCAGCTGAAGCTGTGAAAAAAACACTGAATGTCACAAGAACTGTAGTAAAACTTATTTAAAGCATATTTAGATTCTCCCCAATCCTGCGCTGACTGTGCAGATTTGACAAAATATGATCAGAAAGGATAAAGTTCAGCTATTACTGAGCTGCTTCCTAACAGCCAACTGGATTCAGCAAGCTTCCTACACAAAGTTTTTCTGTGTTCTAAGGCATTTTTAATGGTTTCATGAGGTGTATATAAATATATATATATATATATTTATGAAGCTGGATTGCATTCTTGCAAAACCACTGGCAGAATTCCCGTGGAGTTTCAAGGGAACAGGATCAGCCCCTTAATGTTTTAATAGTTTGCTGACTTCTTATTGGCTAAAGGTCAAGCTACAATAAGCAGACTTTCTGTGAAGTTTAGAGTAAATTCTCCCTGCCTTTAATCAGAAAAAACAAAACGTAGTTGGAGTCTAGCAAGCCTAGACACTTTAGTAGACTTCCTCACTTATTTGTAAGAAGATTCATGAGACAGTTGCACATATAAAAGAAGACATTTTTACTTTTTTCACAGGACACGGTGATATAATTGATCTATAGCATTGTGAAATAGCAGCATATTGGGGACAAATTTATTAGAACGGGCATGGCGACACTTCTTGGTCTCTGTTCCAACATGGGACTCTTGTCCAGAATATCTGTCACACTGGCTAGCTGTGTCATGATATTGTTTCTAGTGAAACAGGTAAGCTAATTCAATAATTAATAATGGACAGCATAAAAGTGGATTCCTAGCACATAACATTTTAACCTTCACAAACAGCATGTTTGTTTCAAAAATAGTTTTGACATAGCAATTTATTAAAAATTAGTCATGAGAAATGTTGACTGAGAAGCTGTAGAGTTTTGTATTAGAACTCACTGTAGGTCATTTATTACAGTTTTTTTCTATTAATGTTCATTCATACAGTGACTAAATTGTGTTTACATCCATTTATACAATCTCTTTTCATAGCAGTATTGATCAGTATTGAATTATATTTATTTTTCAATTTTCCTACCAGATATTAATACTATTGTGAATCATGTTTATTTTCTACCGGTTTTCCTCTGTTCTAAAACTAGCTTTGCTTTGTTTCTAGCACTGTCTTTTAGCCTTTGACTTGTACGAGGGGTGAGCATTGAATCTCACATTTGTGAAATCTGGTGTTATTGGTTTCATTCTGCACCTCAGCTTCTTACAGAAGGCTAATAAATCTGTATGCGATTTCTACTTTTATTTGTTGTAGAGACCTACTAAACTATTCACTTCTTTTTTTTCTAAATCTATAAAAAAATCCGAAAGCTCGCTTCTTTGTCTATATTGCCTTTTAATTTGGAAGAGTTTTAGGTATTTAATGACAAAATATCTCAGTATAATTTACTTCAAGGAAATTTTCACTTATATTTTTAATCATTATTATTTGTTTATTAATATCAACCTTGATTTCAATATATTTAAAAAATAATTTACTAAGATGTAGTAAATTTCAATTCATCTGAATAAAATTCATATATAGATTTAGGGTACATTTCTATGAAATAAGTGTACATGAGAATAAGTGTAATTGACAGGCTTACTTTAAACTTGAAGTAATAAGGTATTTCTATCTACTCATCCTCCATTTAGCTGGGTTACTAAGGAAGAGGTTTGCATGTGTGTGTGCTGTAGAGACCGTAATTGTGTTCCTAGCTTTTTTATTACGAAAAAGTTACCAGGAGACACATAGTCTGGTTTGGTTTTTTTTTAATAGAAAATATTCCTAATACCTTTGTTTAATTCAAATTTAGAGCTTCTCTGACATAAATGAATATAGAACTGAAACAACTCTCATGTTTGTGAGACACCTTAAATCTGTAGGAAATCTTGACCAAAGCACTGGTTCCATCAACGCTATCAGAAAATCTCCCAATTATTTCTATGAGATCAAAACTTTACAAGACTATAAATCACAGTGAATTACTTTGTCATAGTGATTCCTGTAACTTGTTTAAAGAAATGTGTTGTATTTCTTTATATTTTATTTAATAAGAAAGAAAAATTTAAAGAAATAATAAATCACTATATCCATATTTTCTATCGAACACCTCTATAGATATGAATAATATCAATCTGAATAAACCAAGACCATGGCTGAAAGAATAAGTAAATATTTACACTCTTATTTCTAGTTTATACCTAAACTGAAGTTTTTTTCTGTCCATAATAGCATAGTCTGAATAAACAGAAACATTTCCTTTCACTGTTAGTTTTGTATAAGAAATTAAAAGGGTGAAATCCTGATTATAGTGTAGTCAGTTATGAAAAAAATTAATTTAAACCAGTCTGTTTGCAACCTAGGAGGTTTATTATTATAATCCACTTCCTAAGGGAGAGCTTCAGGCAGTGTTTTCTGCTGCATCCAACATATTTTTAAACAGTGGTGTCATCTTGGTGCAGTCTGTGGGCTCTGAGCAAACAAAATTAATTGAAAGACCCTTCTAGGGAAGTTTGATTAAATTGCAGTACAGGTGAACTTTGATGTGAGCAGGGTACCAGGTTCACATGCTGAGGCAGTTCATTTGCTACCAGCAAAACTTCAGATAGCCTGAAGTGAAGAAATGTCCAGTGTAGGGCAAAAGGTCACAGATTTTCTGAGCTTCTGTCTTGGACATTGGAGTTTAATTTCTTCTGAGTTGGAAGTCCTGTTTAAATGCTAGTGGCTGAATGTCAACTGAAGCATAAAACTGAGATCAAAAGCCATGCTGAGTTGCATGTTGCCACTGCTTGAGACCATAATAAATATACTTGAAAGCTTCTACTTCTACCACTGAGCATGCATTGTATTTAAATTTTGATAGCACTGAGTATCCTAAAATTTAGATCATAATAAAACCCCACTAGGATCTGTAATCACAGGCCCATGTCAGATGGAGAGAGCAATTTGTTGGTTCTTCCCAGAACATGCCCACAGGACTGGGCCTTCTCCTACAAATGGAAAAAGCAGGAAAAGCCCCTGCGATCTCAGCAGTGATTGCTGTGCTCCTCACATTGACCCACACTGCAGACCCTCCTCTTTCAGAGGGAACCTGCGCCTGTCTCTGAGGAATAATAACAACATGGATGTAAGACACAGAGGCAAGCCTGTCTCTGATTTTTTTTGTTGAATCCTTTTCACTTAGTTAAACAGACATATGACATCAAGATGTCCGACTTCCTGAATTTCCCCTTCCCTCTTAAGCCTAGTGCCTTATTCCAGGCCCACACAGTTTGTCTTCTCACTGGGCAGTGAATAGCTCTGTAGTGCACTTAATGCAGAAGAGCCTTAACAGGATGTCCCACTGCAGAAAACACTGAAGTCTTCTGTCTGGGGCACCTGCATCAATCCCTTTCAAGCCAAGAAGGGAAAGAAAGCTGATTTTCCTCATTTCAAGGCACTGCCAGCATTCTTCAGCCTTCCTCTATACATATTTCCTTACAGATTTTCCCCAGAAAGAGTGGAGACCACTGCAGACTGAATAGTCACATACGAACAGCAAGCTTGCTTTTTTTAGCTGCTTTTACTAGTCCCTGTGTAAGTAGCTGATGATCAATTCACAAGTTGCTGTCATTCAAGTCATCATGGTTTGCAGTTGAATATCTTGTTTATCATTTCTTTGGTAAGATAAATATATGGGGATTTCTTAGTCTTTTAGTTTAACGTTTAAGGCCACTCCAGCACTTTCCTTACAACTTGCAAATTTATTGTCATCTCTTTTGAGGCATGACCATCAAAGTTAGTCATACTATCCAGGCAGAGTTACATCAGGGAAAAATACTACTTATTAATATTGTCTTGTACTCCTTTTCAACACCCTCCCTTGCATCTACAACTCCAGAAATGTCAGTAATATCCTGTAGTGCAACATTGTCTACAGGTGGCTCATGTAATTTCATTTCCACAACTAAACATAAATTCTCAGAAAGTCCTGACATACATCCTCCAGCTGTGGCTTCTAGGAGTAAACTGTTGCATTAAGTCTATCACAGTGCATGCTCTGCACAGGGGTTCATGTTTCTCTGTGATCTAAATGGCCCTTGCTAACTGGTCATTGTCTGCTCCCCTGTTAATTTCCAATCATCTGCACATTTTTTGATTAAAAATTTAGATTATTTTATATGTTCTTTGAACTATATTTCAAATTAATTTTTGAGGTCAGCCGACAGCTTTTAATTTTTTTGTCAGGTGCAGCTCTGATTTTATACAGACTTGATTTGGTTTTTTTATCAGAAAGTCTTATTGTACAAAACCAAGCATCTCACAGCTATTTACACCAATAGTTACCAGATATTGCCTATCTGACTCCTCCTGCAACTTTGTAGAAATTGACAATTACATAAGGAAGTGATGTGAAACGGTCATTTATGCCTAGAATGCTCCTTACTCTTGTTAAGTGAACTTCTTCACGACTGTATGTCAACCTCTTCTCCAGGAATGGAACCAAACAAGCAGCCAGGTAGCTGCTGTGAGGCTTTCCTTGTATTTCCTTGGCTGTTTAATGCATTTGTTTATTAGAAACTGAAGTGGTATCCCTTAAATCAAGCAGTCTTTTCTACAGATGCGTCATCTCCATGTCTTTGCCTCTTCAAATGAAGTTCACTGACCTGGGAGTGTCTGAAGAATCTTCCCTGGCTCCCAGCATTTTAAGGCCTACATGAGGGAAATGTCAAGATACTTTTTATTTTGGAAACTTGCATTCCTTTCTCATGGCTGCTGTAAATATTCTCTCTTTATCTTGCAAGCCCATCAGAAGAAGAAGAATTATAGTCTTTCTACTCCATGGAATTTAAAGTAGGGTGTCTGGAAATTAGCTGAGAGACTAAAAGCAGAGTATTGGGCAGGCCAAATTTTACACAGCAAAAACATGCATTAAAGAGTGGTCTCATATAACAGCTAGATAATAGTCTCCACTGTTCTTGTTTTGCAAGTAAATAAATACAATTTTCTTTGTTTTTCCAACAAACATAGGTTCAAGAAAAAGATACAGGTGAAATTCACAGCCATACATTATCCTGGTTATTTATCTCAGCCTTTGGCACATCACCAAGCTCAGACAAGCTCAGGACAACCACACGTGTGAAAAGGCAGTTTCCAGAAAGCCTCTAGTCCAGACAAAAGGAAATTAATTTTCCCTGGAGAGCTGAAAAGCATCCTTTGATATAAGGAACGGTTTTTTTTAGAAAACTTATATTTAGTCTGCTCTCCAAAATTTGGTCTTTACAATTGGTAACGTGTTCAACCAGGAGTGAATTCTTCATTTTTGGTGACTTACAGTGACAGTGTTCTTTGACTACTTGCCTGCCTCTGGCCTGTCAAAGCCCTGGTTTCAGGACACCAGCTGGCATATTACACAGAGACTGCTTAGGCTGATGTTCTTTTCCCTGGATAAATAATGATCAAGTCATCATGCTGATACTGAACTGTAAGCAGTATCTAGCATTATCCTTTTCCTACTGCTTTGCTCCTAATTGGACATTTCTTCAACAACCCAAGTCTAATACAACACCAACCAATTTTGCATTTAACTCTTCTATTTTTAGCCATTCCTTTCCTAAACAGTAATTATCAGCTATGGCCCTCTTAAAGGCCTCTGCAGCCAGAGTGTTGTGTGATAAAGATGTGTCAGAAATATGGATATTTACACAGAGCAATTTAAAATATGAGAGTCCCCTTGGGAAAGTTGCCACCCTTATATTGATAAGGTGTATGCCACAGATATCCACCACATCCTAAACGCACCAGTCACTATATATAAAATCATTATTAAAATCTGTCTATAGCTGGGAATTTTTATTTTTTTAACAGCAGAGCAGATTTTATCCTAAGAGTAATTTTATCAGTAGAGACAAATTTAATTATCTTCTCTGTGCCAACAACTGTTGATCTACATCCCTGATCTCACCCTTTCTTGCTAACATCTAGGTCTCTCCCCTTTCTGCTTATCTCCTTCTCAGTGCCAACAGAGCGACTCAAGGTCAGCATGTCCAAGCAGGGCTCCTAAGCTTCTTCTCTCATTCCTTTTTTGAACACCACTGACAATCCCCTCAACCTCTGTGTTTCTTCTGTGTGTTTCTGCAGCCACAGTGCCATCCATATCTTATAAATGCAGCAATCCTCTCCCACATAACCTGCCAGAATTTGTCCATCAGAGCAACTGCCCATTTAGACACTGACATAATTTTTTGCTTGATTTGTGTTCTCAGTCTATCTTCACCCAGAAAAGTGACAGGTCCAGTAGGACTCTGTGGTTTGAGGGTGGATTGTTCTTGCTTTTAGGAGCAGCTAAATGCATTCGGGGACAGATGTTTCCAGAACGCAGCACAGGGTGAGCAAGCAAAGAGAAAGAGCCAGAGAAAGGAGGCAGAAGCCTGCAGCCTAGGAGCAGCCAAAAGGAGCAAGCAGCTCTTGTAATCACAGGATGGTTGATTTCCAGACACCAGAGGGGACTCCGCTGAATATGCTGTCATTAAACTGACTAAATCCAAAGCTGAGCCTGTCTTCAAGGCTACACTAATAAAAGGGAGATTGTTCTTGAAGTACTTTTATTTCTATTCTCTCTAAACAGATCACATTAACACAATGGTTCCAGATGATATTCTCTCCAGAAGTCTAGCTTTTCACAATTTAAAGGAATTCTTGATCTCCTCTGAGGTCGTCAATATAACAGGAAGGCCTAGGCAAAACCAGCTTTGAAAATATCAAAAACAAAACAAAAAAGAAAATAAATGTACCTACAAAAGCTCAGGACATAAAAATCCATTTGTGTGAGATGTTTATATAGAGAAGATTTTGGCATGGATAAAAATAATGGTCCATTTCACTGTATGAGAAATCTTGAGGGCAAAGACTCTTCTCCCCTGTGGACACGAGAGGACAGCAAAACTGTGCCCTGTCCGGGCAAAAAGGGCAAGATAGTTGGTGCAAATGGGCAAGTAAAACTAAGATTTACAATTGTGTTTTCTAAAAAAAAAAAAAGAGGGAAAAAAAGATATCTATAGCACAGTTGCAGCTGTTGCAGAAAGAAGTGGTCTTTAAAGTGCTGGGCAGGAGTACAGAATGCACTGGTGAAAAGGTGTTAGTAGCTAAATAGTATTGCTTTTTCATTACCCTTTTACTCAGTTTTTTACTGTGCTACTCAACCATGTGTGCTTGATTATCTTTAAAAATACTCTAAAAATAAACAGACCTCAAAATTATCATCAGATTCCTAAATTAATCTAGCAGAAACATAAATACAAGAGAAGTATAGCTGACCTTGGTATAAATTGACTGTAAAAAGCCTGGAAAGTGTAAAATTTGAGAAGATAAGCACGCATTTTCTACAATGGAGAATGAAATACACCCTCACAAGCCCTAGCAATTAAATAGCTGTGCGGATTTTTTAAAAGGGACTTTACATAAATTGAATAGATTTCTGTGGTAATATAGCACCATGGCAATACATTTCTTGCTTAGGCAAAGACAGCAACTGAAGAAATTTCACTAACAGATTCCTGGAGAAGGAAGGGACCTGTCTTTACCTGCCTGCTTATCTACCGTTCCTCCATTCTCCTCTCGTCTCTCCTCTTCTCTCCTCTCCTTTCCTCTTAAATTTCTTTTAATAGAAAGAAACTTGCCACTAAAAGACCACAAGGTTCTAACCAATTTTCCTCACGTTCAGTATTTTCACTCACAGGCCAAAGGATCTGTGCTGGAAAAAACCACTACTGAATGGAACAAATATAAACAAGAATGCTTGAAAATGCTGCAAGAATCAACGGTAGATACAGGTAAGGAAACAAACAGCACAATAAATCAACGTGTTAAGTAACATTGATGAATATGCAAATACTCTTTTACTTGCTTTGCAGAAGTGTGTGTCTGTTTATAAGTTCTAAATGTAGAACAATGCCATCATGAAGTTAGTGGCTTTCTTTGTCCTGAGACTTACTAGGTTTCTATATGCAAAACCAGATCATATACAGAAATTAACCACTGAAGAGCTGGTGCTGAGCTACCACTGTGGTGTGGCACTGAGTGCCTGGTCAGGAGGTAGCTGCTACCCATTATTGGTAAGAACCATGTCCTTTCCGTGAAGGAGACCAGTTTTCACTTCCCGTTTCAGGGTGAAGGAATTCAAACCCATATTCCTGGAAATTATGCCAACCACACGAGAATAGACCATCCAGGGAAAAGAAGATGTCTCCCATTTCTATACTTTAGAAACTGAGACATGGCAGACAAGAACCCAAAACACATGAGGCAAGACAGAGTCTGGTTTCTGCATAGTCAAGGCAGCTGGAGAGCTAGTCTTTTCTCACAGGACTGCTTTTGCATTTTGTGATGCAGTCATCAGATTAATAAGCTAAGACACGGAGACAAGATTGCCCCATGTTCACCTGGCACTTACAACAATTGGCTTAAAGTCCCTTATTTATTCTGCTGCCTCCAAGGCTTTTGGATTCTTGGCTGAAAAGCAGCATAGCTTCAGAGGACAGTGTCTTCTCCTGAAAAGTGGCAGAGGGAGGAACTGAGTCCATACCTCCTACCTCTAGTTGAGTGCTCTAAGTTTTATGCTGTTTGGCAAAAGGAGAGCTTATAATCTGTAATTATTTCACTCTTAAAAGTACAAACTCTGCTCAGCTAGATGTTTGTCTTCAGGAAAGGATGACACAGGCTTGGTTTGAGTAGTTGGAGAAGTTCAAGAAGTAGCTGGGAGAGAGGTCACTGCAGTCACCAAGGGTAGATAGTCAACAAGCACAGAGTTAAACTGTGCTCTATGTTTTGTACTCACTGGCTATAGGCAGGTCTCTGCTCCTGTGTGCAAGTGATACACTCATGGCCATCCTGCTTGGTGGCTACCTCATCCCATCAGCTGCACAGGGAGACTCCAGGATGATATTATGAGCTCTGACTCACTTTGCCAGTGGTAGAAAGCTGCATTTATGACATTGTAGTGTGCAACTTTATCAGCCAGAACATATGGTCTGATTAAGATCAATATGTGTATTTTTCACCTTTCAAAATGCATTTGGAAGTTGGAAATCGATGCAAAGCATTAGTGTGGGAATTTAAAACAGCAGAAAAAAAAGAAAAAAAAGAGAGGTTTTCAAGCCTATGTTATGTAATATTTTATCTTTTGAAGTTCCTTAAACTTTTCCTAAAAGTTTAAAAAGAAATCTCTAACTTTCACAGGCCTTTGAAAAGCAAAAGGGAGGATATACCCTGTGAGTCAAGGAAACTGTTTTTGGTAATCACACTCAATAACAGACCTTTTCTTCTTTCAGATGAATTAGAAGTTGCTGAAAATGAGCAGTCCTGTTTGGGCATGGCAGCATGCTAAAGGAATGAATCCTCATGCTGTCCAGCCTTCATCACTGACACGCTCCAGAGGCAGCTGGAGCCTCTGGTAGCTGCAACAGCATGAGCTAATTGCCTTAGCTTATGCTGTGACGCTGTAACAGCTGGGGAAACAAAGCAAGACCCCATTCTCATTTCTGACCCCTAACTCTATCAAGAACCTCATTCAGCTTTCACAGTATACGTGGGGCAGGTAACGCCCACTCATTGTTCCTGAGATTTTAGGTGTGCTTAAAAGCAAAAAAGAAGCACACCAGCTGTGCAAAGGCAGCCAAATACCCATCAAGGACTACCAGAACTTTGCTAGGGCATGCAGAGATGCAGTCAGGACCTAAGGCTCATCTAGAACTGAAATTGTCCAAAGATGTCAAGAACAACAAAGTACATGAGCAGATGCACAGAGAAGACATAGGGTCATTACTAAACAGGGCAGGGAAACTAGTCACTAACAAAGGAGGAGCCAGGAAACTACAGGCCCATTAGTATTACTTCAATCCTTGGGAAAGTGATGGAACAAGTCCTCCTAGAAACTGTTCCTAACCAAATGAAGCAGGTGATTGGGAAAAGCCAGCAAGGATTTACCAAAAGCAAATCAAGCAAATCAAGCAAATCATGCCTGACTAACCTGATCACCTTCTACAACAAGGTAACATCTGCTGTCAACATGGGGAGATCAGTGGATGTTGTTTACTTGGACTTTGGCAAAGCATTTGAAACTGCTTCCCACAGCCTTCTCCTGGACAAGCTGGCAAGGTACAGATTGGATGGAGGGTTGCAAAATGGGTAGCAAACTGGCTAACAGGCCACACTCAAACAGTGGTGAAAAATGGTTTTGACTCAGGCTGGCAGCCTGTTGCAAGTGGGGTCCCCCAAGGATCAATACTGAGCCCCACGCTGTTCAACATCTTCATAAATGATTTGGGCACAATGGCATTGAAAAAACCCTCACCAAGTTTGCTGATGACACCGAAGTGTGTGGTGAGGTAGACACATCAGAAGGCAAAGCCATCTTACAGAGACACCTGGTCAGGCTGGAAGAGTGGGCTAGCAAGAACCATATGAAGTATAACAAAGACAGAACAAAAGAGCTCAGTACAGGCTAGGATCTGTGTGGCTGGGGAGCAGCCTGGATGAAAGGGATTTGGGGGTCCTCGTGGACAACAAGCTGAACATAAGTCAGCAGTGCACTGCTGCCTCAGCAAAACCAAATCAGATCCTGGGCTACATCCTCAGGGGCATTACTAGCAGAGATAGAGAAGTGATCATCCAACTCCACTCAGCACTTGTCAGGCTGCATGTGGAGTACTGTGTCCAGTTCTGGTCCCCGCAACTCAAGAAAGATGCAGACAGACTGAAGAGGGTCCAAAGGAGGGCCATGGAGATGATCGAAGGGCTGAACAACCTGTCCTGTGAGGAAAGACTGAAGGAGTTAGGTCTTTTCTCCCTGGAGAACAGAAGGTGCAGGGGGGACCTCATCAAAGTAAAAGGCAGCTACAAAGAGGATGGAGGCTCTCTCTTCACAAAAAGCCACATGGAGAGGACAGGGAGCAACCAGGAGAGGTTTCTCCTTGATATAAGAAAGACATTTTTTACAGTGAGAACAATCATTCACTGTAACAACCTCCTGTCATGGTTTAACCCCAGCCAGCAACTAAGCACCATGTAGCTGCTCACTCACTCCCTGCCCCCCAGTGGGAGGGCGGAGAAAATCGGGAAAAGAAGTAAAACTGGTGGGTTGAGATAAGAATGGTTTAATAGAACAGAAAAGAAGAAACTAATAATGATAATGATAACACTAATAAAATGACAACAGTAATAATAAAAGGATTGGAATATACAGATGATGCGCAGTGCAATTGCTCACCACATGCCGATCGATGACCACTTAGTCCCTGAGCAGCGATTCCCCCTGCCCTCACTCCCCCAGTTTATATACTCGATGTGACGTCACATGGTATGGAATACCCCATTGGCCAGTTTGGGTCAGGTGCCCTGGCTGTGTCCTGTGCCAACTTCTTGTGCCCCTCCAGCTTTCCTGCTGGCTGGGCATCAGAAGCTGAAAAATCCTTGACTTTAGACTAAACATTACTTAGCAACAACTGAAAACATCAGTGTTATCAACATTCTTCTCATACCTAACTCAAAAACATAGCACTGTACCAGCTACTAGGAAGACAACTAACTCCATCCCAGCTGAAACTAGGACACCTCCCCAAGGATGTGGTGGAGTCCCCATCATTGGAGGTTTTCAAGATGTAATTGAACAGGGTGCTAGATAATCTCAGCTAGGCTCCCTTTCCCATGAAAGGTGGGACTAGATGATCTTTCGAGGTCCCTTCCAACCTGGGCTGTTCTATGATTCTATGGTGTTTCAGGAAAGCATGCTAACCACTGGGCCACTAGTGGTGCTGAAGGAGATAGGATTACCCTTGTTCAGGTTGACCCACTATGTATCCAGCAGTGACAGCAGTAAGGGGAAAATAGGAGTTCCAGTCCCAGTTCTTTGTGATGTTTACATATTTTTTTATGGACAAGCACTGGATGAAAACAGAAGTAATCTGGGGTGTGGAACTTGTGCTTTCCAGTCTCTGGGGACATGGAGGTTCTGGATTCAGCTTCCACCAACTTACAAGAGGGTAATAAAGATTATATGAATAATGTCCTGGAGTTTTCTAGCCATTACTATGCAAAGGGGAAAAACATCAACAATATTTAAAGCCAGTTCTTCCAGTATCCATTTCCATGCTGAGAACTTAGAATCTGGGAAACTCTATAGTTTAGGGACTTGCATGGATGGCACATCATTTCTGAGTCCTAAGCAGTTTGAGGCAGGAAACACAGGCAGTTAACTCTGTCAAAACTATTATGCTTCTAGTACAACACAGTGTCAATTTGAACACATAATGAAATGTCTGCCAGAAGTGTGTTGTATCTGGGCTGTCTCAGGTCTCCAAAAACCCCAGGTAGGAAGGTTTTGGATTTGTTCCCTTGGAAGCAAGCAACTAACTGTTCTGGTTACCATGGAGGATGTTACCATGTAGGAGAGTCACTGTACCAAGAGAACATGCAGGAAGGGTCAGGGTCACTCAGCTGAAGCATTCAGTTATCTAGTTCTTCATTGTCCACTTCATCATGCTAGATTTTTATGTCATGATAAAATACTACTTGTTGCTAGATGCCAACAATCTAATTATATGTTTTCCTTCTGTGTTGTGTAAATCTTTATCTGACTTCAAGGTTTCAAAGATGAATGACCAGAAGTCAGAAAAGTACTAATGAAGATATGCAGTAGAAATGTTAAGCAGACTTTCTCAGAAAGAAAGGTGTATTTGTGACACAGGGGTCATCAGAACAGCATGTATGGTCAGTATGCTAACAAAGCTGATTTACTCTTAGGTTCAGTAAAATCCACCTTCTAGAATGCCTGATCATCCCTAGGCATGTGCTTTCTAGTAGTAGGACACAAGTACCAAGAAGAGTATGAACTCTCACCCAGAGTTTTGCTTTTTGTTGTCCTTTGACATTTCCTTTCCTCTCCTCTCCTCTCCTCTCCTCTCCTCTCCTCTCCTCTCCTCTCCTCTCCTCTCCTCTCTTCTCTTTTTCTGCTTACTTTGGCTGTAGCAATTAAGGAAAGAGAAAACACAGAAAGGTCAGACAAAGAAGCTGCCAAAAATTACAGGCTATGCGACTACATTCAGAGAGGCAAGAAGACAGAATGATGAGGATTGCAGAGGGGACAAAGTTTTTCTGTAAAGCAAGGGAAGCAAAGCACAGATCAGCCCAGCCAGTACACCTGCAGGATAGCTTACAACTAAAGCTGACAAGAAAGAAAGAGAAACAGTAGTGAGAAGCTAGGGATCAATGACCTGTGGTGAAAACCTGGTGTGCAGAAACCCTTAGCATGATGCAAAAGAAGAATGTATTATGGTGGGAAGGCAGAGAATGGTGGCTTTTGTTGGCAATTAGAACTAAGCCAGATGACCCAGGAGGCCAAAAGCAGTGACACATGGCAAGATATTAGAGGGCAGTAGTTTGTAGCAAGTGATCAGGAGAACTACAGGAACTCGGAACTCCAGCTTTCATGAAAAGGAGAAGAAATTATTTTTCTCCTGGCAGCCTACCCAAGCCACACATGAACAAACCTTGGTCAGGTATCAGGGAAAGGAACAATAAAAATGCAGATATAAATGTTAACAGCTAGACAGGTCATAAGGCAGATGGGGCCACAGATGTTCAGCCTCAAAGGAACAAGGGAATTACTAAGAATGCACATACTGTGCTCTGTATTTTAGCAGAAGCACCCCAAAAAGATGCTGGTAAGAGCACACAGCTATCTTTGTTGCTCCCTGTATTCTTCTTCCAATACAAGCTTCTCGAAGTATTGCTAAGTATTATGGAAAACAGCAGGAGATGCTCTTCTAGCTTTGGACTGGAAAAACCTTTCCAGTTAAGACAAGAGAAGTTCAGCTTATCCTAGAAGAAAGACAGAAACTGACCAAGACACTAGTGCACTAATGGCTTTTAATGCATTTTATGTTATCTTACTGTAACCTGATTGCGCAATTTCAGTTCTGCATTATCAAATGTTTTATCTTAACCTTAAGTCCTGTGAGTGATGTGATACCTGTGAAGCTTAAAACTTAATCTGAGACATTACCAGCTCCCTAACCTCTATTACCCAAAGACTAAGAGGACTCACTATCTGAGAAGCTGGCAGTGGTCTGAGCTGAGAACCTATGTCACAGGGGTCATGAAAGGTGGAATATCCTCCATTTACCAGCAAAAAGAGTCTGCAGCGTGTACCAAAAACAGTGAGCGAGAGTGTGGCTGGAATCTGTCTGTTACATTTGGACAACAGAGGCCTCAGGATGATTTTGAGCAATACACTTATCTCGTTACGAAGCATGTAAAAACTGCTGCTGTTGTGTAGATCAGGAAGAATGGTAGCAGCCATTTCTGCACTGTGCACTAAGCATTGCACAGTGAATGCACAAAGTTTATCTGCCATATCTTGTAAATACTCTGGAATAGCTCGCAGGTTACCTGGAACAGCATACAATGGTTTTCACGATTGTCCATTGCCTGAACAACTTTTTGTAAAACTTCTATTTGCTTCTCTCCCCAGGAATACATTGCAACGGGACATTTGATCGGTTTGTTTGCTGGCCTTACTCACCCCCAGGAAATGTCTCCGTTCCTTGTCCTTCATATTTGCCATGGTTGGAAAATGGTAATGAGAAATGGTAACTTCTTTTCAAGTTTATGCTGGGAATCCAGCTAAAGGACAGATGGTGCTAGTCTCTCTTGTCCCAGTGTCTTTTGAAGTGTCTGAGGGCTTTCTTGTCTCAGCTCTTTTCACCTCTTTTCTGAATTGAGGCACAAAATTGTTGTCAATATCTAATTATTTACTCTTTTTCTCCATCTGTGCTTGTTACAGCTCCATATTGTCTGCTATAAAGCAGCATTTCCAAGATCTTGTAACCGTACTGCAAGGCCTTTATTGGCAGTAACAGATTTGGGGTTCAGGTTCTGAAGTTCAACCTCTGGGGTCCCCAGTGACCCCAGGCTTGAAGGACTGTCCCAGAAAACTGGAATAGCCAAACAAAGGAGCAGTCCAAACAGTCAGCCCTCCAGTAGGACATACTGCACCACCAGCAAGTGGTGTGGTGAAAAAACAGGATTTTCCAAGCAGCCTTTTCCTGGAGGGAGTGAAGCAGAAAGGCTCTCAAGAAAGGAAAAAGAGTAACATCTGCAGGAGCAAAACTGTCTAAAAGCAAACAACATTCCCTTTCTCCTAAAGAAAGGACATTCCTACCACCACAGCCTAGCATTTCTGAATCCTGCTACACAACCATTCTTAGCTACATGTGGCTTTCTTAGCTGCATTTCTAATACCACTTGGAAGGACCAATTGTGTCCAAGTCCTTTAGTTTATGGGAGACTACTACAGGCTTCTTACCCTAGCTTTCTCCAGCCCACCCAACACATTGTTTGTTCTGTAATGTCATAATTTGTCCTTTTTTGTGCTGCTAAACAGAAAGAGATCCAGCTTGTATCTAGTCTCCCAAACAACTCCTTCTGCCAGCCATTTAGAACAAATTCAGCTCTTCATAATAAACATAAAAGCATCTTCCTTCCCTCTATGTAATGGAGACTCTTTTTTTCTCTTTTTCTGTCTAAATTTCTACAAAAGCAAGATGTAAGACTTTGCACCAGGTTATGAAGCTTTTAATTGTGTTCACAGTGGGGAACACAGTGGGGCTGTTCTGATACAGCATCATCTGGCATTCTCATCCATGCCACAGCACTTTAGGAGAAGAGGCATTAGAGACAATTCAGCTGCCTGTTTGTCCTAGAGATTTTGTGGGACTGAGGTTAGGGTTGCTTGTGACCCCCGTTTCCATTGCTGGTCCCATTTCCAAGGCATAGCTGTGTCTGTTCTGGGACACTGATGGACTTGAACCAGAAATGCTTGGAAGCTTAAGGTAAATTTATTGTGGTTTGTCATCATTGCCAAGCCTGAGCACTGAAAAATTAGGGTAGTCTAGAAATGAGACTTCTGATCACATTTCATAGATGCCTTCAGATTTTTTTCAGAGTCTAGTCTCCACACAGAGCTCCTGCTTCATCACAGCAAACTATGCTCCCAAAGTAGTTCTCTCATTTCCAGTTATCCAGAGTGAAATGGGATATTCTGGCTGTTGCTGCAACCCTTAAACACTTTCTAATTAAAAAATGAATGCAAAAGCTCAGGTCTGATTAGAAATAAATGGAAAGCAGCTGTTGAGGACAACATCAAACAAACATCAACCAGGGTCCTAGGACAATTCAGTGAAAGCCAAGAAAGCTTCACTGGTTCACCACCTGCTGATTGGGCCCCAAAACACGTAAATAGAACACCAGCCACAGGTGTTTCAGAGAAAGATCATTCCCTAGTCAAACCATACTCTTCCTCCTACAATTTTGAATGCACAGCCTGGGCAATATGCTATCCATACTTGATGGACTTATGAGCTTACTGAGGAAAAAAGGAATAAAGTGAGAGGTAGGTTTCTCTTCTGGATGTAGTAACTATGTATTTTTTGTAAATACCAGGTACATTCTGGGAGTTTATTTCTGCTAGATTACATTCCTACTTTGTCCTATGTAAATATGAAAAATACATTGTCAAAGACAAAAGAAAAGGGTTTTTTATTCCTTTTTTTGGGTGGGGGTGGTGTGGTGTCTATTGCTGTGGTGTAAGGGAGAAATATTTAAAATGTGTATGATAAATGAAATCTTTATTCTGACCTTTCAGACTAAACCTCTGTTTACTTTCAGGAAGTGTAGGAAATGTATACAGAGTCTGCTTGGATGAAGGGACTTGGCAAACAGAGGAAAACTCCACAGACATTTGGCGTGATATTTCAGAATGTTTTAAGAAAAATAATTTAAAAAAAAAAGTAAGTATGTTTTATATTATGGTTTAATACTTTAATCTTTGTAATCCCTTCTTGAGTAACTGATAAAACATTTCCACTGAATACCTGCACAAGATGTTTAGATTTCATTTAGATTACCAAATGGAAACCTGTTATTTTATTTAGAAGAAGCAGAGGAGGAAAGATTAAGGAGGGGGATTCCTGCTTTAGATGCCACAAATTATTTTCTGTTCAGAGTCCAGTGTTCACACGTGCTGAATTTCTCCTAATAAAATTGAAAAAGACTGTAACTTGACAAGCGAATAATTTAAATCCAAAGCATCCCATCTTCTGCCCCAAATCGCTGTAGTCTGCTAAGACCGGACAACTTAATTCCCTGCTGCTTCCTGAGCCTTTTAGCATTTAATGAGCAGTTAACTGGTCCTTTCATATTTAGCTAGTCACAAACTGAAGGATTCATCATAATGCAAGTACAATCTTTCCTGGCCTGATACAGCATGCAGCCCAAGCGTTGGTTTTTATCAGCAGGAGGGAATGGCTCTCCTGAGCTGAATAAAGAGCAATCTAGATACTTTCAACTCGACAGCGCTCAGCTCTTTGTACTGAAGATAAAATGAAAACAATTACTGATCAGCTTTGGTTTGTGAAGCTGGGAATCGCTCGCTCTCGCTCTGTGTCTGCAAAGCAGCCTGGCTCGTGTTCTCTGTGAGAAGGCAGTTTGCAACCGAGCAAGCTCGTTTCCACCACCTGAATTACGTTTGACGTAAGGGACAGTTCAAGCAGTGAAACAGGGATCTGATCCTCTTCCCTGCTTGCAAAACTGAGCAATGAATTGCAATGAATGCAGCAGAGTTTCAGATAACAGTAAAGCATGCAGCTTATCTGGTTTCAGCTTCTTGTTACTTCTTTTGCCATAGAGTTCAGCTTAGCTGATGTCAAAATTAAGTCTCTTAGGCAAGCACTATTACTGTTGATTATTTTTTACTTTTTAGTACTTTTTTGGGTGAGCACTGTTCATTACTTAATTGAGTAACATTACTTTATGGATTACTTTATTAAACACTGTTATTATCAAATAATATGTATAATATGATTGAAATAACCAGGGAGCTGCTAAAGTCCTGTGTACAGCCCCCATCAGTTAATATTTAAAACAGGGAAACAATAACTAGACATGATTTAGGGTTTAGGAACTAACTACTAGACAATGGGGCTTTATGTTTATGTCAGAAAAGGTAATGGATTATGGTCTGGTCAATATACCTTGAAGAACCACTTGGAACTGCCAAGATTAGGGAAGAAGTAGGTAAAAGGTAATTCCTACAGCGGGAGATTGCAATCACCAACTCATTGACCACCTACTCAAATGATATCACCTGCTCAAAAGAAGACAATGAAGGAAGAAGACAGAGTCTAACTTACATGAGGGGTGAAGAAGAAAGAACCAATCATTAAGGAAAATAACAATGAATATGTATTAGTTAAGTGTATAAATGTGAGGATTTTTGAGGCAAGGGTGTGCTGTCTTGAGACAGGCACCATTCATGCACATCAATGAAACTAATCTGAAAATACCTCGACTCTGTGTGTTATTGGCTTGCACACCAGGTAAACGAAGCTCATTTGTGGGACAACACTATTAGTTCAGGAACCCCATGTACTACAAAGTTTTTACTAAACTCTTTATATAGTGAGTACCTGAACTTCCAAACTTACAGTTTATTTATACAAGTGTGATAAATATCCATAAGTACTGAGAGTTTTCCATGGTTTGGTGTCCATTCTGGATGGCAAACTTGTGGGTGGGAGACACATTAATTCAGTTTGTGTCACAGCAGATGATTTCTCTGAAAGCTTAACCAGCTTTCCTACCAACACTACATGTGGTTTTGTACCTGTTTGTTACATTTAGTGGAAAACCCCAAGATGTTAGAAATAACCCAGAGCTAGTATCTGCACACATTGGAGGAGTCAGCTTGACTTCATTGGCTTTGCTGTTGCAAAACTGGTACAACCAGGATGATAACTCATGCTCTTTATTAGGTTCATGCCTGTTTGAATGTTTTCATGGTGCAGAGTGACTAATGGCTGTGCTACAGGAATCTCCTGCACCCACACTGCTCTCCCTGGGCACTTTCACCCTCTCCAAGACAGTTTTTACCAGCAGGCACAGCTCACCCATGCTATCCAGAGAGTACTCATTAGCATAAATTGATTAGAGACAACTACTGGCAGGGAGACAGTGCTAAAATCCCTGGTGCTGAGCAGTAAGACAGTTCACAACAAAACCAGCAAAATCACTGAGGAAAAGACACAGGTTCCAAGAAAATCTTTGCAGGCCAAATATGGATTATGAAAGTCACATATGCTGTATTTCTATGTCCCCTCTGCAAAGAAGCATTTCTTGAGCTAGAAAAGCAATATGAAGAGATGAGAGGTAGACATAAGCAGCTAAATGGAAAAACTTAGCAAGAAGAAACGTTAAATGAAGCAAAGTGGAAAGAAAGCGTGAGTGCCTCCCTCCTCCGAGGTCTTATCCATCATTCAAAGACATTCTAGACCATTCTAATTTAATAATTTTGATATTTTTCTTTGAACTCATGGTAGAAGTCATTCTATTTCAATCACTCGACATAGAGCTGACTCTCAAAACTGCACAGACACAACTGATGTGTAACTGTGTCCCCAGGCCACGCACATAGTAATTGCACTTGTGTGTACAGGTTGAGTGAGTCGATCTCTGCAATCATTAAACCACCAGGATCCATTTGGTGCATGTAATCATGGCAATGATTAGCTGTAAATCAGACTACGAATGGTGTTTGTGCAGGAGCGATCTGGAAATGAGATCGTGAGTACCTTCGAATTTAAAAAGAAACTAAGGCTGTCTGCAACTGTCTCTATCATGCAATAATTTCATGAGGCAGTGCAGGGAGAAGGCATAAGAAACCTCCCCTGGCTACCTTGCAACACAAAGAAGTTGGACTCAAAAGTTTCTGAGCTGTGTTTGTGTTCTGCCCACTTGCCCGTGTTGTCTGAAAAGCAGATTCATCACCTGGTGTGCAACAAAACAATAATCACACACTCAGGAGAGACATTATTTATTTCATATCTGTGCAAAGATGGGTGCTGGGTGGTAATTCCACAAAGCTAGCACACCCTGGAGTTAAACAAGCAAGCAATTTATACAGTTTTAGATTCACCCACTCAGTTTCCAAAGTCCTTCCCCCAAATCTTTATTGGTAGTCACTTATCTGCCACCTTATCTATTTGGCTAAGGTTTTCTCCACTTCATGTTAAAAGTACAGTGTTCTGTTATTCTACAGCGCATGCTCAAGGAGTGGCAAGGAATAAGTCTTCTAGGTCTTGAATTGAGTCGGTGGTCGTGATGTCCCCCTGCTGACTCTACCTTTCCCCATTACCGCAGATGTCCACTGACTTCATGCCCATTATCAATTACTCAACTTTCAGCGCCTTCTAGGGTGGGATGTTTCCTTCTTATCTGTCTTTTAATTCTTCTTTGAGGTTCTTCAAGGCCCAATTACTCCAGGATGTCCTTGATTAAAGAATGCTAGCTGTTTTCTGATACAAATGATTAAGTGTCTTTAGACTGTCAGCTTAATATACATACAAAGAACATCTTGCATAGAAAGAAACAGATCATTTCACATTTTTAGGTTAATCTTCAACACCTGAATGTATAACACATTTTTCTTCTTTGTTCCTAGGAAGAAGAACATAAGTTACTTACCACATTACAGCTGTTGTACACTATAGGATATTATTTTTCTCTCATCTCACTTGTATTAGCTCTCCTTATACTTTCTTCACTCAGGTTAGTACAAATTTCTGTTGCATTTTAAAAGTACAGACCTCAGTATATACATTCTTCTTTTCATGTAATTGATTTTATTGCTTAGCTTCCGATGTAAATAACTTGTATTTTCCTAATAAGCATTATAAAAGCAATTCCTAAGCAAAATCCATTGGCAGCAACAATATGAATACAACTATTTTTTTTTATTTCTGCAAATTATATATATTCCAGGGGATTCATACATTATTTTTTCTCCCACAGAAAACTTCACTGCACAAGAAACTACATCCATATGAATTTATTTGCATCTTTTATCTTGCGCGCCACAGCAGTTCTTATAAAAGACAGTGTATACTACAACATTTACTCCAAAACACCAAATGATGAAACTGGATGGATATTATACCTCAGTCCTGAGGTAACTTGTTAGTTCATTGCTAATAGTAAATGTGTGCTGCTAGGGGCCGTAACAGTTACAGGTTTCGAAAGTTTGCTATACAGCAGCAAGTTTTGAGGTGTTTGTTAGTTGAGCTTTGAATGCTGAAATTTTGCTGATAAAGCTTGGGGTAATCAAGAAAAAATTTCTGAATTGATAAATTGTAATAGATTGATTTTATATGAAGCCTTGTATAGAAACAATAAAATAATCAATAGTTATATTTAGAAACATCCAATTAAGCAAAACAACTTACACTTGTAGTTTTTAGGAAGAAATAGACACATTTTTTTGGCACTTATATAACACTATATTTATTCACTCTTGTTATGCATAGCACATTGCAATGCACACAAATCTTGCTTTTAAGATAATGTTATCAAACAATGTATTTGCTGTGAAAAAGCACTAAGAAAAAATAGTTTAAAGACTTTTCTGTACTAGGAAAATGTAATTTTCTTATACTTGTTTAGATAATGGAATGAAAATATCTCTCATTTGCAACTATTGTGGATAAATTATACTTGCCTGATGGTGTATGAATATAGTTTGTCCATGTCAACAAGCAAAATTACCTGCAAGATGTTAATGGTGACTGTTATTTTAATAGCTCATCAGTAAAAATTCTAATGTGCAGATCATGACAAAGAACACATACCCTAGCCTACACTGTCACTGTCTTTTCCTACTTGTCACCTCCACTCAAACTCTCCGATAATGTAGAATCCTTTAAATAGTTGCACTCCCCACCAGTCTATTCCAAGCAGCAAGGAGAGTCTTGTGAGGTATGTCACTGAACCACAGTTATATCACGATCATGTGCTAGTTTCAAAATGGTTGCTAAAGTAACAAGAGAAAACCAGAATTTGTCAGAGCTTTTATATATTAACAATGATCCCTGGTCTCTCATTTCTACAGATTGTAATCATTTGCAGGACTGCACAGTTTTTCATGCATTACTTTGTTGGGGCAAATTATTTTTGGCTATTAGTAGAAGGAATTTATCTGCATACGTTACTGATAACTGCTGTACTTTCTGAAAGACGACTGCTACAGACATATATTGTGATAGGATGGGGTAAGTACATAATAATTTGCAAGTTCTTGATTCTGTGGTACTTTTTTGAGTCAGTGGTGGATAGTTTGTAATGATGAAAGAAAAAATCTGAACTCTTTTTTGTTTCTTTGTTTTGAAGTCAGCAATTGTCAATAAAGGTATACCAGCAGTGATACATTCATTGCAGTTCAGCTTGACCTGCAGATACAGGAAATGGGTGAATTGTTTAATAAGAAAACAGTAGCCTAGTGGATGGAACAAGAAGAAATTTGACTGTATTTGGCTGTATTTTCTGTCACCACTGAATACTATGGTACTATCAGCCACTTCATTTTCTTCCTTTGTAATAGAGCACCTACATAGCAAAGATGTCTAAACATTAACAATTTTCTTTTTTATGTTCACCTTCCTAGCTCACCTTAAAGTTCTAAAGTGTGTTTTAAGTTAGAGAACAATCTGAAACATTGCATTATTCAGGTCCTGTATTTCAGGCATTTTACATGGAATAAAGACAATGCAAATTTAGTTACACGCACTTGAACAATTTTGTGTAGATTATGTCATGTAATCTGACAATATGTTTATTGCTTACTCAGCATAATTCTGCATCTTGCCTGGACAAAGGAGAAAATCAAGGTTTCCCAATTTCCAATAATCATCCAAAAGCTACCTGTACAACTTGGAGGCCTTTGGAGGTTTTAAATGAAGATAAGAAATGTACTCTTAGACAGCATGTAGGTTTGTTGCAAGACTTGATCTTGAAGGTCTTTTCCAACCTAAATGATTCTATGATTCTATGACTTATTGATTCAAACCCAGTGGCCTGAGTTAAGGAGGAGGATAAGGTGGATGGTCATAAGAACTTCTGACTGTAAAACTTTTATCAATGTATGGTTTTACAAGCTGGTTCACTATCACCACATCTATGTCTACTGAACTATATTGTCAAATATAAAATTGTGTATCCAGGACTGTGGGACTGTAGTGTATAGCCCACTTAAAAAAAAAAAAAAAGGAAAAGTGATTTTTAGAAGGATTTTATTGTGGTGGATGATTATGTAGTTGTAAATATATTATTCCACATTTGCTGTGCTGCACTGTGCTAAAATTATCTACCAAGGATGAGGTATGATTTTAAAGAGGTGTTTAAACTCAAACATAAATAGCTGAAGCAAATGGCAGCTGAGATTGAAATTATAAACATTACAGTTGGAATGCTACAATATTTACATGTTTAAAGGAAATTTTTGGTTATTGTTATCGAGGCTGTGGCAAATTCCCTGTCAATTTGACAGTAATTCATGTCATTCAGTTTTAGTTGTCTAAAAGTTGTACCAGGCTCTGTAACGATCACAGGGAATGAAGACAGTTCACTTTAATTCTCTTTGACATCTACCTTACCTCTTGAATTTTAAATGGGAATTGGATAGCACCTAAAAAAAAAAAGCCTACTGGAGAAATTTTGAGAACTAAATGAATTTCAGATGAGGTAATTTTTCATGCTTTTCTAATATGACTGTATTAATTTATTAACGAAGAACCATTGCTGTAGAAAAATGTCAATGCTTAAAGCAAGATCTGAAACAGGACTTCAACATCTAAAATACCACATGGGGGAAACCTGAGCAAAAAAGTTTCAAAAGTGTGATATAAAACCCTGTTGAAGTACACAAGATAACTTAATTTAGGGCAAAACTATCTGGTCTGAAAGAATAAAGGTCCACTGAAGAACCCAGAAACCTTAACTCTCTTTTATAGAAATGGCTTGTGTTTACTACTACTGACAAGATTAAAAGATATCTGACTTCTGCCTCTTATAGCATTTGAAGCAGATTTTGAATATGCATGAGACAGTATTGTATGTATTGTTCTGAAGATGTCAGTACAACAGATTGCTTCACTTTGTGCATTGTGTAATTTTGTTATCACAGATCAATAAAAAAGTACTCAGACCCAGTAATTTTTTCAGTGACACATTTAATTTTGGAGTATTAAGTCAGTTACAAGTGAATGTAAAACTCATAGTTGATATTTTTTCCTTTTGTTAAAGGTAAGAACACCTATGCTCTTTTCCTCTTGTTTTACAGTTTTAAATCCAAACCAAGATTTTATTTAGCTTCCTGTAACAATAGAAAACCTCTAACAGACTGTTTAGCACCTCACACCTCTTGGTTCTTTAAAGACCAGATAAAAACTAGCATATCTCCAGAGGTTAAGAAATTCAGGTTGTTTTAGTCTAGGCTCATGAGAAACTGAGGAGTTCTGAGGCCCTGATGATAAATGCAGAGCCTTCGCTACTGATCAACATGACAACAATTTAATAATACGGAAAGAGCTGAGAGTACAGAACAAGGATTAGATAGAGGTGTTTGCAATGGAAACACACATGTTTTCAGAAATGTCAGTCCATGCATACAAAGCAAGTGCTGTAACCTTTGGAAGGTTTCAATTCTCATGTTTAAAACAAAAAGGTTGATCTATTTTTTAAACCAAAATTATTTCATTGTATAGCATAACCTGACATTTTGATATCAGATCAGAAAGGAGCTTCAGGGAAAATCATTGCTTTTAACTGAGGAAGCATGTACAATAGGGAAAGGCATGTTTTATTGAATACTTGGAAAAAAAACAGTTGGGTTTTTTTCTCATCTGAAACAGAAGCATTGACCTTCAAGTCAAGTTGAAGTTTAACTTCATCAAGTTAACATAGTAATTTATTGGAAATCAGTACCTATGAAGAAGAGATAAGGAAAGCCTAAACAAACTAGTCATCGATAATCTGCAACATGGTACCTCAAAGGCAATACTAGATACTCAAATGCAGTTCTTTCAGGTTCCAAGGCAGATGTGAAATTCCACGTATGAAATCTTTTTTCACCAAAACCACTCACACATTTAAGCTGAGAAGGACATGTACATATATACCAGTATATTACAGCTCAGATATGGTGACTAATCTAGGTACATATTGCAACATCTCTGTGGAGGGTAATATTTTGTCAGGACAAATACAAAACAGAAACTGGACTATTCAAATAATTGCATTTTCGTACCTTGATAGAAATTTGCTGGTTAGAATTGTTTCAGAAAATTGTTCTTGTCCCAAACCAAGTCTAGTTTCTCAGGGTAAAGAATCTTGATAAAAAAGAAGCTAAAATATATCCCTGTACCCTTCTCTGCACAGTCAATGATGAGTCCCAAGTATTCCAGACCAACTTATTTATGTTTACAGGGAAATCGAGTAGTTAATATTAACAAAATTAACACTTTCCTGATTATTTAACTATGAAGTCAAGCTCCATGTGATTAAAAGAGAATTCTTAATTTTTTCATCCTCATGCCATCTCCCAACCTTTGTCATTCCTCTGCTCTCCCAGTATGCTGTGTTTATTGAGTGCTCTGAGTGGTGTTTTCATACAAGACTTCCTGTGGTTTATTACAATCAGGTAGTTTCTTACAATCTTTAGTTTAGTCTACTTGATGGAGGAGGGGATTCATTTTATCCAACAAGGTTAAGTTTAGGTAACTAATATTGAGACTCTCTCTAGAACCAAAGGAAGAAGACAAGTACATTTGAAGAGTGAATTATTTCAATATTTAAGAGAAGTAGGATATTACCTTAACCCTTTCATGCATCTCTAGATACAGTCACATTGGAACTTGCCTTATTTTCTACAGCATCCTTTTTTCCTGGCTTTACCTGTATTCATCCACTATGCTGCTGTAAAGATTATTTTTCAGGCTTGAAGTTTTGAACATGCTATCCTATTTTTGACATCCCTCCTTTTCCTCTTGTGCTTCTTCCTCATTAGGCATTAACTACTTTCCTTCACTTTCACACTCATTCCCATCCTTCCTCATCTATTAAAAGTTTATGTAAAAGCATAACACCACATTTCATTGTCCATTGCCAAGCCTTTGGGCTTTCTCCTCTGCTGCACCTTACACTTTAGAGGGTCCTTCTCACCATCCATGCCTTGATTTCTCTGTTCCCTCTCACAATCCTCTTTAAAGATCCCTTGTGCTGTATTAATATGGTTGTATTAACATACAGGCTTCTGACACACCAAGACCACTGTCTTTTGCTCTGGTTAGTGTTGTCTCCTTGCTTCCTCACTCTTCCCACCTTTCTAAATCCATTTGTTGCTTTGATCACCAGATTGTTGGAACAGGGACTAATCATTTTATTCCTTCTTCAAACTACAGTAAGACAAGTCTGTTCAGAAATTTGCTCGCTACTGTGAGAGCATAAATATTAATGATCATCTCCCTGTCAGTCCCCTTCATTGCTCTCATATTCATATGTGTCATATTCACTGATTTCCTAAAGGTCTTTTCCCACTATTTAGCTTAATTTCTTATTTATATTTATTAGAATTACTACTAAGATGGGACATCTGGCACCTATCTTACAGATATTTGTAGTACTGCTGCTGCTGACGCAGCAGGGGAGAACCATGCTTACACCTACTGAGACACAGTTCCTCAGCTACTGTCCAGGAACTGCACTTGATAACATTACCTCATCCTCCTTGGTGTCATCTTTCCCCATGGGACAACCTCATATTCCCCTGGATGTGTAGCTCCCTTCCCTAGTGATCCATGCCTTGATTGTTCTCTCAGACTTACTTGTTGCACCAATGCCATCTCCCACCCAAGTGAGACCCTTTCTCTCTCTTTCCTCATTTTACCCACTCAGAGGTCTATTATCTCTGAGAATATATTGATTCTGGGCCTTTCCCTGTATTGCCACACTCCAACTGTCCCCATGACCGTAGCTCGTGTCCCAGAATCCTGAATAGATCCTGTTCTGGTCCCAGTGACCCACATCTCTTTTCCTCATCCACCAGAAAATCTCCTGTGTGTTATTGGGCTGAGAATCCAGTCAAACACCTGCCTTTTGTAGCTTACGTGCCTTGTGCTTGTTATTGAAGCTTGTGTCTGCACATTTGTAGACCACTGGAATAGTGTAGTAATCCTTTACTTCAGGGTTTTTTTTTTCAGTCTGCAGTCTATGATCTCCCAGAGGGGGAGCAACAATAGGGCAATGGGGACCATGGATTATATTTAAGGTGTCCAAGAAAGGTAAGCCAGGTAAACAAGTCTTTGTCTGTTGTTTTAATTAACTAGACAGAGTTCCATGCCTCCACTGAAAACTCTTTAAGGTTCAACAAATAAAAATGTTAACAACTGGTGCCTTAGGCAGTCTGTGAGGCCTCAAGTGCCAATTATTTTGAATTCTCAGGATCAGGAATTTGGAAGATTTGGACAGGTCAGCAGTGGATGTGTGTATATATATGTATATATCAGTCTGAAAATACAAGATTCAACTATACAATGATATTTCATTTTGTATTAGACTTACAAATGGGGAAAGCCAGGATCAGGTTGATTTTTGCACAACTTTAAATAGAAGACCGAAAAGCATGTGTCTTGGCACCACACACTACTGTAACATATCTGTGTTTTGTATGAACCATTCTGCAAGCTTGGCTGTAATTGACTCCTTTTCTTTTCAGTTGTTCCTATCCTGTTTGTTGGCCCTTGGGGAATAAGCAGATCAAAACTGGAGAACACAGGGTAGGTTACTAAATAAAATGTGCCTTAGAATACTGGCTTTCTGTTTGCTTAATTTTTCTGGAAGCCCTTGACAGTAGTTGACACAAGTATTCCCTACTAGATTATATTAAGATTATACAGCACCTATTAGTATTTGTTACATTTTCTAGGTTAATTTTAGTACTTTTACGTTAAGCTACTTCTAGGAATTCTTAGATTTACTTATGCATAAATCAAGAAGTAGAATGAACATTTGCTGTTCCTGAAATGAAAGCTATTGCATCCAATGTTCATCCACTTACATAAGCAAATTTTCAGCACAAACATCTTCACAGAGAGCATCTTGTTAGTAAGAAATGGAGACCAGTGCTTTCCTTGGAGACCATCTACACTTTGAGTTTAATTAGTATTCACTGCCATTTTGAAAAAAAAAAAAAAAAAAAAAAAAAAAGTTGTTATGTGGAATAATGACAAAAACTGATATTCACTAAAAGCTGAGATTAAATGATTGTGTTCAGTATTCAGTGAATGAATCAGAGTAACTTGCACTAGTAAGCATCAGTTTTCCAGTCTTCTGGTCTCCAATGATGCTGTTAATGGCATCACATAAACTTTGGGGTTTATGTATGATTTCTTTTCTTCCTCTTTATTATTCATGGTTCCTAGAGAGTTTTGTCTGGAACACCAATATAGTTATTAAGCAACAACATCAGGAACCAAATCATAATTACAGTTTCATAGAGTTAGATGTTATATAGACAGTAAATGACAAGCCAAGACCTACAGAGTTTCAGGCTAATTAGCAAGAAGGAACATGTGCATAGGACAAATTAGAAGGTTAGAGCAGGAGAAAAGGCAACAGCTTCAAGGAAACAGTATCCATACTTTTTAGCAGGTCAAGAACCATGGTCACAATTCATAGTTTACCCATTTCCAGCTTCCAGTTTCAGACAGATAAATTTGAGTAAGATGAATTCCATTATGAGGGTTTGGTGCCATGTACAGTTGTGTGGATCGAAAGACTGAGTTTGCCAGATAGTTCTGAAGCTTGCAGTCTAGGGAAACCTCTCTCAACTTTCTGGTGGAAAGAACTTCAGAATAAATACAATTACAGTTGTTGATGGACTCTTCCTAGTTTCACTCAATTTCTCCTGGGTGCTACCTGAAAAAGTTGAACTTTGTCAACTTCCTTTTGAAATATATATATAGGTTATGTAAGCTTTCTAATTTTTATCTATGAAAATAATGTAATTATACTTTAAATTATTCTTCAGGTGCTGGGCAACAAATGAACACATGGGAATCTGGTGGATCATCCGAATACCAGTGTTGTTCTCCATTGCAGTAAGAATTATTTCATCTGTTCCTAATAACATGCACAAGTGTGATTGTCTTTTGTGACCCTTTCTCCAGGTATAATCCAATTCTTGGATTAGAAAAGATGAGACAGAAAAAATTGTAAACGAAGTTTCTTACTGTGGGTGGATGGGTGTAGCTTCCTTTCTGTCTATCTGCAAACAGCAAAGATTTCAGTGTCAGCATCTCAAAACGCTGCTGTTTATCTGTGCAGTAAATTCTGCACAGCTCCATCTATACAAAAGATGGAGCCTTTTGCTTCTCATATATTTTACTTATATTTTTACCCTCATTTTCTCAGTAAGCAGGTTACTTAGGAGAGTGCTACCATGTGGTGAGCACCACTAGAAAGCTCCTAATTCTCTATAGAGGAAGATCTTATGATAACAAGGATGAAGAGAAATAGCAACATATGTACTGATGGTCAGGAGTAGAAAACATTCATTTAATGAAAAAAAATGAAGCATAGCATTACAAGACTGAGTTATGAATTTTTTTCTTAAACAAATGCAAAAAAGCATACACCTGAAATGCGGTGATAATGAAGAGACAGAAATAGCATGATCAAAACAACTCATGAGGACATAATTATGAACACAGAATTTTGATAGGTGGGACTATGGTTTGTGTCCAGAATACCTTATATTCCCACACAGTCAGCAAGGCATAAAAGGATTAGAGCAATAAGTGATTTTGTTAGCTAGACAGACAGCAAATGTTGTAGAGGAGAAATGTACCTTACTCATGCTACTGTGTATGGGAAGTAAAAGAAGGATTGCTCAAAGTGTAATATTGAGGAATTGATACATTCAATGCATCAGTTGGAAAGGGAGGTATTGGTTTCTGTCACACTGAGAAAAGATCTGGAAATTAAAACTTTAGAGAAGAAATAATGGACTTTGTTTTGCTGCTGCTGAGTTGGAGAGAACCGTGTGAGAGAGAAAGTGGGCATAGTTGGAACTGAGCTGTGAAACAGAGAAACACACTTATTAGCCATCAAAAAAAGTAAATAATTAGAAGGACAATGAAGAACTCTCTATCAAAAACAAACAAACAAACAAACCATTGCAGTGGAGAGAAGAGCCAGAAAAGAAAGCAAAAAGGCCTGAGAGGTGAGAGGAGGCAAAAGCCAAAAGAAAGCATTAAGAAAGACTGAAACTGTCTCAAAACTGAGGGAACGGTCAAGATGGATGAAGTCCAGACCTGAGGGGATCTGAACAAATTTCTTCCTGGATATGTCTAATTCTGAAAGAAGACTCAATCTTTAGTTTAGTTTTTGAGGGCCTGAGCAGAAAATACACAGCTAGTAGAACATGACCAGCAGAAAGAAATAATAGCATTTCTGTTACATCAAAGAGATCGAGTGTTTTGCTTTTGTTGTAAGAATATTAAGTTCACTGATGATAGTATGCTCAACTCAGAGCAAGTCCCCTAAATAACAGGAAATTAAACAGACCTAAGAGCCAGGAACGCATTCCGAAGTAATTTGAAGACTAGGACTGGGTGGACACAATCAGTAATTTTAAAATATCTTTTAATTAAGCTATTTCTGCACAATTTCCTTTTAGCCAGTGACCCAATAGGGCATAAACTTTGCTGGTGTAAATCAGTGCAAAGAACTGAGGATGTGAACCACTGTTTTTAGCAAGAGAAGTAATGTCAAGATTGCATGTTACAACAAGAACACAGCATGTTAGAGGAAGAGATTATTCATCTCTGTTCAGCACTTGTGAATGCCCATCTGGAATATTATATCCATTTTTAAGATGTTAGCATACTTGAGACAGTCCAGCAGAGGCCATCAAGACTATTGGGACCTGGAGCACATGATGTACAAGAAGAGGCTGAGAGAACTTGGTTGTTCAGACTTAAGAAGAGAAGGCTAAGAGGGGATCCAATTGCTGTCTTCAGTAGCAATAACAATGGAGGCATATGGGGCTAGAAGGGTACAGCAAAAGGATGGTAAAAAATAGACAAAAGCTGTAACATATGAAGTTCAGGCTAGATATAAAGAAATTTCTAAAGATAACTTTCTAACCTTAATTCAGATGTTCATGCCACTACTTGGAGAGCTCCTGTCATCATCACCCAAAATTAGGGGAAAATACATTTTCCTGGGTTTTTTTCCTTCATTTTTCATTGTAATTAGTGACATTTTTGTCCTTTGACATTTGGGAACAAGTAAGATATAGTTTCCTACTACAGACCAATACACAGAAATATCAAGGTGGACGTAAAGTGACAGAAGGGATAAACTTTTGTTCAAAAATCCCTCTAACTAAAGTTGGCAAAAAGAGAAGTCACCTTAGATTTATATGTAAATAGATAGACACACATATATGTTATTCCTCTAACATAATTTTTAATCCTTGGTTTTTTATATTACATTTGGGAATCTTCTGCCTTGGTGTTATTTCACAGATACAAATAGCCCCAGCAGTTTAATTTATTCTAAGCATGTAGCCTCTGATCATTACCAGTGCTTATAGTCATTAAATATTAGAAAATATAGAAAAAGTCTAAAAGATACAGCATTACCAGTTAGACTTCATGGACATCTTTCTACAGAAGAACAAGCAGCACCTAGAGGACAGTTGAAGCTGTTTCACCTCCCAGCAATGTGTATAGAGGACCAGGCTCAGCTTCTTCCTGGGATGGCTTTCTTAAACCTAATTGCCTGTCTGTTGAGTCTTGTAGTATTGAGTCCTTGAAGTGGTGAAGGAACTCACATATCTTCACCCATTGCTTCTTGTGTGTTTTGATACCAACACTCATTTTAGAAGGGGCTGTAAACTTTCTGAATAACTGTCACTAAGACATCCCATTGCTGTTACATTGCAGAACATTCTGTCTGTGATTGTTCCTCAGGATCATACTGAGTGACCTTTACTTGGAAATTACTCCTAAGGCAAACAGGAAATATATGTGCAGACCTGATATCACAGAATCCAGTTTGCCAGTGTACATGACGGTGGCCGGCAGTGGAACTGAATGTGGGGAGATTCCTTCTGTGGCTTGATCAGCGTCAGTGTGACTCCACCACTGATACTATGGGAAAGGCAGGGAAGGAATCAATGAGAACTGAAATTGAAAGGTTAAGCAAAAGGGATGATATCAGATTGCAAGATAATGGACATCAGATGTGACTACAAATGGGGAAGAAGAAGGAGCAAAGAGTGGTGAAGAGGAATTAAGAGGATGCTCAGCAAGATTAATTGAATAGAGGGACAGACACAGTATGGAGGCAAGAGAAATACATAGTGGGCAGAAATGAAGGGGTTAGAGACCCAGAGTGAGATCATGTAATAACCAGACAGGATGTTCTCAATATCCTGTTCTTGAATATAATTCAGCAAATTTATCTAAAATCCACTGGTGAAATGTGCGTCAGCACTACCTAATGATGGTTATGCATGGATTATAAAAGCCAGGTACTGCAGCTGGACCTCGTCCTCATAGGGTATAAGTTGGTGTACAGGCCAAAAGTTCCTAACCTTTTTCTTGTGAAACATCAGAAATGCAAAGTTCATATTTCCTTTTTTTGATCTTATTGAACCTTATTCCACAGTCCTGTTTTGTTTAAAATATAATGAAAAGAGTCATGAAGAAAGCACCATGCTAGCTTATACGTTGCTATTTCCTGAGCAGCTCTACTCATCTATAGACAGCCTGGAAAAGAATGATGGCACCTGAGTTTTATATATATTATTGCCATCCAGAAATTTCAGAGTACGTCAAAAAGATAGTCCTTATCTGAGTTTGGTGGTGGAGAACTGGAAGAGACTATGACAGATGTAGTTCTTAACACTGATCTTTAAAACTCCATGTACCATTTTGGTTTCTTTGTCCCACATTAGATAAGAAATTAAGTACTAGAGTTCTTCACATAGCTAACATTTCAGATTTTATATTGAAATGGCTGTTTCTAGCTGTAATCCCAGGTTGCTACTAAATAGTTTTACATTTTTAATGTGGGGTAGGAGATAATTTTCATAATATCAGTACTTATGATAGGATCACCCTGTTTAGACCTTCAAAATCGCTGACTTAGGGACCATGGCATAGCCATTGTAATGATCAATTCAATGTATGGGTTGGATGAGCAGACAATGAGGTGGACTGAAAATTGGCTGAATGGCCAGGCCCAGAAGGGGCACGAAGTCTAGTTGGAGGCCAGTAACTAGCAGTGCACCCAGTGCTCGGTCTGATCCTATCTAACATCTTCATTGATGATCTGGACAATGGGGCAGAGTGTACCCTCAGCAAGTTTGCAGGTGACACCAAACTTGGAGTGGCTGACATGCCAGAGGGTTGTGCTGCCATCCAGAATGACCTTTCCAGACTGGAGAAATGAGCTGACAGGAACCTCATGAATTTCAACATGGAACAGTGCAAAGTCCTGCAGCTAAGGAGGTACAATCCCAGGCGCCAGTATATGCTGGGGTCTGCCCAGCTGGAAAGCAGCCTTGCAGAAAAGGACCTGGGAGTCCTGGCAAACACCAAGTTGACCATAAGCCAACAATGTGCCCTTGTGGAGGAAAGAAGATGAATGGTATCCTGGGCTGCCTTAGGCAAAGCATTGCCAGCAGGTCGAGAGAGGTGATCCTTCCCTTCTGCTCAGCACTGGTGAGGCCACACCTAGAGTGCTGCGTCCACTTCTAGGCTTTCCAGTACAAGAAAGACATAGACATACTGGGGAGAGACCAGCAAAGGGCCACAAGGATGATTAAGGGACTGGAGCATCTCTCCCATGAGGAAAGGCTGAGAGAGCCAGGACTGTTCAGCCTGGAGAAGAAAAGGCTCAAGGGGATCTCATCAATGTACATAAATACCTGAAGGGAGGGTGCAAAGAGGATGGAGTCAGGCTCCTTTCAGTGGTGCCCAGTGACAGGACCAGACACAATGGGCACAAACTGAAACAGGAGGTTTCCTCTGAATATCAGGAAATGCTTTTTCACTGTGAGGGTGACCAAGCACTGGCACAGAGTGCCTGGAGAGATTGTGGAATCTCCATCCTTGGAGTTATTCAAAAGCCATCTGGACATGGTCCTGGCAAACCTGCTCTAGGTGGCCCTGCTTGAGCAGGAGGGTTAGACAAGGTGACCTCCAGAGGTCCTTGCCAACCTTAACCATTCTGTGATTTTTGTGATTTAGCTTCCATGTTCTGGTGAAAATTCTGTCTTTTCTATGAAACATCAAGAGTAAAAATATTTCAATCTTATATGAGTCTTTTTCAATGAAGTTTTAGTGTTTTCTGTGAAAAGCGGAAGTTCATAATGGAAAATCATTTTTAGAATAAACCAAATGTTCCAGACAAAAGTAAGTTTGGATGGAAAATGTTCACTAGCTCTACTTTTGAAGAGTCTTACAGTGTTGACTATGATGAATTCTTTGTATTTGTAAAACCAAAAAATTATAGCAAAAGGAGAAGTCAAATTCTAAAAGTTAGGAAAGACCAGTAGAGTCATCCATTTAAAGGTAACTCACTCCCTCTTGTACATGTGCACATCTATATCTCCCCTAACTTGTCCAAAGAGATGAGCACAAGATGAACTATTGCTGCAGAATAAAACAGGAGAGTACAGTCTGCAAGACATGCACCTTAGTAACTGAGATGTGTAAATGACAAGAGGGTGCTTCATGAGGAAAAAGGATGATCCTGAGCTTAAGGTAGTTCAATGCTGTCTCAGAAAATTGCTTTCCAACTCTGTCTCTGTCCCGAAGTTCATACACAATGCTAGGCAAAATATCACAACTGGCTACTGTCTTCTGGTTTTTGCTTTCTGAATGTTCAGACAGCCAATGGGGTAAGGGTTGAGCACTTCCAGTTGCAGCTCCAGTAACAAGTATGATACTCTCAGTAACAATCTTGATGCTAATTGCTCTGCAAAATCAAATCAAAGCACCTCTAACTGGTGAGATCTTACACTTTGTACCTCCATCTACCTGTGCTTTAGTTGTTTTTTTTTGGTTTTGGAGGTTTTTTTAAAGGAATAATATCCACTTATCACCCTTTGATGTTTTAAAGATACATCTGTGCACATTTGAGGAGAACAGCATGAAAAGTGTTTGATTCTTTACACAGAACAAGAACTAGGGTTCCAGCAGTAATACCTACACATCAAAAGAAGACAGGAAAAGTAGTCCTGAATAATTGTTCATCCTCATAATTAGGAAGCAGTGCTCTGTGTTAAAATTAGAATGTAATTTTGTACTGGAAGATCATGTATTATAATGCATACGTAAATCAGGCTGAATAAAGCAATGCTGTTTCTCAACTTTACAACCTAAATAACTTTTTTGCATAGTGCTTTTGGTTTGTGGAAGTGAAATAGTTAACAACTCATAGGCATTTGCAGGCCTCAGGAAAGAAATATTTGCAGATGGGTCTTGGCCACATCAGCACAATTTAATTAACAAAGGAGTGAATTATTCATAAAAGAATGCCCAGGGCTTCCTTGTCTGGCTGTCTAGAGCCTCTTTATCTGAAGAATTGTGATCACTGCTGGTTTTTACCACATCCTGCTTACCTGTCATGGTTTGGTGAAGAGTTGTGTGGCCTAAAGGTGTATAAACTCTGTTAACTGCCTCATTTGAAGAGAGTTCATACCAGCAGTCTGACACTGCTGCTCTGTGCTATCTGCTGCAGCTGTGGTAATAACCTGCTTCTGTTCCGACCTGATCACAACTGCATTCTGCTTATTTGGTGACAGGTTTTACAAGAGTTTAATATCAATTTTGCATTTCTTTAATAGCTATATGAGTAATGTCATAGCATTTATTATAAGTAACCCATATATATTTTCTTTCAAGGTTAACTTTGGCATCTTCCTAAAAATTCTCAGGATGCTGATTTCCAAACTAAAAGCTCAGCAAATGAGCTTTCATGACTACAAATACAGGTATGTAATAAAAAAAAAAAGAAGTCCTAGCCCTTTCTTTTTTTCTTGCAACATCAGAAGGCTGCCAGTTTGCCCTTGCAGATTATACATTTACCTACCACCACCAGGTGTAACAGATATTCAGAGTATGCTATAGAAAAGCCATCTGGGGAAACAGGCTCCATAAACATTTTCTTATCTGAGAGGTAAAGGCAGGTCCGTGCCTGTGTGCTAAGTATTATGGGCATTTTCTCAAGGATTTGCGATGTGTTAAGATCACTGCTCTCAGGAATCCTCACTGTACAGCTGTGGCCTCTGCTGCTGTGACACATTTTTTCCTTGAGTGTGACAAAAGGTCTCAAAAAGAAAAGAAGGTGTAGAAGATTTGTGGGACATTCATAAATGACATTAGCATTTATGATCTGCCTTTTTTCACAGACATAGACACTGTTGACTCAAGAATGTCCCTGGTCTTCTTGTAAACCCAAATCAGAAAACTATTCTTAGCCTGCAGTCTTCCAGGCCCTGGTGTGGGCTCTCTTGGCCAGAGTCTTAATGGTACATCATGTCTTACATAAAGTCCTGGAGTTGGCCTTTGCAGAAACATCTTCCCACTTTGTGGGAACAGCAAGGGCAGGCTGCTCTGCAAGGAGCTAAATGTGCAGTGAAAACTGCACTTAAATCAATGGAAACCTGAGGATTTGTTAACTGCTTTCCACATCCCAGTTCTTTCCAGTTCTTAGTATCTCTAATCAAAGCATTGTGAATCCCCATCTGCTACTACAGTCCTGCCTTACTAAGATGAATTATTTTATTGTCTAACAGGGCTGTATTAAATCCCTAACAAGAAGTGTGTTTCCATTTTCCTTCAACATTCAAGGTCCAAAAGATCTCAGCTATATTCTCCAGATTGCTATAAGAAGATTGTTGTGATGATAGTCAAAGACAGCAGTGCCTGTATTTAACACTGGCTAATGTTTTGTGTTATATTCTCTTTTCTAGTGCTTATAATTTTGCTAAACTTTCAAAGATTCAAGCTATTGCTCATATTGCAAGTTTTCCTCAGAACTCACTTTCTTTTGAGATGTCTTTTTTCATCCATGCAAACATGTTCCCAGACTTGTTAAAGAAGATTCTCTTCCATAAAAATTATTCTCGTTGTATCTTTTAAAAAGTAGACAACTGGTGACAGTACTGCAGAAAATTTCTATGCAGCTACATAGAGTTTTCAGCAGTGATAGGAAGTCTAAGAATCCTGTTAAGAGATCACTCATATTTAGCTATGTAAATATTTTTCTGTTACCTAGCAGCATAAGTTTGATGATAGTGGCCTTCCTGCTCAATTTCTTGTCCCTAACTTTTCACCTTACACCCAAAGCCAAGATTTCCACCTGTACAGACTTTTCTGATAGTGTGTTCCAAAATTCGTATCTGAAAATTTGTCCATTCCAGGGTCAGAATATTAAGGGAATATTTCTGGAATGATTTCTCTGTAGCTGAATTTTTGATTTTTGCACCAAGGATGTTGAAAAAATACTAGAATCAAACATTTTCTTTTTAAGATTGGCAAGATCTACACTTGTGCTGATTCCATTGTTGGGGATCCATGAATTTATGTTTACCTTCATCACTGATGAACAGGTGGAAGGACTTTCAAGACATATAAGAGTTTTCATTCAGATGACAATGAACTCATTTCATGTAAGTACTGTTTTGCAAGTGCTGGTTTTAGGGGTCATAGAGCCACATATATATGTTGCTCACCTATAGATACCACAGATATACAATATTCTCATTTAATATTATGCTCCAGCCTATAATGTCTCTAAATACACCACTACAGTGACAAGATAAAACATTCACAAACTGCATATTCAAAATATCGTAGTCTCAAAGAACAAAAAAGGAGTCTGACTTCTTCAGAAACAGTGTGTCTTGTGTTCTCTGGTACTGGGTGACAGTTCGTCACAGAACCCTGTTCTGAAAACAGGATTAAAGTGGTCTCTTCAAAATATGTGTTCACATAAGTTAATTCCTATGAAGCACTGGATGGCTTTTTAAAATAAGATTTTCAGGTGATCTGTTGACTTTGCAGTCACACTGAGGAGAGAGTTGGTTCTGGACTCATCTTTTTCAGTGCATAGTACATGTCCAGCATACTTCAAACACACCACGGTGACCTTGTTGTCATGCCACTGTACAACCAAAAAACAATCAAAACTCTGTACCAGGAGATACAAGGATCAGCTTCACTTTAGCTTGGGTAGTTGGTGCAGTCAGTTCATGACTGACACATCACTGACACAAGCGGGCCTGTGGGGCAGTCCTTCCTTTTAGGACTTTTTCCAAACAAAGTTGAATGTAGACTACATGGCATTTGGGGAAGTTTGATGAAAGGAGATGCAGGTCTGAATACTGTGAGAACAACAAGCAGAATTAAAACATTTGTTGTGAGAAGAAGCATGTGAAGGATAAACAGGAACTGCTTTGTGTGTGGTTCCAGCCTAGAGGACACACTCTGGGTACACCAACCAGACTAATGCCCTTGAGCAAGTGCACTGAAAACACATCTTGTACAAAAAAATTAGTCAGGGCCATGACTCACCTCAGTTGTATGCTGTTCAGCAGTTGTAACAGAGGTACTTCCATGCAAGCCTAGAGAAAAACTCAAAGACATTTTTTATGCCAAAATCACACCTACATACTTCAGGCCTCCATAGTTCACATGTAGGCATCAAAGATGTCACCTGGGATACCCTTTTGAGGATTTCAGTTTGGGGCTTCTGTCTCTTTCATGGGTTTAAGTATAAATTTAACAAAGCACTTAATGCATCAGAAGTGAAACATAGAAATCCACCATGAATTCGGTGAAAAGGCATGAGTAAAAAACCTCCACTTTTTCACACTAGGCCCCTGGTTAGTGCATTGTTCTGGGAAACGGAGACAACACAGGCCCCAGCTAGGAGATGGTTTAACCTGTTCCAGGGAAGTGCCTAAACAAAGCTGTGTAAGCCAGCAACCAAAGATGCAAAATGAAATGAGAGGAAGGAGGATGAAAGAGACTCTAAATCTGTGGCTTAGTGGTTAGAGCAGCTGGCTGGGAAAGGGACACTTTGAGGCCTCGGCACCTGCCCCTGAGTGTTAATACCGTTTACATTAAATAACTATAGATTTTAAAAGGTAACAGAAAATTAAAGTAATCAGAGGAGCAGGGAGTAGAACATCTCAGCACTTGCCTTACTTATCCTTTACTTCAACTCATGGCCTCATGAGACATTGCAGTAGTCCATATTAACCTGCCTTGATTCAAGAGAAGGCGCAGATATACCTCTACCCAGAGAGGCTGGTAGCTGGGTGACTACTTTAGGGCATGGCTGTGCCTGTGGTGAGGCACTACGTATTTCTCATACTTCCAGGTTGTTGAGGAAAATATGGGATATATCACAACAGCCAGCTTCTCCTCCTTTGAAGAAAAGCGCATTGACCCACTGACTATAGCTGGGTCCTTAACACAGGTGCCTAAGTTCATGCAAGGAATGACTGAAGCAGTTGCATTTTCTGCTTTGTCATTTTTTTCCTTTGTGGCTTTGCATTTCAGCTTCCAGTTACTGGGCCATTGTGAGTCCCAGTCTAGGCGCCCAGTGCCCCATCATCCACACTATTCACTGTATACAGGAGCTTAGCACTTGACACTTGAGAAAAATTGCACTTGTGTAGGCCTGACTATTCAACCTTGGGTCACAGCATTTAGGTCCCCCTGAATATAGTTTCCTAACCCTTAAATTCTTCTATTTGCCATGTTCCTACTGGTTAAAGGCCTTTTGGTATTTTTTCCCAGCAATAAAGAGATCATCTCCACATTTTCCTCCCATGGTTCCTGAGATTTAAGTCTGGCAAGGTCAAGACCTGTAAACCTGTGTCTCATACCTACTCCCGTATCTCTACAGGGAGCTGTTTTTCCTCCTGGTAATCACTGGGCTCCATTTCCCTAAAGGATGTGCTCATTCACCATATCTGCAAAGTGACACTATGGCCTCCTACATGTGCACTCACAAAAAGTACTGTACTCATGAACAAATTTCTAGAGCTAAGAGAAAACTTGTCAGAGCACTCACTTGGGTGGAACAGATAGATAGACTAGCATCTGCAGGTGGAAAAGAAGTTTCTCATCTATACAGTCAGCAGAGTGTTTTGGAGATGTTTATGCACTTGACTCCCCTTCAGTCACCCTGCCTTAGTAGCGTGTAAGTAGGCAGAAACTTGAGGTAGTGACAGAATGAGAGTGCAGCTCTGGCAGGTCTGTGCCCTCGTATCTTCGCTGCAAGCATGAAGGTGTGAAGGAGCCACAGTCCATTATGATGGTCAATTCTAAATAGTCCAAATTCCACAGTGAGCTGTTACTGAAACTAAATGGTGATTTTCAGATAGCTGCTTATGCACAAGTATACATGTGTTTCACTGTAACTATTTACTCTCCAGTTTACAAAGATTAAGAACTGGACATGCCAGGCATTCATTCTGCAGGCACAAAGCACTGCTGTCTGCTTCAATCTGTGTTCTGAAGTTGCTGAGTAATGACTCTTTCAGGTAGTACTCCTGTTAAACTACCTGCTTAGCAAAGTTGTCCTTTACCCTTATCTTCCTGCCTTGACCTTCTTGGTGAGACAGGACAGCAGTTTCCAGGTCTCCTTTCTTTAATGAGGTACCCAGTAATGTCTCTGGATAGAAGTCCTTACTACTCACTAACTCACTACTTCAACATACGTCTGCCCTCTTCTACAGTCTGAGACATAAATTCATCAAAGCTTTATTGCACTTTTCCCACAATTTATGGTGATCCTTGTTTTTAACCTGTCTGTATGCACCAGTGCTCTGGCGTATGTATGCATCAGTGCTTTGACACTGTTACTGAGGCTCCAATTAAAAATTTCCACTACAGCTTGAGAGGAGAAACGTCCAGGCAGGCAGAAGGGAGTTCATGCAGAGTCAGCACCCTAAGGGGGACTGCTGACATGGTGTTGAGTTACATGTTCCTCAGTTAGACATATCCTTACTTGGAGAGGTTGCAGTCACTAGATGTTATTTTAAGAAATGCAGAATCATTTTAAGTGAAAATTTTATTTACTGGCTTGTACAAAGAAATCTGATATAGACTCATCCCTGCTAGAAAACACAAACTTCATTCCTTTTAAAGGAACATGCACACGCTCAGCTACATGGCACACTTTAGAAGCAAAACTTCTTTTCAAAATACTCAAAGATCTTAGACAATGTTTATTGCAGATTCTCTTTTTTAGATACAGCATTATTTGTGAAGGGATTAGCAAAAAAGCATATAAACTGTACACAGCTACATTTGTTTAGTCTGTAAATCTTCTTAGTAGTTTTAAAAAGCAGTTAAACTGTTCTGTTAAAGAAAAACAATTACCTCTGGGATCTCATCTGGAGGTTTTAACTCAAACATTTTCAAGGAGCACAAAATCAAATTCTAAATATGAGTTCTGCTGTAGATATGATGCTTCTTTACTTTAGAAAGTGAAGCAATCTAAAGATCTTGGCTCACTGCTGCATGCAGACTGTTAGCCACAGGAAAAATACAGGTTTCTGGTGAATAAAATCCTGTTATTAAATGAGTAATTTATCATATTGCCATTGTCAATAGAACTGAAGAACAGTTGTGAGGCTTACACATGCATCTATTCTTTCCTATTGGTTATTATGCTAATGAACATTTGTTCTCAATTTCTGGTTCTTCTTTTTCCTGTCAAAATTTTAAAAATCCATGTCTTAGAAGTCACGGCATACAGGAAAGATTTCTAAGTATGAAGTTCCATGTATTGCAAAAAAAAAAGTGAATATGAGGAAGCATTAAAGAAATCAGACTATAAAATGAACATCAAACATGAATAATCAACTGAATTTTCCATCTTCTGGTGTGATTTTAGTGTTTCTGCCTGTCACTGCTTGTTCTGATCTTGCAGCAGCAGTGAACTAAATTCACATAGGGATTTACAAACTTACTTACATTCAGAAGGGGTGCCACTAGTATTCACAAAGTCCTCTCCTAATCTGGTCAGTTTCTACATTTCTGGCAGGGGGTATCATCAAGCTTAGCAGTCACAGGACTTAACAGCACTGTGTAGTTTTGATCCTATTTCTGTTTGTGGTGCCTGTGAGACCAAATTTAGAGCTCATGCTCAGAACACAAAAAAACCACCCAGTAGAGACATTGTCACGGACTTTCTACCTGAAAAAGAGAACTATCTCCAGGTGCAGAAGCATTTCTGCATAAAAAGCTGCTTTTTAAGCTATTAAATTTCTATTTATCCATCAGAACTTCTCTCCATGGTTTCTGAATCTTCTGTAACTACTATGCTAAAATTTATCCCCCTAATAAAATATCATCTATTATGAACTCTAATGAACACAGCATTTTGTGATTTTTTTTTTGCATATCTCTGTGAAATAATTCAGATGCAGAGTATTATTTAAAAGTTACATTGATAAATGACGTATCAAAATTACCTATATCTTGCAACCATAACCCAAGTAAAGCATGAAATACAGCAGAAACAAAGTACCCGGAAAAAGCAGTTGTGATTGCTATTTCTCCTGCCCCCATTTCCACTGGTGTGGCAGATAAACTGTTCTTTTTCATACTTACTGCACATATGCTTAAGGAATTAATTGCTTCAAACCTTTCAAGATTGCTAGAAAATTAACAGTAGGCTCAAAATGCTATCGGTTAGTGCTAGATACAATAAAAAATACTGAAGCTGCTGTGTATGTGAATTTATTTTTAAGCTTTTGTCTGAGAAAAGCAGAAACATTTCTGGAAAAGTATGAGTGTGAAAACAATTGAATTATGTCAACTGCATTATATATGGTTATGACACTTTTTTACTTGTGATATGAACATTGCCTTGGGACTGATAGTCAACAGTATTTATTCTCTTCATCAGAACTTGTGTCATAGATGTTTTTAGACATACCAGAGAAATGCATTTCCTGAAGCAATGGTAATAAATCTGCATATCTGTGCCAGACTGTTAGGCTGAGGTGCATGAACGTAAGCTGGTTTTATCTGAGATCAGATACAGACAGAGAGGAGGAAAATGGAAAGAGTAATTTGGGGGTTCATTTAAAACAAGTTTCATCTCTAGGATTTTTTTTTTTAAAAGGTGTTTATTTAAATCAATTTCAAAGGAAAAATGGCAATTCAAAATAGCCATAATGATACAGCTGAGACTTAAAATAGCACTAATCACTTAATACATCACTAATTTTTAAAAAGCACCCAAATGACATCCTTCTCAGCGGTCTCATTCACAAATTCAAACAAGTACATGGATAATATGAAACCCCAAGTTGCATTTTTTTTGTTTTACCATATTTAGAAATAGCAGCAGTCACAGTAAACCCACAGTAGTTTGAAAAAAAATATTATGTGGTAGCAAAATAAAGATAACATGGAAGATGAAACTGGGTTGTATAGTCTCTGTTCTTCAGCATCTGCACCAAATGTGCCCCACATTTGCTAAGGCACCATATGAAACAAGTTAATGGGTACTTCAATGATAAGTACATACAGGCAACTACTTTCCTTTTTGGAAAGTAAGAAACATTGCTTATACTTATGGCTTTAATGTTAATGTCATCTTTAAAACTTCAGGTTATTTCCTGTACACTCTAACTTTTTCCTCTTACTGTCTTTCTCTTACAGGGTTTTTTTGTAGCAGTTTTATATTGCTTTGCTAATGGAGAGGTAAGAGACAATGCTATGAGAAAAGTTTTTAGTTGATTAGTAAAGTATATCAATGACACCAAGAAGGATGAACACACTGACTAGCTCTGCTTATTCGAGAGCACGTGTGCATTCTTTCGAACAGGTATAATTGTTTTTTATGAAGAGAACAGCAAGACATCTCACAGATTTGGGATTCAAATGCAAAGTGTTTCCACTGAAGCCTGAGTGGCTATAGCACTGTGGAGGTATGGATACCCTGGGGTGACTGAAATACCAGTAGAGGCTTATGGTCAGCCACCTAAACCCCACTCTCTTAATCAGCTGGAATCCCAGACTTCATGTTTGGCCAGCCTAAACCCTCTCTTAGTTTACCCCTAAAGTCCATGTGAAGGGACTGAATTTGAGGTACTTTAATATCTTAGACAGCAACATGTTGAGAAAATAATTATATGCATGCACTGCTCAGGACATCCCTAAAATTGATGTGAGGGGATTCCTTGTCTGGAAGTTGTCTCCTGCTATGCCTCAAGGGACAGGTGGGGGTTCAGTTTGCTCTGTGCCCAGATTTAGGCAGATCAGTGATGACTCCTATGCAAGGACATGACAGCAGAGAAAGCTAACCTCCTGCCCAATGAAGGGTGAAGACTGAATTCAGATCAAGTTGCTTAGGATTTTGTCCAGTTGAGCGTTGAACCCCACCAAGGACAGAGGTTCCACCACCTCTCTGGTCCTCTGTTCCAGTGCTTCACTGTACTCAGGAAGAAACATCTTTTCCATATATTCTGTTAGAAGTTCCCCTATTTATTTCAATTTATGATCACTGTCCCTTGTGTCCCTACCAAACATGTCTGTAGAGCGCCTGGCTCCATATCCTCCATGATCTCCTCATAGGCAGTATTCAGGCCTTCAGCGTGAACGAGCCCCATTCACTCAGCTCTCCTGATAGGGCAAGTGCTCCAGTCCTGATCTCCGCTGCTAAGTTCAAGCTTATCAACACAGTTTGTACTGGGGGCCCAAAATTAGATGCAGTATTCAGAGGTAGTCTAACAGTTACTGAGCAAAGGAGAACAATCACTTCTCTTGATCTACTGGCTCTGCTCCTGCCCATACAACCCAGTGTCTTCATCACCATCACAGCTGCATGCTGCCTTTGCCTTATTGACTTGCTACAAGCTACCTCAGAAAATGATGCTATGTAGGCTGTGGAATTAATCTCACTTAATTTTAAATGTTTTCTAAGTTGAATCTCACTGTCTGTAGCTCACTTATATTTGGTCCGGGTGCAGACCTCCACTACTTGCAATAAAGCACTTAAGAGCCTGGCACAGCCAGCTGGCATGGTATACCCTACACTGACACAGGTACATGAATTTGGACACCTTCTTAAAGACACCAGTGAAACAAACAACATGGGCTTTATACAAAAGGTAGGCCATATGTTCCTAATATTTAACAAGGAAACCTAGAGCAATTTCAGAACTACTTAAAAAAGAGAGCTGGCACTTGTCTGCAATATAGGAGTACTTGTCTAACATTTATGAAGGGCACAGAACTGCTAGCATCTCTCATTAGCAGTTAAAAGTTACTCTTTCGGCCTTCTACCTCCTGATCCAGCTGAGCTTTCAGGCCAAAGGGCCTGCTGGTTAGAGCAAGGGCACATCCTGTGCCTCTGTGTGGGCCTGGAGCCTGCCCTCCATCTGCAGCACTGGCTCAGGTGATGCAGGCAGCAGGACACTCAGTGCTGAGGATTTAAGGCAGGGTGCCAGATAAAAAGCTTTAACAAAACAAACCAGATACCCAAGCACAACAGTCTGGCAAAGCTGCATGGTCCTCATTTCCACAGCCCTTGAGCTTTTCTCCTCCTCGCTTCATCAGACTGTAAACATGAAAGTCGCTTGAGCTCTCCCACACATATGCATTAGGATCACAGTGTATCAGAGATTCAGGGGCTAGGAAAAACTTTCCTAAGTTAGAGTGAAGAGGGTGGACCCTTAGCTTTAACTTAGCAAATGAGTTTGTTTCTACCCTGCAAGGACCTCATCAGGTGTGAGGTGCACCCCAAAGGGGCAGGAAGCTCAGCACTTCCACAGTCCCTCTCATTTACAGCTAGCATTTGGGCTAGCGGACTGCAGGGTAGTCAAAAGACATCACTGTGGACAGACTGTTTTCTTCTCCCCCCAGGTGAAAGCAGAGCTCCAGAAGCAGTGGTCCCGCTTCCTGCTGGGAGACCCCTTTGGCTGTAAACCCTGCTTTCTTGGGGAAAACATAAAATACCTGAGGAAATGTTCACAGAAATGTAAAAAACAGCACCTCGGCAGCAAACACCGCTCGTGCCTGGAGGCACGCGAGCCCTGGGGCACGCAGCTCCAGCAGGTGCTAGTGCAGCAGAGGACAGATCTCAGCCCAGAGCCAGGCTGTGTTCTCCCATCTCATTCATGGGCAAGCATGTCAGACAGCAGCGAAGGAGAAGTCACCACTGGAGAGACAACTGAGGAAGTCTTTTAAAAAAGTGAGATTTAGAAAGATGTCCACTACGACAGCACTTTCCAAAAGCCACATATTTTGAAAGATCTTCTCTCACCTCCAGACTGTACAGATCTCTGGGATGTGCAATGCAAGGAGGAAGCAGTTAATATCCCAATTGTCCCAGTTTTCTTAATCTGAGAAAAATGTTGATCTGGATGTTGCTAAACTGTGTGGCTGGGGTAGAAGAGGTTTGCTGGATCAAAAAATGCTTTGAGTTGACCAGTCTGGAAGATAACTGATACTGAAAGAGATGTACACAGGGGAGCAGGATGTACTTTGGAAATGAGTAGACTGGACACACACGTTGTGTCCCAGTAGCTTTATCCATGCTTGACTGCCATTCTACTCACATAATAGAGAAATTGTTTGTTTTTCTCTTTCATAAGTGTGTTTCATAAATAGACATATGTGTGTAGAAGACTCTTCTCTCAGCAGATCAGAATCATCCCCCATCTCAAAAAAAGAGTTTCAGGCCAAACCAGACAAATTTTGTTTAAGCAAAACAAAATGATTTTTATATATTTAAAAAAAAAAAAGCCTGGGAAGAAACAAACTCTTGCTTGCATTTTTGAGCATCTTCACTTAAAGTTTAGTGCCAGAAATGTCATTATGAAATGAAAGAACAAAATGTTTTGTTTTGAAAGTGCCCAAATGAAATGTTTTGATACAATTTTTGTTTGCTCATTTTTGTTTTCAGTATTCTTTTGATACAAGCCACACATTTTGATGCATCTGTAGCTTTGTCTTAGCTGTGGCCCAAATGACAAAATAGATCAGTGATAAGTGCTGCTTCCACTTTCCTCCCAGGGGACCAAAAATGGATAATGACATGGGATTGTGACAGCACCAAAAGAATATTGTGAAATCCTTCTTCCAGCATTTAACAAGAACCATGATGAAATTTTAATTGTCACATACAGCTCACCCAGAGATGTATGAAATTCAATTAAGTTTGTTAATATTCTATGAGCCAGTTTCCAAACTTGCAAACATGAGCCAATTGGCATACTGAAAGGAAAAAAGAAAAAGGCCCACAGATTAGTGGGCAATATTTATCTGCAATATAAACGCATACACCAGGCACATACATGTGTAACTAGCTAGCCTGCAGCTAGTTACATAGCATTCGTTATGAATTTTTCCTGTACTTTACTGGTAAGCACTCTATATTAACCTAAATGCCTGCAAATGTAATAAAACATATCCTGGACAACTGGCTTTATGTGGCCCTTCTTGAGCAGGGGGGTTGGACCAGGAGATCTCCAGAGGTCCCTGTCAACCTCAACCAGTTTGTGATTCTGTGAAAACACTGTATGACAAATAAAAATTTTCAGGGCTGCTCGTGGGCTGTATTCACACATCTTCTCTCTATCAGGTGCCACCACTGTGCCTGCCCTTCTGGCTTTCCCTGCTTCTACATCTCCCCATCAGGTGCCTTTGTCCTTAGACCCCTGCTGACAGCTTTATAACTGGCACTTTTTTGAGACAGGTTGCCTGTATCTTCAATGTGTTGTTTGAGCAGACTAAGTTTATGCAGCTTATATAACTTACCAATGCTTTTAAAAATTATTTATCAGTCCACAAATGTTTAGACATGTAAACTTTACCAGTTATGATATACTGTTTTCTTGCAAAGAACAGGTAAATTAATTGACTTGCAATAGGCCGAGAGCACATTTGAGCTATCACATTTCTGGTACTTTCCAAAAAGTATTTCTTTTACAGTTCTATCAGTGTTAAGAACTTAACCTATTTAATTGGTAAAAGGTTTCATATTTCTATAAAATATTAATAAAATGTAACTATTTCATCCATTTTAAAGTATATCTGCAGTTTTAAAAGGCTTTTTACCAGACTGTGCATTCTGCTTATATAGCATTTTACTACAGAGGATATCTCCACCACCCATTACAAGCACCAGACATTACAAATCTGTTGACCATGTCTTCTCCGATTTAAAAAGACTGCTTTTTAAAATATTAAAAAGCCTGAAGTGGTTTAGAATGTGTTTTACTTGGGTGCTAAAAATGTGAAAATTATAAGATTTTACTGTATCTCAATAAAATAGTTTACTTTTTGATTGCATTTTAAAGTATTTCAAATGGTCAAGAAACCAATTTTCTGTGCTCTCAAAAGCAGTCCCTGCTAGGTGCATTTTCCCCTCTTTACTATGTGTATGGTCTTTTTGCCTCTTTCAGTTTATAAAAATCAATTATTTTATATAAGCAGACCCCAAAGTCTTGATAAAAACAATCATCACATGCATTCCTTCAGAAAGCATGTTTGTAAGTAGATAAATCAGTAAGTTTCATCAAAAAAAATAGCATTATTTATTATATCACTAAAGTACAGAAGTTGTGAAATCTGGATGGCCACACGCATGATGTATCTTTGCAGAAATATTACAAGCTCCTCAATTCTAAATAAAATATTAAGCAGTCTAGAAGACAGCAGCAGACTCAACAATTCAAACATGTTAGTAGAGTCAGCGAAAATAGCTGCAAAAAGAGTCAGCAAAAATAGCTGACTCTACTCCTAGGAAGGTTAAGGTTGCAGCTAGGTATCCTCCCGGGATTTTCCTTCTGCCCTTTGTGGAGCCCCAGGGCTGCATAAGGGACATTGCAGCCAGAGGATGTGGTAAGAAAAGCTGCAGCAGGTCCCCGAGATGTGAGACAGATGCCAGACAACTTGCCAGGGTTCCTACAAGTCCACAGACTGGATAGACAGAAACAGTTGGGAGAAAGGACAAGAAATAGGATCTTGCTCTGATGAAACAAGAGGTGGAGGAGACAGATCGACCCAAATCGGGTTTTGTTTGCAAGTGATATTTTGTGTAAATTACTTATCCAATTTGTACATAGATTAATTATCAGACAACAAAAACTTTGTTAGCCCAGGGTTTTATGCTTGTGTAGACCTAGTAACAGGATTTTTCTCTTTATCGGTCAATTGCACACCTTTACTCGCCAGATTCCTACTGCCTTCACCTTATGAGAGAGACTGGTGTGAGCTAAAGGCTTCTTCCCTCTTGACGAGAGAGCTCATCCACCCATGGTGCTGGCGAGTTTGGTCTCTGCTGAGTCAGTCCATTAAGTAAGACAAGGTGCTCAGGACATCAGAGACAACCTATGCTAAAACCTGACTCCCACAGCTTTGAAGTTGTCTTTGCCATGGATTTTGCTTTCAATTAAAACATGTATGACAAAAAAATAGAATTTCTAGCCCAAAATAACTTGTGGGATTCTACAGAGCTTTCCCATTAGATGTAGTGTGATAACTGATCTGACTTGTACGAACAAGGTTTACACAATCTTAATTATCTGCTGTGAGACATGCTATAAATTTTTATGTTTTACTACGCATAAAGCACAACCTTCCACACATAATGGCTCCTTCTATGGCCAGAGATGTCAACTATATGCTAATTATTAATGTGTACTTACATTCTTTGTTTAAATATACTGCCTCTACATACCACGGTCTGTGCCTCAAAGGCTCAAATACTAAAGCACAAATACTCTTGTCTGGAGAGCTCTCTGACAATTATGCCTTGGAATCAATAATATTGGTTTGTATTTTTTAAAATATGGAATAAATCCAGTAGATTAAGAGAGATGTGCCAGTTCTGTCATGTTTGATGTGCTCACTTCCCAAGGCACCAAATAGAAGTGAAGTAAGGCAGAGTGCTGTCTCATTGAATCCAATGAAAAAGACAAGTTTGGGAAGGTTGGATGTCTGGGAGACACACCAGTGCTAATATTCTGTTTTGTTCCAGTGCAAACCTGAATTAATATAACAACCTCTTTTTTAAAAGAGAAAAGACAACTTCAGTAAAATAGATATACAAAGTATCCTATGACAACTTGTTCTTAAACTACAGTCATCTTCCCTCTAGGATGTTGAGGTTGGGATGGGAGGAGGTCTATCTTATTTCCTGACCAAATTATTACATAGTAATGGTATCCTTACACCATTGGTATGGTATGGTACCAATGGTATCCTTACACCATACAAGTACAGGAGATGAAAAAGGTGATGCTGCACCTTTGGGTCTATTTGGATGTCCCATACACCTGTGCCTGATACCAGAACTGGAGGAAGGGAAGTCCTAACAGCAGGCACATAACTTCTTCAGCAGTCTTGACCTTTGTGAGTGCTCAGTCTTCAGTGGAAATTGAAGACAATCTTGAGTGTGTGGGACAGCAGCAGGATGAGAAATGCCAAACCATGACATGCCTCCTCAGGAGGCTGTAGGCCACAACTTCCTGGGCATAAGCCCCTCACCCCAGGCTGATGTCAGCTTCTTCACCTGCACAATAGAGCAAACCACTTCCACTTGACTACATCTGTGTTTTGCAACCTGTTGTCTCTTAGTCCACTCCTCTGATATCTCTCTAGCATCAGCATCTGATATTGCTGGCAGGCCCCACTGCAACAGTCCAAGCTTCTCTACTGGCACTTCCACAACAGCCTGATGGCAGAAGCTGCATTTAGGGACTTGTGGTGTCCTCAGTTCACCAGCTGTTACCATCTTTGGGTCTCCCATAGCACTTCTCACTTTCGTAGCTACCCCAGCATTCCCATCTGCCATTGCTATACTGGCTTATTGTTTGGCCAGAGTACCAGGTTTTAGGCAGGCTGCATGCATGCCTCAGCTTTGTAGGAACTGTCCTTCCTTTCAGGATCCAGCTTCTTCCTTTCATTTGCTTCAGGAATTTTCTTACTTTTTCCCATCAGTCTCAGCTCCCAGTAAGAGGAACTCTGTGATCTATAAAATTCCTCTTGACATTAGTATTTTTTTTTTTTAAATCAAGAATATTTTACTGACATCATCTTTTTCAGCTTTCATAGTAACCACAATTCTGGATTTTTAATTATTTCTTTTCAGCCTGCCGTTCCAAATTGCACAAACTATTTGCTGTACTAAATGTCATGTTGTGTTTAGGTATCTCTGCAGTCAGTCCTGAAGCTACGCAGAACTACAGTGAGAAGCTGCTGCTTGTAAACTTTGTCATTGTAATTAGCTCCAGGAAATTAAAGTGGAGCTACCACATAACCAGGCCTCAAAGGCTTGAAGGCTCAGTTTCCCTGTGTATCATGTTCATCACATTGTAATTATTTTCTCCCATCACAGCCAAATTCTCACTGCTCTCCCTGTTTGCTGTTCAGCTCGTTTCTTTGCCTTCTCTGGCGTCAGCTCTGATTTTAAGCCCAGCAGCATCTCTGCAGACACTGCTGAGCAGCAGTCTTGGGCTGTTCACCCTCTCCCAGAGCCTGTCCTCCTCCACATGTGTATCCAAGTCCCTCTGGGGCTGAGTCCTGCCTACCCAGCATGCCATGTCTGTCTACCCAGATGCCAAAATCCTGTTTGATTTTACCATGTTCCACATGGGTCCTTCCCTCACAGTGTCATAGTTTCCCTGCCTGGAGGACCATATGATTGCCAGAAAATGGCACAATTTGCAGGGAGTTTGGGCCTGCTTGACCATGGAGAGATGACTTCACGTGATGTGTACCCCTAACCACAGACACAGATTTTTAACCACCACACAGATTTTCTTTTGTGAATTTTGAGTTCAGTGATACTCAAATGTCTGAAAAATGGGGGAAAATCATTTAGGCTACACAACTCCTTGGCGCTCCTTCCCATCTTATACAGCTATTCTAGGGATCAGAGCTAAGAGTCCTGCTTTGCAGTATCCAGAGCATGCAGCTGCCAATAGATCTGTGGAGACATCTCTCAGATTTTTGTCTATCTATCTCCCCAAATCCTCAAAGCTTAAGGCTTTAGGTACATTATGTATTCCTTACAAGGTACAAATAAAAAGACTTGTGCTATGTCTTTCCTGCTGCCTTACTGCTCCCCATAGCTGTAATCCTGAGCCATTACCAACCCACCTCCCCTTTCCTGACTTTAAGGATGCTACTGGAAGAATGCTAATACAAATGCATCACACCACCTAAAGCAGGGGATTGGTCTGGAAATAACAAGATTTAGAGGAAAAAATTTTTTTTAAAAAAATCAAAGTATTATATTTTAGCCTGTCTTTGGACTTTTATATTTCTTGTCTGAATCTTTGACATTTTGGATTTAAGTAATAAATAATAATAATGAACCCGTTACTCCCTTGCTTTGAACAAGCACTCTTTACTATCACCTTTGTTTCAAAAAGAGGAAATTGAAATACATGGAGCTGCCATGACTTTTATAAAGCTACCCAGCAAGGTAGAAGTCATCCTGTGTAAAATTTAAACATCCTGAGTCCTAGTTCTCTGTTCATTGTGTCCATGAAATTCAAATGTGAGTGTGCTTAAGCCATATACTGGCAGCTTTAAGTGGAAATGCCATTTGCTTCCTCTCACCCCTAAACTCTGGCTACCTGCTGGAGATGGCGTTGTGAGACAAAGGAGGCAGGAAAAAGCTGAAGAATTAGACCTAGTGCAATTTTCTTTTTTTGTTACTTTCTTTAGTTCTTCTAGGTGGTGTTAGCCTCACCATCTGCCTCAAGAGAGGACTCTGCAGTAGGACAGACTGCAATCCCAAAGCATTACACAGAGCCAGACCTAAGCACCAACCCTTAAACACAAATGAGGAGAGGAAGCCAGGAGCACTTGGTCAGCCTCGTCATCTGTGCTGTTTTATGTGGCCCATGAGGTGTCTGTAGCTGAACTTTTACAGACAGTCACACTCCCCCCAGATGTGAAACTGTACCAATATATAGATGATATTCTGATTGGAGGAACTTCCCCTGAAAATGTGGGGGAAGCAGCAGCAGCAGCAGTATGGCAGGCACTAAATAAAGCAGAAATTGAGACTGCACCCAGAAAATGTCAGGGACCAAGTAAAGAAGTAAAATTTTGAGATACTTGGTGGATAGCAGGCAGTGCAGTGATTCCACCGGATACCTTAAGAAAAATCAGAAAGCTGCAAATGTTCCAATCAAGGAAGGAATTGTTACAACAATTAATGGGAACTTTAGGATATTGGAGGAAGCATGTAGCTGGATTTTCTATAATTTCCCATCCATTATACTCACTCTTACGGAAAGGCAAACCCTGGGAGTGGAAATTAGAACGTAAAGAGGCAGTCAAAACTCTAATGGAGGAATTAAAAACATATCAGTCACTGGGACCAGTACACCCCCGTGACACTATTATAGATAAATGGGGTTTCACCAAACATGCTATTTACTGTAACCTGTTCTAAACTCACCCCAATGGACCAAAAAGACCTTTATTGTTTAGCTCAACCACTTTTAAAGATACAGAACAACGATACTGTGAATGGGAAAAGAGACCTTTATCTTTAGTCTGAGCAGTTAAACAGGTTGAGAAAATACATCAGGGACAATCTGTCCAAGCCAGAGGACCATTTAATTTACTAGAAGGAATCCTAAAGGGGACTGCTCCCCCCAGAAGGCGTTGTACAAAACCCCGCTATCAGAAAATGGTATGCCTACCTAACAGGAGTTGCAGAAAATATGCAATTAATTGAAGGACACACTAAGATTTCCAAATTGCAGATGCCCATAAACACAGACCCTTTAGTGTCACAACAACCTTTTAAACCTTCACCCATTCTGGATGCACCACCCCTCACTGAGGGTATACAAACAGAAAACATTTGGTTTACAGATGCTTCAGCAAAAAGGGTAAATGGCAATATAAGGCTGCTGGATTAGATATTACCACCAGCAAACAAGTAATAGAAGAAGGTGAAGGCAGTGCACAAGTAGGAGAAATAAGAGTAGTTGTTTTGGCAGTACAGGATGGAGCAAAAATTATATATGTAGACTCTTACATTGTGTCAGCCGGTGCCACACAGTGGCTCTGTCAATGGGAAACCTTGAATTAGGAAGTAAATAAATCCCCAGTTTGGAGTAACAAAGATTGGCAATTTTTACTGGATATAGCCAGGAAAACACCTTTCAAGATGGGATGGGTAAAAGCTTATTCTAAGGATAATCAAACAGCCACAAAGTGGAATCAAAAGGTAGATAAGCTAAGTAAAATTAGGAAAATCACCTTAAATCCTGAGTGGTATTGACTGGGAGAATGGTTACATCAAAACCTAGGCCACACAGGTAAAGAAGCACTTTATTTTGCTGCACAGAGTAAAGGCTGGCCTACAAACAGAAAAGCTTGTGAAACTATTCTTACAGAATTTCACCAGTGTAGATTGAAATTACAAGCAGATCACCCTGCTAGAGCACCACCTCTACACATCAGTGACAGGAAAACTTTATGGTCCATATGACAAATTGATTATATCGGACCATTCAAATCCTCTGTGGGATATCAATACATCCTCACAGGAGTGGAAGTAGTCTCCAGCTTGCTTGTGGTGACTAAGTGTTGGAAAGCCAATGAGCAAAATACAGTGCGAGGGCTATCATTTTGGTTCTCAAATCTACCTACTCCTGATGTTATCCAAAGTGATAATGGCTCACATTTTTTGTGTAAGGAAGTGCAAGTCTGGGCAAAACAAGAGGGAATTAAATGGGTATTCCTCATCCCATACTAACCTCAATCAAAGCTTACTGAAAAGCAATCTCAAACCACATGAGGCTCAATGGGATACAAGACTTCCCAAAGTACTCCATCAATTAAATAATCAATCTGGGCTTATCTATCCCGTAAGCCTGGCATTCTTTGTAAAAACTGAGCTTAGTGCTCCACTTACTTGGAAAAGAGAGTATCCTGGCAACATTACAGCCAGGACAGCCGTCGATCAGTACTGTGCCTATGACCTTAACTAAACCTTGTGGCGCATTTGCATGGGAAATACATAGAATTAAGACAACAAATTAACCTGGAGAGGTACAGATTAGTAGGAAGCAGAAGGAGATGCTTCATATTGTACATCACTGTGCTGTGCAGCTGTTTTCTTCATAATGTTATGGGAAGTTTATATGCATTCCAAAATCAGTTCATGGGAGAAAAAATATCTGTCAAGTGTTGTTTAAATATAACACTGCCACTGCTGGGGAAGAGAGTGCCTGAGCAGGGATCACCAGGGGCTCAAAGTGTAATCTAGGGATGAATCACAATGTATTTCATTACAAAGCTTTCTTCTCCCACCCCTCCCTAAGAAACTGGTACTTACTGGTCACTGTCCATGCCAGGATACTGGACTATATGGGCCTTTGGCCTAACCCAAATTTTTACTTTTCATAGGCTTGGGAGGTAAGAAATGAATTTGTTTCAGCAACAGAGAAGACTGAGGAAAAGCATGAAGCAACAAAGGACAAAAAAAGGCATTCACTACTCGTCTTCCTTCAATATATGTAAGCACCACAGCAACCAGGCAGTTAATTATACTCTTAAGCATACAACTGTAACACATTTGCAGACATTTTCATGATAATGTGAGCCAACATGAAAGATTCCTGAGAATTGTGAGCAGTGTTAAGAGGTTGTCCTGACTTGACTCCCATGTTTCCACATTAACCACAGCGCCATCCAGCAGTCTTTCTCCCTTTTAAATAGACTTGCCAGAAAGTGAATGGGCAGTGAGAAGAGCTCCTGAAGCCTGGACCAGAGATGCATGATTGTTAACCATGTTGGAGAAGTCAGCTTAAAGACATCTAAGCAGCTAACATAAAAAGACTCCTAGTCTCTTTGAGCAAACAAGCAGAGAGAAATGATACAGTCTTAAAACATTTTCTAAGTCTACAAACAAAATCATAGCTCTGTAAATAAAAAGACTGGAACTTATACTGTAGCTCCAGGAGACTGAGTGTTTGGTTTTCTACTTTATAAAACAGGAAGTCAAAATAAAATCAGAGCTAGATGTTCTCAACCTCTACTTTCAGGGACTTGTGGAAAAAACACTGCAAACAGAGCATGCAGCATTAACCAGTGAAGCTGGACTGTTTGTCCCTACAATAAATACTTCACTAGTGCATGTTTGTAATTTTTTTTTGTTGTTTGCATAAGGACTGAGACAGTAATTTATACAAGCAAGATTCTTTGAGTAAGAAATGTGCCATTAGTATTTCTGTGGTTTGAGTCAAGATAGAAGATCCTGACTGTCAAAACTTCACTTGTGTGTGAGGTTAGATCAATATAACATGTGCAAACAGCATTCCTTGGGCCATTTTGTCTTGACCATCAGTTCAGAAATTGCCATTGTATTTAATGAAACTACATGAGAGAAATGGTAGTTTACAACTGTGTAGCAAACCAGGAAAGATTACAAGAGCTAAGTTAAACAAATTGTTTCAACTTTGCACATAGCTTTGCTTTTAAGGGCCTCAGGAAGGACATATATCACAATGACCTGTGAGGGTTCAAAACCACTTTCAGCTCATTCAGCTTGTAGAGTAAGTTTAACTTCTTCATTTGACTTACAGCAGTAGTTATGACTGCTCCTATTCAATGGTCTTGTATGAATCGTCCATGAGCAGTGCAAATCATCATGAGCATCTTTGATGTTCTGCAACCTGGTTCTCTGTTCATCCTAAGCCCTGCAAAGCAGAATTTTGTCTTCTTGTGTTTGTACAGTGGCCAACACAGATGCAGACAGGTCCAACAGATCACCAATAGGACTTAACTGCTCTCACCAGCCTGATCTGAGGCTTCCACCCACACCTTCTGCCCATGGTTCCAGGAGCACCATTTAAGTTCAGGCCTGAGCTACGTTGTAGGTGTCTAAGCTACGTTGTAGGTGTCTAAGCTATGTTGTAGGTGCAGCTATCTCCAGCTTTGCTTCCTGGATGGACCTCACACCTTTGTTGTAGCCTTGTCTCTTAGTACTGTGTCTGTGTCACCGTCTATTGCTCCTGACAAAATTCCATGGATGAACCTGGTTCATCACCTCACCTTGTCTTACGATGTCAATGTACCCCATTACCAGCATCCTGCTTTTTCCACACTTTTCAGACCTGTGTCCCTGGTCAGTGAGGGCTCTGCCTGTGCTGTGGTCACTTAGCTCCTGGATTGTTCCACCCTCATGGAGCAACCCTGCCTCCTGCTGCTTCCTGACACCATTGCTCAGCACATTTTTCATCAGGAAACATGACTATTTGTGATGGATACATGTGAAACATTAGAAGATAGAAGCAACACCACTAGGGTGGTATCAGGAAAAAAGAACTGTTCAGTAGAGGATTATGTGGTCCCTTTCCAAACTTGGCACCCTGTCATCCACCTGTCAGGTGGAGGTGCTAGGTGCTTTGGTGATTCGAAGATTGTAGCACTCCATGATATAAAGATTCAGTATCCCTTCTTTCTAGCTGCAAGTTATGCCCTACTCCTTGACCAAGTCATCTTGTGCTGCACCACCACTGGTCTGCCCTAGGAGAATGCTTTAAGTGCAAGGCTTTTCCCTCAAATCCCATCAAAGATTTCAGATTAGGGTTAAGCAGTAATGCTTGAAGTAAGGTATGTAATGTGGCTACAGATGTGGTGTCGTCCTTTGCTGACCATACATCAAGGTCATATGCAAGGAAAATGATGCAGTTAGAAATATGTCACATGGCACATCACAGGACATGGCCTGTCACCTGCTCTTTCCTTGTACTGTTCCAAATTGGGATACATTGAGGCACTGTAGACTGACAATGAGCAAGAATGAGTCAATTATGGCAATAAAGCCAGATTTTTAAAAAGCAGATGGCTTTCACATTTGTGACCAAGGTGATGGATTTCTATGCTGTTGGGTCTGTGCCTGCACTTGGTCCATAACCAGTCCTGGTAACACACCTTGCAATTTTCAACTGACACAGCTGCAGTTCTCTAAAGACATCCTAGTCTGAAGCCCTCTAAGGCAAAAAGGGAAGCACACTGACACCTAGTGTAAAAGATTGAAACATGCACTCAAAAAACTGCATTGTAAAATGCAGAAATGGCTTTGAACTGCAGGAGGGCAAAAGGGCACTGGCAAATAATCCTAGGGTTTCTCCTCAGGCAGCAAGTTGCTTAAAGAGAAAAATACATGGAAAAGCTATGCCTGATGTAATATCATCTCCTATATTTTAAAAATAAACACCTAGAAGCAGTTTATCCTGTGTACAGGAGAACTTGTAGATTCATTTTCAGTGATATTTTTAGCAGATATTTTTATTGTGATAAGTAGATTTAATCACGCTACTGATTAGATTGCTTATTTCTCTGTTTCAATGACTGGTCTTTTAATTATGCTTTTGTCAAGCACCTGGTACGTTTCTTGTCTGTAACAAGAATACAGCTGGAGCCTCTCAATCTGAACTCTTTTTATCTCCAGTGTAAACCAAATCAGCACAGATCAGGTATAAATGCATGTACTCATAACAAGACTGCCAAGTTCACCCATATGGCAGAAGCAGAAGAGTGCAGGGGGTTGCTGGAGCATGTTCTGTTTTAACCACAAAACCCGAGCAAATATGAGCCTATGAGGAACCTTGACACTTTCTTGAAACTCGAATTTTTTGCTGCTTTGTATTCTGTCTCAGGTGGTGGAAATCCCCATACAGCCAGGGAAGAGTGCACAGACAGGCACATGCCTGGTGTTCCTTCCCTCAAACTCCTGCCATAGTCCATACAGCTGCAGGACCTTCTGCCACCAGAGGCTGAATCTCTGGCTCCAGCAGTGCTTGGAATAAAATCTTTCTCCCAACAGCCCAAACCTGTTGGAGTTACGCAAACTTCTGACATCCTCAGCATAAGAATTTGCACCTTGACTGTGCAGTCGGAGAGGAATTATCATATTTTGCTCTTTTTTTTTTTTTTTTTTTTTTTTTGTGAATGTAAATGTTTCTAGCAGGAGGGATTTATGAAGAAAAGAGCTTGCCTGGCTTGTTTCAACTTCAGGTGAGAGAGGGGGGACCCACAACAGCAGGGTACGAAAAAAAAAAAGAGAAATACAGGCTGGGAAAAGATGTAGAAGGCTGTTGAGAGGAAGGCTTCACACCCTTGGACTTCAGATAAGTTAGGAGTGGCAATTTAAAATGAGCCTTTAGCTTCTTGGACATAAGCCCCTGTGCAAAACCCCAAACTCTGAACATGGAAAGAGGTGTTCATTTGCCAAACACAAGACTGACAGAAGGTTTTCTCTTACAAATAGGAAACAGTTAATTAAATGTTCCTTGGACCCTGTTAAGTTTTACTAACCTACTAACTAGTGGGTTTTTATCAGACATAAGTTAAGAAAGAGGTACACCTCATGAAGGACTGGAGGGCACTTCCCTCAAAGGAGGAAGTAATTACTGGGCACTGCAACAAAAGACACTCTCCAGAGTCCAGGCCTATATAAGCACCACAGGGCGATGCTTTCTCTCTCTTAGGTAGAGCAGGCGACTGTTGATAAAAGACTAACTTCACTTTTATCACAACAGGAGCAAAGTTGGGGCTCTAGACAGTCCCAAGACTTTCTTATTTGGGAACTGTGGGACAGTATGAATCAGCATACAAGAAAAACTTGCAGAAACGCCACACAAACACTTCGTCTTAGGTGACAAAGTATTGAGTTTGTCTCAAAAGGGTCAGTTCTAAATGGTTCTAACAGGTTGCAAGCCTTTCAAGGCTCATGGGTTATATTAAACATCCACCTACAATATATGCTGGTTGCAGGAAGTCCCTGTCTGAAATAAAAAAAATAAATTAAAAATTACAAGATTTTCCTCAAATCAATTCATGGGGCTTTTATTGCATAGGAGGTCACTGCAGAGTACACAGTCTTACACCTGAAACAGGTATGCCTGAAATGCTGCATTTTTCCACAAGTTGCATGACAGTCCAAAATCAATAATTGAAATATAGTATACCATATCAAAAGTTAACACTTAGCTTCAACAGCATGACAAATGCAGGGTTCTATCTGCAGCAAACAAAGCAGATGCCTAGACCTGAAATGCTCTGTATAAAACCTTCATTCAGCCATCAGACTGATTACATGCCTATATAATTTGACCACTGAAGTGGGATGCCCCTGTGGCAGCAGTCCCCTTGCACAACAGCCAGAATAAGAAAGGATCTGGCCAAGTCTGGGCAGGTGCCATTTGACACAGTGCAGTCTGCATTCACTGCAGATTTCAGGACTGTCACAAACAGAACCTATGCTGATTAAAGCATTTTTCTTTGAGTTGCAGGGGTCAGCTCATGTTTTCCCCAGGCTCCTATTGGGTCTTCTTCCTGTTGATGGGGCCATCAGTTCAGAATCTGCCTGTTAAGGGACTTGGGAAGGGGCTATATGCATTCTACCCATAGCACATGTCCAAGAACAGCAACACAGGCAAGATGTTGTTTTGCGTATGCCCAAACCACTCTTCACAGCTGCACCTCATCCAAAGCACTTCCAGAGCTGCACCTCTCCCAGCCCTGAATTGTCTGAAAAACTATCTAAGCAGGGTTACCAGTCACCAGTGCTCTTCTCAGAAAAGTCCACCTTTTCAAAACAGCCAAGATATCCCCACCACCTCCCACCCACCCTGACAGCAGGCAGGGCTGCACCCTGCCATGGCTTTCCAATAGGTTCAGCACTGAAAAGCAAAGCAGTAATTTATCACAGCAATCCAGCCTTTACTTTTGAAAATGCTGCTCAGAACTGCGATTCATGCAAATCCACCCCAACATGTCCCAGCCCCTCCTCAAGTGGGAGGAATTTTAACAGTTTGTTCTGCTTCTTGGGGATTTAGTATTTCTTTGCAACATTCCTCAGCAGTCTACTGCACCTCTTCCCTGAAGCTGGAGCTGCATCAGTGCACACAGGGGCAAGGGAAGAGCATGTGGGTACCAAGGCTTGTCAGGGCAGGGCTGTGGCACTGTTTTGCAGTGTGCAGTCAAGAGCCTACCTCTCACAGCAGTTCTCCAGTCACTTTAACCACTGAATCACTCCCAAATACTGCCTTCAACAAGACCGAGTTATTCCACCCTGGAAGGCAGGGGGGACCCAGCACAAATGCAGCATGGGTGCTGTGAGGAACAGCATCCAGAGCAAAATGGGATCTGATCCAATGCGATGGTGTGCACACAGCCTCCAATTTCCACTAATACTTAATATTTGCAATAAAGTAGAAGTTAGGACACTCCTAACATACTGTCCAGTTCACCATACAGAAAACAAGTATTTATCTGGAGATTTCAGGCATATTGCTGATCAGGGAAACAGAAGAAGATGCAGACTTTATACTTAACAGGAACTTCTGAAGTGTTAGATAACAGCTTGAGGCACAAAGCATGTCTACTTCTTAGTCCCCAAAGCGGTCTGAAATAAAATCTCCTCACTGCTGCCCTTTCAGCTTTCTTCCCACTTCTGCAGAATATGAGAGGGTCAAAGGCTTAATTGCACGGTGGAATCCAAGCTGATTTTTTAATTATTTTGATTGCAAAAGCCTAGCACAGGTATTCCTGTGCAGAATGGAGTAAAACATCCTGCTTTTTACATCTAAATGTCACAGACTGCGAGGGTGCCACCCTGCTACTTCCACCATCCACTCTGGTCCTTTCACTGTTATGTTTTCTGAGTGCTGGCACTACACCAGCATAGCAAATAAGTGCCATGGCTTGTACAGTAACTCCCCATCTTGGATTTCAAAGTTGTATCAAAGTCCTCTACAACTGAAAATGCTTTTTGCTGGTAAGTTGCAGTTAAATGTACCACAGTATGTGGAGAATTGTTAAGTATTCACCAAGATGGTGTATACCATGCACCAACATCTGAAACAGCATTCTGAGATTTTTTTAAACAGATTTAGGCTACTTTGGGCAAGGTGCAAAGACTCTGCTGTGAAAACCAAGCTTCCACCTGGAATTTTTTCAGTGCCTTACCTTTCTTCTCCTTTTCTGAGAAGAGTGTGCACACCTCTGCAACTACTTACCGCATCAATGTACAAACACACCACAGAGCTGTGGGATGCCATTCTGCAGGTGGTTGCAGAAACTGAATTTTTACATGAGTTCAAAACTGGACAAATCCTTAGAAGAAAGCTCCACTGAGGTTTATGAGATGTGTGAATAATGCCGTTACCTCCAAGGTCCTGGAGTCACACATTGCTGGGAAGGTGGGCTCATGTTCTGCAGAACTGCAACACCCGCTTGCTCTGAGCTCTGCTTCTATAGCAGTATCCCATGCTGGTCACTTTTGAAGACAGTTGTTGAATTTGACAGGATTTTGGCAAGGCTGATTTTGACTTTGTCAGAAAACCTGCCAGCATGCATGTTAACTCAAATATTCAAAGTAGAACAATTTATTAACAACAACATTTTACAACAGTGTTTTCTCTTCAATTAAGCTACAAGATGCACACGGAACTTCCAGGTAAAGGACTGACCAGGTGTAGAAGACTTACAAATCATTTAAAGAATGCCCATTTCATGGCAGCTGCTTTCAGACTGATCATGGTCAGCTTGCCTGCTTGTTTAAGAAAAAAACCCATGTAACTACAGGTGTTTCTTAAATTGATTTCCTAATAAAAATGAAATTTTAGGGACTGTACTCATCTGAGTATCATGCAAAGATCTGAAAAGGATAAGTACAAGTAGATTACACCCAAGTGATGTGATTGTAAATTCATGCAGCATTAAGCTGGTATCAACAAAGCAGTACATGTGCATATGGCACCCCAAGTGTTCTTTGATGATACTGCATTCAAAAGGTGTGTGGCTTTGGTAGGAGAAAAAGCAACTGGGTAAAGACAATTCCATGCTCAATGTGTCTCTGTACAGTTTATTTTACAGGAGATGAGATGAGCACTGTGGTGCATATAAACTTGAAGAACAATATAGGAAAATACAGTTTAACCATATGAAATTGTTTTACAGTAAGACAGAAAAATTATGTATAGGAAATGCCTTCAACACTGAAGGACAAGATCCACAGCTGACATTAAGTAGCTTCCACCAAACTCCACCAGTTTACCCGAGCTGAAGATCTGCCCCTTAAATCTTTTCTGCATTTGACTTCTTAAGATCAGTAAGTGATTCCTTCATGTATCCTTATGGAACAAAAGCCATCCTACAATTTGCACAATGATCCAAGATTTACTAGTTACCCAGACAGAGGCTGCATGATACATAAACTTATTTAAGGGTCTATTCAGCCAAAATTTATGGAAAGTTATAAAATTTTGGTTAAACATCTTTAAAAATAAGTCATTAGTACTGGCAAAAGACAACTTTCCTAGAAATTTAGAAGTATTTAGCAAAAGTACACAAAAAGGACCAAATAAGCGACTTTATTTTAGTAGAAAACTCTGTTTTAGTGTATGACTGGTGATCTGGCCTGCCTTTGAATCCCTGCTGTTAAGAATGTCTGCAGAACTGTTCGGTGGATTTTTCACACTGTCTTGGGCTGACAAAAGAAAGGAAACGATCTAAGGAGGAAAAGAAAATTCTTGTCCAATACTAGTACCTGCTTTTTTCATAATGGATAGAGGTTGCTGTCCCTAAGGAGTGTTTTTGACCTGCTGGAGTAAAAGAGCAGTAAATGGACATCCAAATTCCTTAGGCTATTCTGAAAATCTCAGCCGTCACATGAAAAAACTCCGAAGGAACAAGGAATTTCAGGTGAAGTGTTCCCAAATTCAAATGACTAAGATTGTCAGGCCATGCAGATGTGAGATCCCTGAAATTACTATTCAGCTTTAGACCTCCAGTACCAGAAAATTTCTTCTCAGCAACTGCTTTAAAAAAAGAATAATTTTTTTTTTTATTTTACACATTAAAGGCCTACTTAGGCCCCAAATGCCACTTACTCAACTATTTTTATGCAGAATTCCCTGCTTATTCTACTGAGACCCCTATACTGATGGATGTGTCAGAAGATTAGGTTAGCAACGCTCCTTCAATGCAGTTGCTTTTAAGTCTAACATTTTCTACACCATTTTCAGCACTGAGAATTTAGGATGACTGTGCTGGACAGTAAATGACGAGTGAGACAAAGGCAGGTCTACTGGATATGTGGATGTCCTAAAAGAGTGCACAGTGCAGAGCAAGGAAGGAGGGTTAGGAATCCTGCACAGATCTGTGCATACTGGCTGCTCCTGAGTTTGGGGAATTTTTAGAGTGAATCTGTGTATTTTACATGCTTGTAGCAGATACAATTTAAAGAGGCACTTCAAGGGGAACTACTAGCAGAATTTTAATAGGGTTGTGATACAAGCCATTACTCAGTTACTTGTTAAACCAGTAGCCCTGAAAGACTGCATATATTCAAAATCATAGTCTTGTCCACTCACTAAACCTGAATACAGCAGCTGAAAAGCTTTTGTTCTGAATATCCACTGAGTTTGTCTCTTACGACGCACCTGAAATAGTTCAACTTAATGTAAGTTGAGGGAATTACATTTGAATGTTTCAAATTTATATATTTTTTCTGTAATTATTATGTGGTTAACCTAAGACTTATTTTTTATTGGTCTATGAAAGATTTTATCCATGTACAATTTTTAGAATCAGATGCATCATTAGGCACAAAAGGTTTCTGCCTTGAGGAATGCATGGGATTAGAGATTCAAGTCAAATTGTGCTATGTGTTGGTCCCTTCAGAAAAAATGTCCAGGAAGAAAAAATAAACTGTGACTAGCACAAAAAGGAGTCATTGCACTTCCAAACCTGGTGGCTGATAAGAAAAATCCAAAACAAACCCCAAAATAACCTCTCCAAAAAGCATGCACTTACCACTTTCAGAAAATATCCAAAAGCATGAAGCTTGGTCAGCACATTAAAGCAACAGAGACATTCTATGAAAATTCAAAATTAAAGAAAAGATCCTGAAAACTGGTGTATCTCAGTGATGGAAGGTGGGCTATGGTAACAATGAAGAGGGAAAAATAAGAATTGAAAGATGCACATTTATATGAATAAGATTATTGTAAGACAAGTAATGAGTATTATTTATACAATAGTGCTTCTCAGGAAAAGACAAGGATTTGCTGATGGGAAAGGCTTCATCACTGTTATGCAACAGAAAGACTGTGTGCTCCAAGCTCCTGGAGAATACCTGCACGCCAGGCTTGACAGATTTCCACCTGACTTACAGTCAGTTCAGTGCAAGGGTGCAGGACGTCACAGTGCTGCCAAATGCCAAAAAACATTCTGTAGTCATCAGTGTGGCATTGCCACATACCCATCTCCCACTGGCACAACCAGGTGCTAGTTTGAGAGCCCTGTACCAAGCAATAGATACAAGGGAACGTTTCATCGCTGATTTTCATGTGCTAAGTAAGCAGAATTCGGAGAGTGATGAGCCTGTTACTGTCCCCATCAGGGTCTGAGGAGGACGAGTACCTCATGTTGAGAAGCTCAAATGCCACCGGGGCGGCTAAATATTTTCCTGCCCTATGTGTCTGTTTTTAATTTGAATCTGCCTGTGACTATTGCCCACCTGGTTAAGTTAAATGCGACTAGCAGGCTCCTCTGGTAAAATGTCAGACAACTCTGCTGTGCAAAAGACAGCCGTCAGCCGTTCCCTACCACTGTACGAGTATGGGAGGAATGCCCACACAGCAAGAACCATTCACAGCAACGCTTCGGCAACCTCTGGGACCTCATTCTGCTATTTCAACACATGCTGGGTAGCAAAAAGCTTACAGACTTTCCAGAAAGGTCTGTGATCAGGAAAGCTCATTATTTTGAAAACTGCCTTTTTGACACTGTCTTTTGAAGAGCTAGTTCTTGCAAAGCAGAAATGTAAGGGTGACCAGGACTGCCTCCAGGACATCAGACTCTGCCATCTCTGGGAACAGACCCAGCAGGCTGTACTAGTGCAAAAGAGCACACTAGCTCCTATAAAATAGCAAATATATTTTCAATTCAGAAGGAAACAATCAATTGATCACACCAAGGAGTCACATCTACTCATTCCAGGGGGACCTTCAAGGTGCTGGTCTGGATTTCTTAAGGTGCTTGATAGCGAAGGACCCACCTGGGTAAGCAGTGCTCTTTTTCTCCCTGTGTGTGACTGAAGAAATAGATGGGCAGAGCTACTATTTCACTTAATTTTGGATTTGGGTTTTTACAGCTGCATCAGAAGGTGAGCTGTAGGCCCATGGTCTAGAGCTGCGCTCCTACCACAGCCTGACACAGGGTCACTCGTGTAGCTGCTGGGAACTGCACACATAGCAGCTAGGACTTAAACATTAAGTATTTGAGGTTCTCATTTCTTAATGTTTACCTTATACATGTACTCAACGACTAAGGATAAAAGAGGCTTGTGCCTATTTGTTAGCCTGATTTTCAAAGTCTCTTAACGTGTACATGCTCCTTGTTGTATTCCAAGAAATCTCTGAGTTCCAAGCACTTCCGAAGAGCAAGTGAAAAGAAGAGTGCACATTTCTACATAAAGAGTCTGACTTGCAGCAAATATTTAAATAATGACATTAAAAACAGGGACAAATTTAAAGAGGTTCTGAGGTCTGAGAAATTATGACTGCTACTGAGCATATAAGAGTTTCCTTTGAATGCTTTACAGAAAATTCCTGTTAGGACCCCCCCTGCCAAAAAAAACCCCAACCAAAAAAAGAGGTGATCTGAGCACAGTTCACTGTCACAAGACAGCTACACATGCTGACATTACAGCATAGGGCTGTCAGTTAAACAAAAAGCAACTAATGCTGCAACACAAAACTGCGTAGATGCATAAAGGGTAAGGAGAACCAGAGCTCAAGTTTGCATGCTGCCTGTTATGCACAAAAGGAAGAACAACTTCAGTGTTTACCATAACTGTGCAATATGAGGGGAGCACAGCTACCCCACAGCAGCTCAGGCACGGCTGCAGAAGGGCGAAAAGTATTCTAGAAACGTAAGAGGGATTTCCATATGACTTTCACTGCTGTTACAGTATTTTAACTTCTCTTAAAAAAAATTAAAGCTATCACTAAAGATCCCAGTGTCAAATAATGAAATAACATTCCTATAAGGGAACAAGTGAAGTCTTTCAAAAGATGTTCAACACACAGAAGTGATGAACAAACTTGAGTTATAGACATGAGTGAATCTGGAGCAGATTGGAAATCTGAGAATTACACCTTTTTGGATGTTGCTCTGTGAAAGCAACTGGAATCTTGCCAGTGATGAGAGAAGATTGCACTTGGCCCACGTGGTAAAGGACTTATCGCTTTCAGAGCTCATTAACTCCAACAGGAATCAGCCAACAGCACTGGATCCAGAATGAGTTCTGTTAGGAAATGAGCTGAAAGAATACCTTAGAGAAAGACTTCCAACAAGGACTCTCTGTTGAGTAAACTATGCCAGAAGATGGCTTTGAAGACATAGGTGGACTGGTATGGATGATGAATAAAATGTTCTCATTCTGTGCAGTAGCTGAGGTTAAAGCTGGTAAGCACCTCAACAGCTCTGGCACCAGAGTCAGGACACTCAAAGGATTCAAAGCCATAGGAATTCATGAAGCCCTTGAGCTCAGACAAGGGCCAAAAGGCTTTGGCTGAAGCAGTGATCACCAGGGAGCCAGAGGCTTGACAGCACAAGACAAGTATGTGACAGCATCACTTAGACAAAGAGGGAGCTCCACAGGAGCTGCAGGACTCCTGAAACAGAGGCAGCTTCAACAAAGACCTGGGCAAGGAGAGCTACCAGATAAGAATGAGAGGCAAATTCCCACTAATTGTACCTATTCAGGTGAAACCAAACAGTACTAATCGAAAGCTCACATTCTGCTCTGTGACCACAGAGCCGTATGAAGATGTAAGACAGCCTTGTCACTCAACAAAAAAAGACTGATACCTGTAGTGACTGAAATAGTAAAAACTTGCATCATGTGTGTGAGCCCACCTGCCAGACGAAACAAAATGACCCTTAAGCTCAGTACCTATGGAGGCAAGGGACTTACTTTGCTATTCCCATCAATCAGTTACATTGCAACATCATCATGCTTTTCATGTGCTAGCTATTTTAACATAACATGAAGCTTGATTGTGCTCTGGAGAAGAAGCTGTTTAGGATGAGCTATTGCATGAGGAAAGACTGGGTTCAACTTCATTTTTGCAACTCAATGGAACATGAATAGAGCAATGCTGAAACTCCCAAAGTTACCTTGTTAGGAATGAACACGAGGGCAGGCATCCATGCTTCCCTTCAAACATGCCACTACCTTCTTTGAAGACGCTGTCCGTTCAGAAGCACAGGTGCTCCAGCACTCCCTGACTTGTAAGGAATCACACTGTCCAGGATCCATCAGCCAGAAAAGTGAATGAGCCAGGTAACACTGATCCCACTGTCTGCAATGTTGTATCTCAAGGGAGTATCATCTTTTGCAGGAAATAAGCTGGAAACTGTCTACAAGCAACAGCAAAACTTCCCTAACACTTCCAGTCATTAAAGTCTCGTAGAGGAAGCATCTTACCCATTGCAGAGCAGCACTGCGTGAGAGTTTGCTGGGCCGGGTAAAGATTAACAGGCGGGTACAAGTGCTCTCCTCAGTTTATCAAAGTGAAAAAGAGATAGAGACTCCATCAAGAGAATTATCATTCTGTGCAGCTCACACATGCCTGCAACATTTCAAATGGACCAAAAACTAGAAGTAGGAAAACCGTCTGGAAATAAAACAAAAGGGGAAAAAAAATTTATCAGAAAATACAACTGAGAATTGAGAGCACCTTAAATACACCTTAGTAGAGGAACCAAAATACATTTCAGTCCTCAGAGAAACCTGTGCTAATGGACAATATTTCCAGTCCAAAATGGATAAAATAATAAACATCTTTAAAGAAAGAGGAAAAATAAAGTGTAATTGCTAACAGATTATTTCAGATATTTATTAAGGAGACTACTGTATAAAGTGCACAACTAGCTTGGTTTTGCAATCAAAACAAGAATGTGGTGAGGTGTCATCGAGACTGCTCACTTTAATTTACAATACAGCTTAGAATACAAGGCTTGACCTGAGATGCAGCTCTTAAGTACTCCAGTTATTTTTGGCCATTGAACTTCTGAAAGCTCACCCTGCACCTGTGGTTTATTAAAAAAAAAAAAAAAAAGAAAAAGTGCCTGTCCTCCAAAGTGCATGGTAGAGATAAGAAAAGTATACATTGGTATGCCAAAAATAATTAAAAAAATTAATAGGACAGAAAGGGAATCAATAGGAAGACTGAAAAAGAGATCATCATGAAACTTCCCTGCTTTAGCAGCAGAAGAGGAGTCTAGGGAAACGTACGTACTCTAACTGAGCTCAAGGACTATGCAACACTTAGGCAAACCATGTTTCATTTGTATTGCAATGGTCTTTGCAGGAATTTAGGAGAGACTCTGATAACAGTGTGCTGGATGCTTCCAACACCAAGATAAAATAGTAGTCAGAAATTCAGAAGTGTTTAATGAAGTACAGTACAGGAGGAGTCACACCAGGAACAGCGATCCTGAGCATGCAGCGGTCATGGCATTTCACCTGCCAACATGCAAAGGTTTATAAAGGTTAACGATGCAGCAGAGAAGTGGGTTCTGGAGGCATTTGTAAGACAGGAATTAATCTATACTGGTAAAGAGATGGTTGAGAAAAAGGAAACAATAAGAAAATGCAACAGAATTCAGTTTTAAATAAACCAGAAAAATAATCACTGCAACAGTATTAAAAATGTTTTTCAGATAAGACTTCTCTGTGCCTGAGTTTGTAAAGGGGAATATTAATTCTCAATGATCTAATCAGAGCACTTTGAAGCGGGTGAACAAAAACCTAGAATAGTAATAGAACAAAAGAAGGATGCAATTTTGGTGCTGGGGAAAAAAAGGATGGTAACCATGACACAAAGTGGAACATAACTGTGGATCAAATGAATAGTACGGTTTGGGAAATTGTAGGTAACAACACAGTAAACACTGAGTAAAGGCCACAGTGGTGAGAATCAAGGTTTCTGCTCGATCTAAAGCAAGAATCTTAAGATTCTTGGTATTGTATGAAACGCTGAAAAATATATTAACAGCAACACTGAATAATCAATCAGAAATAACAGCAGGAGAAGAAAATTAATACCTTTTCAAAACCATTCTCCAAGCTACATAAGACTATGTGCCAAGAGCAGCGATGAATTTTTGGTAGTTTGTGGTAAGGGTAACAAAGGAAGAACTCTAAGGTTAAGAATCTGATGCTGCAGAAGTGCTGGGCACCTACATCTACTTTTAATGCAATCTAGCATCACAGATTCATGGCACCTTTGAAAATCAGGCTCTAAAAAGAGAAATCCTACAATTTAGCTGGACAAACATGGTAATTAAAGATACCTAAAGGCTGTGATATTCACCTGAAGGAACCAAGAAAGGGCAATTTAAACCTGGATCCCAAATACAATGTCAGAGGACTGTCTTTAAGGAGATTCTGTGAGAAACATCTTGCATAACCAGGAAAGGTTTTGAACATCTCCTTTATTCCTTGGTATATAACCTCTTTCTGTCATTGAGGGCACTCAGACAGCTAATGAGGTAGGTATAGCACAACCAAGTCTTTCCTGATAAATAACAGTGATGGTAACACTTTCAACCTTATTGATTGGCCTAGAACAGAAATCATGATGATAATGGGTTTATGTATCCCTGAGAGGGAGTATAAAACAGGAAGAACAGGAGTCTTCTCCATAGATTTTGGGAGAAGGGCCATCACTTCACTGCCATGGTGGGACACTGTGTTATATGAAATGAATGTATTCACACAACATTGCTGCAAGATATGCGTGTTTTATAGATGGGGGTGCCAGAAAAGTTAATTGACTTGCCTGTGGCCATGAAAGCAGTCAGTGACAGACCTGGGATTCATGATCAGGACTTCCTTGCCTCCTGCATCATGTTCAAACAGTTATCTACTTGCTGGCCAGAGGCTCACTGCATGGTTGTTCTAACATACTGTATAAAGATAGTCATGCAAGGGATGTAGCACAAAGTCACTGAAGAACAGAGTTCTCTCTATACCAGAAAGCAGATTTCTTCTGGAAGCTGCGTGCAATTGGGAACCTCTGGTGGGAAGCACACATCTGGTTTCTTCACCCTGGAATGTCTGGTGCTTAAGGCTTAGCACAATGAGGACCATTTTAATGACTAAATGTAACAGAGATAGCCCGTACAGGCATAAATTACAAGCTGTCTGGTAGTGGAACAACCTTTTCCCTATGCTCTTCTGACTCTTAAAAACAAAAACATTAGCCTGGTTAATTCAGTGGACTCATCACGTACAACTATAGATCAGTCTATATTTCCATGTCCACAGGTCGGATATCTCCAGTTTTGTGTTCTTTTACCCACAGTTCCCTGTCTTTGGCAGGATCCACTTTCCGAAGCAACTGATCCACGAGCTCTACTGTCTAAAATGAACAAAAGAAGAATCAAAATGTCAAGGGCACATTTCAAGCACAGTCAGTCATTGCTCTGAAGCGTAGACCAGCTATGGGCACGCCTACGTTGCATTTGCAGACAAGTGAGAACCGAACATACGTGAGACTCGGTGGACAACAGCCAGATCTGAATGTGAAGCCTCGTAGCAGGAAGCAAAGAAGAGGCAGACTATTAACGTCAAGCAGAGACAGGCTTTCTATGCCAGCATTGGACAGTTGGTCTCTGACTCCTGTCCTGCAATCTGTACCTTACATGAAATACAACCATGTACTGAGGTCGGCATACATCCCCCATATTTTAATATTTAAAAACTAGCCAGTTTTTTAATACAGAAAAAATACATACTCTCTCCTCCAACAGTGAAACTATTTACCATCTTCCTTGCAAGAATAGATGACCTCAAGGAGCAGTGCATCATGCTGCGAGAGCTAATAATGGCTCATGCTGCCCAAATGTAATTCAGTTCACTGTGTCTCCGCCAGCAAAAAGCTGTGATCCAGCAGTATGAAATGTAAACAGGATCAGAGACTATTAGAAGAGCAGGACTGCAAGGTGGCAGTACCGTACTGCTGCAAACTAACAAGCTGACCGCATACACTTTTCACATCTCCTTTTGATACAGGTCAGTCAGATCAGAATAGGGACCATTCTGCCCAGCTGAAGTGCAGTAAAGACCAAAGGGTCTGAACAAAAAGCAGACTTACGCTTTGGTTGAACATGTCTGTCTCATGCCGCAGCTGTGTATACTGGCAAAGATGCTGCCGAATCATCTCCACCCTTTCAACTTCTAGTCTTTCAAGCTCCTAGACATGAAGAAAAACAAGTCCATATTTTTTTTGAAGGCCCAGAGAAAGGATGACACACAAAAGGTTGCCACTCAGTACGATACTACCCCAGGGACATGCTTTGGAGCTGAAGTCTGTGGTTGCACATCCCTACAATTTGCAGAGTATCAGAGACAGCAAGCAACAGAATTCACTTCAGCCTGAGCTCAACGATAGAAAAGAAGGTCGAAACCTTTCCAAAACTGAGACAACCAAGGCAGAGAGACTGTCTTCAGGGACACTGCAAGCAAGAGGGAATCTGTTTCCTGCAAGAAGCTTTGCATGTTTTGTTGCTAGCTCCAGAAGTTACAGTCATTCCTTGGGGAAGCAGGAGACCACGTTGGGGTGTATGGCTCAGAGGGTCTGACTGCCTCGGTCTAACCAGACACCTGTAAGAGCAGTTCTATCTGTTCACCAGATGATGAGCTGGGACAAGTCTCCACCTCATTCAGCTGGCAATAAGCAGATGCCAGCAACACTTTAGTTGAAAGGTAGGTGATTTCTAACTTTCCTCCTGATTTTTTTCTGCCTCCCTCTTCTCCTGGATTCTGATACTATACCCCAAAATCTGCATTTAGTCCCTCCTTGTCTGAGTGGCAGCAGTGGAAGCAGCATGCTATGAAGTCTGCCTTTAAAGACATATACTGTAATGGACTTTGCTGTATCACTAGAAAGCTCTGTATTCACAGGCACATCAACGGGGTCGAATCTTAATAAAAACTGCTTTCAGAGGGCATTTCTGGTGTCCACTTACTGGGCATCATTGTGAAGTGCAACCTGAGCACATACAAGCAGGCAGGTTGCTACATTGCCTTTCCTGTGCTATCAGCAATTTGCTAAATGCCTTTTGGGAAACAGATTCTTCATTACAGCACAAAATTCTCAGGTAGCAGACCATCTGCCTGCAGAGGAAGAAGAGCAAAGGAGCTTATGGTATGGACAGGTCTGAAATAGACTGAGCTCCTATGGCTGTTGCTGGTTGATGTACTCCCCTATGGAAAAAATGGCCTACTTTGAACACAGAATCCCTTACTTAGGGCACAGATGTGCAGGACCAGAACACTGAACCCAGTGTGCTAGTGCTAGTAAGCATGCCATATGCAGAACATGCATTGTATCTGCACTAGAAACTTCAGGGAGGAAGGTATGCAAGGAAACACAAATCTTCAGAACTTGACTCTTTCAACTTTCTATAGCATATGAACTAATCTGTACCTGAGTTGATCAGATGCAGACTGTTTTTCAATTTAGATTTTATATTCATGTATACCAAGACTCACCTTCAAATCCTTCTCAGAGTGCGTTTCACAACTGAAAAGCCTGCTGTGCAGCCTGCAGGCTACGACTTCCCTTTTGAGCTATCTACTAGCACATTTCTGAGTTGTCCTTCTACAGGAGCAAATATGCAGCTAACATATACCTGGCTGTATCTGGACACAGTGGCACTGATGGTCAATATCATTTGCATCAGTGAGAAACCACCAGTGAAGGTGACAGGAGAATCAGATGCCTTATGTATAGGAACAGCCAACTTTTTCTCTCTTGTTCTGTTTTTGGGGAGGTATCTGCCTCCTGGTGTTCCACTCACCCATCTGCCTTTATTTATTTACTGCAGTTAAAACATTGCACTGACACACTTTCAAATGATGAGCAATTTATTACCCTGCTCCTTATTAGGAGGAGTTCACAGTTTTGTGTATGTCCAATGAGAAAAACACATGCAAAAGACATTTTTATTTCCCACTTTTGAAAGCAATTGGCTGTTGTCCAGAAGGGCTCTAAGGAATGACAAGGGAGGAGCCCTAAAGCCAAAGTACAGGTATTTCAAGGAATACAGCACATCAAAGCTGTATCTTGGCATCCTGGTGACTAACCCCAAAGGTATACACCCTTAAGGTGTATTCTGTGAGCTGTGTTATCTTCTGAGAAACAGAACAATAGGCAATTGAAGCATACCTCTTCTAAGCTGGCAATACTCAAAATTTCAAAAAATTTCAAAAGAAATTGTAAAATCATGGAATAAAAGAATTCATTAATATATAAATGGATTCAGTGATTTATCACATTTTTCCATGTCTACCTTGTGCATTACTTCATCCTTGCTGGGGACAATTCCAGTATTCTGGCCCCTAAGCAGACCTGAACTGGTTTAACACCTTCTGCAAAGAAACAATTATTTCTTCCTTCCCCTACTGATATGAATTTTTCTTAGAACTGAGAACAGGAAATACAATGGGAGATTTATCACCCAATTTTTCCCATTGCTTTGCACTGTAACTAGCTATGAGTGATGTACACTATTACAATTTTGCAGAGTTATCCATGTAAGATGCTACAGAGAATTACATACCAGAGTGGTGGTCACCATTTCCTCAAACCATTTGGACTGGGCTTGATTGTAAAGATCCACACAGCGCATCAGGTCATCTCCTGAAAAGTTCAAGATAACAACACATTAGTCTTCTCTAGCCAGTGTTAGGAGCTTCAGAGGAAATTGCAGTTCAGGTTTTGTGGACAGACCCAAAGGGTTTGAATGTCAGTCCTGGTGGAGCTGAAGGCAGTTCTGTTACATGGTATTTGTTACATGCAACAAAATTTCAACAAAATGCATGCACTTTATGTGTGGTAAAAGATCAGTGATTGGGAGAGAAAGAATGAGTAGGAAAGACAAGATTTTAAACGGAAAATATGAATGTTAAGTAATATTTTACAAAATGCCCAGAACTATGAAAGCAAGTTACTTCAGTTAAAAAAATGGTCATAGACATAAAGTTATATCTGAAAAATAAAATAATTAAAATGGGAAATCAATAATAATGAGTTATTGAGCTGCATGGTAGGACTCTGTAGCTGAGACTGCATTCGAAGACAGGTCTGCTTAAAACTGGAGCGAAGCATCAGGCTTAAGATGTCTGAGATCGAGGGATGCTTATTTGCAACCTTCACCCAGTTGCACACTCATGCATTCTCCAGCCTCTGAAGATGCATGATTCCAGTCAAGCTCTAGCTTCCCTCCATATTCAAGGCAGTTTTTTTATTTGTTGCAGGACCTCTGACAGAGAGGGAAAGGTGGGTGAAAAATCTGGAAGGCGTGTCTCAGAGATTACTGCTTTCTGGCTCATAAATTCTCCTTCTTCTTTAAATGAGGCTTAACTACACTTTCCCTAATGGTTTGATGCCTAGGTCCAGGGCTCAAATTCATCCTGTTCTTTTAGGTGCAAGAAGGTCTTTATACATTAACCAGGAATGAATCAAGCTTTAAGAACAGGACTCCATAGACCAAACAAGTGTCAAAGAAGTAAGTGCATCTGGAAGTCTCTGGTGGACTTAGAACTTGGGGTGGCAACCAAAGTCTACGAAGAAACCAGGACTGAGGGCTTAAAGCTTGGCAATAAGCTTATCCACCCAGACAGGGGATGCCTAGGCTGACATGACAAGTCTGAACTAATGACTTCCACACTCCAGGAGGCTCCTTGGGAGCTATCTGACTTGGGGTTCTTCTCCACCCACCCGAGTGAATCTGAGCCACTGTACAGCCAGGAACATGAAAGCAATGAAACAAACAAAAAATCCATGGGAGCAGAAAGCAACACCACATATCAGTAACCAGTGGGATCGTAGAAGGGCTCTGGTCTAGAGCTCTCTGGTCCTATTGTCCACTTACAGCCGGGCTCATTTCAAAGACAGATCACTACATGCTGCTGCTGTGCGTACTGCAAGCACCCCAACTGGGCTGCTGGGTAGCACTAAATGCAAGGATGGGACAAGTCCTCCCCTGGCATGCACTGTAACAGTGGCAAAAAGTCGGGGAGAGCAATGGGGAGACTCACACCAAATTCTGGGTTAATCCCATCTGATCTTCAGCTGTCCCTTGCCTGTTCAATAAATATCTATTACAATTTCTGAGGAGTGAAGAGAACACAGAGAGGCTGTGAATTTGCGGACGGATAAAAAGCGTCTCTCATGGAGCCTCCCGTCGCTAACACATAACTTTTGTTTCTCCTCAAATGGTTGTCTATGCATGGTAACCCTGCGAATGACTCTTCTCAGTCTCCTCAAAACCCAGACAGGCTATCCTGGAAGTTTTAAAAGCTTCAGAACTATGAAGGACCACTCTGGCAGGAATGGACCTATGAAAGGATGAAACATGGAAGCCCTAGTTAAAACATATTTTCAGCAAAGGTACTAACAGAGCTGCACATATCAGCTTTGCAGATCTCAAGAAAGACAGTTCCTGATGGATCCTGTAGAAGTGGTTTGAGCCTCTGTAAAACATGCATAGGTCACATCAAGTAGCTGTGTCCTCAGTACAGTATAGCACACACTACTATATCCTCAGTACCCCTTGAACAGAAACCATTTTAATCACGGAGTAGCAGTGGAAAAAAGACAAAAAGTTCACTTTCAAGGAAAAAGACAGTAATAGGAAGCATAATAGGCACCCGCATAGCTGTGGGTGACTGTGATTTAGGAAAGAAACAAGGAAGGAACTATGATTTAAGGAAGAAACATCCTCAGCTGAGCTTCTTTGAATCTGACTTTGAAAGTTTCACAAACATTCAGTTATCTCAGCACATTTTCACAAAACAAAAGGACGATTCACCCTCCTTTTACTGTTCTCACCCCGATTATCAAAATCATCATTTTATGACAACTAACATGGAAAAACTGCGCTTGTTTCTTCAGAGGACTTAATACCAAACAGATTTGTAGCACTTTGTAGCTACAATATTGAAAAACAAGAAACATGCAGGGGGATGGGCAGTTGCATCCCGCAGGGCTGTGCTTGCCTCCCAACGCTGATGGACACAGGTACTCACCTGCCTGAGTGGACTTCCGTCTCGCCTTCTTAATTTCCTCTTCTGTCTTGTTGCTGAGCTTCACCTCTAGCTGCTGAGTTTTCATTTCCAGATCCTTCTGTCTCTCTGTCAAGGCCTTCCGGGCCTTGGAGTAATTAAAGAAGAGTCACATGTTTTAGACGAAAAGAGCTGCCAGCTGCTGTCAGCCATCCAGGACTCCTTCACACAAGTATTTGTCAGTAAGAAGTCAGGGACTCTGCATAAAATTGAGTCCTAACTGGGATTCAAACTGGGATTCAAGTTCTTAGGACACCATGCGGTGTTCAAAGAAGTGTCCTACCACCATATAGAAGTTGTCACCAACAAATCACAAAAGCGTCTGAATTCTTCATAGGTTCTTAGAAAGGCACAGTACCAAAGTCATCATCAGACTTCCCTGTTTCTTAGTAACTTTCTCACTATTTCTGGAAGAAAGGGGAGCTGGAGCTTCTTCCAAATGTCTTAACCAGCATCACATAGACATCTCTTCCACTTGCTTTTCTTAGGATCTAAATTGTTGAAAGAATTTCAGGTACCTTACAAAATTTATTTTTAAGTACCTTCTGGATTCAATATACACTTGGAATAACAATAGGAACTTTTGGACTTATTTCAGAAAAACTAATTCAGGTTCATGACAACAGCAGTTTGTACTGTAGAAATCAAGAACCTGAGACCTGGTTACAACTGATTATTTAAATTACCTTACTTTAAAGTTCTTCAGGCTTTTAAAACCTGATTTACCAGTATCATTGCTGAACTTATACAGGCAAATTAGTAAAGTGTCTCAATGAATAAACATCATTACCACATATGCATGCTGTCACCTCATTTGCTGAGGTTGCCTAAATATATAAAATAAAAATAACTTGTTTTGCACAGATTTGTTATAAAATAGGTCACATTTGTTCTTTACCCAGTTAGTGTTTAAAACTAAATTTGGATGATATATTTTGTTAGCACCTTGCAGTCTCCTGCAGTCACACCAGCCTGCAAGTTACAACGCTCTTGAGGCATTACTTGTATTTTTTCAATTTGCAGTTTTAAAGACCCTGTGCTTGGTTCGGCAGGTCGCAAGAGGGAGCTGCAGAAAAGCAAACTGGTGAGAAGCTGTGTGCTTCATCAGGCACACTACACACACGGCTTTTTCCTTTTTTTATTCCTTCTTCTCAAGGCTATTCTAATTCATTCTTTTCAATACCCCTACTGAGGACTGTGTTTCTTTGCAGATATGACTATGAGGAACTTACTGTTTTGCAGAAAAATGCCCTCCCTGCATACATACAGTCTAATAACCTTGTGTATCCTACAACAATTCTGTCCCCAGACAAACTTTCTCATGTGCACTCTGATCTTTAGTGAAAGCCCAAACAACCTTCTGGGTTGACTGAGCATGGTATTTTCCTTTCCATCTTACACCCAGGAGCAAACCGCATGAGGATACCATCTGGCATAAGCATCTTGGCAACCAATGCATGGGTATCCTGTTTCCTTCCAGCTGCTGATAAAAGGTATAACTCTCCCTAAATCACAACCCCTCAAACTATGGTGCTGCTGCTGTTTGGGTTTTTCAGGTGAGGATGTCTGCTGTGAGGTGCGGGAGATGGGAACTGGGGGAGGGTTTCTGACTTGCCATGCCAGGTTCGAGCTGCCTTCCTTGGCCATCTGCTTTTGGCCACTGCATCAGAGGATACTGAGCCAGGTGAGCCTTTGGCCTGACCCTGCTGCTATTCTAAGGCAAGGTTTTTTAAATTTTGAGGGCAATAGATGTGACTTCTAGATGCACACAAGCAAGGAGTATTTTCACCAAATGCATTAGAAATATATCATCCCAAATTGAGAAGGGGAGGATGAAGCAAAAAGCCAGTTCAGCAGTAATGTGTTAGCCCTGCCTGTAGCCCCCAGTTTCCCAAATCTCAGCTAAACAGCAAACAACGTCTAGGGCCTAGCAAAGCATAACTAAGAGCAGAAAGCACTCAGCAGAAACCTTTGTGGTTCTTTGTGGCAGAACAGAAACTTTTCATGGGGCAGCTGCTTTTCTGTCCAAACCAGCAGTATCTCACAAACTCTCCAGTTTGTTCTCTGCTCCTACCTTTTCAACTGCTGCATAGCGGCTGGCCAGATGCTTCCGTAAGTCTGCAATATGGTGGTCACACTTCTTCATGTCTTTCTTAAAGTTCTCTCTGAAGTTGAGCAGGGGTTTCTCTACCTCGCTCTGAAGCTTGTAATGAAAACAAAAGAAGAAATGGCAATAATGAGGAGCCGGGCAGTAATTCCTGGCTCTTCTGCTGAGCAGACTCAGGGCAGAGAGGAAACAATACACATACCACCGCCAAATGCAGCGTCATACAGCAACACTTCTCTTCCCCAAGAGAGCTCTGAGTGAAGCTACTGCAAAACTCAACTCTTTGCAGGACAGCTCTGTTAAGGGAGTATTTACTGAAGGGAGCAAAAGGACAGAAATCTTGTCTTCCTCTCTCCCTGTTAAATCATCTCTCTCTTCTTACACAAAAGATCAAACTACAGACAATATCCAGAGCACTACTTGAGGTGCTCTGATTCTGGCCTAACTGATGCAACTTGCTTACTAAAGCCACTAACCTGACTGCAGTAAGGTGAGTCAGTGGACCATGGTGACACATCAGCGTTTCTTGTATAGTGAAAAGAGATCCAATAACGGCACATTTTACTTACTTCTGTCAAGTATAAGGGAGCCTAAAGAGAAGTTCGAGTATTTAGTTGAAACTCTTTAAGTAGTGGCAAGAAATCACTGAAATGAACTCAGGAATGATCCATCAAGACCGCACATGTGACTTATCTCTTACAAGCAGGACTTAACAGTCTGTAATACTGAACTCTGATAGAGTTTGTGTCATACTGCTCTTTGTCCTTCTGATACACAGTTTTGACATCTAGGAAATGTGCTCTGAAGGTATACAGATATTTCACCTCCCCAGAAGCAACCAAATAATTCTTTTCTATTGTCCCTCCTGTGGGGATGCTAGACTCCGTCAATGCACATGAGTTGGGTACTGTCCTGGTTTCAGCTGGGATGTAGTTAACTGTCTTCCTAGTAGCTGGTACAGTGCTATGTTTTGAGTTCAGTATGTGAAGAATGTTGATAACAATGATGTTTTCAGTTGTTGCTCAGTAGTGTTTAGACTATAGTCAAGGATTTTTCAGCTTCTCATGCCCAGCCAGGGTACCTGACCCAAACTGGCCAACAGTGTATTCCATACCATGTGACGTCCCATCTAGTTTAGGAACTGGGAAGGGGGGGGCAGGGAATTTGCCGCTCGGGGACTGGCTGGGTGTCCGTTGGCGGGTGGTGAGCAATTGCCCTGCGCATCATTTGTACATTCCATCCTTTTATTACTACTGTTGTCATTTCATTAGTGTTATCATTATCATTATTAGTTTCTTCTTTTCTGTTCTATTAAACCGTTCTTATCTCAACCCAGGAGTTTTACTTCTTTTCCTGATTTTCTCCCCCATCCCACTGGATGGGGGGGAGTGAGTGAGCGGCTGCATGGTGCTTAGTTGCTGGCTGGGGTTAAACCACGACAGGTCCGTAATCACTTAACATGGCCCACAGTACAGCAGTATCAAATAGTGCCTGAAAGCAAGTATTTTCAGTCTTTCTCCAGTGTTATTTTAATGGAGAAGGAACCTTCATTCAGGCTCAGTACAGCCTAATGGAGAGAGGCTACAAAGACAGCCACATCCCTACAGCACACATCCTAGAGAGTTTAAAAAAGCCTAAAGCAGAGCTTGTTTAGGCAGACAAAGACTGGCACCACAGTGATCTAATATGGTCTACAGCTATCTGAAGGTCAGATGCAAGGGTAATGGAGACAAATTCTTCTTTGTAGGGCCAGGCAATGTCACAACAGACAATTGAGCTTTGGGAGATTCAGGCTGAATGTCATTGGGGAAAAAAAAAAAAAAATCACCAGAATGGTAGCCAGGCACTGGAACAGGTTGACCAGAGAGCTTGTGAAATCTTTGTCCTTAGAGATATTCAAGACTTTGCTAGACAAAGATGTAGCTGACTTGACCCACTGTGGGTGATAGTCCTGCTCTGACTGGGGGGGTTGGACTAGAAAATTCTGGACAATATTTTTATGACAGTCTCATCAGGATGGCCCCAGGCAAGCTAATAAAGACCTGTTCACAACTCTGTGGTCCAGCATGGTTACACAAGCTCTCTCAAGAACAGAGGTACAAACCAATAGCTATGTCAGGAGCGTTGTCAATGCTCAATGGAACAAGAACTGGAACAGAGAGAAGTTCAGTATGGCTTCAGTGAACTCCAGAGGCAATATATTACAATTGATAGAGATGTCTGTGTCCAACCGAGTTTGAAGTAGCTAAACAGTCTGTGTGTCCTTCAGACTGCTCTATTAATAACTGGATTAACCTTGGTAAACAACCCAACATGAGCTAGTCATCCTCAGTAGAAGAAGTGGCAACCTGACTCATCTGACATAAGTAGGCATTGCTGTGAAAACCCTTATAAAAATTCCCAGGGCCAGGGACACACCAAACAGGAGGGCATGCCACTGGTAGTTCTACTTGCCTAAGAGATAGTGAAGATATTTGTTTATTTCAGATGGTTTATAATGGGACAGGAAATTCTGAGATCCTCATAAAGATGGGAAACACACCACCAGGAGGCTCAAAATGCAAACAAGGCAACTACTTCTTCCAGTTTTGTGTTCTGGGAATCAAAGAGGTGGACTTCTCAGTGAAGGCAGTCATCTTTCCTCTAGCACCATTATCCTGCTTCAACTTCCATCTTGCAAGACATACCATAAGCTATCAAAATAGACTCACATGTGAATGACCCAGGCTTTTAAATGTTGCATTATAGTTGGCCATATTTATTCTTTTTTCTTTTTTTTTTTTTGCTAGAAGATCTTGCTAAAAGGCTTTCAAATGCATGCAATAGATGAAAAAAACCATAAATTACTTTCCTAAGATGAAGAGATTTAAAGCACCAGTGTATACAGACAACTCTGACACCCATCACTGAATGAGTGTGATGTGAGAAAGGACTTGAAATCCCAAGAAGTTTGCTAAAAGTTATGAGGTACAGGACAGAGACCCTGTATCTCTGTACCAGTATGGTACAGACTTACGCAGAAAGATGGAGGCATAGGGTTAATCATAGTATTAGATGTTGGAGAAACTACACAGGTGAGTTATCAGAAACCACACTTCAAAAATTCCTCCCATTTCACAAGTACTTATTTTTGCCTTTGCTCCGCCAGCACCATTTCCAGAATGCCTGGTAACACACCATCAGCCAGGCCAGCCCACCATGATTTCAACTAGTACAACACATGTGCATCTTCTCCTCCAACTGAACTCACCTCCTGGAGCTCAGTGAGGGATAATCAGATAGCTGGAGAAGAGGTTCAGTGCCATGATGGCCTTCAAGGATTCCTCGTGTGCATGTATCTATAGCTGCCATGCCAGTCTGTACAGGCATTAGTAGTGTAATAATATTTTATGTTCCAAGTGCTGCGAGAGTGCTGTCACCTTCTCTGATCTGTTCATGACCCCCAATGTAACAGTGCCATGAAGGACTGTAACAGAAGTTGTTCAGTGTCTTAAAGGCTGGTATTTATGTTTGAATACTTTTGGTGTGCTCTGCACTGCACTGACTGCTTGTGCCAGGACTGACTGGTTTTGTTCAACTATCAACGAGAAATACAATTACTACTTCTAAAAATAACTTATCTGAAAGTAATAGCAATAATCAATATGTTTAAAAACATATTCTGTTAATAAAAGAAAGCTGGAACTAGGAACTCCCAAAGCAGGTACCAGAACAGTGGGGAGAGTTCAGAGGATGCTACAGGAGTTTCTGTGCAGGGTTTAAGGAAAAGTAAAATAATGAAAGAGCTGCTATACATTGCCTGCCTACATGCACACACCACTCCAGGGTGCATTTCTTCCTTTTAGAAAACAATACAGGAGGACAATGGGGAGCAAAAAGAATTTCACTAATTGCAGCCCTGAAGTAGAAGTTTGAAGCAGAGCAGCGGGTTACCAAGGCAGCGGCTGGTTGCCTGAGTAACTTCTGCATAATCACTTACAAACAGTGCAGAGCTATAATTTTCCTCCAGAACATGGCTGTTGTGCTGAGATATCTGCCACTGCATTGAACTTGATCACCCACAGAGGTTAAAATAATGTAACAGGACGCAAGAGTATGTCACGTGTGGTGGAAAAAACCCAGATAAATACCATAATTTGTACAAGTAATCTCCTTGGGCATCACTTGACAGAAAAATCCAAAAATAACATGAAGTAAGATCCCAGTGCACTTTTCAGAAACACTAACAATACAAAGAAGTCAGAGTCCTGGTTCTCTTCCTTCCATACAGATACAGTAGATTCTTGTTGAGAAGCCAAATATTATTTTTTATTTCTTTCTCTACAGAAGTAATCTGTACAAGCTGTAGGTAAATTTACTTGAACAGGCTGGAACTTAAGAGCCCTAGGTGAATAACCTCTAGAATCAGTTTTCCTTCCTTCTTACGAAAAATTAAGGCTAGATGTGTTTTCACTCATCAGGTAGATCAAATAAACTATGGCTTTGGCAGGAAGAATGGACAGAGTTTCAGTAAGTTCGTTCACAGACTTATTAATTCTTCTAAATTTGTACCATATATGCATGTGTATTTTCCCCACTAACAAGCACTGAAGGGAGATCCACATGAGTTACAGGGCAAAAATCTTTGCAAAAGTTTACCTTAGAGGAAAATTTGAGATGAACTTCTGCTTCATCAGCTAGACTCTTCTTTAGCTGAGCCCAAGCCTCTCCTAGTGTGCTGAAAGAATACAGAGTGACAATGATCAATGCCCTGTCTTCTGCACATCCTCCGAGTGAGATTTGTCAGATAGATATGGTACGATGCTTGGTACCGTATCTTGCTCAGCAAAATCATGGAAAAGTGACAGCAGAAATCTGAGAAGATAACCGATCTCTGTGACCAAGGCAGAATTATATTGGCATTGCATGTAGCAGATCTTTGAAAACACTGTTCATAATGATCTCCAGTTACAGAAATGCCAGTCTCCATAAGCGAGATACTTCAGTATCTTATCCTTACCATAACAAAGTTTTTCTCTTCTAATCCTTAAAATAAATCTTCACCAATGCAGTTTTTCTATTGCCTCTTCTACTTTACACCCTACTTTTGGTGAACAGATTATTCTACTTCTCCTTGGAGAAGCCATTCAGTATTTGAAAATTACTCCATCTTCTTTTTCCTTCAGAGAAATTATTTTCTAGAATATGGCAGTTTAGGTATGCTCCTCTAGACCCTCTCCAACAGATTCCTCTTAAAGCGTCATAACCAAAACTACACCGTCTTCCAGCAGAGGTCTTCCAGTTGCTAAACTGGTAAACAGATTATTTAGTATCAGACACTCTTTCTTCTACTTATCTCAGTATGATTGCTTTTTAAGACAACAGTGTGAACTTGTTGATGAATAAGCTTGTGAGTCACTATAGCCAGATCCTTCTCCCACAAACTGTTATGTAACTGTATCTTTCATATCCTGTGAAAATATAAAACCTGGTACTTTCTCCTCATTGAAATGCATCTTATTTTTTTTCAGTTAATTCCTCTAGTTTAACAAAATAATTCTGAATTGCAATTTTTTCTTCAAATTGTACATACCACCCCTCCTAGCTTTGTCTCATCTCTGATTAGAGTAAACCCATTATTTATTCTACCATAGGTCATTAACAAAAACATTGAAAAAATCTGGACTTGGGACAAAACTTATGGGATCTCACTCCATAGCTACTTTCTGCACTTTACTTTTTGTAAGTAGAGGGTATGATGTCTTACCTAGTTTTGCACCTTAGGCTTTATTTAGGCCACATTTCTCTTGCCTGCTTACAAGAATCTCCCATTGCAAAAAGCTATACTAAATTAAGAGCTATGATGATGACTTCTTCTGTTACTCCACCACTGGAGGAAGTTAGGTTATTTGTTCTGTATGCATCCACAATAATTGCTCACCACCTTAGTTTGCCACTAAGTGCTTCTAGAAAGCTTGATGGTTTGTTCTACCACTTTGCAGAGGTTAAATAAAGCTGAGTGATCTACAATTTCCCGGCTCCTCCTCTCTCTCCCCCACCCCTTTTCAAAGACAGTCATTTGTCCCTTCCTGATAGCTTGAAAAATTGTCTGTCATCTGCAATTTCAAAATAATGATCTGTAATCTCTGGCATTACTCCAGTGAGTTGAGTCCTCAAGTATGGTGTTCATCACAGCTAAACAACCCGAGATTGTTTCGTCTACGTAAGTGCTCCCAACTCTTCTTCTTCCCTAGTCCCACTCTGAGGTCCCCTACCACTGTACAGTTCTCACCGGCACTAACTGTTTTATCTGATCTATTTAAGTGAAGAAGGCATTTCAGCCTGCTAAGCATCTTTTGCATCTCTTATCCAACTACAATGACTTAAATGACCATGGATTGTATCACCTTCTGTGTACGTGCAGCAACACTGTACTCACAGCAACTTGGATAGAACCATCCCAATACCACAAATCGGTCCCATATCATCACCCTCATGTCCCACTCACATACATGATGGTGGGTCTTCTTACCACCAGAGGAGGGCATAGGACTCTGGAGGGACAGCCCATTTCTGTCAATTCCACAGACTGCTGGACAGCGAAGCTGGAAAATGCTCTGTGGAGTACGAAACCAGCAGTGGTAGCTGGTGTGTTCACAAAGCAGCTCATGGGGTCCCCCAATTCACACCTTCTCAGGAATGAGAGGAAGACCCTGGCAAATGTTTACTTTGAGTGTGCTAGGCTGCAGTCCCACTTTTGGCTCCTTCAAATCCTCCTGTTGGCTGCTCTTCCTCCCTCACTTTTTAAAATGGAATTTTTCCCTTTCCGAGGCCTCACCAATTCCCAGGATCTTCTCACTAGCCTCTTCCTGGCCCTAGCCAGTTTGGCTACTACAGCACCAGGAGGAGAAATTCCAGCAGGACCTCCTTCCACTCCCTCACCTTGCCGAGGCAGAGCACCACCAGGCAGTGTTCCTAGCTCCCTGCACTCTGCTCCGTATCCCCCTCAGTTCCCTACTTGAACATTCTTTATGCTTTGGTCCTCATTCCCTCTCTTTTGATCTACTCTCCCGTAGTTTTCTTCCCCTTCATTTTTTTCAGGCATTCCTCCCTTCTCCTATTGGGGGTAGAAGAAAGTGGGAGAAGGATGTGGAAGAAAGTGGTTTTAGCTTTGCTAGGAGCAGGTTAACACCCACCCCTAAAGGGGAAAGAAGAACAGAAACCATCATCAATGTAGGTGCTTAGAGAAGCAACAGCCTAGTTAGCCTCTACAATTTCTGTCCTTGCCTACTGGAAGCTGAACAAACACCTTGTGGATCTTCACTGCCAGTAGAAACACAGTGTCAGAACTAGGGTGAGGACAGTAATTTCCAACCTTGGCTTTCAGTGCTTAGAGGGTTTGTGTTGGAACAGATAGAGCTAACAACTTCTAAACCTTCAGGAGTGGTGTCTTTTCATTATTACTGAAAAATTGCAATCTGGTCTGGAATTGCATTGCCTAATACCTTCTTAGTAACTTCCAAAGTGTGAACATGCTGTAAATAAGGGACAACATGCTACTTTTCTTGGAGAGCCAGACCCACGATGAGAAGAGACTTCTTTGTCCTCCCTCTGTCTGTGCTGCTCCAGTTCTACTGGTCTGACCTTACGGATCTACTTTCAGCAGTATATATATTTCACATACTCTTCCATTTTCAAAGTAATTTAGTACTTATATATGCTAATCCCTAAAGGAACTAGTGCTGGCTAGAACAAGGGTAGCATAAACACATTATTGGAAATGCAATGTTTTATACACGTGTTCCTAAAAATTTACCATGAACGTCTTAAAAAAAAAAAATACTCCAATACTTGCCCAACACACCCAGGATGCTAAGCTAAATAAACCTCTACTCAATGGGAGAGGTCAGGAAAAATACATGTACCTGCGTGGGAGGAATGCCTTTTACGTTAACATTCTTGTCTACTACAAAAGTCACAGAGATACACTTACCCTTCTTCCTGAGCAGCCAAGGAATTCTGAGACAGTTTGGACAGGTTCTTAGCATATTCCTCCTCAATCTTTATCCTACACTCACACACACACAGAGGGAAAATAAAAAGACAGCAGCAAGTAAGCTTTAAGGCAGAAACCCACACACATAATTTAAAGAAATTCTCTGCATTTTAACAGATCTTGCCACAGGAATTTTCCTTTCAGTCTCCAGGGCTTGGCAGCACCAGTTTCAGGATCCATCTCTCCCCTCCATATGCTAAAAATGCTGTGGCAAGAGCAGGGATATATGCAGGACAGCATGTGCGATAAAATTAGAAGAAAAAGCTACAGTTCTGGAGAGCAAATAACAAGAACAAAGTGTTTCTACTGTGCAACATGGACTGTCTGCAAAACTGGGCTCACTTGAGAAGCATGTGATTCAGTCTGCAGCTAAACGTGAGGTCGCACATCCTTGAAGCAAAGATGAAGGAATGCAGTGATACAGGAGAAATACAAATGAGGTTTGGGGTGCTGGACTGCACCTTTCCTAGGGACACCGAGTGCTTCCTGCTCCCCATTACAGGCGATCAACTGGTGAAGATGTGCCAGGGGCTACTGTCACCGACACATTGTGGTGCAGCCCCTGCCCTTCACCCATGCCACCCACTGCCCTGTCCTTCTCTCCATTCACTCAGCAGCACCACACCAGGAACAGGATCTGAGCCAGTGGTGGGGGTGCAGAAGAGGGAAGCTGTTGGCACACAACCACTGTGGCAATGGCTGCAGGGAGAAGAACAAGTGTAGCTGTTGAGCTAGGGGACAAGGGTAAATGCTGATTGCATAGTAGGGAGGGAAGGAGCAGCTGCTGGCTCAGAGGTGATGTGCATCATGCCTGAAACCCATCTCTACCTCCCCCGAGTTCTTCTCCTAGTAAAACATCTGCAAGGTATACTTGATATCAACTAAGGCAAACAACTGGCTATTTGCTGGTTTTCAAACCAGCTTGCTCAAAAGAGCATCTCTGAGAGACAGATGAGTGGCACCCAGGTGGAGCAACTCCAGATTCTGTGCTAACTACGTACAAGCAGGGGAAAAACCTAGTTTGAAATCCTTCTCCTTCCAGTGAGGAGACAGAAGGTGGGATACTTTTGGCATGCCCATTTGCAGTAGCTAATTGAGCAAGCAAAGTTACGCATGGCACATCTGAGACAAAAGGGGTCCCTTGAGCCCAGCTAAGAGGGGTCTGATACTCTGGGCTGCTGAAAATATGATCTGAATGTCACTCTGTGGGATGCAGCTGGCTGAGGCCCAAGGTGATACTCAGCTTGGTATGGCACAGTACAACTACAGATCTCACCCAGCACATGGGGGTCCTCTTCTTCCCCCTCCCATGAGAACAAAACCAGCCAGCTCCCCATTCCTCCTATAGCAAGACCAACAAATACAGCTGTCCAGCACCAAAGGCTACACTGGGGTTAGGACCTCACTATGAAAAGGGCTTTATGCAGGCACATTTCACCTGACCTACTTTAAATACCTACTTCAGGATGACACTAATCTTGTCTCAGAAGTGACAATTTCTATGGACTAGAAAGGGAGCATAGGTCAACTATAAGAAAGATGCAAATGTCTAAATGTAGCTGAGATAAATACCTAAGTGTCCAGCCCAAAGCCAGGGCTCACTGCTTTTGCCTCATTTACCAGAGTTCCCAACCAAAACTGTAGTCTACAACCTTCACCATGCAACTTTATTCCTGCTGGATTTTGGCTTAAGGATGCCTTTGAGTGATTTACTTGTGGATGCTAGGTGTGCAAAGGCGCTAGCTGGTCTGCTCTCTGTTCTGAGCTGCCCATACTGACAAGACCCTCACAGAATCCATGTCTCGGTCCTTTGTCTCATGAACAGAGGAATAAACATCTTTCATCATAAAGGTTTGCTGTGAAAATAATGAATTTAAAAGCCCATGAAGTCCTTCCTTGATACTGCTGTAGCTGGAGAAGGATTGAACACAACAAGACAAAAGGAAGCCTCATGATTTTCACAATCACACATAAAACACACTAAGTCTGCTACCATCAGTGCCTGTCCTAAGCATGGCACCCTACATGCAAAGCCACTGGCTTTGATGGAGGCGCTCCCCACCGATCCCAACTTTGGCCCGGGCTCTGGGATTTCAAGTGTTACTTGTAGTGCAGGTGGGTGGCACTACTAATAGGGCAGGCTGCCTAGCAAGGAGGAATAACAATTAAAAACTAACAGTAAAAAGGTGAATTTGTTATTGCTTAAGAGCCCCAATTACAAGACATAAATTGTTCCGCCACAGCCTGGTGTCCTGCCACCGTCTGTGGCCAAAACACCTTGAACACCTCAAAAGAGGCTAAAAACCAAGATGAAGATATACCTCAAAAAGGGAAAAAAAATATGCCTCCTGGCCCTGGCCGATTTAAACACCCTGCGAACTCTGGATTGTGGTGACTGTGAAACACCAACACATCAGTACACAGGGACTTCCGAGCCTTGTGAGCCTTCCTCCAGAAATCCACACGGCTGTTTTGCCATTACTCCACCTTCACACCAAAAAACCCCTACATTTCTTGTTTCCACTAACTTGTTTGAAAACTTTCAGAATTTCACTCCTTGTGTAGTCAGAAGCATTACAAACTTTAAGCGCATTTTGACCTATACTGTCTTGACTTTATTAGTTCTAGATGCTCTTTGGATGTTTATTCCCTGCTCTCTTATGCTTTGTAGGTTTGTTGGTTTGTTTTTTTCTTTGAAATAAAGTACTTTGTGTGCCCATACTCAAATAGTTTCAGTCACACCATGTTATAATGAAGAAAAACTAGAGAGCTACAAAGGGAGGCAAAGATGATCTGATGTGACTACCATGCAAGAAGAAACTAAACAGATTAAGACAACTAGGGGAACACAGAGAAAAGGTGATAGAGGATATCTGACAGACATCTACACAACTGTCACTGTGTGAAGACAGTGACTATGAGTCTTTTTACACTATTTCTCCAGATCAGGAGGCAACAATGAAATTATCAGACAACAGAAGCATAATTACTTTTCCTGTAGTGCATAAATTGCAGAAGTCTTCTACAAATTGTTGCAGTGGTCAAAAATATAAAAATACTCAAAAGGATTAGACAAACAGTGGAAGATGTTTACAAGTATCTGCTGAACATGGCAGACCTAAGGCAAACTCTGGCTCTGGAAATCCCCCAAATTCTGGTTATTAGAAGCTGGGAGGACAGAGACTCTCATGCTCTTTTCCTCTTACACAGTCAGTACTGCCATGGTCAGATTAAAGTCAGTGGGCTACACAGACCTTCATCAGACTCACTACAGCCATTCTCCTGCTTGTGTTTCTTTTCATGTAGCTAAAAAACTCTGCTATTTATTTTAAATTTTCGAAGCATAGCCCAGCTCAATTAAAAAGTGAGTGGCCAAAAGCTTAAGACAGTGTTCCTTTGCTAATAAAAACACTACTTATTATACTTGGAGAGTGATGCTATTCAGGGCAGTCTGCAGATTTTCTTGGCCATTTTGGAGTGCTTACTGGAATACAAATGCTGGACCATATTTTCACTTTTGATTTAAAGTAATTTTTTCCTTCTTTCACACCCACACCCTTGATCTTTCAGTTCAGTCAATTTTCTAATTATTTTCCTCCCTTTCTTGAGATCCGTCTTATTAAAATTCAAAGTCTGTATTATAACCCTACCTTTGTCAACAAGAACTGAATGAACACATAAGTGCTTAGTCTAAGATTGCTATTTACAAGTAGCTCCTCTAGAAGCATCTACCTGATAAAATAGATTCAGTTAGTATTGCCTCTTGTTGGTTATTTGATGAAGAAATCTGGTTATTGTATCTCATCCCAGCTTCCTATTTAAAGCTATTTTTATTAGCTGTCTGAACCTCACCTCTAGAAGGCTTGTTGTAGAGATGGAGAGAATTTTTCTGGACATGAAAACCCCTAGCTAAATGTGGTCTTGTAATCCCCGAGCCACCTGATGGTCATCATGAAAATCTTATCAGTATTTCTTCCCTCTTAGCTGGGAATGTAAAGGTTCCCCTGACGGCCTGAGCTCTCATTTCCATGAGTAACCTCTCCAGCTCAACACTATCCTCCTCCTTTTCCACACAGAGCAATCCTGAATCATTTGTTCTAAACAGAAGAAAAATATATTCATCTTTTTATACCTCCCATCTAGATCCTCTTCACACTCAATTCCAAACCTTGTTTCCAGCACACAGTGAATCTTTTCTGTCTTTTCTTCTATAACGTGCCTATTTCCTCCTCTACCGAGGACACGAACGTGACTCTTCCCAGTGTCAGAGCTGCTCTCTCCTTGTTTTCTCTCATTTCATGCAAGCTTTCCCTCCCTCTTGAATGCTCCTTTCTTTTGTTTCTGTCAAATTTCATTATATATTACTTCCTTTGGAGCAGCTTTCCTCCTCTTCTCCCTGGCCATGGCAATCACAATTCTGCTTGCCTTCTCCTCATCTTCTAGCTTAGCAAGACTATTTCTCAATTGTATTTTTCCTTTGCCAGCTGGTCCTTTCTTCTTCCTGCATCCTCTGGTCACACTTTTTCATGGATCAGAGAGGCAACTATCTCTTGGACTGTCTTACATCAAAGGCAGTAGGAACCACATGTGGATGCTGGGCACTCTGCACCTCCTGTACCAGACCATCTTTATTGCCTGTGCTATACTTTGCATTTCTCCACTGCTGCCATATCCCTAATACTAAAAAAAAAGACAAGAGGGAGAAAGAAAACAAACCACAAATGAAAGCAACTATCTGCAAGTTCTGCCCAATTGAACTGCCCCTCAAACGCCTACACAGGTGCCTGTTTGTTGCCCCGTTAATGTTTCCACCACTACTGATTTACATCAGCACAGCCACGCTGTGCCCGCAGCAGCGGAGCAGGAAGGCAATACCAACTCAGCAGCAAGCACCAATATAGAGGCATTAAGAGAGGAAGGCAGCTCCTTCAACTGGTCCTGCCTCCAGAAGAGAACATTGTCCTGGTTTCAGCTGGGATAGAGTTAACTGTCTTCCTAGTAGCTGGTACAGTGCTATGTTTTGAGTTCAGTATGTGAAGAATGTTGATAACAATGATGTTTTCAGTTGTTACTCAGTAGTGTTTAGACTATAGTCAAGGATTTTTCAGCTTCTCATGCCCAGCCAGGGTACCTGACCCAAACTGGCCAACAGTGTATTCCATACCATGTGACGTCCCATCTAGTTTAGGAACTGGGAAGGGGGGGGCAGGGAATTCGCCGCTCGGGGACTGGCTGGGTGTCCGTCGGCGGGTGGTGAGCAATTGCCCTGCGCATCATTTGTACATTCCAATCCTTTTATTACTACTGTTGTCATTTCATTAGTGTTATCATTATCATTATTAGTTTCTTCTTTTCTGTTCTATTAAATCGTTCTTATCTCAACCCAGGAGTTTTACTTCTTTTCCTGATTTTCTCCCCCATCCCACTGGATGGGGGGGAGTGAGTGAGCGGCTGTGTGGTGCTTAGTTGCTGGCTGGGGTTAAACCACAACAACATCCATCAGCATGCTCTGCCTTTCTGCTGGGAGCAAACACTGCTTGTTCCCTATGGGCCGTTCTCAAGTTTTGAGAATCATACTCAAGATGATTTACACTGGCTTGGACACACGACAAGTGATTTCAAATAATAGCGACACTACTTATCAGTAATGATGTCACATCATCTCCTGTACATGGTTGAGCTGAGCATATATCAACTGCTTGTGTAGTGCTCAGTGCTCTTCCCGTGTCAGCAGAGCAACAGACCATTAATAGCATTCTGGAGTTTTCTGGTAGGAACATCTGCCTTTATGACTTGGGGTTCACTCTAAATTATCTGTATGTGTAGTTTAGCTCCATAACCAGCTTAAGTCCCAAGTGATATCTTTTTACATCTTCCTCTAGGAAACTGTGCCTATGCTTCATGTCAACAAATTGCTTCTCTATTTTTCAGACAAAATATTTCCTTTCTAAATATCACCTCTACTCTTTTTTTCCCATGTCCATGTTTTTTCCTTGAATCTGCAGCTTAAAACCTTCTTGGCTCCCTCTATCTAAACGGACAGCCTGTGTGCAATGCAACTGAGACAAGCACAGCAGGGAGAGACAAGTGAGAGCTGGGGAAGACTGGAGAGTGTGGATGGACATTAAAGAAATATTAAATGTTCTTTAAGAATTGGTAGCGTACCTTTTACACAGTTAAGCTACATCATTAATGTACCAAAGGAATATTTAAATCAGGAAAAAAAAATTGCTATAAATAATTAATTTGATAGCAAAGTGCTAATTACCTTTCTCGAACAAACTCTGCCATTTCTTTCTGCATTTGTTTCCCTTTAAGTTGCTTTTGAAGAAGAATTTCAAATCCCGACACTGTATTGTTCCCTTGTGAATCCTTTTTATCAGCCTAGAAGGAAAAAGGAAGTTCAACAAAAAGACACTGGGATCAAAAACATAGACACGCAGTTCCCAGCAGCAATTGCCCAAGGAGTCCAAGCAACAGGCAGCAGTGGTGTCCGAAGAGCCCTGCTCTGATAACAGCTGATGGTCGCAGCACCTTAGCACCTCTCAGAGGAAGAGTCCAACACTTTCTCTTTCCCCTTCCTCTTATTCCTTTTTTTAATTAAAAAAAGGAAGTTTTACAGTTATCTTTAGCTAGCATGAGACTATGTTGGGGCCAAAGCAGCAGCCTTGCCTTCCCTTCTGCCCATGGCCTTTCATACCTGATGATGCCTCTGGGCTGGCTCCAGCAAGCATGAGCCCTGACAGCTCACCCTGCAAAGAGAAGAAGGGATCCTGGAGCCAGCACAAGGGAACTGCTGGGGGAGATGGGAGGACACTGCTGCTCCTTCCAGGGGTAACGCAGCCCTAAACAACCTTTAATAGACTGTCAAGTTCAACCATGATTTGCACTCAGAAAAATACAGCCAGTCTGCACAGATCTCCTATAAAGCAGGGTAAACCAGCAACTTGTTCAATAGGTTACTGCCATATATCCCATCTTTCACTGTTTGTTTCCCACACAGCCCTTTCCACCCTTTGTTCCACTGACTCTCAGGGTTGCTACAAGGACCAACACAGTCTTCTCTCTGCTGCCTCTTTTCTCTCTCTCCTCTCCTGCTTTTCCCTATTTCAGAATTTCATTTCCTACCCTCTTCCAACAAACAGGCCCAAAGAACACTTCCCTAAGGACCACAGGTTTTGCTCCAATATGCTGGATGCTGCACGTTTGCACAGAGAAAAATGCCACATTAATCAAAGTGTGAGACTTGTAGGACACCACACCAGGCACCGGGCAGCTCAAACAACAGGAGTGGAGTTGATCGAAGAGGGAGGGTGAGTCATGGGCAGACCACGGACGACAAGGCCGAACAAGAGGAAAGTCCTGGGAGCGGAGCTATGGGAGGATAAAAGTTTGCAGGAGAAAGACAGCTTTAAGTGGAATTTAAGTGGAGATGTGACCAAACCCAAGGAGCCAAGCAGTGGCCAAGCCTAAATAGAAAGAACCAAGCAGGGCATCTGTAAGACACATGCAAAAAATAAGCTTATATACCATTAATGATTTAGTGCTTATTGGGATCAGAAGACTGGAAGAAAATGAAGAAACTTTGATGGTTTGGTAATGGGACCATTTGCAAGTATGTCAGTGTATTCTAGAAAGTTATGGCCATTAGTCCTCACACCAACGCTGAGCATGCACGAGGGGAAGTGCTACTGTGCCTCCAACAGCTACACTTTTTTGTAAGTGAATCTCTTTTTTTTTTTTTTTTTTTTTTTTTTTTGTTAATGGAAGGACTTCAATAACTGGTAACTGAAAAGACATGTGAAATTCATAAAATCTTCATTATTGAGGTAGTATTCCCCCCCCACCCCAAAACCCCCAGTTTTCCAGTGGAAGATTTTTTTCTATCAATCAGCTCCACACTTGAAGGACTACTGTATCATTTTAATATGATTCAGGATCCTGAAAGAGGAGCTAAGCATGAGAGGGCACACACAGAAACACAGCCACTGCAGACCTCCCATGCTGAAGGCTGCATTAAAACTACTCAATTTAAGAGCTACTAATAGTCCTGTCCTTCACAAACCTCATTCTTTAAAAAACTCATTTATCCATGGGAGTGAGTTTTACAATTAAATGCAAAATTTGTAACTATCTGCTTGTTTTAAATGTGATACCCTCAGCTTCCTTGTGTATCCCTAGCTCTCGTGCTCTGGGAAACAATGAAATAATATTCCTTGCCAGCCACCTCGCTATCCTCCCTCCTGCTGCACAGCCCTTTTGGCTGTGGTATTCTGAGACATGTAGTTTGTCCTACATCCTCCCCATTTCCTGACCAAAATCAACTCCTGACAGCTGACCTTGCCTTTACTGGACACTCTTCACCCACATCTGAGTCCGGTTAGATGGTTTCTACCTCATCTTCACTGGCATCCTCAGACACCCTGGTGCTGCCCTAACACACTGCATTTCAGCTCCAATTCTCTTGTACTTTGTACCACTAATCAAGCTGTTCCACTTTTTTGGAAGCTCAGGAGCTGCAATATGGCATGTGGCTGACTGCCTACTTACCCAGAAATAATCACAGTAGCTCCACTCCGAAGGTTTCAGCAACTGCTGCTCTGGCATTACGTCAGGGTGGGGGAAAGTCACACAGTTTATCTGTAAAAAAAGGCAAAAGAGAGTTAGAAGGTAATGAAATTTAGCTGTTGATGAGAAACATGCAAATGAAAGGTTATATACACGCACTTTCAATCAGAAAATCCACAGTGAATGCATGTCAGTGAAGAAAAATTGGTTGTTGCATGGAAACAGCAGCTAAGTATTCCCAGAAAGCTCCTCTAAGCAAGCAGGAGTGTCGCCTCAGAGGAAAATAAACTACCCATTTCACATGAGGAAAACCTGCTTGATTTGGAACGCGCTATACAGGGACTTTTCCTAGATCCCTAACAAACTGTGGTAAAAATCCTGACGTGAAACACCCTGAGCATGCCCTGAACACAAGAAATATTGTGAGCAGCAGGGAGCACTGAGGCGTATCTCATCAGAAAATCTTGGCTGTGTTAAGTCTCTTACAGGATTACAAAAAAAGGTGTTATTTTTTTCAGTGCACAGCCATTCTGTCTATCCCAGAAACCTTTTCAGATGAAAGTGATGCTCCCTGCAAAAAGGAAAAGGGGCTCTCTAAAGTCAGCTAGCCTTCAGTGTGCAAAAAACCACAGCAATTTGTGAGACAGGACTCATCACACAGTCATTAAATAAAGGCATAAAAAAGTACAAGTGCTCATTAAGTTATCGCAGTAGAAAATGTAGCCTGATAAAAGCACAGTGGAAGCAAAGAGCATGACAGCTACTGCAGAACATGCTGCAGAATAACTCTGGATGCAGTTAAGCCCTTCAGGGGAAGCATCAGCAAGAGTCAGAGCTTACTTGCCAGTTCATAATGCTCACCTAAAATTTCTGCTGGGCAGGCACACTAAAAGCATTCCCTCTTATGGCACCCGCAGGTTCACTGCAGTGATTAATACCTGTTAATACTTGTGTATTAATCAAGGAACCACCAGAAACTGAGGACGGAAGACTCACAGATGCAACTGTATGGGTTTGGGGTTTTTTTTGGATCAGTTAGTTAACATTCACAGGAAATCCAAAACCAAAGCTGTGGGCAGGGTTAGCACAGCTGCATGGGCAGACCTAAAGGTAGTGCTTACATGCAGTGAATCTGCCTTTGGGCTATTCAGAGAGGATCAAAAAGGACACGGCAACACACTGCAAAGTGCTGACACAGTGTAAACCCACCATGCTAGGGCAATGCAGACAAAGCCTTTAGCTAATACAATGCTGTTCCTACAAACCCACGTTGGCTCTGCTGCTGTCTGCCCATGAAGTTTCAGTGGCTGTCCTGTATGTAAGGCAAGAGCTTTCTCTACCCCCCTTCTCCACAAAAATCACCCTGTCCAGAGCTTGCCAAGTCCATTTCAAAGCAGGCTGAGGACCCTGTACCTATGGTGTCTTTGGCTGTCACCTCAGCTAGATCCTAAACTGCATCTTCCCTTCCAGCTCCCATTGGGCTTCAATCTGATCTGCAGGAGGTGGGAGACCAGGGCTTTTACTTCACCATCATTTTGCAGGCAGCAGTCATGCACTGGTGAGCCTGCATCTCCAGCCACAGCCAGCCACCACTGGGCACACAGTCCCAACAACAGACAACAGGAGCTGCTGAAAACACCTCTCTGTTCCTTCATGTTCCCCATCAGAAATGTCATGCATCAGGAGTTATAAAACATCAACTCAGTTCAGAGTGGGATGGCCACGCGACAGAGGTGCCAGTGCTCACCTGTCACCACCACAGCCTCCAGCACAAAGCCCCTCTATCAGGGATGTTTCACTGAGGACACCTTCTGTCTCTGCTGAAGTTTTCCTCTCCTGCCATTTCCCTGTCAGTTCAGTTATCTCAGGACAGCACTGCAAGCTCATCTTGCCCTGCTAGGTAGGTTGTGTTACCTTCCCTAGTCCATTCAGGGACCACCAGATCTAAAAGCCTGCGAACAGATCCCATCATCTGCTGGAAGCACCCCAGCCACAGGAGAGGAGCTGGCACCTCTCCTCTGGGCACAGGCAGCACAAGCAGGGGGGTGCAGAACTGCTCGTGGGTACTGCAAATCTCTGGTGCAAGGGGCTGCAAGTGTGCACTGGCTCAACACCCTGTTAGGAGACTTCTCTCACCCCCACCAGGAAGCTTCACAATTGATCAGCCCAAATGTCTCAAAAAGACCAGCTAGAGACCTTAAGCCAAATTGCTGCTTTCAGACAGTATCCAACAAGCACCGACCTGGACGAGTGCTGGATCAGCACCCAAGGCCAACAGATAAAAGGCTCCGCTTTGCTTCACAGATCACCCAATTCCATTGCCAGTGCTGATCATGGGCTGCACTGGTACCTGGGCATGCCTCTACACTATCACAGCAACATGCTATTTCTCAAATAACACAATATATTGTAGTTTCGCCTTAAAAAAATGAGATGGCCTCAGAACCTGTGCACAATTGCTCTGCCATGTACCATAGCGGGCCAACTGCTTCCCATGAGTGAGCAATGCTGCAGCGCATCCTCGCAGAGCAGGTGAGATTGGGGAAACAAAGTATTATCAGCAATGTTATAGGTAACCATGTGAAGGCATGCAGTATCGAGACAGGTTTAAACAGCTTCTGGCTTTGAGGATTTTTGGCTTTGATGCTGCATTTCAACTCACTGAATAAAAACAAGGGTGTCAGCCACAGGTCACTTGGACTCCAGCCCTTCCAGCCCCGCCAGCCTGGCAGCCTGCACAAAACACTGCCCTGTACACAGCTACCATGTGTGCTTACACAACACACCTCATCGGCATCCAGGATAAGGTGCTGCCTCTTGAGAGCAGACTGACAAGCTACAGGAACTTGGGATTTAGCTCAAGTTAAAAATAGTTAGCAGTAGAATGCAAAAGAGGTAGAGACTGCATGGAAGTTTTAGGGACGCTGGAAACGATTCACATCTCCACATCAGGAGCACCACTACTGCAGTGGTGAAAGGAGAAGCTATTTTGGTTTCCATCTATCCTCTTACTGGTGGTCTTGCAGAGAATGGCTAGGAGGTCCCCTGTGGAAACACACTGCTGAGTGGAGTTTCGTGTTGCCCGAGACTACTTACTTCAACTGAGAAAGGACCAAATGCTTCCCAGGAAGACAGCAGTGTTTTCAAGGCAGATTTCTAAGGCCCAACATTGTGACACTGGATAATGAGAAGGGGGGGGGAAGATAGGCACCTCCTAAGTGTATTTTGTAGTCTTTACCAGAAGACGGCATCATCGCACTGCGCACCAGGTTACAGAGGTGTTGTGCAGCAGGGAGCACATAGAGTGGCATACGAGTTGTTCCCTGCAGCTTAAAAATCTGCAAAGGGTAACTGCAAAGGAAATTCATATTCCCTGCTAAAAACGCCACCTCTTTCACAAAAACTAAATCTGTGTTGGTTGGAAGCTGCTTATTAAGACTCTCTGTTACGTCACTAATGTCCTGAAGAAATAAACACAGAGTCACTGGAAATGCCCACATTTGGACTGGTGAAAGTGTTCCACTGCAGTGGACCAAACACACCGCACCACATCAACGCACGCAGCAGGAAGAGTAACAGTGAGTACACGTGTCAACAAGTGATGAGAGTAGGGTTAATTCATGTGTTTCTCAAAGAGTATCGTCATGCTCAAAGTTTTATGAATAAATCAAGCATTCTTCACTTCTCAGAAGTTTATACTTAATTGTCCAGAAACGATGCTGAATTGTCTGGAAAAAGTCATGAGCCCATTTGGGTCTAGTATCACATTTAAAAGGAAACTGGTGTCAGAATTTAAAAAAAAAACCAAAACGGCAGAAGCTTTTGCAATCTTAAAAAAAAAAAAAAAGGATTATTTGTGTGGTAAACAGAACTTAACAGAACTTACAGTTTTCTACACAAAGTCCTGGAGAGGGCATGAAAATTTTCAAAACTCTAGAAATATTACTAAATATTATACACGACTGCATAGGAAATCCTGTGACTCTTTCTTTCCTTTCATCACCACAGATTTCTTATACTTAAACAAGAGCTCTTGGATGTCTATTTCCAAACATTTCTAAAACCTCTCAGGGTTTCCCAGCAGGGAGGGGAACAACGGGCTGGCACTGAGCAGGACGTGGCCGCACACCAGTAGTGGAGTGACCACACCTCACTCCCCCCACCATCCTCCCTCTGAAATGCTCCTTTTCTTATTTCTAAAATCAAAGATAGCTGAAAAAAAAATATATATCACTCTAGTTCACCAGCTTAGTCCTACTGATGAGGTTTTTGACAGATGCTAAAGAGAGCCAAAGCATCTTGCGATGATGTCCTGATGTTTAACAGCATTAAATAGCTCTATCACTCCCACAGACAGCGACACCCCCTCCCTGCGTGAAAACCCACTGTTGTCACTAATGGCAAGGGACCACTGCTCTCACTAATTGCATCCCTGACAGCTCATCAGGCTACGTGCAAGGTCCAAATTCAAACAACAGCATAGACCACTGCAGTGCTAATCTCTTTCAACAACACTGACTAGCCAATAAGGCCTGAAAAGAAGTGTGCAGGAGCTGACTATTACAGCTGTAATTGCCAGTAAGAAAGAAAACAAATTAAAACACATAGCTAATGATGGAGTCACAGAACTTTAAGAGAAAACAAGGCGTTATGACCCGCATTACATTCACACAGACTCCACTGGGACAGGCGAGGTGATAATCAGCCTCACCACGATACTAAGTCCTCTTCCAGCCTCTTCACTAATAAAAATAATGGCTGTTGTCAGCTTGCAACAAAGCAAAACTAATGACAAGACACCAGCAAGGCATGCTCCAAGTATAAGCTAAGCACACATGCAAGAGGACAGCAGCCTGTCCTTCCAGCTGCCACTGGACACAAGTAGCACCATAAAACCTGTGTGAGAGAGCCACTGGATCACCAAGGCTAGGAAAAGCTACACAGTCAGAGAAGAAATGCTATGAAAAACATGGTGAAAACAAAGCTTGGGGAGGAGAAGAAAACCAGACAAGCAACACAAATTGATGCATTTCTCTTGACAAGCCTTCTGTGTGCCAAACTCAATAACTGTATTTAAATACTTTTGCCTGTTTACTGATCATGAGCAAAAGCAATTATACTCTTAGCAGCTAAATATTCCAGCTCATATTTCACAGGAGTACATTGGCAGTGATGGCAAAATGAGCTGTTTATGTTGTAGGTGACTCTTGGTTATGTCTGAGATGCAAAAGGGTGACAGAAGAAGAAAAGTTACAGGGAGGCAGGTGAGCGCACAGGATTTGCACAAGAGCAGTGTGCACAGGAGCAAGAAACATTATTGGGTTGGGCAGGCACATTCATTTTATGGATTTCAAAGTGCTCTGGAGGCTTTGAAGTTGCTACCAGCGCTCACCAGTAAATGAGACATTGCCAAGCAACATGAATAAAACAAGAATAATTTGATCAAGGCTCAGATAATCAACTACGTGTTTATTACATAAGACACTATATAAATAAACTAGCAGAAAGCGGGTAAGCTCACTGTACTAAAGTGACTTAAAGCGCGGCAACATTCTCATTCATTTCTTCAACTTAAAAATGCAGATTATTTTTCCTGATTTCTGCACATTCACAGCACCTTAAACACAGCACTGCTGTGCCAGATTGACTAACTTCAGTATCTGCTTTACAGTTTCAGCTGAGACCCAAAAAGTACAACAGCCAACTCCACTAGATGCAATGAGTTCACCTGCCAAATGGGGCTGTTTGGGCAAAACAGCCAAATGCAAAGGCTGGAGGAGATCTCAGAAGAGCTTAAGCACAGACAAAGGCTCAGGCAGTTTTAAGTCTACCCATACAGGGAAGCCCAAGAATGCCTATACTGTGCCTAGGTAGCTTCAACATCATGAGTTTGCATGTGGTTTTAGCACTGGCAGGGTGATGTTGCAGCTACAGTACAACAGAAGGGGAGAACAGAGAACTGAAGTTCTGATTGTTAACAAAGTCAATTGATACACTTCCTATGTCAAAGGGAACATTCCGCCAAAAGTGTTTAGGAGCCCTCTTTATGTGGTCTGTCTGTAGAAAGGTCCAGAGATGATTTGGTCAGCGCCTGCCAAAGCAGGGGATTTCTGACAGTTTATGCCATGCAGTCAGCCCCAGGGCAGAAGGGAGAACGGTGTTGAATGTGCAGCCTCATACTGTGTTCATCACATTGTGTCAGACACAGAGCACAGCAGCAGAAAATACAAAGTTACTGCTTGTAGCTGCCCCCCTTCCCATGTGCAGCACATGTTCATTTATGTGTCCAACATATGCAATACAAATGCCAGCATTTTCCAAGTCATGCTGTATCTTGACAAGGCACTAGAGCATTCTTAAGAAAGAAACCCACACTCAGAAATACCATAGCATCAGACAGGTTTCTTGCTCTTCAAGCGAGACAGCTCTGTCCCTGAGTCGATATTCCCCTGTACCTTCTCCATTTAACTCTCCCTCACCTATGGTAAAGGAGCTTCAGCTTCCACAGGAACTCATGGCCAGAGAGACAGCTCTTCAGGAATCAGACAGCAAACCAGCCAGTCTAAAACTAATGAGTACACCCTGAAACTCACTGCAAAATCAACGCAGACTGTAGACCACAGACCTGCACTGCTGCTTCCTAAATAAGCATCAGTAATTTGTGCAAGCAAGTTTCGTAACAGCCTCTGATATAACCCAGCAGGGTTCTCCCCTCCAAAGAAAGCAAACACAGTGTCGGTAACATTCATTTACCAAAGAGAAAAGACCATAACTCTTCTTCTTGGTGGGTACATACAGATGAGAAATACTCTAGCTCCTGCTCGCCTTCAGGATTTTCATAAGCCATGTTCCCAAATGGCTATTTGGGTGTACAGGAGGCAGATGCATTCCTAGGAAGGTGGGAATGAACTCCCACCCCTCTGCTGAAAGTGGTGAAACAGACAGCTAGGCTGCAGCCACTGGTGAGGTTGGACATCACCTGATGTCCGCAGTTTGCATATCACAGGATTTCAGTTTGGGGGGAGGTTTGCTGGACCAAGAGCCCCAAAGTTAATCACAAAATTCCCCTCTGCAAGAAGAGGTTCTGCCTACACACTGCTACAGACCAAGAAAAAAACATCTGACAGCAAGCTAACGATGTGCCCTGCAGGTCTGTTAACCAGAACATCCCAACATCAGCTTGAGTGGCACTGAACAAATATAACCTCCTAGGAGGCAGGGGGGAAAATTACATTGCTTTACACTCTGTATGAGAATGTTGTTTTTCACAGTGTCTCCTTGATGCAGACAATGGCTTGGAGCAAACAGCTGTTAAAATTAGCTTGTTTTTGTCTGTCTGATGCATCGTACTTGAAATCTTCAGACTTTTACTGGAGAAATGCACACCCAGTGACCCTGACATAACACACAACACTTTCTTGCTTTGCAGATGCTACCAGATGGCACAGAGGCCAGCATATATGACAGTGAAAACCACCCTCAGTGAACAGCCTGGATCCTCACCCCTGTAAGCAGCAAAGACAGACAAGCGCTGTCATTCCTGTGCTGCACCCTGAAACCCAGTGCAACCCACCCTGGGACCATGTCTAGTCCCTCTGGACATGATGTTCAGCCCATGGTTTGCTCCTGCCCCTCCGACCCGAGTGGGCAGGGGAGCTGCATGAGGTGGCTCAGACGTGTTCCCAGCCCCAGCCACCGCGGCCCTGGAGGCCCTGCAGCTGATTCCCCAGGACATTTGCAAATCTGCCCAGACCAACACATTTATACTTACTTCATGACATACCACTGTCTCAATAAACTAATTAACAGTACCAACACATTTTGTATTCATAATGACTGATTTTGATAACCAAATACACTACTGACGATTTTTTTTCCCCAGAAAACTGTACCTACATGGCAATGACTGACCTGCACTGCAGTCAGAGACCCCTGTATGTGCTCATCCCTGTACGAACCCTCATCCCTGTCACCAGAAACCCAGGGAATCGTGCTCACTGATGGATAAATCAACAGGCTGCGTGTGATAATGTAGACAACAACCTCCTCCTCGTAGTAACAGTTAAGAATGATGTATAACGTTAAATCATTCCCTTTGTTCTCGTGGATTTTATACCCTGCTAGTACTTGCAGCTGTAAGCATGTTTATTGCCCCTCCTTTATCACTGTAATTCATTTATCTGCTCGTTTATCTTCTTTATTATTTTCTTTTAAATAAACCTTTCTATTCCCAGCCACTTCCATTAATCTGTTTTGATTTCCTTCCTGTTTTCAAACATCCGTCCTGCACTGAGGAGTCCAGAAATGCAAACTGTGTTCCAGATGGGGTCACCAGGCATACAAAAGATACTAATGTCTGTAAGCGTGATACTGAGAACATCTTAACTGAGTCAGCTATTTTTAATTATTAATATTAAAAGCAAAGGTTAAGATTAACTTCATACTGAAATCTAAAATCTTTGCCTGTACTTCCCATCAGAAATCTCCACTTGGACACTCTGGCACAGAAAAATACCTCCTGACACCTCTTTGAGAAAAAAATAGATTCTGCCCTGATAGGGCAATGACCCATCTCCTCAGTTTGTATTTCTCTAACCTTTCAGTGTTTCTCCAAACACAGAGGCTGCTGGGAGGCGATGGTTACCAGATGAGGAAGTTTTTTCAGGACAGCTGGTTCACCAGCCAGCATCCCTGGAGCACGGGTGTTCCCATTCCTCGCTCTGTCCTTACCTCCTGCTCGTCCCAGAACCGCCAGAATCAAAGGGAAACTGCGACCGGAATTCTGCCCGGGACGGAGATCCCAAAGCCTCCCCGGACCCCTGACTTACTAGGGTTTACACACCAAAATTCCTCGCGGTGGAGGCGCTGCCCGCCAGCCCGCCTCCCCCAGCCCCACTGGCCGGGCGACCGACGGTGCCCAGCACGGAGCCCCCGCCACCCCCGGCGGGCACCCCAGCCCCGCCCCGCCCCGCCCCGCCCCGCCCCGCCCGGCCCGGCCCGGCCCGGCCCCGCCGGACTCACCGTCAGGCTGCTCTCCTTGCTCTGCCGCCGCGGCGCCGCCGGGGACCCCGGGGTCTGTGGAGACAAGCGGGGCGCATCGTCACGGCCGCTGTCGGAGCCCAGCATGGCGGGCGCGGGCCGCGCGGGGCGGGCGCTAGGCGGACCCCATGGCCCAGCGGCGCGGCTCGGCGCGGCTCGGCACGGCTGAGCACGGCTCGGCTCGGCTCGGCTGGGCTCGGCGCAGGTCGGCACTGCGCGGCTCGGCTCAGCTCAGATCGGCTCGGCTCGGCGGGGAGCTGGAGGCGGCACCGCCGTCCGGCAGAGCCGCCTCCTCTCACCGCCGCCAGCCCGCGCGGCCAATGGCGGGCCGGGCCGGGCCGGGCGGGGCGCCGGAGCCCGCTCCCAGCCCGGGCGAGGCGGGCCCCTGGCCCCACCGGCTGCCGGCCGAGCCCGCGGGGCGGCCCCGGCCCGGCGCTCCGCCTCTCGCCTCCGCCGCGCCGGGCTGCAGGGGGCGGCCGGGGAGGTGCGGGCGCGCCCCGGCCCCGGTGCGGTTCTGCCCCGGCCGCCCCGCGGGCTGCCGGCTCGGAGGCAGCGGGAGCTGATCCGCAAGCCTGCGAGTCCGCTCCTGGCAGCAGTCGCTGGGCTGTGCCGTGGAGCCCAGCCCCGTGTCCCCCTGCCCAGGCGCCGCGTCCACAGCAGCCGCCGCGGAGACGAGCAGGGCCGGACGCGAAGGGCGCGGGGCGCGTACCCCGGCCGGGCAGCGTTCGTGCAGCGCCCCAGAACAGCGCGGTCCCTTTGGGCTACGACCGGCTTCGACGTCCGGCTGAAGTCCCATCAGCAGCGACGTGCCCGGGGCCGGCCGCGCGCCGTTTCACAGGGGCCCGCCGCGGCCAGGCTGAGCTGCTGCTGCCTTTGTGGCGGTTGTGACAACCTGAGCGGGCAGCATGTAGCTGCTCTCTAGGAAGCCGTAAACAAGGCCTGGCCCTGCTCCCAGCACAGTGCAGCTCCGTGTTGTTCTCGGTTGTGGCTTTTTCCCCCTTGACCTGTTTCCAAGAAATGTGGCTAGGCTTGCCTGAGGGATCTTGCCAGCGTTTGTTTGCATGATGGCTGCTACCCAGGTCTGAGAAAGCATCCGGGAGAACGCCTGGAAGCTGCTTTGCAGCAGAAGGCAGCCTGTGCCAAGAACAGACAAGGAGGCAGTCAAGGCAAAGCAGCTTGGGATGGCCCAAGGCAGGCAAGGAGGAGAGGGACTGGCCACAGTGTATGGGAGTTTGAGGGTGTGGAGAACAGCTTCCTGCAACCAACAGTTTATGGTCAGCTGTTTTCCTTACTAAGGACTCTTCTGCAAAAGCAGCCACAGCTCCCAGGAAAAGCAGGCTCCCAAGCGGGTGTGGACACAAGCTGCTTTTAGAATTAATGGCACTAGCAGCTAGTTATAGATTCAAAACTAGTTATAGGTTCAAAGCAGGAATTAGGTCAGGGCTTCAATTTGGAAAAACCTCTAATAAAGAAGCAATGGAAAGAAAGTGTCGTGGAGGCTGTTGAAGTGAATGAGAAAAGTCATGAAAGGGATTTTTGTCAGTTTGATGGTTGAGTCAGCTGAGCAAACCAGTGCATGGCAATGGACTCCCCATGTATCCCAGATGTGAATTTGAACAAAAAGGTGGCTATAAACTTGAGTCAGACCCGGCACCGTAAAAATGGAAAGTGGCAAATGTTGTTATAAAGGAAGGTCTGAGGCAGTCAGTTAATCTGACTTGTGTACCAAGCCAACTGCAAAAACATTTGTGAATCAGATACCTTGAGAAATGGAAATTTTTGCACAAGGATTAACATAGTTCTTTTTAAAGGAAAGTCACTGCCTGCAAGTTTATTCAGGTTCTCTGAGGGAGTCACAGCAGACGTGGACAGGGGTGTCTGGTAATACATTACATCAGTTTTTAAAATGCTTTTGACCTAGTTTAGGTGCCCACATGCTCTGCCTCCAGCCTGTGCAAACTGCTCGGAGAAGAAGTAGCACAGGCAGTTAAGTGCAAGATGTTTGATGTGGAAGGAACAAGGAGTCCAAAGCGCTGGACTGTATTGTGGGAGATGGTATGAATCCACTGGTGAGGAAGCAAAACCAGAAATGCTGACGTAGCTGAAACAGCACATATGAGGGCAAGGCTAAAGGCCACCACCTAGGAGGCAGTGGGCAAGAAAGTGGGTTGAGGCAAAGAGGGACAGTTGGTAGACAACACAAAGTTTAGACCAAGAAGCAGGGAACATCACAGGGACACTGAGAGCAACAGGCAACTCAGGTCAGTGTGGCAGGAGCACACAAACATGCATTTCACTGGGAGTATTCGAGGAATTGCACTGCAGAAGAACCTACCATTTAATACAGAAATGAAACAGAGAACTCCAGTCTGGTACCATCGGGGGGAAAAATGCCAGCACAACCGAACAGGAGTGCAACCCATCAGCTATTCAACTGTTGCTGTTTTGGCAGGGAGTGAAGAGTTTCATGGGCAAAGCTGGAAGAGGGCCCTGTGCTGCATCTGCAGACCTGCAGGAACGACTCTCCCAGGGACATGAAGTGGTGCAAGAAAAAGTGCAGGGACCTTTATTGAAAATTTGGACAAACAGGCAGGGGAGACCAGCTGTCCATGGGTCAAAATCTTGAATGCTAGCCCGGGGTGATGAGATGGGTGAGGCACAGGCTACGTAAGGCACAGAGGAGGCCTGTGAAAGGAGAGACAGGAATGGATGAAGTAATTGAGAAAAAAACTTTGGACAAATTTTTTGTGAATACTGTCTTTGGGAGGGAAAGCTGGAGCTGCAAGAAAATACAATGAGATACAGACATGGGCAGCTGTGCAAGTGTAGAGAGAGGACTGTGCTGGAGACAGGCCCAGGCTTCAGGCTGGAGTGGCAGGAAAATTTGTACAGTTGTTAATAGTGACTGAAGTGGCCTGGTGGATTTTTCAGAAAGGAGTGATAGGACAAAAAAATCCGAAGTATCTTGGCATTTTATACTGTTTTACCAGTTGGACACAAAGACTAACTATTCTAGATGCAACAAATCTGTCTGATCTGACAGTTTCTAAAAGAAAATGCCTCTTGACCTCCTGCTCTGGGTGGATTCCTAAACTACTTAAGTGAAGACACATTTATTCTTGGATACCACTGTTTGGCTTTTTCCCCAAAACTTACCTGGGGGTCCCCACTGGCTTTTCGGAGGCTCATATGACCAGAGTCAAGCTGGTGTACTGGGGTCCCAGAGATGTGGTAGCCATTCACTGTAAGAACAGATGGAGAGTTACTGGGCTTGCTGCTGGTAGCAAATGAATAATTGCACATTTTAAAAACTAATCACATAATTGAATCTACAGATACAAATCACACTGCCTTTTTTGAGTCACCAGTGTTCACTGCCTCCAGCCTAAGAAACTGGATGCTTCTCCCCATCCCAACAGGCTGGCAATATGACGTGTTAGCTCCAACCCAGGAAGACCCCAGAACCAGACTCTACAAAAGCTCAGCCCATGGGCCCACTCTGCCCTCAGGATCCTGCAGCAGGTTCTTATCAGGAGTTATGACAGGAGTTACTGAGCTGGAAAGAGCCAAGAAAAAGAGAGCCCCAAACTCAAAACAGTTCCCATAATGCTGTTTGGTAAAATGATGTGTTTGAAGAAGTAGGGTATGTTGTATTGGCTTTGCGTGGCAAGGTTTTGGTAGCAGGGGGGCTACAGGGGTGGCTTCTGTGAGCAGCTGCTGGAAACTTCTCCTATGTCTGACAGAGCCAATGCCAGCCAGCTCCAAGACAGACCTGCCACTGGCCAAGGCTGAGCCCATCAGCAATGGTGGTAGCACCTCTGGGAGAACAGATTTAAGAAGCGGGGGGGGAACTGTGCAACAAATGGCAGCTGGAGAGAGGAGTGAGAAGATGTGAGAGCAACAACTCTGCAGACACCCAGGTCAGTGAAGAAGGAGGGGGAGGAGGTGCTCCAGGCGCCAGAGTAGAGATTCCCCTGCAGCCCGTGGGGAAGACCATGGTGAGGCAGGCTGTCCCCCTGCAGCCCATAGAGGTCCACAGTGGAGCAGATCTCCACCTGCAGCCCGTGGAGGACCCCACACCAGAGCAGGTGGATGCCTGAAGGAGGCTGTGACCCCATAGGAAGACTGCGCTGGAGCAGGCTCCTGGCAGGACCTGTGGCCCCATGGAGAGAGGAGCCCACGCTGGAACAGGTTTTCTGGCAGGACTTGTGACCCCGTGGAGGACCCACACTGGAGCAGTCTGTTCCTGAAGGACTGCAGCCCATGGAAGGAACCCATGCTGGAGCAGTTTGTAAAGAACTGCAGGCCATGGGAAGGACCCACATTGGAGAAGTTCATGAAGGACAGTCTCCTGTGGGAGGGACCCCACACTGGAGCAGGAGAAGAGTGAGGAGTCCTCCCCCTGAAGAAGAAGGAGCGGCAGAGACAATGAGTGATGAACTGACCCCAACCCCCATTCCTGCCCCAGCCTGTGCTGCTGGAGGCCAGGAGGGAAAGAAAATCAGGTGTTGAGTTGAGCCCGGGAAGAAGGGAGGGGTGGGGGGAAGGTGGTTTAAGATTTGGTTTTTATTTCTCTTTACCCTACTCCAATTTGATTGGTAATAAGTTAAATTAATTTTCCTGAGTTGAGTGTGTTTTGCCCGTGACAGTAATGGCTGAGTGATCTCCCTGTCCTTGTCTCAGCTCATGAGCCTTTCATTGTATTTTTCTCCTCCTGTCCAGCTGAGGAGTGGGAGTGAACAGAACAGCTTTGGTGGGCACCTGGCATCCAGCCAAGGTCAAGCCACCACATATGTAAAAAGCACTGGTTTAATGGACATGGGCTTTTCATGTCAAGAAAGCAAGCCTTGTGACAGCTGTAGGTTGCTTTATTTTTCGAATATGCTGAGCAAAGAATAATGTTTAAAGTAGGGTTAAAACAAGATACATAACTACATCACAAATCCTTTGGTCACAACAAAATGCGCAACCTTCAAGCATACTTCCCACTCAGCTCTGCCAATAGAGGGGCATCAGTTCCAAAAAATTCTATGAAAAACATCCTCTAGACTGCATTATTTACAGTCAACTGGCAGCAATGGCCTTTACATTTAACGCTTTTTATTCTAGTGTAATTTTTGCTTTGCTTTGTCTTTCTGTGGTACCTGAAGCTTTTCAGTACAGTTACGCAGCTGATTCTCTGTTACTTGATTCCCCGAAACTTCAACTCAGGACAGAGGTGAAGTGGTCAACCCTGTAGCTACTGCATGCTAAAACACTTCATTGTGCACATGTGCTCTGCATGGAAGAGCTACAGCCAGCCCACGTTCCTCTGCAGCATTTTGCTTCCCCTGCCCTGGCAGAAAGCAGGACTGGGAAAGGCAGCCTGCCCTTCCCTCCCAGAGCTGACAGCCCCGCTGGCTTGCTGGGCCACCATCTGCCTCAATGCTCCAAGGAAGGAGCCATCTCAGCTCTAAGCAGACACTTGAGACAACTGGCCAGAACATGCATCAGCTGGGAAACAACAGGCAAGAATGGGTATCAGAAGGGAAAGCCCCACCATGTTTACTCTGCTACACTCACATAACCATGTACATTAAGTACATATCCCATGTAATCACAGCATTTTCCTTTGCTGAGTGGTAGAGAAGCAGATTCACCCAATGCAGTGGTCAGGCACAGCATCAAACAGTACCTGCAGAACTCTTCTGTGACACGGGGCTCTTTGGAGTCCCAGGCACACTGCTTGGCCGCTCCCAGGTTGTTTCTGTTGAAGGAAAACATCAATGTAAGGGTGATGGAGGCCTTGCACACACACCAGAGTTACATCTAATTACACATGTACAAATGGGTCTGACCCTCAGTGTTTTCTGAACCAGGTTCTCACCCTGTGAGGAAGGTGCCTGCAACTCCCTGCACTTCCCATCTCCTCCCATCTCTTTCTGCTGGCGCTCTCCAGCCGTGGCTCCCTTAGCAGCCAGCTGGGATGGATGGAAACAGAGCAGATTGGGAGCTGCATCACTGGTTCTTCCAGTGCAGGTCTGCCCCAGGGCTGTGCTCAGCAAGAAAGCAGGGATACAGCTGTAGCACAGATCACTGCTTGTAAGCTGCTGCCACGATCTGCACAGACAGCCATTCCAGGTGTAGTTAAATCAAGCCCAGGCCGGGGTCCTACCTGCAGCCCACTGCAGACATGGAGACCTGCCTGGCTGCAGCAGCTGCAGCACAGCCAGTCGTGGCCCTTACCCTGGGAACAAGGACCAAGTGGTGACAGTGCCTTTGCCCCTGCTCTCCGCCTGAAAGGCAGCTGTGAATGACTCAAGAGATGTGGTTTTAGTGACATATACACAGACCATAGCATTTCTTTTCCCTCAAAACAGCTATTTCCCTGGTAAATTCCTTTTTTTCCACTTGGGTCCTTTAGCAGCTGGGATGTGCAAATGTATGTCACACCAGTTTTGATAATCAAATCTGCTGTTGCTTTTCCCCTCTCAGTTTGCTCTGTAGTTTAACCATTCTGCTCATTTTCTCAGGAAATGGAAAATTATTTATGACCACATGCTAAATACAGAAGATTTAATTGCAAAACTTTGTAGAAGTTGCAAACAGCAGACAGTGGAGTTAGAACAGCAACTTCTTCTAGAAAACCCAAGCCACCATTCCTTTTGAGTAAACATATTGGTACCAAACCAAATAAATAATACTGCCTGCCTGCCAATATTAAATAAGAAAATAAGCAAGTTAGTGTAATCAAGTCAAAAGACTACTTTGGCCACTTCTTTTGAAACTGTCAGTCCCAAAATCCCAACCAACAGCCATCTAACCCTGCCAGAGCCTGAAATTCTGCATCTGTCTCAGTATTCTGGATTAACATGGTCAAGTGGTAAAAGATCAGGAGAGGCTGAGAGCCCTTGGGTGTAACAGTTTAGGGTTGGCAGTCTGCACTTCCATCAGGGCACGTAAGGCCTCCTATCCTGGGTGAGTGCTTATCTGAGCAACAAACAGGATGCTAACATGCTTCAAGAACCATAAAAAGCCTAGTGGGTAAAGAAGGGAGTACTGTTTTATCTGTCTTTATATATACATTCATGCACATATATACACAGAGAGATGTCCTCAAGGGTTGTGTTCAGTTCCTTATTTCAGGAAAGGACTCAGGATTACTGATCCCAAATGGGGGAAGGTGCCATCCCCCAGACCTGTGATGCCCAAATCTTTGAGACACACACCCCGCTTCCCTCTCTCTCCTCTTCTTCCCAAGCCACAGCATAGTTTTGCTTGCAAAGAAAAATACTTCAAGCTTTTTTTTTCTTGCAAGTGCAAAACCTGGTGGACTAGAAGCTTTGATGAATCATGGGGAATACTTAAATTTTTCTCAGCTTTTTGTGAATTGGGTAGTATGTTAATAAATTCCATGTTAGGTCAATGAGGAAGACTTGGAATGTGTTTTAACTAAACAGAAGGAAATTCAACTGCTAAGAGTTGTCTTTTATGAGTCAGCTTGTCTTGGCTTAAAATGCACAAGTGCATGGTTAAATAAAGACAAATTCTGATTTACATTTATTGTAATGCAAAGGTAAACAATAGAATACGCTACCCACATTTCTGGTAGATTTTTTTTTTTCCTAACCTAAATTGTAGATTAATGAATAATGTAACTGAGTTGACTTGAAGACAAGTGTTTTAAAGAATGGCTTTTGGCTCTGTATGGAGGGCCTGTGATGTCCACTCCTGCTATACCCAAGTGCAATCAGTGGGGTAACATGTTTTTGTCAGAACTGACTTTGACATTAGCAGTAAAAACAGTTACCTTCATATTTAGCTTTTTTTTTTTTTTTAATGCAAGCATATCTGTCTACAATATTTTTGCATTTTTGAGACCATACAGAGGAATGTCCCTAAAAACCTAACAAATATATTGGAAATGTAATTAATTGGTTAAAATTACCAGCTGCTGCTTGTAACTGGTCTCTACTTTGCCTGCTAGCTGCTGTGGAGCTAGTGTGAAGTGCCTAATTCTTCCTCTCTGCTATACAGATAGATACATAACTTGAAGGCAGAAATTCTATACATGAAAGAGCAGTGCCGTGTGGTTAGCATATTTTGAATACAATCCAAAACACTCAGTGTCTTGACAAATTTTCTAAAATAAAGTGATTGTGGAGTTATGCAGATTAAAAAATAAATCAAACAAAAAAAGCGATAAAAATGCATAAAATAGAAATAACATATTTTATTGGGTAGCGAATGAAAATAACAAGAATGTTTTTAACCCCATTTGAGTGCTAGGAGAAAAAAAAATCCACTTCTGTGCAAAGAGTAACAGAGGGATTATTCTGGCAGCCCAAGCAGGGATAGGAACTAACCTCGATCAGGACTGCACTGCTGTAATGCCATCTACTGGAAGCAACTAAATTTACCAGGATAATACTGTAACATTACCAATTTCTCTGCAGCTTAGTCATGATTAGAAGTGAAGCAGGGGTGGGGGGTGGGGGGTGTGATTTTTTTCCACAACTTCACAGAAAGGCTTGGTGAGAGATAACACCCTGTTTGATATAGCCAAGACAGAGTCTCGTCTTGGAGTACCAAATGCAGCCTTTGATCCTGGTGCTTGGAAAATCTGAAGACTACTTGTAACCCTGTGGTAAAACAATGATCACTGCTATTAGGAGTAGATTCAGTACAAGACAAGATTTTATATCCCACCCAATTTTCCAGAGAGGATGTTGGAGTCAATCTAAAACCTCACTCTGTGAGAGTGTAATTTAGCACTGGCAGACCAACACTGACAAATTCTATCCTCCCTTATCAGCCACATGTAATTATTCTATTTAGCCAATGAGGGGAAGGAATAATCAGTAGTTTCCTTGTCACTCTGTGGACTGCGAAGGAAGTCTGTGAACAGAAAAAAGTCCTGCAGCCCTGGGAGATATCTGGAAATCAGTTACTGAACAGCAAGCCAGTAGAAAGCCACTTGCTCAAACTGAAATGATGTAGTGAGATGAAAAATAGTTACAAGACCCAAGCTATATGTGCCAACAGAACCAAAAAGGGTTTTCACAGATGTGGTTAAACATTTCCTCCCAAAGGAAAGCGGAAACCTGTGGTGTTTGGGGGAAGAAAGTTCACTTTGCATCTGTTTGGCAGAATGAGAAATGCCATGATGTGTCAGGCCTTCAGAGAGCCACACATTCTGGGATGTCATGTTAGTCAAGAAACACAGCTTCTGAGCAGGTCCTGATGCAGAGTATTTTTGGGATCAAAGGGTAGCAGCAAAGAATGAAGTTTGTGTCCCTTCTCCATGAATCCAGTAGCACTCTGAGGTCAAAGCAGTTGCTTTCCAGTCTGAACATACAACATCAGCCAAACATCAGGGCTTTAAGGTCTAGCATAATCCCTCCTGATTGTGCTTATATTGCTTTCAGGAATGGATTTAGTATCTCTGCATGGTGTCATGTGGTGCTATTTTAGGACCTAAATGCTCCACAGTTCCATTGGCCAAACTACAAGAATGGGGCCGAGCAAGCCAGAGGACCTCGGGGTCTGCTTACCGTGCAGAAATCTTCCCCGGTCTTAAGGACCTGTAGCAGGTACAACATGTCACCCAACTACTGGTACTATCTCAAGCCTTTGTAAATAGGTTTGGAGTTTGTTTTCATTTTAACAGCAATAAATCTGTAATGCTGAGCAGCTCCAAACCCAGTTTCTGTCCTGAATAATGTGAAGCTGTGCAGGCTGCACAGGTCTCTCTGACATGGATGAAGAACAGCAACAGAACACGTCCTTCCTCAATGCCACAAGAAGAAACCCTGCAAGCTTCTCCCAAACTGTTCCTGAAAATATGCAGAATTAGAAGTGATATTTGCAGTAGCGTAGAACAGGCCCCACAGTCTTACCTTATCTTTTTTGGATTCACTTTGCTCTTGCCAATAGCATGTAGGAATCACCCATACGTGCAGACAGTTTGCAAACCTCCTAGCCTTCCTTTGCTGCTCCACTGCATCTCCAGCAGGCTTTCAGCAAGGTTTGCAGTCTGTCCCTGGCTCCCCAAAATTCAAAGATTAGTTGGACCCGTGAGTTGAAGGGAGTGCAGACAGCCCTGCTTTGGAAACAGGTTTCCTTTAACAGTGCAATACTGCACTTGCCAGTCTAAACCTCCGGGCTGCTTGAAGCCACCGCGCTCCAGCTGGCTTTGAAATTGCTGTCAGTGCTCTCGCGCCTTATCTCCCCTTTCTGACTAAGATCTTCCCCACATTTGTGATGAATCAGAAAGGGTTTCATAGCACTTAATTTCTTGATATTGTGTGTGGGAGAAAACAGCCCAAAGGAAAGGCAGGGGGAGCGTGTGGGTTTGTGCATGTAAGGAGGGGAAATCACTTGCAATGCCCTGAAACTGGAGTAAACCATTCAAAACTTTAGAAGTAGAAGGAGTGGGTGAATGAGAGTACAATGAAAATGTTTTCCTCCTATTCCGTAGAGGACGTGTAGCACAAGGAGATTTTGTTTCATTGGAATGAAGAGGTCTCACCTCTCTGTCAGTTCACAGAACTGACTCCAGGCCAGAAGAGTCCTGGCTCTCCCCTCCTGGCCTCCTGCAGACCAGAGTCTGAGGACTCTCCTGAATCAGCACTGCAGCTCTTTCATCTTTGACCTCCAATGATTTGGTCCAGTAAGCCCTGCAGTACTGAACCCGGTATGAATCACCTATAGCAACATCAGCTCAAAAGGCCCAAACAGCCAGCCCATGCACAAGCCTCTGAACTGCAACACGGTCCTCTACACAGTGTCCTCACATTGCATTGCAAGGTCACACTCCTCCATGGGCCTCCCAGGACCCTGACCTTTACTTCCATCCTCATACCTAATGAAAAGAGACAAGAAAAGCAGGCAGAAGTGATATGCAAATCTCTCTGCACCTGCATGAAACATGAGATTCAATCTCACAAGTGCTGAAAGCAGAGCACCATGTAGTGCATGAACTAGTTCAGCAGGAGTTGCAGTGTCAGAACTGAAATCCAGCTCCATCCTACATGCAGTTCAATAAAAAAGAGACTGAGACTGCCACATGGGTTTTATCCTCAATCCTGAAACAGCGCCATGGAGACAGGTACCATCCAAGAGTTCTTGAAATCTTCTGTCCATGTGTTGACGGTAGAGGTGCTTGTTGCTACCTCAACAGCATGGGAAAAGCTGCTGACAGTAGTCCTTACCTGATCTTTCAAAATGAGCACTGCGACCTGTACCATGCCCCTCCTTTTGCAAACACCATGCGACAAAAGCGAGCCCTTCATTGCAGGTTTAGTAGTGATAATAATGCTATTTCCAGCACTTTCTGAGACACACTTTGTTTTCTAGCTTTTAGGCCACTTTACCGGGGCAGGTTTCTATACCACCCTTTAGCTAGGGCATCCTGTATCAGAGGCAAACTGTCAATGAAAAGTTTTATCTATACGAGATTAAGCATGTAATAAAAATATTTGTCATCTCTTAGGTGTCTGAACAGATGACTTACTCTTCCAGCTGCAGTTCATAAGTTTAGTTGGAGTAGGTGTTGACTGTAGCTCATAAGGTATGAAAGAAAAACCTCAATCCACAGACTAAATCCTTCCAAGCTCCTTAACTGACTCAGACAAATGGAAAAATATTAGGCAGAGGAAGTACTAGAGTAGGCCACGGTTATATTCCTTCCATCCACTGATCTCTTACTTTGGGTCTAACAAGTACTTCAGAAGAGGCAGGAATTGTCTGCAAGTGGTGAACTTCCTCACTGCTTTCCAGCATTGCAGTACTGGTTGTCTTCAAGGAGAGCGCCCTTCTAATGCACCTGGCTTTGTTGAGCCCCAGGCTGACACATGCACCCTGGCTCTCAGGGATGCGACAGGGTGTGCTGGGAAGCTGCACCAGGAATATGCCAGTCTAGCCAAACTACTGGGTCATCTCTCTCGAAGAAATGGCATGCTTTCAGCTCACTTTGAGGTTGCTTTCTAACAAGCAAAGATGAAATGTCTCATTTATTCTCTGGAAATAAAGAGTTCAAGATTTGGTAAAGGTTAGAGGTAAAGTTACAAAATGACCAACTGTTATTAATAGCCTTAGTGCCACCCTTAGCCAGATTCATTCCAAGCTGTGCTTGGGCTGCCAGGATAGATCCTACTCTGGAGAACTGGCCACTCTCTGTATTCACCCAGTTCCCTTCCCCACTCACAACAGCATCAGTGAAAATGCAAATATCACTATGTGATCACAGGGTAGAAAATTCTCCTACTTAGTCTATTGTCATCCTCCAATTGCCCAGTGAAATGCAGCATTATTAAAATTGCTTTCATATTCTTCATTAAGGTCTAGCTTATGATGGTGCAGTAGGGAGGTTTCCTTTGCACCTGGTGCTTTTTAATTTAAGCCTTTTTATATGCCTACAACGCTTAAAAATTATGTCTTAGGAAAGAATAGTTGAGCTTGCGACATACTAATGTTATAGTGCTCTCAGCTTGGGCATTGCATAGAAGCTATAAGACATAAATGTAGTGAATGATGTATTTTAGGATGGAGAACCTCAAAACACACAGAAGTCCTTTGAGTTTCCAGGGGTACTCTCTGACCCAATGAGTGTCCTGATGACAAAGGTGTCGCATACAAGATGACCACAACCACTGTTACCATCTGCCCATGTTGTGCCAGACACTGTTCAAGACACAGCCTAGAGACAAGGCACAAGGAGGACGAAGACTTGTGGAGTTTCCGGCTGTGGATTCAAATGGGGCTTAGACATGTCAGCACTTAACCACCCAGACCGGGATGTTTTAGCAGATACTGCTTTGGTGCCCTGGGAAATTTACTTGCAAGACAAAGACAGCACCACGCTGGATGGAAAGAACCCAGCTGCTCACTAGCCATAGGATGTTTAAGGTCTGTAAGCACTCGGTTTGTGAGGGAAATGCAATGAGTTTATGGCGCTGAGTTTTCAGCTACTGTTTGGGAGCCGGGTAGAAAAGCACAATCTGTTGTTTCTGCTCTTCCTGGGGTCAGTAGGCAGGCTGCAGGTTGCAGTGGTTGCACAGCTGGACCAGAGACTTGCTTGGAGTTAGGAACTTCAGTGGAAGAAAGGCAAAGGGTAAATCAAGATAAGCAGGAAAGGGTACTCAGGAGGACAGAAACAGAAGAGCTGGCTGGTGGTACCAGGAGGATACTAAGTAATACATATTTTTTTCAGGCAGATCAAGAAGATTTTCCTAAAACTCTGAAGTGCTGGACTTGACATTCCTTTCAAGGAAACAACTGCTTGCAGCTACACATTTCAGGACTGCCTGAAAGTCCATGCCCCAGAACTTGCTGCTGCAGGTGGCATTTTATTAATGATTGTGATGATGAGAATATATGGACCTTAATTAGGATCAAAATAATTTGAAAGCAGAATTCCTGCTTTCCAGGAGACAGAAAGCTGTTCAGTAAATGGGAAGGACATAACACCACAGACAAGAAAAGCCTGGAAATAAGGACACACCATGTAAGGCTGACCTCAGCTGAGAATGCAAGATGGCAGCAAGCCACACACACACTTGTATCATAAGTATATGTCATCTTTAATGTGATGGACAAGGTAGCTGGAGTGCTATTGTTTGACTAATGCAAGAGGTATTACAGCTGCAGCACATCAGAAAATTTCTTCAGCATAATCAAATATTTTCCTGCTGAATCTACCACCCACGCACAGTTTTAAACCACTCCCAAAGACACTGAGCAACCATATGGTTAACCACATAGTAGCTGTGCATTCTGGGCACATGGTACTTTTGAACTCAGCATGGCAGTCTGATCCTAGGGCTCCCTTTTCAGAAAACACACCAAGGCCACCCCTGCCAAGCAGCCTACAGCAGTGCTATTTTCCTTGCTTTGGGCTCTGAAAATGCCAGCTAGAAGCCTGCTGCCAACCCCCCAAAACAACAGCAAGTAAATACACATAGTTATTTCACAGGGACTGTCAGGTAGGAGATATCCAGGGCAGAAATGATTTCACCTTACCTGCACCTGCCTCCAAAAGACCCATAGGTTGTCCAGATGTGCTCAGGGTTGAATGTAAATGTCAGCACTCTGTCTATTTGCCCTCTCTCCCAGGCAGGGTTTCTTCCTATTTAGTCTTCCCATCAGCTCATATACATGAAATGTTTTGAAAGCTTCACACACAGTGATTTTGCAACCCAGACCAGCCTGAGGACATTTATTTCTTGAAATTCCAGCAGAACAACAGAGCTTCTTGCTGACTTGCTGTAATGGTACCTGTCTTGGGAAGGGAATGGACAGGGATACCTCCCTACACAGCCAGGTGCAGGCAGTCTCAGCTGAATGAATGGTGAAATGGACACAGGCCCTGAGGGGCCAGTGGAGGTCTGCAGCACTTCACATAAACACTTACTGGCTTTTCTTCAGTAAGACCACACAAAACAACCCCTCGACTGAGTCACAGACAGAGTTGGAGGAGTGTGCATAAAGCACTGGGATATTTATCAAGCTGGGACTTGAGCCAGCTCACTTGAAATATGAAAGCCACAAGATAACTGGTTGTTTCTGGAGGCCTTATTTCATGTTTCTCCAAACAGGTCAACACCAGAGCTGACCTGTGAGCCCAAGGAAAGTGCAGGTGGACAGCTGGCCTGAAGGGATGGAACCCATCACTCTTTGCTGAGGTAAAACCAACAAAAAGGGCAACGCAGTTCTTTTGAGGAAGAAATAACAAAAGGCCTGTGTTCATATTTTTTCTGAAGCAAATAAGGGAATTCGCTGGGCAGCCAGGTTGATTCAGAAGAAGCATGGGAGCTGTGCACAAGGGTGTTTTACGCTCTCTCCAGTCCTCCTACACTTATTTCTCCCCTTGCCTGCAGACAGGACCCCTAAACCCATCCATCTTGCGATGTACAGACCCCTTTCTCCCTCAGTCCATCAGCTGACATCACCCACAGCTGCCCACACCCTCCCCATCCCCAGGAAGCAGAAGCAGCCATCCCTACAAACGCCTCTTGGCCACTGGGAAGGATCAGGCCAGAGAGGGGTGGGTTGCATACCATGCTCTTCCCATCCAGAGTCACAAGCTACAGCCCGGACTTCCTCTGCAGGGCAGCAGGAGCTTCAGGAGATGGGGACAAGGGGTTTGGGCTGCTTACACACTTCAAACAGCCAATTCTTCCCTTGGTGCACACAGTGGGTGTGGGACAACACAGACTGCACACGTGTCCTAGAGGGCTTGTTGTAGTGTGCAAGGTGCTGTGTGCCTGTGGGTAGTAATGCTGAGGCCCGAGAAACTGGGGAGGCACGGGCACGGAGATAGCCAAGCACTGGCTAAGAGGAGATTTTAATGTCTAAAACTTGATGGGTAAAAAAATCCAAGGCAGAGCAGTATTGTTCAAGGGCACAGTGACAGAGTGCTGAGGAACAGCCAATACTGCAGGTCTGGGAAGGACCTTCTCACCCTCAGAGTAACCACTCATCTCCCATTCATTGCTCCAACAGCAGAAAAGTATTTTCCCTCCATCTGCTGAGTCAAACCCATGAGTACTGCACACATAAATACAGTTTTTTCAGCTCAGACCTAGTAGTTTCTAGCACATAGAAAAGCTTTCTGTGGGGCTTACAGCTTTGTAGCACTGAGCTGCAGCTCTGGCCAGGTCTAAGCCACATGCTGTGGCTACCTTGAATGAGGCAAAGTGTGCTACCGAGAAGGTGTTCTCCTTCCTGAGACATCCCTGAAGCTGCACTTGCAGAGCTTGCCTTTCCTGCCAGCCCCCATGTGGCCTCTCAGGTTCTTCTTAGTACTTGTGCAATGAAGGTATATAAAAACATATTTCTTTCCTCAACCATTGCTATCCCAAAAGGTCATATTTCTGATATTTCCTAAGCCCGTCAAGGCTTCCTGCCCCTGGATAATTATTTTTGCCCTGGTCTGATTTGCAGAGCTGTTGGCCTGGCTTTCCAGCTCCTGTTACTTCAAGTAACCCCCATGAATACTGCAGCTTTTCAGACACCGAATCACCGCCAAAGTGCTGTCCCTCTGAAGTGTGAGTACACGTGCAGAAGTGTGTTTGTGTGCATGTGTGAACACGCCTGGGTATTTGCAACAGCTGTAGGAACCAAGTGTAGAAATGGGGTGTGGCATTTTACAGATGTCCTATGCATCCTACGCACTGTTGGGGAAGAAAGCCAGGGTGGATATTCTGGGTGTGAAGGGAGGTGTGCTCACCATATGATCTGATGGGAATAGATTGTTTCACTGTGCAGCCCTCTCTGTGCCTGCTGACACCATCATGGCTGCGTTCTGCTATGGAGTAGTAAGGGGCAGTAATCCCATGCAAGGAAACTGAGGACATTTTTTTAAGTTCCCCTTCAGTTCTAGGCTGTAAGCTCAGGTCCCCGGTGAGATTCACTACATCCAGCTTTACCTGTCTGTGGAGTCGGTATTGTCACCAAAGCTCTCCTTAGAGTCAATGAAGAGAGACTGGCACTTATAGGGTGTAGCTCACATTAGCTATTTTAGACACCTACATCAGGAAGACAATTGAGAGGTAAAGTTAATTATTTCTTTTCATGGATAAATGGTGAGACTGGAAGATCCCATTCAAATGGAGGTGTCCACCCTGCAGATGGTACCTCGTCAGGCAAATCAAACTGTGCCCTGCTCAGATGGCGATAGGGATGGTGAAACCTATCTAAGGGCACAGGAGTGAGCACTCTAGAGGCCAGTCAGTGCTGTGGACTCTTGACTGGCAGCAGCCTGACAGCCATGCACTCCTTTGCACATGCTTCTTTCCAGTTTATCATCCTTGCTTGCTGGTGTCCTGATTCTAAACAGAAAGCGTGAACATGCACTTAACCCTCCAAATCCCAGGAGAGGTATCCGGACTGTCCTTCCAGACAGCACAGGACTCCTTGCACAGTTAATGATGCAAAACAAGGACCATGACTGCTACAGAGAAGGGTCTTCCAGGCATTTTAGAGTAGCTTGCCATCTCTCTCCTCTTTCTTATGTTTTGACATGACATGCTTGGATGTCTCTAGATGGTGCACAAGATAGATGCCGGGCATCCTGACTGTAATGTAATTGATGCAGACTCAACCTTTCTACAGCAGGCCAAACTGTGAAAACAAATTTTAGGTATATTGAAATTCTCTTAGGCTTCATTCTGCAGACCTCTTACAGGTCAGAGGCCTTTAAAACGTTTTCAGGATTGAGTCCAACCAGTTTCAAAGTATGATAAATGTGGAGTGTTTACCTGGTTGGGCCACCAAGTGGAGACAGACAGGAATGTGCTGTCTTTGTCGACTGGCTCATTTACCTGTGCAAATCTGTTTGTTCCATACAAAGTCACCCCAATTCTTTCATTACAGATTTTTCTAACATCTTTTTTCCACATAAGAACACTATCTCATAAATTCTATTTCTTTCCGGTTAAGAACCAATTCCCTTGTGCTTTTTATGTAAAGACAATGAAAATTAGATCACACAACACCACGAATGGTGGAAATACTATTATGGTCAGATAAGATTTACAGATAGCACAGGCTGATAATCACAATGTGGAAGGACACTAACCAATGGAAACAGCTGGCAATAATATCAATGCCTCACAACGGGGGAGGGTTCTGTTGTATTTTGAGGTTCAGAAGATGTTACTTGCCCCTAAAATCCCATTTACCCTCCCCAGGAATGGGAATGCATACTTGAGTTCCCATCTTTGAATAGCTCAAGCACCAAGAGCAAAAAACCTATTTAGTCCAAAAAAAAGGCTTCTGCACCATGTGAGGAAGGAAGCAAATGGTGAAGCAGAGATGGTGCAGTGGCAGGCATGTTCAGAAAGGCAATTTGTTGGATGGACCGGTCACCCAACACCTCCTGTTTTCAAGAGGAGGGAGCAGAACTACACAAAAGGTTCAGCCGGGGAGCAGCACAGAGCCCCACCACACCAAAACTTGTACAGCTTTTGCTTGCTGACCTTCTTCAAAGGTTGTGTCCCCTCCCTGCTCCCAGTCCCATGCACCCATCCCAGCAGACTGATTGCACGGTGCGGAGCCCACCAGCTGCTGCTGCCCTGCACGTTGCTGGCTAATCCTGCTTTTCCCTGAAGAGCAGAAAGGCAGGACTGTCCAGGGAGGAGCAGGATCTGTACCAAAGCATAGTGGGGATATTCAGCATAGGTGCATGTGGGTACACATGAAATGAAGCACAGTAAATGTTCCTCTGTATTCATATTAAGATTCTTTGACTTAGACAACCAGAAAAAGCAAACCAGCAGTTGAGTGACAACAGCCTAGTTGGATGTGACGTATGTAAAACTGTTGGGGAAACACAAAGATACCAAATAAAGAACAACTCCCATGTGAGTCCCAGGCATCTGTCATCCTCTGCATTGATAAATATTTTTCATATAGGTTAGGCTTTACAGACTGAAAAAACAGGCTTGACAGGGATTTCAGAAAGTCATTTTCTCCCTGCTGTGCCCCAAAGCAATGCCAACATGATTTTTCATGGTTTTGTGGAACCTGCTCTTAGAGACCTCCGGTGATACAGACTCCCAGGCAGCTCCTTACTCCCACACTTTACTATCTTAGAGAACTAGGAAGATTTAGAATTGTCCTTGTTGCAACTGAAGTGTGTTACTGTGTCTTTTAGTGATGACAGGCATTGCAAACAGTCTTCTCTGCAACAGCATTTTATGCACTTGAAGCCTACTTTCATGTCCACAGCCACGTCTTTGCCTTCTTAGGGCAGACAGCCCCAATCTCTTAACATTTGCCCACAGGCCATGTTTTCCACATCTCCTATCATTCTTGCTACTCTCTTCTGGGCTTTATCCAACTGGCTCACATCTTTCCTGAAGTGTAGAGTCCAAACAAGATAAAATATTCCAGCTGAGGCTTTATAATTTCCTTGTAAAGTTGGAGGCTTACTTCATGCCTCACAAACATTCCTATTTATACAACGGAAAATGCTGGCTGGTTTTGTACTAGCACAAAACTGCTGGCTCACACTCAGTTTTAGATCCTCCAGAGCCCCTACATCTTTGTCTCTAAACTGCTCCATTGGCTTTGTCACTTAATTATTTCTGATGAAATCTCCAAAGTGCATCTTTATTGAACAGCATCCTACTCTTCCAGTGTGTGCCCTCAGCTGCAGGACGATTGTGAATTCTGAGCCTGTTCTGTGCAGCACACCATGTTCTCTCCCAGCTTCAGTTAAAGCTGACGTTTGAGTAAGTACTCTCAATGTCAACATGACATTCATTACTGGAAATACTGACTAGAACGAAGCCTCGGGCAGATCCCTGCAGGATTTCCTTCGGTACAAACTTCCCTTTGACAAGGGACCATTGATTACCATGCTCTGAGTATGATCTGCTAAGCAGTTTTGCACTATCTTATTGTAATTTCACTATGGTCCCCTTGCCCTTTAGTTTGTTTTCCCTCTAGCCAGTTTTCAAACAGCCTTTGCTGCTTTTAAGACCTGTCTTCCTGTAAATGAGCTGCTTTTCCTGCATGCAGGGACTCTGCTGACAGACCTGCCCTGCCTGGAGGCTGTATAAATGTTTAGCCACAGTCCTACCACATGAGAGGGCATGTACCTCCTCCTACCACTGCTTGTCAATGATGGAAGCGCTAAAACTGCCATGAACCTGCCAAGAAAGCCCGCTGTTGCTAGTACCCACCTTCAGAAAGGTGGTGGGTGCTAGCCAGGCCCCAGAGTGGGGTGGGGGATGCTCTGTTGTGCTCTTACCCGACCCAGGGCTCAGCCACAGCCCTGAGCTTGGTGAATACCCTCACCCCCCTCTGGGATATGCCTCCCACTGACTGAGAGGGCAACTGGTTGGGCACACAGGACAGCTGGAGTGCTGCAAGAGAATGACATGTCACTCAGAGGATGTCCAAATACAACATTTAAAAGAACAGACAGTGAACCCAGTGCCTGGAGCTTCCACGTATGCTTAGCATACGGCTGAGATAAGTGACTGTCTTCTACCTCATGCATGATGGAAGGGACAACCAAAGGGAGGATGCATGATAGCAATGCCTAAGGGATGTGTTACACGTATAAAAAGAAAGCAAGAGCATGGATTTGTGGGCTTCAGGCTATCGGAGACCTTGCAGAGCGCTGTTCAACCAAAAATGCAGTGCTACATTTGCTACCTAGCATCAGCCCTGAAGGAAAAACCACAACGTAGTACTTTAGTAATTAGCTGAGTTTAGTGGCAGGCCAAGTCTGGGTACCTCTGGACTCTGGAAAAGGTAGGATGAGAAACAGCTCTTGCAGCAGTACGCTGTTGGCGGAGGCTCAGCAGCTGCATCCTTGGATGGAAGCAGCTGCACAGGGTCCCCAGGGTGCACACAGCACACAGGCAAGGCAGAGCTTGAAGAAACTGCTAGCAGGGCTCCACTTGGTGAAAGCTGAGTATACTCCTGGATCTGTGTGTCATGGAGAGGAGCTTGCCATTCCTTCCACTCACTTTCTGGCTACTTCTTCTCCCAGATCACTACCTATGAAAGCATCTCCCACTCTGTCCACTGAACAGCTCTCTGCTTCTTCTAGTTATTATTAGTTTCTCCTCTCAAATTTCTGCATACTTGAGTAGAAGTAGATAGCCTGTTGCCTCTACTTCAGCTCCACTGCCTGGCTCAGCCCCACTGGGTAAGAGAAGCACAGAGCAAATAATACAGAAAAGCTTCCATAGGAGGGATATTCTAAGTAATTTAAAATAAGAGGGGGAAAAAATGCATAAAACCCAGTCTCCACAGCAGCCAGAGAGACCTGCTGTAAGCTAGAAGAATAACCAGTCATATTTATTCTCTCTGAAACCATTTGTTCTCTCAGAAAGCAGAGCTCAGACCGTGGTTGAGATATAGAAATCCCTTCTTGGATTCAAAAATTTGAAGGAAGGAAAAAAAGGCTACATAAAGTACCATCCACTATAACAAAGCTGAAGTTGTACAGTCCCTTTAGACAATTTGGTGCTTCAGCACCTGGAGAAGACACCCTTGATTTGGCATGGTAATTCTGATCCACACCCAGATTCTGCACCTGGAAATGGAAGGAAGCTCCGCAGAGCATTTCAGAGGAGCCTGGGAGGGAACCTACCTTTGGTCAATGACAGATAGCAACCACAGAGCCTTTCAAGGACAATTTCATGTTTCTTCCTGTTGAATAGGAAGCTTTGTAGATCCTGGTAGCAGGAGACATGAGACATACACAGGGACACGCCTAAACTGCTCTGAAGTCAGAACCTCCTTCCACTTTGGGACTGAAAACTGAAGTCCTCTCTGACAGAAGGCTCCAAATGGAGAAGAAAAACTCATTTTTCAGTGCAGCCCAGTGTAACAAGGTCCCTGGAAAGTATGTGTCCTGGTGTTTTGCTGCATGTCAGAGGGCCCACCCCTCTTGGTGCCAGCTCTCCACCTAATCCATGCAGCAGAACGCCCTTGGAGGGCTGAGTAGACAGTATACTGGCTGAGGTCCCCCAGCTGAAACATCTACCATAACCTTCAGTGAACAGTGCCTTGCTGTTATCTAAGTTGTCTTAAACTCACCTTCCAGTGCAGCTATGTTAATGTACAATTCTAATAAAATACTTTATTCACAACATCTAATTTCAGCAAAGTACGTACAGATGCTTGTGAAAGACAGAAGTGAAAAAAAAAGAGAAAACCATGATTAAACCACTTAGACTAAAAATAACCAGAAAGTTCTTTCTCATTCCCTTATCGCTCTGAATTGCTATCTTCTCCTGGCAGGCTGCTACACAGAGTTCCTTTCTCCAAGCATACCTTTTGCTTTGTTGCATCTGTTAAGGAGAGCCCTCCTTGAGAAAGTCTGTATCACAATGTACACTGATTGGACAGCTCTGAGAAGCTTTTTGGCTCTGGGAAGGCTCCTTCCCAAGCCCTTTGAAGGAGGTTCAGACAGATTTAATCTTTCACTCTGAATCTCACAGTAGTTATTCTTTGTCCAGGAGATAGTTTGGACATTTGTCTTCATTAAAATAAGGACTGCTTCACTCCCTTGGAGATGCAAATATTTCTTCCTCAGATGGGTGGCACCTACTCTGTTTGACTGACTGATTAACACTTTGTTGCCTTTTCTTCCCTCTAGTGACTCACTGGCATGTTTAACTATGAAATGTATCTCACACAGAATCTTGTATTTTGTAATAGTCTGTACATTAGCAAGTATACTTGTTGCACCCACCTATATGGGATTAATACATGTAGAGCACTGCTGGCATTTGGCTAAGACCAGACACAAAAGTAGTTGGCTGGGTAACCTCCAGCATCTTTCTCTTGTAGGCAGACTCAACATCTAGATTCTGCTGCGCTGCATGGACAGATCCCAGAGCTGTTACTTCCCATGCTATGCTACATTCTAAAAGAGCCTACATTTCATCAACCCCACTGAAGCTGGACTTCTGTCCAGCAAGGAGAAGTTATCAGTACAGTTCGTCAGGATGTGCAGTGCCCTAGCAAGAGAAGTGCTCATGCCTCTCCTGAGAGGCACTATTGCCATCAGCACCCAAAGCAGTATTCCCTGACCCTTCACAGTCTCCTGCTGCATGTGTGGGGCATGAGAAAAATCATCATTTCAGACAGTCTCAGCTGTGGAATCAGAGGGGAAAGACCATGGGACAGCAATGTGCACAGGGTCTACAGTATTCCCTGATGGGTTAGCAATGTCCCTTCTCTTTCAGCTGAGACCAGATGTACATTCTAGCAATAGCTCTCCCCCCTACAGTGGTTTTACAGCAAGTCAACATGCAGTCAGCCAGCCACATTGTGAGTCACTGTGTGGAAGCTGCTGAACACCCAGACTTCCCCGTGGTAGAAAAAAAATTGAGAGTATTTGTGAAGAATGTGGAGGAGTTCTTGAAACACTTTCTGATCATCCATCTCAGTAAAGAGATGACTGGTCCCTGGGAGATCTGAGAAATGGTTATGACCTTACAAACCAAGAGTTTTCCATCAACTGCTGTTGGTGGATAATGGTGAGCAGGAGACCTTTAACTAGATGGATCAGACTGAAGGCCAACCAGCTAGCTTCCACTGACCTCTGAGTTACCATGTTTGTGCACTAAACAGTAGTATATCTCTCTCAAAAGCTCCAGCATACTTTCATCATCTGGGGATAGCTATGATAAAGAGAGAGTGACCTAGGAGTACATCTACACAAATAAGACCTTGACAGAGAAGAGACCTAGCTCCTGCTGCAGAAACAACGGTGCTACAGAGGCAAAGCAGGAAGGAGGCCCATGAAACCCTGTGACAGGGATGTATACTGGCACCATGTCCCCATGACAAACACTGCCAATGTTTATCTTGATACGCCCAACAGCAGCTGCAGCAATGACAGGACAAATAAGCAGCTAAGACAAGGCAGCAGGTGCAGTCAGTGAGCTGTCCAGTCTATGAGACTTGCACTAAACCTTACCCACACCAATGCAGCTCTACCATAGGAAAGATGGGGACTGCAGTTTTATAGCATATTGTCTTTGACTTATCATATGGCTCAAAGCCAAAGAATACTTCCTGAGTGTCAAGGTGCAATCCCACTGTTAAAACAGCAAGCCTTGCATTCCAAACGTAACTTCATGGTGACTGCATGGCTCAGCAGGTCCGACTTTGCAGCACAGTCAAGGAAGAAAGTGCATATTCAACAGGAGACTGGACAATCTGCCTATGGATAGTCCTGCACTACCAGTTTTGCAGGGACAAAGGTCAGAGCCGATTAGTCAGATTAAATCAAAACAGTGTCCAGACAGCTGCTCATGCCAGGGCTGGATAAGGCTTCATCGCATACTTCAACAGAAAGGCCTGGAGGTTGCATTCAGCTTCTGCTTTGTCTGAGGCCTAGATGACACCACAGGTGACACTTTTTTGGCACATAATCCACTTTAAGGAAGCACAGGCATTTGGGATGTGAATCTGATAGTGCAATATAACCCAACTAGAGCAAAAATACTCCCAAGCAATATCATCAAACCGATAAACGGGCAACAAGCAGTATCTACACAGCTAGAAGACTTTCAGGCAGCAGCATATTCTAACTGAGCAGGCTGAGAGAAACTGAGCTTGCCAGGAACACCAGCTAAGCTGGAGGAGTGGAGGGGCCAGTGTGCCCCTGTACATGCTGCAGGAGAATCCTGTTGTCTCACAGAAGGCTATAGCCCCCATGGAAGGTGCGGGAGGCTCAGAAATGCATGATACTTGAGTTCAGCACAAGAAACAAGAGCAAGCCTAACTTCAAAGCCAGTTGGGCTTAGGACCACTCTGGTGAGGAGCTTTCTCATCTAAACAGAACTTGAATCAGTGCTCCCTAAAGCAAGGACCAGAACACAGAAATCCCACTTCTACCCTCTCTTTTATTCTGCTATTCTGAGAACCATATTTCTTGCTGCATAGCAATCCCATTGCAGTAGCTGAGAGCACAACCATAGGTGGTTTGGGCATTCTCCTGAGAAAGACTGGTTAGAAGTGACCTCTGGAAGTCTCCAGCCCAGCTACTCACTCTGAGCAGGATCACTGCTAACAACAGATCAGGTCAGCTACAGCTTTGTCTAGACAGGTTCTGAGATCTCCCAAAGATGGAGATTCCAGTACCTCCCTGGTCAGCCTGTGCCAGCGCTATCCTGCCTTCCTAGAGAAAATCGTTTTCCTGATTTCTGACCTGGACCTACCAAGCAGGATGTGACTATTGGCTCTTGTTACATTGCCTGTAACTTTTGTGAGGAAAGTAAAAAGCTGCCTGACATTATGAGGAAACTGAGTCCAGGCCATCTACCTTTCTGTAGTAGGGTTCCTGTGACAAGAGCTTTTATCACAGAAAAAACAGGCTCTGCCTCTTATTGGTTTATCTGACCTCAACCCAGTGCATGTGAGTGAGGGTCCATCGCCATGATGGCTCAGGACTGAGTCTAATCACCTCCTCGCCCAGCCCTGAATTGCAGTGGGGATGGGGTATCTAACTCCTACTGATCTCCCCAGCCATGCAGGGGATGCTGCCCATGAGCCAGAGCTGACTATGCTTGAAAATGAAGGCAGTGTTTAATGGTAATGTGCCTTCTGGAGGATCTTATGAGATGTCAGTGCATAAAACTCAGGTACATAATGACTTGGCCATGTTCTAGGCCAAAGGCCTCTGAAATAAAACACATCAGTCCCTGAATGACTGAGGTGCGTTGTGACAGCCCATGGCTCTCCTTGCACTCACAGTGAGTCAGAAAGAGAAATGCCAGTGGTCATTCCTGATGGCTTTGACTCCATTGTGAACAAGGTGAACTCCTGCTGTCCTCTCTTCCCTTGTCATTCTGTCATTCTTTCTGCTAAAGAAATCTGGTTTTGCTGGCCACAAGTCCCTGTTTTGCAATGCTGTTGTGAGCTCATGATGAGAAAAGCAGGTAGACAGAGTCTTAAGCTGGCAGTGGTACAAGTTTGACAGGTCTTGAGCAGCTGATAAGATCTTGAGTTGTCTGCTTCTCTACTAGCACAACAGTGAGTAAAATATACAAATGTAGACTGAAAATTCTGACTTTAATTTCCCATTACATGTGTTTTTCTTCCCTCGTCTCCAAGGGCAAGCTGACTCTGACTTGAGCAACTTTTCAATTAACTATTTCTGTTTTTCCCTAACAGTGCTTTAGTGATACCTGACAGTCTATCAAACTACTTTACATATATGTACATATACAGACATATATATTGCCAGCTAAAGTGAAAGGAAATAAGGAATGTGATAAAAATTATATCCTTAATGGTGTTTTATATTCTAAAACACTTATGGCAGGGGTGTTTCTACTTTACATTCTCTGTCTTTTGTAAAAGCTTCAGATGTCTTCTAATGGCCAGAATTAAGATGACAGAGGACCAGAAGACTAAATCTTCTTGTAATTATTTTCTTTCATATGGTGGCAGGGTCATATTAATTCCTTTGACTCTGGGTCTACTTTGTCATCAAAATCAACATGACAGACAATTTCCTGAAACAGATCTGCACTGCTAGGGTGACACATTTACTGGAGCCCCCACCCCCACTTACCATTCGTGAAGGTGTTCACATAGTACCTTCGGCCCTGAGGAGACATATAGCTCTGCCAGCCAGGGGGAAGATGGCCATTCAAGGTATCTTCTCCTGTCTGAGGAGTTGCCTTTCTGGGTTTCTGCTGAGAAAAGAAAAAAACCCCAACCTATTAAGTCAATATCTAGACAATGTAAAGTCTAACCAGACACACGTCTGGAACGGGACCATGTGGTTTGGCATTCTAGAGACTGCAATACACCCAAAGACTTTCAGTCCATTTCTCCCCTCATCTGTGCTAGCTTCATCCAGAACATGAAGCAATCTTCCCTTGGAGCACTGGCTACACAGAACATCCTTTGGGAGAGAAATGAAACTCCTCTGTATTTGATGTCCCATGAGCACCTGGACCTGTCCAAGAAAATGACTCATTAAGCAGTAAAATGCAAAGCATAAAATAATCAAGTGTCTGAGAAAGAAAGGCATGCATCTGTCACTCACTTACTTTCATGTGGATATACTGGTGGGTCAAAGCACTGGTCATGGAGGTGCTGCCCCGATTTAATTTACAGGGGCACCATCACCTTCAGACATTTTCAAGAAGAAACACTGCAGAGCCATGTCACCTATACAAGTAGTGTACTGAAGTAAATTTATCAGTATGCTGATTATATACTAATAATGCATGTAATTAGTAATGCATACATTACTGATCTAGATGTAATCTGGATCCATATCATCCAGATAGAGGATCATTAGGATTCAGATTACTAGATGAGCGTCATGCTGACACCTGCTCTCCAGGGACACACACAGAACTGCTATCAGGGTTCAAGTGCCACCTCAGCCGTACATCTCTTCACCAACTCAGTTGCAAGCCTCAGTACAGATTCAGGGTGCAAAGAAAAGAAAGAGGTGAAGCTGCAAGTAATTGCCCACACTACATTGCATCACCTGGGCTATTTTCCTCTTCCAAGTAGCTCTGGTGGTTCCTTGGTAGCAGCTGCTTGATGTGAGACTGGCAAAGAGGGCTTCATACCAAAGGAGGCATGAACCCTGTCTGATCCTTTCAATCAGGAACACTGAATATGGCAAAGGTAGAGATACGATGCATTGCCAAAGATTGCCAGTTGCAGCCCTACAGGTGTGTGGCAATGAACCCAACAGCCTCCTCCTGGCTCACACCCAGAGAGCTCCGCTTTGCCTTTCCACATTCCCTAAGGCAAACCAGGCATGCGATGTACTCATTTTTTGTTTGTTTGTTTGCATTGCCTTCAAAGGAAGAAAAACAAAAGAACAAGGAAAAATGTGTGCAATGGAATTATTTATCCCATGAAAGCTAATCTCTATCCAGGAAATGCCTTCTGACATGGTGGGAGACAGGTCTGAAGTGACTGCACTAGATTCACAAACAGCCATGTCCAAGGGACAGGCAGTTTCAGCATCCAGCTGCATATAATGTTCAAACATTGACAGACATATGAACAGTACCATCAGAAAACTGTGTGATGTGTCCTTCTCCTATACATTCAGTCTCTGAGTGAAATTCCAACTCTCTTCCAACCCAGAATAAAAGGGACATTTAACGATTTTGGAGCCAAAAGTCTATTTTATGTTTCTTTTCAGTTTCAGAAAACTCTGATTACAATGGCTCTCAAGAGGCACTGAACTTGAGAATGATCTTGTGTTCGTGCCTCAACAAGCGTGCTTGCACAGACAGGTCACAGGCTGCAAGGCAGCCATATGGACCCAAGACCAGTGTGAGATGAATACTGCCTGACCGCTGCAGCACAGATGGAGCCTATGCTGGTTCAGATTTTAGTTCCTCTCCTTGAGCAGAAATACAGACTGGGAGACTCAGCTAGCCCAACATGAACTGAACAATTTAGCTTGGGAGATATGAAGGGACTATACCAGGTGTATGACTCAAATCTCATGCTCTGCATGCCTATGGCTAGCAGGGTGGTATGCAGAATTAATCAGTAGGATCTCTGCCATCTATTCTGTTTCTGCTCTCTAAGGTTTAATCAAATCAATTTACAGTTCCATTCACCCTGCTGTACATGTGAGAAAGCAGAAGCTTTCACAGTTTGCGTTACTTTTTTTTTGCTGAACTCAGCTAAAAATGCAAATGAAAACTTCTCTTACACATTAGCCTGCCCAAAGGCACATGTTCTTATTATTGTTAGTGTTATTCTATTGCCTAGAAATGCACTAAATGAAATTCTTGTCTTAGTGAAGCTAGGGTTCTAGCCTGTTCTGTGATCACAGGGGCAGGACCTCTCCATACAGGCCACCAAAACATCTGTTTCATATAGCTTTCCATGAAAGCTTTGCATCCTACTAATGAAAACATGACAGAAAAATTAAGCTATCCCAGTTTTACTGTTGGGTGATCGGAGTTCTTCTCCAACATGATATGGGTGTTTACAGAAGTGTCTTGTTTCACTATGCAATGCCACTTCTAACGTGGCTCCAGCAACCACGTACTCATTTCCAGTTCTTTACAGCCACATGCTGGCACCACCAGAAACTTGCTCACACAGCCCTGAAACCTGCCCTAATAGCCCTAATATCCAGCGTCATCCTTTTGTTTGGTTTTACTCTCAGTCAAGACTGAAAATAAGCCTGCAGGCTTCCCAGGCATGACGTCCCTGGAAGCATTGCGTTGCTTGTGCAGGTGATGCAGACCAGTGGACTGGTGTATGGCACTGACACATACTTTTATCACATGGACCTTAAAAAGAAAAGCTGTTTTGTGCAAGCTTCCTTTTGGTTCTGTTCAGCTCCTGTGATCTGCCATGCAGGGGAGCTTTTCCATCTCACATCTCTCTCAGACACCCCTCTCTACAGTTTCACCTAATGTAATGAAACACTGGGAAGAAAAAACTATTGAAAAGAGTATGTCTGACCAGTGAAGTCACCCCAGTAATTACAATAACAACTAAGAAGAATGCTGGTTGATTTCTGTGTCCAGGACTACCTCCTGAGGGGCTGTCCTTGCACTTTACCCATACATAGTCCTTGTCCAAAACACAGGTCGGTCTGGTGAGAAAGCCAGGGCTAAAAAGCATTCAGAGGTTCAGGATCAAGTAACATACGCAGAGAAGGTCAGATCAGAAGAGAAAGCTATTTTTTGAACCACAAAACCGGTCTCTCTCCCAGCATATTCCAAGGGATAGCACAGAGAGCTGGGACAAATCCTGGGACAGCTCCTGAACTCTTTCCATCACAGGGTTAATGGTCCCCCATTATTGTTTGCAAAAGCATGCTGAAGAAAAAATAAATTCCGGAGTGTAGGAGTGTACCAGCTCTTGAAAAATTTGGCAGCAGGTTGGGTCCCTTAGACTCACTGCACAGATCTCTGGCCTTGAAGAAAACAAAGTTACACCAGACTATCTCTGCTGTGCATGTTCACCCCATAAAGCGGTATTTGGGATAATCCAACCGTGGGTTCTGTTCCAGAATCTAAAAGGTACAGAATTTCACACATTTTTACTGCACACTTGGTATTTCTGTCCTTAACACCTTCTTTCTCTTCTGGAACAGAAGTCCTATCCATTCCCACTACCCCTCTTTTTTAATATGGTCCTCTAGTATCCCATGTACCAAGTAGGTCAAGACTAGGTTCAGCTCACTTCAGGGGCCCATGGTATTACTTCATTTCACACAGTCAGCACCAGTAGCCTGCAAGGACAGATACCGCAGGTTTGCTTAAGGGAAGCTCTGCAATTGCTCCAACATCCTTTGAGTCACTTTTTCAGTGTTGCTTCAGGTCTCCCTGATGGACTACAGGAAAAGCAGAGGTCTTTTACAGACAGGTGCCATGGCTGTATTCTTAAACAAAGGCTATGCCAAGAGACAGATGTGGACAGTATAGAGCAGATACCAGCAAATGTTGGATGGAAAAAGTTTAAAGACTAAAGTTAAGTCAATGTTTTAGCTATAGTCTCTGCCAAAATGCGTATCACTTCAAAAAAGCACACAAGCATTATGTTTTGCAGTTGCCAATTCTATTTTTGAGTTACTAATATTTCTACCTTTGCTTCCGATTTTGCCAATGAAGAAGTGTTGCAAGCAGTAGTCCCTATCAGTGATGGTCAAGAGGACTGAATGTAAGGGAAACCCCAGCATTGCCAAATGCAGAAGTTCTTGTAAACAATGGGGCAATGGTTTGCTTGCATGTGCATGGAGTATGGATGTGTGGATCTCATCCTTTTGTTTTACAGAGGAATGTGATCCTAAACAGCAGCTCACTATTGGGCAGGACTTTATCCCCCCATGGAGACTGCAGAGGAAGATCATCTGGGTGTTAGGACCACTTCTGTATTAGAGCCCCTAACTGGTCCCAGAGCAATCCACTCCCACATACACTTGAACTCCCACTCCTATAGCAGCTCTGCTCGAAACTGATACTCTATGGGTGAAAGAGGAACTGAAAATGGCACAGGGGAGGAATTGAAGAAGAAATGAAACTTGGCTTCATCCAGGTTTCCTCACCACCCTATGCTCATTGAAGCAAAGATACCAGGAGGCTCTGGCACAGATGGTGTGGGGCAGTAGCACATGGGGCTGGGCTCTATAACGCATCACAGATTAAGTACCTCATAGTTTTGGCACACTCAGCCATGCATCCTTTCAGAAATGAGAATGCCATGGAGGCCATAGTGGCAGTACATCTTCCCTTCTCTGCCAAAACAGGAGGTCTGAGTAAGAGGAGAGACATTGTCACTCTATTTTTCTTAGCAGACACAACCCTGTCCTAGCCAGGCCCTCTGTAGTCCCTTCCTCTAGCATCAGCACAGCTAAACGGGAACCATTCTTGCACACCCATACGGGAGAAGTTTGGGCTAACCTGGCATCTAATGATAGGCATTCCTGCTGAGGCGGCAAGACAGAGAAGGGGGCCAGGAGGCAGCACAGAGATGGGAAGCAGCCAGTGGATGGTGTTCAAGAGCCCAGCGCCACAGCTGGCGCAGCACCACGAGGCAGGCTTCAAACCTCTCCCAAATCCAGCACTGACCAGGACACACCCTGTGCCTAGCCACATCACAGGAAAAGTGAGACACTTCTGCTTGCACACCTCTTCCTTAGATGACTCAGCAAGACTGTGCTATTACTTTGACCTCTTGTTCCTACTTTTAGAATTATTGCCAGGATAGTTTATGAGAATGGCAATTCACAACAGAGGACTGTCTACATGGAGAGGGTGTTTCAATATCAGCAGAGAGCATTACGAACCAACAAAAACAGAACAGCAGTGACTGGAAGTTGAAACTAGACAGGCTCAGATTGAAAAGAATCTGCCAGTCATTAGGATAAGTATCGACTGGAATGGCTTACCAGGGGGCTGTGCACTTCTTGTAGTTTCTCCATCAAGATTAAGTGCCTCTTTCTAGAAGATCTGCTCTATTCCAATCAGAGAAAAAGACAGGACCCTGAAACCCCTGACCCAGCGGTGCAGAAGCTTGGGCTGGGTGGGCTAGGAATCCTGTCTGCCTTCCAAGTCTTGCAACTCCGGCAGTGCCTTTGAGCTGAGAGAAACACGCCACTCCCCTCACTGTCATTTCTGGGAGTGTCACCAGCCGCTGCATGGTGGTGGACAGGCAGATCTGGACCTGAAAAGGATGTCTGCAACACACCGTTGAGGAAACAGGAAACAATGTGAGCAGAGCAGAGAACGTGTGACCCCAGTGAAATCCTCCTGCATCTGTATTTGCTGCCTGGAAAAGGGATCAAAGTATCTCTCGAAACATTCAAAACCACGAACACAAGCACTTCCCTCCTACGAGATTTCCTAGGATCGGAAGTCCATATAGCAGGGGTACATGCAGGGGTCAAAAAGAGCCAGCCACCCAACAGGCCTCTTTCTCCATGACAAGTGATAGTTTTGATTTGATGTGTTGAGAAACACAGGGACAGGATTCTCCTGATATGTGCACAGCAGAAAGGAACCAGAAATGAGCAGCAAATGCAAAATGCATCTCTAAGCAGAGAAGGCACTGGAGCTCTTCAGCACCAAACCATGCACCAGAGAGCTAGCAAAGGCAAGCATATGAATTAAGAGAAGATCTATGGGGTTAACCCACCTAGTCCAGGACATCAGCACTGACAAGAGGCAGAAGGATGTGCTTTTTAGGGCAGAGCACATGAACCTGACCATTACCTGTGGCCCATTTTCCCCACATCCACAGGCATTGGGTTAGGGATGCCAGGGAGAGGAGGACAACCAGTGTGGGCAGGACAGCCACCCCGCAGCATCACAACCTACCCAGAGGTGACACTCTTGACCAAGGAACAGTGTTTAATCTGTGCACTGTTAAGCACAGATTGTCTAGAAGCATGTCTGAAGAGAATGACAACTGGATCAGACATCCTGGATGCTCCATGTAAAAAGGAGCACCAGCTCTGCCCTGCACGTTGAAGCCCTGACACTTGCTGTCTAACTGAGCCAGCTCAGAAAAAGGGCACCACGTCCAGCAGGGAGGCAGTGGGGGTGCTTCTCCCACTCCACCTCTTCTGACTTCCTGACTATTTTGTTCTTTTCTTTCTCGCTTTTCTTGGTCAAGTTAGTAGCCCAACTCATCCTATTCCTTTAGAAGAACACCTGGCAATGGGAACCCCTCCCAGTGGTGGAAAAAAAGAAAGCCAAAAGGAGTTTTACACAGCAAAGTGAGGCAACAGGGAGTGAAGGGCCCGCACACATCAGTCTATCCCATGCTGACTGACCCCTTGAGACAAGTTCAGCCTTGCTCAACAGAGGAAAATCACTTCCCATTTTCAAACTGCAGGAAATCCCCATTCCCCTTCAAAGAGGGATCCTAGGGAGGAAACATCTGTGCGCTTAGAAGCCTGAGCTCCCTGAAGCTGTGCTCGCACTGTGCTCCAGCAGAGTACAGCCCACGGGCTCTCTGAATACACAACCCAAGGTAAAACAAAACAATTCCAAAACCACAAATGCAGGCCCTGAGCAACCTGATCTAACTCCAAACAGGGGGTTGGACCAGAGACTTCCAGAAGTCCCTTCTAATTTAAATTCTTCTATGATTTTATGATCCTATTTCAACAGAGCATGCAGCCTTGGAGCAACTGAAGGGGATGCCTCTTAGGTTTGAATTAAATGCAGTGTCAGTAGTCTTACCTGCTGTTGCTCTTGCTCAGTCACACTGCACTTCTGCTGCAGACCCAGCAGCACAAAGAAAGGCTACAGAGTCCAGCTAAACAGCTCCCCTGCAGTGTCCTGCCCAGTGCTGGAGGATCACTGGTGACAGAAAGCTGGACAAAACGTGCAGGGGAAACTCCCTGCAAGAAGCAATGCAAGGACACAGCAAGGGAAAACTGCCACAACATGAACCTGCACCAGAACAGCCCGCTGTTCTGTGGGGAAAAGCTTGCCCTGTGCTGACATTACTCAGTTTATGTTCTGTCTAACTGCAGTTTTCATAAATACCTAACTCGGCAAAGGTGTGTGTCTGCCCAAGGGTATGAAGCAGAAGTAAGGCAGACATGGTGCAGTCAAAGAAGTGGGGTCTGTGTTTGAACACAGTTGATGCTGCAAACAGGATTGTTAGTGAGAGAAGTCCACAGAAGAACCTTGGCAGCAGGGATGCCTACACCAACACTCATGTCCATCCCAAGTTTGGCATGAAGATACCAGCACTGAGAAGTGCCTGGCAGACCCTCCCCAGGCTGGGCACAGGCATGCCCGCACCAACGTGCACCCTTGCAGAGGGGAATGCCTGGGGCACCTCTGAACCCCTCCGCCATTACCCGCAGCCTCTTTCTCTCTAGTACTTTGAGTCATTCTGTATTTTGTTCATTTTTATGCAATCTTTCTTGCTCAACATTTGGTTTCCATGGAGTCACATACACTGTGTGAAACACATTTATATTTAGAAAGTGGAACGGGTCATATGACCTGTCCCGGTTGTCATAGCAACCAGCACAGCTCCCGGTCGGCTGAATGTGATGGCACATGGCTGCTGGGGACAAGTCGCCCTCCCTGGGTGGCCCTGCGGGCACCGCCTCTGCAGCAGAAACGCAGCAAGACACTGCCAATGCCACTGCCCCTCCAGCCCCCACAGCCCGGCCCGTGGCATTCCTCGTCTTTGGGCACCATGCCTCCTCTCTGGCCACCTTCTGCAACACCAGCCCTCCTCCTCAAAGAGGAACAGTCCCTTTGCCTGTGCCAAGTGTTAGGGTGTCTCGGAGCTCTGCTTGTGCTGCCAGGCTGGAGCCGTGGGCTGAGCTATGCCCAGCACATACCCCACATGCCAGTCTAGCAGGACAGCTCTCATTTTTCCTAGTCTTAAAAATCTCCCTGCCCTAATAAGTCTCCTCTGGGCCACACCAAAGCCTTCTTCATCCCTTCTTCCTCCTAAATAACTTCAGCATCTGCATGTAGCTGCTGTTTCCTTGGATGCCATCTCTGCCACCTTCCTACCAACCCACCGCAGCTGTGACCAGGAGGAGGACCGGGCGGCGCTTGTGCGTGGGTCTCTGCTCTGGGGCCAACTCTCCTGTAGCTCTGCACCCCTCTATTTCCCTGCACCCCTCTATTTCCCATCTGGCTCTGAAATGTAGTGTGCATGCTTCCCACCCAGCTCTACCTTCCCCACTGAGGGCCTGCTAGCCCAGCCAGATCCACTGCTGCCAAAATCATCCCTCCTCTCCCACCCAGGTCCCTGGCTATGGTGCAGGCATGTGCTCAGGACTTTGCTTTAAGGTAATATCCATGAACAGCACCGTGTTTGCAGAAAATCAGCCTTCTGGGACTCATATACTTTTCTCTGCCAGTACCCTAAACTAGGGAAAACCAAACTTGTTTCTGAAGGGTACGTGACCCAGAGAAACAGGCTGGGTGATGTTTTCTGGCTCAGTGCTGTGTGTGACACCAAAATGGGTGGGAAGAGAAATGCTCTGATTTGTGAATTCCGCCTAGACCCCTGCAAAACAGGGGCTGCCGAGCCAGAGCTGAAAAACTCGAGTAACTCCAGTGCAGCTCAGACCTCTGCTTTCTCAATATGTGCCTGGTGCACGAAAGCCATGTAAGGCGCCAGACTGGAAGAAGCCACAGCAGTGAGCTGCAGCTGAGCCTGTCGCCTGTGGTGGGTCTCATGGGACCCATGGCACCAGGTCTGGCCCAGATCCTACCGCAGACGATGCTCACTCCATGGCAAAACAGCAGTTCAGGGAGGTGCTTGGCAATGGCTGCCAACTTTTTTTGGCTGAGGAGAGGGAAGCTAGGCAGGTGTAAGAAGTAGGAAGGATAAGAAAGATGGAGTGGGAGATTCAGTGTGGGGAAAGAGCATGGGAGCGGGACCCTGAGTTGGGGAGGGTGGTTAGCAAGAAAGAGAATAAAAAGCCTGTGATGGCTCCTGACTTGGGGAGCGGCAGGTGTGGCAGGAGGGTGAGCGCGGTTTGCAGAGGAGGACAGTCCAGCTGCCGGCTTTCTCACCTTTTGCTCTGCCTGAGCTCTTGGCACACTCCCAAGTGAGTTCATCACTTTCCTATGCCCCCTTTTGAGTGTGCTCACAGCCAGTGCGAGTGCTACCCTGTGACAGTATTTAGCACTACCTGACAAGGGGGTAGAGTCCTGGCACTGAATTAGCAACCAAGAAAGGGGAAACGAAGTACCACCCTCACAGCAGGTGCCAAAGACCCTGAACAGCCAGATGGAAGGGTGTCTGCTCTGAGTAAGAAAGCCTGTTTAGAACACGATGACCATGGCCACATGCACATGTGTATCCCTGCAAGTATAATGCATATATACCGACAGGAAGCTCAAGAATCACTCCCTAGGAAAATACATGCTTGTTTTTCCTCTCTGTGTTAATGGACAAAAAGCCATTTAATGCACAAATCTGTCCCATTCCCTTTGAGCAGTCCCTCCTGGCTAGTGTTATCCAGCCAAGCTATGTGTGGAAGGTGATGGCCAGAGTGAGGATGGGAAAGAAGCTGTGAGTGGTTACATGGGGCAGCAGCAAGGAGCTGGCACTGCTAAGTGGAGCTTCTCCAGCATGGCCTGGGAAGGCCAAGGAGGGGTCAACCAGGCAGATGATTGCTGTGATGAAGGGCTCAACTCCACCCACAGTGGAGCACAGAGGAACAGTAACAGCAATACAGAGGGACAATAATGGGTGGGGAACCTCATAGGAGATAACCTAATCCCATAGACAGAATACCCTGCCTGGAGTCTGCCCTGAGCATGAGAGCAATCAGCCCCATTGTCTGGGGTGAAAACCACCACAATGAGTTAAGGGAAAGGCTCTCTAGATCATCTTACAGACGGATACTGCCTCTAGGAGTATGGGACTCATTATAGGATACAGGCAAAGAGCATCTTTGGATTACACAAGACAAGGGATAGTTAGGGGAAGAAACAAAAGTGGGGGAAGGGAGGAAACCAGTGTGGGAAAAGAGTCATAAGGGGATGAAAGGAGCCAGTCATGTGTAAATGGGCAGCTGGTCATCACATTTGTCTGTCCATGCCCTGAGTCCAATCACTGCAGTCCATCCTGTCCTCTTATTAAAATCCATTCTAACTATTTTCCATTCAGTATGCATGTGCATGCATGGAGATTTAATTAGTGCCAGCAACTGGAGTGGGGACCACAAGTCATAGGGGCTGGTGTGTTTGCAATGCCAGCAACTGGAGACACTGGAGTACTGGTGTATCATGTGGATGCATATCAAGCTGGCCTAGCCAGGTATCGAAACAGCCATAAGTCTTGGCCAGATACTGGAGAGGCCAGAGGGCCTCTGAGCTGCTACTAGAGGGACCAGAAGATCCAAGCCAACTACTGTAGGGATCATAAGTTCTGGTTGTTGGCTGAGACCGATTTGCTTATGTGTGTCTGTGTGTGTCAGGTGAAAGTCTCCATGGCTCATCTGCCAGGTAGATAGGGTATCTATGTCCAGTTACTGGAAAGATGTTCAGTGTGTGTCTGTGCATGTGCTGGTGTGTGCAAGGAGGTCTCCGAACCAGCAACTGCAGTGGGGCTGCGGTCCCAGGGGCTGCATGACCAGGTGCCAGCAACTGGGGAGACTGGGATCCAGGGCCAGCTCCTGGACAGACTGTCTCAGGCCAGTTACTGGAGGGCTCCACATTACATATATGTATGCATTCACCACTAGCAGACCTTTATCCTTTTTCAGCCAGAAAGGGGAACAGGATGAGGTTATTGGTGCCGTTTGTGAGAGTGCTGAGTGTTTCTGTCTGTGTTGATCTGTGCACCTGGCCATATGTATATGTATAGAAGAACCATGCATGTGAGTTTGTGTGGTATGCCTACTGGGAATACACGCTTAGCCTCACTGCTGTCTGGACCTGGGGATACAGAGCTGTGGCAGCCTTGCCTCTAGTGGGCTATCTGATTCAGCAGCCCCTAACATGGTGCACATGCACTTCCCAGCCCTTGGTATTCATCTTTCCAGGTGCTGATGAGGAGGCCAGTTAGCTGAGGTGGAATAAGCTGAGTCCAAAACAAAGCTAAGCAATGATGAAGAGAGATACCGCACATGTGCCTGTCCCGTTATAGCCCTGGGGGAATGGGGGACCACTGCAGCATATCTCTTGTGTTCATGGCTTCGTGCAGAAGGCTCAGCTCTGCAGCACCAGTTTAAGAAAAACCTTCACACACTATGTCTGCCTAAACTCTAAAGCACAGCGTACTGAAGAGTAAAGAGGCAGAACTCAGCATCAGCCTGCGGCCTTGGAGAACCTCACATGAGGGTCAGCATATGTACCGTACAGAAGTTTAAAGGCAAGTATAAGAATGCCAGGAAGGACTAGGCTGGTACCTCTCACTCAGTCCCAAGTACAGCTGTGTCCAACTGCCTCCCTCAAAGATGGAGCAATCCCTCCCAGCAGTCCATTTTTCTGTGGCAGTCGAGTTTCTCTGAAATACCTGTAGTCATTTTTCTTCTTCCAAAGAGAAATAAAGAAGTTAGCACTCTCCTGTTTCTCTTGTTTTCCTTTCAGCAGCATTGCTTCTTGCTGTTCAGAAGGTTAACATCTGGCATCTAATTTGCCAACTAGCAGAGCCAATACGGGCTGTGGAGGTCCGAGAATGGTTCATCTGCCAGTATACAGCCAGCGTGGGTAACCAACAAGCAGTGCACTCAGTGCTCTGCCTTGCTACCTTTCTGTTATTAGGAAATGAAGCCATGGTGTCTTCCTACCATGATTTCTTGAAATAACAGGATGTGGCCAGCTGGGACACAGCTGATTTCTCAAGAGATCCAGAGATGATGGTAGCACAGTTTCATGTTTCTACGCCCAGGCTCTGCATGCTGCCACATACACTCGGCTCACTAGCATATGACAAAGTTTGGCATAAGCTACTTGAGTCACAGTCCCATCCCCTCAATAGGAATTGAGACCCGGAGCTCTGCCACAGGCTGCCATGAGCTGGCTCTCCTGGATCCTAAGACTTCCCCAGGCAGGAGTTATCGCACCATGGCTTGGTAGGGTGGAAGTGGGCAGGAGAAGGTAAAAGCCTGGCGATGTGGCAGCGCCAGCACTCCTGAGAGCTCTGGGCTGTATATGTCCTGTGCCAGTGCAGCCCGGGAGGAGGCAGGAGCCCTCCTCCCCTCACCCTGCTCAGGAGGGATGTGCCACTCCATCTCTGACATCAGCATCTGGTACAAGGCAGAGCACCAGGGCCAAGCACTCTGAAGGGCTTTGTTGTCCTGGGCAGCCAGGCACAACAGGGCTATTGTTGAGCAAACCTTGTACTATAAGAGTCACCCCCATACGCCCAGAGAGTCACAAGGCCAGGTCAGGCCAGCTGCAGCATTACTGCCTGTCTCCAGTTTGAAATGACATGCTGCAAGGACAGATCACCTCTCAGTGATTGGAGAGCGTGGCACACCAGCAAGATGGTCAGAGGCCCACGAGGCAGCCAGGGAGCCGGGGGCATGCTTCTTGCCCCAGGTGCTCTGCACTGGAAAGGTAACTGGAAGCCATTAAAAAAAGAAACTTCCCACAGCCACCTAAATTTGCGGTTTGACTCCTCTCCTTGGGCTGACGCGTGGAAAAGCAGGGCAGAGAAGTCACCAACAGCAGGCTTGAGGGCAGGCAAGGAGCTGGGCAGCACGGCTGTCTTCTGTGCTCCTAGGGCCCTGTGAGTGCAGCTGGTTTTGGAGAAATGAAACATCTGGGAATAATGCCAAATGTTTTTATATGGGGCCTCCAGCCCGTACGCTGCAAGAAAGCTCAGCCTGGCTAAGCGCTCTTTTCTATACATGCTAACACAATACGCTCTTACCAGGCCAGGACAAGGCCTCAAGCCTACCCATCCTCGCCTGCCTGCGGGAACGTGTCCCCTCTCTCCAGCCAGGGCCAAGAAGCACTGACGGCTTTGTGGGTTTAGATGCAGTGTCAGGGTTGGATGTTTCACAAGACTTGCAGCAAGCTGCAGAATGCATGCACAAAGACCTGGAAGGGAGCCCCAAGCCACTCTGGTCTTTGTGGGGATGTGCCATACCCCCTCCTGCCACGACCGTCCCCAAACAATGCCACAGCATTTTATCTGAAGACAAATGTGAAGAAATAACTGCTTAAATAGGAAAAAACTTGAACAGAAACCTAGCAGAAATAAGAAGAGGTGGTAAAGAAACCTGTGCCTTGCTCACTGTGCAGCTCTTTCAGGCCCACTCTTGACCTCACGCATGGACTTTCTGCCTTGCACCACACTTTGCATTGCCCTCCCGGTCCCTAGAACAAAATCCCTCCTGGAGGTGCAGGTGGGGGGCCCTCGGTGCCCCGCAGGGTCCTGCAGGCTGCCCAGCTGTTTGCTGACCCCTCTGCCAGCCCTGCCGCAGCCGGCAGCCTGGCAGCCTCTCCGCCTCGAGTGTCCTCCACAGCTCCCAGGAATTACAAGCATCCTCTCTTCCAGCAGCGTCGCCCGACCCAGAGCACAGCAGCCAGGTAAACAAACCCCAGTGTCAGCCACGGCAGTAACACAATAAAAGAACTGCCCCCAGCAGCAAAATAGTCCCGCTTCAAGTCGGACTGCAAGCATCTAGTGTTTCACTCAGGGATGATGTGGACATACTGCCATTGCAGGAGCTATTAGCAACAGACTCACTTGCTTTTGTGGTTCACATGGGACTGGGACACTTTTCTACTTCAGCAATGCATAAGGTGCAAAAAGAAGTTATGAGTAAAAATAAAATAATGAAAAATATACAAATCACTATGAAAGAAATTTTTTCTCTCAAGAGTACAATGTACCTATGCAACGTACCTTCATAAACATATACCATTTGCAAGGGTCTGTGCCAGGGCATGCCTTACTTGCTTCATTTCTCATACATCACTATCTTTTTTTTAACAAGCACGATTCTACTGCTGTGTTCTGCAGTTTCCCAGACACAATAAAATCACTTCATAACAACTAATAATTAGTGTCTGTTCTTCTAGGAAGGAAGAGATTCTCCCTTAAATTATATAGACTCTCTCAAGTGCACACACAAGCATGCACAGCAAAGCTAAGGCATAGCAACCTCCACCTCTGCTGCAGTTATCTGCCAAAAATGGCTATTTCAAAAACATTTTGGAGCAAGTGAGTAACATATTTGTAAGTTAGAAAAGCAAGTAAAAGCATCATAGAAGAGTTTCTGGTCAGACCCCCAGAGCTGGTGTATTCTCAAATGAAGTTAGTGAATAGATATTCTGAGATTGTCCAAAGAATAATCTGGGTTAGTTGTCTGTATTTATCTTCAATTACTTTTTAAAATACTTTAAATATCCTTTCTCTTTTAGGAAGAATGTCGGGACGAGGTCCCTGAGAATCTTATGTTAATGATCTGCATTTCTAATAAGATATTTTTGTTATAAATATTATCTCAAAATCTATGTGATTAAAATAAAATTGGAAGAGTTAATTCGGATTCTGTTCCTGGCCCCAGGCCTTAAGCAAAACCATTTATGTTTTGGCATATTACAGCTACATTTTCCTGCACTTCAAAATGAAATTTGCTTCCCCCTGTTGCTGTGGTAGGTCAGGATCCCCAAATAAAGTTCCTAGCTACTTTTGCAGGCAGCCTGGATGGGGACTTTTTATTTACAACCATCCTCAGTTTTTCTTGAATGGTGTTTCCCTGCAGAGGAAATCTGTTATGCAGCCCCGACCTGCTATTCCCTGGATTAAATGGCCCTCAACAAGCAAAACTTTGGGAACCTCAGATGCAGAGAAAACAATGAAATGGCCAAGATACAAAGTGCTGCCAGATGCACATTCCTGCACCCTCCCTCATAATCTCTCTCAGGCGTGGGGAATGTAACTGCTGTTGCCTGTAACTCTGTAGTAAAGCACACTCAGACAGACACACGATACTGAGTTTTTATTTTTGCTGCTGCTACAATTCTTAATAAGTGAGCAAACAACAACAAAAAAAAAGCAAGGGAAGGCAGCCATTCCCACAACTTGGCAAGGCCGAGCAAGGCTGCCGGAGCCCCCGCAGAGAGCTGCAGTTTGCCCTGGACCCCTGCCTGCATGCTGCTGAGGCCAGACAGACGGACAGGCAGCCACCGCTGGAGCATGGGTGGGCGCTGGTCCGGCTGTGGGGCTGGTGTGACAGCAAGAGAGAGGCCATGTGCCCATCCCTGTTGAGGGGACAAGGTCGCAAGGGGAGGACTGGAGGCTTTAGGGCTCCATGGTGCAGTGCAAAATACTTGCTCCCCCCTTTGCAGGTGGGACACAGGTCTCCTGCTGGCCTCAGCTGGCACACCCTGCACAGAGCACCCTGTTGACATGAGCGCTTGCCACATTTGCAGCATTTTTCCAGGGATCCCTTCTCTAAAAATGCAAAGTGTGGGACTGCCTTTGTACCCTGACAGAGGACTGAGATATCACTAAAGAAAATCCTCCTTCTCCGCCAGTCTTGATGATGCTGGAGGTTGCTCAGGCAGGACATGCTGAGCATGACCACAAGCATCTCTGCTTGGTGCCCTGACTCCCTCCCATAGGAAGGTCTGGACAACCGTGGCAGAGTTGCCTGCTAGCACCAGCATACGCTATATTCGTTTACAAGCTTCTTCCCATCACAGGAATGGAAAAAAGTGCAAGTGCGACATACAGGTCATGCAGCACCATCAGCTGCTTCTGAAGATGACCTCTGGTGTGCAGAGCAGCAGATGATCTCCACCACTGTACAAGAGCTATGTGCTCCCCTCTCCCCCCTGCAGCTTCTGCTGCTCAGGAAGGACCGAACTGGTTTGCACTGATCCTGGCAGCACGAAGTGCTCTCTGTAGCTGCTGTCCCCTCTCTGTCCCCTCTCAGTTTCTTGTCCTTGCAGCTACTGCTCCCATCCCTCTGCACGCTAAACGGTGCTCAGATCTCATTTGCCCAGTTTATCTCTTTTTAATGAAACTCCACCATACAAACACTTCATCTAAGAAGAAGAATATCCAGGTCACCACATTTGTGCAGTGAAATTCATTTAGTCCTGGGATGGCCCATATACAAGAATAACATTTAAGCCAGCACACTCCAGACGGTGGGAAGCACTGCAGAGACAAGGGATGACAAAGGCAGACCTCAAGAAAAGTGCCACAAGACAGCTGCAGCCAGGCAGGTCCAGACAGGGAGACTCATCAGTTGGAGGTGATCAGCTGCAGCCGGGACAGACACGTGCAGCAAAGTAGAGCAGGCAGAAAGACAGACAGGAAATATCAAGACAATATTCAGCTTGGACAAAATGCAAGTACAAGAAAACAGCCCCCAAAACAGCCGGTGGGAGGGAAATCCCTAGAAACAGTTATTGATTAATTTTAATTCGCCCCACGCAGTAACTGAGCATCCTCAGAAGAACACAGCGAGTGTCACTGGGTCACCTCCCCCACTCTTTTCCTCGTTACTCCTCTGTCCCGCTAACACTGGTTTAGAGGAAATTAATAAACTGCCCATTTTAAAACTGCCACATTTCCCTTCTAAGACCCTCCATGCTCTTCTGGACTTTACCAGACTTCAAGCTTCCAACAGGATGTCTATGAGGATGCATTTTTTGCTTCACCTCAAATTTGTTTATGCAGCAAAAAGGATGGAGGAAGTTCTTAGAAAAAAGGCCAATATTAAAGCATGGTTATGCCAATGGTCAACCAGTACTTGGGTGATGTGCATAGGAAATTTAGAATTTTTGCTAGGAGGTGGTGGTTGCTCCTGTCAGGACTTCCATGGGCCCTGGGAACAGCAGACCAGGTTATAAACTGCAATGCTGACACACTAGATGTTCCCTTTTCTTTCTCAAGCCCAGCTATTCTATTGGTGAACTGCTATTCAGTGATATGCACCACTGACGAAATATGTGACTACACTATTACCCTTTGACATGGGATGAGACACAGAAGTACAGAATTCAGCACTGAATTCACACCCAAATATCACTATTTCTGTGCAATTCACAACTTTTGCTGGTCCAAGAGAAGCTTCAGCCTGAGCATGCTACCTACAGAATGAGGAAGTACAGAAATTGCCTATTACCACAACAACAAAGTTTAAATATGATTTTTGGCTTTGAGTTACTGCAACTATACAAAGGGAGCCAGAGGCACCAAGCCTGTATGATTTAATTGCCGTTATAGATAAAGCTTATCACAGAGCTGAGAACTGAATGTACTCATTTGGAGGAAGGCTGCCCCCTAATACCTGGGAGTATCCTGCAATGAGGATGCATTTCCAACATGGTCCAAACACTGTGACCTGCTGCTTACTCAAGATTCATCACCAAGCCACACTGTCTGTCAATGCAGATACAGAAAATCTATCTGCTTGGTTGTTCTACATCCAGGAAGTTAATCTTGTTTATGAAATTCAGCATTTCAATATACATCTTCTTCTTATGACCAGAGGATATAATTACCTCTTACTGCAGCAGTGAATTTTAATAATTATAATATGGAAACACCAGAAGTCATTGGGATTGGGAACCCTTTGTGCCTGGCACTATGCATGTAAGGAAAGGAACTTTTTAGATTGCTTTTAAATGGAAAATAAGCTGCCAGTTACTCTTATGACAAGTACAGAAGTGTAGGCGCAAAAGTAGATAAAATCAGCAGAAGAGCATTAACAGTAACAGGAAATGTTCTATAAATGCAATAGTATTAAGAGGAAGACCAAGTAAAAGAACCAGTTGCAGCTCAGTAGAGAAGAAGAGCTACCCATGGATGATCATGTTCAGTATCTTCAACAAAAAGTCATCTGTTAATAAAGAAGTCATCCATGATCAAGTGGCTGCCATAGTTAATACTAGCAACAAAGGGTTAAGATCTCAGCCTGCAATAGGGAAGGAAAAAGTTGGAGAACACTGAGATTGATAGATTCATCCTAAGACTTTTAAAGAACTGGCTCATAAATCTCAGAGCAATTGCTAATCACCTCTGAGAATTCATGGAAAATCAGGGAGGGAGAGTTCTGGCAACACAGAAAAGGCAAAACATAGTGTCTAGCTTGGAGAAATGGGAAAAGAAGGAAATGGAGTTGTGGAACAGCCACTTGAACTCTAGTTCCTAAAGTAATTGAATAAATTATTTAACAATTTTTTAAGGACCCTGAGCAGACAACAAGGATGTAATTAAAAGCCCACACCATTTTGTCACGGATAGAGCTGTTGAACCAATGTGATCACCTGCATGTGACTGAACACTAGCCCCAAGGTGGAAGTGGGGCCGTAGAGGTGTCAGCAGTGGTACACTCTCCTAGAGAGAAAAACATCTTACTGGGAAGGAAAATGAGAGAGCAGCCTGAGAGACATGGACCTGGTAAGACCTCAGCTGGAGCTATGTGTCAAGTTTTGAGCTTCATTCTTTAAGATATGAACAAACTGGCTAGTCCAGAAGAGAGTGTAAAACAGAGATCTAGAAAAAATGACCTGAAAGAAAAGAGGAAAAGTTGTTAACACAGAGCAGGAATGAGGGAGGGAGGAGTGGCTCGGATACCAAGCTGCTGAAAAGAGAAGGATGGTTTATTTTCCCATCCATCATAGGTGGGATAAAAATGGATTTAAATTGCAGGAAGAAAGGTTCAGGATGGAGGTGATATTGAAGCCATGGTATAGCTTAGACTCCCTTAAGAAAAGACCAGATAACTGTTTATAAGAAATTATGTAGGTATTATCAAGCCTTTCTTGGAGGAATGAGCCTATGACTACAGTATGAGATACACATATGTACTCTGGGCAGTTGTTCTCGAAGATCACACTATGCTGAAATTCCCTCAGGTGGCTTGGAATAGATGCACTTGATATGAAAATGGAAATATTATTTAATGTATGACATCATGTATTAGAAAGAAAACAAAATCTAATATAAGAAAATGCTACTTAGAAAAGGTCAACACTTGGAGTTGAAAGTTAAGAAGAATTGGGGTGGGGACTATGTAATATTTCTGACAGCATTCACAATGCAATCTTGAATAATATTATTACAAATAATTTTCTTCCACAGGCCTCTGATACTTGAGTTATGTGATTACTGAGAAACTGCTTAACTCTACCTCATTTCTGTCCTCTGGGGGGGGAATTTATTATGAGGGTAATAGACTCAGCTGTAAGAGCAACAATTTAGACTGACAGCAATTGGGAATAAGGCCCTAGAGACCACCATGACGTGCGTTTTACCTCTCCTTGATCCTGATATTTAAGAACAAATACGAGTCATTTAACTACCACCAGCCAAACCAGTAATATCTCCCTGCAGACACCCAAACCAGGCCATTTTCAAAGGGGTGTGGAAGGCCTAGGTTCAGTTTTGTTCATCGATCACTTCTCATATCAGTCATGCTCCCCTCACATTCAGACAATTCTCCATCCATAAGCCAAATGCAAGAGGACTTTTCCAACACACTCTGAATCACGAAGCCAGACAAGCTTCTGGACTGATCCAGCAGGCCTTTAAAAATGTCAGTATAAAATGTATGCGCTTGAATGACAGAGACACAAGGTCATTGTTTTTGAAAAGACCTGGTAAAAACCAGACAGAGGTTGATAGGATCACAGATCCAAGCCTGTGCTGTATTATTCAAAGGATTCTGCAGATCAATGACCTTGGATTTATACTAAGTACATTGGGCACAGGGGTCTCTGCCAAAGCCCTTGGGCATTGCAGCACCCACATGCTTGCAACATCTGAGGGTTTCTGCGAGAGGCTGAAATACGGAGATGCCTGTTTCCTCCTCCAGCCCAGCACCCCAGCAAAGGTGCCATCCTGCAGCCCTGCACTCTCACGTCACCCTCCTCTGCTCAGCATGTGGCACTGCCTCTGGTCTCATGTATAATTACCTGGACATCATTACCTCAAAGAGGCACAAAGAAATAATTCCTAGACTATAAACCCTCTCCACATGAACCGCTGTGAACTTTTGCACGTGAACCACAATAGCATTTGCAGTTGAGGTATTTTGAAGCCTGGGACTGCAAAAAACATGAACCTAGGCAAACCAAGAAAGTTCTGTTGAGTCTGCCAATTATATCCCAATGCTTTAGATGGGATTTTTAAAGCCATGGGATTTTTAATTCATGTGTTGTTTTGGTGAAAAATGTAGATTTCTATTTGTAATCTAGACTTGATGTAAAAATAAACGGTCAGAAATTTCTTGGTAACAACCCTGTGGAGAACAGAAAAAACAGTGAAATATTGCAGCACCACTTTTGGTACAGCTAATCCAGGAGTCATGGAAACACCCTCTTGAAAATATCCAAAAAACCAAGCTCGTAAGAGGTACCCTCTGTCAGGAGTTTGCCCTGCTCATGGTACCTCACTGTCTGCACCACTTCCCTCCTGAAACTTCCCGCAAAGTCCACAGGCCAACCTCTCCATGACATCTGTGGCGCTGCACCCAGTTGCCTGAATACTTGTGTTGGGCTCAGAGAGACACAGGCGGGAAAAGAAAGCACTTAGTTCTAGGAAAATTGCTTTAATTCAAACCCAAGAGCCACTTTCTGGCTTGTAAAAAACATATTTGCACCTTCCTGTTCTGCTGCAACAGCTTCATTTATGGAGGAAGGAATTGGGAGCCCTAGCACAGCCTTGCATTTGCAGGCAGGTCCCACCTCCTCCTGGACACCAAACACCAGCCTTGGCCTCACGCCTAGGAAAGAAGCAGGACGATGCAGAACAGATGCTGAATTCAAATTACAGATTGATAACAACACCCCCAGGCTCCTGCTCTCTAAGTTAGCAATAGGAAGAACAGTTTGGCAAGACATGAAAACTGCATTTCAGTGTAGCTCCTCACGGAGACTGCCATACAGCCTGTTTTGAGCGCAAGAACATAAATATGCAGAGCGTATCAACTGCCTCCATTCAGCACTGCAGACTTCACCTGAGCAAATGCAGGTGCCCACAGCCGGTCTGGCTGGTGCGCTCTGATCACTGGGGAGAAACAGAGGACCCAGCTCCTTCAGCCTGGACATCTGAAAAAGCATCGGGAGAGTTTGACCTCAGAAGTACCTCTCCCTCAGTTGGCTATAAAGGAATCTGAGTGTTTTGTCTCTCTAAAGTAAAGATGAACTTATTCTTCGCTGCCTACATGTTAGACTGAGAAGTTTCTGCTCCAGGACTTCTCGCCTGTCCATATTGGACCATCACAGCAGAAACAATCCTTGAAGCTTATGAGAAACCTGCCGTCCCCCTGACCATCCCGTGCTTGCTCTCCCGCCTGTTGACTGCCCACGGGCAGCCTCCCCAGGGGCAGGAGGACATTCACCGCAGAGCCTGGCAGCTAACGTGCTCCCTGAGGAACGGCGAAGTGCGTGCTTGACTCCGCACAGAAAAAGTGAAAACTGAACCCACATCTCCCACTTCCTGCTCTCGAGCTGCTCGCCTGCTGCAGGAGGCTGGTGGTTAACAGCCTCCCTCCTCTCCCTGCAGCTTTTAACGAGTCGGTGGACATCAAAAGACATACAGTCCTCCTGCACGGACCCACATCAGGCACTGCAGCTGCCAGGAGGAGCCCTTGCTCACACCACCCCCAAGACCTTGCCTTTCCCACTGGTGAGCTTTGGGGAGCTCCTGCTAAGCATAAACCAACACTCAGTCCCCTTTGGAGAAACCAGCATCTCTTGCATCATTTGTACAAAAGGGCTGAATGCCTGTCTCAAACAGTAGAGATAACCTGCTTGAGCAGCACACCTACGTGTTAGTGACCAGGTGGAGGTCTGGCTTTGGTGCCATCTGTAACACCTTGTGATCTGTGTGCTCAAACTGCTTCACCCCCCACCACCCTAGTCCCAGAGAGGCAAGGGACGTGTTCAGCGTCCCTGGAGACCCAGCTGCTGCAACCACAGGGTAAAATAGTGGGGGAGGCATTGAGCTGCCTTACAGCAGGGTTCTGCTCCCGTCCCCACTCTCGACGTTCACTTTGAACAGACTCTGGTGCTCAGTGGCCCTGAGAGCTCACACAGCAAGAAGCCACTGCAGGAAAACAGCAAGTCGCCTGCTGCTGAGAGCTGGACCTCTCTGTGGAGGGAGGTTCAACAGGGTCACCATGGGACTGCTGCTGAATGCAGATGGGGTTAAAGAGGCAGGGGAGGATTGAAGGGGAGGCCAGACCAGGTCAGCTCTCCACCCGCGCCATAGGTCTTCACCTGTTATAGCCTAAGTATCCTTCACATTGCTCTAAATATTGCTGTGCCTGTTGCTGAACCAAAACAGAGAAAGCTTATGGACAACCCAGGATCAGCAGGATCTCTGTGCCTGTGACATTTGTATATGTGCCACCTTCCTGTGCAGGCCCTGTAGACAAGTGTCTGTCTCCCCCACCTTCACGGGTGCTTCAGAGCGTGTCAGTAGTGCAGTGATGCTCCTGCCACAGCAGTTCTGTGTTGTTCATCCCAAATTCCTGTAATTGACTGGATTAAGGGAGAAAAGTTGGTCTGATTACAGAAGGAATTTCCCTGGTGAATCCTGCACAGCTGCAGGATCTCACCATGTGAAGAAAAACAAAACCTGCTTTATTTGAGGGAAATCTGGGAGGTTATCCTGGTTTTGGCCTGACTCTAGTAGTCATCTTGCACACTTAAACATATTGAATCTGTGTCTAATTAATCATATGCTACTACACCATGGCAACACACTTAGTATTATTGTTCTTCAGAATAATATTGTTTAAAAATACAGAGAACTACAACTTCACTGTAACTTGTGGTTGTTGTTCCTCAGACTGTGCTCCTGAGAGAGGGAATCTCTGGAGCTGAAAGCCGTTTTCTCAGCATGCTCTGAGCAAAAATAATGAATGTGACATTTCATGATCTCCACTGAAAGAGAAAAGTCTTTAGACAGGAAACAGGGCTGAGATCAAAATTAGTGTTACAGGAACAGCTTTCAGATCTGGCTTGCTCTTTTCTGGAGTGATATATTTAACTCCTTCAACTGAAGAAATTGCCTTCCTACTGCTGGAGCTGAAGCTAGCAGACAGAGGAGAAAATGAGCCAACACTGAAGAATTTATAAATTTATATATTTTATTTATTTATAAATAAATTTCTCACCTTGAGAATAAAATGTGGAAGCTGTCAATGAAGACAACATCATAAATAAAGGAAAAAGCTTACAACAGAAGAAAAAATTGAGTCCTTCATTGTAATGATCAAGTGATTCAATTCTACTGCTTGGAAATATTCTGATAAGGCAACTGAGGCAGTTACACTTTACATGAGAGAGAGAGAGACAATTGCTGCTCCCTGCAGAGCAGAATAAGACATCTTACATGTACGGGCTCTATCAGAGGACAAGCTGTAACCGTATTTGTTAAAATAAAAGTAAGTCTTTTTAAGGATTTTAACTGCACTGCATTTCAAGCTGTAAGAAGCTGGAGGACGTCTGCCCTTCAAACTGCATGCCACCTGAGCAAAGCGACAATTACAAACCATGATGTAAAAATATTTGCTACGTGCCCTCCCTGGCAGGCAGATCCACTCATGACAGCTGTCTGTTGCATCCAAGCCAAATAGTCCTGACGATGCTAATGCTGCATTTCTCCACGGGGGTACAGGTGTGCACCCTGGGCAGGCACCACCAAGAGGTGCTGGGAGCTGCACTGTTAAAACAATGCAAGAACCCACAAGGCCTCCATCACACAGAGCAAGGCAAAGTTTATTAGTCAGCATCATTGTTATTTTCAAAAAAAGGACTAATGACTTGGATTGATTTTGAGTCTTCCATAGGTGGTGTGTGTCAGAGAGGATGAAGGTGCACAGAGGTTGAAGCATGAATCCTCTGAGATGAGAAAAAAACAGCAGAAGACTGCATGAGGCTCTCACCTGGTGGAGATGAGGACCCATCCCACCCCAGCACAGGGAGGGAAAGGCCTGAGCACAGCAATCCAAATCAACCTCCCCCCAACACTTCCCTCCCATGGGGGGGGGAAAAGGGGCTTTCAAGCTCTCTTCCCTCTAACCACAGGCAAACATTGGATCCTCCAGCACTGAAGGCAAAAGCAAATTCCGTACCACAGAAATGCATGTTGAGATTCGTTCGCTCCAGGGGCTGACACTGGGGCTGGAAACAGACTGGAGTTCCTGAGCTCCTCTTCACTGGCTGCCAGGGCACATACCCTGACCCAGCAGTGGCATCTGAGCTCAGGAGCAGTCTTGCCCCCAGAAGGCAGCAGGAGGGGGAAGGGAGGAGGGGACTCAGCCGTGTGGCTCTAACAGCATTGCATAAATCAGGGACACATACACACAGAGCACTAATCAGTGCTAACCCCGGGACTACAGGCATTCCTGCTTGTGTATTTCTGATCCTACAGTCACAAAAGAGCCATTTCCAGAGATCCACATCTTGTCCAGCAAAAAAGCCACTCCATTCAGCGCGTCCGGCTTTGTTCCCTGTGTTACAAAAATCACTGTCTTCCAGCTCTAAGTGCTGCTTTGCACAAGACCCAGTGCATGGCACTCGGCTGGCCCCCTCTGATCAGCCCAGCTCGTCAGCACCAGCACCTCCCCCGTCCTGCCAAAATGCTAAAAGGCATAAGAACAAGCCTATTCATAGTCAACTCAGAGGAAGGGGTAAGACCCATTGGCTGCAGAGACTGAGCCTAATGCAAAGTCCACTGAGGTCAACTGAAAGAAAAATGGTGAAGCAGAAGAGCCCTTCCCAAGAAGAGCTCTGTGCAACTGAGGCTGTGGCAGCAGCTGGCTGCTGCCTGGGCCTGCCCGGCTCTCCATGCAACCCATCTGCAGGCAAACCAGCAGCCTGCTGGCCCAGGAGTGCCAAGATGTGGGCAGCTTCCCATGTGACATCAGTGCAGATGATATAACAAGGTGATCTGTGTACCTGAAATGATCTGCACTTGGCTGCAAACTAGCAGCCTCTCAGCCCAGAAGATACGGGTGGAGCAGCTCTTGGCCTGGAGAAGAGAGCCTGGGGAACGCTGTGCCATTCGGTCATGGTCACCAGGGAGGTGGCAGTCCCCGTACTCCCCTGATCAGACTGGAGTGGTCCTCCCTTGGACACACAGAAGGAGTAGTGCATGGGTGCAAGCCTATAAGAACTTGCTGGGCATCACTGGCTGGAGCTCTGTGATCAAGTTCTCCAACCTACTGGAGTAAAAAAGGCAGCTGGAGATACAGCATTCAGTTTCTCTGATTCACAATGAGGGCAGCAGCCCTCAGCTTCTTTCCCCTTTCATGTGCTGCTTTGGGGCTGGTGGTCTTTATCTGTGGGTTCCTTGTCCATGGGGCTCCAATGTGGCCAGAAGACCTCCTGTCCTCTTCCAGAAGAGAGTCTCACCTTTGAGAAGTGGCAGGTCCCACCTCAAAACTGACAAGATGCCAGAGCGGGGGATCGTTAATCATAGATATGCTGGAAGATGCCCTGTTCTATCCTACCTCCTACACTGATGAGGCAGGCAGCATCCTGCTTGGCACACATTGGGCAGCGCAGAGCACCAGCCACAGTGATCACAATATGCTGGGAATAGTGATTTACACCAGCTCTCCTCCCTGCCACTTCCAGCACAGCCAGCAAGATGCACATCAGAAGAATTTGCCATGGCCCTGTCCTTGAGCTGAATTAGAGCCCGTGATCATGTCTCTGGACAGCACTGAGAGAAAGCTTTGTCCTTCACCAAAGATCTATATTCAGACTTGGTAAATTGTGCTGGCCAAGAGCAGAGGAGGAAGCAGGAGTGAGGGAGTCTAGCAAAGCCCGGGGCAATGCAGCTGAGATAGGATAAAAATTATTTTCCAAAAGGGACCCACAGATAATTTAAACATGATTTCTTTCTGGAAATACCTGAAGTTCTATTCTTCATCCCATAACAGGCTGAAGTTCAATTCCAGTCTTCATTTGGTGCCAGTTATCACTGTGATAATCAGCAGTTCACAGCGCAGAGACAAGTCATAGGGTCTCCTCTAAATCTTGCTATTGAGAGTGATTACTTGGCCTTGGGTAATGAATTAGCCCTATTATACAGCAGCTGGCACAGGAGAAGCAAATCTGCTGCTCAGGCAGCTCATTACATGGGCAGGGCTGGAACTGCTCAGCCATGTGCTACACACACAGCCCTCAGCAGGATTTTTAAACTGAATTCTGCAGATAGTCCACACATTTCTCTGGGACTGCAAAATACACTACATTCATCAATCCAGTTTCTGGCTATTCCTTTCTGAGTTAAGCATTTGCCCACCCCTTGGAAATATAATTCCTCTTCTGTGCAATTTCTGCATGGCATTTTGCCGTTTCAGTATCAAATTCGAACTGCATTAATTCTTCATTCTCTGCCATCCCTTGCAAACTGTCACTCCAAACCTCCATTTTTCTCCTCCAAACACCTCCATACTAATTATTCCTTCTCCCCCACTACCAAAAACTTGCCAGCTCTTGATGCTGCCTCTTCTACAACCAAGCCTCACTTCTGCAGCAACCGAAACTGTGCTTGTCATGCACCAGCTTGTCATTGTAGGTCTAGCTTTGTGGCTTTGTGGCACATGGCTCAAGGAGGAGCATGTGAGCACACAGCAACTACAGGGTTTTGTTTTGGCAACATGAGTAAAGTGCTAAATAAGTGAATTAGAAAGGATCAGGAAGACAAAGCAGATCCAGTCAGCCAATTTAAAAGAACATTCTGAAAGTGCTTATAGATTACCAGAGGAAAAAAAAGCAGAATGACAGAATACACTCAATAGCAATGTTATAGCCATGACGGCATATGTGTTAGATACTCTTGGGAGTCCTGGTATCTACTGTTAGACCAACTATCACAAGCATGCTTGTGAAAACATAAACTCCTTTCTGTGAAGACTTTCAGAAGAAAAGCAGCAGCCAAGGAGTGAGAGAACTACTATGCAAAATAAAAAATGTATAAGCCAGAGAGCAAGGAGCAGAAACAAAAAAAATTAGTCTTCCTCAAGTCAAAAGTGAACCTCAAAGGCCTGATGATGCCGCTCACTCCTCAAGCAATTCAAGAAAAGCAGAGTGAGAAGTGTGCTGTAAATATGTGCGAGTTATACATAATTTTTTACATGAGGCAAAAGCCTGAAGAGCATCAGTAAGTCTCCAGTGAACAGGTATCATCACAGCAAACAAATTACACTAGTAATACAGGCAGAATACTACATATGGAGGTACTAATTGGAATCCTACAGGTATCTTTCATGTCCCAAACAATGTCCACCAGCCCAAATACCGTTGCTTCTTCCCTCTGTCTTCCACAAAAGCTGGTCCTTTGGCAGCCCAGGGAGCTCTCAGGAGAGGGGAGATGCTTCATTTTAACCCCTTCCATGGTCCCCATTCAACTGCTGAATTTTTTCTCAATAGTCTTAGGGCTGCTTGACCATGTCTCTGACTGAATGGGTATGAGAAGGCTAGCAGAGGCCATGAGCAATGCTGAAATGCCAAAAAGCGCACTGCAGGTCCAGTAAAAGATCAGATTTAACTCTGAGCTAACAGATCTTCCTTTGAAAGTTAAGGAAGATTTTACAGGGGTTTCAAGTAAAAGATAGGGGCAAACATGGGAAGATAAAATGAGCAGCTTGGGACTTTTAATTATGTTGTGATGTGCCTCTGCTCTCCACACACTCTCACACCTTTCTCCCTTTTACCCATTCCTGGACTCGCTGAGTGTGAGAGGGCATTTCAAAGACTAAAATTCAGTGCTAATGGGACAACCTGACAGTTACAGGCTTCGTATCCAGCCCAGAGGGAGCTCCTGCTTCCTCTCTATGTAATGTGTTAAAGCCTTGCAGTGTTGCCCCTGCTCTGGCAGCTCCACTAGCAATGCTGCCCAGCTCTGGATCGGGTGTTGCAGCAGCAAGCAGCATCACAGCTGGGCTGGGCAGACCCTCTGCAGCTTTCACGTCAGCTGCGTGCCTTCCTTGCTTCGGAGCACTCTGTAGGACAGTCACGGAAACTCACTTGCATGCCTTCCTTATGGACCTTGGCTGGATCCATCCTATGATACAAACATCCCAGGTCTTCACAAGACTTTTTATTTTTAATTACCTTTTACTGAGCTTGTTTTCCTCCATGGAAAACCAACTGACAGGGCAGAAGAGAAAGGCACAGAACTGATCAACAGGGGCACACCAAGTGATAGCAGACAAAACAGTTAATGTTGAAATTATTTTGTTCCTAGCATACACCCTGGAGACTGCACTAGCAGAGGTGCAGAGGGCTATCGCAAGCTGCCACGGAGCTGGGAAAGCCCTGGGAGATCTGTGCAGTAAACAAACTTGGTGCTTAGACCAACACTGGAAGACCACAGTGCTTTTGCTGCCAGCATCACAGTGGGAATATCTGTGGTTCAAGAACAGTCTGCACAGTCTACTTTTACCAGCTACGAGCACAGGAAGAAGTGCCAGACAGATCTCAAACGATGCCAGAGAAAGATTTTCGACCTTTGGTTCTGCACCCTTCTATGAGTTCAAAGATCAGTGACCACAGTCACCTGTCAGTCAGCCTAAATTCACTCCAAAGTGGCCCATACCAACAACTGAGTACTGAGGGGACTGCTCACAAATGCTGAAAAAGGTGTATGTTAAAAGACATTGGCCTGTTCCACTGCTGGATGCGCTCTTCTACAAAATGCAGAGCAGTAGCTCCTGAGTAACCCATGGCATCCCCCTTCTGGAATTTGCCAGCAAAAAAGCAAACCACAAATGTACTAGGCTAGTACAAAAGCTGGTTTGATAGCATAATGTGGAAAACTGGATTACTAGTACGAGCAAAAAACTTTCACTGGTATTACATCCACCTGTAAAAGGAGTGTTTCCCAGGACGGTCACCACAGTGTGTACAGAGAAAGTACCACAGCAGGCAGAGTACTACCAGCAAGTCTATAGGTCATGGAGTACAGCCTGCTCTCCCCCTCAATTAAAACAAGTGCACTTTTGCTGGTATGGCAGGTATGCGAGGGGCTCTTGCAGGCCCAGCCCTCTCCCATGCCTAACCCCCATGCTGCATAGGCTCAGGCTGTCTGGCTGCACTGCAGATACAGTGCAAATCTGGAGAGCTGATAGCCCAGGTTTCCTGCCACATACCAACCCTTTACACGAGGTCCTCTTAATAGGTAATATTTTACACAGTGGCATGACATAAAAAATTCCAACCATGCTAAAGCATACTTACATTTTTCAAGACAAACACTTGTTGAAGCACCCTGTTCTTGAAAAACAGCGGCTGAACAAACTGTTAGCCTTGATTTTACTCTGTTCTGCACTCTAAGTGGATCATACCAATAAAAGGGAGTGTGACATGTAATTAAACACGGCCAATGACACTTTAAACTGACGTAAACTGATGACAGCGTGCAAAGCACAGAGTGTGGATCATCAAGTTCATTATGCTTCTTTCAGATTTCCCCAGGTCCTCCTTCCCTGTCTGCAAATGCAGAGCCATGCTTGGTTACTGGAAATGTGCACAGCAGGGAGCAGCCACTGCAACATGGCCCAAGCTTTTGGGAGGCTTCCAGCAAATCTGCCATGTGTGCACAGTAAGTGAGGCACATCCCGTAAACGCTGAATTCTGAAAAAGCTGCACAGAACAAGTGCTCCCTGGAAGTGTCAGAAATCAAAGACAGAAATATGGGTGCCTTATGTCAAATATTCCAAGACACAAGTTAGCAGTGCTGCCTGCCTGCCACGCTCAGCAGGCTGGCTCCCCATGCTCTGCCAATGGTGCGAACAGGATGAACACATGCAACATGAGCAATACCACTCTTGCTGCCCTGAGTTGTAGCGTGGGCACAGTGAAAACAACTGCAACAGTCCAAAATATTTCCAAAGGCAGATACTATCTGCAATGCTGCAACACCACATACTTGATCCTATTATTGTGGGACTTCTCCAAAATAGAAGAATGTCCTATATTTGGGATTGCACTTGGTGTCAGTAGTCAGTGAAATAATGAAAACAAGTCCTGAGTACATACTCAGGCATTTAAGATTCTGGTAACGCAGAAGCAGGGTGCATTACTAAAGTGATGTGCTCCATGGGGCATAAGCAACTATGGAACATAAGGAATCATGGAGAATAAAACAAAGGTTTAATCTGGTTATTTAAATGACCGATTAATTCCACCTGGTCATTTATTATCACACAGTTAAAAGTGAAGTAAGTAGAGAAAACCAAACCCCACCAAATCTGCCAGAATCTTCTGGTCTTGGTTTCAGAGCTAAATTTTCCATTTTGGACACCAAAATAAAGGAGTTTTTTAGAAAATACTCAGTATCTGGCATCTTCTCATTATGCCTACTGTGTCTTTTTAAACTACATTCAGTATAAAGTACCATGTAATACATTCAGCACACCTTGTTTGCAGCGCAACATTCAAGACATTGAAGGTGCATTTTGCAACGAAGCTGGAAGGAAAGTGAGACTATTTAGAGTACCCCATGCCTAACACTGCAGAAGTCACTCCTGTGTTTGTCTACGGATGCATGCCCCACTCGGAGCACAGAATGAACAGGCAATTATTTAGGGATCCAAGCAATCTTCAAATGAGTCTTTAAATGATATACATTTTTCATCTTCACTGTATATCCACCCTTAACATGCAGGTGCATGGCAACTCATTTAATCTTTAACATCTACAAGGCAGACATCTGCAGCGAGACCATTTTTAGACTCTCTTTGTAATCCATGGGCAGAAAGAGGTCCTTCCAGATTAAGCCTCCCATGACGTTTTTTCATCTTTTAGCTAAGGATAAAGAAAAACATCTTTAAAAATTCTGTCCTGTGCAATTTCTGCAAAGCTACCAATGTGACCGTTCTCACCTGCTACAGGTGCAGCATCCATGAGTCCATCTTCTGCAACATCCCAACTTGTGCAGAGGGCAGAAGAGCTCACAAAAAATGCCACACCCATCAGTAAGATCTTTCCTTTCACAGATATTCAGTTTTTAAATTCTATCTATAACTTCAACAGTCCAAGACACTTATCACCACGTACATTATAGACTGCACTCTTACAAGCGAGGGATTGTGAACTATAGTATCACATCTCCTTCACACTCTCGTGGGGCTTTAAAATCCTTCAGAACCCTTGATCAAAAACTGATCTTCTGGCAGCAAAACATTTCCTCACTCTTTGAATATGAGAAAATAGATCATTTCATTTCATTCACATCTTCCAGAAATGTCAATGGTCAGATGACCAGAAGTTTCAAGTCTGAAAAGATACAGTTACACAAAGTCATAGATATGAAAAATGACACTTCGAAACTAAAACGCAAAGCAATACCACACGATTCTCATTGTCACTCCTATCCCACAAATGCCCCACTTTGGACAAAGATCTGCTGTTGAATCACACAAAGCAGATCAGCCTCAGCAGCTGTGAGCACTGAATTTTGAAAACTCTGCCCTTCCCCCTGAGACAACACCCACAGCAGCCTCCATCTACAGCCTTGCGAATCTCCCCCTTTGCCTTCCTTGGACATCCCCAAAGGGAGTCATCCCTGCACCGGGAGAATCAAAATCATCCTTCTGCACCTGGAGGAGATGCTGTCCCCTCTTCGGCTGTGGTTGCTGCTCCTCCCCAGCACCATCTCTCCATGGCAGCAGAACAGCCAGAACGCTCAAGGCAGTGCCACAGGCACCCCTGGGTAGGGCCAGCAGGAGACCCGAGTACCAGTTCCAGCCTGGCAGTTCTCAGCCAAGTAGCTTAACTGCTAAGCTTGCAGCATCAGAAGCTGAACACCATACAGGTTTCCTGAGCACAACGCTGTGCTCACTCCCTAGCCACATAAAAACCACAGAAGGGATCAGCACCCACAGCCTTATCAGACTGGATTAAAGACCAGATTCCTCTCCCATCACACAAGACTACGTATTGGAGCATTACTTGTTCCATGGAGTATCCTTAGAAAAAAGCAGTGGTAGCAGCCGCATTTGTATCTGAGATCACCACACTTCCCCTTGGTCCTTGTTGCTCTGACTCTTTATGTTGAACTGATTTTTGAGTGGGGAGATGGAGGAACAAGGGAGTGTGATAACAAACTCCGAGGATGCTGAAGAACCTGCTAAGAAAGCAAAGCACCATTGCTGCACGCAGGAGGTATCGACACCACATACAAAGAGCCCAGGCCTCAGGTACTCACAGCCAGCCAGGTACTGCCCATACACAACCTTATTCTTTTTACAGGCATCAGGAAAAGAAAGCTCTGTTGCAATAGGTACCAACATCTCCTCTTTTCCAAGCGTATTGTACACATTATATAGCTCCCATGATAGCAGAGAGCAGCTCCAGCAGCTGCTTGTGCCAGCCCTCACTGTGGCAACACACAGCACAGCCGTCAGGTTGTAGCACTGGCTACAGTAATGCTCATTTCTAGGACTGGCTGGATATTTTCTGACAAAATGTTTCAGGGTTTTTCTTGGTCAAAATACTCTCCATCACTAACCTGAAGAAAAAGAAATATAGACCATAATTTTTTTCTCTCTAGAAATAGGGGTTTCATCATAATACTGTTTCACATAAATGTTCAGAAATTTAATTTTGTCATGAAATGGAATTCTCCTTGCTCATCAGCTGGCAGGTTCTAGTTTCTCCTTAAGGACACTGTCTCCTTGGATCATATCAGCTTACAACATGATAGAGTTTGGCACAGAAATCCTCTGCACATTCTCTGCTATTACAAAATAAATTAGAGGCATTATCGTTTCTATGAATTCTTTTATCCTTTTTTTCTATGACTACTCAGGCACAAAGAATGAAGCAGTTCATGCCATGCCATGTCTCCCGCAGCTGAATGTGCCACAACCTCCAGGCTCAACTGTTTGCACATTTCAACGTCCCCGTGGCAGATGTCACAGGTTGGGTTAGGTGAGGTGAGTTACCCCCCCAAATATTACACAGCAGTGGAAGTAATGTATACTACTGTCTGATGCCTGCACGTGCACCACGCATCAGGGAGAAGCATGCGATTCTTTCCTTCCAAAGTGCCTCACGGTTCCAGTAAATCAAGCTGTAAAAATGCAGACAAGATCAGTGGCAGCTCTCAGTCCTACTCAGTCCAGCTCGCTCAGTCAGATTCCAGAGCCACCTCCATCCGTGCTAGAAGCACACACTGTGCTTCATACAGAGACTTACATCTGTGGGATGACTGAAGCTATAAAAAGTGCTGACAATTTTCAGCAAATTTGCATATGTTGCTACTGCTGCTGCTTATATAACTGAATTCTAACTAACCACAAATACAAAAAGCAATGCCCAAAATAGATTTTAAAACAAACCACTTGCAAATGTGACTGAATGACACATCTCCCCACCCCTCTGAAAATCACTTCTCTAGAAAAGGCAGACGCAACAGCCAGTGTTTCCCCAGAGAGTCCCATGCAAAGCACCTCCTGGAGTACATACCCCAGAGGTTTAACACCTCAGTCTCTTGACATTTATGCTGCCCTGCACCAATAAAGGTTGTGACAAAGTGGGACACACCTGGGACTTGCCCTAGGTTGCTCTCAGGTCTGGAGCCATATAGATCTTTCTACACACATCATCATCCCAAGCATCTCTGATGCAGGTGGGTTGAGGAGGCAGTCAGCCTCTAGGTAGGAAACATTTTGTTGCCTTCAGCTGTTATGAAATCCCTCACTGTATCACACACCACATTCCATTTGCTCTGTACCTGTGTTCACCATGGCAGTGCTGGCTTGAAGGACTGCTCATTGCCTGTATTTGCACAGAATCCTCTTTGCACCAGGCTGGAAAGGGCAATTGCTTAACCTGGGACTGCAACAGTCTGGTACAGAGGGTGCCTGTATGGCTCTGCTCAAATGGTCAAAAAGTCAGGCAAAAAATATAAGAGTACACATGAGGGAGGAAATGGTCAGAAGATGCAGCTGCTAGTCCCTGACTTTCAGGTCTCACGGCTGACATAGCTATAAATCGCCAGAGGGGTGAAGGCTGAAGCTGATGGTGTATCTACTCAATGGAATATGGATCACAAGCAACAACATCACTCCTTCCCCAAGCCCTTGAATTTGCAGAAAAGTGTTGCTTGCTTACAGACCAAGCTCAAAGCAAAACCCTATGAATTTGGCAGCACTCTTTTGGACTCCTCTGGTGTCAATGGATGCCACATTCCGGAAATATTGGTTAGGGGCTGTTTCTCCATTAAACTGCTATCTCCATTAAACTACTATCTCCAAGAGCACAACAATATAAGAAACAATATTTGGCTTCCCAGCACAAGGAAGACAAGGACACACTGGTACGAGTCCAGCAATGGACCACAATGATGATTAAGGGATGGCAACATCTGTCATACAAGGAAAGGCTGAAAGAACTGGGACTGTTTAGCATCAAGACAAGAAGGCTTGAGAGGGATGTTATCAATGTGTATAAAAACCTAGGGGGGGGGGGCGGTAAAAAAAGCAGAGACAGACTGTTCTCAGTGATATCCAGTGAAAAGATGAGACACAACAGGCACACATTAAAACACAGGAAATCCCTTTTAAACACAACAAAAAACTGTGAGGGTAGTCAAACACTGGAACACATTGCCCAGAAAGGTTGCAGAGTCTCCATCCTTGCACATATTCAAAATGTGACCAGACATGGCCAGGGAAGCTGGACTAGCTGATCTCCAGAGGTCTCTTCCAACTCAGTAATTCTGTGAACAAGACCACAGCAGCCTCCCAGACTGCTGCCAATGAGCCTGTCCTCAAGGAACCCATCTGGAACCCCATCATGGTGCTAATATCCTCCCTTGTTCACTTTGCTCTCTATTTTTGATAGTCTTTTGGTTTATGCTATCCCTTTTGCTCTATGACAACTGTATCCTCTCCAGAGCTCACAGAGACATCTTGTTTCTGGCTTATCCCTACCATACACTCCCCAAGTCCTCCTCCAGCTCTCATTGTTTCCATCAGTGCCATGAGCAGGAACCTCCAGCCATCATTGTTTTCTTCTAACCCACCACTGTGGGCTTGCAGCAACCACAGGAGCAGGAAAAAAGGATGCCAAACGTCTTTACCTCTTTACCTCCCTGTGTCTCTCTTGCCCCACATTTACTACAGTTTTGGTCCTTTCCTTGATCTTCTGTGATGAATGAACTGAAAACACATTTTTGCTAGCAAGAGAACTCAGGAGGCAAAGGCAGCAATCCCTCAGGAATGCCCATCTCTAGCACTGGAGTTCATTTCCCACAAGCCACCTTCATGGTTTTCTCAGAGCTGTCCAACCCCACATTTGCATTAAAACCCACTCTGGTTAACCACCAGCCATGGATACCTGTTTTTCTTTGCAAGAGCCAAGAGCTCCCTCTCAGTGTGAGTACACACAAGGAGGAAGAGCCTGCCCTATCCTCAGCTCCTGGATAAGCCAGCTAGAGCCATGTGGCAGCATGCAGATGATCAGTGCTGGCAGTTCCACAGCTCGGCTGCCTGTGAAGAGACGCAGATGCTGTTGGTGCAGCACGGTTCCTCCCAAGTCGAAGATAGCATCAGAAACAGTCACTTCTCCTCTTTCGTCCAGCAGGAACCAGCATGCTGCAGACTGGCTGCTAAACTAACTGCTCAAGGGTGGAAGAGAGTCCCCTCTCAGCTGCTGTCTTTCATACCTTTCTTGCTTCCCTCTTTCAGCTCAGGACCAAAACTCAGCAAAGACTTTAGAGCAGTGCTGTCAGAGGAGATTTCAGTGATGGTAAACATGAAGTTGTATGAATGAGAAAATCCAGCTTGCCTGTCTATACACAGTGGCAGGCTTAAAGTTACAAAGGCTTCAGAAGAAGGCCATCTCCTTTTGCTAGCACCCAGCCACCTGACAGAATTTGCTGTGAGGAGAAAGGGTGTGTGCCATGCAGGCCAAACCCTGCCAGCCCTGGCACGCCTTGGACAATGCTGTGAGCCACGTGCATTCACTGCTGTGGCAGAAAATGCAGCCAGCTGTCCTTTGGGACAATGAGCTCCAGAGAGAGGAGCACAGGTACCTGCTGGAGTGAACTGGGCATGGGGAAGTGAGGGCAGGACAGAGGGTGGGAATAACATCTTTCTTTTTCAACAACAGCATGTGGTTAAGTTCAGCTCATAACATAATGCTGAACCTTACTGAAAGCTGCAGGGCCAGGGCCACCCAAAGCCAATATAAGTGCTGGCTGGTACTGAAAGGAGAATTGTGTTCATGGCCCCATCTGGCTATGCATTGTCATCTCCTCCCTGACACCAGCTCCAGTGTCAATGTGGTTGGACAGGGGCTTGGATCAGAGAACAGAGAAGGACAGTACTTCTGTCATTGTGTCTTTCAGTTAGGTCAGGTCCCTGAGCAAGCTAGCTGTGTACTTGCACACAAGGGAAAAGCTACCTGCACAGAGCCATGAGAGAGAAACACACACAGATCTTTCTTCTTCTCATGCATCTACTCTACTGTAATGTGTGCCAAGTACTTGTGGTCCCATAAATTTGGTTAATTTGGTTAATTAGCTCTCATTTGACATATTTATTAACTCCGGCTCATAGTCCTTATTAGGCACTGCCTCTGGAGAAAAGGAAAACATGCCAGAGTGAACACCACTCAGCACTTGCCATCTTTCTTACCTTCTTTCCAAAAGTTTGCTCAAGAGAAAGGAGGCTAGGATGTGTGGACAACTGGTCTGCAGCGAAGTTGTCAGTGGTACATAAGCCAAGGATCAAAAGGGCACATTTGGGGGCTGCAGGCACCGATCTGAGCACAGTGGAACTTGCTCAGACTTAAGTACGAAAAGAGGAGTTTCCAAGAGGGAGATGATAAGACAGCAAAGTTATTGTGTACAAAGAAGTGATTTTCCACTGCCTTTGCTGAGCAGAGTTTGTCTCATCTCATCATACATGTTGCCTCAAACAATTCCTAAATTCCTGGTTAGATGTGTAAATATTTATCAATTTGTGAAACCACAAACATTCACATATCTCAGTAAATGATCTTGTAGGTGGCAAAAGTGACAAACAAAAGGACTCCCACATTCTTAAACTAACAAAAAAAGTGCTTCAGTGGCACAGAAAAGTCCCTGGCCTCACTCTTGTAGCACTGAGTGGGGAAATTTTGCTTCTACTTTCCTGCCTTTCCAGGTAAGAATGAGAAACAGAAACTCAATGGAAACCTGACAGATTTTTTAATTCATTTGGACTAGAGAAATCAAAAGGCAATGCCAGATCTATAGGCAAAAAGTCCTTTTGCACAGAACCTTTTGCTCACAGGACATTGCTCTGTATGCATCTGGTGGGCCCGGTTCTGCTCAGGGCTGTCCTGCCACTCTGGATTCCCCAGAGGGTGTGCATGGAAAACTTGGGTCGGGTAGTGCCTGCCTTGCCTGTAAGCAAAGCAGGCTGTCTGATTCCCCTTAGAAGCCTGGAGGACAGAGGCTGACCCGAGAAACATTGTGCTGCTAACCACTTTAGCCCAGTCACCACAGGGACACTGCTTTAGGAAACCATTTCCATACCCGCATCCTAGGTTAAGTTCCAAATAGACAACAGGGCATGGTCGGCGAGGGAAAGACTGATGGGCTCACAGCAGGTTCTTGCTTTGGTGCGTGAGATGCTTCAGATTTCACTTTCAAAAATGCAGAGATTGTGAAGGCAGTCTTCGTGGACGTATATTTTACACTCGCATTGTGCCTTGTTTGCATAGGAGAGAAAGTAATAAGTTCAGATGCAAGCAGTCCTGAGATGGGAATACAACTGTTGCCCTAGCTGTCAGGGCCCTGAAAACAACTGAAGCTAACGGAGCTTCTCAGCATCCTGATGGGAAGTCCATGACCTTTGAGACCGGGCAACCGACTCTAACTCTGCTGGGGCTCTCTGGGGCTATGCCACATATACGGCAGCAAGGGAACTCCAGCCAGCTGGGGAACTGTTGCAACAGAAGGGACGTATCTGAATTACCGTTTCCACAACGTAAAGCCAAGTGATGTTCAGTGAAAGGAAATGAGAGGGAGAGGGAAGAGGAGAAGGAGAGAGAGAGGAAGGAGGGGAACCTGCCCAGCATCTGGCCCACACGGATGATTGACAGGAGCTGTGTCACCTCAGCCACTGGGTTCTGCTGCTGTTCAGCAATTGTGAAAACACAAGTGTCCAAAGAACCCCGCAGATCGCCACGCACCCTGAACCCTGCCACTCCATGGCTGCGACTGAGGGTACCAGAGGCTCCGGCTGCCGGAGCTGGGCCGGGCAGGCTGCTCCTCCTCCGACTGCCGCATACTCTTCCCAGCACCCAGCACACTGCAGACCTGGGGTGGCGGGGGCACCAGCTCTGCCCTGGGCGCAGGGCAGAGCGATGCCGAGGTGGGTCCCCGACAGCAACGCCGGTGTGCAGCCGCGCGTTCCGCCCGCAGCACTGCTGGCACCCCGCTGCCAGCCGAGCTGGCGGCTGGGGCGGGACGGCCCCGGGCCGTGCCCGGCGAGCCGAGCGCGGGGCGCTCCGGGACGGCTCCTTCCCCCGGCCCGGCCCGGCCCGGCCGCCGAGCGGCTCCCGCCCGCCCGCCCGCCCTCCCCCGCCGCCCGCTCGGCGCGGCGCCGGCCTCGCTCCTACCTCCAGGAGCTGCACGTAGCTGGCCGGGAACCAGCCGCGCAGCCCGTCCTCCTTCTGCCCTTCCCACCAGCCGCCGTCCGGCACCTGCAGCACCGTGATCAGCTCCCCCGCGGCGAAGCGGAGCCCCTGCCGGTGCCGTTCCCCGGAGAAGGGGTACAGCGTCTGGCAGCGCGAGCCCGACATCCTGCCGAGGGACGCGGCCGCGCTCCGCCCGCAGCCGCCCCGGCCTCGGCCGCCGCTCCGCGCCCGCCCGGGGCGCCGCTGCCCGCCCCGCGGCGCGCAGGGCTGCGGGAGGGCCCGCGCTGGCCGCGCCCCTCGCCCGCCCCGCTCCGCTCCGCTCCGCTCCGGGGGCGCGGCGGACGCCGAGCGCGGGCGGGGGCAGCGGCAGCGGCAAGGGGGGAGGCAGCGGCACGGGGAGCGGGAGCGGCTGGGGGAGCGGGGCAGCCCCGGCGCCGGGCGCCCACGGGCACCGCCGGCTCGGGGCGGGGTGGGGGAGAGGCGGGACAGGGAGAGGGGAGGGGGAGGGGGAGGGAGGGGGAGCGGGGCGGGGGGGGCGGAGAGGCCACCGGGGTGCGCAGCCCGCTCCGCGCGTGTGGCACTCCTGTCGGCGGGACAGCGTGAGAGACAGAGAGAGACCGTGTGCGTGTGACCCTGAGAGACACAGCGCGTGTCTTCGTGAGAGACAAGGCGGGGAGGGGCGCCGCGTGTGTGCGAGAAACACCGGGGGGGTGAGGGGGGTGACAGACACTGCGTGTCCGAGAGTCATGGTATGTGACACCTGTGTGCTCGACGCCCCTCCGTGTGTGTGTGTGTGTGTGTGTGTGTGACACACCGCGTGTGGGGGACAGACACTTTGTGACCCCATGTGTGTGTCAGTGATACCCACGTGTGTGTTTCAGAGGCACCCATGTGTATGAGAGTCACCGTGTCTGTGACACAGACTCCCGTGTGTGTCTGTGAAAGGTGCCACGTGAGATACTAAGCGTGTCCGAAGCATGTGAGACACTGTGTGTCTGACACCCGTGTGTGTCTGTGAGAGACACTGTGTGTGCCTGTAACACCCCATGTATGACCCTGTGTGTCTGAGACACTGCGCATTTGGAGACACTCATGTCTGTGTAAGTGTGAGACACCTCTGTATGTCTGAGACACTGTGTGTATTTGTGACACACACCCAAGTGTGTGAAATCCATTTTTCCTGAAAGACGTCATGTGACACACCCCAGCATGTATGAAACATCCAAGTCTGTGTGACACATCCTCAAGTGCATGTGTCTCTGCAACACCCAGCTGAGTGCACAACTTGCCCCATGTGTGTGTCTGACTGCAGTATGCGTGTGAATTGCACTTGTGTGAGACACCACTGTGTATGTGACACCCTGGTCTGTGTGACACCTCTGTGTATGTGAGAGACGCACTCTGTGTGTGTGTGTGACACCCTCATATGTGTGACACTCGTGCATATGTCTGTGTGAGACACCACTGTGTGTGTATTTTGTTTACAAACACCCCACTTTGTGTGCACAGCCTGCTCTGGGTGTGCATGCCTGACTCACTCCCCAGCACGTGTGACTCCTCTGTGTGTGTAAGACACATCTGTCTTTGTGCACGCAGGTGTGTATGAACGTGTGTGTGTCTCTCTGTTCACGCATGCACACCTGAGTCACTGCACATATGTAATATATACCTGCCTGTACGTGTACGAGCACTGGTGTGGATGTGTGTGTATGAAGCCCAGACATACATGTACGTGTGACTTGCTGCAGGGCAGGCTGCCTGACCTACTCAGTCTGTGTGTGTGTGTGCACGTGCACACATGTGTGTGGGGTGAGAGGATGTGCACATATGAGGCTCGCCCACATAGTGCTTGAGATCTCCACGTGTGTATGGGTGTACCTGAAAGGCAGGGCACGTATACGTGAATGACTCTGTACTACGTCTTGTGTGTTGTTTATGGGGGGGGTGTGTGTGTTTGTGTATGAGACTCTCCCACAACTGTGTGTGAGAAACTCAATCTTGTGTGAAACGCAGCCTTGTAGGAAGGTGTATGTATGTTTGCTTGTGCAGGAGACACCTGTGTGCATGTGAGAGACTTACCTGTGAGTGTCACTTACTGGGGTGCATGTGAGCGTGCATCCTGAGGCCGAGCTGTGTGTGAGTCACACCCATGCATTTGTATATATGGCTCCCCCTGAATGGGTGAGACTCACTCATAAAGGAGACTGACCTCTATGTGTGCTTATGGGGCAACTATGTGTGACCCAGCTGCATGTGTGTGGCTGTGTGTTTGTGTGTAAGCTGGCTGCATCTGTGCCTGTGTACACCTGTGCACCAGAGACTTACTCCAGAGTGCCTGTAAAAATCAGTGACTGGTGTGACTCACTGCACCACGTGTACGAGGGTCTCATCACATTTGTGCAACCTGCTGCATGGTGATCTGCACGTGTGGTACCCATCAGTAGTATGTGTGGCATGTGGAGGAGAGGGAGAGACTCACTTCTGTGTGTGCAGGATTATGCCAGCATGTGTGTAGAAGGGATGAGGCAAAAGGAGTTGGATCGTCCTGACAAGCACCCCACAGCCATATCCACGCCTGCCAACCAGCATCCTTTTGTAGTCAGTCGTTGGAGAGGGGAAAGGAGGGCACAAACCTGCTGTATTCAGACATCAATGAGATGCGTGGGTCCTTCTCCCCACTGACTGATGGGAGCCAGACGTGCCCAGTGGACATGTCGACGTCTCCTCTGATGCTCACTCTGTTGGTTGTCTCCCAGGCACTGCATGTCTGTGGGTGAGCAGGAAAACACATGTCTACTTCCAGTGCATTTATGAGACCCTTAGATGTGTGCAAGTGTGTGAGCACTGAACTCGGTGTGCATGTGTTAGAGAACCTTGTTGGTCCACAGGAAAGGCTTGCTGCAGTACAGGGGTGCATGACTGACTCCAGAATACACACACATGTGTGTAAGACTGCACTTGTCTGTGTGTGTACACATCATTAATTTCAATGTGTGTGTGACAGTCCACTGTGAATGTGGCAAAAACTCACAATGTGTGTAACTCGCAGAACTCAGGATGTGTGGTTTGATTCAGCACAGTGTGCCTATGTCTCAACAGCAGTAGGCATACACTGGATTTCTCTGTAGTTTGGTGACATCCTCCACTCAGGGACGTTTGAGACATAGTGTGCACATATATAAGCCACGGTGTATTCAAGCTCCAGAGAGCATGAGATCTCTGTCAGTGTGTGTGATTCTCCCTGTGTGCATTAAAAAACTATCTCCATGTTCCAGTCAATAACTCCACTGGGATTATGATTATGTGCACGAGTCAATTGCGTATCCCAGTCTGCTAAACAAGAGTGCCTGCCTGTACGCTGCATATTTGGGCATGCAGGTGTTCACATGGCTGCAGCCTGTGTGTGATGTTCCTTGTCCATTTGTAACTTCCTCAATTGAGGTGTGTACATGACCTTCTACAGTGTGTGCAAGGCAGGTGTTCCACCTGTCCGTGGCCCTCTATGTGTATGCACAGCCACGTGCTTGTACAAATGATTTCAGGGAGCAGGTGCTGGTGTGGGTGCTGCACTTCAAGGCACATGCATCAACTTCTGTTCCAATAGAAAGGACACAGGTGCTTCTGTGAGTGACTCCAAGTTTTGCACAATTTGTGGTGGTTTGCTGTGAGCTCAGTCCTTTTCACAGACCCCATCTGACCACTAACTCCTGTATGGCCTGCCCTGTTTCTAAGATTCAGATTCCTTTCTCTTCCATCTTTTTTCATTAAGGAAGAGCCTCCCATTTCTCCTTTTGATCTTGTTTTGCAATCAGTAGTGAGGAGCAAGTTCAGAACAACTACCATCTTTTGTGCCCATAATGTACCATCATGTGTGTGTCTCCTGGCTGGCCTGGGGCTGCACAGGCTTTTTATTTATGTGACATTTTATTAGAGTATTTTTTTCTCTCTCTTTTCCTGGAGTTTTACAAATTTGCAATACCTTTTTCTTTAAAGTGAGTAATCAGGTAGCCTGACTGTAGCCTTTCTCCTGAACATTTCAGAAGGTGACTTTCAATGTTCATATCCTTCATTTAGACAGGCTAAGAAGAAATCTGAGCTGAGCTCTTCAGGGTTTTCTCTTAGGATTCTTTCAACAACTTTCCGACTACTTTCCACAGTTTTCTTTTTGATTCTCTGAATTTGTGGTAAATTGCTTAATATCATCCCCTTTTGATAAGCATTTAAGCTGATAACTATTGAACTATGATCCATTATGTGTTATTATCATACTAGCTGTGCCTTGCTTGGCAAAAGCAACAGACCTGGTATCATGGCACACATCCAAGTACATCAATCAGCTGTATTCTCTAATTATACCATTTATAGATGGCAAGAACTGAAATCGAACAAAACCCCCCATATTTTTCTTCAGCATATAAAACCCCAGCTTTGCCTGTGTTGGAACGCAGATCCAAATAGTTTAGAGCTTCAGTGTACAACAATGAATTTTAGTCTAAATTTTACTTTTCTTATGGTTAATGTTGCAAGAATACTTAAATATTTTTCTTCAGTTTATTCTCTGCTATTCTTTTCCTCTGCTATTTTTATACTTCCAACTTGTTTTGCTTTCTCTTTGTCTCCCTTTCTGATATTTGTGCAGGCTTCTGTCCTTCTTTGCATGAACATTCTTGATGAGAAAGCCTCTAGCAGGGTTTTAGTCATAGGGTTGTCCACTTCCTGAAGCAATTACAAACTTCAGCTTTTCAGCAGGCAAGCCCAAATGTAAACACTAACTTCATTCTTATTTTGCATTTTCTTTCTAAACCTGTTACTATAACTTCATTTTGGCTTGTGTACAAATGTCCATTATGTAAACAGAAGGGCTCCATTCTTGACAAAGGATCCCTTTCAGTCACTGGAGGTACACCTCTGGAACAGGTCCCATAAGTAATCCTAATTTCATTGTGCAGATAATTACATGGTTAGTTTGTCTTGAGATATGTCTGGTCCTTCTCCTCAACTTGCAAAATGGCTTTACTTCTTGCACAGAGAGCAGGTCTTATCAAAGGCTTAGACCTATGTTTGCTTCTGCATCATGTTTGTCTTTATCATGAAGGATGTTAAAGGGTGATATGTTTACTGCCTATGAGGAAAATTATTAATGAGCATAGAAAGCTTTTTTATCTAGCATTAAGATATCAGAGCCAGAGTCACTAGATGGAAGACATAGAAGCCATCCCAGAAACAATGCAGATTTGCAACTTCAAGTGTACCAGGCATTGGAATGAATTGGTCAGCTTTCAGTCTCAGCCTTGTTTTCTATCATCTGTTCCAGTTCAGCTAAAGCATCTCGGCTGGATACAGGTGTTCTCTGGCCAGTCTGACTGAATGATCTAAACAATCTCTCTGGCTGTAAGATCTCTCTGACTTTATTTTCTGTGCCATCACAACTGTCATACTCACTCTGTCATCTGTTCTGGGAGGGTACTTACTTAGCAATGAGAAACCAATTCTAAAATTAGTGTCACATGAACATATTCTGCATTAGGGTGAGACAAATCTCGCCTTGAAAGGACCTTTTTCTCCCTGTCTGCTACCAAAGGGTCTAGGGTGATGACCTCAGTCTTAGACATCTAACTTTTTAGCAAACCTTAGTGTCACTGAAATGCTGTCTGTGAATGAGAAAGAGCCAACTTCATGTAACGCTGCAGAGAGCCTCAATTATGGTTATCCAGCCAGAGAGAATTTATTCCATGATTTTACCGATTGTACCTGGAGTTTAAAATGACACCACTAAAACAAGCCCTATACAGATGGGCAGATTCCCTGGAGAGGGACCTAAGAACATCTTGGGAATAACAGAAGAAAGTTCACATCTGACAGTTGTAGAAGCAGCATGGTCAATGTTTTGTTTGTTTAAAGCAACATCTGACAATCTGTCTAGCCCATGGAAAAGAGCTAAATTACTCCTACTGTCTTCACTGAAAAGATCCTGCAGAGCTCAAAATGAGAAAGAGTTGGCATAGGTGCATGGGAGAGTTTTTTAGTCATGATGGACTTGAGATTCACATGAATAATTGATTGCCCATAGCTGTTTGCAAGACACGGCAACACCAGGAGATCTCCTGAGGCCAAGAACCAGGAAAGAAAGAAACTAAAAAGAAACCACGCGTAGCGCTAGATCTTTAAATGACCTTTGAAGTCTAAATGACTAGCAGAAATTAGTTCTGTTGTTGGAGAGGAAATGTTCTGAGCCTGTACACAAAAGATACTTCCAGTTGTTAAAATGCTTAAAGCTGTAGCTTTTGATGGAAGGGACCATTCTCAATGCTTTGAACAGCCAAGACATAAGAATAGATACAGGAGCTCAGAACAAAATTTCATCTGGTCTATAGTCTTCTTTCTGACTGCAACTCAAAGAGAATGCATAGGGTGGAGTGAAAGAGGAGGACAACACATAGCAGTGCTTCCCTTGAATATTCTCCCATCATCCAGCAAACTGCAGTTTAGGGATTTCCTAAGCCAGATATTCTTGAGTATCACACTTGGAAATTTAGGCATCCAGGACCTCAAACATTCCAAGCAGAGGACTCAGAGTTATGAGTCATGTTCATATGACCAAATATGTGATTCAAACACAATTAAAAAAATGCACTTAATGATACAGAATGGCTTTACCTTTGATTTCTGCCTTTAGAGTGTTTCTTGTGGCTCTACTGACTTTGGAACTCCCCTTGTACAAGGTCAGTTCTGAAAAGATCAGACATGCAGTGCCCTGCCTGGCTGTGGCCATTGTAAAACTTAGTGATATTCCAGGGCAGGTTTAGTCATCTTTGTCGTAACAGTGCCCAGAGCTGTACCTACTATTTTCGAGTCAGACATAAACAAATGTAGTCTCTGTCTATAAATGGACAGTGATATTACATGAACAAACAGCTTGTGGTGATTCACCTGAGACTAAACTGGATGTGCTTGCCAGGATAGTTCACCTGGAGAGCTGACTGCATCCATTCACCTCTTTTCTTGGAAGCAGGCTGAGAATAACAAACTGTTCTGATAACATCAGCCTACTTCCAGTCAACATATTTCCTACTGAGAGGCAGGGCAGGTCCCACCCTGTTACATGACAGGCACATATTTGGTCATATAAATGTGACTGAACTCTGACTCTTTGCCTTAGAGTTAGGTGTCAACAGCAGCCAGTTGTCACAAACCCCTTGTCTGAAACGGTGGTGCCATGCCTTCTCTCCAGCAGTTCAGTGTTCATCTCTGTCTTCCTGGGTCTCTGGAAAGCCTGTCACAACAATGTGCTCCAATCAGCTGGCTACAGAATTTCAGGAGAGAGCTTTCTTCAGTCCATGTCGCTGCTGTTCTTGGTGTAAACTAAATATGCAGGGCATATCCAGGGCATTTCATGGTAGTCAGGATGCTCACAAAGAAGAGGACAGGCTTGACTCTAGACCACCTCAATCATTCCTAAGCATTTCTATTCATTAGAGCAGATACTGTAGCCTTGTCCTCTCATCTTTCAGCTCTATAAACAGTATGTCACACAATTTTACTTATCGAATGTTTAACTGTTTCATGCTAACTGGAAAAGCCATTGAAAGGAAGAAAGGCATTATCCATAAATCATGTAGTTTCAGTATCAGTAACAAGCAAGCTGTGGCCATGTGGGTCTCAACTTCTAGGTGTTATACAGCATAAGATAAATAGTTCTGGATCAGACCACAGGTCTGTCTGTTTTACTATCCTGTTTCCAGCAATATCTAATAACAGAAGTCTAGGGAAAAGGACAGGTGCAGAAAGATATTTCTGCAGAACAACCTCTTGATTTCGAGCAAATGATAGCTCAGGTCTTCCCCAATTAGAGGCGGTATCTTGTATTTAATAGCTCATTTCCATTATTTAGGACAGTTATTTTTTGAGCCCATGCAAACTTTTGGCACCTATAAAATTCTGTAGCTAGGGTTTCCAGTGCAGGCACTATATTTTGGAACCTGTCCCTTGCCTGTTTCATCTGAGGCAGTGCTGGCCCCCAATCAGAGGCACAACCCACCCACAGTGACCTTTATACCATTATAGTTGCCCTGATGTCCAAACCTGAACCATTGAACTGAAAGTTACCTGCATGTGGAGATATGGGCATGAACCTACATGAATCACCTAGTTCAAGGGTCTTAAGAGATTTGTCCAAGATCACATGGAGAGGCACTGGAAAAGCAGGAAAACATCCCAAGAGGACTCTGATGAAAGCACCTAAATCTTCCTTCAAATCTCCTTCTCTCTGGCTTAGTATCAGTCTTAGTGGTGTGATCCGGGCTTGCCAGATCATCTACAACAGCTTGCTGGGTCCCAGAGCATCCGATCTTTTCTTTTGATCCCACAGAGAACTGGGCTTCTGGCCAGCTAAGAAGAGCAATCCAGCTAGGCAGTCCTCTAGCCAAAATCCCTCTGGGTCTGCTAGTTTGGACATTGGTATTTCACTGACACTAAGCTTCCCTCTTCAGCATGAATTGCTCATTACTTGAATTCCATCAGGGATTTCTTATGTCATGAAAGAGCAGAGATTCTGCCTGAACACACTGAGCAGGACTGACTGCTTTCTGTGGATAAAGTTGTTGATCTGTGTATATGTGTGTGCCTGTATCTGCAGGACATAGATGTCTCAGTGTTTTCCTCTCAATGGTGTCTCTGTTCTGCAACCATCTGTGTATAAAGCTGCTATTCTCTCGTGAACAATGACTCATACAGGAAAGTCTCTAAGAATTAGGCAAGAACTATGTTCATCCTAAGTACTATTGAAGATGAGGATTCAATCCCAGAAACTCTTGGAAACTCAGCATTAGTTTTCCCTTGACAGCTTTAATCTTTAAAATCTGCTGTTGCTGACACACATTTACAAACAACAGGTTGGCAGTAAACTGTCTCTGCAGATGGACCCTGCAAGTCCACCACTTGCTTCTGACAAAGACCCAGCACAGCACTGCTCACTGTGGCCAACCTTTTCCTCACTCCATTTTCCAATGAGGATCCACCTAGTGACTCTTCCACCTCTTACATTTTTCTCAGCCCCCACAGATGACTCTCTCCAGTCCTTTCCCTTATATTTCCAGGCTACTCTGCATCTCTGCCAACTGCAGTGGGTGAGTGGGAAAAAGTAGGGTCACTGTTCCCAGCACCCTGCAAGCTACACCTGGACCTGGAGCTGTTCAAAAAACTGTGAAGTTGGCCATAGGAACTATCTGGGGCAGTGATCCATATTGGTATCAAAAAAATCATGATGATCTTCACTTATATATCCAGCAAGGTTTGGGTACTTAGGAAATAGCTGAAAGAAAGGAATTATCCAGAAGATTTTATCAGAAAGTCTCCTGTGGCCAGAATGAGTGCAGAAAGAAGAGTTCCTGAAAATCAGGTGAGCTTCTCTGGCTAGTGGGGAAGATTCTGCTTTGTGGCATCTTGTCCAACACTGTGGAAAGAAAAGGTTACAGGGTTCTCATGTTCTCCACTGCCCCAGAGAGGTAACAGTCTCTGAGGATGCAGATTAAGATGATCAAGAAAGTTTAAAATAAATGGTGACATATCCTAATGATGTAATCGTAGGACAACTCCAGATATGTAGACCATACCCAGAAAACATGCACACAATAAATCAAATTTTTCAATTGGATTTGAATTTTAGTTAGAAATTTTATTCTCAGATTTTAAAATTTCTCTAGGATGTTAGGTGATAAGCAAGGGTCAAAGGTGCTAATACATGAAAGGAAACATGCTCCTGTGAGTGTGAGTGAAGCTGCGTGGCTGGAGTTGGACAGAATGTTAAAATCAACAGATAAAATCAAAACCACAGAGCGGTGAGGTTGGAAGAGAACCCTGGAGGTGATCTTACAAGCAGGGCCACCTAGAGCAGGTTGCCCAGGACCATGTCCAGACAGCTTTTGAATATCTCCAAGGACAAAGATTACCAATCTATGCTGTAAAAGTATAATGGGAAAAAGAGGTTGGCACTTTATGCCTGGAATCATCACTCTGAGGACTCACAGGCTGAAGGAGGTGATTCGATGGCTCACTTGGATAGTGCCTGAGACAGAGGCCTCATTCCCATGCTATCCTTTCCCAACCACTACCCTTCCTGCTAGCTGCATGTTTCTGACCTTCCTGTGGCTGGTACCAGTTCTGTGTTCCTCAGGCTTTTCAGTGAATTGATCACTCTTCAAACACCAGTATGCAACTTTTTTCCTGCTGGATTAGTAAGTTCAACTGAATCAGTGAATAATGTAGATTGGAAGGCATATCAGAGGTCTTTAGTCCAATCTCCTACTCAAAGCAGAACTAACTTCAAAGATAGATGAAGTTGCTCAGAGCCTTGTCCAAATGTATCCTGGAACTCCCCAAGGATGGAGATTCCACAACCACTCTAGGCAGCCTGTTCAGGGCTGCATCACTCTCATAGTAAATAATATTTCATTTTGTTGAGAAAGAATTTCCCTGGTTTGCAACATGAGACAATTGCCTCTTGTCCTTTCACTGTGCACTTGCAGGAAAAGCTTGAATGCATCTTAATTTGCAACCTCCTTTTCAGCAGTGTTAGCCTGCAATTAGATTCCCTGCTAGCCTCCTCTTCACCAGGCCAAACAAACCTAATTCCCTTCTCATCTCCTTACGTGGCATGTGCTCCAGCTGACCGATACTAGGGGCTTTTGTTGGATCCTCTCCAGTATGTCAACATCTCCCACATAAGGCGGGGGAGCAGTTCCCAAAACTAAACACAGTATTGCAGATGCAGCCTCACCAGTGCCAGGCAGAGAGGAATAAACAGATCCCCGGACCTGCTGGCTACTTACTGGCTACTTACTAATGCAATCCTATGACCGGTTAGCTTTATTACTGCAGAGGAGCACTGCTGACACAGGTCCAAGTTGTTTTCCACCAGAATCCCAAGGCCTTTTCTGCAGGGCTGCACCCTAGCAGTCAATCCCCAGTCTGCACTGATGCATGGAGTTGTTTTGTCCCAGGATGAAAATATAAAGAGGATTTATTATTTCATAGAATTAGAACAAATGTATGAGGTAAATTAGACCAAATATATCACATGATTAAAAAGCATCAAACCCTGAGTTCTCTTGTCCTTAATCTCTCTGCTAATACAACTATGGAGCAATGGTGGCACATGGGAGCCCAGTTTCACACCTGAGAAATCTCAGTTTTCTGCAAAAAGTTCTTAGAGCTGGACAAGGTCTGATGTTGGTCACAGACATAAGCAAAGGGGCTGTAACTCTCAGCACAATTCACCCTTTTCCTAGCAAAAGGGCCTGCAGGCTTGAAAGAGAATCTTGTAGGCCACTGGAATGAATCCCACTTCCATCCATTCCCCCAGGACCTCAAAGGAGAAGCAGGCACCGTGCCTAGAAGGGATGAGCTTTGTGTGTGCATGGTGTGTTTTTAAATCAGCATTTTAATCCTCCTTCTGACTTCACAGGTAGGCAAACTAGTAAGGGTTATTCTTACCATACACTGAAGTATGACATAGCTCCAGCTCTCTTAATAAGCTTATTTGTTACTGTTCTAAATTAAAGAGTCTGTCCTTTTTTATTTCCTAAGTATATCTCATGCTACCTCTGGTTCAACTAAATGAAAAATAGTACATTTCTAGTTCTTAAAGAAATAAATAAATTTTATTTTGAAAACCTAGCAGTTATTCTATTTCAATTTCCTTCCAGCTTTCTGGGCTTTTTTGGGGGGGGATTTTTTTTTTGTCCCCTCAGTCCCTCTTCTATTTTCCAGAAACCATCTGCTTTTCTTCAGAATGCTAATATGCACCTGCCTATCTTATAAATTTAGTGGCAAGAACTAAGCAAAGAAATACAGAAATACAAAAATCTCTGAGCTGGGAATAGTCTAGAGTTGCCCACTGGAACTGCTCAGCACAGACCTGTGTTCAAGTTTTTGCCAGTCTCTGGAGGTTCAATGCCTTTCTCCTGATTTCTCAGGCTCTCTTTGTGGAGATACTTAGCTGAACAGTGAGCAATTTTTGAAGGGCAGATGACACAGATGTTTGCTCTCATTTTCACATTTATAGCTAAGTTAAAGGCGTGGCCTGTTTTTTTTTTTTTTTAATCAGCCTAAGAGCAATTCAAGCCTTTGGCTTCAGCATTGTTCAAACCATCAGCTTGGACAGTGCACTCTGCCCCTGCGTGGAGGTGGCAAGCAGCATTGATTTGGACTGAGTCTTTAACCTTCACTCTGTCTCTTCTGCCTCTCTCCCAGAGCTCTTTTGAGTGAGCAAGGTGACACGTTCTGTGGTCACAAAAGGAATCCAGTGATGCTAATGTATGGCCTAAACACCTAACAAGCTGCTTTACTGAAATACTCCTGTGGAGAGACAGGTGATCACACAAAATGATCCTTCCTACTGCTGGCCAGCATGCCAAGAAAAAGCCAGTGCTGGCTCATGGGTAATGCACATGCATCTGGTCATTCCATTACCTCTCCCTTCCTGGTATACTGGGACAAGCAAAGGACTCAGAGGGCTCTATAGATCTCATGACAACTACAAAGCACATCTAGAAGCTTCTGGGAATGTAAAGAAATTTTCAGACAAAGGCCTTTCTTTCAGCTTTGTAAAAATGTTCGCAGCCATCATCATATTAAAGAAAAAATAGCCTTTAAAAGCCACTCCTGCAGAACAAAACAGGTCCCATGCAGGACCTGTTTCTCATTCTTTCAATTTTTCTTCCTTTATGTACAAATAAGAGTATTGAGAACAGGTTTGTACTTAACAAAAGGATAAACCCTGCTAATCTACTGATCTGTCTGCTAGCATTGTGCTTATCACAGCACTGTTTGTTGGCTGGGGCAGACGTGGTCCTAATGTGCACAGCTGTGCAATGAACACTACACCATGTCATGTGAGAGTGTGGGCAGGACCTGCCAGTTTGGGGGGGTTGGACACAGTGACAGTTCCAAGTCATAGACTGCTGCGTTTGTGACTGGGTTGTCCACATCCATCTCTGAGAACAGAAAATGCCATGCTGAAGAATGTGCAAGCTAAAGCCAGTGATGGCAGGTAGCCATGGAGATGGGGAAAAGAAACAATAAGATGATTTTTGTCAGCTTGGCAGTGATGGAAGATCACCATCTGATGGGGCATTAGCAGACAAAACACTAGAGAGCTATGACTGGCACAAAGGACCCTGAGTGTGAACAGGAGGATGACCAGTCAGGAGACACATGGGTTACAGCCAGCAGTGATGACAAGGTATAAAACATAGGAGAAGGATGACAGAAAGACAAATGGAGCACAACGTATAAGAACCATCGACGCAGATGAATACACGGGAGGGGAAAGGAATGACATGGACGGAAGGAGCATCTGGGGCACAGGAACAGCAGGCCACCGAGTGCTGAACTGGAACGGGAGGAGGCAGGAGCCTTGGGAGGGGCGGCGATGGCACTTGTGCCTGAAGACAAAACCCAGCCGGAGCCACTGGCTGTCACTTGTACACGACCGCCTGGCTGAACACGACCACCGGGCAAAGTCTGGCTCCTACAGACAGCAAACATCCGGGCGTCTTAAAACGAAAAATCTGAAGGAGTTAATGTGCTCCACAGCATTTTTGCTTTTGAAGCGGTCCCGTTTTTTCACTCGGACGATGACGAGCAGCTCAGCAACGCCCTGTGCCGGGCAACGCAGCCAGAGCATCCCCTCCTTCTGCATCCGAGGACCCCGCTCACCAGGGAGGGCTCCGGAACACAGGGACCCGGAGCGGTACTTGGGGGCAAGAGCCCAAACCCCGGCGTCTCAGAGGGGAGAAGCCTGGGGCTGGCAGACAGCGCGCCAGGGCAGGGGTCTCCCGGGACAGGCAGAGGGCTCGGCCCCGGCCCCGGCCCCGCTCCCGGCCCCGCTCCGGGAGGGGCTGCTGGCCCCGGTCGGGCGGCCCCGAACACCGTGGCCCGGCCCAGCTTTCAGCGGAGCCGGCTCCGGCCCTCAGGCCGCCGCCGCCACCGCCCCCCGCCCCTCGGGCCCTGCGGCGCGCGGAGGAGGGCGGGTCCCGCCCGCCGCCGTCCCCGCCGCGGCGCGGCAGCGCCCCCTGCCGCCGCGCCGGGGCGCAGGCACGGCTGCCGCTGGCGGGCTCCCGCGCCCTGGCGGCGGCCCCGCCCCGAGCGCTGCCCGCCGGGAGGCCTCGCCGCCGCCGTGCGGCCGACGGGCTTCGGGGGGCGGCGGAGGGGCAGAGCGGGCCGGGCGATCCCGCGCCGCGGCCTGCGGGGATTAGCCGATGCGGCCCCCTCCCCACATGGAGCAGAGCCCCTCCGCACACACTGCGTGGAGCAGATCCGCCCCCCCCCCCCCCCCGCATGGAGCAGATCCACCACCCGCACACTGTATGGAGCAGATCCGCCCCCCCGGCACGGAGCAGATGCCCTCCTTTTCCCTCCCTCCACAAAACAACATATCCCACAGGGCGCACACACGGACGAAGGCAGTGTAGGGTGCCGATCCCCACCCATTCCTCCCACTCGCGGCAGATCCCCCTCCACATGCGCTGTCTGGAGGAGACACTCTCCCTGTCCCCACAGCGTTATGCCATGGGCTGCAAAGGCAGAAGAACAGAGCAGTTCAAGTCACGGGTATTGTTACAGCCTTACATAGAGACCTTTTCTGTATTTTTTCCTATTTAGCTGTTAGCTTCTCTCAAGCATGAAAGTTGAAACCATGGAGGACGACTGAGGAGTGTGTTCCCATTACTCTGGCAACGCTTTTTCCTGCATAGGACATATCCTGGACTTTGGGAACCGCTGCTGTACCTGCTGCATCCATTCACAAAGGCTTACTGTCAGTCTCATGATGAATTGATAGTCCTTACCGTCACCAGAGCATCGCCCAGGTTTATTTTTATTTCTCACAGCTTCTACTTAGAGTTGGCTAAATATGACCAGGTCAAAGATTAGTTACATGCACACCTTGTTACATGAAGCAAGTAATGAATATCTCTGTTGGATGCAGAGAAGTCTATATTGTAAGGGAGCCTGCCACAGGTCTGGTCAGGGACCTCATTCCTTTGATTTCTAAATATAAAAAAAGGAAGATAATGTAGAGGTTATCAGAGCAACTGAATTATTTGTGGGGTTGCTTCAGGTCTGTGGCTATTACAAATATTCTGCCGTATTACTGGCAAAGAACCCGTACCTCCCAATTCTGCTGAAAGACCTGGATTCTTAGACTAGATCATGTCTGGTCTGTCTCTTGGGAGGCATCAAAAGGACTTTTAAATCCCCCTGGTTTTGAATAAGTGCCAATTTCTGGCCTTCATTTATGAGGACACTCCAGTGCAAGAGTGGGAGGAATACAGCTGTGGCTGCCAGGTCTTTGGGCAGAGATCTTTATGCAGAGATCCATTCCTCTGCATAGAAATGGCCCTTCTCTGCAGCACTCTAACTCACCTGTCCTCCAGTATCACGACTTTTGGCTCGTAACTTGTTAACCTGACATTCAGCAATATCAGCTCGTTCTTCAGCCTCTTCCAGCTCGTGCTGGGTCTTGCGGCATCGTGAGAGATTAGTGTTTGCCTGTTCTTCCTGAAAGTCATGCAAGTGCCATCACTGACATGGACACAAACTGACATTGCCTTCTTACCATTAACCGAACAACCTATGGCTGTGCCACAGTAACATCACCTACTAGTTAGCCTCACAGCTACATCCCTGCATTGCCAACACTCTATCTAGTACTGTCAACAACATGAGCACTCAGCTGGTGACAGAACAATAAGTCCTGCTCAGTTCCAGCAGGGAAAATTGGCTAGTGTGGCTCCAGAAGTGCAACAACTCCTGGATAATTACAGCTGTGCCTGCTCTGTTGTGAGCTGTAAGTCTTTATGAGGTAAGGAATATTCAAAGGCAGTGGCCATAGCTGCCCTATCAAACGGAGTATTCACTTATTTTAATGAACTTGGGAGCCCAGACCTTTTGGAATTCTCCACCCAGGGCCCACAAAAATTTAAAGAGTTGTGCACTCACAGCTTCCTCAGCCTGTTTCTTGTATGCTTTCACTTTTAACTGCAGCTTGTCCACCAGGTCCTGGAGCCGGAGAATATTTTTCTTATCCTCTTCAGACTGTGGGAAGTGAAAATCAAGTCAGCCTTGGAAGATGGACTGAGGTGATGCACGTAAGAGGGCAGAAGATTTGAAATACCTGGTAAGTGAGCTCCTTCAGCCTTCGTTCATACTTGCGAGCACCTTTCAGTGACTCTATTCCTCGTTTCTGCTCAGCATCAAGCTCATTTTCTAACTCATTAATCTGAAACACAGTATCACGGTGAAGACAGCAAGCTGCCAAAAATGGCTGCTGATCCTGCTCTAGGATCCTGGGAACCAGGGTACTGCAGACTAAGGCTGCAGAGAAAGTGGCAGTGCAGGGCATCTTCCTGCAGCTGCTTCTTGGGGCTAGACTAGCTAAAAACTACTCACTGTGCTATATTAGTAGTGACATAGCATGTGAATCCATAGTTATTTATGGACAGAACTTAGCTGTGCATACCTGGGGCATTTATAATCAAAATCAGGCTTAAAGCTGTCAGAGAAGAGGAAATTGAAACAGGGAAGGGAGGGTTCTGTCAATGTTCACCAGGTAAATGGGGAAAATCTCGTTCATTTGTATCTTCAAATCCAGCTCATCCTCATGAATAGTCCCAGTGTATATAAGTCAAACCTGGACACCAATGTGTTTATTTCTGTGTTGATATTTCCTTTCAAAGCCAAGAACACCTAATTCCCAGTCAGTTGTGCTGTATTTTGGAACAGGAACAGCTGAAGAGTGCAATAAGTGGGTCAGGCAAATGGTCCATCTAGCTCAATGCTCTGCCTCTGGGAGTGGCAGCGACATATACTATTTAGGGACAGCATGGAAATCTGGCCGCTGTGTAATCCCCTCACACTTGTCCAGCTTCCACAGTCATTAGATTAGAGGTGTAAGGTGGCATATCTATGCCTGTTCCTTTAAGTATGTTTACAAACCTGATGATTTCTAATCCCTTTTTGAACTTTCTACCAGCTGCCTCTACAGCCTCCCACAGCAGCAAGTTCCAGAATTTCACTGCCCACTCTGTAAAGTACTTCCTTTTAATTCTTTTAAACTCATCTCCAGGTGAAGATGTCCTGATCTGTATCGTGTGTCCTTACTTCTCATATTATGCATTTTGATGAATAACCATTCAGAATACATCTTGGGCACTGCTGTCATGATTCTGTAAACTCTGATTACATCCCCCTCAGCCATCTCCTCTCCAAACAGAAGAGTCCTAGCCTTGTTTGTCTCACCTCATAAAGTTCCACCCACTCAGTTGCCATTCCCTGGATGCTTCTGTAACTGTCAGGTCCTTCTTGAGTTGCAGAGACCAGAACTGCACATGGTACATTTAATATAGTGGCAAGTTATGCTATCTGTCTTGTTCTCAGTGCCTTTCCTAATGAAGCCCAAAATTTTTTCTCTCTTCTGTTTTTGTTTCTACTGCACATTGAACAGTTTCTGAGGCCTGTCATGGATGAGACTGAGATCTCCTGGCTGAGCTGTAATTGCCAGTTCCAAGTTCATCCCCAAGTAAGCATGTTTTAAATTATTTTTCCCTAGATAAGTTAGCACGTACATCTACCCTGAGGTTCATCTGCCACCATTTTTGCCCACTCAGTTTTATGAGGTCATTCTCAAATTCCTCACCCACAGTGCAATGTTTGACTACTCAGTGTAACTCTCATCACACCTGCTGGAGATACCTGGGGTTGTCCCTGTGGTAACCTTCCCAAGAGGTTCCAGCAACCAAGGGCCCACTCAGGAACATGACCTTAGCCTACCCTAGTCTTCACCATACCCTCGCCTCTAATTTCTGGAGTTGCTTCTTTCCACCCTTCAGTGCCAGCTGCTCGGCTTCATCCAGACGGTGCTGCAGGTCCTTCACCGTCTGTTCCAGATTCCTCTTCATCCTCTCCAGGTGGGCGCTGGTGTCCTGCTCCTTCTTCAGCTCTTCTGCCATCATGGCTGCCTGTTTGTAGTGCATGGTTATGTTATGAACATGCCTCCCCATCCCTGGCCGTTCTGTGTTCTCCCTAGGAGCAATGCCCAGCTTCACGTTGGTATATGGCTCTCCATATGCTTAGTCAGTGCCCATGGCTGTGCTAAGCGTCTGTCATATAAAGAGGATCACTGTTTCTCAGTATCTGTATTTCTAAAACTACTCTGCCTTGGGGAACAGGCAGGGTTGATGACAAGAAAAAAATAATTAAATCATGCAAATAACTCAGTACCAAAGTTTCATTTTTTAGGAGTCAGTGGAAATTAGGGGCATCTTGAAGTATTACCAGCTAGCACTCTGCATCTCTGGGTTCCCAAATGATTTTGAATATCCATCCATTTGTTGCCTAAATTTGCCAAGGAGTCAGACACCTAAGCAGTTTTTGCTGATGAAATGACCCTGAGTATCTCAAACTAGAATGAAAAGTTTGTGCCTGCTGAGATCTTCAGGACCCAGGATGGATAGCTGTCACCAACGTGACAGGGCAGAGAGGGCTGAGGGGAACCTGCATCACTGCTGCTGGTGGGCAACCAGAACCAGACACAGCACTTCATGCCCAGGTGCACCATGACTTGATGCAATAGTGTAACCACTTTCTGTTTCATTTTCATATACCTTTCCTCCATAGTCCTAAGATTTGTTTCTTCTGATGCTGTGGAACTGTAGACTTGTTTAAATGAAACATTTCTATTCTCTCTTTTTATTTCTTAAATGTCTAGCATTTGTAAAGAAGCACGTACGATTTTAGTCTTAATTTCTGTTTTTCTGTGCTGTGTCTAAACAGGACTTGGTTCAGACTACTCTTTTCCTATTACAGTGTTGCCAACATTTGTTTTATCTTGTCTATTATGTTTATCCTGGAAGCCAAAGTGAATGTGGGTATCAGGAAGGGGAGACAGAATGCCTCTTCAATACAGACTGCTAGCAGAACATGAGTAGAGGACCTAGACTGAAGGGGTCTCCCATGGCAAGCAATAGGGCAGAGGCTGTGTGAGGCCCATGGGGAAGGGATTGTGTGTCACTGATATTTTCTGTTGAAGAACTGGTTCTCCTCCACCTGATTGCTGCCTTTCTAAAGTGTAAAAGTGACTGCAGTAGTATAAAATGGAAAAGAGGCAAGTAAGAAGACTCACATCTGTGATAGCTTTCTTTGCTTTCTCCTCTGCATTTCTGGCTTCCTGAATGCTGTCTTCAACCTCATTCTGTAAGTGAGTAATGTCCACTTCCAGTTTCTTCTTCATGTTGAGGAGGCTTGTGTTCTGTTGGGACAGTCCGAAGACAGGTCATTCCCACCCCATTTCGTGCCACTCCCACATGCCTATTGTAAAAGAGATATCAAATACCTGAGAATGAAGAAGCTGCACTCGCTCACTGGCATCCATCAGTTCCTGCTCAGAAACTTTCCGGGCTCGCTCTGTCTGCTCCATAGCAGCTCGCATCTCCTCCATTTCTGTTGTCATCAGATTGTTCCTACGCTCTACCATAGCAAGCTGCTCCTTCAGGTCATCACTCTCTCTCAAAGCATCATCCAAATGGAGCTGGGAATCCTTTGAAGGTGAAAGCACCATAAGACTCAGAGGCAAGCAGAGTGAGTGGCAAAGACCTGTAGGACAGTAGCACTTGCGGTTCCTACCTTGAGTTGCCCTTGCACGGCTTTGAGGTGCTTCTGCGTCTCTGCTACCTGACAGTTGGCATGGTTCAACTGTATTTCCATGTCATTCAGATCTCCCTCCATCTTCTTTTTCAGCCTCAAAGCATCATTTCTGCTTCTGATCTCAGCATCCAGTGTGGTCTGCATAGACTCTAATATCCTCTGGTGATTCCTCTTAAGCTGGTGAATTTCCTCATCTTTCTCTGCACTCCTTCTATCAACATCTGACTTCACCTGGTTCAGCTCCAGCTGAACACGTAAGATTTTTCCCTCTTCATACTCTAAAGAGCCCTGGCAGGGTTGAAATAATATCATTTGTCTCTGTAGTGACCATTACTGGGAAATGCCCCTGCAGAATTTTGACATTTTGCAGCCAGTAATGCAGATATATTTGCCTTACTGTGGACCTTTAGAAAAGGCCTAGCACTGAAAAAGCTGACTGCTATTCCCATACATAAGGCATTATACCTCAGCTGGATATTAATCAGTAATTTAGGAATAAGACTCCTTAGGAAAATGCCTCCAATACCACAAGGTCTGGGCATTGAGGGCTATGTTGACACTGCAGAGATAACAAATGATAAACAAATGATAAACAAATGACACTGCAGAGATAACAAAAAACATGTGAAAACATAAGATAAGGCAGCCAATCCTCATGCTCAGAAGAAGCTTGCCTTCTCTTGCATCTCCATGCTGAATTCTGCATAGGGGCTCTGCACTTAGTCCCACCCCAGTGACTGTGTGGGCATGTTCCCCTCCCATACAGCCTTTTTCCTCTGATACTCATATCATCTAGCTTCAGATGTCTAGGAGTTAAAAGCCTGAGTCTTTACAACCAGTGGACAGAAATAAGCACATCCAGAGAATGGAACAGTTGATGTAGCCCTAGCATCCATTTTAAGAACAGACCCTCCAGAGATGCCTATTTCTCCTTTTTGATTCTAGAATGAGCCTATGGTGACTAATTCAGGATTAGACTGATGATATTTAGATGCATAAATTAGAGCAGATGGATTTGTATGGCCACTATAAGTCTTGCTTCTACTGACTGCCCATCTGGTGAGATCTAAAGATTAGAGATGTGTCATTTGTTTTTTACTTCTTTTTCTGCCTAAGGGGAGTTACAGAGAAAACAAGGTGAGGCTCTTCTTGGTGGTGGACAGCAGAAAGACAAAAGGCAAGATTCAAAAGTTGATACAAGGGAAATCCTGACTGCATATAAGGATAAAAATGTTTTCCCATGAGAATGATGCCACACGGGAAAAGGTTGTCTAGCAATACTATGAAATCTCCATCCTTGGAAATTATAAAGACCAATTAGACAAGGCTTTGAGCAACCTAATGTAACTTTAAAGTTAGCCCTGCTTTGAGCAGGAGGTTGGACTAAAGACCTCCAGAGATTCTTTCCAACCTAAGTTAATTCTGTGTCTCTGTGTTTGAGCTATGCCCTAGGTAGACCATGAAATGCTCTCAAAGACATTTTGTGGAGAATCAGATATGGTCATACAGAAGTAATAAAAACTTTTCCAAGAGACAGTCAGGGCAGACAGGGAACAAAAGGCAGAACCCAGACAAGAGGGAACTGAAGGAGCTGCAATCTGGCATGGATTGGGAAAAAAGTAAGATTTAAAGTTATGAAGAGCTGAGGGATAGCCAAAGACAGTAAGAAAGACTGAGAATATAATCTCCAAATTTTCTCCATTCATGATCTCTGTAAAAACAAACCCCCTTATTGAGGATACTTGCCTCTGCTTCTTCTAGTGCTGCTTGAAGGTCACACTTTTCTTGCTCAATTTGCTTCTTTGCTTTCTCCAGTCCATGTTTAGCTTTTCCAGATTCAGCAATCTGTTCAGTCAGATCAGAAATTTCCTCTGCAACACAGAAAACACATACTCAACTCAGATAATGTTGTCAATGGCACCTGCAATTGCTGTTTGGCAATGGGAATGACGGAAGAGATAATGGTCTAATGTGATGCAGCAGTGAGGAGAAATAATAGGTCTTGTCTCATGTGCAGTCTTTATTTCTGATTACCTGATATTTCCAGTTCAGTGTGCAATCTGAAAATGAGAGGGACCAACTGGAGTGAGCTCAGAGAATAATGTCAAATTCCTCTGGATAGTGAAATTACAGCTCCAGAGACAGTCCTGTTTGATTGCTCTCTTTATCCTCAGATACTCCCCAGGGATCATTCAGCTCACAAAAGGAACTGAGTTGTGTTTCCTTTATACAGTTAGTTTGCTTATTAAATGCCAATCCCTTACGCCACAGCTGCATGGTTCTCTACAAGGACATAGACAACAGCCCTTCAGATTTTCTCTAATGGCAGTGACTGAAGTAATCTGAAAAAAATGAGTATCTGGTTTCATCATAATTTCTGTCCATTCAATTAATTTGGTCCCTGTCCATGAATGGAATTGTAATGGTGTGAAGGAGGCAGAATACCGTGAGGAAATAGGATAATGTAATGAGCTGTAGACATGTGCTTACAGGTGACTTTGAGATCAGCTGAACAGGAAAGAAAGTCACCTAACCTGAGCTTTGTAGGAAAATCATAAAGAACAAAACTCTGGGAAGAGGCAGAGCTCTGGTAGCCCAGAAACATGGAAGCATTTTAGGACTCATGGCGGATCCCAGCTGATAGAGATCTGAACTTACGCTGGAGGTTCTTGTTCTCCCGTCTGATAGTCTCAGCCTGGTCAAGCATTTCTTCATAGGCATTCTTCATGCGGAAGATCTCAGTGCTAAGAGAGCGAGACTCCTTCTGGGCAGCTTCCAGCTCAGCCTGACTCTCCTGGTACTTCTGCTTCCATTCAGACAGGACCTGGAGTGACAGGAGCATAAGAATGACCCATTCTGCAACACTCCTGTCTTTGCACGTTTACAGGACAAGAACCCAAGAGGCATGGCCTGTCTTATAATCTTTTGCTTTGGACTGTTCTCTGCCTGTGACAATCGATTCACTGTGATACATACTCTGGCTGTTTTGGTGGAAGCCACTTAAATTATCCTCTTCAGCCAGCACTAGTGCATTCCCCAAGCTCTCAGGCAGGAGTTTGGCTTGACATCAGCCTGGACACAATGTGGTTAGTCTGAATGAGGCTGTGTGACCCTTTTTATTATTGCAGGAGCCAGTGGTCTTGCACTCAGCCCACCAAGAAAGATCATGTTCTACTGATTGTCTCCTGAGTTTGACACCACAGCCCTGCAGGCCATCTTTTTTAGCACATTCACCAAATCCACATCACTTGGTCAAACAGTGTTGATTCTTTTAAATGTTATTAAAGGCAGTGAAGGCTGGAACTGTGTAAAGGAGTCTGAGGCTCTGCCTAACCTGAATCAAGGCTGGCAGACTAGCATCAGGTGAAAGTCAGGGCTTGTTAGCTTGAATATGAATACTTGCTCAGTCTGCTTGATCAAAGACTAGATATGGGTCCTCCCAATCTCCCTTGCAAAGACTTCATGCTTTTTAAAACTATCAGAAAGCTACTTTACTGTTTGCTGTGGTCATTTTGGGTTACTCACACTGATACATTATCATTACTATATGTCCCATTATATGCTCCTTACCATAGCTTTCCTTTGGATAAAATGTAATTTATCTTACTGTGAGTGCAGAACTTTCATAATTTCAGAATTTGGCCTGGCCTATAAAATGTCTAATGATGTTCAGATCTGGCAGGCTCTGTGAATGAACCTTGTCAAAATTCTTCTGCTTTTTATCAAATGCTGCACAGGCTGCGTTCGACCTCTCCATGTCACTCATGAGGTCATCCACTTCCCCCTGCAGCCTCTGCTTTGTCTTCTCCAGTGAAGCACACTTTGAGTTGACAGCCTCAATCTGCTCCTCTGACTCCTGCAGGCGCTGAGCAAGCTTCTTTCTGCAGGATGAGACAATCAGCACTGAGAGAAAGAAAATTCTGACATTCTCAGAAGATGGACAGGAAGGGAGTTTAGCATGGGAGAGATGGGCAGAGAGGGCAACATGGAAAGCTATGATGGTGTGAACAGAGGGCATCAATAGGAGCTTGGGATGACACAGCATGCTGGAGTCGTGCATAGGCTGGGAGAATACTTACCCAAGGGGTAGACTACACCAATGTGGAGAGGAACCAGAAACACATTTTCAATATTGGCAGTGTAAAGAATGTGATTTTTCAACTGTTATGATTAACACTATAGTTGATGCACTGGAATTCTCCTTTCTGTAGACACTCCCAAGCCTCTACTCGTCCACCTTTAAGCCTCTACTCACTCCCCTTTTTACTCCTAACACATTACAAAGCACACTGCTCTGCATATTCCCACTACAAGCATATTCTGGTTTCCTCCAGTTCCTTTTCACATTTATACTTAAATATCCTTCTACTTGCTCCAGACCATCCCTCCACGTACTTGGCCTCCTCCAGCTCCTCCGTGCGCTGAATAGCGTCCGTCTCGTATTTGGTTCTCCACTGGGCCACTTCGCTGTTGGCCTTGGACAGGGCACGCTGCAGCTCCCCCTTGGCTTCCTGCTCCTCCTCGTATTGTTCCCGGAGCAAGTCACAGTCGTGGCGAGCAGACTGCAAGGCGTGGGCCAGGGCGCTCTTGGCCTAGGTAGTTAAAATTATACAAATTTTCAAAACATTAACAATTTGTGACTGGATTTTTTTCCTGTATTTTTATAAAAACTTCACATCTCACTGCCCATGTGCAACAGTTTCTAGAGTAACAGAAGGGGCAAAGCGAATAACATTAAGGGCTCTGTGTTTCAGACTTGATGTTGTTAAACAAGATCAGGCGCTTGTCCATCTTGTCTGGGATGCTGCCTCTCAAACATATCTGCACCAAGTGATTCAGACAAAGACACAAGAAATCCAGCAACAGACAAGGTAGGAATTATCTCTCAAGAAGTTTCCCCATAAGCTTTTCAGGTAGAGTTTATGTTTATCTGATGGTGGAAAAAACTTTAAACTGTTTTGTCATATCTAACCCTAGGTACGCCTGCACTCTTCTCTTTCCTTTTTTTGGCTGCTACTGTTTCTTTGCCTCAGGGGTTTCCTGTAACAGAAAGGTGTGCACACAGAGCTATTTTCATTCACATCTCTCACGTTTTTGAACTTCAGAAAGCATGGTGAGAAGCACTTAAACTGTCTTCCTTATTTAATTTCTAATGTCTCTTCTCTGTGTTATACTCCAAGGCAAAGTTCCAAAGTTTCACTGCTCTGATGTCTCCACCTTTCTCTGAGAAGAAATCTCATTTATTGTTTTACCTCATGGATTTATTTTACAATTTGTTGGTCTGAATTAAAACAAGTCACCTTATTTTCTTCCTCTAGTTGCCTCTTCAGCTCTTCAGTCTGCTGAGTGAAAGCATGTTTGCCTCGAGTCAACTGAGAAATCAGGGACTCCTTCTCCTCTAGTTGCCGAGTAAGTTCACCTATCGAGAAAACATTTATTTTTTTAGACAGACATACGAAATGTAAAACATATGAATGAGAAGAGCTAGCCATATGGAAAATGATTACAAGATATAATGTGGTAAAATGAAGGGAAAGTATCAATTTCATTCCCACCAGTAGGAAAAAGCTATCAAAGAGAAATGTTGTGCTGACATCAAAGGAAAGGGGATGAACTGACCACAAATTCACACATTCATTTTGATTGACAGTGCCTCTTTTGGTTTGGTTTTATGGTTCCTTGGGTGGAATTTCTATGACTGCCACCAGGAGGAAATTCTACCATCGGAGTTTTGTTCAGATCACCCAGTGATGAATATATTACAAAATACACAGGCATTCAGACAGCATATTTAAGTACTTGGCACAGGACTATTACATTTCATCTGGGGACACACCATTCTCAGTCTGTAGACGTGTTTTCTGCATGTTCAGATCATTAATTAGTCGCAAATGTTCATCATCTTTGATTCTGACTTCACTGAACTGGTCTTCGAGAGCTCGGCACATCTTTTCCAGATTGCTCTGTTAAGAGATAGAAAGCATATCCTTCAGCTCATCTAATTGTTCAGAAGAACAATGGTAGTGATGAGAAATGTTTCTTCCTGTGCAGCAACCTTGGCTTTGGAGACAGACTCCATGTTACTGGCCAAGTCGTCAATCTCCATCTTCAGCTCGCTCTTCTCCTTCTCCAGCTTCTGCTTCACTCGCTGCAGGTTGTCGATCTGCTCCCCAAGCTCAGCTGTGCTGTCCGCGTGCTTCTTCCGCAGGGCGGCAGCTGTGGCTTCATGCTGCAGCGTGGCCTCTTCGAGGTCACGGCGCATCTTCTGAAATTCTGCCTCACGCTTCTTGTTCATCTCAATCTGAGCTGCGGTAGCCCCTCCTGCTTCTTCCAGGTGCTCACTGATCTCCTCTAGCTCCCTGGAAAGGCCAACTCGCTGCTTTTCAGTCTTTGCACGGATTGCACGTTCAGCCTCCATTTCTTCCTCCAATTCCTCTATTCGAGCCTGTGAAAGTTAATTGGTTAAATGAGGACTTGTGAATAGACAGATCTGAAATTATCACTAAGGAATAAAGAGCGAACATTCACATCCCTTTATATCAGCATAAAGCGTGACGCACCACTAGAAATGTCACTGAATTTTGTCCTATGACATGCAATATTCAGTTTTGGAACAACAGTGAATGTAAAATCTGGTATTTCATTTTATGTTAAAGCTCAGAATGGATTTATTATGTTATGAAGGATCAGGTATTGCACTTTTGTGAAGAAATAGGGGATGTGTCACTGGAAAATGTAAAGGAATGCAAGTTTCTTAGTAATTTTCCAAAGGTCAGGCCAAAACAAAGCAGTGTCCTCTCCATCAGCAAACAAGATGGAAGGAACCTTGAGATGAACAACCATGGGATAATAGCACTGAAGAGACCTGTCTTTCTGGCCTTGCATTTAGAAGGTGATCTCTGTCCTGATCATGACAGATTATGCCACATTTTATTGTTTTCTTAGAAAAGTAATTCTCAGTGGCTTCACTACTGTTGTAACTCAGTATCTGATCCATTTTCAAAGCCTGCCACAAGCTTGACTTAAGAAATTTCTTACATTGTTATATATGATTAGAGGCCAGAGTTTTTGTAAAAGTGCCCTGAGATGGGAACAGCACCCAGAGTCCATGTTAATTGTTTTATTCATGTGTAGAAAAATATTTTTGTAGAACAGTCTAAGAATAAATATCAATTAATTCTAAGGAACTTGTGCTTGGCTACTAAAAATATCAGTAACTCTTAGACTTTACCTGAAGCTCCTTAATTTTCTTTTGCAGCTGAGAACTTTGAGCCTGCTCATCTTCAATTTTACTTTGCAACTGGCTAATTTCAAAATCCTTTCTGTTAAAGAATGAGAATGCAAATTCAATACGGTTAAGATAAAATCTGAATTTTAGAATTCAGAGCATAAAAAGTCAGTACAATACTTCTTTAGCCTGTCATCCATCTGTTGCTTATCATTTTCCAGATCCATGACAGAATCCTGAGACATTTTCAGATCTCCCTCCAGTTTCCTCTTAGCTCTCTCAAGGTCCATTCGCAGTTTCTTCTCTTGTTCCAGAGATCCTTCAAGCTAAAACACATAAAACGTACTTTGAAAGTAACTATTCCTGATTTAAAAATCTAACTAGGGTTGGAAATTGATGAACAGAGAAAACAATCAGATCCTGTATGTACTTCTCATCTCCACCTGTGCTACACTCTTGCTGCAAGATCAGAGCTGCCATTATGGTTTGGTTTCAGATACTAAGCTGTCCACAGCTTGGCTGTGCACAGTTGAAATGCAAGTTTTTGAAAAACACAGAAATGAAAATTTTCCAGTGGCTGCAGTTCCTAGCATATAGACTGCCAAGTATTGACAAATTCCCAGTGTTCATAACTTCCTGGAGTATAGCCACACTGCACAGTAAGAGACCACAAATAACTCAGCAGCAGACTTCAAACTGCCACAGATATACTGCTCCAGCTAATTGGTTAAAATGGGGCACAAAAGTCTACAGTGCTGAAATACCCAGTGATGAACATAGTTTAAATAGGCAGGGAAAGATGAAAGATGTACTGGATTCCACAATACCCTGACAACTGGCAGTGATTTATTAGCTGAAATTATTAGAGCTGGCTTGGCTGCTTTAGGTGTTGCTTATACTCCCAGCTACAGATTTCTAGTCTCTTCTAATCCATCAGAGCATCCACCTACACAGCCCAAAAACTTTTTCTTACGTCGTCTACTTGCTGCTCCAGTTTGGTCTTGGTTTTGGTGAGTGTGCTGACTTTGTCTTCCTCAACTTGCAAGTCATCCAGTGTCTGCTGGTGGGCTTCCTGGAGGGCCTTTTTCTCCTTAGTGAGTTTAGAAATATTTTCATCCAAAGCTGCCATCTCTTCAGTAAGATTCTTAACCTGTTAGACAGCCAGCATCCATACTATTAGTGGGTGCCTTGAGAAATGACAGACTGAGAACACAGTGAGTGCACCCTTGCAAAATCTTGCATGGATGTAGTCAAAATGCTCCCCACAGAAGGTTTGTGTCGTTCATGATGAGGGTAGCAACAAGTGTCATGCCTGACAGTCACACCTCTCTGGTCCTGCAATGGTAGGAATTCTTGCTTTAGTTGTTTTTGACTGCCAGCCCTATCCTGCTGAATTCTGTAGTGGAACATGAGCTAGACCTTCACTTGCCTCTTGCAAGCTTTTCCCACTGGGATTTACAAAAGGTGTCTGAGTTGCTTTTGCTCAAAAAATGTATTATTTCCTGCATGTGATATATTTGCTAGGTGAACAGCTGTAAATTCTCAGCAAGTGAGGTTCTTTGTGCCAAGCATAGCCAAAGATATGTTAAGTTTTCCATAAAAGTGAAAGGAATATGGTAATATGACAAAGAACCTTATGCCCTTGGAACAGGTGTTCATGAATTTAGGGCAGGAGCTTCTAACTGGGCTGCTAGCTTTACCTTGGAAACTTATTCCTTGTACTTCAATGTAGCATTGCACATCAGCAACCTTATCTCAGACGCATCAGGCACTGTGCATTAGCCTGCCTGAACCTTGCTTCCTGTTTGTCTCATTTGGATGGGAAAGCCTGACAGCAGGGATAAGGAAAGTCCACTCTGCTAAGTGCTTTAGCTATATGGTCCTGATATCTGATAAGACACTCCCTCATCCTAATACCTGGCATGAGCTAGATTTCCTCTAAGCATTAGTGTAGGAATGTCCAACGTATCAGTAATTGCAAAATTAGGATCCAGTATTTTCTCAGTGATGGCATTGAAGGGAACCTCAAGGTTGTAATTACATCTCTGCTAATATTGTTTCCACAGGAGGACTCAACACTGTCACCACAGATGTGGGCTTTTGAATTCTAACATATATATCTCAATTCTGTCTCTTCACATAGATTGTTGAGATGTACGTGAAGAGACCTGTGCTTTTACTGGGAGATAAATGAGTTAATGACCACCTGATACAGACCCTCCTTGCTACACTGACAGTCTGAACCTTAGAAGTCAGGAAGAACTCCTATCATATCATCAGGTCAATGGAAGGAAATGATGTCCATCCTAGCTGAGACCTGGGCTTCCTAAGTATAAAAGAATTATAAGAAAACATCTGACATCTGCAAAATCAGTTCTCCTCAATGCGTGTGAGAAAGGACCAGCATAGCTGTTCTGTGCTGAGCTACTCACAAGCATACTAGTCCTCCATTATCCACAGGAGACACCAATATACTGGTTCCTTATGACTGCAAATAGCCAAATATGGAAATTCTCATCAAGCACCATAACAACTTCTTAACTCTTTTTGAACTGTCACAGAAAATATATTTTTCCTAAGAGCAAGTTGTAATTTTAACAGAAAAATTTCTGTCACAGGTGATTAAGTGGCAATACATCTCTCCTATGCCTTGGGTACGTATCACTTCTATTCAGAGCACTTAGGAATGACCGCAACTTTCCACAAAACTGAAAACTGTCTGGGAAAACTATCTGGGGAAGAATAATTCCCTGATTCCTCTGTCACCTTATTCTCTGTTGCATGCTTCTCCTTTTCCACTTTGGCCAGAGTCAGTTCAAGATCATCAATATCTTTCTTCAGCTCAGAGCACTCATCCTCAAGTTTCCTCTTCTTTGCTGTCAGTTCAGCATTTGTCTCCTCTTCATCCTCCATTCTTTCACTTAGTTCTTTAATTTTAGCTTCCAGCTGGATTTTACTTTTGATGAGTCCTTCACATCTCTCTTCAGCATCAGCTAGATTTTCACTTTCCTGTCAGAACACATTGAAGACATGTTATATTTATCATAAAAAAGACAAAAGGCAACATCTGTTGTTCAAGCGCCATGTCCAGGAAATTGATTACACACGTCAGGGCAGAATTTCCTATGCAAATCACAGTAACACACACGATTCAATCATGAGGAAATTGTCCTGCTTGGTTATGGCTAGGAAAGTGGGCCATAATCCTATGGTAGAGACACTTCCTTTCAGCTGGTTAGATGGTTTGACCACAATACCATGCAACAGAGTCACACGGTTCAGTCATAACAAGGAGCCTGCAAGGGAGCAATGAGATAAACAGGTGGGTAGCGAACTGGGTTTCAAGGAAGCATGATCTTAGATGTGGATTTGTAAAATATATAGCATTTCAAAGTCATCTTTCATAGAGCGTTGGATGGTTCTATCTTTAATAAGCTCCTCTGTCGTGGTTTAACCCCAGCCAGCAACTAAGCACCACGCAGCCGCTCACTCACTCCCCCCCATCCAGTGGGATGGGGGAGAAAATCGGGAAAAGAAGTAAAACTCCTGGGTTGAGATAAGAACGGTTTAATAGAACAGAAAAGAAGAAACTAATAATGATAATGATAACACTAATGAAATGACAACAGTAGTAATAAAAGGATTGGAATGTACAAATGATGCGCAGGGCAATTGCTCACCACCCGCCGACCGACACCCAGCCAGTCCCCGAGCGGCGATTCCCTGCCCCCCCCTTCCCAGTTCCTAAACTAGATGGGACGTCACATGGTATGGAATACACCGTTGGCCAGTTTGGGTCAGGTGCCCTGGCTGGGCATGAGAAGCTGAAAAATCCTTGACTATAGTCTAAACACTACTGAGTAACAACTGAAAACATCAGCGTTATCAACATTCTTCACATACTGAACTCAAAACATAGCACTGTACTAGCTACTAGGAAGACAGTTAACTCTATCCCAGCTGAAACCAGGACATCCTCCAACTCTAATGACACAGGTCAGACTGTCTCCCCAGAAACTTCTCCCACTTTATTCACATGAGGCTAACCTTGCTCCCATCATTCTCTAACCTCTCTGTCAGCCAAGACAGGGTCAAGCTTGACCTAAACTGTAGCCTGCAACTTTTACTATAACTAACATTTTGAGACACATGATTAACAGATAACATTTTGTCTAAATTAATGCTTCTATGAGGTATTCTACACAGAATACACAGAATATCTGTTGCCTCCCAGAAGAGTTATGGCTGAAAGCCATAACTGCAGTAAAAGAAGATGGTATGTTTAATTCTCTCTCAGATTCTGACTGAAACCCATAGTGCACTGAAAATCATGGCTAGTGAGCGTGTATCTTCTGAGGACAAACTTGGAGAAGATGGTGCTTGAAGAATATTTCAAGCAGGGTTGATAGAAATTCCTCCAGGAAAATGGGACTTAGCAAGAAGACAGGAAGGACTCCTCCAATACTGAAACACTGAGAAAATGGGAGTTGAGAAAGAGTCAGACAACACACTTGAGGGCAATGATCATACCTTAGAAGTTCTTTTATGTTCTAAAATGTGAACTCTGAGTGTTTTGAAAGGCATCCTAACCTGGAAGTTAGTTAACCTAGTTAAACCTGGGCTTCCTGGTTTTTTTTGGCTTACCATCCATGAAGAGGTTAAAGTGAAGTCCCATATGGTTGTAAACTAGGTGGGTTCTGGAGAACAGAGCATTAAATACCAAGAAGGGTGCAAAGAAATTCAGAAAATTGAGGTTAAGTTGAAGTTGGGAAAAAGGATTCAGGTAACGAATCTGATCTTCAGCATGCAGTTACAGACTCAGTGCTTGAAACAATACAGGATTCTTGTTGAAACCAAAATGGTTCGAAAGTACATGGAAACAAGTGACAGGTCCACTTGTACCAGACTGGCCTTGGCCATGTAGTATCTTACTACCTTTTAAAACCTGACAGTATTCATGTATTGTGCAATTTCAGTCTCTGCTCAGCAGTATTCCAGAGAAAAGCATCAGTCTTCGTTCCACAGTTTCAGTCCTGTGTCTAACAGAAAAGCACCCCTGCTCTGGCTCCATATTATAATGGTCAGCAGATGTGGACACAGCCTGTATTTCATCCAGAATCAGATACCATTGTTAGGAGCACATTGTATATACTGTGGAACATCTGATTCTTCCACTGGTGATTGCTTAATAGTGAAGTGGGTTTACATGTGAGCTCGGTCAGAATTTCTTGTATGCCTGCTAGTGGTAATGTTTTATATGTGCTTTGTACTCACCTTGCTTAGGTGTAAATGACAAGACTGGATACAAAGCAGTGGAAAATCTGGCCCTGTTACATGTCTGTTTATGAAGGTCAATGGAAAAGAGAAGGGAAAGAGCAGCAGAATAAGAGGAAGTGGGGTGAATCTGAAAATGGAGGTTACTCACAGATTGAACCTGAAGCTGCAAGTCATTTTTCTCTTGCAACAGGGTCACCATTTTCTCCTCCAGCTCTTTCCTTTTTGCCTCAGACTTTGCAAGCTCTTCCTTGGTCTTCTCAAACTCCTCCTTCATGTTGGCTATCTCCTTCTCAGATTCTGCACTCTTCAGCAAGGGCTTCATCTTGAAGTACAGCTTCATCCAGGGCCAATGCTTGACATTCATGAATGCTCTAACATTGTATTGGATGATATAAATGGATTCTCTGAAAACACATGAAAACACAGTTTATGAGGCTGGTGAGACTTGGGTTGGAAACAGACTCTGATTATTTGCCATACAGCAGCAGCATTTTCCTCGAGGAACTTCTACGTGAGACTTTTTTCCTCACCTCCCTTGCTTTTATTGGTCATTTCTAGGCCCTTGATTGCAGAATGGCTGGTTCAGTAGCATGAACAATAACTATGTCTGAATATAAGAGGGAGAAGTACTCCAAACCAGACAAACTTCTCTGGCATGTTGCCTGGGAATCTCTAACACTTCCCTCAGTCTCAAAGAAAGTGCAAGTGCTCAGGTGAATACGAGAGTGAAAACTGACCTCCTTGAAGTGTTGCTGCTGAGATTACAAATCTGAGAGTTACTGTCAGTTGTGGAAACAGCAGCTTGATGCTTTTTGGGTCACTCAAACTAGCAAATACCATATTAGAAATTATTAAGACAGAAGCTGAAAACAAAAATGAAATATTTTTATGGTATTGAATGTAAAAGGATGTTGTTGGTGCCCATAGTTGAAGGGGAGTTTAGATAATTCCTTGCAGAGAAATCCAGGGAGAGTTATTGAATACTTAGAAACTATCCCTGGCTCAGGAAGCCGCTGAGCTAAATATATACTGCAGAGTATTACAAATAAAAGCAGCTGGCTGGCAGAGCATCCTATACATTTATGCAATCCTTGCTCCCCCTAAACCCTTCACTTGTCAACAACATTTGAGAAAGTTTGCTTAGCTCGCCCAGTCCTGCCACTCCTACACTCTAAATTTTGTATGATTCATCCCATCTCAAAGGGACAGAGCTGAAACGAGAAGGGTATATGGGATTGTCGAAAGTATGGAGTATCTTCTCTGTACAAGCTAGAATTGTTCATTTTAGATGATGCAGTCACAGAAGAAAATTAAAGAGAAGGAGAGCAAAGAGTGATTATATGCCATTCCTTACAAGACTAGTGTGATCCAATGAAGTTATCAGACAACATGTCCAAAACAGACAAACCTTAGCACTTGTTCAGTTGGCTATCTCCATCACAGGCTTCTTTAAAAGTTGAAAATGGTAAGTGCATTCCTGGAGAAAAGGTTCACTGTTAAATACTAAATATCATGGTCCAGCTGCATGGTCCAATTGCTAAATAGCCATTGCCAGAATTTGGGAAGCTGTAACAAGGAAACTATTAGTTTGTACTTGCTCTGTTTCCCCTAGTCTTTCTAAGGGTCTTTCCTGAGGACAGTTTTTTGCCTGAGACAGAGTACTGCATTGCTGGACTCTTGGTCTGACACAGTATGATTGTTAGTATTTTCTTATATTACCTTCTTTCATTCATCTTTTTAAATTCAGTTCTCATGAGGTACCCTCTGCACATAGCTTGTGTATGAGTGATGAGGCTCACAAGCTTCTCATCTCTCATCTCTTCTAGAAGTCCCAGGAGACCTGCCTTGAAGAACACCTAGAACATAAGAGAGGGTCAGATGGTTTGAGGCTTAGGCAGGTACACAACCATTGGCAGCTGATGCAGGGTAGTACAAGGCAGTTTTGGAAAAATGACTGCAGAGTAAAGGTTTAACAGCTAGAGAAATTTTGTGTCAGTATTCATATCCTCAGTGTTCCTATGATTCATGACAAGTCACTCTATGTATGACCTAATCACATTATTGCAGTGTTATTTGATGCCTGCTCCAGTGTAGGCTGGGGAAGATCTAGCTCATCAGTAGTTATTAAAACAAAGAGTTAACTTTTAACTTAGTACTATATCCTACTCTGTCTTTTCACTGTACTCTACCCTTCTATGTCAGGCTCAAGATTTGCTCTGTAAACTGACCTAGAGATGACTTGAGAAGCATACATGGTGATGTGTGTTCAGTAGTGTAGGCGATTGGACTTTTGTCCAGAAATAGTACTGTCTTGGTTGTGCTGATCAGACAATCAGTGTCCCACCTAACACTGCTTTGGATATGGAAGATAGACTTGTGTGTGTGCTTAAATCCCCTGAAAACTCTGACTGTCCAAACTTGTCTGAGGTTGTCTAACATGCAGATATAAATGAGGTCAACTGGCAGGAGAAAGGGGCAGCACTAGTTCTAGCTGCAGCCACACTGTGTCACTCTGGTAATGTGGTGTTCCCAGGGCTGAGTGCTACCCCTCACACTTATCCCCAGAGCCAGACAAGTTTTCTGTACTCCTTCTTGACAGTGGTGTTCTTCGTTTCTAATCATCCTGAAGGCTGATTTCATACGCGAGAAATACTTTCAACAAACAAAATTTTTTGCCATTGATTATACCCACTCTTCCACAAGGGCTTTACCTTGGTGTGGCCAAATCTGTATTGGTTGTGGTCAACATCAATGGAGGAAAGAAGCTTTTCTGAAGCCTTTTTGCTGTCAATGAATTGGCCTTCTGGAATGGCTGAGGCATTAAGAATCTTGTACCTGTGGTAAGACAGGTTGCAAGGACTGGTTGCAAACAGGGTGAGGAAAATAGGATCCATCATATATCATAAAAATATATGGAAGCTGAGCTGTCTGAAAGTGGCTGAATATGCCATCTGAAATCTAGACAGTCTTGGCTGAACAGAATGTGATGACAAGGGGACATGTCTACTCTTCAGAGTAATCTGTTGGCTGTGTAACAACACAGTATGTTGTTACATACAGAATTAATGTGCATACTTAAGAGTGTCTGCAGGTCCAGGAATTAGGAAGAACATAGTGAGAACATGTCAACATCTACTCTTGTTTCATTAATCAGAGGAATGCTACTCAAATTAAAGTTGAGGATTAATTAAAACTACTAACAAAAATCAGCTATATTCTAAAGGGAATACAGGTCTTGCACAGCTCACGATCTCTGCAAGTTGTACCACTGAATCCTTGAGTTTGGACTAAAAATGGCATGGTATTATTCTGTAAATGCTAACAGCAGTCTTAGCATTTTGCAGGGTAACTTAATGATTAAGGTAATCCTGTGTCATGGACAGGATCACCTAATCCTTCTAAAGGAGTTTCTTCAGATACATCAATGAGGATCTGTGACTGTACACTGGAGCACTTCTTATTCTCAAGTCTGCCTTGAAAGAGAATATGTAAAATCAAGACAGTGATAATGGTGCAGTGAATTTATTCTCTATTTTAGGCTTCCATTATAGTTCCTCCTGAACTTCAGCACATTTCCTTTGAACTATAAAGCACTTTGTGTTCTGGACCATGGCCATTATGGATAGATTCCTTCACCTGTCACATCAAATTATGATTTGACAACTGAGACCAGCTAATGCCTTACTGAATATCAGGTTGCAGGGCATTTTCAGAGATGTCTTGGGTCCTTTTCACACCAGTTCCGCATGGAAGATGCTACTGTTACATTTATTTATAACAGCAGCCAGTTCCGATTCAGCACTTTATAGCAACTGAGCTCACATGAATCAGTTTAATTGTCTCTGTTTTAATGATGAGGAAAACAAGGCACAGGATGCAGGCCAGTGACAGAGCACTGGCAGAGCCTTGGGTTTTTGAATGCTTAGTCAGTGCACTGTAAGGAGGCTGTGATGATGTGTATTGGTTTTGTATCTATGCTCTGGGAGACCTGCAAAGAGCAGTCTATAATGCCACAATTCATTACACTACAAGCATTTTGCTTCTCTTTGAATCATCAGGCATTGACTACAGTTTAGAAATGATACTAGTTCTGGTTAATCAAGAAATCTCTGGTTTGATTAAAGAGGGAGAGACTGGAGTGACCTAAGACAGTACTAATGACTTGGTTCCCTCAAAAGCCACTAATCTAGTCTGATTCAGGGGGTGTCTCTCCACGGTGTCACCAGACTTGTCACTCGAGTTGTGGGTTCACTGAGCGAGGCCTTATCTTAACAGACACTAATAACTGAAGACCTACCGTTGCTTAAAGTCTGCATAAAGGATTCTGCTTGGAAACCCCTTCCTGCAAATTCGGATGCCTTCTAGAACTCCATTGCACCGCAGCTGATGCATCACCAAATAATGGTCCATTTCACCTTAAACAAAATACATCCATCATGATTCTCCTTTTCTTCCAAAGAATGTCCATATGTATTAGCATTCAGAATGACCTCCCTTTTTTGGATAAAATTCAACCAGTTCTTGATTAAAGATGCAGGAAGTGAAGACAGAACATTCCTTCAATTCATACAAGTTGAAGAGAGCTGTTTCAGTGAGCTGAGCTTTTACTAAGAATGCTAGGGCTGGCACTGCTTGTGAATCACCGATGGCCAAAAGGGATAAGGCCACATTACTCAAAAATGGCAAGAGGGTGCTTTAGGGTCACAAGCTGAACAATCTTCAACAGCATCAGCATCCTCACTGGATGTAGGTAGAGGTGGCACAATGTAGAGTGTAGTACCATCTAGACAATCAGCTCTACACATTATGTAAGATTTTACCTTGAATCTGCCATGCAAGCATTGAATATACTCAAACTTGGTTAGATATGATAGCTAAATAGATTCCAACACAGGAGTAGATAAGGAGGTTGCTTAAAGCTCTCAGTCTGCCTGTAGAGGACAGTTGATTGACATTGGAAGAATTATCTTTCTCCTCCTAAAATATCTGTTGGATAATAATCAACTGTATTTCTAAGTCTTATGTTCAAGTATTACAAACAAAGTACAACTGGCAGAATAAAACCTTGGAACCACTTCGTCATGCAGAAATTTCCACCAGCTGTTAGAGACATTAATTAGTACAGAATGGCCCATACCCTTAACTTTATCTTTTCAGTGTAATCAATAAAGTTGTACCCAAAGGAATTGTTAGAAAAGTTGAGCATAAGCAGCCTAAAACCAGATAAAAATCAGAAGATGTCCAGTTTCTCTTCCTTCACTTCACCATCCTTAATTTTGCTCACACAGTGCTACCTTTCTTTTTCTTAGAAGGCAAAAGTCAAGATTCCCTCTGAGTCACCTCTGTCAAAACAACCAACTGAACATTAAAATGAGAGCCATATCTGGCAAAATCATTCATTCAGATATGCTTTTCTATTTTAGTAGGTTTCCTTAATTCCCCCTTTACACCTTCTCGACTGTCAAGACCCCAGTGGGATTCCTCTTTCTTCACTTTAGGATATGAAGTGTTGGACACTTCCATTTGGGCTTCATTTATAGTCAGTGGAGTGAAACAGTTTCTTCTAGAATGTGATTCATCTCATCCTAAGATAGATGTATAAAAGGGGCCAGATGAGTCATACCTTAAAATGCCAGCTTCTCTCCACTGAATATAAAAGGAGTTTAGATGAATAGCTGAAATGTGAATTTCATACATATGTGTGTTGCTTAAATCCTGCTTGTGGTCTTCAGGGTTACACAGAGACACATAAACAAGAAAGGTAAGAAATGTTCTCAAATTGGTCTTTTGTTTCCTGAGCAGATTAAACAGATACTAAGCTCCTGTTTCCTGGTATTCCTATTACATCCACTACATTCTACCAGTATTAACCTTATCATTCTACCAGTATCAGACCTCATAACGATTAGACTCCTAAACACCCCCCAGGCAAGTCTCTCCCCAGGTACTTTAATTTAAGGGCCACATGAAAATACTCCCAAACTTGACTGTTCTTGGAGACTAAATCCTTTGTGAGAGTTTAATATTTAATTAAATAAAGGGAAAAAAGTAACTGCATATCAAAATGCTTTCCAAGAGCTAGCAGCACCCAGCAGCTTGTACATGGAATATATGATTTCTTTGACAGTCCTCCAGCTCAGTGAATCAGATCCTAAGACTGAATATTTAGAAACTGGTAAATGGTCTTGGGCTGAACCCAACAGTTCTGAATGACACAGTCGTCCTTAAATCTAGGCATTTGTTAGGGATTTGCTAACGCTGTTACCCACAAGAGACAATTTCATCAGCTGTTATCAATCCCATCTTTATCATCTTCAGCTCTGTACACACATTAAGCAAAGATGGGTAAGTGTTGTGGACCATGTAATGCTCAAAATTTTACAGGCATGGTGAGCAATACAAGAAGGTTTACTTGGGCACTGTCCCACAGGCCAACCCCCACAAGAACTTCACGTGCAAAGGGAGCTGTTCTGGAAGAAATTGGTGTGGAAGCTAAGCAGGCCAATTCCCATCAGTCCTCTGTCTTCAGAGTATAATGATGGACTTACCAGGTGTCTTGGTCTCATTAGGAATCAGGCAACGCACGAAGTGAGGATGGGTACTTCTCAGGTTAGTCATCAACTTGTTTAGATTTTCCTGTGATAGAACAAAACATGGGTTTCAGCTTTGAGCTACAAAGCTTTTGCATTCTTATTCAAATGTCAAGGAGTTATAGAATCACAGAAGGGCTTGGATTGGAAGCGGCCTTTGAAGATCATTGAGTCCAACACCCCTGCCATGGGCAGGGACGTCTTTCACTAGATCAGGTTGCTCCAAGCTCCGTCCAACCTGACCTTGAACACTTCCAATGATGGGGCAGCCACAACATCTCTGGGCAACTTGTTCCAGCATCTCACCACCCTCACTGTAAAAAAATTTCTTCCTTATGTCCAGTCTAAACCTACCCTCTTTCACTTTAAAACCGTTGCCTCTTTTCCTGTCACTATAGGCCCTGGTAAAAAGTCTTTCTCCATCTTTCTGATAAGCCCCCTTTATATAATGAAAGGCTGCAGTAAGGTGTCCCCAGAGCCTTTTCTTTTCCAGGCTGAACAACCCCACCTCTCTCAGCCTTTCTTCATAGGAGAGGTGTTCCAGCCCTTGGATCATTTCTGTGGAAGCATGGCTCATTTAAAAGGAAATTCACATACCCTGAACACAGCAGACACCGTCTGGAAAGAGCCCCCCTTCTTCTTAGCACCTTTCTTGCCACCACCACTATCACCTTGGAAGAAGTAGATAGGAGGTAAATGGTTAGAGTAAGCAGTGTGTTTTGTAGGCCTCACCTTCCGTTCTTTGGTCATGGGCCAAAAAAAGAATTAATTTTTAATTGTAAATACTGACCCACTGTTGCATGACAGTTTTAGTGAACTGCTGCTAGCTGGTTGTTGATCAGTGTATGGTATATTTGGTCTCAGATGCATGATTTAGGTTGCATCATAATGTATATGGCTTTGGTGGTATGGAACACTATGTCCTGACATAAGTTTCATAACAGTGTACTCTCTGCTACTAGTCACATTGCTTTTACTTATAGATATAGCCCCATTTTTTAATTTTTTTTTTAATTAGGTGGAAGGCCACAAGAATGTGGTTCAGCAGTGGACATTTGTTTATCAGTGCAGTGAAGTCTTCTTTAGAAAAATCTCCTAATCCAATGTTCTGAGTTATGGCAGCCCCAAGGCAGGAAGCAAGTTATAGTCTCAGGAATACAAGTGCAAGCAGCTCAGTGCCTTTTCATATTTGCTGCACTGTTGAAGCCAATTAAATTGAGACTTAAATGGAGTCCTTGTGCTCCAAACTTCACACCGTATCCAAAATTTTATCCCCTCAACCTTTTCTTCTCACCTTCCTTATATTGATGATACTTGCAAGGACCACAGCTGACTCATCCCCAGTGTTTCCTAGGAGCTTGCTCAGACACGTTGTTATGTCAGTCAGACTGAACTGCAAGAAAGTCCCGATGCAGTACTCTCTTGTGCCTCGAACCCCACAGTGCATATGCCTGATGGCTGAGTTGACTACTACTGTATGCTGCCTCTTCTTTTTGCCTGGCATCCAGGCTGCCAGAATATTGTTTTTTTTGTAGAAATCTGTGTGGCCATTTTTGGTAAGGCAGACTTATTGACTGTCCAACTTGATGGTTTTCAGCCACAAAAAAGGGCAAAAGACTGGCCTGCTCTCTGATGCCCTCACAGGACTTCTAAATTATATTCTCTGTCTCTCTTCTTTTCCCTTGCAACACCAGGACTGCTCAGATGGTTATGAAATAGTTCCATGGTCTCTTAGTTCTTACAGTTCACCTCAAGAAACAAAACTGTCTCCAAAGACTATAAAGTGCTTGTACTTTGCATGTATATTTGGCACCTGTCTAGAGGATGAGTAAGCGTGCACATGATTCACAACACAGTAAGTCAGGAAACATACACCTCCTGCCACTTTGTTTTGGACTTGCTGAGTTTTACTTATCTGGGCCACATGAATGTGGTATTTTCAGCAGTTCTGCATGTTGGTATCTTAGTTGTGGCATATCTGGGTGCACACAAGAACAAGGTCACATTAGGGGATGATAGAGAGTCTAGAGTATACCACAGAGAGGAGAAGCAGAAGTAGACTTTAGTTGTTTCTTGCCTTATTGATCATTACTGGAAAAGCACTTACTTGTTTCTGCACCGGCATAGTTAGAGAAAAGGAAGGACAGCAGCTTCAAGGATGATTTCTGGTACAGCCCCACAACAGTTTCATTCAAGGGATCCTTGTTCTTGTCAAGCCAGCCAGAGATGTTGTAGTCCACCGTGCCAGCATAGTGCACCAGGGAGAAGTGGGCCTCAGCCTTGCCTTTGACAGGCTTGGGCTTCTGGAAGTTGTTGGACTTGCCCAGATGTTGGTCATAGAGCTTGTTCTTGAAAGAGGTGTCGGTTGCCTTGGGGAACATGCACTCCTCTTCCAGGATGGAGAAGATGCCCATGGGCTGGGAGAAATATGAACACATGAAGAAAGTAGGTGGTGGGGAGAGGAAAAGTAAATAAAATGTCACATTGCATATGATTTGTGGCTTGTTTCAGTGACTGTAATTTGTACTGCACAAGTTCTTAATACACACTAGTTACTATAATAATCAGGCAAACTATAATTAGTCTGTGTTGCTCAAGCTACTGCCTGTAAACATGGGAACTCGACAATACTGTTTACATGCATCTTTGAAAGGCTATATATACTTATATATACATATTATAATGAATTGTTTCAATCATCTGTACCCTACATCATTAGGAAGTAGGTGTCAGTGTCCTGTTTGCGGGACTGATGCTGTTGTCTACGTCTGTTACAAGCCACCAGGTTGCAACTGTCAACATGAACTTAATTTGATGGCTCCCCATGAATGTGCATAGATAACTAATATCTAACAACTCCTGTTCTGTCTCCAGTGAATGTGCATGATCAATCAGATTTTCCTCACCTTATATGGAGTGTAAATGGCAATAATCTGGCACTTTAGACTACTGAAAGACTTTTAATTTGTCTCAGAATTGTATTTAAAATTGGAAGTATTATAGTACAGAGATGTAGGCATATTCTCAGCAACATCAGAGCTTTCATCTGAGCTACATTAGGTATCTTCTGATAGTGCAGATAAGCACATGTCCTCTGATTTTGCTGGAGACACTGACGTGACCTGCATTAATTGGCCTAGAGAGAATTCTAGGATTTCCTTCTTTGTATGAACCTTTTTTTTTTTTTTTAATTAATAAGATGCTATTAGATGCTTACATCTGAATTCAACTACATAGCTGCCAGAGCTAGAATCAGGGATCCTCTAGAGCAGCAGCAACCACAGGAGATGGATGTTGGGCAGGAATGCCATGTTTTGAATGAAGATTTTGCCCTCTAAGTGTGGCTGCTGCGTGAGAGCTCTGGGCTTAGCATTCATCTTGCCTAACTGTAGGTGTCTGTAAACAGAATCTAGATCTGAGTTAGCTGTCCAGATTGCTCTTCTGTGATGGAAGCATTATAAAGACATTTATAGAATCACTAACAGAACATACTTTATAAGGAGATGATTTGCATCCTAGAAGTGTCGTTTACTTTCCTGTCATTACAAGAGACTACAGCATTAGGTCAGCATAGGTGTTCTGATTCCTCTGGCTCTAATACTCTATTGCATAGATATGGAACACAAAATGTGTTACATACAGTGTAATTTACTGTTACTGAACAGTAAGTGTGGATTTTGGGTGTTAAATATAGCAATAGGCAACAGGCGCTAGCTGTGAATGGTAGCGCTGCCTGTAGATGCTGCTATGTGGTGGGATGTGTGGGTGGTTAGCAAGAAACGTGAGGCTCGTGTGCAAAGGCCTAACCCATGGGTATGAATATCAAGCAGTGAACATGCATGTGGGATGGCTGAATCCATCACTGGGCACTGGGCATGAATGATAGAGTTGGGAGCAGATACCTGTATGCTCCTGAGAAGGAAGATATTTGGGTATGTGCATATTGGATTTGCATGTCATGTGTAAGTGCTGTGCACAACCACTGGACACTGGCTTGTTATGTAGCAGTGAAGGATTAATTCCCATTAAGATCCCCAGTGCAGTAGCAGCGGGCAGCAACAGAAGCGCCAGAAAGTGTTGTGTTGCTAGAACTAGGAACTTAATTCTGTCTGTTACTGCAAGGAGTAAGACTTGAGGTTCACCTTACTGTTAAAGACAGTCTTGTTAAAGGCACCAAATTAACATCGTGTACCCCCTCTCCCTTCCACCCCAGCCGTGTTGCTCAGGAAATCATTGTTTGTGCAGAGGGAGCCTGTCATTCCAAAAGCATTGGTTTTATACACTGCCTCTTATGTGAGAGCGCCATTCAACAGTAATGTGTCAAGTTGTTAAGAATGACTGGACTAAAATAAATAACCATGAAAGAAATGTGCTCTCCTAAAATGAAAAGATTTCCTCTACCTTCTCAATGAGTTCAATGCAGGCAGCCAAGTCCATCCCAAAGTCAATGAACTCCCATTCAATTCCTTCTTTCTTGTACTCTTCCTGCTCCAGCACAAACATGTGGTGGTTGAAGAACTGTTGCAGTTTCTCATTGGTGAAGTTGATGCACAGCTGCTCCAAGCTGTTGAACTGCAAATTCAAAATATAAAAAAATGCCAGTTAGTTTGGAAAAGTCATCAATGGGCAAGCATACCTACTGTAACTCACATCAAAAATTTCAAAGCCAGCAATGTCCAGGACACCAATGAAATGCTGTCTGGGCTGCTTTGTATCCAGCTGTTGGTTGATTCGAATAACCATCCATAGGAACATCTTCTCATAGACTGATTTAGCCAATGCACCCACTGAATTGTATACCTGTAAGAAATATGGCCATGACAGTAATGAAAATTGAGCTAGCTTTAAACTTGAAAGAACTGTCTGAACAAAATGAAAAGCTGATCAGCTGTCTAGGTACCTGTTGGACATTTTGTCCTTTAGTTACATATTCATTCCCAACTTTCACTCTGGGATAGCATAAAGCTTTGAGCAAATCAGCAGAATTCAGACCCATCAGGTAGCCAGCTTTGTCAGCCACTAGGATCAGAGACAACAGATGAGTTCAAAAGAGAGAAGGAATGGTGTCCTGGTCCTCTAGGATGTTTCTGTTACAAGGAGCCTACTTTCAGCACTACTCAAATGCACCTATTGCCAAGGGAAGCTCCTCTCCAGTCCCATGGAGAATGTTTTTCCCCCAGCATAGGCAGAGTCTCAGCTACAGCACACTCCTGTTCCACACCTGGAGGGCTGGAGCAATGCTTCATCTTTATGTCTTTCCGTTTCCTTGCAGAGCATAAATTAAATCACTGATTTTGTGGAACTTGCAACAAACTTAAACAATTTAGTTTCTAGAAGGGAAAATCATTCTCAAAGTGTTGGGCACTTTATGGGGCAGGGTTTCTAGCTTGTCTCCTGGTGCAGTTCACGAGCAAACTCTGCTGTCAACGTTACCTTCTGTGCTGTCCGGCTCCGCCTGCTCCTCCCGCTGCTTCTGCTTGAACTTCATGTTCCCGTAATGCATGACGGCCCCCGTCAGCTTGTACATCCCCACCTTCTCATCTGGGCTGAAGCCCAGGATGTCCACAGCGTTCTACAGAGGCAACAGGCAAGTCGAGGAAGGTGAGAGAAACACAAGGTGCTGTTAAGAGGCATGTGCACTGTGATGGGAAGGTGGGGTGTCTCCCCCTGTCTCCCCTCCTCCTTGCCCGCACTGAGCGCATGCAGCACCGGGCCGGCCCTGTGGCCGGTGTGGGCAGCAGAGCCCAGCGGTTGATGGCCCCTGGCTGCAGCTGGTCTGACTGTGAGGCCACACCGCGGGTGCTCCACTGAACTCACATCTGTCGCCAGCAGCTCCTCGCTGTCGTCAATACTGGCAACAGTGACTTCTCCTTGGCTCACGTAGGGGAAGTCGTAGGGGTTGGTGGAGATAAGAAGGAGATCTGCAGGTATACAGGGCACCTTTCATGGCACCAGGGCAGGTCACAGTGGAAAGAGAAAGCACTCACTGAGCCAAACCTAGCACTGCTGGCACTCACCAATGAGCTCTGGCTTCTTGTTGGACATTATCTGGTAAAAAATATGATAGCTCCTTTCACTGGCCAGCTGGAAAGTCACTCTGGATTTCTCCAGAAGATCTAACCAAAACAGACATGCTGTTAGTCTCCCGGTAAACTTGAGATCATAAATGCACAGATTCTGTGTGCACTGACTTGCTTCAACTCACAGGTTTCAATATCTGCAGAGGCCAGCTTGCCAGTTGTTCCAAAGTGAATCCGGATGAATTTTCCCTATCAAGCAGTTAAGATCAACCCACAGGTTATAGTGATCAATGAATGAGACATGTATTAGATGTCTGCATTCCAACAAATCGGAAATGAACTCACAAAGCGTGAGGAGTTGTCGTTCCTCACAGTCTTGGCATTGCCAAAGGCCTCCAGCAACGGGTTGGCCTGGATGATCTGATCCTCCAGAGTTCCCTAGTTACAGGAGAAAAAGCTTCATATCAAACTTCACTACTGGTTAATAACAAATATTGCAAAGGAAATATTACAAACAGATCATTTTTACACTTCATACGTGATTTTAACCTAGAATTTAGCAGAGTTTTTAAGCACTCATCACCCATCACTCTAATATTGCCATTGGTTTCAAAGGGAAGAGTGCTGAAAGACAGAACTGTATTTTGTTTCATTCTTGTACCTGCTATCATATATTGGGTATCACATACAGAGTCACTACAGTGGAGCTCAGGGAGTTTGAAATCTGTATGGGAGAAGTGCTTCCACATCCCCATTCACAAAGGCCATGAGAGCTAAAGAAAATGTGAAAATTCTGAGATTTTTTTCTGGAGGTTACTCAAGCCCAGGACACACACACAGAGGTACAGCCTTTAGTGGGAAACACCTAGCAAGGGAGAATGTAAAGTTTTGCAATTGCATTCAAACAACCAGAAGCCTTTCAGAGTGCAGAAATACATCTCCAGACATGATTTGAAAAGAAGAGTGGGATGTGGACAAAGCCTGAGACTCAAATACCAAACTTAAAAAAAACAGAACAGAAACTCTTTGAGGTTTTTTGCTGCATGACTGCAGAAGGAATGATCAACATGTAAAGTTTTGATATAGTATTGTATCACTCTTGTTAACTGCAAAAATAGGGGAGGAAAGAAGCTTCTGTGACATTAATGTCTCTCCTTTTGTGTGCAATATGGTCCAGGAAGCAGAGTCACCATGTGCTTTCTTGGAGTGATAGAGCAAAGCTTTTCTCAAAGCTTTTAGCAAAGTCATGATTGATCCCTATGTAGTCAGAGCATGAAAGTGTTGCCAGGGATAATTTCCAAAACAGAAATGGAAAACAAAGAATAAGGAAAAAAAAAAAAAAAAGAGTTTTTATCCAGGAGAAAGATGAGCAGCACAGCTCAAGTTGCTGCATCTTTGTACATGGTGTTTGTTCAGTGCAGCCTTTAACATCTTGCAATGGAGACGGAGTGCCATTCCCAACTCTGTCTGCAGATGGCACAAGGGGTTTAAATTAGTTTTTATTAGTCCACCATGAACACGGACCCTATAAAATTAAGGCAACACAGTAGCATATGAAGCTCTATATAATTTTTTTTAAAAACAAAAAATCCCAAATCCATAGAGTGATGCCCTCTCGCATGTATGTTTCAGCTTTCTAAATGGAATTCCTCATTTAAGAGAAGAGAAGAGAAGAGAAGAGAAGAGAAGAGAAGAGGAGAAGAGGAGAGAAGAGGAGAGAAGAGAAGAGATGTATGTGTCAGTGCAACTGACTACACCAACACCAAACCTCTTTTTAGTGCACAGCTGTGATGAGGGAACTCACAAGAGAGCATCGTTTATGGAGAACAGCATGGAAGAAGACATGGCAATTCTTTACACAAATTCATTCTGGAGTCTCATCTACAGGCTGGGTGACAAAGTGCTGGAGGCTGACAATATTCTGGAGAAATGCAGTTACATGTTTCCCTTATTCATATACCCTTGCCTGGCGTCTGATTTCAGCCCTCATCTGAAATAGGATGCTGGCCTAGACAGAACAATAACCTGAGTGGTTTATTTAATGTTTTTATGAAGAGGCACATATTACTGTTACAGAGATTGTGAATACTAAAAAATAGAGTATTCTGTGAATAAACTGAGAAGATGGCAGAACAGGTTGTTGCCCATCTGAAAGCCAGGTGATTTTCCTTATATCAGTCATGGTCAGTACATGTCTCAGCTGTCTCAAAGTGTTTTCTGAGATCAGTCCTGGCATAGTGAGCAGCTGGTGAAAGCTGAGCCCAGGAGATTCTGAAATGGTGCTGATGGAAAGACTGCTTGTGTTGAACTTGCCTTGGCCATAACAACCCATCAATCACAGACACCTGCCTCTGAGTGCGAAAAGAATATTCAGCCTTGGAATCTCCTTAGGTTCCGCTGTGCCCTTGGGTACTCAAATAACATGCTGACACATGTCACCCGCTTTGATGCACATACCATCTTACAGACTGTGGTGACACATACTTGTGCCACAAAGATGTTTGTTGTTCTGTGCTAGGGAATGAAGCCCACGCCTTGCAAATGCACCAGTGGGCTCAGATTGCAGCAGCTGGGCTGCTCAGCAGAAAGGGGCATCAGGGCATGTGCTTTCCTCACTGGAAGGATCCTTTCTGAGGTTACTTTCTAACTATCAGGCAAGTGGTCTCAGCTGTCCTAAATCTGCCCCTTTTCTCATGCTTCCTTTCAGGGCTGTTACATTGACCACAGTCAGGAGAACAAGCCAGTGGAAACTACTACCTGATGCAACTGAAATGACTCTTAACTTCAGCACAACCACTCTGGAGTCCAGAGTTCCTGCACTTCCCCTGTCAGTAGGAATGAACCAAGGAATAGGAATGGCACAATCACGTGCCGGTGGGAACCGAGTGCTCTCTTTACTCTTGCAGCCACTCAGGTGCTGTGGGTATGGCTGATCTCATAGGATAGTAATGGATAGATACATAGACAGTCAGCACAGAGAAAACTGCTGTCTTATATTATCTTCCTCTCCCTGGTGAAGACTACCCCTGTGTAAATGGAAACTGGAGAGAAACTGAAGCTTGGACCTTTCCTATGTTCAGAAAGTGTTTCTTTAAGTAGAGTTCCACTAGTGTTCAGAGGCGTGAAGGCCAGGTAGCAGGGGGAAATGAGCGTAGGTGTGCTTAGACTGTGCATCCTAACTGTCTCCTCAGTTGCGCTACACTTTCTGCCTTTTGATAGTCCTGCAACTCAAAAATATTCATTGATAGTTTCTGCTCTGCAGCCACATTCTTGGGCAAACACTAGAAGGGGGAGCCAATCACATACCTGCATTTTGCCAGGCTGTTGGTCTTTCTTTTTCTCACCAGTAACTGCAATTGTTGCAAAATACTGGATGACACGCTTTGTATTCACAGTCTTCCCTGCACCGGATTCTCCACTGTTGAAATGAAAATATTGTTACAGGAAACAGGAAATATTTTTACTTCTCTGTCAGCTTTGTCGCACATACCAAAATATACTCACGTGATAAGGATTGACTGGTTGTTACGATCTGAAAACAAAGTCACAGAAAGAGCTGTTCAAATGAGATGTGGAGGGCTTCTGTTCCTCAGACATAACTAACTGACTTGAAGGGAAAGCACTATGTTGTAACTGTATTTATCACTTTGTAACCAGATAAGGTAAATTCTGCATTAGTCTGCATGTGGATTTTTTTGTGCATAGAGGGATGGAGCAGCCCGAAGTCTAAGTCCAAGCAGTGGTTCTTTATAAGGCTTCACACTTACTATTTGTTTTCTTTTATGTATAGACCTTGGCTTAAATATTGTTTAATCAGAATCACATTGTCTGCTGTGTTTCTTCTTTACTGTTTCTTTAAATTCATTACTAGGAGAGTGGGCACAAAGCCATATAGATAGCTACTGCCTTTCCTTCATTATCTGACACAGGTAATGAGCACAGAGGTCATTAAGGTGCCACAGGCAGTCTAATCTTGAGTTGTGCCATAGGACTATGGGAGCTGTTGCCATCAGGCACTGAGTAGAACAGCACCTAAGATGCCTGAACTGTCAAGTGTTCCTTGACCAAGCAGCCAGCCCTGCTTATATCAGGGTTTCCCATTCTTGCCAAATGACTCACCAGTCAGCATGAACTGATAGGCATTGTCAGAGATGGAGAAGATGTGTGGAGGGGCCTCCTGGCGCTTCTTGCCTCGGTAGCCAGCCACCACCTCTGGGTTGTACACCGGCAGCCACTTGTAGGGGTTGACAGTGACACAGAAGAGACCCGAGTAGGTCTGCGAGGAAGGGAGACAGCACGTTGGCTTCCACTTAGCCTGGCAGAGCAGTTCCTCCTAGCTACCCAGAGGAAGACTGCTGCTGCTACTTACGTAGATCATCCAGGCTGCATAACGCTCTTTAAGGTTGTACAGCACAGCGGGTTCATGGAGGTGGGTCATCATGGCCATGTCCTCAATTTTGTCAAATTTGGGAGGGTTCATGGGAAAGACTTCATCATCCTTTACAGTCACAGTCTGACAAAACCAGAAGGAGAAGAAATCTAAGCCAGGGAACTGCCTAAATTGGATGATCATGTACGAGTAACAGTTGGTATTACTTACAGTATCATCATATTTTTTAACTGTGACTTTGCCACCTTCTCTACTCTGTATGGTACCTTTCACATACATTTGCTTTTCATCCACTACAAAACAGGCTGCCTTAGCATCAAATGGGCGATTCTGCGCTTCAATTCTCTCTTTCTCAGACTTCCGTAAATAGGGAGCAGCTTCTCCAAAGATTGCCATCTCTGCATCTGAACTCATGGCTGGAGTTGCTCTGGAGGAATTCAGAAAAGATTCAGAGAGCCTGTGCATTTGTAATTTATATTTGTCTAGAAAATGGTCATGCTCATTGACTAAAAGGAAGAAGAGGACTAATCAACATCAGGCACTTAACTTCTGCCTCAATTTTAAGTATCCACTGAAGTAGTCCTCATACAGAAAGTTCCTTTTGTAGACAGATGTGTATTGTCTTTGGATGCCTGTGTGCCCAAGTGAGGCCAGAAAGAATATCAAGCTAGCAGTCTTCAAAAGCTTCTCCTGCTTTATCTTTATCTGCTATTCACACAGCTGCACAGCCACATACTTCTCAAAGCCACATACACATAGCCACTTAGATAGTTTCATTAGACATCTAAACATTTAGATGCAAGTAAGATCCAGAAGTTAAGCCGATTGCCTCTCACACATAATTTCTAAGTAGAGGTATTCTTGGCACCCTTCTGTTTTCTATGTTTTAATACCCAGCAGGGAAAGTTCAACTAGTTTCTGTCTATACTAAGCACTGGAACAAATTGTGAGGGTCAATCATCACATATCTAAAGCCAAACCTGTTTATCATATGAACAAAATATAAAACGTTTTCAGATCTGTGACAAAATTAGCTAATAAGGGAATACAATGTATATTGAAGGTAATAATTAATAGCATAGTATTATCTAGGTAAATAAGTACTTGATATAACATCTCAAAGAATTTCAATTACAAAGTATCTTTTAGCTTTAGCATATTATATAGAGTAATATTGGTTATGGATCATTAAAAGACAATTAATGTGCACCAATATGAACCAGACATTCAGTTAGGGATCTGTCTAGTAGAAATATTTCAGAAAACTGCTTTATGCTCAGTTTTATTTTACATTTTTAGCAATATCTAGTAGAAATTCTTCAACACAAACAGATGCTATTGGTTGCTACAGTCAAAAGGACTGGCATGGATAATTCAAGAGCATCTGGAAATAACACAGGCAGAAATAATGTAGGCAGGAACTAGCATAAACAGAATGTTCTTCCCCAGGCAAGCTAAGGTACAAGCTAGCAAAAAAAAAAAAAAATTCTAAACTCCTGTTACTTCATGGGCTATCTGATGCACTGTGGTGCTAAAAAAGATAAAGGGGCAGAACTGAACAACTCAGTTGTATATTTCCAAGGCATCACAGTACTGAAACAATCAACATGGAGTGGTTTTATGTGCAAGAAAATGATGAAAGGAGTCCAAAGGCATTTATAATGCTGCTTTTGGACACATTGCTGTAGAAGGGCTCATCTCTCTCAGCAATACCTATCTGCTATGGGATATGCACCTTGCAGGACTTAGAGGTATTGCATCTCTCAAGAGCTTTTAATACCCAGGAATTTCAAAGCACATAATCCAGAACGTTTAACTTACTTTGAAAGTATTCTATCTATATAGAGCCCAGCATTTTTGCCTATGTGATCCTGTCTCTGTGTGGTTCAAGGGAAGCAACATGAAAGAAAGAGAGAAATTATTTCACAGTGTCCATGAAAAAGTTAAGCAGAGCATCAAGAAATGCCAATAGGTTATCAGCAAATTTCTCGAGGGGCACAGTCTGTTAAACTACTGAATGTCTTTAATAGCAAATATTGTAAAATTTAGATCTTTACGCATTCATGAACAGAGAAGAAGGCATTCTCTGGAAGAATAACCTGTAATTCCATCCCTTTCAGCTTCAATTTCAGTGAGCATTTTTTGATATTAGGATGGAAAGCACATGTGTGGAGAGTTCCTTCTGTTGCTTTGGTGAACTCTCCCAGTCACTCAATCACTAACCTTCCCCAGAAAACCTAGAAGAGAATGGTGCATATTAAGTTCCCTGTGAAGGTGACTCTTTGTATATAAACAGGCCTGTCTATCAGACAGGAGACAAGATTGTCGTGGACTTTGTTTTGGTTTCAGGACCTATGTGATAAGCCGAAGTCAGCATATAACGTTCTAGACCTTACCCTAGAGGAAACTAACTTAAGGCAGGATAAACTTAGACCCTTCTTGAACTGTACTTTGAGCCTCTTCTCTGAACACAGCCTCAGTTTCAGGCTTCCAGTGGTTGTGCAGATGGCAGGGGGTGAATTTTAATCATCTATAAATCACAGAATGCCAGGTTACACCACAAAAAGACATTGCTGTCGCTGTATCTCATGTCCTCTTGGCTAAGCTTGTGTATCTGTCACTTTTCTTTCCCAATAAATGGAGTATTTCCTACCAAGAACTGTTAATATGCTCATATCAATTAAAATAGCATATACCCTTTTCAGTGAACCTGGTTCTACGACACTGTCTTTTGCCACCTACCCTTGCCATTGTCTGGGTGAGCTTCACGCATTGCTCAGGATCAGTCAGCAAAACGACATGTTATTTGTTAAGCGCTTACCTTCAGAAAGCCCAGGAGGAAATCTGCTTTCAGTGTCTATGTGGAATGGTTAAAGAAAGGACAGAGAGAGTTAAATAAAAAACAGTCCATTGTCTTGAGCATATGCTGTATCAAACATTTATACACCTTGTTAGTCTCTCCCAACAGCTGAACTGTACACAGAGCCTTACAACTCTTGAGCTAGAGCCAAGTCCCACAGAAAATCTTGTGTTCCTCCCCACATCACTGTGATCTGCTGAAAACAAATCTAATGTCTAGGAAAAGATCAACTACATTACATATGTTTTCCCAATCAATTTCAACTGCCTTCAGAGTTAGTTTTCCTGTGTCTTTCATAGGACTTGGAGGTAGCAAAGTTTGTAGAAGGTCCCTGCAAGGAATGGCATGGCACGGTTCTTCTGCTTCTGCTTGTGCCACCACACTGGAGTGGTTTGGGTCATATAAACTTGACATTGCATGTAAAGCATGACCTGGAATGTTAGAAGTGGGGACTGAGAAGAAAATGCCCCTACGTATTGCACCTCCTTTGCAGAGCTGTGGAGGTGTCATGGTCAGAGTATGAAGCAAGCAGATGGGACTTACCGTGAGATGCTGAGGTAACAAAAGAATAAGGTTGCCTTCATCTGTGGCTCTTTATATATAACCTCCTGCCCACACAGCATTCAAGCACTCTATTTTTGGTCAATAATAATTTACTCTTTAGTTGTAAACGTGTTGAAGCTCTGATCTCTCTGCTAATTACTCAGAGACAGGATTGGTTTAAGGTTGTATGGAGTCAGCTGCACTGACCTGTTCTTTTCACATTGCTCTGTGCCAGGATGGAGGATGGAGGAACCCAAAGACAGCTCTGATAATGCCAAATAAGGCAACACTTGGCTCCTGACTTCGAGAGCTTGCTTTAATCAACAAGATGGTTGGTTTTTTTCTAAGCGTGCACAATTATTTCTTTATGGACTATGATTTTAACAGATCCCATCCTATCCTCTCTGTCCATGCTCATAAAGAAGGAGGAGGACTTAGGCAGAATTTTTCTCTCATTAAATTTCTTTATACCACTGTATGGGGTGCTGGCAAGCCTGAAACCAGCCTCAAGCTTGGGACAGAATAAGACAACTGCCAGCTGATGGACTAAAAGACAGTCTTGCAGTCCTGGCCTGTAGGTTTACAATACCTGATGCCTGCAGGCATACTCAAGGTCTCAGCCTGCGGGAAGGAGCCTGGTTTCTGTGCCACTCCATTAGCCTGCAGAGGATGCCATGGAGCAGGCTGAATGTCAAACCAGAATAACTTTGACTTGCTCTGTAAGGTTATGTGGAAGAGAGTGTCTGCTCCTTTAAGAGTATCTGGTAAGGACCTATTTTGACACCACAAGGGACAGTAAGAAAGAGAGGAAGTTGTAACCAAAAACATACCGGGACACAAACCTGACTGACAAATGGTAAGGGAGGAGGTGATGGGAACCAAACCTGGTCAGTCACACTACTTGATGAAGGCATGTGAGAGTGTGAAAATGTTTATTCCAGCAAGGTTACCAGATCAGGGACCTTGTCAGTTGGGAAACTAAGGTAAAAGGGGCAACCAGAAACAATATATACAGGCACAGACCTGACGAACCAAATATAGAGACAATGAGATGAAACAAACCTGTGACAGTAATTGATGAGCTATCAAGAAACTACAGGTGCCACTTCCAGGGAGATCAACCCAGACTTCATGACTGATAAAATTGTGAACCAAGGGAGATCCCAGACATGGTTGGGGTGGGTGCAGGAACTGACAGAGCTGTACAAACCCCTGAGGGGACGTGCACGGGTAGGGGGAGCAGGGAGGAACAAAGAGGGGGGTAAACAGAAAAAGGTATTAAAGGGGTCAGTTGCACATAAAACAGGGCCAGTCAGTGCACTTGTCTGGCTGAGCCCTGTACCTGATCATCACAGTCTGTGTTGTCTTCTTACATCTTCTTATTAAATCTTTTCTTAACTCACTCTTTGTGTAATGTCACTCCCTATCACATGCATGCATGTGCATGCATGGACTAAGTGCCAGCTACTGGTGAGGCCTCTGTGTGTGTGTGAGTAAAAATTGGTGCCAGTTACTGGAGTCAGGCTGGGGGCACCCCTGGCCTGTGGTGTCAGCTGCTGGAGCCAGTGGGTTCTCAGCATCAGCTACCGGCGCGAGTGGGGGTCTTTAGCTTCCAGCCACTTGGGTGGGAACAGTGTGTGTTCCTAAAACCAGCTACTGGGGGACACCAGGGTGAGTGAGGTGAGTGCCAGTGGCTGGAGTGGGACCAGAATTAACAGCCCATGTGCCTGGTGCTGGCTGCTGGGGGCAGCTGAGCACCTTTGTCTTCCCCAGTCTTGGTGTGCTGGTGTGTGCTTGTGCATTCACCAGCAAACTTTAAGCTGAACCAGCCGGTCAGCAGGGGAGCCTTGGGTCCAGGCTGGGGCAGTCCATGCTTTTATGCCCAGGGAGACTTGTGAATATGGGGTGTCCATGGGATGAGTGTGTGAGTGCTGCGTGTTTGTGAGGATCAAGCTGCACCAGCTGGCAAGTAGGTAACTGTGGGGCTGGTCAGAGGGCCAGGGTCTGGGCAGAGGTGCTGGGGAGGCAGAGGGGCTGTGCTGGACTTGAGGGAGCCACAAATGTGCATGTGCTTGTGAACCTGGTGAGTGTGTATGAGTGCTTGCACTAGTGACCTCCTGTCTCTGCCAGTCCCAGAGGAGGAGGGGATATGTCTGTCTGTGCTCATGTGATGTGGGTCCTGTTGATGGCACCCTGTGTGGGTGCTGTTGATGGCAGCACCTTGGCTGTGGCAGTCTGTGACCACCTGTGTCAGTATCCTCTGTGTATGTGTCTCTGTGTCTGTGTGTGTGTCTCTGTGTCTCTGGGACATGTGCTTAGCTTTGCTACTGGTTGAACCCACAAATGGGAAAGCAGCAGCTGTGTCCCTCAGCCTGGGAAAAGACCTCAGGTCCCTGGGCACCAGGCTGGGCTCCAGTGGCCAGGCAGGATTACTGGGCTGGAGTGGCTGGAGGAGGTAGCCATGCGTTCTAACATCACTTAGCATGCTCCATCACAGAGGTGCAATAGTCCTGGGAGGATGTGTGGGAGGCTTAAGTTTTTCACAAGCATTTACTGGAACCCTGCGGGACACCAGCTCCCTGTGTTAGGAGTGTGTAGGTGGAGGCCTCATTCATAAAAAACCTCTAGTTTGACATTGGGATGACTTTTGAGTTGACGATGTGCTGCCTGCCAAGTCATGAGTGTAGAAGAGGAAACTCCACTGTCAGGAATGGAGGAATGTCCCTGAAGAAGCACTATGTGCCCCTCCAAGGTGGCTGTCCACAACTGACACTTTGTCACTGCTGGGGGATCTTTCCACTTCACCACCTATACCAGTAAGGTACCACCAACGGGAGCTCACCATCATCCTTCCACTACATCCTTGACCTCTTGAACCACTATAACCATTTTTCACTGCAGCACACACCATTGGACAAGTGTTATCACCACTGCCAGCTCCCTCAGTGAGGATGTCTCACTGAGGTAGAAGGTGAAAGTATGAATGCTTGGTTTTATATGTTGTCTTTGAAGTTTTGGTTCATACATTGAATAAAAGCCCTTTTCATCTTTTGCACAGACTACCTATCCATACCACATCTTCCAAAGACAGTCCACCTTTGAACTCCCTGTTTGATGGCAGTCATTAGTAAGCTATGTGGTAAACAAGTGGTTACCAGTGTGATGACAGCACAGCCAACTCATATTTGAGGGAAATGGCAACACTGGCAGCATACTGTGAACTGAGCCTGTGAACAGGTGAAGAGGTATTACATGGCAGTACCTGGTCATAAATGCAACACTGATTTGTTTGAAGAAGCCGTGTGGCGATAGAACATTATAGTAGGATGGTGTTCTCCACTCCTCTTTTCATCCTCTCTAGTAATGCATGTACACTTCTTCAAACATGTTGGGATTTTGCTACACATAACTATCTCCAGCCTCATTCTAGTTCATATCCCTCTCCATGTTCACCTGCAGTCCTTCCATGCTCCCTAGCCCAAGTCCCTCCCTAACTGTCTTTGGGTCATTGACCCTGACCTATCTCTAACCCAAACTATCCATGTCTATGTGCTGCCCTTGATGCTCCTCAGGTTCTTAGTGCTGGGCACTATGTAGTTTCCGGTCTGCAGTCCCTACTTAATCTAGCCTAGGAATCTGTCATAAAGTTTTCTTGCTTTTCATATCCTATTCTCTCCACTTAAACTATTGATTCCCAAGTCTGTGTGCGCTTGCCATTTCTGCAACTGTCTAATCCCTCTCTCAAGATCTCTTGCTGGAGGTGTTCATTGGCGTTATCTTTGACCTGGGAGGACTAGCAACAGTGGTAGCTACTGGATATGAGTTATTAAGATGGTGTTGAGTAGAAGTAACAGTATCTTCTAAGTGTAGATGTCTAAGTGGTATGTTGGATGCATAAATGTTGACACATAGGGAATGAAGATCAGCATTTTCTAAGAGCTTTGACTGGGGGAGGGGTTGTAGTTGAGAGTAATTGTTGTCAAATACAGAGCTGTCTAAAATGGTGTCAGTTGGCTACTTTAGTCACTGGAATTGTATGCCGTATTTCTGTTTTCTATTCCTTTGCCTCAGTATATGAGCTATTAATCAGAGAGAGCACAAAATTGCCTTACACACCAAAGTAGGTGGAATTGAAAACTCCTAAAATCAGCTCCTTTCTTCCTCCCACCTTCCTCTCCTTCAGTGAGAGACCTAGATACAATTCCTTTGTCTGCCATGGGCCACTTCTACCCATAAAACCTTTATAAAAAACCATAAGAACAGCCATATTTTGTCCCTCAAACCCATTGTTCTGTCCCCAGCCATGGCCAGGACAGATGCACAGGAAAGAATATAAGAACAGGGTACACATTTAGTGCTGTTTACCCAAAGTGCTCTCCCAGCCTGCAAAAGCTAATGGTTCAAGGAATCCCTGATGCTGATGTTATGCCTTTAGATTAAATAGTTCTTAATGTATTTCTTCTGTGAAAATATTCAGTCATTTTTGTACTCCTGTAAGCATTTAGCATTTACATCCTGTGTTAGTACATTAATTGCATGTATGACGAGCAACCACTTTTATTTGTTCTGAACCATCCATCTGAAAAATTAATTGGTGTAATCTACAGTGAAACATTATTTCTTATTGACTCTCTTTTTTCACCCATGCTTTTTTACTCCTTAATAATTCTTAATTCAGAAACAATCACATTGCTTTGATCACTATTGTTGTCCTTCTCTAAGCCTTCCCTAGTTCATTCATCTCCTTTTGGAGTACATGTAGCTAGAACTGCATACAGTATTCAAGCTGTGAGTACATCATGTATTTATACACTCAGGTAATAGTTTCTCTTTGTGCTCTATTCCTTTTCTAATCATGTAAAACAATTTATTTCCCTTTTTGAACCATTAGCAAGCATAGAAGCTAATGTTTTCTGAGGAATAGCTATTGTATCTGTGTGATCTCTTCTGAGTAGTGATGGTCATCTTAGAACCTATTTCTGTGTGTAAAAATGGGATTAATTTTTTCTCATGGGCATCATTTCACATTTATTATTATTAATTTAGTCTGCAGTTTTATCACTCAATTACAAGATAGTTACAATGAGGAAAGCAAGGAATGAAACTCTCCATCCTTTTCCTTGAGGCTGCTCTGATATGAAGAAAAAATTCAGAGTGTTTGGAGTAGAACAAATATGAGAAAGCCAGAGATAACCACAGCTCTGTGGGATCACCAGCAAGGAGGTATCCGTTTATGCTGTTTAATCAGTAGTTGCTTGCTATAAAATATACAAACAGGCCTTTGAATAAGGTTTGCCATGTAGAAATAAACAGATGGATTTCCTAACCAGTAGGTTAGGAAGTGATCCATACTTTTCCACCTGCCCAAGCACTCCTGTAGACTTTTTTTTCTTTTTTTTTTTTTTTTTTTACTCTTGGAGAGTAGAGCTGCAGGAGGAATGTTAAGCATGTTCATCTGTTCCCATATGGGGCTATGTACATGCTGTGAGCCTGCTGAGAGCTATATAGCTATGGGAACGAAAGCTTGGGATGCAAATTCCTCAAGCAACAGTAAGAGTTGATTTCAGGTCTCTCACAGCTTGGGTAAATGCTCTTACGATCAGATTATTTTTCACAGCAGATGAGATGGCAGAGTAGATTTGTCATCATTACCTCATCTTTTCTTTATTTTAAAGGCAGAAGAAACATTCATCAGAAAAGGATTTAAACTTTAGAGGCCATGAAATCTTATCACCTCTTTATAGAATTGACCCAGGTCCCTATCCGGGAAGAGATGGATTTTCAGATGCATTGTTGTTATCACTTCATCTTGGCTCGATCTAGGGAATGTCCTTGGTGCATTTACACAGTTCTCATTGGCTGTTTGTTTTGGATTATGTTTATGATGACTACTATTTAGGTACCCTGTATAGGAAGTAAAGATATCTAAGAGGGTATATTGGATTCTGTTACAGAAAAAGGACTCCTTCAAGTCTGGCATCGCAACATGCAGTGTTCAGATGTGTCCTATTTAGGCCTTTTCTCTTGCTTCTTGAGTCTTTTTTAGTACGTTTTTCAATGCTTTTACTATGTTGTTTGGTTGGTTTTTTTTTAAATCAAAGTCGTTGCCAGTCTGCCACAGTCCGGCCTGTGAGCACAGACACTGTATGAAATAACAATGATAACTACTTGGATGTGGAGATAATATTGTTACTGTATTTTTCTTTGATGAATAGCTAGGTATCAAACATTCAAATTAGCTGTGCTAGTTGCAGCACTAAACTTGCATGCACTTTTTACATTTCAGCAGTCTCAGGACCAGTTTTTTGTACCCACTCCATCTATATTACAGGCTGCATTTTTAATTATTTGCTATATGCACTTACATTTGCATTTTTATTACGTGCATCTTTAGCTTAACCATAGGAATAAGGGAACCATGGTTATTCTTTGTCAGAGACTATCTTGTCTTTTATATCTGACTTATCTAATTATTTTGTAGTAAAAGTGATTTTGCATTTTCTCCTGGGTTATTTTTTTTATTAAAACAATATATGGTGAAGAACCAATCCTTTCCAAAGGCACACCCACCCACTCGTGACCCTACACATACAGAATCATTTTGACATCTGTCAATTAAGCGATTTTTAATCTATATAGTATGTACTGCTCTAGTTTTGTGGTGTTCTAGCTTACCAAAATACATACAAATGAAAACCAGTAACAGATCTATGTGCTATTAGTATTATTACTTTTAACAAGAAAGTATATAAAGTCATAAATATCAACACAGTTTAAGCTACCTTAAAAAGAAAGTAAAAATTACTGTATTTAGTTTGACATATCAAGTATTCCAGTGTTTGCCTCAAATCAATATCAATATCAGTCTATTATTTACAACACTAAGTGTTACAAACATTTACAATATTTATGGAATTTTAAATTACTACCTACCCTCTGGGGGTTCCCCAATATTTCAAGAATTATTGAAAATCAGTATTAATGATGCTTTTGAAATATAGTGTCTCCTTGCCAGATTATCAGAAAAAGTTACTTCAGAAGAGGCATGCAGAAGGAAATGACTGGTATGGAATAACCTCCACCTGAGGAATGACTATGTAGACTTTGATTCTCCAGCCTGAAGAAGATTCAGTGGAGGAGGTAATATATCTATGTTATCTGAAAAATCCTGAGTGTCATAGATGTATTCAATGTCTCTTTTATGTAAGAACTATGCAACAGCAAATGAAAATAGCAGGATGATGGTTCAAAACAGATGAAAGGAGATGTAATTCATTGCCAGAAGGCATAATGGATAGCACCTATGCAGGGCATCTGACTGCAAGGGTCAATGCAAATGACTGCCCCAAAGGAGGACCTCTAGAATGAAAAGGAAGCAATAAGGAAAATCTTGCAGTATGGCTGGGAATTCACAAATTATTAGGGGAGGACCTGGGCTCATGAGAAACAAGGGACTGCAGGTAGTGCGTATGATGAGATTCAGGAATATTAGCAAACCATCTTCAGACTGTGTATATCTCCCCCAGCCACAAAGAACTACCCTTATAGGTGATGACAGTCCCAGATTCATGATTGCTGCCAGCAGATAGAAAGAACTTTTAACTAGAACCTCTCTTTTATTTTAATAAAAATTCATTCCCTTTTCTTCACAGGTAATGATGTCTGACACTGCCTCCCTCAGGAAATCCCAAATATCTGTAAAGCAGCCCTATACCTCTGTACACCATTTATGATGCCTCTGGAATACTAAACATAAAACATCATTGCTTCCACCAAACTAGAATGGTGGAGTCAGGTCCATACCATTTTCAGGGGACATTGTATCTTTTCTATCTTTGTCTTGAGTACAGTCTTCTCTGAAAACCTGCATGAGGAACAGGGAAACCAGAAGAGTCCCTCAAGGAGAGAGAGAAGCCAGACTGCCGAGGCATTTGTCCAAAATGGCCACAAGAGGATAAGCTGTGATCTGGAGGCATTGTAGGCTACAGTAGTTGGAGAGTAGCACGGCAAAGTTCAGGAATGGAATAGCATGGGGTGTTAACTCTGTTGTGGCCACAGAAAATGGCTGGCAGCACCATTGTTCTTGTGACTTCTAGTGAGGGACTCTGTGATGGGACTGGTTTGCAGCTCATAAGCAGGGTTTCCCAGCATTTCTCAGTATCTCTTGTGACCCAAGGTTAGAGTTGTTCAGGTCCTGCAGGAACTCTAATCTGATGATGATGAAAGGATGTGGGAAGAGAAAGTACGTTTTGGGGCTACCCACCTTACACAGGATATTATGAAGCAATAAAAAAATTCAGGAGCAGTCTGAGGAGGAGCATTATCTTCTAGCTAAGACAGACAGATCCACAATTTCTGCTTCTTTTTGTTTTCCAGAGCATATAGTTGTCCTTTAAGAGGGCTCCCATGTTCCTGGATATATGTTGACTTCAGTGTTACTCCCAAAGTGAAGTGTCCCTGTTGATAACTGTCCAATAGGCCTGCTTTCCTGTGACTGCAGGGCCATTACACTGAAAGAACAAGAGTATACAAAGACAAGGAAAGGTTGTGTGTGTGTCCTTGAGCATGCTGACTTTTTGGGGCATCCCAGTAAGGCACTGAGGAGCTAAATGACTCCGGGGTCTTGATGTCTACCTTGCTTCCCATTGTATTAGTGGGGGAATAATGTCTCCTTTGGGCAAATGAAATATAAAAGACTTCTTCTCTTGTGGCCAGGTAAAAATTTCCACTTCTAGTTAGATGAACTGAACCTTCAAACTTTATTTAAGTTGGAAAAACAATCAACCAAATGGATTGCATGTAAAGATTCAGAAAACATCATGTACCAGGAAGAGTTGTTGAAAGCACATTTTAAGTCAATCCAAGTAAACATACCAGGCAAGTTCTAGAAGTATTGTATATATCTATGCAGATATAGATTTGATATTGATGTGATGAGTCTATTGTCTAGCTTGACTAATGTGTTGTTGTTCATAATAATTATTTTTACATGATACACACAGATGTGAATTTATGAAAAGCATAAGTATGGCTGGAGTCTTTTACAGTAATTTATCTGTCAAGAAAAGTCCCTTACATTTATTGTCAGTTTCTACACATGTGTTGTACCAGCTGATTCATCTGCACAATTTCTGTAAATTCTGCTATTCATGGAATTCTGTAAATTCTGCTATTTACATAGGTTGATCAATCAAGGCATCATCACACAAAAAACATCTTCATGAGTTCTCATAATTCTGGCTTTGTCAAACAATATATAAAATGTAAATGTAAGCCTGTATCGGTAGCTAAAAGATTAGATACCATGCGAAGCACAACCTGCAAAATTTGTGCATTTGATTGTGTTATAAGTTCTTTGCTCTTTGTGGATAAAAGAGTGTTTGTTTTCTCTGTTCCTATGCTTCTTGCAGGACTCCTCAGTTCCTTGCATTTAGTGCGGGATGCAACACCACACCTGTTCATAGCACTGAATAGCTTTGATCCTATTAGAGTTACCCAGTATCTTTTCCATTGGATGCTCATGAAGAGAAAATTTTCCTAGCACAAATGGCCAGTGAAGTAAGCCTGCTTATACTAAGTCCCCAAACCACTGATTGATAAGTTGCTTTATCTGCAACTGTGTGACACTGTTGGGACAGATGGACATTTTGGTCTGAACTAGTGTAGCTATGCTCATGTTTCATACCCAACCCCCTTTTCCTAGGCCTTTAAGCAGATGCGCATTTGTTCCTCATACCATCCACCTTTCAGAATTTTTATCACTTCATTTTAACAGGTTATTGTGTTGCTGTTATTGCAGTACACCAGGAAGACTGAAAGGGGAAGAAAGGCAACTAACTTCTTGTTGTCCATCAATTTAAACAGCTTCTGAAAATAGAATTTTTTGTGGCTTTAGTCTTCATGAAGGATTCTTCCATTACATCTTCAGAGATGCAAAGTTGCCTGGCCTTTAAGATCATTAATCTGCACTAGTAATTCTGTAAGTTTGGACTGTATCCTTAACTGTTCATGCAGGCCTCTGAAAGGCACAAAGATACTCTATCATATACATTATTAGTGTTCATTATGGGATAAAGCCTGTTCCCTGTGCTTTAAATTATGTGTTTGCAAAGTTGTGTGGGACTGGTTCTGGAGAAAAGGAGGAAAAGGAATACCATCCACAAGATGCAGAACTGTGACATTGCAATTTAATGCCATGGTAACCCCACAGTTTCATTTGGTAATGTCCTGTTTGTTGAAAGCTTTTTGGAATACAGTCTCTTATTCCATAGGCAAAAGAGTGAGAATTCCTCCATAGCTCTTCTCAAATGAGACAGAAAGATTTTTAGGCTCAAATGATCAGTGATGGCAGAATAAATGCAAATTCATGGAAAGATTTATCTTTAAATACATTTTTGAACTCAGCAAGGGTTCCTGCATTTAATAGAAACAAATGTATTGAGCTTTGAAAATATGTACTAAAAGTTCATCTTCTCAGCCTGACTTTAAATGACACTCTTTTCTAATGAAAGTTGAAAGATAATTTATGTAAAGGGAAAAGAAAGTTAATCTAAACTGGTCAAAAGTGTATGATACTGCATGCTGATTTTCTGCATCACTGAGCATGAGTTTGACACTGCACCAAGGCCAAATAGAATTAATGATAATCTTTGAGGGATTCCTTTCTAAAAATATATTTGCAAGCTTTTTTCACAGCTGTCAACTACCCCCAGTCTAGAAGCGCTTCTGTTGTAATACTGGAACATGGGCATTGAAGATGTCTTTCAGCTAACTGCTGAATACTGCAAAATGGTCAATGATATATATGTGTATTTTTGGGGAAAGGTGATCTCTACCCCAAATTTATTGTTCTATCTTTTTTTCCAGCATAAAGCAGTGATATCATCATACCTTCAGGTTGTTTCAGCCATTGTAAAGTTGCCAGCAATCCATATTCTGTGCGAGTTACTAACAAGAACTATTTATTACTGTGGGGCTATTTCACCTTGAATGACAGGTCTTCTACTTCCTCCTGCCCTTCCTGAGGCAACCAAACTAGAAAGCAACTCATTACCAGGCCATCATTTATACCTTGGCATTGTGAAGGCAACAAACCACTTTTTTCCCAAGGAATTCTGGCAGCAAAAACAGAAGTAGAGGCAGGAGCAATTGAAATAATACAGATTGTTTGCTCCCACTTAGAGCTGGTATCACACCTGTACCATTTCCTTGTGCAAGAGCAAGTTATGTTGCATATTTGGGATGTTATCTGGTAACAGAAGAGGAAAAAAATGGTGTTGGGAATAAACCAGCTTGACTTCCATGCCAGAATTTTTCAGTTAATAAGATGATGACAATTGTACATTCTGCCTCTTCCCAAATAGACAAAATGAATAGTAACAAGTGGCCAAGACCAGATGGGATTTACATAAGATTTCCAAAAAGGCATGGGGATCTGACAGCTGAATGATTGGCTGTGGTGTGTGAGCTCTTACAAACACTGCCTTGCTTTTGGAGATCTCGAAGCTCTCTAGTAGAATGCTAATTTTCAAGAAGCATTTCAGGGAACTGTGGCCCAGTAAACCTAGTGTCTGTACTAGGAAAAGAGCAGAAACTAATAATGAGTAGAATTTGAGGACACACTGGTAAATATAACATACTGAGAAAAACAGCGTTTTTAAAGGGAAGTCATATTCCACAAACCTAGTGGAGAATCAAAAACAGGTGGATAGGTGGGAGAACCAGCTGGTATTGCCTTAAGGAATATCTAAAGCCATGTGAGAAGGTAGATCACCTTTCTTAAAGAAGCTAAGTGTGTGTCTGTGTTGTTACATGAGATAGTTCCAAGAAGTGATCCTGGACAAGGACAGGCCAATAATCATTGCTGCAGACATATGAGTGTCCCTGGGGATGGTCTCCGAGTGTCCAAAGTGGCTTGATCTGAAGCAAATCCCAGGAGCAGCTTGGGGGAAAGCTCACTCCAGCAGCTCTATTTATATATATATTGCATTAGAGCTCAGCACAGCCCTCCAGTACTGCCTCAATGGGCCTTGTGTCCTCACACTCCTTATGTAACCTCACACGCCTCCTAAGTAATGTCCCATATACCCTTGCTATCCTTCCCCATAGAGCTTGCTAGCAGGTTATGAAACAGCTGTCATTATTTTAAGTCCTTAATGTACTGAGTAATGATTACTAGAATGTCAGAAGGATCTTCCCTAGTGCTAAAGACTCCACTGCTTTTTGTAAAACACCTTCTACATCTGGGACATCAACATTGTGCTTTGCTTGAGCTGTTTCCTATGCAAAGTAGGCAGTAAAGACAGAGTGGAGAAGTGCCCTTCTGACACAGTCAAGAATGGTTTTCTCTCTTGCACTCCTATTGCCCATACTAGCCTCACCTTTCTCCTGTAGTCTTGACGGCAGTCAGCTGCAGAGCTGCACAGGTCACTGGGCTGACCCCAGGACTCTGCTCTTCTGGTGGCCTCTCAGCACTACCTGGCTAGTCATCCAGTCCAAGGCTGCTCTCCAAGGCATCATTGTGGATCCAAGCTGAATCCAGCTTCCTCAAGCACTGCTACTCTCTCCTTGCTATGAAAATATCTAGGAGGATGGATATAGTAAACAGTGGCATTTGTGAAATGTGGTGTAATTCTCTAGTTTTTAAAACAGACAAACAAAACTCTGTATCGTACTTTTCTTCCTTATTTAACAGGGAAGACCCTGCACCAAGTCTTTTTAGCTCCCTTCCCCTTCTTCCCAACTGGAGACATTTGAAGAAACTCCTCAATACTCTTGTGACAGCACTTCAGCAAGCCCAGGATTTCAGAGGAAAATGTAACATGCTGGATCTTATAGCCCTCAGGTCCAACCAGTACTGAGGTTGCAGATGTATTCCCAGCAGGCACACACACATAGAGCACATGTATACCCCCCGTGAGGGAATTGCACAGCTACACTCTGCACATTATTGACAGTGTTCACACATGCACTATCCCCATATTTACAGTACTTAAAGCTACAAGTTTCATTTGAAAGAAAGAATTAAAAAGGCAGGGTGTAGAGACAAAGGAAGTAGGGAAAGGGCAAAAAGCACAAAATCCTTAATAGGAAGGTGAGGCTGAAATCTGCACCTTTCATCATTCCCAAAGGCCCATAGTGTTCCTGTATGAACTGGAGCCCTATTACCAGACTTTGTAAAATTAGAAACTCCTCTGTAATTTGAGGACACTCATTTGCAATTGTCAATACTTCTTTGTAACTCAACTTCCAACAAGTGGTTTGCAGAGGACCTGGCCTTAGCTTTGCAGTCTCTGCCTGCTTTGTAGTCAATATAATTAGGACTCAGTTTATGGTGGCTAACAGTTTTTCAAAAGAAACCAACTCTACTTGCAAAGCCAATTTACACACCAGTATTCACATACACAATATTGTGTATGTATTTCTCAGTCCATCACCCTGGTTAGTCCAGGAATTTCCCTCACAATATTCCAAAGGTTTGGTAAATAATTCTAACAGATAGAACACATTTGCAAAAGGATCAGTTCCCTCCCCATATTGGGACTATTGAATCTGCTATTTTGGGAATACTCACAGCCCAGCTGGCTCCTGCCAACTGTGCCAGATGTTAAAGGAAAATACACCATGCTGGATTCCACAGCCTGAGAGAGGCAAGGCTGCTGCAGCTCTGTGCCTCCAGATTCATGCCCCCTGGTCCATTCGCCCTGTAGCGCAGTTGAAGATGTATTCCCATGAGTCACAAACACACAGAGGAAATGTATATGCCCTGTGCAGGAGTTTACATACCTAAATACATTGATACATATATAAATCTCTATATACATACTTATATACATACATACTTATATACTTATCTACATAAGTGATCCTACAGATCACAAACAGACACTCAGAGTGCTTACAGAAACAGCCTCAACAGCCTCATCCTAACCCCCTCTCGGGCTGAGCAGGACGGGTGTCTACTAGCAAGAGTATAAATACATACATACAAGGTAAATCCCTCCAGCAGTTGGGCTCAGACACTTGATCTGGCTAGTAGCTGCCCCTGGATCACAGTCTCCCCAGTTGCTGGCGTCCGGACACACAGGCCCCCAAGGCTTCAGCCCCACTCCAGCTGCTGGTACAGACTGTCTTCCACCCACATGCAGCTGACCGGGACTCCCTTGGTCCCATACCTGACCCTCCCCGGCTCTTGCCCCTCAAGACACAAGCCCTCTCACATGCAGGACTGGCCCTTGGAGATCCACTCACCCCTTGCTCCCAGGCCATCTCACCTGCTCACCAGCTGGTCTGGCTTGATCTTCATTAGCAATTACACACTCGCTTGCGCACCTGCACTTGGTCTGGTTGTTGCATCATGGACACACAGGCCCTCCAGCCCTTTGTCTGACTCCAGGTGCTGCACTCACACTCCATACACACTGAGTAGGCAGCCCTCACCCATGACAGAGCTAGAAAGGAGTTTAATAACAAGGGAGGACCGACTGCAATGATCAGGCACAAGGCATGGCCAGACAAGCATACTGACCAGCCACTATTTATATGCCACCATCCCTTTTTATCTCCTCATCCCTCCATTTTTCCTACGTTTGTTCCTGTCCAGATCATCTAACCCCCTCCTCTTCCACACCTTTGGTTCCTCCCTTAAACATCCCATCACTAGCCCTGTGTGATCCTGACTGCTCTTCCCCTGCATCCCACAACATGCCCCAACCCCCCCAGCAGCAATCCTCCTCAGTTCAAAAAGAGAGCTGCTCCCTGTGGCTCATGGCTGTGGGTCTCACATCTGGATCCTGGGCCTTGTCCTGCATCAGGACGGCCGTGAAAGGGGCCTGGCAAAGATGCCTGTTCCTTGGGGGTCCCTACTGCAGCCTGGGCTGGAGGAGGACTGCCTTTGGCAGGCTGATGGCTTTTGTGATGGGCCTGGGAGCAGCTGGGCAGGGTGTTATTTGGGGTCCCCCTCCTGCCATTGTCTCTCAGTGCTGCTTTGTGGGTGAGCAGACAAGTTTTTGTCATATAACCTAACAAAGGCCACTCAGATGTTGCCTCCATGCTAGCTGGGCTTCCTCTGTGGGAACAAGCTGGTATCTGCAACAGGAGGTGGAAGAGAGACCTTAAGAGGCACACACAGATCTTTCATGATGTTTTGGGATTTGTTCCTGTGACTGTCCTGCTCCAAGGTGTTGCTGGTGTCAGCTATTCCAGAGGTGGGATTAGCTCCTCAGTCAATGCCAGTCTCTGCAGCCTATCATATCAGTGGGGAAGCACCCTAGGTGCAGCCTCATGTCTGAGTAGGTTCACCAGAAGTCAGCCAGGCAGAGACAATGTCATGGCTGCACCAGACTGAAGCTTTATTTTCTTTTTTTCTATAAAAGCATGCATAGGACTGAGCCTTTTCCACTTACTGCTTTCACTTTCCTTCAAACTTAGCTGAGGGATGATGGATGTGAGTGAATGGTTTTAGCTATTTAATGTTTGTTGTTGAAAATGTTTGCCCAGACCAGAGATGTTTTTCTTTATTGCTGCTGGTTTAAGACTTAGCTGCAGCAAGGCACTGCTTTGTAATGGGCATAGTATGGTATTGCAGTAGTCTCTTCAGGGGATATTAAACAGTATCCCCTTATCAAACTATCTCAGATACACAGAAGGCAGTACCAGGCTGATATAGGGGTGTAGAGGCTTGGTAGCACTGCCCTGTGAACAAAGAATGTGAGCAAACATGGAAAAAGGGATGAGGGCAGGGCTGGTAACACACAGTTATGGTGTGATCACGTGGATTTGGGGCAGACGGGGATGGGGTAAGTCACAGATGCATTTGGAGGGGAAGCAGAAAGAGTCAAACTTGGTCTTTTTACTGGTGTTAGCATAATGTCTGAGGTGTCATCAGCATGTTGTTGTGCCATTTGTGAATGTTGTGATGCCAGATAGGCTAGGTGACAGGTTTCACATTTTTTCTGGTGCCACTGGTGTCACTTGAATTGCCCAATAATGTACAGAACCTGAAGAGATCTGATCTGTTGCAACTGTTCTGGTTAGCATAGCTCACCAGTGTCTTTGCACAGTGTCTGCAAGGTGTGGCAGGCTAACAAAGAGAGGGAAAAGCTGTTGCCCAGCCTCTTCTTCAGAGTCTGACTACTCACAGCCAGCCTGTTAGACACAGCTGAAATGTGCATATGACCTGCAGCACTCCACAGTCAGAAGAGGTTTGCTCTACTTGCCACAGCATTGCACAGCCCTGTGACCACACCAACTGACGTGCATGGGTGATGAGGTGTTGTCTGTCCCACAGGAATAGTGTTATCTGCTGCTGCCAGTGGGCTTACAAACTCCCTCTCATGGCTGAGCTGCCCTGTTATGTTGATAAAATGGACCTGTCGACCTTGATTTCTGTAGTGAACTGATACAGATCCCAGAGTTTAGAGGGCTTTTGCAGCCCACATTACGTAATCCAGGGTTTCATCCTGTACATACGCTGCAAAGTAGATAGGAAAGAGCCTGTGTAAAAGCAAAATCCTGTCTTTACTCTGGAATGCAAACAAAGCTATTTTCAAAGAAGGTAGCTACTACCTATAAAGTTTGTATCTGTGGGCAATAACTGTTTAGACTACAATCTAGTTAGAAATCCACACACTCCCTGAAAGAAAAATATGATCTGCTTGAGTTAGAGGCAGGAAAAAAACATCATGAAAAGTAGGAAGCAGGGGTCCCAAAAGCCTGAACAGTCCTTTGGCAGGTGAGGGTGTTTCTGAGCAAGGAGACTTTCTACTTTTTTTGTTTCTGTGGCACACATGAAAACTGGGCTATCTACACAGTATAAAGGCTGCATGCCGATTTGCCATCTTTTTTCTTCCTCCAGAAGGAACTTGGTAGCAATACTTTTCACAGATGGCAATCAATTCCACAGACTTAATTTCTCAGGTGTCTGACATGTGACTCTGGGAATGGGTTTGGAGATATGGTGACACTCAACTAGCACTGTAGTCAGGGGAAGCTGTTCTGTAAAGCTGTAAAAATGCTTATCAAAGCCTTGAAACTGAATGCTAAAAATAGTGACTACTTTTGACCTTGATTACTTATCAGTGATGAAACAGTAACATACATCTTCATGTTACTGGATTGCTGCTGCAAAAATAGCTTTGGAAACTTTATATATATCTCTGTGTGTGTATGTATATATATATACACACATATGTGTATGTATATATACATCCACAGATATGTATGCATAAATACATTAATATGTAATGTTTCACACGTATCTTAAAACCTTGGAAAGCCTATGAGAAATTTAGTATTTCTATCTTCAAACTTTGGTTTGCATAATACTCATTAAACAGGAAACAAAGGGGAAAATTTACTGAATAGCTCTCAGTTACTGAATGCTGTCTTTCATGTCTTTTAAATTAAGAATCAGACCTGTGGAACACAAGTAAAGGTTATATAAACTAATACATAATCAGAAGTGACTGTGATATACTGAACACCAGTCATAATTCTGTCTTTTCCTAACCACTCTGTGGTTAGGAAGTTTAATGACTTTTTTTCAAGAGGAAATGAGAGGATTGTGAATGACTGGCAAACCATTTAGAATGATGATCAGTTCTGAGACCTGCAATATTGTTTAGTCTAACCTGTGTTCACTGAGAAGTACAATGGCTGTAAGATTAGTCTGAGACAGTGGTGTCTCAATGCCAAATGGCATATGGGTTGTGGACTAGATCACTCCTCTCACAAGAAGCCAAATGAAGGAACTACAAACAGAAGCTACTGTGAGGTAGCTGTTTGTGCTGCCCTTTGACTGTTGATTTGCACATCAATTTCATGAATGAAAGTTAAAAGTAGATCTCATTTTAGGTTTAAATGTCCTTTAAACTATGTTTCAAAGTGGCTTGAAGGACTGAACAGGTTGAACCTGAAGAAAGATCTTGCACATAAGACCTGTGATTTAATAGAATAATAATAGAAGATGCAATAAATTCTTATTCTTTGGACAGAACCTTTGAGTTAGAATCTATTGTATTCCTAAAGCAGAAGTTATAAGGGATAATTACATTCTGTTGCAAAGAAATAATGATTTTCTCCCTTACGGAAGTCTTAGATGAAATTCCATGGTAAGAATGAAGCAGGATGTCTGAATAGACCAATTTAACAGTGGCTGAAACAGTTTGAAAATACCTGAAGCAAGATTTTTAATTGAATGAATTTAAATAAGTAAGGAAAAATGTAAACCTTGTAAGAATTCAGGATAATGATTAAAATACAACAGTGAACCTCTCATTATTTCAATGGGAAAATCTCTACAATTTTTATTATCTAGGCAGTAATGATCCAGAGATGGATGAAGGACTAAGCAGTGATTACAAAATCAAAGTAATGTAATTTCACTTTTTGTGCAATTCTCTTTCACTTTGCACCACTGGAGGCATTTACTCTTCGCTTTCTGCCTTCTTGCCAATTTCACGGCTCTTTGCTCGGAGCTTGTTGACCTGTGACTCTGCAATGTCAGCCCGCTCCTCAGCTTCCTCTAGCTCGTGCTGGATCTTGCGAAACTTTGTGAGATTGACATTGGACATCTCCTCCTGGAGATGGGAAGAGAGATAAAATAGGTTTTAAAATGTTTAATAACGTTCCTACTGTAACACTGCATTGGACAGGCTGTGGTATTTTGCCTTTACATAACAGAAAAAAAAAAAAAAAAAGTCTGTGAGTTAGTATGTAATTCTCTCTACTATTTCTAGGGGGAAACCAAAGAAATAGCTTGAATGCTAAATGCTTAGATGGTTAATAAGATATACCAGGAATACCTCTCTTGATATAAAGTGTTAATGCACTTTGGAATTTTTGAATAATTATATATAATTATAGTTATTTCCATTAAATAATTTTCCATTTATTTACTGCTATAAAATTATGTATTACAATTCTTGAAGATTTTTTTTTCTGCTAGGCAGGAATATGAATATAAGTGAAAGGAAGCAGAGACCTACTCCCACAATGTTGACCTGAGCCTTCGCTGCTCTTCCCAGTGATGCAATAATGCTCACAGAAAATGTATTCTACACCCCTCTAGACCCCTGAGGTGTTCAGCCAGAACAGCCATTCAGCTGTTCATTCCTGAGTGCACAGCAAGAAAAAGACAAAAAAGTTAAGTGTTCAAACAGAGCTATGCAGGGGAAAACACCAACACAGAATTCCATCTCCACCTGGATGGAGACTGACCCTGCACACATCAATACTTACAGCCTCCTCAGCTTGTCTCTTGTAGGATTTCACTTTCATTTGAAGCTTGTCCACCAGATCCTGCAGCCTAAGAACATTCTTCCTGTCTTCTTCTGACTAAAGAGAAGGACAAGAAAGAGAAGCACCTCTTTGCCCCTCCTCTTTAATTGCCCTCTACGTGAAACAGAGAGTAACATTCCTTATAGACCTTTGCTGTCCAGTAAGACAGAGGTGATAAACTGGATCTTCCTAACACGACCAGAAAGATAATTTCTTCTGATGTTCTCAGTCTTCTCCTTTTTAACTGTGTGACTCAGGATGCAAAAAGAAATCCCTAAAGGACTACATTTTGCCTTTCTGCAGGAAGGGTGTGTGAGCTCAAGGGGCCTCCTGCCTTACCTGGTAGGTCAGCTCCTTCACCCTCCTCTCGTACTTGCGCACACCTTTCACGGCTTCAGCACTGCGCTTCTGCTCAGCATCAACCTCCCCCTCCAGCTCCCGCACCTGCAATGAGAAGCCCATCTTTGGAGCTTCCTTGGTATCTCTCCAAGGGACATGCTCACTCATGCACAAATGAAAGTCCCACGCACTCTGGCCTCCAGCTTCTGGATTTGCTTCTTGCCTCCCTTCAGGGCCAACTGTTCAGCCTCATCTAGACGAAGCTGCAGGTCCTTCACTGTCTGGTCCAGGTTCTTCTTCATCCTCTCCAGGTGGGCACTGGTGTCCTGCTCCTTCTTCAGCTCTTCTGCCATCATGGCCGCCTGATGAGAGCAAAGGATCAAAGCCATTTTGGTAGTGGAGACAGATTGGAGGAGAATACATCCACCGTCAGCAGCGAAAGGAGCCCCTAACTCACATCTGTGATGGCCTTCTTGGCCTTCTCTTCAGCATTGCGGGCTTCCTGGACTGTTTCTTCCATTTCACCCTGAATTTGGGCAATGTCTGTTTCTAGCTTCTTCTTGGTGTTGATCAAGCTAGTGTTCTGTTGAGTAGCATCAGAGGTTTGGTTTTGTTAGCTCATTATTTCAAATCAAGAACATTACAGGATTTTGAATAATTTCAGACATAATTGTATGAAAAATCTATACCACAGATTTTTCTGTAAAATTTCTTATCACTGGGGAATAATGCTTTTTTTTTTTTCCTCCAATAATTAATTTTATTAATTTGAAAAAGCATACTTAGAAATATAATCTATGCCACATCTCATCCACCAGGGCTGGTGCGGGGAAGTAATAAAAATAGAGTGAGGAAAGTCAGTGAAATACCTTCTCTTGAATGTAATTAGGGAAGAGTAATCCACTCTTATCAACTGAAGAGAAAAATTTGTAATGTTGATAGGATAGATTCCTTCCAGAATCTTTTCAGCATTTGAAACCAGACACTTTCCATACATTTCAGCACTTGACTGCTGGATGACTGCTGTGACATGTAGCTCATGTCAAAGTCTGCTTGACATGGGCTGCATAAGAGCCAAGAGTTCATCCCTTCTTTCTTGCTAGCGTGGACAGCACATTTTTAGAAGGAATATGGGGATTTCCTAGTGCTACATTTCGACTGAGCAAGAAATGAATGCTGCTGTCATCTCAGAGTTTCAGTCTCTGACTGCTCAGATGACAGACCATTTGGCATGGGTAACTAAAAAATCTGGTCCCTGTGACTAAATGTTTTTCCTCTGGAGATTACATTAGGATGCAAAGAAGGTAGAAGCATGGGTTTCATTGAGTGCAACCGGGGAACACAGCCAGTGTACACACTTTTTCAGCAAAGACCTCTTCTAGTATCATGATGATTACTTCAGAAAAGATAACTCTAGTCTTCAAAGTTGAGCCTCCAGTGGTGACTGGAATAAAGCATACAAGTATTCTCCTACTTACCAAGAGTGCCATTTCTCACCAAGTGACCTCACCTGGGTATGGAGGAGCTGCACACGCTCACTTGCATCCATCAGTTCCTGCTCAGCCACCTTTCTACACCTCTCTGTTTGCTCCAGGGCTGCCCGAAGCTCCTCAGTTTCAGCCTGCAACAGGTTTGCTCTGCGCTCCACCATGGCCACCTGCTCCTTCAGGTCCTCCTGTGTCCTGAGAGCATCGTCCAAGTGTATCTGGGTATCCTGTAGAGCAATTGAAGGAAATTATAAGCAGATTAAGAGATGTTTGGCACTGAAAATATCAGGTAAGATATTTCTCTGAAGGCAACTTTTGTTCAATGGACCTTGAGCACTGCCTGTGTGTTTCTCAGGTTCTTTTGTGCCTCTGCAGCCTGGCGGTTGGCATGGCTCAGCTGGATCTCTATTTCATTCAGGTCTCCCTCCATCTTCTTCTTCAGACGCAGGGCTTCATTCCTGCTCCTGATCTCAGCATCCAGAGTGCTCTGCATGGACTCCACAACTCGGAGGTTGTTTCTTTTCATCTGGTCAATCTCCTCATCTTTCTCTGCTATCTTCCTGTCAATCTCAGACTTCACCTGGTTGAGTTCAAGCTGGAGGCGCAGGATCTTCCCCTCTTCATGTTCTAGGGAGGCCTGAACAATAATAAATTAGAATACTTTTTATGTGACATATGTTGAACCTGAAGCTCTGAGTAAAAATTAATGCCATACTTGGGTAGTATCTCTACACTTTTACACAAACACTTTTCCTCTTGTGTCTGGGAATGACTTCACAGTGCTTATAATGAGATAGACATCCAAGATATGTAAGAGAGCAATAAATAACGCTGTATACCTCAGCTTCCTCCAGGGAGGCTTGGAGTTCAGATTTCTCCTGCTCAATCTGCTTCTTGACTTTCTCCAGCTCATGAATCGCCTTTCCTCCCTCGGCAATCTGCTCCGTGAGGTCAGCAATCTCCTCTGTGGGAACAAAGACCAACAGCATGGTCAGGCACAGAGCAGAATGCAAAGGGCCCTGCCACACCAAGGTGACAGGCAGCTTTGCCGACCTGCAGGCACAGACCCATATGGAAAGGTGGTAGTGCTGGATAGTGAGAAAGCCCAGCCAGGAGCAGAGGGCCAGGGACTTACGCTGCAAGTTCTTGTTCTCACGCTTCAGCGTTTCCAGGTGGTCCAAGGACTCCTCGTAGGCATTCTTCATCTTAAACAGCTCTGTGCTGAGAGACCGAGACTCCTTCTGGGAGGCTTCCAGCTCAGCCTGCGTTTCCTCGTACTTCTGCTTCCATTCTGCCAGGATCTGAAGAGAAATAGGACCTCAGTGTGGATGTGGCAATCGGGAGGGGATGCTCTGCCCAGGAACCCCAGGCCCAGAGCCCAAAAGACCTTGTCAAAGTTCTTCTGCTTCTTATCCAGAGCTGCGCAGGCAGCATTTGATCGCTCCACATCAATCATCAGGTCCTCCACTTCATTCTGCAGCCTCTGCTTTGTCTTTTCCAGGGAGGCACATTTGGCATTTACAGCTTCGACATGTTCCTCTGCATCCTGCAGGCGCTGTGCCAGCTTCTTCCTGGGAGGAGATAAGCACAGCTCTGGGTTAGAGCTTAGGGCGGAGCCAATTTTGGACTGTTCATGAGAGGGCAGCTGGCCATTTTGGGGGCTTTGAGCCTAGCATTTTTCACAGTGTTTTTTCTGTTCCAAGATTGCATGCAGCCTAAAGGGTCTATCACTTCTGTGTCCTACCACCTACTGAGTATTTGGCCTGTCTTAGCCTTTCTAGCCCTAAAGGCTGCATTTGTCCTTCCAATCTGCACTTTTTCCACAGCATGCTTTCCTCTCCCTCCCCCTCTCCCCTCTACCACAAAGACAGTATATCCCTGCCTTCGTACTACCCTTGTCCTAACCCACTCTCAGAGACTCCAGTTCCCCTTGACAGTCTCAGTCTTCTCCAGCCACTCGACATCCCACATTCCTCACGTACTTGGCCTCCTCCAGCTCCTCCGTGCGCTGAATAGCGTCCGTCTCGTATTTGGTTCTCCACTGGGCCACTTCGCTGTTGGCCTTGGACAGGGCACGCTGCAGCTCCCCCTTGGCTTCCTGCTCCTCCTCATATTGTTCCCGGAGCAAGTCACAGTCGTGGCGAGCAGACTGCAAGGCGTGGGCCAGGGCGCTCTTGGCCTGGGGGAAAAACAGTAGTGTGAAAATGAATGGAAATATCCTGGGAAATCTCCTGACTGAAATGTTGATGGACACTGGATTATTCTGCTGTGGGTGATGGCAAGCTACTGAATGAGAATGGAAGAGCCGGGAATCTGTAAAAGAGTTAATGGATAGACTGCAGGGAAGGGGGAGCAAAGCTAATATGGGAAGACTTGCACTGAATTACCTAAGCGTTTTTTCTCTCCCTCTCACCTTTTTGATTCTGTGATTTCATATGTACTTGAAGGTCCTCCTAGACAGGAGGATTCCAATGGATAAGACAGAATTTGAAAAGCCTTCTCACCTTTATCTCTTCCTCTAGGTGCCTCTTGAGTTCCTCAATCTGCTGGGTGAAAGCCTGCTTGCCTCTTGACAGCTGAGAAATCAGAGCATCTTTCTCCTCCACCTGGCGTGAATATTCACCTGGGAAAGTTTGCAGATACACAAGCATTTTACAGCCATTGATGAGTAAAAGAACCTTTTTATGACTTATGTAAAAGTGTTAACCTTGATAATTAAATGCACGTAAAAATATTTTGAATTTCTTTCATGGAATCCCAATCACTGATATCTCTCCATATCTTTAAGTATGCCAAAGTATTTATCTTAGAGGTACAATATGAGACACATCGTGCCCCCTTGTCCAATATCCGACTAGTCTTACTGTACGCTTGCACTAAGTGCAGTGGTCATTTTGAGCCTTGAGCTTACAGAATGACTATGCTATGGTGTACGTGCTCAGTTATATCACTGTTGTCTCCTGAATGTCTCCTGGGAAGCAGAAGGATGAAGTCTAGGTTAAAAGATAGATGAATGCTTCTTTCAAACTCCAGTCATAGAATCATAGAACAGTCCGGGCTGGAAGGGATCTTAAAAGGTCATCAGGTTCAACCTTTCATAGGAAAGGGAGCCTAGATGAGATTATCTAGCACCCTGTCCAGTTGTGTCTTGAAAACCTCCAGTGATGGAGACTCCACTGCACCCCTGGGGAGGTTGTTCCAGTGACTGGTTTTTCCAGTCCCTTAAACATGTTATTGGTCCTGCTCCAGGATGTCTGTATCTCTCTGGTATTGGGAAACCTAGCACTGGACACAGCACTCCAGGTGTGGCCTCACCTGTGTTGAGTAGGGGGAAGGATCACCCTCTGTTAATCTGCTGGCAACACTTCTCCTAATACAGCTGAGGATTCTGTTGGCCACCTTTGTCACAAGAGCACATTTCTTGCTCATGTTCAGCTGAGTTTCTACCAAGATCCCCAAGTCTTTTTTGACCCCTTTTTTAAAGCCCCATGTCATATACAGTGTTCTCTTAGAAACCACAAATGTCTTACCAGATTCTGTTTGTAGCCGAGCTCTCTGAGCACTAATGTCATTAATTGTGCGCTGTTGTTCCTCCTCCTTTGTCTTAATCTCACTGAGTTGATCTTCTAGAGAGCGACACATCTTCTCCAGATTTGCCTATTTGCATGAAGAACAGAATGAAAGGTGATTGGTGGTTCAACACATAGTTACTGAGAATCTGAAGTCTTATGAAGGGCAAAAAAAGCAGCCAATGATTTAGAAGTAAAGTCAAAAAGTCTCAGTTAATTGATACATCTTTCTAAGAAATTCGCACCCCTAATTCCAACATTTGTCTAATTTATTAATGTACACTCCAGTTTTTCAATAGATAAAAAGGATGATGGGACATTGTAACATGAGGGATTATTTTAAATTTCTGTTTGGCTCTTAATGATTCTGTCATTGAAACATTTAAGGGAGGAAAAGAAAAATAGAAAAAAAGGAGAAGTTTGGGTAGGAGTAATTCCTATTTTAGAAGAAACTAAAAACCTGATAAGGCCAGTATCTTTCATTTCACTATAATAATAATCAGAACCAAGCAATAAGACCCTATAGTTAGGTTAGGTGCTTCAGGTGAAGTTTTTTAGCTCTCACCCAAAGGATATAATATATTGTTATACTAATACTTAAATATATGAACTAAAATTTAAGTTGTGAAATGCAACTATTTATTTAAAAGTATGACTAACTTAAAATTCTATATTAAAATATAGATACTTGATTATGTTTGAATTACTACAAAGAAATATTTCAGCACCTTGGCTTTGGAGACAGACTCCATGTTACTGGCCAAGTCGTCAATCTCCATCTTCAGCTCGCTCTTCTCCTTCTCCAGCTTCTGCTTCACTCGCTGCAGGTTGTCGATCTGCTCCCCAAGCTCAGCTGTGCTGTCCGCGTGCTTCTTCCGCAGGGCGGCAGCTGTGGCTTCGTGCTGCAGCGTGGCCTCTTCGAGGTCACGGCGCATCTTCTGAAATTCTGCCTCACGCTTCTTGTTCATCTCAACCTGAGCTGCGGTAGCCCCTCCTGCTTCTTCCAGGCGCTCGCTGATCTCCTCTAGCTCCCTCGAGAGGTCAGCCCGATGCTTCTCTGCTTTTGCCCGAGAGGCACGTTCAGCCTCAATTTCCTCCTCCAGTTCCTCAGTACGAGCCTGGGGAACATTAGGGGACCCTTCACACCCATGCCCTCTTCCTACCTGACCTGAGACTGGGTGAGAGAGGGGAAGGAACAAAGACTTGCCTGCAGCTCCTTGATCTTCTTCTGTAATTGCATGCCCAGGGCTTGCTCATCCTCAATTTTGCTCTGGATCTGGCTGATTTCAAAGTCTTTCCTTTGGGCAAAGCAATCCATGTTAGAGCTCAAGGCAAAAAGTACACCAGCACAGTGCTCAGGTGCCCCACAGCCCCACTTACTTCTTCAGCTTCTCATCCAGCTGCTGCTTATAATTTTCCAAATCCATTATGCTGTCGTGGGCCAGCTTCAGGTCTCCTTCGAGTTTCCTCTTAGCTCTCTCAAGGTCCATGCGCAGTTTCTTCTCTTGCTCCAGGGACCCTTCCAGCTAAAACAAACAAGACCACCAGTGTTCTACCAGCCAGGTCTAAATCCATACCTGTCCTGTTCTTCTGGAAACCGTGCTTACATCGTCCACTTGCTGCTCCAGCTTGGTCTTAGCTTTGGTCAGCGTATTGACTTTGTCCTCTTCTGCCTGCAGGTCATCCAGTGTCTGCTGATGGGCCTCTTGGAGGGCTTTCTTCTCTTTTGTCAGCTTGGCAATGGTCTCATCCAGGGCTGCCATCTCCTCTGTAAGGTTTTTCACCTTTGAGAAGAAGGGAGCTAGTGTAAATAAAGGAAGTAGATACAGAAGTCCTGTAATGGCACAGGAGTGCGAGTGACAGGTTCTGCCTCATACCTTGTTTTCGGTGGCATGTTTTTCTTTTTCAACTTTGGCTAGCGTTAACTCAAGATCGTCAATATCTTTCTTCAGCTCTGAACATTCATCCTCCAGTTTTCTCTTCTTGGCTGTCAGCTCAGCATTCATCTCTTCTTCATCTTCTGCTCTCTCTGTCAGCTCCTTAATTTTGGCTTCCAGCTGGATTTTGGTTTTGATGAGCTGGTCACATCTTTCCTCAGCATCAGCCAACCCATCAGCTTCCTACACATTTAAATAAAATAGTTTTCAAATAATTATTTTTTCATACTGATTTTCAAACAAGGAATTATTATTTTCAAAACAGCTTTACACTCCTTTGTATTTAAAACTCATTATTATGAGAGTATCTATTTGTTTTGGAAAACATTTTTGGAAAATAAAGGAATATTTTATAGCACTATAAATATAGGCTTTGAGCATTCTTTTTTTAAACCCTTTAACTGTTCATGCAACTGCAACATTAATTTGAAGATGGTGCCTGAAATCATGGCAGTATCTCCCTTGTATCTTTTAATCATTTTACTTATGTTGCATTTGGCTGGACTGGAAACTGGCATAGAGTTCTACTGAAGAGAACCATGTAGGCAGATTTCTTAGCATAGTGTTTAAAACCTGAATGCTAAAACCTCCAACATTCAGCTGATGAAATTCTTATTACAACTCTTCCCAAAAGATTTACTGAGAATGAATTTAATTTTTAGTTTTGGCAAAATTTTGTGTTAAGATCACTGTTTCAAAGGCAATAGTTGAACCAGTCATGTCTCTAGTCCTTGTGGTCAAGAAGAACAGTTTGGAAGGGAGACTGCTGTTTACCAGGGCAGTATCAATTACCTGAATTTGCGTGCATTCTAAGATGCAAGTTACTAAGAAGTAATCTTTATTTTCTACATATTGCTTGTTCTTTTCCCTTTTGTTCTAGTGAAGAACAATGATACCATCCAGGCAGAAGACTTTTTATAGCTCAGCAAGATAGCTAGGTGTCCTAGTTTCAGCTGGGATAGAGTTAACTGTCTTCCTAGTAGCTGGTACAGTGCTATGTTTTGAGTTCAGTATGTGAAGAATGTTGATAACACTGATGTTTTCAGTTGTTGCTCAGTAGTGTTTAGACTATAGTCAAGGATTTTTCAGCTTCTCATGCCCAGCCAGGGCACCTGACCCAAACTGGCCAATGGTGTATTCCATACCATGTGACGTCCCATCTAGTTTAGGAACTGGGAAGGGGGGGGCAGGGATTTGCCGCTCGGGGACTGGCTGGGTGTCGGTCGGCGGGTGGTGAGCAATTGCCCTGCGCATCATTTGTACATTCCAATCCTTTTATTACTACTGTTGTCATTTCATTAGTGTTATCATTATCATTATTAGTTTCTTCTTTTCTGTTCTATTAAACCGTTCTTATCTCAACCCAGGAGTTTTACTTCTTTCCCCGATTTTCTCCCCCATCCCACTGGATGGGGGGGAGTGAGTGAGTGGCTGCGTGGTGCTTAGTTGCTGGCTGGGGTTAAACCACGACACTAGGTTGGGGTTAGTCTCATGTAGTTTTAGATAACTGCCACGATATCAAGATGCAGTCCATTCAACCAAAAAAATTTACATTTTTGGATTAATTGTATCATACTCTGAAGGGATGAGTTTCTCATTGCTGAAGATGAAGAGAACCTGAGGCTACTAGTTCACGTGTAGACTTTTAGACTGCAGACATGAAAATGAGGTCAGATGAATCCTAATCCTTGCTGTTAAAGACAGTTTTAAGGGGATTATTGTTGCTACCTTTTTATTTCCAGGGAAAAAGGGGAGGACTCCACTTTCATCATTGTTTTTTCTGAGGAGACAAGGACCATAAATGCTGGAGAAATGCCTGACACTCTCAGCCCCTCGTACTCCACCTGAATCCACTTGTGATTCTCCAAATAAAAGGTGTTAATAGGATCTCCAGACTACCTTCATTGATCAGATGATAACATATAAAAATTATATAGTATATAAAGTTTTATAAAGACATGATAATTGCTGCTGTAAGTTTCCATGTATGATTTAAAATGTCATTCTGTAAACTAGCATTTACTAACTGGAAATTAATTACTTCTTTCTTGATTTAAAAGTATAAGGAACCAACTGCAGTAATTCATTGCAAATTTATTAATATTTATAGATTTCAGCTTAGTTTTTCCATGTGGTTTTCCTTCCTATTTTATAAAATATGTGTATGTTTTTGAAATAAATACTGTTTTGGGATAATGTGTCTGTTACTGAGACATTTGGGATCATTTTACCCAGGACATTGCAAGCTAAAAACATTAGCAATACTCACAGCCTGCACTTGGAGCTGCAGATCGTTTTTCTCCTGCAGCAAAGAAACCATTTTCTCTTCCAGCTCCTTCCTCTTTGCCTCAGACTTTGCAAGCTCTTCCTTGGTTTTCTCAAACTCTTCCTTCATGTTGGCCATCTCCTTCTCAGATTCTGCACTCTTCAGCAAGGGCTTTATTTTGAAGAAGAGCTTCATCCAAGGCCAGTGCTTGACATTCATGAATGCACGAACATTGTACTGGATACAGAAGATGGACTCTCTGAAAGGTAAGAAAAAACATATTATGTTACATATTTTTAAATTTATAATACATATTTAATTACATGTATTGATACCTATAATATGAAGTTCTACATATAATACTTTATAGTTATAGTTCTATATATCTGTGTGTATAAAAATATTAATTCTATATTGTTAAATATATATTTATTAATAATATTTCATATATTTAATATATATAAAATACATATATCTCTGAAGAAAACTCCATAGTGTGATGTAGATTGTCAACCTGTATGGACAGTTTTGAAGTCCAGATGTCTGGCTCACTTTCATGGCCAAAGAAAAGGAAAACCTCCAGAAGCTGACTTAGTCCCTTTCATGAAAGTTACCCAAGGGAAGAGGATACTTCTCTTGTGCTAGAAGTATATGTTTCTTACCTTTGATTATAAAGGTGACCTAAAATAATAAGTTTAGACTAGATTTCTGGGTTTTGGACATAAGTATAATGTAGCCATATACTGAATTTAGCAAAATATTAGCACAAAGGCTGATATAAGTTAAAAATGACATTTTCCTAAATCAGAATTTTATACTGCTTCATCTACTGCTAGGGTATACTCCCAAATACATCCATGTTGGTAAACTGAATTAATGAGAAATAAATGAGATTTGGTGAGAAGCAGCTTATTTTCAGTTTTGTCCACGTCATTGCTATCTGATGAGGATTGGCCCAGCAGGCCAAATAAGTACAAGTAAATACCTCCTCTCCATCATTTTCTTGAACTCCACTCTCATCAGGAAGCCCCTGCACAAGGCTTGTGTGCGGGTGATGAGCTGTGCCAGCTTCTCATCTCTCATCTCCTCCAGGAGTCCCAGCAGCCCAGCTTTGAAGAACACCTTGAGAAAGAGAATGTTGCGGTACGTATTTGTCAGGTATTGCAAGCACAGTACATGAGTCAAGCAGCAACTGTACCTTGGTATGGCCAAATTTGTACTGGGTGTGGTCCACATCGATGGATCCAAGGAGCTTCTCAGAAGCCTTCTTGCTATCAATGAATTGTCCCTCTGGGATGGCACTTGCATTAAGCACCTTGTACCTATGGGAGGAAATAGAATATGAAGAAGGTCAGATTCCTGAAAGCTCAATCAAACCTGTACCAACTGATGCCATGGTTAAAATTCTCTGAAGGGGGAACAAGAGTGGTAGACAGGTGAATAAGACTGAACTCTGTTCTGTTGTTTAGAAATCACATTTTCATGCATAAATATATTTTTAGGACAAACCTTGCACTTTGCTTAGTCCAGAAATTCTTGACACAGAATAGGTACTGATTTCCATGGGTAACTGCTGACATATTTTACATGCCCTGTTATCTAATGCCTTATCTCCAAATGAGAACTTTGTGTGCAAGAGCAAGATATCTGCAGAGGAGACGCAATTCTTCATCCACAATATTGGCAGTACATACTATCTGAGTACTTTCCAGTTGATACAGAAAAAGAATCAAGATAGTTTTATTTTATTTGGTTTTCCAACAAGTTAGTCTAGAATATCTTGTAGTTTCTTTATTCACATTTCTCTGCTGATGGCTGCAAGTCATCTCAGTTTAAGTTAACTAAGTCTAAGCTAATCAACCTCATTCCTGGATAGTTAATTAAAAAATGCTTTATGCCGTACCAGAGTATGAATCAAGGACACGAATAAATAATTGCCCTTTGAAAATGCCTGTTCATCTAGTTAGCTATAGAAAGAAATTAGATGACTAACTTGGACAATTAACTTTTGTATGCCTAAAGGTAGGTACATTGAACCCCTCCCATAACTCCCACAGTACTTAAAACAATTAGGAAATGCAAATTATTCAGCATTGGTGGATATGGTGGAGGGTAGATGACAGAATCTGACCTCTGTTTAAAGTCTGCATAGAGTATTCTGCTGGGGAATCCTTTCCTGCAAATTCTAATCCCTTCCAGCACACCATTACATCGCAGCTGATGCAGCACCAGCTCATGTTCCATGGCACCTAATAAATGACATAATGAATTGGTACTTCATTGTGCTGCACAGAGAAGAACAGATTTATCTCATATTTGAACTTTAACAACTTACCAGGTGTTTTTGTTTCATTAGGAATAAGGCATCGCACAAAATGGGGATGTGTGCTTCGCAGATTGCTCATCAGCTTGTTTAAATTTTCCTTAAGAGCAAGAGTAAATACTTGGGTTTAAAAATGTCACTTACACGGTCACGATATTAGGTGGAGTAAAAACACTGCAATAAAACCATGATCAGTATTTCTTTTTTACAGAACTGTTGGGCAGATTCAATGAGAATCCTTTATTAAGAAGCACATGCCTTTATCCTTTCTTAACATAATGATTTTGTACATTCGATCAATCTAAAGCTTTTCTGAACTGAATTTTTGATATTTTCTTCATAATGCAGTAAAATTGATAATGATTATACTACAGTACCCGGAAAAGAGCTGAGACAGTCTGGAAAGAAGAACCCTTCTTCTTGCTCCCCTTCTTGCCACCGCCACCACTCTCTAAACAATAATATTTTTTTTGGAAAGAAATGAACAACAAAAGCACACAGTTAGAATCTGAAGAACTTTGTGTGTTCATCTTTAAAAAGTAGAAAATGTAATAATATGATCAAAATTTGTAAATGCATACAGTGTTTAAAGTTACAATGGGAGACTTGATTTTTTCAGATGAAAGAGAATGAAATCTAATTGCTTCAAGCTGAAGTTAGGAAAACGCAAACAGGAAATAAAATGTAACATTATGCATAGTAAGATATCTAAGGAGTTAAATTGCTAGTGAATACACAATATGCAGTCTTTATGTATCTTTACATCTAAGGGTATGCATAAATTTAGCAGCATGTTGATACATTTGATTGTATTCCCCGAAGTATTTGGGAATGCCCCATAATGCAGAAATCTGGTTTGCCACCTAACCTGTGTTAATGTTGTAGTACAGCTGTCTGGTCTTAAATCTTACAGATCTATTAAGGTCTCTAGGGAAATGTAATATCCTTTATTAGTCTGAGTGACTGAGTTCCAAAAAGTAGATGTGGTTTTGGGTTTTCAATTTTTGAAATGTAAATATTATTCCAAGATTTTTTTTTTTCCTGTACATTTTAGTAGAACTGATTTCAAAGAAATCACCTGCTTCTGCCCCACCAACGGAGGCAAAAAGTAAGGCCAGTGTCTTCAGGGATGATTTCTGGTACAGCCCCACAACAGTTTCATTCAGGGGATCCTTGTTTTTCTCCAGCCAGCCAGTGATGTTGTAGTCCACCGTGCCAGCATAGTGCACCAGGGAGAAGTGGGCCTCAGCTTTCCCTTTGGCAGGCTTGGGCTTCTGGAAGTTGTTGGACTTGCCCAGATGTTGGTCATAAAGCTTGTTCTTGAAAGAGGTGTCAGTTGCCTTGGGGAACATGCACTCCTCTTCCAGGATGGAGAAGATGCCCATGGGCTGGAAGAAGCAGAAGGAAGGAGGAAGAGGTGAAAAGGCAGAAAGAATCACAGATAAAGAAATAGCTTCCTGAGTGAGACAATACTAACTCTCTCAGGGATTGTTCTTCTGCTCGGCAGAGTAAATTGTAAAATAATCTGAACTTATGTATTTACAATGTCACATTTACCCTTTCAAGCAACATTTATAAATATATAAAAAATTAATGCATTTCTGAAAAGATTAGACGTTGTGAATTACACAAATACCTTCTCAATGAGTTCAATGCAGGCAGCCAGGTCCATCCCAAAGTCAATGAACTCCCATTCAATTCCTTCTTTCTTGTACTCTTCCTGCTCCAGCACGAACATGTGGTGGTTGAAGAACTGTTGCAGTTTCTCATTGGTGAAGTTGATGCACAGCTGCTCCAGGCTGTTGAACTGCAGAATGCAGAGATTTACTTACTTGCAAAGTTCAGTTCCAGGAACACTTTCCATCTTCCAATAGGTTTTATTTTCAACCCATTAAGGTCTCCATGACTGGGTTCCTGAATTTCTAGTCATGGGACTGGACAGGTGACTGGCATATTCCGTCCTCTAATATATCTACCCTTTCAGGTGCTGGCACTGTCTCAACATATTTCTGAGCTCTGAAAAGAGTTGCAAAGCTTAGACCATGTCCACCTTTTCATCTGCTTGAATTTGTGTACACTGCCAGTCTATTCCCAAGTATTCAGAGGGAATCTGGCTTCAGCATTAACAAAATCTTCCTTCAAGATGGCATATTTTAACCTCTTCAAAATCTGTCTCAGCTATCACCTATCAGTTGTTCAACATTTTCATATCAGTTTTCAATGCAGTTTTCACTTCTGGATGCAACAACAGACATCTGTAAAAATCTGCAGCCCTTGTGGGATAATACGTACTATGAGAACCAGGAGAGTGCCATTCTACAGGAATGGCAGGATTATCCAATAAATAAAAAAATTTTCCATAATTAAAAAAGAAACAATACCCCAAACCCCAAACTATTCCAGTTTCTTAATGCCCCCTCCAGGAAACTTGTATGAAGATCTTCCTCTTACATCAAAGATCTCAAAGCCAGCAATGTCCAGGACACCAATGAAGTACTGTCTGGGCTGCTTCGTATCCAGCTGTTGGTTGATGCGAACAACCATCCACAGGAACATCTTCTCAAAGACAGATTTTGCCAGGGCCCCCACTGAATTGTACACCTAAACAAAACAAAAGTTACCATCCAGGGCAAAAGAGGAAGTTCGAGATTTTTAATTTATGTAATTTGTTTTCTCTCATAACTTGTTTCTTACCTGCTGCACAGTTTGACCCTTTGTCACATATTCATTCCCAACCTTGACTCGGGGGTAGCAGAGGGCTTTGAGCAGATCTGCTGAGTTCAGACCCATCAAATAGGCAGCCTTATCAGCAACTAAAGGAAACAAGCATACAGCAGGATCAAATACTAGCTCTTCAGTAGATGTATCGTGTAGTAATTCAGAATTGTTTCTGCAGAAGCCACATATAATTTTTCACATACTTTAAAATATTGTAATTTTTCCTGATTTACTGATTTTTTCCCATTTAATTTACATGATTTGTAAATGTAAAGATTCTTCCAAATGCCTTTACAATGAATATGCAAATTTTGAAACAAGTGACTAGACAGACAAAAGGGCCATGAAAATGGCAGGTCAAAGAAGTCACAATTTCTGAATAAACAGAAAAGGAAACTGCTTGGTATTGAAATACACTGTATCGAAAATTGTAGCCAGTGAAACTCTAATGAGAGAGATAGATTAATGGAGAATTATGCCAAAAGTATGAATAAGATATCTCATACAACTTTCATAGTGGGACCACATTCTTCCTCAGGATAAATATCACACACATAGATAGGTCTTTTCCAGGTCTCCACTGGACATACTCTGTCACCTTTCCAATTTGCTGCCTGTATCTTCTCACAGAGATGATAGCAAGCACCAGTACTATTACAAAGTCCTTCAGTGTGAGAAAGCCAAACCTCATTATAGAATATATATATACACAGATGCTAATTTCGAGCTGCTTCTGTTGTTTATATTATTTAACAACTAAGTATTTAGTGTACAGTTATCACTAGTAAGAGTAAGGTATGAAACAAGAACAAAATTGGAACTTTTATTTCAATTTTATAGAGTTCTTTTTTAATAATTAGTCATCTCATTCTATCATATGCTTCTGTAACTCTTTCCTTTGGTTATATTCATGCAATGATTACAGCTATTATTTGTAGCCTGTTCTACTATTAGTATTCATCATTATCAGATTCCTTGCAGTTGTATTCCTTGCAGTCATTTTCATTTATGTCTTAACTATCCTAAAAAAAACAAAACCACACACACACACAAAAACAGCTCCAGAAAAAAAGCCCGTAATAGTACAAGTTTATGATAGATGCGACTAACTGGTTTCATGGAAATAATTCCATGAGCTTTTAAAGGAATGCATGTTTGAACAATTCTAGGCAAAGCAAATGCAATAGACATATCTTAGATGTCTATTTTTCAAACAGAAGTCCTGGAGATATGCTGAGACTCTACAGAAAATGTAGAACATAAGAGCCACAGCTGCAGTATTAATTGATGCTCCTTTTTACCCCCCCATGCAAAATGAAGTAGAACAATGCTCTCAGTTCAGGCATTATGAGTTGTCTCCAGAATACGGGCTTGGAAGCAGAGCAGCTTCAGGATTCTGGCTTCTTGTCACCTGGAAACAATACCATTAGGAGGTGGCTACAGCTGATGGTAAATGGTAGTAGCTACCTGGGTACATAAACTTAAGTCAGTGGGCAGAGTGGCTCCCGGTTCTGTCCCAGGTCTGGGAAGCTGCCATTCAGTATAGCAGTGCCTTAGGATTCACTGGACCTTATACTTGACATAGTTCAAAATAATCTGCATTTTCCACTGGGTTGTGTTCTTCCAGCAAAGTCCTCTGGTTAGGACACACTTATATTCTACAACACTAGCATCTGGAGAAATGTGCAGGCTGAATCAATGATTCTGACCCTGAATTACTGCCTGTATTAGTGAGCGTTCCGGTGTATACTGCGCTCTGGTATATATCGCGCTGGTACCTTCTGTGCCATCCGGTTCTGCCTGCTCCTCACGCTGCTTCTGCTTAAACTTCAGGTTGCCATAGTGCATGACAGCCCCTGTCAGCTTGTAAATGGCTGTCTTCTCATCTGGAGTGAAGCCCAGGATGTCAATGGCACTCTGATAAAAGAATCATTGGAGTAAGTACCATGCCTGTTAAAGGTCAGAGTCCGCCTAAGAAAACTTCTGTGCTGTACTTACATCCGTGGCCATCAGCTCTTCCTGGTCGTTAATGCTGGGAACCGTGATCTCACCTTGACTCACATACTGATAGTCATACGGGTTGGTGGTGATCAGTAACATCTCTGAAAAGAAGGACAAAACACATAGAGATCAAATGTAATTGGCACGTAAAGGAATTAAATGTTGTTCCGTGACCTTTGTCTGGAGAAGTTAGTGATCTTTCCTACCAATTAGCTCCGGCTTCTTGTTGGACATGATCTGATAGAATATGTGGTAGCTTCTTTCTGCCTTGAGCTGGAAAGTGACTCTGGACTTCTCCAGAAGATCTAGCAAGGATGGTAGGACAGAGTTAGCACAAGAACTGAGGAAGGCTGGAAGGAAAGGGGTCAGGCCAGGAGGGTCACTTACATGTTTCAATGTCAGCAGAAGCCAGTTTGCCCGTGGCACCAAAATGGATTCTGATGAATTTACCCTGAAAGAAGCAGGAAAGTAATTCAAGATCTATTTTACCAGTCCTGACTGCAAGAATATTTGAGTCAGTCTGCTGATACAAAAAAAGTAATTTTGTCCCAGACAACAACTTACAAAGCGTGAGGAGTTGTCGTTCCTCACCGTCTTGGCATTACCAAAAGCCTCCAGCAGTGGGTTGGCACTGATGATTTGATCCTCAAGTGTCCCCTAAACCAGAAATCTTATAATCATGATATAGCTCATAAGTAAATCTGACAGTTGCAGGTTCCTACCCCTAGGACCTCACCTGCATTTTGCCAGCCTGCTGCTCTTCCTTCTTCTTATCACCGCTCGCTGCAATTGTTGCAAAGTACTGGATGACACGCTTTGTGTTCACAGTCTTCCCTGCACCAGATTCTCCGCTGTCAAACCAAAGACAGAAGCAGAGAGCGTGTGGTCAGGCTGGAGGTCCCCTGGCACGGGGCAGCCCAGCGGGGACCCGAGCAGGGAGTGTACATACGTGATCAGGATCGACTGGTTCTCGCGATCTGTGAAGGAGGTGGAATGAAAGATAGTTTTAGCAGTTGTTCTGAGTAATACTAAGCTGAATAAGAAGTAAAGCTGTAAATGGAAGTTGTGGCTTCTCCCAAGTCCAAGAGTAGTAGTCCAAGACTACTCAATTCCCTTCCAGGTCCCAACCACTGAAATGGATGTATAGCGCTGTCAGAGGCATGTGGTCCTCGCACAAGGTGTGTACCCACTTGCCCGTCACACAGTTCTTATCAAGAACTCTAATCAAAGTGCCTATCTGTATTCCAAATAGGGGGTTATGTGAAATAATTATTCTTTCTGACCTATCAGTGAAAAAAAGCAGCAAACTGAATCAAATAGTATTTCTGCAGTGGGAGAGTATAGAATTTTATACAATAAAGTGCAAATAATACAGAGTGCTCAGTCCATGCATGCTTCTGGGTCAGTTTCACTTGAAATTAATTCCTGCACAACTCAATCAAGTTCTCAGTCATACAGCTCCGTTGTGTTTTTAGCTGGCTAGTCACATGCTCCAGTGAGATCAGTGCGGCTTTTTGGTTTAGATTGCTGTGAGGGAGGTCAAGCACTCACCAGTCAGCATGAACTGATAGGCATTGTCAGAGATGGAGAAGATGTGTGGAGGGGCCTCCTGGCGCTTCTTGCCTCGGTAGGCCAACACCACCTCCGGGTTGTACACCGGCAGCCACTTGTAGGGGTTGACTGTGACGCAGAAGAGACCTGAGTAGGTCTGTGAGGAAGGGAGACAGGATACTGATTTTGGAGAGTTGAGGAGAGTTGCAGATAAGGCAGAGGTGAATAATGTTCTGGGGAGACCAGGGTAGTGAAAGAAAATAAAGTGGAGGAATGACCTATCAGAGAATGGGTGAGATATAGCATATGACAAGGAAAGGTAAAAGCAGGAAGGAAGACAAGAGAGAGGATGTAAATAGCAAGAGGAAAACACATGGAAGAAACGAAGAAGAAAGAGAGAAATGAGGAAAGAAGTTGGCAAGAAGTCAGGAAGCTCTTCAGAGGGATGAAGGGTGTCTTCAACTCCTCGAAAGCAGTAGTTGCCTCCTGCTGGTACTTACGTAGATCATCCAGGCTGCATAACGCTCTTTGAGGTTGTACAGCACAGCAGGTTCATGGAGGTGGGTCATCATGGCCATGTCCTCGATTTTATCATACTTGGGAGGGTTCATGGGGAAGATTTGATCATCCTTCACAGTAAGAGTCTGCCAAAGAAAAGAAAGATTTATATTTGCCATCTAAAATCCCACAGCAGGATTAAATCGTATTCTCAAGGCTTGAATTTTTTTTACTCACTTCTCCACCTTCGGTCTTGACAGTGACCTTCCCTGCTTCTTTGTTCTGGATTGTGCTTTTCACATAGGATTCCTTTGCATGTACCACAAAGACAGATGACCTGGCATCGAAAGGCTTGTTCTGGGCCTCAATTCTCTCTTTTTCTGACTTTCGGAGGTAGGGAGCTGCCTCCCCAAAGATGGCCATCTCAGAGTCTGTTGACATGGCTGCTATTTACTAACAGTAATGCAGCAAGTATCTGTGAGGGTAGAAAATACATTACAATAGATGGAAGAAACACTGCTACAGAATAGTGGATTAGATGGTGCTCTGCTGTATGTATTAACTGATTGAATTGACTCTCATTTTTCTGCTAATTCGGAGCTCTGTTCTATAATTTTCTTTCCTTTATTTCTGTTTGATGTAGTCAGATATCTAGGCCTACTGGATGGCTGCATTTACAGGGCAATGTAAATTCTTTCCATGTTGGATTTGGTTTTTTTTTCATTTGTTGAGGTAACAGGATAAACAGATCCTTTCCAAGGTTCCAAACACTGCACTGACTAGATATGCCCAAGTTTGGAGTTATGAAAGCCCTCTCATGTCTTTTGTGTTTAGCACCTTTCAAACTATGAGATTTGTTTACAGTAAAACACTGGAAGGGGTGCAGTACACTGGATATTCAGAGAACTAATATTATTAGCACTTCTCATTAAAGACATTCCCTTGGGATGAAATAGCCCAAGTTGTCAAATATTTCAATTATTCCACAGATCCATCTGCTAACAAACAAAGCTGATATTCTCCACTTTGGTATATTTTTGTAACAGAAACTGAGTAATCTTGCATTTATTCACTACTATTTAAAAAAAAATAAATATCAGTAACTGTGTTTATTATTGCCAAACAATTGTCTTGAAGTTTCATGCAATTGTGAAGCTGGAATTTATTTATATTGTTCCCAGATTAATACTGTTCCAAGTTTATCCTTTTCTTTTTTAGCCTAATTTTATCTAGGTTCATCACCTACAATTTGGATTTTGTGTAGCTTTTCTGAATAAATTAAGAAGCTCATTTCTTTGTCAATACTTTCACCTATGGCAGACCTCTAGGTGAATATCAAGTAACTGGTTAACTTTTCCTTGAGATACAGTTTCACTTTGATTGCAGGAGAGACATTCTGAACTTAGAATACTTTTTTAAACTCTTTTCTGAACCCTTTACCAGTTAGCAACCTCATTATTGCAGTATGGCCAGCCTAAAAGAAAAAATATTTTAATAATGATCACGGTATTTTTGTACATTATAAAATTAATTCCACTCAGTATTCCACTGCTTACATGTGAAAAAATTGCTTTGCCTTCTTAGCTAGCAAAGACAGACTTCATGACACAACTTAGTGTTATCAATTCAAAGGCATGCGTACAATCTCTTGACTGATGGTTTTGTTTCTAACTACGTGATTTTCCACTTCATTAAAGTGTTATTAACCAAATGAGACCATTTCACAAAACAATTACATAAGGTTGTAAAATGGACACAGTCTTTCACCAGCAGTTTTATCATTGCCTATAATATCTCACATTTTCTTACAAGATTCCTAACAGGAATAATACTAGCATATTATATACATTAGTATATACTATGTTAGCATATATTAGTATATATTATAGTATGTTAGTGTATATTATGTATATTGCATATATAGTATATATTTAATTTTTGTATAGATGTATGCTATTATTACAATGTATCTTTATGGTATTATTACAATGTATAGTATATATAGGAGGTTAGTATACATTATGTTAGCATATAATGTATCTATGTCAGTAGATTGCCTTTTTAAAGTATTTGATGACTATTTTCTTTTGACTGTTTTATATGATTTTTCCTGAAACCAATGATCTCCTAACTCTCCTCCACTTATTCAAAGCATGCTAGTTATATTCTTGACCCATGACAGCTTGTTGACATTTTATAACTTTGAGTGTTATATTCCAGTGACAATATTTGACAAAGTTAATATAAATTAATGTAAAAAATGAATATGAACAGTTAATTTTCCTGGGTGTAAATATTTAAAACTTTGAATTTAGTTGCTGTTCCATCTCTCTTTTTCTAGTTATCCAAGTAGGTATCATCCTTTCTTCATTTCCCTGTGATTATTAATATTTGCTTATATAATTATATCACAGTTGTGCACTATATTCATAGGCACAAACAAGCATAAAAGGAAGCTCAGATTGAAATGCTTTATTTTAGCACTTTTATGTTTTGATACACAACTTTCTAACCCCATTCCCCAAGCTTCCCTATGAAAAAGAAAATATTAACATTATTTAAGTATGTATGTCTTTTACTGTTGCTTCACAGCTAGTGCCAGTGACCCTTGAAGTTTGATGTAAATGCAAAAAAAAAAAAAAAAAAAGGTAACTGTTTCCTTCAAGAATATATTTAATTTATGGACAAGTATTTGGAAACTACTTCTTGATGGGGTTTTTCTTCTTAAGACAGTTTCTCCTAAGCTTAGGACCTAATGTCTGTTAATGTAGGAAACTGCTCTCTGTAGATGAATCTGGAGGAGAATGTAGGCAATGCAGCAGTGATCAGTACTTTTAAGACCACTGTCTTTGAGAATCTTATGGAAAAGATATTGGCAATCCAGCCCAATTCTCATACTATATTTATACAATGGACATAAATATAAGGAATACAGGGACTGACAGCGTAAGTCCTACCTTAGAGCATCTTTATCTGTCCCTAAAGAGTGACTAAATCAAGTTCTTACCTTTTGTGAGACAAGATGAATGGCTTGTAGACTGGAAGCTGGTCAGTATTGTAAAACAGAATTAGCAACTTCCTTCTTACTGCTTCACAGAATTCCAGAGAAAATTTATAGACAGAAAACATATGGATCCCTTGAAAGCAGACTGAAAATCCCAGCTGACACTGGCAGTCCCCCATTGAATGAGTGTAAGCGTCTGTAGGAATGTGCTGGTGCTTGTGGAATGCACGGCCAGTTTCCCTTCATCCCCCACCTCCCCAGTCCAAAGCCTCTGACACTCTTACCTTAGAGATTTCTGAGGAAGGACAAGACACACTGATCCCAGGGTATTTTTATAGGGTCTGATCTGCATACGTAGCCACCACCTCCTCTTTCCTAGGTCAAAACATTTTTGGCAATCTTAACTCCTAGCAGAATTGCCATTCATATTAGAAGTGAATAGATATAATTAGACATAACAGGTCTCTGAATCAATGTCCTATAAATAATTTGACAAGAGAGCCTGAGAAGAGGAGGAAGCAGGAGGGTGCGCTAAAGGAGATGAAAGGGGCTACGTTGGTACTGTAATCCATTGAATGCTGACTCGAGCAGACAAAGTGAAGAGTAAGAGCCAGTGTATTGTAATAGGAAACATGTAGGGATGAAGAGGTGAAGGCACAGGCTCCTGAACGCTGCAGATGCTCTGAGCCTGCAATGTGGGAAAGCACAAGGGGTTCTACTGAGATGCAGGGTCATTGTTAGAGCAGGGAAATCCCAATGCAGGAGGAAGCATCTGAACAGGAACTGAAGTTGCAGGAGTGAGAATCAAGGGACGATATGAATGACCAAGTAGTAAAATGGACCAAAGCCAAAGCAAGAGAAGTGGGGAATGATGAGTCTGAAGGCAGTGATAAGGAAGGATATGTGATTAGGAAAGAGGAAGTAAATAGAGGTGTGATTCCAAGGGGATAACAGCAAGTCACGATGGACACAAAGACCAATACAAGGGGAAAACAAATTAAGTCTAGAGGTGAAGATAGGAGCTTCTAAGACTGAAGTCAGTAAGTTAGATGACAGAGGAAAGGCATAGAAATTCAACTCTTGTTTCTGGGGCTGAAGGGTTTCAAAGATCATATGAACAGGACTATGGAACCGTTGTACTGAACTTGAGACATATATCCCACAGGAAGCAGGAGAAATAGGTGCTGTCTCAACATAGGGGAGTCACTCAGCAATACTTTTGCAGTATAAGTGTGCTAGATGAAGGGAAAGAATTAATAAATTTACATTCTGTAGCAGAGAAACAGTCATGTCCTATGCTAGTCTGGAAGAGAGGCAGTTATTATTAGAAGGAGCTGAACCCCACACTAGTTTGTGAAAAAAGCCAATCTACTGTGCTCGTCCCTGGGATGTTCCCACCCAGATTAAGGAGGGGGTTACATGTGTTCTGCAACAGCACAAGAAGAGGAGTGGTGAAGAGGGCAGTAGAACCCTTCACTTTATTGAGAAACAATTTCATTCTCATGCAATAGATCTTGATTTTTTTTTTTCATGTGTTGGTCTTCACTTTCCAAATTACAGTTCCTATGACAAAAAAGGCAATCTGAATTGAATCACATCTCAGCAGCTTCATGTGATCCCATAGCATACTGCCTCCCCACTTACAGCACCTGTTGTTTTCCACTCCCTCTCAGCATCACCTACTCAGAGGTCTGCATAAGAAAGTGAGGAAATTCCTTCCTCCTCTTCTCTCAGCTGACTGTGTCTCTGTGATGGCACTGTAATCCTGGGGGTGGGAAGGAAACTGGCACAGGTCAGCTTCACATGTGGAGTAAATTCACAATGAAGAATAGGACTGAGGCCTATGGTTTAACTCTAACAGCTAGATCCTCACCTGAGTATAAAACAGCACTTCTTTCATGACTCTAGTGTAATTACATTATCTGAGAACTGGAATCCACTGTGAATTTCAGATATTTCAATGACTTTGTATGTTGTCTCATTTTGCTGGTGCATGCGGTTTTGACCTGGATTAAAACTGGCTACAAAAAAAACCCCAAACAAAAAAAACCTAATGGTTTTCCTACAGTCATATGTAATACTGTCTGATAGCTAGCTAAAAGCCTTTATTTGCAAGATGTTTTTTAACTAGAAAAAGAATAATCCATAACTTCTTAAAGACTCAAAAAGACTTATAAGAAATAATTTTTCCAAAGTATTTTTCAAAATTACATTGAAATAGAAAATTTCCACAACCTGTAACATTTTGCTTGGTCTGTTTTCACTTATATTTTTGCCTTGCTCTTGTTTGCACTTATGTTGCTAGTCAATATAACAGAATACAATGTGACTATTGGTTTTCTATCTGCATGTATTCTTGCTTTTGCTTTTTCCTTTTTGTGAGCAAAGTTTTCTTAATTTGGAAAAACTCTGTAGCTATCAAAGAAAAACTGAAACTATGACTTTCTGAATTGGAAAAACTTGGAAAAAAATCCAGCCAAGTAAAACCTGGAGTTCAAGAAAAAAATGTGTGCATGTGTGTGTATGTGTGTCTGGGGGATTAAGCCTTGTATATAATTTATTTTGCTACCTTTGATAGTAAAAGAAAAAAAAAATCAAAATTAAAAAATGTAATTGTGTCAGCTCAAAAAATGCATTTTTTCCTCCTCCAAAACATCAGGAAAGCTTTTGCTGTAATACAATGGGTTTGTTTCAATCAAGCAGAATGAAAACAGCCACAAGTTTTCACAGCCTTCCACAAAGGCATTTTAGCATTTTTTTGCCAGCTGTAATATTCTCTCAGGGCCTCCCCTTCTCTACCAAATCCACTGCAACTCCCTCTACTACCTGCACAAGTATAGCTCTCCTACTGTATACATGCAGTCCCCATTTGCTCAAGCCTTCCATCAACAGCAACCATTCACAACAAACTATATGCAGACATGCTCTCATACCTGTGAGCTCAGTGTCTGAGATCCCATTATCATTGATGGAGCTTGAGCTAATGGAGTCTGGAGAATGATTCAGTTGTCCTAATATGGTTGCCTACCTTAGAGTGAACCAAAACATTTGCTTGACTCTAATAGTAGCGTCTACAATGGGAGTTTAGACATTCAGCTCACTCACCTACATATTCATTTAGGCATGAGGATGACTAAATGTAGGTATTTGAGTTTGGAATTCAATCTCACCCACACATGTAACCAGCTCAAACCTAGTACTGCACATCTATCCATCACTGAAATTCCTCTCTCCTTGCATCCAATTCCTGCTCATTTTGCCCCTTTATTCATTCTGAGGGTGTCCACACTGCCAACAGTTACTGAAGCTAAAATTGCTGCACTGCTGCTTGAGAAAGGGGAAGCAGTGGTTGTCTGAGCACAGAGGAACCTATAAATCCTTCTAGAGAGGCTGCAGTGAAATGGGAACCCTGAGCAGCCCCTTCAGCCAGCTCTCAGACCCGTTGAAAAGTGGTGGCTTCTTCAAAAGGAAAATGTTTGAGGCACTTATAAAGGACAAATGTTGCTTATTGAGCATAATGGCAAAAACTATGCCAATAAAAAATTCTCCTTTGTATTATAACTAGTCCATGCTTTAACTTTATAACATGTTCAGTTTGGGCTAACAGTGCAGCTTTCCAAGAAGTCAGCAATGGTAGATTATGATCCCTGATAAACGTCAGCCAAAGATCAATTACAAGTGATTGCTGTTGAACGTTGACTAAACAAACTACTACAAACTGAATGGGCATAAAGACTAGTTTATATATGGTACATTCCAGAAAGAAGAATAAATGCATATAGAGGACAAAATAAATTATTTCCCATTTTAGGTATACTCCAGAAGTTGTCTGGGTGTCTATTGATGTCACTGATACTTTCCTATCTACCGTCACCAGTACTACATAGGCAATGTCATTTCTGACTGGTAGAAGAAAGGACTAAATAAGCATCATGCCACAATATATTTCTTCATCCCCTACCTCTGACAGGCTCACCCCATGCTCCCCTCCCTCACCCTGCTGCCCCAATGCAGACATTGCAGCCAACCTGGACGGGTTCCACGTTTAAGCAGAAGACCCCAGAGTGGTCTGCAATGTGGATGGCCTGTGGGACTCCAGCAGTGTGACCAGCGTCCATGCTGCCATGCCACAAGGACAGGCCTGGCATTAACGGGGCCTGCAGCAGGCTGTGCCACAGGTAAGGAGACCAGGCCAGAGCTCAGGCAGGGGGTGATGCATCAGGGGCAGAGCACAGGGTGACTGAGGCTGAAAAAATAGGGAGAAGAGAAAGGGAACTACTGAAATTCCCAGAGAGCTGAATAGACCACTATCCTGGGTTCAGTTGGGATAAAGTTAGTTTTCACAGGAAGCTGGGAGGGGCGCAGCCAGGACAGCTGCCCTGAAGTAGCCAAGGAGCTATTCCATACCATGTGACACCATGGTCAGTATATAACTGGGGAGCGGGCTGGGGGGAGTCCCTCTCTCTTGGTGTAGGAAGTGGTGGAGCGTCGGGTTCTGGGTGGTGAGCAGTTGCACTGTGCATCACTCATTTTGTATATTCTTTTATTAGTACCATTGTTGTTGTTGTAACTTCTCTCCTTGTGTTGTCCCAGTAAACTGTCCTTATCTCAACCCATGAAGGTAATTTTTTTTTTCCTTCTCCTTTCTGGTTCTCCTCCCCATCCCACTGGAGGAGGGCGGGGAGGAGTGAGCAAGCGGCTGCGCAGTGCTTTGTTGCCGGCTGGGTTTAAACCACAACAACCACCAAAAGGGGTTTTAAAACCAGCTTGTAGTTGGCATTCACTGACCTACCTCCCTGCACACTTCCTGTGGCAGGGACCTTGTCCTCAGGAGCCAGCCAGGGTGGTGGCCGTTGCCCCACAGTAGATGGCGATGTGAGGTATTGATGGAGGCTTCCCATCTGTCCTGCTGTGCTCAACCACCAGCTGCCTGCCTCCCACTGCTCTCCTCCAATGCCCTGCTTTTGTGGTAGAGGAGCTGGACATAGGTGAGCACCTACAGGGGGAAATAAAAATGATCTCTCTCCTGGTGCACGGCCAAAAGAGTAAGTGTATTAGCAGAACAGTTTGTTCACCTCCTGCCACCCTTTCTGAAATGTGGCCGGTACCAAAAACTGAGACGCATTAATGGAGGTCTCTGATGAACCCTTAGAACAGCAGGGTGTGTGTTAGTACACTTAGAAATCCTGCGATGGGTGATGCTTCTTCTCATTGCAGTTGGGTTGTCTTTAGCATTACCAATGTCACAGGGAAAACAAGTGCTGCTCGTATAAAGGGTGCCACAGTAACCCATAGGGTTCAAGGGGGCACTAAAAGCACCAGAGATTCTCAGCTATGGTGGATCCTGAACTAACATTTCTAAAATGGATGGAGTAGCATCCCTTCCTAACTCCAGCTGTCTTCTGCTGCCCAAATATTATTTACATGTTTTATTAAGAACCCTTAACATTTGAAGGCAGTGGTTTCTTACAGCACTTGAAGGCTGACTGGAGGATTAGAAAGGATATCCAAAAAGGACACATGAAGGTCAGCTAGGGATTGACAATTCTGACAGCATGGCCAAAGATGCTCAGCACTTGCTTTAAATAAACAGCAAGTTTGAGGTAGCTCCTAAAGCTTGCTGCATATGCCAAAAATACCAGCCAAGTCAATCTCACACTCTTTCTCTGTGACTTGGCAAAACCAAATTTATTTAACAGTAACAGAAGTCCCTATACAGCTTCACTTCTAATCTACCAGAGCCCTTATGCACATTAAATATATTCCCAAACCATCTAATTTACTTACCCATCTATAAAGTGTCATCAGTAGTTACACACCTCATACAATCAATGCTGTATTTCATCTTCTGTTACATTTGCAATTAACATGTAAATGTTGAATGTCTAGTTCAGCTTAATGCAAAATGTTATGTTTTGTGCTAATAATCTCATGAAAATGAACAGAACCAGTGTGTTGAGAATGACAATAAACAGACAAAAGAGTTAGCATGCGGACAGAGGAAGGAGAGCAGAAGGGGTAAGGAGAGGAGGGGAGAGAGAAGGCAGGAGACTTGGTGGACCTGATTAGGACAGGCAGAGCCACTAGTCCCAAGGCTTGAAGTGGGCCCTGGGCTGAGTAAAGGGTCAGTTCATTTTGCTTGTAGAGGATCTTGGCATAGTGCAGCAGCCTCCTCTACGTGCTATGAGGGTAATGAATGCATCATCCCCTTCTCACCACCTGATTTCTTGTGGATGGCTGGAAGCCTAACATTTCCTACAGCATGGTACATCTGGCCACAGTGATGGCCTTAGCTGTCAAATTGTGGTAATGAGTATAGACTCCTTCCATCTGGTGTCAAGGCTTTGTCTTAATCATTCAGGGAAAGGAACTAAATTTGTTAGGCAGCTGCCCAGACTGGAGGCTTCCCTGCCCTGGAGTCTGTTGTGTAGGCAGGAATATTGCAGTGGACCTGTGTGATAAGACAGTGGTGTTGCATCTGACAGAGAGGACCAGATTGCTTGGCTGGCATATTCATCTGCAAGTGAATGATCAACAGCAACAGTCACTGCCATGTCACTCTTCTATGAGGAGGCAGCTATACCTTTGCTATGGATCTGGACACTGGTAAAACCACTGTTTACTAGGCCCATTCTTGGATGTCTCTGCAATAGACTCCCTGGACAGAAAGAGAGACTAAAGACTTCTAGAAAGGTAGGGGAGGGCTTGACTCAAATTAGAAATAGATTAAATATACTGTGATGGCTAAACCAAATGCCCACTAATTCTAGGACACCCTTCAGTCCTCTAAGGAACTTGTGAAATAAATGGCAATGCAGTGTGACAAACAAATGAGGGGCTTGAGGAAAATTACCCTGTGGTTTCTGCCTCTTATTCACCCAGTGAGTCTTCCCTGTGGTGAAAGGGGTCTGAACCCAGAGGCCGTGGCAAGTATAACTCCTTTATCCAGCCTGGTTCTGCTGTGTTTCCACACAGTGCATGGTAGGAAGAGCCTCCAGACATGGTCACAATGTCCCTTATATTGTCCTTCGGAGAATCCAGTCTCTGCCAGTCCCCTATGTTCTGGACAACACAGGATATTTCAGAGCAAAGGCATTGGTTTGTGAGAGCAGGAGACCTTTAGGAGACTGGCCTGAGCAGGGATCTCCTTCAAGTGACTATTCTGCTTGTAGAGACTATTCAGAGACCAGATGTGTTCCCAGGAATCCCCCTTGGTACTTTCCTCCTCTGACATGTTCTTCTAAGACAGCATTGCTCACTGCCAAAACATATTGCCATGATGACTGTGTGATTTACTTTATGATTTTTGGATTATGAGCCATGGTGATTTCCTCTCACAATTGAACAGTACAAGACAGTTCTCCACTGAGCACCTTTTCCCTGCTTTGGTGGTACAGGTACACTACTACATGTGAGATATATAGTGTGTATATTCGATAGTCCCACACAGTTGTCCCAGTAAGCTAACCATCCAGCTGTGCTTCTGTCCAACATTACAGGACATTACTATCATGCAATAGCTTGAAGAAAGGATTGTTTTTCTTAGGGCTTTGCATAAGATTCCTTGAACTTTGGCTGGAATTGCTTAGAAGTATATATGACGTTGGCCAGGACTTGGCTTGTGTTGAGAAATGGTCATGGAGCAGAGGGGCATGCATATAGGGAAAGAGGGGTAAGGGCATGTTCTTAGCTAGGAGGAGAGGTATTTTTTTGCTGCCTTAGAGAGTTTCCGTTGCAATGCGGAAATCTGCCAGTGTTGGCTCTGGTGATCTTCCAGCTTACTTCTCCCTTATCATATTCTTCAGTACCCCAACTGGGCTGTCTTTGCCCTGTCTTTACTTTTATCAGATTTTGGGTCAGTGAGGTTCCTGAAGATGATCAGTGCAATTCCTCAACCATGAGGTGCAGAACATTGTCAGTCATAGAATCATAGAATACCTCAAGTTGGAAGGGACCCATTAGGATCATTGAGTCAAAATCCCTGCTTCTCACAGGACTAGCTAAAACTAAACCATATGACTAAGAGTGTCCTCCAGACACTCCTTGAACTCTGACAGGCTTGGTGCCTTGACCACATCCCTGGGGAGCCTGTTCCAGTGACTGACCACCCTCTCAGTGAAGAATCTTTTCCTATGTCCAATCTGAATTTCTGCTGATGCAGCTTCATTCCATTTCCTCATGTCATTGTATCTGGGGATTGTCAGTATATTTGGGGATCTTATTGAGGGGTATCTCTTGTAGTGTTCTTGACCATAGGGCCCTTCCCAAGATTTAGACCTGTAAAGATTAGTGTAGGTGTGTGACTGTTCTCTCTCCTTTACTGCCAGATGAGGAAAGCAGTATTCTGTACCTAACAGTCCATCTTCTCCCAGGGCTGCTGCATGCAACACTGGCTAGCTGGGCTTGACCTGTCAGGGAAGACTTGTTCTATCTTCCTCTCATTTCCACAGGTCATCTTTCTTCAGGGACTTCTTGTAATACAGGACTTCCTTCTCTTGGTCCTGCTCTTCCAGGAGAAGCAGATACTCCTTCATCCCTCTTGATGTCCAGTCACAGACAAATTGTCTATGCACATCAGAATGTGGAAAATATAGAAAACCCTGAAGAGCATGTTTGCTTTTCAAAGAGACTCTTTTGCAGGTCTCCCTACAGCAAGTGGGCATGCAGGGAATAGTGAAATGATGCAGTGAGATGAGATAAACTCTTTGATACGTGTCTACTCTGCATCAGAATATGACAGGTGAGTCTCACCCAGAACATATATTTCATTATGAAACAATGTTTGATTTCTATAGAAGAGAGTTTTTAAATACAAGCACATAAAAAGAATTAAGAGATCTCCATCTACTGTTGATAGTTGCTGCACTTCTTACGTTCTAAAGTTTTATGTCCTTCAATTTTTATATTAAAAATTTCCTTATTGTCTAAAAAGGTGATTTAGGTAGACTCTGCGTATGCTTTCTTTTAAACTGAATCAACCCATTATCATTTATGAGATGACTATCTTGCACTTAAATATTTGCTTCTAGTACTGCTACTTAGCAAAATCAATGGTAGATGGTGAACTCCTCATGTTTCACAAACAGCTTGCTGGAGAAATACAAAACCCCATGTATTGAGTTTCTGTGGCAAGGTTTTGGTAACGGGGGGGTTACAGGGGTGGCTTCTGTGAGAAGCTGCTAGAAGCTTCCGCTATGTCTGATAGAGCCAATGTCAGCTGGCTCCAAGATGGACCCACCACTGGCCAAAGCCAAGCCAATCAGCGATAGTGGTAGCACCTCTGTGGTAACATATTTAAGAAGGGAAAAAAGTTGCGGTGAGCACAGAAATGGCAGCCGGAGAGAGGAGTGAGAACATATAAGAGAAACAACCCTGCAGACACCAAGGTCAGTGAAGAAGGAGGGGGAGGAGGTGCTCTAGGCGCCGGAGCAGAGATTCCCCTGCAGCCCGTGGGGAAGACCACGGTGAGGCAGGCTGTCCCCCTGCAGTCCAGGGAGGTCCACGGGGGAGCAGATATCCATCTGCAGCCTGTGGAGGACCCCATGCTGGAGCAGGTGGGTGCCTGAAGGAGGCTGTGATCCCATGGGAACCCGCGCTGGAGCAGGCTCCTGGTAGGACCTGTGGATCTGTGGAGAGAGGACCCCACAGAGCAGGTTTTCTGGCAGGACTTGTGACCCCGTGGGGGACCCACGCTCGAGCAGTGTGCTCCTGAAGGACTGCACGCTGTGGAAGGGACCCATGCTGGAGAAGTTCATGAAGGACTGTCTCCCGTGGGAGGGACCCCACTCTGGAGCAGGGGAAGAGTGTGATGAGTCCTGTCCCTGAGGAGGATGAAGCAGCAGAGACAACATGTGATGAACTGACCGTAACCCCCATTCCCCATCCCCCTGTGCCTCTGGAGCGGGGTAGGTAGAAATCCAGGAATGAAGCTGTGCCCGGGAAGAAGGGAGGGGTGGAGGGAAGGTGTTTTGAGATTTGGTTTTATTTCTCATTACCCTACTCTGGTTGATTTGCAATAAATTAAGTTGATTTTCTCCAAGTTGAGTCTGTTTTGCCTATGATGGTAATTGGTTGAGTCATGTCTCCCTGTCCTTATCTCGACCCATAAGCCCTTTGTTATATTTTCTCTCCCCTATGCAGCTGAGGTGGGGAGTGATAGAACAGCTTTGGTGGGCACCTGGCATCCAGCCAGGGTCAACCCACCACACCCCACAATCTTGTTTGATCTTCAGTCTTTATGGAGGAGATCAACATGAGAACACAATTTCCAGAAATATTTCTCTTTTTTATGATATAGAAATAACTATCCATATTCAAACTCAATCTCTGGTAAGTGTAGCAGACTTTCCTGATACCATACTGATACCTCAGTAGAAACTGTTAACATTCTTGAAAGTGATTTTCACTTAAACTTGTTCTTTTTATCTATGACATTACTTCTTTGCATTATATTGTATCCATAATGAAAAAAAGAAAACACTCCATCACCTTTATCTGTCTTAATATATGTGTAATTTTCTTTCAGTTGTCTGTAAAATACTCAGTTTTACCTATGCACAGGAATCTGCAGCCTTAGCTATTCTTTCTTCTGTAGTCTTTTAACTGTAGGTTCTTGTCACTCACCCCATCTGTGAGCTGGCTATCATTTTGTGCTATGTATGAAACAAAACATCTTCAGAGAAATAAAGTAAGGATATCTCTTCATGACACTATCTCACCGTGTTGGTTTGATTGCTCATCAAAGCTTGGAGTGAACGTCAGTCTCCTGAATCAAAGTAGAAATTTGAGTTTCTCACACCCTTAAACCTAACCAAATAAGCAACATTTTTCAATTAATAAAAAATAATATATTTAAAAAAAATGTTGCAGGAATCTCTTTTCCTTTTCTTTTTTTTTTTTTCCCTAATAATTCATCAGAATAACTTGAAAGAACCTAGACTTAGTCTATCAAAGAAATGCATATTTCTCATTGCAAGATGAATAGCAAAGCAATATAATTGTTACTATTCCTCATGCATTTTTAAAAATGTAAATGTAAAAATTTATTGCTGTTTAACATACTTTTAGATGTGAATGTGAACTGTGTACATGTACTCCAAAAGTAATGGATGCTAGAATAATAAAGCAAGCATGCTAGTCACTGTTCATGTGCAAAGGTCTCTATTGTGTTTATTACCTAGACATAAATGATAATTACAGAATAAAGCAGCACAGAGATTTACATTTTATGCATGCCTCAGGTCACTTTTTAGCCTTGGGATCCTCATTCCTCCTCTTCTATCTTCTTATGAAACTCCCGACTCTTCACTCGGAGCTTGTTGACCTGCGACTCTGCAATGTCAGCCCGCTCCTTGGCTTCCTCCAGCTCGTGCTGGATCTTGCGGAACTTGGAGAGATTGACATTGGACAGCTCCTCCTATGTAGGGAGAGGGAGTTGTGAAAACACCAGGCAGTGTGTGGACATTTAATATCTGAATACCAGGCAAATAAAAATTTAAATGCCACAGCTGGGCAAGCAGGTAAGGCTCAAAACCAAGGTAAGAAGCTGCTCAGGGTGCTAAGTGTGCCAGTAGAGAAAAGAACATCAGAGTGTCAAAAACGCCATGGCCACATGACACAGAGCATTGTGTAGGTGGAATTCATGGCAGAGTCCTGAACAGACAGACTAGCAGCTGCTTCTGACACCCAGAGTAGGGTAGGAAGGAAGAAATACAGGCGGGAACTGAGGTTTAGAGCAAAACAAATAGATCTGGGGAAGTATAGTTCCTCCCAAACCCAGCAATTCTTACTCTTACACTCCCCATTGTCATGTAGCACCAAATGCATCAGAACAGTCAAGGTTTCAAAAACTTGGGACAGAATTAAACACCAACACAGAATTCCACCTCGACCAGAAGGAAGTCTGGGCTTAATCAGAGTGGTACTTACAGCCTCCTCAGCTTGCCTCTTGTAGGACTTCACTTTCATTTGCAGCTTGTCCACTAGATCTTGGAGCCTGAGAATATTCTTCCGGTCTTCCTCACACTACAGAGAATGGCAAGTAATAGAAACCCTTGTTTGCCTTTTTCTCTGAATTTCATAAATGTGAAACAGACAGAGTGACTTTCCTTACAGAGCATTGCTGTCCAAAAGGACAGAGGCCAAAATCCTGTTGACTGTGTCACTTACTGAAGTATAGAAAGAAAGCCCTTTGGAAGGCAATGTGCCAACATTTTGACTTCCTGGAAGAAGAGTGTGTCAACACAAAGAAACCTCTTGCCTTACCTGGTAGGTCAGCTCCTTCACCCTCCTCTCGTACTTGCGCACACCCTTCACGGCTTCAGCGCTGCGCTTCTGCTCAGCATCAACCTCCCCTTCCAGCTCCCGCACCTGCAATGAGAAGCCTATCTTTGGAGCTTCCCTGGTATCTCTCCAAGGGACATGCTCACTCATGCACAAATAAAAGTCCCACGCACTCTGGCCTCCAACTTCTGGATTTGCTTCTTGCCTCCCTTCAGGGCCAACTGCTCGGCTTCATCCAGACGGTGCTGCAGGTCCTTCACTGTCTGGTCCAGGTTCTTCTTCATCCTCTCCAGGTGGGCGCTGGTGTCCTGCTCCTTCTTCAGCTCTTCTGCCATCATGGCCGCCTGATGAGAGCAAAGGGTCAAAGCCATTTTGGTAGTGGAGACAGATTGGAGGAGAATACATCCACCGTCAGCAGTGAGAAGAGCCCCTAACTCACATCTGTGATGGCCTTCTTGGCCTTCTCTTCAGCATTGCGGGAGTCCTGGATTGTGTCCTCCATTTCACCCTGAATTTGGGCAATGTCTGTTTCCAGCTTCTTCTTGGTGTTGATCAAGCTGGTGTTCTGTTGAAAAGCATCAATATCACAATTTTCTTTTTGTTAGCTTGTAATATCATATCAAGAACATTGCATAAACGTTGGTTTTTAATGTAAATTGTGCCATCAGGTCACATGGGATTCTGTTTTAAAGGAACTGCTGTGGTAGCTGTTAGTTTCTCAGCTATGAAGTGCTTCCATATTTCAAGAACATCCTCCATAAAGTCTTTCCTCACTGTTTCTCAGTCACCAGAGAAGGAATTTAGACTTATAAGGAAAAAAGACATAATCTTTCCTTACCATTTTCAATCTAGTGGCAGTAAAAATTTTAAATGGTGCTATAGAACACTTATAATGACATTGATAAATTATGTTAATGACAGTATTCATGTATTCCTATTTTGTTAATGATCAACCTAAGTTTGACTTTGCAGTCTCAAATGTAAATGTGAAAGCTGTTGAACTCAATTTAAGTTGTAGAGTAAGAACATCACTTATGTCTCTGAATTTATCACTTTTAAGGGATCCCCACTATAGTCTAGTGAAATTCATATTATAACTGCAGTTTAAAAGTCACTTTTAATATTTGTTATCCATATTGTGAAAATTACAATGCATTTTACAAAATACTGCTACAGTTCAGCCAGTCTTGAGTTATTTTATATGCATGGAGCAAAAGTATAAATACTAAATATATTTATACACTGACCTGGGTATGGAGAAGCTGCACACGCTCACTTGCATCCATCATTTCCTGCTCAGCCACTTTCCTCGACCGCTCCGTCTGCTCCAGGGCCGCCCGTAGCTCCTCAATTTCAGCCTGCAACAGGTTTGCTCTGCGCTCCACCATGGCCACCTGCTCCTTCAGGTCCTCCTGTGTCCTGAGAGCATCGTCCAAGTGTATCTGGGTATCCTGTGAAAGAGGCAAGAGAATTTGCAAGGTGGCAGCGTGTGCTTGGGTGCCAAAAATGTCAGCGAAGGCTCTTCTCTTTCTGTAGCTTTGCTGAACAGACCTTGAGCACTGCCTGTGTGTTTCTCAGGTTCTTTTGTGCCTCTGCAGCCACGCGGTTGGCATGGCTCAGCTGGATCTCCATTTCATTCAGGTCTCCCTCCATCTTCTTCTTCAGTCGCAGGGCTTCATTCCTGCTCCTGATCTCAGCGTCCAGGGTGCTCTGCATGGACTCCACAATTCTGAGGTGGTTTCTCTTCATCTGGTCAATCTCCTCATCTTTCTCTGCTATCTTCTTGTCAATCTCAGACTTCACCTGGTTGAGCTCAAGCTGGAGGTGCAGGATCTTCCCCTCTTCATGTTCAAGGGAAGCCTGAAAAAATATAAAAATCAGTTAATTATATAAATAACAATGTCATTAACCTTACATGAACTATTCTCTTGAAGAATAATGTACAGCATGAAATCTGAGACTACAAGAAAGGACATAAAAGGATTGCTCTGTATCCAAAGACTTCAGTGATGTCCCAAATCCCTTTTTCCTGTGCCTGCAGTTTATTATTAATGCATAAATTTCATAAATGGTATCTGAGGTAGCTAAACTGTGTTGTAAGTAAACAATTAAGAACAGAAGGCTGTACCTCGGCTTCCTCCAGGGAGGCTTGGAGTTCAGATTTCTCCTGCTCAATCTGCTTCTTGACTTTCTCCAGCTCATGAATCGCCTTTCCTCCCTCGGCAATCTGCTCCGTGAAGTCAGAAATCTCCTCTGTGGGAACAAAGACCAACAGCATGGTCAGGCACAGAGCAGAATGCAAAGGGCCCTGCCACGCCAAGGTGACAGGCAGCTTTGCCGACCTGCAGGCACAGACCCATATGGAAAGGTGGTAGTGCTGGATAGTGAGAAAGCCCAGCCAGGAGCAGAGGGCCAGGGACTTACGCTGCAAGTTCTTGTTCTCACGCTTCAGCGTTTCCAGGTGGTCCAAGGACTCCTCGTAGGCATTCTTCATCTTAAACAGCTCTGTGCTGAGAGACCGAGACTTCTTCTGGGAGGCTTCCAGCTCAGCCTGCGTTTCCTCGTACTTCTGCTTCCATTCTGCCAGGATCTGAAGAGAAACAGGACCTCAGTGTGGATGTGGCAATCGGGAGGGGATGCTCTGCCCAGGAACCCCAGGCCCAGAGCCCAAAAGACCTTGTCAAAGTTCTTCTGCTTCTTATCCAGAGCTGCGCAGGCAGCATTTGATCGCTCCACATCAATCATCAGGTCCTCCACTTCATTCTGCAGCCTCTGCTTTGTCTTTTCCAGAGAAGCACATTTGGCATTCACAGCTTCAACGTGTTCCTCTGCATCTTGCAGGCGCTGTGCCAGCTTCTTCCTGGGAGGTGGTAAGCACAGCTTGTGGTTTGAGAGCAAAGGGGAGTGTGTGGTGTGTGGCTGATGGGCCTTTCACAACAGGACATTTTACCCATTCATTGAGTATGTATCCTACGCACAGACAGTAAAGACCCTCTCCCAGCCAGTCATTGTTTTCCCAGTTCTGATTCCCAGCCTCGAACAACCACTGTGCCTTCTGTCTCTACTGTCCACAGGTGAAAACATTCTCTCGGTCAGGGGAATATTCTGCTCTACATTTCCTAAACCACACCCTTTGGAGGATATACTTTACATCAGCCCTTACCCTGCCACAAAGCACAGCTTTAACTTTTTATGACAATATTGCTGTTGTGTCTTCAAATTTCCCTTGTTAGTCTACCCCTTTTTTTGTCTTCCCCACTTTCCCCGCATACTTGGCCTCCTCCAGCTCCTCCGTGCGCTGAATAGCGTCCGTCTCGTATTTGGTTCTCCACTGGGCCACTTCGCTGTTGGCCTTGGACAGGGCACGCTGCAGCTCCCCCTTGGCTTCCTGCTCCTCCTCATATTGTTCCCGGAGCAAGTCACAGTCGTGGCGAGCAGACTGCAAGGCGTGGGCCAGGGCGTTCTTGGCCTAGGTAGAGAGCGAGGTTGGGACAAGGAATGGTAATATCCTGGGAAATCTCTTGCAATAAATTAATTTAACACAGGGAACATGACTGCTGGGAGGTTGTAGGTGCTTTCAGTGAAGGACAGATGTAAGTCGGGAGGACAAAGTCCACTAATCACACTCCCTGCAGAAATGAGTTTTCTCCCAGTGCGCCTGTTCCCACTGGGCAGTTAAAGTTAAGACTGTTTTCAGCGGCCAGCTGTAGAAAAAGTCATCACCTTTATCTCTTCCTCTAGGTGCCTCTTGAGTTCCTCAATCTGTTGGGTGAAAGCCTGCTTGCCTCTTGACAGCTGAGAAATCAGAGCGTCTTTCTCCTCCACCTGGCGTGAATATTCACCTAAGAAGGGCACAGAAAGGAAATATTTTTGTTGTCATTCGTGACCCAAACAAACTGGTTTAGGACGCTCTCCCCTTCTATAGCACAGAGGAGGCTCTGTCACCTGATTCTGTCTGCAGACGAGCTCTTTGAGCATTGAGGTCATTGATCATGCGCTGATGCTCTTCTTCCTTTGTCTTAATCTCACTCAGCTGGTCTTCCAGTGTGCGGCACATTTTCTCCAGATTAGCCTGTGAAAATCACAGAGGATGAAAGATCAGTGTCTGGAGGCCTCCTTATTCTGAGCACCACGATTCTCACCAGAAAAATGTCAACAGACATGGAAGCTATATACTGCTCATTGGTGTTAGAAGGTTAGAAATACAGTTCCATACAGAGACAGAGAGGTATATTGTAACAGGACCATATTTTAAAAAGATATGTTTATCTTCAAGTTGTTTTCAGTATGTTTTTCCATACCTTGGCTTTGGAGACAGACTCCATGTTACTGGCCAAGTCGTCAATCTCCATCTTCAGCTTGCTCTTCTCCTTCTCCAGCTTCTGCTTCACTCGCTGCAGGTTGTCGATCTGCTCCCCAAGCTCAGCTGTGCTGTCCGCGTGCTTCTTCCGCAGGGCGGCAGCTGTGGCTTCGTGCTGCAGCGTGGCCTCTTCGAGGTCACGGCGCATCTTCTGAAATTCTGCCTCACGCTTCTTGTTCATCTCAACCTGAGCTGCGGTAGCCCCTCCTGCTTCTTCCAGGCGCTCGCTGATCTCCTCTAGCTCCCTCGAGAGGTCAGCCCGATGCTTCTCTGCTTTTGCCCGAGAGGCACGTTCAGCCTCAATTTCCTCCTCCAGTTCCTCAGTACGAGCCTGGGGAACATTAGGGGACCCTTCACACCCGAGCCCTCCTCCTACCTGATGTCTTTCTGAAAAGCAGAAGGGAACCAATAGAGACTTGCCTGCAGCTCCTTGATCTTCTTCTGTAATTGCATGCCCAGGGCTTGCTCATCCTCAATTTTGCTCTGGATCTGGCTGATTTCAAAGTCTTTCCTTTGGGCAAAGCAATCCATGTCAGAGCTCAAGGCAAAAAGTACACCAGCACAGTGCTCAGGTGCCCCACAGACCCACTTACTTCTTCAGCTTCTCATCCAGCTGCTGCTTATCATTTTCCAAATCCATTATGCTGTCGTGGGCCAGCTTCAGGTCTCCTTCGAGTTTCCTCTTAGCTCTCTCAAGGTCCATGCGCAGTTTCTTCTCTTGCTCCAGGGACCCTTCCAGCTAAAACAAACAAGACCATCAGCGCTCCGTCAGCCAGGTTTAACTCCATACCTGTCCTGTTCTTGAGGTACGCCTGTGTGCTTACATCGTCCACTTGCTGCTCCAGCTTGGTCTTAGCTTTGGTCAGCGTATTGACTTTGTCCTCTTCTGCCTGCAGGTCATCCAGTGTCTGCTGATGGGCCTCTTGGAGGGCTTTCTTCTCTTTTGTCAGCTTGGCAATGGTCTCGTCCAGGGCTGCCATCTCCTCTGTAAGGTTTTTCACCTACAAATATGAGCAAGTGTCAAAATTTGGTAGAAAACAGGTTCACTGGCATGGTGACATTTTCACTTTGCCTTGTTTTGCCAAATCTTTCATTTATCCTTTGGATGCTCAGACAAGGCCCATCTCAGAATTGTCCAAAGCCAAGGTTTCTTACGGTAGCAGGCTCTAACTCTGAGAGTCAGTGATGTTTTGGCCCTTTATGTGACTCCCCATGTGTGTACCTTGTTTTCTGTGGCATGTTTTTCCTTCTCGACCTTGGCTAGTGTTAATTCAAGGTCATCAATGTCTTTCTTCAGCTCTGAACATTCATCCTCCAGTTTTCTCTTCTTGGCTGTCAGCTCAGCATTAATTTCTTCCTCATCCTCAGCCCTCTCAGTCACCTCCTTTACTTTGGCTTCCAGCTGGATTTTGGTTTTGATGAGCTGGTCACATCTTTCCTCAGCATCAGCTAGAGCATCAGCTTCCTGGTGGGAAAATACAGGAAAGCTTATTTAGTGCTGAAGGAGCAGGTGTGCATCAGTAAGACCTTTTTGGAGATTACTTTTTTGGGAAAAGGTTACTGCACAATTACATTAAAAATTACAAATTTAGAATATGTTTTTAATCAGGTTTATTTTTTTATGACCTTTTTTTGTCATCAGATACTGTGTCTAGCTCCATTACGTTTTACCTTGCTTATTTCAGGTATGTCGGTGGGTTACTTGGATTTAATCGATGTTTTCCTTTTCTCCTTTGCAAAGTGATTGTATTTTATAACGTGCCATATTCAGATTTATGTGGAAGTATTGAGAAAGGTAAATAATTCTACCGCTGAGGAAATATTTGAAGCTCCCATTCATGATTTATACCCAGCCAATACAGTCAGTGGAGGCTAGAACAAGATTCATCTTTCCCTGAAATGGACGCTTCAACTCAAGGGTATTGCCTAAGTGTTCCCTGAGTTTCTGAGAGGCCAAATGGCATCGTAGACAAGTGTACAAGGCTGGCACTTGTGTTGTAGGACGTAATGGGCATCTGCATCTTCTGGGAGCAGTAGCTACAGGAGCTCAGGTGAGATACGCCATAAGAAATGGCGCTAGACTATTCATTTTGACCACTGAACTAAGGCAGAGTAGCTGGTCAATTGAATCACTGTCCCTACTCCACTAAATACACTACAGTGACTATAACGAGGCTTTATGTCACGAACTCACATGGAGACATGTACATGTAGGCATTAAGACTAAAAAGTCATTGTTTAGCTTGATCTCCACTTTGTAATAGTGAGACTGAGTGGGGAAAGAATGTGGCCTGAATTTTACCTCTAGTTACATGGTATTCAGCTTAAAATATTTTGTAAGGCAGTTTAGTATGCAGTGTGAGAGTTCTGTAGTATGAGAGAAGAGTTAGATCTTATTTACTCATTTCCCTTATAAAAAAAAACCAAACAAAAAAGTAGAATAATGTTACTCACAGCCTGCACTTGGAGCTGCAGATCGTTTTTCTCCTGCACCAGTTTCACCATTTTCTCCTCCAGCTCCTTCCTCTTTGCCTCAGACTTTGCAAGCTCTTCCTTGGTTTTCTCAAACTCTTCCTTCATGTTGGCCATCTCCTTCTCCGATTCTGCACTCTTCAGCAAGGGCTTGATCTTGAAGAACAGCTTCATCCAGGGCCAATGCTTGACGTTCATGAATGCACGAATATTGTACTGGATGCAAAAGATGGACTCCCTGAAGCATAATTACAATGTACATTGAATATTTTCAGTATGACAAGTGCCAACACTTTCCCCCAAGTACAGTGACTTTGACTGAGGATGAGGAATGTCTACCTCCTCTCCACCATTCTCCGGTACTCCACTCTCATCAGGAAGCCCCTGCACATGGCTTGTGTGCGGGTGATGAGCTGTGCCAGCTTCTCATCCCTCATCTCCTCCAGGAGTCCCAGCAGCCCAGCTTTGAAGAACACCTTGCGAAAGGGAATGTTGCAGCACATCACTGTCACGTAGAGCAAAGCACAGACATGCAGTGAGTGAGTCAAGGAGGGTTTGTACCTTGGTGTGGCCAAATTTGTACTGGGTGTGGTCCACATCGATTGACCCAAGAAGCTTCTCAGAAGCCTTCTTGCTATCAATGAACTGTCCCTCTGGGATAGCACTGGCATTAAGCACCTTGTATCTGTGGGGTGAGAGGAACTATGAATGAAGGCAATCTCAGGTCATAAGTCAACACTGTTTATTGAGACTAACCACAGTCTTTGCAGCAGAATGAGGCTGAGGAAGATGGAATTTCATCCCTTGTTTAGAGACACCGTTACAATGAAGTCCCAATCTGATAACAAAATTAAGGAAACTTTTACTGTCTTCAGGTGATCAGTCATAGATGAAAAGAGGACACTGATCTCCAGCCATTTCAGTCCGATGCCTTCTTCACTTAAACTATGCTGTAGAAAGTTGCTAGAGAGGAACATTGCCACTTTGTGTATAGGCGGAAAGCATCTTCCCCTGAAACTTGCAGCTGATACAATGGCCAAAGCACTCTATCTGAGTTTGTCATTTTTGTCTGAGAATGTGTTGTACCCACATCCCAATTTGCATTTTTTAATCTTGTAAGCATTGGCTTGGGTAGCTCTATTGTGCTTCCATATTCAGAGACACTGGCAAAGTTTGACTGTTTGATGAACAGCAGTCAGTGAGGACACCTGACTTATCTCTTCATTTCTCAACAAGTTCTTTTTTGCTAGCCGTACATGTTGCCTTTATTTATGCATTCCAGCATTTTCCCCTTCTTTCAGTTATAATCGGATAGAGTTGGCATCAAAAAATAACAACAAATGTTAAAATACTGAAGATGTACAACTTATGCCGTAAAGACAGGATGGAGAGCAGAAAGGAGATTGATCTCTGTTTGAAGTCTGCATAGAGGATTCTGCTTGGGAAACCTTTCCTGCAAATTCTGATGCCTTCCAGCACGCCGTTACACCGCAGCTGGTGTAGCACCAGTTCATGCTCCATAGCACCTGAGTGAATAAGACAATTATTTGATACTTCATGATAAAGCATAGAGCATAATGGGTGCATCACACTATGATTTCTCTCTACTTGAGGTTCTTACCAGGTGTTTTTGTTTCATTAGGGATGATGCAACGGACAAAATGGGGGTGAGTACTCCGTAGATTGGTCATCAGTTTGTTGAGGTTCTCCTGTGGGTTCATGAGCAAAGATTTTTCATTAACAAATGGTACCTCTGCAGTTATACTGTCAGATGTTAGAAAAGTGTTGGAAAGAAATAATGAATTTATTATTCCCACCTATAGCCATCCCAATTTGAGTTTTCTTCTGCCTTTCAGTCTTGAGCGTGAGAGAAAGTCACAAAACTGTGTAATGTGTTTTCATGAGACTGAGGGATACATCCACTCAGACAGGACACCTATGGAGAATGGTGACCAGAAGCTCCTGGCAAAAGGCGTAATTCTGAGTGAAAGATGATTCTTTGTAATAACCTGATTCTCACTCTATGGAAGACACTGACTATTGATGAGAACAGAAGCAAAACCAAAAATAGGACAAAAGGGAAGAGGGCCAAGGACCAAGTTTGCAGAGAATGCTGGGAAAGGGAAGCTTAATGGCATTAAATGCTACTTGTGAGGATATATTTGACAACAGTCGAGCAGGGGAAGACAAGAAAGACTCCCTGTTCTTGAGTATGGGGGTCACAAGTTGTAGATTTCTCTACAAAAAAAAAAAGGCATGAGTGGCAGGTCTGACAGCACCCCTTTCTAGAATTGTTTTTAAAAGCAATCCCATGAACTAGCTCTGATTTTAGCAATCATTTTTACTAGTGAGGTCCTAACAGTTCTCAGTTCAGCCCTGGTTTGGAGCAGGGCAAAGCTGCTCAGACAGCTATCTCTTTCACAGTGTGAAAAACTGTTCAGGATACCAGATGGTAGCTAGATGCCACAGGTTCTGAAACAAGAGTGTTTCCATCTGCATTAAGCTCTGTCCATTGGTGGAAAAGAAACTGGCCTTGGCATTTCCCTATTGCCTTGTCTTCATATGTATAATCATGTGCAAGCAATTATGTGTTATGTATTATCATGTGCAAATGCACATATATTTATATGTGCTGATCCAGACTTAAGGTTCCCAGAGGCAGGTAGCCATATCCACCATTGTCCTCCTGTCCAAGGCAGAGGGAGAGAGGGAAGAGCTTGATCCTACCAGCTGGTGTACTCATGAGTAAATGAAACTAGCCTGACCTAAGTACCTCTTACAACATTCGAAGAAAAGCGAGATCAAGATGTAACTTCCTCAGCTGGCCTCAGCTGACTTGCAGTCAGCTCTTTTATGAATAACTGAAGAGATGTTCTTGATGCAGAAAAATGTTAATAGGTGCAGTAAAATGGCCTTGTTGGAGTTAGTGTGAGGTTAATAATCTTCAACTTAAAAGAAAAGAGGAAAAAAATAGAGAGAATGACTTCTGTACTTACCCTGAAAAGAGCAGATACTGTCTGGAAAGAAGAACCCTTCTTCTTGCCACCCTTCTTGCCACCACCACCACCACTCTCTGAAGAACACCAAAAAAAGATGGTTTTAGAGCTCTGATTTGTAAAATTTTTCTCTATGAGACAGCAAGAAGCTTTTTCATATGTATCAGTCAGGCTAAGAAAGGTACCTAAGATGCAGTGGGAAAGAGAGTCAACACTCAGTCTAAAGGAACACAGGACCAAAAGTGTGTGATAATCCAAGGGATTATCATGGCTGAGTGGAAGGCCTGAAATACATGTGATCTTTTCCTTTATTAATAAATTCAAGCCATGGGACACTCTGCACAACATGCAGTTTCTTTAGAACACTTGAGCTGATATTCATGGCTCTGGCAGAGCCAGTAAATAAAAATGAAAATATGAATTTCACAGAACTGACCTGCCTCTCCTCCAGCAGAGGCAAAGAGTAAGGCCAGTGTCTTCAGGGATGATTTCTGGTACAGCCCCACAACAGTTTCATTCAGGGGATCCTTGTTTTTCTCCAGCCAGCCAGTGATGTTGTAGTCCACCGTGCCAGCATAGTGCACCAGGGAGAAGTGGGCCTCAGCTTTCCCTTTGGCAGGCTTGGGCTTCTGGAAGTTGTTGGACTTGCCCAGATGTTGGTCATAAAGCTTGTTCTTGAAAGAGGTGTCAGTTGCCTTGGGGAACATGCACTCCTCTTCCAGGATGGAGAAGATGCCCATGGGCTGGAAGAAGCAGAAGGAAGGAGGAAGAGGTGAAAAGGCAGAAAGAATCACAGATAAAGAAATAGCTTCCTGAGTGAGACAATACTAACTCTCTCAGGGATTGTTCTTCTGCTCGGCAGAGTAAATTGTAAAATAATCTGAACTTATGTATTTACAATGTCACATTTACCCTTTCAAGCAACATTTATAAATATATAAAAAATTAATGCATTTCTGAAAAGATTAGACGTTGTGAATTACACAAATACCTTCTCAATGAGTTCAATGCAGGCAGCCAGGTCCATCCCAAAGTCAATGAACTCCCATTCAATTCCTTCTTTCTTGTACTCTTCCTGCTCCAGCACGAACATGTGGTGGTTGAAGAACTGTTGCAGTTTCTCATTGGTGAAGTTGATGCACAGCTGCTCCAGGCTGTTGAACTGCAGAATGCAGAGATTTACTTACTTGCAAAGTTCAGTTCCAGGAACACTTTCCATCTTCCAATAGGTTTTATTTTCAACCCATTAAGGTCTCCATGACTGGGTTCCTGAATTTCTAGTCATGGGACTGGACAGGTGACTGGCATATTCCGTCCTCTAATATATCTACCCTTTCAGGTGCTGGCACTGTCTCAACATATTTCTGAGCTCTGAAAAGAGTTGCAAAGCTTAGACCATGTCCACCTTTTCATCTGCTTGAATTTGTGTACACTGCCAGTCTATTCCCAAGTATTCAGAGGGAATCTGGCTTCAGCATTAACAAAATCTTCCTTCAAGATGGCATATTTTAACCTCTTCAAAATCTGTCTCAGCTATCACCTATCAGTTGTTCAACATTTTCATATCAGTTTTCAATGCAGTTTTCACTTCTGGATGCAACAACAGACATCTGTAAAAATCTGCAGCCCTTGTGGGATAATACGTACTATGAGAACCAGGAGAGTGCCATTCTACAGGAATGGCAGGATTATCCAATAAATAAAAAAATTTTCCATAATTAAAAAAGAAACAATACCCCAAACCCCAAACTATTCCAGTTTCTTAATGCCCCCTCCAGGAAACTTGTATGAAGATCTTCCTCTTACATCAAAGATCTCAAAGCCAGCAATGTCCAGGACACCAATGAAGTACTGTCTGGGCTGCTTCGTATCCAGCTGTTGGTTGATGCGAACAACCATCCACAGGAACATCTTCTCAAAGACAGATTTTGCCAGGGCCCCCACTGAATTGTACACCTAAACAAAACAAAAGTTACCATCCAGGGCAAAAGAGGAAGTTCGAGATTTTTAATTTATGTAATTTGTTTTCTCTCATAACTTGTTTCTTACCTGCTGCACAGTTTGACCCTTTGTCACATATTCATTCCCAACCTTGACTCGGGGGTAGCAGAGGGCTTTGAGCAGATCTGCTGAGTTCAGACCCATCAAATAGGCAGCCTTATCAGCAACTAAAGGAAACAAGCATACAGCAGGATCAAATACTAGCTCTTCAGTAGATGTATCGTGTAGTAATTCAGAATTGTTTCTGCAGAAGCCACATATAATTTTTCACATACTTTAAAATATTGTAATTTTTCCTGATTTACTGATTTTTTCCCATTTAATTTACATGATTTGTAAATGTAAAGATTCTTCCAAATGCCTTTACAATGAATATGCAAATTTTGAAACAAGTGACTAGACAGACAAAAGGGCCATGAAAATGGCAGGTCAAAGAAGTCACAATTTCTGAATAAACAGAAAAGGAAACTGCTTGGTATTGAAATACACTGTATCGAAAATTGTAGCCAGTGAAACTCTAATGAGAGAGATAGATTAATGGAGAATTATGCCAAAAGTATGAATAAGATATCTCATACAACTTTCATAGTGGGACCACATTCTTCCTCAGGATAAATATCACACACATAGATAGGTCTTTTCCAGGTCTCCACTGGACATACTCTGTCACCTTTCCAATTTGCTGCCTGTATCTTCTCACAGAGATGATAGCAAGCACCAGTACTATTACAAAGTCCTTCAGTGTGAGAAAGCCAAACCTCATTATAGAATATATATATACACAGATGCTAATTTCGAGCTGCTTCTGTTGTTTATATTATTTAACAACTAAGTATTTAGTGTACAGTTATCACTAGTAAGAGTAAGGTATGAAACAAGAACAAAATTGGAACTTTTATTTCAATTTTATAGAGTTCTTTTTTAATAATTAGTCATCTCATTCTATCATATGCTTCTGTAAATTACAAATAGAGATTACTATTAATGTAAATTTAGAAAGCTAGGGATAAAGAAGAGTGCTGGCTTGTTGTACCAAATTGCAGGATGATCTGAGAGTGTTCGTCCTTTACTCAGCCAGGGGTTTGGAACTTCATTCAGTGTCTCTTTTGTCAAACTAAACTTTATGCATATGTTTATGTCCCCTAGAAGCTTAGGCCACTTTAATATTTCAGACTTGTCAGTTTTGATATCTGCTAGACTGGGCTAATTCAGTTACAGGAGAGTCCACAGTGCAACAGTTTATCCAACATTTCCAAATGCTGATTTCAAAGCATGTCCAAAGCCTTCTTAGCACAAATTGTGTCTATGGAACTGGTGTCTCCGCATTAGATACCAAATTCCATGTTAGTCTACTGTTTGTAATCAGTCAAAAAACTAAATTTATGGATTTCCATTGTCATATGTGCAATACAGAAATCTGTTCCCAACTAAAAACCTGTGGGAATTATGATTCTTTAGTTGCAATCTGAAAGGATCAAACCATTTTGGGAAAAAAAAAATAATAAAAAAAAATAAAAGGAATCATTCCGTCTTAAGCAGTTAGGCACACAATAGAGTTACCTCTAAAAACATGGTAATAAAACACTGTTCTTACATCAACGATCTCAAAGCCAGCAATGTCCAGGACACCAACGAAGTACTGTCTTGGTTGCTTGGTATCCAGCTGTTGGTTGAAGCGAATAACCATCCACAAGAACATCTTCTCAAAGACAGCCTTTGCTAAGGCACCTACTGAATTGTATACCTAAAACAAAAACCAGAAGGCTTGTAGTTATCATGCAGAGCAAAAGAGGAAGTCCAGAGATCTGTCAACAAAACAGGGATTTTTGTTACCTGCTGCACAGTTTGACCCTTGGTCACGTATTCATTCCCAACCTTGACTCGGGGGTAGCAGAGGGCCTTAAGCAGGTCAGCTGAGTTCAGACCCATGAGGTAGGCAGCCTTGTCAGCCACTAAAGATCAAAAAAATCAGTTGTTAAGGTACTAGCAGGCATTAGTGTTCCTTTAAAACAAGTATCAAAAGGCAATTCTAGTAAAGATAACAAAAGTAGTTAAGACAAAAAAGTAAGGTTTTTGTAGTTCATCATAAGCAACATTGCCCAGTAATTATGAAGCATTTATTTTGGCTATTTTTTCTTCACTTATTCTTAGTTTATTTTGAGTTTTGAATGAAATTTCAGTTTAGAGACATTTAGGTAGGCAGACTTCTCAGTAATAAATGCTGAAAAGAAAACATAAGCCTGGGATGATCATCAGGCAGCAGTCAATTACAGAGCCTCTCAGGCAAATACAGTGCAATTTGTTTCAGTGACTTGTGGTAGGGAAACTTTAAACTCAAGAGAGCACAATGCATAAGTGTAAATTATGCCTTAACGAATCTATGGCTAAATTTATGAGTTGAAGTGTTATTTTTAGAAGAGCATCCTCAAACAAAAAGCTTAGCATTTTACCTTCTGCTATTGCTTTTACTACTGAATTCAAACTCTGCCAGCAGGCACAGTATACAAAATTATTTGTTCAAGAACGCTTATTTAATTCATATGGAATCATGACAAAAAAGTATAGCGGATTGCTGCATGAATATTAGACATGATCTAACAGTCTGAAATTGTGTCAAGAGATATTTAGGCTAGAAATCAGGGAAAAAATTCCAATGAGTAAGGATAGTGAAGTACTGGAATAGATAAAGAAAGAAAGATTGCACAGTGAATGGAGTCCACAGGAGGTAGAGAAGATGAAGTGCCACAGTCCTCTCCCAGCTTTATGAGCAAATAAAATTAGCAAAAAGAAGATGACTTTGCCACACTGAGAAATTTGTTCACAGGTTCAGAGTAATCCTCAGAAGAGGATAACAGAGTCAGTGCAACAGAACTGATTTCAATGGAATCAGTGTTAATGTACACTGCTCCAAATGTTTCCAAGATTTGGTCAGCAAAATACCATCACTTAAGTAAAGTTACAGTATTATTTGTAGCCTGTTCTACTATTAGTATTCATCATTATCAGATTCCTTGCAGTTGTATTCCTTGCAGTCATTTTCATTTATGTCTTAACTATCCTAAAAAAAACAAAACCACACACACACACAAAAACAGCTCCAGAAAAAAAGCCCGTAATAGTACAAGTTTATGATAGATGCGACTAACTGGTTTCATGGAAATAATTCCATGAGCTTTTAAAGGAATGCATGTTTGAACAATTCTAGGCAAAGCAAATGCAATAGACATATCTTAGATGTCTATTTTTCAAACAGAAGTCCTGGAGATATGCTGAGACTCTACAGAAAATGTAGAACATAAGAGCCACAGCTGCAGTATTAATTGATGCTCCTTTTTACCCCCCCATGCAAAATGAAGTAGAACAATGCTCTCAGTTCAGGCATTATGAGTTGTCTCCAGAATACGGGCTTGGAAGCAGAGCAGCTTCAGGATTCTGGCTTCTTGTCACCTGGAAACAATACCATTAGGAGGTGGCTACAGCTGATGGTAAATGGTAGTAGCTACCTGGGTACATAAACTTAAGTCAGTGGGCAGAGTGGCTCCCGGTTCTGTCCCAGGTCTGGGAAGCTGCCATTCAGTATAGCAGTGCCTTAGGATTCACTGGACCTTATACTTGACATAGTTCAAAATAATCTGCATTTTCCACTGGGTTGTGTTCTTCCAGCAAAGTCCTCTGGTTAGGACACACTTATATTCTACAACACTAGCATCTGGAGAAATGTGCAGGCTGAATCAATGATTCTGACCCTGAATTACTGCCTGTATTAGTGAGCGTTCCGGTGTATACTGCGCTCTGGTATATATCGCGCTGGTACCTTCTGTGCCATCCGGTTCTGCCTGCTCCTCACGCTGCTTCTGCTTAAACTTCAGGTTGCCATAGTGCATGACAGCCCCTGTCAGCTTGTAAATGGCTGTCTTCTCATCTGGAGTGAAGCCCAGGATGTCAATGGCACTCTGATAAAAGAATCATTGGAGTAAGTACCATGCCTGTTAAAGGTCAGAGTCCGCCTAAGAAAACTTCTGTGCTGTACTTACATCCGTGGCCATCAGCTCTTCCTGGTCGTTAATGCTGGGAACCGTGATCTCACCTTGACTCACATACTGATAGTCATACGGGTTGGTGGTGATCAGTAACATCTCTGAAAAGAAGGACAAAACACATAGAGATCAAATGTAATTGGCACGTAAAGGAATTAAATGTTGTTCCGTGACCTTTGTCTGGAGAAGTTAGTGATCTTTCCTACCAATTAGCTCCGGCTTCTTGTTGGACATGATCTGATAGAATATGTGGTAGCTTCTTTCTGCCTTGAGCTGGAAAGTGACTCTGGACTTCTCCAGAAGATCTAGCAAGGATGGTAGGACAGAGTTAGCACAAGAACTGAGGAAGGCTGGAAGGAAAGGGGTCAGGCCAGGAGGGTCACTTACATGTTTCAATGTCAGCAGAAGCCAGTTTGCCCGTGGCACCAAAATGGATTCTGATGAATTTACCCTGAAAGAAGCAGGAAAGTAATTCAAGATCTATTTTACCAGTCCTGACTGCAAGAATATTTGAGTCAGTCTGCTGATACAAAAAAAGTAATTTTGTCCCAGACAACAACTTACAAAGCGTGAGGAGTTGTCGTTCCTCACCGTCTTGGCATTACCAAAAGCCTCCAGCAGTGGGTTGGCACTGATGATTTGATCCTCAAGTGTCCCCTAAACCAGAAATCTTATAATCATGATATAGCTCATAAGTAAATCTGACAGTTGCAGGTTCCTACCCCTAGGACCTCACCTGCATTTTGCCAGCCTGCTGCTCTTCCTTCTTCTTATCACCGCTCGCTGCAATTGTTGCAAAGTACTGGATGACACGCTTTGTGTTCACAGTCTTCCCTGCACCAGATTCTCCGCTGTCAAACCAAAGACAGAAGCAGAGAGCGTGTGGTCAGGCTGGAGGTCCCCTGGCACGGGGCAGCCCAGCGGGGACCCGAGCAGGGAGTGTACATACGTGATCAGGATCGACTGGTTCTCGCGATCTGTGAAGGAGGTGGAAACAAATAGACTTTGTAAATGAAGAACACAAAAAGACTGAAAATTAATGCAGTAAATGTAAGTTATGACAAGAAAAGAATTCTGCATGTTTTTTTCCCTTTGTTTACTCGTAATAATTTTTTTTTAAAGTTTCAATTCCTTGCAAATCAAATTGCCCCACATTCTTACCTCTGAAGATACCCACAACTGTCTTGCCTCTAAATTTTAGAGAGATATGGATTTGATAAGTGGGCTGTTAGATGGTTAAGGGATTAGGTGGATGGCAGTATCCAAAGAGTTACAGTCAAAGGCTCAATGTGCAAATGATTAATGAGTCGTGTGTCTCAAGGATTTGTGCTGGGACCAATACTATTTAATACCTCCACTAATAACATACATAGTGGGACTGAGCGCACCATCAGCAAGTTTGCAGATGACACCAAGCTGAATGGTGCATTTGATACACCACTGGGAAAGTACACCATCCACAGGGACCTTGACAGGCTTGAGGAGTGGCCCATGGAAACATCACGAAGTTCAATAAGGCCAAGTGCAAAGTCCTGCACCTGGGTTGGGGCAATCCCCAATATCAGTGCAGACTGGGGGTTGATAGGCTTGAGAGCAGCCCGGCAGAGAAGGACTTGAGTGTACTGGTGGATGCAAAGTTGGATATGGGCTGGCAATGTGCAGTTACAGCCCAGAAAGCCAATCAGGTACTGGGCTGCATGAAAAGTTGCATGGCCAGCAAGGCAAAGCAGGTGATTCTGCCCCTCCACTCCACTCTTGTGAGACCCGACCTGGAATACTTCCTCCACCTCTGGGGTCTCCAGTACAAGAAAGACATGGACCTGTTACAGCAGGTCCAGAGGAGGGCCGTGAAAATGATCTGAGGTCTGGAACACTTCTCCTATGAAGAAAGGCTGAGACAGTTGGGGTTGTTCAGCCTGGAGAAGAGAAGGCTCCAGGGACACATTATTGTGGCCTTTCAATACTTAAAGGGGCCTTATAAGAAAGGCAGAGAAAGACTTTTTACCAGGGCCTGTAGTGACAGGACAAGGAGCAACAGTTTTAAACTGAAAAAAAGGGTAGATTTAGATTGGATATAAAGAAGAAATGTTTTATGATGAAGGTGGTGAGCCAATGGAGCACATTGCCTAGAAAAGTTGTGAATGTCCCATCATTAGAAGTGATCCAGGTCAGGCTGGACAGAGCTTTGAGCAACCGAATCTAGTGGAAGATGTCCCTCCCAATGCCAGAGGGAAGGACAACATGATTTTTAAAGGGCCCTTCCAGCCCCAACCATTCTACGATTCTATAATGCTTTTCTATGAACATTGAAAACCCTTGAATGACCATATGCTTCTTCCTTACTGCACTCTATGGTCTTTTTCATCCTGCATACAGTAAATTGTTTCTGGTTTTGGTGGTTTTGTTTGTTGTTTTTTTTAAAAAATTTTCTGCTACACAGACTGTGTTTAGATCAGAAGTAGAGAAAGGGATAGTAAGGACCCACGACAAAGGAATCCTGAGCATGGGTAATAGTTCTGAACTCAGTGGCACAGAGAAAGAAAGGAATGAAAAGTTAGAAGCAAAACTAGCAGCAATATATAATTCTATTTCATTTTTTCACATCATGGTTTTATCGAGACAAATCTGAATATCTGTGATATTGATGTTTCCTGTAGCCCTTCGACAAACTAACTTCACATTGTTAGGCAGAATTTTCACATCACATATGGATTTCGTACCTTGTTCACGTTCACCATTTCATTACAGACATAATTACATCCCTTGCTCCACCTAGTCTATTTGGCTTGTTGTTTTTCCTGACGCACTAACTATCTGTGGTACTATACGTCCTTTTTAGAAATACTGATGTGAAAAAACCCTGTTTAAATCAGCAGTGATTAATGCTATGACTGAAATAAAACTCTAATGATGTGTTAAGAAAATATCAGCATATTAATCAGGGAAACTGATTACTTCTAAAATGTCTTTTTGATGGAATCACTGTGACAGCCACTCACCAGTCAGCATGAACTGATAGGCATTGTCAGAGATGGAGAAGATGTGTGGAGGGGCCTCCTGGCGCTTCTTGCCTCGGTAGCCAGCCACCACCTCTGGGTTGTACACCGGCAGCCACTTGTAGGGGTTGACAGTGACACAGAAGAGACCCGAGTAGGTCTGCGAGGAAGGGAGACAGCACGTTGGCTTCCACTTAGCCTGGCAGAGCAGTTCCTCCTAGCTACCCAGAGGAAGACTGCTGCTGCTACTTACATAGATCATCCAAGCTGCATAACGCTCTTTGAGGTTGTACAGCACAGCGGGTTCATGGAGGTGGGTCATCATGGCCATGTCCTCGATTTTATCGTACTTGGGAGGGTTCATGGAGAAGATTTGATCTTCTTTCACGGTCAGGCTCTGTTAGAGGAAAGAAAGGTACATGCATGTCAGCTAAGAGCCCAGAGTGGGAATTAAACGCTGTTTGTAAATCTTGCATTTTCCTCACCTCTCCACCTTCAGTCTTGACAGTGATCTTCCCTGATTCTTTGCTCTGGATTGTACCTTTCACATAGGATTCTTTAGGATGGGACACAAAGACGGATGTCTTGGCATCGAAAGGCTTGTTCTGGGCCTCAATTCTCTCCTTTTCTGACTTTCGGAGGTAAGGAGCCGCCTCTCCAAAGATGGCCATCTCGGCGTCCGATGACATGGCTGCAGTTTATGGAGTGCAGCACAGCACAGGGCTGAAGTGGAAAGACACACTACAGTGCTAAGTGCAGGAAGGAATTCCTTTGTACCACACACCTAACTCTCTATAGTGTTCTGCTCTACCTATTATTTTAGTCTTCCTCTCTGTCTTATCTGCTTTTCACCCTAGGTAACCTTTAATTTATTTAGGTCCTAAAGAAGATAGGTGTCTTTGATTTAGATTATTTTAACTTTCTCTCTCTTATTCCAGTTTACATGTTCCGTTCTTTAGATCTAGTAGTGTTTTAGTAGGCTATACAGAAAAATTGGATTGATTGGCACAATATAAAAATTTTCTATATGAAGCAGCAGAGATAGCAAGGGAAGCCATCAAAATTACAAAAGCCCACTTACATCCTTTCTCTTTTGCACATTTTAACCATGTAATTTGTATCAACTGTAGAGAAGGAGCAACATAAGAAAAAAGGAGTGGAGTAAGAAGTACAGGTGTGAATTGTCTATGCTAAGATTTTTCCTCAGTTAGAAATAAGTTTAGCTTCTCCAGTTGTTCTCCCTTTTCCAGTTCAAGCTGATCCTTTAAAATTAACTTTTACCAAAAGAGGAAATCTTCTCAATAAAAAACACTTGGAGGGATTTGACAAAATCTTAACTATATATGTGCTGCTCATTCACCTTCTTTTTCCTGGATTTCTGTTTACAGGCAATCTCCTGTTAACAGTTCTGTGTGGTAAGAGATCAACTATTTCCCAGCAGGTACCAAACAAATGTGTCCAATCCAGTTATGAAAGGGAATTTGCTGGTTTAGACAGTACAGCTCGAGTAGAATTGCACTGCATTAGTATGTATGGATTTGAAGGGATATGGGAAGTGCCCGTACAGCTGCATAAAAAGACCATCTTGGAGAGTCTATTCCTATGGAGTAGGTAAATCAGAGTCTTACCTCTTCTGATATCAGCTGGCTTTCAGGACGGAAGCTGGTCAATACTGAAAAACAGAAATGACAGCTTCCTTCATATTTTTGCACAGAATTCCAAGGACAAGTCACAGGGCAAAAAAATGCCAGTGACTTGAAAGCAGAAAGAAAATCTGTTGATACAGACAGTTCTTTGAGGAAAGCATTTCCACAAGTAGCAGGAATGCAGTGGGATTTTGCCAGCACCCAGCCCTCCATACTCTTACCTTGAAGCTTTCCGTGAAGACAGAACAGACTTGTCCTACCAGCACTTTTATAGGTTCTGGTTTGCACATACAACTCCCTCCTCTTCTTTCTTAGGTCAAAAAAATTTTGGCAAAGCATTGTTTGGCAAACTTGACTGACTGCATGATTCCCATTCATGCTTGTGGATATATTTAGAAATATTTGAAGTCTTACTAGCTATGTGAATAAATCTCCTATAAATATTTTGACTAGGAATCTGAAAGGAGGAAGTGCTGTCCAGCAAATTGAGCAGGACACTGGGACTTGGAATTGTTGGCTTCTCTCCTCCTGACTCTGAATTTCTGCTTGACATATAAGATTTGTGTGCCTCAGGACTCAGCAGTACTGAGAAGGATTACTATTACAAAGAGCTTTGGGGAGACTCTATTCTGAAATATTCTGGAAATAAAGAATAGGAACAATCTAGTATACTCTAGTATAGTATATTAATTCCAAAAGTTTGGACAACAATATTGTGCTTGTGTTACTGCACCTATTTACAACTCCTTAGCTTTTTGCTGGCTATTTTAAAAAGATCAGAGAAGACTGTTTACCACCCTTGATTCATACATTTAATTACATCTTTTACATTCTTCTGAAGTATTGCCAATTGGCTGCAATTTGAAACTGGCTTTTAAAGGTATTGTTTTGCTGTTCTCTACATCTGACTGTGCTGGTTGCTTGATGTATGTCTAGCAGAAGTTTTGGTAAGGTCAGATTAGCAGTGATTACTGGCATTTTGTGTCTTTCATTGTTTAGGCAGTTTTAACTCACCAATTTGCTGCTATTGTAGAGACCTTGGACAGTGGCTATGGTTACCAAATGCAAGAATGGGGGTTAGATCACAAACATACCTCCTCCATCCTTCATAAGCACAAACACAATCTCCACAGAAATTTAGAGAACTCCTGGGAGGCTCTGGGTCTTAACATGTCTAACCTGTGAAAGTAGACACAACTTCCCCCCCCCCCCCCCCCAGCAATCCAATACAAATCCTAGGTATTCTAGGTACATTTATTCTGCCAGAAGCCTCATTCAACAGAAAGTATTAACAAAAGAAACCTAAACCTCACCCTAAGAATACAAATCTAGATCAATAAGGAAGTTTTTTCTTAATCTTAAAATGCCTTGTAATTTCTAAACCAACCAAACCAAAAAAGAATCATTAGTTTAAGCAAAATTCACAAAGGTTTTGGATGCTGTTTACATAGAGGAAGAAGAGCACTTGACTTGTTCTGATACATCAATGATAATCCATTGTGTCTTAAGACAGGCACGTTATTTATCTATGTACAAATAAGTTTAGTTGCGCAGATAGCTTTTAAACTAAGCATGATGGTTCCAGGTGAAGGTGAGCATTAGGTAAACCTGGGAAGAGATGCATTAAGTAATTGGAAAAAAAAGCCACTCACATGGCTTTTAGCAATTCATAGAGAATTTTAAGGATAAGGCCACTTTAGGGAATGTGGTGTGGCCATATCCTCTGGTGCTACAGATACGCATTGGACAGCAGAAAATTTATATCATCTTTTGTGGGAGGGATTTAGGGAGAAAAGGCACAAGTAGAACACTTGAGCTGCTCTATATAATAAAAATTTGAGATTCGTGAGGTGTCTGGGAATACCTTCTGGGTCCTGGAGAGCTGTCATTTCCTTTGCAAAGAGTTAGGTATGATCTGCTATTTGAAGGTCTTCTATGGAGCTAGGATGAGGTGCTGTGATTCTGTACCATATTCTGGAGGCTCACTCTCTCCCTCAAAAGTCTGGGAGGTGAAGTACTGTAAGAAGGGTCAGAGATGATGACCAGTCTTCTCAACTCACTGCTTTAAAGAACTTTCTTATGTTTCCAACACTGCATGTACAACTGAAATATCTGAGATCAAGTGTTATTTTATGAGGCTGCCAATGTCTTTCTGAACAATAAATGTAGAGATTTTATCATTTCTGTTTGAAAAATAATACTGAGTACTTGTAGAAATATCATTGAAGAAAATGGAAAGGTCTTATTAATCCTCCAGCGTGCAAAAGAGGATAAAGGGAGAGAAACAAAGGATAGATTTTCCCCTCTTCTTTTAATACATTATGTGATTGTTTAACGAAGAACAGACTTGACTGTTCTTTATATGACACATGAAATTAGCTCTAAGTTGGATCTGTAGTTTTTTGATAAACTTGTCTCTGTTGACATAGTGACTTCCAAGCTGTGCAGGAACTGAAAGCTTAGCAGCTGAAACCCATAAAACTGTAAGAAACCTCTCATCCATTTAATTCTGATTAAGGGTCTCTGTGACTCTGGCAATATCCACTTTTACAGTCACTACTGTGTTTATGTGTCTGTCTAGTAGTAGCTGCAAAATGATTCTTTATGTTTCAGCTTCCTTCTTGGGTCCTCTGCACATGTTAATTAAAGAGGATGGCTTGGATTCCAGTACACTGGTTCAAAGATCATACTTGCAGTATATCATCCTCCCTGACAGTTTGATGTCTGGTATTGTGTTTCACCTCTTAGGGTAATAGGAATCATCTGGGAAGGCAGCAGATTTAGAGGGAATGATAGATGACTTGTTTTTCTGTTCCCTGTGTCTTTAACTTCCCTTGCTAGAAACCTGGTAATAAAGGACCACCTTCTACAATGCATGGCTTTTATCTGCCTAGTTCAGGAATTAGGACCTGACACAAATTCTCCCCACAGTGAGTACACCATGAGGTCCCAAAACCATACCGGGGCCCCAAGTTCTTGTGGATTGCCTTGCTTCTCCATCTAGCTTGGAAAAGTGAGAATGGGGATACTAATAAGTCTAGAAAGAGGTTCTATCCATTACCTGTGTGGAAAAAGGTCTTGCCAAGGCAGAAGCATTTATCCTCACTTTGCTGTATAAGAGATGAGGTGCTCCTCTTACCCCTATCCTGATCCTCAGCCTGCTGAGGGGATAAAGAGCAGTAAGTGAGCTGTTCCTCCTTTGCATAGGATGATTTGGCCTGAAACTCCCTGTGCCATCTGCTGAGTGAAAATGATTCTGCCTGGGGTGTTAACACCAGGTCAGAACACACCAAAGAAAGACAGTCACAGAAGGCATCTTCAGTCCCAGCCAGGAATCACTGCTCTGGTCTTCAGTATCAAATTTCCTGCTCTTGAAGAGACTCTTGGAGAAGCAAGGATATTGTCAGATAAACACTTTCCTAAACAATATCACTACCCTACGCTCAGTACTTTCTGGGCTTAAAACAGTTGGTGGAATGGAAAGGCACAACTATCAAAAGTCTGTCTGGGAATTTTTCAAACTCAAGCATCTTTTTTATTTTTGTGGCACATTGAAGTTTTTCCCACAGCCAATAACATAATGGTGCAATAGAGAATGAACAAATGTTATGGCAATAGTAGACAACATCATAATGCAAGTATCTGTAGAATCTAAGTCAAAGTGGCCCAATCCACAGTATACCCTCAAATTTGGATTTTTTATTGCTTGCAGTAATTTCTGTAATCTTCAATGTCTGGAAAAGAAGAAAACAGCAAGTTATTATGACCAAAAAAAGTGACAATTTAATGTTCTGTGAATTTTCTGAGTAATTTTTCATGTTTGTGACATTCTCATGCTCCTGTTAAACTCAAGACTTTTTACAGAATTTATTAAAATCATATGGTATAGTGTCAACTTGCACTTCAGATACTTCCTGCTGTTTTCAAGTTTTGAAAAAGATTGCGTAAAAATTTTTCACTTGTGGATGGAAAAAAGATTCATTGATACAAAGGAGTGATGGTTCTACTTCTCCTGTGATTGACTGTAGAGGTGGACTTCATGCTACTGGCCAAGTCATTGATCTCAATCTTCAACTCACCTTTCTCCTTTGCTAGTTACTGCTTGATGCTTTGCAGGTTTTTGCTGCCCAAATTTATTTATCTGGAGTAGAAAAAGAATAATAACTTCATAGAACCACAGAACTGTTGGTGGTAAAGGACCTCTGGAGGTCCGTAGTCATGTTTTCAAGTCATGAAAACATCCCACCTCTCAAAAACCTGTTTCTGTGGTGCACTGTCTTCTTACTGAAAAACAATGTCCAGGCTGACCCTTCCAAGCCGCCACTTGTGTTTTATCATCAGACACTACCAAGAAGAGTTTGCCTTCATCAATTTTTTAATGGCATTGTCAAGTAGTTATAGACTGCTATACCACTCCCCAGCCTCTTTGCCAGACTAAACTCCTTGTAGGTTGTGTGTGCTGACCAACTTGGTAGCCTGTCACTGCACTCTCCAGTTTCTCCACATCCTTCTTGTATAGAGGGAAAATAATAACTTCCTTCAATCTGATGGTGGCACTCTTCCTAACGGAGCCTAATATATGGGTTTTTTTTCTTCACAATAAGAGTGCCTCGTATTTGCATTTGTCGTCTGAAGATTTGCCAAGGATACACTCCATATCATCATTGTCCAAGGTGCTGATGAAAATGTTGAACAATATGGGTCACAGTGTTGAACCACTGTCCTTGTTATTGACAGCTAACTGAATATCAAACCATTCATTACTATCCTTTGAACTCAAGGGTCCAGCCAATTTTCAACAAACCTAATAGTCCAACTGTCGAATACATTCTTCTGAATAAGATTGCTGTAGGATACAATGTCAAAATCCTTACTAAAGTTCACTTCTTTTTTCCCTCATTCCCCTATCTATTTATTTAATCATAGCAGCAATCTCTTCCAGCACAATTATTTTTTCTTCCTTCCTTTCTTCACTTCACTAGGTGTCCTGTAACTTTTCAGGGCTTCTCAAGTTTTTAAAAGTTACAGAGAGGAAAAAGATAAATTAAGTAAAAAAAACCTAGAAAAGAATAAAAACCCTGCTTCTCTACTCATTCTCCCTACATTGCAATGATCAGAGGACAAAAAAAACCACAGGCAGAAGAGGGGAAAATATAACCAACAATTGAAAATTAATTCAATTTTGAAGTGAAAGTAATTTATAAATTATTAATGAAACTACATCTAGTCACCACTTTGTATTGTTTTTCATGTTGCTTAGGTCACCTTGGATGTAGTGGAGTGATATTCACACAGATTGGAACAACAACATGGTTCATTACATTTTCTGGTTAATATTCATTTTGTCATGTTCTGTTTTCTAAAAATCTGATTTAAGTGATTTTCATCTTGCAGAAATAAAATGATGAAATAGATAAGTCATACCTGAAATAATAAAAAAATTTGTAACTTAAATTTTCTTGGAGTTGCAACTACAGGTTATAGTATTGCATGGAATAAATAAGAGTCTGGACTTTGTTCCAGGTTTTGCCTGTCTCAGCAACGTGTTCCAGCACTTGAATGCCCTCAGTTAAATTCTTTTTTCTTATGTTTAAATGGGTTTCCCAGTATTTCAATTTGTGCCCATTGCCTCTTCACAGCATACCACAGAGAAAAGTCATTGATATGGTATGATATGGTGTTGATCTCTGACTTCCCTCCTTGACAGGACAAGGTGAAAAAATAGGATGGAAAAGCTCATGGGTCAAGATAAAGACGGGGAGGCTGCTTACCAGTTACTGTCACAGGCAAAACAGACTCAACTTGAGGAAAATTTATTTAATTTTTGCCAATGAAAATAGATTGGGTTAGTGTGAAACAAGAACAAAAATTAAACAACACCGTCTCACCAACACTTCCCAGATTCAACTTTACTTCTTCATTCACGTATCCTCTGCCCCCACCTCCAATAGGTGCAGGTAGATGGGGAAGGGGGGTTGCAGTCAGTCTGTAACAGTTCCTCTCTGCTGCTCCTTCCTCTTTACACTTTTCCCTTACTCCAGCATGGTCTCTCCATGGGCTGCAGTTCCTTGAGGAAATTTCCACCTGCTCCAGGGTGGGGCCCTTATGAGCTGCAGTGTGGATATCTGCTCTACCATGGTCCTCTCCATGGGCTGCAGGGGAGTCTCTGCCCCAGTGCCTGGAGCAGCTCCTCCCCCTCCTTCCCTGACGTTATGGAACACAGGATAAAACCGGTCAAAAACCTTGCTAAGGTCAAATTGAACAACAGACACTGCTCTTTCCCTATTCACTAAGCTAGTAATTTTGTCATAGAAGGCTATTAGGTTGATCAGGTGTTATTTCTCCTGCTGAGTACTCCCAATCATTTTCTTGTCCTTCAATGTATATGAAAACAGTTTCCATGAGGATTTACATCAGTTTCCTAGGAATTAAGGAGAGGCTGACTGGCATGTAGTTTGCACCTTCCCACCTTTCTTGAAGATAGGAGTGACATTTGCTGTCTTCCAGTCCTCAGGAACCTCCCCAGTCACCATGACCTTTCAAAGATAATCAATAATGACTTTGCAATAACATCAGCCAACCTCCTCACCACTTGTGTATGTGTACCATAAGGTCACATGGATTTGACTGTGTCTGAATTCTTTAATTGTTGTCTAATTTGATTGTACTCTACTAAGGGTATACCTTCATTGCTCCATACTTTTCCACTGGGCTTAGGATTCCAAGATTTCTGAAAACATGTCTTACCAGTGAAAATGAAAGTGAAAGGCTTTCAGCACCTCGGACTTGTCTATGTCTCCTGCCACCATGTACCCTGCCCTATACATCAGCAGACCCACATTTTCCCTAGTCGTCTTTCTGCTGCTCATATACCTGTAGAAGCCCTTCGTGCTCTTCACATCCCTTTGCCAGATTCAACTCGACATCAGTTTTGGCTTTCCTAACCGAACTTCTGCACTTATACACTGTCTTTATATTCCTTCTGGGACACATGACTTTGCTTCCATGTCTTGTATGCCTCCTCTTTTCTGTTTGATTTTAGTCAGGAGTTCCTTGCTCATCCATGCCACTACCATTTTTCCCTGAATTTCTGCATTTCAGGATGAACCACTCTTGAGCTTGGAGGAGGTGATCCTTGAAAATCATCCAGCTCTCCTGGACCCTCCTTCTCTCCAGGGCAGTGTCCCATGAGATTTTTCCAAGTAGATTCCCAAACAGGTGAAAGTCTGCTCTTCTGAAGGCCAGGGTTGTGATCCTACAATTTGCTTTTTTTTCCCCTCCTCCCAGGCTCCTGAACACCAGCATCTCAGGGTCACTGCAGCCAGAGCTGCCCCTGACCTCCACATTCCAGTCTTCCTAGTTTCTAAGTATCAGATACAGCAGAGCACCTTCCCTTTTTAGTACCTCTATCACCCGCATCAGGAAGTTATCATAAATACCTTCAAATCTTCTGGACTGCTTGTGCACTGTCGTATTGCCCTTCCGGTAGATATCAGGGTGGTTAAAATCCCCCATTAACTTCACGCCAGCTGTCTTCTCTAGGTTCTTGTTATGATCTTTATTTAAATGTACAGCACAGACATTTTCTACTGCAAGAAAAAAAAGCATGGTAAGTGACTTAACTCTGTGTATTGGGTGTCTGTGGCAAGGTTTTGGTAGCAGGGGTTGCAGAGATGGCCTCTGTGAGAACAGACCAGAAGCTGCCTCCCTGCTGGACACAGTTCCAGCCAGCTCTGCAATGGACATACCATAGGACACAGCTGAGCCCATCAGTGAAGCTGGTGGTGGCTCTGTGCAAATGTATTTTAAAAAGTGTAGAAAATGTTGGAAAGATAGAGAAGGCAGGACCAAAAGGAGCGAGAAACAGCAGAGGGAACATCAAGGTCAAAGAAAGTGGAGTTTTCTCCCCATGTCCCACTGGGGGTGTGTGTATGTGCGTGGGAGTGAGTGCCTGGGTGGGCATTTGGCTGCTAGCCAGGGCTAAATTGTTACACTCTAGAAAGAAAACTAACCAAACGACATGTAAGGGTGGATAATGCTGTAAGTTAAAACATTGCTACAGTGCAATTTCAAGTATTTCCTTGTATACTAATTATTTGCATTATATGGCAGACAAGGGCAAAGCAATGCAGGATTAAGGAATTTCCAAACTAAAGCTGGAAAATCCTAAAGAAGCACGGAATGTTCAGTAACAGGGAACATTGATGTTCTTTGGAATCTAGACAGACAGGCTACTTAAATGTCAGATTTTGATTTTAATTTGATAAGCCAACCCAATGTAAACAGTTTGCAGACTGGAAACTGGTCAGGTCCAGTAAACAGAAATGTCAGGCACCTTCTTATTCCTGCACAGAATTCCACAGATGAGTCAGACATCTCTGCCATGCTGCTTTTGAGTGTGGAGTGGGGAAAGAGTGTGAAGCTGTATGCTCCTACTCTCCAGGAGTCTGCAGAAAATACTCCTGAGGCTTTTTTTTCTGTCATGTTGGAAAATTGCTTTCACAGATGTAGGAGTAGCTGTGAAGCATCAAGTGCAGTATTAGAAAATGGTGCTCCTCATTCATTTTATGTAGCAGTTTGCTCTTTGATGCTGTGTTAAGTAGCAAGGACCTCTCTTCTGCAATGGTGGGTCTGAGAGAGGAAGGACTGGAGAGAGGTGCTTAGAGAGCTTTACTCCGACATACCTGAGGACAGGAATCTGTGAGGTTTTTTTTATTAAGGTCAGATATTCCCTGTTACTTAACTGTGTGATCCTATTTTTTCACTATCATGGGCTTGCCAGACTTGACACTGTCTCAAGACAGGCATGTCTGAATGTCCACAGGGCTGATGTATATTAGAACATCCACAGCATAACAGATGGGCAGGTAAATTAAGAAAACTAGGTGATATAGAACAAAAACAGATAATGGGGGTATAGAGAAAGGTGAGAAATGTTGATGGGCATTTTACACCTCTGGGGAGCTCTAAGGGGAGAGGAATGAGGAACTGAGACAATGGATGTTGCATTCTGGATGGGGCCCTTTGCAGCATGTGGAAACATGACCATCCATCCTGTGTACTGATGTATTTTGCTAGGGACACTTGGACCATATCCTTCCCAGTGCCATGCCTTTGTTGGATCTCCTGGCTCCCTGGCTGCTTCCCAGAGCTGGAAGTGCTGGGGGAGGGGGGGGGGGGGGGGGGGGGGGAGATGGCAGTCTCTATGTCTCTCACAGGGCTTTCCTTCAACTATGTGGAGAAGGCAGGACACAGACCTCTGCTCCTGGTGCTTTTCCTTGGCGCATGTGTGACCTTCTTTTTAGTTCCTTGAACCCATACTTATATTCCCAGCATCATTAACTGCTTGAATCCATCACTGACATTTATTGGGGATGAACTATCATGAGAATTCAGGAAATTCAGGTGTGTGTTCTCACCCTTATGTCTTTCTTACATCCACCTTCATCATTTACATTTCTCTATCTCTGCCTTATAGCCATATTTACATATATTCTACCCAAAGAAGACCCTGCCCAATATTTCTTAGTTTTCAGCACTCTGCAGCTGTCTATATGCCTCTGTATACTCTGTCAGGTGGGCTGAATTTCTGGCAAACCCTAGGTGCACAGTTACCGTATGTACTACATGGGAGACATTGTTTTTGGAACAGTTCTTTTACATTTCTTGTTATGCTCAATGCCTTCGAATGAAGTACATAATCTGGTCTAAAAACAGATGCTTGTGAAGACAGCTGGGAGATCTACTGACATTTCAGAAAAGAGGGCAGCAGGACTTCACCCCAAATTACATGCTCTTCTACATTGTCTCAATCTTTAATTTAAGAAGTCTATAAATTTTTATTTTTGGTAAGGTAGTTCCTGACTCCCTGCTAGTTGGAGGTAGGCAGGCAAACCAGTATACCTTGGCCATAAGAATTGCTGGAAAATGTCTTTAATTAAACTTTCTTTCTCAGCTGCAACTCCAAGGATAGATAAAGGCAACAATAGCCCTATCATCATGACTTGACTGGTGGAAAAAGATGAACTTTGAGTTCAAAGAACCTTTATTAAAACACCAGCTCAAAGACCTACCCAGAAGTCTATGAAACTTTGATCAGCTGCTCTGAGCACCCTCCATTTTCTGTTGCTAGCGTATCAACAAACAGGCTTAATTAAAGACTGCATCATTGGAAAGATGATAGGAAAACAGAGTAATACATGAAAGGGCACAATTGGTCACTAGTGTCCTTTTTCTTTTGAGACTGTCTGGCTATTACTTGACTCTGCATTTCCTGGAGTCAGAGTTTAGGACATGAATACCCACACGTGTGAGCAATTTACAGGCCAGTGTTCTTTGCTCACTGTCCCTTGCAGCAGCTCCACACTGGTGGCCATCCTGTGAACTGTACCTGGCCACAAATAGTCCTCACAGCTCCTTCAAAGTTTCTCTTTAATAGCTCTACAGCTTTCTCTGATATTCCCCTCCTCAGCATGACCACAAGTAGTCCTTGCTGAAGAAACTTCCCAAATACTCCTATGTATGTCCCTTCTTTTTCCAGGCTTCTTTCACTCAAGGTTGTAAATTATTGCAGTATATGAAACGATTGTTGACTCTGGATGTATTTTTCCCATGTTCTTATAGCAGATTGCAGAGAGTTCACAGCAAATCTGAAAGTCACTGAATGGGAGAAGCAGCTGGCCGGGATGTAAAGGATAGTGGACATATATTTATAAAATCTTTGTGCTTCTGTATTAGTTTTATGTGGCAAGGTTTTGGTACCGGGGGGGGGGTGTGTGTACAGGGGTGGCTCCTGTAAGAAGCTGCTGGAAGCTTCCCCTGTGTTCGAGAGAGAGCGAGCCTATACCAGCTGGCTCTAAGACGGACCCGCCGCCGGCCAAGGCCGAGCCAATCAGTGATAGTGGTAACGCCTCTGTGATAACATTTTTAAGAAGGAAAAAAGTTGGGATAGTGAGAAAACAGCCGCCAGAGAGAGGAGTGAGAACATGTAAGAGAAACAAGCCTGCGGACACCAAGGTCAGTGCAGAAGGAGGGGGAGGAGATGCTCTAGGCGCCGGAGCGAAGATTCCCCTGCAGCCCATGGTGAAGACCCTGGTGAGGCAGGCTGTCCCCCTGCAGTCCAGGGAGGTCCACGGTGGGGCAGATATCCACCTGCAGCCCGTGGAGGACCCCACGCCGGAGCAGGTGGGTTCCCGAAGGTGGCTGTGACCCCGTGGGAACCCTGCGCTGGAGCAGGTTCCTGGCAGGACCTGTGGATCTGTGGAGAGAGGAGCCCACAGAGCAGGTTTTCTGGCAGGACTTGTGACCCCGTGGGGGACCCACGCTGGAGCAGTGTGCTCCTGAAGGACTGCACACCGTGGAAAGGACCCATGCTGGAGCAGTTCGTGAAGAACTGCAGCCCGTGGGAATGGCCCACGTTGGAGAAGTTCGTGGAGGACTGTCTCCCGTGGGTGGGACCCCACGCTGGAGCAGGGGAAGAGTGTGATGAGCCCTCCCCCTGAGGAGGTGAAGCGGCAGAAAATAACGTGTGATGACCGTAAACCACATCCCTGTCCCCCTTGTGCCGCTGGGGGGGCTTGGTGGAGAAATCCGGGAGTGAAGTTGTGCCCGGGAAGAAGGGAGGGGTGGAGGGAAGGTGTTCTGAGATTTCGTTTTATTTCTCATTTACCTTACTCTGGCTGATTTGTAATAAATTGAACTAATTTTCCCTAAGCTGAGTCTGTTTTGCCCGTAACGGTAATTAGTGAATGATCTCTCCTGTCCTTATCTCGACCCGCAAGCTTTTTGTTATATTTTTCTCTCCCCTGTCCAGCTGAGGATGGGGGAGTGATAGAACGGCTTTGGTGGGCACCTGGCGTCCAGCCAGGGTCAACCCATCACAGCTTCTGATCTGTGTGTTTCTGAAGTTTTTGTGTTCTTACAAACTGTCCTTCATAGTAGGATCAGGTTTGGGGGTATAATAGTGCTATAATAGTGTTGACTTCATCATCTTACAAAAATGATTTGTGCAGAGCAGCTGCAAAATTTTTATCAGTTCAGGGTCCTTACATAATCAGACATGTCAGAAACTTTAGAAAAAGGAAGTAAAAAATGTGGTACGCACTCAGAAAAAAATAGCTCAGAACTTAGCAGCACTCAATAATTGATTAATAGAATATAAAACCAGGAAACATTGCTATGCTATGCCATTAAATTGATTGGGCACACACCTCGCCTAGGAGTCCATGAGATTACTCCACTTAAAAACCTATGCATTTAGTAGAAACAACAACAAAAAAGGAGAGTGATCAGTGATCAGGAGTGGCCTGCACATAAAGGACACTACATAGGACAGGAACCTTCTTCTCTGGAATGGAAGTGGCTGATTACACCTAAGTCTCAAAAAATCTAGAAAATAATGACAGGCATGCAAAGGTGAATATGGGAAAATAGCTAAGGAACACCCAGTACCAATGAAGTAGTTTTTCTTAGAGTGCACAACTGAACTTAGAAATAATTTCCACAGAACACCATGAAGGTCAAAGGGTAAATGAGTTAAAAAGTATTAATAAGATTTTTTGTGGTTTGGTTTTTCTTTTTAAATTTTGTAAAACTTTAGACTAATTTTTGGAGAATATGTCCATCAGAAGCAATTATTCATACTAGTCCAGGTGGACCATCCTGTTCAAATCTCTAAACCACTTTTTTGGTCTCTCTGGACCTTATCCAGTTCTGCTATCTCCTCTTTGAGATGATGGATAAGAACAGCCACTGTATTCAGGTGTTACAGACTTATATTGCAATGCAGCAAAAATCTGAGGACTTGTTTTGTTTTTCTCTCTATTCCCTTTTCTGATATTTTCTGCAGTTTATTTTACCCTTTTACCAGTGCTGAGCAGAGGGGAAGGATCACCTCCCTCGATCTGCTGATGAAGTTCTTCCTGATGCAGCTCAGGATTCTTGGCTACCTTTGCTGCAAGGGCATATTGCTGTCCACCAGGACTGCTTGGTCCTTCTCTGCAAAGCTGCTTTCCAGATGGTTGGTTCTCAGCCTGTGCTGGTGCATGTGACTATTCTTTCTAGGGTACAGAACTTCAAGCTTTCCTTTGTTGAACTTCATGTCAGTCCTTTTCTCCAGTCTGCTGCCAAGGTCCCTATCAACTACTCCTCCCAATTTTGTATTTTGTGCAAACTTGCTGAGAGTGTGTTCTGTCCATCATCCAGTTTGTTAATGATGATCATAAATGCTATCGAACCTATCTTTTCTGGCCCTGTATTTCCTGTATTGCATATTGTTTGCAGTTTTGTCAGTTGTGCCAATGTTTTTTGTTAAACTAGGGTATCCCAAACAAATTTCTGTATCTCAGGGATGTCACTGCATATCATAGAATCATAGAATGGTATCATGCATAACATGGGACTATTCAGAGCTGGTGCTAATGATTCTTCTGTGGGAGCATCAGGATGCCATCTTGCCTGCCAGTCTAAACCAGCCTGCAGTTAGCTCCTGTCCTGGTTTCAGCTGGGATAGAGTTAATTGTCTTCCTAGTAGCTGGTACAGTGCTACGTTTTTGAGTTAGGTATGAGAAGAATGTTGGTAACACTGATGTTTTCAGCTGTTGCTAAGTAATGTTTAGTCTAAAGTCAAGGATTTTTCAGCTTCTGATGCCCAAACAACAAGAAGGCTGAAGGGGCACAAGAAGTTGGGAGGGGACACAGCCAGGGCACCTGACCCAAACTGGCCAACAGGGTATTCCATACCATGTGACATCACACCCAGTATATAAACGGGGGGGAGTGGGGGTGGAGGGATCGCTGCTCAGGGACTAACTGGGCATCAGTCAGCAGGTGGTGAGCAATTCCATTGTGCATCTTTTGTATATTCCAATTCTTTTGTTATTACTATTGTCATTTTATTAGTGTTGTCATTATCATTATTAATTTCTTCTTTTCTGTTTTATTAAACCATTCTTATCTCAACCCATGAGTTTTACTTCTTTTCCCAATTCTGTCCCCCATCCCACTGGGTGGTGGGGGAAGTGAGTGAACGGCTGAGTGGTGCTTAGTTGCTGGCTGGGGTTAAACCACAACATCTTTACTCCCATCTTTACAATGTTATTTTCCACTCCTTGGATCCCTAGGATCCTTATACATCTCATCTCAGTCTGGAGCATGGACAATCACGTCTTTCCTCTCTGGAAATACTAAACCTTTCATATCAACACCTGACAAATGAATACTTCAGAGGAGATGCACATTATTCTTTGCAGGGCCAAGCAGACGTGATAAGGAATTTGGTGGGATTTCTTTGAAATTGTTGTTACTGTCAGCATGTCTCATTGTTTTGTTCCAATGTGACTACACATAGAGACACAATACTTTACTCACAGAATCCAATCTGGAGCGCACCAGGTGGTTCTCTCTGCCTGGCAGCTATGACAGAATGTGATACATTAGTTTGCCCCAGGATCTGTTCCAGACAGACAATATAGCTACTGAATAGACCACCTATATCCTAATGCAACATAGAGCAACACATGCTCTCCTCATCATGCTATACACGTCACTGTAGTGAGCTGCAGTTTAGTCCTTATCGTACTGAGGTCTATGAACTGGAAAACTGGAAAACTGCAAAACAGTTACTGTGTTCCAGCACCAGGGGAGTATCACACCAAATGCTATGCTATGTACCTGCCTGATTCTGTTAGCTCTGCTATCGCAGCCAGTATTCAGAAACACTTTTTTAAACAAACCTAAAAAGAAGGTTAATTTGATAAGGCATTTAGGACTAATTTTAGCCTTTTTTTTTTTACTTTAGCACTTTAATAAGTATAATTTCCCTTTTGTTAAATAAAGTGTTTTAAAGGGAAATTTCCAGACTGTCAGGTTCCAATACTCTGTGGCCAGGCTCTTTTGGATATTCCAGACAAAGAGGGTTTAAAGTTTTAATACTAGATTTAGCTATTTGAAGATATTTGACATTACACAGTATTGTGTTTTAGCAGAGTGATACTGCAAAATATGGAAATCACAACACAAACATAATACAGCAATTACAATATACAGTTGAATCACAGTACAAACGTGATTCCCATTACCAGTCTCTAGATGCTCAGTATCATGATGCTGGGCATCCCCAGTTACTGGGAAGGAATATGTAGGTTGAAGCCAACCCAAGCCCATTGCTCTCTTCAAAGTTCATTTTGCTTATTGTTTGATTTTTGTACTCTGTGTTGGCCTGAGCGACATACAGACTTCCCCCCCATCCCCCACACCCCTTCTCCCCTCCTGCCTGGTCTGACTGACACAGGAGGATTATACTTTCTACTGGTTGTTTTAGGAAAAATAATTGACTTTAACAGTAGTGCCGCTCAACTGATACACCTGTATATCTAAAACAAAGGTCCCCTTTGTGTTAAGATATGTTCAGCTCCCTTTAGGATAGCTGTGATCACTTCCTACATTCTTTTCTGAGCTTCTTGAGCACATCATCCTTGCTTACCATCTCTGAGCCTTCTTCTGTTGTGGGGGTTTGTTGATCGGTCTCACAGACTGTTGCTTGAATTGTTATTATTGAATGTTCTTATTGTGTGCTTCTATTTCAGAAGGACCTTGACAAGCTGGAGAAATGGAAAGACAGGAATCTTATGATATTCAACAAAGGGAAGTGAAAATAATGTGCACAGGTTAGCGTCAGGTAGGTACAATCCAAGAGAAGTTGACAATCCTAGGAGAGAGGAGGGGATGTATATGTTTGTGTGTTTTAACCAAAAAACCCCAAACCACAAAATAAAACACAAAACACAAAAAGTGTTCCTACAGAAGAGAAGGTGATTACGAACAGAAATACAGAATGGCCTCTGAAATTTACAATCCACATGCCGTATCTAATCAACATTCAGCTAGATGATGTGGACAGTCCTGAAAAAGCTAGCAATGTTTGGATGCAAAAAGAGAAACAAGCAGGGTCCTGCCAATAATTAACTTTCTGCCATTTCTGTTTCTGTCTGCGCAGGGTTGGACTCCACTGGCACTAGAGGCAAAACACAGCACAGCCAAAAAGTGGTTGATTGAAAGCCATCTCTGGATATTGAATATCCTGCACAGAAATGCAGTGTGAGCAAGGCACTGGAGTGCTGACATTCCCTACAGAGGAGGGGGGGTTTGGGTATGCTGAAAATAGATCCTTCTTGAGATGGAGATCAGGCAGCTGCCTCACTTTCTGTGAGCTCTGAAGATATGACTTCCCTTCCCCCATGCTGAGAGGGGCCAGAAAGGACAGAGAGGTAAATTCAGCAGTTCAGATAAAGTAAAGTTGAATTATCTCAAAATTCTCAGTTTATGGCCTGCCCCTTCCAAGACCCCCGAGAGAAATTATATTCCCCCTGTTCATTCTGCTGTGGAGGTGACTTTTACATTTGAAGTAGGAATAACTGATACAAATAATGCACTGTTCTGAAAGGAGCATTTACTCATAAGCAATACAATCTTTATACTACTATCCTCATCCAATACTGCCCACTGATTTTAAGGTAGCACACTAGATCGTCAAAGACAGAAAAGTCAGCATTACTGAAATACCTGCAAGAAATCTGTGAAGGTTAATGATATGTAAGTGCAATACAATAACTCATGCAGGCTCTGGTATGCCCACAGTAATATTTTCTGTAACTGTAAAATTCTCACTGAGGCATTTTGGTGTTTGGGCTCTAGCTTATATTAAGCTCTCTTTGGTTAATGTATTAAGTGCTTTTTCCTTTTTTCCCATGTCTGATGTTATTGTTGGACTCCTAGAGTTTCCCTCTGTGGCTTTTTGTCCCAGGCTGTAAATTCTGATCCTGCCCTTTACTGGTATGGTCTGAAGCTTCTCTACTCTGCCCAGTCTGAGTGGGCAATGTTAGTCATTGCCCAGGCTGAATCTCTTCTGGGCTGGCTGGCATCTCTGCTTCCACCACAGCAAAACAGAAACTTCCAGCCTTACTGCTGCTGCTGACTTACCTGGCTTTGGGTCCTATCCCTTCTCCATGTCCATCAGCTTTGATGAACAGAAAATTAGTTTGCTTTGTTTTAATTGGGCAGGAAATTTGCACAGGACTAGTAACCACTGCATTCCTTGGGGCAATCTGTACCAAGTAGTGTCTACTCATGGTTAATTATTTGTCAAGTCTGCCAAGAGGAGAGGAGTTGGAGCTTCAGCCTATAAGAATGTAGCAGCATCTGTCTCAGCATGGGCTCAAGAAATACACATGGCAGGTGTCCCAGGACAGGTGGCAGCTCTAACCAACTGCAAGTAGGTGCAAAGTAGCAGTAGGATAAGTCTCTGGTTGGTCTGAAGGGATTCTTTTGCTGACCTGTCATGATCAGACCAATACCATAACCTTGAGCTTTTACTCTGACATGGATTCTTCATTTGCTTGACAGTTACCCCTTGTTGTATCCAGTTTTCAACATTCTGGGCATCAGTTCTTTCTTCCTCTCTTATTTCTTCCTTCCCCAATCCATCATGCTCTATCTGAACAGTGGAATTTGGCTGATATTTTGTTTGTGTGAGAATGTTTTATATCTGGAAGAATGTAAAATAGATTGTGCCATCTCCAGTGCTGGCTTGGACTGGGAAATGCACTAGTGATGTCCTTTCATAAACAGGATGAGGGAAAGACTTTAACATTTTTATTCAAAATTTTCCACTGCTTTTAGGTGCAGCCAGAGACATAAAAGGACTTGAAGAACTTCAGAGAAGAGATTGGCAGTCATGTGAAAGAAACTCATGCCCTCAGAAAGAGAGGTTTTTCATACTATATGAATTTGCCAAGTCACATCAGGGTAAAGGAGCAGTGACAGGAGTAGGAGGAAGGCAATAAGGAGAGGACCTGCTAGCAGCTGTAATATCTAGTTGTCTGTACAGACAGAGGCTCTGGAATTGGAAGGCAGGAGAAAGCTACTGTATGTGAGAAAGCAGTTGCAACACTGATTGGTGACCCTTCCTCTTCATCTCTTCTTGCTAGGCACAGCCTTCAAACTCTGTGTTTCATCTCTCCAGACCATTTTCCATATCTTCTCCTCATGTCTTCTCTTCCCCTCTCTCTTCCCCTCCCCACTCCCATTAGATACAGACCCTTGAGAACCTCACTTCTGAGAGTGTGATGGGGGACAGTTATCACTTAGAAGATCTGTACCTACAGATTTTCTAATGTGGCTTCCTGGCAGAAATCTGAGCTGCTACTGCCTGCATAATTGTTATTTGAATAACAAAACCCCACGGAACTTCAAAGGCATAATAGGCAGACATTTTTCAAAAAATGATTTGCTGAAATATCCTTTGAGATGCAACCTTCTAGGTTTTCCTGGGCAGAATGAAAATGTAGTAATAGGCTCTGGTGGCTGTTATCCCTCTTTAGCTTCACATTCTTAGTCTTCATCTCTTGTTTTCTCTCTCTTCCACTAAATACTGTGCAACACCTACTGGCAAACATGGCTCTGTCCAGGAAACAGCAGTCAGGTTTCAGACAGCCAAATACATGAACTACAGCTATCTTGAAGAAGTTCGGGCAAAAAATTAAGAGCTGCTGGTATTCCTCTTTAGAAACCTATTTTTTTAAGTGGAAGTGCTCAATTATATAGATAGCTTAATACAGTACCTTGAAAACAAGCACCGTAACACAACATGTTTCATAATCAGGTGACATAATCACAACAGGTTCCCTCTGATATCAGGAACATCTAACAGAATCTCTGAAAGAATCCTTCAGTCCTTAGCAGCACAACACCAATGGCACCTATTCTTCCCAAAGATAAAACAGCAGGCACCTGCAGACCTTTTGCCACAATATGCTCACTTTTGTTGTCAGCCACTAGACCTGCTATTTTAGTATGATGCCTTTCATATCTTGAACCCACTTTTTGGTACAGGGTTTTTGGCATATGAAGCATATACATGAATCTCCATCTCCAGCTTCCAGTTGAGCACACAATATGCAGCATATGGACAGGACTGGATGCAATCTACCATGCATCAAAGCATTTCAATGGTGTTTTGGCATTGACCAAATGCACATGCTGCATGCTGTTTTCTGACTGATATGGTATTTTCCCTGAAGTTTTTACTAAGGTTTGTTTGAGAACCAGAAGGATTTACCTGAAAAGGGAGCCGGTTCTATATATCCTCACAGGACAGCTGGGCCCTCACTGAATGAGGCTTGATGGAGACAAGATGAGGTTTGATTGCACTGCAGTAACAGTAATAGGCAGGTAACAGGCTGCCTATCTTTGACACCACAAGACAGAATCACCATAGGGCATGTAATTGAAAGTACAGCAGAAATGGATGTTTTGGAAGCCACGCCCACATGCATGTGCTGGTCCCATGCCGTCCTACATGTTGTTTTAGTAGTGCACAAGTCTAAGATGCACTTTTATGCCTCTTGCACACTACATAGATTCAATGACAGTTCCTCTCTGATATTCTCCTGATTAATTACTGAAGAATATTAACCTTCACCATTGAGGAGCTCATATTAGAAGCATACAAAGTGTTCTTCTCAGAAAAGAAAACAAAAACATTTTCCAGACTACATTTCTTCAACATTTAAAAGAGGAATTGTGAATTCTAAGATGTGTAAGTTGGCATCACTATGTAATTCTTCATAAATGATTTCTCACTGCTATTACTTCCTTTACTATCCCCAGATTTCCTATCAAGCTGAAGAAGGCCATAACCTTTACTTCCATTAAAGAATGGTCAGAAGTAGAGCAGTTAAGTAGTGTCTGGTGGGGAGTGTCTGTGGAGAGGACAGAGGTTTAAGAACCTAAACTTTGATACCTGGTTGCTGGTATAATGTGCAGGTTTTCTGCTAAACCATTCTCCACTTTGGGATGCAGAATCCTGCATGCTTTGGGTCTGTTTCCGTAAGTCTCAGTTTCAGAATTAGGTAGAAGCTGAGTGGGAATCTGGGCATCTAAATTTTTTTGTATTGGCTCTGTCAGTACTCATCCCTCCCCATTTGCCTTTCCAAGGTCCAGTAAAGTCCATTTAGGCTATTACTCAGCCTCCCTCTCTATTTCTATAGAAGGGATCAGTAGATGTGATGCTCTGTTTTGTAATTCTCTGGAAAGACCTTAATGACATTTTTCTAATTTTAAAATGGTTAACTTGGAGTTTTCAAAATCTTAATGTTTCAGGATGCAGCAGAGGACACCACGCCTGTATGACAGCAACAGTACCTTCATTTTAGTGGAGAACTTTGCACTGCCACTAACTGAACGTGAGTCTTTCTGGGGAGCTAGACCAAAGGAAAATGTGTTTTACTGAAGAGAGAAAAGCTTTGCTCAAGCAAGTGGAAGAAAACTATGTTCTTGCAGTTAAATGAAAAAGGAAATCTTGAATGTGTTGAGGTAATATATTTTTCCATTTTTCCTCTTACAGCACTGGAAGGCTGCCTCTTTGTGTTTCTGTTCTTCTTATCCTTACTTTACCAGTTGCTTTCAGGCTCTGTAACACTCAAGTCCAATTGTGAGTTTAGTCCTGAATAAGGAGGAGATAAAGAATATCCACTAAAAACACACCAGAGATTAATGTGGTTGCAGATTAATGGCCACTAGTAGAGTGATTATATGATATGGGTTTATTTATGTGACTATTGTGCAGTCATGCAGCAGTTGCATTTCATATGGTGCCTTGTCACTTAAAAGTGTGAGATTGACTCTGTGTGTACTGGGGTTTGGAGTCTACAGATTTTCATGGTAACTAAGATGAAGACTGAATCCATATCTGAAGTGAGATGGGTTTTATTTGACCTCATAGAGATAAAACCCAGGCTATTTTCCAACCTTTAAGTCACAGTCACCAATGCGTGAATTTGTTTATTTTCATACTCCTCAGTTACATTTCATTTCCAGTGAAAATTCACCTTAGAGCTGAGCCAGAGATTTGATTTGGGGTGATGGGTTGAAATATGAATCTTATTAGAGGCCATTTGTGTTGGGAGGCTTATGTAAGACACTGTACTGGAGGAGTCAGTGATCTTGAACAAGCCATGTCTACTCTGTTGGTCCTTGTACTTGGGGCTTGAGAATTCCATGTTATTACATAAGATTTAACTTATAATATCTATGAGAAAGGTAAACTGTGTCTGCATCAAGGGATGAAAAGTCTTGATCCTGACCAGGAGACCATTGTACATGGAGGAGTCAGTGATCTACATCACAGTTAACCTGAGCATGCCCAGGCCTGTGCTGTGCTGCCTATCCAGCATGGCCTTTGGGCTGTGCTGTGCTGCACAAATCCCTTGGCTGCAGGGCACACTTAGCAGATCATTGTAAGGGAGGACCATGCAGGCAGCAGCTTGTCGGTACTGGTGATTACACCACCAGTGTGGCCTTGCCTGTATCTAAAAGTGCAAAAAGAAGTTCTCATGTGGACATCTTTTATGAATGGGATTGGGTTTTTTTTTTAAGAAAATCGTAGTAGCATGAATGAACTGAAAACAAGGAACTTCTCCACAGATGGGATCTCTGCAGTGTACCATGGGAAAATCCATCCTGGGTCCATCTGATGCTGCACGAACATGGGGTGCCCAGCATCTGAAGGGATTTAAGATTTACTGGGCATCTATGTTCCTCTTTTTATTCTATCTTATCCAGCTGGCTACTTTATTAAACCATTTGTTGTTGGACCTTTCTTACTGAGATCCAGAAGAAACCTGCATTGTTTTTCCCCTCCTGCTCTCTCCCTGCAGTACAGCACTGGATATTGAGATTTTGCAGCTTGTTCACACCTTCTCACTGTTCACATCTTCTCACCTCAGGCCATGACTGCATCTTGAGTTACTGTAAAAGTCCTTCTTTTGGGGGCTAATTAGAAAGAGCACATTCTTTTCTCAGGGGCAAAAATAGCTATCCGAAAAACTTTTTTCTTTCTAAGAATGTTTCTACTACTCTTAAAAACAAAGGTGTGCTAGGACAATTTACTTAACTGCCTTTCCTACCTCTGGTGGAAGCGAGTTATTACATTAGGAAATGGGAGTGGGATGAAATGATCCAGATTTACCAATCTGAGTCCAGAAGAAAAAAGGGCTGTGGCCTTCCCCAGCTGCTTTATGGTCTGTGGAAGATAAACTCAGATAAAATAAACAGTGTGACCAGCATTTAAGTCATGGCAGACTTCAGAATACAGTAGTTTGGAATTCTAAAAGCAAGTGAATTACCAACTTGGCTTTCATTGAATTCTTATTAATTCTTTCATGTTCTTTCCTGTTGATCTAGGTTCCCAGAGGGACTTGCCTTGCATACAGATTCAGCAATGTCACCAGGTCTTCAGTAAAAATAAGTCATGCCAGAGCAGCAGCATACTCTCATGATGTCTACCCACAACAGATCCATGTGTGAGCACCTCCTATGAGATTATGTCAGAGACCAATACTGTGGTCCTTTTAGATATTCCATGAGAAGGGTTTAATGTTTAATACCAAATTTACTTATCTGAAGATATTTGATGTGACATGGGTGATGAAAGCACAATACAAACACAATAGAGCAATTGCAATATAGAGTTGAATCACAAACCAAATGTGATTCCTGTTATCCATCCCTATATAGTCACCATCACTGGGTGTCACCAGTCACCGTGAAGGAATACCCTTCCTGTGTTGCTGTGAGAGTTGTTTTCCCACTCTATAGTGGCCATCAAGGTATGATACAAATGGATAAGAGCCTGGCTGTGCAGCTGCACTGATGGGCCAGTGGAGGTGGCCGAGGTGGGGATGTTCTAAGGGTCTGTATGTTTCCTCTGCCCTTTCCTGAAATGCTATTCTGCCTCAGACACTCTTCAGCATCACTCATGTGCACAGCTTTTCTGTGAGACTTTGCCAGATTTTAGGCTTGCATATTTGGATATTTTCCCAAAGTTTTACTGGGTCTTTAATGAGGAAACAAGTTTGGCGTTAGAACACAACTTGTAGTTGGGTTTGAACAAGTTTCTGACAGTGGTAAATAGTGACCAGTCTACTCAACTCTGATCTTTCCTCACAAGATTTCTGAAAGAGTGGTTAGTTAGATGCTGTATTATGAGCCATATCTCAGAATTTTCATTATTCCCTTCTCCCAGCAGTACATTTCCTGCAGTTCCATTGCAGGCGAATGAGTGCCTTACAGGAGTACAGTGCTTGGGAGCCTACACAAGTAGCAGAGTTTCTTTTTTGGGGGCATCATATTAGAATAGGTGATGTAATCGCCCCCAAAGAGTGTAGATCCTTGATGCAAATCACGCTTTGTCTGCATTATTAAACTAAAAATGTGGCACAAACCATTTTTTTTGACCCAGAGGCCAACAAGCTTAGTTTTGCTTTGTCTCTGATATTAAAGGAATCACAGATACTCTGTAGGTCCTGCCTTGGTATGCCAGAAACTTGTGTGGGCAGCCCTACCCATTAATTGTTCCTGGCTCAGTTACGCTGTTGTTGTCTGAACTGTAAGTGGCAGAAGGCTCATGGCAAGAAGATGAGTGTGTAAGAGTTGTGTAGAGTGTTTTAGTTTCTCTGTGATACAGAGAGACATGAAAAGTTACAGAGATGGGAACAAATCTCAATACAGAGTGTCTTTTTTAGTCTTTCAAGCATTGCAAGCCCAGGGCTTCGAAGATAATGTTTTCACCTCTCTAGACATGATGTACCAGCCCCCACTGCCCTAGGAAGTCAGAGCAGAATTTTAAGTCACCAGTATGATCCCTAGTATGGCCAGGAGTTTGAAATAGTTCTAGTACGGCTGTGGAAATGTTAAGGCTGCTGTATGAGCCCCTTTAGAGTACTGGATGTGGTACTTGCCATTTCTGCACAGAAAAAAAAAAAAAGACTTATTCAGGCTGGAACTGGTGCAGGAAAAAAGTGATCTAGAAAACTAACTACTGACTTAAGCAGTAGGAAACAAAAGAGCTTGGTTTGTCTAGTCTAGTCAAAACAAAACTTTCAGTGAAAAAGGATACATGAGGAGGGTTTATTCCAGTGGCAGGAAAGAATGTTTTGATCTAAAAAACTGCTTTTAAAAAAGCACTGTAAAAATATGGTTACAAATAAGTCTAGGTGAGAATTTGGTTTCTGAGGACTGTTTTGTAGTTGTAGGGCCACCAAGATGGTCAGGGGACTGGAGCACATGATGTATAAGGAGAAGCTAAAAGAAATGTTTTTTTTCAATCTGGTGAAGAGGAGGCTAAAGGGAGACTTTACTGATATCTACAGCTATTTGATATGATGAGAAAGGGTGGACACAAGCTGGAACATGGGAAATTCAGATTAGATACAAGGAAAATTATTTTTACCATGAGAGTGATCCAAGGCAGGAACAGATTGTCCAGAGAGGTTCCATCTGTGGAGGTGTTCAAGACTTGACTGGACAAATCCCTGAGCAACCTGATCTAATTAGGCCTGCTTTGAATAGGGTGTTGGACTAGATGACCTCTAGAGGTCCTTCCAATCTCAGCGATTCTGTATGATTTCATGACCCTAGCTACAGAGCAAGCTAAGCAGCACAGCAAGGCTCTTCTACTTAGGCAAGAAGCATGCAGCTGGTTCAGGCACCTCTACATGACATTGCAGACTGCAGTACAGACCTGCAATAACAGCATGGCACACCCAAGTTACCTTGTATCTTGCTAGTCAGATAGCATTAACACTGGGATTATGGGTCAGGAACTGAAGAAGTAACCCAGGATCTATGATAAACTCTAGCAGCTTTGCTGAAAGCCCTGCTGGTGTGTCCCCACTGCCTGTAGCAGCCCATGAGTGGGATTTGCGCAGCTGTGAGCAAGCCCAGCTGTGCTGCAGTCACACCTCAGCATCTGAACCCACTGAGTATCTGAGGCTGTGGCTCAGCAGCCATGATATGGGTGCACAGAGTGCTTTGCCTCCTGGGTGCACGCTCTGCCCAGAGCCACAAGCAGTGGCTGCATCCGACGTTGCCTGTGCTCAGCCTGCCAGCCTGTCCAAACAGAGGGACATCCTCCCTCCCAGGGACCAGAGCCTGCCCTGGCACTGGAGCAGCAGCACCTGGGCTCTGGGCTCTCCATGGCATGGCCTCTTTGCCAGCTGCTGACCCTGAGGGGGACCTACCTGCCTTGCTGCTGCGTGTTGGCTGGTGGTGACAGGCACGTCAGGACATGGCAGTTGCTCTGGGTCAGCCCGAAGGCCAGCCCAGAGCAGTATCTCCCTGGCAGTGGCTGAGAGCCTTGCTGGTGTCTGAGGCTGACAAAGTACGAGAATTATGAGAATGGATGGATGTGCTGAGGCTTTCCCTGAACACTGCCCCATTCCCCAAGTGCTCCTGGCTCAGGCACATCCTAATCCCAACGCATTTGTTGTGTGTGGAGTCAGGAGTGTGCACCTGGTTCTCCTCCCATGAATTTGTGTGGCAGATTTTTTGACCAAATGGAAACATTCAGCAGCCGCTCCCTTGGTGGTGAGGAGCTGTGCAGATTAATTATGAGTGGTTTGAAGAATCCCTTCCTTCTGTCTTTGGCCACCTGCTAATTTCACTTGATACCCCTACTTCTTGCGCAGGGAAATTCAGTCATCTATTCACTCCCTCTCACTGTCCTCTCTTAATTTTACAGACCTTATCTTACATGTGCTGGCTGTCTCCTCTCCAGCTTGAAGGGCCCAAGGCTGACTGGGCATTTTCAAGTGCTGAAGGACATTTCAGATGCCTGTGCCAGATGCCACTGAATACTCTTTCCAGTGGGAGGGACCTCTGTGGGGTGCTGGAAAATACCTCTCATTCTGATTCATGTTTGTGTTGAAGAGATGAGAAACTTGTCTGTCTCCCCAGCATACATTAAGTGTATGATGTTCTCCTCAAAATGGACTCACCTATACTAGGAGAACCCAGCTAAGCCTGATTTGGTATGAAAATCTCTTGGCTCAGCAATTCCAATACAAACACATTTCTGAGGACCCCAGCTGAAGTGCCTATTTTTATGGTTATTGACATTACTGCTCTCAGGAGTCAGGTTTCAGAAGAAAGAATCTAATTTTTTTCTGACATTGTAAAATTTGAGGGGAAGGTTAGCAGTCTCTGGAGAGTAAGTGAAGCATTTGGCTCCACCAGCTGCACAGGGAATATGATCTGGGCCAAATATAAGAACTTGGGGATTTATACATTTGTTTTGGATGTTAGAAGTTAAATTAAAGTGATGGTTCTCCTTACAGCCATACTCACATATGCCTGTCCCACACCATTTATGGTATTCCAATGTTTCTCTTCTGGATTGGCCTTGTCGTTGCTGTGCAGAATCTGAAGCTTTCCTGGGAGGGAATCTCTGGATGAATGTGTAGACAGACTAGTTTTTCCTCAGAGAACTATGGACATGGTTGACCATGACCATGTTCACCCTTTTTTTCTGTTTCATCATCCTGGTTGTCTCATAAGTATATGAAACAACATTTATAGCGCTCTCTGCTAAGAAAAGAGGTTCCTGTGTGCCAGAGACTAAACGTTTTCCTCTCTTTACATGATAAAATTGTTCCACAGAGAGAGATTTCTCCACTGCTGCTTTTACACTGGGAGATGGACTAATTTCCTTCTTTGGCAGCAGAACTGTGGCTGTGGAACTGCAGAAAAAGTGTCCTTATATCCTCTTGGACTGACACTGTGGAATAATTACTGGAGGTGACTTAGAAATGAAACCTATATTAAAGGTACGGCATTGTTCACACATTAAGGAAAGGTATAACATTGAAGAAGCTTTCAGGGTGGAATGCAACTGGTATGCAAGGAATCCACTCCACAGTGGTTCCCTAGACAACAATACCTGCAAACCAGCATGGAGAGTGGAGCAGAGTGAAGACTCCGTGGCCAGGCTCTGTGAATCACTGCAGAGATGGGAACTTCATGGTACTATGGTACTGATAAGCTGCCTATTTGCCACCCTGGGCCAATAGTATGTCATATTTTGACAAAATGCTGTCCTTTGTGTGAGCTTTGCTCATTAGAATATTATTATAATACCAAAACACACCTCCATCCCAAAAGTTACCCACCTCCAAGGTGCAACCACCCCCCCATGGAGCATGTGCTCTGAATTTTTTCTAGCATATACTTTAAAAGCAAAGTGAGAGAACTTTATACTAATCAAAGTAAAGGTATGTATGACTAGAATCACTCAAGCTCCACGTAAAAGGAAAAATAGGATAAGAAGACCCGAAAAGAGGAAGACTACTGAGGAAAGATACCATCATAGACAAGTCAGGAGGACATCACTGACTTCTGGGATCAGTCGACAGGCTGAACCTCTCTTCCCTCCACCATAGGGATACCTATTGGGTAAGATTCGAACCCTCAGTTATACCGAGTGCTTCCCCAGGAAACAGAATTCTTTAGAGCTCTTTTCTTTCATAATTTTATGTGCTCGTAGTCAACTGTATTATCATTTACACATGCTTTGCACACAGTGTATTTATCACTGGCACTCCATAAGAACCTGTATTTCTGTTGCTTTAATAAACCGCACTATTCGTTAAGCTACCTGTAAAAGTTTCTCATTGAGTGCCGCCAAACTCTCTAAGTCTGGCCATGTGAGTCTGTGGAGCACAATTAAGCTGAAAGGGCAGTGCACTATTAGTGCATCTGTAATTGTGAGAGTTCAATAAGTTGAATGCAACCGGACTAATAGTGCCAAATTGGGTATCACTCAGAGTCTAAACCTAGCCATCCCCTGCCCCTCTGATATCTGAGGATAAGCTGGAACACAAGGTGGTTTATATTCTGCTAAATTACTTTACCCTTTCACGCGACACTTACCTGTTCTCTGTGTAATACAACAGGAGGGAGATCTCCTATGTGGCATCAGATTTCCATAGTGAACCAGGATCATCATGTGTTGGGTTCATGAGAAGTGTCTGCAGCAGCATCTCTGTCCTCCAAGTCTTCAATATCAGAGGTCTTAAGAGGCACTAACTCAGAAAAATTATGGTGGTAAGTTTTATCCTCTATATCTGGATGTTATGGAAGGTTTCACTTAGCAACCTACTTCATGCTAAGATGAGTTCTGTCCTCCTTCTGTTCAGCCAGGAATGCTACATCAGTGCCAGACAAAACAGCATGTGCTCAGTGGTCACAGAATATTGCAGAAAGGTGAGTTGTGTTATCAGGACCTTGACAATGTACCACAGGGACTGGAGAAGACTGGGCTGTTGTTGACAGTGGCTTGCACTTAGCTGAGGGAAAGGTGCTGGGCTTCCATCAGTTCACTCTTGCCAAAGCAGCAGTTCCCTCATGTCCTCAGCTGAGAAGTCCATAGGGCAGTCCTGCCAGTGGCAAAGGGCTTGTTAACATGCCCAGGAAACAATTAACACATGCAGTGCCTACTTGGATTGTTTGGGAACAGCCTGTGGCATGGCATCTACTAAACAGTGGATTATCTGCATAACAAGGAAGTTTGGCACCTAAGAGTTTGGCTTTCACATTATGCAAAGCATTCAGGCTACTTCCAGCACAGGCCAACCATGCAGTTCGGTAGGAGGGAGGCATGCACAGAGTAAGCAGTTCAGAGCCAGGACGGTGTACAGACAGGATGCTGATACCAGCACAGCTTTGTTTTCTCAGAGAGGAGAAAGGAAAGGGAGGGGTTTGACCTTAAGACTTGGAAAAGAAAATGCTGGAAAGGTATTTCTTGGTGTTTCTTGAACTGTGACAGTCAAATTGCAGATGACAAATAAGACCCCTTTTTAGGCTGTACACAAGTGTGCAAGAGAGCATGTGTGTCTCTGTGGCAATGTACAAGGGTTCCCCCACACACCTGCATTTTCTATTGCCTTGGCGCAAATGCTATGCCATCTGTCCTGCTGGGAAATGTCCCAAATGAACAAGGCTGGTTGGCCTATGGCAAAAGTCTTTTACCAATAGTCCTCTGAGGGCATATTGGGCTGGACACTTTGATCACAAAAGTACCACTTTGGTCAGTTCCTCTCCCTTTTATTTTGATCAATTTGCTTTCCATCAAGCTTCCTCCCTGTCAATGCTGAGCAAGTAACATATTTCTAATATAGAAAAGGAATAATGAAGTTTGTGCCTTCCCAGCCAGATCAGCCAGAGGACCTTTGCAAATATGCTTGTCATTCACTTGTTATCTCAGACACTGCCAGAATATTTTGAGCAGCAAACACCCCTGCAGCCCTGCCAGCTGAAGGGGGTCAGCTGGCAGGCTGGCTGTCCAGTAGGGAAACACTCTTTTCCCCACCTCACATTGCTCAATACCTGGCTGTTTGCCACCTTAACAACAGTTTCCCTGCTGGCTTTGTTCCAGAGGTGTTTCTTGTCAGGGAACAGGGCTGAATGTGACAGTGTGACAGAGGCAAGACAGCCACAGTTCCAAGTCCAGGTCGAACCAAATAGTGAGGCTGAGCATGTATTCCCAGAGGGCATATGCACATGGAGCACACATATGCAACACATATGTACATATATACACAGCTGGCTGCACAGATCAGCACAGGTGAACACACTCAGCCTTCACACAGATACAAGCTGCATAAGCTGCCTCATCCTGATCCCCTCTGACAGTTCAGGATGAAGGTCCAGTAGTGGCAATATAGATAGATGCATGTACAAAGTGAACCTGCCTGCATCTGGGCGTAGACACTCAGTGTGCCTGGTAGTTGTTCCTGGATCACAGTCTCCGCATGCCACATAATGGCTTGTAAGAATGCAGCTCTAGAAAACTTTTTTCCTGAAGAGGGACTGGACAGGTGTTAGATATCTGAAGGAATGGGAGGACTTTCCCTCTTCCCTTCAGGTAACCTGTGTTTGACTACCTACTGCCATTGTACAAAGCAATGTTTTGCTGCTTTGTTTACAGATATCATTTTTAGGGTGTGGTTCAATGTTTTCTCCTACAGTTCTGTTAACAACCATTGCTTTTTTTCCTCTCATGCAGAATACTGGCTTCCCCAGCTCCTTTGAGTTATGCCTTGTTGAAACCTGCAGAAACCTGCAGCCTGTGATTTTTCCAGAAGTGTTTTCTATGTCTGGGCCCCAGTGGCTCCAATTCTCTGATGACTGTATTTTTTTTGCAGTTGTCACCAGATCTGACATTGTTCTGGGTGTGCCTTTCTAGAGGGAAGATAAACATGTTGTTGCTTAACTGTACTGCATGATGGGTCAGTTGTTCTCATTCATGTGGATAAAACTCTTCCATGTTGTTCAGCAAGGGCTAGATGACTAGATCATGTGAAGAAGTAAGTGAACTGGGGTTGAATATTTCTCCCCTTGTGTTGGACTTGGCTTCAGTGTGTACATTCCTGATGGAGGTCAGTCCCATTCCCACCATTTTCAGACAGGGTAAGTGCCTGATGTGTATTGGCATCTGTCTTGTACCTGATCCCCAGAATACTATGACAATCCTCATTTCCTCGGTTCAGAAAAGGAACTGGACCACCTGGACCCTGCTCCATTCACACATCTGTGAGTTAGAAATCACAGCCTTTGGCCATGTCTGTATGGGTATCCCATGGGATTTTCTTTCCCAGCTCTTTTGTGATAATGTTGTCTGGTTGCAGGAGTTGTACGGCAAATTTGTACTGTGGCTGCATTATGCCCAACAAACTTTTCCTTGGTGTCAGAAGGTCATTTGGTACTGACCAAAGAGCAAGCCTATGCTGCTCTTCAACCCAGAGACTGTACTAACTTATCTTTAATTTCTGCCTAGTTTCATTTCATAAAGTCTAATTATCTATTCTTGTTTTATTTATATGCTTTCTGTTTTAATTCCTTTCTTAAGGTGCAGTTCATTTTGATTTCTTTTTGTACCCCACACTTCCCAGTGTGGACTCTGTACTTTCCCCCCCCTCCCCTTTCTTTCTGGGCTACTTATATATACATCCTTTCTGAAGTTGTTCTGCTGGGAACCCATTCCTGCCAATCTTTTCCATGTACTTGTCAGGACAGAAATCCCTAATAATGTTAGTAACATTGATTTGAAAATATTTGAGGCTGATCCACACTCAAGACTTTGATTAATTCTGATAATGTTTGTGAGGTGCTTTGGTAGCAATATTGGTTAAGCAAATTCTTATCTCAAGCTTCTGCCCTCCTACGTAGAGAAACACAGCTATTTCTGATACTGCATATGAACTGCTTAAAGGAACTGACAAAGTTAAAAATAACTTTGGCAAAAAGAGGGTGCCTATCTCTCATAGCCTCTTCTACTTTGAACTTTCTTAACAACTGAAGTGCCTACATTGAATCCCTATTGTCCCAGGCAAACGGAAGGATCTTAGGCCTGGGATGAAAGTAACAGTGGTGTAGACGAATCTTTCTCAACTAAATAGAAAGATGATGAGCTACCATCAATGGACAATTCTATTTTCCTTGATAACCTTTTAAAATTTTTTTAGATCTAAACAGGTGTAGCTCTGCGCTGGAATGGATCTGACCTCAACCAGAGATGTGGCGGTAACCTCATGTTGCTGCCACTAAATTTTTCCAGCAGAGGCATACTTCCAGAAAGCACTGACTAGCAATGACCTTCTTCCATGCCCTGCACCGCTCTGATTTGTATGCCTGCCTTAGTGGCAGAAAAGTGAGAAGTAAGGTCTTCTTGAAAGCTGGTGTGCCAGTACTGAAGAGTATGCAAGCCACAAGGCCAGCTTGTATGGATTTAGAGGCTTACTAGTGAGTGAGAGAAGTGCAATTTTGTCTTTAGCATATCTAAAGGGACCTTCACAATTAACGTCCAGCCCATATTATACTGCGCTGTGAACTGTTGCATTTGCTGTGCCACGTTTGAGGTTCCTGCGATGAGATCATGTTGACAATGCCCCACCCAAATGCAGGTGCCTATCAATACATGTGGTGACAGAAGAGCAAGGCAGTCTTAGCACTGCTTCAGTGTGAGCCTTGAGGCACTCAGCGTTGATTCAGACACCTTTTTGCACACACTTGCTGGCTTGTAAGGCATGGCTTTATTCTACAAAAGCTGTGCTGGTACTTATGCAGTGTATTTTCTTTCTTCCTTTTTTAGCAGTATCTGTTGATATAGAAATCACATGTGCTCGTGTGTATTCTTGATTCACTCTTGAGTCCCTTTTAAAGCCTGATGTTACATTTACCATTTCCATTTCTCTGGCATTGATTTAAGCACTGGTTATATGCCTCAGAAAATAATCTAATTTCTTCAGATTTTAATTCATTTAGCAATATCAGGTGAGTACCATCTCTTCCTGGTGCATTGTTTCTCTTCGGTTTATTCCAAAACATCTTGTATAAAAAAAGTGGGAAATTCCCTAATTGCTCTGTAGTGAAAAATCAACTTTTTTGCAGAGGTCTTATTTTATTCTGTGCTCTCTTTACAGCCTGATCATCTGTTGGTTTTCAAATGCTCCTGAAATCTTCACGGCAACCAAAAAACTCAAAAGAGACTCCCAAGGGGTTTCTGGTAATCTAGAGCTAGCTCCACAAGCTGCTTTCATTTAAAAATAATTTTTCATTTAAACACATTGATAAAAATTATTCTTGGTGCAGCACCTTTGCTATCACAGCAGAGTAGATGTCTCTGAATGGTCAACGTAAGAACCAATGTGTCTTCAGACAGCCATTGCCAACTTTATTCACAGAAGCAGTTTTACTCCTCCACTATGAATAATGTTTTCTTCTTTGCACTTAGCTGTACCGGACATGAATCTTGTCAGATAAAAGACTAAACTGTGATTCAGAAAAAACTAAAACTATCAGGGTCTCCAAAAAAAACCCCAAACCAAATAAAGTGTCCAGATCTTATGAATCTATGGATTATTCAGTGCAACACTTCATTTGAGAAACATTCCCCATGAGATTTGCAGCTTGCAAGTGCTGTTGCCGGCCATCAGTAGATTAATAGATGTTCTTTCTGGAAACTTCCTCGCTCCTGAAGTAAAAACCAGCACAAAATGCTTAGCTTTTCTGCTTGTTTTCCTTTAGTGATCTTTTTATACTTCAGTTGTTACTGTTTCTTATGCATTCTCTCACACAGGCCTGCTGCTCATAAAATGCTTATAATAGACATATAAATATATAGACACATATTGATGCTTGAGATGAGACCATTTGGATCATCTTTAGAACCTTTTCTCACATTGAAACAGATTAGTCCCAATGATACAGTTAGTGGCACCACTCTTCAATGATGGTTTTTGTCACTTTCAATGTCACTAACATTGAAGCTGGTTGGAAATGTTGCAGCAAACACTGAAACAGTCAGATATGCAGAGACAGATCTGCTTTGTAATAAGCTACATTAAAAAGCTCACAGGTAACACAGACAAAGACACCAACATTTCCAGTTAAATTGAGTTTTGTACTTCTTTGGATTACCTGATACACCAGATTATTTTATTCAAAAATGTTCCCCATGGGATTTGCAGCTTGCAACTGTTGTTGTCGACCATGCTTTCAGTATGAGCAAGGCATGCTGGAGGCATCAGTGCACCCTGTGGAATCTTGATGAGCCATCTGACAGAGAATTCCCAGCCTCTGCTGCAGCAGCATTTCTGCTGCCCTCTCTGTAAAACAAGTGCTCCCAGGAACGTTAGTGTCAAAGAAACAGAATTGCTGAAACACTGATCGTTCAGAGCAAGACTTCTCATCCCAACACTTCCCAACACTAAGATGCAGCTGGGCACTGGAGTCTGGAGATGGTAGGACACACTTTACCTATTAAAACCTGTCTTTCTCCTGTTGAGTAATGAAATACATGCTTTTAGTATTCCCTGCAGGAAGTGTCTAGTCCAAAGTGATGGTGGTGTGCTATGTAGTTAAAAATAAATCGCATAACAAGCATGAGATAAGACTAGAGATATTAACTGATTTTTGAGGAAAACAGATTGATGAACAGAACTACCAGAAACTTAAAAATACTCAGGGGGAGATATACAGAGTGGGTACAGGGCAATTTTGGCCCTTCATGACGTTGGCCATGGCAAAAGTAAGGTAGCATTTCTGGGGCTAGAAGTTATTTGTGAAGACTGCCTTGTCCCATGCACCAAAGCATGGAAGGACTGTGAAGATCTTTCTGTCTCCTAATTGTACTCTCTTGACTCTGCTCCAAGGTTAGTTTTTGTAATGCATTTCTGGTATAGCTTAATGGTATAGAGAAGTCTGCCACATAAGTATGTATAATGTTTCACGCTTCTTATGTCTTTCAGAAGGGAGAGCAGGAAGAGAGCAACTGGGACTCCAAAGATAGCTCAGCACCACTTAGCTGTGAAGAAAAAGGTAAAAAATAATACCTAGACAGGTGCTGAATGAATGTCAAAGTTGCACAGTTACTTAGGCCCCTCCTATCTTTCCAGCAAGCATCAACTGAAAAGAACTGGAAAGCGGGCTCTGGATGAGGATGTGACATTAAGAATGCCCTTTCCATCATTCACCAAAGCAGCTGAGGAGCTCCTGTTACAGAGCAGGTGAGTGGGGTGAGAAGGCTTGGTGGTCTCTGGGTAGAACAAACAAAAAGAGAGACAACAGGTGGTAGAAGGAGTTGAAGAAGGAGAAGGATTTGGAGCAAAGGGAAATCGGAGTTTCTAGTATAGCGTAAGCCTGAGAAAGTGACTGCTCCCCTGGAAAAGGTCTGAAAGCATGTTGATCAGTTGCCATCACCAACAGATAACAGAGGTGCCATAATATCAGCTGATTAATATAGTTTTGATGCCTTGCTTTTGAATGCTGTGAGTGGAAGGAACATGCATATCATCCTTTGTCTGAGGTGTGGCTGTAATCTTCTTAAGTACTGTTAGAAATTACTCATGATCCAAACACCAGTTTGAACGCCCAGAACATCTCCTGACAACAGAGTAAGGTGCCTGCAGTTACATACAGAACTATTGTGGGTTATCTTGTATTATCTTATTCATGCCTCACTTCTATGAGAGTTCATCCACAATCTCAAATCACCCCTAGGAAAAACAGATTTTCTGTGTGTTCATCCGAAGTGTTTCCTTGTTGGATTTCAGTGTTTCTGTATTGCAATGTGTAGGCATGGACAGAGTCTATCTTTCGTTAAGTTCAGATTTTTTCTACCCAAGGTAGGTGTCTTTCAAGATGGGACAAACATTAAAAAGTGTTTTGGAATACTGTGATTTCACATACCAAGAAAGGATGAAATTCTGAACATTTTCAAGAGCACTAAGGGATGGGTAAACTTCCTGCCTAGCTTAAACTCTAATACCCTCTCCACTTACTAGTGTGTCTGCCATGAAGAGCATCACATTTAGGCTCTCTGTACGTAAAGCGTTACCAGCTTGCAAGGCAGTAGTATGTCAATCAATGCCCAATGTATAAACCCACTCTCTCAGCTCTCCCAGGAGCATCCCACACTCTACCTGCCCTCCCCGCTCCCACCAGTACCTCTGCTTTCCCGAGTTGCACACCCCTTCAGTGTTTTCAGCCATTTTTTTGGCACCATTGCTAACAAGGACTTGGGGTGTGAGGAGGCACCAGACACAGCCTGCCTGCCTGCTCCTCCTGCAGTGCCAGGACAAAGCAGAGGTTCAGAAAACAGATCTGTTTCCCAAGGCACTCTTCTACCCATCGAGACAGGCATTGAGGTACTAAGGCAATGGGCATGAAATGGGTGGATGGACAGTGGGTTCACAAGAGCAGTGTGGATTCCCCTTCCAGAGTGTACGTACAGTTGTTACAGTTGCTCCCAAGCCAGTTCCCTGCATCCCTCTGTTCTTCTTTTCACACCTCTGGCCTCTGAAACCATGATTCTGCACCTAGGAACAGCAGCTACATGCACTATGACCCAACTACTTGAAGAGGGCTGATGTTGTAACTAGCAAATGATCTCACAGCTGATCAAAAGCAGCAGAGTTGAAGTCCAAGGTCAGGTACCAACAGCTAGATGATGTTTGTCTGATTGTTCACTTCCTTCCTTCCTTCCTTCCTTCCTTCCTTCCTTCCTTCCTCTCCCTGTCTCACTTTTTTTGCTCTTTCTCCACTTATTTCTCTCAATCTCTCTCCCCAACCCCCTTCCTCTCCCTCTCCCTCTCCCCCTCCCTCTCCCTCTCCCTCTCCCTTTCCCCCTCCCTCTCCCTCTCCCTCCTCCCCTCCTCTCTTGCTTTTTCACTCTCTGTCCTTCTCCTTTCCTGTCATTGGCGAGGAATGCACTTTTTGGTCAAGGCAATGTTTCTAGGTCCTGAGTGTATGTCCTGGAAGTGCTTGGAGAACAGCAATGATGAACGTTATTATGACAAATTATTGACAAGAAGTGTCTGATATCAATAATGTTTTTCCCAAGATCAGTTACCCTTGCATCAGCACTTACTTACCAGGTCACAAGCAGTCTGACTCCAGAAATAGTGTGTCTATGCAAAATGACTCCTGTCCTCCAGCTAAGGCAGCAAATCACAAAGTGAGTAGAAATTAGTTTTCCTTACTCCTCCCATTAATATTCCCTTCTGATTCCAAGAAGCCTCCAGTCATGCTTTCCGGGATGGCCAGTGGCAAGGCCACGTCAGCCCCGTGCAATGTGTGGGACTTCTCCCCGTTTCCTACACGTGCAGTTTGAATTAGGTAATTGGACCAAGACGTTGTCATTTAAGGAACCTGCAGCATTACCTTTCATCAGTTGAGCACTTAGGAACAAATTTTCAAGCCACAATTTCTTACAGGTGAGAGATGAGCCCTGACATTTTCAAGTGCTTCAAGTGCATTGTGATTCTTCCACAGTCAGGCCAGGTTGTTCGTTTTGGATGGTCATTGTAATATTGTCCAAGGGGAACAGGGAATGTGGGCATCAAAATACGGTCCCCAAAGTTGTTGTGGCATTTGCTAGTCAGTCGGCAAGTTTAAAAAGGTACCCATGGAGCTAGAAATACTTCACCACACTTTTACTGAGCCACAGCTGCAATACACTGACTTCGGAATTAAGCTTTTGCACTTGGTATCATTTGTTTGTTCATTCATTTAAAGAAATGTGTGCGTTAGTACAAACAAAGTCCTTTTGCTTCCTTACAACGTGTGGAAACAAAGGTTTTGTCCGGGAAGAAAGAATCCCACCTATTTCTTGGGAGCATGCTGTGGGAATGGAGAGAGGAGAGGGGTGGTTTCCCTTCTTTGGTGCCCAGATATCGCTGGCATTGATGCAGCTTTCACAGCTTCACAGACAGAGATGCTGTCTCTCAAGAGCATCACTTACAGTGACACAGGAGTCAGCACAGGGTGTCATCTTTTCCTTAAATATATTTAGCTGCTGCCTAGCAAACTACTTCCATATTTAGTTATAATGTGGGTGGATTTCTTGGGTGTAAACCTCAGTGTGCTTTGGAGAAGGAGGACCTCCTAACCCTGAATGCTGTTGCTGCAAACACACGGACTGCTGTGGTCGGTGCAAAAAGGCTTCCTTCCTGCCGTCTCCTCCACACTTCCCCTCCAACAACTCCAGCGCCCTTCCCCAGCAACTTCACAGCTCCTTGAAGCTCCCTAGCAATGCAGAGCTGGCCAGGAACCTTGAGGGAGCCATAAGTGTCCCTGTAGTGAAAGAGAGCCAAGTCTCTTTTACCATTTGTAGAATCTGCTCTTAGCAGCTACGCCATGCACCAGGGTCCGGTGCTGCCAGAATGGCTGTTCCATATTTTAAGTACTGCTTCTTGCCTTGCAGGAAACAGGCTGTCATTTGTCTAAGACTTCAGACCAGCACACGTTGTGTAGGTGACTTGTTTCTTTCTGTCCATCCAGGATGCAGTTAGTATCTACATTCCAACTCATCCATTGCCGGAAGAGTCATACAGGTAGGACACAGTCTGGCATTATCATCTATGGTCTTTTCCTCCATAAAGTGCTAGATTTTGTGATTTCTTTAAAGCTGTAGTGTTCCCACAATTATTCCCACCGGAAGCTTTATCTTACGTGATCAAAACTTTTTCCTTTAGCTTTTCGTATTCACACATAAATCCACATTATTCCTTGGCACAAAAGCTTATTATAGTCTTATATTAATATTTCGTTACCGGAAGACACTATTCAGCAGGGCAGCAGTTCCTAGCTTGTTCTGGTGGCTCTACATGTTACATTGGCTGGGGCTTATCCCATAGTGAGTCCTCTTGTTCACGGTTACTCTGCCAACCCGTTCATCAATGTCCATTTCATTTACAACAGCAGCATCCTGTCTTAATATTGGCTATTCTGTCTAACAGAGAAAGTAAGGAACTGCAATGTCTTCTTATCCAAATACATTATTTGTTTTGCTTTAGCACTGATGGTTATTAACTTCTTCCATAAAAAAAGCTCTGCCTGATGTTTAATTTTGCTCAATAAAACCCCACTCTCTAGAGTTTGTGGCCTTCACCTGCCTTGTTCAAAGGAGGCAGCACCTCAGTCCTTGCGTAAGTTCCTCCATGAGGACTCAGAGACACCCAGATGCCTTTAGGGCTCCGGTTTTTTAATTTTTTTTTTTTTTATGGGGCAACTTGCCCCGAAATCCAGCTTGCCACAGTGAGAATGGGACCAGCAAAGAGACCCTCTGTGTACAGCACCCATTTAGAAAGAGGACTCCCCAAGGCAGAAACATTTTTGCTGTGCCAGGACAGTCAAGGTACTCGTCCTGCCTTTGTCCTGATCCTCTCCTCTTGCCGGTTTGGGAATTAAATTAGTGTTACTCCCTACCCAGTAATGTAATAGGACACGGTGGAGGAATACTGGTGATGGGCTAAATAAAGCTCTACTGCTATCCAGGGGTTAAAGTGAAATAAAATGTTTCATTTGAACAGGCCCCAGACTTATGTAACTGCACAACTGAATTGGAACAACCAAAAACACTGTGTATGCAAAGGAATCTACGTTCTTTATTCTCTAGACATTAACATGGTTACAAAGACTCATTGAAGAAGAAAGCGACTGAGAGGTTCACATTTTGTGCAGCCCTCAGGTCACTTTGCTGCCTCATGACATCCTCACTCTTCCTCTTCTATCTTCTTGCTGTGAAACTCCCGGCTCTTCGCTCGGAGCTTGTTGACCTGCGACTCTGCAATGTCAGCCCTCTCCTCAGCTTCCTCCAGCTCGTGCTGGATCTTGCGGAATTTGGAGAGGTTGACATTGGACAGCTCCTCCTGTGTGGGGAGAGGGAGTCGGTGGTGAGGATTCAGGAACTTCTCACTCAGTGGATGTGGCCCCTGGGTTTGTTTAGTCTGATGTCCTGTATAAAACAGGCTGCAGAATTTCCCTCAGTTCATCACTGACTGCTGCAGGGTGCCCAGAACTCAGCAAGGCCTCATGACACGACAGTAAAATGGTGTGGCCAAGACTGTTGTATCTTGGGAGATTCTTTCATGCCCCTTTCCTGCTATTCGTACTCATCTCAGTGAGCGTGCTGCCCCAATGGAAGGTGGCTCTTGCCCATTCTTCGAGCAATACTTACAGCCTCCTCAGCTTGTCTCTTGTAGGATTTCACCTTCATTTGCAGCTTGTCCACCAGATCCTGCAGCCTGAGAATATTCTTACGGTCTTCCTCAGACTAGAGCGGTTGGCAAGCAGGAAAGAGAATGAATTGTTGGTTCTGCATCATGTGAGGTTAACAGTTCCCCTTGGGGATGGTGTGCACAAAATCTGACTTGCTGTGAGAAAACTCTGTCAGCCCAAGGCGGCCTCCTGCCTTACCTGGTAGGTCAGCTCCTTCACCCTCCTCTCGTACTTGCGCACACCCTTCACGGCTTCAGCGCTGCGCTTCTGCTCAGCATCAACCTCCCCTTCCAGCTCCCGCACCTGCAATGAGAAGCCTATCTTTGGAGCTTCCCTGGTATCTCTCCAAGGGACATGCTCACTCATGCACAAATAGAAGTCCCACGCACTCTGGCCTCCAGCTTCTGGATTTGCTTCTTGCCTCCCTTCAGGGCCAACTGCTCGGCTTCATCGAGACGAAGCTGCAGGTCCTTCACTGTCTGGTCCAGGTTCTTCTTCATCCTCTCCAGGTGGGCACTGGTGTCCTGCTCCTTCTTCAGCTCTTCTGCCATCATGGCCGCCTGATGAGAGCAAGGGATCAAAGCCATTTGGGGGCTGGAGACATTCTGGGTGAGAATATATCCATCATTAGCAGTGAAAGGAGCCCCCGACTCACATCTGTGATGGCCTTCTTGGCCTTCTCTTCAGCATTGCGGGCTTCCTGGATCGTGTCCTCCATTTCACCCTGAATTTGGGCAATGTCTGTTTCCAGCTTCTTCTTGGTGTTGATCAAGCTGGTGTTCTGTTGAACAACAAAAAATACTGTCCAGTTAGTTCCAAAACAGAACACTTATCTTAGAAATTTGCTGTTTAAATTTAAACTTATCATCTCTATGTCTAATATTAGCATCCTCCTTCAAATGGTCCATCCTGTCAGGTCATACACAGCTAGAGAGCGTAGAGTTCTTAAAATCTTAAGAAGCACTTCCTACTCCTGTTAATGCAATCCTACTCATTTAGCTATAATCCAATTCTTTGTACAAGCCTTTTTATTACAAGAGATGATTTAAGACTTTACAAGGATGAAAAACCTGGAAAGAGAAAAATAAAATGGCTCTTGATATTTTGAATGTCATGAATCTAACCTGAGTGTGGAGGAGCTGAACTCTCTCACTTGCATCCATCAGTTCCTGCTCAGCCACTTTCCTCGACCGCTCCGTCTGCTCCAGGGCTGCCCGTAGCTCCTCTATTTCAGCCTGCAACAGGTTTGCTCTGCGCTCCACCATGGCCACCTGCTCCTTCAGGTCCTCCTGTGTCCTGAGAGCATCGTCCAAGTGTATCTGGGTATCCTTTAAGAGAGAAAAGAGAAATTATAAGGCGGTACAGCACTGTTGCACAATGGCTATTACTACCAGTCTAATAATCATTATGTCAGTATAATACATATATATTTATAGATATGATATGTATTTATATGCAGAATTATTATGTCGGTATATGCACAGTATCTAAGAATGTGAGCAGAGGAGATCGATACATGGTATTGCACACTGTCCCAGGCTGAGTGACAGCCCTGCCTAAATTTAAGGCTGCGCCAGGGGAAGGTAAGCCTGAATTAAAACTCCAGCTGACTGACAAAAGTAGCTTACCAGGTGAAGGAAACTGGACCTTTGTCCCTGCTTGGGGCAGAAGAAAGAACCTTCCCCCATCCTCTGAAGTGCCACTACATAACAGACACGATACTCTGGGCTTGAAAAATGAAGAGCACATGAGTAACTGACAGGACCCAGGAAAAGTCAACCATGTCAAGTTGATCCAGCTGGAGAGAAAACCCACTCACATTAGAACCAGTGCCACCAGAAAAGTACATAAGGTATTAGCAATGGGAGATTCCTTACTGAGAGGCACCAAAACACCCATTTACCATCCAGACAATTTCTCTAGAGAAGTTTGCTGCCTACAAACAGCTTGCATTCATGGTGTCAGAGAGGCTGCCAAGCCTGGTGAGCCCTTCAGATTATCATCCGCTCCTAGTATTCCATGTAGGCTTTAATGATATTGCAACAAGGCAACGTATAACCATCAAAAGAGACTCTATGTCCCTCGGAGCAATGTTAAAAGGATCTGGAGCACAGGTGGTGTTCTCCTCTATCCTCCCAGTCAGGGGGAGGGGTTCAGGAAGGAGGAGACAAATTGAACAGGTGAACGCCTGGCTGTCTAGCTGGTGCCAAATTCAAGGTTTTGTCTTCTATGATTATGGATCTGATCTGCCTTTGAGAAGCTCGGTCTGTTGGGAGCAGATGGGATTCACCTGACCAAGTGGGGCAAGAGGGTCTTCACCAACAAGCTGGCCAGGGCTTTAAACTAGACTTAACAGGGGAAGAGAATGGAGTTTTGAGTAACAGAGAAGAGCCAGGGGCTGCTGATATGTTAGGAAGCAACAGGAAAACATCTGTGAAATGCTCCAAAAGAATTGGAGTCTGCTCCTCTAAAAAGGCGATATGGTTGATAGCCCATCTGAAGTGTCTCTATACCAATGCATGTAGCATGGGTAATGAACAGGAGGAGCTGGAAACCACTGTGCACCTAGAAAGCTGTGATCTAATCGCTGACACTGAAACTTGGTGGGATGAATCACACGACTGGAGTGCTGCAATCAATGGCCATAAACTGTCCAGAAGGCACAGGCAAGGAAGGAGAGGCGGGCAGGTTGCCCTCTATGTAAAAAATGGATTGATTGCACAGAGCTGTCTTTGAAAAACAGTGATGAGCCAGGTTGAGAGCTTATGAGTAAACATTAGAGGCCAAGCCAACAAAGGAAACCTCGTGGCTGGTGTTTACTGCAGGCCACCTGACCAAGGGGAGCCTGTTGACGAAGCGGTATTACTTCAACTATGGGAATCATCACGCTCGCAGGCTCTGATCCTGCTGGGGGACATCAATCACCCTGACATCTGCTGGAAAAGCAGCACAGCAAGCTGTAAGCAGTCCAGGAGACTCCTGGAGTGCATCAAGGATAGCATCTTCATCCAGAGGATAGACAGCCCAACCGGAGGAGAAGCGTTACTGTACCTGTTGCTTACCAACACAAACGAACTAATTAGAGATGTCAAAACTGATGGCAGCCTGGGCTGCAGTGATCGTGCCCTGGTGGTATTCCCAATTGTGAGGGATATGGGCCAGATGAAGAGTGAGGTCGAGACCCTGAATTTTAGGAGAGCAGACTTTCAGTTGTTTGAGGAATTACTGGGTGAGACCCCCTGGGAAAGTGCCCTCAGGGATAAAGGAGCACAAAAGAGTTGGCAGCCCTTTAAGAACATTTTCCTTAGAGTGCAAGAGCTCTCGATTCCCATGTGTAAGGAATCAGGCAAGGAAGGCAGGAGAACAGCATGGCTGAGTAAGGACCTCCTGGTCAAACTGAGGTGTAAGAAGGAAATGCCTAGGCAGTGGAAGCAAAGACATGTATCCTGAGAGTATAGGGATGCTGCCCGGATGTGTAGGGGTAGGATCAGGAAAGCTAAGGCACAGTTGGAGCTGTATTCCTGTTGTATTAAGGTTTGGTGTGGCCTCACCTTGAGTATTGTGTGCAGTTCTGGGTCTCACAATTTAGAAAGGATGTTAAGGGTCTTGAGTGCATCTAGAGGAGGCCAAGAAAGTTGGTGAAAGGGCTGGAAGGCATGTCCTCTGAGGAGCGGCTAAGGACACAGGGTTTGTCTAGTCTGGAGGGAAGAACGCTGAGGGGCGACCTCATTGCCCTCTACAGTTTCTTGAGGAGGGGAAGAGAAGAGGGAGGTGCTGATCTCTTGTCCCTGGAACCCAGTGACAGGATGCCGTGGATGCCCCATCGTTGGCAGTGTTCAAGGTCAGGTTGGATGGGGCTTTGAGCAGCCTGATCTACGAAGAGAAGTCCTTGCCCCCGGGAGAGGGGCTGGACTGGACGATCTTTGAAGGTCCCCTTCAACCCAAACCATTCTATGATTCAATGATATTAGACAAGCTAGACACCTATGTGCACATCCTTAGCTAAACATACCTTGAGCACTGCCTGTGTATTTCTCAGGTTCTTTTGTGCCTCTGCAGCCACGCGGTTGGCATGGCTCAGCTGGATCTCCATTTCATTCAGGTCTCCCTCCATCTTCTTCTTCAGTCGCAGGGCTTCATTCCTGCTCCTGATCTCAGCGTCCAGGGTGCTCTGCATGGACTCCACAATTCTGAGGTGGTTTCTCTTCATCTGGTCGATCTCCTCATCTTTCTCTGCTATCTTCCTGTCAATCTCAGACTTCACCTGGTTGAGTTCAAGCTGGAGGCGCAGGATCTTCCCCTCTTCATGTTCTAGGGAGGCCTGGAAAAGTGGACGCAAACATCTATAATGTTGATAAAGCTACTGCTTGCTTTCTAGGTAGTTACAGAATATTTCAGGAAATCTCAGCTGGCTGCACTCCCCAGCCAGGACAGAGCAGGACCAAACATTTCTTAGCCACATTTCCCCATTGCTAATATTTTTAGTGCAGATACCAGTGATTATGGGCACGTACCTCAGCTTCCTCCAGGGAGGCTTGGAGTTCAGATTTCTCCTGCTCAATCTGTTTCTTGACTTTCTCCAGCTCATGAATCGCCTTTCCTCCCTCAGCAATCTGCTCTGTGAGGTCGGAAATCTCCTCTGCAAGGAAGGGTGAAAAGTGGCACGGTGAGGCACACAGCAGAGTGGGGAAAGGCCCTGGTGCACCAAGGTAACTGGCCCAGACCCGTTTAGTGTGGCAGATAGACAAGCTTGTGAGAAAGCCCAGCCAGGAGCAGAGGGCCAGGGACTTACGCTGCAAGTTCTTGTTCTCACGCTTCAGCGTTTCCAGGTGGTCCAAGGACTCCTCATAGGCATTCTTCATCTTAAACAGCTCTGTGCTGAGAGACCGAGACTCCTTCTGGGAGGCTTCCAGCTCAGCCTGCGTTTCCTCGTACTTCTGCTTCCATTCTGCCAGGATCTGAAGAGAAACAGGACCTCAGTGTGGATGTGGCAATCGGGAGGGGATGCTCTGCCCAGGAACCCCAGGCCTGGAGCCCAAAAGACCTTGTCAAAGTTCTTCTGCTTCTTATCCAGAGCTGCGCAGGCAGCATTTGATCGCTCCACATCAATCATCAGGTCCTCCACTTCATTCTGCAGCCTCTGCTTTGTCTTTTCCAGAGAAGCACATTTGGCATTCACAGCTTCAACGTGTTCCTCTGCATCTTGCAGGCGCTGTGCCAGCTTCTTCCTGGGAGGTGGTAAGCACAGCTTGTGGTTTGAGAGCAAAGGGGAGTGTGTGGTGTGTGGCTGATGGGCCTTTCACAACAGGACGTTTTACCCATTCATTGAGTATGTATCCTACGCACAGACAGTAAAGACCCTCTCCCAGCCAGTCATTGTTTTCCCAGTTCTGATTCCCAGCCTCGAACAACCACTGTGCCTTCTGTCTCTACTGTCCACAGGTGAAAACATTCTCTCGGTCAGGGGAATATTCTGCTCTACATTTCCTAAACCACACCCTTTGGAGGATATACTTTACATCAGCCCTTACCCTGCCACAAAGCACAGCTTTAACTTTTTATGACAATATTGCTGTTGTGTCTTCAAATTTCCCTTGTTAGTCTACCCCTTTTTTTGTCTTCCCCACTTTCCCCGCATACTTGGCCTCCTCCAGCTCCTCCGTGCGCTGAATAGCGTCCGTCTCGTATTTGGTTCTCCACTGGGCCACTTCACTGTTGGCCTTGGACAGGGCACGCTGCAGCTCCCCCTTGGCTTCCTGCTCCTCCTCATATTGTTCCCGGAGCAAGTCACAGTCGTGGCGAGCAGACTGCAAGGCGTGGGCCAGGGCGTTCTTGGCCTAGGTAGAGAGCGAGGTTGGGACAAGGAATGGTAATATCCTGGGAAATCTCTTGCAATAAATTAATTTAACACAGGGAACATGACTGCTGGGAGGTTGTAGGTGCTTTCAGTGAAGGACAGATGTAAGTCGGGAGGACAAAGTCCACTAATCACACTCCCTGCAGAAATGAGTTTTCTCCCAGTGCGCCTGTTCCCACTGGGCAGTTAAAGTTAAGACTGTTTTCAGCGGCCAGCTGTAGAAAAAGTCATCACCTTTATCTCTTCCTCTAGGTGCCTCTTGAGTTCCTCAATCTGTTGGGTGAAAGCCTGCTTGCCTCTTGACAGCTGAGAAATCAGAGCGTCTTTCTCCTCCACCTGGCGTGAATATTCACCTAAGAAGCGCACAGAAAGGAAATATTTTTGTTGTCATTCGTGACCCAAACAAACTGGTTTAGGACGCTCTCCCCTTCTATAGCACAGAGGAGGCTCTGTCACCTGATTCTGTCTGCAGACGAGCTCTTTGAGCATTGAGGTCATTGATCATGCGCTGATGCTCTTCTTCCTTTGTCTTAATCTCACTCAGCTGGTCTTCCAGTGTGCGGCACATTTTCTCCAGATTAGCCTGTGAAAATCACAGAGGATGAAAGACCAGTGTCTGGATGCCTCCTTATTCTGAGCACCACGATTCTCACCAGAAAAATGTCAACAGACATGGAAGCTATATACTGCTCATTGGTGTTAGAAGGTTAGAAATACAGTTCCATACAGAGACAGAGAGGTATATTGTAACAGGACCATATTTTAAAAAGATATGTTTATCTTCAAGTTGTTTTCAGTATGTTTTTCCATACCTTGGCTTTGGAGACAGACTCCATGTTACTGGCCAAGTCGTCAATCTCCATCTTCAGCTCGCTCTTCTCCTTCTCCAGCTTCTGCTTCACTCGCTGCAGGTTGTCGATCTGCTCCCCAAGCTCAGCTGTGCTGTCCGCGTGCTTCTTCCGCAGGGCGGCAGCTGTGGCTTCGTGCTGCAGCGTGGCCTCTTCGAGGTCACGGCGCATCTTCTGAAATTCTGCCTCACGCTTCTTGATCATATCGATCTGAGCTGCGGTAGCCCCTCCTGCTTCTTCCAGGCGCTCGCTGATCTCCTCTAGCTCCCTCGAGAGGTCAGCCCGATGCTTCTCTGCTTTTGCCCGAGAGGCACGTTCAGCCTCAATTTCCTCCTCCAGTTCCTCAATACGAGCCTGGGGAACATTAGGGGACCCTTCACACCCGAGCCCTCCTCCTACCTGATGTCTTTCTGAAAAGCAGAAGGGAACCAATAGAGACTTGCCTGCAGCTCCTTGATCTTCTTCTGTAATTGCATGCCCAGGGCTTGCTCATCCTCAATTTTGCTCTGGATCTGGCTGATTTCAAAGTCTTTCCTTTGGGCAAAGCAATCCATGTCAGAGCTCAAGGCAAAAAGTACACCAGCACAGTGCTCAGGTGCCCCACAGACCCACTTACTTCTTCAGCTTCTCATCCAGCTGCTGCTTATCATTTTCCAAATCCATTATGCTGTCGTGGGCCAGCTTCAGGTCTCCTTCGAGTTTCCTCTTAGCTCTCTCAAGGTCCATGCGCAGTTTCTTCTCTTGCTCCAGGGACCCTTCCAGCTAAAACAAACAAGACCATCAGCGCTCCGTCAGCCAGGTTTAACTCCATACCTGTCCTGTTCTTGAGGTACGCCTGTGTGCTTACATCGTCCACTTGCTGCTCCAGCTTGGTCTTAGCTTTGGTCAGCGTATTGACTTTGTCCTCTTCTGCCTGCAGGTCATCCAGTGTCTGCTGATGGGCCTCTTGGAGGGCTTTCTTCTCTTTTGTCAGCTTGGCAATGGTCTCGTCCAGGGCTGCCATCTCCTCTGTAAGGTTTTTCACCTACAAATATGAGCAAGTGTCAAAATTTGGTAGAAAACAAGTTCACTGGCATGGTGACATTTTCACTTTGCCTTGTTTTGCCAAGTCTTTCACTTATCCTTTGGATGCTCAGACAAGGCCCATCTCAGAATTGTCCAAAGCCAAGGTGTCTTACGGTAGCAGGCTCTAACTCTGAGAGTCAGTGATGTCTTGGCCCTTTATGTGACTCCCCATGTGTGTACCTTGTTTTCTGTGGCATGTTTTTCCTTCTCGACCTTGGCTAGTGTTAATTCAAGGTCATCAATGTCTTTCTTCAGCTCTGAACATTCATCCTCCAGTTTTCTCTTCTTGGCTGTCAGCTCAGCATTAATTTCTTCCTCATCCTCAGCCCTCTCAGTCACCTCCTTTACTTTGGCTTCCAGCTGGATTTTGGTTTTGATGAGCTGGTCACATCTTTCCTCAGCATCAGCTAGAGCATCAGCTTCCTGGTGGGAAAATACAGGAAAGCTTATTTAGTGCTGAAGGAGCAGGTGTGCATCAGTAAGACCTTTTTGGAGATTACTTTTTTGGGAAAAGGTTACTGCACAATTACATTAAAAATTACAAATTTAGAATATGTTTTTAATCAGGTTTATTTTTTTATGACCTTTTTTTGTCATCAGATACTGTGTCTAGCTCCATTACGTTTTACCTTGCTTATTTCAGGTATGTCGGTGGGTTACTTGGATTTAATCGATGTTTTCCTTTTCTCCTTTGCAAAGTGATTGTATTTTATAACGTGCCATATTCAGATTTATGTGGAAGTATTGAGAAAGGTAAATAATTCTACCGCTGAGGAAATATTTGAAGCTCCCATTCATGATTTATACCCAGCCAATACAGTCAGTGGAGGCTAGAACAAGATTCATCTTTCCCTGAAATGGACGCTTCAACTCAAGGGTATTGCCTAAGTGTTCCCTGAGTTTCTGAGAGGCCAAATGGCATCGTAGACAAGTGTACAAGGCTGGCACTTGTGTTGTAGGACGTAATGGGCATCTGCATCTTCTGGGAGCAGTAGCTACAGGAGCTCAGGTGAGATACGCCATAAGAAATGGCGCTAGACTATTCATTTTGACCACTGAACTAAGGCAGAGTAGCTGGTCAATTGAATCACTGTCCCTACTCCACTAAATACACTACAGTGACTATAACGAGGCTTTATGTCACGAACTCACATGGAGACATGTACATGTAGGCATTAAGACTAAAAAGTCATTGTTTAGCTTGATCTCCACTTTGTAATAGTGAGACTGAGTGGGGAAAGAATGTGGCCTGAATTTTACCTCTAGTTACATGGTATTCAGCTTAAAATATTTTGTAAGGCAGTTTAGTATGCAGTGTGAGAGTTCTGTAGTATGAGAGAAGAGTTAGATCTTATTTACTCATTTCCCTTATAAAAAAAAACCAAACAAAAAAGTAGAATAATGTTACTCACAGCCTGCACTTGGAGCTGCAGATCGTTTTTCTCCTGCACCAGTTTCACCATTTTCTCCTCCAGCTCCTTCCTCTTTGCCTCAGACTTTGCAAGCTCTTCCTTGGTTTTCTCAAACTCTTCCTTCATGTTGGCCATCTCCTTCTCCGATTCTGCACTCTTCAGCAAGGGCTTGATCTTGAAGAACAGCTTCATCCAGGGCCAATGCTTGACGTTCATGAATGCACGAATATTGTACTGGATGCAAAAGATGGACTCCCTGAAGCATAATTACAATGTACATTGAATATTTTCAGTATGACAAGTGCCAACACTTTCCCCCAAGTACAGTGACTTTGACTGAGGATGAGGAATGTCTACCTCCTCTCCACCATTCTCCGGTACTCCACTCTCATCAGGAAGCCCCTGCACATGGCTTGTGTGCGGGTGATGAGCTGTGCCAGCTTCTCATCCCTCATCTCCTCCAGGAGTCCCAGCAGCCCAGCTTTGAAGAACACCTTGCGAAAGGGAATGTTGCAGCACATCACTGTCACGTAGAGCAAAGCACAGACATGCAGTGAGTGAGTCAAGGAGGGTTTGTACCTTGGTGTGGCCAAATTTGTACTGGGTGTGGTCCACATCGATTGACCCAAGAAGCTTCTCAGAAGCCTTCTTGCTATCAATGAACTGTCCCTCTGGGATAGCACTGGCATTAAGCACCTTGTATCTGTGGGGTGAGAGGAACTATGAATGAAGGCAATCTCAGGTCATAAGTCAACACTGTTTATTGAGACTAACCACAGTCTTTGCAGCAGAATGAGGCTGAGGAAGATGGAATTTCATCCCTTGTTTAGAGACACCGTTACAATGAAGTCCCAATCTGATAACAAAATTAAGGAAACTTTTACTGTCTTCAGGTGATCAGTCATAGATGAAAAGAGGACACTGATCTCCAGCCATTTCAGTCCGATGCCTTCTTCACTTAAACTATGCTGTAGAAAGTTGCTAGAGAGGAACATTGCCACTTTGTGTATAGGCGGAAAGCATCTTCCCCTGAAACTTGCAGCTGATACAATGGCCAAAGCACTCTATCTGAGTTTGTCATTTTTGTCTGAGAATGTGTTGTACCCACATCCCAATTTGCATTTTTTAATCTTGTAAGCATTGGCGTGGGTAGCTCTATTGTGCTTCCATATTCAGAGACACTGGCAAAGTTTGACTGTTTGATGAACAGCAGTCAGTGAGGACACCTGACTTATCTCTTCATTTCATAGCTCTCACCTTTGTTTGAAGTCAGCATAGAGGACTCTGCTGGGGAAACCTTTCCTGCAAATTCTGATGCCTTCCAGCACGCCGTTACACCGCAGCTGGTGAAGTACCAGTTCATGCTCCATGGCACCTAGCAATTCAGAGCATAAATGAATACCACAGTCTCCAGTGCGGACCAGGCATGGCTGTATCAGAGGAAGTTCTCTTTCTGCTTGAGAATCTTACCAGGTGTTTTTGTTTCATTTGGGATGATGCAACGAACAAAATGGGGGTGAGTGCTCCGTAGATTGGTCATCAGCTTGTTTAGGTTCTCCTGTGGGACCATGATTTATTATGTATTTATATGAAATATGGAAAAATTCTTAGGTTCTTTGAGCTTAGCCTATTAATGGAGATGCACTGGGTTGAGAATTTTCAACTGATGATATCTCAATCAATAGCTCAATCCTTTCTCATTCTGAACTTTGAACATCACCTTTTAGGAAAAGCAAGTTGCCATCAACCCAGGGAGAGATAGAGGATGAGTACTTCATAGTTTTATGTGAAAATTAATGTTTATTTTATGTGTAAATTTATTACTTCACAGTATCATTTTTCATTCCATAAGATTTTTTTTTATGAGGATCTGAAAGTTCTTTGGTTTTTGTTTTTGTTCTTGTTTTTTTTTTTTCTTACTTTCACTGAGCCAGTTGAAAGTGCAGGTTAATTCTTATTTACACAGATGAAAAGATAAAATGTTTACTTACCCGGAAAAGAGCTGAGACAGTCTGGAAAGAAGAACCCTTCTTCTTGCCACCTTTCTTGCCACCACCACCACTAGCCTCTGGTATAGCAAAGATAATGAAACATTTATGGCTTTAGGGACTATTCATGATTCCACAATTTTCAGAACCACTGTGCACCAATCAGATGACATTTCAGAGAACTGACCTGCCTCTCCTCCAGCAGAGGCAAAAAGTAATGCCAGTGTCTTCACAGATGATTTCTGATACAGCCCAATGACAGTTTCATTCAAGGGATCCTTATTCTTCTCCAGCCAGCCAGAGATGTTGTAGTCCACTGTGCCAGCATAGTGCACCAGGGAGAAGTGGGCCTCAGCCTTGCCTTTGCCAGGCTTGGGCTTCTGGAAGTTGTTGGACTTGCCCAGATGTTGGTCATAGAGCTTGTTCTTGAAAGAGGTGTCAGTTGCCTTGGGGAACATGCACTCCTCTTCCAGGATGGAGAAGATGCCCATGGGCTGGGAGAAGCAGCAAAAAATAACAGCGATAAAATACATATCTGACTTCAGAAGGAGACTGCAGTAAGGCACAGGAAAACTGAGAAATGGATTAAATTGGATCAAAAATGGATCAATTCTTTATTAAGTTTTGCGCATGCAGTTCTAGACAAAATATGAATTTGTGTCTGAAACTAATGCATTTCAGAACTGATAGTATCCCAATAATCGCACAAAGTTTTCTAAATAATTTGGAAACTGATGAATCAAAAGGAGATTTTTATTTTTTGCATTAATGCTTTCCCAAAGTAAATTTGTGTAGATAAAGATGTCTTACTAAAATTGACCTATGTTCAACAGATCCTTCAGCTACTTCCTGAAATCTTATTTTTTATGAGATATCTCTGTCTTTTATTTCCTGTACAAGAGGATGTTACACAAAACTGTGTCAGCTCATAGTGATGGTTTTAATGATCACTGTTCATCTAGTACCTTTTTTCTATATACGGCTATGATTTTACTTAGAAATTGCATTTCAGAAATCACAGTATTAATATTGAAATCATAATCATAATACTGAAAATTGTGTCTGGGTTCCTGAAAAGAGATCATTCATCTTTGTAGACTAGAAAACACACCTACAGAGAATCCTTGCCATGAAATTATGTGTGATCATGTTAATTCTTCTATTGCCAAACAAGCAAAATTACAGTTGATTTTTAAAAAATTCATAATAATGTAGTTAATGGATAACCTGAAGGTTCTTCTTTTGTAGCCTAATCACAAAGGTCCTTAGAAATTGCTTTCTAAATACATACAAAATTTGAAATGAAAGGGTACTTTCTGAATACAAATAACCAGGAACATAAATGGATAATAATAGGCAGGTTTGTGAAGCATTAGGGCAAGAAAAAATAAGGCTGAAGAAAAATCCTAAAATTCTGTCACAAAGAAATAGCAAAATCTTAAATGTAATCAACATACTTTTTCAATGAGCTCAATGCAGGCAGCCAGGTCCATCCCGAAGTCAATGAATGTCCATTCAATTCCCTCCTTCTTGTACTCCTCCTGTTCCAGCACGAACATGTGGTGGTTGAAGAACTGTTGCAGTTTCTCATTGGTGAAGTTGATGCACAGCTGCTCCAGGCTGTTGAACTGCTCAGTGCAAAGACAAGATTTACTCATTCTCAGGATGAAGAACTGCCTATATAGCTTTCTCCTATGCACTCAGAATCCTGTACGGGAATGCCCAGTTAAAACAAGGGTTTTTTTAATGTTAAAACATCCTATTAACTATTTTTAAAGTGGTTGGGTTTTTTTTTTTGCTTTTTGCTACCTGAATGATGTTTACATATATAATTTTTTTTAAAAATCAAATTCTAAAATGATTTGGTAGTCTTATCTATATCAAGGTGCAATTTACATAATTTTTTTTCTCTCGTATTATGTAAATTTTCCCATTGCCCTTAAAAAAAAATTAGACATTGTCAGTCCTGGCTTGGACTCAGGTACCTTCCCCAAATGTCAACAAAACTTCTCTGTCTGCACTAAAGGCAGCCAATGCATTCTTCCTCTTGGTATCACCCTTTGGCTCTTCAGAAGCAAAGGATATATATTGCTTTCTTTTTCCAAAGCCTTAGCACATTTTTATGTGGGACTTAAATCTACCTTTCTCTTCCTACACTCTGTGATATTTTATCTTGTATGCTATTTGTTAGTGGATTTTTTTAATACTGAGCTCAAATTATTGAAAAGCTACAACATTCATGCTAATTAAGTAAAAGGCAGCATGTAAAACAATGCTTATTCCTTGTGTATCACGTAATTACAGGCAGATCTATTGAAGCTCATGGATTATGCTGGAGAAAAAGCAGTGACATATACAAAGAAGGAAAGCATTTCTAGAAAATAAAAGATAAACTTTTTCAAAAAACCACAAAACTTGATTTGAAATTGCAAGTGAATGGAATGTTTTCCAAAAAACCCACCATAATTTTCTAGTTTCTCTTGAGCCCTAATTGCCTTTTCAAGATTTTACTATGATTTCTGTGATACTTGCATCAAAGATCTCGAAGCCAGCAATGTCCAGGACACCAATGAAGTACTGTCTGGGCTGCTTCGTATCCAGCTGTTGGTTGATACGAACAACCATCCACAGGAACATCTTCTCATAGACAGCCTTTGCCAGAGCACCCACTGAATTGTTCACCTAAAATAAAGAAGAATGCAGCAGAAGGAAAATAGTACCCAAAGCAAGAGAGTAAATCAAGCCGGAGGTTCCCAGTCACCAGCTGGTTTTTACCTGCTGCACAGTTTGACCCTTGGTCACATATTCATTCCCAACCTTGACTCGGGGGTAGCAGAGAGCCTTGAGCAGGTCAGCTGAGTTCAGACCCATGAGGTAGGCAGCCTTGTCAGCAACTATACACAAAGAGAGAAGGAAACAGTAACAGAGGAGAAGTGGTCATTGAAAGTGAATGTCCTCTAAGATGTTGCTGTAGGTTTCAGCACTGCAGTCTTGTGATAGCTTGAAGGGAAATTTAGAAGCATGAATATTATGGAAGCTGAGATTTATGTCCTTATGAAAGTAAATTGGAGAAATATACTTGTATGCCAACTGCCAGCTATGTAACTGTTTCTGTTATTGGGACTTCTAGATTTTGTTAATACCTTCTGTGCCATCCGGCTCTGCCTGTTCCTCACGCTGCTTCTGCTTGAACTTCAAGTTCCCGTAGTGCATGACAGCCCCTGTCAGCTTGTAAATGGCTGTTTTTTCATCAGCAGTGAAGCCCAGGATGTCAATGGCACTCTGGCAACAGAGTCAGTCAAATAAACCTCTGGGCCATGAAATGGAATTTTCACCATACCAGTATGCTCTGTGTCACTTACATCTGTAGCCATCAGCTCTTCCTGGTCGTTAATGCTGGGAACCGTGATCTCACCTTGACTCACAAAGTGGTAGTCATATGGGTTGGTGGTAATGAGGAGCATGTCTGTAAAGAGGAATAGGACATATCTGGGCATAAGAATGAAGATAAATGTTACACACGTTCAGATTCCATCAAACAATTTATAATACTTCCTACCAATTAGCTCTGGCTTCTTGTTGGACATGATCTGATAGAATATGTGGTAGCTTCTTTCTGCCTTGAGCTGGAAAGTGACTCTGGATTTCTCCAGCAGATCTGGCAAGGAAGGTAAAAAGAGTTAAGCCTGAGAAAGTACACTGAGGTAGAAAGGATGTGATCAGGTCAGGAGGCCTCTTACATGTTTCAATGTCAGCAGAAGCCAGTTTGCCTGTGGCTCCAAAGTGGATTCGAATGAATTTGCCCTTTAGAGGGGAAAGAAAAAAGGCATTTTGAAATTTCACTTAGACTGTAAGTATGTGACCTTACATTCTCCACAGAGGACAGGATTTAAACTTAGAAGTGGCTTTGTCTTTTTTCCTTATTTTTTCTTAAAAAAAGCAAACCAAACCGAAACAAATATTCAGGTAACTGTCTGTACTGGCAATACTAAGGTATATACCTATTATTATTTAGTGGATAACCTGAATGCACAGGAACAAGAAAACCACTAAGCAAGCCTTTTATTAGGTCATTTATGCCTCAATTCAAACAGATGGGTATAGAGAAAGCCAAGATGCATTTACTTCATTTTTTAATCAGTTAAGATGCTGTGAAGGTGGATTTTAGTGATGTAAATGTTAAATGAGTTTTTTTTGATCTTGTGGAAAAACAGAAGGCAGTTGTTATTTTCTGAGTTCTGGGGATAGGGGCACTGTACCCAGAACATAGAACTTTAGGCTGAGACTGTGGATGAGTATTGCGGTTTCCCAAGGACATTCACAGCTTATCTAATAAAATTTATGAATGGCTTTTTGCATTAAAATGATCAAAAGGACATGTCATAGAGTAGTCTGGTTTCTGATAGGAAGTCTTGAAGACATCTTTGTCCCTATCCCTTCCCAGAAAACTTGTATCAAGGTCTGAACAGTCAGATTAATAGACCTGCCCAGTTCTGTGTCTAAAAAAAACAGATTCATATTTTTGCTGATCTGATGCAGGCAGTTTCCATCCTGTCTGTCTGTCTGTTCCTCCCTCCCTCCCTTCCATCTGCATTATATCAATTTACACAAAATTGTATATACAGTCTGTAGGACAGATACGAGGAGTATGTATGTATATATTTATATTTATTAATATAGATATTTACACATATTTAAATGATCACCCTTTGTAAATATTTGTTTGATGTACTACATTTTAAAGTTATATTGTTCATTATATAGTCTAGTTAGATAGCTTTTAGTTGACAAAAATATGAGGAAAATATTAGTTCAATGAATACAATCATCTGACCATAACATTTCAGAAGTGACAGCTTCTGTTCTAACATCTTTGTTCACTTGTAAATGTCAACAACTTCTCTGATCAAAAACTTACAAAGCGTGAGGAATTGTCATTCCTCACGGTCTTGGCATTTCCAAAGGCCTCCAGCAGTGGGTTGGCGCTGATGATTTGATCCTCAAGCGTTCCCTGCGGGATGATAATTGTTGCTCATTATCCTTTCCAAAAAATCATGTCAGGAACAGAGAAAAGCATTGATTCCAGCCACTGTCTATTAATTTACCTGCATTTTGCCAGCCTGCTCCTCCTTCTTCTTCTCCCCACTCGCTGCAATTGTTGCAAAGTACTGGATGACACGCTTTGTGTTCACAGTCTTCCCTGCACCAGATTCTCCACTGTCAAACCAAAGACAGAAGCAGAGAGCATGTGGTCAGGCTGGAGGTCCCCTGGCATGGGGCAGCCCAGGGGGGACCCGAGCAGGGAGTGTACATACGTGATCAGGATCGACTGGTTCTCGCGATCTGTGAAAGAAGCAGAAATACAGTAGTTAAAACCCAATGAACAACACAGAAAGAATGAAACATAGTCAGGTAAGTTTAATGTTTTCAACTCCATGGTGTCAGCTTGACTTAAAAAAACAACAAACCAAACGAACAAACTAAAAGACCTCCAGATCACCTCACTGAGTGCAAGGGTGTCTTTAATTTAAAATAGTAGAAGCAATGGTGTGAAGAGAGTAAAACACACAATAGTATGTATGCATCAGAACCATGAAAGCTTTGGAACAGTCTCCTCATAGCACTGAGACAGAGTAACCCTTCAGAGAATTTCATGGTACAATCCCTCTGACACAGATATAACCACTCACCAGTCAGCATGAACTGATAGGCATTGTCAGAGATGGAGAAGATGTGTGGAGGGGCCTCCTGGCGCTTCTTGCCTCGGTAGGCCAACACCACCTCCGGGTTGTACACCGGCAGCCACTTGTAGGGGTTGACAGTGACGCAGAAGAGACCCGAGTAGGTCTGTGAGGAAGGGAGACAGCATGTTGGCTTCCACTTAGCCTGGCAGAGCAGTTCCTCCTAGCTACCCAGAGGAAGTCTGCTGCTGCTACTTACGTAGATCATCCAGGCTGCATAACGCTCTTTGAGGTTGTACAGCACAGCAGGTTCATGGAGGTGGGTCATCATGGCCATGTCCTCAATTTTATCGTACTTGGGAGGGTTCATGGAGAAGATTTGATCTTCCTTCACAGTCAGGCTCTGTTAGAGGAAAGAAAGGTACATGCATGTCAGCTAAGAGCCCAGAGTGGGAATTAAACGCTGTTTGTAAATCTTGCATTTTACCCACCTCTCCACCTTCAGTCTTGACGGTGACCTTCCCTGATTCTTTGCTCTGGATTGTTCCTTTCACAAAGGATTCTTTAGGATGCACCACAAAGACGGATGTCTTGGCATCGAAAGGCTTGTTCTGGGCCTCAATTCTCTCCTTTTCTGACTTTCGGAGGTAAGGAGCCGCCTCTCCAAAGATGGCCATCTCAGAGTCTGAAGACATGGCTGCACTTTACAGAGGGGCTTGTCAGCAGAGAACACTGTGGAAGAGCAGATATGTTGCCCAAATGAGTCAACATTTTTTGTTGCCATGCAGTTTATTGAAAACTTAAACAGCATCATAGAATATGTGATTTGGGAAGAATCTTAGGCAGTTCTTTGGTCCACCTTCCTGTGCAAAGCAGGGCAAACGTTGGATCAAATTACCCAGAGCCTTTTCCAGTGAAGCTCTGATTATCTCCAAGAATGAAGATTCCTCAGTCCCTCTGCATCCCTGCTTAATGTCTGACCACCCTGACGGTGAATTTTCTTTTCCTAATGCCCGATCAAAATTTCTGTTGCTACAACATGTGTCTGTTGTCCCTCATCCTTTCATTCTGCACATCCAAGAAGAGTCTGGCTCTTTTTACTTTATAACCACCCACTTTTTGTTGAAGGTGACAATAAGTCAACCACATTTTAATTTTTCTCAAGAGTGGACAACCCCCACCCTTTCAGCCTCTCCTCATACATCATTTGCTCCTACCTATATTGGAAGGTCTCCACTGGACTCCAAAATGTTGATGCCTTTCTTGTCACTGGGGAGCACCAAACTGAACACAGTGCTCCAGATATAGGAGCTGAATGCAGGGGAAGAATCACTTTCCTTTACCTGCTGGCTACAGTGTTATGAGTACCTGACAATATGCTGTTGGCCTTCATTCCCCCGAAGGCACACTGCTGAGATGTGTACCAGGACACATGACCCTTATCTGCAAAGGTGTTTTCTAGCCAAATGGCAGCCAACATATCGTGCTGTATGAGACTATTCTTTCCTACCTGCAGGACTTCACGCTGCTTGGACTAAAATTCATGATGTTCTTGTCAGCTCCAGGCTGAAGACTTTTGGGAACCTTATTCAGGGTAACATTGCTCCGTAGCGTATTCATGAGTCCCTCAGTTTGATCTCATCAGCCCAGTTGCTGAGAATGCATTCCATGCGAACTTCATGAAGTTCAACAAGGCCAAGTGCAAGGTCCTGCACATGGGTTGGGGCAATCCCAAGCACAAATACAGGCTAGGTGATGAGTGGATTGAGGGCAGCCCTCAGGAGAAGGACTTGGAGGTGTCAGTTGATGAGAAGCTCAACATGACCCGGCAATGTGCACTTGCAGCCCAGAAAGCCAACCGTATCCTGGGCTGCATCAAAAGAAGCATGACCAGCAGGTCAAGGGAGGTGATTCTCCCCCTCTACTCTGCTCTTGTGGGACCCCACCTGGAGTACTGCGTTAAGCTCTGGGGCCCTCAGCGTAAGAAGGACAGGGACCTGTTGGAGCAAGTCCAGAGGAGGGCCATGAAGATGATCAGGGCTGGAGAACCTCTCCTATGAAGACAGGCTGAGGGAATTGGAATTGTTCAGCCTGGAGAAGAGAAGGCTCAGGGGAGACCTTATAGCAGCCTTCCAGTACTTAAAGGGGCCTACAAGAAAGCTGGAGAGGGACTTTTTACAAGGGCGTGTAGTGATAGGACAAGGGGTAATGGTTTTAAACTGAATGAAAGAGGCTAGATTTAGATTAGATGTAAGGAAGAAGTTCGTCACTGTGAGGGTGGTGAGGCACTGGAACAGGTTGCCCAGAGAGGTTGTGGATGCTCCCTCCCTGGAAGTGTTCAAGGCCAGGTTGGATGGGGCTTTGAGCAACCTGGTCTAGTGGAAGATGTCCCTGCCCATGGCAGGGGGGTTGGGACTAGGTGATCTTTAATGTCCCTTCCAACGCAAGCCATTCTATGATTCTATGATTCCATCCATAATTTGGGTTCCTAATGGTGATGATAAATATCAAGCTCCTAGCGCTGATATATTTCTAGCACTGATGTGTTCTATAATGTGATTCAAATTTTGAAAAGTGCCAGCTGAAAGATTTGTGTTTCTTTTTACATTTCTAGACACCTACATAACTTTGGAAATTGGCTAAATCACTTATGCCTTGTGCACTTTTTCTGAGCAGGGCAATTTCTACATTCTTTTCATATTCTGTGTCTAGGGCCCCCAACCCCTCCTCAAAAAGTTGCTCTTTCCAGTTAGATCAATAGGCCCCAGGAGATTGGAAATTTCAATAGGAAAATTTTAAATTAAAGCATTTGTGGCAGAATGTTGCAAGGCTACTGTGATTGAATGCAACATCAATAAAGCACTTGCAATTTTGTAAGCTCAAAGCTTTAAAAGCATGCTGTAAATGCTTTGCATCCTTCTGCAAGTGAATATTAAGCAATGGTTCCAAAGCAGATCTGAAGTATCACAGTGAGGCACCATGCCAGAGGAAGAGGATATTCACAACACCTACCAAACCAAAAAGCCATTAAAAGCCTTGCTTGCCTATATACAAAATAGACATAGGTGCATCCAGGTGGTGTTCTGAGGACTAGCTAGTGCATGATGTCTTTTTCTGGTGCTCTGAATCATTCACTAGAGTTGTTTGCTTCTTATCACAAAGCAGCCCATCGTCATAACATCAGTCTTTGAAATAAGGTGTGCACCTTCTCTCCCTGTGTCACTCAAAGGGGAGTTTTAGGGCCAAAACCAGCACTAAATACAGATTCTAAACAACTACACCCTTCCAGCAACTGCCATCCTGCTTGTCCTCCTGCCATACTGATGAATGCTGCCTTCTTGGTTTCACAATGGCACACCTCCTCCAGCAGAAAGAAAGGTCCTCTGATGAAGAATGCCTTCCAGTCTTGTGGCAAGGGCAATTTTCTAAAGCATGGGTGGGGCAAATCAAACCCCCTCAGGCTAAAGGAAGCTTGGATTCCAGCCTCCTCATTTTTTAGCATAGATTCTGATTATAAAGTGAGGGTTAGGTGTGTACAACTGCTTTCCTGTTGAAACAATCTGTGAATGTTGGCTATGCTATCAGCTGTACTACTCAGTGCTAGCTGGGCCCCCTTTGCTTATCAAATTGTGTCCTTTAGGTGTCTTAGCGATACAAACAAATTTTTTTTCTGGGTTTAAACAGAGAAATATATACCCAGGTCTAAATTAGAAATAATCCTGGGCATGGACAATAGAACAATTTCAATGATGTAAGAAAGTCATACTGGAAATTTTAGAGATCTGTTCTGTCTGAATGCAATAAGACTCCCCCCCCCGCCCCATGTTCCATTGTCCAAGAACTTAAGTGTGTAAGTTATAGTTAACTTCCTATTTGATCTCATGCTTAAATTTTAGTGTGGCTGTCACCTTAAATCAACTGCACTGATATTTCTTTGACAGTGGCAGAAATCTGTTGCAAGTGACTTAACTCTGGGAAGTAGTATGTGAGCAAATGGTATATAAGGACAGATAATACAATAAGTTAAAATACTGCATCACCATTTATTTCTTTGTATGCTAATTGTTTGTGAAAATAATTATATGCAAAGTTAGAAACCTTAGTTCAAGAATTTACAAATCAAAGGTGGATATCTAAATGCAGTGCCACATGTCCAGTAATAGAAAGCACCTGAGTTCCTAGGAAGTTAGACAAAAAGGCAACTTAGATGTCATGTCGTAAATAAGTCAACCAAACATTAATGTTTGCAACAACTCCTAGTAGCATGCAGATCCTCCACTTTACTCTGTTTTGGTTTAGAGCAATAGGAACAGTACATCTCCTTTTTTTGTTTGTTTGTTTAGTTGCTTAGTTGATTTTTGCATGTTTACCAAGTTTCTTAGTACAAGGCTCACATGCAGATTATAGCCCTGCAGTATCATCTGAAAAGTATTTTCATATAAATTTTTTGGCCAGTATCATATACACTAATACATATAATTTGTTACAAACCTTTAAGATTTTGCAGTAGTCTGTTCTGTTGGCTGGGTCTATCTATCTAGACTTTGTGCCAGAACAGATAATTTACTTCACTGTTCCATAATTAAACATAAGGAATCCCCAAGAAGCATTTCCTGGCATGACATCAGTGGCTAGCGGCTTCCAGCACAGCCACGTTGGAAAGCTTGCTTGCCATGAGCAGCCTACCCAGCCATCAGTTATTTACCATAACCGAGAAGTAGAAAGGAGTATGTGGGCATACAGCAATTGTCCACAAAATTTTACAGAAATTTGTCACCACAAAGAAATCTGTTTTACAGGAATTTGCCACCTTTTTCTCTGTCCCTTAAGTGTGAGTAAATTAGGTTCTTACCTCCTGTGATATGAGAAGGTGCCTTGCAGGCTGGAAGACGATCAATGCTGTAAAGCAGAAATGGCAGACCCCGCATTACCGGTGCACAGAATTCCACAGGCAGGTCACAAAGTGAAAATACTAACATGCTTTATCTTTCAGATATTAAATCCTTGCAGACACAGATATGTACACCAGGACAGCAAGGCTGAAGTGGGACATGTGGACTGCAGGGACACAGTCCCTTTCTGCCAGCCACAGACATGCACTTACCATGAAGTTTTCTCTTGAGACAGAACAGCCCAGATTCAAGGACTCTTTTATAGAGTCTGGTCAGCACATGCTGCAGATGCCTCCTCTGTCTTTGGGCAAAGCATTTTTGGCAAACCTTGTTTTTGGCAAAGCATTGTCTGGCAAACTGAACGAACTGAAAACTGGAAAGTGATGTTGCTAGATATATTTAGAAATTTTTGGTCTCTTACTAGCTATGTGAATAAATCTCCTATAAATAATATGAGAAGATTCCTAAGGAGGGAATTTCAACTAATGCTGACTGGGGGGATGAGGGTAACTACTAATAACTGTGGACCATAGATGCTCCATGAATCTGAGCTAAGGGAGCAGGGACACACTGGGCAAGCACGGTGATATTTGGGTGCATACCTTCATACCTTAACTTTTTCTGAGGCCACCATAAGTCTGATGACAGCTCTTCTTTTACAGAGCTCTCTACTTACAGATCTTGGATATCAGATGTGGATTTTACTGTTGTCTGCACTGCTTATCTTAATCAGATTACTAAATATTACTCTGCTTTATTTCTTTCAGTTGTAACATAATATAGTGCAATGTATCAGGGAGAATAACCACCTTGAACCTTACTAAGTGTTCATTAAGTTGTATTCCATCGCTGGATATAAATATAAAATAACATTCATTTGTATATCTTCCAACATTCTGGAAACCTTGAGTGTAGAGATTCTTGTGTTCAAAAGCCTTTGCTACGTTTTTGCTCCTTTGATTTAATCACTTTAGGACCAGTTTTGCTTTTTAGCATCCAAGGAGCTCTCTGGTAATGAGATTTGTAGTTTAAATTAATTTATTGAAAAATACTTTCTTTACTTTAGTGGTGCTTATTTCCCTGTCAACCCCTAGTTCTTCGTATAACAGAAAAAAATCAATAATCCCTCTCCACTTAACAAGGCAAATATAGTACTATCTATCTTATCTCTTCTTGTATGGAAATCATTATTCAGTTCTCATTAGCTCTGACATTCTCCCCTATAATTTTCTAGGTCTACCTTCTCTCTCTCAAGATCTGATGACACGCAGTGTTAATACTGCACCTCCATAGATCTGAACACTCTTCATCACTATATTTATAGTTAGGGTTGCTCTTCTTATGTACATTACTTTGCACTTATCAACATTTTTTTGCCCAGTGTAAGTAACAAAAAATTATTTCACAGGTATTCTCAGTTTACTTTTTGCTACTAAGAATAATTCTGTGTCATCAAGGACATTCTTGAGACACCTACCTGGCTTTTTCAAGTCCAGAAGTATATCATCCTTAGCTGACAGAGGTCTAACATGTAAGACTCTATATGAAACTCCATATGTAACAAAAGGTAATTTTACTGTTTGCCTTTGCTGAGGCATATGGTCAGGATGGAGGTAATTCAGGTAAAGAAAATGCCAGGAGGACTGTGTGGATGAATAAGGATGAATAAGGAGCTCAAGGAAAAACTGACAAAAAAAGGCAGCATACAGATGGTGGGAGCAAGGACAGGTAACCTCAGAGGAACCTGAGAGATACTGTCCAAGCATGCAGGGATGAGGTTAGGAAAGTCAAAGCCCAAATGGGATTGAATCTGGCCAAAGATGTCAAAGACAGCAAGAAGGGCTTCTGTAACTACATAGGTGACAAAAGAAAGACTAGGGAAAATGTGGGCCCATTGTTGAAGGGGCCAGGGGCCTTGGTGACACAGGACATGGAAAAGGCTCAGGTACTGAATGCTGCTAGCAAGATCTTCAGGAATCGTAGGTCTCAGAGAGCAGGGAGAAAGCCTGGAGCAAGGCAGACATACCCTTGGTGGAAGAGGATCAGGTCAGGGAATACTTAAGCAAACTGGACTATGAAAGTCCATGGGCTCTGAAGGGATACACCTACAAGTTCTGAGGGAGATGGCTGCTGGCATTGTGAGGTCACTCTTGATAATCTTTGATCAATCACGGTGATTAGCAGAAGTGCCTGAAGGCTGGAGGAAAGCAAATGTCACTCCTGTCTTCAAGAAAGGCAAGAAGGAGGGTCTAGGGAACAACAAGCCAGTCAGCCTTACCTCGATCATTGGGAAGGTGTTGGAGCAACTAATCCTGGAAACCATTTTCAGGCACCTGAAGGACAAGAAAATCATCAGGAGTAGTCAGCATGGCTTTACCAAGGGGAAGTGATGCTTGATCAACCTTACCACCTTCTATGATGAAATGATTGGCCTGGTAGACAAGAGCAGAGCAATGGATATTGTTGACCTGGACATCAGGAGGTTTGGACCAGATGACCTCCAGAGGTCCCTTCCAACCTCAACCATTCTGTAATTCTAGGAAATTGAATGATTCTATGATGAATGATTGAATGATGAAAGTGAATGATTCTAGGAAAGTGAATTTTCATACCTGACAAGCTGGTTACATCTGTAAAGGCTCATTTTAAGGAAATAAGGATTGAGATAAAAGAGAAGGGCATTCTCCTTACCGAGGAAAGCTATGCCTCATAAAAGTGGATTTTTTTAAGGAATACACAAGCACATAGAGAAGAAAATCTATTTGAAATTGTGAGGCTGAATAACCAAAACATTTTCAGTGAAGTGCCTCATAAGAATCAGTTAAAGAAAGAAGCCATCATGGGAAAAGAGGAAAGGTTATTCTCAGGATTTATGACATGTAAAATGTAGGAAACAATGGATATAAATGAAATTATAAAATCTAATGGAACTGGTTTTCACAGTGGAGGAACATTTTCAGTAGAATCCCATAGTGAGCTGTGCTGGAATATATGTTGTTATGTACTTATTTGTAAATGATAGGTAGGTAAATAATGAAATAACAAATTTGGCTCATGATAGAAGCATTCAAGATATGCATAAATAAAGATTATGGCTGATTTGCTTGACATATAGCTGAATGGAATGGCCTTCAGTGGCCTTCCACAACTGCTCAGTTTGGAGAAATGAGGTGCCAGGCCAAGAACAGAGGTGTCAGACATAAGTGTCCTCAAGGAGACTGTGGATCCTGCTCTACTCATGAGTATCTGATGCATTTTCCACTGCAACCAATACCATTGTCCTTAGCTGTGTCCTGATGGAGGAAAAGTGGTCATACCACTGCAGCTGGACTGCTTAAGTTTCATGCTCTACTATTTCATTTGTTTATCCCTCTGACATTAGACAGGGCCCCTCTCCATGCAACAATACTTGGTGGTCAATGCCTTGACTGCTGAGCAGTTGAGTCAGTCATGACTGGTCTGACATTTGAATGGTGCTTGCCCAGTCCATCAGAGGTGGCAAGAACCAGTTGGAGCTTTTTCTCATTTTGTATACTGGGACATTGCCTGTTGGGTGTTCACCAACGTTGCTTCAGACATCACTCAACTATCAACTACAAAGAGTAAGTGCAGTTTTTCAGATCCACTTGGCCAACAGTTTCATCTAAATGCATGAGAATTTCAATGTTTTTCACTTCTTGCAGAAGCCTGGCTTTGTTGTCCATGACCATCTTGCATAACCTAAGAGTGTCAATGACATTTTTGTTCCTCATCATGAACTACATGGTTAGAAAGTAACATAAATATGTGTCTCCTAGCATTTAGGCATCACATGCAGCCATCATTTCAGGGCCAGAATAAAGGGAACAAGAGACTAGCTCTTGTTAGTGAGGGATGTAGGGAGCATAGCTTCATTCTCCTCATGCTTTGTATGGAAGGCCTGGAGGCTTTGGAAAGTCTGAGAGACAGAGCGAGCTGGTCCTTGAACAGTTTTAGCGGATGGTGTTATGCAAACTGAAACAAACAATATGGATAAGATGGGTTACCATTACTGGTGTTCTGAGGTTCAAGTTACCTGGAACTGTTTCTTCCCAAGCAAAGGAAAATCCTTCAGGTGTGCCCTTGACAGCAATAGAGGAAGTACAAACATTTCCAGCAGAGTAATACACCTCACTAGGGAGTCTCCTGCTGCATGGGAGTCACCCTTTCAGCTATCAATACTATATGCTGCCATTGGCATTCACTCCTTGTACCACACCCTGATATATCATTTATCCAGTCTGCATAGAAATAGCTAAATTTACCATTGCTATGGTGTTTCCTGCCTTGCAACTTCTTGTTCCCCCTCAGGATGTTATAGCTGTCACCATTTTGGTTAGATGAACCCAATACCACATTTTTCTGCTTTGGCTTGCAATTTCAATCCCAAGGAATTCTCTGCTACTTGTTAACATGTGTCTTTCTTCATAAGGTGTGACTCTAGTCTTTTGTTTCATGCTTCCTTGGCATTACCTGCTATGCCAGTGCAGGATCCTCTCTTTTTCCTGTCTCTTGCAAAAGTCCAGGAATCCCTAAGGCCTCTCATGTGAAAGACTAGAGCCTTCTGTTATTTATGCTTGAAAAAGTGATTGTGTCTTTCTCTTCTCTTCCTAGGAAGATTCAGTCAGATTATTCAGCATGGAGCTAAGAGAGCTACTGTCTGTCACTGTTTAACTCACCACTGGATAAATGTAGGTATTGCTAAGATAATTGTGACAGTTGACTGAGCCATTGCAACAGCTTATCACTGATGAAAAAAGCAGATTTTGTTCCCCTGTTCTTTCCCCTGCTCTTCATTTTTGTTCAACACTGGAAGGGGAGGAGTTGGAAGAGAGAAGTGGGATCTCCCACCGTATGCAGACACAATCTGCCATTTCAACTCACCTCATCTTGAGGAACTACTTCTTTAGGTTGAGCTAAAGTTTCAGTGTTTACAAATCTCTGTCATTGTCAGCTTTAAGCAGCTAAGTAAGGTTGAAGGGCCAAGTCAGGTTCATTTGTGAGAGTTCCCACTGAAACAGCAAGGATTTAGGTTTTTTCTAAACCTACTGAAAAAGAAAACAAAAGTCTAACATTTATCACTTAAAACTGATGCATTCATTTGAGCAATATTTCATCTTTCAGTTCTGTTAAATGGAGGAGTTAAATTCTGGTAAATGTTTGAGGAGTCTGCCCTGTTACTACACTGAAATGTAACTACCACTGCTTGTTCCTGTTTGCACACTTGTATAATTCAATTGAGTACAGTGGAATAGTACTGGGGAAGCACTGACTTACTATGTTTATAAAATGCACCTAGGTAAAGGGTGCCAAACAGTGCATCAGTCCTCCATTATGGAAAGTATCTAATGAATGAAACAAACTTTGAAGCAAAAAGAAAAATGAAGTGGTTTCTGCCAGTCATTATGTTTCTGCCATTCTTGTTTCCATCCATCTCTGCAGGGCTGGATTCCACCAATGCTGGAAACAAAGCACAGCACAGCTGAAAGAGAAGAGGCAGATGGAAAGACATCTCTGGATACTGACTGTCCTGCAGAGCAATGCAGCTTGGGCAAAGCATTGGAGTGCTGATACTCCCCATGGAGGAGAGGGGATTCAAGAATGCTGAAGAGAGATCCTTCTTGAAAAGAAGATCACAATTACAGAATGACAGAATGGCTGAGTGTCGTGGTTTTACCCCAGCCAGCAACTAAGCACCACACAGTCGCTCACTCATCCCCCCCCCCAGTGGGATGGGGGAGAAAATCGGGAAAAGAAGCAAAACCTGTGGGTTGAGATAAGAACAGTTTAATAGAACAGAAAAGAAGAAACTAATAATGATAATGATACCAATAATGAAAGGATTGGAATGTACAAATGATGCGCAGTCCAATTGCTCACCACCCGCCGACCAACACCCAGCTAGTCCCCGAGCAGCGAATCCCCACCCCCACTTCCCAGTTCCTATACTAAATGGTATGTCACATGGTATGGAATACCCTGTTGGCCAGTTTGGGTCAGGTGCCCTGGCTGTGTCCTGTGCCAACTTCTTGTGCCCCTCCAGCTTTCTCGCTGGCTGGGCATGAGAAGCTGAAAAATCCTTGACTTTAGACTAAACACTACTTAGCAACAACTGAAAACATCAGTGTTATCAACATTCTTTGCATACTGAACTCAAAACATAGCACTGTACCAGCTACTAGGAAGACAGTTAACTCTATCCCAGCTGAAACTAGGACACTGAGAGTGGAAGGGACCTCTGGAGGTCATCTGGTCCAACTCCCCTGCACAAGCAGGGCCACCTACAGCCAGATCAGGCAGCTGCCTTACTTTCTGTCACACCTTATGATACAACTGCTTCTCTACCATGTTCTGTGATTATTGGAAAGAGTCTAAGAGTGACAGGCCAGATTTTAATGCAGTTTGAATCATGGAAGTAAGTGGAAATGTGTCAAGAATGCCTGTCTCTGACCCTGTGAAACTCTCCTTGTCACATTTGAGTCCTAGTGGTTGCTCATATTATGGGAATGAACATAAGAATAGCTGTATCAAGATCTTCCTAGCCCTGGATCTTGTCTCTGACACTTGCCAATAGGAGATTCCCAGTTAGAATATGTGAACATAGCAAGTGTGTAGTGGTCTTGCTGAGAAAACTCCCACAGCCCTTCTGATTTGTTGCTTGGAGACTTTCTGAGCCAGTGATAGTGTCTTTGTATTTTAAGACTAAACCTAATTTTTATTCCATTAATTTTCCATTTCCTGGGGGTGGGTAGTTGTATACCAGAGGGACACATTGTACATCACTCTGTTGCAAAACCTAATGTATTCCATAGCAAAAGTTCTCTATTTTGCGACCTGGTAAAAAAAAAAAAAAAAAAAAAAGAGGAAATCACAGCTCTACAGCGTGGTAAAGAACATGGAGATTTGACTAAGATGAAGAGATAGGGTTATATCTAGCAGCTTTATTGTTTTAAAGCTCCCAGAAGTCCCAGTGGTTGTCAACACTAAAAAAAGACTGCCACTAGAGATACAATGATAGGCCAGTGCACACAGGAATGTCTTCAGTCAATCTTGGAAGTGGAGGTCTGATCAGATCCATAGGTGAAGTAATTTTGCAAAATTCTTGCCCCAGAAATCATATAATGGAATTGTCACTACCCTTGCTTATACCCAGTTCACAAAGTTGTTTCTGCAATTTTGAGGCCTACAGACATGTCCTAAATAAAAAAGAAAAGAAAGAAGAAAAAAGGAGAGTAGGTATTGCTGTTGGAGAGCTATCTTCCTGCTCTAAATGACAAAAAGAAAATGTAAAGAATAAGGTTACAGATGAGATGAAAAATGGTAATTATTTTAGGGCAAAAATGCATGGAATTGTTCATAAATATAACCATTACAGATTCAGAGAAGTCAACATTGAGATTATATTTGCAAGAAACTGGAACGAGTTAATGTCAAGAAATTCAGAATCTGAGGCATGGGCACATTACCTCCAGTTGAAATGAGGGCATGTAAAAATTGTGTGATTCTTATTAAGGTGTTAATCTGACTGCAATCTCTGGGCTAACAAAGTAGGAAATTTTTCCTATTTCCCAGGAACTGGGATGTTGACAATCACTGTGTCTGAAGAGTATACTGGCATAAATAAGGCACAAATACCTTTCTAGAAGCAAAATCCTGTTTCTCCTGGAATGTGTGTGCACTGAAGGCTAAAATGAGAGCTGAAATGATAACTTGGTATTTGATCTATGTGAGCTAGGTAACACTGGGGTAAATACTACCCTCCTATATAAATTCTGAGATAGGATGAGACCTTGTCAGCAAGAATGCCTGACAGAGAGAATTCAGAGCACAGTGGAAGTCACAGGAGTGCTGTAGGCTTCACAAAGAGGCAAGATTATGCTAAGTGCATCAGCTGACATTTGGAAACTGTTAGGGTAGCAGTAGCGGCACTATATAAAACCCTGATGACACCTGCTCAGAAATACTCTGTATGATCTCAGCCAAACCTACTGGAGGGACCAGACATCCTTGAGCTTCAACTGACCCCTTACAGGAGCTGCTCACCAAGCCCCTGCTCAACTCCAGACCTGGAGCAATGTGCTGTAGGGTGACCACATCTGCCCAGCTGCCACACATTCATGCCACCATACTTGCTCCTGCCTCTGTCCAATATGGCACTTTGCTGGCCCCTCAACACCCCCAAAGGCCATTGAACATGTCTCAGGCCTGCCATCAGCCCCAGTCATTCAGTTCCTCCTCTCTCCATGGTGTGCCAGCATAACGTCCTTCCTCTGGAGCTGCTCCTTTGCTTCTGGGCCTTGGTCAGTGCCCAAGAGGCACTGACAAGCCACCCACTTGCTTTCAGATGGGACAGATCCTTACAAAGCAATGCTATGGGTTGTTGCCTCCCTGGGCTCTCTGTCTCAAGCACTTCACATTGATGACTTGCCAAATTCGAAACCAACAGCAGCCTAGAGCCAGTATCACTGGGCACAGCACGAGCTGCCTTGTCCAGACAAGAAGAGGGCCCCAGCTAGTCCTGTCTCCAGCAGCTTTCCATCCACTCCATGAGTGCACAGAGTGCTTTGCCTCCTGGGTGCACGCTCTGCCCAGAGCCACAGGCAGTGGCTGTGTCCGATGCCTGCCAGCCCATCCAAACAGAGGGACATCCTCCCTCCCAGGGACCAGAGCCTGCCCTGGCACTGGAGCAGCAGCACCTGGGCTCTGGGCTCTCCATGGCATGGCCTCTTTGCCAGCTGCTGACCCTGAGGGGGACCTACCTGCCTTGCTGCTGCGTGTTGGCTGGTGGTGACAGGCACGTCAGGACATGGCAGTTGCTCTGGGTCAGCCCGAAGGCCAGCCCAGAGCAGTATCTCCCTGGCAGTGGCTGAGAGCCTTGCTGGTGTCTGAGGCTGTGTGGCAATGTATAGTGGTTTCCTGCACACACCTTCTACATCTTCTACTGCCTTGAACCTAATGCCCTTGCATCTCTCCTGCTACCTTCACTGCCACCTGGGGTTGAGCTCTGTGTGCAAAGGCATCTGAATTTCACTGGAAATTATACTTTTCTGTGGTTTTACCTCTGAATGCTTGTTGTCTTCATGTGGACTTGGGAAATGTCCCATGTGAACAAGGCTGGCTGTCCTATGGCAAAGGCTTTTACCAATAGGTCTCTGAGGGCATGTTGGGCTGGACACTTTGATCACAAACATGCCATGCTGGTTGGTTCCTCTCCCTTTTATTTTGATCAATTTGCTTTCCATCAAGCTTCCTCCTTGTCAGCGCTAAGCAAGTAACACATGGCTAATATAGAAAAGGAATAGTGAAGTTTGTGCCTTCCCAGCCAGATCAGCCAGAGGACCTTTCCAAATATGCTTGTCATTCACTTGTTATCTCAGACACTGCCAGAATATTTTGAGCAGCAAACACCACTGCAGCCCTGCCAGCTGAAGGGGGTCAGCTGGCAGGCTGGCTGTCCAGTAGGAAAACACTCTTTTCCCCACCTCACATTGCTCAATACCTGGCTGTTTTCCAACTTAACAGCAGTTTCCCTGTTGGCTTTGTTCCAGAGCCTAGCTGTTCTAGTCCAGGTAGATCAGAAATGTCACAGCTCCTTTGCCTGGACAGTTGGGCATTTTATCTGAGGAAGATGACAGGTTAGTCTGTCTTGGCCTGCCTTTGACAAACTGCCTTTCATCCACTTTTCCTTGTAGTGCAGACTGTTGCAGAGCATCACCTCTTGGTGAAGGCCAGAGCATATTCCCCAACCCTCTGGACAGCCATTTTTTCCCCAGACCTTGTCATTCCTAGGCCTTGCTCCAGCCCATGCATGATGTGTGCATGGTCTAAGAAGGCAGCTCTGGAAATCCTTCGTGAAGGGGGACTAGGCAGGTGTCAGCTCAAGGTATGGTTCCACTAGAATAAAAGTTCTCCCCACTTTGTCATCTGGCCCCAGAGATCATTGAACTCTGGCCTGGCCACTGTAATGGCCACAAGAGGTCCCAACAGGAGGACTGCACTTCAGGCACTCCAGCAAAAGTTTTCAATGGGCAGCACTTAGATCCTCTCATGATTCACAAAGGCATTGAAGGCTGGTATGACTGGTGGGAGAATCTTCTCCAACCTGACTGAGATTTCCTTGACATTCTGGATCATTTACGCAGTCTGTTGTAAATTTGAACCAGAATGGGGTTCAACCAGAATAGAGGACGTAGGGAAATTTCTGTCTTTTTGCCTACAGGCAGGCAGAGAGATTTGGCAGCAGAAAGGAACTGCCTTTGTTATCATGAAAGTTTACTTATATTTTTGATAGGGGGCTTTCACTACATATGCCTGAGCTTTGGACTTCCTAAATATAACTCCTGTCCCTAAGAAAACTCCAAGGGGTAGAATGTAATTAATCTTAAAGTTTTGCAGGTATTGGTGAACAGTAATGTTTTGTTTTGATGGGAAGTAGATGCTATGTCTTGCCAGGGGAGGAGCCATGTATGTAAGTATAAGTTAGGGGCTGATGTTTTGTGTGTGGGAGGGATTAAGGTGTTTGTTTAGTGTGGATGCAAAAGAGACTGTGTCCTGAAGGAAGAAAAGTTTTTAAGGATACCCTGGGCAGGGTAAGCACTTTTGAGTAGCACATCTCCAGTGCACTGTCCTTCTTAGTATCAGGTTTTTTCTTGCCTGAGCCATATATTTGCACATGTTGCATTATCACTCATCTCTCATCCTTGGAGCCAAGGCCGTTGGTAGAAGGGGTAGGAAGTGGCAAACAGATATTCTGGGTGGTCTTATCCCACTGTTTACACCTCTTTCTGCAATACCTCATCTGATGACGTAAATGCCAGAAGCCACCAGTGGTGATAAGAACTCACTAGGACCTTGTGGCTAGAGGTGGAAAGGTATGTGCATCCTTGGCCTGTCATGCCTTGTTGAAGGTGCAACGCCTGTTTTGGTAACTCCATATGACTCAGAGAAGGAAAGGATGCGTGCTGTCACCACCACACACTGTGGCACTCGGCAATTGCAGGGGCTGCAGACATTCTCAGAAGGTGATGCTGACCTGTGTCTGGAAGAATTTATCGTCACAAAGCATTTTTACCATAAACTTAGCTATTCTAACTAGTTGCATGATCCATGAATTTTCTATAATGAACAAGGGCCATATAAAATAAGATAACAAAAGGCCTTCCATTTATTTACAGGAGTAAAGCAACAGTGCTGCAAATATATGAGTATACCCCACAGTGGGGGAATCCTTTCTAAGTGAAGCTCCTGACAAACTCATACAGACCACAGGAAAAAGCATGGTCTGCAACATGTCGGCCACTAGCAGGCTTATGGTGAACTTGCTCATCCAGTCGGCTCAACACAGGTTGTTGTGAGTGAGACCTTCATAGGCTCCAAAGGAGAACTCACATTTCCATGGAGAGTACCTTGTGTTTCTCACAGCAGGTCTGTAGTCTCACTGCTTGGTACTTTTCCTTAATAACAGAGGTCTGAGTTGTGTTGCTGCTGACAACCAGGCCATTAAGGCCACTGCTGCCCTGGCCTTAGGTCACTGCATGAAGGTGGCCTTGAATCAAATCCTCAATGTCATTGGTTTGATGTGGAAAACAGTAGATAAGTAGGCAGCAAGGTGGTACAAGAAGTGCTAAGCAGAAGCTAGGATTTGTTTGGGAAATAGGCCCTTTTACAGTGAATGCTGGTGTACTCATGAGTTAAGTGGCAGAGAAGTCATGTGCACACTCTGTGCAATAAAGATCAAGGTTGTGGAAATTCAGAGAGTTGTCACACCACAGTGTCCTGCAGCCTATGCGCAGAAGGAAGACAGTATACCATGCCCAGAGGCCACAGTAATGGTGTTACTAAGGATGCACCACATGCTTCTGTGGCCAAGACGTGCTCTCTTAGGTACAAAGACAATGTAGATGTTGCTGTTGAGTAACCACTGAGGAGGCAGTGTGCTTGAAGGATGGTGTCCTAGGTGCATAGCTGAGCCATAGGCTGTCAGGATACATCCTGTTGTATCTCCCAGAGACACTGCAGTTTAGCACTGTGAACTGTCACATGAGGTGCTGTTTTATGTGTGCCAGATGGAAAATTTATATGCTGTTCCCTCATGTAGCAGCTGACAAAGAAATGCAGAAAGGCATGTTTGTGTTACTAACATTGAAAGTAAGTTTACTTGCCGCTGGTTGCTTCATATCTACACATGACACAATTTATTTATCTTCCCCTTCTCCACACAACTGTTGATTTTACAGATGTCTATCACATCCTGGCTCAATCATCTCTTCTTCCATCTCAGGATGTCCTTGTATGGGAGCAGTTCTCTCTCTCTGATATTACTTGAGACACTTCTGTGTACATTTTTGGGATCTGGTTACCAAAACTAAATTCAATATTCAAGCTTTGGGCACATGAAAGATTTATACCATGACATAATGATATATCTGATCTGTCATCAGTGTATTCCATAAAAACTCCTATTTTTCCATCTGTGTTGTCAATCTGCTTTTGGGCTGACAATTCAGAGAACTATCATAAATACACCAGATCTTTCTCATGAATAAACAATTTTTCAGGGTGTAGAGAAATTATTAGTTTATAAAGGTTAAATACCACTAAACTAAATTTCAGCTGACCTGTCAGACAATCATCCAATTATTCTGTGTCATGACATTCCATGAATTTTTAGTGTTACAAGCAGATCTTACCATGATTTGTCATTTTTATAAGTCCTTTTTTTCCAGGCCATTTATGTATATGTTGAACTGCCCAGGTCCTAACTCACATCTCTGTGGGACTCTGCTCGTGGCTTCCCACCTCAGCTAACCATTTATTTCCATGTTTCATGTCTTGTGCTTTAATTCACAAGGTAAATATATCTTTCCAGTCAAAGCAACTTTTGACCATGTCATGTGGGAGCAATGCATATACTTTTCAAAATCTCATCATACTGTATTGACTAGGTCATTCTTATCCATGTCCCTGTTGATTCTCTTGAAGTCAAATGTATTGTGAGACATGGATTTCATTTTCAAATTCTGTTCTTACTGTGGTTTCTACCAATTTGTGTTATGCAGTTGTCAGACTGACAGACCTACTTCCCCACAATCACGAAAGTTGTAAAGCCTAATATCACAGGTACAACATTTAGGTCCCTTGGTACTAAGAATGATTTAAACAACAGGTCACTTCTACAACAACTTAATCTGTTTGTTTGTTTGTTTGTTTGTTTACACATTCCTGGGTATATAAAATTTCTGCAACAGATGTTGTGTTACTGTTCAATATATTATTTTCTCCTACAAACTGAAGTATCCAATGGAGACCTTAAGTTAACAGGGTTCCTCACATTTTTCTCTATTAATAGATGTTCTTTCTGGAAACTTCCTCGCTCCTGAAGTAAAAACCAGCACAAAATGCTTAGCTTTTCTGCTTGTTTTCCTTTAGTGATCTTTATATACTTCAGTTGTTACTGTTTCTTATGCATTCTCTCATACAGGCCTGCTGCTCATAAAATGCTTATAATAGACATATAAATATATAGACACATATTGATGCTTGAGATGAGACCATTTGGATCATCTTTAGAACCTTTTCTCACATTGAAACAGATTAGTCCCAATGATGCAGTTAGTGGCACCACTCTTCAATGACGGTTTTTGTCACTTTCAAATGTTGTCACTTTCAATGTCACCAACATTGAAGCTGGTTGGAAATGTTGCAGCAAACACTGAAACAGTCAGATATGCAGAGACATATCTGCTTTGTAATAAGCTACATTAAAAAGCTCACAGGTAACATAGACAAAGACACAAACATTTCCAGTTAAATTGAGTTTTGTACTTCTTTGGATTACCTGATACACCAGATTATTTTATTCAAAAATGTTCCCCATGGGATTTGCAGCTTGCAAGTGCTGTTGTCAACCATGCTGGAGGCATCAGTGCACCCTGTGGACCCTGACTAACCATCTGACAGGGAATGCCCAGCCTCTGCTGCAGCAGCATTTCTGCTGCCCTCTGTGTAAAACAAGAGCTCCCAGGAATGTTAGCACAAGCTGAAAAGAAATGCCGATGCTCTGATCTACTAGAGCAAAACTTCTCATCCCTACCCTTCTGCTAAGATGCAGCTGAGTACTGGACCATGGCAATGGTAAGGACATACTTTGCATATAAAAATCAAGGAGAATTAGGTCAGTTTAAATTGAAGTGAGGGAATCTTTTTGTGTTTCTTGCAGGCTGTTTGTGTGCCCTACTGTGGCTGGCATAATGTGTTGCCTGGTAAGGAAATGTGTTTTAGAAATCTGCTCTGGCATCCCTAATAGAGAATTTCATGCTGGTGCAGACAAAAAAAAAAAAATGTGGGAAACATGAACTGACCTCTGGAAGAAAGCTGCTAATGATCATAACTAATGAGGGGCTTGAACGCATCCTCTGGCATGAAAAGCAGTTCAGGATGTTCACTGCATGGGCTATGAGACATGCAAGCTAAAATCCATGGAGCTAGAGCATAACCCCTGGGATAGTGCTGCTGGTAAAATTTGGAGGAAGTTGTTGGGGGGGGGGTTGTATGAGTGGCTGGCTTTTCTCTCTCCAAGTCTTGTCCCTCTATTCATAGTGCTTGGTATACTTGTGATCTTGTTTCAATTCAAGGAAATCAAAATGGTTACTTCTCCTGGTAGGGAATGTTGGAAGTTGCATTTTTATAAAGGTGATGCCACCCTTTTTCAGTATGGATTCCAAGCGGCTTCCTGAAAAGCTACTGTGACAGAAAATCTGCATTTAAGGGGAAGGTACCATTTCACTGAGCAGTGGACAGGAAGGTAAAAACTATGACCTAGCATGTTAGGATAAGCAGTTCTTGAAAGTGCATCAGAGTTAGCTAATTATCCTTCTCCCACCATCACAGCAAACTTGAGGATGACATCTGAGCAGTGTTTTAAATAAGATGAGGGTGATACAGAGGATACTTTTTCCACCATACACTGGAGCTTCAGTTACACAGAAGATGAGTAGGGTGCAAAGACTGAGACGTCAATGGGAAGAAGAGAATGTCTGGAAATGTCTGACATGTTGGAAAGTGAAGCAGAAATGACAGAAATCAGTGTTCAAATATCAATATTAGAAACAGCAAACAATCACATTGTAGTGAGAGAAGAAAAAAAAGATTATGAGGTATGATTCATCTACAGTAGAAACTTAAAGATCTTTATATGGAAGTATATCAGCTTCATTTTCAAGTCTGACTCTTTTGAGGATATAAATGGAAGTTATATAGACATTGCCTATCTTTTGCCACAACCTTCTTTATGAAAAATCTCAAAAATCACAGAACTGTAGAACAATCCAGGTTGGATTAATAGATCATCTGTCTCAGCCTTTCATGGGAAAGGGAGCCTAGATGAGATTACCTAGCACCCTGTCCAGTAGCATTGTGGAAACCTCCAGTGATAGGGACTCCACCCATTTCCCTGGGGAGGTTGTTTCAGTAATTGATTGTTCTCACTGTAAGAATTTCATTCTTACATCAGGATGAAACCTCTGCCAGTACAACTTGCACCTGGTACCCCTTATCCTCTTAATGTGGCTCCTTGTGAGGAGAGAGCCTCCATCCTTTTTGTAGCTCCCTTTAAGTACTGGAAAGCTGTGATGAGATTCCCCCCGAGCCATCTCTTCTCCAGGGAGAAAAGACCTAACTTCTTCAGTCTTTCCTCATAGGGCAGGTTCTCCAGTCCTTTGATCATCTTTGTGGTCTTCCTTTGGACCCTCTCCAGTCTGTCCACGTCTTTCTTGAATTGTGGAGATCAGAACTGGAGACAGTACCCCATGTGTGGCCTGACAAGTGCTGAGTAGCGTGAGATGGTCACATCTCTAACTCTGCTAGTAATACCCTTATGGATGGAGCACAGGATCAGATTTTCCTTCATTACAATGTGAATTTCAATTCTTTGTTGGCAAACACAGGGCTTCTGGTCTACTGGCCTGGATATAGTGTCATTGCCCTGCCAGATACACTTATGCCAATGCTGCAAGTAGGTTGGAATTGTGAGGAGGAGCATGACCACACTGCTCTATACATCATAGTTGTTTGCTTGAAGGTCACATTCACACTAACTGTATCAAAAAGAGTTACCCACTTATAAAATAGCATCTCATGCAGGGCTCAGTGTACACTTACTCTCTCTGCCCTCCCAGGAGCATCCCACACTCTACCTGCCCTCCCCGCTCCCACCAGTACCTCTGCTTTCCCAAGTTGCACACCCCTTCAGTGTTTTCAGCCATTTTTTTGGCACCGTTGCTAACAAGGACTTGGGGTGTGAGGAGGCACCAGACACAGCCTGCCTGCCTGCTCCTCCTGCAGTGCCAGGACAAAGCAGAGGTTCAGAAAACAGATCTGTTTCCCAAGGCACTCTTCTACCCATCGAGACAGGCATTGAGGTACTAAGGCAATGGGCATGAAATGGGTGGATGGACAGTGGGTTCACAAGAGCAGTGTGGATTCCCCTTCCAGAGTGTACGTACAGTTGTTACAGTTGCTCCCAAGCCAGTTCCCTGCATCCCTCTGTTCTTCTTTTCACACCTCTGGCCTCTGAAACCATGATTCTGCACCTAGGAACAGCAGCTACATGCACTATGACCCAACTACTTGAAGAGGGCTGATGTTGTAACTAGCAAATGATCTCACAGCTGATCAAAAGCAGCAGAGTTGAAGTCCAAGGTCAGGTACCAACAGCTAGATGATGTTTGTCTGATTGTTCACTTCCTTCCTTCCTTCCTTCCTTCCTTCCTTCCTCTCCCTGTCTCACTTTTTTTGCTCTTTCTCCACTTATTTCTCTCAATCTCTCTCCCCAACCCCCTTCCTCTCCCTCTCCCTCTCCCCCTCCCTCTCCCTCTCCCTCTCCCTTTCCCCCTCCCTCTCCCTCTCCCTCCTCCCCTCCTCTCTTGCTTTTTCACTCTCTGTCCTTCTCCTTTCCTGTCATTGGCGAGGAATGCACTTTTTGGTCAAGGCAATGTTTCTAGGTCCTGAGTGTATGTCCTGGAAGTGCTTGGAGAACAGCAATGATGAACGTTATTATGACAAATTATTGACAAGAAGTGTCTGATATCAATAATGTTTTTCCCAAGATCAGTTACCCTTGCATCAGCACTTACTTACCAGGTCACAAGCAGTCTGACTCCAGAAATAGTGTGTCTATGCAAAATGACTCCTGTCCTCCAGCTAAGGCAGCAAATCACAAAGTGAGTAGAAATTAGTTTTCCTTACTCCTCCCATTAATATTCCCTTCTGATTCCAAGAAGCCTCCAGTCATGCTTTCCGGGATGGCCAGTGGCAAGGCCACGTCAGCCCCGTGCAATGTGTGGGACTTCTCCCCGTTTCCTACACGTGCAGTTTGAATTAGGTAATTGGACCAAGACGTTGTCATTTAAGGAACCTGCAGCATTACCTTTCATCAGTTGAGCACTTAGGAACAAATTTTCAAGCCACAATTTCTTACAGGTGAGAGATGAGCCCTGACATTTTCAAGTGCTTCAAGTGCATTGTGATTCTTCCACAGTCAGGCCAGGTTGTTCGTTTTGGATGGTCATTGTAATATTGTCCAAGGGGAACAGGGAATGTGGGCATCAAAATACGGTCCCCAAAGTTGTTGTGGCATTTGCTAGTCAGTCGGCAAGTTTAAAAAGGTACCCATGGAGCTAGAAATACTTCACCACACTTTTACTGAGCCACAGCTGCAATACACTGACTTCGGAATTAAGCTTTTGCACTTGGTATCATTTGTTTGTTCATTCATTTAAAGAAATGTGTGCGTTAGTACAAACAAAGTCCTTTTGCTTCCTTACAACGTGTGGAAACAAAGGTTTTGTCCGGGAAGAAAGAATCCCACCTATTTCTTGGGAGCATGCTGTGGGAATGGAGAGAGGAGAGGGGTGGTTTCCCTTCTTTGGTGCCCAGATATCGCTGGCATTGATGCAGCTTTCACAGCTTCACAGACAGAGATGCTGTCTCTCAAGAGCATCACTTACAGTGACACAGGAGTCAGCACAGGGTGTCATCTTTTCCTTAAATATATTTAGCTGCTGCCTAGCAAACTACTTCCATATTTAGTTATAATGTGGGTGGATTTCTTGGGTGTAAACCTCAGTGTGCTTTGGAGAAGGAGGACCTCCTAACCCTGAATGCTGTTGCTGCAAACACACGGACTGCTGTGGTCGGTGCAAAAAGGCTTCCTTCCTGCCGTCTCCTCCACACTTCCCCTCCAACAACTCCAGCGCCCTTCCCCAGCAACTTCACAGCTCCTTGAAGCTCCCTAGCAATGCAGAGCTGGCCAGGAACCTTGAGGGAGCCATAAGTGTCCCTGTAGTGAAAGAGAGCCAAGTCTCTTTTACCATTTGTAGAATCTGCTCTTAGCAGCTACGCCATGCACCAGGGTCCGGTGCTGCCAGAATGGCTGTTCCATATTTTAAGTACTGCTTCTTGCCTTGCAGGAAACAGGCTGTCATTTGTCTAAGACTTCAGACCAGCACACGTTGTGTAGGTGACTTGTTTCTTTCTGTCCATCCAGGATGCAGTTAGTATCTACATTCCAACTCATCCATTGCCGGAAGAGTCATACAGGTAGGACACAGTCTGGCATTATCATCTATGGTCTTTTCCTCCATAAAGTGCTAGATTTTGTGATTTCTTTAAAGCTGTAGTGTTCCCACAATTATTCCCACCGGAAGCTTTATCTTACGTGATCAAAACTTTTTCCTTTAGCTTTTCGTATTCACACATAAATCCACATTATTCCTTGGCACAAAAGCTTATTATAGTCTTATATTAATATTTCGTTACCGGAAGACACTATTCAGCAGGGCAGCAGTTCCTAGCTTGTTCTGGTGGCTCTACATGTTACATTGGCTGGGGCTTATCCCATAGTGAGTCCTCTTGTTCACGGTTACTCTGCCAACCCGTTCATCAATGTCCATTTCATTTACAACAGCAGCATCCTGTCTTAATATTGGCTATTCTGTCTAACAGAGAAAGTAAGGAACTGCAATGTCTTCTTATCCAAATACATTATTTGTTTTGCTTTAGCACTGATGGTTATTAACTTCTTCCATAAAAAAAGCTCTGCCTGATGTTTAATTTTGCTCAATAAAACCCCACTCTCTAGAGTTTGTGGCCTTCACCTGCCTTGTTCAAAGGAGGCAGCACCTCAGTCCTTGCGTAAGTTCCTCCATGAGGACTCAGAGACACCCAGATGCCTTTAGGGCTCCGGTTTTTTAATTTTTTTTTTTTTTATGGGGCAACTTGCCCCGAAATCCAGCTTGCCACAGTGAGAATGGGACCAGCAAAGAGACCCTCTGTGTACAGCACCCATTTAGAAAGAGGACTCCCCAAGGCAGAAACATTTTTGCTGTGCCAGGACAGTCAAGGTACTCGTCCTGCCTTTGTCCTGATCCTCTCCTCTTGCCAGTTTGGGAATTAAATTAGTGTTACTCCCTACCCAGTAATGTAATAGGACACGGTGGAGGAATACTGGTGATGGGCTAAATAAAGCTCTACTGCTATCCAGGGGTTAAAGTGAAATAAAATGTTTCATTTGAACAGGCCCCAGACTTATGTAACTGCACAACTGAATTGGAACAACCAAAAACACTGTGTATGCAAAGGAATCTACGTTCTTTATTCTCTAGACATTAACATGGTTACAAAGACTCATTGAAGAAGAAAGCGACTGAGAGGTTCACATTTTGTGCAGCCCTCAGGTCACTTTGCTGCCTCATGACATCCTCACTCTTCCTCTTCTATCTTCTTGCTGTGAAACTCCCGGCTCTTCGCTCGGAGCTTGTTGACCTGCGACTCTGCAATGTCAGCCCTCTCCTCAGCTTCCTCCAGCTCGTGCTGGATCTTGCGGAATTTGGAGAGGTTGACATTGGACAGCTCCTCCTGTGTGGGGAGAGGGAGTCGGTGGTGAGGATTCAGGAACTTCTCACTCAGTGGATGTGGCCCCTGGGTTTGTTTAGTCTGATGTCCTGTATAAAACAGGCTGCAGAATTTCCCTCAGTTCATCACTGACTGCTGCAGGGTGCCCAGAACTCAGCAAGGCCTCATGACACGACAGTAAAATGGTGTGGCCAAGACTGTTGTATCTTGGGAGATTCTTTCATGCCCCTTTCCTGCTATTCGTACTCATCTCAGTGAGCGTGCTGCCCCAATGGAAGGTGGCTCTTGCCCATTCTTCGAGCAATACTTACAGCCTCCTCAGCTTGTCTCTTGTAGGATTTCACCTTCATTTGCAGCTTGTCCACCAGATCCTGCAGCCTGAGAATATTCTTACGGTCTTCCTCAGACTAGAGCGGTTGGCAAGCAGGAAAGAGAATGAATTGTTGGTTCTGCATCATGTGAGGTTAACAGTTCCCCTTGGGGATGGTGTGCACAAAATCTGACTTGCTGTGAGAAAACTCTGTCAGCCCAAGGCGGCCTCCTGCCTTACCTGGTAGGTCAGCTCCTTCACCCTCCTCTCGTACTTGCGCACACCCTTCACGGCTTCAGCGCTGCGCTTCTGCTCAGCATCAACCTCCCCTTCCAGCTCCCGCACCTGCAATGAGAAGCCTATCTTTGGAGCTTCCCTGGTATCTCTCCAAGGGACATGCTCACTCATGCACAAATAGAAGTCCCACGCACTCTGGCCTCCAGCTTCTGGATTTGCTTCTTGCCTCCCTTCAGGGCCAACTGCTCGGCTTCATCGAGACGAAGCTGCAGGTCCTTCACTGTCTGGTCCAGGTTCTTCTTCATCCTCTCCAGGTGGGCACTGGTGTCCTGCTCCTTCTTCAGCTCTTCTGCCATCATGGCCGCCTGATGAGAGCAAGGGATCAAAGCCATTTGGGGGCTGGAGACATTCTGGGTGAGAATATATCCATCATTAGCAGTGAAAGGAGCCCCCGACTCACATCTGTGATGGCCTTCTTGGCCTTCTCTTCAGCATTGCGGGCTTCCTGGATCGTGTCCTCCATTTCACCCTGAATTTGGGCAATGTCTGTTTCCAGCTTCTTCTTGGTGTTGATCAAGCTGGTGTTCTGTTGAACAACAAAAAATACTGTCCAGTTAGTTCCAAAACAGAACACTTATCTTAGAAATTTGCTGTTTAAATTTAAACTTATCATCTCTATGTCTAATATTAGCATCCTCCTTCAAATGGTCCATCCTGTCAGGTCATACACAGCTAGAGAGCGTAGAGTTCTTAAAATCTTAAGAAGCACTTCCTACTCCTGTTAATGCAATCCTACTCATTTAGCTATAATCCAATTCTTTGTACAAGCCTTTTTATTACAAGAGATGATTTAAGACTTTACAAGGATGAAAAACCTGGAAAGAGAAAAATAAAATGGCTCTTGATATTTTGAATGTCATGAATCTAACCTGAGTGTGGAGGAGCTGAACTCTCTCACTTGCATCCATCAGTTCCTGCTCAGCCACTTTCCTCGACCGCTCCGTCTGCTCCAGGGCTGCCCGTAGCTCCTCTATTTCAGCCTGCAACAGGTTTGCTCTGCGCTCCACCATGGCCACCTGCTCCTTCAGGTCCTCCTGTGTCCTGAGAGCATCATCCAAGTGTATCTGGGTATCCTTTAAGAGAGAAAAGAGAAATTATAAGGCGGTACAGCACTGTTGCACAATGGCTATTACTACCAGTCTAATAATCATTATGTCAGTATAATACATATATATTTATAGATATGATATGTATTTATATGCAGAATTATTATGTCGGTATATGCACAGTATCTAAGAATGTGAGCAGAGGAGATCGATACATGGTATTGCACACTGTCCCAGGCTGAGTGACAGCCCTGCCTAAATTTAAGGCTGCGCCAGGGGAAGGTAAGCCTGAATTAAAACTCCAGCTGACTGACAAAAGTAGCTTACCAGGTGAAGGAAACTGGACCTTTGTCCCTGCTTGGGGCAGAAGAAAGAACCTTCCCCCATCCTCTGAAGTGCCACTACATAACAGACACGATACTCTGGGCTTGAAAAATGAAGAGCACATGAGTAACTGACAGGACCCAGGAAAAGTCAACCATGTCAAGTTGATCCAGCTGGAGAGAAAACCCACTCACATTAGAACCAGTGCCACCAGAAAAGTACATAAGGTATTAGCAATGGGAGATTCCTTACTGAGAGGCACCAAAACACCCATTTACCATCCAGACAATTTCTCTAGAGAAGTTTGCTGCCTACAAACAGCTTGCATTCATGGTGTCAGAGAGGCTGCCAAGCCTGGTGAGCCCTTCAGATTATCATCCGCTCCTAGTATTCCATGTAGGCTTTAATGATATTGCAACAAGGCAACGTATAACCATCAAAAGAGACTCTATGTCCCTCGGAGCAATGTTAAAAGGATCTGGAGCACAGGTGGTGTTCTCCTCTATCCTCCCAGTCAGGGGGAGGGGTTCAGGAAGGAGGAGACAAATTGAACAGGTGAACGCCTGGCTGTCTAGCTGGTGCCAAATTCAAGGTTTTGTCTTCTATGATTATGGATCTGATCTGCCTTTGAGAAGCTCGGTCTGTTGGGAGCAGATGGGATTCACCTGACCAAGTGGGGCAAGAGGGTCTTCACCAACAAGCTGGCCAGGGCTTTAAACTAGACTTAACAGGGGAAGAGAATGGAGTTTTGAGTAACAGAGAAGAGCCAGGGGCTGCTGATATGTTAGGAAGCAACAGGAAAACATCTGTGAAATGCTCCAAAAGAATTGGAGTCTGCTCCTCTAAAAAGGCGATATGGTTGATAGCCCATCTGAAGTGTCTCTATACCAATGCATGTAGCATGGGTAATGAACAGGAGGAGCTGGAAACCACTGTGCACCTAGAAAGCTGTGATCTAATCGCTGACACTGAAACTTGGTGGGATGAATCACACGACTGGAGTGCTGCAATCAATGGCCATAAACTGTCCAGAAGGCACAGGCAAGGAAGGAGAGGCGGGCAGGTTGCCCTCTATGTAAAAAATGGATTGATTGCACAGAGCTGTCTTTGAAAAACAGTGATGAGCCAGGTTGAGAGCTTATGAGTAAACATTAGAGGCCAAGCCAACAAAGGAAACCTCGTGGCTGGTGTTTACTGCAGGCCACCTGACCAAGGGGAGCCTGTTGACGAAGCGGTATTACTTCAACTATGGGAATCATCACGCTCGCAGGCTCTGATCCTGCTGGGGGACATCAATCACCCTGACATCTGCTGGAAAAGCAGCACAGCAAGCTGTAAGCAGTCCAGGAGACTCCTGGAGTGCATCAAGGATAGCATCTTCATCCAGAGGATAGACAGCCCAACCAGAGGAGCAGCGTTACTGTACCTGTTGCTTACCAACACAAACGAACTAATTAGAGATGTCAAAACTGATGGCAGCCTGGGCTGCAGTGATCGTGCCCTGGTGGTATTCCCAATTGTGAGGGATATGGGCCAGATGAAGAGTGAGGTCGAGACCCTGAATTTTAGGAGAGCAGACTTTCAGTTGTTTGAGGAATTACTGGGTGAGACCCCCTGGGAAAGTGCCCTCAGGGATAAAGGAGCACAAAAGAGTTGGCAGCCCTTTAAGAACATTTTCCTTAGAGTGCAAGAGCTCTCGATTCCCATGTGTAAGGAATCAGGCAAGGAAGGCAGGAGAACAGCATGGCTGAGTAAGGACCTCCTGGTCAAACTGAGGTGTAAGAAGGAAATGCCTAGGCAGTGGAAGCAAAGACATGTATCCTGAGAGTATAGGGATGCTGCCCGGATGTGTAGGGGTAGGATCAGGAAAGCTAAGGCACAGTTGGAGCTGTATTCCTGTTGTATTAAGGTTTGGTGTGGCCTCACCTTGAGTATTGTGTGCAGTTCTGGGTCTCACAATTTAGAAAGGATGTTAAGGGTCTTGAGTGCATCTAGAGGAGGCCAAGAAAGTTGGTGAAAGGGCTGGAAGGCATGTCCTCTGAGGAGCGGCTAAGGACACAGGGTTTGTCTAGTCTGGAGGGAAGAACGCTGAGGGGCAACCTCATTGCCCTCTACAGTTTCTTGAGGAGGGGAAGAGAAGAGGGAGGTGCTGATCTCTTGTCTCTGGAACCCAGTGACAGGATGCCGTGGATGCCCCATCGTTGGCAGTGTTCAAGGTCAGGTTGGATGGGGCTTTGAGCAGCCTGATCTACGAAGAGAAGTCCTTGCCCCCGGGAGAGGGGCTGGACTGGACGATCTTTGAAGGTCCCCTTCAACCCAAACCATTCTATGATTCAATGATATTAGACAAGCTAGACACCTATGTGCACATCCTTAGCTAAACATACCTTGAGCACTGCCTGTGTATTTCTCAGGTTCTTTTGTGCCTCTGCAGCCACGCGGTTGGCATGGCTCAGCTGGATCTCCATTTCATTCAGGTCTCCCTCCATCTTCTTCTTCAGTCGCAGGGCTTCATTCCTGCTCCTGATCTCAGCGTCCAGGGTGCTCTGCATGGACTCCACAATTCTGAGGTGGTTTCTCTTCATCTGGTCGATCTCCTCATCTTTCTCTGCTATCTTCCTGTCAATCTCAGACTTCACCTGGTTGAGTTCAAGCTGGAGGCGCAGGATCTTCCCCTCTTCATGTTCTAGGGAGGCCTGGAAAAGTGGACGCAAACATCTATAATGTTGATAAAGCTACTGCTTGCTTTCTAGGTAGTTACAGAATATTTCAGGAAATCTCAGCTGGCTGCACTCCCCAGCCAGGACAGAGCAGGACCAAACATTTCTTAGCCACATTTCCCCATTGCTAATATTTTTAGTGCAGATACCAGTGATTATGGGCACGTACCTCAGCTTCCTCCAGGGAGGCTTGGAGTTCAGATTTCTCCTGCTCAATCTGTTTCTTGACTTTCTCCAGCTCATGAATCGCCTTTCCTCCCTCAGCAATCTGCTCTGTGAGGTCGGAAATCTCCTCTGCAAGGAAGGGTGAAAAGTGGCACGGTGAGGCACACAGCAGAGTGGGGAAAGGCCCTGGTGCACCAAGGTAACCGGCCCAGACCCGTTTAGTGTGGCAGATAGACAAGCTTGTGAGAAAGCCCAGCCAGGAGCAGAGGGCCAGGGACTTACGCTGCAAGTTCTTGTTCTCACGCTTCAGCGTTTCCAGGTGGTCCAAGGACTCCTCATAGGCATTCTTCATCTTAAACAGCTCTGTGCTGAGAGACCGAGACTCCTTCTGGGAGGCTTCCAGCTCAGCCTGCGTTTCCTCGTACTTCTGCTTCCATTCTGCCAGGATCTGAAGAGAAACAGGACCTCAGTGTGGATGTGGCAATCGGGAGGGGATGCTCTGCCCAGGAACCCCAGGCCCGGAGCCCAAAAGACCTTGTCAAAGTTCTTCTGCTTCTTATCCAGAGCTGCGCAGGCAGCATTTGATCGCTCCACATCAATCATCAGGTCCTCCACTTCATTCTGCAGCCTCTGCTTTGTCTTTTCCAGAGAAGCACATTTGGCATTCACAGCTTCAACGTGTTCCTCTGCATCTTGCAGGCGCTGTGCCAGCTTCTTCCTGGGAGGTGGTAAGCACAGCTTGTGGTTTGAGAGCAAAGGGGAGTGTGTGGTGTGTGGCTGATGGGCCTTTCACAACAGGACGTTTTACCCATTCATTGAGTATGTATCCTACGCACAGACAGTAAAGACCCTCTCCCAGCCAGTCATTGTTTTCCCAGTTCTGATTCCCAGCCTCGAACAACCACTGTGCCTTCTGTCTCTACTGTCCACAGGTGAAAACATTCTCTCGGTCAGGGGAATATTCTGCTCTACATTTCCTAAACCACACCCTTTGGAGGATATACTTTACATCAGCCCTTACCCTGCCACAAAGCACAGCTTTAACTTTTTATGACAATATTGCTGTTGTGTCTTCAAATTTCCCTTGTTAGTCTACCCCTTTTTTTGTCTTCCCCACTTTCCCCGCATACTTGGCCTCCTCCAGCTCCTCCGTGCGCTGAATAGCGTCCGTCTCGTATTTGGTTCTCCACTGGGCCACTTCGCTGTTGGCCTTGGACAGGGCACGCTGCAGCTCCCCCTTGGCTTCCTGCTCCTCCTCATATTGTTCCCGGAGCAAGTCACAGTCGTGGCGAGCGGACTGCAAGGCGTGGGCCAGGGCGTTCTTGGCCTAGGTAGAGAGCGAGGTTGGGACAAGGAATGGTAATATCCTGGGAAATCTCTTGCAATAAATTAATTTAACACAGGGAACATGACTGCTGGGAGGTTGTAGGTGCTTTCAGTGAAGGACAGATGTAAGTCGGGAGGACAAAGTCCACTAATCACACTCCCTGCAGAAATGAGTTTTCTCCCAGTGCGCCTGTTCCCACTGGGCAGTTAAAGTTAAGACTGTTTTCAGCGGCCAGCTGTAGAAAAAGTCATCACCTTTATCTCTTCCTCTAGGTGCCTCTTGAGTTCCTCAATCTGTTGGGTGAAAGCCTGCTTGCCTCTTGACAGCTGAGAAATCAGAGCGTCTTTCTCCTCCACCTGGCGTGAATATTCACCTAAGAAGCGCACAGAAAGGAAATATTTTTGTTGTCATTCGTGACCCAAACAAACTGGTTTAGGACGCTCTCCCCTTCTATAGCACAGAGGAGGCTCTGTCACCTGATTCTGTCTGCAGACGAGCTCTTTGAGCATTGAGGTCATTGATCATGCGCTGATGCTCTTCTTCCTTTGTCTTAATCTCACTCAGCTGGTCTTCCAGCGTGCGGCACATTTTCTCCAGATTAGCCTGTGAAAATCACAGAGGATGAAAGATCAGTGTCTGGATGCCTCCTTACTCTGAGCACCACGATTCTCACCAGAAAAATGTCAACAGACATGCAAGCTATATACTGCTCATTGGTGTTAGAAGGTTAGAAATACAGTTCCATACAGAGACAGAGAGGTATATTGTAACAGGACCATATTTTAAGAAGATATGTTTATCTTCAAGTTGTTTTCAGTATGTTTTTCCATACCTTGGCTTTGGAGACAGACTCCATGTTACTGGCCAAGTCGTCAATCTCCATCTTCAGCTCGCTCTTCTCCTTCTCCAGCTTCTGCTTCACTCGCTGCAGGTTGTCGATCTGCTCCCCAAGCTCAGCTGTGCTGTCCGCGTGCTTCTTCCGCAGGGCGGCAGCTGTGGCTTCGTGCTGCAGCGTGGCCTCTTCGAGGTCACGGCGCATCTTCTGAAATTCTGCCTCACGCTTCTTGATCATATCGATCTGAGCTGCGGTAGCCCCTCCTGCTTCTTCCAGGCGCTCGCTGATCTCCTCTAGCTCCCTCGAGAGGTCAGCCCGATGCTTCTCTGCTTTTGCCCGAGAGGCACGTTCAGCCTCAATTTCCTCCTCCAGTTCCTCAATACGAGCCTGGGGAACATTAGGGGACCCTTCACACCCGAGCCCTCCTCCTACCTGATGTCTTTCTGAAAAGCAGAAGGGAACCAATAGAGACTTGCCTGCAGCTCCTTGATCTTCTTCTGTAATTGCATGCCCAGGGCTTGCTCATCCTCAATTTTGCTCTGGATCTGGCTGATTTCAAAGTCTTTCCTTTGGGCAAAGCAATCCATGTTAGAGCTCAAGGCAAAAAGTACACCAGCACAGTGCTCAGGTGCCCCACAGACCCACTTACTTCTTCAGCTTCTCATCCAGCTGCTGCTTATCATTTTCCAAATCCATTATGCTGTCGTGGGCCAGCTTCAGGTCTCCTTCGAGTTTCCTCTTAGCTCTCTCAAGGTCCATGCGCAGTTTCTTCTCTTGCTCCAGGGACCCTTCCAGCTAAAACAAACAAGACCATCAGCGCTCCGTCAGCCAGGTTTAACTCCATACCTGTCCTGTTCTTGAGGTACGCCTGTGTGCTTACATCGTCCACTTGCTGCTCCAGCTTGGTCTTAGCTTTGGTCAGCGTATTGACTTTGTCCTCTTCTGCCTGCAGGTCATCCAGTGTCTGCTGATGGGCCTCTTGGAGGGCTTTCTTCTCTTTTGTCAGCTTGGCAATGGTCTCGTCCAGGGCTGCCATCTCCTCTGTAAGGTTTTTCACCTACAAATATGAGCAAGTGTCAAAATTTGGTAGAAAACAAGTTCACTGGCATGGTGACATTTTCACTTTGCCTTGTTTTGCCAAGTCTTTCATTTATCCTTTGGATGCTCAGACAAGGCCCATCTCAGAATTGTCCAAAGCCAAGGTGTCTTACGGTAGCAGGCTCTAACTCTGAGAGTCAGTGATGTCTTGGCCCTTTATGTGACTCCCCATGTGTGTACCTTGTTTTCTGTGGCATGTTTTTCCTTCTCGACCTTGGCTAGTGTTAATTCAAGGTCATCAATGTCTTTCTTCAGCTCTGAACATTCATCCTCCAGTTTTCTCTTCTTGGCTGTCAGCTCAGCATTAATTTCTTCCTCATCCTCAGCCCTCTCAGTCACCTCCTTTACTTTGGCTTCCAGCTGGATTTTGGTTTTGATGAGCTGGTCACATCTTTCCTCAGCATCAGCTAGAGCATCAGCTTCCTGGTGGGAAAATACAGGAAAGCTTATTTAGTGCTGAAGGAGCAGGTGTGCATCAGTAAGACCTTTTTGGAGATTACTTTTTTGGGAAAAGGTTACTGCACAATTACATTAAAAATTACAAATTTAGAATATGTTTTTAATCAGGTTTATTTTTTTATGACCTTTTTTTGTCATCAGATACTGTGTCTAGCTCCATTACGTTTTACCTTGCTTATTTCAGGTATGTCGGTGGGTTACTTGGATTTAATCGATGTTTTCCTTTTCTCCTTTGCAAAGTGATTGTATTTTATAACGTGCCATATTCAGATTTATGTGGAAGTATTGAGAAAGGTAAATAATTCTACCGCTGAGGAAATATTTGAAGCTCCCATTCATGATTTATACCCAGCCAATACAGTCAGTGGAGGCTAGAACAAGATTCATCTTTCCCTGAAATGGACGCTTCAACTCAAGGGTATTGCCTAAGTGTTCCCTGAGTTTCTGAGAGGCCAAATGGCATCGTAGACAAGTGTACAAGGCTGGCACTTGTGTTGTAGGACGTAATGGGCATCTGCATCTTCTGGGAGCAGTAGCTACAGGAGCTCAGGTGAGATACGCCATAAGAAATGGCGCTAGACTATTCATTTTGACCACTGAACTAAGGCAGAGTAGCTGGTCAATTGAATCACTGTCCCTACTCCACTAAATACACTACAGTGACTATAACGAGGCTTTATGTCACGAACTCACATGGAGACATGTACATGTAGGCATTAAGACTAAAAAGTCATTGTTTAGCTTGATCTCCACTTTGTAATAGTGAGACTGAGTGGGGAAAGAATGTGGCCTGAATTTTACCTCTAGTTACATGGTATTCAGCTTAAAATATTTTGTAAGGCAGTTTAGTATGCAGTGTGAGAGTTCTGTAGTATGAGAGAAGAGTTAGATCTTATTTACTCATTTCCCTTATAAAAAAAAACCAAACAAAAAAGTAGAATAATGTTACTCACAGCCTGCACTTGGAGCTGCAGATCGTTTTTCTCCTGCACCAGTTTCACCATTTTCTCCTCCAGCTCCTTCCTCTTTGCCTCAGACTTTGCAAGCTCTTCCTTGGTTTTCTCAAACTCTTCCTTCATGTTGGCCATCTCCTTCTCCGATTCTGCACTCTTCAGCAAGGGCTTGATCTTGAAGAACAGCTTCATCCAGGGCCAATGCTTGACGTTCATGAATGCACGAATATTGTACTGGATGCAAAAGATGGACTCCCTGAAGCATAATTACAATGTACATTGAATATTTTCAGTATGACAAGTGCCAACACTTTCCCCCAAGTACAGTGACTTTGACTGAGGATGAGGAATGTCTACCTCCTCTCCACCATTCTCCGGTACTCCACTCTCATCAGGAAGCCCCTGCACATGGCTTGTGTGCGGGTGATGAGCTGTGCCAGCTTCTCATCCCTCATCTCCTCCAGGAGTCCCAGCAGCCCAGCTTTGAAGAACACCTTGCGAAAGGGAATGTTGCAGCACATCACTGTCACGTAGAGCAAAGCACAGACATGCAGTGAGTGAGTCAAGGAGGGTTTGTACCTTGGTGTGGCCAAATTTGTACTGGGTGTGGTCCACATCGATTGACCCAAGAAGCTTCTCAGAAGCCTTCTTGCTATCAATGAACTGTCCCTCTGGGATAGCACTGGCATTAAGCACCTTGTATCTGTGGGGTGAGAGGAACTATGAATGAAGGCAATCTCAGGTCATAAGTCAACACTGTTTATTGAGACTAACCACAGTCTTTGCAGCAGAATGAGGCTGAGGAAGATGGAATTTCATCCCTTGTTTAGAGACACCGTTACAATGAAGTCCCAATCTGATAACAAAATTAAGGAAACTTTTACTGTCTTCAGGTGATCAGTCATAGATGAAAAGAGGACACTGATCTCCAGCCATTTCAGTCCGATGCCTTCTTCACTTAAACTATGCTGTAGAAAGTTGCTAGAGAGGAACATTGCCACTTTGTGTATAGGCGGAAAGCATCTTCCCCTGAAACTTGCAGCTGATACAATGGCCAAAGCACTCTATCTGAGTTTGTCATTTTTGTCTGAGAATGTGTTGTACCCACATCCCAATTTGCATTTTTTAATCTTGTAAGCATTGGCGTGGGTAGCTCTATTGTGCTTCCATATTCAGAGACACTGGCAAAGTTTGACTGTTTGATGAACAGCAGTCAGTGAGGACACCTGACTTATCTCTTCATTTCATAGCTCTCACCTTTGTTTGAAGTCAGCATAGAGGACTCTGCTGGGGAAACCTTTCCTGCAAATTCTGATGCCTTCCAGCACGCCGTTACACCGCAGCTGGTGAAGTACCAGTTCATGCTCCATGGCACCTAGCAATTCAGAGCATAAATGAATACCACAGTCTCCAGTGCGGACCAGGCATGGCTGTATCAGAGGAAGTTCTCTTTCTGCTTGAGAATCTTACCAGGTGTTTTTGTTTCATTTGGGATGATGCAACGAACAAAATGGGGGTGAGTGCTCCGTAGATTGGTCATCAGCTTGTTTAGGTTCTCCTGTGGGATCATGTGTAGCAGCTTAGTTAAAAAAAATTTACTTCTGTATATTCTGTATGTAGATGTCAAGGAACTAATGGAATGAATCTTAGGAGGAATAAACTTTCAAATTCAAAATTAAATTTAAAGAAATTATCTATATACTTAAGTATTCTCATTAAAAGGAATTTTAAAATTCTGCACCTTAGTCTGGAGGAAATAAAAGACTACTTTATAAAAATTTTAACAGCAGCCTGTATAGGATTTATATTTATATTACATCCCAGGTTCTGAAAAATGTTTTTCAGAAAGAGTCTAAATGAACTTTTAAAGGAAATTCAGGGGGTCAGCTGAAGACTGCTTGAAACAAATCCCAAATGTGAACAGATAACTACTAGGATAAGACAGTGAATAACTTTGCTCACTTCATACTTATTATTCTTTCATCATAAAACCAAGGTCATGAGAAATACAGGAGTTTAGATAGCTCAGATTTGACACTATGTTCATGTCACTTGACAGATAATGACATTCACACTTTACCCGGAAAAGAGCCGAGACTGTCTGGAAAGAAGAACCCTTCTTCTTGCCACCCTTCTTTCCACCACCAGCGCCACCACCACTAGCCTCTTCAAAAACAAAAAGAGTTTTTTAATATTATCTTTTTTGTTGCATCTTTACATATCATAAATGGTGGGAGAAATGAGTTTTAGAAAACTAACCTGTTTCTGCTCCACCATAGGAGGCAAAGAGTAAAGCCAATGTCTTCACAGATGACTTCTGGTACAACCCAATGACAGTTTCATTCAGGGGGTCCTTGTTCTTCTCAAGCCAGCCAGTGATGTTGTAGTCCACTGTGCCAGCATAGTGCACCAGGGAGAAGTGGGCCTCAGCCTTGCCTTTGGCAGGCTTGGGCTTCTGGAAGTTGCTGGACTTGCCCAGGTGCTGGTCATAGAGCTTGTTCTTGAAAGAGGTGTCAGTTGCCTTGGGGAACATGCACTCCTCTTCCAGGATGGAGAAGATGCCCATGGGCTGGAATACAGTACAATAAAGAAGAGAAAATGCCTGTAGAATAATGTGATCATGGCTTGGACTTAAAGGGAATACAGTAAAAGACAGGAAGCTGAGAAACAAACTAATACCCTTGCCATGACGAAAATTTCTTTCTAAAGAGTGAGTTTAAAAGATTCAGCTGCTTGACTCACACTATGACACAGTGATTCAGGAATATTTTTTATACCAAAAAACATGTTAAAAAATCAGGAGGAGAAAGATCATATTTAAAAATATCTTTTACAAATGCGGCCATTGTATATTTACTTCAGTTTTTATACTTTTAATCAACTCCCTAAATTATACATAACTACAAGAAATCTCTTTCAGATTCTTGCACTGAGAGATCAGGCACTGACTGTATTGGCCTGTATTTACTTTGCTATGAATCATCTAGAAGAAAATGTATTGTCCAGATAACTTTATTCCAGAACCTTAAGAGAATTTATTTTACTTTGAGAGCTGCTCTGTGTTTTTTGAAAAAAATATCCTTTAATCAAGCAAGCAGAGATACCTTCCACCTATGGAAGGTGTATGAGGAATGACTTCCATAGTTATCTGTGGACTTTGTAATATCTCTAACGCATAATAAGCAATAGTACAGATCAAGAGATATTTCAACAACTAAAACTGAATGCATTAAACTATGAAAAAGACCTTTTTTTATAAATAGCATTTAACCATTTTCAGTTTAAAATAATGAGTTCCTGAAAATACAAGACAGTTTGAATTAAAAATTTACCTTCTCAATGAGCTCAATGCAGGCAGCCAAGTCCATCCCAAAGTCAATGAAAGTCCATTCAATTCCTTCTTTCTTGTACTCCTCCTGCTCCAGCACGAACATGTGGTGGTTGAAGAACTGTTGCAGTTTCTCATTGGTGAAGTTGATGCACAGCTGCTCCAGGCTGTTGAACTTCCCAGTGGAAAAAAATAACCAAACGACAACCACCCATCGTCAACACGCACAGTTCTTGATCATTCTCAACCCTTTATAAATCTCCCCAGTTAAAACACAACTGTATTATCAGGACTGCACCATAGCAAGACCTATATGCACCACCCCAAAGAAATACCCACATAATAAAAATGGAATTTTTTCCAGAGCAGGTATTCCTAGTGAATCTTCTAAAATTCATAAAGTACTTTGGCATTTCTTTGTTCAGCAAAAAAGATGTATGCACTGGTCTCCAATTTTAAACACTTGATAGCTCTGATTAAACACTTATCTATTAATTCCTTGGTCCTTTAAACAATTTACACATCTTTAACCTATTATATGTTTGTCAATGGGTCTCCAAATCCTAATTCTGCTCTAGAAACTCTTACATAAAATTATTGTAGCTATGTTGGGTTTTTTTAATCATTAACATTAAGCTCAAACTGCTAAATATTACAACATATAAAATTCTATTTGCTACTTCTATACAAACAACATAGTTATGTTCTTGTTCTGATGAAACTTCTGAGGATTTTGCTCTATGCTACAAAAGAAAATGAAGTATTTTTTTCCAGAAAATTGCAAATGACTGGCATGCTAAACTTTCAGAAGAATACTACTTGGAAGTCCTTTGATACAGTGATCTCCCCTTGCAAGAGCAGTCCTCAAACCTGGAATCCTTACATCAAAGATCTCAAAGCCAGCAATGTCCAGGACACCAATGAAGTACTGTCTGGGCTGCTTCGTATCCAGCTGTTGGTTGATGCGAACAACCATCCACAGGAACATCTTCTCATAGACAGCCTTTGCCAGAGCACCCACTGAATTGTTCACCTAAAATAAAGAAGAATGCAGCAGAAGAAAAACAATATTTAGAGCAAACAGTAAGTGATACAAGCTGGAGGTTCCCAGTCACCAGCTGGTTTTTACCTGCTGCACAGTTTGACCCTTGGTCACATATTCATTCCCAACCTTGACTCGGGGGTAGCAGAGGGCCTTGAGCAGGTCTGCTGAGTTCAGTCCCATCAAGTAGGCGGCCTTGTCAGCAACTAAGTAGAAGGACAAGGAGATAGAAGAATTAAGACTAACAAGACATGCAGCATTTTGAGTGATGAACCCTTTCCAAAACAACTGCAATATTGAATGTCCTTGTGATCAAATTCTGCTTACTGGGTCTCAGAGGAAGCACGACAGTTATTATAACAAAGATCACCTTTGTTTTGAAAGCTTTTCAGAGCAGTACTCCTAAATGCAATTTATCTCTTTAAAAATCTTCACAGAAGCATTTAGAAACAATGTATTTATCAAAAATTCCTCCTGAAAGCCAAAGTTCATCACTTCAATCCAGAGCTAATTGGTATCTGTAAGTGAGGCAACAAAACACCAAAGTGTTAGCAGGTTGGCAGCCTGAGTGTAATCCAAAATATACACTTGGGCACTTGGACTACCTGTATTTTTTTGGCAGTAGCTATAACCCTAAAGGGGAATGCATTCCAAAATTAGAGGTAACAGTTAAGAAGTGCCCCTTTCTGGAGACATATTGTTATAGTCATAGCAGAAAGGCAGGCATATTCATTTATTCAGGATCAAAACCTAAAAATTCAGTCCTGAAGCTGGCCATCTGAGAGCATTCTTTGGAAGAAGTAGACAGGGCTTAGTATTCTAAACCATGTATGCATTACATAACATTTAAGTGATTAAGTAGTCAGCTGTGAAGTAGAAATCTAAGTCAGTTCTTCTCTAACATAGTGTAACTATGCTTCACTTAGACTGATGTTCAAATAATAGTATTATGTAATCACAGTTATGGGTTTGAATCTCCAAAGGAGAAGAAAGAAATTGAAGGAAAGCTCCCTTTTACCTAGGAAAAAGTTTTAAATAACATGTGATTTATGAAGGAGAAGTTCTAATACCAAATTTAATGCCTCCATTTTCTTTAAAAAGCAACCACAAATATATTTTCTGAAAAATATTTCTCTTCTTAGCGGGTATTTAATATAAGCACACTGATCAGGCTGTGCTATCTAGAACTGTGGTAGCCCAGAAGAGAATTATGGACACATATGCAATTTATACTTCAAATAAAGATTAGGTAATAATTGAAAAAAGGGTATATTTTGGATGGCAGTTTCATACCTATATACTAGCTCACCTAAACACTTTTTTACACATTTCCACTGTTCTCTTTCTCTATCTTCCAAAGACTGAATTATTATTGCTACTTCTATTTCTGACAGCTCAGCCACAGACTTTGCTAATACCTTCTGTTCCATCTGGCTCTGCCTGTTCCTCTCGTTGTTTTTGCTTGAACTTCAGGTTGCCATAGTGCATGACAGCTCCTGTCAGCTTGTAAATGGCTGTTTTTTCATCAGCAGTGAAGCCCAGGATGTCAATGGCACTCTGCAATAAGAACAATAAAATAACAGCTTTGTCTGGGAGAGATGACAATAGGGACAACATTTTTAATTGTTACTTACATCTGTAGCCATCAGCTCCTCCTGGTCATTAATGCTGGCAACAGTGATCTCACCTTGACTCACAAAGTGGTAGTCATATGGGTTGGTGGTAATGAGAAGCATGTCTGAAAGTAAGAAGAGGGGACATGTAGGCTTAGTTTAGTCAAGCAACTGATAACGTGAGTTGATGTTCAGTAATATCCATCCAAGTTAGTCATTCTTCCTACCTATTAGCTCTGGCTTCTTGTTGGACATGATCTGATAAAATATGTGGTAGCTTCTTTCTGCTTTGAGCTGGAAAGTGACTCTGGACTTCTCCAGCAGATCTAGAGGAAAAACTTAGTTAAAAACAAGAAGAAACTGCAAAAAAGAAAGTAGGGAGAAGATGGGAAGAAAACCAGGGAAGGCAGGATGGATGGTTGGGTGAAAAGGTATTGTATGGATAGATGGGTGAATGGATGGATTGTGAACAGTTCAGGAAAGTGTCTTACACGTTTCAATATCAGCAGAAGCTAGTTTTCCTGTGGCACCGAAGTGAATTCTAATGAATTTGCCCTTTGAAGAAATAAAAGTGTCTTAAGATTTACATCATAAGAATATATCTGAAATGAAGTTTTGCCATTTACTCCACTGGGCACAAGATTTCTACTTAGACACATTTTCTTAAGAATCAGCTATATCTCTACCTTTGACATAAAGTAGTGTTTTACATTTTTGACCATGGAAATAAACAGTGGCACAGCTGTATATTTTATGGATGCTGAATGTACAAATGGGAAGGAATGGGTGGATTTTGTTAGCCAAACTCTTCTAACTATATTCTGCATACAGAGAGGAGCCACCTTAATGATATGGAAATAGCCATTTAACTATTTCAGCTGCTTAAATCTGTCTTGTTATCAAAAAAAACATTTCACTTTTGATTAATTAAATTTGACATAAAGCAAACATATTATTCAAGTAGAAACTCTCTCCCCCCCGTTTCCTTCTCTCTTTCATTATTTCTCTCTCCTTCTTTCGTTTTTCTTTTTTTCTCTCTCTCTCTTTCCCATCTTTCCTAACCTCCCTCTCTTTCTTCCTGGCATTCTGTCTGTCTGTCTGTCTTTTACCAAAACAAACAGAAATATAAGTAAAAATGACCAAAAATATAATTTAACATTGCAATACATTATAGGAGAAACAGCATGTGATCTGTTATTTTCATTTGCATCTCAGTGCAAAGCAGAACTCATTTTTTTCATAGAATCACTATTTTTGAAATCTGGAGAATTACCTTTAGGATAAGTAGTAAAGTCATGATAAGAAAATTCAGTCTTACTCTTGAAAAAATGATGGCTGAACAACAGAAAAGAATGATTGCCAGACACTCCTGCTTACTATTTTTCAGGAATCATTTGGTTAAGCAACTTACAAAGCGTGAGGAATTGTCATTCCTCACAGTCTTGGCGTTTCCAAAGGCCTCCAGCAGTGGGTTGGCGCTGATGATTTGATCCTCAAGCGTTCCCTGCAGGACAATAACTGTTGCTCGTTATCCTTTCCAAAAATCATGTCAGGAACAGAGAAGAGCATTGATTCCAGCCACTGTCTATTAATTTACCTGCATTTTGCCTGACTGCTCCTCTTTCTTCTTATCACCGCTCGCTGCAATTGTTGCAAAGTACTGGATGACACGCTTTGTGTTCACAGTCTTCCCTGCACCAGATTCTCCACTGTCAAACCAAAGACAGAAGCAGAGAGCATGTGGTCAGGCTGGAGGTCCCCTGGCATGGGGCAGCCCAGGGGGGACCCGAGCAGGGAGTGTACATACGTGATCAGGATCGACTGGTTCTCGCGATCTGTGAAAGAAGCAGAAATACAGTAGTTAAAACCCAATGAACAACACAGAAAGAATGAAACATAGTCAGGTAAGTTTAATGTTTTCAACTCCATGGTGTCAGCTTGACTTAAAAAAACAACAAACCAAACGAACAAACTAAAAGACCTCCAGATCACCTCACTGAGTGCAAGGGTGTCTTTAATTTAAAATAGTAGAAGCAATGGTGTGAAGAGAGTAAAACACACAATAGTATGTATGCATCAGAACCATGAAAGCTTTGGAACAGTCTCCTCATAGCACTGAGACAGAGTAACCCTTCAGAGAATTTCATGGTACAATCCCTCTGACACAGATATAACCACTCACCAGTCAGCATGAACTGATAGGCATTGTCAGAGATGGAGAAGATGTGTGGAGGGGCCTCCTGGCGCTTCTTGCCTCGGTAGGCCAACACCACCTCCGGGTTGTACACCGGCAGCCACTTGTAGGGGTTGACAGTGACGCAGAAGAGACCCGAGTAGGTCTGTGAGGAAGGGAGACAGCATGTTGGCTTCCACTTAGCCTGGCAGAGCAGTTCCTCCTAGCTACCCAGAGGAAGTCTGCTGCTGCTACTTACGTAGATCATCCAGGCTGCATAACGCTCTTTGAGGTTGTACAGCACAGCAGGTTCATGGAGGTGGGTCATCATGGCCATGTCCTCAATTTTATCGTACTTGGGAGGGTTCATGGAGAAGATTTGATCTTCCTTCACAGTCAGGCTCTGTTAGAGGAAAGAAAGGTACATGCATGTCAGCTAAGAGCCCAGAGTGGGAATTAAACGCTGTTTGTAAATCTTGCATTTTACCCACCTCTCCACCTTCAGTCTTGACGGTGACCTTCCCTGATTCTTTGCTCTGGATTGTTCCTTTCACAAAGGATTCTTTAGGATGCACCACAAAGACGGATGTCTTGGCATCGAAAGGCTTGTTCTGGGCCTCAATTCTCTCCTTTTCTGACTTTCGGAGGTAAGGAGCCGCCTCTCCAAAGATGGCCATCTCAGAGTCTGAAGACATGGCTGCACTTTACAGAGGGGCTTGTCAGCAGAGAACACGGTGGAAGAGCAGATATGTTGCTCAAATAAGTCAAAAAGTAAGCACTTGTTAGTAGAAGAAAAGACGGGAAAAGAAATAGACTATATTAATATTATTCATAACTTTTTTGAAAGTAATTATATATTTTTGCATTGGTGTGATTCAACATTTATGGAAAATGTGAAAATTATATTTTGGGAGATTTGGCTTAGGGTCCACTGCACTGAAATCACATTTGAAATAATCCATAGTCACTTAGTAGTCAAGTGTTTAGGCGCTGTACTGTGGAGTTAAGAAACTCAAAATTCCTTTCAGCTGCTTAGGCACTCTTTTAAAATTCACTTGAAATTATTATAATGCAGTTTCTTCCCAAGTGATACTAATTCAGAAAGCTCATACACCACTGTCTTGAATGACACAGAGAAGTCGAGCATCTTAATGTGTCAGTTTCAGTCTCTAAAACATTTGCATCATTGTATTAAGGATACCATTATTTGCTAATGTTAGTGAGTTCTTGAATCCAGGCATAAATGGCTACAATGTCTGTCAAAAGAAGAGTAATGCTGTTCCAAAACACACTGACATAGCTCCATTTCTATTATTTTCTTTTGCTTTTTAAAAATTAGTATAATTTTAGAGGAAAACAAAGTTAAATATAAAGATTCAAAGCTCAACTCAGGAATTTAAAAAATAAGGAATTTTAAAGCCAGTATTAATTTCTCAAAAAAATTACTTTTTTGTTTTGTTTTGTTTTGTTTTTTTCCCTAGAAAACAACAGCAAGCAGCTGAGGAAAACTTTTATTTATTTCTATCCTGTATAGAGGTAGGTACCTAGTATTTATACAACCTTTAATATTGTGTGGTATTTGTACTAAGAGAGAGTAACATGATAATTCTTTATTTGTCCCTGCACGAACAGGTGGTGGCTTACAGAGGAGGAGGGCTGCAGCTTCCATTTTTTTGTGAGGTAGAGAACAGGCAGAGCAGTAAGGGGAACAAATGACAGCTTTGCGTTTTACAGAGATGACAAGCAGAGCTTTGTTGCTCGTATTACAGCTCTTCCTACTCTTACTTCTTTAGTGTTTTTGTGACATATTTTGGACAAAATAACACATTAATTCACATGCTCTGAGACAAAATATTGAATTTTGCACTTTTTCCTGCCATGCTCATCTTGGTCCAGCTCTACTGCTGCAACAGCAAAGATGGGAAGCCAGCACAGCTCGCTCCCTGTTAGGTTAGTTAAGCAGAAGTGAAGAACTTCCACATGGGGATTTTCTGGTCTGCCATCAGTGGTGAAGTCTCCAAACACAGCCACTTAAAGATTGGACCAGATGATCTTTTGAGGTGCCTTCCAACCTGGGCTGTTCTATGATTCTACAATTCACTTGAAAACCTTACCAGCCTTGGGCACCACCCTCCACCTTCCACTGTGACCACACTGGGTTTGAATATACAGTGTGAAACAGTGGCCATTCATTCAGCCATACAAAAATCCCACCCAAAAGGATCTTTCTCTGCCCTCTAAGAATTAATAAATCAGGTTCTTACCTCTCGTGACACCAGATGGGTGGCTTGCAGGCTGGCAGCTGGTCAGTACTGTAAAACAGAAATGGCAACTTCCTACTTGTTGTTGCACAGAAATCCAGAGTGAAAATGTGCAGGTGCCTTGAAAGCAGATTTAAAACCTGAGCTGAGAAATTGAGTCCCCTCCTGGAAATGAGCACTGGAGGCAGCAGGAATGCTGTGGCACATAAGGGCACCATCCTCTTCCTGCAAGCCTGCAGACCCCATACACTTACCTTGAAGCTTTCCGTGGAGACAGGGCAGACTTGTCACAGGGTCATTTTATACGATCTAGTCTGCAAGATGCTACAGATGCCTGCTCTTTCTTCGGTCAAAAAATTTTTGGCAAACCTTCTTTGGCAAAGCATTGTCTGGCAAACTGAACTAAGGGCATAATTGTCATTTGACATGACTAGATATAATTAGAAAATTTTGATGTCTTACTGACTATATGAATACATCTCCTATAAATAATTTGACAAGGGTGTTAAGGAGGGAATCTAGACTAGTTAAGGCACTTAGAGAACTTGGATGGAGGACTTATGGATTCTATTGCTGGCTTTCCCACCGACTCACTGTATGACCCAGGGTGGATTGCTTGGTATGTCTGTGCTGCAGTTATCCCAGCTGTACAATGGGGATGACAACATTTATCTTCCCCATGTGATGGTGTGAAGGTTATAAGAAATGCCTAAGAGCAATACATTAAGCAGGCCACTAAGAGGGAAATAAGTATTACTAGAAGTGTTTTGTGGTTATGTTGGTATAATTCTGAAAGTAAAGGAGTAATCTGGGTCCTTCAGTGTGATAGCACTGAAGCCTGAGTGTCACAGACATGGCAAGAAGACTGGCCAAGAGGCAAAGATTTGTTCACAGCAATAGGAGGCTGGTGTCTAGCTGAACTACTGGGTTGGAGTCTCAGAGAGAGATGTGAGGTCAATTCTGATGTATGAAGAGCATACATACACTTGTGCACATGTACCCATCCCTACACTTGAAATAGTAAAAAAGTGGGAGATTCCCCAAGAAGTGTTGTTATAAGCCTATGCATGAATTCGTGCTAAGGGAGATGTTGTACGGCATGCCGTGATTTCTGCTATGTGTGTCAGTGCATCTGAACAACAGATGCTCCTTTCTTTTCCTGATGATGTTTTAATTCATCAGAAAGTACCCATATTGGCAATTCAGGAAAGGATCTTAGTTCTTTCTTATGTCTTTTTTCCAAGTCTGACCTGTCAATCTGTACCATAAATAAAGCAAATTGCTGAGGTAAAGATTTGGGCCTGTAGAAATCTATGTCATTTGAATGTTCATACCTCTTTTCAACAAGGAGTGGTTACAGGCCGTTATAACCTCTATCTATCAACCAAGTTTTTTCCATTCCTGCAGAAATTTCTGCTCCTGTAGACTTCCAGAGCCTTCCCACCATCCCACAGCTCAGCTCACACATCCAGAAGACAACCTAGATAAAGAGACTTGCAGTCCTCAGTTTATTCATCAATACACAGCACTTCTTTCCAATTCCTCTAACATAAACAAACCAGTCTCAGCTAAAGCCTGTCTCCCATATGCATGCTCCCACTGTCAAATTCACCAGCTGGGAAAAAAGCAGACACCTTCAGCCCTTTCCTACCCACAACTCCCAGTAACTAATATCTTGCACATTTACACATTCATACTGTTCCTGCAACAAAAGTTATCAACAAGTTGTTGCCTACATCAGAGCACTAGAGGTGGTAGACAGTCCTGATACTCTGAGAAAGGGGGATTTGCTGGTAGTTCTGAAGAGTGACTCATCTAGTTTTAGAGAAAGGGCACTGTTACTTGAGCTGCTTTAAATGCTGTGAGATCTAAACACTCTTCTCCTGGTCATTGGCATTTTGGTTATTGAAAGAGGCCAGGGACACAGGGACAAGGTTAGAAAAATGATGCATGGGATCCAAGGTAATATCCAGCATCAGGCTGGATCATCCATAAACATTCATCCGTGTTTATGAAGAGCTTGCTCCAAGAAGGGCTCTGACATTGCAGCATCTACATTTTGAGTGGCTGGGCCCCAACCTGGAATTCAAACCTGTTCCAAACTGAGGCACTGGGGTGCCATGTGGTGCCCAGAAGCCCAGTAGGTTATTGGTCCTGGCTGAGGAGGGGACAGGAAGGCCTTGGCATATCAAAGCATGGAGTTAAGAAGACCATGGGAGGAGCAGGGATGGCTAAGACCTCTCCCAGGACATGAACACTGAGGGTTTTCTCCCATCAGGTTAGGAAGGGAGCTCTGGTCTCCCATTCCCAGTGAAGCTGTAATATCTGAACTGTGAAGGCAGCATCCTCTGGCAGCAACAGGTTAAGTATTAAGTAGAATGATAGAATGGCTTGTGTTGGAAGGGGACCTTCAAAGATCATCTATTCCAACACCCCTGCTGTGGGCAAGGACAACTTTCACTAGATTAGGTTACTCAAAGTCCCATCCAACCTGAACACTTCCAATAGTGGGGCATCTGTAAGTTCTCTGGGAAACCTGTTCCAGTGTCTTACCACACTCATCGTGAAATATTTCTTCCTTATCTCTATTTGAAATCTGCCCCTTCTCAGTTTAAAACCATGGCTTCTTGTCCTGTCACTACAGGCACTGATAAAATGTCTTTCTTATAAGGCCCCTTTAGGTATTGAAAGGCCTCAAGAAGGTCTTCTCAAACCTTTCTCATCTCCAGGCTGAACAACCCCAACTCTCTCAGCCTTTCTTCACAGAAGAGGTGTTCCAGCTCTCGGATCATTTTTGTGGCCCTCCTCTGGACCCGCTCTAACAGGTTCGTGTCTTTCTTGTGCTTGGGACCCCAGAGCTGAAGGGAATACTGCAGGTGGGGTCTCACAAGAGCAGAGTAGAGGGTGAGGATAACCTCCCTCGACCCGCTGGCCAGGCTTCTTTTGGTGCAGCCCAGGACCTGATTGGCTTTCTGGGCTGCAAACACACATTGCTGGCTCATGTCAAATTTTTCATCCACCAGTATCACTGAGTTCTTCTCTGAGTAGTTGCTGTTTCTTTTCTGTGGGGTCCTGCTCTCAGTGGTATGTATATGCAGTGCTATCAGGCTGGAACAAAGCGCCCTCAGGATGTGCCTGGATCTCCAGGGGCTATATGGAGACCCTAGCTGAATGACACTTTGGGGACTGAAAAATCTTTGAATTTCCAGTGGCCGATGACAAAGCCAGTCTTCTCAGCAGAAGGGTTTTGCTGTTGCGTTGTGCAGGATGTGGACCCAGCTGTGTAACAGGCAGGAGTGAGGCACATGGCCAGGCAGCTCTGGGCATGCAGTCAGCCAAGGGAACGTCTGGTTTAAAGGAAGCTGCCAATGAGTTGAGGTGTCTCCAGGTGTTGACAGTCACTCAGCAGTGCTTTTAGGATGGGAAGCTTCAATGTAGCATCAGGTCTGTTCACAAAAGAGTTTAGATATCAAAAGCCTTCTATGGAATTGGTCCCAACCCCAGGGTAGCTTCTCACATGTGAGCCAGGCCATGGGAAAGAAGAATTCCTTCCTTGCTCCCTAATATCCTTTCAGTAGTGAGATGACATTTCCTCTAGCTACAAATCATTCAAGTTTTTTTTTAGTTAAAGTTTAAGTGGGTTTGGTCAGTGTTCCCAGGATATAACTGTACCCTGTGTGCTATTCCCCAGCTATATAGAAGAAAATATCCATATGTACTTTTATGAAGGTATCGCATTAAAGGTACATGAAAGATATGCCCAATTCACAATTTTATTTAAGGAAAATTATTTATATATAAAAATTATAGTATCGTGCACATTTCTGTGTAGTGTATTATGAATATCAGGGAAAATAATTCAAACAAAATTCATAAAAATTCTGAAAAAATAGTGAAAATATTACATCCTTAAGTGTTTTATTTCATAGTCCTATAATATCTGTATGTGGATATTCAGGTCTTAACTGTTACATTGCTTTACACCTTTTCTGTACATGAGCAACATGCTGTTTGCCAATATATTTCACAGGCCTAAACTCAGGTGACACCCTGTATTGTTGCAAATAGAGTTACAGTGCTTTTTCTGTCTTTTCAAATTGTCCTGGTTTCAGCTGGGATAGAGTTAATTGTCTTCCTAGTAGCTGGTATAGTGCTGTTTTTGAGTTAGGTACAGGAAGAATGTTGATAACACTGATGTTTTCAGTTGTTGCTAAGTAATGTTTAGTCTAAAGTCAAGGATTTTTCAGCTTCTGATGCCCAGCCAGCAAGAAGGCTGGAGGGTCACAAGAAGTTGGGAGGGGACACAGCCATGACAGCTGACCCAAACTGGCCAAAGGGGTATTCCATACCATGTGACATCACACCCAGTATATAAATGGGGGGAAGTGGGGGTGGAGGGATCGCCGCTCAGGGACTAACTGGGCATCAGTTGGCAGGTGGTGAGCAATTGCACTGCACATCATTTGTATATTCTAATCTTTTTATTATTACTGTTGTCATTTTATTAGTGTTATCATGATCATTATTAGTTTCTTCTTTTCCGTTCTATTAAATCTTTCTTATCTCAACCCATGAGTTTTACTGCTTTTCCCGATTTTCTCCCCCATCCCACTGTGGCGGGGGGGAAGTGAGTGAGCGGCTGTGTGGTGCTTAGTTGCTGGCTGGGATTAAACCATGACACAAATACTCTAAATTCTCTGGAATTTTTTTTCAGTCTTCATCTTTACTTAAAAGTCTACTTTACTTTTTACTGATTTGTGTTATCAAATTCAAACTACAGACAGTTTTTTCCACTGTGGTTGTCTTATATTGTCCAAAGACAATGCAAAAAATTAAAAGCACAAAATTATGAAGAACTTTTAGTTAGCTTATGGAGCCTCACACAATTTCTACACGTTTAGTGAAATGGATTTGGATGTAGTAATAATTTAAACTTGATGATGTATATGTGCACCCAGGCACAATGTCAAATTCATTGATTTTCAATCTGCGGAGAGAATATAATTATCTGTGCTCTGCCATGGAAGTTGAGGAAAATGCCTATGTACTGAGCTTTTCTAAAATATGAAGGCTTCTCATAAAAGAAACTGCCTTTTCTGTCCCGCTGCCTTTTCCAGAAGCCACACAGTCTAGTGCAGCACTGACCTATCTTCTCAATATGACCTTGAAGTGAGCCTTTCAGGGCTCTTTTCAGGTTACAGCAACAGCTGAGAAAAGAAGTAGCTGATTCTTACTGCTGCCAGGACTTAATGGAAACTCAGCAGGGGATGGCTAGAGAAATTAATTCCTTCTTATGTCCTCTCTCTGATATTAATGTCCCCTGCTCTTTGCTCCCTTCCCAGGGTGACATATAACTGAACCCTTTTCCTTGTCCCTCTCAAGTCTCTTTCTATGTACAAGCATAGCTTCTGAGGGAAGTAACACCATGTTGAACTACCACAGCAAGAGTTTTTAGTGCAGCAGTCTTTGCTTCACAAGATCCAGGATCCAAGGTAATGGAGATGGCCACAGTGGGATACATTAATAAAACTGAAATTCTCCAGTATATTTATTCTTGGCCAAACTCTGGTCCTACTCAACAGCAGCTAATTTTTTTTACTCAAATAGGTACAGCTGGGGCAGCACTATGTGTACTGAAGAATGTGGTCTTACATTTGAGTCAATTATGTATGTGCTGTAATTCAAAGAGAAAATTCAGTGCAATTAAAGGTATCTTAATGATGTTCTTGTAACAGCACCCTCTGTCCACTTGAGTAGCAAGGAAAGCCATAGTTCCCAAAGTGTTATTATATGAAGGAAACTGCACCATCTCAGTAGGCAATGCTGTAAACATGCTCGTGCAATACTTCCAGCATCTTGGCAGGAATGGGAAGCTGTATTTGTTCCAAAAGCAGGTGATAATTTAGAGAGAGCTTAGCTAAAAGCTTGAGAGGAAATCAGCCTCAAGTCTTGAAGGAAACTTTCAACTTCTGATGAACTCAAGGGCTGATTAAATTCTGACTCCCTATAAGCTACAAGTACTTCCTTATGGAATGAGATTTAAATGATGACAGTTTCAATGTCAGAACAAAGAAACATCATAATGAAATAGCTGGAATGCAAAGCTAAATTCACTGGTCTAGATTTACCTTATTCAACATTGTGTGGTTGGCACAGATGCCAAAGTCAGAAGCTCAGCCATCATGGTTTCCCTATAAGCTCCAATAGACCAAGAAGACTGAGAAGGCATGGGCAGACAGCATATATATCCATTCACTTTAAGCATATTAGAGGAAAATCTCATTGCTGTGAGTATTTTTGACTACCATATAATTACATCCCAAGCTACTAGAAAAACTTTCAGTATAGAAAGACTTTTGAATGTCTTAGTTGTTTAGGAGGACCTTCATTAGTCCTTGCAAATCTGGTCATCCTGGTCTCACAGATCACAGCTGACAGCCCCATCTCAGTGACATCTCACAGTTCATTTCCTGTTCTAGAAGAATCCTTTTGCTGGCATTAAATTTGACACACTGAGAAAATAAGAAGAAACATGTTAACATGTTTATTTTTTAATTTGCCACTTGTCTTCTACCTTCACCTGAATAAGAATATATGAAAAGGGATAATTCTTTCCTTGATATTTTAGTAGTCACCTGTAAAACACCTTGTTCTTTGAAAGAAAGAGCTATAGACCATTGAAAAATGTTGCCAACATTTGACATTTTGAGTAAACAAACCAAGAAGTATAAAGGAAGGGAATCAAGATGAAAACTGTAGCTTATTTACATATCTTACATGAAAGTGTATTGGTAAAATCATTCCAGAACAGCATGGTTTCATGAATAACTTGGACATACGTCAGAAGTTTGCCAGAACTTTCAACCCATGATATTAGCACAGTGCTTCATAAGTCTTCTAAGAGTAGATTTCTGTATTAGCAGCCTCTTCACGGAGACTGGCTGGCTATTTACAGTTCTGGGTAAAAGCACTTGGTGTCCACAACAAAAACTTACTCAGCAGGGACTTAATCAGTATTGTCATTAGTGTTTTGAAATGGGAGAACACACAAAGACAATAGAAACACAGGCGAGAAATATTGAAGAGTAATTTAGCTGGAAATACTGAACTAAAACATATGGAAACAATAGCCTGAAACATTCTTAGGTAATCTTTGCCGAAATACCAGTGATTTTTTTTTTTTTGCTTTCTGCAGCTTTCAAACAAAATGCAAAATATTTCACTGATTTTTTTTTTTTTTTTTTTTTTCCCCATCTCTGCTCCTTGGTCACAGGCTAAGGATTTCAGGAATTGTCTCAATGATTACTTCTGGAAGTATTCTCAACAAAGCGGGCAGGGAAAAGTAATTTGGGCTATGCTTGTAGAGATCAAAGATGGAGATGAGCGTCAGATGAACATCATGGAAAAACACTGGACATTCAGGGCTTCTGTGTCACTGAAACTATCAATACAGATAGCACTTCTTTAATTTCCTGCAGTTGAAAAGGCATGGTGAAATCAAAGAAAGTTTGTAGGCAGTCTATTCTGGGGTGTTCTTCTTCTGTAAGAAGCAAAAATTGCAAAGACTCCTGTTCAGTCACTTGGCCACTCACATGAGCATACCCTGAAGGGATTTGAGCTACTCATCCTTTGTGGCAGCTTTATTTTCTTTCACAAAACTGATCTTTCTCCCACCAATGATTAATTTATATTTCTTGATATGTTGGCCTGTAAGCTTCTTGCAAAGAAGTTTATAATCCAAAGTCCTCAATTCTATTTCTTGTCTGCTTCTAAGATCACAGACACTGGTGAATTACACTGGAGAAAACTCTGTCTCGTGCTATGTCTTCACCAGTATACTGCACTATGCCAGGGAACACTTGCAGATATGGGAAGCCAATCACTTATACTGATAAAATATTAGCGGATCCACTGTCAAGCTTTCGACCTGTGCCAGCTACCCATCTCCTAAGCAGATTCAAAGGCATAACTGGACAGCTGGCATTTTCTGGGACCATTCCCAATACAGTCTGCATCCAGCCTCACCATTCTTGATACAGAAGTAGTTTACTCCTATAAGCATAAGCAGTCCTGTGCCAGTTGGCTTAAGTTCCTGGATATGTTTAATTTATTAGTGTATCTGTAATGCTCCTGTAGAAAGGTTTGGAGCAGCCCCAAAGGTATCTGTTCTTGGGAAAGGAAGGACCTACCGGAAGAAGCAAAAATAACTTGATGGAAAAAAGGAAAGGAAATGGATCTTGCCTCTGTTCACTTTCTGCAGGGCTGGACTCCACTGCAGCTGAATGCAAAGCACAGCAGAGTCAAAAAAGAAGAGGCAGAATGAGAGTAGACCCTGGACACAGGCTGTCCTGCACAACAATGTGGTGTGGGCAAGGCTCTGCAGTGCTGACATTCCCATGGAAGAGGGAGGATTTGGGCATACTGAAAATAGATCCTTCTTGAGATGGAGACCAGGCAGCTGCCTCACTCTCTGCCACCCTTAAGACATGGCTTCCCCTCCCCCATGTTCTGACTGTCTGTGAGTCCAGGAGCAAGAAGCCACATCTTAGCAAGGCAGCACAGCTCAAGTAGGAAAGTGGAGGCATCTCAAGATTGCTAGTCTGTATCCCATTAGGACACCCCACCTCGCAGCACTCACCCATGTTTTTTTCTTGGTGTCATTCATCTGATGAACTGGAAACTTTACTTTAGCTGAAATAAGTGTGTGGATGATAAGATAGTGGTGGAAGTAATACACCTTGTGAAATACCATGCTAAAGTACTTTGGGCTCTGTGTAAAGGTCTAGAGGATTTTCACAGTGTATCTTGCAGGTGCCTCACTTGGAAGCTGAGGATGTATGGGCTGGACAAATGGGTTGTTGTGACATTTGAAAATTGTCTGGCCTGTTCAAGGGGTAGCAATCAGCAGCTAATTAGTAGCTAGATGGCTGCCAGCTGTTAATGAGAACAGTACCCCTGTGGTTCACAATGGGGTCCTTATCTTTCAAAATCTTCATCAGTACTCTGAGTGATGACACAGAATGCACCTTTGGCAAATTTGCAGCTAACAAATCTATGGGGAGTGGCTGAACATCATAAATGGCAGAGATTCAATCCAGTGGGACCTTGATAAACCTGAGGGTGAGGTCAACAGAAACCTCATGAAGCTCAGTAAGGAGAAATGCAGAGTTTTCCACCTGGGGCAGAATAATGCTGTATGGACAGGGAAGTGTCTTAGCACTAGCCCTGCCGGAAAGGATGTGGGGGTTTTGGAAGATACTAGTCTGAATGTAAGCCAGCAGTGCTTTCTCACTGTGAGGAAAGCAAATCCCATAGTGGGCTGCATTAGGAACAGTGTGTCCAACAGACTGAAAGAAGTTACTTTCCCTCCTGTACTTGGGGCTGGTACAGTCACACCTGAAATTCAGTATTGCATTTTAGGCTCTGCAGTTCAAGAGGGATATGGGAAAAACTGGAGAGAGTCCAGCGAAAGGCTACCAAAATGGCGAATGACCTAGAGCACATTACCTGAGCTACAAGCTCCCAACAAGTAGAGGGCAATGACCTGCCTTTACATCTTCCACTCTTTCCTATCTGCACTTCCCTCAAACCCTCTGCTCCTTTGGTTGGAATGTGTCCCCCCATAAAGTAGTGGAAAAGAAGCATGTTGTCAAAGGTCAGTCTGCAACTCCATGGCTTCTTTGTGAGAGTGACTGAAGAAAACAGCCATTGTATTCAGTCACTAGAATCCCTACACTTTCTTTGAGCCAGAACACACTGTTAAAGGCTTTACTGTGTGGCGGTGTCATGGTTTAACCTCTGTAGGCAGCTAAGCTCTGCACAGCTGCCTGCTCACTCCCTCCCAGTGGGACGGGGGACAGAATTAGCAGGGTAAAAGTGTGAAAACTTGTGGGCTGAGATAAAGACAGTTTTAATAGGTAAAGCAAAAGCCATGCACACAAGCAAAGCAAACCAAGGAATTCATTCAGTACTTCCCTTTGGCAGGCAGAAGTTTAGGCTTTTCCAGGAAAGCAGACTCCATCATGCAGAATGGTGACTTGGAAGACAAACACCATAGCTTCAAATGTCCCTCAATCCCTCCTTCTTCCCCCAGCTTTTGTTGCTGAACGCAACTTCATATGGTATGGAATATCCCTTTGGTCAGCTGGGGTTAGCTGTCGCAGCCATGTTCTCTCCCAGCTTCTTGTGTACCCCAGTCTATTTGCTGGTGGGGCAGCACAAGAAGCAGAAAAGACTTTGGCACTGTGTAAGCACTGTTCAGCAATAACTTAATCATCCCTGTGTTATCAACACTGTTTTCATCACAAATTCAAGACATAGCCCCATACAAGCTACTATGTAGAAATTTAACTCTATCCCAGCTAAAACCAGTATGTGCAGTTAGTAACTTTTGGTGCAGAAAAGAGGGCACTAATGATGTCTCATTTCCTCCTTTAAAGTACTGCAGCAGTGGAATAGCAAAGTCATCTGTGGAAACTCATAACTTTTTCAGGCTCTGCAGGTACCACTGTCAGTCTCACCATCTGAATTTTCTATAGTCAAACCTGATGTCTGAGGGTCACATTATCAGTAACTCCCAACCACTATGAGATTTGGTGGCTGTTCCTTGTTCAAACTAATGGCAAGAGTTTACTTAATGTAGCAGGTGAGCTGAAGCTCTCTCACTTCTTCGGGGACCCTGGGGTCTGTTTCTTTCTTTCACCCAAGTTTCCTATTGCACCTCTTTCTGACAATGTTTCTTCTATCAAATGGCACTGAAGTCCCCCCCAGATACTTAATAAGCTCCAACAAGAAGCTTCTCCTGGTGTATCTTCAGCCTGTGTGAGCCCAGCCTCTTGCCCTTCCTCTGTAGATGAGCTCCAGAGGTGATGACCCTGCACATTAACTTGATTCCAGCTCTAGTCACCAGTACAATTTAAACCATTTTCTTCTAGGTTACAGGAAGGTCCTGGTACCAGATTTCTTCCCACCCCCCCAAAAAAAGGCCTCAAAATAAAAAAACTACAAAACATAGCAGGCAGACATTCCTGGCTTTAGAGCAAGACACAGCATTAAAAGTTTACGAGTTTACAGTTTACAAGAACACAGAATGCCAGCTGGGTGTTTAACTAGGAGAGTCAGGTTGGTGCCAATCTGTTCCAGTTGTATGAGGAGACGAGTCTGGCTCACTGACCTGTGCTGCCTGTGTGAGAATGCAGCAGCAAGTTAAACCTTTGGGTGTGTCCTTTGGTGTTGAAAGTTGGGACCAGTAATAAGTTCTCATCCCCTTTCATGTGAGAATTGCCAGAATGCTGCAGCTGCACACAAATGATCCTTGGGAGTGCAGTGCAGTCTGTGCAATCCCAGCTGGTTAAGGACTTGTGCTGACACCTGACTTAGTGGCACAAAAATAAAAGAATACTTCAGGGAAATGATGATCTGGCCTCAAAACTCAGACCATCTCTCTGTAAAATATATTTTCTCCACTGACTTTCTGCATAATGTTTTCTTACTTAAATGTTCTTCTGTGGTTCCATTTCTAAGAGGCTGGACCCCAAGAGCTTTCTGCAGAGCAAATACATCACACGCATTTTTCCTGTGGGACTACATCTATATTCTCTGAAGATTATATACTGTACAGACTAAAGTCTTGGGGGTTGTCTTTACTCCTGCACCATAGTTATGCACTCATGAATTAAACAGTAAACTATTAACTGCAACTTCCAAAGAATGGGGCTTGGCAGGTAAAAACTGTTGCTGTTGACTGAGTTATTCTCCTTCCTAAAGGAGATTCAAAATGCATTCAGACTGCTCTCCAGCCCTTGAAAATGCATACATGTCTTTTGTGCACATCCAGGGACATGTAATTCCCAGCTCCATCAGATTTTCTTTTTGTTGCTTTTGCATCCAGATTTCTTCTGCTCATAGCTGTGCTAGCAATCCTGTACCACAGTGAACACAAAGAGTCATGGTGCAAAACATGCCAGAGATATTCCTATCCAATGCAAATTGGAGCCAGGTGATGAGAAAGCGGACTCCAATGATAACCAGGGCTACCACCATGCCCAGTACTGTGCTTTGAGCTACTGTAGTCTCAGCTAGACAAGAACTGATTCATGATGGCAAGCAAGCCCAAAGCCTTTCTGAGTTGGGAATTCAAGCTCCCAAAAAGTAGAGGGCAATGACCTGCCTTTATAGCTTCCACTTTTTCCTATCTGTAGTAATAAAATGAAGCCTTTAAAGAGAGCCACAGAACCAAAGTAGCTGTGTAACAGGCAAGAAATCTCTCAGCCAGTCTCCTGCATCCCTACAAGATATTGGGATAGCAGATAATATATGAATGTTTAGGGGAGCTGGTCTCAGCATAGGTGAGTCACGAACCTCTATCATCCAAAGGATATTAGAAAACTAAGTAAATAGCTGCATTTTGATAGGAAAATGAGGGCACTGGGCTACCTGCTGGAGCCTTTTCTGTCAGCTTCTGGCTGACAGTTACTTTAAGGAAAAAATATATCACACACAAAGTGATAAAGTTTTTGCTGAAGCCATCAGCAGGGCAGGTGGACAGCAGGCCAGAGCTACAGCCCACAAACTTATCTCATGGGGATGGCAGTGAAAAGTCAGCAGGGATGCCAGGATCCAAGAAAAAATACCTTTTCCCCATGTCATGAGCTGGCCCTCCCTTCATATTCATGTGCACGGTCCTTCCATAATTGCTAGAGTTATTAGCGTCCCGGATTTAACTTGGAGAACAGGCAGTCAGAGTGTGCAAGAGGCTTCTGGTTTCTGTGTTTGCAAACTGGCTGTTGGTGGATAGAAAGGCCCCTGAGGAACCCCCCAATATGCGGGTGTGAGTGCTGCCTTGGTGTGCCAGGGATGCTTGTGTGGGCAGCCTTATTGCTGCCCATTGCTGGCTCAGTTATGCTGTGGTTGTCTGGACTGTAAGTGGTGAAGGTTTGTAGTAGGTATAGTCCTGCCCTGCTGAGAAAATTTCAGGTAAAGATATCTTTCCTGATCTGCAATACAGGAGGATGAAAAAGGTAATGAAGAGGGAAAATGGAGGATAATTCCTGTGCTTTTGCTGGACTGGCAGGGCAACTTGTCAGTCCTTGAGACTTAAAACATATCTTGGGCATCAGCATTCAATTGCTGTTTCTGAAAGTCAGCAAATACTAATGTGTTAATTAAAGAAACTAGTAGGAAATCCCAGCATGAAAGAGCTTGGCTTTGTATCTCCTCCATCTTGAACAGTACCAGTTCACCAGAACAGAATGTCACCAGTTTCCCTGTTGCCCTGGGACAGACAAACCATCTAAGTATTTTTTGGAAAATGACTGGGTTTTGTGTGCTGCTTCATGTGGAAGCAACAAGAAGTATGATGTCACCTTTTAAAATGGCAGAACTCTTGCAATAACACTGCTGGGACATGGGGAATACCTACCAGCCTTCTGGGAGAAGCCTCTACTACTCATTAAATCCCTTGCATCTAACGACAGTTACAGATGTACCAAAATAGCTATGGTTGCTAGGTAATCTGCACCATAACATGAAAATTTGGATTGAGTTTGTTGCTGCCTTGATAACTGAGATGGTAACTTAATATTTGATCCACATGTTCTGTGTGACACTGTGGTAAATACAAGACTCCTCCATCAGTTCAGAGGTAAGACGAGAGCACAACAGCAAAGAGCGACTGAAAATAAGAGGTCAGAGCATGTTGTGGTTTAACCCCAGCCAGCAACTAAGCACCACACAGCCACTCACTCACTTCCCCAGTTTACATACTAGACATGATGTCACATGGTATGGAATACCCTGTTGGCCAGTTTGGGTCAGGTGCCCTGGCTGTGTCCCCTCCCAACTTCTTGTGACCCTCCAGCCTTCTTGCTGGCTGGGCATCAGAAGCTGAAAAATCCTTGACTTTAGACTAAACATTACTTAGCAACAACTGAAAACATCCGTGTTATCAACATTTTTCTCTAGTATAGGAACTGGGAAGTGGGGGCGGGGAATCGCTGCTCGGGGACTGGCTGGGTGTTGGTTGGTGGGTGGTGAGCAATTGCACTGCGCATCGTTTGTACATTCCAATCTTTTCATTAGTGCTGTTGTCATTTTATTAGTGTTATCATCATCATTATTAGTTTCTTCTTTTCTGTTCTATTAAACCTTTCTTATCTCAACCCATGAGTTTTACTTCTTTTCCCAATTTTCTCCCCCATCCCACTGGGGGGCGGGGGAGTGAGTGAGTGGCTGCATGGTGCTTAGTTGCTGGCTGGGGTTAAACCATGACACCCACTCAGGCAAACCTACTGGAGGGACCAGAATCCTTGAGCTTCAACTGACCCCATACAGGAGCTGCTCACCAAGCCCCTGCTCAACTCCAGACCTGGAGCAATGTGCTGCAGGGTGACCACATCTGCCCAGCTGCCACACATTCATGCCACCATACTTGCTCCTGCCTCTGTCCAATATGGCACTTTGCTGGCCCCTCAACACCCCCAAAGGCCATTGAACATGTCTCAGGCCTGCCATCAGCCCCAGTCATTCAGTTCCTCCTCTCTCCATGGTGTGCCAGCATAACGTCCTTCCTCTGGAGCTGCTCCTTTGCTTCTGGGCCTTGGTCAGTGCCCAAGAGGCACTGACAAGCCACCCACTTGCTTTCAGATGGGACAGATCCTTACAAAGCAATGCTATGGGTTGTTGCCTCCCTGGGCTCTCTGTCTCAAGCACTTCACATTGATGACTTGCCAAATTCGAAACCAACAGCAGCCTAGAGCCAGTATCACTGGGCACAGCACGAGCTGCCTTGTCCAGACAAGAAGAGGGCCCCAGCTAGTCCTGTCTCCAGCAGCTTTCCATCCACTCCATGAGTGCACAGAGTGCTTTGCCTCCTGGGTGCACGCTCTGCCCAGAGCCACAGGCAGTGGCTGTGTCCGATGCCTGCCAGCCCATCCAAACAGAGGGACATCCTCCCTCCCAGGGACCAGAGCCTGCCCTGGCACTGGAGCAGCAGCACCTGGGCTCTGGGCTCTCCATGGCATGGCCTCTTTGCCAGCTGCTGACCCTGAGGGGGACCTACCTGCCTTGCTGCTGCGTGTTGGCTGGTGGTGACAGGCACGTCAGGACATGGCAGTTGCTCTGGGTCAGCCCGAAGGCCAGCCCAGAGCAGTATCTCCCTGGCAGTGGCTGAGAGCCTTGCTGGTGTCTGAGGCTGACAAAGTATGAGAATTATGAGAATGGATGGATGTGCTGAGGCTTTCCCTGAACACTGCCCCATTCCCCAAGTGCTCCTGGCTCAGGCACATCCTAATCCCAACGCATTTGTTGTGTGTGGAGTCAGGAGTGTGCACCTGGTTCTCCTCCCATGAATTTGTGTGGCAGATTTTTTGACCAAATGGAAACATTCAGCATCCACTCCCTTGGTGGTGAGGAGCTGTGCAGATTAATTACAAGTGGTTTGAAGAAGACGTGACACTAAATGGTCTCCAAAGGATGGTTCTTCTCATAGTGGAGGCACCCTCTGGGGCCATGAACATTGTCTCCAGAGCATCTGGGGTTTTGACACTGTAGCAGGCTGAAATGAGATAGAGCTGTTCCTATTCCACCACACATGAACTGTGCAAGTAACATTTTCAAATTTATGTTGCTGGTTTGGAAGGACCAAATGACATCTAATTTGATATGGACATCTGCACTGTCTTGGCCTGAGCAATTCTGTCAGTGATACATCCCTAAGGATACCAGACCAGACAGTTATTTTTATGGATGTTAATACTATTGCTCTTTGGGGCTGGGTTTCAGCAACATGGAGCTTGTTCTTCACTGACATCTTAAAATTTGAGGGGGAGGTTAGAACTCTCTAGGGAGTGAGTGTAGCATTTGACTCTGTCAGCTGCACAGAATATATTATCTCTGCCTGTAATAAGAACACAAAGATTTATACAATTCAGGACGTCATAAATTAATCTAAAATAATTATTTTTTTCTGCATTCAGGGAATTACACACATGGAAAAATTAATGTACACCCACATTTGTCCACACACTGTTTATGGTACTCTAATATTTTCCTTCTGTGTTGGTCCTGCGAAGGCTGTGCAGAGCTTGGACTCTTCCTGGGAAGAAATCTCTGCATGAATGCAAAGAGTGGTGACTTTTTCCTCAGAAAGCCATGAATGTTTCTGAACATGAATTCCATGATTCCACCTTGGTTCATCTTCCCAGTTGCAGTTTACTTATTGCCAAGTACATTCATCCAAATACAATTTTTTTTTTGGTAAGAGAACAGGTTCCTTTGTGTCAAGGGGTGAAAACCTTCCTAGGCTGATGTGATCAAAGACTTCCTGGAAGAGAGATTTCTCCACTGCTGGTTTTCCACGGAGGGGGGATGGACACATTTTCTTCTTCGGCAGCAGGAGTGAGGTGGTAGAAAGGTCCCTGTTGTCTAGTCTCCATGGAATTCACCTGGAGAGAGGTCTCCTACATGGCATCAGAGTTCCTTAGGGAACTAGCACCATCATGTGTTGGGCATATCACAGGTACCCTGAGAAATGTCTGCAGCAGCTTCTCTGGCCCCCCCCAGTCTTCAGTATCAGAGACGGTAACAGGCACTAACTCAGCAAAGTTGTCAGGGAGTTTCCTGAATTTTAGCATGGAAGATTTCACACAGCAATGTGTTCCATGCTTAGATGTGTCCTGTCCTCCCTCCATTACAGCATTACCAAGCAGTTCCCAGAGCTTTTGGGAAAAGGACACAGTGAGTGGGGGTGTGGTTTGGGAAAGACATCCTTACAGCAGCGTGAAGGAAAGAAGAACAAACCTTTGCAGAGATGTGCTGGCTCCCCTCACTGCCCTTTTCTGCTGTCACCCTAGACACACTGAACAGGGAGGAGTGGGAAAGCCTGGAACTTCACTGCCACAGCCATCCACAGCCAGCATGGCTCAGTCAGCCCTAGGGCAGAACAGCATGGACATGCTTCTCCTAAGGGAACAGGGATGGAAGGAAGGGAAAACTGGGCCAGAGAGGAGTCTTAGAGCTGCTTTGCTGCTCTGGTGCAGTGCAGCTGGTGTAACACACCCTCTCAAGAGTATGAAAGCATCACTGACCCTGTGTCAATCTGACAGTCTTTTCCCTCCCAGAGAAGAATTCCAGTCCCCTGCCATGACAGGATAACCCTGTTGTGGGTCTCCCCATAGTTGTAGGGAGACAGGGCTGTTGATGGAGCCTTGCATTTAGCTCACAGGAAGGTGCTGGACTTCCAACAGTTCACTCTTGCCAGAGCAGCAGTTCCTTCATGTTCTCAGCTGAGATACCCATGTGGCAGTCCTGCCAGAGGCAGTCCTGTGGCAATGGGCTTGTTAACATGCCCAGGAAACAATCCATACATGCAATGGCTACTTGGATTATTTGGGAAGAGCCTGAGTGGCATGGCATCTACTAAACAGTGGATTATCTGCATAACAAGGAACTTTGGCTTCTGCTTTATGCAGAGCATTCAGGGCTCTTCTGATGCAGGCCAGCAAAGTGGTAGGCATGTGCAGGCAGAATGTGACTCCACTTTTAGTGTCACAATCAGCGAGTACAACGTGGCATGAATGAACCCTTTCCATAGCATGGTATTGTATAACCTCCAGCAAGCAGCTCATCCAGAAGAGAATGCAGGTGGGTGCCAGAGAGTACAGGGAGCAGTAATCTCCTGCTAATAACATAAACAAAGAGAAGCAAAGTAAAAAAACCAAAAAAAGTAATGATGTGTCACAGTAATTCTGGAAAGATGACATTGCATTAGTCATTTTAGAACAGATGAAAAACAACTGACAGTTAGTTCAATATTCCCACCCCTCGTTATAAATCCAGTATTTAGAAGACACATGGTTCTTCCCCTAGCAATTCTCTCCCTAATGGTGAGAAATGTTTGGCATGTCATGAAAGTTTTCATTAAATGATTTTTTTTGTGATTTACAAATTGTTCTTGCTGAGTGGGCAAATTTCTACAAATTTTGCCAGGCAGAGAAACTTAACAAATATCCCTCTCATTCATTTGTTATCTATGACACTGCCAAAACTTCCTGAGAAGGACACTGTACTCCTGACAGTCCAGCTGGTACCTAAAAGAAGGTTGAGCTTTAAATTGAAAGCAAGAGTGCTGTCACAGAAAACAGAAGGATAGGAACACAGAACTAGACACCTTCTCAGTCTGTCTGTATCAATCAACATGTGTTACAAAAAATTCTGTAATCTCATCAGGTCCCAAATTACTATCAGTTACAATGAAGAACAAGACAGGGATGGAGAAAAATGTATGATATGGTGCTCACCACTGCAGTGACCAGAATTTGATGGCATCTTTCCAGATCTCAATTTCTATAAAATTTTTTTACCTCTAAAATTCTCAAAAGATGGACCTAGCATATAGGTGTTTGAGGATCAGAAATGTACCTCTAATTCTCAAAACAAATTAGTATACGGTCTCTTTACATTCATTCATTTTGCTCCAAAGATTTTCCTTCTGCCTGAAGAGATTTTTTTCCTCCTTGTCATTTTTCTCCTCAGTGGAGTTATACAAATAAATCCATCTTGTATCAGCTTCATCTCGCTAGACTAAACAAGCCAATCTTTTCAAGTCACTCATCACAAACTAGGTCATCCATTCTCATGACCATTTTAATAATTCTGAGCTGCATTTGTTCCAGATAAGTGAATATTTCTCAACTGTTTCATCAATACTTGTTTTATTGAGATGATTCTTTATGATGAATGCATTTTCCCCATTCTTCAGTACAGCTATTGCATTCTTTTTTTTTTTTTTTTTGCTATAGTTGACTCCCAGTTTGACAGATTCACATGACCACAAAATGGCATAAATCGTCTCTCAGGCTGGAAAGGATCACAGCCACATTTGCTACTTTGCAGGAATGTGTCTGTGTCCTTCAGCACAGGCAGCAGAACTGACATACTAATAGAAGTTGCTGTCTTCCAGCTGGAGTCACACGCAGCAGGAAGGCAAAAGTCACAGGCCAGATAAGAAGGAGCCAGAGGCACTCAGGGTAGAGAAGAGTGACTTAGGGTTTAGTTCCTGTTCTTTCAAATATGCATACATTTCATGTCTACAATTATGGAAAAAAATGAAAAAAATACATAATACAGGTTTTAACATTGAAAGGCATTCTGAAGGTCATCTCAGCTATGTATCTTCAGCTATTTTTAATGCTTAACATTGTTTCAGAAGTTGAAGCTCTGACTTGCAATCCCTTTTCAACTTTTTTCTACAGATCTCCTTGCATCTGTTGTTCCATGTGCTTCTTCACCACCCTTTGGAGAGGAAGAGAGACTAGGGGGGTTTGTATTTTTATTCTGTCTTTTGGCTTTTTGCTGGCCAAAGCAGCTTTATCAGACATCTCATGTCTTTTCTTCAGGAAAGCTTGAAACAGGATTATGACAGCAGTGACAACATTTTTCTGCATCTGCTAAAGCCACAGTTCCTGCCACAGGCATCAATGCATATCTCATTAAGGCCCCCATTTCCCCACTGTCCCTTGAGAAGGATTCCCTGCATACTTGTTAGCACAAGTCTAAATCCGAATCGGTCATTATGCCCAGCTCCAGTATCATGCTCCTGTTTGCAAGAACCTAAAAGAGTTGCTTTCATAACATGATCTAATATTTTAATTTATATTTAAATCTTCTCAGACTTTGCCATTTTGTTACATCATCATTCAGTCTGCAGAATGTCTTGTCCTCGTGTTTTCACCGGCTCTTTGTTGATACAGAAAGCTTTATTCCTGGGCCTTTCTGCATTTGCGAAATTACAGGACCCAGTTACTTCTGGGCTCCATGTCTAATAATAATATTATTCTCTAGTCATTCATAAGCCTGGTGACAATGTTTGTCCGTTTGCCTATTGAATAGTACACTACACTGATCTGTCAAAACCAAACTATGCCTAAATGTTCTGTGACATTTTGAGAGAGTCTCAGGAGAGTAGAAAAATAGTAAGTAACTTTAGTAAAACCTCTGAGAAGTCCTAATATTTCCTTAAAACATACAGACATACTGGAGACATAAAGATCAAGATCAAAACACTAAAGAAACCCTCTCTGCTGAATGAGTAGTAATCACACAGTCAGTGTCAAATTGGAAGAATGTACTGTGTTGTGCAGCAGTAAGTCGAGATGAGCATTACCATTAATATATGGATGGTAGATTACAGAGTTTTCACAGTGAATTTTCAGGTGCTCCCAGAAGTTAAGTGGCTGCAAACATACCAGAAGGCGGTACTGAAAAAGTGACACTGGAAAAATAAACTTAAACTGTCCCTTCAGACAAGAGATGTAACTCCATAAGGACAAGTACAAGCTATTCATATTATAAATAAAATATAAATTGCACAAGATGAAGAGCAACTGGTTAGGTCTCATTTTTCACAGAGAGAAGCAGAAATGCTGCAGCAGGGGCTAGGCATTCACTGTCACAGGGCTCATCAGGGGTGCCACGAGGTGCGCTGCACACATTATGTCTCAAAATGAACAATTGATTGTATAGTGCCAAGAGGCAGTGTGTTAGAGCTTCATGTTGAGTCAGAGCAATCCTACCTTCACAGAAAAGAGAGAAAGAAATCTCAGCGGTGCATGCTGTGACAGAAGTGTTGCACTGACAGTGCTCTCCATTGCAAACTGGAGCAACTACCAGGCTTCAGTAAGAGAGCAGATGAATGGGGTGGAACAGGAGACACAGAGAGACAGAGAGATGTGCAGTAGGGGCCAGGAGTCAGGAGAAGCCAAAAAGCAATAGGGAGGTGTGTAAAAAGGAAAGCTGGGTTCAAGCAGTGTGGAAAAGCTGTTACTGCTCAGCAGTAACTCTAATGCCCACCTGGTTCAGAGAGAAGTATTTCTTTCTTTCCCAAATCAATCCTTTTAATGACCTGACAGTCAATGACTGACAGTGTTTACCACCCCACCCAAGACTCCCAGAACTGTTTCTGGACAAGATACGCTCCTTCAGTGGACCGGTTGGTGCTGTGAGAAGGACCATGATCTCACTGCTCTATGCTTCATAGTTGTTTGCTTGAAGGTCACACTTAAGACTATCTCTATCTCAAAGAGTTGCCTGTTCATAAAATAGCTTCTTATGCAATGCCCAGTGTGCACACACTCTCTCAGCTCTCCCAGGAGTGTCCTAATCACTTTCTGACCTCCCAGTCCCACCAGTACCTCTGCTTTCCCTTCCTTTGTTGTTTTCAGCCATTTCTTTTGGCACCACAGCTCACAAAGACTTGGGGTGTGAGGAGGCACCAGACACAGCCTGCCTGACTGCCTCTCCCGCAGTGACAGGACAAAGCAGAGATTTGGCGAATGGATCTGTTTCCCAAGGCACTCTTTCAGTTCCCAGTGAGACAGGCATTGAGGTACTCAGGCAATGGGCATGAAATAGGTGGAAAAAAAACAGAATATGCCAGGGCTGGTAGATCTTTTCTTGAGACATTTCCAGGAGATTCACCTCCATTTTTTCTTCTGAAATTATACACTTGCCTTTAAAGATTGCAAACCTCCAGTCATCACTGCTTAAATAATATTTATTCATACTAGTACCCTCTTCATTTTGAAAGAGCCCAGCAGCATGTGCAAACGGTGAACATTCCCCACTGTGAAAAAAACTGCCATTATCAAGCCTTAAATTACATCTCAGGAGTCACATACAGTTTCTTCCTGGGCATCAGATTACGAGGATTAAAGCAGTTTCACTAGTTAGTCTTACAGAACCAAAGGTCCTCAAGAAAAAAATACTTTCTGTGGAACTGAGATGTGTTCATCTAACGCTGATGATAGGAAAGGGAAGGGAGCTCATATATTCTAAGAAATACATATCACTCTTTCACATCAAGATTATTATGGACTTGAAAGTCAATGCAAACAAGGTATCAGATGCATCTATTTTAAACTTTCTCTCAGAGATGTTCATTTATGCCTATTATGGATCCATGTTTTTCCCAAGATCAGTTACCTTCGCATCAGCACTTACCAGCTGACAGGCAGCCTGAGTCCAGAAATAGTGTGTCAATGCAAAGTAACTCCTGTCCTCCATGTATGGCAGCAAATCACAAAGTGAGGAGAAATTAATTTTCCATTCCACCTCTATTAATATTCCATTTTGATCCCGATAATCCTCTGTACTTTACATGCTGTCTAGTGGAGTTCTGCACAGTGCACTGTGTGGGAATTTTGTGTTTCCTGAATGTACCATTTATAACAGAAAAACCAACTGATATTTTTATCTTTAAAAATTTGCAGTTTTCCTATACAAAAAAAATTTCACAATATCAATAGTTTGTGCAAAACACTGTAAGACAATAACTTATTAATAAATAAATAAAAATCTTTAAAATATTTTGTGATTGCTTTAAAATAAATATGTATCATTCATTCCATATTCTTTGTGACATCATCCAAAGTAAACAGAATGGATTATGGCTAATTATAAAGTCTGTTTGCTCTTCAGCAAATAGATGTAAACATCAACCTTTTCTACATTTCAAATACAAACTTTCTTATGGATTCACAAGAGCAAAATGTAAACTAAAGGTTTCACATTCTCTTCTTTTTTTTACTCTGTTTTATGGAAGACTGTGGGATGGCTCCAACCATTTTCAGTCCCTCTGGTGTTACACAGGACTGGTATCCAGATACCAAGTATTATCACTAGTGCCCAATAACCCTTTACAGAGTTGAACTTGTTGTCCTCTATAACCTTAGGTGAAACAAAATGATATAAAATCATGAAGTCATAGAATTATGAGGTCATAAGGGGTCTCGGGGGTTATCTAGTCCAACCCTCCTGCTCAAAGCAGGGCCAACTAGAACAAGATGCTCAGCTGAGTTTTGAATATCTCCAAGGATAGACACTACTCAATCACTCTGGGTAACCTGGTCCAGTGTTTGAACACTTTCACAATATAAAACCTTTTTCCTTACATTTAAGTGGAATTTCTTACATTTCAGTTTGTGCCCACTGCTTCTTGTACTGTCACTGCATAGCATTGAGAAGAGTCTGGCTTTGACTTCTTTACTCTCCCCGCAATGAGATATTTACACACATTGACATCATCTCCTTGAGGCTTCTGTTTTTAAGGCTAAACAACCCCAGCTCACTCAGCTTCTCTCCATAGTCAGATGCCCCAATTCCTTAAACATCCTTGTGATCCTTCACTGGAATTGCCCAAGGGTGTCCATCCCTTTCTTGTAGTGGGGAGCCTAGATCTGGACACAGCACTCCAGATATTGTCTCACCAGAGCTGAGTAGAGAGGGAGGATCACCACTCTTAACTTGCTGGAAACACTTTTCATAATGAAGCCCAGGATGCTGTTGGCCTTCCTTGCCACAAAAGTACATTGCCAGCTGACATTCAACTTGGTGTCTACCAGGTCCTTTTATGCTTTCTGGCCAGTCATCCCCAAATCTGTGCTGGTACATGGGGTTATTCCTCCTCAGGTACAGGACTTTTCATTTCCGTATAATGAACTTATGTCAGTCTGTTTCTCCATCTTGTCAAGCTCCCTCTGAATAGCAGCACAACCATGTGGTGTATCAACCACTCCTCCCAGTTCTGTATCACCTGCAAATTTGCTGAAGGTGCCCTCTGTTCCAGCATCTAGGTTGTTAATGAAGATGTTAAAGAATATTGGCATTTGTTTTGACCCCTGGAATACACCAGTATTTTTCTGATAGACTTTTTTTTTTTTTTTTACAGCCAACAAAGTCAACACATGAAGAATATTAACACAAATCACCTGTGAGGGACCACAGAAGTGTGACACACTGTTGCTCCAGACATTTTAAACTGTCAGAAGCTGAGTTCAGGAAGGCAAAATGGTATGTCTGCTTTTGCTGCTATCTTGGTGACTGCATACCCTTGCACAATTCATAGTTTTCCTGCAGAAAGACTGATATAAACAATTAAAACTGGATTTTTATCTGAACGGTTTAAGACAGAGATCAATCTGATATCTTGGGGGGGTGTTCTAGCTTGATGGAAGGACAGACTCCTCATTCCTTATTTGACATCCGCTGGTATCCTTATAGGACATTGTCCTCAAGAGAGGATGCTCAATAACCAAATCCTAGGATCACACAAGCTGGATCCCATATCTTTTAGCTGCAGTTATAATCTGCTGGCTATCATAACTGCCAAGATATTCAAGAATAGCACTGCCATTCAGGACAGGTGAGCTCTGCCCTGGAAGCATCCAACAGACCAGCATACACATCACAGCCTTTTACTTTCTGTCTTCTTGATTAAGTACTTAGACTGATCTTCAAAGTTCCACGGAGTCAGATCATTTCAATGTTGTAACAAAAGTATTTTTTCAGGAATTTTTTGTTTATGCTAATATGGAGAAAATTATGCTGTTATAATTCTGTAATGAACAATACACCAAAAAAGTAACCATAAACAGGCTGATTTCCTGGTACAGCAGTCCTTACTCCTGTGCAAGTCCCACATCGATGTTTATTCTCAGAACAAACCTTTCTCTATTCTGTGACAATGGAAATTGCTGTAACTCTCAGCAACAGTCCACAGGAAAACATCAAGTCCCTGCCATGTTTTCCTGTACACAGATCTTCCTTTGGCTATGAGATCCTCTGCCACAGTTGAGTGTCCTAGCCATTTCCCTTGCACACACAATGCTGGTGGGATGTTAGCTATGTTAAACAATGTAGCGATGTGGTCCTAAACATTTTCTCAATTCTTTGTATAATCACAAGATATTACAAGAGTTAAAATGATCCACCTAGATCAAAGAGTTAAGAAATGCCAGGACAAAAAAAGACACTGGAGAGGAGTCAGGCAATCTGATACATTTAAAGTGTGTGTAAAAGAGTCCACTGGAGAAGGACTTCCTACAAACACTGGTTCTTAATAGCACAGTTCATGCTCCATAGCAAGAGTTCATGCTGAATCAGCAGTAGTCCTTTAGACATGACATGTTAGTAAATCACAGAAGAAATTCAACACCGTATTTGACAGTAAAAGAGGAACAGGTGCATCACACTAATGTCTCTGGACTTTGGCAAATCTTCAAGAGTATTTAATTTCATTTCACAAACAGCAAAACAAAGCTGAGAATTTTTCAGATTGACCAGTAGTTTAGTTCTCCTTTAACAGGTTTCTTTTAATGAATTTCACCTCTATAGTTACACAATTAGGCATGCTAGTAGTTTCAGAATGGGATCATGAACATAACCGAGACAAAGCAGCTGGCAAAGCACCAAAGCCATCCTAATCTGACATTACTTCTTCATTTCAGTCTTGAACACAAAAGTGAGGCATAAATCTATGTAATGTGTTCTCATGAGACAGAGGGACACATCCAGTCAAGACATCACTGGGCACCAGAAGATCTGGGGCACCAGATGACATAAATGTCAAGGAAAGATGATTCTCTGCCATCACCAGATTCTTATTCAGCGTGGACACTGATTTATGAAGAGCATGCAAACAAAACCAGAGGGAAGACAAAACAAAAAGGACTGAGGATGGTCATGAAGAATCTGAATGTAGAGCTGAGCAGAGAAACAAACCATGTGGTCCTGTAAAAGTCTCCTGTGAAAGAGCAGGAAGGAATCTGAGTACGGAGAAAAGCCAAAGGATCTGCTGCTGGGTAACAATGGGGCTCACAGCTCTCAGAGACCAGGCATGAAGAGAGGACAGCTTGCAGGAACTGTTTTCTAACAGCTAATTCAGGAAGTAGTTCTGATTTTAGCTGCCACTTCTCCTAGGTTAGATCTAACTGCTTTCAGTTTAGCTTTGGTTTGGAGCAGTGAGTGGCTGAGCCATTCTGATATGTACCATTCCACACAGCATGACAGATTGCTGAGGATGCCAGGAAGTAGCTAGATGTCACAGAAGCTCAAACAGAAGTCTTTGCACCTACCTTAAGCTCTGTCTATTGGTGGGAAGGTAATTAGCCTTTGCATTTCCCTGTTGATTTAGCTCCATGGGCAGAATCTCTCATGCTAGACATTCCCTCAGACAGGCAGCCAGATCCACCAGTGACCCACAGGAGGGAAGACAAAGTATTCTTTGAGCATGCATTTGTTAATAACACAAATCATCTGAGACTGAATAGCAATACTATAGTGAGAATAAGTATACGCTGTCCTTCCTGGTGCCTCCAAAGACCTCTGATGGATATTATACTATGCATTCAGTAATTACATTCTTGGCTACAGTTTCTTCAGGTTTGGGTTCCTCAAAATAATTCTTGAAACCTTTTTAAAACACTGGTGTCTCTTTTTCCATACTTTGTGTACTGAGACGGAATGAAAAGTTATACAACAGAACAAATAGTTTTGAAGCTATTAGTTCTCCTGGGAAATCACCCTCCAAGGTTAATGTACTCAGATCTTGACAAGTTATCAGGTTCCAAAACCTTCTCTTTGGACACATCTGAAAGGAGTTTGGGATTGGATTCTCTTTGAGCTTCCAATATCTAAAATTCATATTTCTGAGTGTCTCATTAACATGGCCTCCTTGCACATTTAAAGGATAGAAAACCTGAGGGAAGTATCAAAGACCAGATGAACTGCCATTTTATAGCCCATTCTCTTAATAAATTGACAAGAGCCAATTAGACAGTCATTACAGCATTGATAAATCAGGTATTAGTGGAAATGGTTCTTTACAGTTAAACTTTCTTCATGGACCATTCAAACCAACTCACAAGGGAAATGAGGGAGAAAGCTCAGATTCCAGTACATTGGTTCAAAAATTACATTTACAGTATATAATTGTTATCAATTAATATGCATAATATGATTGAAAGAACCAGGGAGCTGCTAAAGTCCTGTGTACAGCCCCCATCAGTTAATATTTAAAATAGAAAAGCAGTAACTAGACATGATTTAGGGTTTAGGAACTAACTATTAGACAATGAAGCTTTATGTTTATGTCAGAAAAGGTAATGGATTGTGGTCTGGTCAATAAACCTTGAAGAACTGCTTGAAATGGCCAAGATTAGGGAACAAGTAGGTAAAAGGTAATTCCTACAGGGGGAGATCGCGACCACCAACTCATTGACCACCTACTCAGATGACACCACTTGCTCAAAAGAAGACAATGAAGGAAGAAGACAGAGTCTGCGCACTAATTTACATGAAAGCGAAGAAGAAAGAACCAATCATTAAGGAAAATAACAATGAATATATATTAGTTAAGTGTATAATTATGAGGATTTTTGAGACAAGGGTGTACTGTCTTGAGACAGGCACCCGTTTGTGTGCATCAATGAAATTAGTTTGAAAAGACCTCGAATCTGTTGTTATTGGCTTGCACACTGGGTAAATGAACCCCATTTGTAGGACAACATCATCACCTGAGTTTGACATTTCATATTTAGTTTCACCTCCCAGGCCAATAGGAATTACCTAATAAGATAACTGATCTAAGAAGAAATGACAGATGGATTGTTATTTCACTATGCTCTACTTCTTTGACTGTCTCATTTGACACCTGAAAATGAAAGTCCTCCACCCCTGACCTCCCATCCTCTGAGCAATATTCTACTTTTTTCCTTAGGAATTAACAAAAAAACCCTAATGATATGAAGAGAGAGCACTCCAGTATTTCCATAGGAGGCACCTTCAGATCCACACAGGAAATACTACTCTAGCCAAATGCTCTTTAGTATCAAACTTTCCACTTTGGACTCTCTGAGAAGGCAGAAAAGGCCAGCCAACAGCTATTAGAACCAAGATCATTATTCTAAAACCAGCACGGTCTGGCTGGTGAAATGAAAACAGCTTTTTAGTGGCACTGATGGATGGTGCCCTGCTGCCAGTAGATGGATTCAGAAATATCCATTCTCATACTCCTCTGCAGCATCAGCGCTGCCAAACATGAGTGCTGTTCTGCTTGAGAGAGCTGGCACAAGCATGCTCTAAAGCAATCTACAGAGTCCCAGAAGGGAAACATGGAAAAGGCAAACAGGACATCTACTACCAGATCCTGCTCACAGTCCCACAAGATCCAGTTCTCAGATCCAGTTTAACCTACAACTGTAAGTAACTAAGGCAGCAATTTTGTCTCCTGACGTAAAAATACACCCGATAAGTGTTATCTACTCAAAGACATATGTGGGCAGATCATCTCAATGGAAGTCCAAATCATAGCTATATAAATTATACCTTGTAATCAACATACCTCCTTTAGCTACATATAAACACACACAGTGCAATTTAAGTGTCCACTTGCTTTGGTCAAAGCCATGGCCCATTGTAAACCACATTTATTATTATCATCCCATATCTAGTTGTGGCAGTACATCCCGCCCCCCCCCATCCTGCCAGGAGGAAACAAAGAAGCCTCAGTAGGCCAACACCCAGCAGCCACTTGTAAGGGTTGACAGTGACGCAGAAGAGACCCGAGTAGATCTGCGAGGAAGGGAGACAGCACGTTGGCTTCCACTTAGCCTGGCAGAGCAGTTCCTCCTAGCTACCCAGAGGAAGACTGCTGCTGCTACTTACGTAGATCATCCAGGCTGCATAACGCTCTTTGAGGTTGTACAGCACAGCGGGTTCATGGAGGTGGGTCATCATGGCCATGTCCTCGACTTTATCGTACTTGGGAGGGTTCATGGAGAAGATTTGATCTTCCTTCACGGTCAGGGTCTGCCAAAGAATAGAGATGCATGTATGTCAGCTAAGAGCTAAGATTAGGAATCAGATGGTGTCCTTCAGCCTGTTTTTCTCCTCACCTCTCCACCTTCAGTCTTGACAGTGACCTTCCCTGAGTCTTTGTTCTGGATTGTTCCTTTCACAAAGGATTCCTTAGGATACACCACAAAGAAGGATGACTTGGCATCAGAAGGCTTGTTCTGGGCCTCAATTCTTTCCTCTTCTGACTTTCGGAGATATGCAGATGCCTCTCCAAAGACAGCCATCTCAGCATCTGAAGACATGGCTGCACTTTATTTGGGCTACACCTGTAAAGAACTTTGATGGGCAAAATGTTATTTCATGACAATACTGTCTTCAAGAGGATTAAACCTCTCCCATCAGAGGCTTGCTTTATTATCAGTCTGGTGGCAGCAGCAATTTAAATTATTCCTGCCCTGTCATGCCGTGGTGTGCTACTCCCTCAGCTATGTTAGCACAAGGGTTTTTTTGATAAACATTAACTGGATCCACCTTTAGAAAATAAAAGAAAAAGATATTTTCCCATCAGCCAGTTATAGGATACAGTTCAGAAAAGGGTCTTACTAACAACAGGAACAGTAACTTCAGTTCTAATGGCATGCTTCAGAGTGAAGACAAACTTTTCAGAAGTACCTATCAAAATGAAAGAGTCAGCTGTTCCTCACTCACTAGTCTGGCTTTAAACATCTAAAAGTTGTACAGGCTCCAAAGAGCATCTTTTTTTATGTGCCTTCCTGGCAGATACTCTTGTATCTTTGTTGAAAGCCACTCTTCAGGCATTACGAAAAGTTCACTTTGGCTAGCTTCTCCCTTACACCTCTTCCACTTTAGAAAGACACACACTGAAAGACAAGGTCATGTATATTTTATCTACTTCTTGTAAATCGAGCTGTGATTGCCATTTTAAGAGCTATATTCAGTCATTTCCTGATTTTGAAACCTTGCTAATGGGGAAAAAACTAGTTTTGTTGGTGTTCCTCCAAATGCAGTCCCCAGCTCCTACCCAAGCAAAGATACTCGAATGTTATCAAATTCAATAAAGAACATACTAATACTATTCTAACTTTGAAGTGGAGAAAACAGAAAATGCTTTCTTTGTCAAGAACATGGAAACTAAATGAGATGTGATTGAAGAAGCTAAGAAAGATAAACTAAACAAAGTCCCTGCTGATAGATCCTCACCAGTCTTCCACAGGTGAGGTGTAGGATCCTCTCATTCGTAGCATCTTCAAACTCCTGTAAGAGTGCTCCACATTATCTCAGTGTGCATTTCTGATCGAGGTGCCTTCCTTGGTCTCCTAAAAAATTGATTCATCAAAAGTTCCTGGTTTTTGCCTTGTTTTGAAGAAGTCTTTTTTTATTTATTTATTTTTTTTTTATTTTTTAATTTGGCATTTTAATTTGGAGGTTCAAGGTGTCTCTACAATTTCTGATGAAAAAAAGGCACCTCCAGGAGTTAACTCCACCTTTTTTGATACATCTTTCTCAAGACGGCCTGAATCATTCTCTATCAACATCCACTGTTCTCTATTGACTACAGACAGAATTTAGGTGACAGAGACTTAGAACAAGGACAAGTTTGATCTTCTGAAAGTGATTTTTTTTAAGTTTAAGCTTACCACCTCAGCACCCTTATATAGCCAGTGGAGAGAAACAGACCCCTGCAGAAGGCAGTTGATATACCCTCAGACAGGGAATATGGAACACAGATCATTTCTGCAGTTCTGTATAAGCTGCCTAGTGTATATGAGTTAGCACTCCAGGAAGTATCAGGCATCAAACCTGGAATCTCCCTTCCAGGAACCATTTATCTTCCAAGGATCTGATCCAGCCTTTCTCTTGTCTTTTAAGACAGGCTGGGTGGTGGAGCACCTATTATATGATAGGCAAGTGAACCTTATCTAAGTACTGGCATCTAGTTTTGATTACCACCTCTCACAAATTCCGCTGAAAGTGAAACAAATCACTTTTGTCCATTTTTCTTATCAAAGATGAATCCTTGTACAGAAAGGAATGCAAAATGTACAGGATAAGAAAGATCTCTTCCTGCAGTCTAGCTGTTAGGGAATCAAGCTACCAAAAAAAAAGCAGTTCCAGTCTTCAGTCAATGTTTCCACAGTTTTTTCTGTATTCAGTGAATGCTGAGTACAGATTTTGTTGTTATTACCTGCTATGCATGCTAGGCTTTTGTGGCTCAGGTGTTCTTTATTGGCCAGCAAGATAATTATTAAGATACACCTTCATTTAATCCCCAATGGGATTTAAACAGGAAGCACATGAATGCTCAGAATCTGTGTCCCGATCCAAAGTCGGGGAAGGTTTCGATATGATTCCAAGAGCGAGATTAAGACACAAACAAGGTCAAATGCCGTATACCCAAAAGAGCTTTTATTATCAAAAGTATCAAAAGTAGAAAATAGTAGCAATAGGATAGAATGGAAGAAAAGGCAGAAATCAAGCAAGCAGTCAGGATAGAGTTGCAAGGATAGTCACCACCATGGATCCAGTGGTGTCCCGTTGGTCCTCAGTCTTCAATACTTCGGTGGTGGGTGCACACCACGGCTTGTCTCCACGGTCTTTTATAGGGCATATTTCGATGATGTATGCACATACATATTGTTCATGCACTGTTCACATGCTGCAGGTTTCGTCTATCACACAACCTTCACGTGATCAACACCAGAAACCAGTATCTTATCTCAAAGACTACAGTTTCCGTGAGAATGGTAGCCTCCACATTCTTACATGCTTGTTGGCTTCGGCCTGTTTCCTCTCCTGAATGCCTCAGTGGCCTAGTAATTGTCCTTATGGACGAAGCAATGTCCTGCTTAGACAGGCCATCTCAGAGACAAAGAGCTTGAGATAAGCAGTCCACAATTCTTGAGATGAATGGCTTGAGAAGTCTCTCACACCTAACAATCTTTGAGACAAACAGCTCAAGATAACAATTCAGTCTCTCACAATGTGGGGCACAAGCACAGGGTGTCAGAGGCTGAAGGAGTTAATGTCCCAAACAGGGTGGTGGGGCAAGTTCTGCTCTGCAGAACAACGAACCCCACCCAGCAACAGACTGCACAAGTCCGCGGGCCTGAGGGCGCGCGGTTCTGATAGGCTGAGCGGGGCAGCTCACCATATATGGCACAAAGGTCAAAGGTCGGTTCTCCCTGCTGGGAGGGAGAAGCAACTCCCCAAACGACCCCCAAGCCCACCGACCCATTTCCCAAAGCACAAACCGCGCATGACACCCAATTAGCCTAATGAGTTTGAGTGCCCGCCCGAAGGAGGGGCAAGGAGGTGACAAAGGACACAAACTGAAGCGCCATGTGCACACGCCCACTGGAACTGGGCCCCTTGGCGGACTGGACCAGTGCTGGACCCAGGACTGGTGAAATCCTTCTATTCTCTGTCTCTCTCTCTTTTTCTGTAATCCCTACACCTCATCCCTTTAGACATAAACCGCTGACCAAGTCTGGGACTAGGAGTGGATCCAGCCACCCCTGGGCTCCTCTCTGAGAAGGAGTCTAGAAAGCAAGGGGGTCTGCTCTGAACCTCGTGACTCAATGGGAGGGCTCACCTTATTGTCTTCCCTGAACTAATCCCCAAATAAGCAAGGCCTGTAGTATTTGTTTGGTGATGTACGGTTAGCACATTACACAATTTACTGATGTAGTTTCATGCCCATTCTTCTTGTTAGCGTGTCAATTCTTGTTGTGAGCGAATAAAAATTGAGGTTTGTGAGTTAAAGGATCCCTGGTGTTGTTTCACCTTAATCCTGACCTGGGATTCAGCAAACCTGAGTCATCGTCCTGAGAAATTGGGACAGGACACATGGCAAAACTGGACGCATCTCTGGGTCTTTAACATAATTGCAAATACCTTCAAGAGTTGCTGATATTTCCGTTTTGACTTTTATTCTTAAGGTTTTTGGACAAATATTTTCGAAATGTTAGGTCTTGAAGGGTAGTTAGGAAGTGTCCCCCCATCCTTCCTAGTCCATTCTTACTCCCTAGGGCAGGAACAACTCTACCCCAGGAAATAATTAGCTGTATTGCCCAGCCAAAGGCAAAGTCCACCTGCCTAAAGCACCACCCTGAGGTGGGCACTGGGAGCAGGTGAGTAGCAGCAAAGAAGTTGCCAATAACAAACCAGTTTGGTTGGCCACAACATGGAAAACCAGGCTGGCTGCTGCTACGTACAGGAGCATGGTACTGGGGACAAATGTCTTCCCACAGCAACCACCACTGCCTTCCTCAGCTGCTCCTTCTCCCTTGTGGAAGCAGGAGGACTGATTCTTCAAGGCAGTTCTCCCAGTGGAGTAGTGAGATCCAATGTGCCACCCAATGTGAACAGCACCACGCATCCACTACACCCAAGAATGACTGTTTCACATGGAGATGCTGCTTAGCTGTACTCTGCCTCGGTGTGAAACAAAAATTCTGGCCTCTCTGAGTCCTCTGCACAGCAAGATCTGCAGTCCTGTCCTTGCACAGACAGGAGTGATCATCCAATGCCCGAAAAAGGCATCAGCTTCAGTGTGTGCAGTATTTCAGTGCCACATTTCCAATTTTCCACTGCAAATGGCGTTGGAGACAGGTTCCCACATATTTACACAGTGAAAAATGGCACTGAAACTTTACATATGTGGAGAATTTTAGGTCAAAAAGCTTATACTTGCGAACCATGTAGCCAATTAGACATATTTTTATTTTGAATCAGCCTACTGCTCTGGGACACATATACTGCACTTTTTAGAACTTTGTTCCCTTTTGACACTCAACCATAAAATATTGTGACTACCTGAACTTAAATTCACAGCACAAACATTTGGTAACTGATAGTGGTGATTGGAAATAACTTGTAAGTGACGCAATTGCATGAAGAAATGACTTTTTAATGTTTATCACAGTTTCAGTTTAATGGTGTTTTAGTGCCTTGTAAATGTACATGAAAATAATTTATAAGAAAATAAAGGTTTATGAATTTCAGAAATTGATGTGGAATTTTAAATGCAGTATTAGAATCCCAAAATGATAATACATTTCTCATAGCTGGAATTTTCAGAAGGTAAGTCAGTTTTAGATTCTCAGCGAAGTCTTTAAGCACTAATTTACAGTAACCAAGAGCAAAGCATTAAATTACGTGCAGTTAAATGAGAGCTCCCTACGTATTCAACAATTACATTCAAGTTTGGAAGGGAAGAGAGATTTCCAGTTTTGTATGTGGAGTACAGCATGGGCATAGTAGCACAAAGTCCTCAGCAAAGTCATAAAAGTTTCCTCCTTGTGAGGAAATGTGAATGGGTTGCATACATGCCCCTCTGTAGGGATGGAGAAAGACGCATCAGAAGACAGCAGGCTGAACAGAAAAAAAGTGCATGCTGTGAGAGTCTCCTCAAAGCTGGTAATGTCCTCAGGCTAGTGGTCCTGTTAAATCCTCAAGAACTGCCAAACTCACAACGCCAAGACCTGCTTAATCTGCCCAAGCCCGACGGCACACACCACCATCAACAACGAGTTGTATAACGGGTGACATCCAAGAGGTTAGTACAGACTACAGCATTATACATACCACCTGATGAAACCAGGAGCTCCAGAGGGTCTTCTTGAACACGCAGCTAGAAGCCACTGACCTGTCAAGGTTGGCCTCCCGGTTGTTGCTCCTACTGGGGAGCTACAGATGAGTGTGTGCATGAATGAGCTGTGAGGAAATACATGAATGTACAGTGTCCAAGGTTGCCCAGCATGAATAGTAACAGCTTGAGTCTAAAAACTGTAGCAAATTAATTAATGAAAGGTGTTCAAATAAATATTGGTTGTGATCTGTGTCTTCACTTGACTCAAATCCCTTACCAGCAAATAGGCAATTTGCAACACTAAGAGCACACTGCATCATGTTTCAAAGCTAATCAGCAGGACTGGTATGTTTTTCAACACAATATATTTTAATAGAAAACATGGGATAAAGTGATAGACTGACTCACATATTTTTTACTAATGAATAGAATATACAAATATATTCTTCTGGTGTAACCTGATCAGTTTGGATACTGCCAAGTTGTTACTGATTTGTTATTGATTTGTTATTAGTTAGAATTAATCATATTCAATTTTAATAGGAATATAGAATTACAAGAAATATTTTAGCAAAAATTATATATCTATTGCATTTTACACATTTAACCAACAACCAACAGCTGCTGTGAAATCCTCTGTATAGCCCTGTACCAGGGCCGGAGGAATTGGTTAAAATCATCTAGTAGGAACATTTAGAACTTAGATAACAAGCTTAAGATTTAAGATAATTTGGATATAGTGTTTATTTGTAGGAGTATATTATAACCTAGAAGAATGCATAAGATGTCAGAATTTCAAATTAATGGGAACTGAGAAAAGTCGAATGAAGCAACTTGTAGTTATCTGCCAAGAAACAGTTACCTGCCAAGGGCCAAACTGCGCAGAATCACCTAAAGAAGGTCAAGAAGCGGAGAAGTGAGGAAGTCTATGAAAGACCACCAGAGGACTCTAGAAGACCACCAGAGACCTTCAATGCACCTGTGTAAAGGACATTTACATATGCTAATAACTTCCCAGAAATCTAATGAATATGCATAACATTTCTCGGAAATCTAATGAATAAGTATGAATAAGTTCAATATAAGGTGTATGATTTTGGTGTTCAGGTGTGCGTGGTTCATGAGAGGACTCACCCGCGCACCCGGCCGTCAATAAAGAAGTGTCTGCTTATCTACACTAAATTGGTGTTGATAAGTTCTTTATTCCGAGTTTTTCGGCAACAAAGTCAAAGATTTAGGGATAAAAACCCACACTCTGCTTTGGTCTGCAGTTAAATATGAGACATCAGCTAGAAGTGTGTTTAAGTCCAGGTCAGGGGAATTATAACTGAATTTTACATAACAGAGATAGAAAATAGTTTGTCAGCAGGAAAAAAATTCTACCTTAGATGGTCTCCTATGCTTGGTCTACAGCACATTACAAAGCACTATGCACTTCACAGTGTTCTGTGCACAGAATGACCATCATCAGCTATGCAAGACCTAATACTGGAAGCAGCATAACTACATCAGTGTGCTCTTCTCCACCTAAGTTACTTCATCCTACGAAAGAGCAGGGCTTATTAGCAAAAGTGCAGCATGATACAGATATAGTCATACTCCTTCTAAGATGCATTGTTTTTCTTACATGTCACTGCATTGTAGTCCTTAGACACAGTCTTTGGATGGTGTTTTGTGTTTGTGTGGTGGGGTTTTGGTAGCGGGGGAGGGGGCTGCAGGGGTGGCTCCTGTGAGAAGCTGCTAGAAGCTTCCCTGGCTCCAAGTCGGACCTGCCTCTGGCCAAGGCTGAGCCCATCAGCAACGGTGGTAGCGCCTCTGAGATAGCATGTTTAAGAAGGGGAACCTGCAATGGGGAGGGGAGTGGAATGTGAGAGACACACCTATGCAGAGACCAAGGTCAGTGAAGAGGGAGGGGGAGGATTTGTGCCAGAGTAGGAGATGCCCCTGCAGCCCATGGTGAAATGGCAGGCTGTCCCCCTGCAGCCCATGGAGGTGAGCGGGGGGAGCAGATGCCCACCTGCAGCCCGTGGAGGAGCCCACACTGGAGCAGTCGGATGCCCCTGAAGATCACCATGACTCCATGGGAAAGCTCGTGCTGGAGCAGTCTGTGCCTGAAGGACTGCAGCCCTCAGAAAGGACCCATGCTAGAGCAGTTCATGAAGGACTGCAGCCTGTGGAAGGGACCCCACACTGGAGCAGGGTAAGAGTGAGGAGTCCTCCCTCTGAGGAGGAAGGAGCTGCAGAGAGGCAGAGACAACGTGTGACAAACTGACCCCAACCCCCATTCCCCATCCCCCTGCACTGCTGGGAGACAGGAGGTGGAGAAAACAGGGAGTGGAGTTGAGCCTGGAAAGGAGGGAGGGGTGGGGGAAAGGTGTTCTAAGGTTTGGGTTTACTTCTCATTATCCTTGTTTTCATTTGATTGCTAGTAAATTAAATTGATTCTATTTTTTCCCCAAGCTGAGTCTGTTCTTTGCCCATGATGATAATTGGTGAGTGGTAAGGAGCTTTTCCTTATATTTTCCTTACATTACTCATCCCACTGGGGTGGTGGGGTGGGGGAGGAGTAAGCAAGCAGCTTCATGGTGCTTTGTTGCAGGCTGGGCTTAAACCATGACAGATGGCAAATGAACTCCCAGTATAGTTTCCCTCTCTCCCCCTGCCTCCCTCCAGTAAATATGTATTTCAAAGTAGAACTGCTAGACAAGTCTAAATCCTTTATATGCCCTTATCATACACAACGAATGAATAAAACAGTGTCTTACCTCTTATGGGATAGGACGAGTTACTTGCAGGCTGGGTGACTTGAAGGCTGGTAGTATTGTAAAACAGAAAAAGAATTTCCCTTCTTATTGCTGTGCAGAAATTCAGAGTGAAGTTGCAGAATGAATATTTACAGATGGCTTGAAAGCATGTTTAAAATATGACCTGAGAAACAGATCACCTTCTGAAAATGAGTGCCAGCAGGAGCAGGACTGCAGTGTAACAGAGAATGCAAGGCTCTATCCCCTCTTTGCTAGCTGAGACAGCCCACACTTACCTTGAAAATGTCTTTAAAGGCAGAGCTGTCTTGTTTCAAGACATTTTATACTCTTGTCTTCACATGGTACAGATACCCTTTCTTTCTTCAGTCACAATATTTTTGGCAAACTTTTTTCCTGGTAAAGCATTGTTTGGCAAAGTCAACTAAAGGGAAAACTGTCAGGTGATGTGACCAGATATAATTAGAAATTATTGGTATCTCACTGACTGAATAAATCTCCTATAAATAATATGAGAAGGATCTAAAAGAAGGATTTGGACAAATCCAGCAGAGACAATTTGAAAAGACCCACTAGGCTTGGTGAGTTAAACACTGAAAATAACCCAGTGTGCAGGTTTGAGGACACAGAGGCCTTGCTCTTGATGGAGAAAAATCACTGAATCATGTCATCCTGAAAAGATTTAGATCAGAATGTTCTCTGGAGGCGTCTCATACAATTCTCAAAGCAGAGCTAGATCAGGCTGCTCAAGACCCTATATAGGTGAATTTTGGAAATCTCCAAGGAGGAAGTCACCAGAGTCTCTCTGGACATGTTTTCCAGTGCCTAAACATTTGTTTGTACTTCTCCTTCTCACAGCAGTCTGAAGTTTATGAAGAAATGTGCTAGATGTTTTAAATAAAGTATGCCATAAAGGAGCAAGTAATTTTTTGTTAAAACTACTTATCAGCTGCAATAGCAAACCACTTAAAGAAGAAAAGAAGAAAAGAAGCCTCAGAAGAGCTAAAGGCTCTTTCTGGTTTGCTGCAAGAACAACAACAAAAAAGAAGTAGGGAGATCAGCCTGCTGTCAAGACTTCATAGAAATCCAGTAACTAGATGGTAGAAAAATTTGCTCTTTAGTAGGATCTTGTTTTGACATTTGTGGTAGTTCTCTGCTTCTGCCCTCAAAGTAATGTTTAACTGACTCTCCTCCACAGAAAGGTTTGCGTCGTAACAGGGATTGCAAAACAGAAAAGATACTGGTATTGAACATAATCAGAGAAATTTGTACAAAATCTTCAGCAACCACCTCATACTGAACTAAAGTGAAGTAAAACAACATAAAAACTAGTTCATTTTAGAAGCCAGGTTTCTAAACCATATTTAGAAAAAAATAAATGCACTGGCATGACAGTATTAGATAAGCAATGACTCACAGTAGTGTGAAGGATTAAGGATTCTATAACAAATGCAAACAGATGCAGAACCTGTCTTCCCTTTGTGCTATCAATGACAGAGAGTTTCATAAGATCTTTAATTGTCTGGATTTCTATATTTATATAATATAACACACTGAGAAAATTTCCATTTGACATGAAAAATAAATGCCTCTATCTGCTTAGGAAAAGACTGTCTTGCTTGCCGGTGTAGACTCAGACATTTGAAGTATAGTAGGTGTCACTGTCTAAAAATTCAACTTCTTGTCTAACTTGCTCTTCTAGACTTGTCTTCTTATGGAAAGAAATAAGTACCTCTGTAAGTGATAAACCCTCCTCTACGAAAGATGTCATGATCATGGAAAGAAGCGCCTTTTAGAGTGACTTACTTCTTCCCATACGCTACACATTGATACTCAAAATTAATAGCTTGAACCATGAGAATACCCGTTCTGGGCCAGACCAAATGTCAAGCCAGTCCAGAAGGTGCCTAAAGCATTTTCCTAATGTAGTCCCATAGCATATTAAATTTCCTGTTGCCATTTCTATCAGAAGGCCAGAAACCTTGAGCTAGTTTAGCAATACAAGGACTCATCAGATCTTGCCTGGACTACTTAAGTCTTGAGCTTATTTAGCTGTGTTTAGCTGAAGCAGCAAGTTTCCCAACAGTCTGGAGACAAATGTCTAACTAGTTTTTAGCTTTAGCCTAGTTTGTGTAAAGAAATTATACCTTATATGTTAAAAATCTAAAAAAACGTGCTCTTTGGGTAACTAGGTTTATGGCCAAAAAAAAAAAAAAAAGAAATATTAGCAACAGGCTGTTCAATAGCATATAAAAATAATGTCAAGAGCACCCAAGATGGAGGATGAAGAAACCCCACCAGCAACATCATAATCTTCCTGGCAAAGAATTCAGGATGCTAAAGACTCACTTTGTTGAGAAGGACCCTTGACCTTAGCAGACTGGAAAAATGAGATCTCCACATTTTTAAAAAAAGGAGCAGATACGATTAAATTTGTGATTTTTCCATTCTGTATCACTAAGCACCACTGGGAGAAAGTGGACAATTTAGGTTGTAGGTATTAGTGACTGGACAAGTAATATGTATTGTATTTTGATCAGACTGCTGAAACACTGATTAGACTAACAAAACATTTTCTTGGATTCATGTGTGTCTCACCACTGACATCTGGGGATGCACTGGATGTGTAGGTCATGGCATGGTCCATCACATATCCACAGGACAGGGAGCTGCAGACCTCAGTACTGCTCTCATTCTCCCAATAGCTCCCGCTATATTGGGAGTTTTTTCCCTGCCCATGGCCCAGACACAGTTGCCCTTGCAGATGGTCACGATGTACTCTGTGTTGTCTGAGGACCAGGAGCTGCTCTCATCTCTTAGGTAGCAAGAAGACTGCAGGGTGGAGGAGATGCTGGACTCTAAGGAGGTTTCCTCCACCTTCTGCCCTGATGTGGGGGCAGCACTTTGCCTTGCTGGCATGAGAGGTGACACTGGCGGGGTCAGGGTGCTGTAGGGCTCATGGCACCTCTATCCATGAGGAAAGCAGCCCCAGAGTTCCTGCTGACAGCTTAAGACCTCAGTGTGGTCCCAGTTCCTCCGCCGCACCCTGGGTCTTGTGGGCCCGGATGATGACTCTTCCTCTCCAGGATCTTTTCTCTCCTGTCTCTCTTCACTAGACTGGCCATGCCAAGTAGTAGGCTCCATGCTGTCCATCCCTGGCCAAAGGCACATCTCTGCTCCCTTCTTCCTTAGCCACTGCCTCAACCTCTCTGTCCTGCAACCAGGGGAAGAAGTTGTGAGCCTGGGCTCAGCACCACCTCTCCCCTCTATCCTCCCCCAGGCATACTTGGGCTCCAAAAGGGCAATCTTTAGCTTCCCACCACCAGGCAGGCTCCTGCAGAGCTGGCTACACATTCATGTGACTTGATGGACAGGATGCTCAGGTGATTTTTCTGCTGTCCTCACATCACTGCTCTACATGTTGGGCGGCAGAGCTGCTCTGCCGGTGACCGTCTCTCCTCCACCACAGAGGCAGAAGTGAGGAAATGATCCATATGGCCTGTGAAAACAAGGGCAGCTCTTGCTCACAGGGGCAGAAGAGCTTCTAGCATCCTGCTATCACTGCTGGTACTGCTCTGGGATAGACATGCCCCCTAGCACCTAACACCATCCGAGGAAGCTGCTTGGCTGTGTGTCCTCTGCACTGGGAACTGAGACTGAGGGTGGGACACAGGCAGGGACATATCAGAGGATGCCTTCTCTCTGGACACTGCCCCCATCTCTGAGGGGATCAGGAGGCAAAAGGCAAGGGAGGCCCCTCATACAGCACTACCCAGCCTCTGGTCTGTCATGTTGGGCATCTCGAGACATCTTCTCTCTGAAAAACACTCATCCCCTTACCTCATCACAGCTCTAACAGTTGCCCTGGGACCACAGTCAGCCTCCCAAGGCTGGTGCCAGAAAGAGGGGGAAGCAGGTTCCCATGCAATGCTTGCTCACATGGGTTCTGCCAGGTACCAGCCCCCACCATCCATTAAGCTGGCCTGAGCATTTCCCAGGGGCTTTGCACTGGGCCTCAGAGGTTCAGGGGCTGCCCTGCTCACAATGCAGCTCCCTCCAGCAAGTACCATGATCTTCTCCCTACCCTCCCCCAAGCCTGCCCTCCTCCACAAGCATGTTGTGCTTCTGGTCTGTGCTGAGTCTCCCAAATCAACCCAGTCCCACTGCTGCAGCCCTGCCACAGATGTGCCCTTGCAGTTCCCTGTGCCCCTTTCTGAAGCCCAGCTGTAGGAATGACTCCCTGTTTCCTCCAAAGTCACTTGGGCCAGGTTCATTTGTAGCCATCAGATCTTCACAGTTCCAACCCAGGTTCCCTGCAGCCCTCTTTGTCAGCTCTGGGGAGGGGAACAGAGAAAACAACTCTTACTCAGCATGCCTCGCTGCTCCTCTTGGGATACTGCTTGAAGGACGAGGATGCCACCTAGCCCACAGCCTGGGTGGGGGCCCCTGTGCAAAGCTCCCACCAGGAATCACCCTCTGGCCTGAGGCTGTGGCAGGCTCCTGCCCACAACCCTTTCCCTATGCAGGCTGGAGGCTAGAGCCCATCAAGCGCCTGAACAGTAGCTGGTTTGCTCTCCTCCAGCTTTGTAGCAGCAGTGGCACCTCCCTAGCAGCCGGCATCCCCCTGTTGTTTGCACAACCTGCACAGGGGCAGAGATGGGGCCGCAGCACCCCTGACCCAGGGGTTCCCTTGGGCACAGCAAGGCCCTCACAGTGGCCACCTTCCTTTTCCTGGCCCTGTGGGAAATATTGTCCTTCTCATGCTGGGGCAGGCACACCCTTATGGGATTGTGGCCCATGGATATACACGGGCAAGGGTAGGAGTTCATTGCAAATGTTAAACCCTCAATCAAAGGGTCAAGGGGTAAAGACTGTAACAGATATACCTAATTGTTGTAGCCCATGATTTGCCTTACATGTTATAGAAGTATTATAGCAGGAACCACACAAACCAATGGAGGACTAGCCTCACAAGGAGACATGCAAGTGCAGCAGCGAGCCAACCTGAGCTGGATTTAGTGCCAAATAACTTCAAAAAACACACAATCTTTCCTGTCCTAAGTGACTACCATAATAGATGGAACCCAAGTCATGGACTATATGAACTCAATGGATATTTTATGGACATTTTACATGGGTGGCCCATAGACCACCCCTATCATAGGAAATGACATTTATGTATATATCAAAAGATGGGGAGGGATGTAGTGGTTAATAAGGATGTATGGGATGGTGTGAAACCAGTGCATGACTTAAATGGTATAGAATAAGGGGTGGAGATGACACTGCTTTTGGCTGGGGTGGTGATAATGGAAGCTCTGATGAGCTCATCATTCCAATGTTCTGTTTGCATTCACCAGCACTTCATCTAGACAATGCAATGAACAAAGACCTCATTGTACTAACAGATTCCATTTTGACAAGCCAGCAGTATGATTCTAGCATGAAGGAAGCAGAGACAGTCCCTAGCTGTATCAGCAAGAAATTTTACTTGACACAGTAAACACTGAATAAGCATGATCTTTCATGCTATGACTACAGCCTCCTGTGAACCCGAGAAAGTATTATCCTGCTACATCTGTGCCTATGAATCCATGTTCACTGTCTGAAAGAGACAGTAGTGTGCTGTTGTTAGATGTAGGAAGTGGTCTTGTCTTAATAATCTAACCAAAATTAACTCTGAATGGAGATTCTGTTTAAAAAATCGGACTAATTTAAGAGAAAACTCTCTGAGCTATAGATGAGAGAAATTTAACAAAAGAGTTCAGAATACCATTACCAAAAAGGCAGAGAACAAGGTATTTTACATGAGTTGTATTCCCTCATGGGCTTCAGCAGCTTTGTTGTAAGCCCTACTGGTATGTCCCCACTGCCCTTAGCACCCTATGAGCAGGATATATTCAACTATGAGGAGGTCCAGCTGTGCTGCAGGTCACACCTCATCATCTGAACCCAGTGAGCATCCAAGGCCATGGCTTGGCAGCCGTGGGATGCATGCATGGAGTGCCACGCGCAGTGGCTGTGTCTGAAGCTGCCTGTGCTAGGCCGGTCTGACCGTGCAAACAGAGGGGCATCCTCCTTCCCATGGAGCAGAGCCTGCTCTGGCACCAGAGCAGCAGCACACGGGCTCCAAGCTTTCTGTGGCACAGCCTCTTCTCGGTTGATCCCAAGTGGGACTTGTAGCCATTGGTCAGTAGTAATAACGACAACAGTCATTTTCAAAGAAAATACAGTTTCTCAGAAGCTCATGTCACGTGTTTACTATAGGCAGAAAGTGGGAAGGACCTCCCCTGAAAATGTGTGAAATACCAATAATTTTGAGCTGGGAGCATACAGGGACATAGGATAAAGTTGCTCCTTTCCCTGCCGCACATGAAGTGTGCAATGACTTCTTAAAATGGACCAAGCCAAAATGGGGGCCCCTCAGGGTCTGACCTGTTATGAGAAAGCCTGTTCTATACTGGGCTCAAGAATCTAATAGTAAACACTTCTCTAAGGACCCCAGCCCAGAGAGTTATTTTTAGGGATACTAATGTCATTGGTCCTTGGAGTTGGGTTTCAGTAGAAAGAAGCTAGTGTTTCGCTGACATCTTAAGATATGAAGGAGAGCTTTGAGCTCTCTGAGGAGTGACTGAAACATTTGGCTCTACCAGCTGCACAGGGAACATGATCTGAGCCAAATATAAGAACTGAGGCATTTATACATTTGTTTCAGACATTGCAAGTTCATTTTAAAAAATTATTCTCCCTGCACACATGCACACACAAGTACTCACAGCTGCATGTACCCACACACCAGTTATGATTTTCTAACATTTTCCTTCAGGGTTGGTCTTACTGTTGCTGTGCAGAGCCTGAAGTCTTCATGGGAAGAAATCTCTACATGATGTACAGAGTGGCTACTTTTTCCACAAACTTTTCTGAACATGACCATCATGATCACCCTCTTCTGCCCTGTTTCATCACATCCCCAGCTCTCTTTGGTAAGAAAAGTAGTTCTTTGGTACAGGAGATTGAAAATTTCTTTCAGCTGATCAGATAAAAGTACCTGCGAGAGAGATTTCTCCATTACTTACTTTGCCCCAAGATGTGGATTTCCTTCCTCTGCAGCAGGGTTGAGGTGGTAGTATCTAGCTCTCCACACACATGCTTTGTCTTCTCTTGAATACCACTGAAGAGAGGTCTCACATGGCACATCAGTGTTACTTAGGGAAGCAGCAGCATCATATAGTAGGCAAAGCACAGGTACTACTGATAAATAGCTGCAGCAGTTTCTTTGTCTCTCAGTCTTTAATACCAAAGGCCTTACAAGCCTTAACTTAGCAAAACTATGTGGGAAATTTTCCTGAATTTTACAATGCAAGGTATCATTTATTAGCATGGTCCATGCTCAGAAGTGCTTTGCTATCCCTCCATTACAGCATCTTGTGAGCGCAGTCGTAGTTTTGGTTACCCATCCCTACAGGAGCATCAGGTGAGGAAGAGCATCCCCTTCTCATTGTCCATAGCAGGAACTTTATGGATGGTGTGAACAGCTATGCTTGCTGAGTTCCCAGTATTTGTGCACAAAGATGCTGTTTTCTGGTCAGGGGAAGCTGGTACTCTCTTTCCTTCAAGAGATACTAACAGCCAGCATTGTGGAGAACACTGCATATCTCCTTTTACCCTGAGTTATGTGGTCATAATCAAACACCAAGAACTACACACATTGCTTCTGGGCTGTCAGTAGGTCTATCTACACACAAAATCAAGGATAACTCTTTCACAGGCCAACAAAGAATGCTTAGTCTGCATTGTAGCAGAAAGATGTACAGTCTGTTATTTACCCAGAAGTGCCCAGTGAGAGTGAGACAGATCTGCCTCCAACATGGGACAAAAAAAGAACAAGTTTTCTTCCCAACCCAAGTCTTTTCTTCACACACAAGGTATGGAGAGCAGAATTGCAAACATCCCCAAGCTAGTATACCTTTACTGCTCTCATGCCAGCTCTATTCCAGACCTGATCCCTGGGACAGAACACAGTTTTGTGCCATCCCCTTTTCCACACAGTAGTAACCCAGAAGAAGGAAAGAATATCAAAGAGCTACATAATTCTTCAGAGAAAACAGCAGAGAGATAAAAAAGTATTACAAAATATATATAACAGTCAGAGACAACCAATGACATGCAGGCCATCTGATTAGAAGGGGGGAAGCCCTGTCTAGGGCTGCCTTTGGAGTACACAGATTGGCAGGGTTAAAGGCATCAGGTATAAGAATTTGCCATAAAGGTGACTTGCCCCTGAAGAAAGATAAGCAGGGGCTGTTCAGACAGGAGACTTTGGTACACTTGTATATGTATCCAAATAGCTCCTGAGCAGTCAACCCTGCTGCTAACCTGTTATTTCTTGCTTCCCAAGTGCTGTGCAGAGCCCACCATAGAACTGCTTATCCCACCAAGTGCTTCCTAAAGTACTTCTCCATCAGCATGCTTGTTAGGAAATGCTGCCTTGAACTATACAGCTGGTTCAAGCCAAAATAATCACCACCACCTGGCCTGTAGCGATAGGACATGGGGTAATGGTTTTAAACTAAAAGAAGGTACATTCAGACTAGATATAAGGAAGAAACTTCTTATGATGAGGATGATGAAGCACTGGAACAGGTTGCCCAGAGAGGTGGTAGATGCCCCATTCCTGGAAACATTCAAGGTCAGGTTGGATGGGGCTCTGAGCAACTGATCTAATTGAAGATGTCCCTGCTTATTGCAGGGGGTTGGACTAGATGACCTTTAAAAGTCCCTTCCAACCCAAACTATTCTATGATTCTGTAATGCTGATGATTGTCTTGTGCTTTCTCACTTTTTATATTGAGATGGCACTGCAGAGCACTGTGCCTACACTGGGTAGCATTGGACTAAAATGCCACCTCTTTATAGCAATTCTGAGAAACTGTTGGTGAATCACAGGACTGGGCCAAGTCCTGTGGAAAACTGGCTTTTTTTCCTCCTCAGTTATAACCTGCAAAGTGCCAGACTTTTCTCAGTGGTGCCCAGTGAGGACATAAGAGGCAATGGGCAAAAACTGAAATACAGGAAATTCCTTTAAACATAAGAAAAGACTTTTTTTCTGTGAGGGTGGTCAAACATTGGAGCTGGGTGCAGAGAGGTTGTTTAGCCTCCATCCTTGGAAATAGTCAAACCCAGCTGGGCAAGGTCTTGAGCAACCTGCTTTAATTCACCCTACTTGAGCAAGGGGGTTGGACTGTATGATTTCCAGAGGTGCTTTCTAATCTCAAGTATTCCAGGATTCTACATGGAATGTAGAATTCTGCATGGAATGTAAAAATGGGCCACAAAACTGGACAAACAGAGTTAATACATAAAAGAACCAAAGATCAGGAACTGGTGTGAAAGTTAAAAGTTCAGAAAGAATATTAATATGAGCAACTCTGATCGCCCCTTTTCTCTTCAAAGCAATAAAGGATGTAGGCAAAAAATAGCCAAGTTCTCTGCTGCTGTGTCAATAGAATGGAATAGAATAGAACAAAATAGAATAGAAGGTACATGATGCTTATCTTGTGTGTTATTGTAGCCAGAACATGCTAATGTCTGTTAGTGTAATTGCCCTTTGAAAATTAACAGTGATCAACCTGAGTTTTTTTTAATAAGCCTTCTGACCCTTAGGTCCAGACTCATGAGGAAAATCAAGATAGATTTTCTGTAAATTTGACTGTGGATGAGAATTTGAATAGAATAGAAGAGTATTTTTAGAATTATGTCACAATGATTGTCCAAAGGGGACTGTTGTACTTAATTTGTGCAAAGAAATAGAATTCATTCATGATCAGCCAGACATTGCCTCATACTGGCATCTAGGAATTTGTTATTCAGAAGACAAAATGCTTGAGCTGTTTCTGTAACTCGGAATAACTCCTGAATAGAAAAGAGTTCTTCATGACTACATATGTACCTTTTATAAGACAAATGCTCTTTAGATGTCTTCTCCATTTGCACTGATACCTGAGGGAATGGTTTCTAAATGTGTCTGAATTTGGCTTAATAACTCAGACTCTATTCAACAAGAAAACATAAAAACCAGAAGTAGGACAATTGCCTTCCTGAATCCTATCTATTTTGAAGGGTTCTTCTCCCTTCGATTGATTTACTTTCCAACAAGCTTCCTACCTGTCAACACTGACTGGTTAATTAGTGTGTTTAAAATAGCTAAGAAATGCTAAGATCCGTGTCTTACAAGCCAGTCAGACTGTGGAGCTTTCCAAACATGCTTGTCATTCACTAGTTATCTAAGACACTGCCAAAGTATCTTTAGTAGTGGTTATTGCACTTCTTCCAGTCCAGCTAAGGCCAGCTAAAAGGTTAGCTTTATCATAAGAAAACAAGCCTAGAGGAAGAGTGGCAAAGGAACACTGAACAAGCAGTGAGTCTCACCCCTTGCTACCATAACCCTCAACATTACAAATAGAGGAAAACAGCAACTGCCTAAATCCTATTAAATGCAACACTGATTGCCTTCTCAGTAGCTCTAGTTAAACTTCTTATTGCCTAAATAAGTGCCAGCTGGAACTGTTCTTAGATGTTCAGTGTTAGGTGTTACGTTCATTCAGAAGCAGCCTCAACCTGGGGGGACAGGTGCCTTTTTGCTGCCTAAATCTTTTGGGATTTAGGTTAGACAGAGTGTTATCTAAAAATCTCTTTCAGTTTCCAGGATGTGTAATCAAACATAGGTTCAGGAATGTCTAGTGATTACAGCATATGCTGAGATAGTGAAATAGCTGTGCTGTGGGCTCTCATTAGCCTGAGGGACCATCAAATAACATACTGACAATGCTGTAATCATTAAGATAAAGGCCACTTCTTGTAGAACAGTATTCAACTTTCAAGATTTGTGGCCCAGAAGAACAGCAGACAAAAGAATACAGTTGGCAGATCTGGGTCTGTTTCCTGCTAAGATGTGACTTCTTAGCAAGATGTTGTGACGGAGACCTGAAACGTAAGGTTGCCCAGCAAATTTGCAACTGCAGTACAATTGGTTGATTCTATATTGGCTTGTTTGACAGTTAACTTGAGTCAGTTTGTTTGTGACAAAATCAGGGGTGTTAGAGGGTAGAAAAGGGAAAACGTGGGATAGGAATGGTGGAAAAAGGAAGAAAGAGAAAGTATTATTCTTTTTTTATATGGACAAGATAGCAGGAAGTGCAATGATTCCAAGCACAAAAGCAGAGTAGAATGCAACTTCACACATAGTTGCTGTGAAATAGAAAGAGGCTGCTCAGAAATGAGGCTGCATAGGAAAGTGGTTACAGCTATGTTAGGTAAGTATATTTAGGATGAAATATTGCTCAAGCAAGACTCTTTAGCCAGGAAGTAAACTTCAGCTTCTAGACATTATCTAAACAGGTTGGATACATCAGTTTTTGAAGCAAGCTCATGGGCCATAAATCTATGCCTCTAATTGTCATATGAAGTTAGCTAGTCTACAGATAAAGAGGGGTTCCTAAAACATCCAATCTATCCTCCAGCAGAATGACCTAAAATCTACATGAAAGCCAGGTAAATGTCAGGATGCTTTGTTAGCAAAGGGTTCAGGAGCCCAAGTCTTTGCATGGAGAGACGGGTAGATCTGAAAGCAGGATATACTCTCAAAAAACCTTATGTAATAGGCATTGCAGTAAAGAAAGTTTAAAAATCCCATTAACCATGGCTCTAGCAGTACTAAAGTCCAACTTTTGGAAATTTTAGAAGCACTCCTTTTGGAAGAAGAGAGTATTCGGTTACTGATGGGGAACTATATCATTCTTCCCAAATAGTCAATCCAATAAGCTGCACTGTAGCTAAGACAGCCAGTAGGTATGAGGTTGGTCTCTTTGTTCATTCACCACTGAGTTTCTGCTATTTGATTAGCCACATGGTCAAAAAGATGCAAGGTCAGAGAGATCCACTGATCTCATTGGCAATTTATGGGAATGCGGTCCTAAGTCTCGTGTGGATCAAGTCATGACATATGTTCAAACATTACGTAGTGACTTAAAATTCACACTGGATCTGGTACAGCAATATGTACCCAAGACCTCTAAGTTTCAAAGAAGTGTTATATGATAAAAATAGATTAATATTATAAAAATGTGAATGCATCCATTTCAATGGAAAATTTGAAGGTTTGAGACACGAAGGGGAAGGTTGAAATAAATAATAATGTTGCCTATGATATTAAAAAATCCTCAGAGCTAGGTCATTCAACTTTTATGGATGAGTAGGTTAAAACTTTATTGTGGCAGGGTTAGATAGAGTAGACAGTAAGGAGATATTACAGGCTATAGACATTGCTAGATCTGTGTACTGACAGTTCAGAAAAAATCACCATAAATGTATAATTTGAGGAAGAATTAATTAGAAAGAGAAGCAATAAGTTTTTTGCAGAAGGATCAAAAGACAGGTTTTTCTCAAGCCAGGTTTAGCTGATCACAGGTTCATGCTATTCTCACCAGAGACAACCAATAGACATTTAAGTGTATCTGGTTGAGGTGATTTTGAGAGTAGCTCTGTAAAGAATGTTGGAACTAGAATTTATGTCTACTTAATTCATGCTTCCTCACTAATTGTGGTAAGTAAGAAAAGTGGGATGTTAAGGTCTTGAGCAGACTGCAGAAAACTTAACAAGGTGGCTCTGCCCAGTCAGTATCCCATATATAAAATATGCTCATTTATCACTCTAGGCAGAACAGAATACTTCTCTATGTAGGGTTTAAGACTATTGACAAATCGCATTGAAAAAAGAATTTTCAGGAAATTAGTCTGCATTTACCACTGACATAGGACAATGAGTTGAGTTTAACAAAATTCTTTCTGGATAGAAAAGAGAAATACATTTCAGAGATCAGTCAGCTGAGTGTTTGTAGAGTACTTGTTCTTGCTACTCACAGTAGTTTATCCACAAAGTGCAATCTACCATTTTTTCCATAAAAAGAGATCTGGAACAAAATCTGCATTTTCTTGAGCTGATTGGTACACTCATTAAAAAACCCCAATCTTTGTGTGATCTGCAACTTGCAAATACTGTTGTCAGCCATGCTCTCAGAATTAGAAGAGTATGCTTGGAAAGATCAATATGGCCTGTAAACCATTAGTGTATATGGTATGATGTAGGAAGTGCAACTTCATTCTGCTGTTCCCCGGGTAAAAGGAGAGCTCCCAGGAATGTTGGCAGATGATAAGCAGAAATGCCAGAACACTAATCCTTCAGAGCAAATCTTTTCATTGCTACACTTCGACTAACATGTTGCTGTGATCGGGACCTGGAGATGGTAAGAACACACTTTCTTTATTAGATTTGATAAGTATTGGATCAGATTAAATTAATTACAGGGAATACCTTCTATATCCCCCATGGAACTTGTCTGTTAAATATGGAGCTTAACATGCTGTTTTACCTTCTTAAGATGTCCTCTAAGGATCTGTTTGAATGTTCCTGATAAAGACTTCATGTGCTGGGGCGGGGCAGGAGTTTTGAACTGATTTCTTGAAATAACCCAATAGTTACCATTACTAATGTGAGTTGTGGAGTAATTCTCTAGGAAGAAAGGCAGTTGGGACCAATAATTTATATGCATATGTAAAAAGGAATATCTGGGGCTAAATGTAAATCTCCCAAGAATATTACTGATAAAGACTAGTTTGTTCTACAGTTCATACAAGGCAGTGGCAGAGATGTCCATCTTCTTTCCTAATCTTGCTCTTGCCTTCAAGAACTAATACCTGCAATGCACTGTGCATTTGTAATTTAGCCTTACTACATAAAAAGGGAAGCAAACATTCCATGTCTCCACATAGGGAATTTGGAAAATGGACTTTCATACACGTGAAGTGTTCTCTTTCCAGCAATAACTCTCTGTTCCACACATAGACTAAAGCAACTTAGTCCCTTGGAAAGGTCCCAAAACAGCCAACTGAGAGTAGAAAGATGGGTAAATGTGCAACCTGTGATTGAAAATGGGCAGTACTGAATGTGCAGCCAAGGTGAATAATGCACGCACCTTCTATTTCCACAGCAAGTATCACTCTTAAGTGACATTCAGAATGCCATTTCCTTCACACATTTAAGCAGCTGAGTGACTCCAGTTACAGAAAAGGTGAGTGAAGTAAAAAGGCTTAGAAGCCTCTGAGTAAAGTGCAGAAAGCTGAGGGACAACAGGTGGCAAAAAGAGTCAGAGAAGGACAGAGAGGTGGATGGAAGAGAAGTTAGGGTTGCTAGCATGATATTGCTATTAGGATGCAAATGACTCAGAAAAAGAGGTTAGGTGGCATGTTCCTTAGCTGACCCTCCATCTATCAGAATTGGAGAGGTGTCATGATGCAGGCAGATTATCATAACTCTGATGTGTGACTCTAAGACACTATAAATGGAATCTACAACTAAACTATGCTTTGCCTGAACTTTGTATGGATATTTCCTATCCATCTTAAGCTGTAAAGACTGTTTCACCCAATCACTGCTTTACCAAGCATGCAGGCAGAACCTTTGCCTTCTGCATCCATGTTATCAACTCCCTGAAGCTCCCTCAGGGATTTTTCCAGCTAGCCTGTGTCCTCCTGGAGCAGGGTGACCTCTAGGGGCCCTCGGGCAGACCTGGCATGGAATGAGCATGTGCTCTGCTCTTCACTCTGCCTTGCACATTTGCAAACCTTGGACTTTGTCTATTAGTACCCCCAGTGTGAGGTCTTTATGTATGTTGCATCACATATTATCAAGGGCTACCCAAGTAAGTAGAATAAGATGCTTCAACAGACTTCTTCCTTTCTCTCTTTCATGAGAAAGACAGGATCTTTTTCAGCTAGTAGTTTCTTCTGGGGTTTGAATAGACTTGTAAGTCATGAAGAACAGAATTGATAAATTTGGTTTGTCAGAATTCACTGAGTAGAAGTTTCCTTCTGCAGAACAGGAATATTTTCAGTTAATGTTATTCTGTCAGTGAAACAGTGCTTATTTACTTAGGAGGCACATCACTGATATCCAGATTATTGTAGCTCTAATTCTTTGCAATCCATGCAGCTCCACTGGAGTACACCAGCTGCATCTACTTTCTCTCAGAGATGTTCCTTTATGGTAATTAAGGACCAATGCTTTTTCAAGCTCAATGACCTCTACATTACCAGCTAGTAGGCAGTCTGACTACACAAGGTGCTTATACAAGCTGATTCTACTCTTCAAGGTATGGCATCAAACTAAATACATGAGAAATGAAATATATTTTCATTTATATGAATGAATGAGAGATATTTCCCCAATATAAATGAGGAACATTTTCAGATTCACAAGAACTAAACAAGTATTTAAGACATAACATGTATTATTTGACTTTTTCTGGACATATGCAGCCTGGTGGCATATGCAGGTTGACTTGTTTCTATTAAACACCATCACCACTGTAAATGTTCAGCATGTTAATCACCATTGTAGTTTAAAATTTTACTTTTTGAAAAAATAATAGGAAAACCTCTATTTTAATTATGGAGTACTCATCTTCTATTCAAAGAAATAATCAGATCAAACATGTAAAGTCCTTGTAAAATTTCATTGCAAAATAATACCATGACCCTATGTATGAATGCTATGAGGTCTACATATTGGATTCTACCAAGATAATTTTTCTGGTCACTGAACAAATAGAAAGCAGACAGAAAACAAATAGTTTTGTAATAACACCAACTAAAAACGTTTTAGTTTAGTTACTAAAAAAATAATTTTGGACTGACATATGCATAGAGTTTTCCTCCAAATTATATAGACTGCATACATATTTTTCTTTACGTCTTCAGAAATACCAACATAGAAAATGTTGGCCAGGAGAGTTCTTTCAACAAAAGAATATTCAACTGCCAGTATTTTTATTCATAGACATTTTCCTTTATCCAAGATACTTACAGTGACCTTAAATGTTCTTTAAAAAAACAAAGGTATGTTCTTCCTTATGTGATGCTATTTGCTCAAATTGTCTTTTGCTAGTAAACCAAATGAAACATCTAGTTATAATAATGTAATAACTATGGTTATAGTTGCTCATATAATCATAATTGTAACTATTTTACACATTTAAAGATAGCCTCAAGCCTATAAATTCTTACAATAAAAGGGCAGCAAATGTTCTTGTCACTTTTTGCCACCTCTAACTCTCATTCCTTTCTCTTTGGTGTCACCCTTACCTGCAGCACTCTTCTAAGACCAACATGTATCAGTTTTGCTTATATTTCTTCCCCAAAGCTAACATCAGTTTGCTTCTAATTCCCAAATGTCCTTGTCCCTTTTTCATATCCTTTCCTTTCACATATAACCACACCTTTCCAACCCATTTAGTCTAGGTGCCAGGTCCTCAGCACTTGCTGTTCTGTGCCACTGATCTTCTCCTATTGGGCCGCTTTACTCGCTAAGGAAGAGGCAGCCTGTGTTTCAAGTGTGTGTTAGTGACTGACCCTGCCTCTCACAGCAGCCCTGTCTCCCAGGCAGCTGGTCCTGCTGACATGTCCCAGAGGGAAAGGGGAAGCTGATGTGTGATTGCTCTCGCCCCAGCCCCAGGCTTCCCTTGCGAGAGGAAACCTCAGGACAGGAGAGGCAGACAAAGGAGATGAGGGGCAGGATTTCTTCTTCCCTCTGTAGCCCTGTTCTGCTTCTGTGTTTGAACAGTGAAGGTCTAGGTGGGCTTTTCTTGGGTCCACAGTGCCATTTTAACATCCATTTCATGGGGAAGAATATTGTGATTACTTATCTGTTTTGAAGTAGCTTAAAGGTAGTCTATGGCAATGACTTGTCTACACTTCAGGCTGCAAAGGGCTTTCTCTGTTGCCTTTGCTGGCCTAAGAGTCTAGGAGGTCCTCATCTGTGAAGGCTGGATCTCATGGTCATCCTAGGATGAGTGAGGGTGATCCGGAGCCCTGGGCCTCTCCTGGTGCCTGCACTGTGAAGGTCCAGCCAGATCACAACTGTCAAAAGAGGTGCTGCAGTCACTCTCCTTAGGCTGCACACTGACCTGTGGCTGCTTCTGTCAGCTCAGGGTCTTTTCTTTCAGCATTGATGACCCTAACAAGTCTGAGCCTTCTTTGGCCCACTCCACGGGTCTTTGTTCTGTCCCAGTGGTGAATACATGAGACTGGCTGTCCCACCTGGTTGGATTTTAACCTTTCTGGTGTGATTCTTTCATAGTGCGTGGGCCAGGAAGTTTCAGCAGCTCTAAAAGCACCCATTTTCAAGTGTGTCCCAGTTGTGGGTCTGTAGCGGACCAGCCACCCAGAGGAGGGTCCACCTTGATGGCTCCATGCTGCCACCCCCTGGCAATGGGCGCCTTGAGCAGTGGGCCTGGTCGGCTGCTGCCTCCCGAGCTCCCTGTGACTGACAGGAGCCTGCTGGAGCCCCAAGCTAAGAAGAAAGCTGATGGGTCATCTGCCCTCAGCAACAGCCCAGATGGTGAGGCAGTGGGCACAGCCACTTTCCCAGCTGATGTCTCTGGGCCCTACACCAGCACCCACCCTGGGGTCTCACGGCAGCTAGCTGCATTTCCTTTAGTTGTTGCCACTGCCTTGGGCAGATGTCAGTGTGGCGCAGTGGGCCACTGCCTCATAGCACCCATGGTCTCCTCAGGGCCTCTCCACCTAAGGGTGAGCAGGCAGGCAGTTCTCTTGCAATGCCTGCCAGTGCTCACCCCATGGTCTCGACCTCCACAAAGCTGGCAGGGTGCTTACCTTCCTACCCACTCCACATGCATTCCTTGAGCCTCCAGACTGGACCTGCCCCCTCTGATGGCTCTTGCCTCATTTGAACCATTTCAGCCTGGGAGAACGAAGTAAGCCATGAGAAGTTCACTGGGCTGAGAATATTGTTTGTGTGGGCACGTGACACAGTAGCTTGGCATCACAGTTTAAGACAGAGAAGATCATCTACCTCCAGCCCTGGTTTCTAAGGGAAAAGGATAGCTAAGGCAAGCATGACCTGTCTAAGCAGTTTCTTAACAACCTGTCTCTCCAAAAGACTCCTTGCAAGTACTGAGGAGAGAGCCAAGCACACAACTTCTGGTAGTACAGCCTCTGCTCACTCTCACCTAACAACTGTGCAAGGGGATGTGCTTCATACCACAGAATGGATTAGATTTTTCCACTAGGCACATGAAAAAAATATTATTGTGGTGGCTCAGTGAAAATTTTTTAAGACATTATTTAAGCATGCAACTAAAAGGGGCACAGCAGATTTCTTCTGGCCTCCATTTATAGGCTAGAGATGTGCTGCTGAGGTAGAACCTCCATGTATACATCCCAAGATTTTAGGTCCACCTGCAGGGTTCAAATCTGTATGGCTAGTTCCTGAGATGGGAAAGGATCTGCTAAGTAATTTTACACATTTCCAATAAATAGTGCATCTTTTTTGCAGAAGTGCAGGTTTCCCTTTTCTTTCTATACAAGGTTATCTTAGAAAGCCTCCCAAAAAAGGAAAACTGAATTTGCCCAGAATATTCTGTACTGCACTCCTTTCAAGTAGGGAAGGTCCATCATACTCAGCTGGTGCTGATACATGCTCAAGATTTCACAGTAACTTGTGCGTTGTCTGTTGAGTATGATTTTAAAGTGTCTCTAAAATCTATTCTACATGGCAACTCACACATCCTGACTAGTGGGAACATGGAAGGAGATATTTCCTTGCTGTGGGCTGTTTGGTACATACCATATATGTGGATCTAAGTTCCCATTCTAAGTCTAATAATAAAATTAGTGTCGTTGATAAAGAAAAGCCTCAATTAACAAAAGGGTTAAAATTTTTACATAGAATACTTTCTCGTAACAGCCTCTTTTGTGTGGTATTACGCTTACCCTCCCAATGTTACTTTCTGTCCTAAGGTTGATTCTTCAATCTTTCTTAAGAATGTTGGTGCAGCAAGGAGGGAGCCTACTATGAGTTACCAGCATCCTCAAGTCTTTGCTAGGAGGAGTATGGCATAGCAGGGATTTGTTCCTACTTAGTCTTGGGTTTGCTTGGGTTTATTTTTATCTATTTCCTTATCATAGTCTGCTTCCCTTTCACTGGTTCCCAACTGAAGTTGAAAAGGTTCAGAGTAGCTTCCTGTGCCTCAATTATCATGAAAGGTAGTTCCTTATTATGCAGTGACTCCCAAGACTTGTCAGACCTTTACCATATAAGGTATTCACAAAGCTTAACCTAAAACAGATTACATAATAGTTGTTTGACTACTACAGAGTTATGAAAACAACCTAAAACCACTTCAGGCCCAGACAAGCCCTAAGACCATGCACTGTCAGGTCAATACAAACCCACAAGCCTTCTGCTATTAATGGAAAAAAATCATATTTACTGCTCTGCAATATGGAGATTTTAAGGAACTGAAGCATGTTAGTATAGACAGAGAATGGTCAGGTATTCAGAAGGAGGATTAAAAAGAAGATGAACTGATGGCAAAGACAGTATCAGAAAACAGAGTCTGGCTGGTGTCTGTCATGAAGCATGACTGCAGAGAATAAAATGGAGTGAAAGAAATCTGAAGTCTACTAGGGAACCATAGGAAGCCTTCTAACATGTCATGGGAAGGAAGAGCTAGGCTGGCATCACTGCTAGGTGTTAGATAGATTTATTAGGTTCTTTGTGGCTGAAAATTGATCAGCTCAAAAAAAAGCTCATTCTCATCACTCTTTCAGACAGCAATGACAGAGATGTCTGGGGTTTCTGCTTTCTCATCCTTGCTACTGACAGCAGGACAACCTCAAAAATACTGGTGTGTTGGTGAGTTTGCATCTTGGAGACAGATAATATAAAGACTCATTTTGATAATTCTGTCTCAACCATACAGACATGGAGCTATTGGCTGGAAGTTTCCACCAGAGTGAGCAAAGCTCACTGGAAGATCACTTTGCTCTTTGAAAGCAAAGTCCATGCTATGACAGTGGTTTCTGCACACACTGACTGAGAGACCACTGCCAGCCCTCACAACTTCCCAGGAAACCTCAAAAGCTCCAATGGCAAGGTCTCCTTTGAAAGCTTTGTAGATTAATAGAGCCAAAGTTTTCAGAGACCACTGACCTCAGACCTGGGCATAGCCATGGTCTGCATGCCATGCCTGACCAAGCAGGTGATAGCTTTCCATGCAGTGCTCTCACCTTGACAACGCAGCTCCAAGGCAAACACAGTCATAGCTAGAGATCGACTTTTTAAATTTGACTTTTTGGCAATATGTAATCCAGGCATTAGGCATCCAGGGAGCAAGCTATGGAGAGGATAGACTGTGAACTCATGAGAGCAACCCAGAAACCTCCATATCCTGCCCAAAACATATGTTCACACCTCTGCCCATGACTAGCAGCCTCATTTTCCACCCCTAAAGGACTTGGAGAGGAAAATGCTTTCCCATCCCCCAAATGGATTCATGCTCTGGTGGCAGTAGATAAGCCTGTAAGAAAAGTGAAACCAAGGATGCTCTTACCCTCAAGTGCTCTCTGAACCTCTGTCTTTCTACACAGCTCTTAGCCTTTGCACCACAGACAGGATTTCTGTGCAGCTGGTATATTCCAGTAGATTTCTTCTCCATGAACATGTCCAAGTGTCTTTTCAATCCATGTAATCCTTTAGTTTGCAGTGACACGGAGTTCCACAGCTTAACTGCATGCTTTGTGAAGAACCCACGCGTCTTTGTGGCTTTGAATACCTTGCCTTCAGGTAGGTTCATTTGATTTACACACACACACACACACACACACACTCACACACTCACAAACACACACTGTCCTCCACCTTCTGCCCTCTGCACTCTCCTGTTTCTTTTAATGCCAGAGCCGGTTGGAACATTGGTCCTGTCAAGCCTCTCCACACTGTGCTGATTTTACAGTTCTGCTTTGTATGCCCACTCAGTTCTTTCCCATCTGAAGTCTCTGGATTTGTTTAATTGGTCCTCCTGTGGAAGCCCCTCCATGTGTCTGATCACCTTTATTGCCTTTGGAATCATAATTCCTTGCAAATTCAGTTTGTCTCTTTTTGTTTTCTCTTTTTCTACCACTGCTGAGAAATGAGTGGGTATTTTCACACAGTTACACAGCATACATGGAAGACCTTGCTCCTGGTGGGTAATTGTCGGCTCACAGTCCATCTTTTCATATGTGACACTGCATTATGTTTCCCCACACATATAGTTCTGTGGTTTTAACTGTATTGCGCTTTGTATGCTATTTCATGCCACTGTTTATTCAGTGGCATGAAGGCCTTCTGCATTTCTTAGGTATCAGTCATTGTCCTTACTGCCCAGAACAGCATTATTTTATTGGGAAACATTGTGTTCCTTCCTGTTCAACACCTCTTCAGCTTGATTTATCAAGAGCTTGAACAACACAGGCCCCAGCACAAATAACTTTTTTTTCACTCTGTGTCTTTGAGGATTATTTATCTGAGTGAGAAGCTTCCTTCTTATCCCATGGCTTCATCGCTTCCATAAAAGCCTTTGTTGGGATAGCTTGCTGAAAGGTTTTGGAAATCCCAGTTGATTATATCAGCTGGATCTCCCTGCCCACGTGCTCATCTACCCTTTCAAAGGTTTCTGTGTTGATTCACATATAAGGCTGACTTGAATTTAATGGAATACTGTCTTTGGAAGGACATAAATAACCTGTCCTCAGTTCCCCATACCAGTTCTTTCCCAGGAGGTGTTACATATTGCGGGTTGGTCCAGTGCTCACTGGGAATTCAGAAGCCGTGGCTGTGACAGTCCTCTGAGCTCTGCCCCAACAGGCAGTGACTGAGACTGAACATGATGGCTTTTTACCCCTGCTCTCAAGTCTTCATTGTCAGTTCATGTGGAGCTCTGCTCAGGCTCAGAATCAAGCTGCCATTTGTCTGCCCAGCTTCCTTGTTACTTTTTCTGCACATTGAATGGAAAATCAGTAGGCTAGACTGGAAATGCCAGCTACTAATGAAGACTGCTGTGTTTCCCTTCCACTGATGGGCTATTGCGGCTGCCTCTTCTCTGCTCACTGTCTGCTGTGACCTCTCTTGCCATAGGATAGTGAGAGAAGCTCCTGTTTGAGGCCTTGAGTTTCTACAATATCACTAAGGAAAGCACCACGTTCAACAGATGGGCTCTCTCATCAGGAAAGAAAGATTCCCCCAGGCAGGGTAGTGTTTCAGAGGGTAGTGTGCCAGAGACTCAGCTTTTGTGGACACTGACCTGATTTACAGGAAGAAAAGGAACTACCACAGAACTGTCACCAGCCTTCTCCAGTTTTAGCCCAAGGGGAGAAGATATTCTTCACGGTCCCCCTGTCTAGCTAAATGTCGTGGTTTAACCACAGCCAGCAACTAAACACCACGCAGCCGCTTACTCACTCCCCCCCGCCCCGCCCCAGTGGGATGGGGGAGAAAATCGGGAAAAGAAGTAAAACTCATGGGTTGAGATAAGAATGGTTTAATAGAACAGAAAAGAAGAAACTAATAATGATAATGATAACACTAATAAAATGGCAACAGTAATAATAAAAGGATTGGAATGTACAAATGATGCGCAGTCCAATTGCTCACCACCTGCTGACCGACACCCAGCCAGTCCCCGAGCGGTGATTCCCCGCCCCCGCTTCCCAGTTCCTATACTAGATGGGACGTCACATGGTATGGAATACCCTGTTGGCCAGTTTGGGTCAGGTGCCCTGGCTGTGTTCTGTGCCAACTTCTTGTGCCCCTCCAGCTTTCTCGCTGGCTGGGCATGAGAAGCTGAAAAATCCTTGACTTTAGACTAAACGCTACTTAGCAACAGCTGAAAACATCAGTGTTCTCAACATTCTTCGCATACTGAACTCAAAACATAGCACCGTACCAGCTACTAGGAAGACAGTTAACTCTATCCCAGCTGAAACTAGGACACTAAATTAATGAAGCAAACATGGTGGAGGCTAAAGAACACCTTCTGCCAGCTTCCCAAGAAAACATAAACTCTGTTGGTTATCAGCCCTCCACAAATCTTCCTTGGAGAGCGGCCAGCAAAAGGAGCAGCTCACACCTGACATGTTGCGCAACTGGAAACTGATGAGGTGCTGTATGGGTAAATATAATGTAAGATGTTGTTTGGGACAGAAGAGTAGGAAGGCTGAACTGGCAGGTGTCACTGTCAGGAATTATTGTCCTTAATTTCTCTTCATGTGATGTTAAATTTCTATTCATGCCCAGTGACTAAGTAAGAAAGAAGGGGTAAGTAGTCATGAACCAGATAACAAAAAGCTGTACCATGACATAGGTACACAGAAGTTATAAGCCAAAGCTGTGCCCAAAAGCTAATGCTGATATAGACCTAACCACTAAAAAGACAAACAAAGGAACACTGGTGCTCATAGTGCATATGCAAAGGCATATACGTTCTTTATTCTCTAGACGTTAACTTGGTTACAAAGACACATTGCAGAAGAAAGCGACTGAGAGGTTCACATTTTGTGCAGCCCTCAGGTCACTTTGCTGCCTCAAGACATCCTCACTCTTCCTCTTCTATCTTCTTGCCATGAAACTCCCGACTCTTCACTCGGAGCTTGTTGACCTGCGACTCTGCAATGTCAGCCCGTTCCTCAGCTTCTTCCAGCTCGTGCTGGATCTTGCGGAACTTGGAGAGGTTGACATTGGACAGCTCCTCCTGTGTGGGGAGAGCGAGTCGGTGGTGAGGAGCCCAGGGCAGGGGTGTCACTCCTCCTGCACCTTGGCCTTGCAGGGTTGTAGCTCTTCCACCCCACTCCCACCGCCGATTACACGTAAGCCTCACACAGACCTCCTCATCCTCCCTTATTCAGGACCCCACTGTGACAAGCTTCGCCAGTACTATGTCACTCCTGAGGAGCAACTTTGTCACTTGGATTTGTCATTTGTGTACTTATTCTCCCACTACTTGATGCCCAGCTATTGGTGCGGCTTATTAGGTTGAGAAAGACCCTGAAGCCTTCTGCTGTTGATTACTAGCAGAGATTCATGAACTTCAGTTAACTTCAGTCAGTGGATGTAGCCCCTGGGTTTGTTTAGTCTGACGTCCTGTATAAAACAGGCTGCAGAATTTCCCTCAGTTCATCACTGACTGCTGCAGGGTGCCCAGAACTCAGCAAGGCCTCATGACACGACAGTAAAATGGTGTGGCCAAGACTGTTGTATCTTGGGAGATTCTTTCATGCCCCTTTCCTGCTATTCGTACTCATCTCAGTGAGCGTGCTGCCACAATGGAAGGTGGCTCCTGCCCATTCTTCGAGTAATACTTACAGCCTCCTCAGCTTGTCTCTTGTAGGATTTCACCTTCATTTGCAGCTTGTCCACCAGATCCTGCAGCCTGAGAATATTCTTACGGTCTTCCTCAGACTAGAGCGGTTGGCAAGCAGGAAAGAGAATGAATTGTTGGTTCTGCATCATGTGAGGTTAACAGTTCCCTTTGGGGATGGTGTGCACAAAATCTGACTTGCTGTGAGAAAACTCTGTCAGCCCAAGGCGGCCTCCTGCCTTACCTGGTAGGTCAGCTCCTTCACCCTCCTCTCGTACTTGCGCACACCCTTCACGGCTTCAGCGCTGCGCTTCTGCTCAGCATCAACCTCCCCTTCCAGCTCCCGCACCTGCAATGAGCACCCCATCTTTGGAGCTTCCCTGCTGGCTACTTACGTGACGTGCTCACTCATGCACAAATAAAAGCCCTACGCACTCTGGCCTCCAGCTTCTGGATTTGCTTCTTGCCTCCCTTCAGGGCCAACTGCTCGGCTTCATCCAGACGGTGCTGCAGGTCCTTCACCGTCTGGTCCAGGTTCTTCTTCATCCTCTCCAGGTGGGCGCTGGTGTCCTGCTCCTTCTTCAGCTCTTCTGCCATCATGGCCGCCTGATGAGAGCAAAGGATCAAAGCCATTTTCAGGCTGGAGACATCCTGGGGACTATACATCCACCATCAGCAGTGAAAGGAGCCCCCGACTCACATCTGTGATGGCCTTCTTGGCCTTCTCTTCAGCATTGCGGGCTTCCTGGATCGTGTCCTCCATTTCACCCTGAATTTGGGCAATGTCGGTTTCCAGCTTCTTCTTGGTGTTGATCAAGCTGGTGTTCTGTGCAACAGGAAAGACATGATTTGAACTTTTAGACCTCATGCCTCCACATCAAGAGCTAAAAGTGTGAGTATTGTTTATGAAAGTCTTTAATGCAAGAGTCCTCTTTACAGCTGTAGCAGCAAACCAGACATGGGTGGCTGGCTAGATTGGCCATATTACAGCATAGCTCTTCAAGTGTTTACATAGTAATCACTTGCAAGATGCATAGCAATCGCATTCTGTGTTGTCCCTTGTTAATGGGATTAGTTTCAAGGAGCATGCCTGACCTGGGTGTGGAGGAGCTGCACACGTTCAGTGGCATCCAGAAGCTCCTGCTCAGCCACTTTCCTTGACCTCTCTGTCTGCTCCAGGGCTGCCCGTAGTTCCTCAACTTCAGCCTGCAACAGGTTTGCTCTGCGCTCCACCATGGCCACCTGCTCCTTCAGGTCCTCCTGTGTCCTGAGAGCATCGTCCAAGTGTATCTGGGTATCCTGTAAAAAAGGCAAGAGAATTTGCAAGGTGGCAGCGTGTGCTTGGGTGCCAAAAATGTCAGCGAAGGCTCTTCTCTTTCTGTAGCTTTGCTGAACAGACCTTGAGCACTGCCTGTGTGTTTCTCAGGTTCTTTTGTGCCTCTGCAGCCACGCGGTTGGCATGGCTCAGCTGGATCTCCATTTCATTCAGGTCTCCCTCCATCTTCTTCTTCAGACGCAGGGCTTCATTCCTGCTCCTGATCTCAGCATCCAGGCTGCTCTGTAAGGACTCCACGACTCGAAGGTGGTTTCTCTTCATCTGGTCGATCTCCTCATCTTTCTCTGCTATCTTCCTGTCAATCTCAGACTTCACCTGGTTGAGCTCAAGCTGGAGGCGCAGGATCTTCCCCTCTTCATGTTCCAGGGAAGCCTGGACAAGTCAGCAGGAACAGTGACTTAAACTACTGCTTCCTTCCTACGTAATCTCTTATACAGTACTTCACAAAATCTAGGCTTGCTTTCCTGACATTTCTGCAGATAAATACTCCCATACTTTCAGTCTGGACACCATTTATTAGCACTGTGTATACCTCAGCTTCCTCCAGGGAAGCTTGGAGTTCATATTTCTCCTGCTCAATCTCCTTCTTGACTTTCTCCAGCTCATGAATCGCCTTTCCTCCCTCGGCAATCTGCTCCGTGAGGTCGGAAATCTCCTCTGTGGGAGCAAAGACCAACAGCATGGTCAGGCACAGAGCAGAATGCAAAGGGCCCTGCCACACCAAGGTGACAGGCAGCTTTGCCAGCCTGCAGGCACAGACCCATACGGAAAGGTGGTAGTGCTGGATAGTGAGAAAGCCCAGCCAGGAGCAGAGGGCCAGGGACTTACGCTGCAAGTTCTTGTTCTCACGCTTCAGCGTTTCCAGGTGGTCCAAGGACTCCTCATAGGCATTCTTCATCTTAAACAGCTCTGTGCTGAGAGACCGAGACTCCTTCTGGGAGGCTTCCAGCTCAGCCTGCGTTTCCTCGTACTTCTGCTTCCATTCTGCCAGGATCTGAAGAGAAACAGGACCTCAGTGTGGATGTGGCAATCAGGAGGGGATGCTCTGCCCAGGAACCCCAGGCCTGGAGCCCAAAAGACCTTGTCAAAGTTCTTCTGCTTCTTATCCAGAGCTGCGCAGGCAGCATTTGATCGCTCCACATCAATCATCAGGTCCTCCACTTCATTCTGCAGCCTCTGCTTTGTCTTTTCCAGGGAGGCACATTTGGCATTTACAGCTTCGACATGTTCCTCTGCATCCTGCAGGCGCTGTGCCAGCTTCTTCCTGGGAGGAGATAAGCACAGCTCTGGGTTAGAGCTTAGAGGGGAGCCGAATTTGCAGTGTTCATGAGAGGGCAGCTGGCCACTTTGGGGGCTTTGAGCCTAGCGTTTTTCACAGTGTTTTTTCTGTTCCAAGATTGCATGCAGCCTAAAGCGTCTATCACTTCTGTGTCCTACCACCTACTGAGTATTTGGCCTGTCTTAGCCTCTCTAGCCCTAAAGGCTACGTTTGTCCTTCCAATCTGCACTTTTTCCACAGCATGCTTTCCTCTTCCTCCCCCTCTCCCCTCTACCACAAAGACAGTATATCCCTGCCTTCGTACTACCCTTGTCCTAACCCACTCTCAGAGACTCCAGTTCCCCTTGACAGTCTCAGTCTTCTCCAGCCACTCGACATCCCACATTCCTCACGTACTTGGCCTCCTCCAGCTCCTCCGTGCGCTGAATAGCGTCCGTCTCGTATTTGGTTCTCCACTGGGCCACTTCGCTGTTGGCCTTGGACAGGGCACGCTGCAGCTCCCCCTTGGCTTCCTGCTCCTCCTCATATTGTTCCCGGAGCAAGTCACAGTCGTGGCGAGCAGACTGCAAGGCGTGGGCCAGGGCGCTCTTGGCCTGTGGGGACATTGGAATTGGTAGCCTCAATACTTGTCTTGAGATGCCTCTTGACAGTAAAATTAGAATGAAACTCTAATTAGGCAAATGCAAAGCTGGGAGCTGATGAAGCCTTCATCAATGTATTCTGGAGGATCAGGATGTGTTAGTGACAGGTGCTCTGGGGACAGTAATCTGCTGTTCCTGTCAATGTTTTGACGTATGTGTCTGAATCCCGTCTCAGAGAGTATCGTCAGCATCTCCTGAAAGCCTTGTGGATGACTTCCTCTAGCATGACAATCATTACGCTTCCTTCCCTCTCTAGCTTATGAGTGGGGATATGTGCATTACTGGTGTTCCCTCCAGTACTACATGTGTTTGGGGAAAGATTGTTGAACCAATCTTGGATCAGACAGGGTTCTCCGGACGCTTTTAGGGATGATGTAGGTTGTGGACAGTAGGGTGCTTCCAGACCTTTATTTCTTCCTCTAGATGTCTCTTGAGTTCCTCAATCTGTTGGGTAAATCCTTGCTTGCCCCTAGACAGCTGAGAAATCAGAGCATCTTTTTCCTCCACCTGGCGTGAATATTCACCTGAGAAGGGTAAAGTAAAAAAAGGTAACTAGACTACTAACAATATGACAGTTTCTGCCTGTAAACCTGCGTAGTCAGGAGTGGCCTGGAGAGGTTATACCAGTTGTCACTTTGCACCCTCTGGTATGCTCATGGCACGCAGATCCTCCTATTACCCCTCAGGAAAGAGGATGTCTCACCTGATTCTGTCTGCAGACGAGCCCTTTGAGTATTGAGGTCATTGATCATGCGCTGATTCTGCTCCTCCTTAGTTTTAATCTCACTCAGCTGATCCTCCAGAGTGCGGCACATCTTCTCCAGATTTGCCTAGATAGCAAACACAAGGAAGGAAAGGAGATGAACACCTGCACTCTGCCTTATTCTCACAGCAGGGATTTTTTTTATGAGAATGTGGCTGGTAGGCATAGCCTATGTGCCATACCTGGGCCCTGTGAGCATGTCCTACTGCAACTCTATACCTTGGCTTTGGAGACAGACTCCATGTTACTGGCCAAGTCGTCAATCTCCATCTTCAGCTCGCTCTTCTCCTTCTCCAGCTTCTGCTTCACTCGCTGCAGGTTGTCGATCTGCTCCCCAAGCTCAGCTGTGCTGTCCGCGTGCTTCTTCCGCAGGGCGGCAGCTGTGGCTTCGTGCTGCAGCGTGGCCTCTTCGAGGTCACGGCGCATCTTCTGAAATTCTGCCTCACGCTTCTTGTTCATCTCAACCTGAGCTGCGGTAGCCCCTCCTGCTTCTTCCAGGCGCTCGCTGATCTCCTCTAGCTCCCTCGAGAGGTCAGCCCGATGCTTCTCTGCTTTTGCCCGAGAGGTTCGCTCTGCCTCAATTTCCTCCTCCAGTTCCTCAATACGAGCCTGGGGAACATTAGGGGACCCTTCACACCCATGCCCTCCTCCTACCTGACCTGAGACTGGGTGAGAGAGGGGAAGGAACAAAGACTTGCCTGCAGCTCCTTGATCTTCTTCTGTAATTGCATGCCCAGGGCTTGCTCATCCTCAATTTTGCTCTGGATCTGGCTGATTTCAAAGTCTTTCCTTTGGGCAAAGCAAACCATGTCAGAGCTCAAAGCAAAAAGACAGGTGCACCAGCCCAGCACTCAGGTGCCCCACAGCCCCACTTACTTCTTCAGCTTCTCATCCAGCTGCTGCTTATCATTTTCCAAATCCATTATGCTGTCATGGGCCAGCTTCAGGTCTCCTTCGAGTTTCCTCTTAGCTCTCTCAAGGTCCATGCGCAGTTTCTTCTCTTGCTCCAGGGACCCTTCCAGCTAAAACAAACAAGACCATCAGTGCTCTGCTGGCTATGCTTTCCTCTACGAGTTTTTCATTTAGCTGCACATGTGCTTACGTCATCCACTTGCTGCTCCAGCTTGGTTTTAGCTTTGGTCAGCGTATTGACTTTGTCCTCTTCTGCCTGCAGGTCATCCAGTGTCTGCTGATGGGCCTCTTGGAGGGCTTTCTTCTCTTTTGTCAGCTTGGCAATGGTCTCATCCAGGGCTGCCATCTCCTCTGTGAGGTTTTTCACCTGTTGATTGTAAGAAAGTGCCAAAAGTCTGTGTAGAAGACTTGACTGCTTAGTGCAGTGACCTTTTCACTTTGCAGTGCTTAGCCAGGAGCTTGTTTTTCATTTGGGCTGCCTCGCTGCCCCACTGTGATGCTCCTGGTATGTTCCAAACCTAGCTTTGTTCTGAGGATACCAGGCTGATGTGGGAGGCATCTGTCCCTTCAGCCTTTATGTGACCCCCTGTGTGTGTACCTTGTTTTCAGTGGCATGCTTTTCCTTCTCCACTTTGGCTAGCGTTAACTCGAGGTCATCAATATCTTTCTTCAGCTCAGAACATTCATCCTCCAGTTTTCTCTTCTTGGCTGTCAGCTCGGCATTAATTTCCTCCTCATCTTCAGCCCTTTCAGTCACCTCCTTAATTTTGGCTTCCAGCTGGATTTTGGTTTTGATGAGCTGGTCACATCTTTCCTCAGCATCAGCCAAGCTATCTGCCTCCTGGTGAGGAGACACAAATTTTTATGAGTTGTAATGTTTTGAAGTTTCTCCGCTCTGTCTGTTGTATCACTGAGTAGGTGTGTATTAAAATGGGCACTGAACCTGGCCTTCCACTCCAGCAACTGGAAGATCTTGCCCGGTGTCTACCGGGAAAGCTTGTCATCTGGAATCAACATTGATTCCAGATTTTTTGTGTCTCTAAAAATGCCTCACAGAGAGGGTAGCTTTTTATTTTTAATTCACTCATCATGAACCTCATAATATTTGGGGAGTAAAGGCTTTGTGAGAATAATTCAGTGAAGCAAGCGGTGTTTTGTTTGGTGTGAAGAAACCGCCTTTTCCTAACTGAGTTTGAATGGAAACTATCCATGTTTCTGAAAGTAATCAAGGCCGCCTAGTATTGCTGGACGTAGGAAAAGTGGGTCCTTCTCAGGTTTGCCTTTACTCTGTTAGACAGATACACTGCTTTGAAAGGTGAGTAGATGGAGATACTTCCCTTCCAGTTCAGAGCTCTCTGCTGTGGATTACATGTTGGCTAGTGTTACATGGCTCTTTCCTCAGACAGCAGGAATGCCGAGTCTCATGTGGGGCTGCCCTGAGCCTCACCATGCCCCTGCCAGTGCCTGTTTACTCAGAGTGCCTTAGAGTGTGTGATTTAGACTGTTTTCTACTGCACGGTAGTCAGCTTCCTGCAAGTCTCTGCTTAGGGTAAGAAGCGTTCTGACTGTGTAATATTCTTTTCCCAGGGACAAATGAATGGTGATACTCACTGCCTGGACTTGGAGCTGCAGGTCATTTTTCTCCTGCAGTAAGGTCACCATTTTCTCCTCCAGCTCCTTCCTCTTTGCCTCAGACTTTGCAAGCTCTTCCTTGGTTTTCTCAAACTCTTGTTTCATGTTGGCCATCTCCTTCTCAGATTCTGCACTCTTCAGCAAGGGCTTGATCTTGAAGAACAGCTTCATCCAGGGCCAGTGCTTGACATTCATGAATGCACGAACATTATACTGGATACAGAAGATGGAGTCCCTGAAATAAAATTCACATGGCTATTGCATAGCTTTATTGTGATGAATTTAAACTTCATCAGTCAAGTACCATGAGAAGAAACTAAAAATGAGAAATGCCTACCTCCTCTCCACCATTCTCCGATACTCCACTCTCATCAGGAAGCCCCTGCACCTGGCTTGTGTCATGGTCATAATCTCTGCTAGTTTCTCATCTCTCATCTCCTCCAGAAGACCTATCAGCCCAGCTTTGAAGAACACCTTGAGAAAGGAAATGTTGCATGATGTCATTGTCACATTGTACAGAATAGAGGCACAGAGTCTTTCATGATCCTGGTAGACTTTAATGGCCATGACCATCCTCACCTTGGGACACTTCCCAAACTCTCTCCCCAAGGGCCTACAGGCTTCCTATAAGCTCAGCCGTGAGCATTCAGTCCCCATTTCAGCTATGTGGTATGAGTTCTGGTTTTCAGTTCAGCCACAGCCTCAGCCATACCTATGCCTGGCCATGGACCCCAGTGATCTCTACTGTGACCTGCGGACTTACTTCCTGGCTTGAAGTTAGACCAATCTCATTGCTGTGGATCTGTCCAGGAATTCATGAATAGTGCCTGGGCCTTGGTAGCCTACCTTTATCTGACCATGACCAATCTCGAAAACCAAAGCTTTATGGCTTCACCTCAGACCTTCCTTATTGTCACAAATCTGCCTGATGATCTGGACCCTTGGTGGAACCTGGCTACCATACTAGGGTTTCCCCACTTGCCTTTCTTGAGTACTGTGGGGCTGGGCACATGCTGATTGAGGCCTCTACCCTGTCAGCTCTTTTATTGTGCTGTGCTCCCTGCCCCTGACAGAGCAGCCCGCCCTTACCACTCCCTGACAAAATTTTAAGACAGGTCCTGTTTCTACCTTGGTGTGACCAAATCTGTATTGGGTGTGGTCTACATCAATGGATCCAAGGAGCTTTTCTGAAGCCTTCTTGCTGTCCATGAACTGTCCCTCTGGGATAGCACTGGCATTAAGCACTCTGTATCTGCAAAAAAAAAAGAATATGAAGAACTACCCATCAACAAAACCACCACTGTGATTGAACCCCACAGCCTTCTCAGACTGTCTCATTCATCAGTCTAATGCCTGGAGACAGTTCATCCTTTCAGAACAGGATATGGAGAGCGCTTTTGGTATTAATTCTAAGTGCAAGAGAATCCTGATCTCAGCAATGTCATATCATCATAAACTAGTGGTGAAACATTTCTATATTGCTGCTCAGTACCAATTTGAAGTATAATGTTTCAAGTATGTTACAATACTCAGATGCTTCAGCTTGGTCTGAATGGGGAGAAAGATGGAGCACTCTTACCTTTGTTTGAAGTCAGCATACAGGACTCTGCTGGGGAATCCTTTCCTGCAAATTCTGATCCCTTCCAGCACACCATTGCATCGCAGCTGATGCAGCACCAGCTCATGCTCCATGGCACCTAACAGATACCACCATTAGTGACTACCCTATTGTCTGATACTCAGGAGAAGAGCTTTTGTGGCTTTTTATCCTATTGGATCTCCTTACCAGGTGTTTTAGTTTCATTTGGGATGATGCATCGTACAAAATGGGGGTGAGTACTTCTCAGGTTAGCCATCAGCTTGTTTAAATTCTCCTGTGAGATCATGAAATGAAGTTTGTATTATTAAGCGTAAAGCGTTGGAAGCTTAATAGTGGATGTATCAAACAGTGTTTCAAGATGCAGACCTGTCTTCTCTAAAACATCTTGCACAACTCCCAAAGGCAAACTTGGAAACTGAAAGCTCCCAGATTTTTGGTTTTGAAATTCTTTTGCAGAATAATGGTTAGCATTACTTTTCCTTGATCTCCTCATACAAATATAGAGCTGCCATCTCACAACTTTCCTTCCAGCTGGTATTTCTTGTAGTATTTAGTTGGGCATTTTAAGTGGATGAGATGTACTCTTGGTTAAGTGTGACTAGTGTCTGATTTGGCAGCTAAATCAGTTCTTTTTAAATGGATGGAATATTTGTACAGCCCATATAAATTGAATTTTTTAGTAGTAATTCAATCTCCCTGAATATCTCCATCTCAGCCAAATGGAAACCTTGAAAACATAACTGAAAACTGAGCTCAAAATTCATTAATTTTATGTAATTTAACATTCACTGTCTTTCCCCATTGAAACTAAAACATTGCCCTACAATCTTACAATCTCAAGGGGTTTTTTTGCTTTTGGTGTTTGATCACTTATTTTCAAATTCTACAATGTGACAATACAGAAAATCTTCATAGATACATAAAAACAGGTATGGGAAATATCTCTGAAGTCTCCAGAGAAGATTTTAAGGAAGTTCAGCCGATTTGTTATTCAGTGCTAGTCTAAGTAGGTGAAGTTCCCCTTTGGAGATTTTTATAACCTATTCAGAGATGGTAATAGCAAAATGAAGGCAAGTGGAAGAAATCAGCCAAAATATAAGGATGCAGTACCAATAGTTAGTTGGAAAAAAGTCTAAGACAATTGCCTAGGGAGTTCCAGGAGGCTGACAATATCATTCTGCCTCCTGAAATAAAAGGAAGACCATGCATGCATTGAGGTAGAGTTTTTATGGTGTTCTAATGGAGTAATTCTGTAATTTCCAAGGATGGCAAGGGAAGGATTTTCAAGGATGACAAAAGCTATGACCCAAACTGAAACACACCTTTCAGATTCTGAATAAAATTGCTTTCCGTCTTCAAAGAGATAATGAATTCTGTACTTACCCGGAAAAGAGCTGAGACAGTCTGGAAAGAAGAACCCTTCTTCTTCCCTCCCTTTTTGCCACCAGCCTCTGCAAATGGAAGAAAAAAAGTATTAAAATATGGATATTGCATATTGGAGACTACAGAACACAAATCAACTTTAAATGTTTAGTGTTTACTGCTTTAATTCTGTGTCAACATTGTCCCACACTCAAAATACAGTTTTCACCTGCATCTGCTCCACCATAGCTGGCAAAGAGTAAGGCCAGTGTCTTCACAGATGATTTCTGGTACAACCCAATGACAGTTTCATTCAGGGGGTCTTTGTTCTTCTCCAGCCAGCCAGTGATGTTGTAGTCTACTGTGCCAGCATAGTGCACCAGGGAGAAGTGGGCCTCAGCCTTGCCTTTGGCAGGCTTGGGCTTCTGGAAGTTGCTGGACTTGCCCAGGTGCTGGTCATAGAGCTTGTTCTTGAAAGAGGTGTCAGTTGCCTTGGGGAACATGCACTCCTCTTCCAGGATGGAGAAGATGCCCATGGGCTGGAAGGTACCACAAGAAGTGACAGCGAAAAATGATAATGATGTGAAGCGTGTGTTACCAAGATCAAAGGTATCAGTGTGTTACTGGTAGCATCTCAGCCTGGATAAGGGCCTAAGTTTGTCACAAGTTGCCCTCAGCCAGGGAGCTTAGTTCTGCCTTCCCTTGCCTTCCCGCAGCCTAGAACTGGTAAGAATGTCTGTCTGGTTCAGGTTAGAGTTGGGAGTAGAATTGGAGGGAGAAGTGGTAAAGAGGAAAATAATTGGGAAGATAGCTACAGGAGACCCAGCTGTTATGGGAAGTCAGGCGAGGTGACATTTATTTCCCAAAGTTGTGTGGGGAGTTCTGATTTGAGTCTTCAGAGGAAAAAGGAACGGAGAGTGACTCCAGTTTGTTTTAAAGAAGTCTGTTGGTGGGAGTCCAGGCTCTCTTTTCCATGCTTGAAGACCAGGTAATGCAGGATTCATGACAGAGATTTGAGTTTCCTAATTTCTCTTCCCCAGACTAAAATAAATTCCAGTGCAAAATATTTTGTTTCACTGACACTGAATGTCTGGCTGTGAGTTCTTTCTGAGCTGAATCTGGCTCAGTAACATCACAGAATTCCAAGATACATTGTACACTTGTATGGAAAAGGTACCTTCTCAATGAGCTCAATGCAGGCAGCCAAGTCCATCCCAAAGTCAATGAACGTCCATTCAATTCCTTCTTTCTTGTACTCTTCCTGCTCCAGCACGAACATGTGGTGGTTGAAGAACTGTTGCAGTTTCTCATTGGTGAAGTTGATGCACAGCTGCTCAAAGCTGTTGAACTGCCCAAAGGAAGGAGAGGTGCACAGGTTCTCAAAGTGTGGCAAACACCCCAGGGTTTTGCTAGCATTCTCCTAACAGAGCATTCCGCTGTTTGATGTTCCCCAGCTGAAACACCACTCCTAAGTGTACTGTAACAGTGTGTGTTTCCTTAGCAGGACTTCTATTGTAAAATTCACTGTCCTCGAAGGATTTCATTATTATTACTTTTGAAATCAAGATAAAAGTAACAATTCTCTTTTACTGTGCTACTCAAATCAAATCCTTCAGTAACCTTAGCTGCAGCATTGTGTAGGTGTCTCAGCCCTCTGACCTCCCAGAGAGTGGAAACCTCCTCAGTGTCCCACCCAAGAATTTCTCTGCCCTCAGATCAACAATCCAGGGTTTTCTCTGCCCTGACACATAAGTCCTAGCATCATCACTGCATGCATAACACAGGAAACATGCTGTGAACTTTCCCATAGCACTACCCTTTCCTTGGCTCTTCCAAGAGCGTCCATACCTTTGGCCCACATCTGTGTTAGCCATAGTCCCAGAGCTGTCTCTTTGTTTGCAAAGCCTAAGACCTTTGCAAGTTCAAGGGCCTCTGAGACCCTTTGTCAGAAAGCAGAGCTTTCTTCTACCTGTTGACGTTAGAATCAAAGTGTTTGTCAGTAAAGCCATTTGAGGGTGCTACTGTGGCAGAGAAGAGGGAGGGGTTTCTAGGAAACTGCGGATGAGGAGGATAAACTGAATCTTCTTAAAAAGAAGCATGTTTCTGAGTCCTGATGACCCCTCCTTGCCCCTCCCTTGACTATGGTGCCAAATCCTTGTTCCTTACGTCAAAGATCTCAAAGCCAGCAATGTCCAGGACACCAATGAAGTACTGTCTGGGTTGCTTGGTATCCAGCTGTTGGTTGATGCGAATAACCATCCACAAGAACATCTTCTCATAGACAGCTTTTGCCAAGGCACCAACTGCGTTGTTCACCTCAAGTAGAGAAGAAAGGACTGGAGTTACCTCCTAGGGTCAAAGAAGAATGCTCAAGTACTCTTTCAAGCCATGTATTTTCAACCTCCAGATTTTACCTGTTCCACAGTTTGACCTTTGGTCACAAATTCATTCCCAACCTTGACTCGGGGATAACACAGGGCTTTGAGCAGGTCAGCTGAGTTAAGGCCCATCAGGTAGGCAGCCTTGTCAGCCACTAAAGAGGGAGAGAGAGGGAGAGAGAGAGGCATTTATCTTTGGACAACGGCTAGAATTTGGTCAGTGTGAACAACTCTGCTCTTCATGTTCTAGAAACAGGAAAGCATTGGTCTGGTCTCATACAGAAGGTCTGGGAAGGAATGTAAATTCTGGAAGCTAATGATGGCCTTCTTTGAAAGCAAGAACAGGTATGGCTTGGATAGGAATAGCATGAATCTGGAATTTCCTAGAAGAACTCCAAAAGCCTCTGGGAATACATGGGGCATGCATGCAGCACATTTCCTTTTCTGTGGAAAGTGGCTTTCTGCATAACAAAGAATAGAGGATTTATTTCACAAAAAATATGATTGCATGTCATGGCGACTTAGTGGTTGAAGGTTTTACAGAGAGAGTGGTATCCTGCATTGAAGTTGAAGTTCCCCCTTTCCGGCTGTGTGTGCCTGGGCAGTATCCATTGGATAAAATAATGGTATTTCCCATGATCAAGGAAGCACCTCTGCAGTTACATAGACAATGAACAAAGATGCATTTCCTCAGTGCTTTATGTGGTGACTCAGGGCAGCAAATGCCTGTCTTTGGAGGCTAACATATCATCTCTGCAAACAGAGAAGTTCTTTGAACAAGACAGTTGCTGAATTTGCTGATACCTTCTGTGCCATCCGGCTCTGCCTGCTCCTCTCTTTGTTTCTGCTTGAATTTCAGGTTCCCGTAGTGCATGACAGCCCCTGTCAGCTTGTAGATGGCAGTCTTTTCATCGGCAGTGAAGCCCAGGATGTCAATGGCACTCTGCAGTTGAAACAATGAATTAAAATACATGTCCTTAGTAGGTCACCTATGTCACCTTCAAGACATGTACAGTAGGTACCTTTTTCCTGTGTTACTTACATCTGTAGCCATGAGCTCCTCCTGGTCATCGATACTGGGAACACTGACCTCACCTTGACTCACATAGTGGAAATCATAAGGGTTGGTGGTAATGAGGAGCATGTCTGAAAGCAGGAAAAGGCAAGGCACAGGCTTAGTTTTGCCAACCAGGTAATAGAGGGAACTGTTGCTCAGTGGTCATCCTCAAAAAGACATAATGATCCCTCCTACCAATTAGCTCTGGCTTCTTGTTGGACATGATTTGATAAAATATGTGGTAGCTTCTTTCTGCCTTGAGCTGGAAAGTGACTCTGGACTTCTCCAGCAGATCTGGAAAGGAAGGTAGAAAGAGTTAGGCACAGGAAGGCACACAGAGGTGGGTCTTTAGGAAGGAATGGGATCAGGCCAGGAGAGTCTCTTACAAGTTTCAATGTCAGCAGAAGCCAGTTTGCCTGTAGCTCCAAAGTGGATTCTGATGAATTTGCCCTGTTAAGGAGAAGCAGCAGCATTTCAGCCTGGATGGGTTCTTTTGACATCTCCTTTATGTGGAATACTGCCAGGGCCATCACTTATCTTGTAATGAGAGGGAGAGATTTTGTCCAAAGCCACAACTTACAAAGCGTGAGGAGTTGTCATTCCTCACGGTCTTGGCATTTCCAAAGGCCTCCAGCAGTGGGTTGGCGCTGATGATTTGATCCTCAAGCGTTCCCTGCAGGATGATAATTATTGCTGGTTATCCTTTCCAAAAATCATGTCAGGAACAGAGGAAAACATTGATTCAGGCTAGTATCTATTAATTAATTATTTCATTCTCAAGTGTTCCCTACAGGATGGTAATTATTCAGTTACAGTGTTTAGCTGACATGGCAATTACCTGCCAAGTGTTCAGTCTGTTCTTCTTGACTCACCTGCATTTTGCCTGACTGCTGCTGCTCCTCCTTCTTCTTCTCCCCACTCGCTGCAATTGTTGCAAAGTACTGGATGACACGCTTTGTGTTCACAGTCTTCCCTGCACCAGATTCTCCACTGTCAAACCAAAGACAGAAGCAGAGAGCGTGTGGTCAGGCAGGAGGTCCCCTGGCATGGGGCAGCCCAGCGGGGACCCGAGCAGGGAGTGTACGTACGTGATCAGGATCGACTGGTTCTCGCGATCTGTGAAGGAGGCAGAAACAAAGAGATGATTAGTATGTGTCATGGATATCCTGGATAAAAATATTCCTGGGACTTTTAGAAGATGCACTATCTGTAGGCAGCTCCTTCCTTTCATAAAGCTGTGTGCCTTCACCCCAATTCCTTTTGAACGTTTTAAAGTTGGGAAACCGACATGTCAACACTGGTGTGGATGTCAGGTGTAGTATACGTGCTTCTTTTTCTGCCTATTCTCTTCATGTCAAGCTGCTCATCTTCTTTATGAAAAGGATTCCAACTAAGCAGTATTTTTGTAGAGTTACTGATTAATTGAACTATCTGTAAGCTAAAGTGAACGGAGCAGGTGCTTCTCATAAACTTTATAACATAGGAACAACCACTCCTGACCAGTCCATGGGCCCTCCTAGATGTTTTTTTCTGTCAGTGGCCAATTGATTGTTGCCTAAAGAAAAATCACAAAAACATCATAAGCATGTAGTAGCCTTTTACCAGCATACTTTCCAATACTCTAGAATATTGAAAATTTGGTACTTCCAGAGCTAGATGAGATGGTTTTGTGTGTAATGGCCTGGGCTGAGTTTGCTTTCCAGAATTTTTTCTGGTTCTTTTTCAATCCATGCTCGGTTCTTTCTGTGTTGCTTCAACTTCTATCACCCAGTCTGCTCTTTTTTTGAACCAGTTATGGTGTGAAGGAAAAAAAAAATGCAGCTAGTGTTGAGCTTGTTTTTTTGTCTGCTCTTTCCTTGTCCATTCATCTTCTCCATGCCATGGATAATTTTATTACGTAGCACAAATCATTTGTCTAGAGTTACCTGAGCAGATGTCCTGCCATATCTTTCAGAAACCTTTTCATCTTTGTCTTGACCTGTTCCATTTCTACTGTATTCTGTTTTGAAAAAGGCAGTGCAGAAATGCATCCAGTACACAAGGTGCAGGCATTCCTTGGGTAACCACCATGATATAATGATATTTTCTCTTTCGGTCTCTATTTCTTGGTCAGTGATCTCAACTTGTTATTTTGTAGATTTCTGATCGCTGAGCCAAAATTTTTGAAGCTGTACTAAAGGATATCTATAACAGAAGCAGTAGTTGTCAGCAATGAGCCCATCTTTTGGGTTTTTTTCCTATGTCCATTGTTTTACATTCTTGCTGACCAAACTTTGTTGCCACATCACTGAATAATAATTTGATCATTTAATGTCATAAAGTCCCTCTGAAATTCTTCACTGTTAGACTTCATCTTTACTGGCCTAAAGGACTTAGTCAAATCAGAAAGATTGTCAACATTTCCAGATCATTTAAAAAAATGTTGAACAGCAGAAGTCCCAGAACAGATCCCAGTGAGACTTCATTGATAAAATCTTGGCACTATGAAAACTGAAAAAAAAAATTTTTACCATGTCTTCCTTTTTCTTACCCAGTTCTTTTTGAACCTTCTCAGTTCTATAGCTGGTAGTGAATGTAAGCGTAAAAATTATGTCAAGAATAGCTGCTTTATCAACTCTATTGAAGATCTTTGTTGAATTCATATGGGTTACCTTGACCAGCTCTCCTTTGTTAAAAAAAAAAACAGTAGTTTTGTAAGGCAAGACTTCCCTTTAAAATAAATGCATCTTTTTTTCTTGGTAAGTCACATATATTCGCATGCCCAGCAGCTGCCTTGTTTAGAAATTGCTGGCAGTTTGCCTTTTACAAAAATCAAGCTTACTGTTATGCTGTTCCTTAAAACTCCCTCACAACCCTTTTAAAAAGTTAGAGTAACACTTGCCGTTTTCCAGGCAATTGTCAGTGAGAATTTTTGACCTGTAGAGTTCCACTGGCATGCCTGGTTGAATTCTGTCCTGGCAATTTGCTAGTGTTTATTTTATTGTTGGTTTTCTTTAAGGACACTTCATTCAGAAGAAGTTCCTCTGATGAATCCCACTGTAAGGAGGAGTTCCAGAAATGAGTACTTCCCACACTGCTTTAAGGTAAACAAATGAAAATCTCATTTACTTGTTCTGATATGACCTTATATTTTCCAAGTTGTCTTTTTAAATTTTGACTGTGTCAGTACAGACTCCACAGACTCATCTTAAGCCCTTCTGCTCCTTATGTGTAAGAAATAAGCATAAGTTTTTATGCATGCTGCAAGTTGTTCTCAAACCTGTAATTTTGCATGCCTTCTTGTGTTTTCACAGTTAACTAGCCAGAGTTATGTTTTGGAGAAAGTCTATGTGTGTTTAATAACCCACCTTAACAGGCTGTGTAGCTGGACTGGCTTGCAGAGAAAGTGCTTTTTGCCAGATGATTTACATTTGTTCTAGGCCTCTAGGATGGTATTTTCCAATAATCTGCATGCTATCTGAAGAGACTAAGCCATTAGGTAACTAACTCCTAGCGGAAAAGTCTGGGTTTGCCTTCACCAAGTTCCTGCACATCTCTTGAAGGTGTCAGCAAGGGTAAATGTATGATGACTTAGGTAAATACTGCCAGGATAAGACACAGTAAACAAACATCAATCTGTTATTGTTCCATTTTCATAGTATTCTCTTCCAATCAACTTTCTTACCGCTCTGAATACTACAGAAATAAGAGAGGGGGGAACAAGATTTACTTTAAGAAATTAAACTATGCCTCTCTTTGTTTAATATTTTTCTGACTAATCTGCTCTTTCTTGAAAGTCTGGAGATTTAGACAATGCTAGAAAAGTTTTCACTATCCTTCTTCCTTATTGGTTCCATTTATATTAATGAATGGAAAAGAAGAAATTGTTTCTGAGATGGGGGGAGGAAGTATCAATTTTCCCAGCAGGTTTCACTGTAGTGTCTAAGACTGCTTCCTGAGTCTTTGTAAAACCACCATAGGAAGCATTGGCTTTGATGTTGAATCTCCTTTCCCTTTACACCCAATCTTGTTTACAGAACTCCACCCTAGTGACTTTCAGTCCTGCAAAGCAAATCATTCAAAGAACAATCCTCTCAGCTAACAAAGCACCAGAACTTCAAAAGTTTATCCAAATTTCTTTGAAGGAAAATCTGACAATGTATTCAGCATTAAACCGTATCCTCCCAAAGATCTTGGACAGTAAATTCTAATGTTGACTGTTAGAAACATGATCTCAGTGATGGTATCCAGTGAAGAAAATAATTCCGGTGATGAGAGGACTTCCGTCCTCCCAACACCATTAAACTGAACTATTTTGCAGTGAAAAGACTTCTTTTCTCCTCTGTGAGTGTTCACAGCCAAATAATTTTAAAGAAAACCAAGCAACTCACCAGTCAGCATGAACTGATAGGCATTGTCAGAGATGGAGAAGATGTGTGGAGGGGCCTCCTGGCGCTTCTTGCCTCGGTAGGCCAACACCACCTCCGGGTTGTACACCGGCAGCCACTTGTAGGGGTTGACAGTGACGCAGAAGAGACCCGAGTAGGTCTGTGAGGAAGGGGGACAGCACGTTGGCTTCCACTTAGCCTGGCAGAGCAGTTCCTCCTAGCTACCCAGAGGAAGACTGCTGCTGCTACTTACGTAGATCATCCAGGCTGCATAACGCTCTTTGAGGTTGTACAGCACAGCGGGTTCATGGAGGTGGGTCATCATGGCCATGTCCTCGATTTTATCGTACTTGGGAGGGTTCATGGAGAAGATTTGATCTTCCTTCACAGTTAGGGTCTGTCAGGTGAAGAAAGAGATGCACGTACATCAGCTAAGAGCTGAGACTGGGAATTACATACAGTTTTTAAGCCTTGTTTTTTACTCACCTCTCCTGCTTCAGACTTGACCGTGACCTTCCCTGATTCCCTGCTCTGGATTGTCCCTTTCACAAAGGATTCCTTAGGATGCACCACAAAGACGGATGACTTGGCATCAAAAGGCTTGTTCTGGGCCTCAATTCTCTCCTTTTCCGATTTTCGGAGATAAGGAGCTGCCTCCCCAAAGACAGCCATCTCAGAATCCGGAGAGGCCATGTCTGCGCTTATACAGGAGGCACAGTCAGCAGAGTACTCTGTAGGAAAGAAGATATGTTGAATCAGTGAGTGAACAGCTTTATGTGAAAGAGAGGAAATCTCCCACACTTGATCTCTTCAAATATTTACGTAGATAAAAACAAGTCAAAAGTTGTTTTTAAACTTCCCAGTCTTGGCTGAAAATACTTGTATGTTTTTCTGAAATTAATCCTTAGACATCTAGCTATGTAACTAAGTATAGAACAGTTCTTCAGTTTTTCAGTATTGTAGTACAGTTTAGCAGTATTGCTTAAACTTTGTGAACTCTAGTGATTTTGGACATTGCCATAGCAGAGACTTCATATTAAATAAGTCTCTGATTATTTTTTTTTTTAATACTACCCAAAAGTCTCTGAGAGGCTTCCTTGTCTGATAGCTAATAGTGGCTTTTCACTGGAAAATTTACTTGCTATGGACAATTCATCTTGCATTGTGACAGATATAAATGTCACTATTGCCTAGTCTGCTTTCTAGAAATCTTAAACTGTTGGATTTCTTCCTGTTCCTTGAAAGTTGGTAAATTTTGTTATTAATTCTGGTGGCAGAGGCTGGAAGTCAGGCACTGCTGTTTGGAAACATAGCAACTCATTTTGTGTTGCACAGATATCCAGAGACAATATGCAAGCTGAAGGAAAAAATGCTGCCTTCAAACCTAGAATAAAATCACTGGTGATAGAGACAGTCCCTGATCAAAATGGATATCCAAGGCTTATAGGAAGTTAAATGGAATAAAAAGGTATATGCTTTGCCCAGAAATTCACAGGAGCCATACACTTACCTTGAAATTTTCTGTCAATACTGGGCGCAGCACTCCAAGCAGACTTTTATAGAGTCTGGTATGCAGATGCTCTGGATGTTTCCTTTTCCTTCAGTCAAAATATATTTTGGCAAACCATCTTTGGCAAAACATTGTCTGGCAAACTTAACTAATGGCATAATTGTCATTTGATTTGACTAGATATAATTAGAAATGTTTTACATCTTACCATTCCTGTGGATACATTTCCTATAAATAGTCTGACAGGGCTATTAATAAAGGAATCTTGACTAGTCAAGGCACTTAAAGAACTTGGATGTAGAATTTACAGGTTCCTCTACTGTGTCTACTGATAACTTGATCTTTGACCCAGATGAGATTCTTCGGCATTTCTGTACTGCAACTATTCCAGACGTAAAATGGGAATAATACGATATATCTTGTGCACATGGTCCTGTGAATTTAGGGATTGCCTTTACAGCATTAGAAAATAAAATTTTACAAAAGACAAATCATGACTAAATGTCATTCAGTAATTCATTATATGTTATATTGGAAAGGGGAAAACCAGACACATATTGTGGGCCATGACTTTGACTGCAACAGCACTAGATACAAAGAGACAACAAGTCAGAATACAAGTTCACGTTTGGACACGCAATTTGTGCTGAGTGTAGAAGGTGACTCCTTAGCTGTAAAAAGAAACAAATACCTATGCAAGCAAATCTGCACTTGGTATTTTGCAGAAATTGAAAAATTCAAAATGTGCATACTAGAGGACTATTCACTGTTGCTATAGTCAGTCATAACTGATATTACAGAATGGTCTTACCTAGACTTAAACAAACAAAATAATCATGGTACCTCATATCTGAAAACAAGAAAATTATACTGCTTTTTTCCAAAATATTTCTGGTTTTCAAAGATTCAGTGATTTTGTTACAGACCTTATATAGAAGAAACGTGTGATGTTTAATTACTAGCACTTTTATAAATAGGGAAGTTATTCATAGTCAAAGTTATTTCTGTTTCACAACCTTTATTAAAGATACTCTAAAGGTTAAGACAGACAAACATGCAAAAGTAACCTAGAACAGGAAATGCCTTCAACCCCAAATATATACATAATAAATATACAGTGATATTTCCCATTTCCCCTCACACGAACAAGAAGTGTTAACATGCCTTAAAGACCTTAAGCCTGTATCAACAATATGCATGTGTACCCACTGTCAACATATATCAAGCAATATCCTCAACCAAGTCAGGAAGCAGGGGAGGTCCCTGTAGCCCTTCACTACCTACGACTCCAAAAAATCCCGACCCCTCCACCCAAACTCAGCTATACACACAATCACACACACAGCATACAGTCTGAGATCCTCTGCACTTGGCTACTACACTCAGCCCAGCACTCCCAACCCATCCCAAATATCTCGCACACTTACACATTCATACAGTTCCAGCCACAAAAGCTATCAACACAGTGCTGCCTGTATCAGAGCACTAGAGGTGGTAGGCAGTCCTTTACAATGCTGATACTCTGAGAAAGGGGGAATTTGCCGGTAGTCCTGGAGAGTGACTGGTCTAGTTCTAGGAAAAGGGCACTGTCACTTGAGCTGCTTTAAACACCGTCAGTTCTAAACACACCCTTCTCCTGGTTGTTGGCATTTTGGTTATTAAAAGAGCTCAGTGCATAAAGCTCAGTGAATAACACAGGGGCAAGGTCAGAAAAATGATGCCTGTGATCCAAAGCAATATCCAGCATCAAGCACTGGCCTGTGCATGAAGAGCATTTTCCAAGGAGGGCTCTGGCACCGCAGCACCCACTGTTTTGGTGTTCAAACCCAGAGCTCACCCCTGGGCTCCCTGCGCAGGGCATGGGGAGGCTGATGGAAACACCCTGTGCCCCGCCCAGGAGGAGCCCAGAGACAACCAGTGGGAAACGGTGAGCGCAGGTGTGCACCTGAAGTCTTGCCTCTCTGGGCAATCTGTGACTCCCATGGACATGCAGAAGGTAGAGGATAGACTCACAGAATGGTTTGGGTTGGAAGGCACCTTAAAAAGATCATCTAGTGCAACACCCCCTGCTGTGGGCGGGGATATCTTTGACTGGATCAGGTTGCTCAAAGCCCCATCCGACCTGAGCTTGAACACTTCCAATGATGGGGCATTCCCAAATTCGGGGCCAATCTGTTCCTGCATCTCACCAGCCTCATCTTAAAAAATGTCTCCCTTAAATCCAACCAGAATCTACCTTCTTCAGTTTAAAAACTTTGCCCCTTGTCCTGTTGCTACAGGCCTTGCTAAAAAGTCCTTCTCCATCTTTCTTATAAGCCTCCTTTAAATATTGAAAGGATGCGATACGGTCTCCTCAGAGCCTTCTCATCTCCAGGCTGAGCAGGCCCAACTCTCTCAGCCTTTCCTCATAGGAGAGGTGCTCCAGTCCTTGGACCACTTTCGTGGCCCTCCTCCGCACCTGCTCAAGCAGGTCCATGTCTTCCTCACACGGGGGGCCCCAGAGCTGGATACAGTACTCCAGGTGGGGTCTCATGAGAGCAGAGTAAAAGGGGAGAATCACCTCTCTCTGCAGGGTTGCTCTCAATCCAGTCATCCCCCCATACATACTGATAGTGGGGACTGCCCTGACCCAGGTGCCAGGACCTTGCGCTTGGCCTTGTTGAAGTTCATCAGGTTCACATGGGCCCACTCTTCAAGCCTATCAAGGTCCTTCTGGATGGCAGCCCTTCCCACTGGTGTATCAGCTGCACCACTCAGCTTGGTGTCATCTGCAACCTTGTTGAGGGCGCACTCCATCCTACTGTATACGTCATTAATGAAGATATTAGATAGTATTGATTCTGGTATGAACCCTTGAGCGACACCACTGGTTTCCATTTGGACACTGAGCCTTTGACTGTAACTCTTTTGATGTGGCCATCCAGCCAATTCCTTATCCATCTAACAGTCCCTCCGTCAAAACCATAACTCTCCAAACTAGTGGCAAGAATGTTGTGGGGGACCATATCAAAGGCCTTACAGAAGTCTGGGTAGATGACATCAGCTTCTCTTCCCTCGTACGCTGATGCAGTCACTCCATCGTAGAAGGCCACTAGATTGGTCAGGCACAATTTGCTCTTGGTGAAGCCGTGTTGGCTGTCTCTAATCACCTCCCTGTGTTCCATAGACTTCAACATAACTTCCAGGAAGGTCTGTCCCATGATCTTATCAGTCACTGACATGGGGCTGACCAGTTGGTAGTTCTCAGGGTCCTCCTTATTACTCTATTTAAACAATGAGAATAATTCCAAGGATGAAAATAATTCCAGAATTCCTGTATAAGTAATGTGACCCTAACTAACTGTGGGAAGAGTCAAGGAGAGGTAATGAGCCGACGTCCATTCAGATTTAGAAGGAAAAATTTTCCAAGAGAAGACCATTGGTAGGTGAGAAGAAGACTAGGAGGTCTGTAAAGGAGAACCCAGAAAACTGAGGCAGCAGCTTCCAGAAAGGAAGACGTGGAAGGCTGCCTGACTGCTCAGGGTGCAGAAGAACTCTAGCACACAACGCACTGTCCCACCTAAACCTGCATGTAGCTGGAAGGTGTTTGAGGAGGTTGTCCTTTGACAGAACGTTTCTCTGGTCAAATGCTAGCAGCAGATACAAATCCACAGCATGAATGCATGCGCTGGCTACCGCTTGAAGAAGAAACTGCAGCTGCAGTGGAGCTCTATTTGGAATTTCTGTGCTCAGCATGGAAGTTGACCTCTGTCTATTAATAGCTCTTCATTGATACCTTAGTCCCCAGGTAGACGCCATGGAAGTTAACATAAAGCAGTTACAGGTGTGTGGGCTGTGTTTGGTGTGGTGGAGCAAAACTTACCTTGAAAGGTGACTGCTAGTAATCAGGTAATAGGCTGGAGGATTATTGAAAGCAAGCAAAGATGACTTTGGAAAAGCAGTCCCTGTGGGATTTGCAGCATGTTGGTGTTATTACCAGCCATGCTGTCTGGATTAGCAGAGCGTGCCTGTAGGGATCAGTGCGCCCTGTGAGTCACCAGTGGATCATGTGACATGTGAGATCTAGCGTCAGGCTAATGTGTAGCAAGGCGGACTTGACAGAGAATGCTGGTTGCTGAAGTGGCAGCTACAGCAGAGGCGAGATGTCAGTGTGTCATCAAAGCGTCCACAATTCCTTCCTTCCTTTGTTCCTTCCTTCCTTCCAGATTTTTTATTTTCTATCACAGATCAGATTTCCTACTCACAGGGTTAATGGGATGGTGTCTCTCACGGGTGACGTTGTATGGCACTTCTTAGGTGAAAAAATAAAGATACCGTAAGCTTCAATTCAGTAACGAGTAGGGATTGCATTTGTTCAGCACTGAACCCAAGGTGTGTAGAGGCGAAGCAAAAGCATTTCCAGCATGAGCAGAGACAAAGGATGTTTGAAAACATCCACTGTAAGAAGTGCAGCTTTCAAATGGCGTTGTCAGTTATGCTGCAATTATTTGTTAGGCATACTGAGAGCGATGTCACCAGACCTGATGGGCAGTCTGACAAGGAATGCCCAGCCTCCACTTCAGCAGTGTTTCTTCAGACAGCAGTCCTCTGTGTAAAAGGAGAACTCCCAGGAATGCTAGCCCAAGCTGAACAGAAATGCTGACACCCTAATCCTTTGGAGGAAAACTCCTCTTCCCTGCCCTTCTGCTAAGACATTGCTGAGTGCTGGAGCCTGCATATGGTACGGACACACTCTCCTCATTAAGAAGCCTGTTTATTCTGCTGATGGGCGTTGACTCTTGTAGAATTAAATATGAGGAGTGCTTTCTCCACGCCTAGCATACCATGTCTACTCCATGCAGGTGTTTGTGGGTTATCTGGTTAAGATACAACCTGTCTCAGGATAGCCATGAAAAGACCTGGATGGCCTTTACCATCTCCTCGTGCTGCTTCTCCTCTCAGGGACCAATTTCTGCAGGTCTTTCCTGACCTCACAGCAGGGAAAAGGGAAGTGAATGCATCTTTCCTTTAGGGAGTTTGAATAACAGATTTTTCTATTGGTCGTGTCTTCTCTTTTCCAGTGATGACATTCTTACGTGGCTTCCTGCAGCCTGAAAAAGACTGAGCATCTCAGTGGAGAAGGACCAGATTGTCTAACTGAGAAGGGAAACACAGTGGCTGGTAGGACAGGCCTGTCATTTGAAGTCGGGCTGCACTTGAACGAGTGCCCGAGTTGCACAGTTACTCAGACACCTCTTATGTTCTCAGCTAACGTCTCTGGAAGCAGTCGCTGCTGGGCAGTGGGTCCTGGCTGAGAAGGTGACCTTCCAAGTGCCCTTTCCATCACCCATCAAAGCAACTGGACGGGTCCTGCTACAGGGGAGGTGAGGAGGGGAACAGGCCTCATGGGTAAGAACAGGGAAGGAAATGGGTCAGAAATGAAGCAATGATGACAACGTGCCACCAGATAGCCAGCAGCCATAGTGTCAGGGTGCTCTAACAGTGCTTGCATCCCCTGTCCTGAGGAGATTCCCTGCTCACCCCACTAAAGGCTGCTGGGGACACACCTTTCTCTCCATGAGGCTTGTATTTGGCAAGGTCTGAGTTTAACCTGAGAGATGGGGACATTGTTTGAGCTCTAAGCAAGTAGATCTGGGGAAATGTATCTCATAGCCTCTCCAGCTCGAGCTGCAATGGCCACTTCACTTGGTCCCTGCATTGACAGGCAGCACAGGTGTATATTGCCTCCCTTCCAGATCAGTTTCTTCAGTTCTCTGAGAAGTGCCTCCAGCTAGCCAGCATCTTGCAGGGTGACTCGTAGGGTCTCAGAGCAGAGCCATGCCGTGACCCCACACTGCTCTTGGCCTCAGCTGTTACCTAAGCTTGGATTTTATCTCTTTAGGCTCCAATTCCAAAGCCTTCCTGTGCGCTAGACTGTATTTCTCACACCTTTCCTAGGAAGGGTCAGTACTGCTATTACTATAGCAATCCAAACATCTCTTACATAAAAACAGTGGGATTCAACAACTATGTGTTTATACATGTGTCGCCTTTGGTTACTTCATTTGGTGGGTGTGTTACTACTGGCAGCCTCATTTTCTACCCACAAAATGTATTTGGAGTGGGGGATGCCCTCCATTCTCCTAAATGTTAACAGCTGTTACCCTCAAGTGCTCTCTGAACCTCTGTCTTTCTACACAGCTCTTAGCCTTTGCACCACAGACAGGATTTCTGTGCAGCTGGTATATTCCAGTAGATTTCTTCTCCATGAACATGTCCAAGTGTCTTTTCAATCCATGTAATCCTTTAGTTTGCAGTGACACGGAGTTCCACAGCTTAACTGCATGCTTTGTGAAGAACCCACGCGTCTTTGTGGCTTTGAATACCTTGCCTTCAGGTAGTTTCATTTGATTTACACACACACACACACACACACACTCACACACTCACAAACACACACTGTCCTCCACCTTCTGCCCTCTGCACTCTCCTGTTTCTTTTAATGCCAGAGCCGGTTGGAACATTGGTCCTGTCAAGCCTCTCCACACTGTGCTGATTTTACAGTTCTGCTTTGTATGCCCACTCAGTTCTTTCCCATCTGAAGTCTCTGGATTTGTTTAATTGGTCCTCCTGTGGAAGCCCCTCCATGTGTCTGATCACCTTTATTGCCTTTGGAATCATAATTCCTTGCAAATTCAGTTTGTCTCTTTTTGTTTTCTCTTTTTCTACCACTGCTGAGAAATGAGTGGGTATTTTCACACAGTTACACAGCATACATGGAAGACCTTGCTCCTGGTGGGTAATTGTCGGCTCACAGTCCATCTTTTCATATGTGACACTGCATTATGTTTCCCCACACATATAGTTCTGTGGTTTTAACTGTATTGCGCTTTGTATGCTATTTCATGCCACTGTTTATTCAGTGGCATGAAGGCCTTCTGCATTTCTTAGGTATCAGTCATTGTCCTTACTGCCCAGAACAGCATTATTTTATTGGGAAACATTGTGTTCCTTCCTGTTCAACACCTCTTCAGCTTGATTTATCAAGAGCTTGAACAACACAGGCCCCAGCACAAATAACTTTTTTTTCACTCTGTGTCTTTGAGGATTATTTATCTGAGTGAGAAGCTTCCTTCTTATCCCATGGCTTCATCGCTTCCATAAAAGCCTTTGTTGGGATAGCTTGCTGAAAGGTTTTGGAAATCCCAGTTGATTATATCAGCTGGATCTCCCTGCCCACGTGCTCATCTACCCTTTCAAAGGTTTCTGTGTTGATTCACATATAAGGCTGACTTGAATTTAATGGAATACTGTCTTTGGAAGGACATAAATAACCTGTCCTCAGTTCCCCATACCAGTTCTTTCCCAGGAGGTGTTACATATTGCGGGTTGGTCCAGTGCTCACTGGGAATTCAGAAGCCGTGGCTGTGACAGTCCTCTGAGCTCTGCCCCAACAGGCAGTGACTGAGACTGAACATGATGGCTTTTTACCCCTGCTCTCAAGTCTTCATTGTCAGTTCATGTGGAGCTCTGCTCAGGCTCAGAATCAAGCTGCCATTTGTCTGCCCAGCTTCCTTGTTACTTTTTCTGCACATTGAATGGAAAATCAGTAGGCTAGACTGGAAATGCCAGCTACTAATGAAGACTGCTGTGTTTCCCTTCCACTGATGGGCTATTGCGGCTGCCTCTTCTCTGCTCACTGTCTGCTGTGACCTCTCTTGCCATAGGATAGTGAGAGAAGCTCCTGTTTGAGGCCTTGAGTTTCTACAATATCACTAAGGAAAGCACCACGTTCAACAGATGGGCTCTCTCATCAGGAAAGAAAGATTCCCCCAGGCAGGGTAGTGTTTCAGAGGGTAGTGTGCCAGAGACTCAGCTTTTGTGGACACTGACCTGATTTACAGGAAGAAAAGGAACTACCACAGAACTGTCACCAGCCTTCTCCAGTTTTAGCCCAAGGGGAGAAGATATTCTTCACGGTCCCCCTGTCTAGCTAAATGTCGTGGTTTAACCACAGCCAGCAACTAAACACCACGCAGCCGCTTACTCACTCCCCCCCGCCCCGCCCCAGTGGGATGGGGGAGAAAATCGGGAAAAGAAGTAAAACTCATGGGTTGAGATAAGAATGGTTTAATAGAACAGAAAAGAAGAAACTAATAATGATAATGATAACACTAATAAAATGGCAACAGTAATAATAAAAGGATTGGAATGTACAAATGATGCGCAGTCCAATTGCTCACCACCTGCTGACCGACACCCAGCCAGTCCCCGAGCGGTGATTCCCCGCCCCCGCTTCCCAGTTCCTATACTAGATGGGACGTCACATGGTATGGAATACCCTGTTGGCCAGTTTGGGTCAGGTGCCCTGGCTGTGTTCTGTGCCAACTTCTTGTGCCCCTCCAGCTTTCTCGCTGGCTGGGCATGAGAAGCTGAAAAATCCTTGACTTTAGACTAAACGCTACTTAGCAACAGCTGAAAACATCAGTGTTCTCAACATTCTTCGCATACTGAACTCAAAACATAGCACCGTACCAGCTACTAGGAAGACAGTTAACTCTATCCCAGCTGAAACTAGGACACTAAATTAATGAAGCAAACATGGTGGAGGCTAAAGAACACCTTCTGCCAGCTTCCCAAGAAAACATAAACTCTGTTGGTTATCAGCCCTCCACAAATCTTCCTTGGAGAGCGGCCAGCAAAAGGAGCAGCTCACACCTGACATGTTGCGCAACTGGAAACTGATGAGGTGCTGTATGGGTAAACATAATGTAAGATGTTGTTTGGGACAGAAGAGTAGGAAGGCTGAACTGGCAGGAGTCACTGTCAGGAATTATTGTCCTTAATTTCTCTTCATGTGATGTTAAATTTCTATTCATGCCCAGTGACTAAGTAAGAAAGAAGGGGTAAGTAGTCATGAACCAGATAACAAAAAGCTGTACCATGACATAGGTACACAGAAGTTATAAGCCAAAGCTGTGCCCAAAAGCTAATGCTGATATAGACCTAACCACTAAAAAGACAAACAAAGGAACACTGGTGCTCATAGTGCATATGCAAAGGCATATACGTTCTTTATTCTCTAGACGTTAACTTGGTTACAAAGACACATTGCAGAAGAAAGCGACTGAGAGGTTCACATTTTGTGCAGCCCTCAGGTCACTTTGCTGCCTCAAGACATCCTCACTCTTCCTCTTCTATCTTCTTGCCATGAAACTCCCGACTCTTCACTCGGAGCTTGTTGACCTGCGACTCTGCAATGTCAGCCCGTTCCTCAGCTTCTTCCAGCTCGTGCTGGATCTTGCGGAACTTGGAGAGGTTGACATTGGACAGCTCCTCCTGTGTGGGGAGAGCGAGTCGGTGGTGAGGAGCCCAGGGCAGGGGTGTCACTCCTCCTGCACCTTGGCCTTGCAGGGTTGTAGCTCTTCCACCCCACTCCCACCGCCGATTACACGTAAGCCTCACACAGACCTCCTCATCCTCCCTTATTCAGGACCCCACTGTGACAAGCTTCGCCAGTACTATGTCACTCCTGAGGAGCAACTTTGTCACTTGGATTTGTCATTTGTGTACTTATTCTCCCACTACTTGATGCCCAGCTATTGGTGCGGCTTATTAGGTTGAGAAAGACCCTGAAGCCTTCTGCTGTTGATTACTAGCAGAGATTCATGAACTTCAGTTAACTTCAGTCAGTGGATGTAGCCCCTGGGTTTGTTTAGTCTGACGTCCTGTATAAAACAGGCTGCAGAATTTCCCTCAGTTCATCACTGACTGCTGCAGGGTGCCCAGAACTCAGCAAGGCCTCATGACACGACAGTAAAATGGTGTGGCCAAGACTGTTGTATCTTGGGAGATTCTTTCATGCCCCTTTCCTGCTATTCGTACTCATCTCAGTGAGCGTGCTGCCACAATGGAAGGTGGCTCCTGCCCATTCTTCGAGTAATACTTACAGCCTCCTCAGCTTGTCTCTTGTAGGATTTCACCTTCATTTGCAGCTTGTCCACCAGATCCTGCAGCCTGAGAATATTCTTACGGTCTTCCTCAGACTAGAGCGGTTGGCAAGCAGGAAAGAGAATGAATTGTTGGTTCTGCATCATGTGAGGTTAACAGTTCCCTTTGGGGATGGTGTGCACAAAATCTGACTTGCTGTGAGAAAACTCTGTCAGCCCAAGGCGGCCTCCTGCCTTACCTGGTAGGTCAGCTCCTTCACCCTCCTCTCGTACTTGCGCACACCCTTCACGGCTTCAGCGCTGCGCTTCTGCTCAGCATCAACCTCCCCTTCCAGCTCCCGCACCTGCAATGAGCACCCCATCTTTGGAGCTTCCCTGCTGGCTACTTACGTGACGTGCTCACTCATGCACAAATAAAAGCCCCACGCACTCTGGCCTCCAGCTTCTGGATTTGCTTCTTGCCTCCCTTCAGGGCCAACTGCTCGGCTTCATCCAGACGGTGCTGCAGGTCCTTCACCGTCTGGTCCAGGTTCTTCTTCATCCTCTCCAGGTGGGCGCTGGTGTCCTGCTCCTTCTTCAGCTCTTCTGCCATCATGGCCGCCTGATGAGAGCAAAAGGTCAAAGCCATTTTCAGGCTGGAGACATCCTGGGGACTATACATCCACCATCAGCAGTGAAAGGAGCCCCCGACTCACATCTGTGATGGCCTTCTTGGCCTTCTCTTCAGCATTGCGGGCTTCCTGGATCGTGTCCTCCATTTCACCCTGAATTTGGGCAATGTCGGTTTCCAGCTTCTTCTTGGTGTTGATCAAGCTGGTGTTCTGTGCAACAGGAAAGACATGATTTGAACTTTTAGACCTCATGCCTCCACATCAAGAGCTAAAAGTGTGAGTATTGTTTATGAAAGTCTTTAATGCAAGAGTCCTCTTTACAGCTGTAGCAGCAAACCAGACATGGGTGGCTGGCTAGATTGGCCATATTACAGCATAGCTCTTCAAGTGTTTACATAGTAATCACTTGCAAGATGCATAGCAATCGCATTCTGTGTTGTCCCTTGTTAATGGGATTAGTTTCAAGGAGCATGCCTGACCTGGGTGTGGAGGAGCTGCACACGTTCAGTGGCATCCAGAAGCTCCTGCTCAGCCACTTTCCTTGACCTCTCTGTCTGCTCCAGGGCTGCCCGTAGTTCCTCAACTTCAGCCTGCAACAGGTTTGCTCTGCGCTCCACCATGGCCACCTGCTCCTTCAGGTCCTCCTGTGTCCTGAGAGCATCGTCCAAGTGTATCTGGGTATCCTGTAAAAAAGGCAAGAGAATTTGCAAGGTGGCAGCGTGTGCTTGGGTGCCAAAAATGTCAGCGAAGGCTCTTCTCTTTCTGTAGCTTTGCTGAACAGACCTTGAGCACTGCCTGTGTGTTTCTCAGGTTCTTTTGTGCCTCTGCAGCCACGCGGTTGGCATGGCTCAGCTGGATCTCCATTTCATTCAGGTCTCCCTCCATCTTCTTCTTCAGACGCAGGGCTTCATTCCTGCTCCTGATCTCAGCATCCAGGCTGCTCTGTAAGGACTCCACGACTCGAAGGTGGTTTCTCTTCATCTGGTCGATCTCCTCATCTTTCTCTGCTATCTTCCTGTCAATCTCAGACTTCACCTGGTTGAGCTCAAGCTGGAGGCGCAGGATCTTCCCCTCTTCATGTTCCAGGGAAGCCTGGACAAGTCAGCAGGAACAGTGACTTAAACTACTGCTTCCTTCCTACGTAATCTCTTATACAGTACTTCACAAAATCTAGGCTTGCTTTCCTGACATTTCTGCAGATAAATACTCCCATACTTTCAGTCTGGACACCATTTATTAGCACTGTGTATACCTCAGCTTCCTCCAGGGAAGCTTGGAGTTCATATTTCTCCTGCTCAATCTCCTTCTTGACTTTCTCCAGCTCATGAATCGCCTTTCCTCCCTCGGCAATCTGCTCCGTGAGGTCGGAAATCTCCTCTGTGGGAGCAAAGACCAACAGCATGGTCAGGCACAGAGCAGAATGCAAAGGGCCCTGCCACACCAAGGTGACAGGCAGCTTTGCCAGCCTGCAGGCACAGACCCATACGGAAAGGTGGTAGTGCTGGATAGTGAGAAAGCCCAGCCAGGAGCAGAGGGCCAGGGACTTACGCTGCAAGTTCTTGTTCTCACGCTTCAGCGTTTCCAGGTGGTCCAAGGACTCCTCATAGGCATTCTTCATCTTAAACAGCTCTGTGCTGAGAGACCGAGACTCCTTCTGGGAGGCTTCCAGCTCAGCCTGCGTTTCCTCGTACTTCTGCTTCCATTCTGCCAGGATCTGAAGAGAAACAGGACCTCAGTGTGGATGTGGCAATCAGGAGGGGATGCTCTGCCCAGGAACCCCAGGCCTGGAGCCCAAAAGACCTTGTCAAAGTTCTTCTGCTTCTTATCCAGAGCTGCGCAGGCAGCATTTGATCGCTCCACATCAATCATCAGGTCCTCCACTTCATTCTGCAGCCTCTGCTTTGTCTTTTCCAGGGAGGCACATTTGGCATTTACAGCTTCGACATGTTCCTCTGCATCCTGCAGGCGTTGTGCCAGCTTCTTCCTGGGAGGAGATAAGCACAGCTCTGGGTTAGAGCTTAGAGGGGAGCCGATTTTGCAGTGTTCATGAGAGGGCAGCTGGCCACTTTGGGAGCTTTGAGCCTAGCGTTTTTCACAGTGTTTTTTCTGTTCCAAGATTGCATGCAGCCCAAAGGGTCTATCACTTCTGTGTCTTACCACCTACTGAGTATTTGGCCTGTCTTAGCCTTTCTAGCCCTAAAGGCTACGTTTGTCCTTCCAATCTGCACTTTTTCCACAGCATGCTTTCCTCTTCCTCCCCCTCTCCCCTCTACCACAAAGACAGTATATCCCTGCCTTTGTACTACCCTTGTCCTAACCCACTCTCAGAGACTCCAGTTCCCCTTGACAGTCTCAGTCTTCTCCAGCCACTCGACATCCCACATTCCTCACGTACTTGGCCTCCTCCAGCTCCTCCGTGCGCTGAATAGCGTCCGTCTCGTATTTGGTTCTCCACTGGGCCACTTCGCTGTTGGCCTTGGACAGGGCACGCTGCAGCTCCCCCTTGGCTTCCTGCTCCTCCTCATATTGTTCCCGGAGCAAGTCACAGTCGTGGCGAGCGGACTGCAAGGCGTGGGCCAGGGCGTTCTTGGCCTGTGGGGACATTGGAATTGGTAGCCTCAATACTTGTCTTGAGATGCCTCTTGACAGTAAAATTAGAATGAAACTCTAATTAGGCAAATGCAAAGCTGGGAGCTGATGAAGCCTTCATCAATGTATTCTGGAGGATCAGGATGTGTTAGTGACAGGTGCTCTGGGGACAGTAATCTGCTGTTCCTGTCAATGTTTTGACGTATGTGTCTGAATCCCGTCTCAGAGAGTATCGTCAGCATCTCCTGAAAGCCTTGTGGATGACTTCCTCTAGCATGACAATCATTACGCTTCCTTCCCTCTCTAGCTTATGAGTGGGGATATGTGCATTACTGGTGTTCCCTCCAGTACTACATGTGTTTGGGGAAAGATTGTTGAACCAATCTTGGATCAGACAGGGTTCTCCGGACGCTTTTAGGGATTATGTAGGTTGTGGACAGTAGGGTGCTTCCAGACCTTTATTTCTTCCTCTAGATGTCTCTTGAGTTCCTCAATCTGTTGGGTAAATCCTTGCTTGCCCCTAGACAGCTGAGAAATCAGAGCATCTTTTTCCTCCACCTGGCGTGAATATTCACCTGAGAAGGGTAAAGTAAAAAAAGGTAACTAGACTACTAACAATATGACAGTTTCTGCCTGTAAACCTGCGTAGTCAGGAGTGGCCTGGAGAGGTTATACCAGTTGTCACTTTGCACCCTCTGGTATGCTCATGGCACGCAGATCCTCCTATTACCCCTCAGGAAAGAGGATGTCTCACCTGATTCTGTCTGCAGACGAGCCCTTTGAGTATTGAGGTCATTGATCATGCGCTGATTCTGCTCCTCCTTAGTTTTAATCTCACTCAGCTGATCCTCCAGAGTGCGGCACATCTTCTCCAGATTTGCCTAGATAGCAAACACAAGGAAGGAAAGGAGATGAACACCTGCACTCTGCCTTATTCTCACAGCAGGGATTTTTTTTATGAGAATGTGGCTGGTAGGCATAGCCTATGTGCCATACCTGGGCCCTGTGAGCATGTCCTACTGCAACTCTATACCTTGGCTTTGGAGACAGACTCCATGTTACTGGCCAAGTCGTCAATCTCCATCTTCAGCTCGCTCTTCTCCTTCTCCAGCTTCTGCTTCACTCGCTGCAGGTTGTCGATCTGCTCCCCAAGCTCAGCTGTGCTGTCCGCGTGCTTCTTCCGCAGGGCGGCAGCTGTGGCTTCGTGCTGCAGCGTGGCCTCTTCGAGGTCACGGCGCATCTTCTGAAATTCTGCCTCACGCTTCTTGATCATATCGATCTGAGCTGCGGTAGCCCCTCCTGCTTCTTCCAGGCGCTCGCTGATCTCCTCTAGCTCCCTCGAGAGGTCAGCCCGATGCTTCTCTGCTTTTGCCCGAGAGGTTCGCTCTGCCTCAATTTCCTCCTCCAGTTCCTCAATACGAGCCTGGGGAACATTAGGGGACCCTTCACACCCATGCCCTCCTCCTACCTGACCTGAGACTGGGTGAGAGAGGGGAAGGAACAAAGACTTGCCTGCAGCTCCTTGATCTTCTTCTGTAATTGCATGCCCAGGGCTTGCTCATCCTCAATTTTGCTCTGGATCTGGCTGATTTCAAAGTCTTTCCTTTGGGCAAAGCAAACCATGTCAGAGCTCAAAGCAAAAAGACAGGTGCACCAGCCCAGCACTCAGGTGCCCCACGGCCCCACCTACTTCTTCAGCTTCTCATCCAGCTGCTGCTTATCATTTTCCAAATCCATTATGCTGTCATGGGCCAGCTTCAGGTCTCCTTCGAGTTTCCTCTTAGCTCTCTCAAGGTCCATGCGCAGTTTCTTCTCTTGCTCCAGGGACCCTTCCAGCTAAAACAAACAAGACCATCAGTGCTCTGCTGGCTATGCTTTCCTCTACGAGTTTTTCTTTTTCATTTAGCTGCACATGTGCTTACGTCATCCACTTGCTGCTCCAGCTTGGTTTTAGCTTTGGTCAGCGTATTGACTTTGTCCTCTTCTACCTGCAGGTCATCCAGTGTCTGCTGATGGGCCTCTTGGAGGGCTTTCTTCTCTTTTGTCAGCTTGGCAATGGTCTCGTCCAGGGCTGCCATCTCCTCTGTGAGGTTTTTCACCTGTTGATTGTAAGAAAGTGCCAAAAGTCTGTGTAGAAGACTTGACTGCTTAGTGCAGTGACCTTTTCACTTTGCAGTGCTTAGCCAGGAGCTTGTTTTTCATTTGGGCTGCCTCGCTGCCCCACTGTGATGCTCCTGGTATGTTCCAAACCTAGCTTTGTTCTGAGGATACCAGGCTGATGTGGGAGGCATCTGTCCCTTCAGCCTTTATGTGACCCCCTGTGTGTGTACCTTGTTTTCAGTGGCATGCTTTTCCTTCTCCACTTTGGCTAGCGTTAACTCGAGGTCATCAATATCTTTCTTCAGCTCAGAACATTCATCCTCCAGTTTTCTCTTCTTGGCTGTCAGCTCGGCATTAATTTCCTCCTCATCTTCAGCCCTTTCAGTCACCTCCTTAATTTTGGCTTCCAGCTGGATTTTGGTTTTGATGAGCTGGTCACATCTTTCCTCAGCATCAGCCAAGCTATCTGCCTCCTGGTGAGGAGACACAAATTTTTATGAGTTGTAATGTTTTGAAGTTTCTCCGCTCTGTCTGTTGTATCACTGAGTAGGTGTGTATTAAAATGGGCACTGAACCTGGCCTTCCACTCCAGCAACTGGAAGATCTTGCCCGGTGTCTACCGGGAAAGCTTGTCATCTGGAATCAACATTGATTCCAGATTTTTTGTGTCTCTAAAAATGCCTCACAGAGAGGGTAGCTTTTTCTTTTTAATTCACTCATCATGAACCTCATAATATTTGGGGAGTAAAGGCTTTGTGAGAATAATTCAGTGGAGCAAGCGGTGTTTTGTTTGGTGTGAAGAAACCGCCTTTTCCTAACTGAGTTTGAATGGAAACTATCCATGTTTCTGAAAGTAATCAAGGCCGCCTAGTATTGCTGGACGTAGGAAAAGTGGGTCCTTCTCAGGTTTGCCTTTAGTCTGTTAGACAGATACACTGCTTTGAAAGGTGAGTAGATGGAGATACTTCCCTTCCAGTTCAGAGCTCTCTGCTGTGGATTACATGTTGGCTAGTGTTACATGGCTCTTTCCTCAGACAGCAGGAATGCCGAGTCTCATGTGGGGCTGCCCTGAGCCTCACCATGCCCCTGCCAGTGCCTGTTTACTCAGAGTGCCTTAGAGTGTGTGATTTAGACTGTTTTCTACTGCACGGTAGTCAGCTTCCTGCAAGTCTCTGCTTAGGGTAAGAAGCGTTCTGACTGTGTAATATTCTTTTCCCAGGGACAAATGAATGGTGATACTCACTGCCTGGACTTGGAGCTGCAGGTCATTTTTCTCCTGCAGTAAGGTCACCATTTTCTCCTCCAGCTCCTTCCTCTTTGCCTCAGACTTCGCAAGCTCTTCCTTGGTTTTCTCAAACTCTTGTTTCATGTTGGCCATCTCCTTCTCAGATTCTGCACTCTTCAGCAAGGGCTTGATCTTGAAGAACAGCTTCATCCAGGGCCAGTGCTTGACATTCATGAATGCACGAACATTATACTGGATACAGAAGATGGAGTCCCTGAAATAAAATTCACATGGCTATTGCATAGCTTTATTGTGATGAATTTAAACTTCATCAGTCAAGTACCATGAGAAGAAACTAAAAATGAGAAATGCCTACCTCCTCTCCACCATTCTCTGATACTCCACTCTCATCAGGAAGCCCCTGCACCTGGCTTGTGTCATGGTCATAATCTCTGCTAGTTTCTCATCTCTCATCTCCTCCAGAAGACCTATCAGCCCAGCTTTGAAGAACACCTTAAGAAACAGAACATTGTAGCACATGAGCCTCAGTGCATAACAGAGGCACACAGTGTTTGAACGCAGGACTTTTTCCTACCTTGGTGTGACCAAATTTGTACTGGGTGTGGTCCACATCAATGGACGCAAGAAGCTTCTCTGAAGCCTTCTTGCTGTCCATGAACTGACCTTCTGGAATAGCACTTGCATTAAGAACTCTGTATCTGCAGGAGAAAGCAGAACATGAAGAAATCCACATTACTGGAACCACCAGTGCAACTGAACGCTACAGGCTTCTAAGCAACAGCTGACTGTCTGACCGAGTAATGTCATGTATTAGAGACAGTCCATTCTTTCAAGATAGTGTCAGTGAAGATTTCATACTGTTACCTCAGAGTCCAAGGGAGTCCTGATCATCAACATAAAATCAATCAACAACTCACAATAAAACATGTCTATGTTACTACATAGGTCCTTTTTGAAATATAACGTTTCAAGTTTCTTAAGGTACTCAGGCTATATAGTTTGTTCTGAATGGGGAGAAAGATGGAGCACTCTTACCTTTGTTTGAAGTCAGCATACAGGACTCTGCTGGGGAATCCTTTCCTGCAAATTCTGATCCCTTCCAGCACACCATTGCATCGCAGCTGATGCAGCACCAGCTCATGCTCCATGGCACCTGACAGATACCACCATTAGTGACTACCCTATTGTCTGATACTCAGGAGAAGAGCTTTTGTGCCTTGAGTTTTCCTCCTATTGGATCTCCTTACCAGGTGTTTTAGTTTCATTTGGGATGATGCATCGTACAAAATGGGGGTGAGTGCTGCGTAGATTTGTCATCAGCTTGTTTAAATTCTCCTGTGAGATTACAAGGTCAAGTTTAGATTAAAGTTTGTAAGCACTGCATGGCTATATATGATGTACATATAAAAACTGAATCTTTCAGTGTCTTGACCTATCAGAAATGCATGTTTATGATAGTGTAAACCTGCTTCAATACATACAAATCGGAGTCCGCTCAGGGAATTACACACCTGTTTTCTTACAGCAATTCTACACAACTCATATATTATTTCAGGGGGTATTTTTAGTAATGAGGTAGTGAATTCTGCCCTTACCCGGAAAAGAGCTGAGACAGTCTGGAAAGAAGAACCCTTCTTCTTCCCTCCTTTTTTGCCACCAGCCTCTGCAAATGGAAGAAAAGAAAAAAAAGTATTAAAATATGGATATTGCATATTGGAGACTACAGAACACAAATCAACTTTAAATGTTTAGTGTTTACTGCTTTAATTCTGTGTCAACATTGTCCCACACTCAAAATACAGTTTTCACAGAGCTGACCTGCATCTGCTCCACCATAGTTGGCAAAGAGTAAGGCCAGTGTCTTCACAGATGATTTCTGGTACAACCCAATGACAGTTTCATTCAGGGGGTCTTTGTTCTTCTCCAGCCAGCCAGTGATGTTGTAGTCTACTGTGCCAGCATAGTGTATCAGGGCGAAGTGGGCCTCAGCCTTGCCTTTGACAGGCTTGGGCTTCTGGAAGTTGCTGGACTTGCCCAGGTGCTGGTCATAGAGCTTGTTCTTGAAAGAGGTGTCAGTTGCCTTGGGGAACATGCACTCCTCTTCCAGGATGGAGAAGATGCCCATGGGCTGGAAGGTACCACAAGAAGTGACAGTGAAAAATGATAATGATGTGAAGCGTGTGTTACCAAGATCAAAGGTATCAGTGTGTTACTGGTAGCATCTCAGCCTGGATAAGGGCCTAAGTTTGTCACAAGTTGCCCTCAGCCAGGGAGCTTAGTTCTGCCTTCCCTTGCCTTCCCGCAGCCTAGAACTGGTAAGAATGTCTGTCTGGTTCAGGTTAGAGTTGGGAGTAGAATTGGAGGGAGAAGTGGTAAAGAGGAAAATAATTGGGAAGATAGCTACAGGAGACCCAGCTGTTATGGGAAGTCAGGCGAGGTGACATTTATTTCCCAAAGTTGTGTGGGGAGTTCTGATTTGAGTCTTCAGAGGAAAAAGGAACGGAGAGTGACTCCAGTTTGTTTTAAAGAAGTCTGTTGGTGGGAGTCCAGGCTCTCTTTTCCATGCTTGAAGACCAGGTAATGCAGGATTCATGACAGAGATTTGAGTTTCCTAATTTCTCTTCCCCAGACTAAAATAAATTCCAGTGCAAAATATTTTGTTTCACTGACACTGAATGTCTGGCTGTGAGTTCTTTCTGAGCTGAATCTGGCTCAGTAACATCACAGAATTCCAAGATACATTGTACACTTGTATGGAAAAGGTACCTTCTCAATGAGCTCAATGCAGGCAGCCAAGTCCATCCCAAAGTCAATGAACGTCCATTCAATTCCTTCTTTCTTGTACTCTTCCTGCTCCAGCACGAACATGTGGTGGTTGAAGAACTGTTGCAGTTTCTCATTGGTGAAGTTGATGCACAGCTGCTCAAAGCTGTTGAACTGCCCAAAGGAAGGAGAGGTGCACAGGTTCTCAAAGTGTGGCAAACACCCCAGGGTTTTGCTAGCATTCTCCTAACAGAGCATTCCGCTGTTTGATGTTCCCCAGCTGAAACACCACTCCTAAGTGTACTGTAACAGTGTGTGTTTCCTTAGCAGGACTTCTATTGTAAAATTCACTGTCCTCGAAGGATTTCATTATTATTACTTTTGAAATCAAGATAAAAGTAACAATTCTCTTTTACTGTGCTACTCAAATCAAATCCTTCAGTAACCTTAGCTGCAGCATTGTGTAGGTGTCTCAGCCCTCTGACCTCCCAGAGAGTGGAAACCTCCTCAGTGTCCCACCCAAGAATTTCTCTGCCCTCAGATCAACAATCCAGGGTTTTCTCTGCCCTGACACATAAGTCCTAGCATCATCACTGCATGCATAACACAGGAAACATGCTGTGAACTTTCCCATAGCACTACCCTTTCCTTGGCTCTTCCAAGAGCGTCCATACCTTTGGCCCACATCTGTGTTAGCCATAGTCCCAGAGCTGTCTCTTTGTTTGCAAAGCCTAAGACCTTTGCAAGTTCAAGGGCCTCTGAGACCCTTTGTCAGAAAGCAGAGCTTTCTTCTACCTGTTGACGTTAGAATCAAAGTGTTTGTCAGTAAAGCCATTTGAGGGTGCTACTGTGGCAGAGAAGAGGGAGGGGTTTCTAGGAAACTGCGGATGAGGAGGATAAACTGAATCTTCTTAAAAAGAAGCATGTTTCTGAGTCCTGATGACCCCTCCTTGCCCCTCCCTTGACTATGGTGCCAAATCCTTGTTCCTTACGTCAAAGATCTCAAAGCCAGCAATGTCCAGGACACCAATGAAGTACTGTCTGGGTTGCTTGGTATCCAGCTGTTGGTTGATGCGAATAACCATCCACAAGAACATCTTCTCATAGACAGCTTTTGCCAAGGCACCAACTGCGTTGTTCACCTCAAGTAGAGAAGAAAGGACTGGAGTTACCTCCTAGGGTCAAAGAAGAATGCTCAAGTACTCTTTCAAGCCATGTATTTTCAACCTCCAGATTTTACCTGTTCCACAGTTTGACCTTTGGTCACAAATTCATTCCCAACCTTGACTCGGGGATAACACAGGGCTTTGAGCAGGTCAGCTGAGTTAAGGCCCATCAGGTAGGCAGCCTTGTCAGCCACTAAAGAGGGAGAGAGAGGGAGAGAGAGAGGCATTTATCTTTGGACAACGGCTAGAATTTGGTCAGTGTGAACAACTCTGCTCTTCATGTTCTAGAAACAGGAAAGCATTGGTCTGGTCTCATACAGAAGGTCTGGGAAGGAATGTAAATTCTGGAAGCTAATGATGGCCTTCTTTGAAAGCAAGAACAGGTATGGCTTGGATAGGAATAGCATGAATCTGGAATTTCCCAGAAGAACTCCAAAAGCCTCTGGGAATACATGGGGCATGCATGCAGCACATTCCTTTTCTGTGGAAAGTGGCTTTCTGCATAACAAAGAATAGAGGATTTATTTCACAAAAAATATGATTGCATGTCATGGCGACTTAGTGGTTGAAGGTTTTACAGAGAGAGTGGTATCCTGCATTGAAGTTGAAGTTCCCCCTTTCCGGCTGTGTGTGCCTGGGCAGTATCCATTGGATAAAATAATGGTATTTCCCATGATCAAGGAAGCACCTCTGCAGTTACATAGACAATGAACAAAGATGCATTTCCTCAGTGCTTTATGTGGTGACTCAGGGCAGCAAATGCCTGTCTTTGGAGGCTAACATATCATCTCTGCAAACAGAGAAGTTCTTTGAACAAGACAGTTGCTGAATTTGCTGATACCTTCTGTGCCATCCGGCTCTGCCTGCTCCTCTCTTTGTTTCTGCTTGAATTTCAGGTTCCCGTAGTGCATGACAGCCCCTGTCAGCTTGTAGATGGCAGTCTTTTCATCGGCAGTGAAGCCCAGGATGTCAATGGCACTCTGCAGTTGAAACAATGAATTAAAATACATGTCCTTAGTAGGTCACCTATGTCACCTTCAAGACATGTACAGTAGGTACCTTTTTCCTGTGTTACTTACATCTGTAGCCATGAGCTCCTCCTGGTCATCGATACTGGGAACACTGACCTCACCTTGACTCACAAAGTGGAAATCATAAGGGTTGGTGGTAATGAGGAGCATGTCTGAAAGCAGGAAAAGGCAAGGCACAGGCTTAGTTTTGCCAACCAGGTAATAGAGGGAACTGTTGCTCAGTGGTCATCCTCAAAAAGACATAATGATCCCTCCTACCAATTAGCTCTGGCTTCTTGTTGGACGTGATTTGATAAAATATGTGGTAGCTTCTTTCTGCCTTGAGCTGGAAAGTGACTCTGGACTTCTCCAGCAGATCTGGAAAGGAAGGTAGAAAGAGTTAGGCACAGGAAGGCACACGGAAGTGGGTCTTTAGGAAGGAATGGGATCAGGCCAGGAGAGTCTCTTACAAGTTTCAATGTCAGCAGAAGCCAGTTTGCCTGTAGCTCCAAAGTGGATTCTGATGAATTTGCCCTGTTAAGGAGAAGCAGCAGCATTTCAGCCTGGATGGGTTCTTTTGACATCTCCTTTATGTGGAATACTGCCAGGGCCATCACTTATCTTGTAATGAGAGGGAGAGATTTTGTCCAAAGCCACAACTTACAAAGCGTGAGGAGTTGTCATTCCTCACGGTCTTGGCATTTCCAAAGGCCTCCAGCAGTGGGTTGGCGCTGATGATTTGATCCTCAAGCGTTCCCTACAGGATGATAATTATTGCTGGTTATCCTTTCCAAAAATCATGTCAGGAACAGAGGAAAACATTGATTCAGGCTAGTATTTATTAATTAATTATTTCATTCTCAAGTGTTCCCTACAGGATGGTAATTATTCAGTTACAGTGTTTAGCTGACATGGCAATTACCTGCCAAGTGTTCAGTCTGTTCTTCTTGACTCACCTGCATTTTGCCTGACTGCTCCTCCTTCTTCTTCTCCCCACTCGCTGCAATTATTGCGAAGTACTGGATGACACGCTTTGTATTCACAGTCTTCCCTGCACCAGATTCTCCACTGTCAAACCAAAGACAGAAGCAGAGAGCGTGTGGTCAGGCAGGAGGTCCCCTGGCATGGGGCAGCCCAGCGGGGACCCGAGCAGGGAGTGTACGTACGTGATCAGGATCGACTGGTTCTCGCGATCTGTGAAGGAGGCAGAAACAAAGAGATGATTAGTATGTGTCATGGATATCCTGGATAAAAATATTCCTGGGACTTTTAGAAGATGCACTATCTGTAGGCAGCTCCTTCCTTTCATAAAGCTGTGTGCCTTCACCCCAATTCCTTTTGAACGTTTTAAAGTTGGGAAACCGACATGTCAACACTGGTGTGGATGTCAGGTGTAGTATACGTGCTTCTTTTTCTGCCTATTCTCTTCATGTCAAGCTGCTCATCTTCTTTATGAAAAGGATTCCAACTAAGCAGTATTTTTGTAGAGTTACTGATTAATTGAACTATCTGTAAGCTAAAGTGAACGGAGCAGGTGCTTCTCATAAACTTTATAACATAGGAACAACCACTCCTGACCAGTCCATGGGCCCTCCTAGATGTTTTTTTCTGTCAGTGGCCAATTGATTGTTGCCTAAAGAAAAATCACAAAAACATCATAAGCATGTAGTAGCCTTTTACCAGCATACTTTCCAATACTCTAGAATATTGAAAATTTGGTACTTCCAGAGCTAGATGAGATGGTTTTGTGTGTAATGGCCTGGGCTGAGTTTGCTTTCCAGAATTTTTTCTGGTTCTTTTTCAATCCATGCTCGGTTCTTTCTGTGTTGCTTCAACTTCTATCACCCAGTCTGCTCTTTTTTTGAACCAGTTATGGTGTGAAGGAAAAAAAAATGCAGCTAGTGTTGAGCTTGTTTTTTTGTCTGCTCTTTCCTTGTCCATTCATCTTCTCCATGCCATGGATAATTTTATTACGTAGCACAAATCATTTGTCTAGAGTTACCTGAGCAGATGTCCTGCCATATCTTTCAGAAACCTTTTCATCTTTGTCTTGACCTGTTCCATTTCTACTGTATTCTGTTTTGAAAAAGGCAGTGCAGAAATGCATCCAGTACACAAGGTGCAGGCATTCCTTGGGTAACCACCATGATATAATGATATTTTCTCTTTCGGTCTCTATTTCTTGGTCAGTGATCTCAACTTGTTATTTTGTAGATTTCTGATCGCTGAGCCAAAATTTTTGAAGCTGTACTAAAGGATATCTATAACAGAAGCAGTAGTTGTCAGCAATGAGCCCATCTTTTGGGTTTTTTTCCTATGTCCATTGTTTTACATTCTTGCTGACCAAACTTTGTTGCCACATCACTGAATAATAATTCGATCATTTAATGTCATAAAGTCCCTCTGAAATTCTTCACTGTTAGACTTCATCTTTACTGGCCTAAAGGACTTAGTCAAATCAGAAAGATTGTCAACATTTCCAGATCATTTAAAAAAATGTTGAACAGCAGAAGTCCCAGAACAGATCCCAGTGAGACTTCATTGATAAAATCTTGGCACTATGAAAACTGAAAAAAAAAAATTTTTACCATGTCTTCCTTTTTCTTACCCAGTTCTTTTTGAACCTTCTCAGTTCTATAGCTGGTAGTGAATGTAAGCGTAAAAATTATGTCAAGAATAGCTGCTTTATCAACTCTATTGAAGATCTTTGTTGAATTCATATGGGTTACCTTGACCAGCTCTCCTTTGTTAAAAAAAAAAACAGTAGTTTTGTAAGGCAAGACTTCCCTTTAAAATAAATGCATCTTTTTTTCTTGGTAAGTCACATATATTCGCATGCCCAGCAGCTGCCTTGTTTAGAAATTGCTGGCAGTTTGCCTTTTACAAAAATCAAGCTTACTGTTATGCTGTTCCTTAAAACTCCCTCACAACCCTTTTAAAAAGTTAGAGTAACACTTGCCGTTTTCCAGGCAATTGTCAGTGAGAATTTTTGACCTGTAGAGTTCCACTGGCATGCCTGGTTGAATTCTGTCCTGGCAATTTGCTAGTGTTTATTTTATTGTTGGTTTTCTTTAAGGACACTTCATTCAGAAGAAGTTCCTCTGATGAATCCCACTGTAAGGAGGAGTTCCAGAAATGAGTACTTCCCACACTGCTTTAAGGTAAACAAATGAAAATCTCATTTACTTGTTCTGATATGACCTTATATTTTCCAAGTTGTCTTTTTAAATTTTGACTGTGTCAGTACAGACTCCACAGACTCATCTTAAGCCCTTCTGCTCCTTATGTGTAAGAAATAAGCATAAGTTTTTATGCATGCTGCAAGTTGTTCTCAAACCTGTAATTTTGCATGCCTTCTTGTGTTTTCACAGTTAACTAGCCAGAGTTATGTTTTGGAGAAAGTCTATGTGTGTTTAATAACCCACCTTAACAGGCTGTGTAGCTGGACTGGCTTGCAGAGAAAGTGCTTTTTGCCAGATGATTTACATTTGTTCTAGGCCTCTAGGATGGTATTTTCCAATAATCTGCATGCTATCTGAAGAGACTAAGCCATTAGGTAACTAACTCCTAGCGGAAAAGTCTGGGTTTGCCTTCACCAAGTTCCTGCACATCTCTTGAAGGTGTCAGCAAGGGTAAATGTATGATGACTTAGGTAAATACTGCCAGGATAAGACACAGTAAACAAACATCAATCTGTTATTGTTCCATTTTCATAGTATTCTCTTCCAATCAACTTTCTTACCGCTCTGAATACTACAGAAATAAGAGAGGGGGGAACAAGATTTACTTTAAGAAATTAAACTATGCCTCTCTTTGTTTAATATTTTTCTGACTAATCTGCTCTTTCTTGAAAGTCTGGAGATTTAGACAATGCTAGAAAAGTTTTCACTATCCTTCTTCCTTATTGGTTCCATTTATATTAATGAATGGAAAAGAAGAAATTGTTTCTGAGATGGGGGGAGGAAGTATCAATTTTCCCAGCAGGTTTCACTGTAGTGTCTAAGACTGCTTCCTGAGTCTTTGTAAAACCACCATAGGAAGCATTGGCTTTGATGTTGAATCTCCTTTCCCTTTACACCCAATCTTGTTTACAGAACTCCACCCTAGTGACTTTCAGTCCTGCAAAGCAAATCATTCAAAGAACAATCCTCTCAGCTAACAAAGCACCAGAACTTCAAAAGTTTATCCAAATTTCTTTGAAGGAAAATCTGACAATGTATTCAGCATTAAACCGTATCCTCCCAAAGATCTTGGACAGTAAATTCTAATGTTGACTGTTAGAAACATGATCTCAGTGATGATATCCAGTGAAGAAAATAATTCCGGTGATGAGAGGACTTCCGTCCTCCCAACACCATTAAACTGAACTATTTTGCAGTGAAAAGACTTCTTTTCTCCTCTGTGAGTGTTCACAGCCAAATAATTTTAAAGAAAACCAAGCAACTCACCATTTAACATGAACTGATAGGCATTGTCAGAGATGGAGAAGATGTGTGGAGGGGCCTCCTGGCGCTTCTTGCCTCGGTAGGCCAACACCACCTCCGGGTTGTACACCGGCAGCCACTTGTAGGGGTTGACAGTGACGCAGAAGAGACCCGAGTAGGTCTGTGAGGAAGGGAGACAGCACGTTGGCTTCCACTTAGCCTGGCAGAGCAGTTCCTCCTAGCTACCCAGAGGAAGACTGCTGCTGCTACTTACGTAGATCATCCAGGCTGCATAACGCTCTTTGAGGTTGTACAGCACAGCGGGTTCATGGAGGTGGGTCATCATGGCCATGTCCTCGACTTTATCATACTTGGGAGGGTTCATGGGGAAGACCTGATCTTCCTTCACGGTCAGAGTCTGCCAAGGAAGAGAGACTGATATATGTCAGCTAAGAGCCCAGAGTGGGAATCAAATTCTGTTCTCAAGCCTTGTTTTTTACTCACCTCTCCTGCTTCAGACTTGACCGTGACCTTCCCTGATTCCCTGCTCTGGATTGTCCCTTTCACAAAGGATTCCTTAGGATGCACCACAAAGACGGATGACTTGGCATCAAAAGGCTTGTTCTGGGCCTCAATTCTCTCCTTTTCCGATTTTCGGAGATAAGGAGCTGCCTCCCCAAAGACAGCCATCTCAGAATCCGGAGAGGCCATGTCTGCACTTTATTGAAAGCACGTCAACAGAGAACCCTGTGGGAGAAAACAACTGTAGCATTAATACATTATTCATGTACCTTGTTTGCAAGGAGACCTTTTCAAATGTTTTAAAATTAAGCACATACTACAATTGCTAAAATTAGCAAAAATAGCCTTACTCCTCTTTAATGATTTAAACCCAGGAGAGAAGAATCTTTTTTTCATCCTTGAAAAATACAGAATAATCTTTTAAAAACCACTGTTATTTATGTCTTGTGACACTGTACAGATTGTACATTGACTTTACAAATTGTACAGTGTCATATTTGAGAATATGAATTAAGTTAAATTAACCTTATTATTCTTAGGTAAAATTAAAAAAAAGTTATAGGTAGAAAGCATACAAATGCCTTGAAAGCAGATGGAAAAACTTATTTAGAAACCAGTTTGAGAGGGAAGAATATACTGCATAATAAATGTGGATAGCTAACTTCAACAAAACACTATATCCAGCACTCTTACCTTGAATCTTTTCTTGGAGACAGGGCAGAGCGCTATAAAGACACTTTTATAGAGTCTGCTTGGCAGATGCTCTGGATTCCTCCTCTTTCTTCGGTCAAAATATTTTTTGGCAAACGTTCTTTGGCAAAGCATTGTCTGGCAAACTTAACCAAGGGCATAATTGTCATTTGATTTGACGAGCTATATTTAGAAAAGTTTTGTATCTTACCAATGAAGTGAATGTATTGACTATAAATAATTTGACAAGAGATTTAAGGAGACAATCTCCATTAGTCAAGGAACTTGGAGAACTTGGATGTAGTACTTATGGATTCTATTGATGCATTTCCAGTGATTTCCTCCTGGACTCAAAGCAGATTTTTATTGAATCTCTGTGCTGTAACTATTCCAATTGCATTATGCAGATAACATTAATATTTTCCACATGATGTTCTGAGGCTGATGAAGAAATGCATTAATGGCAGTAGATAAACCGTGTGAAAGAAAGCCAACAGAATCTTGTTAAATGAATTTAACTCTTATGTTCATCTACTATTTGAAATGACAGAAAAAAATGTGTTACATTCTGAATTCCTGCATACAACATTCTTGGGAATTGAGATGCAGCCGAAGACAAAGAAACAATTACATATTTTTTCTAAATGTTACTGTTGAAAGATAGGGTAGACACAAAAATGCATTAGATACAGAGCTGAATAAGTATAAATGTGTAATATTTAGTAATTAGCACTAAAGTAATTAACAAGGATTTTGCTGTACCTCCACTTTAATATGGATTTTTAAGAACGTGATAGAGTCAAAAATGCAAAGTAACCTTCTAAACAGCTTACGTCTGTTCCTCACATGTGTACCCACTGCTATCATATATCAAGCAATATCCTCAACCAAGTCAGGAAGCAGGGGAGGTCCCTGTAGCCCTTCACTACCTACGACTCCAAAAAATCCCGACCCCTCCACCCAAACTCAGCTATACACACAATCACACACACAGCATACAGTCTGAGATCCTCTGCACTTGGCTACTACACTCAGCCCAGCACTCCCAACCCATCCCAAATATCTCGCACACTTACACATTCATACAGTTCCAGCCACAAAAGCTATCAACACAGTGCTGCCTGTATCAGAGCACTAGAGGTGGTAGGCAGTCCTTTACAATGCTGATACTCTGAGAAAGGGGGAATTTGCCGGTAGTCCTGGAGAGTGACTGGTCTAGTTCTAGGAAAAGGGCACTGTCACTTGAGCTGCTTTAAACACCGTCAGTTCTAAACACACCCTTCTCCTGGTTGTTGGCATTTTGGTTATTAAAAGAGCTCAGTGCATAAAGCTCAGTGAATAACACAGGGGCAAGGTCAGAAAAATGATGCCTGTGATCCAAAGCAATATCCAGCATCAAGCACTGGCCTGTGCATGAAGAGCATTTTCCAAGGAGGGCTCTGGCACCGCAGCACCCACTGTTTTGGTGTTCAAACCCAGAGCTCACCCCTGGGCTCCCTGCGCAGGGCATGGGGAGGCTGATGGAAACACCCTGTGCCCCGCCCAGGAGGAGCCCAGAGACAACCAGTGGGAAACGGTGAGCGCAGGTGTGCACCTGAAGTCTTGCCTCTCTGGGCAATCTGTGACTCCCATGGACATGCAGAAGGTAGAGGATAGACTCACAGAATGGTTTGGGTTGGAAGGCACCTTAAAAAGATCATCTAGTGCAACACCCCCTGCTGTGGGCGGGGATATCTTTGACTGGATCAGGTTGCTCAAAGCCCCATCCGACCTGAGCTTGAACACTTCCAATGATGGGGCATTCCCAAATTCGGGGCCAATCTGTTCCTGCATCTCACCAGCCTCATCTTAAAAAATGTCTCCCTTAAATCCAACCAGAATCTACCTTCTTCAGTTTAAAAACTTTGCCCCTTGTCCTGTTGCTACAGGCCTTGCTAAAAAGTCCTTCTCCATCTTTCTTATAAGCCTCCTTTAAATATTGAAAGGATGCGATACGGTCTCCTCAGAGCCTTCTCATCTCCAGGCTGAGCAGGCCCAACTCTCTCAGCCTTTCCTCATAGGAGAGGTGCTCCAGTCCTTGGACCACTTTCGTGGCCCTCCTCCGCACCTGCTCAAGCAGGTCCATGTCTTCCTCACACGGGGGGCCCCAGAGCTGGATACAGTACTCCAGGTGGGGTCTCATGAGAGCAGAGTAAAAGGGGAGAATCACCTCTCTCTGCAGGGTTGCTCTCAATCCAGTCATCCCCCCATACATACTGATAGTGGGGACTGCCCTGACCCAGGTGCCAGGACCTTGCGCTTGGCCTTGTTGAAGTTCATCAGGTTCACATGGGCCCACTCTTCAAGCCTATCAAGGTCCTTCTGGATGGCAGCCCTTCCCACTGGTGTATCAGCTGCACCACTCAGCTTGGTGTCATCTGCAACCTTGTTGAGGGCGCACTCCATCCTACTGTATACGTCATTAATGAAGATATTAGATAGTATTGATTCTGGTATGAACCCTTGAGCGACACCACTGGTTTCCATTTGGACACTGAGCCTTTGACTGTAACTCTTTTGATGTGGCCATCCAGCCAATTCCTTATCCATCTAACAGTCCCTCCGTCAAAACCATAACTCTCCAAACTAGTGGCAAGAATGTTGTGGGGGACCATATCAAAGGCCTTACAGAAGTCTGGGTAGATGACATCAGCTTCTCTTCCCTCGTACGCTGATGCAGTCACTCCATCGTAGAAGGCCACTAGATTGGTCAGGCACAATTTGCTCTTGGTGAAGCCGTGTTGGCTGTCTCTAATCACCTCCCTGTGTTCCATAGACTTCAACATAACTTCCAGGAAGGTCTGTCCCATGATCTTATCAGTCACTGACATGGGGCTGACCAGTTGGTAGTTCTCAGGGTCCTCCTTATTACTCTATTTAAACAATGAGAATAATTCCAAGGATGAAAATAATTCCAGAATTCCTGTATAAGTAATGTGACCCTAACTAACTGTGGGAAGAGTCAAGGAGAGGTAATGAGCCGACGTCCATTCAGATTTAGAAGGAAAAATTTTCCAAGAGAAGACCATTGGTAGGTGAGAAGAAGACTAGGAGGTCTGTAAAGGAGAACCCAGAAAACTGAGGCAGCAGCTTCCAGAAAGGAAGACGTGGAAGGCTGCCTGACTGCTCAGGGTGCAGAAGAACTCTAGCACACAACGCACTGTCCCACCTAAACCTGCATGTAGCTGGAAGGTGTTTGAGGAGGTTGTCCTTTGACAGAACGTTTCTCTGGTCAAATGCTAGCAGCAGATACAAATCCACAGCATGAATGCATGCGCTGGCTACCGCTTGAAGAAGAAACTGCAGCTGCAGTGGAGCTCTATTTGGAATTTCTGTGCTCAGCATGGAAGTTGACCTCTGTCTATTAATAGCTCTTCATTGATACCTTAGTCCCCAGGTAGACGCCATGGAAGTTAACATAAAGCAGTTACAGGTGTGTGGGCTGTGTTTGGTGTGGTGGAGCAAAACTTACCTTGAAAGGTGACTGCTAGTAATCAGGTAATAGGCTGGAGGATTATTGAAAGCAAGCAAAGATGACTTTGGAAAAGCAGTCCCTGTGGGATTTGCAGCATGTTGGTGTTATTACCAGCCATGCTGTCTGGATTAGCAGAGCGTGCCTGTAGGGATCAGTGCGCCCTGTGAGTCACCAGTGGATCATGTGACATGTGAGATCTAGCGTCAGGCTAATGTGTAGCAAGGCGGACTTGACAGAGAATGCTGGTTGCTGAAGTGGCAGCTACAGCAGAGGCGAGATGTCAGTGTGTCATCAAAGCGTCCACAATTCCTTCCTTCCTTTGTTCCTTCCTTCCTTCCAGATTTTTTATTTTCTATCACAGATCAGATTTCCTACTCACAGGGTTAATGGGATGGTGTCTCTCACGGGTGACGTTGTATGGCACTTCTTAGGTGAAAAAATAAAGATACCGTAAGCTTCAATTCAGTAACGAGTAGGGATTGCATTTGTTCAGCACTGAACCCAAGGTGTGTAGAGGCGAAGCAAAAGCATTTCCAGCATGAGCAGAGACAAAGGATGTTTGAAAACATCCACTGTAAGAAGTGCAGCTTTCAAATGGCGTTGTCAGTTATGCTGCAATTATTTGTTAGGCATACTGAGAGCGATGTCACCAGACCTGATGGGCAGTCTGACAAGGAATGCCCAGCCTCCACTTCAGCAGTGTTTCTTCAGACAGCAGTCCTCTGTGTAAAAGGAGAACTCCCAGGAATGCTAGCCCAAGCTGAACAGAAATGCTGACACCCTAATCCTTTGGAGGAAAACTCCTCTTCCCTGCCCTTCTGCTAAGACATTGCTGAGTGCTGGAGCCTGCATATGGTACGGACACACTCTCCTCATTAAGAAGCCTGTTTATTCTGCTGATGGGCGTTGACTCTTGTAGAATTAAATATGAGGAGTGCTTTCTCCACGCCTAGCATACCATGTCTACTCCATGCAGGTGTTTGTGGGTTATCTGGTTAAGATACAACCTGTCTCAGGATAGCCATGAAAAGACCTGGATGGCCTTTACCATCTCCTCGTGCTGCTTCTCCTCTCAGGGACCAATTTCTGCAGGTCTTTCCTGACCTCACAGCAGGGAAAAGGGAAGTGAATGCATCTTTCCTTTAGGGAGTTTGAATAACAGATTTTTCTATTGGTCGTGTCTTCTCTTTTCCAGTGATGACATTCTTACGTGGCTTCCTGCAGCCTGAAAAAGACTGAGCATCTCAGTGGAGAAGGACCAGATTGTCTAACTGAGAAGGGAAACACAGTGGCTGGTAGGACAGGCCTGTCATTTGAAGTCGGGCTGCACTTGAACGAGTGCCCGAGTTGCACAGTTACTCAGACACCTCTTATGTTCTCAGCTAACGTCTCTGGAAGCAGTCGCTGCTGGGCAGTGGGTCCTGGCTGAGAAGGTGACCTTCCAAGTGCCCTTTCCATCACCCATCAAAGCAACTGGACGGGTCCTGCTACAGGGGAGGTGAGGAGGGGAACAGGCCTCATGGGTAAGAACAGGGAAGGAAATGGGTCAGAAATGAAGCAATGATGACAACGTGCCACCAGATAGCCAGCAGCCATAGTGTCAGGGTGCTCTAACAGTGCTTGCATCCCCTGTCCTGAGGAGATTCCCTGCTCACCCCACTAAAGGCTGCTGGGGACACACCTTTCTCTCCATGAGGCTTGTATTTGGCAAGGTCTGAGTTTAACCTGAGAGATGGGGACATTGTTTGAGCTCTAAGCAAGTAGATCTGGGGAAATGTATCTCATAGCCTCTCCAGCTCGAGCTGCAATGGCCACTTCACTTGGTCCCTGCATTGACAGGCAGCACAGGTGTATATTGCCTCCCTTCCAGATCAGTTTCTTCAGTTCTCTGAGAAGTGCCTCCAGCTAGCCAGCATCTTGCAGGGTGACTCGTAGGGTCTCAGAGCAGAGCCATGCCGTGACCCCACACTGCTCTTGGCCTCAGCTGTTACCTAAGCTTGGATTTTATCTCTTTAGGCTCCAATTCCAAAGCCTTCCTGTGTGCTGGACTGTTTCCCTAGCAGTGCTGTGTTGAGGTTGGCACTGTGCTGCTTGCATGGTGAGCGAGGTGTGGCCTGCCTATTCTGCAGCTGGTGTAGGAGCAGTGTCATGACACCCTAAGAGCAAGGATCAGTTGCTAGGTGTTTCCTTTACTCCATTGGCAGGTGTGACAGGGAGCTCAACTCTGCTCATGGAGCTGGTAACGTTCCTGGATTTCCATCATCAGAGGGATTCACTGGTTCCTGTAGAATAGAGAAGCTGAACTGCGCTTCTGACAAAATTGTCAGTGAAAGGGATTTCAAGATTCTGTTTCTGTTCCTCTTGCCTGTGGTATTACTGGAATGCTGCTTTTGTGCTTGGGAGAGACAGTTTGCTATTTCTTGTTCAGATTGTCATGGATCCATGGTCGTCCGCAGTCCATATGGGGAGCATACCAACTGCATCCATTTAAAACTTTCTCTGAGAGATCATCCTTTATGGGTTCTTATGGAGAGATGATTTCCCCAGTTTGCATCAGCACCTAGCAAGTGACAGCAGCCTGACTCCAAAAATAGTGTCAGGGAAAATGGCTCCTCTTCTCCATGTATGGCAGCAAATCCCAAGTCAACAAAAAGTAACCTTCAGTGTCTCATTCAGTGGTGTTTTACTTAGATGCTTATTATTTGCTATGCTCAATGGACATTCTCCGTCACAGATTCTTCAGCAGAGCGTCAGTACATGGGACAGATCAGAATTTGATGACAGTAACATCATAAGCAACACCCCTTGGGATTTATAGTGTAAGTTTAAGCAAGTACATAGTTACAGTTGATAAGACATCCTCAGAATCTGTCACGTAAGTGCGCCAAAGGTGCTGACGAGTCTAGAAGTAATTTCAGGGCATTTCGTTGTGAGAACAGCTGTTGGATGTTTTTCTCCAATTTGTCAATTTCATTTTCTCCCATTTTATTTTTCATCCTGGTAGTGTCTTCTGAAATTGCCTGGTTGCCCTTTCCTCTACTGGTTCCTGGGCCCTGTGTTATTTTCAGTGAGTGTAATCATAGTATCATGTGACTGTAATCATCATTAAGCTGAGCAAACTGGCAGTGAGTGACATGGCAGTTCAACAGCAGAAGGCCTGATGTCCTTGTGTTTCCTGCCTTACCGCCAGTCAGTGAAGTTCAGCATTCCCTAGCAGACTTTGCTGGGCAGCTGTTCTCCATACTTGTACCTGTCAGTACTTTGGCTGGTGGTTGATAAGTGTTAGTATTTTGAGTGAGCAGCATGCTCACTGCTCCTTAGAAGTTTCTTCAGATCTGTAAAGTTAGAGTACAGCAGAGATTGATTTTATTCCATAATAATAACTAGGAACACTGGGTTTTCCCAATGAGCTGCATTCCCAAGAACACGGAGCTGATGAGCTTCCAAGTTCCCAGACTGGAGGGAGGTGAAGGGTACAATGTCGTCATCCCACTGTAGCCTTGCTCTGCTTCTGTGTGTGAACAGCGAAGGTCTAGGTGGGCTTTGCTTGGGTTCACAGTGGCATTTTCACATCCACTTCATGGGAGCAAATACTGTGATTACTTGTGTGTTTTGAGCCAGCATAAAGGTAGATCTTGAGAGTGACTCCTGTACACTTCACCATGCAGAAGGCTTCCTCTGAGGCAGCTGCTCTGTTCCTGGTGGGGAGGCCATGTCCCAGGAGAGGATGGTGAGAACCCAGGGTTCTGGGTTCACAAAGTGTCATTCGGCTAACTTCACATTCTTCTTTGTGCATGATGACGGAGAGCACACCCAGGCCTGCTGATGATTCTCAATGTTTGAGGTAGAAAAGGAAATGTGCCTGCAGGAATCATTCTGAGAGAAGAGCAGCATCTTCTAATTTTAGATGTGGGCAACTGCACTGTGCCCTAAGATGGCAGTTACAACACATTGCAATGCAGCATGAGGAAGATTCAGTAGTCCATGTGTTGAATACCATTATGGGTTATTACAGGAAGATTATCCCTAGAAGGAGACATGGTCAAGGTGCGGGAGCTTTCCTAGGGAAGTACACTTCATTAGCAAAGCACCCTATGCTCAACTTTCACCCAGTAGGTCTACACAGCAGTGTTTCTCAGTGTCAGCATTCTGGGACTTTTTCCCATGGCACATATGTTGGCCTTATGTCAGGCCCATGGGTAGAATTTTTGGCAAGCTGGGTAAGGACTTACACAGTTTGAAGGAATAAACAAGGCTCTTTCTTGGCTGCTTCTCACTCCAAGGTAACTTATGATTACCTCCTGAGCTGGTTACTTTGTGCTCAGGTATGAAGAGTGGTGAACCAGGAGAAATACGTGCCTTGGGAGAGCACAAAAGGCAAGGCAAGGCACATCAGCTTACTTGTGCTGGTGGAAAGTCCTGATTGATAGCATGTGTCTCCATTTCTTATCAAGGACAGAATAGAAACTGACAGCTTCCAAGACACACTCCAAGCTACTGCCTGTTACACTAGGGAGAAGAGACCCAGTAAAGGACCTGATAAGTCACGTATTAGTCCTTCTATGAATGCAGTACCTTTGCTGCAGTGTGGTTTGCACCAACTTCTTCACTACATTATCAAAGAAAGTGCCTACTATGTTGCAAAGGGAAACTCTGCATCCAGCAGCAGACAAAAAGCTTACCTAATCTGCTTCACACAGGCATGCATTGCTAGGCTATGTCGGCTCTGACATCATTCTGATAACACATGCTCTTATCTTCCATGGCAGAGCCATCATGTGGCAGAGGACAGTGCAGGATCTGTAAAGCAGCATTTCAAAGTCTCAGAAGTTTATGCTTATATGGAGTAGCCCTGCCATTACATACAACAGGGATACTCAGGAAATGCTGTGTATCATCTAGACTTTACCCAGCATCACCTGAAGTTTCAGAGAGCCCTGTAGATGTGGTTGTGGATGGGAATTCTGGAGTCATCCAAGAGTAGCAGTAGTCTTGGAGATAGGCTTGAACAGACAAAGTTCAGCACAGAGACACTGCTGCCATGGTAGAGCCATTCAGCAGGCCATACTGCCTGATGAGCTCTGGTTGTTGGTGATGCTGGACCTGGGAGCCAGATAAGGTGAAGCCCTTTGGATAATGCTGTTGTAGCATGCAGCTATGGAGCTGTCAGTTGCAATTTCCCAGCAGTGCGAGTGTCCCTTTGGAAGCCAAGCCCATGATCAGACAGTACACATTGACCACTGTCAAATCACAGGGCTTCACAGGGACCTCCGCTTCCCAGGAGCTCCACTAGCAAGCCTTCCTTCATAACACTGTGGTGAGTAAAGTTCAGAAGATTTCAGGGACCACCTGTCTCAGGCTTAAGCACTGTAGGCTACAGCTGGGGACTGCTGACAGCTGAGTAGATGATCACTTCCTAGGCTTCCCCTGCACTGCTCTCTGCTGGGGCATACAGCCCTGTGGCAATTGCAATCATGGCTGCAGCCCAAATACACAAGATCTTGTCCTTAAGGACCTCTAAAGTAGTGGGTGGACATCCAAAGAGCCAACTGTGCAGAGCACAGGCATGTAAACTCAGTAGAGCTACCCAAAAGCCTCCCTCCCTCTTCTCTGGTAAACGACCCCATAAGTGTCTTAACCTGGGAGAGTCCAGTAGTGTTGTTACTGTCACAAGCCAAACATCTCCTGTGTAAAAGCAGTGGGATTCAACAACTCTGTTTGTCCCTGTGTTCCTTGGGGTGCCTGATTTGGTGGGTGTGTTCTGACTGGCAGCATTGTTTTCTACCCTCAAAATCCGCTTGAGATGGAGGCTGTCAACAGGGAAATGTGTTCTCTGTCCAAATACAAGACACCACAAAGCCCAGAGCTCCTGCAGATGCTTGCCTGCACATTTTCATTTTCTGTTGGCTTTCTTGGATATTGCAAGATCTTGTTAGGCCTGGGGTCTTTTTTTTTTTTTTTTCTTTTGCACAAGTGCCCCTTTTCTCTGTTAAATGAGCAAAAGTCAAGCAGTGCACCTAAAAGTAATGCAGATAGATGCTGGATGGAAGCACACCTTACTTCCTGATGAGAGCGAGCAGAGAATCAGTGTTGTCACCCTGGATGTTGTTGTGCTAGTTTGCATTTTTTAAAGGATTCTCAACCTGTAAAGGAAGGGTTATTTAAGGCAACTCTCAGTTCAGCACATCAGAGTCACTGTTGCCTCAGCCTGCCATGCCATCTCCACTCCTATCTGTTGTGCCCTTTTAGGCCCAGTGCTCAGTGCAGGAGCTAGCTCCTGATTCAAACACCAGCACATGCATGGCAGAGCTGAAAAGAGGTACACTGTCAAAAGTATTCAACATCAACACATACTCTGGCCTCCACTTCATAATGTTCTTCTTGTTTTCCCTTCATTGCCATCTGCTCTTCAGTCGTCATTTTTTTCCGACTTGTATCTGGTTCACTTAGCATTCATCTCTCACCTGGAGCTCCTTCAGTCTTTTTGGTTTCTGAGAAAATCTTCCAGGTTGTCTGGTCTTCCAGAAAATAAGGCACAGAAGTTACCTCAAAGCACAGAGCTGCTGGTGCTGCCAAAAATACCAGCATAGGAAGATATCTCTGCGTATGTTTTTCTTTTAACATACCATGACACTGTCCATATGTCTTTCACCCAGAGGCAACACATAATGCATAAGAATAAACCACATGAGATGGCCGATAGAGCACATGAGAGTTCACGGCTGTACATGCCCAGTGTGCCTCTGCTGTTCAGATCAGGGTCTGAATGAAGGAAAAATTATTTGCCAATACTCTCCATTCTCTTCCTGCCCTCCAAAAAAATATTGTTATGATGTGGCCCTATGAAGTGCCCAGCAGCACTATGAAATTCTGGAGCCAAGAGGTGTAGGTGAAGAGAGTAGTAGCCAGACTGGAGGGAGAAAAATACAATAACTCTGGGGTATCAGTGAAGCACCTAAACAGTGCTCTGTCTGTTGTAAATTGGTTCTCTTCCACGCCCTTTCCCTAGCAAGAAAAATACATTATTACTTATACTTTTAACTGATTGTGTGAAATAAAAGCATATGCTACACATCAGACAGCTAATGGATCCAAACTACATATTCAGCAATAGCCAAAGTTTAGTGGGATCCCATAGCTAAATAGGGAGACAAAAATAGCAAAACAGAGAGACTGAGAAGCAGCTAATCATGTTCTGTATGCAAGGGACTCTATGGTGTTTATTCTCTAGACACAATTACAAAGACACATTGCAGAAGAAAGCGACTGAGAGGTTCACATTTTGTGCAGCCCACAGGTCACTTTGCTGCTTCATGACATCCTCACTCTTCCTCCCCTATCTTCTTGCTGTGAAACTCCCGGCTCTTTGCTCGGAGCTTGTTGACCTGCGACTCTGCAATGTCAGCCCGCTCCTCAGCTTCTTCCAGCTCATGCTGGATCTTGCGGAACTTGGAGATATTGACATTGGACAGCTCCTCCTGTGTGGGGAGAGGGAGTCGGTGGTGAGGAGCCCAGGGCAGGGGTGTCACTCCTCCTGCACCTTGGCCTTGCAGGGTTGTAGCTCTTCCACCCCACTCCCACCGCTGATTACACGTAAGCCTCACACAGACCTCCTCATCCTCCCTTATTCAGGACCCCACTGTGACAAGCTTCGCCAGTACTATGTCACTCCTGAGGAGCAACTTTGTCACTTGGATTTGTCATTTGTGTACTTATTCTCCCACTACTTGATGCCCAGCTACTGGTGCAACTTATTAGGTTGAGAAAGACCCTGAAGCCTTCTGCTGTTGATTACTAGCAGAGATTCATGAACTTCAGTTAACTTCAGTCAGTGGATGTAGCCCCTGGGTTTGTTTAGTCTGATGTCCTGTATAAAACAGGCTGCAGAATTTCCCTCAGTTCATCACTGACTGCTGCAGGGTGCCCAGAACTCAGCAAGGCCTCATGACACAACAGTAAAATGGTGTGGCCAAGACTGTTGTATCTTGGGAGATTCTTTCATGCCCCTTTCCTGCTATTCATACTCATCTCAGTGAGCGTGCTGCCCCAATGGAAGGTGGCTCCTGCCCATTCTTCGAGTAATACTTACAGCCTCCTCAGTTTGTCTCTTGTAGGATTTCACCTTCATTTGCAGCTTGTCCACCAGATCCTGCAGCCTGAGAATATTCTTACGGTCTTCCTCAGACTAAAGCAGTTGGTAAGCAGGAAAAAGAGTAAATGATTTCCCCACCATGTGAGTTAGCAATTCCCCTTGGCAATCAAGTGCAAAAATTTTTAGTTCCCGCGAGAGGGTGTGTCAGCCCAAGGCGGCCTCCTGCCCTACCTGGTAGGTCAGCTCCTTCACCCTCCTCTCGTACTTGCGCACACCCTTCACGGCTTCAGCGCTGCGCTTCTGCTCAGCATCAACCTCCCCTTCCAGCTCCCGCACCTGCAATGAGCACCCCATCTTTGGAGCTTCCCTGCTGGCTACTTACGTGACGTGCTCACTCATGCACAAATAAAAGCCCCACGCACTCTGGCCTCCAGCTTCTGGATTTGCTTCTTGCCTCCCTTCAGGGCCAACTGCTCGGCTTCATCCAGACGGTGCTGCAGGTCCTTCACCGTCTGGTCCAGGTTCTTCTTCATCCTCTCCAGGTGGGCGCTGGTGTCCTGCTCCTTCTTCAGCTCTTCTGCCATCATGGCCGCCTGATGAGAGCAAAGGATCAAAGCCATTTTCAGGCTGGAGACATCCTGGGAACTACACATCCACCGTCAGCAGTGAGAAGAGCCCCCGACTCACATCTGTGATGGCCTTCTTGGCCTTCTCTTCAGCATTGCGGGCTTCCTGGATCGTGTCCTCCATTTCACCCTGAATTTGGGCAATGTCGGTTTCCAGCTTCTTCTTGGTGTTGATCAAGCTGGTGTTCTGCACAAAGAGAGATTGCAAGACTTGCATCCTGAGGCCTGCAATACCAAACCTACAGCCTGAGCCAAGTCTTTACTCTTCAGGCTTGCAATTCAAGATCTGGAATTCTTTTTAAAAAGATTGTTTACAAAATGTCAGTGGTAGGCTCAGGTGATGGGTGCTGAGCATGCCTGTCCTTGTGGACAGCAGTAGTGAGGCCGTTCTAGTGCTCCTTATCCTCTGGTATGTAGCAGACCTCTCTGTTTATTAACTGTCAGCACAACTTCTTTTGCAACACACTCCTACCTGGGTATGGAGAAGCTGCACACGTTCAGTGGCATCCAGAAGCTCCTGCTCAGCCACTTTCCTCAATCGCTCCGTCTGCTCCAGGGCTGCCCGTAGTTCCTCAATTTCAGCCTGCAACAGGTTTGCTCTGCGCTCCACCATGGCCACCTGCTCCTTCAGGTCCTCCTGTGTCCTGAGAGCATCGTCCAAGTGTATCTGGGTATCCTGTAAAAGAGGCAAGAGAATTTGCAAGGTGGCAGCGTGTGCTTGGGTGCCAAAAATGTCAGCGAAGGCTCTTCTCTTTCTGTAGCTTTGCTGAACAGACCTTGAGCACTGCCTGTGTGTTTCTCAGGTTCTTTTGTGCCTCTGCAGCCACGCGGTTGGCATGGCTCAGCTGGATCTCCATTTCATTCAGGTCTCCCTCCATCTTCTTCTTCAGACGCAGGGCTTCATTCCTGCTCCTGATCTCAGCATCCAGGCTGCTCTGTAAGGACTCCACGACTCGAAGGTGGTTTCTCTTCATCTGGTCGATCTCCTCATCTTTCTCTGCTATCTTCCTGTCAATCTCAGACTTCACCTGGTTGAGCTCAAGCTGGAGGCGCAGGATCTTCCCCTCTTCATGTTCCAGGGAAGCCTGGACAAGTCAGCAGGAACAGTGACTTAAACTACTGCTTCCTTCCTACGTAATCTCTTATACAGTACTTCACAAAATCTAGGCTTGCTTTCCTGACATTTCTGCAGATAAATACTCCCATACTTTCAGTCTGGACACCATTTATTAGCACTGTGTATACCTCAGCTTCCTCCAGGGAAGCTTGGAGTTCATATTTCTCCTGCTCAATCTCCTTCTTGACTTTCTCCAGCTCATGAATCGCCTTTCCTCCCTCGGCAATCTGCTCCGTGAGGTCGGAAATCTCCTCTGTGGGAGCAAAGACCAACAGCATGGTCAGGCACAGAGCAGAATGCAAAGGGCCCTGCCACACCAAGGTGACAGGCAGCTTTGCCAGCCTGCAGGCACAGACCCATACGGAAAGGTGGTAGTGCTGGATAGTGAGAAAGCCCAGCCAGGAGCAGAGGGCCAGGGACTTACGCTGCAAGTTCTTGTTCTCACGCTTCAGCGTTTCCAGGTGGTCCAAGGACTCCTCATAGGCATTCTTCATCTTAAACAGCTCTGTGCTGAGAGACCGAGACTCCTTCTGGGAGGCTTCCAGCTCAGCCTGCGTTTCCTCGTACTTCTGCTTCCATTCTGCCAGGATCTGAAGAGAAACAGGACCTCAGTGTGGATGTGGCAATCAGGAGGGGATGCTCTGCCCAGGAACCCCAGGCCTGGAGCCCAAAAGACCTTGTCAAAGTTCTTCTGCTTCTTATCCAGAGCTGCGCAGGCAGCATTTGATCGCTCCACATCAATCATCAGGTCCTCCACTTCATTCTGCAGTCTCTGCTTTGTCTTTTCCAGGGAGGCACATTTGGCATTCACACCTTCGACATGTTCCTCTGCATCCTGCAGGCGCTGTGCCAGCTTCTTCCTGGGAGGAGATAAGCACAGCTCTGGGTTAGAGCTTAGAGGGGAGCCGATTTTGCAGTGTTCATGAGAGGGCAGCTGGCCACTTTGGGGGCTTTGAGCCTAGCGTTTTTCAGTGTTTTTTCTGTTCCAAGATTGCATGCAGCCCAAAGGGTCTATCACTTCTGTGTCTTACCACCTACTGAGTATTTGGCCTGTCTTAGCCTTTCTAGCCCTAAAGGCTACGTTTGTCCTTCCAATCTGCACTTTTTCCACAGCATGCTTTCCTCTTCCTCCCCCTCTCCCCTCTACCACAAAGACAGTATATCCCTGCCTTCGTACTACCCTTGTCCTAACCCACTCTCAGAGACTCCAGTTCCCCTTGACAGTCTCAGTCTTCTCCAGCCACTCGACATCCCACATTCCTCACGTACTTGGCCTCCTCCAGCTCCTCCGTGCGCTGAATAGCGTCCGTCTCGTATTTGGTTCTCCACTGGGCCACTTCGCTGTTGGCCTTGGACAGGGCACGCTGCAGCTCCCCCTTGGCTTCCTGCTCCTCCTCATATTGTTCCCGGAGCAAGTCACAGTCGTGGCGAGCGGACTGCAAGGCGTGGGCCAGGGCGTTCTTGGCCTGTGGGGACATTGGAATTGGTAGCCTCAATACTTGTCTTGAGATGCCTCTTGACAGTAAAATTAGAATGAAACTCTAATTAGGCAAATGCAAAGCTGGGAGCTGATGAAGCCTTCATCAATGTATTCTGGAGGATCAGGATGTGTTAGTGACAGGTGCTCTGGGGACAGTAATCTGCTGTTCCTGTCAATGTTTTGACGTATGTGTCTGAATCCCGTCTCAGAGAGTATCGTCAGCATCTCCTGAAAGCCTTGTGGATGACTTCCTCTAGCATGACAATCATTACGCTTCCTTCCCTCTCTAGCTTATGAGTGGGGATATGTGCATTACTGGTGTTCCCTCCAGTACTACATGTGTTTGGGGAAAGATTGTTGAACCAATCTTGGATCAGACAGGGTTCTCCGGACGCTTTTAGGGATGATGTAGGTTGTGGACAGTAGGGTGCTTCCAGACCTTTATTTCTTCCTCTAGATGTCTCTTGAGTTCCTCAATCTGTTGGGTAAATCCTTGCTTGCCCCTAGACAGCTGAGAAATCAGAGCATCTTTTTCCTCCACCTGGCGTGAATATTCACCTGAGAAGGGTAAAGTAAAAAAAGGTAACTAGACTATTAACAATATGACAGTTTCTGTCTGTAAACCTGCGTAGTCAGGAGTGGCCTGGAGAGGTTATACCAGTTGTCACTTTGCACCCTCTGGTATGCTCATGGCACGCAGATCCTCCTATTACCCCTCAGGAAAGAGGATGTCTCACCTGATTCTGTCTGCAGACGAGCTCTTTGAGTATTGAGGTCATTGATCATGCGCTGATTCTGCTCCTCCTTAGTTTTAATCTCACTCAGCTGATCCTCCAGAGTGCGGCACATCTTCTCCAGATTTGCCTAGATAGCAAACACAAGGAAGGAAAGGAGATGAACACCTGCACTCTGCCTTATTCTCACAGCAGGGATTTTTTTTATGAGAATGTGGCTGGTAGGCATAGCCTATGTGCCATACCTGGGCCCTGTGAGCATGTCCTACTGCAACTCTATACCTTGGCTTTGGAGACAGACTCCATGTTACTGGCCAAGTCGTCAATCTCCATCTTCAGCTCGCTCTTCTCCTTCTCCAGCTTCTGCTTCACTCGCTGCAGGTTGTCGATCTGCTCCCCAAGCTCAGCTGTGCTGTCCGCGTGCTTCTTCCGCAGGGCGGCAGCTGTGGCTTCGTGCTGCAGCGTGGCCTCTTCGAGGTCACGGCGCATCTTCTGAAATTCTGCCTCACGCTTCTTGTTCATCTCAACCTGAGCTGCGGTAGCCCCTCCTGCTTCTTCCAGGCGCTCGCTGATCTCCTCTAGCTCCCTCGAGAGGTCAGCCCGATGCTTCTCTGCTTTTGCCCGAGAGGTTCGCTCTGCCTCAATTTCCTCCTCCAGTTCCTCAATACGAGCCTGGGGAACATTAGGGGACCCTTCACACCCATGCCCTCTTCCTACCTGACCTGAGACTGGGTGAGAGAGGGGAAGGAACAAAGACTTGCCTGCAGCTCCTTGATCTTCTTCTGTAATTGCATGCCCAGAAGTTGCTCATCCTCAATTTTGCTCTGGATCTGGCTGATTTCAAAGTCTTTCCTTTGGGCAAAGCAAACCATGTCAGAGCTCAAAGCAAAAAGACAGGTGCACCAGCCCAGCACTCAGGTGCCCCACAGCCCCACTTACTTCTTCAGCTTCTCATCCAGCTGCTGCTTATCATTTTCCAAATCCATTATGCTGTCATGGGCCAGCTTCAGGTCTCCTTCGAGTTTCCTCTTAGCTCTCTCAAGGTCCATGCGCAGTTTCTTCTCTTGCTCCAGGGACCCTTCCAGCTAAAACAAACAAGACCATCAGTGCTCTGCTGGCTATGCTTTCCTCTACGAGTTTTTCTTTTTCATTTAGCTGCACATGTGCTTACGTCATCCACTTGCTGCTCCAGCTTGGTTTTAGCTTTGGTCAGCGTATTGACTTTGTCCTCTTCTACCTGCAGGTCATCCAGTGTCTGCTGATGGGCCTCTTGGAGGGCTTTCTTCTCTTTTGTCAGCTTGGCAATGGTCTCGTCCAGGGCTGCCATCTCCTCTGTGAGGTTTTTCACCTGTTGATTGTAAGAAAGTGCCAAAAGTCTGTGTAGAAGACTTGACTGCTTAGTGCAGTGACCTTTTCACTTTGCAGTGCTTAGCCAGGAGCTTGTTTTTCATTTGGGCTGCCTCGCTGCCCCACTGTGATGCTCCTGGTATGTTCCAAACCTAGCTTTGTTCTGAGGATACCAGGCTGATGTGGGAGGCATCTGTCCCTTCAGCCTTTATGTGACCCCCTGTGTGTGTACCTTGTTTTCAGTGGCATGCTTTTCCTTCTCCACTTTGGCTAGCGTTAACTCGAGGTCATCAATATCTTTCTTCAGCTCAGAACATTCATCCTCCAGTTTTCTCTTCTTGGCTGTCAGCTCGGCATTAATTTCCTCCTCATCTTCAGCCCTTTCAGTCACCTCCTTAATTTTGGCTTCCAGCTGGATTTTGGTTTTGATGAGCTGGTCACATCTTTCCTCAGCATCAGCCAAGCTATCTGCCTCCTGGTGAGGAGACACAAATTTTTATGAGTTGTAATGTTTTGAAGTTTCTCCGCTCTGTCTGTTGTATCACTGAGTAGGTGTGTATTAAAATGGGCACTGAACCTGGCCTTCCACTCCAGCAACTGGAAGATCTTGCCCGGTGTCTACCGGGAAAGCTTGTCATCTGGAATCAACATTGATTCCAGATTTTTTGTGTCTCTAAAAATGCCTCACAGAGAGGGTAGCTTTTTCTTTTTAATTCACTCATCATGAACCTCATAATATTTGGGGAGTAAAGGCTTTGTGAGAATAATTCAGTGGAGCAAGCGGTGTTTTGTTTGGTGTGAAGAAACCGCCTTTTCCTAACTGAGTTTGAATGGAAACTATCCATGTTTCTGAAAGTAATCAAGGCCGCCTAGTATTGCTGGACGTAGGAAAAGTGGGTCCTTCTCAGGTTTGCCTTTACTCTGTTAGACAGATACACTGCTTTGAAAGGTGAGTAGATGGAGATACTTCCCTTCCAGTTCAGAGCTCTCTGCTGTGGATTACATGTTGGCTAGTGTTACATGGCTCTTTCCTCAGACAGCAGGAATGCCGAGTCTCATGTGGGGCTGCCCTGAGCCTCACCATGCCCCTGCCAGTGCCTGTTTACTCAGAGTGCCTTAGAGTGTGTGATTTAGACTGTTTTCTACTGCACGGTAGTCAGCTTCCTGCAAGTCTCTGCTTAGGGTAAGAAGCGTTCTGACTGTGTAATATTCTTTTCCCAGGGACAAATGAATGGTGATACTCACTGCCTGGACTTGGAGCTGCAGGTCATTTTTCTCCTGCAGTAAGGTCACCATTTTCTCCTCCAGCTCCTTCCTCTTTGCCTCAGACTTCGCAAGCTCCTCCTTGATTTTCTCAAACTCTTGTTTCATGTTGGCCATCTCCTTCTCAGATTCTGCACTCTTCAGCAAGGGCTTGATCTTGAAGAACAGCTTCATCCAGGGCCAGTGCTTGACATTCATGAATGCACGAACATTATACTGGATACAGAAAATGGCGTCCCTGAAATACAATGCACATGGCTATTGCGTACTCTTTGGGTGGTGAATTTAGACTCCATTAGCCAAGACCCATGCGAACATGATACATGGGTGAGAAATGCCTACCTCCTCTCCACCATTCTCCGATACTCCACTCTCATCAGGAAGCCCCTGCACCTGGCTTGTGTCCTGGTCATAATCTCTGCTAGTTTCTCATCTCTCATCTCCTCCAGAAGACCTACCAGCCCAGCTTTGAAGAACACCTCAAGTAACAGAACATTGTAGCACATGAGCCTCAGTGCATAACAGAGGCACACAGTGTTTGAACGCAGGACTTTTTCCTACCTTGGTGTGACCAAATCTGTACTGGGTGTGGTCCACATCAATGGACGCAAGAAGCTTCTCTGAAGCCTTCTTGCTGTCCATGAACTGACCTTCTGGAATAGCACTTATATTAAGAACTCTGTATCTGTAGGAGAAAGCAGAACATGAAGAAATCCATATTACTGGAACCACCAGTGCAACTGAACGCTACAGGCTTCTCAGCAACAGCTGACTGTCTGACCGAGTAATGTCATGTATTAGAGACAGTCCATTCTTTCAAGATAGTGTCAGTGAAGATTTCATACTGTTACCTCAGAGTCCAAGGGAGTCCTGATCATCAACATAAAATCAATCAACAACTCACAATAAAACATGTCTATGTTACTACATAGGTCCTTTTTGAAATATAACGTTTCAAGTTTCTTAAGGTACTCAGGCTATATAGTTTGTTCTGAATGGGGAGAAAGATGGAGCACTCTTACCTTTGTTTGAAGTCAGCATACAGGACTCTGCTGGGGAATCCTTTCCTGCAAATTCTGATCCCTTCCAGCACACCATTGCATCGCAGCTGATGCAGCACCAGCTCATGCTCCATGGCACCTAACAGATACCACCATTAGTGACTACCCTATTGTCTGATACTCAGGAGAAGAGCTTTTGTGCCTTGAGTTTTCCTCCTATTGGATCTCCTTACCAGGTGTTTTAGTTTCATTTGGGATGATGCATCGTACAAAATGGGGGTGAGTGCTGCGTAGATTTGTCATCAGCTTGTTTAAATTCTCCTGTGAGATTACAAGGTCAAGTTTAGATCAACAAATGAAAGATCTGCATCCCTGCATCTGCATATATTTCATCTATCGAAAGGAATTAATAGTCTGTCAGATTTAAATTAGATTGCAAAATTTCCATATTAAAGTACAAAAGCTTACGCCTTCATCCATCTTTCACTGTTGACCATTACTATTAAAAGGAAATATAATTTGGTTACTGTGTCATCAGAATTTATCATATACAAAACCTGGGATATAACTCATTTGATACCCTGAGACTCATTGCTTTGAAAGTCACAAACAATTCCCTATGCTTGCCCTCCTGAACCAATATACTGGTTAGGCATTTATATGTGATAACCTTAAAGCCAGCCTCTGTGTTCTTCACAGCTACTCCATTACTTATTAATCATGCATCGTAGGAATATTGAAAATATTCAGAAGTCCAAAATCTCTATTTGGTAAAACACTCTGAACTCGGTGCAATAGCTGAAAGAAATTGACCTATTTCAATGTCATATTTAGCTTAAAAAACAGAGGTGCATGAAAAAAGATATGAATGACAAATCCTCAACCGTTTGAAACAGTTTTCTTTTTGATATATTGAGAGAATATCATTCCATGTTGAAAATAGAAGAAACTAGTCCATCATTTAAAGGGAAAGAAAATTTGCCTATAGTACATAATCTTCTTCTTCCTCTTGCTATAGGACTTCAAGAATTATAACATCATTTTTCACATTTTAAATTCCCTTTCTTCAAGTAAAAAAAGACAAAGTGAGGAAACCAGTATGTACCCGGAAAAGAGCTGACACAGTCTGGAAAGAAGAACCCTTCTTCTTCCCTCCCTTTTTGCCACCAGCCTCTGCAAATGGAAGAAAAGAAAAAAAAGTATTAAAATATGGATATTGCATATTGGAGACTACAGAACACAAATCAACTTTAAATGTTTAGTGTTTACTGCTTTAATTCTGTGTCAACATTGTCCCACACTCAAAATACAGTTTTCACAGAGCTGACCTGCATCTGCTCCACCATAGTTGGCAAAGAGTAAGGCCAGTGTCTTCAGGGATGATTTCTGGTACAACCAAATGACAGTTTCATTCAGGGGATCTTTGTTCTTCTCCAGCCAGCCAGTGATGTTGTAGTCCACTGTACCAGCATAGTGTATCAGGGCGAAGTGGGCCTCAGCCTTGCCTTTGACAGGCTTGGGCTTCTGGAAGTTGCTGGACTTGCCCAGGTGCTGGTCATAGAGCTTGTTCTTGAAAGAGGTGTCAGTTGCCTTGGGGAACATGCACTCCTCTTCCAGGATGGAGAAGATGCCCATGGGCTGGAAGACATTACAACATACAAGAGGGAGAAACATATTCCTTGGTTGGAAAGATCCTAGTGTTAGGACAGAAAGCTGTGAAATAAATCAGAAGATACAGTTGCTTCTGTTCTTTTCTGGGCAACGTGTCACAGAAAATTAACTGAGGTTCACCATTTTTCATCCTTGGTGTTTCACCTTTACTTGTGGAACCACTTTTAACCATTGCTGACAACATTACAAATTATGGAAACACAGAGCACTGTAATAACTGAAATTTATCATTTTAATCCAGACATAAACAAATTCTTTATGTATCCCTCAATAACTAGACAATTCCAACATTAATGCACCTGAACAGGAAGGATACCTTCTCAATCAGCTCAATGCAGGCAGCCAGGTCCATCCCAAAGTCAATGAATGTCCATTCAATTCCTTCCCTCTTGTACTCCTCCTGCTCCAGCACAAACATGTGGTGGTTGAAGAACTGTTGCAGTTTCTCATTGGTGAAGTTGATACACAGCTGCTCAAAGCTATTGAACTGCCAAATGTAAAAAAGATGCAATGTTATCAAAGTTCAGCCATCACCACAAGGCTTTTCCCTGTGTAGTTTTGATCCTTCATGTGTCTCTTCAGACAAATACAAGGCCCCTTCCCTGTCTGTTCTCCCAGAAATACTTCCATGGGACTGTACTTGCATTCTGAAGAGAGAAAAGACCTCTAATTCGTTGTAATGTAGTGATTTTTTTGTTTGTTATCATTCCATATAATATGGATACTTTAATTATGATAACTATCCCTTATCCCTTTGGAATCCCTTAATTCTAAAGAAAATTTAGTAAATAACTCCAGCACAATTTCTCTTATTAGAACAAATTTATTACTAGACTCTGGCTCTCCCGAAACTCTCATCATGAAGACTGCCTCAATTTGCTACTCAAATATTTTTCTGTTCTTAAGAGAGTGGTTCTAGATATTTCCATGCACTGGTATGGAAGCTTTTGGGGTTCTTTCAACAACAGCATGAGCATTTCCTAACCTCTTTCAATAATTTCCACCAACAGCATGATCATTTCTAATCTCTTTCAATGTTTTCCACATCTTTGGCCCATATAACTTTGTCACAGATTTCTTCCTTTTTTCTTTTAACTAAGCTTGATATTCTTGCATGCTATGGCATTAGTTTCCTGTTAAGATCTAACTGTTGAAATGGCCAATCTCTTCAATAGTGAGATCTCTTGATGACTGTATTTTTTACAAACAATCTGACTCTTCATGAAAGAAGTCTTAGAATTTTCTTAACATCCATTGTCCCCTCCATGAAGCTGTTGTGAAATCCTTGTTCCTTACATCAAAGATCTCAAAGCCGGCAATGTCCAGGACACCAATGAAGTACTGTCTGGGTTGCTTGGTATCCAGCTGTTGGTTGATACGAACAACCATCCACAAGAACATCCTCTCATAGACAGCTTTTGCCAGAGCACCTACAGCATTGTGCACCTAAAGCAAAGGGGAAATACAGAAAAGTTACTGCACAGACAAATTTTAAGGAATTTTAACTGTCTGAAGAGAAATTCTGAGGTATAACTATGTATTCATAGTAACCAATTATTTTACCTGTTCCACAGTTTGACCTTTGGTCACAAATTCATTCCCAACTTTGACTCGAGGAGAACACATGGCTTTGAGCATGTCAGCTGAGTTCAGACCCATTAGGTAGGCAGCCTTGTCAGCAACTGGAAGAAAAGAGAAACAAAGAAAAAATTGGTCATTGGACAGGGACTGGAAATTGATCGATGGCTGTCTCAGAAATGACACCACTATTCAAAATTCTTGACTGCAAATCTTTGAATCTAGTATCACAACAAGTATATTGAATACAGGAAACCTGTGAAAGCCAATATTGGTATTTTTTTGCAAGTAGTTATCAGTAAGAAAACTTTCCTTGAGTATTTTAACTAAATTTATAAACTGAAGCAATGCTTTTAATAACTTTCGCTTTAAAAATACATGAAGATTGAAACTAGGCATCTTAGTCAAGATCTAAGAATGCTCTTATATTTAAATAGGCCATGGTCTGCACTGCCAATAGCAGAAGTACGTGCTTGCCAGAAAATATTCTAGAGTCTATGTATGAAAATAGGGAAGCTTCCTCTTCAAAAGAGTTTGTCAAAACCCTCTGCATGCTAAATGGAAAAATACATGGAACTAGCCAATCAAAAAGCTAACTGCAGGGTTATCATTCAGTAAGATAGGCCAGGGATCAGAGAATCAGCTTCACAGCTTCATGGACACTAAAAGAAACATTATTTAGTTTTCACTTTATTAAGCTATAGCATTTGTCATGTCTAAAAAAATGTATTTCCCAAAACTGATTTCTTTATTAAAAGGTCATTTGCTAAGAACCTTCTGTGCCATCCGGCTCTGCCTGCTCCTCTCTTTGTTTCTGCTTGAATTTCAGGTTCCCGTAGTGCATGACAGCCCCTGTCAGCTTGTAGATGGCAGTCTTTTCATCGGCAGTGAAGCCCAGGATGTCAATGGCACTCTGCAGTTGAAACAATGAATTAAAATACATGTCCTTAGTAGGTCACCTATGTCACCTTCAAGACATGTACAGTAGGTACCTTTTTCCTGTGTTACTTACATCTGTAGCCATGAGCTCCTCCTGGTCATCGATACTGGGAACACTGACCTCACCTTGACTCACATAGTGGAAATCATAAGGGTTGGTGGTAATGAGGAGCATGTCTGAAAGCAGGAAAAGGCAAGGCACAGGCTTAGTTTTGCCAACCAGGTAATAGAGGGAACTGTTGCTCAGTGGTCATCCTCAAAAAGACATAATGATCCCTCCTACCAATTAGCTCTGGCTTCTTGTTGGACGTGATTTGATAAAATATGTGGTAGCTTCTTTCTGCCTTGAGCTGGAAAGTGACTCTGGACTTCTCCAGCAGATCTGGAAAGGAAGGTAGAAAGAGTTAGGCACAGGAAGGCACACGGAAGTGGGTCTTTAGGAAGGAATGGGATCAGGCCAGGAGAGTCTCTTACAAGTTTCAATGTCAGCAGAAGCCAGTTTGCCTGTAGCTCCAAAGTGGATTCTGATGAATTTGCCCTGTTAAGGAGAAGCAGCAGCATTTCAGCCTGGATGGGTTCTTTTGACATCTCCTTTATGTGGAATACTGCCAGGGCCATCACTTATCTTGTAATGAGAGGGAGAGATTTTGTCCAAAGCCACAACTTACAAAGCGTGAGGAGTTGTCGTTCCTCACGGTCTTGGCATTTCCAAAGGCCTCCAGCAGTGGGTTGGCGCTGATGATTTGATCCTCAAGCGTTCCCTGCAGGATGATAATTATTGCTGGTTATCCTTTCCAAAAATCATGTCAGGAACAGAGGAAAGCTTTGATTCAAGACAGTATCTATTAATTTACCTGCATTTTGCCTGACTGCTCCTCCTTCTTCTTCTCCCCACTCGCCGCAATTGTTGCAAAGTACTGGATGACACGCTTTGTGTTCACAGTCTTCCCTGCACCAGATTCTCCACTGTCAAACCAAAGACAGAAGCAGAGAGCATGTGGTCAGGCAGAAGGTCCTCAGCGCCAGGCAGCCCCATGGGGACCTGAGGAAGGATGTACATACGTGATGAGGATTGACTGGTTCTCACGATCTGTGAAAAGACAGGAAGAGTTTTCTTAGTGCTCCTCAATTGCAGAGAAATAAAAATCTATGAGATAAACTAACTGTGAACTGAAGCTTTGTTAAAGTGCAAGCAGACTAGATAGCCAATTCCACTTAAAATGCCCTGGAAACATGTCACTTAACCCCTTTCAAGATTTTTTTAAGTGCCCCCAATAAAAATATAAAGTCTTGTTTGGATATGGATGTAAGATAAAATATATTAGGTTTTTAAAAATATGATTCTCCTTTAATCAAGAGCAATATTTCTGTGTATAAGAAAGAAACAAAACCAAATATTACTTTGTAATGTCAGTATGATTAAAGTGACTAAAACAATGTAAAATGAATTGGCATTTTCTTGGGACTCAAGAGCCTTCTGAGATCAGACCATAGTCCCTCCTGAGTTCAGACCATAGTCCCTCCTGAGTTCAAGGATTTTTTGAACCAGGCATAGTATCATTGTATGCAATGGTTTGGGTAGACTTTGCATGAATTCATCTCCTTACTTTAGGCACTGAAATAGACCTCTAGGACATATGATTTTCTTAATATAGAATATCCAGGACTCAAGTATCTTGTATGCAATTTGTCATTCCCTTTGCTTTTTTAAAAAATGTTTCAACTGACAATTGCTTTGATGCTTCCTAGCTGTTCAAATGTTAGACAGAAGGAAAGAATTAATTCTGATTCTGCTTTCTATACAACCCTTGATTTCTATACAATTCTTGATTTTACAAATTTCTGTCATATATCCCCTCAGTATTCTCTTCTCTGTCATCTACTTAATTGTTATACATACTGAATTTATTTCATGCCTATGAATATTGTTTTGTCTGTCGGTGAACATTTCCAGGTCCACTATCTCCTTTTTTAACATGAGAAAACTAGAACTGACTGCATTATTCAAGATGTCGATGTTCCACTTTTTAACTGAATATGATATCATGGAACTATTGCCCTTTTTAATCTCTCTTTTTTTTCCCCCCCAAGTAATTACTAAAGTTCATTTTGTTTTCTTCTGCCCTAATGAGCACTGAGCCAAAATTTCTGTATCATCATTCATTGTAAGTCTGAGATCTTTGAGATTTAATTCTTGAGAAGTAACAGCCATTTCTTAGCTAACCGTTCTGCCAATCTTCCATTTTCCATTGCGTGTCCTGCCTTTTAGGCTCTCCCTCCTTCATCTGACAAACTCTTATCATTTGCAGTTCTAAGATGGTAAAAAAGCACTGATAGTGCACTTATTTGGATTTGGAACTTCAATTTACAGTGATTCTTTCTTACTTTCTGACATGGATATTATGTTAGTAATGTTTGATTCCATGCTTTTTGTTAAGATAGAGCACCAACACTTCTGTAGCACTGCTAATTCTGCTTTCCATCAGACTTTTTACTCCACAGTTACAAAACCTAATTTCTAGACTTCCTTCTACAGCATTCCCAGTGTGCTTTCTGTGCTATTTATCTCATTTAAAGATGGGCATTCTAGTTTACTCAGATGACATAAATGATGTAAACATGACTCCATATATTCAAAGATAATCTGCAAAGAAAAGGAAGATTTTTCCTGAATTGCATGCTGCAATATCATTTGAAGGGATATCAAGCAACTCACCATTTAACATGAACTGATAGGCATTGTCAGAGATGGAGAAGATGTGTGGAGGGGCCTCCTGGCGCTTCTTGCCTCGGTAGGCCAACACCACCTCCGGGTTGTACACCGGCAGCCACTTGTAGGGGTTGACAGTGACGCAGAAGAGACCCGAGTAGGTCTGTGAGGAAGGGAGACAGCACGTTGGCTTCCACTTAGCCTGGCAGAGCAGTTCCTCCTAGCTACCCAGAGGAAGACTGCTGCTGCTACTTACGTAGATCATCCAGGCTGCATAACGCTCTTTGAGGTTGTACAGCACAGCGGGTTCATGGAGGTGGGTCATCATGGCCATGTCCTCGACTTTATCATACTTGGGAGGGTTCATGGGGAAGACCTGATCTTCCTTCACGGTCAGAGTCTGCCAAGGAAGAGAGACTGATATATGTCAGCTAAGAGCCCAGAGTGGGAATCAAATTCTGTTCTCAAGCCTTGTTTTTTACTCACCTCTCCTGCTTCAGACTTGACCGTGACCTTCCCTGATTCCCTGCTCTGGATTGTCCCTTTCACAAAGGATTCTTTGGGGTGGGCCACAAAGACGGATGTCTTGGCATCAAAAGGCTTGTTCTGGGCCTCGATTCTCTCCTTTTCTGACTTTCGGAGGTAAGCAGCTGCCTCCCCAAAGACAGCCATCTCAGAGTCTGGAGAAGTCATGTCTGCACTTTACTGAAGACAGTTCAGCAGAAGACTATGAGTGGGAAAGAAGACATTTTCTATCAGTTAGACAATAGTTTTCTGTGCGAGTGATGAAATTTCTTACATATGCTATCTTTCCAGTCATTTTCAATAACACCTTTTGAAAGGTAGTTTTGATTTGAACACATAAGTACTTACATCCCACTTGAGAATGAGACAGCATTCTAAATAATTTTAGTCTTCTAAGTATGAACAGAGTTTTTAATATTGATTACAATTTTGCAATATTATCATACTGGTGGGTGTTTTGCAATTTTACTATTGGTATACTGAAGAACTCAACCTAAAGCAAATCTCTCTCTTCTGTTGCCCTTAATTATCAGCAATGAGTCTCAAGAAGTCCTTCCATTGCCCAAGATCTGTGGAAAGTGAATTTACTTACTTTCACACTTTATACATCTTATCAGGCTCAGTCCAATCTTTTCTGCAATGAGTATGAATACAAAAAATGGGGCATGAATATAATAAAATTACCTCAATGTAATTGAACTAACAGTTAATAACTTACGATGTTGCCTGTCATGACATCAGAGATGCTAAGTCAGTTGCTAGTGTATTAACAAGTTGGTAATTTTCTTCTTATGTTCCATTGTATTCCAGAGATAAATTTTAAGTTAGAAATAAAAAGATGTCATAGAAATCAGATTGAAAATTCCAGCTATCAGAACGAAGCCCACCCTTCTGGTTATCAGAAGCAATCAGAATGCAATGAGATATGCAAGATAAAGAGAAATTGCTCAGTCTCAGCAATTCTACAGAACCCATACACTTACCTTGAAACTTTCAGTGAGAGCAAGGAAAATAGTCCCAACGAGATTTTATAGAATCTGGTATGCAGATGCTCTGGATTCTTCCTCTTTCTTCGGTCAAAGCATTTTTGGCCAACCTTCTTTGGCAAAGCATTGTTTGGCAGACTTACCTAAAGACATAATTGTCCTTTGATTTGAATAGATATAATTAGAAATTTTTTATATCTTACCAACTATGTGGCTATAGCTACTATAAATAATTTGACAAGACAATTAAGGAGGGAATCTCGGTCAGTTAAGGCACTTAGAGAACTTGGATGCAGGACTTATGGATTATGCTGACATATTCTGGGTCACTTTCTGATCCATCCAAGATAGATTGGTACGCACTGCTGCAACAATTTAAACTATACAATGCAGGTGGCAGCATTTATCTTCTTCACATGATGTTGTTAGGTTTATAAAGAAATACTTGAAAAATAACTGTATACCAAAACCTACAATTCATTGTGACTAAACCCAAGGTGTTTTTCTTGAAAATAGAAAACCAGAAACCTAATGTAGCTCAGATTCCTGCAGGGACAATATATCAGCTCTTGAAATGCTCATGTACAGAGTGCTTGAGATGATTTCCAGGGTCCTGAGATAAATACAGATGCTGATGGATATAATGATAATATAAAGATAGATATAAAGGTACATTATATTTAAAAGATATTAAATTTCCCAGAAAGGTGAGGTATCTAAAGACATTCTGCATGTCCCTAATGATGAACAAGGAGTTGGAAATTGTTGTGGTATCCACTATATAACATATAAGAACAAAAGGTACCTTCTGATTTTAACAGCTAAAAATCACAGCATCCCCATATCTGTAAAAAAGGAAGTGTTTTCAGTTGAGCAAAAAGGTGAAATTCCTGATTTACAGAGTTCAGCCAGAGGAAATATGTAACAACTCTTACCTAGGCTGCTTTAAGATGTGTCAGATTTAAACACGTTCTTCCCCTGGTCATTGGCATTTTGGTTATTAAAAGAGCTCAGTGGATAACATGTGGGCAGAGTTAGAAAAATGGTGCATCGATCTGATGTAATATCCAGCATCAGGCAATGTCCTGTGCTTGTAAAGCCCATTCCAAGGAGGGCTGCAGCACTGCAGTGCCCACTTTTTTGGAGCCCAAACCCAGAGCTCACTGCTGAGCTCCATGCTCAGGACATGGGAAAGCTGATGGAAACACTCTGTACCTTGCCCAGGAGGAGCCCAGAGCCAGCCAGTGGGAAATGGTGAGCGCAGGGGTGCATCTGAAGTCCTGCCTCTCTGGGGACACCAAGGGGGGCTGGCGGGGCCACCTCCCTCCAGCGGGACCCAGAGCGCAACTCTGCTCCCCAGCGTGGGGCCAGCAGACATTGCTCTGAGGGGCTCTTGCAGCTGAGTCCGCGGGGTGCTGGGGTGCCACGTGGTGTCCAGCGGCCCAGTGGCTATCGGTCCTGGCTGAGGAGGGGACAGAAAGGTCTTGGCAGCTCAGAGCCCGGGGTTAAGAAGACCGTGCAAGAAGAGCAAGGGATGGCTGAGGCCTCTCCCAGGATGGGACAGCTGGGGGCTTTCTCCCCTCAGGTTGGGGACTGAAAATCTTTGACTTCCCAGTGGCCAATGACAAAGCCTATCTTCTCAATAGACCTCTTCTGGGGTTTTGCTGTTGTGTTGTCTAGGATGTTGACCCAGCTGTGTAACAAGCAGGAGTGAGGCACATGGCCAGGCAGCTCTGGGCATGCAGTCAGCCAAGGGAACATCTAGTTTGGAAGGGAAGCAGCCAGTGAGTTGAGGTGTCTCCAGGTGTGGACAGTCACTCAGCAGTGCTTTTAGCATGGAGGGCGTGGGTATAGGAGCTGCTCTGCCCACATAAGCTAGTGTTAGAAATGAAAACATTTTTTGAAAGTGCTCTTAGACTCAGAGAATGGTAACGTTTCCTATGAGACAGCCCATAAAATGGAAAAAGAGGGATTGTTACTCACTTGCCCATCTCTGTAACTCCTTCCCCATTGCCTAAACAACACAGTAGGTCATCAAATGGAGGTTTTAGATCAGCTAGTCAATAGGGCTATGAAGTATCAAAGACAATATAACTAGTACTAAGAGCTCTACAGGACTAAAAGGAAGGACCATGCAAGTAACATGGTCTACTTGGTTGAGCAGACTAGCCCACAGAGAATGAACAAACATGTTTTAAAATCCAGGCTGTCAGATGGGGAACTGCATAGTTCACTCTCCTGGAGCTGTGCATAAGCAGATCCAAAACCTTCAGTAGCTTCTTGGAGACATCAACTCTGTTACGACAGTACTACAACTTGGACCAATTAAAGTTTTTACTTTCATATCCTGCCTTAGCTTGCAGAAGACTTTCAGAAAGGCTAGCCTTAACATAAGTTCAGAGTTCTCAAATATGCAATTAGGAATTTGCAGAAATAGTTTAGTTCCTAAGTATCCTGAAAAGAAGAAGTAGTGTTTCTTCTTCATGAGCAAGCTTAACCTTGTTCTCTATAAAGTATGGCTATGAGGACTTCACTATGCATTTTTTACTTAAATAAAATGAAGACATCAAAGCTGTTCATGTTTTGCCTAGACAAGAGATAATCAGCAGAAGAAGTATAATTGAAAATGGATAGATGCGTGCCGGAGGAGAAAAACTTAACTGAAACAAGTTTGGGGGGTTTTTAATATGTGAGTTCTTGCTCTAAAATATCTAAGAAGTATTACCAGGGAAGAAAGGAGGCATGTAGAAAGGTTATTCTCAGTTCCTTTACAAGCAGGAGAAGTGTCTCTTATCTCCTGCAGGAAGGACCTGAGCAGTGTTGGAACAATCACCAGTATGTAAGAGCATATTTCCAGGGACTGTAGTTGGTTGTAACCAGAAGACTCATGGATCACAGCTGCTATTTTGCATCACGCAGGAACTACACACTGTGTGCATCTAAATTGTCTGGCAACTAGGCTTTGCAAAAAAATAAGTCCATTTGATTTGTGGTTTAAACTTATGATGAGCACCAGAAGTTGAACATGCATTGAGTGAGATGGCTGTAACTTCAGCATAAGACTAAGGAACTAACCAGACGTAGAGTAGTGTAAGGGCATCTGCTTGAATGATTTGATGTGAACTCATATCAGCAAATTCTTCAGCCCTTTCATCTGTGTCTTGACAGAAATTTTCAGGAACTCACTGAGATACTGTGTTCCTGACACACACCCCAAAAAATGGATATTTCCTGTCTGTTCTCCTTGCTCTGGGATTACAGGTTGTGAACTCCACCCTCACAGGCAAACAAGGCCTAGAATCATCTGATTAAGAGACAAAGGAACCTTGCTTACATGGGAGCACTGGGAGATTTCCACAAGAACTGGGCTGGCTTAGAAGTGTCCATCCAGTAAATAGACTACCATCACAGTAGATCTAGAAAGCTGTTAAAATGAAGTGTTTAAGACCCTTCATAGGTCCTACATAGGCAGAAGTCTCTGGAACCAATTGCTAGTAGTGTGCAGAGTGCATATAGGTGCAGATTACTGCTCAAAAAGGAACAAGCTGTTGTTAAATGGCAACTCAACTTTCAACTGAGCTCTTTTTACTGTTTGTTCTCTCAAGCTCTGCTTTATAACTGCGAGTTTAAAATATCATGGCAAGAAATTGGTATTAAAACACATTTAGGAAGATTCCAAAAAATTTCCGAAATCCGTCATATGGTTGCAGTCATAGGGGTTTGTCTTTTTCCTTAAATTTCTAATTAAAAAATTTCTTCATGTCCTGGTTTCAGCTGGGATAGAGTTAATTGTCTTCCTAGTAGCTGGTACAGTGCTATGTTTTGAGTTCAGTATGCAAAGAATGTTGATAACACTGATGTTTTCAGCTGTTGCTAAGTAGTGTTTAGACTAAAGTCAAGGATTTTTCAGCTTCTCATGCCCAGCCAGCGAGAAAGCTGGAGGGGCACAAGAAGCTGGCACAGGACACAGCCAGGGCAGCTGACCCAAAGTGGCCAATGGGGTATTCCATACCATGTGATGTCACATCTAGTATAGAAACTGGGGGGAGTGGGGGCAGGGGATCGCCGCTCGGGGACTAGCTGGGTGTCGGTCAGCAGGTGGTGAGCAATTGCACCGCACATCATTTGTACATTCCAATCCTTTTATTATTACTGTTGTCATTTTTTAGTGTTATCATTATCACTATTAGTTTCTTCTTTTCTGTTCTATTAAACTGTTCTTAACCCACGAGTTTTACTTCTTTTCCTGATTTTCTCCCCCATCCCACTGGGTGGGGGGGAGTGAATGAGCGGCTGCGTGGTGCTTAGTTGCTGGCTGGGGTTAAACCACGACACTTCAAAAGCGTACCCATCTTTGAGGTGTCCTTACAGACTACACCTAGTGCACTTGTCTATTTTTCTGTTAGTTGGGTTGTACAACTAAGGTGATTGCTAATTTATCAGGCACATCAAGGATATAGATGTTCGACAGGGTTGAACAGTAAACTGCTCAGTGCTTGGCATTAAAAAATTCAGTGCCAATAAAATGAATGACAGTGTAAATTCAGTAAGTCCTGCTGGAGCGAACAGTAATTAAAGGCTTTTGCTAATTGTGAAGATAAATAAGACATATTTAACATTTAACATTTCATTTGAAAACTGTAATATCATACAATATTCTTTTCCCAGTTCTCATCAACCAAAATTTCCCTGCTTTTCCACAGATGCTGTTGAGATGCATATATTTTAAGCAAGAAAAAATGATTGACATCAATGGCAGCTGTGACAGAGCATGTGATGTTGATCACAAGATAGACATGAATTCCCAGTACAGATTTAGAAGGAAAGGCCTTTGCCACTTGGATTAGATTTGAAGATGTTGCAAAAAGAAAAGAGATCAGAAGACAATACATGTAAAAGAGACTAAGAGGAAAAAAGTTCATTGCTTCTTTGCCAGTGAGAATGTCTGTGTATGATTATCACTTGTAACCATATACTCTAACGGTTCTTTCTAGAGACTAATAGTGATATTAATGAAAGCTTGCAGGCAGTCTATCCTTGAAAGCCCATGTTCCATAGGACAGGAAACTCCTGCAAAGAAAATCGTAGTGTTTAATCATCTAGCCACTCATATGAGTGTGAAAAGCTTCTGGGCTACACAACATTTGCTTTTCTATCTTTCTGAAATACCTATGAAAGGCAGCTCTTTGAATGCTAGCTCTTCATAAAGGATCTGCTGAAAGAAGCAACAATGCCTTAATGCAAAAAGAAAAATTAAATAGATCATGCCCACCACTAACTTTCTCCCAGTACTGTTACTGTCTCTGCAGGGCTGGACTCCACTGCAGGGGAAAGCAAACCACAGCACAACCAAAAAGAGAAGAGGCAGAGTAAGAGCAGTCCCTGGATACAGAATGTCCTGCTCAGCGATGTGGCGTGGGCAAGGTGCTGCAGTGCTGACATTTCCAATGGAGAAGAGATTCAGGCATGCTGAAAATAGAACCATCTTGAGAAAGAGATGAGGCAGCTGCCTCACTCTCTGCCAGCCCTTAAGATATGACTTCTCCTCCATCAGGCTCTGTGTTAGCAGACAGAGGGAGAGAATACATAGCAACACACCATAGTCAAAGTGAAAATATGTACATAGACAGGGATCTCCAGCCCATGTCCAGTCAAAATCTCACAGTGAGTTTTATATTTAGATTTGCATTGTGAACTGGAGATTTGCATTTATAACATTCCTGTGTGAAAGGAAATTTCACAGCCTGGAAGTGTGCTACCTTCTTCATTAACTTTATCTATGAGTTTAATGTGATCATTAGTGGAAGAAACCTCATGGCTCTTGTTCAGGTGTCAGAACCTCCTACCAAAAATAAACCTGGGAAAAGAGTGATTGCAGGCCCCAGGTCTTTATATACTACTCATCCATTCTGATTTACAACTTGAAAGAAGTGATTGAAGAGGAACACTGCTGATTTCTTGCATTCAGCTAAGAAGGTCTTTGCATCTTCTCTAGGTTAAATCTTACTATAAACAGGTTACTCTGTGGCAGCTGGCAAATTCCAGAAGAGTAGAGAATAAATTGTGAGGTCCCATTTCTTCTTTCATTACGGTGCAGCAGTGAAATTCTGTGCAATTTATAATTTTTATATGTTCATCAAATTCCTTTGGCAGTCTCACTAGCTTCCACTTTTTAACTAGGTTTCCCAGTACAGTCCCAACAATTTCAGACGTCTTGGAGAGATTTGTTTATCCACTAGGGCATCTGCTCAGTGGGCAGTAAATTAGGAAGTCCTAGTATATAGGTTCTTTCCAGCATAAAGGAACTTTCAAAAGTTAGGTAGCATTGTGCCTTGTACTGAGAAATTGTGACTCCTGAGTTCTGTCATGCAACTTTTCCTGAAGATTGGCTGCTGTGGCATTTATTTCTTACTGGTTGTATCTTGGGAGAAAATTCATTCAAGTCAATACGCATTAGTAGATTCCAACATAACACTGATGGTACTTACACGATGAACGTGTCCTCTGATCTATGCCTTGCAAGATTTTATTGCTTACACAGTGGCATGGTATGGGATACATGCAGGTAGAAAGAGATTTGGGGGATAACAAGACGCATTGCAGAGTGAAATTGGTTATAGAGGAGTACGTTACTACTGCCACTAGATGAACATTAAAAGCATGACTCCAAGTGATCTACTTATCTCCCACTCAGCATGAAGCTCACAGAATAAAGCAAACAACCCCTGCTAGTGAGCTCTGGGAGGCTGGAGAGAGCTCAGAACTGCTCAGCTTCTGCTCTGATAGGAAACCTCCTCCTGTGGATCGATGGCCTGGAGAGCAGGCTCAGGTGCCTACACAGATAGCAGTGTCTCCTGTGCCTGGGGACAGGACACTTCAGCTGCTCCTCCTCAGGTGATTGGGGTCCCTGATGCCCCAACCAGGAACTGAGAGGTACTCAGGGCCATGGGAGGAACCAGGAATGTCTGCATGGATGTGCTGCTTTCTGACAGATCATGGACCTGCATGAACTAAGCACAGGTGCAGCTGGGACAGCAAAGGTGCAGTGCATGTGTGCCTGTCCCACCCTGTGTGTGGGCAGGGAAACGGCTAGCATGTAGTATGAGGGACATCCCACCAAGGAGAGGTCATGGTCAGGTGAGTGAGGACAAGAAGAATGAGAGATACTGATCAGTGGGGAAATTGAGGTGGGCTAATGCAGGATAGGGGATGTAAAGACAGGAAGAAGAAATGAGTAAGGAAGTTCTATGGAGGGACAGGCAGTGGAGAGAGAAGGTGCAGTAATGTGGGTGCATGGTATATGAGGTGATACAGCAAAAGTTTTGCTGGAATGGAAAGGGCTTGAGCTAATCTCAGCTGTTGCACCTATAGGAATTCAAGAGGCAAACTCATTACAGCATCATTCATTTCAGAATGGAGTGGAGCGTTCTTTCATTGCTGAATAACACTCTTCTCTTTACCATTTTTTTCAGTCTCAAAGAGCAAAAATCCCAAGAGGAGCTGTGTCCTTTGGAGATGAAAGTTGAGAATTGTGATGAAATCCTGTCCCCTTTCATGCAGATTTGCAAGGCTGCTGCAGCCCCATACTTCTTACACACACAACACTTTGGAGGACAATGTGTTCTGTATTAATGATATGTGGGAGTGCAGTGCAGTTGGTGCAGTCCCACCTGGTGAGAACTTGTCCTGGCACCTAACTTCATTGCAATAAAGTCAAAAAGCAGTTCAGGGAAATGAGAAATCCTTGCTGAAACTCAGTCTGTCTTTCTGTGAAATGTCGTTTTTCCACTGGCTTTCTGCATAACATTTTCTTATTTCAATGTTTCTTTGTGACTCCCTCACTGAGAGGCTGGGCTCCAAGAGCTTTCTGCAGAGAAAATGCAGCCAACAGTCCTTTCTTATCATGCCATAACTACATTCATCATCTTATATGTATACAAACAGAATCATATTCGGACCATGTGTTTGGAAGGTTGTTGTCCACATCACATGGTTGGAAATGTCATCATCTCATACCACTATCAGAATATCACAACTTCCAGAAAATCTTGCTGAAGGTGAATGGCAGATCTGAGGGAAGCAACACCAGAACAGTCCTGACTTCTGAACAGCACAGGGCACCGCTGATTTGCAGGTCATGATTCATTCCCTCCCCACTTCTCTGGAGAGCCATGTTAGAGAAGGAGCTGTGTCTGGGCTGCCTGTGGTGTCACTGGGCACCCACATCTCATGCTCATACTATTCAGATGTGCCCATTGCAAGAAACAGCTAGGTTTCCATAGCAGAAGTACACAGTAAGTGTAAGGTCTGTGTCTAATACTGTTAAATTCCTTTGCTAAGAGTGCTCAAAATACATTAGTGTTCTAATATATGCTTATGGAAAACAACACTGGAAGGTTTATCACTAAAAAATTGTAACAGCTGATCTTTACTGATGCCTTTCATGTTAGGATGTTGCTTCTTTTCATAGGCTAACTGCAGTTCTTCCCTTGACATGGCAACATAAATTTATGCCACTGATTTTGTACCTTGTCCCTTTTACTAAACCAGTATAATCAAATAATAACTTGTAAATTTTGCTGAGGTGTCAAGAGTACCTCTGACAGAACCTCTGCTAATCTCAGAGGAGAAAGGACCTGGGGAGCCAGAAGAAGAACCTCGTTAGACCAACAGTTACAGATGAGAGGCCTAGGTCTTTCATTTAAAAAAAAAAAAAAAGTCAGAGTAAGAAAGCATGTAATAAAAAATTCTCCCTGCCCTTTCTGTCCTTCTGGAGCAGGTCCTTTTCTCCAGTATTGGTTTCAGCTGTGGAATTTTTAGCTGTCTGGGTTCAGCAAGCTCTGCAAACCTTTCCCTTCTTTTGGTCATCCTTCTAGCTGATATTTTTGAGACCTGACTGTGTGCCTGCCCCCTTCTATTCTGAGCAGTCTGCTGCAGGCCCCTATGTTCAGATCTCTTTCTTGTACCTCTGTTCACCCCTTCACTCTGGAAGTTACCTCTCATCTTCCTGTCCTGTTTAAGTGCTATCAGGTAAGGGCCAGTCTTCCCTTCAGAAGACTTCACCTGACTCACAGTGAAGCAGGCAGGACAAGGCTTTCCCATCTCCTCCCCAGTCACAGCCTTTTAACAAAATACAACTCCATTGATTGCAGGGTTGAAGAGAACTAATCAAAACCTATTGTTAAGCTGAGGATAGCAATCAGTTTCAAGTTTTTGGCAATACATGACAGTCACATACAGCCTGTAGTCTCCAGAAATCAAACACAAAAGTGGGCATTACAATCAGACTTTATAAGTAAAACATTTAGACTACTCGCTCTCTGTGAGAACTTTCAAAGACATCTAACTGAAACATCATCTGTTGTTCTTTCTTCATCATATTCTATGATTATTTTTAGACCCCAAAGTGGCCATCCCACACTGCAGTTCTGTTAGGCAGGAACTTACCACTTGAGAAGGTTATTTGATTTCCATTGAAGGAAACAAGAGGCCTAGGTTTCAATGTAGAACATTAACTACAGAACACTTTGAATAAATAGCAAGACAAAAGCATACAGCACTCTTCTGTTCTATACAGAGGGATGATCAGCTTCCATTATGACCAGAGATTCCGGAGTTAAATTTTACACATCCCCATTGCTTTACTCTGGATCACACTTCCTCTAAAGGTGGATAGTCCAGGAGTTCTCCACAGATCGACTAACATTTCATTCTCTTCTGTGAAGTGGGTAAAACACAGGGTTTGGTCACTGGATTTTGGTAAAATACTGGTCATCTGTTCAGAAAATCAAGTGATTTCCAGGTGATGTGTGAATAGATTGTGATGAGGTGTATGAGAGGTTTCCTCAAGAAATCCATACTACATAGCACAAAATACCCTTTCTCCAAACTTTCTATTTAATTCCTTTGTGTCCCAAGCACTTTCAGATCTAAAGGCTCTCTATGTAAGTAAAGCAAAAACTCTCAAGATTTGAACATTTTAAATCATTCCTTCCATTCTGGCTATAGAAATATCTTAGTTTCAGTAGACTGAACTCAGAAAAAAAACCAAACTAATCTAAATGCTACATCTGGAATACATACACATTTCTTCTTGTTGCCAATATAGGTTAACACATGCATTTAGGAAATGGACTTAACACCCAGAGGGTTACTAGAATAATTTATCTTGGGAATGACTGCTAGGATATGACAAGTCTTTAGCTAAAGGAATCAAATTATCAACATACAACAAAATCAGTTGCCTCGTAATGTTAAATTGCTCAGAAAACGCAAAGATAAGCACCCAAGTTTATTGTTAAAAAATGAGAAATATGTTCAGTATTTTTTACTGCTTAATGTTCGTTTTTACACTAATCTTGAAGAAAATTCCTGATAGGATTTGCAGCTTGCAAATGCTGTTCTCAGCTATGCTGTTAATATTTATAAAACATGCCAAGAGTGATCTTTGTGCCTGTGGATCCTTAATGAACAGACTGATAAGGAATGTGTAGCCTCATACTGAAGATCTCTGGGTAAAATAAGACCTCTCAGGAATGCTGGCATGAGACAAGGAGAAATGCTGGAACACTAATTCTCTGGTGCAAAGCTTCTTATTCTGACACTTCTGCTAAGATGTGGCTGGGCACTGGATCCTGGAGATGGTAAGGACACTTTTCACATGAAAAGTTCTTTTTATTCTACTGAAAGGTGGGCTTTGTGTTGAATTAAATGGAATATGATGAGAGCTTTCTCTGCTCCTGGCACAGGGTATCTAGTCTGGGTAATTGTTTGTGGTTTATCTGGGTAAGACATGTCCTTCAGGGATTTGAGCTATCATTCCTGATGAGCAGTGGTAGAAAGGATAGAGTATAAAAGGAGCTGGGGATTATTTCTAGGGAAAAAACAGTGATGAGCCTAACAAATAAAAGACTAACCTGTTAATATGTAAGGTACATTGTGTCAGTTACTGGTTTGGCTATTGCAAAGATAAAACACAAGCGAGCTACCCTTTGTGTCTTTTGTTGTTCAGAACCTCCTTGTATCTCAAGCTAGCTATGAATGGACTGAGGTGGCCTTGCTATCTTCTGATCCTTTTCCTTTGTTTGGAGAATAATTTCTGCAATGCTTGATACAGTTATTATTTGACCTCACAGCAGGGAAAAAAAGAAGTGACTTCTACTTGGGAAGTTTCAACAGTAGACTTTAAACACAGGAATGTCTTTACTTTGCTCCAATAACACCTAAGTAGCTGCCCACTGAGTAAAAGTAACAGTCTTGCAAAGAAAAGTGAAGAGGGAGAGCAAAATCAGCTAGAGATCAGAGACAGTTAACACACAGCACTTTTAGATTTAAAGAAGAACAGCTCTTGAGTGTACATGAGATTTCTATGGTTACTCAAATTCCTCCTATCTCCACAGCAAATGTCAGAGAAAGATATGCAAGCAGTAGGTCCTGGCTGAGGAGGAGACATTCAGGATGCCCTTTCCACCACATGCCAGAGCAGCCGAACAGCTTCAGTTACAGAACAGGTGAGTGGGGTGGACAGGCTCTGACAGCAATGGAAGGGGAAGGAAAAGGCAAAAAGAGTTGGAGAATGGCATGAAAGGAGAAGAAATGAGGACAGCAATATAAACTAAAATTACTAGACACTTGATTAATTGGCTTGTTTCTCTGCTGACAGTACACCTGTGAGAGAAGCAGGAGAGGCTACTCTATGGAGATAGATTTGTTTAGATTTTCACAACTAGCTTTTTGTTGCTATAAGTGGATGTTACAATTATATCCAAAATTTTTACCAACTTTCTTCATAAAACAAGAAAGACTTCTGAACATTACAACTATTTAAATTACACAAGGCATTCTCAAGTGCAGAAAGAGTTTGTAGTATTGATACCGTATGAGATGTTTTCTATTGGTAATTCCCATATTCATTATTTACATTAAAAAAAGAGGATTCTCAAAACTTGCTTTCAGTTTGGAGAATAACAGGATAACACCTCTCACTTGAGGACAGGATGTATTGCTGTTCATGCAAAATTAGCCTATTTTGATATCAGCCTAACCAGCTAAATGTGCAATGATCACTTCATTCTGTTACTGCCATGTCAGGTGGCACAGATCTGCCTCTTCAGCTCCCTGACAAACCCCTCCACTTGGCCATATATTCCTGAAGCAGGGTGCCTTGTAGGCTCTCAGAGCAGAGGCATCCCATGACCCCACACTGCTGTTTGCTTCACATGTTTTGGACTTTACCTGTTCGGGCTCCGATTCCAAAGACTTCATGTGTGTTGAACTGTATTTCTCCCAGCAGCACCATGCTGATGTCAGGGCTGTGCTGTTGGCATGGTACAGCCAGGCAGGTGCCTATCCTGTGGGAGGTGTAAGAGCACTGTCGTGAGACCTGAGCAACAAAGCTCAGGTGCTAGGTGATTTCCTCCTTGTCTGGGGTGTGATGGGGAACTCACAGTGTGAACTGTTGAATTTTACTTTATTGACAGAGTGTCTGAGGGGAAATGTTTTCAACCATTTATGCTACTAGTACTGGAACACTGCTTTTGTGCTGCAGAGATCCTCTGCCAATCCCCTGCCACCCATATGGGACAGCAGCTCTATTTGAGCCCATTAACTGCATCTACTTCAAACTTTTCTCTGAGACATCTTTCTTTATGGTCATTATGAACCAACATCTTTTTCAGGACCTTTGCATTAGTACTGAGTAGATGACAGACAGCTTAAGTCTAAAAATAGCGCATCAGTGCAAAGCAACCCCTGACCTCCACACATAGCAGATAGTCACAAGTCAAGAAAAAGAAAACTTTAGTTTGTCACCGGTGTTCTACATGTGTCCTAGTAATGTAATATATTGTATCCTCAATAAAGCTGCACTGTAATTCAAGCATAAGACAATATGTAGGGCAAGAATAATCTATCTAAAGATGGCTTTAGGAAGAGCACAACTTGACTGAGATGATTAGTTCAGACTGAAAATTATATCAAGTTGCAAGGATCCTAAAAAAACCCTGCACAATAAAGCATCCTAAAAGAGTGATGTGAATTTAAAATCCTAAAAAATATGATAATTTTCAAGTAAGGCAGATCATATATTTAAGGTATTTCTAATTTATAGTAAATATTTTTATGATTTTATTTTGTTCAAAATATGTTTTCCAAAGTAAAGGTACTGTTTCTCTTATTCACATAATTACTAATCCAACCCACTGAAATGTGAATTGTTTCCTCCTACAGAAAATTTCTAGATTTGCAACAATAACATCCAAACACCAATACAGACCAAAAAAAGCCAGAAACCTTCAAAAATATCAAAATGTCCTCTTTTTTGAATGTTAGCTTGTGATATGTTATAATCCCCACTTCCTTTCCTTCTTAGTTTAACAGCCATAAGCCATGCATTTGTCTATCTCATCTAATATTCCCAAAAGTACTTTGTTTCTCTTCATTAAATTTCCTTCTGAGAATCTGAGACAATTTCTCCAGTTTCCCAGAGCTACTTCTAATTCTGATGCCATTTCACCCTGCCAAAGTGCTTGGATGTCTCTCTCCCATAAGCTCTCAGGCCTTTCATAAAGTCTGCAGTGTAACAACCATATGAGGTAATCACAGCAGGTAGTCATGGTAATCACGGTGTGGTTAAAATGACAGCTCATGTGGCAGCTATATGGTGCGGTTGCCAAGTGTGGCACTGAGTACCACTGCTTTGAAAGTCAATAGAAATCCCAGGACAGGATGCCCAAGTACTCTTTACTGGCCATTGTGTATTTTACCCCAGAGACTCTTGGCCCTGGAGACCCAGGTCTCTGATAGGCTCATGCTGGGACAAGCCATTGCTGTCTCAATAGCTGTATCATGAAGGAAATGTCACGTTCTGGCCACAGACTCCTCCTTGGAGACGGGATCGGCAGAGCCAAGGGCATGAAGTGCAGCTCACCTAAATAAGTCAAGTATCTGTTCTTGGCCTTCCAAAGCCCACCTGGAGTTGTGGCTAACTTATTGCCACAGGCCAGGGCAGAAGTAGAGAAAAGACTTCACTCCTGTCAGCAAGAGGAAGGAGAGGATTTTAAGGCACTACAACCAGAGGGCACTTCTATGCCCGCAGCCTCAGCTGCACAGAGACTCCCAGACTGGACTGTCCCCTTTGGGACAGTGACAGCATCTTTGGGGGTGAGTGTTGCCCAGCCCCTGCCTCACCTGGGGTCCACACATGCTGCCATGGTGCATCAGCATTAATTGCATGGGGAGTCTTTGAGCATGTCTTCATTAATGCTTAGTGTCAAACAGGAAAATGCTATTGAAGCAAATCTCCCTGTTGTCCTGCACTTTGGTTTGCATGACAGGCGTGCTCTAGGGGCACATCTAACACGATCCCACCTCAGACGGGCATTCAGCTCTTGGGACTCCTACTCTTTCCCCTGAAAACCATTTAGTCTAGGTGCCAGGTCCTCAGCACTTGCTGTTCTGTGCCACTGATCTTCTCCTATTGGGCCGCTTTACTCGCTAAGGAAGAGGCAGCCTGTGTTTCAAGTGTGTGTTAGTGACTGACCCTGCCTCTCACAGCAGCCCTGTCTCCCAGGCAGCTGGTCCTGCTGACATGTCCCAGAGGGAAAGGGGAAGCTGATGTGTGATTGCTCTCGCCCCAGCCCCAGGCTTCCCTTGCGAGAGGAAACCTCAGGACAGGAGAGGCAGACAAAGGAGATGAGGGGCAGGATTTCTTCTTCCCTCTGTAGCCCTGTTCTGCTTCTGTGTTTGAACAGTGAAGGTCTAGGTGGGCTTTTCTTGGGTCCACAGTGCCATTTTAACATCCATTTCATGGGGAAGAATATTGTGATTACTTATCTGTTTTGAAGTAGCTTAAAGGTAGTCTATGGCAATGACTTGTCTACACTTCAGGCTGCAAAGGGCTTTCTCTGTTGCCTTTGCTGGCCTAAGAGTCTAGGAGGTCCTCATCTGTGAAGGCTGGATCTCATGGTCATCCTAGGATGAGTGAGGGTGATCCGGAGCCCTGGGCCTCTCCTGGTGCCTGCACTGTGAAGGTCCAGCCAGATCACAACTGTCAAAAGAGGTGCTGCAGTCACTCTCCTTAGGCTGCACACTGACCTGTGGCTGCTTCTGTCAGCTCAGGGTCTTTTCTTTCAGCATTGATGACCCTAACAAGTCTGAGCCTTCTTTGGCCCACTCCACGGGTCTTTGTTCTGTCCCAGTGGTGAATACATGAGACTGGCTGTCCCACCTGGTTGGATTTTAACCTTTCTGGTGTGATTCTTTCATAGTGCGTGGGCCAGGAAGTTTCAGCAGCTCTAAAAGCACCCATTTTCAAGTGTGTCCCAGTTGTGGGTCTGTAGCGGACCAGCCACCCAGAGGAGGGTCCACCTTGATGGCTCCATGCTGCCACCCCCTGGCAATGGGCGCCTTGAGCAGTGGGCCTGGTCGGCTGCTGCCTCCCGAGCTCCCTGTGACTGACAGGAGCCTGCTGGAGCCCTGTGACCGGTCCCCCTGCTCCCAACCCCTGGTAATAATGCCATCATCCTCCTGCCAAGGATCCCTAAAAGAACCTGTCTGTCGCTCCGGTGTCAGCTGACAAGACCCGAGCTGGGAATGAAACTGATGGGGCCTGTGTCCTCTGAACAACAGTCCAAGTGGCGAGGCGAAAGGCACAGCCACCGTCGCAACTGACATCTCTGGGCCTTGGTTTCCTCTGCCTGATTGCCTGTCGTGACTGTACCAGGCAGTGACGCCGGCTTTACTGAGCTCTCCAAAGGGCTAGTAGAGTCAGGCTGCAGGAAGAGCCGGGTCTCCATAACCATCACGTGATGGCCACCGGCCTAGCCAGGTGTTCTCCTGCAGCCCTGATACTCCAGTGGCCCTTGAGGGATCTCTGGTGTACAGCCCTACTACCTTCCCTCAGTGAGTGCTGTGAAAGCACAGCCTGAGCAAAGGGACATGGCCTTCTGCAATGCTGCTGAACCTTGGAGCAAGCCCTGCCTCTGCCTTCATCCTCACCCAGACAGGGACACAGGGGGAGGCAGCGGTAAAAAAAAAAAGCTGAGCTACAGCCCAGCCCGACTTTTTCATTTGCTGCTTTACAAGAGAAGTGATGCCCCCACCTACGCCACACTGAGCCCCAGCTGACCTCTGGAAGTACCTGGGCAGCTGCTCTGTTCTCCCGTGGGACAGCACGTCCCAGGAGGGCATGGCGAGCACCCAGGCGCTGGGCTGGCACAGCATCATTGCACGGACTTCAGAGGGGCCACTCTTGATTTATACTCTTACCAGGGATGGCACACTTGGGCCTGCTTCTTATTTTTAACATTTAACCTGAGAAAGGAGCTGTGCCAGAGCAAGTCTCTCTGGGGTAAGAATAGCATCTGCCGTCTTAGGACACAACACAGTTGTCCAGCTCCTACATGGCAGCACGTTGCGCCGAGATATAGAAGGCAACCTACCCGCCGAGGAATGTCTTCGAGTGCTATTAGTGGAAGCATATCATCTGCGCAAGCAGGCATGACCCCGCGCCGGAGTCTTGCAAGAGCAGGGCTATTTTGAGCTTTTGACAGTGAGGATGAAGGGAGACAAATGACAGGCTGATCCTCCTGTTATGGGCAACCTCCAAAGCTCTCTGAGGCCTTGTCTCCTCCTCTGGGAATGACTCTTGTGAAGGCTGATGGGCGATTTGGTGGGACCTCAGAGCCCAGGAGGTGGGGGCCAGGAGGGAGCTATGAATTTGCCAGGGACACGAGGCCAGGCCTCAGTCGCATCAGCACTGCCCAGCCGTGCTTATGGCAAGTCCTGCCTGAGGGTGTGCACCTGTCCCTGAGCTTAGGGCACACATCTGCCTGCTTTATTTTCAACCATATGAAAGCTAGAGAGATACGAGAGGGTGTGTAACTGCATGCAAGTAAAACACGCAGGAAGCTAGAGGAAGAAATGGTTGACTTTGCAAAACAGAGTCTACAGAAGGCTACGGTAGGTCAGAACAAACACAGTTATACCTGTGACGCGAGAGCTGCTTCTTCAGTGACTTGCCTGTCCTTTCCCACTGATGCCCTTTGTGACAGTTCTTTTGTACAAGTCATCGAAGAAACTATCTCCAGGTACCACACTTACCAGTGCGGCCAGGAGCCATCAGCCTGCTCACTCCTCTTCACGCCTGCTTTCTCCTCTCTTCCCTCTGTCTGGCCTTGCTGGCTGCATTCCTTCATTCCAATGACAAATCCTCAAGCTTCCACGGTGGAGGTAATGTGAGGCAAAGGATGGTGCAGGGTCTGTAGAGCAGGATTTTGGAGAGTCTCTGAAGTTTATGCTTGCACAAGCCATTACAGCTAACAGGGATACTCATGGGTGTTGTGTGTCATCTAGACTCTACGCAGCCCCACCTGAAGCTTTGGAGACACCTGCGGGTATGGCTAGAGATTCTCAAGCCACCCAAGAGGAGCTGTCAGCTCATAGGTGGCTTTGGGCAGGCAAGGCTCACCACAGGAGACCCTGGCTGTGGTGGCAGACCAATGGACGCTGTCAGGCAAGGACAAAGAATGCAGGGGATGAGGAGGGATGAACAAGGTTGGGAGTCTGCTAGGGAGCCATGGGGAAAAGTTGTGCAGTGTCATGAGAAGGGAGGACCAGTCTAGCACCTCTGCAAGCTGTTGGGTGGCTTTCTTAAGGTCCTTGTGATTGAAAACCGAGGTCTGCTCCTAAAGAACCATCTCCCATTGCTCTCTTCAGACAGCACTGACGGAGGTTCTGCTCACCAATGCTCGCTAGTGACGCTGGAAGCAGGCTGCACTTCCTTCTGAGAGCTGGTGTGCTGGTGAGGCTGCACTTGGGAGCCAGGTAAGGTGAGAGCCCTTTGGATATTGCTGTCATAGGCATACAGCTATGGAGCTGCCAGTCGCAACTTCCCAGCAGCGTGAGCATCGATTTGGAGACAAAGCCTCCGGCATTGACTTCTACAAGCTTAGACCAAGCAGACAGTGTCAACCCTTACCGCTTCCCATCACCCCCAAGGAGCTCCACTGGCAAGCTCTCCCTTGAAAACATTGTAAGCAAATCAAGGTGGAAAGCATTCAGGGGCTACCTGCCGCAGGCTTGGGCACAATCATTTTCTGCACAACCTGCGTCCCTTCAGCCCACAACACCAGCTCCACTCCCATCCTTGTGGCCCTGCTAGGCTCAATGCTCCATGGAGCACCCACCTCTGCTCTTGAATACTGGCACTTGTACAGTAGACAGAGGGGGAAAGCTGGGGACTGTCACAAGCTTTCAACACCAATACGTACCCTGGCCTCCGCTCTTGAGTCTGCTGCTTGTTTCCTTTTAGTGCCAGTTGCACTTCACTCCGCAGTTGCTGATAATGAGTTTCTTATTCACTCCACCTTGGTCTGCATCAAGGGATCCTGCGTTTGATTCACTGTACACACCGCCTCTGAGGTTTCTGAGAAAATCCTCCAAGGCTGTGTGGTCTCCCTGAAAATAGGGGACAAAAGTTACTTGGAAGCCGAGAGCTGTCAGTTCTATGAAAACATCAGCTTAGGCAGACATCTGTGGGCTTGTCTTTAACATACCTTGGCACTGTCCATCTGTCTTTCACCCAAACTAGAGGCAAGGCTTAATGCGTCAGAATGATCTAGCTGAGACGGCTGATAGAGCACATGAGACTTTGCAGTTGTACACGCCCACAGTGCCTCTGCTGCTCAGAACAGGGTCTGAATGAAGGAAAAAGTGTTTGACAATTTCCCCCTTCCCTTCTTCCCTCAAGCCCTCCCCTTCTTCCCAAAGGTATATTGTCTGTTGAGCCTGTAGGTAGGCCACAAGCAAGGTACAGGTATGTGAGAAAGGAATGGAGGGGTACACCCATCAGTTGTCTTCTTTTCTCTTGCCTGAGGCAACGCCACGTGCAGCCTGTTGTGCGAGAGGTGACAAGGCTGACCTTTGAGGCGATGTGTTGAGGAGGTCTGTTGGTGCCACACAACCTGCGAGAAATGGGCCCTAAGGGGCAATCCTTCCAGCACGTGGCCCCAGGCAGGGCCCAGCATTTTGTCCACTGCAGAGAAACTAGGAGCAGGTGGTGGCAGCAGCTGAGGGAATCTAGGGTAAGAGAGATGGCACAACTTAGGGGCACTATCGATGTGTCGTAACGGTGCTCTGTGTGCTGAAAATCATCTCTGCCAAGGCACAGTTGGTCCTTCGTGGTGCAGTGTCCTGTGATTTCTGATAACTTACTCAGAGACTGATGGTTAGGGTTTGTGACTGCCAGGATCAAAAACAAAATCAGGGAAAGGAAAAAGGAAAGGGATCACCCTCTCTTGCCTCTCACATGGGAAGTAAGCTGTGCTGAAAGGACAATGGGACAAGAATTAAGAGTACGTGAGGGCAGGAGCAGGGCAAGGAGCTGCTGGAGATGGAAGAGACTCCATAGTCTCCACAGGAATGGCCAGCCTCTAAGTTTGCGGGTCCTCAATGAAGAGTTTGCATTAGCTTCTCCCTTCCCCCAGCCAGGAGATGTAAGAAAACTTGTTCTGCAATGCAATATCCCACACTTGATCAGGAAAAAAAAACCAAAGAAGGCACTATTCATAGTGTGTATGCAGAGGAATCTACGGTCTTTATTCTCTAGACATTGAGGTGGGTACAAAGACTCATTGCAGAAGAAAGCGACCAAAAGGTTCACATTTTGTGCAGCCCTCAGGTCGCTTTGCTGCTTCATGACATCCTCACTCTTCCTCCCCTATCTTCTTGCTGTGAAACTCCCGGCTCTTCACTCGGAGCTTGTTGACCTGTGACTCTGCAATGTCAGCCCGCTCCTCAGCTTCCTCCAGCTCGTGCTGGATCTTTCGGAACTTGGAGAGGTTGACATTGGACAGCTCCTCCTGTGTGGGGAGAGGGAGTAGGTGGTAAGGAGCCCAGGGCAGGGGTTTCACTCCTGGCCTTGGCCTTGTGGGGCTGTAGCTGTTCCCCAGGGGAAAGCACTGACCTCCTATCTCACACTTACCACTGCTTACACGTGAGCCTCACACGGAACTCATCATCCTCCCATGGTTTTTATCCCATCCAAAACAACTAAAACAGCTTTTGAATTGTTATCCCAGTTCTGCCCACTGTAATGTGCAAAGGGGGATGCCAGCACAGTGGTTTCTGGTTTTAGCTGTCAAGAAAAAGCTCTTTGGGCTGCAGTTTGTTATTCTTTACACTCAAATGTTAGGGCTAAGAAAGAGCAGCCGCACCAAGAAAGAACATGTATACTCCACAAAGGTGAGTTTATATGCCATCCTCAGGGAGGAAATACCCGCCCCCTCCTGCCACTCCCCGCTAGATGAGTGAGTATAGCTTCTCCTTCTTTCTCCATGACTGCTATGACAGCACTGTCAGGTAACTGCCCATCTCCTTCTTCTTCCGTAGTCATACAACACTCCCCACAATCCACCCTTCTCTTCCAGCCACCCTCTGCAGTCACATATATCATCACTTTGTCTTATGAAGTACATTGCTTTACAGAAGAAATTGAAACTTATTTCCAGTTCAGCAAATGAGCTAAGCATCTCTGTCTCCTGTTCTGTCTCAGTGTCGTAGGTCTGCACTCTCTGATATAAGTTGAAGAACTTAGAGGAGATGAGTCAGTTACAACCCGTCCATGTCCCTCTCACAAATCATTCACTCATAGAATAGCAAAACCTGCCTATACTGGACTATGCAGGAAGGAACTTGACTCAAAGACTTATCAGCTGAGAGGCTGGTTGTGAGCATATCTGTCCTCCGGTATAAAAAAAAGATTGTAGGACACCCCTTAGTTTATCCCTGATAGGAGAATGGCCAAAAGAAATCAATGTCAACCATACTCTCGGGATCATGTTCCTAGAGTTCTTAAATTTCTCATGGGGAACCGCTCCTTACAAGCTTTACAAGGAGGAGTTTCTTGTAGGCCCACACTAAACCATTCCCAAATGACTGACCTTTCTTTCCCTGCACTTGAAGTCCATCATCATTCACCAGTTTCTATGCTTTCCAGAAACCTCATATTCACTTTCCATATGACTTGTGTTCCTCCCCAGAAAGTGATATTTGTTACCACTAGAAGAAAAACTTACAGCCTCCTCAGCTTGTCTCTTGTAGGATTTCACCTTCATTTGCAGCTTGTCCACCAGATCCTGCAGCCTGAGAATATTCTTACGGTCTTCCTCAGACTAAAGCAGTTGGTAAGCAGGAAAAAGAGTAAATGATTTCCCCACCATGTGAGTTAGCAATTCCCCTTGGCAATCAAGTGCAAAAATTTTTAGTTCCCGCGAGAGGGTGTGTCAGCCCAAGGCGGCCTCCTGCCCTACCTGGTAGGTCAGCTCCTTCACCCTCCTCTCGTACTTGCGCACACCCTTCACGGCTTCAGCGCTGCGCTTCTGCTCAGCATCAACCTCCCCTTCCAGCTCCCGCACCTGCAATGAGCACCCCATCTTTGGAGCTTCCCTGCTGGCTACTTACGTGACGTGCTCACTCATGCACAAATAAAAGCCCCACGCACTCTGGCCTCCAGCTTCTGGATTTGCTTCTTGCCTCCCTTCAGGGCCAACTGCTCGGCTTCATCCAGACGGTGCTGCAGGTCCTTCACCGTCTGGTCCAGGTTCTTCTTCATCCTCTCCAGGTGGGCGCTGGTGTCCTGCTCCTTCTTCAGCTCTTCTGCCATCATGGCCGCCTGATGAGAGCAAAGGATCAAAGCCATTTTCAGGCTGGAGACATCCTGGGAACTACACATCCACCGTCAGCAGTGAGAAGAGCCCCCGACTCACATCTGTGATGGCCTTCTTGGCCTTCTCTTCAGCATTGCGGGCCTCCTGGATCGTGTCCTCCATTTCACCCTGAATTTGGGCAATGTCGGTTTCCAGCTTCTTCTTGGTGTTGATCAAGCTGGTGTTCTGCACAAAGAGAGATTGCAAGACTTGCATCCTGAGGCCTGCAATACCAAACCTACAGCCTGAGCCAAGTCTTTACTCTTCAGGCTTGCAATTCAAGATCTGGAATTCTTTTTAAAAAGATTGTTTACAAAATGTCAGTGGTAGGCTCAGGTGATGGGTGCTGAGCATGCCTGTCCTTGTGGACAGCAGTAGTGAGGCCATTCTAGTGCTCCTTATCCTCTGGTATGTAGCAGACCTCTCTGTTTATTAACTGTCAGCGCAACTTCTTTTGCAACACACTCCTACCTGGGTATGGAGAAGCTGCACACGTTCAGTGGCATCCAGAAGCTCCTGCTCAGCCACTTTCCTCGACCGCTCCGTCTGCTCCAGGGCTGCCCGTAGCTCCTCAATTTCAGCCTGCAACAGGTTTGCTCTGCGCTCCACCATGGCCACCTGCTCCTTCAGGTCCTCCTGTGTCCTGAGAGCATCGTCCAAGTGTATCTGGGTATCCTGTAAAAGAGGCAAGAGAATTTGCAAGGTGGCAGCGTGTGCTTGGGTGCCAAAAATGTCAGCGAAGGCTCTTCTCTTTCTGTAGCTTTGCTGAACAGACCTTGAGCACTGCCTGTGTGTTTCTCAGGTTCTTTTGTGCCTCTGCAGCCACGCGGTTGGCATGGCTCAGCTGGATCTCCATTTCATTCAGGTCTCCCTCCATCTTCTTCTTCAGACGCAGGGCTTCATTCCTGCTCCTGATCTCAGCATCCAGGCTGCTCTGTAAGGACTCTACGATTCTGAGGTGGTTTCTCTTCATCTGGTCGATCTCCTCATCTTTCTCTGCTATCTTCCTGTCAATCTCAGACTTCACCTGGTTGAGCTCAAGCTGGAGGCGCAGGATCTTCCCCTCTTCATGTTCTAGGGAGGCCTGGACAAGTAGACACAAGCATTTGTAATGTCGATAAAACTACTGCTTGCTTTCTAGGTAATTACAGAATATTTCAAGAATCTCAGCTGCCTGCACTCCCCAGCCAGAACAGAGCAGGACCAAGCAGTTTTTAGTCATATTTCCCCATTGCTCCTATTTTTAGTGCAAATACCAGTGATTATGGGCATGTACCTCAGCTTCCTCCAAGGCAGCCTGGATTTCAGATTTCTCCTGCTCAATCTGCTTCTTGACTTTCTCCAGCTCATGAATCGCCTTTCCTCCCTCGGCAATCTGCTCCGTGAGGTCAGCAATCTCCTCTGTGGGAGCAAAGACCAACAGCATGGTCAGGCACAGAGCAGAATGCAAAGGGCCCTGCCACACCAAGGTGACAGGCAGCTTTGCCAGCCTGCAGGCACAGACCCATACGGAAAGGTGGTAGTGCTGGATAGTGAGAAAGCCCAGCCAGGAGCAGAGGGCCAGGGACTTACGCTGCAAGTTCTTGTTCTCACGCTTCAGCGTTTCCAGGTGGTCCAAGGACTCCTCATAGGCATTCTTCATCTTAAACAGCTCTGTGCTGAGAGACCGAGACTCCTTCTGGGAGGCTTCCAGCTCAGCCTGCGTTTCCTCGTACTTCTGCTTCCATTCTGCCAGGATCTGAAGAGAAACAGGACCTCAGTGTGGATGTGGCAATCAGGAGGGGATGCTCTGCCCAGGAACCCCAGGCCTGGAGCCCAAAAGACCTTGTCAAAGTTCTTCTGCTTCTTATCCAGAGCTGCGCAGGCAGCATTTGCTCGCTCCACATCAATCATTAGGTCCTCCACTTCATTCTGCAGCCTCTGCTTTGTCTTTTCCAGGGAGGCACATTTGGCATTTACAGCTTCGACATGTTCCTCTGCATCCTGCAGGCGTTGTGCCAGCTTCTTTCTGGGAGGTGATAAGCACAGCTCTTAATTGGGGCCTAAAATGGATATTGTTTTTTATTTCCACCACAGTGCTGAGGCAGTTTTTGCAGTATTTGGTCTCCATGCACACGGTGTAGAGCCTATCCCAGCCAGTCATTTATCTTCCTATTTTCTTTCCCCATGGTCTGGCTATCTCCTCTGCGCACACTATACATTGTCTTTCTCCTGCATTCTTTGTCATGTAGTCTATTTCCCTTGTGTTTTTCAAAACCACACCCTTTAAAGTACATATTTCTGTTTCATATAACTCCTCCTCGACCTACTACAAGGCTTTTGCCTTTCAGTATCTCAGTGGTCTCTTCAAAATTTCATCATTGGTTTCTGCCAGCCTTCCCCACATTCCCCACATACTTGGCCTCCTCCAGCTCCTCCGTGCGCTGAATAGCGTCTGTCTCATATTTGGTTCTCCACTGGGCCACTTCAGTGTTGGCCTTGGACAGGGCACGCTGCAGCTCCCCCTTGGCTTCCTGCTCCTCCTCATATTGTTCCCGGAGCAAGTCACAGTCATGGCGAGCGGACTGCAAGGCGTGGGCCAGAGCGCTCTTGGCCTGGGCAGACGAGCAGATTGGGACAATGAAATGCTTGTGACACAATGTTAACTTAGGGATAGTTGTTGAAAATTCTTTGAATTTGGCATTTAAAGTCAGCCCAAGGGAAAAGGTATATTGATTCCATGTTCTGAGAAGCTTCTTATCGCTTCATTCATCAGAATCTAGAATGTTACCTCAGGAGAGATGATGGGTAAATTCTAAATGACAACTATAAAACTGGGAATTCTTGAATTGTTTTAAATATGTTCTAAAGTTTCAGCTTCCATTATGGAAAAGTGGAATAAGAAACAAGCTATATCTCAACTTTTTTTTATAAGCCATTATTAATCCAAATAAAGACCAGAAGTTGTCTTTCCCTGTCTCAGTATCCAGATTGGAGACGATGCCCTCCTCATATTTTCTTCCCACCCTAGAGAGGGAGGTGGCAAAACTGTCCATGTAGTTTGAGAGCTTCCAAATTAAAGTGACATGGCTAACATTCTGATTTTATGTGAGATTAGGAAATATCCTGAAAGAAAATGGAATCTGAATCCAAAGTCAAACCCCTTACAAGGAAGAACCTTTACCTTTATTTCTTCCTCTAAATGTCTCTTCAGTTCCTCGATCTGTTGAGTAAATGCCTGTTTGCCTCTGGATAGCTGAGATATCAAAGCATCTTTTTCTTCCACCTGGCGTGAATATTCACCTGAGAAATTTTACTAGACTGTAATTTAAATGTAAATACACTGTAATTTAAAAAGCAATACTAAACCAAGTGTCTTTAAAACACTGTATACCAGCTTACAGAGTATGGACCAATTTGAGTAAAACATCACACTTTTTCTTGTCCTTGTCAGTTAAAGGTTCTCCCATTTCAGAGGAGTATGGGGGTGCGTTACCTGCTTCTGTCTGCAGACGAGCTCTTTGAGTATTGAGGTCATTGATCATGCGCTGATGTTCCTCTTCTTTTGTCTTAATCTCACTTAACTGGTCTTCCAGAGTACGACACATCTTCTCCAAGTTTGCCTATATGTCAAATACATGTAAGGCAAGAGGACTATCACTAAAGTCTATCTAGTTTTTCATGATGAAAAACAACTCAACTGTGTGTGATGGCAAAATGTAATCAAAAAGTTCAAAATCATGTGGCAGGTCATGTATCATAGCGCAGTAACCTGACAGAAACTCTGTACCTTGGCTTTGGAGACAGACTCCATGTTACTGGCCAAGTCATCAATCTCCATCTTCAGCTCACTCTTCTCCTTCTCCAGCTTCTGCTTCACTCGCTGCAGGTTGTCGATCTGCTCCCCAAGCTCAGCTGTGCTGTCCGCGTGCTTCTTCCGCAGGGCGGCAGCTGTGGCTTCGTGCTGCAGCGTGGCCTCTTCGAGGTCACGGCGCATCTTCTGAAATTCTGCCTCACGCTTCTTGTTCATCTCAACCTGAGCTGCGGTAGCCCCTCCTGCTTCTTCCAGGCGCTCGCTGATCTCCTCTAGCTCCCTCGAGAGGTCAGCCCGATGCTTCTCTGCTTTTGCCCGAGAGGTTCGCTCTGCCTCAATTTCCTCCTCCAGTTCCTCAATACGAGCCTGGGGAACATTAGGGGACCCTTCACACCCATGCCCTCTTCCTACCTGACCTGAGACTGGGTGAGAGAGGGGAAGGAACAAAGACTTGCCTGCAGCTCCTTGATCTTCTTCTGTAATTGCATGCCCAGAAGTTGCTCATCCTCAATTTTGCTCTGGATCTGGCTGATTTCAAAGTCTTTCCTTTGGGCAAAGCAAACCATGTCAGAGCTCAAAGCAAAAAGACAGGTGCACCAGCCCAGCACTCAGGTGCCCCACGGCCCCACCTACTTCTTCAGCTTCTCATCCAGCTGCTGCTTATCATTTTCCAAATCCATTATGCTGTCATGGGCCAGCTTCAGGTCTCCTTCGAGTTTCCTCTTAGCTCTCTCAAGGTCCATGCGCAGTTTCTTCTCTTGCTCCAGGGACCCTTCCAGCTAGAACAAACAAGACCATCAGTGCTCCGTCAGCCAGGTTTAACTCCATACCTGTCCTGTTCTTGAGGTACGCCTGTGTGCTTACATCATCCACTTGCTGCTCCAGCTTGGTCTTAGCTTTGGTCAGCGTATTGACTTTGTCCTCTTCTGCCTGCAGGTCATCCAGTGTCTGCTGATGGGCCTCTTGGAGGGCTTTCTTCTCTTTTGTTAGCTTGGCAATGGTCTCATCCAGGGCTGCCATCTCCTCTGTGAGGTTTTTCACCTTTGAAAAGAAGGGAACACATGCAGATAAAAAATGATGTTTAAAACTTTATACTGTATAACAAAACAGAGGTCTTTTCTGTGAGAGTGACATCTTCTGCCTCATACTTTGTTTTCGGTGGCATGTTTTTCCTTCTCAACCTTGGCCAGTGTTAACTCAAGATCGTCAATATCTTTCTTCAGCTCTGAACATTCATCCTCCAATTTCCTCTTCTTGGCTGTCAGCTCAGCATTAATTTCTTCCTCATCCTCAGCCCTTTCAGTCACCTCTTTAACTTTGGCTTCCAGCTGGATTTTGGTTTTGATGAGCTGGTCACATCTTTCCTCAGCATCGGCCAAGCTATCTGCTTCCTGGTGAAAGACACAGATTTTCTTTGTTGTTTTCTGAACTTTTCTATGTAAGCATGTGTTAAAATGTGGCCTGAAGTTGACCTCTCCTCAAGCAACTTTAATCTGGCTTTATTTTTTTTTTCCTCTGGGATGCATTATACAGCTTCTCGGTTGGAAACGATATTGATTCCTCAACTTTTTTCTCTCTCTTAAATATTTCTCACTGATATGGTAGGTGTGTGAATTTCTCATTTACCTAGAGGAGAAAGGGCTTGGAGACATTTCTGTTCACAAACACTGTATTCACTATCTTTCCTTTTGTAACTGAATCCTTCTGAACCCATTATTATGTTCAAGTAAAGGCTCTCATAGTCTCAAGAGTAATTTAATAGAAAAAGACATTACTTTCTCTCTGAATGTATTAAGACTGCTGCTTGTGCAAGTGGGGGTCTTACCCTTGTAAATGAGCTACCTGTGTGTTATCCTTCCATACTGTGTCTGGAATGGCATGTGCTGGTTTCAGTTGATCACAACATCATCGTACTCTTTGGTAGGCTTTTGGTATACTGAATCTGCTTTGTTTCAAATGTATTTGAAAGGCACATATCTGAGAAGAAATTCCATTGGGTTATTTTTTTTTCTCCGTGTATTAGGTAAAACAGGTAACACAGGGTTCCCATTTTCTAAGGGAATGTTCAAATAACTAGGTAGTTAAGTACAGTGTTCCATTTTTAGTTGGTAATTTAAGTAATTTAATGAGTAGATTAAAATGACTTTGTAAGGTGGCATTTGAATATCAAATACTTTTGTATATATTTTTAAGCAATATTTTCTTTTGCGAGTGCTGTGTGTCTACAAGATTCATAGGATTGTGGTGGTAAAATTATTAATATTTAAGATTGAGAGGTCTGGTTATGAAGTTATCTTTACTAAAAGAATATTCCTTTCAACTAAAAGCTAACAGTCCATGATTGTTTCCAACTCCCCACTCCTGAGCTAAGATAATACCAGGTGTGTCACTCCTATAAACACCAAGAGCCGGTCTCTCCATATTGTCATGTTATTTATTGTTTGATTCCTTAGAACTGTTGCAGTTAACAAGCTACTTAAGTAGAACATCCCTCCCAAGGATGGATACCTGGCTTTGTTAACATTGAAATGATTGGTTTTCCTCACCACTTCCTTTTTTTTTGATACAGTATATAGGCTTCTGTCTGACCTGTTCTAAATTGTGCACCCAGACTGAGGATCCCAACACAAGTACGTTATGGAAAGATGGCTTATAGTGGGAAGTAATGTTGTTTTAATAAAGATAACTTCTTATCCAGATCTCTCAATCTCAAATATTAATAATTTTACCACCATAGCATGTTGTTTAAAGTGGAACTACCATAGAAAATCCAGATTAGAGATGCAAAAAACTAAAATGTTCAGAAAAAACAAAACCTTCTGCTTCGTTATAGATTTCATTTATGACCTTGATTCATACCAGTTAAGTCTAAAGCATACAGAGCTCTTTTGTGTAATTAACAACTGAGGGAAGAAGAACTCCCCCCCCCCCGGATGGTGTTACTTATTTTCAGAAACAGGAGCTCTGTGTCTGTATATCCTTAGAGTAAGGAGAAATTTGAAGATGTATTTCCCAATTACTGAGTAAATGATTAACCTCTACTTACTAAGCAAAGGGTGGATAGCTATTCCTGCACCTCAATTCACAAGTACCACTTTCAACTCTGGCTTGCATTTACGCTCCAAAATTAATTCATTATTCTACATCCTGGTAAGATGGAGATACCCCCTGCAGGACTCACCTGCTCAGAGGTAGTTGGGGGTTCAGGCAAAACTCTGCTCTGAGTATTTCATGTTGGCTAGCTATATCTGCCTCCTTCCTCTAAAGGCAAAGCACTGACTCCCACTTGGAGCTCCCTGCTTCTTTGCACTGGCTGTCAGAGGGCTCACTATGCTACTACCAGACACTTGTTTCCTCAATTTCACATACATATGATGGATAATTCACCAAATATCTGACTTTTGGTCTTCTATAGTCTGACCTTCTGCCTCATAAAGAACAGTCTGAATGTATAGACTCCTTTTCTGAGTGATAAAATAATGGTGATAAACTCACTGCTTGGACTTGGAGCTGCAGGTCATTTTTCTCCTGCACCAGTTTCACCATTTTCTCCTCCAGCTCCTTCCTCTTTGCCTCAGACTTTGCAAGCTCTTCCTTGGTTTTCTCAAACTCTTCCTTCATGTTGGCCATCTCCTTCTCCGATTCTGCACTCTTCAGCAAGGGCTTGATCTTGAAGAACAGCTTCATCCAGGGCCAATGCTTGACGTTCATGAATGCACGAATATTGTACTGGATGCAAAAGATGGACTCCCTGAAGCATAATTACAATGTACATTGAATATTTTCAGTATGACAAGTGCCAACACTTTCCCCCAAGTACAGTGACTTTGACTGAGGATGAGGAATGTCTACCTCCTCTCCACCATTCTCCGGTACTCCACTCTCATCAGGAAGCCCCTGCACATGGCTTGTGTGCGGGTGATGAGCTGTGCCAGCTTCTCATCCCTCATCTCCTCCAGGAGTCCCAGCAGCCCAGCTTTGAAGAACACCTTGCGAAAGGGAATGTTGCAGCACATCACTGTCACGTAGAGCAAAGCACAGACATGCAGTGAGTGAGTCAAGGAGGGTTTGTACCTTGGTGTGGCCAAATTTGTACTGGGTGTGGTCCACATCGATTGACCCAAGAAGCTTCTCAGAAGCCTTCTTGCTATCAATGAACTGTCCCTCTGGGATAGCACTGGCATTAAGCACCTTGTATCTGTGAAAAAAGAGGAAGATAAGGTTATTTTTCCGCAAGCAACACACACAAGCTAATGAACCCCACCAGTTCATTTATAGCTGGTTTTGACAATGGACCGCAGCCTGAATGAACCTATATGAATGAACCCACGTTGCTTTTAATGATGCTGAGAAGTGCAGTGCTTTTACCTCTGTTTAAAGTCAGCATAGAGGACTCTGCTGGGGAAACCTTTCCTGCAAATTCTGATGCCTTCCAGCACACCGTTACACCGCAGCTGGTGAAGTACCAGTTCATGCTCCATGGCACCTAGCAATTCAGAGCATAAATGAATACCACAGTCTCCAGTGCAGACGGGCATGGCTGTATCAGAGGAAGTTCTCTTTCTGCTTGAGCATCTTACCAGGTGTTTTTGTTTCATTTGGGATGATGCAACGGACAAAATGGGGGTGAGTGCTCCGTAGATTGGTCATCAGCTTGTTTAAGTTCTCCTAGAGGGACCAGTTAGTAAAGTGAGTTTCTCCTATGTCCAGTGTTGGATGCATCAAGCCCATGGTAATGACTTTACATCTCAAAATTAGCTGGGTTTCAGAACACTTTGGTAAACCCACAGAAACTATTTATAAGGAGACTCTCAATTCCCCAACATATCACCTCACAGAAATGCAGAAATGCTAAATTATAGTTCTAGTCTCACCCAAAGACATAAAAATATAAAACCTGAATAGATCCTCACCAAACAACAACAAAAAAAGAAATTAAAAACAGATTAGATTTTCATGATCTTTGAAGACAGAATGCTTATTTTTGAACACAACATATTAGCAATATTGAAATTGATCCTGGAAAACCTGATGTGGAATTTCCAAAGAATTTTACCACCATTACAGCAATGCAAAATAACCCTTTCAAATTTAATATTAGGAGGTCCCCTTTCTTCATATTACAAAGAGATAACAACTGCAGTACTTACCCGGAAAAGAGCTGACACAGTCTGGAAAGAAGAACCCTTCTTCTTCCCTCCTTTTTTGCCACCAGCCTCTGCAAATAGAAGAAAAGAAAAAAAAGTATTAAAATATGGATATTGCATATTGGAGACTACAGAACACAAATCAACTTTAAATGTTTAGTGTTTACTGCTTTAATTCTGTGTCAACATTGTCCCACACTCAAAATACAGTTTTCACAGAGCTGACCTGCATCTGCTCCACCATAGCTGGCAAAGAGTAAGGCCAATGTCTTCACAGATGATTTCTGGTACAACCCAATGACAGTTTCATTCAGGGGGTCCTTGTTTTTCTCCAGCCAGCCAGAGATGTTGTAATCCACTGTACCAGCATAGTGCACCAGGGCGAAGTGGGCCTCAGCCTTGCCTTTGACAGGCTTGGGCTTCTGGAAGTTGCTGGACTTGCCCAGGTGCTGGTCATAGAGCTTGTTCTTGAAAGAGGTGTCAGTTGCCTTGGGGAACATGCACTCCTCTTCCAGGATGGAGAAGATGCCCATGGGCTGGAAGACATTACAACATACAAGAGGGAGAAACAAATTAGAAAGAAGATATCCCTTGGTTGGAAAGTTGCTGGAGTCAAAAGAGAAAGCTGTTCCCATGCAACTCATGGCAATATGTCAAAGGAAGTTAACTAAGGCTCAACTTTTTTCAGTGTTGCTGTTTCATTTGAACTTATGTAAATGCCTTTGCTGATGAAAAAATTACAAATATAACATTGCAAAATACTGTCCTCTCTATAAAACTTCTTTACTTATAGTTACTTACAGAACATGAAAGTCTTTTATATAACTTCATTTTGTAATCTGGAAATGATTACTCTCATAAAAAATCCTGATATCTGAGTATGATCTCCAAAAACACTTCCACCCTGTTGCCACTTTCAGAGGGTATATATTTGAAAAAGTCAAAACATTCTCACATGCTTCTTAAGTATGTTGCTTGGCAAGTATGGCAGATCCAACATATAATAGACTTGAAGCGGAAAAATACCTTCTCAATCAGCTCAATGCAGGCAGCCAGGTCCATCCCAAAGTCAATGAATGTCCATTCAATTCCTTCCTTCTTGTACTCCTCCTGCTCCAGCACGAACATGTGGTGGTTGAAGAACTGTTGCAGTTTCTCATTGGTGAAGTTGATACACAGCTGCTCAAAGCTATTGAACTGCCAAGTGTAAAAACACATGCAACATTTTCAAGGTTCAGCAATAATAGCAAAGTGTTTTCTTGTGCAATCCTACTTCAACGTAGGTGATACTTCAAATACAAGGCCTCTTCCTGTGTAGTTTTCCTATGCAATCTCTCCAGGATAGTATTTGCATTTAGAAAAGAAAGAAGGTTTCAAATTCAGTGTAATTAGGAGAGTAGTTTTCTACTATTATTATTATTATTTTTTTGCAGGATTTAAAGTGGTGATTCCAAAAGCCCTGTATATAAGTGTAGGATGATACTAACTTCTATTTTAAAAGTGTCTCAAAATTCCCTTTAGTCTCAATTGTCTTTCTATGAAAGTGTTAGGAAAACTGTGTTCCTTACGTCAAAGATCTCAAAGCCAGCAATGTCCAGGACACCAATGAAGTACTGTCTGGGTTGCTTGGTATCCAGCTGTTGGTTTATGCGAATAACCATCCACAAGAACATCTTCTCATAGACAGCTTTTGCCAAGGCACCAACTGCGTTGTTCACCTAAAGTCGAGAAGAAAGGTTTGGAGGTTACTAGCCACAGCAAAGGAGGATCAATGGGAACCATCAAAGCATGTTCCAGGTTATCACATTTTTCCTACCTGCTGCACAGTTTGACCCTTGGTCACATATTCATTCCCCACCTTGACTCGGGGGTAGCACAGTGCCTTGAGCAGGTCAGCTGAGTTAAGGCCCATCAGGTAGGCAGCCTTGTCAGCCACTAAACACCAGAAAAGAGAGAAAAATAAATACTGGACAATTCCTAAAATTTGGTCCTTGAGGGACTATCTCAAACGTAACAGCAGTATTCACTGTTACAGAGCTGCACAAAAATATCTGAATCTAAGCTATGAAGATAATTTCTCTGTTGTCTTCAGTATTCAGAGTCTACAACACTTCCGGGGCTTCAGTTTCTACAAATGTTCTTCAAAGAAAACTCATTGCTTTCATCCATTTAGGCATGACTATGGGAATTCACACTTTCTTTCTAGTCATGTAGCAAAAGGATTCATCACTCAGAGATCTAGAGGCATGGATGTACTTTCTGCTGTGATAGAGACTAATCAAATACACATCTCGCATCATAGTTCCCCCCATAGGACTGGGTGAATAGGACCACAGTCTCACATTCTGTCAGAGCTGAACCACTTCTCTACTCCACAATACAGCAGAGATTTCAAGGTGTATTCCAACTGAAGTATGACTAATGATGTAACAGGAATTGACACCCATGTCTCCTGGCTTCCTGGCAGTGTACACCAGTTCTCTTATTTATTAAGTAGTCACAGAGTAAAATTACAGGTATCATTAGATGAGATACATGTCTCAATTATCATCTAGCTATTGAACAAATATTTTTTTAGTTTACACTTTTGCATATTTAAAGCGTGAAATCTGCCTAAGTCCTTCTTTGGTGCCAAAGACAATCTCTTTTGGAAAGTTTGCTGAATCTGCTGATACCTTCTGTGCCATCAGGCTCTGCCTGTTCCTCTCTTTGTTTCTGCTTGAACTTCAAGTTCCCGTAGTGCATGACAGCCCCTGTCAGCTTGTAGATGGCAGTCTTTTCGTCGGCAGTGAAGCCCAGGATGTCAATGGCACTCTGGCAACAGAAACAGTAAAGGAAATGTGTATGTACCAGGGCTCCTATCTACCAGATGACCTGTTTGGTAAGTTACTTACATCTGTAGCCATCAGTTCCTCCTTGTCATCAATGCTTGGAACAGTGATTTCACCTTGACTCACAAAGTGGAAATCATAAGGGTTGGTGGTAATGAGGAGCATGTCTGAAAGCAATAAAAGGGGAAAACCAAGCCTACTTTAGCTTTCCAGATGACACAATGAGCTATTGCTCAGTGATCTTCCTTCAAAAAAGTTAGTGATCTTCCTACCAATTAGCTCTGGCTTCTTGTTAGAGGTGATCTGATAGAATATATGGTAGCTTCTTTCTGCCTTGAGCTGGAAAGTGACTCTGGACTTCTCCAGCAGATCTGGAAAGGACAGTAGGACAGAATTAGCACAAGAACTGAGGAAAGCTGTATAGAATGTGATCAGGCCAGGAGAGTCTCTTACAAGTTTCAATGTCAGCAGAAGCCAGTTTGCCTGTAGCTCCAAAGTGAATTCTGATGAATTTGCCCTGTTAAGGAGAAGCAGCAGAATTTCAGCCTAGATGCATTTCATTGCCATCTCCTTATGTGAGAATACCACTAGCCCATCACTACTTTTATAATAAGGAGTGATTTTTGTCTAAGCCACAACTTACAAAGCGTGAGGAGTTGTCGTTCCTCACGGTCTTGGCATTTCCAAAGGCCTCCAACAGTGGGTTGGCGCTGATGATTTGATCCTCGAGCGTTCCCTGCAAGATGATAATTATTCGGGTACAGTGTTTACTTGACTTGGCAATTACACGTTGAGCATTCACTCTGTTCTTCCTGACTCACCTGCATTTTGCCTGACTGCTGCTGCTCCTCCTTCTTTTTCTCCCCACTCGCTGCAATTGTTGCAAAGTACTGGATGACACGCTTTGTGTTCACAGTTTTCCCTGCACCAGATTCTCCGCTGTCAAACCAAAGACAGAAGCAGAGAGCCTGTGGTCAGGCAGAAGGTCCCCTGGCATGGGGCAGCCCAGCGGGGACCCGAGCAGGGAGTGTACGTACGTGATCAGGATCGACTGGTTCTCGCGATCTGTGAAAAGACAGAGATAAGAAAGATTTTCCTAGTGCTCATGAATAACAAAGAACTCAAAAACTAGGAGAAAAATATGAACTGAAACTTCCAGAGGATGCAGGGACAGAAGACAGTGAAAAACCCCAGGAATTCTAGCAGGTACTTTTGATGGTCCCAGGAATACTTCAGGTATTATCTACTGGCTCAGTAAAGACATCATTTCAGAGTAGTTTTTGTAGTCTTATGCCTTTCAAGATACTGTCTTCTCATCAGGCTACGTATTTTTCTCTTATTACGTAAGTACATGTAATGAAAATATTGAGGTCGGGCTTTGACAGCATGTAAATTCTTCTGAAGCTAAAATTTTCCTGAGTAATCTTACAGAAATTTGGAGGTGTCACAGGCAACAGAAATGACTGACCAACCTCTTTCACTATTTTTCATCTTTTTTTTTTAACCCCTATATATACAGAAATCATGTATTCCTGAGATCATACATAGGCAAGGTTATTTTTTCATTTTTCTATTCTTCAACTATCTCCCAGTTTGTAACAAAATAACAGGAAAAGAAGATCTAAAATCTTGCACATCTTTGATTTCAATGGACACATAGGGAAGAGAAAATAAGAGGTGGAAAGAAGAAAAGAAAGCAGAAAGAATTTTTTTAAAGCAATTCAACTTAAATGCTAAAAGCTTTATTTTTTTCCTTGGCATAGTTTTCTGATATTTACTTTTCACTATAAGGTGCAATTGATTTACAGTTGCATAGATCAGTGTAGAGGTTACTTAGATCATTAAAGGCTGTATGTACTTTAGACCACTTGGTCCATCATAAATTCCATTTGCATAATAATCAACCTGTTCAACGTAGAGATACTCTGTCTTACTTGTTAGCACTGATGCTTGCAAATTTGAATTGACTGTATACACATCTTTTATAGGCTATATGTGATATTTTTGTACTCTGTACTCTCCAGCAGAGAATAGTTTAGTGATTAAGATACATAAATCTATGCATATATGTAAGATCCCATTAGAGTCAGTAAAGTCTACACCAGAAAATAGGTGTATTCTTTCCAGTGAATTTACTCCTTCTAGATTATTTTCATTAGGTCCAGGTCTTTATTAATCCTAATAGGAACACAGACACTCAGTTCACACAGACCATTACAGTTAAGTGCATTAATCTTCCATTAATTTCACACACACTGTATTTTCAGTGTTGCACCATATTTCCAGAGAATACCCTACATTTCCCTCTAGAGATAGCTCATCTCAAGAGCAGTTCAAAGGAAATCAAGCACTCACCAGTCAGCATGAACTGATAGGCATTGTCAGAGATGGAGAAGATGTGTGGAGGAGCCTCCTGGCGCTTCTTGCCTCGGTAGGCCAACACCACCTCCGGGTTGTACACCGGCAGCCACTTGTAGGGGTTGACAGTGACGCAGAAGAGACCCGAGTAGGTCTGCGAGGAAGGGAGACAGCACGTTGGCTTCCACTTAGCCTGGCAGAGCAGTTCCTCCTAGCTACCCAGAGGAAGACTGCTGCTGCTACTTACGTAGATCATCCAGGCTGCATAACGCTCTTTGAGGTTGTACAGCACAGCGGGTTCATGGAGGTGGGTCATCATGGCCATGTCCTCAATTTTATCGTACTTGGGAGGGTTCATGGAGAAGACCTGATCTTCCTTCACTGTCAGAGTCTGCCAAGGAAACAAAAGATCCATGTATGTCAGCTAAAAGCTTAGAGTGGGAATCAAATGGTGTCCTTCAGCCTTGTTTTTCACTCACCTCTCCACCTTCAGTCTTGACAGTGACCTTCCCTGATTCCCTGCTCTGGATTGTGCCTTTCACAAAGGATTCTTTAGGGTGGGCCACAAAGACGGATGTCTTGGCATCAAAAGGCTTGTTCTGGGCCTCGATTCTCTCCTTTTCTGACTTTCGGAGGTAAGGAGCTGCCTCTCCAAAGACGGCCATCTCAGAGTCGGAAGAGGCCATGTCTGCACTTTACTGAAAGTATGTCAGCAGAGGTGTCGAGTGGGGAAAAAAATGTTGTGGATCACTGAGAAGGAGAATATAATCTATAACAGTGAGAAAACTCCTTGGTTTTTTAGCTAATAAATTGCTAGCTAGTCTCCCACAAAATCTCTTAGAAGCAACCACTGAAACCCACTTTGATTTGAACTTGGAAGTACCCTACTCCCACTCAAAAGTGACACTTAAGTCTTCTGAAACACATAGGCCTTGTAATAGTAAATGGAACATCTTCTGAGTATTGACTGCAGTTTGGTAACTTCCCTTGATGAATTCTGACCAGATCTGAGATCTTCATATGAAAGAATCTACAGCCAGAGAAAATCACTCTCTGTTCTGGTCCTTAATTATGGGTGATGAATCTTCAAGAGAGTACTTTCTTGTAAAAAGTATTATCTTGTATGCTAAAAGTGAAAAATTACTTCACTTTTTAGATCTTTCCCTCTTTTCAACAGTCTAGCCTAAGGAAAAGTCAACAGAAATGTAAGAGGATTTACAAAGAGAACTCATGCAGCTGTACAAAACTCCTGTCTTAGACTGAAGTCTAGGAGTGCATTATTCAGGGTATTACCTTCGGAGAAAGGCTTGTATCCTGGAAACTGACCAACCCTGTAAAATAGGAATGGCAGTTGTTTCTTATTGCTGCACTGAATTCCAGAGACAAATTATAGATTGAAGATACAGACATGCATCGAAATTATATTGAAAATTTTTGTTCACATGGGCACTCCCTCATGGAAATGGTTGCCAGAGGCAGGAGAAATGGAATGGGATATTGCAAGGACATTGTCCTCTTTCTTCAAGCTCACAGAATGCATGCACTTACCTTGAAGCCTTCTGTGGAGACAGGCCAGACTTGTCCCTGGGAGATTTTATAGCGTCTCGTCTGCAGATGCTGCAGATGGGCCCCCTTTCTTCGGTCAAAACATTTCTGGCAAACCTTCTTTGGCAAAGCATTGTCTGGCAGACTAAAGGCATAATTGTCATTTGATTTGAATGATATAATTAGAACATTTTAATATCTTACTGACTATGTGAATACATCTATAAATAATTTGTCAAGAGTGTTAAGGAGAGAATCTAGAGTACTCAAGGCACTTAGAGAACTTGGATGCAGGGACTTACAGCTCCTATTGCTGGCTTTCGCAGTGATTTGCTGCTTGACCCATGGTAGTTTGCCTGGTATGTTTATACCACAACTTTTCAGTCATGCAATGGGGATGATAACAGCTATGATGCTTTAGGAACAGATGCATTGAGAGGAACAGGAAAAGTATGTAAAAAATGAGCAAATAATTGTTGTTAAGAGACACTTTTCAGTGGTATTTTCTAAAAAGCAGAAAGTCAAAATGTATTACAGCTGAGGTTTCTGTATAGGGCACTCTCAATAGCTGAGAGGGTTTGAAATACAGTGAGCTGGAAGGCTGAACCCAAGTAATGGGAGACTCTACTTTGAAATCAGCTCTTGAATAGATTCCTGAGCTGACTTCTGAGGTATCAAATTAAAAGATATACTTGTGCATGCATAGGTAATATATGTTTTTGAGCACATTTCATTTAAGAAGTGATTCCCCAAGAAACTGCTTTCTCACTGTTCACTCTCTTACACTTTTTACTTGCATTTGACATAGGCTTGCTCCTATTATTGTCTGCATAGATAATCAGTTCCCACTGCCAAATCTGAAGTTCCAGAGTCTCCCATAGCCCCTCCCTACCTATAACTCCCCAAAACAACATGCCTTACCCTGCCATGCTTATATACACAATCACAGATATCACCTCAGCATATAATTCTAGATATGCATTCTGATAAATCCTCAGTCTAGCACTGTCATGCCATCAAAATATGCATATTTACACATTCACAGTCCCAGAAAACTCTAAAAACACAGTATTGCCTGTACCAGAGTATTAGAAGTAGCAGGCAGTCTTGTGTAGTACTGATGGTATGGGAAAAGGAGATTTGCTGGTAGTCAAGAGACCAAGTTTTAGGAAAGGGTGTAATCATTTAAACTTCTTCAGATCCTCCAGATCTAACCACATTCTTACCCTGGTCATTTGTATTTCAGTCACTAAAATATCTCAGTGAATAACACAGGGAAGAGGTTAGAAAAACTATGTTTGAGCTCCTGTGTAATATACAGCATCAGATGATGCCCTATGCTGTAAGAGCCCCTTCCACAAGGGCTCTGGCACTGCAGCGCCCACATTTTGGTCCCCAGACTGGAATCCAAACCCAGAGCTCACTCCTGAGCTCACTACCCAAGTTATAGGGACAGCTAAATATCTCAGAAGGCTAATGTTTTTACATGGATTAGGAAGAAGAGCTGCCTATTACCAGAGGACTAGTGTGGTAATTTTGAATTCTTGCCTAGTGCAATACAGTAATGTGGAGGGCATTTAATATCTGATTTGATCACATAACCTTCACAAAATAATTCTTCTTATAGAAATAGAGGCCTGCCAAATTTCCCTGCATGTTCAGTTGCCACTCACAGATCCTTGGAGAAAGGTGAGGCATTCAGTTATTGGGAACATATACTGACAATGGCCTTGTCTTCCTTTTTGATTGAACAGTAGACTCATACCAAACAGATTGCTCTCAAGAGAGGTGGAAATTGTGAAGCTGAATTTCTTCCAACTCTTGCCATGTCCAGCACTGAAGTCCTGTGTTAATATGTCTCAATGGTCATGCTGTTCAGGGAATTCATGTCCCTCAAGTTTCCTGCTTCAGGCCCTTCACCAAGTCTCTCCTCATTTCTTAACAGCTGTCCTCTCAGGACAGTAACACCAACTGCAATTAAGAGAGGACTACTGGACTGCTAGAGCAATGAATGTAACACCAATAGGAGACCACAACTACTCCATACAAAATGGACAAATGTTATTTTGGGTTGTAGTACCAAAACTATGTTTGTGGACACTGACAGTGGGTGTTTAATGAAACCACTAGTTTGGGTGTGAAGGAAAAGCAGTGTTGACTTACCTGGTTCGAATACAGCTGTGGACAGAGTTGAAAATAAAGCTGTTTAAGAATTGATCTATGGCAATACATGTAATATAACATCCTTGGAGGAGTTAAAATAGCCCCAAAAAGCCAATATGATTGTGTTCATAAAGCATATAGAAATAAGGAATCTAAGGGAAGCAGTTCAGATTTAGTAGACTGAAGACCACTTAATGATACCATAGTAGAGGTCCAGAGCAAAGGCATGCTAATTATCAGAAAAGAACTGATAAAAGGCAACAGTCACTTCATCACAGAAGCCAATCAGGTTGGTCAAGCATGATTACTTACCCTGGTAAACACATGTTGGCTGCTCTCGGTTATCTTCTTGTTTTTCACATCCTTATCAATAAATACCAAGAGGACATATTCTGTCATCTTTCAAATAACTAAAGTGAAACTGAGCATCTTACAGTTTCACTAATCCTTCTTCTTGCCTTTTTTAAAGGTGGGCATAACATTAGCCTTTTTCCAGTCATATGGGACCTTCCCTGTGTGTCATCATTTTTCACCAATGATAAACATAGGCCTTGTAATTACATGGGTGAACTCCTTCAGCATCCTTTGATGAGTCACACCCAGCCCCTTGGATATGAATACATCCAGCTTCACTTAGTAATTCCAGCTTCACTAAGTAGTAGGTTAGGACTTCCCCACTGTTGGTTATTTCTTTCCTTCTCAAACTCCATTGGAAGGTGCTGATGCCTAGGGACAAACTTTGCCTATGAAGACTGATGCAGAAAAGTTGCTGCATACTTAGGTGCTTTCTGTATCATCTCTCACTAGGTGGTCTCCCACATTCAGCAGTAGACACATATTTTCTCTAAACTCCCTTGCGCATCTGCCATGCAGAACTGTTATGCTTAATGTCCCTAAGTGCCCAAGCAAAGTTTTATATTCCTATTTTGTTGCCAGTCCTTGCCTCCACCTCTTGTATACTTCTGTGGTTTAGTTCATCAAGAAGTTTGCTGCTTAGCGAAGATGAAATTCCCAGTCTTACTGCAGAACAAGGTAGTTTGTTCCTGAGGTCTCAATAATTGTCCTTTAAACTGTAACCACCTCTCCTGAACAGTCTTCTTCACAGCTGCTGCCAAGTGTGTTCTAACTAGCAGTTCCTGAATACAATGAATTCCGGTCTTACGAAGTCTAGAGTGCTAATTCTGTTGCTTACCTCTACAGTTTTCCACTAGATCCTTCAGTTAGTCATCAGGTGGTTACTGCAGCCTGAGCTGCCATCTGGGATCCTATTTATCAGTAGTTCATCCATGCTTCCTGTACTCAGCATCGCTGGTCCAGTACTTACATTAGGATATTGTCATTAGCACAATCTAAGAACTTTTGGCACTGTTTGCCCAGTGCTGTTGCCCTCCCAGCAGATGTCCATATGGCTGAAATCCTCCCTAAGGCAGAGGAGACTTCTGCCTTTCTACTAGGTGTAGAAATCTTTCTTCACTACTTTGTCTTGGTCAAGTGGGCTATAACAGATCCCATCACAACATCCCTCATTCTCCTCCCATCTCTGATGGGATGTCTACAGTTTCACACTGGAGCTTTGCACAATCAAGGAGCACTTTAACATAAAGCATAAATCCTCCTCATCTTCCTTGTCTATTCTTCCTAAACAGTCCACACCCTCCCATGACCATGTTTCAGTAGTGGACACTATCACTCCTTATGTCCATTATTCTGCTGGTGTTCCCCTTCGCCCTTGCAAAATTTCTACATTTGCAGCTTTTCCTCTGTCACTTCTGGGCTTAAGTCCTCTTCCCATGATGAAGCTGATTTCACAAGTGTCATCAGTTTAGCAGTCTCATTGCAAAGACCTCTTTCCTTCTTAGTCCTCAAATACAGATGTCCAAAAATCTAAAGGAACTCAAAGATGAAGTTGCTAAGCTTCCAAACATGGTGTGGAAGATCCTACATAAAAATCTATTTGGGTACCACAGGACTGCCAGGTGACTAATGTAATCCCATGGTGTTAAAAGGTCTTACAGAGAAATCAAAAGAACTACCATGTGGTGAGGCTGATGGCTATACTGGACAAATCAGTAGAAATTATAATACAGAACAAAATTAATGGACACAGGAAAAAGTTACAGTCTTTCATGTGTATTTGTAAAGGGAAGTCTTATTTCACAAATCTGCTTGCTTCTCTGAAGGCCAGATAAAGCATGTAGATTTAACTATCAAGACTGCATCTGTAATGCTAAATAAATCTGCTCCTGTGTGCAGTCTCTGGTATCAGGCAAAATGGTGCATGATGCCTTGCAGCCAGCACTCGGTGCTTGTCACCACCAGAATTGTCTAGCTGCATCAGCACTGCATAACCCTTGGCTTGGGTCTCTGATGTTTAGCAAATGCCTACTTTCCCTTTCACACCAACTAAATAAAGTATAAAGCTGTAGCTATAGCTTTTCCCCTGAAGTTTTTAATAGGTGACATTAAATGATGGTATGGAGGGAAAATTGTAAACTGCAACACTGGCATCTGTGTGCACGTTGTTCACAAAAAAAAATGGAGCATTAGCTGTCAGAGCAGTTTTCAAAGGGTAAACCCCTTACTCTTTGGACTAGATTTGGAGGGATTAGAAATTGAGAAGAAAACTGTGAGAAAATAGATAGAAAAAGACTGGGAGGCCAACATGGGAAGTTATGGGGAACTTTCAGGAGAAAAGAAGACCTAAACTTTTACCCTTACCTCCAGATGTTCTTTCTGGAAGATAAAGATTGTATTAATTCATATTTGCAGGCAAACTAACTTGAAGAATTTTATTCCACAGATTTAAAAATCATGGTCATATGGATGCTCAGATAAATATCTTGTAAAAAGCTCTGGGATACACACCATCTGCTTTGGATTTGTTTTAATTCATAGAGATTATCAATCCCACCGAAGTGATAAGTTTCTGTGATATGACCTATTGGGCATTCCAGCTTCTTGCAAAGGAGTACTCTGTAATTTGAATTACTGGATCCAGACTCCATACAGATTTTTCTCCACGGCTCTCAGTAAGTTAGGCCACAGAAAACTAGCCAATTTCCTCTGTCTAAGCATCAGGCAGCCAAGATGACACCTGTCCTTGGGAAGAGGGATCTCCTGAAAGAGGCAGCAATGGCCTGATGCAAAACAAAGGGGGAAATGGATCCTGCCAGCCATTGACTTTCTGCCACTTCTGTTTCCATCCCTACAGGGCCTGGAGTCTGCTGGGACAAGAAGCAAACCACAGCACAGCCGGAATAGGCAGAAAGAGAAATCTCCAGATACAGATGGTCCTGCACAGACATACAGTGTGGGGAAAATGTTGGAGTGATGACATGCAGGCATGCTGAAAACAGATCCCATCCCACTTACTGTAAGTCCCTACAACATGATTTCCCTTCCCTTGTGTTCAGTGAGCATGAGCTGGTGAGAAAGAGGGGCACTCATAAGCACAGGTGAAGTATGAAAGCAAAGCACTGTCAAAGACTCTTGAATTTGTGGCCCAATGCAACCTCACTCTCTGCTCCACTTCTTAAAGCAGCATCGTCAGCCTTGTAACCTGTCTAGAAAGAAATTCCAGGACCAGTATCTCCATCTCATTGTCATGAAACCACCCTCAGGACTCCTACTTAGGTACTCCACTCCTTCACCCTGGACCAAGCTGACCAGGACCTCCTGTCCAATTGCAATGACAGGAAAAGAAGCATGCTTGCAAGCCTATGGGCTCCATTTCAGGCCCATTGCTCTTCCTTTCTGCCCAGAGAGAAACAACTAAAGCAAACCCAGCTGTACCATGTGGGAATCAACCAGCAAAGTTCAAGAAGGCATCTTCTTGGGCGTCAGTAGGTATGGTGTAAAATGTAACCTTGGCAGCAGTGAATGCTAGTACAGAAAGGTAGCTGAGTTGGTAAGCTCCCATCTAAGTCTTTGAAGGAACACAGCATCAAAGTCACCATCATACAGTTCATGCTTTCACAATAGCATTGAGTACCTTTGCTGCTCTCATTAGATTCCTTTAACCATGCAGCTACCCTAAAGCAGCCACACCATGGATTTCACAGACATTTTGAGGTCGTGTGTTCAAGTCAGGTGGGCACCCAGTTATAGAATCATAGAATGGTTTGGGTTGGAAGGGACCTTAAAGATCTTCGAGTTCCAAACCCCCTGCCATGAGCAGGGACACCTTCCACTAGACCAGGTTGCTCAAAGCCCCATCCAACCTGGCCTTGAACACTTCCAGGGATGGGGCAACCACAGCCTCTCCGGGCAACCTGTTCCAGTGCCTCACCACCCTCACAGTGAAGAATTTCTTCGCTACATCTAATCTAAATCTACCCTCTTTCAGTTTAAAGCCATTACCCCTTGTCCTACCACTACATGCCCTTGTAAAAAGTCCCTCTCCAGCTTTCTTGTAGGCCCCCTTTACGTACTGGAAGGCTGCTATAAAGTCTCCCCAGAGCCTTCTCTTATCCAGGCTGAACAACCCCAACTCTCTCAGCCTGTCTTCATAGGAGAGGTGTTCCAGCCCCCTGATCATCTTCATGGTCCTCCTCTGGACTTGCTGCAACAGGACCATGTCCTTCTTATGTTGGGGGCCCCAGAGCTGGATGCAGTACTCCAGGTGGGGTGTCACGAGAGCAAAGTAGAGGGGGAGAATCCCCTCTCTCAACCTGCTGGTCACACTTTTTTTGATGCAGCCCAGGATACGGTTGGTTTTCTGGTCTGCAAGCACACATTGTCGAGTCATGTTGAGCTTCTTGTCAACCAATACCCCCAAGTCTTTCTCCTCAGGGCTGCTCTCAATCCATTCATTGCCCAGCCTGTATTTGTGACTGGGATTGTCCTGACCCATGTGCAGGAACTTGCACTTGGCCTTGTTGACCTTCATGAGGTTTGTACGGGCCCACCTCTCAAGCCTGTCAAGGTCCCTCTGAACATCATCCCTTCCCTCCAGCATCTTGACCACTCCACACAGCTTGGTGTCATTGGCAAACTTTCTGAGGGTGCACTCAATCCCACTGTCCATGTTGTCAACAAAGATGTTAAACAGCGCCAGTCCCAATACTGACCCCTGAGGAACACCACTCATCACTGGTCTCCATTTGGACATCGAGCCATTGACCACAACTCTTTGAGTGGGATTATCCAGCCAATTCCCTATCCACTGAGTGCTCCATCCATCAAATCCTTGTCTCTTCAATTTAGAGACAAGAGTGTCATGTGGGACAGTGTCAAATGCTTTGCACAAGCCCAGGTAGATGACATCACTTGCTCTTACTTTATCCAATGCTGTAACCTTGTCGTAGAAGGCCACCAAATTTGTCTGGCATGATTTGCCCCTAGTAAAGCCATGTTGGCTGTCACCAGTCACCTCCTTATTTTCCATATGCCTTAGCATAGTTTCCAGGAGGATCTGCTCCATGATCTTGCCAGGCACAAAGGGGGGACTGATTGGCTTGTAGTTCCCTGGGTCTTCCTCTTTTACCTTTTTAAAAATGGAGGTTATGTTTCCCCTTTTTCAGTCAATGGGAACTTCCTCAGGTTGCCACAATTTCTCAAATATGATGGATGGTGGCTCAGCCACTTCATCCACCAGTTCCCTCAGGACCTGCAGATGTATCTCATCAGGTCCCATGGACTTGTGCACCTTCAGGTTCCTTAGATGGTCTCGAACCTGATCTTCTCCTACTGTGGGCGGTTCTTCATTCTCCCAGTCCCTGCCTTTGCTTTCTGTGACTTGGGTGGTGTGGCTGGAGCACTTGCCAGTGAAGACTGAGGCAAAAAAGTTGTTGAGTACCTCAGCCTTCTCCATGTCCCGGGTAACCAGATCTCCCGTTTCTTTCTGGAGAGGGCCCACGTTTTCCCTAGTCTTCCTTTTATCACCAACTTATCTATAGAAGCTTTTCTTGTTGCCCTTGACATCCCTGGCCAGATTTAATTCTATCATCAGGGCTTTAGTTTTCCTAACCTGATCCTTGGCTGCTCAGACAATTTCTCTGTATTCCTGCCAGGCTACCTGTCCTTGCTTCCACCCTCTGTAGGTTTCTTTTTTGTGTTTGAGTTTGTCCAGGATCTCCTTGCTCATCGATGTAGGCCTCTTGGTGTTTTTGCCTGACTTCCTCTTTGTTGGGATGCATTGCTGCTGAATTTGAAGGAGGTGATCCTTGAATATTAACCAGCTTTCTTGGGCCCCTCTTCTCTCCAGGGCTTTATCCCATGGCACTCTACCAAGCAGAGGCCAAAGTCTGCTCTCCTGAATTCCAGGGTAGCAAGTTTGCTGTGCACCCTCCTCACTGCCCTAAGGATCTTGAACTCCACCATTTCATGGTCACTGCAGGCAAGGCTTCCCTTGAGCTTCACATTCCCCACCAGCCCCTCCTTGTTGGTGAGAACAAGGTCCAGCACAGAACCTCTCCTCGTTGGTTCCTCTATCACTTGGAGAAGGAAGTTATCATCAACATATTCCAGGAACCTCCTGAATGGCTTATGCCCTGCTGTGTTGTCCCTCCAACAGATACCGGGGTGGTTGAAGTCCCCCATGAGGACCAGGGCTTGTGAACATGAGGCTGCTCCTATCTGTCTATAGAGGGACTCATCTGCTCAGTCTTCCTGGTTGGGTGGCCTGTAGCAGATGCCCGCTATAATGTCACCTGTCCCTGCCCTCCCTTTAATCCTGACCCATAAGTTCTCAGTCAGCTCCTCATCCATCTCCGGGCAGAGTTCCATGCACTCCAGCTGGTCATTGACATAGAGGGTGACACCCCCTTCTCGTCTCCCTCGCCTGTCCTTCCTGAAAAGCCTGTATCCTTCCATTCCAACACTCCAGTCATAGGACCCATCCCACCACATCTCCATAATGCCAATAAGATCATAGCTCTGCAGGCATGTGCACGTCTCTAATTGTTCTTGTTTATTCCCCATGCTACATGTGTTTACATAGAGGCACTTAAGTTGGGCCCCTGATGAAACTGACTTACTGGCTGGAGTAGCTGGAATTCCTCTGTACTGCCTTTCAGGTGCTCTCCTGCTGAACTGTGATCCCTCTCCAGGCTCTCGGCATCTATTGCTGGCACTGGTATCAAACTGGTAGGAGTGGGATGGATTGAGGTTCCCCTTCCCCAACAACTTTAGTTTAAAGCACTCTTCAGCAGCTTGGCAAGGCTATGACTGAACATGGTCTTCTCTTTCACTGACAGATGGACCTCATCAGCCCCCAGTAGACCAGGTTTCTCAAAGCAAGTCCCACAACCATTTGTTGATTTGCCAGATTCGACTGGCCCTTTCAAATCCCTTCCCTTTGACCGGGAGGACTGATGAAAAAACTACCTGTGCTCCAGAGTCCCATACCAATGCTCCCAGGGCTCTGTAATCCTCGATACTCCTCAGACTGCTCCTGGCTGTATCAGTGGTCCCTATGTGAAACAACAGCAGTGGATAATAGCCAGTGGACTGTACGAGGCTTGGTAGTGTCTTGGTGACATCTGTAATATGAGTCCCTGGTAAGCAGCACACCTCTCTAGAGAGTGTATCAGGTCAGCAAATGGGTGCCTCCATACCTCCCAGAAGAGAGTTGCCTACTACTATCACCCATCGCCTTTTCTTAGTTGCACTGGTTGTCTGCTGGGGAGCAGATCGGACTGCCTTACTCAGCTTCAGCATCTCTCCTGATGTGACAGGTCTTTCTTCTTCAGTCTGCAGAGTGGTGAAGTGGTTCTGCAAGGGCAACTCAGGCTCTGGGGGAAGTCTCTTCCTCCTGCTGGTCCTTGCAATTGCAAGCTTCAGTTCTTCTGCATTATTGCCCCCCCTCCGTTTTGTGTGTGCTGGTAGGGGAGTTTTTGGCTGTTTGGCCATGCTGTCTATCTCTGCCCCAGGAGAAAGGTGTAGGCACTTCCTGCAGTCTGAGGTCTGCACTGCAGCCTCTCACTTCAGCAGCTCCATCTGGGTGGAGGCATCGGCCACCACTGGGGTAGATGGTGCAGACCCCCCAGCTGGAGCTGCAGCCTTTGCTCTCAGATGAGTGCCCACCATTCTGCATTGAGGGTCAGGGAGGATGACTGCCCTTGACCTGTGCAGATGGTCACAGAATGGTACCCCGTTGCTGGATTATGTAGACTTCAAGTCTCTCCACTCAGCCAGTGGAATGTCCTTCCTTCAAAGAGGTGCCCTCTCTGTGCGCCCTTCCACACAAACTGCCATGCTACACCCTGTTTGCTCACTCTGTTCACAGTGCTCCTGGTCTGAGCGCTCCTTAGGGCTGCCTTTTGTAGGAGTGGGTGGTGGCCACCATTATTCCTGGCCCTGCCCACGCCTTGTCAGCCACTCTCTCTCACGAGAGCTGCCAGCTCCTGGTGGGTCTCCATGCTCTCCTGGGTTTTCCCCGGCTCAGGAATACCCCCCGTACACTGCAATCCCCCACCCCACTGTGGAATGTACCTGCACTGGAGCTCATCGCCTCAGCAAGTTGGTGGATATCAAAACAGTAAGTTCTGATGCAGGGACTCTCCCCACCAAATGCAGGGTGCTTTCCGAAAGATAAGTAGTTTCCTCCTTTGCACTGAACTTGCCCACTCTCTCATGTGACTTTTCCTGAAGATGGGCACCAATGGTATTAAACTTTCACCCCCTGCAAAAGTGGAGAGAATTAATTCACAGAAGCAATTAGCAGAAGATCTCAAAATAGCACTGATCTCACCCTGTCCCTTCAATATCATGTCATCAGCGGTTACCCTGGCAGGAGGCTTAGCAAGTTTTCCTCTTGTCCTATATGAGCTTAATGCAGAAGAAGCAGGGGAGCTAAAGATTGCCTAGGGCAGCAGCCTGCAACTATGACCAGGTAAGCCCACCTGTACTGTTTCTGGTGCACAGCATGAAATTCATGGTCTTCTCACCCACAAGCTATCTGTGAGCCTCCTATGTGAGGCCCATAATGCCCATTTAAAAAGAGATCCCTTTGTTGTCTCCCTCCCCATTAGTCAGCTCTAGGAGGCTGGAGAGAGCTCAGAGCTGCTCAGCTTCTTCTCAGGTAGGAAATCTCCTTTTGTGGATCAGTGTTTTCCCTATGATTCCTCACATGACAGGCCACACCTATTGCAAGAGAAACACAGCTGGCAACAGCCGTAAGTCCTTTCTGGAAGTGCAGGTGGCTGCCTTCTGCACCATGGGAGACTGCCCGGGTATGGCTCCAGCCTGGCCAAGTACTGCCTTTATGAAGGTAAAGACATGCAAGGTCTGTATAGCTACCGTGCAATGAGCTGCCACCTTTCGCAGTGCTACACCCAGCCTGTCCCAGTCCCACACAGCTGGATGAGTGTTTTTCTTAGCCAAGTATCTGCACTTCTAAGAGGTAGGAGTCCACAAACTCCTTCAGCAGTTTCCACTATATATCATCATTAGGATCAGATCCAGGAAGGAAGGTTGAAGAGATCAAAGTACCTGTGTCACAGGCAAGAAACCACCCAACTGTCTTCCAGTATCTCACAGGTGATTGCCCAGATGTTTCTGCATCCTTGTCCTGGTTTCAGCTGGGATAGAGTTAACTGTCTTCCTAGTAGCTGGTACAGTGCTATGTTTTGAGTTCAGTATGCAAAGAATGTTGATAACACTGATGTTTTCAGTTGTTACTAAGTGGTGTTTAGACTAAAGTCAAGGATTTTTCAGCTTCTCATGCCCAGCCAGCGAGAAAGCTGGAGGGGCACAAGAAGCTGGCACAGGACACAGCCAGGGCAGCTGACCCAAAGTGGCCAATGGGGTATTCCATACCGTGTGACATCCCATCTAGTATAGGAACTGGGAAGTGGGGGCAGGGAATCGCTGCTCAGGGACTAGCTGGGTGTCGGTCAGCAGGTGGTGAGAAATTGCACTGTGCATCATTTGTACATTCCAATCCTTTCATTATTGCTGTTGTTATTTTATTAGTGTTATCATTATCATTATTAGTTTCTCCTTTTCTGTTCTATTAAACCGTTCTTATCTCAACCCATGGGTTTTGCTTCTTTTCACGATTTTCTCCCCCATCCCACTGGGTGGGGGGGAGTGAGTGAGCGGCTGCATGGTGTTTAGTTGCTGGCTGGGGTTAAACCACAACAATCCTTTAGGCTGCCATTGCCCTCAGTATCTTGCAGCCCCTGTGCAACCTTGCTGAGGAGATTTCAAGGAGAACTGTTCCAGGATATTGATTGTGTTATTAGGAGCTTTACACCATCAAACAAGGAGTGGGACAACTGGGCAGCTGACAATACAGTCTCACTCCATTAACATGTGGAGATTGAGCACTGGTCAACTAATTTTTGTAAAAATTGCAGTTCTCTCTTCTGCAGCATCTGAGCTGTGAGGAAACCCAAGGATTCTGGAGTCCAAACATGGACTGACAAGTTGGGTTGTCAGAGATGATTTTGAATGCCCCAGTACTAACTAAAGAGTAATTCTCTGCCTCACAGATGTATGGCATTCTGGAATTTGGGGTTAGCTTTTTGGCATCACTCTCCTGCTGTTTCTAGAATGACTGCAAAGTGGGAAGGGTGAGACCCAGCACAAAGAGCAATGAGTTCACGGTGGAGCACAGAAACCTTAGTTACCTTATCTTAAAACAAAGCTGGTCCCACCATTAGCTGCCTTCTGCTGAGCAGCCCCATGGATAGCATTTGACTACAAAGTGAGAGGTCTGTGTTCTTCACTTTCCTCAGCATGGGAGGGATGTGTATACTCAGCATCCTTTCCTTGTCTCTGAGATCTTGGTCCTTTACCAATAGGTAAGGATGTGTTCTCTGTGTGTGCACTGTCCACAGCCCTGCCTTGAAGCTTGGCCAATGTGTAGGCAGGCACACCGAGCCTCTTTTAAGTTAAGTCCCTGTTGTGGTTTAACCCCAGCTGGCAACCAAGCACCATGCAGCTGCTCACTCACCTCCCTCACAAGGGGATGGGGGAGAGAATCAGAAGGGTGAAAGTGAGAAAACTCATGGGCTGAGATAAAGACAGTTTAATAGGTAAAGCAAAAACCACACATGCAGGCAAAGCAAAACAAGGGATTCATTCACTACTTCCCATTGGCAGGCAGGTGTTCCGCCAGGAAGGCAGGGCTCCATCGTGTGTAACGGTTACTTGGGAAGGCAAATGACATAACTCTGAATGTGTTCTTCCCCTTCCTTCTTCTTCCCCCAGTTTTATATACTGAGCATGATGTCATATGGTCTGGAATATCCCTTTGGTGAGTTGGGGTCAGCTGTTCCATCTGTGTCCCCTCCCAACTTCTTGTGCACTCCCAGCTTACTCACTGGTGGGGTGGGGTGAGAAGCAGAAAAGGCCTTGACTCCGTGTAAGCACTGCTCAGCAATCATGAAAACATCCCTGTATAATCAACACTGTTTTCAGCACAAATCCAAAACATAGCCCCATACTGGCTACTATGAAGAAAAATAACTCTGTCACAGCCAAAACCAGCACAGTCCCCTTGGTGTGTCACTGGCTGTCTACAAACACATGTGGTACACATTATTAACAGAGATAGTGGGTTGAGAAGATACAGTTGAAAAGGTGCTTTGCTGAGATACATTTGTGAAAGTATGCTTTTTTTCCTTAGGCTGCTCTGTTATGTTTCAGTTATGTCATTTATAGTTCTTTAGTAGGCTATGAGATCTTTGATCAGCTTTAACAGTCTTTTCTGCTAAATTATACCTCCAGCAGCATATTTAAGATTCCTTTCATCATCCTAAGCATTTTATCTGAGAAGCTAAATGTTCAAAAATTGTGACTTCTTCCATATTGTCTACATTGCAGCTTTTGGTGAGATGAGCAATCAACTCTCACTTATCAGACAGGGTGAGAGACCCAGGTGGTGAGATAGATCAGATTATTTGAGTTCTACAGAAGCCACGGGATCACTGTGCAATCTGAGTTACGTGAATGAAGTGTCTGTTCTGCAGAGATTACCAATGAATAACTGGATGCATTTAACAGTGCTTGAGGTTTTTAGGTGGGCTGTTGTTCAGGAGAAGGTCTAATTCAATCTATATTCATACATCTGCATAGACCAGATCCTGAGCAAATAACGCAAACTGAAACCCAGGCTGGAGACTAAAGCATGATGCAGATACTTGTAAGGTATTACAGACAGAAAGCTGATTTTGAACCACTGTTACTTGACCTAGTTTGTTGCTGATGAGGGCACTAGGTGTTTCTGGTGTTTCGCAACAGCTTCTCATTTCTGAGAGTCCAAGCAGCAGGGAAGAAATTACTCAGCTTGAGGAGCAATTGTTCTGATTTCTTTTCCTGCTTTTATTTCTTCAGGCTCTTTCTCTTTAGGATACTAAGACACCACTTTCATCTCTTTCATTTCCCCTGTGACTGCTAAACTGTTTGGCATTATGCCCAGAATAGTGAATGGCAGCCATTGCCTAAGCCCTCCTTTTAGGTGTCAGTTAGTATTTGCAGGAGTCTTACAAAAAGGGTGTTATTTCAGCATGGATTGCCTAAATTCACTTCCACCAGGAATTGAGTATGTAGTATCAGTGTCCTTATATTCTAGAAAAAAATATTTTGTTCAGTGCCTTGATTCTGCCTTAAAAACATGTATGGCAAAGTGAGACCTAGAAACTAAAAGACCACTTTCTAGTCTAATGCTTTTTCTTGACAGAATCTGTAACTCTTACAGAGTGGAATAGTATCCCCCCCAGAATAAATGGCATCATTTCCATTCTTGGATCAGAGTATTAACATATAGCACTTTCCACGTAAAAAAAAAAAAAAACGAACAAAAAAAACCCCAACAACAAAAATCACCCCAAAACAGCAGAGACTGGGATAGCGACAGATCCTTTCCCAGTAGATACAAAAATAATGTGGAATAGATCTACACTTATGACTATTCTAGAAAAGAACAATGATATAGGTTGGAGTCTGAAGTTCCCTGACTTGCTTATGATTTTCCCCCCAAAAAAAGAACTCAAATCACTACTTGTAGGATTTTCAGCTTGCAAGTGCTGTTGTTGGTCATGCTGTCAATATGGTACGGCCTGCCTAGACAGATCAGTTTGCTCTGTAGCCTGTGATGGACAGTCTGACAGAGAATGCCCAGCCTCTGCTGTAGCAGCATTTCTGCTGCCCTCTGTGTAAAATGAGAGCTCACGGGAATGTTAGCACAGGACAAGCAGAAATGTCAGAACACTGCTCTGTACAAAACTGCTCATCCCTACACTTCTGCTAGGATGTGGCTGGACACTGAACCCTGGAGATGGTAAGAGCACATTTTCCATATTAAAAGGTTATTTATCAATTCAGTGTAGATCTACTAAGGTGCATGATTTCAATGTTATGTACAGAATGTGCTCAGTCCATATTTTTGATGTGTCATCTGGTTAGGTAATGTGCCATTAAACTAACATTTCTGATAAATGTGGCTGAAGGAATGGGCTGAGAGAATTGCTGGAAGCAATAAATGATTTCCCAGGAAGAACTACTAAGGATCATAACTACCCAGACTTTAAACCTGCAGGTTGAAAAGCAGTGTGGGCCATCCATTCTTTACCATGGTGAATGTAAGCAAAAATTTCTGGGTGTACATGTGAGCACTTGTGAAGATAAGCTGATGTCACAGGTTGGCCATGAAGGGACCATAATGGCCTTGCTATCCCCTGTCCCTTCTGCTCTATTCAGAAATTAATTTCTACAGATCTTAATGCAGTTGTGATTTACCTTCACTACACATCAAGGAAAGTGAATGCATCTGTCCTAGGGGGAACTTTGATGACAAGTTTGTTGCTAAGTAGCTTCCCTCAGAGTGGTATTCTTGGAAGTCCTCAGAATGAGTTAACTGAACATGAGAAGCAAATAAAACCCACAATCTGAGATTAGAGGATGGGCAGATTTCAAATGTACACCACAGGTGCACCATTACTCACACTCCTCCTGTCTCCACAGCTAACATCAGCGGAAGAGATCTGGGCGGTAGATTCTGGCCAAGGAAGTGACATTCAGGATGCCCCTTCTATCACCCACCAAAGCAGCTGAGGGGCTCCTGTTACAGAGCAGGTGAGTGGGTTGGGCAAGCTGGGAGACCACTGGGTAGAAAAAGGTAATTGAAACAGGAAGTAGCCAGAAGAGGAGGAAGGAAGAGGAAGGAAAATAAGTAAGGAAGGAGCACAGTATTAACCCCTGCAGGCAACTGTGGCATAACATAAAATAAGCTGTATTTGTGAGATCAAAGGTCCATGTAGCCCAACTTTCTGACTTTGAAAGTGATGCCCAGGAAGGACCAGCATCTTGCCTATGGCAACATAGAGCAGTACTTGTCTAAAACTCTCCTGATTCCCGGTAATTAGTATTTATGGAAGCCCTGAGTGTGACATGATGGCTGGGTGTTTAACAGCTCATGGTGGATTTTTAACTGATGAATTTGTCCAAACACTTTATGAACCCATGAACTGTCCTTGGAACTTATGGCATGTTACTGTGATCCTCTACTGAGGCTAACTCATAGAAAGCAAACATCCACATATGCAGTTCAATTCACTTTGTTATTATCTTTGACTGAATGTTGCAAATATATATCTTCTTCGCACCTCATCCAAATTTTCATATGAAGTCACATATTTGAGGAAGTAAAAATAGTGATTAAACTGCAGAGAGCATCTCCCAGGTGCCAAGATAGACTATGCTATAGTTAATCTGCAGTACATATTTACACTACAGCAGGATATTTTTCTTGTAGTATTTTCAAGAGAAATTTTTTTCCAAACACTGAGACTCCCACCACTTCAGAGACTCCACCACAGCCCTACGTAATATTAGGAGATAGATTTCCTTGGTAGTCAGCTTAAATATTTCCTTAATTTCTCTCCACATCCGAGATGCTGAGAGAATCATACAATTCCCTGCTCCTCCTGAAGGGCAAATCAGTTGGGTAAAGCAGAACAGCTCCAGCAGAAAACAATGGGACCATGTCACCAGATAGCCAGCAGCCAGGGAGTCAGGGTGCTGGTGGCCCTTGTGGGAGATTAGCAGCTGGGGGTTTTAACAGTGCTTTCATCCCCTGTCCTGAGGAGATTCCCTATTCACCCCACTAAAGTCTATAAGGGACAGACCTTTCTCTCCATGCTTGTCACAAAGTACTTGGAAAGATTTGAGTTTATCCCAAAGGAGAAGTGAATTCTGAGTCCAAAGGAGGAGGGGATGCTGTTTTACATCTCAGTCAGGAGTGTGGCCTGAGAAAATATATCCCAAATCTGCTGCAGCTCAAGATGCAATGCCAACTTCACTCCATCACTGCTTTGCTAAGCAACACAGGTGTATGTTGCCTTCCTTCCAAATCAGTCCCTCAGGTCCCTCAAAGTGTCTGCTGCTCCCTGAGAAGTGCCTCAGATGGCCAGTATCTTGCAGGGTGCAAGGTCTCAGAGTAGAGCTGTCTCTTGACTGCACTGCTGTCTGCCTTATATATTTGCTAAGCCTGGCTTTCACCCCTTAGTGCCCCAAAGTATATGTTGTCTGCAGTCCTATCTGTGTTGAAACTCTGAATTAAAGAGAAATAATGCATGTAGAAATGGGAGAAAGAAAGGACGTCTTTGTAGGCCCTTTTCCTGGATGTATGGCAGATTCATTGGTAAATTCATGGAGAATTCAGCTGTTGAATTTAATTTTATTTCCTCAAACTTTGTCAAGAAGTTTCTTCCTTTAATACAGAATACTTCCAAAAAATTCTAGAATTGGAATAGTTAGCTCAGGAGATACAGATGTCCCTCTAGTCCAAGAGTTCATAGATCTGAGATCTTCTGCAGTGGGGCAGCAGTTCTGTTGGAACATATGTACTGTATCTATTTTAAACTTTCCCTCCAAGATGGTACTTTATGGCCACTTTGGAGCAGTGTTTTCCCCATGATCGGTTAGTACTTGTCAGCCGACAGGCAGCCCTACTCCACAAACAGTGTGGCAATGCCAAAGGCTATCATTCTGCAGTTATGGCAATAAATATCCAGGAGGAAGGAATCTTTGGTTTCCCTCCCCATGGTATGCTGTTTGGATCCTGGTAATTTATCATAATTTCTGGCCTCCTCAAGTGAATGATGCTGTTAGTTCAGCATGAAAGAAAACCCAAGAATGTGATTTTTTTTTTTTTCTGTATGTTCTAGCTATCTGTGATGTACCTTGTTTAGACTAGCACGTTGCTATAGTTCATATTGCATCACTAGAGAGGTATTTTTTTACAAGTTAAAGAATTCTGAAAAAACAGTCTTATCATAGGTCCATAAAAATAACAAGAGTTCTTATTTTTACAGGGTGTTTACAGTGTTAGTTCAATTAAAGGCAAATTAATTATTTATCAATTTCGAAAAAATCAATGTTTTTATATACCTTAGAATGTATTTCCCAAACTGACCTTGTTGTTTGGCAAACCAAACAAACAGAACCTAAAATGGGTACTCCTTCCAACTGGAAAAAGAAGATTTTGATAGATAAAAATTTCAGATATTAAAATGTCTATGCAATTTTGCTGAGTATTACAAGGCAAAGTGGGATATATACACCTTCTCAGAAATTATAGCACCTTTTCAAGGCAGAATCAGTAGCTGACTATGAAATGTAAACATAAAAATAGACATGATGATCATCACAGTTTCAGTTGCAAGAAAGCTATTGATATACTTGCTATTTTTCTATAAAAGTGTATATGATACCATCCATCTAGGATCTATCTCTAGACAGTCCTTGGGAGATGCTTCTTTAAAACACATCCTTAAAAGCATAGGCTAAAGGAGATCATGCAATATTCTAGATACTCTGTTCTACCATACAGTTTTTCTCATTAAAATATTTCCTTAATATTTACTCCAAACCCTTTTTACTTTAAACTGTTACAGTCCTGGCAATATAAACCTCTATATCTCTTAATGACAATGTTTCTCATTTAACAAAATTATTTTCTTACTCCTATACCCAGTCTTTAGTTTTTTTATCTCTTGACTTAAAAAATGAAGTTCTATCCATACCTTTTTCTAAGCCACATTCTTTATACTTGTCACTCTGGCTCCTCGTTACATTACAGCAAGATTTTTCTTTTTTTCAGAAGACATCTACAAAATGTGCTCTATTCAAAGTACTGTAGACTATCACTAACATAGATAAACCATTGCTGAGGAAAGCAAACATTCATATCCTGCACCATAGAAAGAGTACTTATACTTGCAATAATTAGATATACCAGTTTTGCTATATTTGACATTGTTGAGTGTGTAAAAAACTTGTGCCCCCGATGCCTTTTCTCCCTGGCTCAGATAAGAAACTCCATGCATTTTTCTGTCTGATTTCATCTTCCCAAAGTACTTTGTTTCTCTTCATTAAATTTTTTTCTGAAAATTAGAGATATTTTCTCCAATTTTCCAGAGCTATGTTTAACTCTGATCTAATTCTGCCCTGCCAAAGAGCTTGAATGCCCCCTTCCCAAAAGACACAGCACCAGTGACTGCTTCTGTCAGCTCAGGGTCTTTTCTTTCAGCATTGATGACCCTAACAAGTCTGAGCCTTCTTTGGCCCACTCCACGGGTCTTTGTTCTGTCCCAGTGGTGAATACATGAGACTGGCTGTCCCACCTGGTTGGATTTTAACCTTTCTGGTGTGATTCTTTCATAGTGCGTGGGCCAGGAAGTTTCAGCAGCTCTAAAAGCACCCATTTTCAAGTGTGTCCCAGTTGTGGGTCTGTAGCGGACCAGCCACCCAGAGGAGGGTCCACCTTGATGGCTCCATGCTGCCACCCCCTGGCAATGGGCGCCTTGAGCAGTGGGCCTGGTCGGCTGCTGCCTCCCGAGCTCCCTGTGACTGACAGGAGCCTGCTGGAGCCCTGTGACCGGTCCCCCTGCTCCCAACCCCTGGTAATAATGCCATCATCCTCCTGCCAAGGATCCCTAAAAGAACCTGTCTGTCGCTCCGGTGTCAGCTGACAAGACCCGAGCTGGGAATGAAACTGATGGGGCCTGTGTCCTCTGAACAACAGTCCAAGTGGCGAGGCGAAAGGCACAGCCACCGTCGCAACTGACATCTCTGGGCCTTGGTTTCCTCTGCCTGATTGCCTGTCGTGACTGTACCAGGCAGTGACGCCGGCTTTACTGAGCTCTCCAAAGGGCTAGTAGAGTCAGGCTGCAGGAAGAGCCGGGTCTCCATAACCATCACGTGATGGCCACCGGCCTAGCCAGGTGTTCTCCTGCAGCCCTGATACTCCAGTGGCCCTTGAGGGATCTCTGGTGTACAGCCCTACTACCTTCCCTCAGTGAGTGCTGTGAAAGCACAGCCTGAGCAAAGGGACATGGCCTTCTGCAATGCTGCTGAACCTTGGAGCAAGCCCTGCCTCTGCCTTCATCCTCACCCAGACAGGGACACAGGGGGAGGCAGCGGTAAAAAAAAAAAGCTGAGCTACAGCCCAGCCCGACTTTTTCATTTGCTGCTTTACAAGAGAAGTGATGCCCCCACCTACGCCACACTGAGCCCCAGCTGACCTCTGGAAGTACCTGGGCAGCTGCTCTGTTCTCCCGTGGGACAGCACGTCCCAGGAGGGCATGGCGAGCACCCAGGCGCTGGGCTGGCACAGCATCATTGCACGGACTTCAGAGGGGCCACTCTTGATTTATACTCTTACCAGGGATGGCACACTTGGGCCTGCTTCTTATTTTTAACATTTAACCTGAGAAAGGAGCTGTGCCAGAGCAAGTCTCTCTGGGGTAAGAATAGCATCTGCCGTCTTAGGACACAACACAGTTGTCCAGCTCCTACATGGCAGCACGTTGCGCCGAGATATAGAAGGCAACCTACCCGCCGAGGAATGTCTTCGAGTGCTATTAGTGGAAGCATATCATCTGCGCAAGCAGGCATGACCCCGCGCCGGAGTCTTGCAAGAGCAGGGCTATTTTGAGCTTTTGACAGTGAGGATGAAGGGAGACAAATGACAGGCTGATCCTCCTGTTATGGGCAACCTCCAAAGCTCTCTGAGGCCTTGTCTCCTCCTCTGGGAATGACTCTTGTGAAGGCTGATGGGCGATTTGGTGGGACCTCAGAGCCCAGGAGGTGGGGGCCAGGAGGGAGCTATGAATTTGCCAGGGACACGAGGCCAGGCCTCAGTCGCATCAGCACTGCCCAGCCGTGCTTATGGCAAGTCCTGCCTGAGGGTGTGCACCTGTCCCTGAGCTTAGGGCACACATCTGCCTGCTTTATTTTCAACCATATGAAAGCTAGAGAGATACGAGAGGGTGTGTAACTGCATGCAAGTAAAACACGCAGGAAGCTAGAGGAAGAAATGGTTGACTTTGCAAAACAGAGTCTACAGAAGGCTACGGTAGGTCAGAACAAACACAGTTATACCTGTGACGCGAGAGCTGCTTCTTCAGTGACTTGCCTGTCCTTTCCCACTGATGCCCTTTGTGACAGTTCTTTTGTACAAGTCATCGAAGAAACTATCTCCAGGTACCACACTTACCAGTGCGGCCAGGAGCCATCAGCCTGCTCACTCCTCTTCACGCCTGCTTTCTCCTCTCTTCCCTCTGTCTGGCCTTGCTGGCTGCATTCCTTCATTCCAATGACAAATCCTCAAGCTTCCACGGTGGAGGTAATGTGAGGCAAAGGATGGTGCAGGGTCTGTAGAGCAGGATTTTGGAGAGTCTCTGAAGTTTATGCTTGCACAAGCCATTACAGCTAACAGGGATACTCATGGGTGTTGTGTGTCATCTAGACTCTACGCAGCCCCACCTGAAGCTTTGGAGACACCTGCGGGTATGGCTAGAGATTCTCAAGCCACCCAAGAGGAGCTGTCAGCTCATAGGTGGCTTTGGGCAGGCAAGGCTCACCACAGGAGACCCTGGCTGTGGTGGCAGACCAATGGACGCTGTCAGGCAAGGACAAAGAATGCAGGGGATGAGGAGGGATGAACAAGGTTGGGAGTCTGCTAGGGAGCCATGGGGAAAAGTTGTGCAGTGTCATGAGAAGGGAGGACCAGTCTAGCACCTCTGCAAGCTGTTGGGTGGCTTTCTTAAGGTCCTTGTGATTGAAAACCGAGGTCTGCTCCTAAAGAACCATCTCCCATTGCTCTCTTCAGACAGCACTGACGGAGGTTCTGCTCACCAATGCTCGCTAGTGACGCTGGAAGCAGGCTGCACTTCCTTCTGAGAGCTGGTGTGCTGGTGAGGCTGCACTTGGGAGCCAGGTAAGGTGAGAGCCCTTTGGATATTGCTGTCATAGGCATACAGCTATGGAGCTGCCAGTCGCAACTTCCCAGCAGCGTGAGCATCGATTTGGAGACAAAGCCTCCGGCATTGACTTCTACAAGCTTAGACCAAGCAGACAGTGTCAACCCTTACCGCTTCCCATCACCCCCAAGGAGCTCCACTGGCAAGCTCTCCCTTGAAAACATTGTAAGCAAATCAAGGTGGAAAGCATTCAGGGGCTACCTGCCGCAGGCTTGGGCACAATCATTTTCTGCACAACCTGCGTCCCTTCAGCCCACAACACCAGCTCCACTCCCATCCTTGTGGCCCTGCTAGGCTCAATGCTCCATGGAGCACCCACCTCTGCTCTTGAATACTGGCACTTGTACAGTAGACAGAGGGGGAAAGCTGGGGACTGTCACAAGCTTTCAACACCAATACGTACCCTGGCCTCCGCTCTTGAGTCTGCTGCTTGTTTCCTTTTAGTGCCAGTTGCACTTCACTCCGCAGTTGCTGATAATGAGTTTCTTATTCACTCCACCTTGGTCTGCATCAAGGGATCCTGCGTTTGATTCACTGTACACACCGCCTCTGAGGTTTCTGAGAAAATCCTCCAAGGCTGTGTGGTCTCCCTGAAAATAGGGGACAAAAGTTACTTGGAAGCCGAGAGCTGTCAGTTCTATGAAAACATCAGCTTAGGCAGACATCTGTGGGCTTGTCTTTAACATACCTTGGCACTGTCCATCTGTCTTTCACCCAAACTAGAGGCAAGGCTTAATGCGTCAGAATGATCTAGCTGAGACGGCTGATAGAGCACATGAGACTTTGCAGTTGTACACGCCCACAGTGCCTCTGCTGCTCAGAACAGGGTCTGAATGAAGGAAAAAGTGTTTGACAATTTCCCCCTTCCCTTCTTCCCTCAAGCCCTCCCCTTCTTCCCAAAGGTATATTGTCTGTTGAGCCTGTAGGTAGGCCACAAGCAAGGTACAGGTATGTGAGAAAGGAATGGAGGGGTACACCCATCAGTTGTCTTCTTTTCTCTTGCCTGAGGCAACGCCACGTGCAGCCTGTTGTGCGAGAGGTGACAAGGCTGACCTTTGAGGCGATGTGTTGAGGAGGTCTGTTGGTGCCACACAACCTGCGAGAAATGGGCCCTAAGGGGCAATCCTTCCAGCACGTGGCCCCAGGCAGGGCCCAGCATTTTGTCCACTGCAGAGAAACTAGGAGCAGGTGGTGGCAGCAGCTGAGGGAATCTAGGGTAAGAGAGATGGCACAACTTAGGGGCACTATCGATGTGTCGTAACGGTGCTCTGTGTGCTGAAAATCATCTCTGCCAAGGCACAGTTGGTCCTTCGTGGTGCAGTGTCCTGTGATTTCTGATAACTTACTCAGAGACTGATGGTTAGGGTTTGTGACTGCCAGGATCAAAAACAAAATCAGGGAAAGGAAAAAGGAAAGGGATCACCCTCTCTTGCCTCTCACATGGGAAGTAAGCTGTGCTGAAAGGACAATGGGACAAGAATTAAGAGTACGTGAGGGCAGGAGCAGGGCAAGGAGCTGCTGGAGATGGAAGACACTCCGTAGTCTCCACAGGAATGGCCAGCCTCTAAGTTTGCGGGTCCTCAATGAAGAGTTTGCATTAGCTTCTCCCTTCCCCCAGCCAGGAGATGTAAGAAAACTTGTTCTGCAATGCAATATCCCACACTTGATCAGGAAAAAAAAACAAAGAAGGCACTATTCATAGTGTGTATGCAGAGGAATCTACGGTCTTTATTCTCTAGACATTGAGGTGGGTACAAAGACTCATTGCAGAAGAAAGCGACCAAAAGGTTCACATTTTGTGCAGCCCTCAGGTCGCTTTGCTGCTTCATGACATCCTCACTCTTCCTCTTCTATCTTCCTATGAAACTCCCGACTCTTCGCTCGGAGCTTGTTGACCTGCGACTCTGCAATGTCAGCCCGCTCCTCAGCTTCCTCCAGCTCATGCTGGATCTTTCGGAACTTGGAGAGATTGACATTGGACAGCTCCTCCTGTGTGGGGAGAGGGAGTCGGTGGTGAGGAGCCCAGGGCAGGGGTTTCACTCCTCCTGTGCCTCAGCCTTGTGGGGCTGTGAATCTTCCCCAGGAGAAGGCACAAACCTCCATCCCCCACCCACCACTGCTTCTGCTTACACCTAAGCCTAACACAGATCTCCTCACCCTCCCTTTTTTAGAAGATCCATTGTAGACAGAGCACAACAGGATTTGAACACAATTCTGTTCTGGAATGTGGGAAGGAAAGAAACTGGGCAGCTGAAAATCAGATTTTGTTAGCTCTGGAATTAAATGTTCAACTACCTCTGCATACTCTGAGATAGGGTTAGGAATTTGTAAGAGGTGATGAGTCCATGAGATCTCCTCAGGGTCCCTCTCACAAATCCCCTTATCTGAGTCTAGAAGCCTTTGTCTGTACTGCACTGTTTGCAGCAGCAAAGAAGCCATGCTGAGACATCCATAAATTCAGGGGCTGCAGGACTTCCCTCAATTCATCCCTGATTGCTGCATGCCCAGAAAAAGGGGAAGGCTCCTTGCACAATTCTAAATGCAGTGCACAGTGTGGCTTGGGAATATATTTCTAACACCTTCTCTATCTGAAATTTCCCTGGCCATAACTAAAATGTGGATGTAGTAGATGAGCATATGCTGAATCAGAAGGATTTCTTATGCAACATTTTCTGTGTTCCTAGGCAGGAGTTTTGGCAGGTCATTTGCTTCCACATAACTACCAAGCTTCTCTGAATTCCAAAGGTCACAGGCATCTTTTGTAAAGGTAGTTATATGAATTTCAAAATTCTGAAAAGACGTTCTTTTCAAAACTTCTTAATACATTGTACTATCACTATTATTAATAAGAACTCCTTCTTACAGATCACTTTGTTGTTCTAATGCAAAAAAATGTAATGTGCACTTGCTCTCCTCATTAGCCTTCTTGTTTGCTCATTGATTTAATTCGCAAAGGTTAGGCTAATTTATAAGCATTTCAAAGATCTTGAAGCCGTCCATTATTGACCACTGGCACTTTCCAAGTTTCTTATAATCGTCTCCTCAATGACCATACTACCCACTCGGAAAGTGTTTCTTGCCAGGCACTCAGAGTGATACTTACAGCCTCTTCAGATTGTCTCTTGTAGGATTTCACCTTCATTTGCAGCTTGTCCACCAGATCCTGCAGCCTGAGAATATTCTTACGGTCTTCCTCAGACTAAAGCAGTTGGTAAGCAGGAAAAAGAGTAAATGATTTCCCCACCATGTGAGTTAGCAATTCCCCTTGGCAATCAAGTGCAAAAATTTTTAGTTCCCGCGAGAGGGTGTGTCAGCCCAAGGCGGCCTCCTGCCCTACCTGGTAGGTCAGCTCCTTCACCCTCCTCTCGTACTTGCGCACACCCTTCACGGCTTCAGCGCTGCGCTTCTGCTCAGCATCAACCTCCCCTTCCAGCTCCCGCACCTGCAATGAGCACCCCATCTTTGGAGCTTCCCTGCTGGCTACTTACGTGACGTGCTCACTCATGCACAAATAAAAGCCCCACGCACTCTGGCCTCCAGCTTCTGGATTTGCTTCTTGCCTCCCTTCAGGGCCAACTGCTCGGCTTCATCCAGACGGTGCTGCAGGTCCTTCACCGTCTGGTCCAGGTTCTTCTTCATCCTCTCCAGGTGGGCGCTGGTGTCCTGCTCCTTCTTCAGCTCTTCTGCCATCATGGCCGCCTGATGAGAGCAAAGGATCAAAGCCATTTTCAGGCTGGAGACATCCTGGGAACTACACATCCACCGTCAGCAGTGAGAAGAGCCCCCGACTCACATCTGTGATGGCCTTCTTGGCCTTCTCTTCAGCATTGCGGGCTTCCTGGATCGTGTCCTCCATTTCACCCTGAATTTGGGCAATGTCGGTTTCCAGCTTCTTCTTGGTGTTGATCAAGCTGGTGTTCTGCACAAAGAGAGATTGCAAGACTTGCATCCTGAGGCCTGCAATACCAAACCTACAGCCTGAGCCAAGTCTTTACTCTTCAGGCTTGCAATTCAAGATCTGGAATTCTTTTTAAAAAGATTGTTTACAAAATGTCAGTGGTAGGCTCAGGTGATGGGTGCTGAGCATGCCTGTCCTTGTGGACAGCAGTAGTGAGGCCATTCTAGTGCTCCTTATCCTCTGGTATGTAGCAGACCTCTCTGTTTATTAACTGTCAGCGCAACTTCTTTTGCAACACACTCCTACCTGGGTATGGAGAAGCTGCACACGTTCAGTGGCATCCAGAAGCTCCTGCTCAGCCACTTTCCTCGACCGCTCCGTCTGCTCCAGGGCTGCCCGTAGCTCCTCAATTTCAGCCTGCAACAGGTTTGCTCTGCGCTCCACCATGGCCACCTGCTCCTTCAGGTCCTCCTGTGTCCTGAGAGCATCGTCCAAGTGTATCTGGGTATCCTGTAAAAGAGGCAAGAGAATTTGCAAGGTGGCAGCGTGTGCTTGGGTGCCAAAAATGTCAGCGAAGGCTCTTCTCTTTCTGTAGCTTTGCTGAACAGACCTTGAGCACTGCCTGTGTGTTTCTCAGGTTCTTTTGTGCCTCTGCAGCCACGCGGTTGGCATGGCTCAGCTGGATCTCCATTTCATTCAGGTCTCCCTCCATCTTCTTCTTCAGACGCAGGGCTTCATTCCTGCTCCTGATCTCAGCATCCAGGCTGCTCTGTAAGGACTCTACGATTCTGAGGTGGTTTCTCTTCATCTGGTCGATCTCCTCATCTTTCTCTGCTATCTTCCTGTCAATCTCAGACTTCACCTGGTTGAGCTCAAGCTGGAGGCGCAGGATCTTCCCCTCTTCATGTTCTAGGGAGGCCTGGACAAGTAGACACAAGCATTTGTAATGTCGATAAAACTACTGCTTGCTTTCTAGGTAATTACAGAATATTTCAAGAATCTCAGCTGCCTGCACTCCCCAGCCAGAACAGAGCAGGACCAAGCAGTTTTTAGTCATATTTCCCCATTGCTCCTATTTTTAGTGCAAATACCAGTGATTATGGGCATGTACCTCAGCTTCCTCCAAGGCAGCCTGGATTTCAGATTTCTCCTGCTCAATCTGCTTCTTGACTTTCTCCAGCTCATGAATCGCCTTTCCTCCCTCGGCAATCTGCTCCGTGAGGTCAGCAATCTCCTCTGTGGGAGCAAAGACCAACAGCATGGTCAGGCACAGAGCAGAATGCAAAGGGCCCTGCCACACCAAGGTGACAGGCAGCTTTGCCAGCCTGCAGGCACAGACCCATACGGAAAGGTGGTAGTGCTGGATAGTGAGAAAGCCCAGCCAGGAGCAGAGGGCCAGGGACTTACGCTGCAAGTTCTTGTTCTCACGCTTCAGCGTTTCCAGGTGGTCCAAGGACTCCTCATAGGCATTCTTCATCTTAAACAGCTCTGTGCTGAGAGACCGAGACTCCTTCTGGGAGGCTTCCAGCTCAGCCTGCGTTTCCTCGTACTTCTGCTTCCATTCTGCCAGGATCTGAAGAGAAACAGGACCTCAGTGTGGATGTGGCAATCAGGAGGGGATGCTCTGCCCAGGAACCCCAGGCCTGGAGCCCAAAAGACCTTGTCAAAGTTCTTCTGCTTCTTATCCAGAGCTGCGCAGGCAGCATTTGCTCGCTCCACATCAATCATTAGGTCCTCCACTTCATTCTGCAGCCTCTGCTTTGTCTTTTCCAGGGAGGCACATTTGGCATTTACAGCTTCGACATGTTCCTCTGCATCCTGCAGGCGTTGTGCCAGCTTCTTTCTGGGAGGTGATAAGCACAGCTCTTAATTGGGGCCTAAAATGGATATTGTTTTTTTATTTCCACCACAGTGCTGAGGCAGTTTTTGCAGTATTTGGTCTCCATGCACACGGTGTAGAGCCTATCCCAGCCAGTCATTTATCTTCCTATTTTCTTTCCCCATGGTCTGGCTATCTCCTCTGCGCACACTATACATTGTCTTTCTCCTGCATTCTTCGTCATGTAGTCTATTTCCCTTGTGTTTTTCAAAACCACACCCTTTAAAGTACATATTTCTGTTTCATATAACTCCTCCTCGACCTACTACAAGGCTTTTGCCTTTCAGTATCTCAGTGGTCTCTTCAAAATTTCATCATTGGTTTCTGCCAGCCTTCCCCACATTCCCCACATACTTGGCTTCCTCCAGCTCCTCCGTGCGCTGAATAGCGTCTGTCTCATATTTGGTTCTCCACTGGGCCACTTCAGTGTTGGCTTTAGACAGGGCACGCTGCAGCTCACTCTTGGCTTCCTGCTCCTCCTCATATTGTTCCCGGAGCAAGTCACAGTCGTGGCGAGCGGACTGCAAGCCATGGGCCAGGGCATTCTTGGCCTAGTGGTAAAAGGATTGCAATAAGGAATAGATATATCCTGGGAAATTTTGTCTTACTGGCACTTAGACACTGGAATATATCCCAGAGAAATAGTAATTAACTGACTGCATGAAAAAAATAAAAGCCAAGGTCAGGTATACTGCAAAAAGTTGGGACTCCTGCCCTGACGGGGCCTAGATTGCATGACCTAAAGGGATGTTTTGAACTTTTAATTAAATCACCTTTTGAACTATTGAACACCACACCAAAAACAATATGATGTAAAGTATTTATTTCATATGTACAACGGAATATCTTCACCTTTATCTCTTCCTCTAGTTGTCGCTTCAATTCTTCAATCTGCTGGGTGAAAGCCTGTTTCCCTCTAGACAGCTGAGAAATTAAAGCATCTTTTTCATCCACCTGACGTGCATATTCACCTGGGAAAGTTTGTAATTAAGAAAATATTTTAACAGCCAAGAGAGTCATGCAGGGGGTTCACCCATTTCCAAACTAGAGATGGAAGTGCCATACCAGATTCTGTCTGCAGACGAGCTCTTTGAGCACTGAGATCGCTAATCATGCGCTGATTCTGCTCCTCCTTTGTTTTATATTCACTTAGTTGGTCCTCCAGAGTGCGGCACATCTTCTCCAGATTTGCCTAGGTGTCAATCACACATAAGAAAATAGAGTTAATACTTCGATTCTGCCTTAGTTACAGCAGGAAAATGTGTCTAGAAGATGCAGTTTACATATCTGGGGAGTATGTGCATACACCCACAGTTCTATATGTTAGATTTGGAGATAACAGTTATATTATAACCTGATAACAATTAAATAAGATAAGATTAAACAAGAATATTTAATTGTTCTCAAATTACTAATAAAAGTATTTTTGTACCTTGGCTTTGGAGACAGACTCCATGTTACTGGCCAAGTCATCAATCTCCATCTTCAGCTCACTCTTCTCCTTCTCCAGCTTCTGCTTCACTCGCTGCAGGTTGTCGATCTGCTCCCCAAGCTCAGCTGTGCTGTCCGCGTGCTTCTTCCGCAGGGCGGCAGCTGTGGCTTCGTGCTGCAGCGTGGCCTCTTCGAGGTCACGGCGCATCTTCTGAAATTCTGCCTCACGCTTCTTGTTCATCTCAATCTGAGCTGCGGTAGCCCCTCCTGCTTCTTCCAGGCGCTCGCTGATCTCCTCTAGCTCCCTCGAGAGGTCAGCCCGATGCTTCTCTGCTTTTGCCCGAGAGGTTCGCTCTGCCTCAATTTCCTCCTCCAGTTCCTCAATACGAGCCTGGGGAACATTAGGGGACCCTTCACACCCATGCCCTCCTCCTACCTGACCTGAGACTGGGTGAGAGAGGGGAAGGAACAAAGACTTGCCTGCAGCTCCTTGATCTTCTTCTGTAATTGCATGCCCAGAAGTTGCTCATCCTCAATTTTGCTCTGGATCTGGCTGATTTCAAAGTCTTTCCTTTGGGCAAAGCAAACCATGTTAGAGCTCAAAGCAAAAAGACAGGTGCACCAGCCCAGCACTCAGGTGCCCCACAGCCCCACTTACTTCTTCAGCTTCTCATCCAGCTGCTGCTTATCATTTTCCAAATCCATTATGCTGTCATGGGCCAGCTTCAGGTCTCCTTCGAGTTTCCTCTTAGCTCTCTCAAGGTCCATGCGCAGTTTCTTCTCTTGCTCCAGGGACCCTTCCAGCTAAAACAAACAAGACCATCAGCGCTCCGTCAGCCAGGTTTAACTCCATACCTGTCCTGTTCTTGAGGTACGCCTGTGTGCTTACATCATCCACTTGCTGCTCCAGCTTGGTCTTAGCTTTGGTCAGTGTATTGACTTTGTCCTCTTCTGCCTGCAGGTCATCCAGTGTCTGCTGATGGGCCTCTTGGAGGGCTTTCTTCTCTTTTGTCAGCTTCACAATGGTCTCATCCAGGGCTGCCATCTCCTCTGTGAGGTTTTTCACCTTTGAAAAGAAGGGAACACATGCAGATAAAAAATGATGTTTAAAACTTTATACTGTATAACAAAACAGAGGTCTTTTCTGTGAGAGTGACATCTTCTGCCTCATACTTTGTTTTCGGTGGCATGTTTTTCCTTCTCAACCTTGGCCAGTGTTAACTCAAGATCGTCAATATCTTTCTTCAGCTCTGAACATTCATCCTCCAATTTCCTCTTCTTGGCTGTCAGCTCAGCATTAATTTCTTCCTCATCCTCAGCCCTTTCAGTCACCTCTTTAACTTTGGCTTCCAGCTGGATTTTGGTTTTGATGAGCTGGTCACACCTTTCCTCAGCATCAGCCAAAGCATCAGCTTCCTGGTGGAAAAATACCATTTTTAGGGATATGTTTTTGAGGTAATATCGAGATGCTTACCTTCACAGTTTAGAGTCCTGGATAGCAATTTTGTAGTTAAAAATTTGGTTTATGTTCCAACAGAACAAAATATAATATAGAATTTATTTTATATTGTTCATTTTGAAACAGCTAGTTTTGAAAGCTAAAACCGAATAAAATTCCTTCAATCTACAGGAAGGCCCAATTATTTACATATTTGTGCAAGGTATAGAATCCAATATCATCCCATAATATCAAACATTAGAACAAAGTACATAAATTGGGGTTTACTCATAGGAATATCTCCCACATTTATGAAGTGCCAAGTGATAACTATATGCCAAGATACATATAAATACCAAAGTCACAGTTATGCTCACATCATTCCTGTATGTCTCTTTTTTCACCCTACTGTCTTTCTGAAGCAACAGTTTCTGATTTAGTTTTCATCACCATGGCCCCAAAATATTCAGCATCTAGCAGCTTTGTCTTTTCTCTGTCAGACCCTCATCGGCTAAGAAGAAAGGAAGTTGCTGGAAAATTCATCTCTAGGCTTTTTTTGCAACAGACGTCCTGTTGTATTTGTTATATTTTGTCTCAAGTTTCAGTCTAGCAGAAATAATATGAAAGCAATATGATGATTTTAGCAGTGAGTGGATTTTTTTAATCTTTTTACAGTTCAAGATTCTTTTAAAAGGGGGGCATGTAAATTTTCTTACATGTCACATATGCTGCATAGTATTACTTTGAGAATACAGTCTTTTCTATTTTGTGAATGACTTAATTTAGAAACCTCAGCATTACAACACCGTAGGTGTACCACATAATTTTTTTGTAATGATTGTAAGTGATTTAGGAGGGTGATTGAGAATATTAAATTCTGTTTCCTCTCAATTAGTTCAGTATTACAATATAGCAATGTTTGTAACAGCTAAGCCACCACCTACACCAAAAAGAAACAAGTTATCTTGTTTAATTAGAGAATAAAGAGAGGAGAGAAATGTCCTATTAACTTGTCCTAAGAATTCCTAATCATGTGTGTATAAGGATAGGCACACTCAGTTTTGGAGCAGTAGGAAAAAATTACTAGAAGAACAAACATTATACTAATAAAAGTAAAGTTTCTTGATTGCTCTGATGCACTTTAACTGAATGTATATGGTAGAGACCTCAGCATGTACCATAGAAAATCTCACCCATGAAATAGCTTGACTACAAACTCCTGACAGTCCTTATTGAAGCTAGTTATATTTTTAAGAGCACCACTTAATGAAATACAGTTGAACTGAATTAAATTGCAGTTTCAATGTGTCTTTTGAAAATGTAGTCATAAATATCAGCCCAATAGTCACAGTTCAGTTAGGATGAGGCACAATGGTAGTACTCACAGCCTGCACTTGGAGCTGCAGATCGTTTTTCTCCTGCACCAGTTTCACCATTTTCTCCTCCAGCTCCTTCCTCTTTGCCTCAGACTTCGCAAGCTCTTCTTTGATTTTCTCAAACTCTTGTTTCATGTTGGCCATTTCCTTCTCAGATTCTGCACTCTTCAGCAAGGGCTTGATCTTGAAGAACAGCTTCATCCAGGGCCAGTGCTTGACGTTCATGAATGCACGAATATTGTACTGGATGCAAAAGATGGACTCTCTGAAAGGTAAGTCAAATTAATATTAAGTATTTCGACCATGATGACACAATAAGCCATATACAGTGAACCTAATTTGAAGAAATGTCTACCTCCTCTCCACCATTCTTTGGTATTCCATTCTCATCAGGAAGCCCCTGCACCTGGCTTGTGTGCGGGTGATGAGCTGTGCCAGCTTCTCATCCCTCATCTCTTCCAAGAGGCCTATCAGCCCAGCTTTGAAGAACACCTTAGGTAAGAACATGAAAATAGGTGCAGTGTATGTGCTTGTTGTTCAGCGTGGCCCAGTACCCTGTCCCCCATGGCAGATAATATGAGAAGTTAAGAGAAAGAGCAAAAGCACAAAGAATGTATGTAGTGATAGATCTTCTTTTACATCTCCAAGCTTCCAGTTACCTGCAGTTGACGAACTATAATAGCCAGACATTTTGCCTTTGTTTTTATTAAACTTTGATTCTTTTACTCTACAACTTTGTCTTAAATTAGGAACCCTTAATCAAATCATCCTATGGCAATGAATTTCAGTTTTATTCAAATGTTGAGTCAATAAGTACTTATTTGATTTATTTTAAATACACTATTTGATAATTTCACATACTATCTGGAGAATCTGAGTATCATTCTCAAGCCATGCAAAACAAAAATACATAGTACTTGAAACAAACCGTTCTTGTACCTTGGTGTGACCAAATTTGTATTGAGTGTGGTCTATATCAATTGATCCAAGAAGTTTCTCACAAGCCTTCTTGCTGTCAATGAACTGTCCCTCTGGGATAGCACTTGCATTTAATACTTTGTATCTGGGGGAGAAAACAGAAGAACTTGCATTGAACTCGATGATCTTAAGAGTCTTTTCCAACCTAAATGATTCTATGATTCTATGAATATAAAGAGGTCTGTTGTTGGGACCAATTGGCTGGTACACTGCAAGATAGAGTCTAAGAACTGTTGAGAACATAAAAGCACTACTAAACACAAATTTTAGAGAAGGCTTTAGTCACCAGAGGTGAAACTTAAATTTCACAAGCTACTCAAGATGGACAAAATGATCCAGTAAGAGGAAGAAGTCTGACCTCTGTTTAAAATCTGCATACAGGACTCTGTTGGGAAATCCTTTCCTGCAAATTCTGATCCCTTCCAGCACGCCATTACACCGCAGCTGGTGAAGCACCAGTTCATGCTCCATGGCACCTAGCAATTCAGAGCACAAATATAATATATGCTATATTCTGTAATACAGAGGGGAAGACCTGCACCATACTGAAAAAACTTCTATGTATGAGTCTCTTACCAGGTGTTTTCGTTTCGTTTGGGATGATGCAGCGTACAAAATGGGGGTGGGTGCTTCTCAGATTGGTCATCAGCTTGTTTAAATTCTCCTGGGAGAATCATTAACAAAAGTTTATATTAGCAAATGTAATTTCCACTGTAAGCATCAAGTCCTCTGAAATGAGATGAGATATCAGACAAAAATTAGCTCACAGAATCCTAACCTGAAGCCCCCTGCATCAGTTTTTCTGACTTTCCACAGATCTTTGCTGTTATTAACTTCATTTATAAAGTTCTTCTGATTAATCTGTAGGAAATACTATACTCTTAAACATACAATTTTTTTACATTTCACTGACTCTACTGGAATGCCTTAATTAGAAATTATATCCATCTTCCATTGGATGTACCCAGAGAGATAAACAGGTACCTCTATGAGGCAGTTTGAACCATACTGCTGTAGGCATTTAAGATAGGTCATATGGAGCACACTACATAGAACCTTCCTGTTTTCCCCACTGAAAGCAAATGAAACAAAAATGACAAGATGAGTTTTAAATGTCTAGATTACATGTTTATCTTGTAAGGTAAGATGAGAATAAGGTGAGATGAATCCCAGCCTTGTTTTCTAATTAATATCTGTATACTTATTTATAAATAATTATTGCCTATAATTAGTGGAGGGAAGCAGTTGCCTCCAGAGAACATCTCAGAGTATGTAAATTAAGCAGCCAAAACATTAGGATGTCTAAACACTAACATGTCTAAACTAGAGGGATACTGGAAGAAATTTAAAAACATAACAGAAATGCAACCCAAATGAAGCAAATAGTATTTCTCCTATAACATTACCTCTTAAAGTCTTATGACCTTTAAACATAGACTTACTGCATTATTTTTGAATCATACATGCTGGCAATAATTTCCCACTTGCAAGGCCAAGGCACTACAGCTATGATTATTTTTCTTGGGGCACATACACACGTGCCAACGCCCTGTTTCAGAGCACTGGCTAGAGGCTGTCAGGTGATCAAGAATCATATGACAGCAGATCTGTAGAAGAAATTAGGCTATATCAAGAAGAGAGTCCTAAATGAGGGATGAATATGGTAATAAATAACCTCAGGAGAGACTGGCAGAAGTGTATGGAGCAGCCAGGCAGCAAGGCTTGGTTATGACTAAGAACTGTCAAGTATCTGACATCTTAAAAATCCATAACCCAAGGAGTGGTGGTATTTCAACTGTAAAAGATTGATCCCTGAATCATGGAGAAAAACTACAAATATAAATGGAGCAAACAGGTCATCCTCCAGTAGGCAGAATGTTGATAAAGGGAAATAAAAGGTTCCAAAGCCAGAGGTGGGCATCTGAAGGAAATCTGGTATATTTTAGATACATTTTAGAAGTTTTCTGTATGGCATTCTTCTGTCTGGAAACATCCTGGGACAAGCGGACAAAAAGAAAAGTTGTGCATTCAGTGGAATGGAGCATAAATAGATCACAGTGGATTTAGTTTTAACAAAATATGGCCCAAGAAATTCAGGGTCTTTTAACAAAACTAAGCCAAAAAAAAGACTAGCCATTTTAAATTGTGGGTTTATTCCTCATCTTAGGAAGAAATACTGTGGCCAGCAGGAACAGGGAGGTGGTTGTTCCCCTGTACTCAGCACTGGTGAGGCCGCACCTCGAGTACTGTGTTCAGTTTTGGGCCCCTCACTACAGGAAAGACATTGAGTTGCTGGAGCGTGTTCAGAGAAGGGCAACCAAGTTGGTGAGGGGCCTGGAGCACAAGTCTTATCAGGAGCAGCTGAGAGAACTGGGGCTGTTTAGTCTAGAAAAGAGGAAGCTGAGGGGAGACCTTATCGCTCTCTACAACTACGTGAAAGGTGGTTGTAGTGAAGTGGGTGTTGGTCTCTTCTGTCAGGTGGCTGGAGATAGGACAAGAGGAAATGGCCTCAAGTTGAGGCAAGGGAGATTTAGGTTAGATATTAGGAAAAATTTTTTTACTGGGAAGGTTGTCAAACATTGGAATGGGCTGCCCAGGGAAGTGGTTGAGTCACGATCCCTGGAGATATTCAAAAAGCGAGTGGACAATGTACTACAGGACATGGTTTAGTGGGCATGGTTAATGGTTGGACTCAATGATCTTGAAGGTCTTTTCCAACCTAAATGATTCTATGATTCTAAGAAATAGTGAACTCTCTACTGTACCCGGAAAAGAGCTGAGACAGTCTGGAAGGAAGAACCCTTCTTCTTGCCACCTTTCTTTCCAGCACTGGCCTCTACAAAATTGAAAATAAATAAAACAGGTTTTAGATTTTTGCTACTGCCTTTTATGATTCCTTTTTGTAAGCTGTACGTCACTGAAAATATGGAATTCATAGAACTAACCCGCTTCTGCTCCACCATAGTTGGCAAAGAGTAAGGCCAGTGTCTTCAGGGATGATTTCTGGTACAACCCAATGACAGTTTCATTCAGGGGGTCCTTGTTTTTCTCCAGCCAGCCAGTGATGTTGTAGTCTACTGTGCCAGCATAGTGTATCAGGGCGAAGTGGGCCTCAGCCTTGCCTTTGACAGGCTTGGGCTTCTGGAAGTTGCTGGACTTGCCCAGGTGCTGGTCATAGAGCTTGTTCTTGAAAGAGGTGTCAGTTGCCTTGGGGAACATGCACTCCTCTTCCAGGATGGAGAAGATGCCCATGGGCTGGAAGAAATGTACAAGGAAGACAGATTGTAATTTAGTTTTCAGGGCAATAATGACCTTCATCTAGGCAGGGTAGTGGAACACAGACTGAGCTACACATCAAAAAAGATTATTATTCAATTACATTTTCTGCTAGAAAGTATGATTAAACATATTCATACTTACATTTTTTAACACCAAATGAATTATAAAGATTAATGGAAATTAATTTAGTTTGTCTTGAGAACTTCCTTTATAAAATCAGAGCACTACCTTTTTATCCAGAAGGACTCAAAGCACACACAGATGTCTCAGAAAAATTGAACATGAGCCAACAGTACACCCTTGCGGCAAAGGCAGACAGCTCATCCTGGGCTGCATTAAGTATTGCCAGCAGCTCAAGGGAAACGATCCTTCCACTCTACTCTGCTCTGCTGAGAAACTGCTGTGTCCAGTTCTTGGTTTCGCAGTACAAGACAAACGTGGACATAGTAGAGTGAACACTGTGACAGGCCATGAAGGTATTTCAGTGACTGGAACATCCAACATACAAGGACAAGCTGAGAGAGATGGGACTGTTCAGCCTGGAAAAGAGAAGGCTCTGGGGGATCTTATCAATATGTATAAATACCTAATGGAAGGGGATAAAGGAGACAGAGCTAGCGGTTTCTCAGTGGTGTCCAGTGACAGGATAAGATGGAACAGGCATGAATTGAAATACACAAAATTCCATTTAAACAGAATAAAAAAATCTTCTTTGCTGTGAGCGTGGTCAAAAGTTGGAAAGGTTCCCCAGTGTATCTGTGGAGTCTCCACCCTTGGAGATATTAAAAATCCAACTGGACATGGTCCTGAGCAACCCCCTCTAGCTGACTCTGTCTTGACCAAGGGGGTTGGACTAAGTGATATCCAGACCTACCTTCAAACCTCAGCAGTTCTGTGATTCTGTGATTCTAACTACTTATCATCCTGCAAGCCACTGAATCTTCCATCTCATGTGCAGCGTGACTGCCTTCTCATTGTCAGACAAAGGATGACCATGTTAAGTGCGACTGTGTGCTAACAGTTATGTATGTCCATCTTCTATGTTAATTTTACAAAGATATAGCGATTCTGCTGTACAAGCACAAGTCTGTTAGAGGTGAAAGGTGAGGAGGACATGCTGACCTGGAAATTGACTCCAGCTGTTTTGGAAGAACACTCTTATTGGGAGTTTAACAATCTTTTGGCACTTGAAAAGAGATCAGTAAGGATTTGCTGCCACAAAGCTGTGTGAAATCTCTTTCATGTCTCACTTGACAGAAAAAATAAATTACATGGCAAGGTATTTTGAATAACAAAAGATGAATATTTGTACATGAACACAGAAGATCCCTTTGAAAAATGAGACCAAGTAATTACAGAATTTCTGAATAGGAAGGATACCTTCTCAATGAGCTCAATGCAGGCAGCCAGGTCCATCCCAAAGTCAATGAATGTCCATTCAATTCCTTCTTTCTTGTACTCCTCCTGCTCCAGCACGAACATGTGGTGGTTGAAGAACTGCTGCAGTTTCTCATTGGTGAAGTTGATGCACAGCTGCTCAAAGCTGTTAAACTGGAAATAAAATAAGAAAGACCCATATTTGCAAGATGCAGCAATAATTGCAAAACCTCATACTTTAAAAATAAGGAATGCGGTTATCTTGGTTTCGTTGTCAAGTCTATGCCTTTCTTCAGTCTGCTTTATGTCTATGTTACGAAACAGAGCAATGCATCAAATTAATTGTCCACAAGGAATTTTTTTTTTCATTGATAAAAACGTGAAGATAAAATAAATTTCCTGCATAATTTGAGACCAAATTACAGGGAGAAAAAACTCAAGCTTAGGCCTATCATGATAAACATGGTTTAATACTGTCTTGTCCTTGATCATTTAAACCAAGGAATATTTCTGATTGTACCATTCTGTACTTTTGAGTTCGCACATCTTGAAATAAGATGAGTCCTTTGAAAGGTCTTTTTTTTTACTTCATGATAAAAAAAGGCAAATAGCTGCAAATAATTATGTGATGATATAACATCTTCTTTAAAAATATGTCTCAGAGTGATCATAACATCCAATTGTCACTTCCAAATAGCTCTTACCAAATCATTGTTACTTACATCAAAGATCTCAAAGCCAGCAATGTCCAGGACACCAATAAAGTACTGTCTAGGCTGCTTCGTATCCAGCTGTTGATTGATACGAACAACCATCCACAAGAACATCCTCTCATAGACAGCCTTTGCTAAAGCACCTACAGCATTGTGCACCTACAAGAAAAATAAATGCCTGGAGTTACCATACAGGGCAGACGAGAATCAAAAGGATCTTAATTCAAAACATGGTTCCAGGTTGCCACAGATTCTTACCTGCTGTGCAGTTTGACCCTTGGTCACATATTCATTCCCAACCTTGACTCGGGGGTAGCACAGTGCCTTGAGCATGTCAGCTGAATTCAGACCCATAAGGTAGGCAGCCTTGTCAGCCACTAAAGAGGGAGTGGAAGAAGGAAGAATTTAGCATCACATAGACTTTGAATCCTGGAGCATTCTCTAAAGGCTGCAGGGTTCAGATTTCTGTTCTTTGAAATCTTTTGATAGACTCCCATAGAGGGAATTTTGGTAACATCCAAGTCACCATTATGCATATCGAGCTTTTCTAAAAGAATTTATGTTTTAAATTCTTCACTGAAACATGTAGAAAGTATGATATTTTTCAGAAATCTCCTGGCACAAAATTGAAAGCTGCAGCTTGCCAGTCTGAATATTTGTAGTACACGCATAACTCAGGACCTGCAGTGACAATAGTCAGGTACTGATCTACATTCAGGTGATCAAAAACACCCAATATTTAGGGTGGAACACAGAAAGGATATCTGTTCTCTTTCAGATCCAGAGTCTACAACCCTTTCTGAGCTTTGGTTTCTGACGTTCAGTAAAACTCACTGGGTTTCATTCTTTTACCTATGGTACTTCCCACCTTCTGCCTTGTCCTTTAGCAAGAGGAGCCATTGCTCAGAGACCTGAAGATGTGGGTTGTAGGTCCTGCGCCAACAAAGGAGAGGAATCAAATACATCTCTCATACCAGAGTTCCCTGAGCATCTGACAGGTGATGGTGCATGGGAGCATGGTCCCCCCATCCTGTTAGAGCCAAACCACTTGGCTGTTTCACAATTGCAAGCTATATTCCAACAAAGGTATAACTAATAATGTTACAGAAAGGACATCCATCGCTCCTGACTTCCTGGAAGTGTATAAAGGACAGTTTAAACTATTAATTGTTTATAGCATAAGATAGAAATATTCTGAGTTCAGGGAACTTGATGTACAGAGGACAAGGAACAGGTTTTTTTCTGGCTTATTGTTTTCCTTAGGATCCTAAAGTCCAACAAAGAATAACTTCTGCTGTCTTCCACATCCATAGTGGCTTACAGAACGGTTAATTATTGAGTTTGATAATACCTTCTGTTCCATCTGGCTCTGCCTGCTCCTCTCTTGGCTTCTGCTTGAACTTCAAGTTCCCATAGTGCATGACAGCCCCTGTCAGCTTGTAGATAGCAGTCTTCTCATCAGCAGTGAAGCCCAGGATGTCAATGGCACTCTGGTAATACAATCAGCAAAGTGAAATATTTGCTTGTTATGTGATGTATGATCTGTGCCTGTTGACCTGTTCTGTAAGTTACTTACATCTGTAGCCATCAGCTCCTCCTTGTCATCAATGCTGGGAACAGTAATCTCACCTTGACTCACAAAAGGGTAGTCATATGGGTTGGTGGTAATGAGGAGCATTTCTGAAAACAAATGGGTTCGTGGGTTAAATTTCACTGGTTTTGTAATTTAGTTAAATGTTGCTCATTCATCTTCTTCCAAAAAGCTCAGTGATCCCTCCTACCAATTAGTTCTGGCTTCTTGTTGGACGTGATTTGATAAAATATGTGGTAGCTTCTTTCTGCCTTGAGCTGGAAAGTGACTCTGGACTTCTCCAGCAGATCTGGAAAGGAAGGTAGAAAGAGTTAGGCACAGGAAGGCACACGGAAGTGGGTCTTTAGGAAGGAATGGGATCAGGCCAGGAGAGTCTCTTACAAGTTTCAATGTCAGCAGAAGCCAGTTTGCCTGTAGCTCCAAAGTGGATTCTGATGAATTTGCCCTGTTAAGGAGAAGCAGCAGCATTTCAGCCTGGATGGGTTCTTTTAACATCTCCTTTATGTGGAATACTGCCAGGGCCATCACTTATCTTGTAATGAGAGGGAGAGATTTTGTCCAAAGCCACAACTTACAAAGCGTGAGGAGTTGTCGTTCCTCACGGTCTTGGCATTTCCAAAGGCCTCCAGCAGTGGGTTGGCGCTGATGATTTGATCCTCAAGCGTTCCCTGCAGGATGATCATTATTGCAGGTTTTCATTTGCAAAAATCATGTCAGGAACAGAGGAAAGCTTTGATTCAAGACAGTATCTATTAATTTACCTGCATTTTGCCTGACTGCTCCTCCTTCTTCTTCTCCCCACTTGCTGCAATTGTTGCAAAGTACTGAATGACACGCTTTGTGTTCACAGTCTTCCCTGCACCAGATTCTCCACTGTCAAACCAAAGACAGAAGCAGAGAGTATGTGGTCAGGCTGGAGGTCCCCTGGCATGGGGCAGCCCAGCGGAGACCCGAGCAGGGAGTATACATACGTGATCAGGATTGACTGGTTCTCGCGATCTGTGAAAAGGCAGAATGAAAGATAGTGTTAGCAGCTGACCTGGGTAACACTGAGCTGAATGAGAAGTAAAGTTGTAAATGTAAATTGGGGCTTCTTCAGAAAGTCCAAGAGTACCTATTTCCCTTCCAGGTCCTAACAGTAGTAAGTATAAGCCCAAATGGATGCATAGAGCTGTCAGAAGCATGTGATCCTGAGACAAGCTGTGCATCCACTTGCCTTTCACACAGTTCTCATCAAGAAATCTAATCAAACTGCCTACCTGTGTTAAAAATAGGGAATTATATGGAATAGTAACTTTTTGTTTCCTGTCAGTGAAAAAAAGCAGCAGAGTCAAATAGTATTTCTGCAGTGGGAGAGTGTAGAATTTTATACAGTGAATTGCAAATAACACACAGTGTTGAGTCCATGTATGCTTCTGGGTCAGTTTCACTTGAAATTAATTCCTGCACAACTCAATCAAGTTCTCAGTCATACAGCTCCGTGGTGTTTTTAGCTGGCTTGTCACATGCTCCAGTGAGATCAGTGCGGCTTTTTGGTTTAGATTGCTGTGAGGGACGTCAAGCACTCACCAGTCAGCATGAACTGATAGGCATTGTCAGAGATGGAGAAGATGTGTGGAGGAGCCTCCTGGCGCTTCTTGCCTCGGTAGGCCAACACCACCTCCGGGTTGTACACCGGCAGCCACTTGTAGGGGTTGACAGTGACGCAGAAGAGACCCGAGTAGGTCTGCGAGGAAGGGAGACAGCACGTTGGCTTCCACTTAGCCTGGCAGAGCAGTTCCTCCTAGCTACCCAGAGGAAGACTGCTGCTGCTACTTACGTAGATCATCCAGGCTGCATAACGCTCTTTGAGGTTGTACAGCACAGCGGGTTCATGGAGGTGGGTCATCATGGCCATGTCCTCGACTTTATCATACTTGGGAGGGTTCATGGGGAAGACCTGATCATCCTTCACATTCAGAGTCTGCCAAGGAAACAAAAGATCCATGTATGTCAGCTAAAAGCTTAGAGTGGGAATCAAATGGTGTCCTTCAGCCTTGTTTTTCACTCACCTCTCCACCTTCAGTCTTGACAGTGACCTTCCCTGATTCCTTGCTCTGGATTGTCCCTTTCACAAAGGATTCTTTAGGATGGGCCACAAAGACGGATGTCTTGGCATCAAAAGGCTTGTTCTGGGCTGCAATTCTTTCCTTCTCTGACTTTCGGAGATAGGGAGCCGCCTCTCCAAAGACAGCCATCTCAGAGTCTGCAGAAGTCATGTCTGCACTTTACTGAAGGTACGTCAGCAGAGGGCTCTAATGGGAAGGAACAATATGGTACTGATTATTTACATCTATTCTATTCTGTAAGATTGGGAAAAATTTTATACCCTATGACTTGGTTTGTCTTCATACTCTGAGTATTTGGAACATAGAACACGAGCTAACTAGACACTTAATTTTTAGGTCAACTTAGAAAATAAGAGGTTTTCACTGATGTAGTCTAGGTCTTCAAACGTTTAGGAGGGCAACTTTTAATGACCTTTCAGAACTGTGGGTTTGGTGCTTTAAGACTACTGTGTCTGTAAGATAAGAGTGAATTTGCTGAGCAAGTTTCACTAAGATCACTATTAAGAATGGAAATACAGTTAGGACATTTTGTTAAAAGGATGAACAGTGAAGTAACATGTCTGAAAAACAGTAGTTTAGGTGACCTACAGTCTTGGAAAACACTGAACCTGTGGGACATTTACCTATTAAATATAATGGTAACAGAAAGGCAGTGGGAAACTCATGAATTTTGGCAATGAAGTTGTCAACTGAAAGAAAAGGGAAGGCTTTGTGACCTTTTAATATTCTGCCATAATTTAATTTGTTGTATGCATTTGTTATTCTTCAGTACAATATCTAAATAATTTCAGCCCCAAAGTTCTGACTTGGGTGAAATAAAATCCAAGCATTGAAATTGGAATTGCCAAGCCTGTATTAAGATCCCAAATAAATACCTACTGAAAAACATCTAGGAACAGATGAGTTCTCAAAACTTTAAAAAAATAAGAGTATTTCTTCAGATGCTTTATTAAACCTGTAGGTAGCTGAATTTTGCCGACTGCACTTGAAAATGCTCTAGCTACATTGGTAAAAGTTATTCCCTCTTTATTCATTAGGTAATAAATATTTTTTTGTCTGGAGTAAGAAAATGGATATCTAAGACAGCTGTCATTTTACAAAGGTGGTTAGAAGGTCTGTATGCTCAGATGATTTATTAATTCATACATTCTCAGGTAAAATGCAGAATTTTGCACTTTTTCCTGCTGTGCTCATCTTGGTCCAGTTCTACTGCTGCCATAGCAAAGATAGGAAGCCAGCATGCCTTGATCTCTGTTAGGTCAGTTAAGCAGAATTGAAGAATTTCCCCATGGGCATTTTCTGGTCTGCCGTCAGTGGTCAGAGACTTCAAACACAGCCAGTTTAAAACCTTGGGCACCCCACCATGTTCTACTGTAATCACACTAGGTTTGATTATAGGGTGAAACAGTGACCCTTCCAGAAATCCCACCCAAAAGAATCTTTCTCTGCCCTCTAAGAATTAATAAATCAGGTTCTTACCTCTCGAGACACCAGATGGGTGGCTTGCAGGCTGGCAGCTGGTCAGTACTGTAAAACAGAAATGGCAACTTCCTACTTGTTGTTGCACAGAAATCCAGAGTGAAAATGTGCAGGTGCCTTGAAAGCAGATTTAAAACCTGAGTTAAGAAATTGAGTCCCCTCCTGGAAATGAGCAGGAGGCAGCAGGAATGCTGTGGCACATAAGGGCACCATCCTCTTCCTGCAAGCCTGCAGACCCCATACACTTACCTTGAAGCTTTCCGTGGAGACAGGGCAGACTTGTCGCAGGGACATTTTATACGATCTAGTCTGCAGATGCTACAGATGCCTACTCTTTCTTCGGTCAAAAAATTTTTGGCAAACCTTCTTTGGTAAAGCATTGTCTGGCAAACTGAACTAAGGGCATAATTGTCATTTGACATGACTAGATATAATTAGAAAATTTTGATGTCTTACTGACTATATGAATACATCTCCTATAAACAATCTGACAAGGGTGTTAAGGAGGGAATCTAGACTAGTCAAGGCACTTAGAGAACTTGGATGCAGGACTTATGGATTCTATTGCTGGCTTTCCCACCGACTCACTGTATGACCCAGGGTGGATTGCTTGGTATGTCTGCACTGCAGATATCCCAGCTGTACAATAGATAAAACAGGATGTTAAAAGATAAATTAGCATTATTAAAAGCTTTTGGCAGTTGTGATGGTAAAATCCTGAAAGTAGAAGTGCAGATGTATAACAGTTCATGAGGGTTGCAAGCACAGCAGGGTGGTCAGCCAAACACCGCAGCAGTGAGAGGGTTCTACCTGGGCTTCTGACAGAGATGTAAGGCACCTTTAGGGATATCAGGAAGAGTGTGCACATGCACGCGCACACACACACACAGAGGCATGTGCACGTGTGCCTCTCTGTATACACTTCAGATTGCAAACAAGTAGGAGATTTTCCAAGAAATGTTGTGATCCTGTGCACAATCTTTTTCAATGGGAGGGGTTATACCTGCTGAGACTTCTGATCTGTAGGTCAGTGCCAGTGAGCAAGAGATGTTCCCTTCTTTTGCTGGCAACTTCTTAGCTTATCCAGGTGTTCCTATGCCTATAACCCTAGGAAAGATTACTCTGATCTAGGAATGGCTCCCAGAGTTTTTCTTCCTACCTACAACTGATAGAAAAATCCTCTAGTCAGCCATACCTATACAAATAATTGGACATATGCACAAACACATCACCTCAGCATGCTGTCCCAGATGCTCTGCACCTGATACATCCTCAGTCCAACACTTCATCACAAATATCTTGCACACTTACACATTTACACAGTTCAAAAAAACACAGTGATACCTTTACAAGAGCATTGGGAGTGGCAGACATACCTGTACAATGTTGATAGAGTAGGGGGAAGGGGGATTTGCTAGTAGCCCTGGAGAGAGACTGATCTAGTTTTAGGAAGAGGGCACTGTCATATGAGCTGCTTTAAATCCTGTCAGATTTAAACACATTCTTCCCCTGGTCATTGGCATTTTGGTTATTAAAAGAGCTCAGTGGATAACATGTGGGCAGAGTTAGAAAAATGGTGCATCGATCTGATGTAATATCCAGCATCAGGCAATGTCCTGTGCTTGTAAAGCCCATTCCAAGGAGGGCTGCAGCACTGCAGTGCCCACTTTTTTGGAGCCCAAACCCAGAGCTCACTGCTGAGCTCCATGCTCAGGACATGGGAAAGCTGATGGAAACACTCTGTACCTTGCCCAGGAGGAGCCCAGAGCCAGCCAGTGGGAAATGGTGAGCGCAGGGGTGCATCTGAAGTCCTGCCTCTCTGGGGACACCAAGGGGGGCTGGCGGGGCCACCTCCCTCCAGCGGGACCCAGAGCGCAACTCTGCTCCCCAGCGTGGGGCCAGCAGACATTGCTCTGAGGGGCTCTTGCAGCTGAGTCCGCGGGGTGCTGGGGTGCCACGTGGTGTCCAGCGGCCCAGTGGCTATCGGTCCTGGCTGAGGAGGGGACAGAAAGGTCTTGGCAGCTCAGAGCCCGGGGTTAAGAAGACCGTGCAAGAAGAGCAAGGGATGGCTGAGGCCTCTCCCAGGATGGGACAGCTGGGGGCTTTCTCCCCTCAGGTTGGGGAGGGAGCTCTGGTCTCCCATTCCCAGAGAAGCTGTAATATCTGCACTGTAAAGGCAGCATCCTCTGGCAGCAGCAGATTAAGTATTAAATAGCTGGTGTTACTTTTCTGTGGGACCCTGCTCTCAGCAGTAGGTAGCAAGCCTTATGCAGCGCTGTCAGGCTAGGACAAAGCGCCCTCAAGATGTGCTAGGGGCTATATGAGGAATCTAGCTGAGGGGGCTGGGCTAGATCACCTCAGGTTGGGGACTGAAAATCTTTGACTTCCCAGTGGCCAATGACAAAGCCAGTCTTCCCAGTAGACCTCTCCTGGGTTTTTGCTGTTGTGTTGTCTAGGATGTGGACCCAGCTGTGTAACAGGCAGGAGTGAGGCACATGGACAGGCAGCTCTGGGCATGCAGTCAGCCGAGGGAACGTCTAGTTTGAAAGGAAAGAGGCCAGTAAGTTGAGGTGTCTCCAGGTGTGGACAGTCACTCAGCAGTGCTTTGGGGATTGAAGGTCAGCATGTCCCCATAAGCCAGTGTTAGAAACCTAATCTTTTTTTTAAAATGATCCAAATCTCAGAAAAGGGTTGTGAAGCAGGGCATAGCAATGAAGGAGAGGCTTTTATCCAGATGGCTTTTGAATATCTCCAGGGACAGATACTTCACAACAGCTCCGGGAAACCTGTGCCAGTGTTCAGTCACGCTCACAGTGAAAAAGTGTTTCCTGATTTTCAGAGGGAACCTCCTGTGTTTCAGTTTGTGCCCATTGCCTCTGGTCCTGTCACTGGACACCACTGAAAAGAGCCTGGCTCCATCCTCTTTGCACTCTCCCTTCAGGTATTTATATACATTGATGAGATCCCACTGAGCCTTCTCTTCTCCAGGCTCCCTCAGTTCCAGCTCTCTCAGCCTTTCCTCATGGGAGGATGCTCCAGTCCCTCAGTCATCTTAGTGGCCTTTGCTGGACTCTCTCCAGTATGACCATGTCTCTCTTGTACTGTGGAGCGCATAACTGAACAAGTACTCCAGGTGTGGCCTTACAAGTGCTGAGTCAAGGGGAAGGATCACCTCCCTTGACCTGCTAGCAACACTTCTAATGCAACCCAGGACACCGTTCACCTTCTTTGCAGCAAGGGCACATTGCTGGCTCATGTTCAACTTGGTGTCCATCTGGACCCCCAGGTCCTTTTTTGCAAAGCTGCTTTCCAGATGGTCAGCACCCAGCATATACTGGTGCATGGGGTTGCTCCTCCCCACGTGCAGGGCTTTGCACTTCCTTTGCACTATTGGACCCAGTATTGACCTCTGGGTTTTGCCTAACCAGTACTCAGTTGCACACTACCCTCAACATAGAAAACGCTTTATGTTAAATGGGCCCTAGAAATTGCAGAATCACAAAGACTTCGAGTTTTACTGCCACGTTTACCAGTATTGCTAATTGAGTTATCTAAATCATGTGTGAACTTCCATCTAAAGACCCTTTGTGACATTAAAGCAAAGCAACTAAAGCGCACAGGCACCTCTACATTCCCCCAGTAAACTCTATCCTTTGCATACAAACAGGGTGAGATATCTGTAAGTTCAATAGAATGTCCACAGAGGCAAGAATACATATGCTGTCTTAGAGACCAAACCATTTGCCATCTACTTCAGGGACCTGGCCTTCACTAGCTCAAATATTGGACTATCCATTTCACTGAAGCTGGTCTCTGCCTGGTCCTTCAAGGAGAATCTGGACAGTAGGACTACCAGCCAGCAGGATCCAGTTCTAATAGTGGTTCTGGCCCAATCTGACTGAAGCTGTTCTCAATATGGGGCTATAACAGGCATGTAGAAATAGGCATCCTGAAGGTTGAGAGGTAGGAGCTTGCAACCCCAGTCAGCAGAATAACTAGCATCATTATCTTGAAGGTGTGAATCTGTCAGCTTTCCTATCACCAGAAAGTATCACCACATTCCTTGACACAAAGAAATAGCAGTTATAGAACTATTCCACTGAAATGGCAAGGAGCAGGCTCCCTGTCCCCAGAGTCAACAGGGAAGAAACTTTCTGCCAATCTGTTCTCCTTGGTCTTAGACTGCAGTCCTTGGACTCTGACAGTCCAGGCATGCTATGTCTGTGGTTACCTTCTTAGGAGGAAAAGCAACCTTGCATACAGAGGAATGATACAGGATTTACACAAGAGAACTCAGAAAACTGCAGTCAGTCACATACTACAAGAAAGACTGGGAATGCTGCCTGATTGCCCAGGGTGTAGAGGGGCTGCAGGACATACTGTCCCACCTAACCCTGCATCAAGTGTTGGAGGAGGTCCTACTTTGGCTGAAGGTTTCTGTGGGCATATGCAAATCCACAGTGTGAATATATATGCTGGCTTAAGTTCAGAGAAGAAGAAACTATTGTTACTGTGGACCCTAATTTGAATTTCTGTGCCCATCAGAAGTATTGACCTGTGTCTACATTAATAGCTCTGCATTAGTACCTCAGAACCAGTATAAACCCCAAAGTTAGCACCATGTGACTATGGGTATGTGGGGTTTGCTTGGTATCTTGGAGTGAAATCCCTGAAAGGTGCTTGGTATTAATCATTCAAGAGTCTGAAGGATTACTGAAATCTAGCCAAATTCTCCAGAATGTTGTATATGGAGATGTGGCCCTCATGCTAAGAACAATTTATATACTGAGTTCAGCTAAGACTTACATACTTTACATTAAATAATACTACCTCCACCATGAAGCAGCAGTTATAGATGACACCAAGTGTGTCTGCTTACTTTTCTGTCAGCTGCACTGTAATACAAAAATAATCCTGGTGGCTTAGACCAGCAGGGGTGAAGGGGCCTGACTGAATTCAGCATTAAACAGTCCAGTGCCATTCAAACTGAATATCAAGGCTACTCTAGCAACCCCTCTGGAAGAACCATCGGTAGAAAAACTCTTTCAGACAGTCAGAACAAGAAGATAAAATGTTAAAACATTGACTACTTTCATTTGAAAACTCTAAATTTGGATCAAACTCTTTTTTTTCCCCTTTTGCATTAACTAAATAAAACATGGAAAACAAGAACTTCTCATTCAGTGTTTTCAGCAGATGTTTTTAAAATATCTTTTTGAAGGAAATTATGAGCTAAAGTGATGGCAGCTGGAACAGCATGTGTTGTGAACTTGGGTAGTATATGAACTCTCAGTGAATGTCTACAGGGGAAAGGCACCTGACAATTGGACTAATTTTGTGGAGGCTAGAAGAGGAGGCAGAAGAAAGTGCAGAAAAAAGTTGGGAGAATAACTCAGTGTTCAGTGTTTTAGTGTATGACATAAAGCTCACAAAAAGAAAAGTGAAATGTTTGGTCAGCTGGCATAAGCATCCCTGAAAAGGATTCTAAGCTACTGAGCACCTGCTTTGGATTTGTTTTAATTTATAAATCTCATTTATCCCACCCAGGTATCATATGATGCTGGCATGGTGGCTTCTTACAAAGCTTCTTACAAAGAAGCAGTCTCTGATCTGAAGTAGATGATCCAGGTTTCACTGTAGTTTAACTCTGTAGATCTCAGTGAGTTACATCAGGGAAAACGCTGCCCTGTTTCCTGTATCCAGGCACAGCCAAGGAGAAATCTGTCCAGGAAGGGATCTGTTGAAAGAAGTGCAGGTGCCTCAATGCAAAAAGAAGAAATGTTTCCTGCAAGCCATTAATGTTCTGCCAATCCTATTTCCATCACTGCAGGGCTGGACTCCACTGGGACCAGAAGGAAACCATGGCACAGTTAAAAGAGAAGAAGCAGACTGAAAGCCATCTCTGGATACAGACTGTGCTGCTCAGCGATGTGGTGTCGGCAAGGCATACATTCCCCATGGAGGAGAAAGGATTCAGTCATGCTGAAAATAGATCCTCCTTGAGACAGAGATCAGGCAGCTGCCTCCCTTTCTGCCAGCCCTTAAGATGCATATTTTCTTCTCTTGGTCTCTGTGGTTAACTGAGAGACAAGGAGTAAGAAGGTATTTTTTAGCTAGGCAGCACAGCCAGACTGGAGAGGGGAAGGGGAAGTGCTTAAAGACTGCTGTATGTTGGCTAGTGAGAACCTCCCTCTCATGCGTGTTCAGGGTTGTCAAGCTCATGAACTGGAAACAAGAGAATGTACCTGGATGGCAGGAAGTTTAGCAGTAGGAAAAGGAATAATTTACTGTAGTCTGATGATGCCCAGTCTTTCACCCTGGGAACTACTCTCAGGCCCTCTGCTCCTCTACCTAGAACAGACTGCCCTCCAAGAGGAAGGACTTTGGGGTTATGGCGGATATAAATATGAGTGCTCTCACTGCAAACAGGATGAGCCAAGTACCAAGTGGTGTTAGAAGTGTGGTCAGCTGATTGTAGGAAGCTATTATCCCTTTTTCTTGACAGTGGTGAGTCCTCATCTGAAACAGTTTGTCCAGATTTAGGGTCCCCAGTTCAAAAAGGATGTGAACTAATGGGAGAGGGTCCAGCAGAAGGCTAGCAAGATGGGCAAGGGTCTGGAAAGCTTGTGCTATGAAGAGAATTTGAGGGCTTGTTTAGTCTGAGGAAAAAAGGCCTAATGTACATGAGGGGCAGTTACAAAGACAATGATGTGCCAAGCTTTTTTCATGAGTAGCAGACAATGTAACAAGGAGCAATGACCACAGATTGTTGCTTGAAAGTCTCCAGTTAGACATTAGGAAAATTCTTGACTATTGGGTAATGCATAAATGGCACAGGCTACCTAGAGAGGTTGTGAAGCCTCTGTCCAAAAAGCTTGGCTAATCAAAGCCATGACTGATCTGACCAACATTGGCAATAGATCTGCTTGAAGTGGGAGACTGAACTAAAGACCTCCAGATGTTCCTTTGCAACAGCATGTCTGTGGATTTAATGTAGAGGTTTCCTCTATCCATCCAAAGTAGACAATTGCTCAAACCTAAGCAGAGAAGGTATCTGCAGCTTCATGTCTTGTGCTAAGAAAAAGAAATTTTCCTGGAGTCCTGAAAAACAGCTTTTCTCAAGTGGACCACTGGGCATGAATCTTTGCTCTCACTGCATTGTTGGAGACAGTTAATTCCATGCAACCTGCCAAAGCATATCCCTCCAGAACACCAGTTCCAGAACACCGCTTCTGAAGTACGTCATCTGGAAATGTCCTCAGCAGCAGTAGGTTTTGGTAGCTTTCAGTCCTTGAAGAACCACGTGACATGTAGGCAGAGTCAGAGAACTATGGAGCTCACCGGGGCAGCAAGGTGCTTCACATCACATCAGAAAGAAGTTCCATCAGGTGAGGAGCAACAGGGCAGGCAGAATACAGGAGGGTCCTCTTGTTACCACAGGCTGGACACATTCACGGTGGTAACTGTATGCTGGTAAGCATTTCCCTGGCATTGTTACAGGAATTTAGGGATCTGGTACAAACCTTTTTCATTCTGAGCCACTAGGTACCAGTTGTCAGAAAATACGTGCATGATATAGTGGACAGCAGCTAACATCACCACTGTGTGTTATTTCTGACCATAACATAACATTAAAGGAAGTAAGATTACATGATGTCCCTGCCAGTGGCAGAGGGGTTGGACTACATGATCTTTAAAGGTCCCTTCCAACCCAAACCATTCTGTGATTCTGTGAATGGCTATACTGGGTGAGTTCAAAGGAACATGTAGACTCGCACACTTGAGACATTTCTCATCATCCCAATCTCCCCAGATACCCACCCTCCACATGATGTCCCACCCATGTGGTGAAGCCTTCTAGAGTACAAACCACCTCAAGTTGGTGAAAAATGTCATGTGACTAGAGCAAAACTAAATAAGGCACATGTGGGAAACCGTACTGAAAACAGCAATGCATTTTCTGTGTCACTGCCAATAATGGGAGACAGAAGCACAAGCACATTCCTACTATCTCTATATGAAGCCTAAGAAGCCTTTGACCTTCTCAGGTCTCAGTGACTTACTTGTCCTCCTGCATGGAGCCTGTAATGTTCACAGGATACAGCAGACATCCCCTTTAACAGGGATTCCCTTACACACCTTGCTAGTGAGCCCTGGGAGGCTGGAGAGAGCTCAGAACTGCTCAGCTTCTGCTCCAGTAGGAAACCTATTCCTACCGGGTCGATGGCCTGGAGAGCTGGCTCAGGTGCCTACTCAAATAGCAGTGCCTCCTGTGCCTGGGGACAGTTCACTTCAGCTGCTCCTCCTCAGGTGTTCAGGCTCCCTGATGCCCCAACCAGGAACTGGGAGGTGCTCAGGGCCACCGGAGGGACCAGGAATGTCTGCATGGATGTGCTGCTCCTCTGAGCACACATCAGAGCTAAGGTGAAATGAAGTCAACCCTGCATGTGGTAGGTAATTACTGGTGATTACTCAGCCCTGCTTCAGCCCAGGGGTGACTAGTCTCCAGCAGTCACTGTATTTACAGTCACTGTTAATATTCCATAACATAGAATTTATATACATCTGTTCAGTGTTTATGTACACATCAATGTTTGATGTGTTACCAACTGTCTCTAAACACTATGTCACACAGGTGACAGACTCAGTGACAAGCAGCTTTGTTCGGACATGCTTCTGAAGTTAGGTTCCTCTCATTTATTACGACCAAATATTACCTGAGAAATTCAAAGGTTTTTATCCATCTGCTCCATCTGTGGTCAGCTGGAGCACCTCTCCTATGAAGACAGGCTGAGAGAGTTGGGGTTGTTCAGCCTGGATAAGAGAAGGCTCTGGGGAGACCTTATAGCAGCCTTCCAGTACGTAAAGGGGGCCTACAAGAAAGCTGGAGAGGGACTTTTTACAAGGGCATGTAGTGGTAGGACAAGGGGTAATGGCTTTAAACTGAAAGAGGGTAGATTTAGATTAGATGTAGGGAAGAAATTCTTCACTGTGAGGGTCGTGAGGCACTGGAACAGGTTGCCCAGAGAGGCTGTGGTTGCCCCATCCCTGGAAGTGTTCAAGGCCAGGTTGGATGGGGCTTTGAGCAACCTGGTCTAGTGGAAGGTGTCCCTGCTCATGGCAGGAGGCTTGGAACTCGAAGATCTTTAAGGTCCCTTCCAACCCAAACCATTCTATGATTCTATAACTGGGTGCCCACCTGACTTGAACACACAACCTCAAAATGTCTGTGAAATCCATGGTGTGGCTGCTTTAGGGTAGCTGCATGGTTAAAGGAATCTAATGAGAGCAGCAAAGGTACCCAATGCTATTGTGAAAGCACGAACTGTGTGATGGTGACTTTGATGCTGTGTTCCTTCAAAGCTTTAGATGGGAGCTTACCAACTCAGCTACCTTTCTGTACTGGAATTCACTGCAGCCAAGGTTAAATTTTACACCATGATTCTATGATGTTACTTATTTTCAGAGGAATTAGCATATATTCCCTCAAAATCTCCAGAGGAAAAGCATCCTGCCTTGTCACTGGTATGAAAGAAACCGGTTGCACAGCAAACCCATTCAGAACAAACAGCAATTTCGCTTTATTTTCTTTTGCTTGACAAAACTCCCTCAGGTAGGTGCTATAGCACTAGGATGCTTCCTGATTAAAGACAGTTTGACGCTGTTTCAAGCTATCTTCTCCCTTGCATTGCTACCTGTTATCTGTTAAGCAGCACTTGATAAAAGGGGGTTTTTGGCAATTTTGATGCCAGGCATTGGAACCAGCCTGTTCCTGCAGAGGGAGGTGGAAGTGGCTGAGCTTGAACAGGTAAGTGTAAGAAGATTGCTGACTCTCCAGGCTTGCAGCTGGTGGGATAGGTGGAGAAAAGCTGTGGCTGTGGTTTCTGGGAGCAGCTATTTAGCACTACCCACTGCTCCAGTATGCCTTCCTGCAGTGGTAATGTGGTCTTGCAGAGCTCTGGCATAGACAAAGACATTTTGCTGTGATCATTATGTGATTATTATCCCCTGCTTCTGAACACTGCTGACTACAGCAGGCTTTTCTTAAACAGTAGGGTTTTGTTTTACTCCCTTCTTTCCCTTTCCCCAGGTCTTCAGAGAATTTTACTTCCAAATAATTTGCTTTTCCAGCTGCCATACAAAACTTAACCTCAGCCCTTTTGAGAGGATATGAAACAGCAGCTGTGCATCTATCTCCTGGCTGAAAATAATAAGGATCTGTAAGGCTTGCTCAGCTGTGAGAAAGCCAGAACAGGTAAAAAGCATCGTGCAGAGATAGTCTCATGAATTTGAGAATAAGCAGACAGCCATATGAGCCTAGAGCAAAGGTCCATCTGTCCATTTTGTGCATGAGTGCATGTTGGATGCTTGGTGAAAATCCAATTTCACTTTTTCCATACTATTTATAATATTATGTAAGCATATCATCTTCCCAATTTGTTGTTCCTTTCACAAAGTGAAAGATCATAGTCCGGACAGCTTGTCTTTCCAGTGCTCCCACCAATTTTGTCATCTTTCTCTGTACCCTTCCTAATTGCACAGGCCAAAACTTTAGATAACAGGTGGTTTGTGAGCCTGGTACAATGATTTCTGTTTTGTTCCCAGTTGATCCTGATAATTCCTGATACTCTGTTTGCCTTTTGTGGCCACCAGTGAGCACTGACTTGACATTTGGAGGCAACTAGTGACTATTTTGGTAGCCTTCCTATCTCCTAATCCTGGTCCTCCTTTCAGAGACTGAATTTCTGTAGGGCTCAGAGTCATTGTATGGGGAGAGAAGTTGATGTTTTGTTTCATCTGCATAAAAGGGTTTTATGACTGATTATACAGTCTGCCTTAGTGACTTTCAGCAAAATGACAGTGAGTGAGACTCAGGAGTGGCACAGCTCAGCTAACAGAGCAGTAGAGAGACAGGTAAAGCAGCAAACTTTTATTTGGGGGTGAGCAGCTCTTCACTGAGTATCAGAGTTGTGCTGTTACTCAGACTCCTTATGTCCCCAGCAACATCAGTGGAAGAGCTGGCCGAGGATGTGACATTCAGAATGCCCTTTCTATCACCCACCAAAGCAGCTGAGGAGCTCTTGTTACAGAGCAAGGGATTGGGGTGGGCAGGCTAAGACGCCTCCGGGTAAGACAAAGAAAAAAGAGAGCAAGTGGCAAAAGGGGGAGGGAAGGGGAGAAAAGGAAAATCAGGATTAGGTGCATAATATTAGCACTAGCAACAACTGTATCCTAAAAAAGAGAGCAATGAGGTGATATCTTCCTAGGCTGACACTCATCTGTGACAGATGCACAAATCCTACTTCTGGGCAGATTTCAGTGCTGTAAATGGAAATATACTGGTATGGAATTTGTATAAACCTGTTCACTTTAAGCATTAGGCCTTTCAAGGTTAAGACAGCCTACTGGATTACCGTAAGATTTTCTGAGTGCCAGAGTCACTGCAGTAAAGTTACCAACAGGATATGTAGCAGAATATTCTAGTGACATTTTCTGAACTAACTTTTTATGTTGCACAAAAGTTCCTTTTGCATCCTCAGGGAATTTGTCAACAGCCTCCTTATTTTATGCTGGCAGATAGATTTCCTGGTGGTCAGCCTAAACATTTCCTTAATTGCTCCCTGCATCCACCTGGGCACCTGGGAAGGATACAAGTCCCTGCTCCCTCTGAATGGCAAATCAGTTGTGTAAAGCAGAACAGCTCCAGCAGAAGACAATGACAGCAACATGCCACCAGATAGCCAACAGCCAGGGTATTTTACATCTCAATCCAGACCGTGGCCTGAGAAAATATATGCTAAATCTTCCACAGCTCAAGATGCAGTGCCAACTTCACTCCATCACTGCTTTGCTGAGCAACACAGGTATATGTTGCCTTCCTTCCAAATCAGTCCCTCAGGTCCCTCAAAGTGTCTGTTGCTCCCTGAGAAGTGCCTCCAGGTGGACAGTATCTTGCAGGGTGCCTCGTAGGGTCTCACAGCAGACTCATCCCATGATCCCACACTTCTGTCTGCTTCTTACATTAGCTAAGATTGGACTTTACGTCTCTGGGCTCTGATCCCAAAGCCTTCATGTGTGCTGCACTGCATTTCTCCCAACAGTACTGTGCTGACATCGGGGCTGTGCTGCTGGCAAGGGGGTGGGGGTGGGGAGAGGCAGGGCCTGTAAGACCACAGTCACGAGACCCTAACAGCAAGGCTCAGATGATTCCTTCTCTCCTGGGGCTCCTGATTCAATTGTTGAATTTGACTTTACTGACAAAGAGTTTCTGAAGTTGAATGTTTTCAACCATTTGCTCTACTATTATTGGAACATTGCATTTGAGCTCAGGAGATCCCTGGCCATCCATATGGGACAGCAGCTCCATATGAGCCCATCAGCTGCATCTATTTTAAACTTTCTCTCAGAGATGTTCGTTTATGGCTACTATGGACTAATGTTTTTCTCAAGACCTTTGCACAAGCCCTTATCAGGTGACAGGCAGCCTTACTCCACAGATAGAGTGTCAATGCAAAATGACCCTCATTCTCCATAAAGCAGTGAGCAATTAATCTTCCTCACATCAGTGTCCCACTTTGATCCTGATAATCCAGCAGGCTTTGTAGCAGTAGCTGTCAGTGGGGATTTTTTTCCCAGCCTCTGCTCCTCCTGCATGCATCCTCCCCCAGCTCAGAACGACTAAGTTGTTCCTTTCCCCATTACCCCCTCCTCTCAGGATGGGCAGGGGTGGCTAGCACCACTCAGAGATGCTTAGCTTCTGCTCCCATCTCCTCTTCCACTTCTAGGTTCATTGGTTGTTTTCTTGGAAGATTCTTAAAAAAAACATATGCATGGGTGGTAGCCACAGGCTGGGCACACAGAGTGACAAATTAGGTCCCTGTGGGGTGGGCCACAGCAGCAGTTCAAAACTTGGGCCACTCTGCACCATCCCTATCCACTTACCCCCTGCCAGAGAGAACAGCAGCTCCTGGGGTTGGTGGACCCCAAGCCGGGCTGCCTTCCCTGCCTGGGGAGCAGGCTGGGGATCTGAGGTCTGGCCATGTTTGGGGGCTTCCACAGCACCGTGTGTGGGCATGAGTGATGGGCCATGTGCAGTAGTAATGAAACAACATACCTCTTTAAATACAGATTAAATACAGTAAATTACTTCTTCATAACTAAAATTCAGCTTTACAAAGCTGTCTTGAGGTGGGCTATGAGTTAGATCGTCATTTGCAGATTATCATTGTAGTGTTCCGCAGCAGTTTCCCCTCACATTTCTCCTGACCTTTCTTCCCCAAACCTGATGCTGAGTTGCCATTTCTTCCGCCCCCACATCCTCTACCATCTTATCATTTATCCCTTTTCCTCACACACATCCATCTCACTTTCCTCTTCCGAGGCTCCTCCCTGCACTCCCCAGCACAATTTCAACCGACCTCAGCACGGTGGTTACTTTTACTTCCAACCTCTCTCACTTACCAGCTTACTAATTTTTTCTGCAACAAGAGTCACATGAAGGCGAGTTCAGCTGCTCACATCACACTTAACGCACTGGGGCCCCAACTCTGTACTTGATCTGAACATGTTCATGGGATGCTCCTGCTCCACTTGGCTGAGAGAAGGGACATGGCTTTCTGCAATGCTGCTGGTCCTGGAGCAAGCTTGGAGCAAGCCCTGCCTCTGCATTCCTCACCAGGGAAGGGATTTATGGATTGGGGCCTCTTGCTGATCAGCAAAAAATGGGTTTTCAGACCCACAGCCATTGTTTTCATTTGCTGCTTTACAAGAGAAGTGATGCCCCCACCTACGCCACACTGAGCCCCAGCTGACCTCTGGAAGTACCTGGGCAGCTGCTCTGTTCTCCCGTGGGACAGCACGTCCCAGGAGGGCATGGCGAGCACCCAGGCGCTGGGCTGGCACAGCATCATTGCACGGACTTCAGAGGGGCCACTCTTGATTTATACTCTTACCAGGGATGGCACACTTGGGCCTGCTTCTTATTTTTAACATTTAACCTGAGAAAGGAGCTGTGCCAGAGCAAGTCTCTCTGGGGTAAGAATAGCATCTGCCGTCTTAGGACACAACACAGTTGTCCAGCTCCTACATGGCAGCACGTTGTGCCGAGATTTAGAAGGCAACCTACCCGCCGAGGAATGTCTTCGAGTGCTATTAGTGGAAGCATATCATCTGCGCAAGCAGGCATGACCCCGTGCCAGAGTCTTGCAAGAGCGGGACTATTTTGAGCTTTTGACAGTGAGGATGAAGGGAGACAAATGACAGGCTGATCCTCCTGTTATGGGCAACCTCCAAAGCTCTCTGAGGCCTTGTCTCCTCCTCTGGGAATGACTCTTGTGAAGGCTGATGGGCGATTTGGTGGGACCTCAGAGCCCAGGAGGTGGGGGCCAGGAGGGAGCTATGAATTTGCCAGGGACACGAGGCCAGGCCTCAGTCGCATCAGCACTGCCCAGCCGTGCTTATGGCAAGTCCTGCCTGAGGGTGTGCACCTGTCCCTGAGCTTAGGGCACACATCTGCCTGCTTTATTTTCAACCATATGAAAGCTAGAGAGATACGAGAGGGTGTGTAACTGCATGCAAGTGAAACACAAATCCTTTGCAGCCATGAAGGTATTCACCTCTTACTACCTGAAGCTCTCTATCTCTGAGTGGTTCTCTGGCATCATGGATGTTTGAGAGGCCCTTTTTCCTCTTCCCAGCCATCATAAATCCCCTCCCTGACTTATTCCCATCTTTTTAACATCCTCTTTCTTGTTCTAGTACAGATTTCTTTCATTCCAATTTATTTTTATGTCTCATTTATTTTTTATTTCTGTTTCATTTTCATTGCTTTGTGAAAACCAGATCTGCAAATTAAGCTCTCTGGGGAAAAAAACCCCACTCTCCCAGAGAAGTTTTCCAGCTGGATCAACTGACCAAGCCAGTCTCCCTCAGGACTCCACATTCAGCTGGACCAACACACAGCAGCAATGTTAGCAGGCAGGAACAAATGGTCAGGGGATTGAATGCATATTAGGTAGCTTATAAAAGTGCTGCCACTAAATGCAATCCCACACCTTTAGGGGATGGATCTGATGCTAGCTCTTGAAGAAGGCCCCTTGGCACAGTCCCAGCCTTCTGAGCTGTTCTCAGGCATGTCCAGCACTCCTGCAGATGAAGCCCCAGTTGGTTCAGCTGGCAGACCAGAGGCACAACTATTCATTCATGGGCAAGTTATTTTTCCAGCAGCCTAATAAGTTTGACTCCTCCTACAACCCCCAGCAGTCTGGCTTTGCCAGGCACCCCTACACTAGTTGGGCATCTCCCTGTGTCTATCACAAGACAGTACAACTGGGTGTGGGCAGTATGAACAGCTCCTCCATGGCTGCTCACATAAAGATCAGGCTGGAGATAAAGAGAAAGGCTTTACCCCCACATCTTCATGCAATGTGATGAGGCTCAGGTTCCTACAGAGCAGCCTTGCCAGGTGGAGGCTCAACCAGGATCTTAAAACTTTCTCCCTGGTGTGGCACGCTGTGTGATGGGGATGTTGGACAGGGCTGCATGCTCCTCTGAGGCTCTCCAGCAGTGGAGCGCTCCCATTCGTGCTGCCTTGAACCATCACGGCTCAGCATGGGCTAAGCTTCCTTGCAGTAACTCAAGCTATGAAGTTTTGTGACCATGGCCATGCATTTCTTTCAATTTGTTTTATTCTTATTGCATAAAATTGGGAGTATACGAAGCGGACCACAGGCTTTCCACAGAGCTGCATTGCTACCAGCAGGCCATGAGCCCAGTTCTGTAGTCGTGCTGTCAGGATCCTCAACTCCAAACTAGCCAGACCGATCTACACGCATGGCATTTTATGCCAATATGGGCACCGTGGTCACCAGATACAGTCAGCCTGGGGACTCAAGACTGCCAGGTGGGAAAGCCAGGCTCCTCCACTTGCCATTCAGCCAGCCTCATCGTGAGTCAGAGCCAAAGCATTAAACCAAAAGAAAGTGAATTCCCCTTTTTGAAATGGGAGAGAGCTCCACTGCCAGCAGAAAGGAGCTGGTGGGGTGAGGGTAGTGATTATTATGCTAAAGCCACATCCCTGCAGAGCCCCATTCCCTATGGACTGCTGGGGCTGCTGTGCTCTGCCCACTGTGCTTCAGCAGGTATGAAGGAGCTTCAGAAGACCAGGGACTGTGTAGCTGGGGCAACAGCAATCAGCAAACTTAGTACCAAAAGCGGGAAAAGGGCTGGGAGCCTTACATGACATATCCAAGCTGATGCCTGGATACTCTGGAATGATTAATGACAGTTCCCTCATTAAGGTTGCTAGACTTTCCTAGCAGTTAATAATTTCCCATTGGTTTGCACAGCTACTCCTGAGCAAATTACAGCTGTTTTTCTACATGTTTACAAAGTAGATGATTGTATTGTGCAGCCAGTCATTTGCCACTGTGGGCTAGGCTCAGTGACATGAACTAAGAGCAAAGCAGGACTTTGGATTGCATCCTGACGCACAGCAGTGTGCAGTGAGCTGCTGAGAACAAGATGCAGGCAGTCTCCTGGGAAAGTGCTGATTCCAGGCAGCAGGAGCTGAAACAGAAGTCATCCCTTGGGAGATCAAAAGAGCAACACATCCAGATCTGTCCCAACTGGTGTGTAAAACTAATATTCAATTCTGATTCCCCAAAATCACAGGCCCATAACAGTGGATGGAGGCCCCTCTTGAAAGGATCGTGATGTGGGGACAGTTTGGGGGGAAACTAATGGCTAGACTGACTGAGAAGGTTTATCAAAGTTCCAGGTTTCTTAGACAAGCTGAAGATCTTGCAGCTCATCAACTCAGTATTTCATGAGGTTATTTTTTGGGCAGAGTGGTAGGAAAGCTTGGCCCACTGCATAACAATCATTATCAAACACTCCTAACGAAATGTAAAAACCCATTTGTAACTAGGGCAGTAGTTTACAGACCTCTGGAGAACAAGGTGAGAGGAGAAATTGGTAACCCCAAACCCTGCTCAACCTAGCAATAGTTCTGTTTAACTCTACCAGGAATCTGAGGGCAATAGTTAATTATCTGAGCAAAACACCTGTACTGGTGTTTGCAGATGATCTGCTTCCCACGTCTTGGGACAGAATGAACAACTTGACTGATGACAGAAGAGTTGGTCTGCAAGCTCTCTGGTTTGAGGACACAAGCAAGGAAGTTGCCACAGGCTTTACAGCACCTTGGCTGTACACTTACATGACATATCCAAGCTGATGCCTGGATACTCTGGTATGATTACAGCACTCATTCTTGATGAACAGTTGTGAAGGTTTCAGAATAGGAATCAAAGCACTGAACATGATTGTCCCAGTGGGTTGAGAGAAGTATCTGGGTATGAGGGTGGATTCATAGTTTGGACCATCAAAATGAGATCTCATTTCCAAACTAGACTTGTAGATTAAACCCACTCAGAAGCTGAAAATGCTGAATGTGTTCACTGTTCCAAAAATCCCCATCTACTTAAAACTGCATTTCATATATGAAAGACAGTACACTCACTTTTGGGGATACCAGTATGTGGCAGTAAGGGGCCTCCATATCTCCAGATGTTGAAGGATAACTCTGACTGTTTTGTGCAAGATGTATTTTATATTTATCAATTTAACAAGTAAGGCTGTAATCAGAAAGGCACACAGTTGGCATTCTTAGGATAAGGACACCCTGGAACAATTAGGCCTTGATGCTTTAAGGATGCTTTTTGTGCATTGCCAACTTGGCAAGGTCCATCAGAGAGAAAAGAAACATTAAGGATAATTGGACCTAAGAAATGTAGGATGTGACTGACAGAAAGAAACATCCTGCTCCAGAAGGTGCCAAAGGCTGGATGATTGCCAAAGAAGCATGAACTGGGGGACAGGTAAAGGTGGCAGGGGGAGATCACGACATCCAACTCAATTCCAGGCTGGAAGAACTTGCAACCCCACACCTGCAAGCAGCATGCATGCTAATCTACATAGCAAGTCAGGCTAATTTGAATATAACTGACCAATAGTAAACAAAATGATAACTACTAACTAATGAATGTAAATTTAGGTGGGTTTTTACTAATCAGGTACAGAATAAATATATTGTTTTTCTTTGGTGTGTTGTGCTAGCTTTGTGGAATTACTACCTAGCACCCACCTTCATGCAAATATGAAATAATGTCTCTCCTGAGTGTGTGATTATTGGCTCATTGCACACCGGGAAACAAATATGCTTTTCGGACAACACACATGCATGTATAAGTTTTCTGTATTCAGTAACAAAAGGTGGGAATTGATGGACTTACAGCCTCATTCCCTTGTACAAATGTGATGCTTGCACAGACTTGCTAGCATAGAAACATGGCAACTCATCAGAGTTTCCTGGAGTGTGGATTTGAGAAAGGACACAAGAAGATGTGGCTGAATGCAGGAGATAAAAATGAGACACCCAACTTCCATGATCTCACCTGCAATCCTGTAATACCCCAGCTAGTAAAGGATGCCAAGGAAATTGTGAGTAACCAAGAGACCTTCTACCCCAATATCAGATGCTTTGAATCTTGCAACTGAAAAAAAAAAAAAAGTTCACAAGTTCTTTGGCAGCCACATACAGGAAGAAACAATGGGCAGGGTCCTGTGAGCCCCATCCTAGACACAGGCTAAAGACCTCGACCACACTGAGCTGGTGTTTCTGAATAACAGAAGGGGCCAGACAGCAGGGAGAACTATCAGTGACAAGAGAAACATCTGTGCTAGAAAATACATTGCTATCAGCTTTTGCTAGAACACATGAAAGATCAGACACTTTCTAAAGTGTGTGTACATTGTGTTTCCACTGTGGGCCAGAGGGGAGTGCTGGAGGGGTGGGAGGGGGTTTGGACCCAATGACCTCTAGAGATCACTTCCAACCTCAACCATTCTGTAATATGTGGAAAAAAGAGAAATGTTAGAGGCCTTCGATCTCCTGGAGTCCAAGCAATGATAGATTGACTGCTCTGTTAGTTGGCTTTGCTGTGCTCTGCAGGTATGACAATGTCTTTGCCAACCTGGGAAGCCATGTCACACCACCTTGTTGAGGATTTCTTGGCTGGGCAAAGGCATGTGAGCAATCAAGCCGTTAGGTGGGAACGAAGCATAAGTTTACAAAGCGCTGAAGCGGACAAGGATGCTGTGTCCTTGTACGCTGGGAAAAAGGAAGATAAGAGGAGCCTGACAAACAACTCCTGGATGCCGAAGAATGAGATAAGTAACTGCTGAACGCCTCGTGAAGAAGCTTGCACAGCCAATAGAGAATAAGATAGTGCCGCGTGAAACAGGGTATTGTACCAATTAGAGCATTGTATAAGGCGCGTGGACAAGTCAGTCTTGTATAAATGTCAAGACGTCTGAACAGTAAAGGAGCAAGATGTTAACTCATATTGAGTGTGATTCTTGACTACGGCCGTTCTTCCCGACACCACCTTAGTTTCTGTAGTGGTTCCTAGGTGGTACTTCTGGCACTGAACTCTCCAGGTTTTTGCTCTCAAACTGAGATACCATCTATAGTTCATGCAGCCTGAACTAGGGATGTGAATGTCCAGGTTATCTGATGCAAGAAGTGATGTACTTAATAGGCTGCAACAGGGGACTGTTCATTTGGACAAGGTTGTGTTCAGCAGTGGGTCCCATCTATAGCACAGCTCTACCTCCCTTTCTGCACACTGAAGTACAAATCCCAGGTCAGGTGGGCCAGATGTGTCTGGCAGATAGGATCTCAGTGCAAAGGGGTACGGTGCAGTGCTGCAAATGAGTAAAACTGTTGACCTGTGTGAAGGCAGCCAAGCGATTAAGGCTCCTGATTATTTTGTGGTAATGGAAGAAACAGGTCTGCCATCCAACAGGAGCAGCCCATACGTAGGTAATGTTGGACTGGCTAGGATTAGGCAGAGACATTGACCATGATGGTAGAGCCATCCTGACTCTTTGCCAAGGAGCATGAGTGCACTGGATGAGGAGGAATGGAAAAAATAATTGGGGGTGTAATAGGGAGCCGTGGTGAAACCTTCAAAGGTGTCATGGGAGAGACAGGTATCTGCTAGTTTTATTAAACTCTTTGTAGTTGAAAACTGAGAAACAGGTGATGCCCATCACTTTATTAGACAGGAGTGACAGAACATCTTGGGTATCTCCTCTCCCATCCTTGTTACTGACAGCAGAAGCAGACCAGACTACTTCCTGAGTGCTGGTGTGGCTATGTCCTGGAGCCAGGTAAAGCAAGATCCATTTGGATATACCTTTCCTAGGCACACAGACATGAAGCAGTCAGCTGGAACTTCCCAACAGTGTTAGCATCCTATTTGACCCAGCGTCTAGTGCTGTGCACAAATTAATTCATCTTCTCAGAGCACTGGGATGTCTGCACAAAGATGTTCCATTCACTCTCTAGCCCTCACTGTGCTTGCCAGGTATGTCTCCTCAGCAGTCTTCACCACTGCCAAAGTATCTGGGTTTTCTCACTACCTGAGATCCTGCATTTTCAACTACACCACACATACACCACAAAGTAGCTGAACAAGTATTACTTTTTGGGAAACCCCAAGCAGAATTATGGTGCCCACTGCTACTGGGGAGATAGGCTTCAAGCAGCTACTCAGATTTTGCTGTTAACATTACATACCATTTGATAACTATTTCCAGTGTAACAAGTATGTAAGACACCTAAGTTCAAGTTTTCAACTGCTCAGAGCTGCAACACTGGATAGCTCAGAAGTGGGCTAACTTTCTGAAGTGTGGTTTGACAAAAAGGAGATTAGAAATACTTGATTTGCCATGCACACAGGTGGCTGTGGGCTCACAGGCTGGACCAGTCTTGTTCTGCCATGCAAAGATACAGCAGTGAAACTAAGCATGACTGCTGTAATTTGTTCACATTGCATGTTTGACATACCACATCTGCTCGTACAGTAGTTTATTCTCAGCTTCATTTAACAAGGTCATGGTATCTACCTTCAAGCAGCAGCTATGGAGGAAGCCTGTCAAACACCTAGATTTTAAGGCCAGGACAAAATTGCTCAAACATGGTGATAGCAGCATTAAGACTTGAACCCACAGTTTTGACTATGCTTACCTTAGAAAGAAAATTACTCTCATCTGAACATCAACATTCAGAGCACCTGAAGTTGCAGATATCTACTTTATTGACACTGGTACAGCAGCAGAGTGACAGAAAATGTTTGTCTCTATGAATGGAAGATTACTTCCTACCAGTGCAGCTCTACTGCAAATCCACAGCTGGAAAGATACTTTCTGTAAGTTCTGGTTATCCCAGAGGAAGCTCATTTTTCACTTCCTATCACCACCTGGAAAGGAGAGGCTTTGTTTAGTCCACACATGTCAAGATGAATCTTTCAGTCCCTAAAATCATCTGTCTCAATGCACCATCCAGCTAGGATGTGCAAGTGGAGCCCAGGTCAATGTAGCCGTGTCTGTAACCCTTAAGACCACACATCATCAAATGTCACACTGTCGGACTGATGGGTTGAAATGGAGAAACGTATCTGTTGGCTTTTCTGAAGTGCTACTTTACTGTTGCAGTGCTTAAACAATCTCCACACCCATCCTTGGGGACAAGGAGTATCCTAGCATTTCCAAAAGTGAATGGAAAGCATGGAAGGGAGTTAAAGGATGATCTATTAAAAGATTTAGGCATTGCAATGCTTAATTTTTAGGCCTCCCAGAGCAGAATCCAGAACTCATGCCAGGTGCTCAGCCTCCATATATACTGCACAGGATCAGGCACCTCAAAGCAGGATCTGCAACTATAGCATATTGCAGAGAAAGTTGCCCATCGTCAGTATGTTCAACCTGCCTTTACCTGGGGATACTGAACAGGAGAGATCTGAAATCTTGCCTCCGTCTGGGCTTTCAATTCAATTAGAGATTCAGCATTCCCTCTACAAGGTAATCTCATATCTAGACGCTTTGCTTAGGAACCTGGACTCAGCCTTCCAAGAGCTTCCCCTGGGGTCTTGGCAAGATACCCTGACAAGCACTAAGGAGTCAAAGCCTTTTTATTGGAGCATGGCATTAAGTGACTCACTGAAAGTTATACACCACCCTCTGGCAAAAATCAACATTATCTATCAAGTCTCAGGCCACAGCCTTCAGAAGAAAGCATGATCTCCATAGCGTCTCTTCTAGAATTGAAATGCTGTATGAGCAAGAGGATGCTGTGGGTAAGCAAAAGGCAGCCTGGAGCCAAGGTTCTCCATTTCCTGGATACATGCTCTAGGCACCAGTAATTTTTCCAAAACGTAGACTGAGGGTATTTTACCTCCAACCATGGAGCTAGACTAGTGCAGTCGAAAGATGTTACATCTGCTCAGATGACACTAGGAAAAATAGGCTCTAGATCTTGTACCAAACAGTCTTGGGTTGGAGATAGACAACTGCCCAGGAAGTTCAGCTAAGGACACAGTCCTGCTGCATATTTCTCAATCAGAACGTTAGTTCTGCCTAAGGCTCACAGGAAGGTTGTTTCAGGAATGTTCAGAGTTAAGTTGGCTCTCATTACTTTCACTTTATGACGCAGTTTCTTAAATCTGAAACTAATGTGATGAAACTAGCCAAAATGCTCATGCTCGGCACCAGAGCCTGAAATGCCAGAGTCATAAAATCATAGTATCACAGAACAGTTTGAGCTGGAAAGGGCCTTCAAAGATCATCTAGTCCAAAACCCCTTCCAGGGACAGGGACATCTCTCACTAGATTAGGTTGCTCCAAGCCCCATCCAGCCTGACCTTGAATACTGCCAATGATGGGGTATCCACAACTTCTCTGGGCAAATTGTTCCAGTGTCTCACCACCTTCATCATAAAATAGTTCTTCCTTATGTCTAACCTAAACCTACCCTCTTTCAGCTTAAAACTGTTGCCCCTTGTCCTGTCACTACAGGCCCTGGTAAAAAGTCTTTCTCTGTCTTTCTTATGAGCTCCTTTTATATATTGAAAGGCCAGAATAAGGTCTCTGTGGAGCCTTCTCTTCTCCAGGCTAAACCCCAACCCTCTCAGCCTTTCTTCAAAGTCCCTTCCTTCCAGAGCTGTCCTTTCTTAATGGTGGCTATAGCCACCAGCAAGGCACAAATCTACTGCCTGAGTTGCTTGAGCAAACAGTACAAATTGCACACCTGCCTCCTGCAATAAAGGCTTACCTTTGTAGAAGGGACTTCTCGGGTTTTAGCTCTGAGCTTGTTTACTTGACTCTCAGCAATATCTGCCCTTTCCTCAGCCTCTTCTAGCTTATGCTGTGCTTTTCTGAATTTGGAGAGATTAGTATTGGCTTGTTCATCCTGAAATGGCAAAACAAAAGGAACTAAAAACCATCTGGCAACATGCTGGAGCACAGAGCCAACTTTTAAACTGACAATCCTAGAAAATGGCAAATAAGTATTCGCTTCAGTTTAGTGACTCACAGCTTCCTCAGCTTGTCTTTTGTAGGATTTGATTTTCATCTGCAGTTTATCTACCAGATCTTGTAACCTCATCATGTTCTTCCTGTGTTCTTCATTCTGTGGAAAGGGAATGTGCAATTATACATCCTTGGGAGACAAAACATCAGGAGAATTGCTTTCTATTTATACCCACCTGGAAAGTAAGCTCTTTGACACGTCGTTCATGTTTGCGGATGATTTTCATAGCCTCTGCAGATTGTTTCCGTTCTTCTTCCAGCTCAGCTTCTAACTCTCGGATCTGGTTAATCAATCAACAATTGACTTGAGGCCTCGCACGTGGCTCAGAGAAGAAAGGTATCTTTGACACCCATGTTCAGTGCTGGTACCCACCCTGGCCTCCAGCTTCAAAAGTTGTTTCTTCCCTCCCTTCAGTGCCAACTGCTCAGCCTCATCCAGACGGTGCTGCAGGTTCTTCACTGTCTGGTCCAGGTTCTTCTTCATCCTCTCCAGGTGGGCACTGGTGTCCTGCTCCTTCTTCAGCTCTTCTGCCATCATGGCTGCCTTGGAAGGGAGATGACACAAGAAACTGAAAGAATGTGAAAGAACAGTGCAGGCTGTGTACCATCTGAGGATTTATTCCTGGTTCCTGCTGACCATTCCTGCCACCGCATTTCCTGCTTTGTTTTTTTTCTGTGACATAACAGTGGCAGAAACATGGTAGGAAATAGTAGGAAAAAGGACGGGAAAACATCTGCCTTGCTGCACACGTGGAGCTTAGAACGACAGAAAGGATAAATGCTCTATCCCACTGTATGGTCATTACAGTGACCTTCATTGACACCCAGGAGCCATGGGGTACAGCAGGAGCCACAGCAAACTTGGGAGTAGGGCATGGCACAGCTGGAAGGCTTCTCTGCATAACACACGTGGAGTGTGATGGAGTCTGCATGCTGTGCCTTAGTGCATGCGCTGTTATTGCCACCATAGCCTGGATGGCTAGTGTTACAAGGCAGAAAATAGCTTAAAATAATCTATGCTATTTAAGACAAAACTAAGATATATTTTGCTCTCAAACATTTGATTCCTATACAGTCAAATTAAGCATTTTGGTGAATTATTGAGTGACATATTACTTACAAATAATGTAAAATTCAACAAATTGCTTTGGCAGCAAAATACCTGAAAAGTCTAAATTGAAAAATGTGAGAATAAAATAATAACATTAGAAATTATATATATCTATATAAATATATATGTGTGTGTATAATTCATTGTAATGCTCTATTTCTGTTTTATTCAAACAGAATACAAATGATCTAATTTTTATTTTTATTTTTTTCCTTTTCATGAGCAACTGGAGAAGTTTTCCTTTATTTTAACTCCAAATAATGTTTTTAAGTGTTAAGATTTTGTTTTGGTCCCATGCATCAAAAATTATTAGCAGGTTAGGTCCCACAATACACCAGCCCTATCACCTGGCTGAGCTTCACTGGCCTTGCACAGGAGGATATAGCACCAATTTTGAATGGAAATTCATAATTCTCATTTGAAAAGTTCTTAAATAGGATTTTGAAAAGATACATATTTAAATACATTAGACACTTTACTGGTTTCAATACTGCAGGATTTTTTTGTGGTTTACATTTTCATGCAGCACAGAAGAAAGTTATTTGTTTTAGACTGACTAAATGTGGGTTTAGTTCATTATTATGTCAACAGCCCCAGTAAATCATCTGTCAGCAAGACAAGTTCCATGTTGCTCTAATCCTCCCCTGGCACATAGCCTCTTCAACCAGGCCCACAGACTGATTCTTTGTCCAACTTGTGACAAGAGTATTTACAGTAACTCCCAGCAGCAATGCCATTGGGAAGCCCTGAAAATTTGAAAAAAAACCACCACAGTAATATCCTCACATCTGTGATTGCCTTCTTTGCTCTTTCTTCAGCATTTTTTGCTTCATTAGTAATATCTTCCATCTCAGTTTGGATTTGCGCCATATCACTTTCAAGCTTCTTCTTTGTATTAAAAAGGCTGGTGTTCTATGAAGGAGAAAAAGAGAAGCTTTGAGTGTCTCTTTGGTCTCTTACACATAGAGACCAAGAATTACTATTCATTCTTACTCTGTGAATCTCTGGACCCAAAAATATGTCTGTCTTAGCAAAGCAAACTACCTGGGTATGGAGAAGCTGCATATGTTCAGTGGCATCCAGAAGCTCCTGCTCAGCCACTTTTCTCGACCTCTCTGTCTGCTCCAGGGCTGCCCGTAGCTCCTCAACTTCAGCCTGCAACAGGTTTGCTCTGCGCTCCACCATGGCCACCTGCTCCTTCAGGTCCTCCTGTGTCCTGAGAGCATCATCCAAGTGCAGCTGTGTGTCCTAAATATGAAGAGCCAATTTTTGTCCTAATGAATTTCTCAGGTACTGTGCTTAAAAATAAATCAACCAGAAAGGTAAACCAAGACCTTGAGAACTCCTTGGATGCTGTGCAGGTGTTTCTGTGCCTCGGCAGCCTGGCGGTTTGCATGGCTCAGCTGGACCTCCATTTCATTCAGGTCTCCCTCCATCTTCTTCTTCAGACTTAAGGATTCACTTCTGCTCCTGATCTCAGCTTCTAAAACACCCTGCATTGTCTCCACAGTCCTTTGATGGTTCTTTTTTAACTGGCTGATCTCCTCATCTTTCTCAGCAATCTTTCTGTTGATTTCTGATTTAATCTGAGTCAGTTCTCGGTTGACACCAAGGATTTTGACCTCTTCATGCTCAAGAGCTGCCTTTAAAAGAAAAAGGGAAAAAACAAACCCAAAAGTAACATTTCAGAGAACATAATCATTGTGATGTTACTCAGTGACTTCACACAACTTCCTGAAGTTTGTGGCAATCAAACTTGCACACAGCCACTGCCCAGGAGAGAGAATAGAAAGCTGTTCAGGCTGCTCTCTACTTCTTCAAGTAATATTTAAACTAACTCACCTCTGCCTCTTCCAGAGCTAACCGCAACTCAGATTTTTCTACTTCAGCTTGCTTTTTGGCTTTCTCAAGGTCTCTGATCATTTTGCCATTTTCAGTAATTTGTTCAGTCAGATCAGCTATTTCCTCTGTGAGATAAGAATGACATCAGCCTGTGGTAGCCAGAGAAGTTGAACTCTATACTTTGTGACTGTGTTCAACACCTCTTTTGTATACCTGCCTATATACATATGTATACACATACGTACATGGTACACAGTTGTATATGTGTATGTATATGTATGTACAGATAAAAACAGATACAGCCAACTCATGCAGGATGACATAAACACAAGGGTATTGGTGTGGTTTCATAGCCCTCCTTACAGACAGCCTGGAAGATACCTGCATGTGTTTATGTCTCTGGATAGGCCATCAGGATAACACTACAGGTCTTGTCATTGTATGTTCACAGTGCATCTGTAAAATTCACTTTCATAAACTGTACAGCCTCTTGAGGGCACCACCTTTATCTGGGAGTGGCACCTAAATGCCCTTGATCTTATGTCTCTGCAGCAGATAATGGAGAGCCAGGAGATTTGCTTTATTAGCTTAGTCACTTAGTCACACTTGCTTGACAGCTTTTGGTGAGACATTTATATTCTCCATTAAAATGGAAAGAACAGTAATGACAGAGTCCTGTAACTTAGTGTACTTCCTGCAGACACAAGCATGCCTGTAGAGCATGCCTTGTTGTGGTAGGACTGTGAACAGCTAATAGAAAACCAGAGCCAAACACTTACGCTTGAGAGTCTTGTTTTCCCGTTTGACTGTTTCAAGCTGATCTAAGGTTTCCTCACAGGCATTTTTCACTTTGAAAAGCTCTGTGTTCAGCAAGCGCGATTCTTTAGAGAGACCTTCCCGCTCCAGCTGGCTCTCCTCATACTTTCCCTTCCATTCTGCCACAACCTGAAAGACATCATGTTTCATTTCCTGCTAGTACTGAAAATGTTAAATTTTTTTGTGGCTATTTTCTGCACTAGATAAATACCTCAGTCTCCGAAAACATGACAAATTCCTATTGGCACGCTCTAAAGGATCTTATAACTATTAGACTCAACTTGATTTCAGTATTGACTTAAGTAGGGAGTATTAGTTTGGCCTTCTAGGAAGGCTAGACTTAAAAGATACTGTGCTCACTTATCACCTTATCGAAATTCTGCTGTTTCTTGTCAAGGGCAGCTGCCAATGTGTTTGCTCTCTCTACATCCACTGTCAGATCCTCCAACTCCCCCTGCAACTTCAACTTCATCTTCTCCAAGGAGGCACACTTTGAATTCACACTCTCTGCCTGCTGCCCTGCTTCCTGGAGATGCCGAGAAAGCTTTTTCCTTAAGGAATATAAATAAAATAAGCATATAATTCAAAAAATCAGTGTATTATGTACATAATTTAGTAAGTACAATATCAGATGTCATTTTTTTAATTAAGTGTATATGCAAACCCCAATAAAATCATTTAGGTCAGGCTACTAAAAGTAGGTCTATGTTCTGCACAATGTAGATAACATCTGGACAGTTCATCTCATGTATCACGTACTTGGCCTCCTCCAGCTCCTCCGTGCGCTGAATAGCATCCATCTCATATTTGGTTCTCCACTGGGCCACTTCACTGTTGGCCTTGGACAGGGCACGCTGCAGCTCACTCTTGGCTTCCTGCTCCTCCTCATATTGTTCCCGGAGCAAGTCACAGTCACGGCGTGCTGACTGCAAGGCATGGGCCAGGGCATTCTTGGCCTAAAAATTACCCATAATATCATGTATTTATGTTATCTGTGATCAGCAGGTGACCCCATGATCTTGCACACTAAAAATATGGTCACTGCAGAATGGGCAGAAGACAAAAAGCCAGAGGTTTATAGGTGTTCAGGCAGCTATCTTCAGCTGCAACCTACTTTTCTCAGCTCTACCACTAGAAAAGACCAAGACTGATGTTTTCACCTTGGCACATGCTGTAGCTTTTCTTTCCTGGGACTACAGAAGCAAAAGAACTCACATAGACCATGGCATTAAAGTTAAAAAACGTGAAAAAATTCACCAAAATTGAAACCACTTTTAATGTGTCAAAGACCTCCTTAGCAAAGCATTTAAACACAGTGCTCACTGTACACATCCTGCCCAGTAGTAATTTTATTGTGTTAGACTGTAGGCAACAATACTTACAAACTTCCAAAAGTGTTCTTTAAATGAACTGAGGCCCTAATACATTTTGAAGCACATGCTTAGTAGTTAACACTACCTTGATCTCTTCCTCTAGCTGCCTTTTCAGTTCTTCTATTTGCTGTGTAATTGCCTGCTTGCTTCTGGACAGTTGCAATATTATGGTTTCTTTCTCTTCGAGCTGATGGCTTAGTGCACCTGTGACAAGAAAAGACAAGTTTCCAGTACTGTCCAGATTAAGCATCCTGAAAACATTCATATATAAATAACAATCAGTAGCAGACAAGTCGAATCACACAATGTTGTTTATCTTATCAGTTGTTACCTTTATGGATATACTTTTACCATTCTTATTTTACCATCCTCATCGCATATATTTTTTTACCATGTCATCTTTACTCTTAGTGTAATGCAGGGTTTAGTAATGAAATTATGAGACAGATATAAGTCTCCTGCAACACTTACCTATTCTATCTCCTTCGACGTTATTCCTAGTCTGCTTTAATCATGAGTTTTACTGTTCATTCAGACTTCCACATACACATGCTTAAACCACAATTCTCTCAGCTTTAACTACTTAAGCACATAGTACTTAGTTTCTCTACCGTTTCAAACCCTCGTTTCTCTTTCTTTTCTTATTATCCCTTCTAAATTTTTTCTATACTGACTTCCTTTTTTAAAAGAACATTAGGGAAACTGGCAATCCTGTCTCTAGGCCTAGATGTTTCCCTTTAAGTTGTATCACTCTTTCTAGCTTATTCTGTGTTTTCTTCCCATTCCTTTTCACTGCATCTTCTACTAAACACTTCAATACTCTCCACCGCTTTGCACAGGTTTAGTCAATTTGTTCTGCTTTCCTACCCTTGTTATCAATGTTTACTTGACCTCTCCTTTCTTTATTCACCTGCTCTGGAAACCTCTTCTCTGCGCTGCATCTGCTGTGTTACTGTAAGTCTCTGGTCATGCATGGCCCACATAGGGAACTTTCCTCTTTTTCCCTTTTCTTTCATTTCTCCTAAACCCACTTCATAATACTTAGTAATATTCTGTACTATCTCCACAACTGATTCCAGGTAGGTTTCCCTACTTTTTTCCACACAGGCATTTGCAATATATAGTGCAGTGTGTTTGGGCACCCAGTGCTACAAGGAACCTGATTCATCACTGCTGCTGCCAGAGGACCAGAGCTACCTGTGCTCCATCAGGACTGGGTGACTGGCACATTGTATTTTGTCCTGCCCATATTTAAGCAACTCCCCATCATCTCCCAACTTCTGGATTAATATTAGTGCTGCCAATGCCATTTTTGCCTTACCTATCTGTTGGACAATTTGACTTAAGGCAGTCATCAGGGAGGCCATAGAATGATCCCTTGGTGCATTACGTTTAACCTGGCTAAGAGCTGGTGTAGCACAAAGGCTACTCAGTTTACTTATTTCATTCCTACTTTACTAAATGTATGCAGCAGATTCTAAAAGTGCTACAGTCCAACCCACAACTGTACTTTCTTTCAGTGGCCAAAGATCTGCAGCTGTCTTACATCCTCTGGTGTCATTTCTTTTAATGTAACAAGACTAGTTTGATCTGCAGTACCTCTCTGTCATGGGATGGTGGTAATAGTCATTGTATATGCTGCTATTACCACCTCCTCTTCTTTTTTCCATTCATATGTATTATCCCAATAAGTGTTTTCTCCTGACTCCCTGTCCTGGTTTCAGCTGGTATAGAGTTAATTTTCTTAGTAGCTGGTACAGTGTGTTTTGGATTTAGTGTGGGAATAACGTTGATAACACACTGATGTTTTAGCTGTTGCTAAGTAGCACTTAATCCTAAATTAAGGATTTTTCAGTTTCCCATGGCCTGCCAGCAAGCAGGTGCACAAGAAGCTGGGAGGGACCATGGCCAGGACAGCTGACCCAAACTAGCCAAAGGGATATTCCATACCATAGAACTGCTCAGTATATAAACTGGGGGGAGTTGGCCAGAAGGGGCAGATTGCTGCTCAGGCATCAGTCAGCAGGTGGTGAGCAATTACATTGTGCATCACTTGTCTTTTCTTGGGGTTTTTTTTGTTATATTTCTTTTCATTACTATTATTATTATTGTTGTTGTTGTTGTTAGTATTATATTTTATTTTACTTTAGTTATTAAATTGTTCTTATCTCAACCCATGAGTTTTACTTTTTTTTTTTCCAATTCTCCCCATCCCACTGGGATGGGGAAGGAAGTGAGCAAGTGGCTGTGTGGTGCTTACTTGCTGGCTGGGGTAAAACAAAACACTCCCATTCTAATTCTTCATCACTTTCTGCAGATCAGCAGCTCTTTTTCATTTTTGTGTCCCAATCTGCTTTTTTGCAAGCATCTAATTTTAGTTTCACATTTTTTATGATCAGGTCCCTTTGGAGCTCTCCCTTGCTCTGGGGTGAACTATTGCACAGTATATTTTAATTATTCAAAATGCTTCTGTTGTTTTTCTTTTTCTAAATTCACCTGATTCTCTAATTCCAATTGTATCCCTCGTTACATTTTTGAGCCACTAGATGATACTCTTTTTCTAGAAACAAATTTGCTTTAGAAAATTTGCTTAGTTGTTTCTTTTAAAACACAATTTTCATGCTGAAGCAGTATGATTTTATGCTGTCACACTGACACAAAATGCTTTAGCAGCTTCCTGTAATTGGTCCTGTGATACAAGAGGTATATCCTAAATTTTCACTTCATAAGGTTTACAATAACTGGAAAACATTTATTCTACATCACCCTGTGTCCTGTGGGCTGAAGTAACACCTCTCTCCCTTCTTGGAGAGGTGCCTATAGCCCATGCTGTCATCTCTAGTATTCTTGAGTCTTCTTGTAGCCCTCCAATATTGTCTTTTTCAGACTTTTCCTGAGCCATTTTAGATTTTTTCTCAAGCTTTCAATTTCATTCTAAGATTCCCCTTGAGCACTATGCACGATGACATTACAACAAACTGGTCAGATTTATAGAAAGATTTTGCAAGCATGATCACTTCAAAAAGATCATTCAGAAGAAGAAAGAATTTGGTTATGGTCTTTGTGTGCCCACATGACATTCTCCATCAAAAGGTATTGTAAATTCATTTTTCTTTGATAAGGGATAGAGATGGGGGAGTCACAGATCACAACCAATATTTGTTTAAACACCTTCTATTAATTAAGTTGCTATAGTTATTAGCCTTGAGCTGTTATTAATGCCAGGCAACTCTGAACACAGCACATTCACATATGTCTTCACAGCTCACTCATACACACATTCACCCGTATCTCCCTAGCAGGAGCAACACCTGGAAGGCCAACCCCAGTTCTCTGCTCAGAAGCAGAGGATAAAACTGACAGGCCAGTGCTTGGTCAGAAAGACCCTCAGGGGCACCTGTTTTCATCAGGTGGTATGTATAATCAATCCTGTAGTCTTTGCATATGGCAGCCACCACCCTCTTGGATGTGGTTGGTCCCAGTTATACAACCCATTGTTGATGTTGGTGTTTGCCAAAAGCCTTGGGCTGATTTGGCAGGTCTTGGTGTTCTGAGTTTCGCAGTTCTTGTGGGTTCATCAGGACCACTAGCCTCCAGAGATTACCAGATTTTGGGAGACTTTCACATGCTATGCCCTCTGTGGTCTGCTGTTTCCTTGTAACTATATCTCCATCCATGCACAGATGTGCCTATAGAGCTCGTTCCCATAAATTCATATAAATTCACATAAAAAGGGTTTTCATGGCAGGTGTAGCCCTATGGCTCAGCTGCTAGAACAGTATATGCCAGCACTCCCTGATCTACTATTGTGTAAAATTGTATTGTGTAAAATCCCTAAAATTCAGAAGGTTAGTTTAAGCCAATTCAGTGGCATTTTAATTTGAGATGTCTTGTAGTCAACCAGACCAAGGAGCATTCACACTCATCACTCACACCGTTCCAAGAAGTCTGCGTGGGAGCAGTAACAAGCTTCATGAAGGTAGCACACACACAGTGAACATGTGCAGTCTTGGAGGAGAAAGCGCAGTTCTAACGGGTTGCTCAAATCATTTGAGACTGCCCCAAATTCCCAGTCCCCCTGCATGGAATAAGTGAGCCGTGTCACATCATTCTGGAAATTATTTACCCAAGCAAATAATTTTTGCAATTGGCATATGAACTTCAAAGTGTCACTCAGGAACTCATTTCGTTTGATTTATTCTAATGTTGTCTGTGCCCATACCAATGAGTCTGGAAGTAGAATACACACCTTGGGAACAATTAGGTCTCACTCATGGTACACATTAGAGGTTCTCTCAGCTACTGAAGGGAAAAAATATCCCCTCAGCAGATCTTTGTGCCTTCCTTACCGGACTCTGTCTGGAGCTGGGCTTTTTGTATCACCATCTCATTCATATTTCTCTGGTTTTCCTCACATTTGGCTTTCATATCTCTCATCTGGTCTTCCAGGGTATGGTACATTTTTTCCAGATTAGCCTGAAAGACAGTAAGAAAGTGGAATCTGTGTACGTGTGTTTGTATTGCATTGAATTCTCACCAGACAGGAATATTGCCAATTCAAGTATTTCACTTATAAAGAAACACCTTGGACTTAGTAATGGCCTCTGTACTACTGGCCAAGTCATCAATCTCCATCTTCAGCTCACTCTTCTCCTTCTCCAGCTTCTGCTTCACTCGCTGCAGGTTGTCGATCTGCTCCCCAAGCTCAGCTGTGCTGTCCGCGTGCTTCTTCCGCAGGGCGGCAGCTGTGGCTTCGTGCTGCAGCGTGGCCTCTTCGAGGTCACGGCGCATCTTCTGAAATTCTGCCTCACGCTTCTTGTTAAGTTCGTTTTGAGCAGTGGTGGCTCCTCCAGCCTCTTCAAGTCTTTCACTGATTTCCTCAAGTTCATTAGTCAGCTCATCACAATGCTTCTCTGCTTTTGCCCGCATCGCTTTCTCACTCATAGTCTCCTCTTCCAGCTCTGCAACACGGGCCTATATAATGAGGAAATAGCACATCAGGAATTAAGGGAACAGATAATTCAATGCTTAGGTTAACATGTAACTGTCATAGTAGAATACCAAGCCCATTGTTTCGGAGACTATAAATAAAACAAAGTCCCTTTGAATTTTACTGTTTTGCCATTGTAGGCGAAGGCTTACCAACAGAAAAAGACCTATGGATCAACTCATACTAACTTTAGCTCACAGCTTTCTGTTGTGTGGAGAAAATTATTGCAATGTAACAAGGTAATTACTGTGACTGGGTCAGAGATTTTATCAGTTACCAACTGCGGTCAAGCATTATTCAATGCTACTACAGTTTAAACAAGCAAACAGTAATGATGAAGTAATTACATAAAGTCTCTTGCCTGTAATTCTCTGATCTTCTTCTGCAATCGAATACCTGAACTCTGCTGTTCCTCAATTTTATTTTGCATCTGGTTAAATTCAAAGTCTTTCCTGTGAAGGAAATGTTCTTTTAATAAAAAGAAAATATGTCCAGTTAAAAACAAATAATAAATGTCACTAATTTTTTTCTCATACTTCCTTAATTTTTCATCTAAATGTTGTTTATCATTCTCCAGATCCAATATGGTTTCCTGGGCAAGTTTCAAGTCTTCCTCAAGCTTTCTCTTTGCTCGTTCAAGATCCATACAAACTTTTCTTTCCTGTTCTAAAGATCCTTCAACCTGTAACAAGCATATATAAAGATGACCGATGGAACAACTGAAGAATCTGCCCCTTCTCCTTGTGTCCAACATGCTCACATGGTTCACTTGTTGCTCCAGCTTGATCCTAGCTTTGGTGAGGGTATTAACTTTTTCCTCCTCAATTTGCAGGTCATCCAGTGCCTGCTGGTGGGCTTCTTGCAGGGCCGCCTTCTCCTTGACTAACTTCACAATAGTCTCATCCAAACCTGTCATTTCTTCAGTTAGATTTTTAACCTATTATAAGGCAAAATACTTGAAGGTCACTAATAATTTTGGCTTTTATATAGGCTAGTGATCACACAAAGGCAATAAACTCGTTGCTAGACTACCAAAGAGACTTAATTAGTTGCATTATATGGTTAAACTATATAATCTCTCTGCTTATATATCAACCCTTCTGAAGTCACAAAGCAATTCTGAACTTTCATTTTAATGCATTTTTGTATGCTTATGGGTTGATTTTCCTGCACAATGGAGGTGATCAAATTTAACACCAGGCCCATAGATTTCCTTATACAACACTGTGTTACTGTTCAAGTTGACTGCACCTTTACATCCTATATATAGACAGAGCAACTATTATTAAACATGAAATTAGCAGAAATAAAAAGTACCTTGTTTTCTGTGGCATGCTTTTCCTTTTCAGCCTTAGCCAGTGTTAACTCAAGGTCATCAATATCTTTCTTCATCTCAGAGCATTCATCCTCCAGTTTCCTCTTTCTGGCTGCCAGATCAGCATTTATCTCCTCTTCATCCTCCAGCTTTTCCATTACCTCCTTTATTCTTGCTTCCAGCTGGAATTTTGTTTTGATCAGCTGGTCACATCTTTCTTCAGCATCAGCCAAATTTTCATTTTCCTTTTTACAGAAAACAGAAGCGTGTTTCATTGTCACACATTGTCTGACACTTGCAGAAATCACCTGCTCATTATGCAATTGGAACACGAAATAACAGAATTTCCATTCAGCCCTTTTCTGAACACTCAGGCAAAACTGATGTAATCTGAGGAGCCAAAAATGGTTTAAAATTACGTACAGTTTGTACTTGCAGCTGCAGGTCCTTCTTCTCTTGCACCAGAGTCACCATTTTTTCTTCCAGGTCTTTCCTCTTGGTTTCTGATTTAGCCAGTTCTTCTTTCATTCTCTCAAAGTCTTCCTTCATCATGGCCATTTCTTTCTCAGTTTCCACACTTTTTAAGAGGGGTTTTATCTTGAAGTACAACTTCATCCAGGGCCAGTGCTTGACGTTCATGAATGCACGGATGTTGTACTGGAGGCAGAAGATGGACTCCCTGAAATCAAAGTGATTCAACAGTACTGTGAAAAAAGCACATCTTTGAGAAACCAGACCTCACAGAAGACACACACCTTCGGTCTAACATTCTTTTCAATTCAAGTCTCCTCAGGTATCCCCTGCATAAAGCCTGTGTCTGTGTGATCAGTTGTCCTAAGCAATCATCTCGCATCTCCTCCAGGACACCTAGCAAACCTGCCTTGAAGAACACCTGCAATCAAAGAACAGAGATCAGTCCTTGCTTGGCTCATATTTTAATGCAATGAATGATTTGTCATTGTGTGGAAAAATTAAATGTTTACCTTAGTGTGTCCAAATTTGTACTGAGTATGATCTATCTCAATGGAAGACAGCAACTTTTCACATGCCTTCTTACTGTCAATAAACTGTCCTTCTGGAATGACACCAACATTCAGAAGGCGGTATCTGGTTAAATAAAGGAAAAAAGCTTAACCATCGGTATCATTTTAGTGCACAGGATGCTACAAGAACAGCTGTCACTTTGAAGATACAGAGGAAGGCTGAGTCTGACTCACAACTCCAGCCTTAAATAGCAAACTAGTAAGAAGCAGGTCTGTTCAGTAGGTTCCCAGCATGTGTTACAGCCCTCACTGAGACTGAGGGCATGGACAGTCTGTTATCTGGACTTGAGAGACTCTGCTTATCTGTGTCACACTCATTTACACTAATCTAGGGGGCCAGCTCACTGGCTTAGCTGTAAATTAAAAAAATGAATGGATTTTAAGAATAGACGGACTGCTGCAATTATCTAATCTGACCTCCTGTATAACACAGGCACACAGTCCTCCCAGTGCCTTGTTCATCCAGCCCCCATCTTGTGATTAATCTAGTTCTTTTTTTTTAAAAAAAAAAAAAAAAAAGAAATTTCAATCTTATTTGAATCCTTCAAACCTTGAGAGTGTCCCAGGTAAGCTATTCAACCTCACTGTAGGAAAGGTATACTTCATTTCTACCTTGACAACATACTTTTTCAGGTCCCACCCTTGGACTCTTGCTTTAAGTCTGTCTTTTAGATGACAGGTTTCTGCGAATTCAGAAATCTTTACACCTGTAAGTTCTCTACACCACAAACAAACCATCTGTTAACATACAGTTTCATGAGTTAACTAGTTTGATTTAAATCTCTCACTGCACTTGAGTTCATGTTTATCCTGCAGCTCTTTTCTGAACCATATTCAGCTTCTTGCATTCCTCTTTAAGTATGTAAACCAGAATTAGACATAGAGTCTAGCAACGGACTTCCTAATCCTACGCTGAAAGATTATTCCACCCCCTATTCTTTTCAGCATGCCTCTCTTTACCCATACACAAATCTGCCCACCCACATCACTGCCTTGGGAAGTCTTCTTCAGTTAGTGCCCAAAATGCCACTTCTGCCCTTTTCAATGTCCCTGCTCTCCAGGATACCCTGTTCAGTGCTGTAAGTGTGGTGTACTTCCTTTGTTCTTAGAGATCTAACCTTACATTTGCCTTTTTTCAAATACAACAAGCAGATGAACCCAGCTGGGTTGCCCTAAATTTAGCAACCCTTTATAAATGTCTTATTTGCATGGCAAATTTTTTGGTTGTGGGTTTTTTTATCTATAAATTAATGTAGCTAAGGTGCTGTAGAAATGTTAACATATAGAATGTTAGCCCCATACAAAATGAGAGTGCAATGTGGAACTCATTTAGGTGTCCTACTGAAGTCTGTTTTGTTAATGTAGCTACATTTGCCAGTCAAGCTTCTAATTTCACCAAAAAAGTAGTATCAGGTTTAACACAATTTCCTTTCAGTAAAATCATTCTAGTTCTAATTATTTAAACAACATTCTTCAAACATCTACTAGATAGTGGTTAAATATAGGATGTAGTATAGACCACCCTCCATATTCTTGCTGAAATAAGCTTGTGTCAAATTTGAGAATTTAAGCAAAGAATACCCAAACGTTCAGATGAACATGAATGAAATGAAAATAGGTTTTGGTATACGGTATTCAGGAAGGCATTTGGGTGGGCACTGCCCACACAGACCCTCCTGTTAGATACATCTTCTTACTTTCGATAGCAGTTCAATATTAAAATAGTCTTTTCCTAAGAACTGTATCATTGACTTGTTTAGCATGACTCTTCTCTCAAATGAATTGGGCTTCACGCAAACACAAGAATGTTATTACAGACCTTTGTTTAAAATCCCCATATAATATCTTGTTAGGAAATCCTTTCCTGCAGATTCGAATGCCTTCCAGAACACCATTACATCTCAGCTGGTGTAGAACAAGCTTGTGATCCATCAGGCCTATGACAGAGCAACATTGGTATATACTGATTTTTCTAGCATTGGTCAATTGGTCTTTCTGCCAATTTCTAATCTATGTTTTACAAATTACCTGGGGTCTTTGTTTCATTGGGAATGATACAACGCACAAAATGAGGATGAGTTGTTCGCAAGTTGGACATCAGCTTATTTAGATTTTCCTGTAAAAAAGAGATCATTTGCAATCTCTACCTTACTTCAAGACATAATGCAAATATTGTCAATATGATTTGAATCTGATGAAAAATAAAAATTCAGAAGTTTTTCCTTAGTTGTGTAGTGAATATTCTACAATCCTGTATAGGCATCAGCAAAGTAAATGGCTACTAACAGTAGATACAACTTTTCTCCTATCTTAAAATGAAAATATGTCCTTAGTGGTTAGAAACTAATCATAAGAGCTATTAAACAGGCCAAGGATGGAAAGAAATGAACGATATTCCAGGATACCAATAGTAGTCTTTCTTGATCAAACAAACTTTTGATCAAATGAATGAATGAGTTGATTTGTTGTTTTCATTACTTAGATACATTAGTTATGTACATTTAAAAGTGAATTGAGCCACAAAATCAATGTTTGTCTATGACATCATAAGTCATCTGCTCTGCAGGATAGTTTTTGTTAGCATTGCATTTCTTCAGTCATCTCATACAATAATGACATACTCTGAGTATGGCCCATGTCACAGCCAGGTGGACGCTGCACTCCTCATCCTGCCAGGAAGGGCTGAGCCTGTTTCTGGCCCCAGGATATAGATGTGCCACAGCACCATCAAGGGGCTGCAACATGTAATTTGTGTTGCCCACACTGACTGCAAGGCACTGGTTGCCACACAATGCCCTGTACTCAGAGAGACACATCCTGGAAGAAGCCAATTACAGCCAAATAAGGGAAGGATGCTGTTAGCACCAAAGGTCAAAGCCAAGAACTGTGCAACCTGATCAAAGCACATGACTTTCCTTCTCCACCATCATCCCATGGGACCTCATCAGCAAAGCAGAATTCAACCTAACCTTTACCAGATCCCAAAGCTAACTTTCCACAGTATCATATGGCAACAGAGAAAGTGGGAATGGTGAACTAGTGCAGACAGGTCTGACAGGACTGCCTTCTCGGCGTTCTTCTGCAGCTGGCCCATGCTGGGCCAGAGAACACACCTACCCGAAAGAGTACAGAAACAGTCTGGAAGGAAGAGCCCTTTTTCTTGGTTCCTTTCTTCATAATACCACCACCTGCAGCTGGAAAATGAGACGACAGTCCAACTGAGGTACTGCTGTAGATCCCTTTGACAGCATTATAATTGTGCATCTAATACATAAAGCACGAATACTGACTCAACACTGATTCAAGTCAGGTGATAGCTACAGTTGGAAAAAACAGACAGGAAGCATAATCCTCTGATCTTACCTTCATCTATGGAAGCAAAGGTGGCATAAAGATTGCATAAAATTTTCATAGATGATTTCTGATACAGCCCCACAACAGTTTCGTTCAGGGGGTCTTTGTTCTTCTCAAGCCAGCCAGAGATGTTGTAGTCCACTGTGCCAGCATAGTGCACCAGGGAGAAGTGGGCCTCAGCCTTGCCTTTGCCAGGCTTAGGCTTCTGGAAGTTGCTGGACTTGCCCAGGTGCTGGTCATAGAGCTTATTCTTGAAAGAGGTGTCAGTTGCCTTGGGGAACATGCACTCCTCTTCCAGGATGGAGAAGATGCCCATAGGCTGAATAGAAACAAGGTGTTTTCAAATAAGATGAATTCAAGTTATAATAATATGGAGTGAAAGAAATGCTAAAATTAAAGTACTAGAGGTATTTTATAGAGAATTAGCTTGGGAGGAGCAGGTAAGCGAGATTTTCTGTGAACAGTTGGCAAGATATTCAAAAGCACCAGATTTTCATAAATAAGAGTTTTGAACTACCCAGACATTGGATAGAAAACAAAGAAAGTCAAGCAAAAACTGTGCAGTAACTTCTTGGAATACAGTAGTGACTTCTCCTTACCCAGAAGGAGCAAAAAGCAAGCAGATGTGAAGCTTTCTAACATCTGAATTTAACTGAGTAGAAAATCTGAGGAGGAACCGATATGCAAAGACAGAAGACAACTGGGGTAGATATGACAATGAATTGACAATTTATAATGATCTCGAAGAAAGAAAGAACAGAGAAATAAAAGCAATGTCTTTTTAGGAAGCAGAACACATTTCCAGTCAGTGGATAACTAATGAGAAGGGTTATGTTTAAAGGAAGGAAGGAGGTAAGGAGACCTGGAAGCTTCACAGAGATTGTATTGAAGGCACTCAGTGCAAACACTCTTGAGAACCCCTTCCAAATCTGATTTGTGTGATTGCACAAGCTGCACAAGAAACTCACCTTTTCTATAAGCTCAATGCAAGCAGCCAGGTCCATCCCAAAGTCAATGAACTCCCACTCAATTCCTTCCTTCTTGTACTCCTCCTGCTCCAGTACAAACATGTGGTGGTTGAAAAACTGTTGCAGTTTCTCGTTGGTGAAGTTGATGCACAGCTGCTCAAAGCTGTTGAACTAATATTTGAGTAAATGTGTTAATACTGTTAAATTGACTCAAAACAATTTATTTCATAGAGATGTCAAGGCAAGGTCAGCCAGACTATCCCTGAAGAGTTTTGATAATAGCATAAAGGATATATCACAGGTGGTCCAGGCTTACAGAAAAGTTGTGCTGTGCAGCACATGGTTGATGTAGCCTGCATTGGCGATGTTTTTGGGTGACCCTAATGTCACTAAATACAGATTCTGTGGGGAGGGAGACAGCAGCTTCATGGCTATGCTTCTGCCATTTCTTTTCTTTTACAAAGTGGGTGATGAATCTACAAAGGCAGAAGCAGCTTCAGAGACATTTGCCTTGAGGGTTGCATTGGGGTGAGGAGAAGGAAAGGTTGGAAAAGTCAAACAAAAGGAAAAAAAGCATTTAAAGACAGCCAGAAATCTAAGAGTGCTATTTAAAACCAAACCTCAAAAATCTCAAAGCCAGCAATGTCTAAGACCCCAATAAAGTGCTGTCTTGGCAGCTTTGTATCCAGTTGTTGGTTGATGCGCATCACCATCCACAAGAAGAGTTTTTCATAGACTGACTTGGAAATGGCATTCACTGCCTGGTGCACCTGCAGGGAGATGGTTCACACAGCTGTGTCAGGGCACTGCTCATGCATCTTCAGAATAAAATGCCCCTCCACCATGCACAGATACAGTCAGCCCACAAAGTACACTAATAGGTCTTAATGGTCCTGACCATCCTCAGCTGTGACCTGCACTCACTCCTGTCCCTTAGGGACAGGACAGTCCCATCCCTGCTGTTCCCTGACACTCACCTGATCTGCTGTTTGGCCCTTCATGACATATTCATTTCCCACTTTGACCCGGGGATAGCACAAAGCTTTTAGCAAGTCTGCTGAGTTCAGGCCCATCAGGTATGCTGCTTTGTCAGCTTCTGTAAAACAAAAAAAAAAAGCTGAAAGACTTTCTTCTTAGCTGGGACAGACATTGGAGCTAGCCAGAGCTCACTCTGAAACCTGGCAAACTGGTTGGCTTTACTCTATTCACAAAGCTTGACCAACATTCTCATTTACTTTTCCAAATAGTCTTGTAGGGCTGGTCCTCATGATTAAGTGGCTATGGCAGCCCCAACAGGTGTGGTAAAAACAGTGAATGCATTGGTGATGGGACAACAGAGTGTTTTTCCCTTTGAGCCCCTTCTCCACAATATCACACAAGCAAAACAAGTCTGGATGTGTTACCAGAAACTGGATGTGTTACCAGAAACAGAACACACTACAGTAACATGTCCCAGGCACACGGTCCTTCAGCAGAGCCACCAGGAATAAAGTGGATGCAGAAAGTGAATCTACAGGACGTGGTAAGTTGAAGGTTGAACCTCCTTTTTATGTTCATCAAGAAACAATTGCTTCTTTCCTGGAAGAATCCTTGCATTTCTAGTGAAAAATAGTATGAAAACAGTTCAGAATACGTCTCTCCAAGCCATAAAGGTATTACCTTCTGTGCCATCCGGCTCTGCCTGCTCCTCACGTGGTTTCTGCTTGAACTTCATGTTCCCATAGTGCAGGATTGCCCCTGTCAGTTTGTAAATCCCCACTCTCTCATCAGGGCTGAAGCCCAAAATGTCAATGGCTGCCTGCACACCAGATAGATCAGCTGATTATAATGGTGGTGATGGTAAAAGTGATACTGTGTCTCCTTGCTAAATGTACTCACATCTGTAGCAACAAGCTCTTCCTGGTCATCAATGCTGGCCACAGAAATCTCCCCTTGGCTGATGAAGGGGTAGTCATATGGGTTGGTTGTGATGAGGAGCATCTCTGAAAAGCAAATGAAGGAGTAAGAGACAGATCCTGGCAATGAAAATGGAACAATGGCTCAGCAAGGTTTCACAGGCTCTTTTTCCTTTTGCATCCCCAAACTCTTGGTTTTTTATTAACAGACAAGAAAGACAGAGTAAAGCCATTCATCTATGTTCTACTGGATGAGCAGAAAGTCCCAGGCAGGTTGTCAGTCCTACCAGTTTAATATGCTGTGAACCGGGAGCCAAACACTCAGCACTGGCAGACAAGGAACAAGGGCCATCCAAAGAAACAGCTTTTAAGAAAGATACTTTTAGGTAAGACTCATACGTGCTTATCATCATACATGACATATACTAATCCATCCTGAATGCCCCTTGCACCCACTGGTGTTGTCTGCTGGTGCACATAAGTAATACAAACAAGTGTGTTTATCTCCATCTAATTGAGGCCAAAATTCACAATTCATTTTCAGTCCTGAATCCTATGGCAGAGTAAGAGGAGAAAGGAAGGTGTGCAGATGTGCAGTGGGGTTGTGCAGCGTGCAGGACAGGAAGCCCTCCATACATAAGAAGATAAATCTGTCTGTGTCCTTGTACAGATATGCAGTCCCCTGGCACACAGCAGTCTCTCTGGGAAGGGAAAAGGGAGGTAGTAAACGTTGGGAGGGCACATAGTGTGAGGATGGTGGTAGGAACTTCACCTTGGGAAATGCTCTGTGGATAGTTGGGAGGGATGGGCAGAGAGGAGTAAGGATGAGTGCAGTAGTCGAGTGTGTGGCAAAAGGGTTTGAGACAGATGAAGGGCATGGGTAGGGTATGCCATGGCAGTGGGAAGGGGGAAAAGGCTGGAGGGGCTATACTGGAAACAGGAAGAACTTTTGCCCATATGATGAAGAATTCAGATAGATGGTTTGTAGATCAGGATATCTGGTCATTCTGCACCCAGGGAATTTCTCACCTTTCTGTTCAAGATTATTCACCAGATCTGGCCCATATAAGTTGGAATTTCCACATCAGCAAGAACAGCAAGGTGTAAGGCAGAGTAAATTAGCCACCCCCACACCTCACCTGCACACAGTTTGCATTAGAACTTACCCAGGGCAGATAAATTGGAGGTGGAGTAACCCCTAGCGTGACACCATTATATAGAGATAAAAGTGCTGTGTACAGCTTTGGTAACCCAGTCATTGTTAATGCTGGAAAGTAGATGACATTAATAAGCATGTGATGAAAGCTTCAGTGCTTTGCACAGCCTGAGGCACCTGCCGAAAATGGAAGCTGGGTGCTTGTGACACATGGTACAAGGCCAGAATGTGCCACTGGACCCTCCATCACTGAGCTGGCATATTTAGGGAAAAGTTTCCCATATTGATTTTACTGTAAAATGTCACCAGGTGATGCCTGTCCTTACCAAGCAGTTCAGGCTTCTTATTGGAGAGGATCTGGTAGAAGATGTGGTAGCTTCTCTCAGCTTTCAGCTGGAAAGTAACTCTTGACTTTTCCAACAAGTCTGTAATATGTATGCACATATAAATTTTTCAAGCTCTTCTTTAATTTTTATTAAAGCAGTAAGCCCCCCTCATTTACTCACAGGTCTCAATGTCACCAGAGGCCAGTTTTCCAGAGGTACCAAAATGAATACGAATGAATTTACCCTGGCAAACAGACAAAAGGTAGTGGTCAGTGCAGCATTCCCAGGGTAATATGCCAGAGTGCTTTTCTCTCTTGAATCTTAGTGACAGCATCTCAAAATCACTCTGAATTATCTTAGATATTCAAAGATAGATAAAGGGGAACAGTTTGTTGCAGCCCACGCAGCTATGAGCATGGAACAGCTGGAAACACATCGGCATCTGACAAACAACCAAGAAATTTGTCAGCAAGAATATTTCTCCCAGCCCAGTGGCTCCCAGTTGCAAGTAACAAGCAGGCAAACAGGATTAGGAATGCAGGAGGGCAGAGAGAAACATGACGACTCACAAAACGCGAGGAGTTGTCATTTCTCACAGTCTTGGCATTCCCGAAGGCCTCCAGCAGTGGGTTAGCACTGATGATTTGATCCTCGAGTGTACCCTATGGGAATGAATAATTATTGAAAAACACCATGGGCTATGTGGTAGGAAAAAGTGACTATATTGCAGCTCGCCTGATTACCTGCGCAACCACATGCCCTTCATTTCAGCTGTACAGCATTACTACAGCATCCTCTTGACTACAGTGCCAAGAACCAGTACTGTGTGTAAATGGTAAATAATTCATTTTTCTCTTATTCAGAATTTCTCCCATGGACAGAGCTCTCATCTCTCAGACTGGTCCATGTGAAGAAACTGGAACTTATGATTCTTCCTGGACACCAATCCCCCAGACCTGGTTTCAGTCCAGGTGAAGCTACACCTGGGCAGTGACAGTGGCAGCTCCGGTGGCTTGTATTTATTGTGGTCCTAACTGCCTATCAGCCCCTGGTCTTACTGCCTTTTGAGAGAGTGGCTGAGGCTAATAAAAGATATTTCATATTTTGAGGTAAACATTTGTCACCAGTGTTTGTCCACAGCCACAAGCTGATAACATCCCGAAGTGCCCCTCTGCCAAGCATTTCTTCCTCACACCTTCATCAAGGACTCCTTCTTCTTCGCTAGGTCCCCGCTTGCTGCAATTGTTGCAAAGTACTGGATGACACGCTTCGTGTTCACAGTCTTTCCTGCACCAGATTCTCCACTGTTGAAAGAAAGCACAGAGTGAAGAATTATCTGCCCAGTTTTTGTTGGAGACAAAGTTCAAAGCGACAGATATACTTACGTGATTAGGATAGACTGATTTTCACGATCTGTCAAAGGGAAAAATAACTGCAGTCAGAGAAGCTGTAGGGAAAAATGCTGGTTCTCAGGTAACCCGTGATCTACTGTCCATCGAAGGGAAAGAAACAAAATCTCTGCAAGCAAAACTGAAAAGATTCATGGTCTTTTTTTCCTCCTTTCTTCCCATCCCTGTACCCCATTTCTTGTCTTCTCTCCTCCACCTTTGCTTCATCCTTCACTCTCCTCTGCTTCTGTCTTTACCATTCTTTACCTTTATTACTATTTAATACGGGACAGGACGTGATTCAAATTAAAACCATGTATTTTGGTGAAAGTATTTCTTCCAGCTCTGTTCTGAACCTACCCGCTGTTGCTTGAAGCCATGTGCTGGTGTGCTGACTAGGGACTTCCCAGGTAGTGTGTCCTATCCAACTGCAACTGCCCTTTGCAGTGGTTCCTGTTATGGTGCTTAGCTTAGTACTTAGACCAGAAATACAGATAATGTGCAGTAAAACAGCACAGCACTTCAAAAATAAAAAACCTACTTCAGGAGACAGGGAAAACTGTCTGGAGCTGTTTTTGTATCACCTAGAGATAAAATAGGCACATCTATTCCAAAGTACAACAATTGGAAGCCCAAGCAGATAATATGCAACTTGACACAGAACAAGGGATTGGGATAGCACACTGTAAGAGAAGGCAAAGGCGACTGAGCCCGTGGCAGATGAGGAATGGCATTTGGCAGAAGCAGTGTTTCTGACACATTTTTCTGTGAATCTGGTCAAAGTAAATAGAAAAGCTCACCAGTCAGCATGAACTGATAGGCATTGTCAGAGATGGAGAAGATGTGTGGAGGGGCCTCCTGGCGCTTCTTGCCTCGGTAGGCCAACACCACCTCCGGGTTGTACACCGGCAGCCACTTGTAGGGGTTGACAGTGACGCAGAAGAGACCCGAGTAGGTCTGCAGGAAAGGAAACAGAACAGGAGAGTCACTGAAGTTCATCTCCTGGCAGCTTGATTTTCTCCCTTGCCATGAGAGGGAACTTACATATATCATCCAGGAGCTGTAGCGGTCCTTGAGGTTGTAGAGGACGGCAGGTTCATGCAGGTGGGTCAACATGGCCACATCCTCAATTCTGTCAAACTTAGGTGGGTTCATGGCATATACATCATCAGATTTGACAACAAGCGTCTATAATTCAGAAAGAAAGATTTAACCTTGATTCAGCAACTCTCGGTGCTCCTTCCACGTGTACACACAGAGACACAAACACAGAGAAGTAATAACATCTGTAAGGCTGCTCTAATTCATATTTTTCTTTCTGTTTAACTGTGCAAAACAAGATATGGCTATTACAGGGCAGACACTGCTGCCAGCCAGGAACTCTACAACACTGGCAAATTTACAGGATGTAAATTTACTGTCCTGGAATTGCTACAACCACACAGACAGGATTTGTGCTGGACCAGATCTTTCTACGCATTATTGCAGCTTATGAACTTCAGGTTGCTGCTGCTCATGGCTGTAATGGCCAGGGGCACAACTGCTGGCTAGTCTACCTTTCAGCCTCCAAGACTCACACTGCACAGTGCTGGAGAGATAGGACACTAACAGCATAAGATTCATCAACAGCAAATCCTTCCTTGGAACAGATTCGTTCCACTCCTGCCTGTTGCCATTCCTAATTAAACAAAGGCTCTAGCTCTATGAAACAGCTCTACTGGGCTCACATTGCGGGCGACCATCCTGTCACACAGCCAGAGCCTGTGGATGGGTGGGGAGGGGGGCAGATGTGCAGGAAAGCAGATGCACACAGATGGCAGCAGCTTATCTTGGCCACACTGAACCATGAAGGAGCTTGAAAATCCTGTTGCCATTTCTGCAGACGGCTTTTCCCATTGCTTTTATGCTGTATTTTCTGCTCCCATGGACTGGTCCAAGCGGACTAGTCCAATCCAAGGAAGAAATAGTGTTACTGCAATCATACTTGATTCAGAAAGATTGAACACCATTTCCAAGCACAGGTCCTGACTAGTGGAATGATCTTGGACTTCTTTTGAGAAAGCAAGAATTACAGGCACAGTTTTCAAAAGCAACTTCCTGATATGTGTGCCTATATACCTTTCTAAAGTGTTCAAACACTTGAGCAATTGGGATTCATGGAAAGTCTCTGTATAGAACAAGAGATTGCGCATTAACTGCTGCTCACAGGACCTATCTGGGAGTCACTATAGAGGCTTCTAACATAATGTCAGTTCAGTGCTCAGAAGAGGGCAGGAAGCTCTAAAATATTAGGAATTATTAGAAAAGAAAGGGAGAAAAGAAGAAAGTTTTATGAAGGATGTGTCCATCAGCTCATTCACACCTTCATTACTGATCACACCTCTTAGAAAGGATATAGTTGTACTAGAAATACTCCAGAGAAGAGAAATAAAGATGGTCACAGGTATGAAACAGCTTTGCTATGAGGAGACCATAACTTGATTGGGATTTGGGGGTAAAAAGGAGACACTTTCAAAGTCTGCAGAGTCAGGAATAGTGGAGAGAACCATGGCCATAGCAAGGAAGAATTATTTACTTCTCCTTGTGAAAAAACAAGCTGAAATTACCAGGCTGCATATTGCAGAGAAAAGGAAGCACTCTACACATACTCCAATTTTAAATTGTGGAAATCTTTCCCACAGGACACTACAGAGGTAAAAAGATCAAATGGATATAAAAAAGCCAGCCCCCAGGAAAGCAGGTCCTTATACACAGCAGCCTGCTGCAGCCTCTGCTCAGTCACATACCTGTGATTGCTGGAGGCTGGGGGTGAACCAATGGATGACTGCTTTATTCTTTATTTGCTTTCTTAAAAATCTTGTAGCACCTACTGCCAAGATGTTGGTTGAGGTAGTTCTTTGGGCTGCTGCAGCTATTCTTACAAAAGTTATGAGGACACAACCTGCTAAGACATTTCAGCATTTTTGCAAGATTAACAACTTCCAGGCTCTAGGAAACTGTTTGCAGCCAGTGACACTGATAATTTCACATGCAAAGGGGACTTTCAAAGTAGCTGCCTACTCTGCTACCAGTAAAGGAAGGAATTTATCAGCGGATATGACAGTGTTAGATGAGAAAGAGTTAAAAGCAGCGGTTGAGAAATGCTAAGACTGGCAAGGCTGTTAAGACTGGCAACCCAACCTGTTTCAGAGCATTGCCTGATCTTTAAAGCCTAAACCAAGAATAATTATCCAATGGATACCTTCATCCCAGCATCCAGAGCAACACTTTCCTCTGGCGGCTATGCTGGTCCCAAAGGGCAGGGAAGGGCAGGGCAGGACAGATTTCTTGCCTGAGCTAGTCTAGTGCTTTCTGTGTTCCTTGACACCCTAGCAGACGTCCTAGGGCCCTCAGCAGGGCAGGGAGGAGGGCCAGGAGGAATGCACTTACTCTGCCGTCCTCTGTCTCAACAGTTATCTTCCCATCCTGTGCAGCCTTGATCTTCCCTTTGGTGTACTCCACCTCAGGGTCAGCCACAAAGCAGTAGGTCTTGGCATCAAATGGCTGGTTCTGGGCTTCTATTCTCTCCTTCTCTGATTTGCGCAGGTATGGTGCCGCCTCACCAAAAACCTCCATGCCAGCGTCTCTGCTCATGGCTGAAGCTGACAGACCGGCCCTGATGTGGTGGTCCTCTGTGTGGTCCTTAAGAGTCAAGCAGAGTCAAGCTGAACATCCACCAGCCCTCCCAAGTTGGCTGCTCTGAGAGCACCCTTCCCGTCTCTTGGATGCATGCTGCAAGGTCTTAAGAGAGGTATTTGCCTTTCAAAGCTGGAATGTACAAAAGCAACAAAGAAGAGCTGCCACCCTTCACAGCCCCAAGGAAAGGGGATCCATGCCTGTAGGAGCAGGAGGGCTCCCTGGGGAAGTGCAGCAAAGGGGAGGGATATCTGAAGAATTTACATAGTCCGTAGTAAGACTGAAGCCCTGAAGCGTGTTTTTCTTCCAGTTCTCCATTTATGATTTCCCCCACTCCCTTTTAACATGGAGCCTGTCCTAGTCCTCTGGTGGGCAGCTGTAGCTGGCAGGAACAGACATGTACCATGGCCCCTTAGAGCAGCTCATGCAGGGGGAAGAACAGGGATCTGCCCACAGTGAGCACAAGGGAAAAGCCAGCTCATGCCAGTCTGGGCAAGCTATTAGTTTTCATGCCTCAAACTCACCTTAACAATCAGTCAACAGAAAGAAGGAAGGAACGCGCTGACATCTCTGATCTCTGAAAGAGAAAGAGTGGAAAGTCAGACTCCAGCTAAGCTACAGCCTCTCCAAAGGCCCAATACCTCTCGCTGACTTACTGCAAGCAACCACTCCAGTTGAGGACCAGTGAAGTAACCTGCAGATACAAGTCCTTCCCTACCCACAAAATGGCTCAGCGGGGAATCCACTGCAGATTTCCCACCATGAGGCTCCAAGCACACAGAACAGCACCTGTGGCAGGAGCCCTCCACCCCTCTGCCAGTCAGTCACAGCACGGCCACCAGCATGGCCAGGGGATCAGGAGCCACAAACAAGAGCTTTCCCCCTGACAGATTTTATAGACTCAGTCCCTTCCCTTAGCTCGGCCCCTTGCCTATATTTGGAAGGATGGGATCGACACTCCTGCCTCCTCACCAATTCATATTTGTTTTCTGCCATATACAGCACGTAAAGAAAGGAGCCGCTCTTTTTTCCAACTTTAGTAACTTCAGGACCTTACTGTGGTTTGTAGGCTCTTTGTTGTGAGAATCTCCTCTACTGGGAACATGCTCTCCTGCCAGCTACAACCACGGCCAGCACTTCACTCATACCTGCTCTCACCTATATGTCAAAGAAATAATAGTCCAGAAGAGACCTGCCCCACTGCTCCTACTCACAGGATGCCTGGGCAGAGTTGCACAGTGGCAAGGGAACGCAAAGCAGCTACCTGTGGGGTGGAGGGGAAGGCCACAGGAAGGGAAAAGGGTGATGAGGATTCATGTAGGATCTGTTTTGGCAATCTTGTGGCTTCCCATCACTGCATGGGTCAGGGAGAATGGGAGGAAAGGCCGTGACTGAAGTATGATGTGACAAACCATAGCAAAATAGAAGCTAATCAGAAAGAACAACACCCAAATCCAGCCAGGGATGGACGTTTCATGAATGCCAAACCCTGAATATGCTACAGAAATTTAGCTTCAGATACTGCTTTGGCCACCTAGGACATTCACTACCCTTGCTGCCAAAAGGAGCTGCAGAAGCCATGTCACACTGTGCTATCAGGTTCTTAGACACAGCTGATTGCAATTCCCAGGTGAGAAGGATATCGGTAAGGGGACATAGTAGCTACCAAAACATTGGGCACTACCCACTTTTGCATGCCAGCTAGGACAGTGCAGCTCTGCTCAATCCTGAGCACTTGTAACCCAGAGCACCATTTTAATGTGAATCCCTGGGGCTGTAGGCTCGGCCACGCCTGGAGAAAGGCAGAGCTGTGTCTGAGAAGAAGCAGGCTGTGCAAGGATAATACACTGCACCTATGCAACTCTTGCGTGAGCAGCACAGACCGAGGACTGGCAGCAAGGCATGGCCGGCATAGGCTCAGACACCCCTCTCTCTTCCCGAGAGCAGGGCTGTGCCACAGGCTTCCAGGACCACATTGCCAAACCATCATCGAATCCACTTTAGCCTATGTGTGTGTCCTGAAAAGCATAAGAAACCAGTGGGAATTAGCATGGAGAAAAATAAAAATGTAGCTAAATTCTCCAGCTCTGCAGGAGAGGTTGGAGGTCAGGCAGGACCCAGAGCTGAGCTCTCCCATCTCAGGGCAAAGCACCATGACCACTGGGCAGCCCAGCCAGGCTTCTGCTGGGTTACTGTTTTTTCTGGCCCAACCACCTGTGTTCTTGGTTGCACTTTTTCAACGAGATAAAACCCTCACTGACTCTTGCAACAGTCTTGCAAATCTGACTCATAAACTCCTGCAAAGGGCTATGAACCCCCTTCAGGCCAGAGTGGGCTTTGAATGGAGGTCTTCCAGTCCCAGTCCCAAATGCTCTAATTGGTTGGTACAGAGCAGACAGGCAATGACTACAAATTGATCTCACCTGGCAGGGCAGGTGAGGACAGCAGTTGGCAGGAGTGACGGGAGCCTTCATGCCTGCACTGATAGAGATAGTTTCTGGTGCATGAGCAGAAGGGTTTCCTCTGCCCCAAGTCATTCTGCCTGTTTTGGTTGTCTTCTGTCGCTGTTCATTATCACCCGTTCACCCTCCTCACCACATGGACACTCATCCAAGGCTACAGCACCAGCGTTCCCTCACCAGAATGAAGCCTACAGGACTTATGTGAAGCCAGAAGCCTACCCCAGATGGCTCCTGCCACCACCCAAAGCACCACTCCCAGCTGGAGCATCCTGGGGCAACTGCAGCTACTTCAGCAGCATGGGGGAAGTTACCTCATCTTTCAGACACAGTGGCTGGCTCTGCTTGTGTTTGCCCGAGGAAAGCCGACCCCATCGTCTTGCAGGAGTGTCACTGTCACTAGTGTTTTGACAAACATGTTCCATGTTGCCCTTAATTTCATTTAAGGTCACTAAAAATGGACACCACAGCCACATATCTCATGAACCATGAACTCCTAGAATCCCCCTAAGCCTGGAGGATGAGGGAAAGCTTTTTTTAGCAAGCATCCCGTGATCAGCCCTTTGAACTCAGCACAGTGGATGTACTGAGTGTCTGCAAAAAGCCAAGACACACCAGACCAACCATTAGTTTGGAGCTTTGTCCTGACACTGAATTGTCAGTGTGATTCAGACAGTGCCTTTTGTGCTCACAGGCATGCCTAAAAGCAAGGGGGCCAGACCCTACTCACCACACCCAGCTATAGGATCAGAGCAAAGAGCACACACAGGCAGCAAGGACACTCTCCCTGTTTTCTCTCCCTGGTTCAGGTGCCCAGCTGGGAGCAGAATGCAGAAAAACAATTAGCAATGAGCAATGACCCACAGGTAGCCCCTGCTGCCAACTAGTCACAGGCCTCTGCTGAGCACTGCACCAAGAACATACAGGACTGCTTAAAACCATTTGTACACAGCCATTGCCTCAAATGCTCTAAATCAGGGCCATCCAGTATATCCACAAGCTGTAGTATCATTTCATGTTCTCCCCAGCCCAGCAAGGGTTAGTACCTAAAAAAAATACACACTACTTTCAGATCTCTAATTCTGATCCATGAACTACATAACCAGCTACAACAGCCATTGCTATTACATGCCTGCTATTTGAAAAGGCCCCACTTTTCATCATAACAGTCACACTCTTATTTCTAGCAGTTCTCCGTCATTGTATGAAAACATTTCTCAAGATAATAGTTGCTGTAAAATCTTATCAGAACGTAGCCTGGAGCAAGGGCTGAGATACAAAAATGTGCCTGTTTGTTACACTGCAAAGCAGGAATGCTGACAGACTCGGGGAGTGCAGATATATCTGTCTAGATTTTTTTGTTTGTTTTTTTTTAATTTGGTCTTAAGGACACGCATTAGATTTTTCTGGCTCAAGAAATAAGCATACAAACCTTTCTATGTTCAGACTTGTCTGTGCTTTGGAGCCTTTGAATGTTTGACAAGCTGTATGAATAGGGATGACAGAGCTTCATGCAAATGAAAATCACAGTCCCATGACAGATCTAAAGCTTAAATCTTTTTTTATAAATGACAATAGGAGTTGAATGAGTGGAACACTGCAGGTGTTTAAAACCAACCAAGGAAATACCAAAATTTCAGGAAGCTGAAGAAAGATTACTGCTTTTATTCCATGTGTCTGGAGTTTTCCAGAGAGCAACTGCTTTAGAAATACTCCGTATTTCATCCCGGCAAGGTGGTTATTCTTCCCACCTTGCAGAGGAGATCACACATGAATGATTTGCCTCCTCTAACGGAAAGAGGTTGGGCCAGACTCAAAGCAGGCTGTGGACATCTGAGTGCCAGCTTCTGGGTACTGGATTTCAAGGTGAAATCCAGACCCCAGGGGCTTTACATGAAGCTTCCTGCGCTGCGCAGGGGATTATTAAGCACCTCAGAAGGACAATTCACAAACTCTGCTAAAAAAAGGGGGATCTGCTTAGCCTGAGCTGAGTGACAATGCTGAGCACCCAACCTTTCAGTGTCGGTCCCAGAGCCTGTTGCTGCCTTTGGAGGGCTTGAGTGGAGCTCAGCCCCTCTGACTGGGCTGGCTCTGATCGCTCCCAGCAGGACCAGCAGGCAGGAAATGGGAGACCTGAAATCAAACCTTTTCTTAGCCTGGGGATTTTTGGCTGATGTCTCTCGCCTTCCCAGAAGAAGTGGAGACAGATGTTAAAGAGTCAGTGTCAGAAGGAGGGGCAGCAGAAGGAAACCTCGCTGCAGCCTGGAGGCTCCAGGGCTCAGCTGATGGACACCTTCCTCCCAGAATAATGTCTGGGTTTTGGTCCTATTCCTGTAGAGAGATACTCCTTATTGCACTCCCAGGGCTGGAGGACATGTCAACCATTTCCCCTAAACCCCAGGATCGTTCAGGATTAGTCTCCTACACACAAAGCCATTACCTACGACAGGCCACACACAAGTGCCACCTCTGCACTTGTGGAGGATCCTGCTAGCCCTCACGAAAACCCAAAGCTGCATGTGCTGGGGCGGAGCGGTCCGAGCAAGATGAGTGCAGGCCTTGGGCTTGCTGCTGTGAACCCAGGTCATCATGGTCCACCACATCTCGATTCAGGTGCCTGTGGCCCAGGAGCAAGGGTTTAGCTGCACACCCATGTTCTGAGCAATGGGCCCCTTTAATAGACATCTTTTCAAATGTAAACAAAATGCACTAAAAATATAAACTAAGTTAAGAAATAGTGTGGTGCAAAGGGAGAGATCAGTGGCTGAGGAGGGATGTCTTACCTTCTCATGAGCCTGTATCTAACACACAGACTCTCGGGAGCCATCATTGCTGCTGCGAGCTGGTGTGGCATGGAGGTGATGGTGCTGCCAGCAGCCCAAAGGGGGGCTGTCAGACAAGCTTCGAGCCAGCACTGTCCCTCCACTGCTGCAGGGCACCTGGAGCAGTGCAGGCACAGCCCAACATAAGCAGGTCAGTGTATGCAGCACCAGCAAGGATGGGGCTACTGGGCCCTTCTAAGAAAGCCAGAGGCTAGAATCTCACCTTCTTCTACACTGCAGCTCTGCATTACAACTACTTCAAAAGTCCTGGATACTAAAAACAACTGAAATAAAGTATACAGATTATATGTGCATCAAATTGCAACTAAGCTAAATTATCACTGCAACTAGGTGTTTTCTGACACAAGGAATGGTGTGCATTGCTGCATTCCTCCTAATGTTCACCAGCTTCTGGTTTCAATTACTTTCAGCTTTCTTGAATATAAAAGGACTGGGCTGACCTTTCCCCTGCCAGATGTCTATGGTGAAAGTTTTCATGAAGAGGTCAGCAAAATACATCCATGATTTCTGGGACCGAGGCTTGGAGCATGTGTACTGCAGGGAGCTGCAGTGGGCACACTGTGCACATGCACAGCCAAGAGAAGACCAGGATCTTTTCAACAGGGGAAAACAGACCCAAAAGCAAAATGAAGACCATAGAGTCAGTGCCAATACCAGACTGTGCCATGTTGATCTCTCTGCAACACCCTTCTCTCTGATTTGGTCCCTAAGATCATCCAACACAGAGCACCAACCTAGGACCCAGCATGGAGAACAAATCACCTGCTAATCACCCAGCCCTCCTCCAGAGACCTCACAGTGCCATGCTCTGAGGTTGCCCCTCTTTTTCCAGAGACACCTCCCAGGCTGATCAGTGCCTCTGTGCCTCACTTCACAGACCCAGGCTTGGGTGCAGGGGCTAGGTCTCATACCCCTGCATCAGGGGGACACCGCAGAACAGCTCCCCATGCATGGGGTGGGCAAGGGAACAGTGCCAGATCTCCTCTGCCCTGCAGCCAGCAGGACCTGGCCAGGCAAGAGGCTCATCAGGTGGCTGAGGCTGAACCCAAGAGTCATGGCTGGTGATGTGGTATCTGCTGCATCTGTCCCGGGAACTGGTGGGAAGACCCAGAAAGAGCTGCTGGGACCACAGCTTGCTGGAGAACCTACAAACAGTGTCCACCCACGGTGCTGGTTACTAAAATGTGCTCCCTGTAAGTATGAAAAATGAGACGGCCAAATCCCAGCAAATTACACCTCAAGCTCCACAGTTACAACATGAGGGCTCCCGCATAACCTTAACCATGACAAAGAAATGTCTGAGACCAAGCAGGCCATTTCAGAGGACATGGGAGCCAAGGGTGTTACACATACTGGGCAACATTCATTCCCAATATTTTCTTATAAAAGCAAAGGATGCTTATTTCTTGGCCTCGCAAGAGCTGGATTAGGAAAAGCAACCTTTTTGGTTTACTTGTTGAGTGTCTGGATCTCCTTTCTTGGCTCAGAGCTCTGGACTCCTTCTTTGCTCCTCTGGACTCAGTGCTACTTGTGGCCAGGGTCACCCTGCCTCTCCCCTACCACCACACAGTCAGAGGCAGTGCCAGTAGATTGCTCCTGCGAACCGGTCAGCTGCACGTGGGGTTGGGAGAAGGGGGCTGCTGCCTCACAACAGGGTACAAGGTTGCCCCTTGTGAAGAAGCACTGACACCATCCCACCACAGCCAGGACTGCCACAAGCTCTGCTGCTTGGTATTTGGGCAGGCATGAAAGGACGTTCCAGAAGATGAGATTTAGGGTGAGTCCCAGGCCAACGATACCCTGCTTCGTCTTCTCACAGGCAGAGGACAGTGAAACACCTTCCTTTACCACCAAAGCCTTCCTAGGGCCCTGCAGAAAGGCCCCAGGGCACACATGTAAGTGCACATCTACTTGCAAACAGCCCTGGGGAACAGCAGCTGCATTACATCTGTTGCTCCATGCTGCCAACATCATTTGCAGACACAGAGCTGTCCTGAGGCGAAGGTCACAAGGGTGCTTTCACAGTGAGCTGCATTGCCTTGCAAGGCTCTCTAGTCCTGGTGTTGCCAGGGAGCTTTTATTACTGCCCTTCATTCAGATAAGGGCACTCATGGCTCAATATACCCCCACAAATTAAAGGTGGATTTACTGGCTGGTGTCTTATCTATTTTTGCACAAAGAACTTTGGGAGAATAAGGAGATTTTGTAAGCTGTAGCTGAGTAAGTTTCCTGGTATGCTGAAGGAACCTACTTTATTAAACCAGTAATACACAGCTTAAAACACGAAATGAGCTGGCTCTTGCACAGAGACAGATGCAATCATTCCTGCCCAGGTCTCCCCAGCACAGATCCTCATACTCCCAGGAACATGTACTACTGATTCAGAGCTGCTAGAAGTCAGGGTCTAGACACTCCATGAGCAGCAGGGCTTGGTTTAAAAAAATCAGTTCCAGTTTGAACCAAACCAAACCTTTTAAATTCTCTTCTAGGGGGGAATTAGTTACCTTTTTTCTTTTCTTTTTAGGCCACCAAGCCTAAGGGCAATCCAGTAAAACTGACCTGCTTATCAGTTCACATCTAATAGCAAGGACTGTGGCCATTTCCCCCATAGCACAGCCGAGAATATCTGCTTCACTAAGTATACACTCACTGCCCCAAGGCTGGGGAGCTCCTAAGCAGTCCCACCACACACTGTCCTGGGTCTTCTAGGTGAGCACCCTATGCCAGCAGCAGGGACTGGAAAGCCTTGGCTGCAACTAGCAACCTCAGTGCATCATGGCAGGCTGTTCATAGCTCTGTTTGACTCCTCAGCAGTCCACGCATCATTTGTTTTACCTGATGGGAGAGACATACTGATTTGCAGCTAGGTGGTAAAGAGCACAACTCAATGCTCAGCCTTCAGCTCCATCCTGTAGTTCACCAAAGAGCACATGAGACCCCTTACTCATCCCACAGTTCTGGCTACAGGCTGATGGGAGCGCATCTTCATAACGCAGGGTCAGTTCTTGGACCACGCAAGTCTGATGAAGTGAGAGTATCTGCAAAGTTACTGGAGAAGGGGAGAAAGAGCTACAGTATCTCAAACCACACATAGCCTTGACCCAAGATAGGGATGAGGAAGACTTGCTTTCTTCCTCAAGCTGCTAATAGCTAACAAGCAGCAAGCATTAAATGTTGCTCGGTGGCTGCAGGAGGATGCTAAGTTTTGGGCAGCCTTCTTCCACAGCCAGGCATCTTTGCCACTGAAGCTCAGTGCTACCGGCTGCAGTTTCTGAAAGACTGCCACGACAACAATTGTACTTCATTGTAACCACAGCTTGCAGTGCTCTGCGGTACTGGCCAACAATGCTGTTCAGACCATCATTGCCAAAACGCTCCCAAGCAGGACTGGCTGTGGCATTTCTATCAGCATTAAAGAGCCTGAATCCTGAGCACTTCAGGAGCCTGAGTCTACATCAGCTGAACCCTTGTGTGAGCACAGCACAACACTACTCAACCCAGGGGAGGAGGTCAGGAAAAAGCAATAGGGCTGGGAAGACCCTGGAGGGATGCAGGGCGTGTAGCAGCCACAGTGGAGGAGACACAAGCAGAGTGACAGACACATGGCCAGGTGTCAGCTCAGGTGCATACCTTGGTCCTCCATGCACCCCACTGTTGCCCCCAAGTCTGTCCCGCCCCTTGGCCTCATGCTAGTGTTTTTTTGGTGCCCTCTGCACAATCTGCTCTAGCCTGTACTTAAGCCTGCTGTGCCTGCAGCAACTTCCCTGCTTCCTCCCTGTACCCCCAATACCTGGGATGAGGGACCTGATACACAAAGGCAGCTTCCAATCAAGGAGCCACTGCAACAAGCACGGAAGAGCTGTCCTGAGCTCTGCAGCCCTCTTCCCTGCCCTCCCCCACTGCCATTGCAGCTTGTCCCTCAGTCAAGCTGGCTGGTTTGTGCTTTGGAGTGGCTTGGGAGGGCTCCTGAGGTTGCCTTTGTCTCAAAGAAGGTGCTGGTACAAATCTGTGCTGAGCACAGCAATGCCTGGTGACTGCTCAGCCAGCAACCCAGGAGCACCCTGCAGGCCCCAGGCCAGCAAGCTCCTAGTCAAGAGACTCATCAACCCCTGGAAGCACAGGGGCCCAGCTGGCACCATCGGAAAATGTTTCCTGAATGTAAGTGGTCAAGGAAGATGACAGATGACTGTGGATCTGGAGCCTACCAAGACACCGTACCTTGTTTCCAGAGAGCAGAAACATCTGGTTTTCCTCCCTTGTCTGAATTACTCCATCAGATGGGGAGTTTGTTTGGAGGCAGGAGGTAAATCCAGCGCTGTGGGAAATACCTGCCCTGGAATTGTCCTGGACAGTCCTTCCAGGGCACAGCAAGCTGCTCTGACTGGGGACAGTCACGAGTGATTTAAGATACTACCATCATTCAGATACACGATGGGACTGCAGCCAAAGCACTGTGTGAACATGTATGACCCAGGCAGTCCTCACCGCCAAAGCACAAGGCACAGACTGAAGTAGGAGATCTGCTCCAAAAGCACCTGGCTCCATGCTGGGGCACAGCTCAAGCTCAATACAAGCGGAGAACAGAGCTGCTCAGCAGCTCCTGGTCAAAACAAGCTTCTTTGAAATGAACACTGAGGACCAGGCACTGACTGGATCAGGCCAGGAAGCCACCTCCTCTCTGCTGCACTCGCCTGCTCTTGGCACAAGTGAGCTCGTCAGCTGCAGCACACGTGGTTTCAAAGCTGGGGAGCAGATAAACTCCCATGTCACAGGCCATTTGATCCAGGTCAATTCTCCTTAAGATCAAAACTGGATTTGAACTGAGCCCTTTTGGCTATCATGGCAGGCACACAGAGTATTTTCACACTGGCAGTACACATGTGATAGAGTATGGAAAAATAAAACCTGATTTGGATTTTGCCGTGATGACTGTGGACTGATGCCCAGTCTGGCTCCCACGTCCTCTCAAGAGACATCAGCCAAGATCAGGGCTTGCTTTCCTAATAGATTTAAGTGCAGATGAAAAATTTTCAATGAAGAGGGAAAAAAACCACAGAAATGTGTTTGGAGCACAACAGTGGGCACATAAAAGAGAAGGTGACTAGGAACAGTCAGTGTGAGTTTACTAAGAGGTAAATCACATCTGACCATCCTGCTTGCCTTTTATGATAAAATGACCAGATCCGTGGATGTGAGGAGATGCTGCCCAACCTCAGCTCCCAAAACTATCTGCCACAATATTCTTGTGCCCAAGCTAGGAGTTTATGGTTTGGATGGGTGGGCAGCCAGATGGGTAAAGAACTGGCTGGGCAATAAGACTCAGAGGATAGTTGTAATGGGTCACATGCATGGGTCAGTCCTGGGAGTTTTCCTGTTTAACACCTTTGTCAATAACCCGGTAGAAGCAACAACACACTTGCTTATAAAGTTTGCAGATGGCAACATAGTGGAGGAAGCAGCTGATACCCTCTAGGTCAGAGCTGCCATCCAGAGGGACACAGACAGGCTGGAGGCATGGGCTGAGAGGAACCTTACGAAGTTCAACAAAGACTAATAATGCAAAGTCCTGCACCCAGTAAGGAAAACATCCATGTAAAAACACATGCTGGGAACTGACTGGCCAGGGGGCAGTTTGGGGAGAAGAATCTGAGGTCAAGACAGTCAGGGCCCTAGAGCTGGTCATCCCATACAACAGGAGAGGCTGAGGGAACAGGGCTTGTTCAGCCTGGTGTCCTGGTTTCAGCTGGGATAGAGTTAACTGTCTTCCTAGTAGCTGGTACAGTGCTATGTTTTGAGTTCAGTATGCAAAGAATGTTCATAACACTGATGTTTTCAGTTGTTGCTAAGTAGTGTTTAGACTAAAGTCAAGGATTTTTCAGCTTCTCATGCCCAGCCAGCGAGAAAGCTGGAGGGGCACAAGAAGTTGGCACAGAACACAGCCAGGGCACCTGACCCCAACTGGCCAACAGGGTATTCCATACCATGTGACGTCCCATCTAGTATAGGAACTGGGAAGTGGGGACGGGGAATCACCGCTCGAGGACTAGCTGGGTGTTGGTCAGCGGGTGGTGAGCAATTGCACTGCGCATCATTTGTACATTCCAATCCTTTTATTACTACTGTTGTCATTTTATTAGTGTTATCATTATCATTATTAGTTACTTCTTTTCTTTTCTATTAAACTGTTCTTATCTCAACCCACGAGTTTTACTTCTTTTCCTGATTCTCTCCCCCATCCCATGGCGGGGGAGGGGGGGCGGGAAGGGAGTAAGTGAGCAGCTGCGTGGTGCTTAGTTGCTGGCTGGGGTTAAACCACGACACCTGGGAAGGAGAAGGCTTCAGGAGGACCTAGCAGCAGCCTTCTAATACCTATGAGGAGGCTATCAAGATGGAGTCAGGCTCTTCACCTTGGTGCACAGTGAAAGAACAAGAATTAAAATGCTGGTGGAAATGAGAAGTTCAGACTGGATATAAAGAAAAAGATTTGCTCTAGTGGGAAACATTTTTTTACATTTTTATCTAGAGAGGTTGTGCAGCCTCCATCCTTGGAGGTTTTCAAGGCCTAGCTGTTTAAAACCTTGAGCAACCTGGTCTGACACCATAGCTGCCCCTGCTTTGAGCAGGAGGTTGGACTACAGACCTCCTGAGGTTCCTTCCCATCTGAGTTATTCCATGATCTGGACTGCAAATGCAACATCAGGCTTTGCAGAGATTTAAAGCCATGATCTCTGTACCTCTTCAGTCCCTGGCTCTGCCCGTGCTGGTGGTGAGAACGTTCCTAAAAGGGCTAGCTTCACCCGCGCAGCTTAAGTATCGCTCATTAGTTCAGCTCCTCCACAGGCTATGTGCATAGCACACGAAAAATGCAACGCCTTCCTTGGGTAGACAAATGGAGCCGTCCCTCATTCGTCAGGCATCTTATCACTAGTTCCCAGCCTGGGACGGCAACAGCTCTGCAGTCAGTATTATAGATGCCAGCTGCTCTGAAAAGATGCTGTTTTCTGCTGGTATTTTACAGGACAACTAGGCTGGGGCTGGGTGTGGTGTGGGCACATACAGTAATGCTCTGTGGATTGCCCTCTGCCAGGCTTGTACACTATTGTCCATCTGTCCATGGGGTACCCAGAGGTCTCTGTTTGCCCAAGGTAACAGAGGTTCATCTTCACAGCACCAGACTCCAACAAATTTGGTTCCCAAGTGAAACCTGTAGTCCAGTAAAGTTTCCACTTTACTGGGACATGGAGGAGACCCACTGAGGGAGCCAGGCACCCCTCAGCCCCAGTCCAGCACACAGCACAGCCACAAGCAACGAGTCCTGTCATAAACTTTCCCTGCCAGACATGAGTTCCCTCTTTGTGGGCTGGGCACTGGCACTCTGAGCTACAGGGCATTTGGGTACAATGAGTACAGGGGGAGTTTGCTCTAACACTGAAGAAATACTGGTCATCCACTGACAAAGGGTCTCCAAACCCCCGCATTATATTCCCTTTCCCCCCACTACATATCCACCCCTTGAACAGCTCTGCCTCCTCCTGGTGACCATCCAGCACAGCCCTTGGTCCTCCTAAACATGCAGGGAACAGAGCTGTGCTCTCTGCTGTCACCAAGGCAGGGCAGTGAAAGCCTAACAGTTGCCTTAACAACAGATTTGATTTTTTTTTTTTTTTTTAAACAAATAAACAAAAAAACCCTGAAAAAAGACCTACTCACTTCCAAAGAAAGTTTCCATCCTGGGAAAGGCTGAGGGAAAAGAGATGAGAAAGGTCAATTTGAGAGGCAGAAAGAAGCAGGACATCAGCTGCTTCCACTGCCAGGAGGCAAAACACACAGTTGAGTGCCGTGACATGGCCCACAGGCTGGTCCCTCCATCCTAAATCTTTCTGTGCCCTTCCCACAGGCCCCCCAGTCTGCCACAAGCTTCCTGCCTTTCAGAGCACATAAAAACAAATTAAAGGACAGGACACTTATGCCAAAACATTTGGAAGACGACAGAAATCTTACATTTGTCTCTGTAGTGGCAGTCAGCTGCAAATTAGCTTTAGGGAAATAAATGTAGACAGGGTGATCCTTGACATGCTGCAGCGCCCAGGTTTTGTATCGAATTTGCAAAGCCTTGGGACAGAGGCTTGGCAGGCTTGCCTCATCCAAATTTCTACTTTGTTTTAACTTGGCTTAGCTGTAATACTGATTTTTTTCTTCTGAGCAGGTGGTTCTGGATAATTTGTCTTAGTTTTACTTATCATTGCTTCATACAACCATAGTTTTACACAGATTGTACTCTGTGCAGAATAAGGTATTTGTCACTAACATACTGATGGAATATAAAGAAATACAAGCCTGACAGGACAGCAGACACCTTCAGAAATGCAGACAAAGGATACTGTGCAGAGCAGTACAGCCATGGGATGATAAAAGATGGGGCAGACACTTGGCCACAAACAACTCACAAGTGGTCAGATAAAGAAATACAGACCTGTAGGTGTCACCCAGGAAAACCAGTTTTGTCCAGAGACCAAGTATACAATGTATGTAAAAATGCATGACAGATGTAATGTGGAGTCACACGGTGGAAAAAAGGGAGCATCTTGTGATATGACTGACTTCATTACAGAGCCAGTTTTTGTTGCACAGATATGAGAGGTGAGCAGCAGGCAATTTACCATTACACAGAAATCCTTCAGGAACAGGAGGCAATTTTTCACTTTTCTTTCCTGCTGCCAGTAACAACTGACCAGAACCTACTGAAGATCACTGTGCCAAGCAACCCACCTGCCTAGCCCTTCTCATGATATTTTTGCACAAGCATCTCCTTCACATCAGTTAAACCCACTCCCTTTAAACCACCTCCTGCTGCGGAGCATGCACATGCCCCTTCCATGCTTCCACTATATGCAAAACACATCAGTTAAACCCACTCCCTTTAAACCACCTCCTGCTGCGGAGCATGCACATGCCCCTTCCATGCTTCCACTATATGCAAAACACTACCAGCACAGTGAGTTAGGGGAAAACTCAAGGAAACTGCCACGTTTTTAATACATGCTCCCCTGGTAAAAATGGAGGGGCAATAAGAGACCCCAAACACAAAGGGAGGTCTCAATCCCAGGAGGGTGCACACCAGTATGGCAGGGAGAAGCCCCCACATAGCACAATATGCAATCCTGGCATTTCGGTGACTGCTGCTGACAGAGATGCCCCACACTGCCAGAAGAGATAGGCCCTGCTCCTCACAGAGGCTACCACATACACCAAATTCAAGCCACTCCTCTACTTAGTGGTCAGTTAAGTAAAATGGGTTTTAAATATATACACCCTCTCTCTCCCTTAGCCCCACGATCAACCTGCTGCATTTTTAGCTTTGAAATACTGCCTCTTTCCCATTCCTTTTGGAAGACCAATATGGCTAAAAAATCTGTATTATGAGAGTTTTCAGTCCCTAAAAATTCCAAGTACAGTATTAAAATTCATCTTTTCTCCACAGGGTATCATAGGCACCCGGGAGTAATCAAGAGAAGCACAAATAGACTTTAAAGAGGCAAAGTATCCTCCTGGATCAGCTGCTCCATTTCTTAGTCACATTCCCACCAGGTCTTTTACATCAGTATTTTCAAGAAACACAGAACAGAGAGGAAAGGACTCTCTATACAAAAGCAGCAGTGTGACAGGCAGGACAATTCCTCTCCCCCATCCCGCAGGGAAAATATTCAGATTATTTCTGACTTGTTCAAAAAGGAAAAGGAGTATTTCTCCAATGCAAGTATGGTAAAGAACAGCCTGGGGACTTACAGCACATGAGAGAGCATTAGAAAAAGCTGCACAGGCCTGCACTTCTAAATACTGTCTCCACTAGCAGTACTCACTGTTAGTTTCTGTTCATTAGCAGTTAATATGCACTTGTCCACTATAGATCGACCCTACTGAATGGCCAGAATGTTGGGCCACTGAGACCCATAAGCAGGCGGTACTTCAATGTTGCTTTTATCACAAGAGTGGATAAATACAATCTACCACCTTCTGTATCCTAATGCACTGTATTGCACAAGTCATCCTCAAAACAACTGCATCAGAAGCTCAAAAAGGCAGTGATTTTCCCTGGTAAAGGTCATAATGAAAAAAGGAAACAGACACACACTCATCCAGAGCAGGGAGGCTCAGAGCACTGGGTGAGTACAGTCTCAACAAGGCAAATTTCACAGAAACACAGAAGTGCTGGTTGGAAGGGAGCTCCAGAGGTCTCCAGCCCTGCTTCCCGTAGGACTATAACCAGCAGGTCGTGCCATGGACTGTCTTGTTTCAAAACAAACTGGTGCACAACCACCCGGACAAAGAAATGCAGAGCTAGTAGGTGCCAAAAGTCAGCTCTGTAAGGGAAGTTTTGAATAGAAATTACCTCCAGGATTGCGGGAAAAAATAAAAAGCAAGGAAATGCTCTTGTGAAACAATGCTGACACTTGCAACCACTCCGTGAAAATAAAATTATTGCCAGTGCCACTTATCACAAACACTAACATCATTGATAACACCTTGGATTTGACACAGCCTCTAATTGATAGAAGACTTAAAGTGTGAAATTTCCTTTGGAAGTCACTCCTATTGCCTACTGCAATAAAGCCAGCCAGCACAAGAAGGAAAAAAACTAACTAACTTTTCAGCTGTTGAGTTTAATTCTACTAAGACGCTTTTTAAAACTCCCACTGTAAAATGATACAGAAAAATCCTTGCTGATCCTTTAAAACAGAAATAAAAAGCTTCTTTAAACTATCTAGCATTGGGGGGGGGGGGGGGGGGTGAAGTATCTTGGAACCTCAGGAATCTTCCCTCCTTGACAGAGCTTTATCAGAAAAATGCAGCCATAGACATACTCTATCACAGTTACCTTCCCGCTACCCTCAGGAGGTCATCATAGTAGAGGGCAGCTGATGTGGACCTACACTATTTTATCATGTTTCATAACTGCCCTGGAACAGGTTAAGTTTACCGTTTTTCAGGATTTTGGAAAGATGGAAATTTACCATAAATATTGCACCTTTCCTCGGACAGGAACATTCTCTTCCTACCCCCACACTCAGAGTAATACCAGTGCTACCAGTAGGAACACTTGTGTTCAGTTTGAAACACTCTGGGACTTGCACCAAGAACTTTTCTGTTTTGTCTCCTGTGGGCCATTCTCTGCCACCTTAAAAAAGCACATTCAGCTTATGGTTTGCACTACTACAGATAAACACTACTTTCTAAAAAGAGATAAAACAGAGCAAGAATATGAAGGTTGACCGGTATACAAAGTTCTGTTGATATTCTAGTCAAACCTAACTAATGAAAAAAAAAAATATTGCTTAAAAAAGCAATCTTTATTTTCAAATGCTGCACTGCATAAAATTTATCTGATTGACAGCCCTGTGCATGGACGCAGACCCCCTTCATCCTCCCCACTTCACTATTCAGCATAGCACAATCAGGCCGACTATGCATAAAATCATTTAGACCAGAAGAAAAATCTATTTGCAATCCATTACTTGCTTCCTTGTAAGTTAACAGTGTTAACCTGGAAAAATCACCAAGAAAAAGACATTTCATTTCTGCATTCAAAGTGAAGAAGAGATAAGGCACACTACACGGCTGGTCCCATGCATGGAAGCTGCTAATGCTTTCAGTGCTCTTCACCTTCTTAACCTTGATACAGTAGTACTCTTAAGGCTCTCCTGCTTATAATATTGTAACTGCCTCTCCCAGAAGGCAAAACAGTGCAGAAAAAAAAGAAAAGAGGGCAGGGGTTCTCTGAGAATGCCATGGCCCACATGGCTTTTCATCAAGTAAACATCCTCTTGCAGTGACCATCCACTGATATCTTGCCAAGAGTTACCAATTATTTTACCAGTGATACATGTTCTTCACAAATGAAGTGTCTTCCATTTTTTGCTCCCAACAACGTTTCACGGAAGTCCCAAATTTCATTCTCTAGCCTAGATCTTGCTGCAAATAATATCCATGGGGAAGGGTCTATAGAGATTTTTGATAATGGTATTTTGCAGAAGTATGGATGCATTTCTTGTCTGGAAGAAAGGAGGCATGTGGTGACAGGATGTTACACTTGTATGCTTCTGCTTTAACTCCAATGCCCAATTACAGCCAAACCTACAGGTGATGTTCACATCAATCTTTGAAGACCTTGTGTTTTAGGATCTGTATTTTCTCATGTGTGCAGCAACAGAAGCAGAAATCTCAGTGCTCTTCTTATTCTGGCCATAATAGTCCACAAAGTCACCATCTGGCCCAAGGAGGTACATTATTATTGTGTGATCCACCTGCAAGAGAGCACATTGTGTCTTGGTAAAAAAGATCATAGAATACCAGGTTGGAAGGGACCTCAAGGATCATCTGGTCCAACCTTTCTTAGCAAAAACACCGTTTAGACAAGATTGCCCAGCACCCTGTCCAGCTGAATCTTAAATGTGTCCAATGTTAGGGAATCCACCACTTCCCTGGGGAGATTATTCCAGTGGCTGATTGTTCTCATTGTGAAAAATTTTTCTCTTGCATCCATTCGGAATGTCCCCAGGAGTAACTTATAACTGTTACCCCTCCTCCTTTCCACGTGACTCCTTGTAAAAAGGAAGTCTCCATCTTCTTTGCAGCCACCCTTTAAATACTGGAACATCCTGCACATCTCTCAAAGTCAGCAGCAACAGCATCCCGTTCAGCCTTTGGTTCAGCTGTCTGACAAGACTTCTCACCAAGAAGCTAAAGCAAGATAAGGAAAACTTTAGCACCACCTCAGTGACCTCTTCTTGTTTTACCCAAGAAAATAGAGAAAACTAGTTGCATATTCAGAATGTGTGAAAGAATACTTTAAGCAAAAGAAGTCTTCCCCAAGCTGCTGACACCCTTCCTGCAGCACAAACAAGACTGGGGCAAACCTGTGGACTAATGGTCTTTCCCCCTCACTTTTCCCACTTTCCATCTACTTTTCATGATGCTCCATGACCCCCCCAAGGTATTCAAGCTCCTGCTGCTAATATGACGCAAATCCAATATAACTAATATAACTAAATAAATGGTATCTCATTAAACAAAGTTCATTATCAGTGCAAACGATGGGAGCAAGAGCATCACTGGGATACAGGGGCTGCAGATAGAGGAGCTGGCACAGAAATACGTGTGCTGGGAGGGGGCTCCCTCTACTGTCCGAATTGAAATAACCTTAAAAAATGTTCAAAGTAACAATTACTTGAATGTTTGAGGTATTCCAATTTGATTTATGTAAAAATTAACTCCACTGTAAGTTTATTTGAAATGCCACTGCCAGTACTGTCTGCATCTGTGACAACATCTTTATGAGCAAAGACACAAAATACTGAAAATGGAGGCCATGAATCTGCGATTGCTCAAGTGACTACATTATCTCACTGCCACTAGAGAAAAAGAACTGAAATGTACTTATGAACTGAGAGTACAACTGTGTTTGAAATTAAGAAATCACATAAACATTTCCAGTACCACAAGCTAAAAGGATGCATTAAACTTAATGGCATTTCTGTCACTGAAAGAATGTTTCTCAAAATTTTATTGAAACAGGTTTAATTCAAATATTTTACTCTAGTTTCAAATTTTCAAGATAAGATCACAAAATCATGTTGTAGGAGACAATTTTTTTTAAGGAATCTGAATCACAATTTAGATCCTTCAACTGGAAACTAGCAAAAAAAAAAAAAGTCAAGTAGTCTGCTCAGAGCATCTTAACTCCCTGGCCTACGGAAGATTAAATACAGTCAGGATGGAGTGCAGTTTCTGTGCAAAAGACCACTGTTTTTCAAGCTGTGTCTGAAGCCTGCACTGTTCCCACTGTATGCACATAAGATCATCATTTGAGTTTCAATGCAATCTTGTAAACCACAGAACAAAAAAAGTAAATTGGATATTCTGATACCGAGAATTATAAAATTGAGATTATAACATAGGAACTAGTAATATCCAAGTAATACTTAAAAATTCAAAGAGGAGTTTAGAAATTATAATTTCTAAATGGTCATCTCAATGTTCTTTTCAAGTTAAAACAAGCAGACAAGTTTAATTGGCTGTAGTGGACCTATTCCTCTTCCCTACCTCCCAGCAGCCTGCAGAGGAAACTGAACCCACTCCTGCTCAAACATCAGTCTTAATCACCAACTGGCACAACAGGCCCATGCAAGACATGAGGTAAAAAAAAAAACCTTACTGGAAGAAATGACAGAGTAGTAATTACCTGGATAAGTCTCAGGTAGGCACAAAACGAGCCTCAAGCTCTCCCTCCCAGGTCTGCTGTTGCTGCTATCCTCCTTCCATTTTGTTTCAGAGACTGGTGTCCTCTGGCCTTCCTGCCCTGAACACATAGAGCTCACTGCCTCTCAAAACCAAGTGCCTATGACAAATCCTGAAGAGATGCAGGTATACTCTTCTTCCTTGGCACCACATCCAGGGCTCCCAGGCTGCTCTCCTCCTCCCAATTCACTGGCCTTTCTTCCTCGTTGCCCTTCCCTTCTCTCAGACTCACAAACGTAGCACAGACTAGTGGTATCCTCCCTGGATCCTGAATCCCTTCTACTTCATTACATCTATAATCACATTCTCCAGTTCAGATTCACCCTCCAGCCTCCCTTGAAGCTGTCAACATCTATAGAGTTACTTCCCCTGGCTGAACCCTGTACTTTCCCTTCACAGCCATGCCAGGATCCAGGTCTGGTTTGCTAGAATCCACATGCAGTTTACTTCATGAGGAGCAGCACTCCTTCAGCTCTTCTCTTTTCTATTTCCATCACCTCTCCTCAACTTCAGTTCACTCATTTAGTGTCAGATTCTACTGATTTTTTCCCTCTCCTGAGCAGGCATCCTTTGCCAACCCTGTTCCTGTAACCTATTCTTGCATTTCCACCAGCCCCCTTTTAGAAATCTGGTTTTAAGCAGTATCTTTAGATTGATTTCAGATTGATGCTAGATTGATTTAAATTGGTGTTGAATTTCTCCAGCAAGCTTCTCTCCTCCATTCAAATACAGTATCTTAGACACAGACTTCTGTAGCTATTGAGTTGCCACTTTAAGCGAAAACAAGTTCTTGATCTCCCACTTCACACTCCTTTAGTAATGTAGAGCAGTGCATATCACCAGTGTGATCCCATCTTCTCTTTACTGAGACCATGTGATGCTCTTGCTTTTTCTTTCTAAGCAACACTTTTTTGTGTTTTGTCCACGTGGATAATTTATTTGCTGCAGTCAGGTGGTTTTAAAAACCAGATTAAGAATAGACAATACCGGATTAGACCAAAATCAATCTGCCTCAGCATCATACCTCAAATAGTGGCCAATAATGATTGCTTTAAAGAAGAGTATAAAACCAACACCAAAAATATACTATCTTCCTCTATTACCTCCCAGTTTCCAAATACTTTTAGCTCCCAGGCTTCCTGAACTAGCCAAGACTTCTGTCCATTTCATAATCCTCAACAGACTGTTTTTTCCAAAGACTGAAAAGTCTCCCTGTAGACTCCCATAAACTTCTACCATTTGCATCTGTAGCAAGTGATTCCACTTCTCACGTGCCCATTGCAAGAAGAACCATCACTTTTCCTTTTGAACCGGTTTTTAGTTTTCTCTGATGCCTTTAGTTCTTGCAAATGAAGAAAAAAAATCACAATCATATAACGTGTATCCTCACTTGTCCTATCACTTGTACCCACCTTACTCTTCCAGTCTGCTCAGGATGTGGCAATTCAGGAAGGCCTTGGCAGCAGCTCTGAGCCCTATAACCAATCCTAGTCACTTCCAGAAGTAAGATTTTTGACTACTCAGTTTAGTGTTACTTAAACCTCAGTTACCCCCTTCACAGTTTTACTCTACATATTTTATTCCCACTTAATTTAGCATTAATATGCTCTCTCCTCCAGGTCATTTGACACAGGAGGAAGATCCCCACAGTATCTGCAGGCAGACTTTGCATCATCCAAGTCTCTAGCCAGGAAGACTCCACTCCTTGGTGTCAGTTTGGCAGGGAATGAATTGTTACTCACTTTTAACTCTCATTTCTCCCTCTTCCTATTGCCTTAATTTCCCACTTCCATTTTCACTTTGGAGCACACAGGAAAACAGCCAGACAAAAACATTACATGACAAAAAAAAGTTCAAATTACTGCCAGGCTTGCTAGCTCATATGCTATTCTGTATGCAGGCCTGGAATTGTACATTTTTAGAACATGTTTCAGTGAGGTTCTGAGCTTGTAAGAGGGCACCTTGATTCTGACTGAGACCTCTAAAACACAGCTTAACACATCGGTGCAACAGGGCTCTGTCATGTAGGACTTCAGCACAGATTGCAACAGCTGCCTTCTGATTTTAAAATCTGCATGATGCTCTCATCCAAAGACTTTCATTAGGCAAAGGCTGTACATTTACTCACTATGTAATCATCGTCTTCATCTTTGGGACCTTCGCTGTAATACACACGGTAAGCTTTGGCCACTTGGTCAATCTGTGCCTTGGTACCAGTCAATCCGATCAGCTTCGGAGAAAATTCTAGGCAGAAAGAAGACATTTATACATTTTAGTGAAAAGAATCCCATCAAGAGCCTCCTTTTCAGTGCTCTATATTACATGCTATAAGACATCAAGGAAGAAAACAGTAATACCTTTAACATATCTGGCAATGGCTTCTTCGTTGTCCCTCTCAGGATCAATGGTGATGAAGAGCGGGGTCAGATTAGGCAAAGTTGGAATTCTGTCTGTGACATTAACAATTATTATTTTTCTTAGAAAACTAAAAATCATTTCTCACCTCCCTTCAAACAAGCTCACAGCCAAGCTACCGTAACATCAATCCAAGCCTACCCTAAGTGACAAAAAAAGGTTTATGTAATTTGTGAATGAAACAAACGCCATGAAATCCTACGCTCTGTGCTTCTGCTGGATGCAGCTATACTTCCAGCCTCTCAGCTGGAGACCTTGCCCTGCTTAGGAGAGATGGCAAATTGGCTCTGATGCAGAAAATGCCATGGCATCATGCACATATCAAAGCACAATGGTCGATACAGCAAAAGCACGCCTGTGATGGTGGAGCAAGAGGATAGGTGAAGACACAATTCAGGCTCTTTCCCTCATGTTCCAGCCATAGCTTTCACTATTATTTTCTTCAGTTTAGTCTGTCCTCCCACTTGCTTGGTTACTACTATCCCTGCTCTGTAACTCTTCAGGACCTGCAGCCTGAGAAAACCACCTCTACCACACAGCCTTCCCCCAACTTCCATTCCACAGCACAGTCACTCTCAGAAGAGACTCTCACAGAGATTTGTTCTCAGAATGAATAAAATAGAGGGAAAAAAACCTGAAACACCCCACAACCACTTCTTGGCAAAAACACAACTCAATGGCACCATTCCCTGTAACCTGCCACCATCATTGCCGGCTGAATATGAGCCAGCAGTGTGCCCAGGTGGCCAGGAAGGTCAACGACATCCTGGCCTGTATCAGAAATAGTGTGGCCAGCAGGAGCAGAGAGGTGATTGTTCCCCTGTATTCAGCACTGGTGAGGCCGCATCTTGAGTACTGTGTTCAGTTTTGCGCCCCTCACTACAGGAAAGACACTGGGGTGCTGGAACGTGTCCAGAGAAGGGCAACCAAGTTGGTGAGGGGCCTGGAGAATAAGTCATATGAGGAGCGGCTGATGGAGCTGGGGCTGTTTAGTCTGGAGAAAAGGAGGCTGAGGGGACACCTTATCACTCACTACAACTACCTGAAGGGGGGTTGTAGGGAGGTGGGTGCTGGTCTCTTCTGTCAGGTGGCTGGTGATAGGACGAGAAGAAATGGCCTCAAGTTGCAGCAAGGGAGATCTAGGTTGGACATTAGGAAAAAATTCTTTACTGAGAGGGTTGCCAGACATTGGAACAGGCTGCCCAGGGAAGTGGTTGAGTCAACATCCCTGGAGGTATTCAAAAAGTGCGTAGACAAGGTACTCCACAACATGGTTTAGGGGGCATGGTTGATGGTTGGACTCAGTGATCCTGAAGGTCTTTTCCAACCTAAATAATTCTATGTTTTATTACCAAGAAGTCCCCTGTTGCAGAAAGATCGGTGCTGTTGTGCTCTAAATATCAGATCCTATAGGCAGATTGATGTATGTATTACTTAGCAATTAATTTAACTACTGAATAGTAGTCAACTACACTGAAAAAAAAAATCATCCATTATTACCATTTGCAATATTTTACCACAATAAACCTGGACCTCCCATAAAAAGGACCACTACACGAACCAAATTTCCATACCAATTTCATCTACCACTTCAATCATTTTCTCCAGTTCATCAGGACAGATGTCAGGGCAGTGTGTGAAGCCAAAGTAGATCAGCACCCACTGGCCGATATAGTCCTTACTGGTCTTGGGCTGTCCCTCATGGTTGACGAGTGAGAAGGGTCCTCCTAGCAGCGGTTTCCCAATGCCTCGGTTTCGTTCCTTCTCCAGCTCTACAAAAAACAAGAGGGGATCAAACACGTCCATGCCACAATCAACGCTGCTTCCCAGGTGAGCCTCAGAAGCAGTTGAGAGTCAGCCAACCTAACAGAGTCACAGCCCAGAGCATTGAAACATCAAGTCTACCAATGTCCATCGTGCTGAAGTCCAATGTGGACAAGGCTTCCAAAAAGCATTCCATTTTGAGCAAAATCAAGTATCTCACTAAACTCCTTTGAAACATAATAACCTCTTTCATTGTCACCTGATTGTATTTCTATTTTAAAAAAATAAAAAGGAAAAAAGGGAAAGACAGGTACCTGGCTTGGTGTGAAACAGAAAAATTTGCATCTTTGGCAAATGGAACGCATCCTAAAAGCTGTAATATCTCTGATTTTCAACATTAAAAACGTGAAAATGAAATGCATGGGCAGTTACTGCAGGACAGGGAAATGCACACATAGGCTACACAGAGGGAAAAACCCACATGCACAGAAAACCCCACCGCCGTGCCTGTGCGGCATCGACTGGCAGCAGTGTGCATAATCAAACGCAACTATTCCGACAGCAAAAGCATATTTAAGAATTTTAAAACGCTTAACCTTAAAGGTTTTTTTTTAATTTTTGAAAATTTTCTGTGGCACTTAAACAGGCATGAAGCGGCACTGTGCAAAGCATGAAGTGATTCAGCAGGATACCTAAATGGGTAAAATACATCATCTGAACACAAAATACGAGGCTCCTGCTGCTTCGCCCGCCCGCCCACACGCTGGCAGCCCAGGCTGGGTCCCGCCGAGGCAGCACGGCCTCCCGTGAGGCAGAAAGGCTCCGGTCGCTCCCCCCCGCACTCACCCTCCTCCTTCCGCCGCTTCACCTTCTTCATGGCGGCCAGCAGCCCGCCGCACAGCACAAAGGTGGCCGCCAGCGACCGCCACGACACCAGCTGCTGAGGAGAAGCTGTTTAGTGACTGAAAAGGGGGAAACAGCGCGGCCCGGCCCGCCGCCCCGGGCTCCCCCTCTGAGGAGGGATGTGGCTCCTTCACTCCTTCCTCCCTCCCTCTTCCCTCACCACCTCCCTCACCTTCCTCTGCGCGCCCGTCCGCGGGCCGCTGCCCGGCGGCAGCCGGGACAGCGGGCGGCAGCCGGGCACGGGCAGCGCCCACCGGCTCCTCACCACCGCATCCGGCAGCCGCCAGCAGAGAGCCGCCCGCCCGCAGCGTAGCGCTGCCGCCGCCATCTTGTCGGCCGCTCTTCCGTGCCCGCCCCTTCCGTTCCCCTCACCCGGGAGCGGCCGCCATGGAGGCGGCGCCGCTCTTCTCCTTCGGTGTCATAGCGGACATCCAGTATGCGGATGCGGAGGACGGCTACGACTTCGGCGGGTTTCGGCGGCGGTATTACCGGCAGAGCCTTAACCTGCTGCGGGACGCTGTGGAAGCGTGGGCCGCCGAGAGACCGCCGCTCGCCTTCGTGCTGCAGCTAGGTGACAGCATCGATGGCCTCAACGCCCGCAGCGGCGAGGCCGAGGGTGCCTTGGAGCAGGTGCTGGCAGCGCTGGGCCGGCTGCCGGTGCCGGTGCATCACGCATGGGGCAACCACGAGTTCTATAACTTCAGCCGGGCCCGTCTAGTGCGCACCGGCCTCAACAGCCATCCTGCCAGGACCATGGCCGACCCGCCAGCTGGGGACTGCCAGGCCTATCACTTCAGCCCGGCTGCACAGTTCCGCATTGTCGTGCTCGATGCCTATGACCTGAGCATCCTGGGCAGGGAGCCGGACAACCCCCGCTACCAGGAGTCCCTGCAGCTGCTGCGGGAGAAGAACCCCAACGATAACCTCAACAGCCCCACAGGTACTCCCCAGCTCATCCCTTTAGCAGGGAGCACGGGCGGCTGAAGCTCTGCTTCCCAGAGCAATAAGGCAGCTCCCAGGGCTGACATCTGGTTGCCGGGGGCTGGGGCATGTACCCCATTTCTGCCGACCTCCTCTGCCTCCCTGCTGTCAGCTGAGAGCCAGTCAGTGGGTCTCCAGGCAGGCACAGGAGATGCTTCCCCATACCTGTCATGCTGCTCTGGTGCTTTAGGGATGGGTTTATGTTGTGCTGCGTGCCCTGTAGCATCAGAACAAAAGGCAGCTGTTGGTGCAGCTGCTATTGCAGAGTGTCAAGTGATGCCCACCCTATCCCATGCTGGGGGGCAGACCCAAGAGTGGAAGTGCTGTGCATGCAGCATGACCAAAACACTAACAGATAATTTTCTCTTGTTTGTCCAAGGAGGCTGGAGTTTTGAGCCAAGAGATGCAAAAAAAAAAAAGGTTATAAGAGTAAACCATCTATTGTAAGCAGACTTTCATAAGACAAGCAAATAGGGGAGCCACGAGAGGTGTATGCACCTATGCCTAACCTTCTTCTTTGTTGCAGGACTCAAAGAACCTCAGTTTGTAGAGTTTAACGGAGGATTTAGCCAAGCCCAGCTGGACTGGTTCAATGAAGTCCTCAAGTTCTCTGATGAAAACCAAGAAAAAGTTGTAGTTATGGGTAGGTGGATATGGGGGATATATGGGGATATGTGCAAAAAAGGTTATGTAGCCAATGTATGTTAGCTGAGGAAAACATTTAGTGGCTTTGTAGTTCCACTGAGGTGTACACGTAACCTGTGAAGTAGGAGAATAGCAACCATGTCTCCCACTCAGGTGAGCTTTCTGTATACAGTTAGATGTCTGAACTTCCCAGCAATGAAAGTAGAGTTTGGTTACACTTAAAAGTAGCTCTCCTGCTTCTTTCCCTCTCAACTGCAGGTCATCTGCCCATTCATCCAGATGCCTCAGACAGAGTTTGCCTAGCCTGGAATTACGAAGATGCTCTTTCGGTCATACACTCCCATCAGTGCGTGGTCTGCTTTCTTGCAGGGCACCTGCATGACGGTGGCTATTGTTTAGACTCTCATGGAGTTCATCATCTGACTTTGGAGGGGGTTATTGAAACTCCACCTGAAAGCAATGCCTTTGGAACTATTTATGTCTATGAAGATAAAATGATATTAAAGGGAAGGGGCAGAATTTCAGATAGAGTTATGCATTTCTTAAAATAGTAAGCAAATACAAATTGCTCTTCTTCATGAAGTACTCAGATAAAAAAGCAGGGGATTCAGCTTATTATTTGCTTGTAGAAAGATGTGCATGGCTGATCCTTAGAGCTTTAACTCAAAAATTTTTCTCTTGGATACAGAATTTTAAAAATTATGTTTCTGTAAGAAAACAGACCTTGTTTCTTCATGGAGAATAGAGAAGGCCAGTAACCATGTTTGAAATAAATATACTTGAATGCAGAATGTTGACTTGAAACACCCAATCCTGACTGGATTATTACTTACTGTGAAAAAATGCAAACCGTATTATGAATATTGTCCAAAAAAAGCCACTTTTTTTATATCAGTCAGAATTAAAGCATGCAGAATTGTACCTGCCCAGCTACATTTCAATTTATTTTTTTTAACATAGTCAATAATATCTTATGTCTGGCAGAATTAGTCCACCCTGCAGCCTAATGCAGTCTTCTTAACACTGCTTTAAAACACTAAAGCAATCTTCAAAAAAAGCTAAGCCCAAGGAAAATGGACCATCTATGCTACATCATGTAATGCTGTAGATACACCCACTGTGTGCACAGCTGTATTAGCCTGCAGCAGTACTGAGCAGAAAATCCCTGATGTATATCTAAAGCATGTTGCTGTGCTGCATCTGGACCTGTTCTGGCTCTCTCCCAGCCAGCTTGCGTGTCCAAGTGTATTCACCTGTGCTACCTTCTCCAGGATTAGTAGTGGTGGAACACACTTACTGTCGCTGGGCTGCTGTGTGGGTTCTGCTTTCAAGGACCAGAAATTCTATGAGAAGCAGAGTTGTGATAGTCACCACATCTGCTGGTGGCAGTCTTGAGTACCCATCTTGCAGAAAATAAAAGATACGGAAGCTTTCATTTAATTTTCTTTAGAAAAATAGTATTTATTAATATGTAAACCCAGTAATTTTCAGTTAAAGATAATAGCAAAAGTATTTCTTCAGATATATTCTACATATGATTTTAGCATAGGAACAGAAATACAGACTGCTCAATTTTTCAGTTAGTCTTAATGGACTATCCAGGCAGATATCTGGAAGTTTTATGGCTGTAAGTAGTCATTTACTGAAAGAAAGTTTTTGCTTTACTTTTCTGTTATGTTACAGAACAGTAGATTTCCCAAAGTACAAGGTGGTTGAAGAGTGATCCAAGGATGCCAGGGTATCTTGAATATACCATTAGAACACACATTAGATCAACAGTGCTTTGAAGATGTATGAAGAAGCCAGCTGAACAACAGTTTCCTGCTCAGATTTGACAGTGTTCCTCAATTTTTTTAACAAACCTCAAACCGCACTGCTGGAATCAGTCAGGCATTCTTGGGTCCTATCAAACTGATACTAACCTTTTGTTAAGAACCAAAAGCAAAGGCAAGTAAGGTCAGAATATTTATTCGATACTTTCTCCCACCCAATTAAATCACTGTTTTACAGTGCGTTGGCCAAGATGCTCGCATCTCTTTGTTCACATAAATGTACAGCCACAAAACAAATGGGAAGAGGGCAACCACAATTGCAGCAATCAAGCGAACTCCACCCAGTGGATTCCTACAAAGAAGCAAATGCAACAGAGCTACTTCAAATCAGGCTGCTACGAAACATTCACACCTGGCTGCAGTTGAAAAAACAGCAGAGAGTCTTTGGCCACTTTAATGTAGCTCCTGTGGATGCATCAGCAGAGTCCTTTACTGGAGAGGCACCACATGTCAGCAGAAAGTTTTTTCTGCCACCTCACGCTACATAAACCAGGTTAAAAAAAAAAAAAGCGCCCTGCTTGCCCAGAGCATGTGACATTGTGACATGTTTTCCCAAACGAAGGTACTGTTTGGCAGATTGGGATTTTTCATGCTCCCAGCTAACAGGAATTTAGCAAAACTGCTGTAGCACAGTCCTCTGAAGTCTGGAGGGGAAAAGTGTGGAGGCACTGCAGCCAGGCAGGCACCCAGAGCCTTCTGCCAGCTCTGCCTGCATCACCCACCTGGTCCGGTGGATGCAGTGGACACCAGTACAGAGACGCTCACTGGAAAGTTCTGTAAATTGGGAGCAATGGCAGAAATAGCTTTGCAGTTCAATAGCAGTTGTGGCCAACACTCACTAGCCTGTTCCGCAGAAGGGGCGCACTGTCCTTAGGCAAAGGGAGAATGTCCCCTGCCCATTATGGCAGGGGGAGCAGGAAAAATGTTTCATGTAGCTTTACCTTCCCCGCACAGACTTTTATCTGTTCAAGATCCTACAGGCTGTAGTACCAGTTACTACTGCTTAGGTATCTGTGAAGGTTCAGACAGTGACATGAAACAGAAAAACAAGCTGCCAAAATCAACTGTGTGTTTTCAAGAAGCTAGTCACTAAATGTGAACATATGAATGGATTAAAAAAAAAAAAAGGAAACAAAACTTACTTTGCTGAACTGCGACAAAGACTCATCCATATTGTAATAATCACCAGACCAAACAACTCTCTAAAAAGCCAAACAAAAAACAGATCAGAAAATAATACAAGCAGATGTTTACTTTTAAAAAATACAAATTTTGCCTCCAAAAGAGTAGTGTCTGCTCTTTTGGAGAAGTTCAATGTATTTTACTAGGATTATAATCATAAAGGTATTTACATGGAGTAACTTTGCTTCCTACCACAAATCTACAAACACACAACCCATGTATACAGCTGCAAAAATCCCTGCTTCCACTGTTTGTTCCGCTGCTAAACTTAAATTGCACAGCACATTTCCCTCATTAACACAGAGCAAAGCAGCATCCCAGTGTTCCAGACCATAAGCAGCCGCAGTAGCTGCCAGTGCTTCACCTCAGTACCATGCAAGCACCTCCTTTAGGCAAACAACCGAATGTCCAGGTGCAAAATCCTCCCTCCCCCTCAACCCCTGGCAGTTCAGAGGACTCAGCGGCCCAAGCCAGATAAACATGCATATGGCATCACCTCAAGAGTTTTTAAAACCTGAATTCCCATACAGCTCCAGCAAGAGAACACAAAGCTGTTTCACTGTACTAGTGCCCTGGACTTTGAAAGCCAGAACTGCCCCAAATTAAATCTAACTGCCACAATCAGGCAAGTAATCACAACTGTTCACTCTCCCTTTAGTTCTTTTGTCCAACAAATCGCCGGTTTGGAGCACTATGGTCCCTCCTCCTTGGTTTGATTCCCCTGGACCAAGAGCACTCACTGCAACAGCCCAGCAAATAAAGTTTAGCAAGGTGACCACCAGAAGAAGATGGCCTGGCATGCTGATTCATGCAGGGGAAAATAAAAATCACTGCTTACCTGCCTTCCTCTTCGTGCAAAATGTTTCCTTGAGCATAAGCAAACAAAGAACAAGCCAAGGCAACGGTCCCAATAATACAACCAGCAGAATGAAGGTCACAGAGGCTCCTCCAAACACCATTATCTGAGGAAAAAAATAGACTGCCAGCAACTGCAATGTAGCATGAAGTAAAGCCTATAAATCAAAAAGCAACTGAGTTGCTAAAAAAGATGCCTCCAGCAAACACACACATCTTAGGCAGTAAGATAGAATTAATACCAGCATCTTTATGACCACAGAGATCTGCTAGAAAGTGGTGTTGAAAATAAAACACTAGTGGGCTTGGGGCTTGTTTTCCTAGGAATGCAACTTCTTGGCAGCAGCACCTCAATGAAAATGGCTTCCTATTCTCTCCAGCAAACAAAACCATTCTATGATTCTATGAAAACAGGCTCCAGCATTCAACATGCATGGAAAAAAATCACAAGGTGGATTACAAATGAAAGTTCTCTTAAGCAGGAGGAACAGCCTTTCCAGAGCTCACAGCCACAACCAGATGCTCAGCATGACCCCAGAGGACCACTGGAGTCCAGGGGAGCGAGCCCCAGCTCCCAGGAGTACCGAGCACCCACCACACTGCAGGGAGCATCTTCCCTCACACTCCCTGATAAGCTTCTGCCTGAGATTTTGCTGGTGATGACGAGCAACACTGATGACATGTCTGCCTGGGGACTGATGTTTTTAAACAGAGAAATACAGATGGTGTGAAATATCTGAATGGGCCCACAGATTCTTGTGGCTTTCCATGTCCATTCCCAGGGCCTCGTGGGGGAGAGGTGAGCAAACGACACAGAGAGTTCTCCCTGATCTCAGCAATGTCAATGGCAAAACCCGTAAAGTTCAAAGCAGTCTTTTCTGGGCACTGACCCCTCCAGGCAAGCATTAAAGATGACGAGGTGCCAAAATTCAAGAGCTCAGTGTGACCCAGTGTAGTAATTGATGCCCCATCTTGCTGAACTTACTGCAGCTCAGCAGAGGCAGAATCTGGGTCTTCCATAGACTTGAATGGCAAATATCCCTTGGTGAATTTACATAAATGTCCAGTTATACAATAGTTGTGCTATTTTAATCTTCATTTTCCACAGATCTTGGCACAAGTAACAAAAACCTACTTGTGACTTTAACATGCAGATTCTCTTGACCAGCCAAATGCCATCATGTTGAAGCTACACCTATCACACAAATAAACCTCCCCTGAAATGTTCAAAACCACAGGCAACCAACCCTCACAGGTTTTGGCTTTATGAATGCTGCCATTTTATATGCTTAAGGTAGCCAGAATGCTGATGAGACTACAATGGTGTGATTTGTGACAACAGCATGCACTCTTGAAGATTTTCTTTTTTGACATAAGTGTGGTTTTAGTTCATTCAGAGTAAGTATTCATCCAGAAAAGATACAGTCACTTTGTGTATATAAAATGTCATTTTTTAAAAATTATTTCTACTGGATGAAAATACAAAAAATGAAACTATTTTCTGGAGTCCTGGACCAAATCTGATGTGACTGATTGTCTCAACATGTGATGTGGCATTTGCCTCCTTAGCATATAAGCCCTCGGAAACTCAGCCACTGCACTGAAGCCTCTAAACATCCCCATCGCTGCCCATGCGCTTTGTGGGGTAGCTGCAATACTTGATACTGAACAAGACCTTTAGCTCTTTCAAAGGACTGTGCAGAGCCCAACTGCTCTTCTATAAGATAGATAAGCAAAAACGCAGATTTACAAAGTGAATCAACGGGCTAACATCAACACCAGAGCCAGGTTCAGAGCATGCTCCCAGGCTTGTGCTCCACTCAGGCTTTAAGCGCTGGAATTGGGGTGCAACGGTAAGACCATCCCAGCAGCAGGCCTTCATGCAGGGCTCCTCTGTTCACCTGCAGCATGTCCAACCATGAGCACTGAACCAATGACCAGCTTTGTAGAAGCAGGTCCCACAGGTTTTTGCTCTCAAAAGGTAATAGGACATGTTTCCACGTGGCCTGAACTTAAGCTGTGATTCAATTAAAAAAACTTCTGGGAGCAATATTTGAGCAGAGACTCTGTTTTGCACACCAGTATCGTACCTGTTACTGAAGGCTTAACGCTGACAAGCAGCGTCAGGGCAGCTGGCACTAAGTAGACAACCTGTTAATGAAACATAAATCTACTTTGTAGCAAAACTTTGTAAGATAAGGAAGCAGAAGCCCCCATCCACATCAAGGTTGCTCCCCTTCACAGCAGTTCGTAAGATGCACAGGACAGCTGCCAATCCCTCTCCCTGCGGTGTAACCTGGCACTGCTACTGCTTATCTTCACCATCACCACCCAAAATCCTGGACCATCAGCTAGCTGAGTGCCAGCCTTTGTTCCTCAGCTTCTGGGTTACCGAGTCCTCGCTGCTCAGCCAGCCCACTGCAGAGTCCCTTGCACTGCATCTTGATCCCCTAGAGAAAGCCCCCTACGGGACCCCCCCTCCAAGCCCCCCAAGCCCTCCACCTGCACTGGGCGGCTCCCCTGGGAGCAGGAACCTCCTTTGCTGCCACAGCACAGCACAGCCCTGCGCTGTCAGCTGGGCTCACCCGCACAAGGGAAGTCCCACTGCACAAGGGACATGCAGGGGACAGCCCCTGCCACATACAGAGACATCCCCCCTTGCCCCTCAGCTCCAAGCCCTGTGCACACCAGGCCGGGGCCACCGGGCTGTTCACGTGCCCGAGAAAGGGCTGGCAAAGTGGGCAGAGAAGAGGGTTTCCCTCTAGGTTTCCCCTGGAGGCTGAGGAAGCCCTGCGAGTTGAGCGGAGACAGAAAGCAGTCCAGCTGGTGATTCAAGGCAAGAAGAGGTGGCGATGGAGGCAGGAGGTCGCCCGGTCGGGGGGTCGGGCGCAGGGCAGGAGGAACGAGAGCAGTTTGGTGTGTTCTGCACAGGGAACCGATGCTTTGCGGGGGGCTGGTGCAAATCTGGGGTGGAATAAGGAAGCTACTGGAAGCACGGTCGGATTTCAGCCGTCACTGCAGTAGACAGATTGTCTTCCCGCCGCCTGCTTGCTCCTCAGCTAAAAGCAGGGAGCCGGTTTCCGCCGGCGGCCCCGGTTCGGACCAGGCGCAGGGCGGATGGGTGCAGCGGAGCGACGCTGGAGCCACCGGGGCCCCCTCGGGGAAGGCGCCGGCAGGCGGAGCCGCAGCAGAAGGGCCGCCCCCGGCGCCCATCCCCGGCGCCCGCCCCGCTCCAACTGCCCGGCGGGAAAGGCAGCCCGTACTCACTGTCCACAGCCCGGCGTCGGGGTCGTTCACCTGCAGCGAGGAGGCGCGCACTGAGACCCTACAGCCGCCGCCCCGGCCGGGGCCGCGCTCCGCGGGAGGGGGAGGGGACCGCAGGGGAGCCGCCTGCCGCCCCCAGCCCGGCCGGCCCCGCCCTCACCTGCACGGCGGCCGCCAGCCCGAAGAAGGCGGCCATGAGGAGGTTGCAGAGCCGCCACAACCGCCGCGCCGCCCGACCGCCCGCCATGGCCGCCGCCGCCACCGGCACCGGCACCGCCTCCGCCGGGGCGGGGCCACGGGGCGGGGCCACGGGGGGCAGGGCGGGGCCGCCGGGGCGGGGGCGGGGTGTCGCTGCAGAGAGGGTCGCCGCGGGGGCGCCGGGGCGGTCTGCGTGGCGTATTCCCAGTTACTGTTTCTTTCAGAGAGGATTGAAAAATGCTTGCTTTCAAAATCGAGCCAAAATACAGAACTGCGCGGCGCTGGTTGCAATACGCGTATTCCAGTAATGACAGGAAAGCCAGGGTTCTGTCTTTCACCGGCTGTTATCACTGAACACGAGCCAGTCTGCACATAAACGGGTCATCCATCAGCGAGCTCCTCTGGCAAATAAGTCCAAGTACGTCCCGGGCTCCGTGAAGAGAAGCGTGACCAGCGCATTGCAGGGAGTTATTAGTCCCTCTTTGACCTGGCGCTGGTGTATCTGCAACTTTCGGTCCTGTCCAGGGTCCGCGGTGAGGAAGGATGTGGAAGGTCTGGACTGGGGTCCTGCAGACGGCGGCCAGGATGGTCAAGAGTCCAGAGAATGTGGCCTTTGAGCAGAAGTGGGCAAAAAGGAAGCAAAATCCAGTAATAATGTGTAACTGCCTGTGGGGTAGCTCCAGAGATGAGAGACATATTTTCCTTCTTGGCATCAGATGATATAGCAAAGGGCAGTGGCCACAAATGGTGGCTTGGAAGGTTTTGACCAGACATTAGGGAAACAGCCTCATCAGGAGGGTTGTGCGGCCTGCTATAGGTGACCCAGACAGGCTGTGTGATCTCTAACCTTAGGGATTTCTAAGTCTTAACTAGACAAAGCCATGGCTCACCTGATCTGATGTTGTGACAATCTTGCTTCAGTTGGGCTGTTGGACTCGAGACCTCCAGCCATGCCTTCGTAGCAACATTTCCATGTTTCCATGATAATTCATGTACCTGAAAGAGAATTAGATCTTTGTCTCCGTGAATACATATGAACAAACTTGTACAGTAAAACTGTGTTGTCTGGCGAACAAAAAAGGTGTTGCTCAGAAGCATAGTACTGCCTCATCATTTGCTGATCATTTATGACCAAAAGTGATGATTAGTGATGAATTGAAAGTGGGCCCTTTAGAAATGTTATATCTACCATATCCATCTACCAAACCTGAGTCTCTGTCAGACAATTTCTCCCACTGATTTCAGCAACAGCGTAATACAGCCCTCTCAGCCCCCAACAAAATTCGGTCTTGCTGAACCATTATGTGGAGGACATGTGAATGTGTCCACATTTGTGGAGAGGATTAATGCTCATCTTCTGTTATTTTTAACTGAGTCTTTCCTTGAGCAGGTTATGAGAGATGAAATTACTGCAGAGAAAGTCACAGAGAAGTAAGAGCCATCTTTGTAAATGGCTGCCATTGTTACAGCTCCACTGAGTAGGCTGTATGGTTCATAATAATTGTGTTATTCTGTACATTAAACAACTGCTGGCAGCTGCAGGCAGAACAGCAGGCCATGTTCACTACAACTAAATCTCTCCCGACATTTAAATTGAGTCACATTCCCATCCCAAAGCCCAGGAAATTTAAACCACTGTCTACAGGTGCCCTTAAGTACAACTTTCCTATTTACAAGCACTCCAGGAAGGGACTACAAATGCTTAAAAGAAAGCTGGGGAACGACACTCCACATTTTGTTCTCCTCTTCCCAAACCCAGCCTGATGCATGGATGAGCAAGAGCAACAGTCCAAATGTCCCTGCAATTTCTCAGTAGGTCCCCATGGAGCTGCACTCCCTCGCTAAGGCACCATGAACTACATCATACTCCTGGTTGGGTTTTTTAAGGAGGCAGGACCTCACCGCAGAGCACTCAGTGATGTTTGTCTTCATGGTGTAACCTCTGTCCCCAGATCTTTAGTCCGTTCCCCTCACCTTGGTAGGAGCAGTGCTCTAGTAATGAACCTAGTAACATGCTCTAGTAATGAATCACTTTCATGCTTTGTTTCTATGTCAGCAATAGGCTTTTGAATGTGTTTTCTAAGGGAGAGGAGGTATCTCTGGCTGGAAAATGGAAATGTCAAAGATTAAAAAGTAACAGTGGTGTTAAGAATAGCGAGAAGAATGTAAGAGACTGTATCTTTCATTAGAGTAATTTATATGATAGAAAAATAAAAACGGAGAAGCCTTTCAGGCACACCAGCTCCTCTTCATGCGGGAAACAAAATTATGAATTACTGTCCATTTTTTCCAACTGTATTAGCTGATCTTGCAAAAAAAAAATTCAGCTGTGTTGAACTCTTATGACTCTCATTTGTCCAGTCACAGGTTATTGCACAAACCTGCACAGCCCACCTGGTTTCTGTGCCACGGCTGGGCTGCTGTTTGCCACATCACATGCTGGGCTGGGCTGCAGGTCTGGAGGGGAGACTGCAGCTTCTGGAGAGCAGCTGTGGGAAACTGGTGGAGACTGGGAGAGAGGGAGAGAAACAGACAGGCACATCCAGGGCCCTGTTGGGGGGGAACAGGACTTCTGTGAGGGGAAGGGGCTGCTGGGCTGGCAGAAAGCAGCTCCTCCTGGGCACTTGAAAGGGACGGCATGGAGGGTTTGGCAACCCTGTAAGTGAGCAAAGTTCAGTGACGCAAGAGCAAGAGCGGGCAAAAGGCCCGTCTGTCTCTTGTGAGGATAGGGTGGGAAGGAGGGGAGCAGTTTACCAACTGTGGTATTGGAATCTGTCTCGTTCTTTGCTGCTCTAATTCAAAGGCAATCGGGCTGTAGTGTGTTTCAGAAATATAAAGGATTTTTAGTGTTTGGTGTGCTTACTGCAAAGAAGAGGTCCAGGCTGTTCACTTTAAAGCTTTACCAACTATCACGAGCACTTCCTATAAACACCCCCTCTCTGTGGACAGAGGACAGTTTGTCTGCAGAGAGTCTCCAGCAATACTGCTTTCTCCCATAAGAGGGAGGCCAAGAACATTTAGTACCCTTGAGTATAATTTGAGCTACTTGAAAATCAGTTCCTCAATATTAGATAAAACATTTTCCCTCCTTATGCCTCTCTGGAGTCTGCTACTTAGCCCATAGAAGCCCGAGCTTAACTTCAGTGAGAAAATGCCAACCATAAAGGACAGAGGCTTTCAAATGAGAGTGCTGCAGGTATGGACCCAGCAGCCAAGCTGTGATATTGGGAGAACCAGGCTGGTTCTCAAGAGCCTGTACCAGAGATGTTACTGAAACATTGCCGTAGTCACCCATCCTAATGACCCATTCCATAATAGCACTCAACCTCGTGGACACCGCTGCTGCTGCCATGAGTGACCACAGATTGGTTTTGATCAGACCAAAACTGGTTAAGAGGCTCCAGGTGGACAGGTGAAGGGCTTGGGGCCTATGGTGTGTTCCTGGCCCCACGACCCTGACTGCAATTCAAATAGGGACACCTGCAGATAAATGCATGGTTACACAGGTGATATTGCCAAAAGGGCTTTGGTTTTAGTTGCTTTAACTGGTGAGTCAGGTGCCATGAACAGGAAAGGATGGAGCCCACCTTACTGAGACGGGGAGGAGCCCCATGTTCACTAACTTCAGGGGATACATGTCTAAAGTGTTCAATAGATTGCCCTCCTTCTTGTCCTTATTATAATCCTTTATTAACAACCTTCTTCCTACCTCATTAGTTTTATAGAGCTCACCCAAACTGATCTTGTTTATGCTTTGTCAGCTGCTTTCTTTAATCCTAATTTAAAGTCCTTCTCAATTCCCAGAAAAGTTCTGGAACAACTTGTTAAACAAGGCACTTGTATGCACCTAGAGTACACCAAGGGGATAGACAACATCCACCGTGAACTCATCAGGAACAAATGCTGACAAACCAGTCTGATGTCCTGGTATGGCACAATTTTTTAGGTGTAAAGTGAAAAATAGCAGATGTCATGTATGTTGACTTTAGGAAGGTTTTTAACACTGGCTGTTAAAGATGACCACATGGTGAGTGCAAAACTGGTGAGATAATTGTACCTCAAGTGCTAATTATCAGTGGTTGTCAAAATGGAAGGACATATTGAAGGGATTTTTGCAGGGGTCCGTTCTGACACCAGATCTTTTTAATTACTTCAGTTAACAGCCTGGATGATTAACACCCATGAGTGCCTTATTAAACCTGCAATTACTCCAGGCTGTGAAGGACAGCAAAGACAACAGAATTCAGCACTAGGCTGACAAACGGGAGAAATGGGCTGAAACCTATAGGGCAAAATTCAACAGGTACAACTTTGAGCATTACCTTTATGAACAGTGAGCAATACAAATACAAGTGAGGGAACTGAGTGGATGCAGTTTTTCAAAAAAGAGTAGAAGGTATAATGGAGAGCAAACTAAACACCAGCAACGGAAAAGGCAAACACCACCCTGGAGCACATGAGCCAGGAGCATAGCCTCCAAGACAAGCTGGAGTAATATGCCTAACTTGGGACACTGTGCTTCAAAAAATGCAGATCAACAGAAAAAAAGTCAGAGGTCAGTGAGGATGCTGGGAGGCACAGAAAACATGAAGAAAGGCTGAAAGAATCAAGTTGATGTAGTCTGTAGAAGGGAATGCTAGAGCAAGGAGGGGAAGGGAAATATTACAGTCATCAAGTGCCCAAGAGGTCATTTCAAAGAAGGCCACGGCCATAACAAACAGGAGAGGATATAAAGGATTTCAGCTCAGACAAAAAAAACTTAAGTTAGGCTTTCAGGTAATGTCAGAAGTGTGCTAGAACAGATCACTGGGGGATGGTGCAGTCTCCATCACTGGAGGTCTTTAAGAACAGGTTTCACAAACATCTCTCAGGACAGGCATTGTTGATCCTCCCAGATTTGCAGCGTGGGGCGGGGGAAGGATAAACAGTATGATTTTACCTAATTGTAAGTAAATCACATGCAGGTGGCACAAAGTAGAGGGGGAAACCAGCTGTCAGCTTCTGCCAGTAGGCACTGGTTTTCTGTATCACAGCTTGCAAAATGCCAACTCTGGACCTGCACTCTTGGTTAAGGCAGGAAAGAAGGCTTAAGCAAGAGAGGGAAGAGAAAAGAAAGTTGAGGAACTTGGGGGGCTGAGGAATGTCTTTTGTGTCAGGAACTGGACTGCACCCCCCTCCCAAGAAGTTTAACCCTCAGTATTTAAGGCCAGTTTGTTGGTGAGAGCAAGCAGTTTGATAAGCATGAGGTGGCTTTGGAGCACTTTGAAAAAAAGCTGGAAGAAGCCTGGGGGGGGGAGGGGGAGAGAAACCACTCTTCACTCTTTTGTCTTGGGAGCTGTTTTTAGCCAAAGCGTTTGCTCTGGTTACCACCTAAGCCATGTTACAGCTGTGTTGCTGCTGCGCCTGGCCCTGTCGTGGGGCCATGAGCCAGACCCTGACCTGGGGACTTAACCTCAGACCTGCCTCATTGCTGTGGACTTGTCTGGAGTCCAGGCTGAACCTGGTTACTGCTATGGGACCTGCCCTGCTCGCCTTGCTCAGGTCTGGGCTTTGGCTGGTGAGGCCGCTGCCCGTCCACCATGTTATGCTCCACTCCCATGACTCCTTCCTTGCAGAGCAGCTGCCCTTGGTGCTCTCTGGCATTAGGTAGGTGAAGATATAGGGTTGGGATCCCACTTTGTGCCAGGTATTGAGGTGTCCCATATGGGAATATGGGAGGAGAGGATAAGGGCACACCTTCACCCGCACACCTGTGCATGTGGGGCTTGTGGTCTTTGTTACAGGCTCTGCCAGGCACTAGCGCTGATGGTTACCACCCATTGTGCCCACAGAAACCACAGTCAGGAAGGGCTCTTCCTGTGGGAAGAAGCTCTGGGTGCAAGGGCTTCCTGCACCTCTCCAGCCAAAGCGGTGGAAGGGACAGACTGTATGCAGCTTTGAAAGAGTTGGCAATGTCCCCAGAGAGAGCAGAGGCCAGGGTGGGACAGAGTAGGGTAGCAGCCTAAGTTTAAACCCAGCAAACAGGTTACTGAGATTTTGGGCTGAGTGTGTGAGGAGGTGATGGTGTTCCCCAAGGCAAAGGAAAGCTGCATCCCTGACAGGGAGGAAGATGATTTTGCTGGACTAGCAGGAGTTGGGAGGATAGAGCGGAAAGAGGGAGATGGTGAGGACCAGCTCTGCCCCCTTCTCCCACCTCCTGACAAAGGGGAGCTCTGCAGAGCAGGAGATATTCACTGGAGAGCAGGGTTTGGGCAGAAGGCTGGGTTCCTTCTGTGCCCCAGGGAGGAGTACTTGGGTCTCAGCCCATCTCCCTGACCCCATGTGCATCTGAGCAGGGAAAACAGAAGACTCTAGGATGGGAGAAGATGCTTTCCCAACCTCAAAGCACAAGAGGAAAGTAAAATCGTGGCCTTAACACGAGGCGAGATAAATAAGCATGAGCTGAGCTGGGGGAGAAAAGAAAAAAAGGCCAGAAGGGGAGGCAGCTCCTGCCCCAACCTCTTTCCCCCATTGCATTTGCACTTGCACAAAGGGTAATGGTCGGCAGCTTCTGGAGGCACATCCAGTGGACGTTGAGGACTTGAGGTGTTTGCTCTGTCACTACCTTCATGAGAAGCACAGAGAAGCCTGGGCAATGGAGGAGCAGGGAAAGAGTCTGCATGCTGCTGTCTAGCACTTGGGGGTCCAGCTCTTTCATCAGTAGATCTTGATTCATAAAGGAGGTCAATACTATTTCTGTTACACAGATGAGGAAACAAGGACCCTTGCAGGTGAAGGGACTTGCCCAAGTCATGCGGTGGGCTGGAGAGAGAGCCTGTGCCTCTGGGGGACCCGTTTCACTGCTCCAATTCCTGGCATGTGGTGTCCCTACAACTGAGGCTGTAAACTTGCTGGAGTTAGAGGTAGGATCAGAAATGATGTGCTGGAATGAACAGCAGTGGCTAAGGGAAGAAAGAAAATGTGGAGGAGACTGATGGTGGCAGAAAGGGGATGATGCCCTAGATATCACGGAAAGCAGCGGAGGAAGTTGCCCTGTGGTGGCCAGGGAAGAGGTCTCGGGGAAGACACGAAGGGTTCGCAAGCAGCTGCTTGGGTGGGAGGAAAAGTCATGGGTAAAGACAAGAAATCCGACCAACTGCCAGCCCTCAAGAGGCCTCCCCGGGCACAAGGAGGGGAGAGAGCAGATGGTCGGGCACCCCCCGTCGAGGGGGCTGCCGGGGCAAAACGCGTGGGACACGCCATGGCACGGGGGCCCCAGCACGGTGCAGGCCTTCCGGGGGGAAGCCGTGGCCCCCAGAGGGGCTGGGGGCGAAGGCCGCGGGCGATGCCCCTCCCGCCTGAGGCAGCGGGAGCGGAGCGGGGCTGCTGGCGACGGAGGCGCCGGGGACGCGCGGCTCCCGGGGCACGGAGCGCAGCGGGGGCCGGCGGGGGGCCCGGGCGAGCAGCGGCCCCGGGGGCTCCCCCCCTCCCCGCGGGAGGCAGCGCCCGCCCCGCCGCAGCGGCTGCCGCAGGGCGCCGGGGCTGCGGGCGCCCCGCCTGGGAGGGGTTAAGCGGCGGCCCCAGCCCGGGGGCGGACGGGGCGGCTGCGGCGGCGGCGGCTGCTGCTATACGGCGGCGGGGCTCTAGGTGTCCTGCCTGGGAGGGTCCCTGCTGCATTGCAGCCGCCGCGCTGCTCCCTCTCCGCGCACACAATGGCGACTCCCAGCCCCAGCAGCGGCTCCGGCGCCGGCGGCGGGAGCGGGCCGGGCCCGGGCGGCCCGCAGGCGCACGCCGCCGCCAGCAGCATGCAGGGTAAGCAGCCCCGCGCTAGGCCGCGGCCGGGCCGCCGCCGCTTCCGGGCCGGGCGGCGCAGCCCCGCGCTAGGCCTCGCCGGGCCGGGCCCCGGGAGCGCGGTGCCCGCCGCGGGTCTCGCCCTGCCCGGGCCGAGCGCGGCGGCGGCGCCGCCGCCGGGCGGGCACTCCCGAGGGCGGACCCCCGAGCGGGGGGTGGCTGGCGGCGCCGGCTGCCCGGTGGCCCCCGCGCTGGGCCCCGGGCGCGGGCGGGCCGCGGCTCTGGGGACCCCGCCGGGGCCGGGGCGCTGCCCGCGGGAAACACACGCCGCGGCCCCTCGGCGCGGCCCCGGTTCGCCGGGGGAGGGCGGCGGGGGCCTGAGCCCGGCCCCGGCAGGCCCCGCTCCCGGCCTGCCCCGCCGCTCCCCGCGGCCGCCGCCTCCCGCCGCGCCCGGCGGGCTCCCCGGGAGGAAGGGCGGCCCTGCCCGCCGCCGCGGCGCTGTGCCGCGGCACGCCGAGGGGAGCGGAGCCCGCCCCGGAGCTCTGCCCGCGGCGGGGGCCGCGCCGCCCCGGGCGGCAGGAAGGAGCCGCGGAGCGGGACAAAGGCCGGCGGGACGTGGCTCCGGCTTCTCCCGGCCGGGGACGATTTTGCGGCCGCTCCGGGGTGACCCGCGCAGGCCGCGGGCAGCAGCAGCAGCAGCCCGGAGGCGGCTGCGGGGGGGGGGCCCAGCCGGAGGGAAAGGGCGTCGGGGGCGGCCTGTCCCCTCGTTGGGAGCCTCGCGGTGCTGCCCGGGACGCGGCCCCGGGCGGGGTGGGAGCGGGCAGGCGGCCGGGTCGGCGCTTCTGAGCGCGGCGGCCTGCGGCTGGACGGCCGGCCCCGGAGCCGGTGCAGCCCCGGCTCTGCTCGGCGCCCTGCCTCGGTGCGCCGTCGTCCTCGTCCCTCTGCGTGCGCTGAGGTGCTGTTCTCAGGGCAGGCGTTGAAGTAAGAACAGTTCAGCCGTGAACTTCTGGTTCGGTTTTGTTTCATTCGGGTGGAAATTTACAGTGTTACAGCAGGGTCATGTTGCCAGGGTTCCCGCCTGCACTTGTTGGTGGTTGAGTCTTGCAAAAACAGTGGATATTTATTTTTCAGGAGAGCTGCAGCAAACACATTTCGAGTTTTTCCTTTGAAGTTAGACCACTGAAAAATACTCGCGGCTTGAGCAGCGTTTTAGGCTTCATTAGGCTGAGGAGACGCAGTACTGGTTTATTTTTTTATTAATTTAATACAGAGGTGGTAATACTAAAGAAGCTGTTTGCCCTGTTTTGGGAACTTTTTATTTTTTTAGTAGAAGAAGGAAAGGTCACGCTCTCTGTGAGAGGTGCAAGCGCTCTCAGCAAATAATGTTTGTCATAGTTGTTTGCTGTAGTCTCTGTTCAGTCCTGCTAGGACTCTGGGCGGAGAACTGATGATACAAACTAAAGAGTTTGGTATATTTGGAATAAAGAGGTGAATTTTTGCTCTTGGCAGCTTCTGCTGTGTGAAGCTCTTGTGCTTGCTAGATGAAGGGGTGTGTACCTGTTGGGCCCTGGGAGGGTGGTATTATCCATGTTTACAACACCTTTCAAAAACCAGAATCCCAAAACTTTTAAATTAAATGCATGGATTAAAACCTTGTCTGTGATACACCAAGGCGGTTGTGATAAAAGAAGAAATAGCCTTGTTGCAGTGCAGTTACAACTCTCTCTGTTGCCCCTTGTATTTCCACCTGACCCCTGTTTTTCATATTTATGCATCATTCCCCTGAATCCTGTGTATCTTCAGGGATGAGAGTTGGTTTTGCACCCTGACTCCAGAACCTGTGATGCCCTGTAAGCTTGTGATGATGTAGCATCTGCATCCTTTCTCCAGGTGGAGGAAGGGCACTTGTTTCTGTTGTAGTTGTTTTAAAGTGGCTATTTAAATATGAACTCAGGACAACAGGGCCAGTTTGATGATATGCAAGTGCTTGTGGTGAAAGCTGGTGTTAGGGTGTTTTTTGTTAAGATAACAGATGAGTGCTGTGCCCTGGGAGGAGCTGAGTGTAGGATCCTGGGTGGGCTCTGGAGGAGCAGGTTGCTGTGGCAGCGATGGTGAAGGCAGGTTCCTGGAACCAGCAAGAAACTCCATCCTAGGCTGGGATCCCTCTGCTGCTGTGTGACTGCCTGTGCAAAGCCAAGGGAGTCTGCGGGTGGGATGGGAAGGATCTGGACGTGTCTGCAGGTGGTCTGCAGTCTGCCAGGGCAGGTCTAGCTGCTCTCAGAGGTGCACTGTGGCCTTGCCCCCGGCACGTGTTCCGCTCTTGCTGGCTCCCTGCTGATGCCAAGGTAAGCTGAGCTGTAGCAAAGCAAACCCACCAAAAATTGGCCAATTTTCCATAGTTCAGGTGCCCAGCGTTTGCTCATGGTGGGGTTGGGCAAGCACTGGTGCAAGGGAGGTGTGGGAATGTATTGCTGGGTGGGGCGAAAAGTAGGTAGGACTGCGTCAGTGTTGATTTAATTGGCTTAAACGGTATGGTGAGGTGGAGCAGGGAAGTTATTAAGCTGGAAACAAGTAATTATATTTAAAAAAAAAAAGTTTTGCTCATTTAATTTTCAGCCAGAAATACTCTCTGATCCAGCTTGTGCAACTGCTGCTGCAAAGGAGGTGGTGGGAGTGGGAGAGGGTGGGACAACTCTGGCCATGGCAGTGTCCTCCGGACAGCAATCCATTGCTTTTGGAGACCATGCCCAGAGGACATGTGCTTGGGCAAGCTGGCCTGAGGTGACAGCCTCTTGCAGGGTTTTTCTCTTTTGGTATGAGGGCTGACGGTTTTGTAAGGAGTATCTGCTGTCAGGGAGTTTGGCAGGTGCTGGGGGTAGGGAGAAGGTGGGGGTGATGGTACAGGGGAGAAGTCTTCATGGAAATTGAGGCCCATCACGTTGGTGTCTGGAGCTAGGGCAGCAGATCCAGAAGGTCTCTACAGGCCACTCTGTTTTGTTTTTAATTTGATATCCTACAGCATTTTTGTTGCACACAGGCTAAAGCCCCTCCAGGTGACAATACTGAGACAAAGGGACACCTAGCTGTCCTCATGCTGGGCTTACTGTGCAGCCGTGGCCCTCAAGCCTTGCGATCAAGCAAGGGGTTGCTTCAGGTCTCGTCATGCTTAGTGTTCTGCATGCCCCAGCTTCATGCTCATGTCTTCTCCTGGCTAAATGCGTCAGCTGTTCATGCCCATGAACTTGGGAGCTTCATTTTTTCCCAAAGGGTCCCCCTGGCCAGTGCAGTTGATGGTGCCGTGTTCAAGGCACGGTTGATGGCTCAGAGACAAAGGAGAACTGGAATTCTAAGTGCTGAAAATATAGCCTATTTCATAATTTTTGAAATTTTTGTTAGTTGTGTGCAAACTGAAGTCTGTCTGGATGCCGGTGACTGCTGGTGTGAAGAATTATTGTCCTCCTTAGTTATGTGTAAAGTTAAAAGTCCAGAAGAAGTCCTGCATATTTAGTGTCCTGGATGTTTTGCAGAGAAAACAGAGATTCTGTGGGAAGTAGGATATCCCACTTTGAAAAAACAACACTCGAACTGTAATTGGAGCAATTTTGCATTTCTCTCATGGCCAAAATTAGTTATAGTCTTTACTGCTGACATTATGTAGAAAATTGTCAGTTGAAGAATGGTGGTGTGAAATCTAGAAATGTAATTAATTCTAAGGCACAGGAAGAATTTTGATTCTAATTGCAACCTGTGGAGTCACTTGTCCTACCTCCAGTGCCAAGCAGGAGCTGGAACTGCTTAAAACTGGCTGGTACAGATTCAGCTCCTGTGTTTAGCATTCAGGAAGACTGGAGGCAACTGGGAGTTCTTGAAGTACTTGCTGCTTGGTATGCTCTGGTGTCTTTCAAAAGCAAAGCATACATACTGTATGTCTTTTCAGAGTGTACGTGATGGTACAGATGTTTTGGGTGGGAATTCCTGACCTGTTCAGCTGGAATTTGGGATTCTCAGTTACCTTCACATGCATGGTCCTGCCTGCTCCCCCATTGAGGCCTTTGCCCTCTCTACCCTACTCCAGCCATAACCTCTCTGTTTTTAGCAAAAATCAGAGAAAGTCCATAGCTGGTTAGAGAATCGTCTGTGGATATGAGGCAAGGAACCTGGGCAGGGAGGTTGCCAAGGGGTATCTGAGTGCATCAAGAGACTGTCTAGAGTCCCACTCTCACCCTTGGATGCCATTCAGGCCATCAGTGACATATTGGAATTGGGAGATGGGTTTCTGCCTATGTACGAGGAAGCTCTGCCCTCTACCTTTCTCTGCCTGGCCGAAAAGAGCTTCTGAGAGGCTTTTTGAGAGGTCAAGAATTGTTCATGTTTGGCAGATGACTTAATTGGTGAACACTGTGAAGGACTTTGTCAGTCACTGTGGTCAGATGAATTTGGCGACAGTGTGTAATCTGTGCTGTGTCTTTGGGGTAATCATAGTTACTTCAAACAGCTTGCCCCATTGTCCCAGCATTGGAGCAGCCAGGTGATAATGTGCTCACCTGGATGATGGCTGAAATCTTTTCACATGTCCTGCAGCTCATTGAGGGATAGGTATTGGGTGATTACCTCTGGTTCTGCCTCTTCTTCCTGTTCTCGTGATGACCCTGGTTCATCTTCATCCCTCACTAAGCGAACTGATTTTTTTGTATATTTCTTCTTCTGTGTGGGGGCAACTGATACTGGCATGGGTTGGTTCTCTGGTTCAGTGGCAGTGCTTGTCGCAGGGGCTGGAGTGGCTGCGGTGCCTATACAGATGGGTTCTGCCCCTTTATAACTTGATGGCATAAAGGTACACTGTGCACTGGGGTCTACTAGAGCCTTCAAATTACTGAGCGAGTGGCTGCGTAGTGCTTAATTGCTGGCTGGGGTTAAACCACAACAGGTGTCAAAAGCAGAATATTACTTGAACCCATTTGAGGGCATCACCATGACTGGTACGATCCTCGGTACGGGAATTCTGTAAGAGATGCCATGACTTTTGTATCTTCCTCCTCTTTGTGTTGCTGCCTTTGAGTGCAAGGAGTGACTGGAGCAGCTCTTCTCCCCACTGCTGAAAGTGCTCCTGGACCCAGGCCTGGCAGGAGGAGAGGAACGAGGTGCTGATGCCTCGATGTTGAGATGTTGGATCTGCTGGGGCACAATGTGGGCACTGTCAAAAGGCTGGCGGGTGGACTTACTTTCTCCCTCCATTATGCCCCTCTGCTTAGAGAGGTAAGAGGAGCCCCAGTAAACACGGCAATCTGCTTAGGGAACCTCAAAGAGGGGAATTTGGGGAACAAGAAGACAGTTGGGAGGTAGAGGGAAGGGTGAAGCAAAGGGAGCAGCAAGCAAGCAGCTGATGAGGTATGAAGCAGTGTATGAATGGCCAGGTAAAATGAAATGTGTGATGTGGATTAGAAAACAAGGAAGACAGAAAAGAACGAATAAGAAAAGAGCGGGGACTGGGAGAATGAATCCTTGTCCTCAGTAGGTAGTAAAATAAGCGTTATCTGTCACTGTGTATTAATTATCTGTTCTTATTCTAATGTAGGCAAAGTGAGTTGTATCTTTAGCAGGTGGGAACTGATTGGATAAAATCAGAAGGTGATTGTACTTAACTCTTGCTCACATTGGAATTATAAAACCGGTGTGTGTTAATGTACACCGCTGGTGTAAGCTGACACTGGCAGATTTGTCAGATTGATGGGTGTATGTCTACTTGGATGCATTTGCATTTATTATGGAAGGTAAAGATAGTTGTGCAGTGAGCAAACCCATGTATTTCAGTTCATTTGTGCCTACCAGTTTATTCCTGTACGGTATCTCTGCCAGGATATGGATGACCATATCTGCTTTGTGTTTGAGTCTTAGTGTACACCTGCACGTGTAGGACTGTATTTATATGTAAGCATGTGGTTTTGCATTTCAGCTTTCCGTTTTGGTTTACTTGTAATCAACTGACATTCTTCATATGTCTGTTTTCCTGGTAAAGGGGCAGCCCCAAAATACTAGTTAGTCTCATCAGGCGCTGGGAGGCTTTTTCAGTTATTTTATGTTGATTTTAATGGAGCCAGCAGGAGCGGAAATCACACTGTTGCCTGTCAAAACAAGGGCCATCCAGCAAGAGAAAGACGAGTTTTGTGAGGAAGCAAAAAAAAAAAAAAAAGTGTGCTTTCCAAACTTGTTTTTGTTGAGGAGTCCCCCAAATTAAATTTATTCACAGTCCCGGTGTATATGTAGTGAAGCATTACTTACAGGAGTCTTGTGCAACCACATCAAGCTCTGCGTTTATCAAACAAACATGAACACCTTGTTAGGATCGTACAGCTGGGATGTGATTGCTGCTTTTGAAGTCAGATGTCTTCTGTTGGATTTAGGTTTGATAAGATTTTATGTGAGTTGAAAGAAAAAGTGGGGGCCTACTTTCCAATGGGAGTAATAGCTGCTGTATGTCGCCAGTGGAAGCTAGAAAGAAAAACTGCCTGAGAGAAAGAAGCTGCACAGGGTGTTTGTGTAGCACTCTGCCCTGCAGCGCAGGAACCAGCAGCAGATGTCCATCCAAGTTTCACTGAAGTGATGTTTATAAAGAAGGTACAAAAATCTCTGAATGGGTGTGATGCTTCTGGCATCCTCTCAAAGGCTGGAGTGCACTGATCTGGACCAGCTTTCAAAAGGTGCTGGTTATGTTCCCAGATCTCATGTACCTTATTTAAAATGGACTGCATTGTATTCACCAAAGCTATCAATGCCTGCTTAGATCTGTATGTTTTTGTTGCCCTTCTGCTGCGTGCTGAGGGAACAGCATCCAGCTCAGGGAGGTGGGAATTGCTCCGCTGCAGCAGCAGGGTGGAGAAAACATGCCTGATTTTGGCAGTTGAACCTTTTCATCATGGTTCAGGGGTTGTCGCCTTGGGGCGTGGGCTCTTCCATGGATGTTCTGGTCAGGATGGATTATTATTATTATTGTACAGTCTGGCTTCCTGCTTTGGAGGGATGAACAAATGTTTAGGAGATTCCTGTGCTGATCATGGTCATTTATGGTTGGGCTGTAACATCTCTTCTACAATGAGAAACCCAGTCCCTGTAAAGACACCAGTTCAGGAGATTCTGTGTCTTTAAGTCAATTGGTCCAGTAGTTACTGCATTTTGAAGCTGGTGGTTTTTTTTTAATATCAGTTTGGTTGGTTTCTGGTTATTGGTTGCTGGCGGAGGAGCCCTCCTCCAGCAATCTCCCTGTGCAGTCACTGTGCTGTTTGCTTGGCCAGTGTCTTCAGTAATGCGAATCCTGCACTGTGTTATTCAAGTCTGCTGGCATTCCCTGTGAAGGGCTTTTGTTTGTCTTCTAGATCCTCAGATTTCTTTTTATGTTGCAGGATTGTTTGATTGCAGAAGAAATGTGTGAGCAGTGGGTAAATGATAGTGCAGTGCCTGTTGAGCACTGAAAAATTTCTTCCTTTTAAAAAGGTGTGTTGCTATGGCTGGATTAATTAATGTGTGGTAGTTAACTCATGGTGAATCCCTAGTGAGAGATGCTTCACCTGTGTTTCTTTGGTTCAGCTCGCACATAACTTGAACACTGCGTCTCTGCTAGGCTTTGACAGTGGAATAGCTAATGCATGTTAGTTACCCCTCCATATGCACATGCCACTCTTTGGTGATGATAGCAGTTCTGTTTGGAGGGTATCTGAAACAAAAGCTGTGAGGCTCACCCCTCTCAGTAGGCAACTGACTTGGATGTTTAGGGTGACTGTTAAAATATCAAAATATTTGATTATCAAAATCAATGAGAAAGGGCTCTAAGTTATTCTGAAGGTGCCTAGGGGTTAAGTCATTGTCCATAAAGCATGAAATTGCAGGGAGGGTGTCTTTCATCTTGTTCTCTTGGAGTGGGATTGCAGGAAGGATTTGTGCAGCCTTGAAGCCCTCTTTGGTTTTTAGTCAGGGTTCTTCTGGTTGTCTGAACAAGACAAAGTTATTTTTGCTGTGACTCTGCACCCTGTTTTCTATCCCCACCCTACCTCCTTGTACCATTGCTGAGTTGTTGGACAAGTTATCCCTGTTATAAATCTCTTGCTGAGATTTGCTAGGTGGACTTGTATAGCTGTATGTAAGATGCCTGGAAAACTGCCACTGCAGGTGGCACCATGTTTGGCAGCCTCTCGAAGGGGTATTCCTGTGTTACGAGCTTGATATTGACTGCAGGTGCTAGTACGGATATACCTTTAACACATATATACCTTTAACATATACAGCCCCTTTATCTGTTCACCTTGTAGGCATCTCCCTTGTTGAGGCCGTGTTGGTCCCTTCACCCTGTGACTGGTCCCAGCTCAGGAGCTAGCCTTCCCCTTGGAGGGGGCAGAGCTCCCCGAGCTGCAGTGCTGGTGAGGGGGTAGGATGCTGCTGCTGGGGGTGACAGGAGGTAGGACACCCACCTTCCCAGAGGCAGGCAGGGAGCATGGTGGCTTGGCTCCATCACTTGTCAAACCGTGCCTGTACGGCACACTGGGTGTAGGCTTATCCTAAATCCCATGCCCACTAAACTAATCTAAGCCTAAGTCAGTTGCTCGCATTAGGAAGCAGGTCCCCTTGCAAGCTCCTCTTGGGTGCTGACACTATGTCAGTGTCTTAAGGCCAGGCAGCCCTCATAGCTCGCGTTGCTGGCAGGGCAGAGGTGTGTGCTGTGCTGCCTGTGGGACAGCCTCATGCTTCTGACTCACTGAGGAGCCTCTCTGCAGAGGTGCCAGGCTGCACCTCTGCCAAAATAATTCGTGTGGCCTCCCCAGCCACTGTCTTTCCTGGGTGCATCATTGGTGTGGGTGGTAGGCTCAATTAGTTCAACTGGCTCTTATTTTTCTGTGTTGGGTTGGTGGTTTTTTTTTTTTGTGTGTGTGCATGTTTGCTTGTCAGGGATCAAGCAGATTTCCACAGTTGCGTTGCGCTGGCAAGCCGCAAGTGTACGAAATCGGCGCTCTGGTGTACAATAACCTTATGAGTTAGAAGAGCACCATGTTGGAGCTAATTAGCTTCCTGCCTGCCTTTAATCTCAGTGTTTTCACCTTTTAGTAACTGTGCCTGACTGGATTGGTGGGTTTTTGAGGCACTTCTTGCAGTTGAAGGGAAGGATAGACTGCAGGGAGATTTGCAGTGGGACAGACTTGAACTAATTCATGTGATTTAATATGGTAAACTCGAAGCACCCAGAGGATGGGAGGGATTAATTTTAAATCAAAGGATGTAAAAGAAGACCGATAAACTTTGGCAGCTGAATACATTTGGAAATGACAATAAAGGGGGAAGGGAGAATTGAAAACTTGCACTGCCTCAGTGTCTGAGTGTGCCTCAGCTGTGGCAACAAAGCTTTGTGTCGGCCTGCATTCAGGAGACTTCTGGATAGGCTGCGTTGCTGACTTCAGTTTTAAACTTTTCGCTCTGCTTTATTTTAAGTGAGGTTAAGCTGTCTCCTATGGGCATCTGCAATCTTATTGGGATTCCTTTTGTCTGAGGGGAGGCTTTAGATCTTGAAGATAGCCATGATGTGCATTTCTTGGTCTACTTGGTGGCTGTTGCTTCAAGGTAAGTTCTGCAGTTTGTGCAGCTGCAGCATGTTTGCGCCTCGCCATGGTTAGGTGGAAAGGTGCAAGCATGGCTTTTAGCAGATGTCATAGGTTTATTTAAGTTCCTGTGTGCCGAGTGTGTGAATTTTTGAGGAGACCAAACTATTGGTAAGCAAAGGTCCTTGTGGAGCTCTCTGCACTGCCGGTTGGATGCCTGCTCCATGCCTGTACGGACCCTGCACAGGGTGTGTGAGATATCATTGGTCTGGATTTGCATCAGGACTGTCATGTGATGCTGCAGAGCATCTTCCAAAATGTGTGACCTTGACTCCTCAGGCTGTAGCCTCTGTGGAGGAATCTCTGCTATTGCTGCTTGTGAGGAAATACAACATGGTGTTGCCAAGCATCCACTATCTGTCTCCCTCCCGGTTCTGCTCTCAAACGAGCTAAACTGCCATTCATGTGAACGCGTGCAATAACTTTGTGCTTAGCCGGGTATAGCCCATTAACTTTTGTATGAGCATCAAGGGAGATGGGGGTATGTATATTGCACAAATTGCGTATTTATTAGCTGCTAAATTGATTTCCTCTTCTGCAAATCGAAGCCTTTGTGTTTGCCCTTTACTGGAGGCAGAGCAAGCGCTCCAGGAAGCAGTCGGCTCGAGCTGATCCTGGAGCAAACAAAGAGTCCAAGCGCCAGGAATTAGTCTGTGTTTTGAATAATTTATCTGATCCTTCTGAGGTGCTTCAGGAGATGCCCTGTGGTGTAAGGAGGACAGCTGTTGGGAGCAGGCAGAGCTGAGCCGAAAGGGAGTCAGTCCTTCTATCAGTTTTTTTCTAGGCTTATTTTTTCTATGGACCGAAAGGGTTTTATGGTTTGCTTTGGACCTAATTCTCTGGAAGTGGTTCTCTGAACTGAATTAGCCATCGCTTTGCTTTTGGACCAGAGAGCAAAGTGTTTGTACTTTGAAGAGGTTCGTGGACAGAGATAAAACAGTTTCCTTTAAAAACACATGGCTGTGTTGCTTTGACCTGGGAGGGGTTATGGACTAAGATAAAAGCATTGCATTTGGAAATTCCTTCTGGGGAGTGATGGGACCATGTCCGAGTTTTCTTGTAAAGACCAGTTCCCCTCCTGAACAGTGTCAGTTCAGGACCTGGTTTCATGCCAAACACTGGAAACCTCGCCCTACCTTTGATGTCCTCTTTCCTCCTGTCCCACTCAGAAATATGGATGGGCATAGGGTAGGAAGGGGGAGGATGATCAGAACTGCTTCGTGTAGGGCTGGCCAAGACTGGTGGCCCAGAGCCAAGGACAGACATGCGAGTTCAATCCTTTCTTCAAGGTACTTTTTGCCTTGGGATAGTGGGAACAGTCAGAATGTGGAAATTGGGGTGTTTGGATGTCTGCTTTTAAAGCTGGTTTCCTTACTGATTTGTGGAAAAGTAGAGGTCAGCTCTCTCCTTTCTGATCTGGTGGAGCCCAACTGTTGTAACTAGGAAGTGTGACTGTATGGTACAAGTATGCGTGCAAGTTTATGCAAAGGAGTTGTGAACGAGCTCGGACTTCCATTGGAAGAAGAAGGGGTTGGATGTAAAGGTTTGGAGATGTGCTGCTTTAGGCAGCAGCTTGGCAGTTGAGTTGTTGCTGCACCGGGGGCACACGTTGTTGAGTATCTGAACAAGCTTGCCAGAGTTCTCCTGGAAATGCAAAATCTATTTTAAAACATGTTTCTATTAATTTATTTCTTTTTGAGAAGAGTTGGAGTAACATCCTAGAGCTTATCTGCAAAGCTGGTTATGCCAGTCATGGCCAAATACGCTTCCTACAGGTTAAGCTTTGCCACTGTGCATCAGTGCTAGATATCCTCAGGGCTGAGAACAAGAATTTGTTCTCTGGCCTGTTCCCAGGGCTTCATCCCTGCTGATCTTGCTGATGAGGACCACAGCTGACCAAATGAGAGAAGGATCTTCTCGGCAAGCATGGAAGTGACAAAGGTTGAGACAGGAGTGGTGGGAACTGTGGCCCATGTGTGTCTGTGGACTCGTGTGGGAGGGCTCAGTTGGTTTCCCCATCAGGGACATGATTTGGGATCTTCTGTGAGTTGAACTGGAAATTCCAAGTCTGATTTGTCAGTATGGCTGTTTTTTTCCTGCCCTACAAAAATAAGCTGTAAATGAAGAATGTGTGAATGCAGGGTTTATTTCAGTGAAGACATGCAATGTTTCTGGGGCTGGTCATTTGCTTTAATATAGACAGGTTGCAGTCACAACTGACTTGAACGGGAGCCTGTAACTGAACTGGCAGCAGGGAACCTGCTTCATAGTTGAGCTGCCAAAGGTCTGAGATGGACCCTGCCTTGTGCCAGGGCACTGTGCTGCTCTCACAGCACCTGGGATGGAGTCCAGGAGCTTCTTGTCCATGGCGCTATTTCCATACAGTAAATAGAAGCTTTCTGGGAAGGTTTGTATTGGGTTTCCCTCTCAAATCTGATTAGTACTCTGACTTCGGCAGTGAAGCTTTGACTGCCCAGCATTCACGTCCTTAGAGTAATGTTGTGCTGGCATGTCCTGAGTCTTTGAGACCCAAACCAAACACAACGAACCCTCTGTGGTGATGTTCTTCAAGGGGTTGATTGTCCACACTGTGGAGCAATGCACTAAACTGCAGATGTAATACTGGGGTCAAAATTTTGCTATCCCTTTGGGCATTGCATTCGAGAGATGTGGGTTTAGCAACCAATATTGGTTGCTTCATGGCAGCTGAGCTGGTGAAGATGAAGGTTGGGTCATCTTCGTCCAAGCTGGCAGGAGCTGCTGCTGCTTTACTGCCCAGCAGGAACATTGACTCATATGCCAGGAGAACAAGCAACTGCTCAGTCAGTGTTACGCCCAGAGAGGTCCACAGGTCGACTAAGCTGAGTGTCCCTGTTCACCATGGGTTACAGCATTCTCTGCATTTGCAGCAGTCTCACAGCAATAGTTTCTTCCAAATTTCTACCCATAGTTAAAGTCCAAAAGCTGCCACTGTGATGTGCTGGAGGAAGAGGCTATTCCCAGTACTTTGGATATTGCAGAAAAGATAATTCTGAACAGAACTTGCAAGTGATCCTGTGAAGTAATTTTGCCCAGTGCTTCAGAGGACCAAGGTAATCTGTATGTGCTAGAAGAAAAGTTCCCTCAGTCCCAAGTATGGCAGTTGTTTTAGATGACTGAGTTTGATATGCTTTGGTCCATGTTAGGAGTCAAAGACAGACAAAGACCCTTGGAAATCTCTTTAAAAATAAAATAAAAGTAATCACAGAATGGAAACGCAATGAGAGAATTCTGTCTGGTACCTTCCCTACGTGTGCACTTGCACTTACTCTGCCAGGATCAGCCAGAGCCCAGCTAATAACATAAGCCCTTCACTCCCCCCTTAGAGATACTAGCAAGTTGGATGCCCAAGAAATCCTACCACAAGTTTGGTATTTTGTCTCCAGTAGTTATCCCTTTCTACCTCATACATAAGCATATCAAGCTGCTTTTTAAAAACAGTTTGGACTCTTTCTGGAGGACAATTTCAGTCATTAGCTGCAGATGTTCTTTCGGTTGCCAGACCGTGGTGATTTCATGACAACTGTGTAGCTGTTGATCTGTCATCTTCAACGTGTGTGCTGCTACGCGCTCTGCAATGCCTGTTTCTTGGAGATGTTTCAGGGCGTGATGGTATTCCTGCCCTGGCGTGCTTTGAGCTAGGCAAGCAACCAGCCTCTCCTACCCTTTCCATGAAACGAATGCTCTGTTCCCGCTGATGGCAAGTTATTTGCGATGACTTTGGAGTTTGCTGATGGCTTTGCATGGGGCAGAAAACAGGGGCAGCAGGACCAGGCTGATACCTCCCACTTCCCCCTTACCCTGGGGTGCCTCCCAGGGCAGCAGCACCAGAAGCAGACCCAAGCTGTGCTGGTGCAGCATTTGATCAGCCACAAACAGAGATGAGCATTGCATCACTGATACAAGGGCGGCATTAAGCAGCTTCCACCTTATCAGCAAAAAATCTTGAGTCCTGCTGTAGTGGAGAAATTGTGGCATCTTAAGGCATTGCAGGTCAGTTTTCTCTGGGGTGAGACTTAAGGCAGACAGAGAGCAGCGTTGGCTCTGGCCATAGGCTGCGCACAGATGGCTGTGAAGCTGGAAAACTTGTAGTTTGGTGTGCTCTGACACCTTGCAAGAGCCAAGAGGACCCTTTGGTGTTTTTGTGTGGCACAGTCAGATTTTGTATGCAGAACTGGTGCATAAGTTCCTTTCTCTGGGAGCTCCGAGGGAGGAGGAGTTAATGGGGATGAGGGCAAGGGAAGAAGATAGCTGGATCTGCGTTGGGGCTACTGGCTGATATTTTTGCAACAGTCTTCTGTTACCCAGCGTGAGACCGTAGGGATTAGCCGGGCAGACTCTCAGGCTCCTTCCGTACTGAAAACCTGCCTGCCCTCTGTGCAGAAGTAGAGCTTTTTTTCCAAGGACTTTCAAAATCAGTGGACTTGGGAAATTTTTGTTGAGAGACTCCATGGTGCTTATTTCTTTAGCAGAGAAACTTTGTGTTTGCCCCTAGTTCTGGGTCTTTGAAAGTATGAAAAAACTTGTATAACCTCCAAAAGCATCATGTCTGGTGTAGTAGCTTAACGTGACTGAAAAGGAAGGTAAGGAGATGAACAGAAAAAAAACTAAGAGGAGATAAAAATGGCATTCACTGTCTCTGAAAATCTAAATGTATTTGGAGTTACCTGTTTGGACTTCTAAACCTGTTTTAAGAACCATGGTGTAGCTGAGCAGCATGGTAGCATGCACGCATGTCCCTCAGCCTGGAGCTAAGAAAGAAATACTTCAAGGGGAGAGCAGAGGTCACAGACACAGAGCTGGGCCAAAGGAATGGGAAGAAGTTTTAAGGCAAGCCGGTAAACTTTCAAGCTCATCAAGAAAGCTGAGTTGGTTTTGTAGGGGTAAAAGGAACTTCCATTGCAGAATGGCATAAGGATTTTTTCCTTTCTTTTAAATTTTCATGTTTTCTTACCAGTCAGGTGGTTAGCTGATGCATTTCTCATTTTCACTAATCAGTGTTATTAATAAGATTTCAGAGCCTTAGAACTGACATTAGTAGACTTCTGTGGATAATTTCAGTTACAGTTCTTGCTTGATTATTGCACTCTGAGCGTATTGCCAGCCTGCTGTGGTGGCTTTTTTGTTGTTTTTCAGTTTTTGTGTGCTATTGTAGAGAGAAAACCAATTTAAAAAAATTAAGTCTTATTTAGGAGATTGTGTAAGTTGTAGCTGCTGGTGTGAGGGGACACCAGGTCTTGTGAGACTTGTGGTGAAGTCCAGAGCTGGCAGCAGTGTGCCCATGGGGAATGCACAGTGCTGCCAGCCAGGACCCGCAGTGGGAGAGAGCAAGGCTGGAACTTTTGTTTCTCTTGTTTTGTCTCCACAGTGTTGGGTTAAGTAGTTTTTGTGCACTTCTCATTCCTTACTCAGAGTCAAAAATGTCCCATGTTTTTTGTATCTGAGGTTACGTTAAATTGAAATGTGTCTATAGCACATACAGTGTTTTTTGAGAGCTAAAATAGTCGCCTGGCTCAAGCCCTGCAGCTGGACGATGAGCATCCAGAGTTTCCTATCTGGTGGATGATGGTTCTTATTCTGGAGGCTGGCATGTGGTGACATGCTCGTGCTCTTTTTTTGCTGCGTGCCTGGCACGCGTGCACATGCTGTGCCATTGATGCGCTCACCTTTGGCACGCCAGATGCTTCCCAGAAACCTGTCTCTGTGCAATTCTGAGTGGGTATGGGGAAGCAAGTGACCTCAAGCCAGGTGCCCCCTCTCTGGGTGCCTTTAAAGCTTTCCTTGCCATATGATAAGGTGAGGCTGTGGAGACAGCAGAGAAGATGGTGTTTGTGCTGGTACGAAGTATGGCTGCCGTCCCGTATGGCTGTAATGTGTTGGGCGGACTTAACGTGGCTCATACCGGATCAGATATAAACGTCCCAGAAAAAGTCAGAGGTTAATACCCATCTCCATTGGCTTGGTCAGCAGTGGTGGAGAGGGACATGGCTGGTTTTGGCCCTGCTGCTGGCCACGCACCTGCTGCCCATCCTTAGGTCACCACTGTGCCTGAGAGAGATGCGTTTGCAGGCTCTTCTCCAGGTGCTCAGTGCATCGTTGTAGGGAGCCCTGTGCTACCTGTGGCTGGTGTGGTGTCAAATCCCCCTTAAGCAATGCTTGGTTTCCCCTGCCTGTAATTTGTCAACTTTGAAGATAAAATGGTCAGAAACAGCAAGCCTGCAGCTTCCCGAGAGTGTGACAGTGCTAAATTCCCCATGCACATTGCTTTAGTGCCTCCATCACCATAGCCTGCTAGATCGCACGTGCTTGTTAGGAGTGTTGGTGGGTCGTCTTCACTGCTTAAGGAGTTGGAGCTTTGCCATGATCTGCCCCTTATATCAAGCAACGGATCTGTACCCAGGACTGAAGTGTGGTTACTCCTGGTGTGACCCTGGGTTCACTGCAGGCAGGGGTGAGGAGGGGGCAGCAGCTCTGCATGGAGAGGCAACGGGCTGCAGACATTGCTTCTTGCTCAGGTTGCTCTTTCAGAGCGTGAACCGTCATTAGCAGCACCAGTGTTGGGATATTGCGATGTCATCGTACGTGTCCTGTCCTGCTCTGGGTAGGCTTGTTTGCTGTAGATATGTAATGCTGCCTGCTTTACCAGGTCTGGTATTTTGCTGTGGTGGCAGTGGTCAACAGCTGGTCCCTTGTGGGAAATCACCTGGGCATGTGCAGCTGGACTGTGTATTATAAAATACTACTTATTATGAGCAGATTTAATGCAAACCTTCAGCTTTCTGGGGACGGAAACAACGTCTTCAGTCTTAAGAGTGTTACTTGTTACCACCAAACTCGCATGATAGAGCTGTTCTGTTCAAGTAGGCTTTTTATAACAGTTGGCAAGAAATGCCCAAATAGTTTCTGTTGTAGTTTTAATAACAGCTGGAGGAAACTAATACTCCTTATGGTACCCTGATCTCCTCTTTGCCTGCCAGGTACCAGTGCTGGTTCCCTTGCTGGTCTGTTGATCTGTGCCTTCTGGTGAGACTGGTTTGTGAAATGATGGATCCTGACATGACGGGATTGCTCTATATTCAAAGCAACGCAGTCTAAAGTTTAATCTAAAAAATTCATTTTATTTATGGTTTTAGAGTTAATACTGAAACATAAAAGGTGATTCTTAACAATGATGTGCTTCTTTGACTTTCAGCGAATGAATGAGAACTGGTCTCTTTTGCTTTAGGCTTTCAGGTAAGCTTCTGTGAAAAGGCACAAAATAAGCTATGTGTTTTTTTTAGTATTATCCTGCTTTTTTTTAATCAATCTTGGTACTGGAAATTTGCTTTTTTGTCCAAATAACCAGCTGCAGCATTCCTGCTCCTAAGACAGCCTATGTTTGTTTTTCACAGTGCTAGTGAAGTAAGAGCTCAGTTAAGACTTTTTAAAAGGTCAATAATTGTTGAGGTGGCTTTATGCCTTCTGCTTTACCTGTAACAAAAGAGCAGCACTCTTATCAGTATACAGTTGCGCTAATCATAGATGGAGCGTATGGAGTACTGGGGGTTTGCTGCTGGCTAAATTGCTATGAAATACCAGCTGGGTGGGATTCGGCAGTTTGACTTGCACTTGTTAAAACTTCTGCTGAATGAAGACCTGACTTCTTAGGTGCTTTTACAGAGCAGAGAACAGTATCTGTCATTAGCTTACAGGTGAATACCTCAAATTTCTATCTTGGGTGTGGGCCGCATGGGCACTGGATCCTCTCATGGGCCACTTCTGGTCCTGCCTCTTCGTGAGAAGCGAGAGCAGGCAGAGAGGTCCGAGATGTTGTTCCCACAGGCAGCGCTGAGGGTGCCCAACACTGCCAAGCAGCCCCTGGGACTTGGGCAGCTCTGTAGGATTTATCTTTCCATTTTCTGTCGTTGGCTTAGGCTGTGCATCACTCAGACATCCAGTCAGAGTACCCTCTGCAGTAAGGTGGGAGCTGTATTAGAAACCAAGTCTCTGCATGTTTGGTTGGTTGGGGTTTGTTTTGTTTTAATTAAATCTGAACTGTAGAAATCATGCGACTGCATTTCTTGCAATTTGCATTTAGATTTTTTTTTTGTTTGCACTTAATATGCATATTTGTTACAGTGATTCTAATATTTAGAGAAATGATTGTACATGTTTTTAAACAATTGGTGTATTTGGGTTTTATCTCTGTCTATTTTGTGACCACTGCTCAGACATATTTCTTTTGAGATATTGTATATAGGAAATGCTTTGTTGGTCGTAGCTTTTCACAGAGTGATGCTTTTCTGTCTTGAGCTGAGAAGGACGTATGCTCCAGTGTTACAGTGCAGAGTGAGCCTGTGTGTCAGAATTGCTCTGTAGGACAGGGTTGGAAAACACGTATTTATTCTTCAATAATTTTCTATTAGCACAGGATATACAGATCTTTAGGAAACTTGATGTTTGAAGCAGGAATTTCAAATCTCTTTTGCAAGCTAGAGCTGTGTGGCAGGATTGGAGTTAGACTTGTAGACCTTTGTGGTAAATCCCTGAGATGACAGTGACTGCAATGTGAAAAGAGGTGGAAGAAAAGCATCTGCCCAGACAGAGTGGAGTGGTGGAGCTGTGTTAATGGCTCTGCAGGTGAGACAGAGTAAGAGATGGGACTTCCAGCTGGGAACAGCTGGCACGTGATGTTTCATAGGAACCTTGGCAGCTGAAGAAGGTTGATTAATATTTATTGAGGACAATGGCTTGCTTTTGTGTCAGTCTTTTTGCCAATTCCCAGTTGTCTGGCATGTTAAGAAGACTGTAAATGCTTCTGCAGGGTTTTAGTTACTTCCCCAGCAGTGCTTTTCATCTGAAGCTGGAATCTTCTGTCAGCCATAGACAGTCCACGTGCGTTGGAGGGGTTGAAATCTGGTACAAAACAAAAAATCGTCAGTAAATGATGTTGGGGGGTGGGGGGTGCAAAAAAAAAAAAGGCTATGTCATCAGAGCATTTTGCAAAGTGAGGTTTTTTCCAGAGCTTGGCAGCTGGGTCTGATGGTAGGTAATCCCTGAAGCAAGCTGGTAACGAATACAGTCTTAGGGAAGAGAATTTGTGGTTTTCCCATTGCAGGAGTGGATGGGCTCTGAGGCTACTGTAAGCTGAGCACCAAGTAACCAGTGAATCTTTTCTGAACAGCTTGGTTGACTGTGTTGGTTATCTGAAAGCATAGGATAAACACATGAACCGCTTTGCTGGTGGCAGGAGAGGACTGTGCAGCATGCCTACTAGCAACACTGTGTCAGGGCTGCTGCTGTAAGGACTTCAAGAGAGGAGGCAACAAAAAACCCTCTAGCCTCACTGTGGATTTCTGACATTGGTAGTTTCGTAATGAAAATTTGTTAGTGTTGCCAGCTTGCGGTTTGTCCTACAAGCAGCAGTGTGCTGCAGCCTGAGGGGATGGGGCTGGTGGTTTTCCACCTGTGGTTTTGGAGGTACATGCTGTAAGCTCCCCATGGTGGCGTGGTTGGTCACGGACCCTGTGCAGGGGCTCACGGTGAGTAAGGCTGTAAAATACTTCCATTGAAATTGTTTGGCCGACTCCTATACCTGGAGGTAGGAATGCAAGCGGGTCAGACCCAGGAGGCTGAAAGGCATTAGAAAACCCCTCACACTCTTCCCCTGCTCCAGCGGGGGGTCCCTCCCATGGGAGACAGTCCTTCACAAACTTCTCCAACGTGAGTCCTTTCCATGGGCTGCAGTTCCTCACAAACTTCCCTGGCGTGGGTCCTTTCAGCGGGCTTCAGTTCTTCCCAAACTTCCCTGGCGTGGGTCCTTTCCGTGGATCGATCTTCAGTCACACACTGCTCCAGTGTGGGCTTTCCCATGGAGTCATGGCCATCTTGGGGGCGTCTCTGCTCCCCTCCATGGGCTGGGGGGGGACAGCCTGCTGTCTCACCACGGTCTGCAGGGGCATCCACCTCCTCAGGCGCCCCTCCTCCCCCTCCTTCCTCACTGACCTCGGTATCTGCAGAGGGGTTCCTCTCACATTACAATCCCCCTACTCACTACCAGTTCCCCTTCTTAAATCTGTTCTCCCAGAGGTGCTACCACAGTCACTGATTGGGTCGGCCTTGGCCAGAGGCGGCTCCGACTTGGAGCCAGGGGAGCTTCCAGTAGCTTCTCACAAGAGCCACCTCTGTGGCCCCCTTCCCTGCTACCAAAAAAAACGCACCACACAAACCCGTAACAGTTTTATTCCAGGGAACGTTTCACATGCTGCTAAGGGAGAAGAGCGAGTGCCTCCTTGCATGGTGTGGGGTTGTTGGCCTGGTTTTCTCGCTGCTTTGGAAATCTGTGTAAAACGTGGTCAATAGGCTGTTTCCCAGCATTAGTCATTGAATCACAGAATGGTTTGGGTTGGAACGGACCTTCGAAGACTGTCTGTTCCACCCCCTCTGCGAGGGACAGGGACATCTTTCACTAGATCAGGTTGCTCCAAGCCCCATCCAACCTGACTTTGAACACTGCCAATGATGGAGCATCCACAGCTGCTCTGGGCAACCTGTTCCAGTGTCTCACCACCCTGATCACAAAACTTTCTTCCGTACATCCAGTCTAAACCTGCCCTCTTTCAGTTTAAAACCATTGAAGGTATAGATGAAAGATCTAAATTTTGTCGGCAGTAAGTTTAACCTAACACGGTAAGGTGCTGGGCCTCCGGGGGGGGGGGGCCTTGTCCAGCCTGCCTGGGTGGGTTTGGGGGGAGTTTGCAATGAGCAGTGGGGGCCAGATCCAGGGACTCTCCTACCAGCACAGCCGCAGCCAGAGCAGCCGCCTGTGCCGCAGAACGGGCAGCATGTGACAGCCTGGAGAGCTGCTGAGAGAGGGGACAGTGGCTTTTGTCCCTGTATATTTTAACCAGTCAAATTGAGAAGTGCGCTATTAGGAAAGTACTCAAGAAGATTCTTTTGACAGGGAAAATACCTGATTTCTTCCTAGCAATAATTATTTGCAGGAAAGACAGATTTTGATGTTGAGTATTTTCCATTAAAAATACTGTTGACTGTTAACGTAGTGACAGTGTGTTTGCTTGAATTACCTCCTAGATTATATTTTAATTGTAGTTTTCTCTTTAAACCACATTTTAAAGTGTTAGGAGTATATTAGCTGACTTTGTGCATGTTACATGCAAATGTCACATTTATTTTGAAAGAGAGGATGATGGAAGCATTAACACGTTTGTGAATTCTCTTACCCACTTAAAGACTTTCTGTTTCACAGGCAAACTTTGTAGGTCGTGTTTGCCAGCTATTAATGAGAATGACAGGAGATACTGTTTTTTATTTAATTTATTTTTTCAGGTCTGCAGTCAGTGCTCAGTAACTGTGGGTAGCGAAACTGGTGATGCTTGCAGCGGGCAGGAGGGGTGTCACTGGATCTGGCACTAGATGGCATGTACCTGTTGCCCTCTCCCAGTAAGTGATGGTTTCTGCTGTGGATCCAGTTTTTTGCCAGAACATCATCTAGTCTTTAATCTGAAGGTGTTTTTCTGTGCTGAGAAGGGAAAAGGCTGTTGCTGTTCTCCATGCAGGAAGATCACAAGTGTGCAGCGGAGGGGGATGCTTTGCAGATCCTCTCTTTGTTGTAAATGAAAAGAATGTAACACAGATGTCTGAATTTCTCTTATAAACCATAGAGAAGTTGCAGGATCTGATCCTCAACTCTCTACAGCTCTTCCATGGAAGAACAGCAGCAAGTATCTCAGTTCAGGACAGCAGCTTTGCCTTATTGAATAATTTGACAAAACTGCATGCTGTCAGGTGGGGCATGAAGTCTGTTGATTTTCTGTTGAGCTGTATTTGAGAGACCATGGCAGTAAGCAGTCAGTTTATTAATAAACTGTGAAATGAGGGGGAAAGGTTGCAATGTGACCGGCTTCCCACTGTCCTAAAAAGAGCATCTTTTTGCTAGCAGCTTCTGCTGTGCACATGAGGGTGCAGCTAAGCGAGGCAGCTGAAGGCAACACTGAACCTCCTGTGGCTTGAATCCCCGTCCCTTTCCTGTGGCTTTTCTTGCCCAGGCAACAGCCCAAGCGATTTCTCTGTTTTGCTGTAGCTGGGCTCCTGCCTGCAACCAGCATCTGCCCTCTCCTGAGGGTACACTGTTCCCAGGGATACTTCTTTCCCATTTATGTTTTGCTGGCAAGTCCGTGAAGCAAAAAGGAAAGGCTGAGGGCCTGTTCTTTTGTATTTTCTTACTGTTTCTTTTGGGGTTGCAAACCTCAAAACCGAAGTTTGTTTCTCAGACTTGATATTAAGATCGCTTCCCAGTGTAATTTTATTTCTCCTCCTAAGAAGCTGTGTAGCATTAAAGGAATGCCATGAACCAGTACATTTTTGTAGACTAGCTGTTTCAGTGCTTTGGCTACTTTCTTAAAAAAATACTGTGCGTGTGTGCAATGACATTTTTTAGAGTGAGAGCCATTGTATTTCCATGTCAGCAAGAGCTGTGCTTTTATTAGACTTCACTTCAGCTACTTTCTCTGGTTTTATTTTGATAATGAATCAACTTTGTGTAACTTTTCATGCTTTTGAGCACCAGCTTGCTAATCTTTCTGAAGCAGTATTTACCAAATCATGTGTTGGGTACAAAGTGCCCTTCAAGGGACATGTGAGACTTAAATGTGGAATAAAACATCATGTTGTCTAAAAGCAACAAAAGCATGCATGTTATACAGTTTACTGCGTATCCTGTACTTGGCAGGTCGTATTTACGGGGTTTAATGGGTACTATATGTGTTGTTCAAGAGTATTCTGAGTAAAAGAGGAGGGTAGCGTGCTCCCAAGAAAATGGAGAAGGATGAAGGAGAGGACCCTGGTGCAGGACCAGTGAGTAGGTCAGTAAGGGTGACATTTGCCAAAGGGCCAGTTCTTCATTCTGCAGGTGAAACGTGCTCTGGCACCAGGACTACAGGCAGGGGTCCAGGCACTGAGCTCCCAGCTGGGTCCTAGTCCAGAGTAGGGTTAGGTTTGCATCACTGGCCCCTTTGATGATGAGGAACCAGAACTCAGATTTAATCATCTCAGTGACAATTTTCATATGACCTATAAATGAAGACAGATATAGCTTTGAGAGACTTTTGTCAGAAGATATTCCTGACGCATACTTTCTTTACTAGTATAGATCAGAATAGACTTTTCAGGATACTGACCTTGGGTTTTTTTAATACCAATAATTTTCTCTTATACCATGAATCTTAACATATAGGGCACCAGAAGTTAATGTGCATATGATTTTTCTTCTTTTGTAACCAATATGTAAAGCTAAAGCTGTGATGTTCCAAAAAAAGTCTGCTTTATGCTTTTAATTGCTGGTGAAATTACTGTATTATATCTTTCTGATTGAATAAATTTGGGCAAAATAAGAAATGGAAGCAGTCCAACTATCAGATATGAGGAAATAAAAAAAAAAAATTAAAAAATCAAGAACAACTCAAAGGAGTCTTATCTAATTAGCTCATAAACAGTTGTTAAAACTGGCTTATTCAAATCCAATATCCTTTCAATTTTAGATATGTATTTTATAATTTGGGGGAAAGTTGCCTGCTTTAACAAGACTGGTTTTGCTAAATTTGCAAAACTGACCTTATTAAATTTTGGGACTGTGTTTAAAAACAGAATCACACATTTTTTTGAAAATCTATTAAAAAAAAAAGTGTTGTTTTTTTTTTTTTTAAGTAAGCAATGTGGATTACAGTGCTGTCTGCTATAGCCCAGGAAAAAGAACAAAACAGATAAATGGAGATCTGGTGAAGTTTCAAAGTGCTTTGGACATTTGAATATGAGAATATGTGGGACATTTGAATGTAAGAATATGTGAATATTTGAATGTGTGGAACAGTTCAATGGTATTGTTCACTGTGTCTGCTGATGCAAGATTTGATACTCATCAGGTTAAACTAGCGAGGAGGCAAGTTAAAAAAAACCAACCCAACCCAAAGGGAAGTGGTTCTTTTTGCACTGGGTAATTAGGCTGTGGAAACTGTGGTACACAGTGTTGCGGGTGTTAAAAATGTAGACATGATGAAGAAGAGTGTGGACAAGCTCTTGGAGGGAACAGTCCAGTACTGCTATGTACAGGGAGCACCTCTGGAGAGGAGGTGGGTGAATACCTGGCTGGGAGGGTACTGCGAAGCAGGGTGTACATTTGCCCAATTGTGTATGGTGCCCTGAACCCTCACGTAAGCCATGGGGAGACTCAGTAGTGAGGTGGGACATTTGCTCTGGCAAGGTACAGTTGTTCCTGTGTTGAGTGAAGAAAGTGCTCCCCACCCCACATCATTTCAGTAAAGGATGGGATAGACATACATGCCAAATTGGGTATAAGCCATCTGCCCCTTGGCATCGAGCCAAGTAAAAAGGCACACCGCAAATCCCATCGCACCTTCTGATTTGGTGGGGTGGGATAAAATCCTGATGTTGATTAATGGGTGCCTGTCTTGAAGACTGTTAGCTGGAATGCTGTTGACGGATGGAAGTGAGTCCTTCAATGATTGCTAGATTTTTTTAGGCAGTTCCTAATGGCTGTATTAGTAAAAGAATGACACTGAAAAGCTCGAGTGCTGGATGGCATGCTAAATTCTGATTTCCATTAGTGAACATAAACTTTATTTCAGTTCTTAATTGATTTTAATATTTTTAACTTAAACACAAAATGGTGGAGTCTGTGATTTAATTCAGCAGAGAACTCTGGTGCAATTGTTGTATTCCTCAGTGAGATTAAATTTACCATTTATTTTAATTCATGTATGCAGCTGTATTGGGATCTTTTAGTTAAATGGCTTCTTTTGCTTAATGTTCAGAAGTGTCAACAGTAACTAGGAATATATATTTTGGAGGGAAAACAACATTTTGCAACATAACACAGCTCATTTATAGATGCAACCAGGACTAAAGTTGGCAGTTCGCTGGAGGCAAAGCGTGAAACATATCTGCTGGATGTATCGTGGTGAGAGGACCACTTGTAAGTTAGAAACAGTTCATTCTAGAAGTGTCTTGGGGTTTCTCAAGTAGCAGCAGAATAAAGCTGATGTGATTCTTACCAGCTTTTTTCCATAAATTAGGAATTTGAATTATTTGCTGTAATTTATAGCCCTGCTTGTTCAGACTCTGTTTTGTTGTCCTTGAGCCTTGGAAGAAGAAAGTTTCAGTAGAGAGAGAGATGGCTAGAAGTGGCCATGACTTGCACAAGTAAATGTTACTTCTCACAGGCACTGGGTGCTTCTCATCTGAGTTTTCAAAAGTAAGTAATGAAAATTAGGGTGGATCTGCATCTCCAGACAGTCCCCCGCCCCTCCTAGGAATACAAAAACCTTATACTAGGAAGAGAAGAATGGCAGTTTGATCCTGACTGGCATCGTTCACAGACGTGGGACTTCTAGATAAACACAAATTCAAAACAGCATGTGCGTGGCTTGCACTCCCTGGGCTGGATTTATAAAGTGCCTAGAAAGTGTTTCTCTATGGGAGAGGGAAGCCATGGGGAGTATTCAGAAATTACCAGCCAGAGGGACCTGTAACTTGTGGGCCAGGTGCTCCAGAACCGTTTTGTTTCTCCAGGGATGTTGAAGCCTTCCATCTCCTAAGCAGTTGGGAGTTGTTGGTGCTGAGCAGCAATACCAGCGTGCCCATTGCAATACCTGCTGTCCCATGTGCTCTCAAGGGTCTTGAGGGTCAAAGTGGCATCCTGCCCATTTCAAGATAGTCTGGGAAATGGTGGCTGCATCAGTTAGGTTTTGATGAGCTACACAAAGTGTGTTTCCATGTTCATGCTGAGCAGTTTGCATGGTGATGAGCTTTCAAGGCCATGGACTGTGTGATTCCCATGTGCTCCTGTGCCCAGAGCAGTCTAGCACTAGGAAAATGCAAAGGAAAAAAGAATTAAGAAACAGCAGTCTTAGAGGGACGGCAAAGTGAAATTTCTTGTAGAGGTAGCTGGTTTGGTGGGTTACAGCTATCTGTTTTGTGCATTGATTTAATACTCTGGTTCCAGGGTAACTGAAAAATAGTGGTGGTGTTAAAGGAGGCTGTGTTGCTTTTCTCACCCCTTCCTGTGCTAGCTCGTAGTGTGAGCAGCTGGCAGTGAGGGTGGTTGGGGTAGCAGTCTGGGTTAAAACTAACCTGGGGGAAAAAAAAGTCAGGGTTGAGCACCTGTGAGAAAAGGCAGGGCTGCTGCTTCTGGGGGTAACCCAGGTATGAAGCAATTGGAGATCCTGCTGTGCTGGTTCTTTGCAATGACAGGTCTTCCTTTGGCATGACATTACAGTGCCAAGCACAGTAAGACCCAAGTCCCAGGGTCAGGGCCTGCAAATAATGCTGCAGGATAAATACATAGTATTAAAAAGCACTTTTTTACAGTAAAAAAAGAAGGTGTAGTAATAAAAAGGCAACTTGTTGCCATTGAAGTTCCTGCACTGGGGAAGGAATGGGTTTGTGTGTCCTTCAGGCAAGTGCATGTCAAGGAGCAGAACGCTTTGAGCTGGGTGGCAGAAGGAGAGCAGAGCTCTTTACAGAAGTTACACCTCCTGACTGTGATTCATATGCTGGAACCAAGGTCTTCAGAGGCTCGGTTTTGTCCTAGCTGGAAACACTGAGATTTTACTCATCTGGAACCACACAGAAAAGGAAAACCACAAAACCATCAGCTTCCTGCTTTGCAGGTTAAAGTGATGCAGCTCTTCATTTCTTTATACTCTTACTTTCTGCACGGTGTTTGCTCTCATTAGGAATGGCTATATTAGGATCAGTAGCTATATTTTCTTATATCCACTAACCGGATGTGAGCTCTTTGTTTAGAGTTGCATCAACTGATACACCAAAGCTGTAGTCTGTAGTATATTGATGCAGATGTTTGTTGCTGCAGATGTCTTGGCTGTTGGTTCGGAGTCAGAGTTTGTTGTGTGCAAGCTATCCAGTTCTTCCTTTGGGAAGAAATTTAAATGTTGTAACACTTCCATCTATATTATCTTTGCTAACAAAAATGAAGATTTCTGCCACATAGGTAAATACCCACAAAAATTATGAGAGCAGCCAGCTGTTGGCCTGTTAGAGGCAATTCCAGCAGTCTGCCAAGCTCTTGAGGGTGGCAGCACTTTGACCAAGTCCCTTGTTGCATCCAGTCTTCAGCTGAGGCATGGAAGAGGTTTGGTACCTGCTGCTTGCTGTCCTTCCAGCACAGCGGCAGAGCAGCGAGGTTCACTCCTGGCATTTGAGGTGTTTTGGTAGTGAATGAAAACATTGGGCAAGAGTGCCATCACCGTGCATCTTTCTGAAGAGGTTTTGATGCTGCCAGGCTATTAAAACTACAAATTCTGTTGGAAACACCAATTGTTAGACATTGCCCACCATGTCTCAGCAGTGTGAAATGGGGCTCCTTCGTATGCTCTTCGATGTGCTATAGCATATTACTAATTCATATTGAAGGTTTCAGAAAGACAGCATAAAGCTTGAATTTTTATGAGTGCACAAGATGTTCATTTTTTTTTCTGTAAGAAAAATGTGAACCCAAAAGCTGGTGTTAGCAGTGCAGTGGTGTTATGTTTAGTAAGGCCTCTAAGTGCTCATTAAAAGTGCGTTATTTTGGTGATGAGAAATAATTGGACTTACAGATGCGTTTGGCTGTTTCTGCTGGTTTTCAGCACGAAGAAGTGTTTGAACAAAGTAATGAAAAGTAAAAAAGTTTAAGATTTTTTTTTAGATTTTTTGCTTTTTTTCATTCCTTGTGGTGTGAATTTTCCTTTGTTTTTCCCTCTTGAATACCTTGGAAAGCAAAGTAGTTATGGTGCTCAGACATGAGCTATGACATAGTAGCAGGACGCTCGCGACCGTGGTGAAGGCGTGCTGGGCAGACCCTAGCGCTGGGTCATGTATGTCCATTGCAGCATTCTATGAGACAGGGCAGGAGCATATGTGGACCCGGTGGGGACAGTCAGACGCGTTGTGTGGCCATGGTGGGGTCTGTGCTGCTGCTGCGCTGGATGGGGCCATGGAAATACAACAAACTCTGGTTGTGTCTCAAATGCAAGTGCCAGGGAAGGACCTGTGCGACAAGGGGAGAGGGTGGATGGTGACAGGGTGTTGGGCATGGGTGGCAGCTCCTGTCTGTTCTGACAGCCTGCACGTAGCTGAGCTGCTGGGTTGGGTTCATGTTGTGCAAGCTGCCTTCATGTCCAAGGGCTGGAGAGCCAAGCGTTGGGTTGAGTTGTGTGAACTCCTACCAGCCTGGTGTGACGGAGTCTGACAGCTCACAAGGAGACAAGAGGATGGGATAGGATCAGGGAAGTGAAACCCAGTGACGGTTATTATATCCAGGGATACCATGGTTGGCAGAAGAGGTCCTTGAGCTGAAAGTGGCTGGAGGCTGAGAGAATATCTGAAGGAAGGATGTCATGGGGTTGGTTATTGCTCTCTTCACTAGCATTTTCTTGGGGGCATGGTGAAGTGCAGGATGCTGTGCTAGATGGACCACTGCAGCTGTTCTTGTGCTCTGTGTCTTTGGGTCTAGCCCTTACCTCTCGAATTAAAACATCTTTTTCTGATATTCTAAATTGGAGATATACAAAATTAGATCATTGCCTGTCTACAGATACCGCTTTTGAAGCTTAGCATAAAATTGCCTTGGATTTAGTGTCTAAAAGTTGTCTGAAGAAGGAGTTAAAAAAAAAAAAGTACTTTCAAATACAACTAAAAGCTTTATATGTTCTCTAGACTCGTGTTTTGATTTCTTGCTTAGAAGTTGTACATACCTCCATTATAATTCAGCAGAACTAAGCAAAAATGCTTTTTGGGACCATGTGTTCCTAGGCATTTTTAAGATCCAGACTAAAATCTTTCCCAATGTAACAACGCGGCTAGATAAATATATTTTAAAGAACCTTGCAGCTGAGACCAGGCTTTCAGAAAGGCTCAGCTCCTTTTTAAGCCTGTAAAAGCAATGATTAGATGTTCGAAAGAACAGGGCACTTGGGAGCTCACAAACAAGGAAACCGGCTTACGTGAAGCAGATCCTAAATTGAGAATTTGGCTTGGTGTATTTTTAGCTATGCACAGATATCAGGCAATAGTATTTGGAAAAATAAGCATATATTGCAAAGTTTTGGATCCAACCATGGGGATCTGCTGCCCTTGCATTGCAAAGGATTATTTCTTGTGGAAATAGTTGTCAAGTGGAGAAGCAGCCTGATGCTGGGATCAAAGCATTACCCCTGCCCAGTGGAGTCTGGAGCATGTTAAAAACTTGCTCCAGTATGAGTCTCTTCACCACAGCACAAGTTGTTTCCAACATTTTATTTGTGCGAGTTAGTGCAGCTTGAACATTTTCACGCACACACACTTTCTCTGCTTTACCTTTTTAGTTATTCAACCAGTTGGTGACAAGTAACACATGGTGGTAACTATTCTTTTTCCCCTAACTCTGAAGGGTTCCTGAGATGTTCCTCTCAGCCTTCTCCTGCCCAGTTTGACTGGTTGTTGCTTCAAAACAACTTAATCCATTTTCTTAAATATGCTCTATGTGTGTGTGCTCCATGTGGCTTAACAGTAAAACGAGGTGACAGTGTTGCAGTGGTGGCATCCGCGTGTGTGTGCACCATGCACTGCTCTTAAAGGTGAAGCAAGGAGACAGCATTGCAATGGTGGCATCCTTAGGCTAAGGTCTGGCTGGGCATGTGGTGCCAGTGTTGCCTGCCTCTACCTGCCTCATTGACTTGTCCTGTGCTGCTGAGCTGCATTTCGGTTACCTGGACCTCTGCTCAGGGAGAAGGTCGTGTCCTGTCCTGCCTGCTGCCTGTTTGCCTGCAGTGCCATCCGAGCTCCCATCCAAGCAGATGGCCTGTCTTTGTCCCCTGGTAGTGCTTTGCACAGAGGCTGCCAAGGGCTTGTTTTAATGGGAGATGTCAATGTGAGAGTTGCAGCAGGAGCAGTATCTTTCGGGGTCGGTGTAGCCTGGCTGACCCTGTGCCAAAACCACTCGTAGAAAAGCAGCGCTTTGTCAGGCAGCGTCCTCCACATAGATGATACGAGGCTCAAAAAATACCGGTTTGGTTTAACAGGCTTAACAGGGAGAGACAAAGATGAAGCCTCCTGTGCCATGGGGATGTGGAGCAAAATGTTCTGCAGTGGGGGAGAGCAGCACCGGCACAGGGAGGGGCGTCGGGAGGAGGAAGGCAGGGATCGGAGCACGGAAGTCCCTTTCACAGCTTCCCTCTTCCTGAAAGGTAGCAAATGACAACCTGATGAGCAAAGGGCTGGAACCCTCCCGTACAATGGCCCTTGGGAGAAAAGCAAGAGGCAAGACAAGGAGACGTGTGTGGGAGTCAGACACTTCCCTCATTTCTGTTGGCATCTTGGGGAACATTTTTCTTAAATGAGTCCAGATTTACTCTGCTAGTTCCACCTGAGAGATCAGTGAGTCACTGCCCCGTGGATCTCTCTTCTGTTAGAGAGTTCTCAGCAGTTACACTTAGGAAATCCAGAACTGCTGTGTCAGGAGATGCCTCCTGGCTTGGTGGCCAAGGGCTTTCCTCATCCTTCCCTATGGACATCAGGACAGTGATTCCTAACTCCCAGTGCTGTTTCTTGCCCTCAGCAGGATCCACTTGTGGTCTCTTTTGTCTTCAGAATTAAAAAACCTGATATACTAACACTAAGGTGGACAGCATCAGTTGCTCTCCCCCAAATAATTGTGCCTTAAAAATGGAAAAAGCCCCCCTCCTGTCCTCTGGTTCCTGCTTTTCTTCCCAACCTGTGGCTGTAGGGCTCTCAGCAGCTGGGTCCGAGGTGTTTATTAGAGCCGGTGGGATGCAGGCTGTGATTGACATTGCCACTTTTCTGGCATAAGGTATCTAGAGGGATGATGGAAACATACTTGTTGCTTTATCCAAAGAAACTAAATCCTTTCCATTGACCTTAAGCAAAGGCCTCGAGGGCAGATTTTTGTCCTTGCTTTTCATCTAGGTACAATCTCCTGAAATTAAAAGGAAAAAAAATCAACCAAACCCCTCCCCTGTCTTCCTCCCTACAGTACATTTTATAATTCTTGCTGTGCTGTTTCATAATGAGAAAGTACCTGGCACGGCCTTTCAAATAATTTATTATTGTTTTACATCAGGAAGGGCTCCAGGTACCTTGCAATAAATTTCCAAGGGCAGCGTCACCATTTCCTTCTGACAGCTGCTCTGGTACAGTCTCTGCAGGATTATACTGTGGCTGCCTCAAACACGAGTAGCGTGAACATTTTGCAATATTTGTGACTGAAACAAAGTGCTGCTTTGAGAGCAGCCCCATTTCCATAGACATCTGGTCCAACAGCACCTCCTGCATGCTGGCCGGTTGAAGGTGCCTTGGGCAGCTGGACCCTCCAGGTTCTCTCCATCGGTGTTTCAGCAGGCTTGGCATTTGACTGTGACTATGAGCAATGTGGTAAATGTTCTCCAGCGAGAAATTGCCTGAACCCCAGTTTGGGAGGGAAGCTGCCATCTAACACTAGCACTATGCTCTCCTCTCTCGGCAGAGAGCTGCCCGTCGCAGCCTGGCACAAGCACTGCTGTGCATCTCGCTGCGCATGTGCAGCCATGTGCTGTTATGTTCAGCATGCAACACTTGTCCAGGCACAGATTTAAGCTCTTTTACCACAGCTGATGTGCTTGGGAGTTTTGGGTACTTTTACTTGTGCTTGGGACTTGGGTAGTTTTAACTCTGTTTAATGGCTATTCATACAAATGGTATTTCCATGCAGGGTAGTGTCAGGGATAATAAATATTAAAGGTTAATGGTGGATTTTGGAGATTTCAGAGACTTCATTCTCAGGTCTCCTTTGCTGCTGGGAGTTTCTGGTCTGAGGGAACTAATCTTAATCTGATTGCAATTTCTTGCACTTGAAGCCTAACCTACTTTAGCAAGGCTTCATAGTGGAGGTATTTATAGAAGCCGTTGTAAGTGCTGTTGGATGTAGCATAAATCATGTATTACAAGTTGCAGAGGTGAGTGTCTGCTGGTGCAGGGAGCGTCTGTGCAGCTGTGAGCTACCTCCTAGCCTTAAATCAATGAGATGTCCTGCTAACATTTTGTTTAGTACAAATGTTTTACTGTGTAGGGGTTTCATGAAGGTAATGGCCAGTAACCCTTCAAGAGACCTGGCTGATCTGGACTTGAGTGTTCTTGTGCTCCCTAAGTGGAACACACGCGGGGCTGTAGGTGAATTATGGATAAATGCTCTTTCTAATGAGGTGGCTTCTAAAAATGAGCATATTTAGCACATTCCTGCAGTGCAAAATCGTCATCTTGGATTTGAATGCTCTTGGATTATACTAAATTGAAGGTTTTATTGAAGGGCAGTAAATGTCAGTAAGAGACAGACATACTGAAAATACTGTACACTTAAGTTTCTATAGTTACAGTTCTTAAAACTAATAACTCAAACCCCAGGCCACCTCTTTCAGTTTCTGGAATATAACTGCACTATATGCTGAAGTTTTTCATGCTTTGTTTCAGAATTTGACTAGTTTTTTCTTGAAAAATGGTTTGTCTGGAGGGCAAGGCTGGAAACCCTCTTTGTTCCCACATTAGTTGTGCTGATGTTGGAGTACATCCATGAGCAAGACTGGAAAGGAAGGAAATATAACTGCAAGATTGTAGGTTGGAAGGGTCTATGGGAAGGCAGTACTGTGCTAGCAGCAACAGAGATAACGAGCTGTGAATCCTGGGTGCATTCAGGACTTCAACAGCTGTGGGGCTGCAGCTCTGAACACAGGCAAACGTTCCTCAGCTGTCTCTACATCAAAGCAAGCATTTTGTTAGCAGACAAGATCTAACAACTTGGATAGTAAAAGCTGTTGGAAGAACAGAGAGATCTGTGTTGTTGGGATTTTTTTCCATCTCAGGTGAGAGCTGGTACTAGCTTTGCTTTGAGATGCCCTGGAAGAGATCAGACCTGATAGTTTTTTTTCTTACGAAGATAATTTCAAACATTCAACTCCCTTTCTAAATGGAAGAAAATCACCCAACCCATCAGGCCCCTTGACATCCCTTCCTCCCCATTTTCTCTGTCTTTTTGTTGATGTGTTTTAATTTTACAAGGGAGAGGTAAAAAGGCTGCACAGTTCATTGCAAATACTTTGGTCATCCTTCCTGCTGTTTGCTGCCACAACTCATTTTCCTGTGCTTGGTTTTGTTGTTGTTGTTGTTTTTGTTTTGTTTTGTTTCGGTTTTTTTCTGGTTATACTAGAGTAAGGCAATAAAGCACAGACTTGGTTCCTGGCATATTGCTACTCCACAAAAAGCAGAGACTTCAGCCTCTGACCAGAGAGAATATTCACCTTTGCACTATGACAGTCACGCTCACACTGTGACAAGAGGTTGATATTGCAGATTTGAATCAAGTGGAAAGCATTTTGGCAGGGATCAATTAGTATCCCTGCAAGACAGAAACCTTGAAAAAAATCCATTAAACTACTGCTGTTTTGAAAATCTTACTGCTTGGAAAGTAAGCATTTTCTTATGCGTAACCCAAATACCATTAGCAGTGTTGTAGAGGTGTGGCATGCAGGGATGGGGGGTGAGGAAATTCTAGGAAGAAATTAGGATTGCTTTCTCCAACAGGAGATGGCTCCGAGGCTTGAAGAAATCATAGATGTCCTAGGTGAAGTAAAAATAGTAATACAGAATATAACTCTGGATGAATATTTTTGGACTACATATTATCTGCTAGATAGCTATTTCTTCTTGTGTGAAGACTTGGCTGTGGCTGTGGTAAAGGGGCCTCAAAAAGAGTGATGGGACCGTAAATGCAGAGCCAAGTGCTTGGATTAATCCTAGTGATGGATAGCAGCACATAAATAATTACATACTTAACCTAGCATCCATTCACCAGTGCAGCAAGAAACAAATGTGTGCTATGAGCCTGAATTATTCTTCTGTGGCCATTGTGTAGGTGGGTCTCCAGTGCGAGCTTTTCAGGGCTTCCCAGCTGCTTTTCACTGTGTCCGTTTAGGCTATGGTCTATGAAACACCAAGGGATGTGCATTTACGGAGTAGCAGGACACAAGGGATCACTCCCTCCCTCACCTCAGTTCCATGCAGCGGCCCGTTGCTAAAACACCACCACCCTTTTAAAAATTGATTTGAGAACAAGAATACCATCATTTTAAGGCTGCAGTGATTTGAAATAAGGATTGCTATCGTTATGGATAAAAGATTAACTTATTTACAATTAGAAAGCTATTTCAGCTGTCGTCTTCTTCTCTGAGAGCAGCATATCTTGGCATAACAATCTTGTTTCGATTCCCTCAAAACATAAGGAAATAATTCCCTTACCACTTGAGCTCAGCCAAAGCCAAGGCCGTCCTGCGTTCAAATATAGTCTGGATTGAATATAACTATTAACATACAGCTGAACAAATCCACTAGTCAAAATTGGGAAGACCCTACATCAAGAAACTTCATAGTTTTGCGTCTGGTTTTAAGGATTAACCTAATTTATGAAAAAGTGATATGTTCCAAAGTCAGTTTTGGTTTCTTCCAAATCATTACTTCTCCAGTACTCTTTAATTTTACAGTTCTCGGGGAAGTAGATGTTATAGTGGTCGATGATTAGAATTATATTTTAAGTTAGCAAAACTTCTAAAGGACGTTTAATTTACATAAGGTGGATATTTCTGCAGCACATTTTAGGACAATTTTGAACACACAACCTTGGTGGTGGTGGGGGCATTAATGAATTTCAGAAGCAACGTTGACCCTAGGCCTCTATTATAGCAGAACAGGGTGGTCTGAATTAAATCTGTGCATAGCAAAATCACCAGCAAAACCAGTTAGTTTTGAGTGATGTTTCTGCACGAATAGGGGCGCGGAGCTGTCAAAAGTCTTTTTTGGATGAAACTCAAGACTCGTAGAGTATATAGCTGAAGTACTTGATTTTTGAAAGGCTACTGGAGAAGACAGCTTGCTTTGACTCTCATCAGACTTCTAGTTCATTTTAATGTGGTGTTTCATTTACAGTATGCATTTCCACGTGACTTGGGCTGAATGGAAATTCCTGGCATTTCTCAGGATGTTTGTTTCTCCCTGGTCATGTTCCTTGTTCATCGCCTGAGCAAAAGCAAACCATCCTGTTTGCTTTTGAGGGGCAGGTTATGTTTCTGTATTTGCTGGATTTGTAGAAAATCCAGCTCTAGATGGTGGATCGACATCATTGAAACTATGCTTAGAAACCTGCTGAGAGAGAAATCAATAGACTGACGTTTAACAGTGATAAAAAATGTTGTCACAGTGTGAAAACAGGAGGAACCTTGGTGTATAAAGTTTGCAAGTACTAAGAATAGGAGCAGGTTTTGAGAAGAGGAGGTTTTCTGATAGGAGTTTGTAGTTAATTGTGTCGTTTTCACTGTTGGGCCACTTCAAAGACAAATGCTCTTTTAAGTTGTATTAACATTGCTGTTAGAAAGGGAAAATCTTATGACACTGTATTATTGCCCTTGAAAGAAAGGGTAGTGTTTCAGGCATGTGAATAAAACAGAACTGGAAGAATGGTGAATGCTGTAAATCCCTGGACCCAGTCAGAGAGCAGAGTTTATGCTGCCGTAACAGGATGAGTGAGCGGGGGCTGTATGACCGTTATCTGCCGGTACCTGCCCAGCACCACCACCCATGCCGTTCCACACCTGGGGAGAGCGGGCGAGCAGGGGGAGGTGTCAGGCACATGCACATGGTTGGTAAGTGTTGGCACCCCCCAGATCCTTGGCAGTCATGAACTCAGTCTGGTTTTACTCTGTGTAAGAAGGGAGACGCCATCAGGGATGTTGTCAGAAGAGGTCTCGGGAGGTTGGTCAGGCGATGGCGCGGTGTTGTGGCCATGTGACAGGTTGTGCACTCGCGGAGGGTCCTGCCAGGAAACCTCTGGTTCCTCGCTGGTGGCAGACCTGCTTGCAGCCTTATGCTTTGGAGGAGCCTTGCAGGACTTCTCAAGAGACAGACAAGAGATAGAGATTGCTCTGCATCTCTGTTGGCTAACAATATTGTTACAAAGTTAGCTTTGAATAGATTTTTGAAATAGGGGTGGTGAGACACTGGAACAAGTTCCCCAGAGAAGTTGTGGATGCCCCATCATTGGCAGTGTTCAAAGTCAGGTTGGATGGGGCTTGGAGCAACCTGATCTAGTGAAAGAGGTCCCTGTCCGTGGCAAGGGCGTTGGAATAGATGATCTTTGAAGGTCCCTTCCAACCCAAACCATTCTGTTATTCTATGAATATTCCTGTTGGTCCTGCAAAGTCTGGTCTTTCAGAACACTGCAAGTGATTGACATGAAAGATAAGGAGGGGTGATAAGTTCTGCAGGAAGTGATAGACTTTCATTTTGGTTTTGCCACCTTTTTGGTTTCGTTCAACTTCTCCTTTGTTTCTGGGGCATGTGTAAGGGCGAATTGACCTCTTTGGCTTCTCTTAAGTGATTCTTCTGCAGTTCAGAAACTCTTCTTTCTGTTACCTACCCAACAGCTGATCCTTCCTCCTCTGCACGGTTTGTAGCACCGGTACTCACTCAGCAGCAGAGTGCCATGGTTCAGGGAAGAGGGAATGGACGTCAGGATGTGGTGTGTGTGGATGGATAAGTATTGAAATGAGAATGAAATATTACTGTCACCTGGTACTCTGAAACATCATGTTGTTGCTGTGTCAGTGCCTGCCTCTCGCTGTCTACATAGACTTCCTATTGCACTGCCTACTCTAGAAGATTTTGGAGTGGCAAAGTCCGAGCAGGAGGTATGGCTTGCTTATCTTCATGACTATGCTATGTGTATAAATGCAGTCCTTTGTCTCATCTTGCACAAAGTGAGTAATGTTTTGCGTACACGCAAGTAACATAAATAAAATATTCCTCATACTACAGAGCACTGGACTGCCTCAGTGAAGGGCAGGGATGTAGGTTGGTCAGAATTTAGAGATACCAGGCCATTCCGCTGAGCTTGGGGAGCGACCCTACGGCTCTAGCTAGATGCTGTTCAGGAGAATAAATAATGTGTAATAAACATGTGGAAGAAATTGTCTTTATAGGAAAAAGATTAAAGAAAGTTTTGAGAATGCTAGCATTGTTCAAAGGTGGAACCTTGTGCTGGGAGGTCAGCTTGTCAGACAAGATGGTTAATGGATATTTTGGACGTTCTTTCATTTGCTAAACTACGTTATTTCTTTAATTTTTTTTTTTTTCCACAGACAACAAAATAAGAGGATGCTACTAAAGGGAAGGTACCCTAAAGCAGACCAGCTTTCAGCACCAGCAGTGGTGTTTCTCCATATTCTGATGGACAGATCTATACTTTTACTCTTGAAAGGAGTAAGCCAGTCATTGCTTACCTTGTTGCAGTGTGCTCAGGATTTTTAAAAACAAGTATTTTATTGTTTGTCTCCCTGTAGTGCTGCAGCCTAGACCCTACTGTGCCATCTGGTTTTGGGTACCATACCCAAGAAGGATCCATTGGGAGTGTCTAGCTCTGTGCTGCAGCAGTCCTCACCCAAACCAGTTGTACCCAGGCTGGGCATCCTCGCTTTCCCTGTTCTCCACCATTATTAGTGATGAAAGGCCCAGTGTCATTGACTGGGACCTTATGGAAATCTGCTGGTGAATTGTCACCAAAAAATGGTGATGTGTTGTTTATTTTAGGTGGTTGATACAAAGCTTTGGATAATTGGTTTCACGCTGTTGGATTTTGTACAAGTTTCTTGTGTGGTGTTTGTGTAACAAATTAGGTGATATTTAGAAAATGCAACCTGTATGCAGATACTTCCAGATTATTGTATTGCAGCAGGATCAAAACTGAAAGTATGTACCAGCAATTTAAAAGTAAAAGGTATGATAGAGGAAATAGGTGGTCATCTCTATGTGGAAATCACAAACAGAGAGCGATAGGAGTCTCACTGCGGAGCTCAGTGTGCTGTAGGTTGGGTAATGCCAGCAGCAGCACCTGTGCAGCAAGACCTCAAGGCAGAACTTAACCCGACTATATCTGAACCTGTAACTTGGCATCCAGCTGAGCTTGTCTGGGATGGCAGGTGTTAAGGAGCCTCAGCTGGGGCAGATGCGTGTTTGCTGGCCACAAGCTTTCCTGCACCTTCCAGACTGTGGGGTGTGTGTATTTCTTTTGAGGGCATCCTTAATTCTGAGGTTTGTTGGGTTTATCGAGCTGGTTTTAGATCACTGTTGCCGAAGTGATCTGAAAGGTCCTTTCTAACCTGAATGATTCTATGCTTCTCTTAGTGAGGTGGGAGTTGGTCTGTTCTCCCAAGTAACAAGTGATAGGACAAGAGGAAACAGCCTCAGGTTGTTCCAGGGGAGGTCTAGATTGCATATTAGGAAAAATTTCTTCACTGAAATGTTTGTCAAGCACTGGAACAGGCTGCCCAGGGAAGTGGTTGAGTCACCATCCATGGAGGTATTTAAAAGATGCGTAGATGTGGCACTTAGGGACATGGTTTAGTGGTGGACTTGGCAGTGTTGCGTTTACAGTTGGGCTTGGTGATCTTAAAGGTCCTTTCCAACCTGGATTATTCTCTGATCCTTGTAATATTTCATGCCCTGAAATTGCAGTAAAGTGCTTTGACCTGTAACTAGGTTTTTCTCCCTCTCTTTTTTTTTTTTTTTTTTTTTTTGTCTTGGAGTTATCCAAAACACCTCTTTGTGCAAGGTAGAGGAATGCTGCAGAGCAGGATGGTGCCTTCTGGCTTTTCCCAGGAGGGCTGTGAGATGGTTGGGAATATAACACCTGCTCTAGGGTTCAGGCAAAGGAAGGTTGTTGGAGGAATCCAGGTATTGTGCTAGCTTCAGGTGGCCGGTGCCTCCTGGGATGAGCAGTAGTGAATTGTTAAGACATTGCCCAGGCAGTGGGAAGCCCGGGGGGGTTCAGTTGCAGGCTCCTTGGAAGGTGGGGTGGAAGGGGTCCCCGTCTCGGCGTGTTTTGGTGGAGAGCAGTGCAGTTTTCCTGTGGCTGAATGGGAGCAAGACAGGGTCTTCTGCAGCTCAGTGAGAGGACTGGGAAGGGACGTCTCCCTTCATATCCCTGATCCTGCTGTTGCTTGAGCAGGTCATCTCAACTTCAATGAAAAATACATAGTCAGTGGCTGAAGTGGTGACCTGGGCCCCTCCCACCCTACTATTTATTTATTTTCTTTTTCCCCATGCTTTCTCAGTTGGCTGCAGAGCAAAGCTTTCTCTCACCTGGTCACCCCTCTGATGGGCTGAATTTTGCTCTGCTTGGCGACCCACTTGGCAGAAGGAGTGCACAGCAGATCTCCTCCATCCTCACTCAGGCCTGGTTAACTCCATTTGCGTTAGACTGAGGAGGGTCAGGAACCCTGTCAGCCCTCCTACGGTTGGGGTGTTACATAGAAGACATCCCAAGGTGCGCTTTTCCCTCCTCAGTGCCACTTGCCCTGGGTCTGGTGGCATGCCCAGGCTGTGCCGAGCAAGTTGGGCCCCTTTGCCACTGTAGCTGAAGTTGAGCCTGCCAGCATGGGTCTGTTTAAAGGAGTGGCTGTCCGTGGAGGCTGCTCAGGGCCCTGGTGTGGAGGTGCCCCGTGGCTGCTGGTAGCCGATGCTGGTACTCCAGCTGTCACAGGAGGTGCTTTGGACACCTCGCTTTGGCGTCTGACTTGGAATGAGACAGGGGAAGACCTCGGGGCGAGAGCTGACTCCATTTCTCCATTCCTGTGTCTCTAACACAAGCTATGATTTGCTAATGTTATTGTGAAATGCGTTTTCCTTTTCTTACAATATGTCATTTTTTCTGTTTATTTCCAGATGCTCTTAATATTTTGTTGCTGACAAAAAGTTTACTTTATGTTCATTGTCTCCCAGGTAAACGCAAAGCGCTGAAGTTAAATTTTGCAAATCCACCTTTCAAGTCCACAGCAAGATTTACTCTAAACACTTCTGGAGTTCCTTTCCAAAATCCACACATGTGAGTATAAAGCCAAAGGCACAACTAGTGGAACAACTTCAAAATTATTTAGCCAACACGCAGCGTTATTTTAAATGCAGTTTGATTACTTCAGTTATTTGTAGGTTGTTCAAATCTGTCAGTTTGAGTTACTGTAGATTATTTTTTTTTTTCTCCCAGAATTAAAAAAAAGGTTAAATTTGGGATCTTCCTGCTTTACACTGGAGCTACTGCCTTCCAGAATTGATTAAACTGAGATAAATTATAGCTAATAATGCAAGATATGCCTGTAATTAATTTCCAGACCTATTTACTGTCATTTTCCTGTCTCTTTATTCAGTGCTTATTACTTTTCGTTAGAGAGAAGTTCTTGTTTCTGTGTTACTTGTGAAAGACATAACTGTGATAGATTTTTTTTTTTTTTTCCCCCCTCCCCCCAGCACTAAAATAAACAAAGTTTTTGAGGATTATCATTCTACCAACATGGAGATGTCAGGGAGCTATGCAGTG